>NC_035448.2:195337166-197782384 GCF_002127325.2 Helianthus annuus | reverse complement strand
ATCACCAACCTGCCCCTCGTTCCTCAAGCCTCCTACTCCATGTCTTCATCACTACCATCACCTCCACCCCCATGCCTCGCCATGTACTCCGGATGCTACCGATATCATCTTGTATATCGTTAATGTTGCGCTCGATAGCTCCAACCCGGTGGTATGTGTTGTTGGCGAGATTGTAGGTGTTCCTGTGCACATAAGGTTTTCCTGCAAAAGATCATGTAAACTTTGAAAGTTAGGAAAACCGCCTCCTTGAGAGGAGGATTGACCCGGATCGCCTTGGGGTGTGGTACTGAAAATAGGGAGGTGGTGCATGAAGAACTAGAGCCTCCTGCGGGTTCCATGCATAGCCTTGCGTCCTTTGAAAGCTCACCGTCCCGTCTTCCGCCTCATAAAGTAAGTTCATGGCTCGGCAAATGTGGTAGTCAACTCGTCCCGACCATGGACTCCTTTCAAAGGACCTTGGGATATTCGTGAAATGCTTGAAAAGACGGTACACCCATCCCCCGAAGAAGATAGGTGTAGGAGCGTGAGCAAGGCGATTTAGGTGCATGTTCCGTAACAAGAGATAAGGAACATCGAGAGGCTTCTGGTTGTGGATGCAGTGAAGGACAACCAAATCTTTCAACCCTACAACGCCACTACTGTCGTGACGCTGGTTCAGCGAGTAGGTGAGGAGCCTGTGAATGTAGCGGTAAAGCGGGTCCCTCAGTTTGGTGCTTTTGGTGCTGCTCGGGTTGTAGATTCCTTCACCTATTTGAGCCCATGCGGCTTGGCGTTCAGTTGCATCCAAGTCTCGTAATCCCCCAGTATTCTCTTCATTTCCCGATTCCTCTTCACTATATAGCCCTATGATAGCTCCAAACTGTGCCATGGAGGTTGTGAATGTGGTCCCTCCACATCGGAATGTGACTGCGTCATGGTCAAACGGGTCACACCTTGAGTTGAAAATGAAAGTACTGTAAAACTCCATTGTGCATTGATGCACCGACCGAAGCCGGGTGTTCAATGCAACAGCCAGTGGACCTCTCACAATGTTGTTGAATCGGTCAAGTTGATTCACCATGGTTAGCAAGTCGGTACACGCCCGCCTCGGGTACTCTTCCGGTCTCGTTTGTAGTACCTCGTATCGTTCCCTAGCGTCAAGTTCGCTTGCGTTAAACCTCGTGAATTTTGACATCTGAAAGAATACATCAAAAGATAGTACGAAACAAGGATAATTGGAGCGAAACTGCAAACAGTGGGCTGGACACGGCCCCGTGTTCAGCGGACACGACCCCGTGTCCAGGCGTCTGTAACCCAAAAATTTCATTTTTCGTCCCGGTTTCGAAAACCTGAAAATTTTTAGCCCAATAGTAGCGGTTTCCCCCGAAAATGAAACCCTAAGTGTCGTTTTTCCCAAAACAAACCGTTTACCCTTTCAATTTCGTGTTTTTCAGTTCAAGAACAAGGGTTTGTGGTTTTAGTTGGAAATCGAACGAATCTATCAACAATACATGTTTATTTACTTCCTACTATACTAATCTAAACTACTACTAACAGATTTCATCAAAAATTTTGAGTTCGATCCGGAATGAACATGAAGAACCCTAGATTTTTCCCCAATTTTTGATGTTTTAACTACATGCAAGTAACTAATCTAACTACCAGAGATGATAGAATCATACCTTGACGTTGTTAAACTCGGTAGTGACGTCGGAAAACTGCAGAAAATCGCCTGGAACCAGAGCGTTTTCGGCTATACGGGGCGTGTGGAATGGTGTAACTGATAGGAAAAGAGGGTTTTATCCCGACAGTTGCCTCGACACGGCCCCGTGTCCAGCGGACACGGCCCCGTGCCGGGCAAAGTTTTTGAAAATTTTTTTTTTTTCACGATGTGCTCGTGTGCATGCCCCTTATTTCCGAAAATGGCTAGAAGACTTACCGGTTTTGAAACGTACACTTACCTGTAACACGTCGGTTATGAGGTTATTCGTTAACCGTTTGAAGTGAGATCTCCTCTTCCTCATCCTCAATGGATCCTCGGTAGAGTTTTAGCCGTTGGCCATTGACTTTAAATGGTATCCCATTTCGAGTTTTAATTTCTACCGCACCGTGTGGAAAAACATGGGTGACGGAAAAAGGTCCTGACCACCTAGATTTTAGCTTACCAGGAAATAATCGAAGTCGTGAATTAAACAATAGAACTTGATCTCCAACCCGAAATTCATTAGATTTAATATATTTATCATGTAGATTTTTCATTCTTTCTTTATAAATTTCGGAGTTAGAATATGCATAATTCCTTAGCTCGTCTAATTCATTTATTTGACAAAATCCATTTTTACCGGCATTTTCTAAATCTAAGTTCACGTTTTTTATTGCCCAGTAGGCTTTGTGAGCTATTTCTACTGGCAAGTGACAACTTTTTCCATAGACGAGTTTATATGGGGTTGTGCCTATAGTGGTTTTATAAGCAGTTCGAAAAGCCCATAAAGCGTCGTCTAACTTGTCGGCCCATTCTTTTTTATTTATTCCTACGGTTTTTTCAAGTATTCGTTTTAAACCTCGATTAGTCACTTCGGCTTGCCCATTTGTTTGAGGGTGATATGCTGTTGAGACCCGGTGATAGACCCCATACCTTGTTAATATTTTTTCGAGTTGATGATTGCAAAAATGGGTACCTCTATCACTTATTAAAGCCTTTGGTGTCCCGAAGCGAGAAAACAGTTTTTTCAAAAATTTTACCACTACTCTTCCATCATTTGTTGGAAGAGCCTCGGCCTCCGCCCATTTAGACAAGTAATCGACTGCCACAAGTATATATTTGTTTCCCTTTGAAGGTGGGAATGGTCCCATGAAATCGAGTCCCCACACATCAAAGATTTCACAGACGAGAATGCCATTTTGAGGCATTTCGTTTTTGGAAGAAATATTACCTGATCTCTGGCAGGCATCACATGTTTTTACAAGGTTTTGTGCATCCTTGTAAATGGTTGGCCAGTAAAATCCCGAATCAAATACCTTTCGTGCGGTACTTGCGGCACCATGATGTCCTCCGTATGGACCTTCATGACAATGACGGAGAATTCTTCGTGCTTCGTTACCATGGACACACCTTCGGATGAGCTGGTCGGCACACATTTTGAAAAGATAGGGGTCTTCCCAAAAGTAATGCTTTACATCAGCAAAGAATTTCTTTCTTTGATGATGTGGCCATCCTTTGGTGACTATACCGCTAGCTAGGAAATTAGCGTAGTCGGCATACCATGGCTTTTGTCTACTCTCCATCATTTCCAAGGATTCCGTGGGAAATTTCTCGTTGATTTGCTCGTCTCTGGTTGTCTCCAAAGCTGGGTCTTCTAAGCGTGAGAGATGATCTGCAGCAGTGTTTTCTGCTCCTCTTTTGTCCTTGATTTCGATGTCGAACTCTTAGAGGAGTAGAATCCATCTGATCAAACGGGGTTTTGCGTCTTGCTTCTTGAAGAGGTACCTGATGGCTGCATGGTCTGTATAGACTACTGTTTTAGAAAGAACAAGATAAGAGCGAAATTTATCAAAAGCAAATACCACTGCTAGTAATTCTTTTTCTGTAGTTGTATAATTTTCCTGTGCATCATTAAGAGTTTTACTAGCATAATAAATTGGGTGGAAATGCTTTTCTTTTCTTTGTCCCAAGACTGCTCCAACAGCAAAGTCACTTGCATCACACATGATTTCGAAAGGAAGTTTCCAATCTGGCGCTATCATGATAGGTGCATTGACTAGCATTTCCTTGAGGGTTAGAAATGCTTGATTGCATTCCTTGTCAAAGATGAAGGGTGCATCTTTTTCAAGTAATTTTGTTAGAGGCCTTGAGATTTTTGAAAAGTCTTTGATAAACCTTCTATAAAATCCGGCATGCCCTAGGAAACTTCTGATTGCTCGTACGGAGGATGGAGGAGGTAATCGAGAAATAGTCTCTATTTTTGCTCGATCAACTTCCATTCCTTCGCTTGAGATTTTGTGACCGAGTACTATTCCCTCTGTTACCATGAAATGGCATTTTTCCCAGTTAAGGGCGAGGTTAGTTTCCTCACATCGGGATAGCATTCGTTCAAGATTATCGAGGCATTGGTCATATGAGTCTCCAAAGATGGAAAAGTCATCCATGAAGACTTCCATTGTCTTTTCGATCATATCATGGAAAATGGCGACCATACAACATTGGAATGTTGCAGGCGCATTACATAGACCGAATGGCATGCGTCGATATGCGAAAGTTCCGTAGGGACATGTGAAAGTTGTTTTCTCTTGGTCTTCCGGTGCAACCGGTATTTGAAAGTAACCTGAAAAACCATCTAAGAAACAATAAAATTTATGACCGGATAATCTTTCTAACATTTGATCAATGAAGGGTAAAGGAAAGTGGTCTTTCCTTGTTGCTTCATTTAATCGCCTATAATCTATACAAACTCTCCATCCTGTGACGGTTCTTGTTGGTATTAATTCATTTTTCTCGTTAGTTATTACCGTCATACCTCCTTTCTTTGGGACTACTTGAACGGGACTTACCCACGGGCTATCGGAGATAGGGTAGATTAGTCCGGCGTCAAGTAGTTTGATGACTTCATTCTTAACCACTTCTTGAACATTGGGGTTCACTCTTCGTTGTGGTTGAATTACCGTTTTGTAGTCATCATTCATTAAAATTTTTGCGTGCACATGGAAGGGCTTATTCCTTTAATATCTACAAGCTTCCAAGCGATCGCGTTTTTGTGTTTTTTTAAGCAGGTTAACTAATTTCTCTTTTTCTATGTTACTTAATTTCGATGAAATAATTACGGGTAAACTACCATCTTTGCCTAGAAAAGCATATTCCAAACCTTTAGGAAGTTCTTTGAGCTCAATGGGTGGGTCTTTAGAAGACACCTTATTTTGTGGCTCATCTAGATTAAGAACCTTAAAGGTTTGTTCTATGGCTATCTCTTCTTCGACAAAGTGGTCTTCTTCGGTGGTCGTATCGGGTGGTTCAGCTTCATCTTCAATTAGGGGGTCATTATTGCCAAAAGGATATTTCATTGAACGCTCAAGATCTATGCTCCTTTTGAATGCCCCTAATTGAAGAGGTAGTTTGTTGAATTTCCGGTTTTTCAAAGCTTTATGAGTTTGTACAAAAGGTTTTCCTAAGACTAGTGGAGCGTCATCAAGGATGACGAAGTCGGTTGGGATTACCATTTGATTTGTTTGAACTAAAACATCTTCAACTACACCGATTGATTTCATTACTTTTCGATCGGATAGAAAAATGGGAATTTGAAGTGGAGTAAAATCACTAATACTTAATTTTTCAAAAATGTAGTTAGGCATTATGTTAACACAAAGATCTTTATCAATGGTGATATTACTAATAAAGGAATTTTGAAAGAAACATGGAACCGGTATAATGTTAATTTCAAAAGGATCTTCTTTTATTAGCGAGGTTTGATCATTAGTTAACTTAACACTCACTATTTCTTTGATTTTAGCACTAGTGTTTAACTCTTTTAAAAACTTAGCATGAGGGGTTACTAAACAATGATTTTCGAAAGTAGGTGACAAGAGATTAATTTCTTCAAAATTAGACTCTTCTTGAATTTTAGCGTTATCGACCTCACCTCTTTCGTTGTTTAACTCATGTGTCGGTTTTTCACTTTCTTGTTCTTCCATTTTTACATTTTCAACTATCTCTACGTTATTATCATTTTTTAATTCTTCTCTTGCGCGGGATTCCTCTTCCCTTGCGCGAGATTCT
Source organism: Helianthus annuus (assembly GCF_002127325.2). Taxonomy (NCBI): domain Eukaryota; kingdom Viridiplantae; phylum Streptophyta; class Magnoliopsida; order Asterales; family Asteraceae; genus Helianthus; species Helianthus annuus. Next base: position 197,776,638 of record NC_035448.2, on the reverse strand, counting down.
TTCATATAACGTTCGATAGTTTTAATGTGTTCTAATATCCTATTGGTCACTTCGGTGAGAGAAAAAGAATTTGGATCCTCAAAGCTTGAATCCGGTTGTTCGATCCTTGGTTCCTCATAGTACTCATATGAAGTAGATGGTTCACACCATTGTTCTTCATTGTAAGTATATGATGGATAAGGGTCGAAACGTTGTTCTTCATAGTACTCACATGAGGTGGGTTGTTCACGCCATGGTTCCTCATAATAAGCATATGAAGGTGGTGGTTCATATCTTGAGTCTTCAAAGTATGAGTATGAAGGCTCATACCTTGGTTCATCAAAATATGAGTATGAGGGAGGAGGTTCATACCTTTGGTCTTCATAGGATGTGTATGAAGTTGATGGCTCGTACCTGGGCTCCTCATAGTAGTTGTATGAATTGGATGGTTGATATGAGTTATTATATTGAACCGAGCGTGCGTTACGACAATTAGTGCAATAATTACCCCTATAATCATCCCCATCATAGGTGTAGTTGTAACCTCTTGAGTATTGATCCATAAGAATCACTCAACAGACCACAACTGAGTCTCGGGACCAGAAAACAAAAATAAGACGGAAACAGAAGCTGGACACGGCCCCGTGTTGAGTGAACACGGCCCCGTGGTCAGGGTCTGTATCTGGGCGTTTTAATTAAAGTTACTGGTCACGTTGAGCACGGGGGCGTGTTCAGCGAGCACGGCCCCGTGTTCAGACTCTGTATCTGGGTATCTACTCTAAAAATATGCAGCACGGGGGCGTGTTCAGTGAGCACGGCCCCGTGTTCAGGCTACTGTAAATGCAAACTAAACTAAAATGCAGAAAAATGTGCGCGCGTTTTAAAAAGGTTTTGAAAAACTGATTAGGCCGTCGATTTTAAACTTTCTTAAAATCCTTGTGTCCCCGGCAACGGCGCCAAAAACTTGATGTGTGTCGGTGTGTATATAATTTTTATATATATTTAAGCCCCTTTTTACACTTTTAGCCAAGTTTTAAATTTATAAAACACGATATTTACTAACACTAAACATACATATGGGCAAGTGCACCCATCGTGGACGTAGTATAGTGTTGGTAAGATACCGAGGTCGTCCAAGGACACAAGAGCTTTTAATACCGGTTTATCCTCAACGTCTAACCAAATCAAAAAGTGAGAAAAATGTTTTAAACTAAGAAAAATAAAAACTAACTAAATGCTGAAAAATAAAATAAAAATAAAAACAGATAGGCAAGATGAATCACTTGGATCCGACACGTGTGTTAGTATAACCTTTGATTCTTTTCGCACTTTTGCACTTGTTTAAGAGATTATCTTAGTTATTGTAGTAGGCCCCTCTTTTGAAGGCGACGTTACCCTCAACCCAGTAGTTTGAGTCAGCAAGGATACAATCCTAAAGGGTCGGATTATTGAAAGATAGTTATTAATGCAAATTGTGGTAGGCCCCGCTTTCGGCGGTGACGTTACCCTCGGCTAAGTAGTCTGAGTCAGCAGGGATACAGTCCTAAATAGCCGGGTTATAGTATTAATAGTAGTTAACTTATGAGGGGGTCAAAGAGTTTGGATCCCCGCCATCCAATACCTATGGGCATTGAAGGAGATCCTACTAAATTTGACCCAGGTCCCAAGCAGGACCTCTAAACGCTGAACAAGGGCAAGACCCTTACCAAACCGTTCCCTTAACCCCCGACCAGGTAGCCAACATACCTCCATATAGACCGTGGAGATATGAATGGTGAAAATCTTTTATTTTATATAGACAGTAAAATAACGCCAAGACACCACGGACAAACGATAAGGAAAGATCACCTTCAACATAAGTAACTAGTTATTAAAGTCATTAATACAAAACCAAATAAAAAGTGCAAAAGATTAAAAATAAAAAGTATTATACTAAACACTTGTCTTCACCAAGTGATGTAAGAGACTTAGGCAAACATGGCCTTGATTGTCAAGAACTCTTACGATCAATCTTGGATCCCGAGACGACTCACACACTCTATGATGGACAATGGATGATGGTGGTGGATGATGGTGTTATGGTGGTGGTGGGTGGTGGATGAAGTGTGAGAGAGGTGGTGTGCCAAGGGATGAGATGGAATGAAGCCAAGCACCCCTATTTATAGGCTGAACAGAAGGCTGGGCACGGCCCCGTGTCCGCTGGACACGCCCCGTGCCCGTCTGACATTCTCTCTCTTCATTAATTGTAATTCGCAATTACAATTAATGCGCCTGCTGTACTTTCACCACGCCCCCGTGCCCGCTGGACACGGCCCCGTGGTGGGCAATGGAAGCTTCTACTGGTTTGTCTTTTCTGCTGCTTCCTGGGCACGCCCCCGTGTTCGCTGGACACGGGGCGTGTTCAGTCTCTGTTTTCTCTTCTTTGCCTTGGGAGGTGCCGTTGAGGGTCCGGGCAGTCTACTTTTGTTCCTTTTCTTGTATTTATGCTAGAATTAGTTGTCTTTTTGCTTCTTTTGTGATTTTGAGCTCATTTCATCCTGAAAATACAAAAGGAAGACAAAAACACTCTTTTTCCAACATTAGTACTTAAAAAGGGTTAGTTTTATGCCTTAATTGATGTGATTTATATGTTGCATTTTACATACATCAAAAAGCCCAAAGACTGATAAAGATCGAAGATGAGAAGACTCGACACTTAAGACTCGTCAACATCTGAGGGGGAGTTTGTTGGTGCATACATCTGTCGTCTTCGTCTTGTATCGAGTCTTGTACTAGATATGTTAGATGAGGGCACGTTGTTCGAGAAAATAGCAGATTTAAGTATAAATGAGGCTGATTCCGCTTGAATGAGCAGATTCCGCTTGAAATGACTTGTGTCACTTTCAAGCGAAATCAAACAGATCTTATTCTGCTTGAAATGCACTTTGTTAGTTTCAAGCGGAATCTGAACTCTATATATAGTAGTTCAAGCGAAATCATTAGTAAGAGTTGAGGATTTTGATACCGAGGTGTTGCCGGTTTGTTTTCTGCGTGTAATCCGTGTTATATCAATCAAATAGGTGTTTAAAGGGATTTGCAAGCTGTTTCGAAATCTGTTTCTTAGTTTCCGCCTCTGAAACATATTAAAACTCCTCTGAACGACTCGTTTGGGTCACAACACGATCCTACACACGAAATTCCATACACGAACACGACACGATAACTTATCGTGTCCTTTTATTCAAACACAAACACGAACACGACACGATATACACGAAAATTACCTGTTAATACATGTTAACACGAACAAAAATACGAACACGACATGCTATCTGAGAGTTACAGAGGGAGTTTAGGGTTTTTTTTTTTTTTTTTGAATTGAATGAGGAATGAAAATAGAAAGGAATTAGGGAACCCACACGCACATGACTGATGAGTTTTATTTAATTTAATTTCTTATCGTGTACTAACGGGTATTAACAGGTAAATAGATATTTAACCTGTTTATACACGAAAATTAACAGGTAATCTTGTGTCTACCTGTTTGGTACACGATACCTGTTAAGGCCATACACGATACCTGTTAACTTCGTGTAGGATCGTGTCGTGTATTCGTGTAAAATTGTCAGCCCTAGGTGCATATAGGCAGTGTTTTTATGGGATAACAAAGATCCGGACATCGGATCACCTTGGTAAATGGATCATCATTTTATCTGAAGAACAGAACGTGGTTACCTAACTTACCACTTTTGCTCAACCCAAAACAAAAATTTTCAGTCATACCTCCAACCTATAACCTCTCATTTAAAAAGTTATGAGACTACCACTCATATTCATTTTTTTTTATTTGCCTAATTATTAGAAAGAATAGTTTGGTATATAAATTTTATCTTAAACACCAAATGAAAAAATATATATAATAAATACCAAATTAACATCATGAGTAGGTCAGTAAACAGTTCGAATATTCAGCGAACAATTCATGAACCGTTCAGATGGAAGCTCGTTTATTTTTGTTCGTCTAATAAATGAACAATTAAGTTAAACAAACAAACATGAACAGAGGCTGCGTTCGTTCGTTTATGTCCGTGAATGTTCGGTAATGTGTTCATTTATGTTCGCACATGTATGCTCATTTGTTCCATTTCCTTAATGAACGAACAAGAAATCTTGTTCGTTAAGCATTTGTGAACAATTTATAAACATGTTCATTCCTCTTAATTAACGAATACGAACACAACCTTATTCGTGTACATTCGGTTCATTTACAGCAATCAGGAGTATCATGAATCTTTTTTACTAGGTCAAATTGTAATTTTCTTAGCGATATATACGTTGTCTATTTTTTTATTGTATGTGAACTCGTAAATTCTTATTTGGTGTCACATATTTTGCTCCTTTTTATCAATATTTTGTCACATAAAGTGGAATAAGTTTAACCCCTATTTTTTTTATATTATAGTTAAGTTTATATATTATCAACAAAAATATAAAGATATCTTGGGAGAGCGTTGTGTGTATGTCGACCCAAGAAATCAAAAAGAAGATATATCTAGACAAATTGGAAGAGAAAACAATGATTGAAGCTTAGTTCATGCATAGTATTGATGATTTGGTTTCCAGCTAGAGAAGTTCTAGAAACTTATGATATGTGTGACATCCAATAGGGTATAAAACCTATATAAATATTAATCGAATATGTTATTTATATTGATTTTTAGCAACTTAACTTAATCATGACTATGGTGGAATTTTATTAATAATTGTTATAACCAATTATCTATTGAAATTCATTAGCATCACCATCACAAGTGAAATGGAAGAAAATCCAAGTTTTAATTTCAAATGCTACATTTTTTTTAATTAGTTAAATTAGTGATGTTGATTAGAACTAACCTAAACTTAAAAATTAATAAAGTGATTGGATAAGTTGGTCAATAACGATTTACATGATCTAAAACACTTCCACAAATATTTTTTTTTTCCAACTTAAAAAGATGGTGTTTAGGTGATCAAATGCATTTAAATATTTATTAAAAAAATGGGTGGTTGAGTATTTGTAGCTCAAATCCACTCTAAGACGTTACACCACAACCGAATGGACGTCAATAGCCAAATTTGGATAGTTATGGTTAGTGTAGATTATGAAATTGGTCATAAGGTCACATAATTGCATTTTGTGCTCTAAAAAGCACAATTTTGAATTTTGAATGACCATTATTAGGTGCTCACTCTTGTTGGGCAATATATATATATATATAGGATTAGGATCAAGAGTGAACAACTTCTTTAGAGTGAACTAAGTGAACTAATCTTGACCCTTGATCATTTTTTTAGATTAAAAAGTTAAGATTGACATTAGCCAACTATGTTTAATTAAAATTCCTTAATTTTCTCATCTCTCAACTCTCTCTCTCATTTTTAATTATTTCTCCAGCATTTCTTTATCCATAAATTTATTTTAATTTTAACTTGAATATTGTTTTTCTTTTATTATCCGTATATATAGATATCATAATACATTGTTTTTAACTTTGTATAATTTTCAATAAATATTAAAAAATTTCTCTGATATTGAAATTGTAATTATTTTTGGGCATTAACTTTTTTTTTGAATATGTGATGAAGTTATTTATTTTTGCAAACATGTGATATGTTTCGTTTTCATTAATTTCATAATTTTTTTACCATAATTTTTTTATGAATCTACTAGTGTGCATGCATAATATACTATATATAGTTAATATACACATATGTAACCATTTCTGAATATCATACACAGATGTATAAAAGACTGTACACATTTGTATAAACTAACAACTGTGTATCTTGTATAAACTGATAGTTAGCGAGACTGTACACATGTATATAAACTAACATTTGTGTATCTTGTATAAACTGATACTAGCGAGACTGTACACATGTGTATACACTAACAACTGTTTATCTTGTATATACGGAAACTAGCGAAATTTTAGGGATTTTAATTATATTGTTTAATAAATGCAATTTACAAAAGACGCAAATACCCTTCTATCAATTATTTTAAAGGAAAGTTACAAAATTATAATTACAATCTTGCCATTGTTTAAAATCTCTAGATGATGTAATCCAATGGCCCAGATTAGTTCACACAGTTCACTCTCAACCTAGTGTTCACTCTAGAACCCTACCATATATATATATATATATATATATATATATATATAGTTCTAGGTGTTGTTTGTTTTTTAAGACGTAAAATGTCTACAGTCTGCGGACCACATCTGCAGACGTCTGTAAAAGAAAATGTGGACCAAATCTCTGCAGTCTACAAGAAGAATGTTGTTTATTTTTTAACGTATGTAGACTTCTAAAATAAACTGGTGGAGGTGTACGGACGGTGATGGTAGGTGGTGGTGGTGCTGGACGGTGATGGTGGTAGACAGTGGTGGTGGGTGGTGGACAGTGGTGGTGGTGATGGACGGTAGTGGGTGGTGGACGGTAGTAGGTGGTGGACGGTGGTGGTGCTGGTAATGGACGGTGGTTGGTGGTGGACGGTGGTAGTGAACGGTGATGGTGGTAGTGATGGACGGTGGTGTTTAACCCGCTGTAGACCTTAGAAGTTCTTAGAAGTGGCTGGGCCAAGTCTGCACCAAGAAGAGCTCGCGCAGATGTTTTTTAATAAAACGTTTTCGGAAAAACAAACAATCTGCGCGTGACAATGTCTACTCGTAGTCTGTGCGACGCAGACATAAGAGCCTGCGCAGAGCTTTTCAGAAAAAAAAAAAAAACAAACAACACCTTAGATTTCGGTAAAAAGGGACATTTTTCGTGAGAAGTGTGAGAACGCATAGGAAATGATATGTAACCATTATGTTTTGGACTTAAGCATGATGTTTTTGTGGTTTTTGCAAGAAAAACACTAAACATAACAATACTGGTGTGGCGGAAAATACCCTTTCAGGAACATTCACCATTACGGATGGTCTAATGATAAGAATGATCCACATAAACATGAGAACTTGATTCTCGCATATATGATTAGGAAGGAACATGAATGTGTGAATTGATGTGTGTTTATGTAAATAGATTGATCTAACTGTACACAAGATTTGAGTTTGGGAATGTTCTTCATGTATAACTTATTATCGGACTTCACTCTTATATATTGTTGGGTGAAGATATGAGAAAACCTCATCAATTAGAAAATAATTACATTATAAAGACGCTATACGTCTATTATACCTTATGGTACCACTACTGGTTCAATATCATGTATAAAACCTTTATTATTATGTTTTCATTTATATTTGCTAATATGTGTGGTGTATAATTTCACGCAACTCACAAATGCGTCTAGAAAGGAAGAATAAAGCCTTAGGATAAGTTAGCATAAATGCCAAAGTTATTATCGAACTTCTTTTATGTTACGGATTTGGCCATGACTTGCACCTCGGTATTATATGCTATGCACCGTTGGAGAAATAAACTATTCTACAACTATCGGTATTATATGTTATGGAACGTTAGAGAAATAAAACTATTCTACAACCAGTAGCGGACCCATAAATTATTTGCTGGGGGTGCAGATGAATGGTTCAAGCATATTTTCAGGGGGTGCGGTCGAGTTTTTTGACTAAAAAATACACTAAATTTTTTTTTTCCAAGGGGTGCGTCCGCCCACCCTGGGCTTCACCTAGGTCCGCCCCTGTCTACAACTATGTAAGAAAAAATAAGTTTATATAAAACTTATGTACATGTCTTTCTTAAAATTTTGGCATCACTTTTAAATAAAGAGTCATTTAGTAAAAATATCATAAAAAATGTTTAAAATTTAAAATATATGAGTGTTCCAATAAATAAGATTTATAAACATAATTAAAAAAGGCACGTATCACAACTAATCCAGTAATATTCTTTAATTAGATGTAATAAAATGAAATTCCAGTTTAAATGGACAATTCATAATTTTGGGTTGTCAACTTTGTTTTTCATAGTTGTTTAATTTTGCAAACAATAAAAGAACATTACGAACATCATGCCTATAAAATAATATAAATTAGAAATCAAGATTTTTATTTATATATAAACAACTGGCCGAGTTAAATAATATTTTCTAAATAAAATAAATAAGTGGTTGTAAGACGTGATACATACAACTAGATATTGTTTTCCTACTTTATTTGTTTTCAAAAGATAAAACAGGAATATAACTTTAATTCATAAATCAAAATTATTTGATTTCCCTTTACGAATTGCTGCTTACAAACAAAATAAATAATTTAGAAAAATAACTCTTCTTAAAAATATCAGAGTTTTCAGGCTACCAAAAATAAAAACATTTAGTATTTTTTTTTCTGTTTAATTAAAAAGATAAGCAATAGTTGACGTGGTGGGTCAAAGGTATCAAAAAGGGACAATAATATCGTATGAGTATGACTGTTCTTACCTCAACCCTTGGTCGTATATACCAATTATGCACGTTCAGTCGTTCATCCAATACACCTACTTTTTCTCTAGGGGTAGAGATGTCAATTCTCATTTATTTTGTTTCATTTAGAGTTTAGAGTAAACCCTTGGTCGTATTACAATTATGCACGTTCAATCGTTCATCCGATACACCTACTTTTTCTCTAGGGGCAGAGATGTCAATTCTCATTTATTTAGTTTCAGAGTTAATTGTCCGGATACTCCCTGTCTCCATGTTGTTTCACGTTTTTTTTTCACGTTTAGTCCTCACTTTTTAAAAATAGCAGATATGCTTCCTATGGTTTGTTATTTTGTTACTCGGATAGTCCCCTGAGTAAATATCAGTTAGTTTGATCAGTTAAGTTGGTGTGAAATTACTAAATTGTCCTTACTAAACATAAAAATCCGATTCATTATAATATATATATATATATATATATATATATATATATATATATGAGAAGAATCCGTTAGGGACCACCCTTTATTGCGAAAATCGCGAAAAACAATATGAATACAACCAAAAATACCTAAAAAACACACAAAAATTTTATAATATTTTTTAAATTAAAATCGCTACATTTCGTTATTAAAAAAGAAAAATTTAGCTACTAAAGTAGCGATTTTTACATAAAAAAATGTTTTTGTGTGTTTTAAGGTTTTTTGGGGGGTTTAGTTTTTAGCATTTTAGCTTGGGTGTGGGGGCTTAGGTTTTTTTTTTTTTTTTTTTTTTTTGGAGGGGGGAGGGTTTGTTTTTAGCATTTAGCTTGGGGGGGGGGTTAGTATTTTTTTGGTGTGTTCACGTTGGTTCTCATGATTCTCACAATAAAGGTGGTTTTCAAATGAACCTTACCATATATATAGGGTCAGGATTTAGAGAAAACGGTAGAAAGTGTGAGAACGGTGAGAACGCTTATGGATCGTCCGATCAAAACAATCTATGGACTAGATTGGCGGTGGCGTTTTCGTAAAATAACACGAATTCTATTTCGTGGACGCGCTTCATTAAGGCTAATAAGGTCTTTACACTTCTATACCAAAACGCCAAAAATTAATGAATAAAACGCCATTACGGACCAAAACACACCCCTATATAAACAAAAACTTCCCAGACATAAAAACACACCCCCGAGAACCTGAAACGCCATATTTTCTACTATATACTATTCATCTTACAAACGCCAAAATCCCCAAAACATCAAACACACCTACTCAAAAAACGCCATATTTTACTATATACCAATCATCTTAGAAAAAGCCAAAACACTCAAACATCAAAGATTCCAAAAAATCGACGTTTCTTTCAGATACACTATTTCCTCAGTAAAACGCCAAAAATGGCAAATATCGTTTATTGTATATTCAATATTGTTCTAACGCCAAGTTTCAGAGAATGCATTCTTCCCTGAGGTGCTGTGACTCAAATAACATTTTGCAAAATGAGATGGACAAATCATAAACAAAAAGATGCTGGGGTCAGACTTATGTCATTTTTTGTGTTTTGTTATTGATGAATATTATAATGGCATGAAGAGACGAATGACACTGATGAGTTGTTTGAAGATACATATTAAAAAAAAAAAAAAACTCATGTCATTTTGTCTTTCCAAACGGCCACAAAAACACAAGCATAACAAAGCCAAACCACCAGTGAACATGTTTCAAAGTAGAAAGAGACTGATGACAGTGAAAATTTGGAAGATTAATTGTTTCTATTTTTATTTTTTTTAATTTTCTTTTTCTGTTGTTTGTTATGTATTTTTCAACTTAGAATAAAAAAATACATTATATTAATAAAACGCCAAACAGTCATAATGCTTGTGAAACGCCATAATGCAGTAAAACGCCAAAAACTCCCAAACTATTTGCAGAAGTATTATTAAAAGCTAAAAATGAAAAAAAAAACGCTAAAAACTACTTAAAGCCATTAAAACGCCGAACTTGGGAGATGGAAAGTCTATGACCCTAAAAACTGTTAGGCCCTAAAGTATGAGACTGACGCATCAAATTAACACCACGGGTTATGGTTACGAACTGGGCTTTACCGGGTTAGTTAATATTAGGTTTTGGACCTTTATAGGTCACTTGGGCCAACTTTTAGGCCATGTGGGCCAAGCAGGCCCAAGGGGAGCCTATGTAGGGAATTGGGCATGTCTATGTATATAAACAAGTTTCTAACTTGTTATTAGGTTTGAACCTCTAAGTTATACAAGTTCAGAATTCCTACAGAGAGAGAGAGAGAGGCGATTTGGTGGTAGAATACTTGTACCAGACGTATTGCTTATTCAAGTAATAGAACGTGTGCAAGTATTGAAAGTGATTCGGTATTGTGTTCTTCGTTATTCATATTTTTCGGTCTATCTTGAATCATCTTGTGTTTGGTTTCCGCACTCTCACAAGATTAGGTTTGATATCATTGAAAGATCCGGTTTATGGGACTTACAAGTGGTATCAGAGCCTTTAGAACCTATTTCTAGGCTCGGTTTGATATCAAAGATTCAAGATTTTCGTTATTTTTGGGTTGGTGTTCTTCGCGTTCTTCGTATTCTTCGTGGTGTTCATCCGAATTTTATTGAAAATTCTTTTATTTTGGTGTTTTGATCTTTTGAAAAGGTGTTAACAGATTGGTCAAATTTTAAACTTTACAAAATTTTTGGAATACCAACTATTTCTTTATTGGTATATTTAAAAAGATTTGATAAAAATCAAATATTGATTTGTAAAATTCCATTATTTTCGAAATTTCATATTATGTTGCATCATTCCTATCTTGGCCCTAGTATCTCGAGAGATTTTCGTGAAAGTTTGCTTCACATCGTTTCGGGTCCCCAAAATCTCGGGAGAAATTCATTTCCAAAAGCAGGGTTGGAGTTCTCGAGTCATCTATCAACGTTCTCGAGTCACAGGTTTCAGCTACAGGATCACAAAAACTGTTTTGAGTTTTCGCTATTTCGAGTCACAGGTTGTCAGCGACAAGTTGCAAGCTAAAATTCCATTAGTTATTATGATTACCAAAATCAATATGGAATATATATATAAACGGGATCAGGAGAAAATGGCAAAAAGTGTGAGAACGGTGAGAACGCATCCTGGCCGAACACGTGGCGCGGGGCATGATCAGGGTCCGAGGGGTTTTTGTCTTTTTAGTATTTTTCTCCTTTCACGATTTTCGCGTTTGACATGCTGCTTTATTTTTTGCGTGCAAGATAATTTTGGTGTTATGTAGAATTATTAATTATTTGGCGTTTTACTGTTTTTTCTCAGATTTCTTCTCGTTGAATTAATTCTTTTTGTGTCACATAGTTAAATTTTTGGTGTTATGGCTTTTTCCATGTCATTTTTGGTGTTTTGTATCTTTTTGTTAATAATTGATTACCATGGATTAATATTTTATAAAACTACAATAACACGAAAATAAAAATAAACTAATAGTCTTCCGTAGGTGGGATTACATCAGAGATGTACCCATCGCTTTGTTCATCACTTTCTTCAGATTCTTCATCATCAAATTTCATTTTTGCGTATAACGCCATTAGCTCGTCTCTTCTTTGTTGCAGCCTATTCTTGAATATCACTGCATCCTTGGATTTTTGATCGTTTAAAGGTGTTAAATCACAGAGTTGTTCAATGATAGATAGCAACCCTGTCTTCAATATTTCTTCCATTGGCCTCGAATATTGAACCCCGTTTTTATAAGTCATATCAATTGTTCTGATGTGTGTCGGTGTGAATATATTTTTATGTATATTTTTAGCCCTTTTTAACACTTTAGTCAAGTTTTAAATTTATAAAACACGATATTTTACTAACACTAAACACACATATGGGCAAGTGCACCCATCGTGAGCGTAGTATAGCGTTGGTAAGATACCGAGGTCGTCCAAGGACACAAGAGCTTTTAATACCGGTTTATCCTCAACGTCTAATCAAACCAAAATTTTGGAAAAAGGTTTTAAACATGAGAATAAAAACTAAAAATGCTGAAAATAAACATAAAATAAAAATAAAAACAGATAGACAAGATGAATCACTTGGATCCGACTCGCCTTTAGTGTAACCTTTGATGTTTTCCGCACTTTTGCACTTTTTAAGAGATTATCTTAGTTATAGTAGTAGGCCCCTCTCTTGAAGGTGACATTACCCTCAACCCAGTAGTTTGAGTCAGCAAGGACACAATCCTAAAGGGTTGGATTATTGAAATATAATTAATTAAGTTATTAATGCGTAATGTGGTAAGCCCCTATTTTGAAGGTGACGTTACCCTCGGCTAAGTGGTTTGAGTCAGCAGGGATACAATCCCAAGTAGCCGGGTTAATGTATTAATAGTAGTTTACATATGAGAGGATCAAGCCATTCGCACCCCCGCCATCCAATACCAGTGGGTATTGAAGGAGGTCCCAGTAAGCTTGACCCAGGTCCTTGCAGGATCTATACACTGAACAAGGCAAGAACCTTACCAAACCATTCCCTTAACCCCCGACCAGGTAGCCAACATATCTCTATATAGACCGTAGAGATATGAATGGTGTAAATCTTTTATTTTATATAGACAGTAAAATAATGCCAAGACACCACGGACAAATGATAAGGAAGTTTCACCTTCAACATAAGAAACTAGTTATTAAAGTCATTAATACAAAACCAAGTAAAAAGTGAGAAAAGATTAAAAATAAAAAGTATTACACTAAATGCTTGTGTTCACCAAGTGATGTAAGAGACTTAGGCAAACATGGCCTTTGATTGTCAAGAACTCTTACTATCAATCTTGGATCTCGAGACTACTACACACACTCTATGATGGATGATGGATGATGGTGGTGGATGAGGGTGTTGTGATGGTGGTGGAGTGTGGGTGAAGTGTGAGAGATGTGGTTTGCCAAGATATGCCTTTGAAGTGAACCAAGCAACTCTATTTATAGCCTGCACAGAAGCCCGGACACGGCCCCATGTCCATCCACTTTCTCTTTCTTCATTAAATGCAGTTTGTATGCATTAGTTGACCACGCCCCCGTGTCCGTTGTGCACGGCCCCGTGTGCAGAATCGTATCTGTACTATCAAGATTTGCTTGGATTCTGCGAATCTTAGCGTTGACCACGACCGTGTTGAGCTGGGCACGCCCCCGTGTTGGGAAATAGAAGCTTCTACAACTTTGTCTTTTCTGCAGAAACTTGAGCACACCCCCGTGTCCGCTGGGCACGGGGCGTGTTCAGCCTTCCGATCTCTTGTTTTTGCTTGGGAAGATGCTGTCGAGGGGTCGGGCATGCCACGTTTAATCCTTTTCTTGTATTTATGTTAGATTTAGCTGTATTTTTTCTTCTTTTGTCCATTTGCGCTCATTTAATCCTGAAAATACAAAAGGAATAAAAAAGCACATTTTTCCCAACATTAGTACTAAAAAAAAGGTTAGTTTTATGCCTCATTTGATGTAATTTATATGTTGCATTTTACACACATCATGTTCCTTCTTCCTCATGCAATACCCAACTGCTAAGTTTTGGTATAGGATTATCTTCAATATCATCATCATCTTCTGCCGGAAATTTTCTCTTCAGTCTTTTTATTACAGTTCTCGTTCTTTCACAATCGTTGTCTATTGGAACCCCAAGGGCCAGGATATCCTTCTGAACCTTTTCATTCATTCCAAACATGGCTTTGATTGTCCTTACCTTTACCCTTCTCCTATCAGAGAACTTTATGATTAATCGTTTCTGTTTCCTTTCAAACCTCCATGCAATAACCTTAGCCATTTTTAAATTTTTTGGTGTTTTGGACGATATGTGGCATTTTAGTCAAATTTTTTGGCGTGTTTGAGCTTTGGTTCTCATGGTCTTTTTTTATATTGACTTTTTTTCCTGCGTATGACAGGTAATTATGGCGTTTTGAAAAGGATAAATAAATATAATAAATGTTAGTAATTATGTTTTCCGTCGTTTCATTTTACTGTTTTTTGCAGTTTACAGTGTTTTGTTTTCAGACTCAACTGTTTTTATGGTGTAACAGGTCAAATCTTTGACGGCTGTAATTATGGCGTTTTGTTTTCCAATGGCAGTTAGATAACTATTTGACTTCTTTTTGTTTTATATTCTTTGCACATTGTCTCACGCTTTTTTTTATAATATTAGTTGTTCAAATTAATTTTATTATAGTTTGGTAGTTTTGAAAGGCCCCAAACTCGGGAACCCAACTCGTTGGTAATACGATAAGCAAACATAGTTCTAGACCAAAATGTCACTAGTACGCAGCGGAATAAATAAAAAAGTACGAACAAACTTCAAAGTACTAAAACAACCAAAGTTTGTTAATAGTTTATGTAGGATCGTTGTGTGACCCAAATGAGTCGATCAGAAGAGTTGTTTATCCAAATCAAAGGCGGAATCAATGACACGGACTCTCGATTCAATATAAATGTCTCTGATATTGATATAAAAGTGATTACAGCACCTGGAGACAATTCGGCAGCACTTCGTTACCGATTACAAGACAACCCTGATAATTTCGCTCCAAATGAGTAGAGCTCCTATTTATAGAGTGGCTGATTTCGCTTGAAATGGTCAAGACAATTTCAAGCGGAATCACTTGAATTAGATTTCGCTTGAAAAGGTTCTTGGAACTTTCATCTCCACCATTTACCTTAAAATCAGTTTCTAGCACCTCGGGCACTGATTATCCTATCCTATCCGATTACATGACTCGATACAAGACGAAGTCAATAGACATAATGCACTAACAGTTTAAAACACGGGAAATGCCAAAACATTTAAAAGGTGTCGAGTCACCGCTGCCAATACCCAAGAGCCGCCAACATTCAAACCTTCTTCTTACCTGAAATACATGCTAAAAACGTCAACTACACTGAGTGAGCTCTCTAGTAATAAGTTTTTTTTTTTAACATTTTAGTTCAAAACATTCGAACCCATTCCGGTTCTAATAATGTCACAACCCCCGATCCCTATCTCCCGGGAACGGGCGGCCGTGAGCCAGTTTCGGTGGTATCACATTTATTTATCCAATTTGGCAGCGGAAATTTTCATCAGGATCGTAGTTAGGAAATATTTTAATCAGAGTAAACCACCATGTTTATAACATTAAACATATGGGTAAAAACCCAAGTTTTCAATACACACGTTTCATAGGAATACATCCTATTTATTTGAATAAAAACATCCATTTTATTCTTAGGTAACTTTATTGCCACTTTTCCAAGCCTTCAGTGCTGTCCAGCTGGCTTCTATTTGGCTTTCACATTTTGTTACCTGAAACGCGTTTTAAAAACATTTTTGTCAGTGGGAAATACTGGTGAGTGAATCCCAGTTTAATCAAGTTTGAGTAAAAACCAATTTGCAGTATTGAGGGCACATCCGCAATTACATTTGTATCCAAGACATCACAATTAACATCAGTGGTACGGTCATACTCAACATATGGGATGTTACCACACCAGTAACCAATTTTGTATACAAAACCCCAACATACCCACTATAATTGTATTCTTCACAAATACTCAATAACTGTCATTTGCATGGAAAAGTATTCAAGGTTTTGTAAAAACAGTTTACAAAAAGGAGATTAACTCACATTGCTGTTTTAGGTTTTTCGTAAGGGTTTCCTGGAGATAATCTATAAATTACACAAATGCACGTGTGTTAGTATAATAACCCATTTTAACATTAGTAATACCCTCCCCGAGACGGCATTCCAACGACTACGTCGGGCAGAACCACGACAGCCGTTACGGAACCCTAGATCAATCGGGCAGCGTATCTAATACGTCTCCAGGGGTTATAATACTTACATCGTAGCAGAACCTCGCTATTTAAGGGGTATAATGCCCGGCTATAGTAACACTACTAAAGAAATTTAGAAAGAACGAAAGAAAGTGAGCGACGAAAACCGAAAGCCCGTTGCCTTCTTATATAGGGCTGTAATTGGACTCCCACGCGGCCCGCGTGAAGTTTGGGCCAAGTCTACGCGGCCCGCGTCAACAGGTGGTCAACGCGTAGCTTGGTCCGGTCAGCGCATAGCTTCGACACGAGTTGGACACGTGTCATCACCGGGTCATGCCACAAGTCCGAACACTCGCGGCCCGCATGGACTTAACCCACCATGTTCGCGGCCCGCTTGGGCCTAAGGTTTTGGTGAATTCTGGTTACCTACTCGCGCGGCCCGCGTTAAGTTTGAGGTGAGGCCCATGCGGCCCGCCTCAACTTAACTTTTATTGTTTTTTATTTATTTTATATAATATAATCTAGTTCAGAGGCTCGGTTTTCACATACGGGTACATATAAAGACACCTAGATATTTTTAATATATTAGGGCATCAGAATTATTATGAGGATGTCGGTTTTACCGAGGGTTGTTATATCCTCCCCACCTTGTTTTAGAGCTCGTCCTCGAGATCTACTGAAACAAGTGTGGATATTTCTTTTTCATTTCTGATTCAAGCTCCCATGTATACTCGGGTCCTCTTTTGGAGTCCCATCTCACTTTGACCAAAACTAGTCTTTTATGCTTGAGATTCTTAATTTTCCTATCTTCAATTTGCAGTGGCTTTTCTACAAACTTGAGTTGCTCATTAACCTCTATATCCTTAAGAGGTACTACGAGTGATTCATCAGCTAGACACTTTTTAAGATTGGATACATGAAACACATCATGTATTCCTGCCATTTCCTCTGGCAGTCGTAGCTGATAAGCTACAGGTCCTATTCTTCTAATAATTTCAAAAGGTCCAATATACCTGGGGCTTAGTTTTCCTCTTTTGATGAATCTTACCACTCCTTTCCAGGGAGAGACTTTTAGTAACACTTTATCTCCCACTTGAAATTCTAATGGTTTGCGTCTGTTATCAGCATAACTCTTTTGACGATCACGTGCTGTTTTCAGTCGTTCCTTGACTTGAATGATTTTATCAGTTGTTTCTTGTACTATCTCAGGTCCAGATAATTGTTTTTCCCCAATTTCTGCCCAACAGACTGGGGTTCTGCACTTTCGTCCATAAAGTGCTTCGAATGGTGCAGCATTGATACTTGTGTGATAACTATTATTATAAGAAAATTCTATCAAAGGTAAGTGTTCGTCCCAATTACCTCCAAAGTCAATTACACAAGCTCTAAGCATATCTTCCATCGTCTGAATTGTCCTTTCACTTTGTCCGTCTGTTTGAGGATGATAAGCGGTGCTTAGGTTTACCCTGGTTCCCATTGCTCTTTGGAAACTTGACCAAAAATGAGAAGTAAAACGGCTATCTCTATCGGAAACAATTGATAAAGGAATGCCATGTAATGAAACAATTTTATTTACATATAACTTGGCTAATTGTTCCATACTAAAGGTTTCTTTCATTGGTAAGAAATGAGCTGTCTTGGTTAATCTATCCACAATCACCCAGATTGTATCATTACCTTTCCTTGTTTTAGGCAATTTGGTAACAAAATCCATTGTTATCCATTCCCATTTCCAAACTGGTATTTCTAATTGTTGTAATAAACCTGAGGGTTTCTGATGTTCAGCTTTAACTTGTGAGCAAGTTAAACATTTAGAAACATAAGCTGCTACATCTTTTTTCATTCCTATCCACCAGAAATTTTTCCTTAAATCCTGGTACATTTTATCACTTCCTGGGTGCATCGTATATTTAGACTTATGGGCTTCTTCTAATATACGGTGACGTAAATTTCCTAATTTAGGTATCCACATTCTCTTTTTATGGAACCTCCAAATTCCATCTGTTCCTTGTTCTAATTCCTTAATCATTCCTTTTAATTTTTCAGTATCTTCCTTGATTACTGATTCTTGTGCTTTTCTAATCTGATTGTTTAAATCTACTTGTAGATTTAATTTAAGAGAACGTACCCTTTTTGGTTTTTCGTGATATTTTCGACTTAAAGCATCAGCCACCACATTTGCTTTTCCTGCATGATACTGGATATCACAATCATAATCACTAAGCAATTCCATCCAGCGTCTTTGTCTCATATTCAATTCTTTTTGCCCGAAGACATATCTTAAACTCTTATGATCTGTGAATATGGTAAACTTACTACCATAAAGATAATGTCTCCAAATCTTAAGGGCAAAAATTATAGCTCCTAATTCCAAATCATGGGTTGAATAATTTCCTTCATGACTCTTAAGTTGTCTAGAGGTGTAAGCTATAACCTTTTGACGTTGCATCAATACGCATCCATAACCTAATTTAGAAGCGTCACAAAAGACTACAAAGTCTTCAGTTCCTTCTGGTAATGCTAGTATGGGTGCATGGGTTAATCTTTGCTTAAGGATTCTAAAGGCTTCTTCTTGTTTTGGTCCCCATTCGAACTTAACAGATTTACAGGTTAGTTTAGTCAAAGGAATGGCTATTCTAGAAAAATCTCGAATAAATCTTCTATAATAACCGGCCAATCCTAAGAAACTTCTAACTTCAGTTGGTGATTCTGGGGTTTTCCATTTAGTAATTGCCTCGATTTTCGTTGGATCTACATGAATTCCTTCATGATTCACTAAATGTCCGAGAAATTGTACCTGTTCTAACCAAAATTCACACTTTGAAAACTTAGCATAAAGCTTTTCTTTTCTTAACAGGCTTAAAAGTAAGTGCAAGTGCTTTGCATGCTCTTCTTTACTTTTAGAGTAAATGAGAATATCATCTATGAAGACAATTATGAATTTATCCAAATATGGCTTACATATTCGGTTCATCATGTCCATAAATGCGGCTGGGGCATTGGTTAAACCAAATGGCATGACAGTAAATTCATAATGACCATACCTTGTTCTGAATGCGGTTTTAGGAATATCTTCTTCCTGTACCTTTAATTGATGATATCCTGATCTTAAATCGATTTTAGAGAAAAATCGAGCTCCTTGAAGTTGATCAAACAAATCATCGATCCTCGGCAATGGGTACCGATTCTTAATCGTGACTTTGTTCAATTCACGGTAGTCAATGCACATACGCATTGATCCGTCCTTCTTTTTGACAAATAATATCGGTGCTCCCCATGGTGATGAACTTGGCTGTATAAATCCTTTTTCCAACAACTCGTCTAGTTGTTTCTTCAGTTCTTGCATTTCAGCGGGTGCTAAACGGTAAGGTGCTTTAGCAATCGGTGCTGTTCCGGGTAACAAATGAATTCTGAATTCAACTTCCCTGTCTGGCGGTAGTCCTGGCAATTCTTCTGGAAAGACATCTGAAAATTGGGATACCACTGGGATATCTTTTACTTCTTTTCCTTTAGTGTTAGTGATTATAGAAATCAAATACACTATAGATCCTTTTCTTATACAACTTGCAGTTTTCATCACAGAGATGAATTTAGTGGATCTAAAAGGTTTATCTCCTTTAATTGAGATCTTTTCACCTCTTGGTGATTTTAATTGAATTGTCTTTTGATCACATAAAATACTGGCTTTATTGGCTATTAACCAATCCATTCCTAACACTACATCAAATCCTACCAGATTCATTGGGTAAAGATTTGCCCTAAATTTTTGATTAAAAATTTCTATTCTTGCTCCCTGCAAGATTTCAGAAATTTTAACAGTTTCTCCATTTGCGGTTTCCACTAGACATTCTTGTGGTAGTTTAGTTAATGATTGATTTAGGAGTTTGCAAAACGAAGTATTAATAAAACTTTGGTTTGCACCAGAGTCAAATAATACTTTAGCAAAAATATCATTAACTAAAAACGTACCAGCAATGACGTCTGGAATCATCCTGGCTTCCTCTGTAGTTAGCACGAATGCTCTGGCATTCTTAGGATTTTTGTTGGTTGCAGCTGGAGCCAATTTCGGACAGTTTGTCCTAATGTGACCTTTTTCCCCACAATTGAAACACATTCCATTACTGGATTTCTTCTTGCAATTCTCTTCCTTGTGTCCTGGGGCCTTGCAAAAATTACAGTAAGTAGAACATCTTCCAGAATGCTTCTTTCTGCAGGCTTTGCAGTAGGGTGCAGAGGTAGAACCTACATCCCTACGATTGGAATTCCCAGAACGGAATTCTTGAGTAAGCCTTTGGGTTAGGTTTCTCCTCTGGTCTTCTTCTCTAGTACGGATTAACTCATCTGTCAAGGTATTGGCTAGTTCTACAGCTTCCTCTATGGTTTGGGGTCTAGCTGCCTTGACTACATGTCTAATTTCTCCAATTAATCCCCAGATGTAACGGGAGATTAATACCGGTTCAGGTGATGCAAGGGTAGGTACTATCCTAGCATATTCAAAGAATGTGGTAGTGTAACCTTTACTGTCTACCCCGGTCATTCTTAGATTCAGAAACTTATTTGCTATCTGTTCTTTTTCATTGGGAGGGCAGAATTTCCTTTCTACCATATTCCTAAATTCCTCCCATTTCATATTATAAATCCTATCACTTCCTCTGGATTGGAGGATAGTGTTCCACCATTCTAAGGCTGCATTTTTAAACAGATTTGAAGCAAACAGTATTTTATCTTCTTCAGCACACTTGCTTATTTTCAGAACTGCCTCAGTTTTCTCTATCCAGCGTAAAGCTGCAATGGGTCCTTCATTGCCCGAGAATTCTATTGGTTTGCAGGACCAGAATTCCTTGTAAGAACAACCATGTGGCATGGTTCTTCTTCTTTTGGGAACGGGCGCTTGAAGTATGGGTCCATTGTTCACGCTGTTTTCTGGTTCAGTTGGTCGCTTACTGCTATGCTTACTTTTATTATTTGCTTCCTGAACTGTTTGAATAATAAATGGCATCGCATCTATAATTCCCTGTGCCACAATATGCTGAACGGCACTATTATCCATTTGGTTTCCGTTGTTATTATTGTCCGAATTCTCATTAACCACGTTAATGTTACTCTGGTTATCGTTATTCAGATTTTCTTGATTTCCCGCGTCGGCCATCTGAATTTTAGACATTTACCAAATATTAATATCACAATTAATATTTGAATATATCCAATCACATAACACGCACGTTTACCCAAAAACGTCGAGCATTGCGACTTTTACTCTATTTATATAGTATGCATCAATACACACCAGTACAGAAATAAAAATTACAGTACTGACTGAAATGTAAAGCTACAATACTAATAGTATGCATCCGTAGTTTTTTTTTTTTTTTTTTTTTCTAACACATACACACATATATTATTTTATTATTATTATTATTACGGGTTCTACCATCACTTTCACTGATATGGATTCATCCAAAAATCCATATTACGCTCATCGTATTTCCATACGAGGCGTTCTCCCACCTGTCGCATTCGATCACTGCTTTCTAAAATTTCCTCCCCAAAAGTCCTAAGTTCCTGGACATTTTCTGCACTCATTGGGGGTGCAGGTTCTAGGACTGGGTTTGGAATTTGTGGTGCGGGGGCTTGATACGGGAACTGGTAAGGGTATGGATTTTCTAGGATTTCCCTAACATAAGCATCAGTAATATTATAGGGATCCTGTGGATCTAACCCTGGGTAAGCTCCTAGATTTGGCATTGGCACATTTTCCTGAATTGGGTTTTGTTGCACATAGTCCCTAACATCGTCCCACCAGGGGTCGTAATTGTTTGGGTCTAAAGGATCAGGTGCAGGTACCCTAGGTATTTCCTCCGGGTTGAAATCAGGCATTTCTATCTGATTTTCTATTTCCATGGGTTGATCAGAATTTTGTGGTTGGGGTGCTAGCATTTGTTCCAGGTTTGGGTCAGCAGCAGTGGTTGCTAAAATATGGATATTAGCGATACCCCTATTGAGCATATCCTGATTATAAGCATCAGTTTCTCTTTTTGCTGCGGCTAACACTCGCTGTTCCTGCAACTTTTTCATTCTTTTTCTACGCTCGTGCGCTCCCCTACTGAACCATCCCCTCTTTTTCTGAGGAAATGGCTCTTCAGACTGAGCCTTAAACACAAAGATCCCTTCTTCTGTGTCAGCAGAATACCCTGAGAGGGCAGACTGAGAAGAGGAGGTGCCTTCGCTCCTAGGCGAACCAGACAGTTGACGATAGGCGTCAGAAGGTCCTTGGTCACTCATACTGTAAACTAACAAATAGTCAGATAACACAGAGCAAGAAATACAATTATACACGTATTTCCATAATTTATTTCCTAACACTTTGAATTTTGATGTCAGCAGAACACTTCTGTGGCTGAATCAGTGGCATAGCTCTGATACCACCTCCTGTCACAACCCCCGATCCCTATCTCCCGGGAACGGGCGGCCGTGAGCCAGTTTCGGTGGTATCACATTTATTTATCCAATTTGGCAGCGGAAATTTTCATCAGGATCGTAGTTAGGAAATATTTTAATCAGAGTAAACCACCATGTTTATAACATTAAACATATGGGTAAAAACCCAAGTTTTCAATACACACGTTTCATAGGAATACATCCTATTTATTTGAATAAAAACATCCATTTTATTCTTAGGTAACTTTATTGCCACTTTTCCAAGCCTTCAGTGCTGTCCAGCTGGCTTCTATTTGGCTTTCACATTTTGTTACCTGAAACGCGTTTTAAAAACATTTTTGTCAGTGGGAAATACTGGTGAGTGAATCCCAGTTTAATCAAGTTTGAGTAAAAACCAATTTGCAGTATTGAGGGCACATCCGCAATTACATTTGTATCCAAGACATCACAATTAACATCAGTGGTACGGTCATACTCAACATATGGGATGTTACCACACCAGTAACCAATTTTGTATACAAAACCCCAACATACCCACTATAATTGTATTCTTCACAAATACTCAATAACTGTCATTTGCATGGAAAAGTATTCAAGGTTTTGTAAAAACAGTTTACAAAAAGGAGATTAACTCACATTGCTGTTTTAGGTTTTTCGTAAGGGTTTCCTGGAGATAATCTATAAATTACACAAATGCACGTGTGTTAGTATAATAACCCATTTTAACATTAGTAATACCCTCCCCGAGACGGCATTCCAACGACTACGTCGGGCAGAACCACGACAGCCGTTACGGAACCCTAGATCAATCGGGCAGCGTATCTAATACGTCTCCAGGGGTTATAATACTTACATCGTAGCAGAACCTCGCTATTTAAGGGGTATAATGCCCGGCTATAGTAACACTACTAAAGAAATTTAGAAAGAACGAAAGAAAGTGAGCGACGAAAACCGAAAGCCCGTTGCCTTCTTATATAGGGCTGTAATTGGACTCCCACGCGGCCCGCGTGAAGTTTGGGCCAAGTCTACGCGGCCCGCGTCAACAGGTGGTCAACGCGTAGCTTGGTCCGGTCAGCGCATAGCTTCGACACGAGTTGGACACGTGTCATCACCGGGTCATGCCACAAGTCCGAACACTCGCGGCCCGCATGGACTTAACCCACCATGTTCGCGGCCCGCTTGGGCCTAAGGTTTTGGTGAATTCTGGTTACCTACTCGCGCGGCCCGCGTTAAGTTTGAGGTGAGGCCCATGCGGCCCGCCTCAACTTAACTTTTATTGTTTTTTTATTTATTTTATATAATATAATCTAGTTCAGAGGCTCGGTTTTCACATACGGGTACATATAAAGACACCTAGATATTTTTAATATATTAGGGCATCAGAATTATTATGAGGATGTCGGTTTTACCGAGGGTTGTTATAAATAAAGTAGTTCGCAAATTGTCACTTCATTATTAAAATAATAGTTTGGCATAAGTACAGTGACTACATGCCCAGGTCACATAATGCAACCTAACATAACCGTTGTAACCCCGACGGTCACAACAACATCTCGCATAATCCGTCGTCACCCCGAAGGTCACGATAACATCCCACATAATCCGTCGCCACCCCAAAGGTAACGACAATTGGGTCACATCGACTCCACCACTTGGATTGATGTTTCCCATCCCACATAACCGTCGCCACCCCGAAAGCAACGACCAAGGACTCAAGGCCCTCAAATAAATAAATAAATAAATAAATAAATAAATAGTACACGTAGGCAAATAATTATTTTAAATCAAGCTCTCGCACAAAATACACGTATGCCTACTAAATTTAAATCATTTAAGCATGTATTTCAGCCCAAAACAATTAAAACATAAAAAGATGGGCAATAGAACTCACCTTAATAAAGTGCACGAGTTAACGAAGCTAGTAAACTGTAGGAGAAGAACGAACCCTATAACGAGCTCAACGACCTACACGTTTACGAATTGTATTATAACCTACTCGTCTCATATCTAACTCATGTACAACTCCTTACTGTACCATGATCATCTTGGTAACCCTTTACACACCGTCATTATACATAAAACTATATGTACACCATAAACAATCTTATCCCACTATTTATAAAATTACATGTATCCCATGTAGAAGATACGTAGGCATGAATCCCATCTTCCCATGCAAATGAATTTTTTTTAATCCTTATACCCATGTATTAGTTAACATAAAAACAAAAAAATCTAATGTATGCATACATTTCCATGCATGCCCTCATTTTTGTTATGAAACCTTTTATGCAGCCTCTTAATTAATAAGAGACAAAACAGTTTAACCCCACCACATATTCATCATCGTCATGTACAGGTTTCAAACCCCAACCTCAAATCATAATTTTGAGTCACCATGCATGAATTAAAACACCTACTACTCCATGCGACTCTCACCCAAACCAATGGTTCAATTACCTACACCAACCGACTATTTATTTTTCTTATGTGTGAACCATTAAACCACCTGCTACCCCGACCCCAATAATCATCCTAAACGGCGAACCACGGAAAGCATAACGTACCTGAAAGGCGGGTGAGTCAAAGATTCTACAACCGGACTTCTTGACACGTTAGAACAAAGCCCTCAAATCCCTAACAGAAAACATCACCACTTAAAGAAGATCACCAGTGGGTTTAGGTTCGCTTCATTGTATCGGAACCCGCGCATAATCGATACCGAATGATGATCATCAAAGAGATTATCACGGTTGTAGGTTGCAGTCAACCAGCCCTTTCGGATTCAAGCACGCAGTGCAGGTTGTTTTATCGATGAAACAAAACCACCCCAGCCCTACCCACAACCATACATATTGCAAAAGTTTACCTGATGAAATCGGAGAAGGGTAGTCGGTGAGCCGAAACTACCGTGTACACAACCGACGTCCTTCTTCTCGTGGCAGGTTTCGAGTATCGGTAAAGCTTAAATGACAAGAACATAGTCATCATCCATAACCGAATCAAACTAAATCATATGACGGAGTTCGGGTCGTGAATATACCTGAGATTAATGGAGAAGGCAAGGTGGATTATTTTCTTCTGTTCGCCGCACTAGGGTTACGAAAAGGAAAAACTGATGATGATCTGAATTGTTGAGTCAGTTATTGTCTCATAGATGAAGTGAGATACACAATTTACAATTAGCACCCTTCACTTTTATATGGAACATTATTAGCCTCTCTAAAGTTGGCAGTTATACATACTATACAACTTGGCGAAAATTTCGGGTGTTACAAGTCTACCCCCCTTAAAGGGGTTTCGTCCCCGAGACCCGCATCGCTTAAAGACAATTGCGGATAGTGCTCCCGTATTTCTGCTTCAGGCTCCTAAGTAGCCTCAGACCCCTTTCTATGCATCCATTGCACCTTAACCAGAGAAATAACTTTATTTCTTAGCATTTTTTCCTTCCGGTCCAATATTGCTACCGGTTGTTCGATGTAGTTCAATCTCTCATCAATTTCTATGTCATTCAGCGGTACATGTACATTTTTCATCTACTAAACACTTGCATAGGTGGGACACATGAAATGTGGGATGTATCCCTTCTAACTCATCTGGTAATTCCAATCGATAGGCAACCTCACCAATGCGCGCAAAAATTCTAAACGGTCCAATATACCTCGGAAT
Organism: Helianthus annuus; assembly: GCF_002127325.2. Taxonomy (NCBI): domain Eukaryota; kingdom Viridiplantae; phylum Streptophyta; class Magnoliopsida; order Asterales; family Asteraceae; genus Helianthus; species Helianthus annuus. The sequence goes on along the minus strand of NC_035448.2, from coordinate 197,750,397 downwards.
CAACTTGCCTCGTTTCCGAAACCTGATGATACCTTTCCATGGGGAGACTTTAAGCATAACCCAGTCCCCAACATTGAATTCTATAAGTCGGCGCCCTTTGTCAGCAAAAGACTTTTGTCTATCTTGTGCGGCCTTCATTATTACTTTAATCTGATTAAATTTTTCTGATGTGGCCTTAACCACATCTAGACTCCCTAACTCTTTCTGACCAATTTCACCCCAACACACCGGGGTTCTACACCTCCGACCATAGAGCATCTCGTAAGGCGGCATCCTAATGGTGGCATGATAGTTGTTGTTATAAGAAAATTCTGCCAATGGCAGATGGCTATCCCAACTACCACCAAAATCAATAACACAAGCCCTAAGCATATCTTCAAGTGTTTGTATAGTTCGTTCCGACTGTCCATCGGTCTGAGGATGATATGCGGTGATAATGTGCAAACGAGTCCCCATAGCTTGGTTGAACCTCTTCCAAAATTTAGACGTAAATCGTGTGTCTCTGTCCGACACAATTGACACCGGTACCCCGTGTCGAGCAATAATTTCATTCACAAACAATTCTGATAACTGCTCAGATGAGAATGCCTCACGGATCGGCAGAAAATGAGCGCTCTTTGTTAGTCTATCTACAATCACCCATATAGTGTCATGACGCTTCGATGTCTTTGGTAGTTTTGTGATAAAATCCATAGTAATGTGTTCCCATTCCATTCGGGAATCTCTAATGACTGAATCTTCCCATATGGTTTTTGATGCTCTGCTTTCACCTGAAGACACGTCAAACACTTCCCCACATACTGGGTCACGTCATACTTCATACCCGGCCACCAGTAATCCCTTTTCAAATCCTGATACATCTTGGTGGCCCCTGGATGAATCGAATATCTTGACTTATGAGCCTCGTCGAGTATCTTCTCTCTAAACCCACCGAAAATCGGCACCCACATGCGATTACCCATCGATTTAATACCTTGGTTATTTTCGGTCAACATCCCATGCTAGCCGAATACCCGTTCGCCCTTCAACCTATCCTCACGCAATGCCTCAGTTTGCGCTTCTTTCAACTGTACCAAGAAAGCAGGAGTTACAATCAATTGGCATGACCTTACTCGAATGGGTGCATGTCTCTCCTTACGACTCAACGCGTCAGCGACCACATTCGCTTTCCCAGGGTGATAAAGGATTTCACAGTCGTAATCCTTAATCAATTCGAGCCATCCCCGTTGTCTCATGTTCAACTCTTTCTGCTCAAAGAAATATTTCAAACTCTTGTGGTCCGTGTATATAGTGCACTTTATGCCGTACAAATAATATCTCCAAATCTTAAGGGCAAACACCACTGCTACCAGCTCCAAATCATGAGTAGGGTAGTTAACCTCATGAGTTTTCAACTGACGCGAAGCGTAGGCTATCACCCTCCCATGCTGCATCAAAACACAACCCAGTCCCTGATATGAAGCATTTGAATACACTAATAAGTCATCTGTTCCCTCCGGTAATGTCAAAACTGAAGCTTCAGTCAATCTCTTCTTTAGCACCTCGAATGCGGTTTCCTGCTCCGCACCCCATACAAATTTTGCCTCTTTCCTTGTCAACTGAGTCAATGGCGTTGCTAGCTTGGAGAAATCCTAAATAAATCTCCTGTAGTAGCCGGCGAGACCCAAAAAGCTGCGAATTTCTGATGGAGTGTTAGGAGGACTCCATTTCACTATTGCCTCTATCTTAGCAGGATCCACCATGATCCCTTCTGAATTAATAACATGCCCCAAAAACTAAACCTCGTGTAACCAAAAAGCACACTTGGAGAACTTAGCATAAAGTTTCTCCTTCCGTAGCATCGCTAACACTTCACGTAAGTGAACTGTGTGATCCTCTTCACTCTTAGAGTAAATCAAGATGTCGTCAATAAATACGATCACTGACCGATCCAACATCGGGCGGCACACCCGATTCATCAAATCCATAAATGCCGCAGGGGCATTTGTTAACCCAAACGACATTACTAGAAACTCATAATGACCATAGCGCGTACGAAAAGCTGTCTTCGGAATGTCTTCCTCTCTTACCCGTAACTGATGATAACCTGACCTCAAATCATTTTGCGAAAACCACTTCGCTCCCTGTAGCTGATCAAATAAATCGTCGATGCGTGGCAAAGGATATTTGTTTTTCACCGTGAGTTTATTCAACTCCCGGTAGTCAATGCACATACGCATGCTACCATCTTTTTTCTTCACAAACAACACCGGAGCACCCCACGGAGAGATGCTCGGTCGGATGAATCCTTTATCCAAAAGGTCCTGAAGCTGCTCCATCAACTCTTTCATTTCGGTCGGAGCCAGACGGTAAGGCGTTGTGGCAATTGGTTGAGCTCCTGGCAGTAGGTTAATTTGGAACTCGATTTCCCGTTCCGGTGGCACTATCGTCAAATCATCAGGAAAAACATCAGGGAAGTCACACACCACAGGCACATCAGCCAACTCCTTACGTTCCACCTCGTCATCGATGACATATGCCAAGTAAGCTCCACACCCGCGCCTCAAGAATTTTACCGCCTTCATCATAGAAATGATTTTCGGTGACGACGCACACCTTATTGCCATAAATTATCACCGGACTCCCTTCTAATGAAGTCAATCTTATCATTTTTTCCCGACAAACAATATCTGCATTAAACGTGGACAACCAATCCATTCCCAATACCACATCAAAACCACCCAACGTAATGATAAACAGTCTAGCAGGGAACCTATGACCTTCCACATCAATAAAACAATCATCTAAAGCATCGGTCACACTAGTAGGTTGACCCACAACAGTTTCAATACAAAATGGTTCCTCAATCTTCCTAGGCATTCTACGCAATTTACCACAAAAGGAATGGGCCACAAAACTCCTACTGGCCCCAGAGTCAAATAACACAGAAGCAGGAACATCATTAACAAGGAATGTACCTGAAACAACATTCGCATCAGTCTTCGCCTCAACCTTAGTCATCGTGAAGGCCCGTGCATTTGCCTTCGGTTTCACATCCTCTTTTTTGTCCTCAGCAAGACCCTGGCTTGGCCCCTCGCCCTTTTTGCCCTTGCATTCTCTGGATATGTGCCCAAAACCCCCACATTTGTAACACTTAGGGCCAGCCTTACAATCATTAGCAAAGTGTCCCGTTTGCCCACAACAGAAACATAGAATGGTCTTCATTGAGCACTCCCCAGAGTGCATTTTTCCGCACTTCCTGCATGTACCCAAGTTCTCAGTTTTAACCCTCTTATCACCTGTATCCCCATGTTCACCCCTGAACCTCTTATTCGACCCAACCCACTTCTTCTTTTCTGGTTCCTCCACCTTCTCTTCAACTGCTAATACATCATCGTAAAGAGTCGCACTTAGCTCAACTAATGCATCAAAATCAAGAGGAGCATGAGCCTTTACCAAGTGTCTAACCCTATCAGGCAACCCCTCAATGTAATGTTTCTTCCAACTTTCATCATTCCCAGACTTGTACGGTATGAGACGTGCCATCTCAATGTATTTGGAAGTATACTCCCGGTGTGACAATTTCCCTACTTTGAAAGTTAGGAACTCTTTCTCAATCTTCTCAATTTCGTTAGGAGCACAAAATTTCTTTTTTACCGTTTGCTTCAAATCTTCCCATTTCATATCATCCAACTATTGAGCACTCTTCCTTTCCCGAATAGTGTTCCACCAGTGTAGTGCCTCGGTGATGAACGAATGAGTAGCAAATTTCACCGCCTGATCAGCGCGACACTCACTAATAGAGATTACAGCCTCCATCTCAGACAGCCAGTGACAAGTTGCCACTGCGTCCTTTCGTCCATCAAAACGAGGTGGGTCACACCTCTTAAAAGCTGCATAATTACAACCCCTTTTTCCATTCTTACCTGTACCATCCCCTTCACCATCGGTATCATCCTCAGTTGCCTTTCTTTTTCTTAGTCCCAATATCCTTCAACACGTCATCTTTCAATGATTCAAAAGCCCCTTTCACGATATCTGGCAGAAACTCATGAATCATCCCAAGGATTTCATCCCTAACAGCTTCACGAACAGCGGGTTCCAACACAAACTTCTCAGTATGTTGTGAGGGCTCTGAGTGTTGAGAGGCCTCTGAGTGCTGAGGGTGAACCAACCCCTCATCAACATGGTCAACAGTATTCTTGTTCTTGCGGGTGTTCTTAGCGCCTCCATCGTTAGTTGGTTTCCTTCCACGAGCCATCTACGAGTTACTGAAATGAAACACCAAACAGAGCAATTCAGGTACAATTTAAAACACTACAAGCAAAACAATTAGTTAATGACGGTGGCAATCGCCATTACCCTCTTGCCTTGCCTTTCGGGTTTTAAACCATTCTTGTCCTACATCATTGGCATTTCGCCCCTGTCCTAACCTACAAACATAATTACACAGTTGGCGATCTTGGCTTTAGGTTACCCGTTTTGGCATTTCCATTCATGGTCACATTTTCAGTCCAAGTCTAGGCATCGGGGATGCCCAGATCTCTCAAACAACGGCTCTGATACCAACTTGAAAGGCCCCAAACTCGGGAACCCAACTCGTTGGTAATATGATAAGCAAACATAGTTCTAGACCAAAATGTCACCAGTACGCAGCGGAATAAATAAAAAAGTACGAACAAACTTCAAAGTACTAAAACAACCAAAGTTTGTTAATAGTTTAAAACACGGGAAATGCCAAAAACATTTAAAAGGTGTCGAGTAACCGCTGCCAATACCCAAGAGCCGCCAACATTCAAACCTTCTTCTTACCTGAAATACAAGCTAAAAACGTCAACTACACTGAGTGAGCTCTATAGTAATAAGTTTTTTTTAACACTTTAGTTCAAAACATTCGAACCCATTCCGGTTCTAATAATGTAGTTCGCAAATTGTCACTTCATTATTAAAATAATAGTTTGGCATAAGTACAGTGACTATATGCCCAGGTCACATAATGCAACCTAACATAACCGTTGTAACCCCGAAGGTCACAACAACATCTCGCATAATCCGTCGTCACCCCGAAGGTCATGACAATATCCCACATAATCCGTTGCCACCTCGAAGGTAATGACAATTGGGTCACATCGACTCCTCTACTTGGATTGATGTTTCCCATCCCACATAACCGTCGCCACCCCTAAAGCAACGACCAAGGACTCAAGGCCCTCAAATAAATAAATAAATAAATAAATAGTACACGTAGGCAAACAATTATTTTAAATCAAGCTCTCGCACAAAACACACGTATGCCTACTAAATTTAAATCACTTAAGCATGTATTTCAGCCAAAAACAATTGAAACATAAAAAGATGGGCAATAGAACTCACCTTAATAAAGTGCACGAGTTAACGAAGCTAGTAAAATGTAGGAGAAGAACGAACCCTATAACGAGCTCAACGACCTACACGTTTACAAATTGTTTTATAACCTACTTGTCTCATATCTAACTCATGTACAACTCCTTACTGTACCATGATCATCCTGGTAACCCTTTACACACCGTCATTATACATAAAACTATATGTACACCATAAACAATCTTATCCCACCATTTATAAAATTACATGTATCCCATGTAGAAGATACGTAGGCATGAATCCCATCTTCCCATGCAAATGAATTTTTTTTAATCCTTATACCCATGTATTAGTTAACATAAAAACAAAAAAAATCTAATGTATGCATACATTTCCATGCATGCCCTCATTTTTGTTATGAAACCTTTTATGCAGCCTCTTAATTAATAAGAGACGAAACAGTTTAACCCCATCACATATTCATCATTGTCACGTACAGGTTTCAAACCCCAACCTCAAATCATAATTTTGAGTCACCATGCATGCATTAAAACACCTACTACCCCATGCGACTCTCACCCAAACCAATGGTTCAATTACCTACACCAACCGACTATTTATTTTTCTTATGTGGGAATCATTAAAGCACCTGCTACCCCGACCCCAATAATCATCCTAAACGGCGAACCACGAAAAGCATAACGTACCTGAAAGGCGGGTGAGTCGAAGATTCTACAACTGGACTTCTTGACACATTAGAACAAAGCCCTCAAATCCCTAACAGAAAACATCACCACTTAAAGAAGATCACCAACGGGTTTAAGTTCGCTTCATTGTATCGGAACCCGCGCATGATCGATACCGAATGATGATCATCAAAGAGATTATCACGGTTGTAGGTTGCAGTCAACCAGCCCTTTCGGATTCAAGCACGCGGTGCGGGTTGTTTTATCGATGAAACAAAACCACCCCAGCCCTACCTACAACCATACATATTGCAAAAGTTTACCTGATGAAATCGGAGAAGGGTAGTTGGTGAGCTGAAACTACCGTGTACACAGTCGACGTCCTTCTTCTCGTGGCAGATTTCGAGTATCGGTAAAGCTTAAATGACAAGAACATAGTCATCATCCATAACCGAATCAAACTAAATCATATGACGGAGTTCGGGTCGTGAATATACCTGAGATTAACGGAGAAGGCAAGGTGAATTATTTTCTTCTGTTCGCCGCACTAGGGTTAAGAAAAGGAAAAAAATGATGATGATCTGAATTGTTGAGTAAGTTATTGTCTCATAGATGAAGTGAATTCCACAATTTACAACTAGCACCCTTTACTTTTATATGGAACATTATTAGCCTCTCTAAAGTTGGCAGTTATACATACTATACAACTTGGCGAAAATTTCGGGTGTTACAAGTTTTTTGGGGGCGTTTGATGGCATTATGGCGTTTTACACGCATTTGCTAATTTTGGCGTTTTATTATATTTTTCATTATAGCATTAATATTCTTTTGTTGTTTATTAACTGAAATTACAAAACAAACAATAGATAAAGAAAATTAAAAAAAAAAAAAAACAAAGTAGAAGCAATTTATGATTTTAAATCTTCAGTGTCATCAGTCTCTTTTTTTCTTTTGAAACTATAAGAAATGTGACAAATAAATGGCGTTTTGGGTTTGACGTTGTTTATTTTCTTTGTTCATGTGTTGAAGTGTCTTTGTGGATGTTGGAGACATAGATCAACCCCATGTGGGTGGATGCTATCTGCCTGTTGTCTTCATTATAATCATCAAGGCCAAAGTAGCATTTACACTGGTATAGGTCTCTTCTTATCATCCAAACCTTCTTCAGGAACAAAGATGACAGTATGAAATATGGTGTCATCAGTCCCTCTTTTTTTCAATTTTGTCAATCTCATGCAGCAAAATCTTACTACACTCACGTAACAAATCATTCAATGAAGCTTCATGCAGAACATTACTGGGGATCAAAGAAAAGATGTTTGCCGTCGTTGTATTTTTTGGCGTTTTACATTGAGCTGTAATTTTTTTTAGCAACCACTGTGTTTTTTTTGTGTTTTTTTGGTGTGATAAACGGAAGGTGGTTAGACGTTTCTATTTATAGAATTTTTTTGGCGCGTAGTTTAGGTGGGATGTTATTTTTATAACAAAAATGTAATTAACAATTATCCGGATGTAAGCTTTGGCGTTATATATAATTGCGTTTCATATTTTTTGGCGGTTTTGTAGCCAGAGAGCTTAAATAAAAACACAGAAAAAAGTACGTTGTGATAAAATTGGCGTTTTGTATTTATTTGGCGTTTTATTTTTCAATGGCGTTTTATGTGAGAAATGGTTTTTTACTTGTTTACCCTTAATGAAGCGCGTCCACGTAATAAAATTGGTGTTATTTACTAAAATGCCACCGCGCCAATCTAGTCCATAGATTGTTTTGATCGGACGATCAATAAGCGTTCTCACACTTTCTACCGTTTTCTCTAAATCCTGACCCTATATATATATATACTAAATCTAGCCATGACACCAACCAATTTATGATGAAAAGTTGTGTGCAAACGTAAACATTTATCTTAGACTAAATTCCTCACACTTAGACTTCACTTCTAGTGGGTGAAATAGTACCCACGAAATACACATAAATTAATAGTGTCCAAAGTGAGTCTTTAGTCAAGATAATATTTTTATATATTTTCATATATTATTATTATTATTATTATTATTATTATTTATTTGTTATTCAAATCCCATTTATATTCCAACTTCTAAATCCTTGTACTTACACACCTTGTTCATCCTTGTTAGGATAATTTGGTGCTTCAACCTCTCAAGACGATCATCTCACGTTTGTGGAAACCACTTGCAAAACCGTGAGTATACTCGATCCCATTTTCCGTTTTATACACTTTGGGTGCAACATGTACACTTTATACAAAATCACGAATCACCATTAAACTTGTCAAATCACACTCTATCCATTTAAACATGAGACTTGTATTATTCTTGTTATCTAGCATGCTATGTATACTTGTGTCTATATGCTCATTAACTTTTCTAGCCTATCTTAACAATTATAGACACTATAGGATTAACACACCGCCCCTATTCTTGTGGTATTGTTGATTAATCTACTTTACACCTTTGTCGTTTCGGCAACAATGGTAATCACGATTGCGTTAAACTCTGGTTTGACATATAGTTTACACTTGTTAGTATGTTAGTAACATTATATGCAAATTATCATGTTGGATATGAGCAAACTTTTTCACTATTATGCTATGTTATCAAACTTGTATGCTCGCCAACTTTTGTTGATCATTATTTTAATACATGTTGCAGGACGCTAGTTGATGCTTGAGGAAGAAACATACTTAGGGTGGATTTAGAAACACACCTACATTTTGAATCTTATTTCTGCTTCATGTTGATTGTTATTTGAACTTGATGTATTTCCCTTTACAAACAATGTATTTCCATTTAGTATTTATGAAATTTGGATTAATTATATATTGTCACATTTAGTGTTATGAAGTCTCTTGCAATCTTGTTTTCGTCTCACTCTGATGTTTCCGCCATCTGTTGGGGTGTGACAGACGATGATTCGGATGGTCATGAATGTAAGTAAGATATACATACGTAACCTATCTAATTTGCTAAGTAACCAAGTGAGGTAAATCTAGACGAGTGCTTCCAACATTGTATAGTTGGAGACTTGGTGTAGTTTTGCTCACTTTATTGCTTGGAAATTACTTAGAGACTTAGGAAGTATGAAATGGAGGCAATTGTACCTCAAAGTTTTTGGAACAAAACCTCAATCCAAGTCATTCAACATAGAGATTTGTTGGTAACTTGAAGATGTTCCAAAAACAAAGTAAAGATAAACATGTTCATAAAGTTTGATAAAAAAAATTCCTGACTTGGACCTAAAAAATGGTGGTATACCATCTTTATTTACCTTGATAAACATGTGGTAATACTCCTAGAAGTTATCCAAGTGTAGAGAAGAAGAAAACAAGAAGGAAAAGGCAAGAACAAAGCTCAAAACTTGATGTTTTGAAGTTTGAACAATCTGCCCAAAGTTAGGAAACTTGAAGATTGGTGTTACACCCCAATCGATGGTGGAAACATCAAAGCGAGACATAATAGATTGCTTAAAGACAACATAACTCTAAAATTGTGACAATATATTAAAGTTCAAATTTCATTTCATTCACCGAACAACACGTTACATCGTTCAAGAAAAAGAAGTACAACAAGTGGGAATTTCATACTATGAAATAAAATAAGTAAATAAAGTTTTGGTGAGTTTCTAATCCACCCTAAGTAGATTTCTCGTAGAAACATCATCAATTTCCTACAACATGTAATAAGTATCTGTCAACACAAATAATGTTGTTGAGCATACTAGTTTTATCTATATAGCATATAAAAGATTAATTCTCAAATCCGCATGTTAAAGTATACTAATCATGTTACATACTAGCATACGTAACTAAACATCAATCCAAAGTTTCCACTAGCGCAATCTTATCACCGAAGTGAATAAGACCATGAGCGTAATCTTGTCATCGAAGTAACAAGAACGTAAAGTATAAGTTAACAATGACCACAAACGGGCGGTGTGCTAATTCTGTAGCGTTATACATGTTAAGGAAGGCTTGCAAGGTTAATGACATAATAGTAAGCATGAACTATCAAGCATTGATTCACAATAAGCATATCAATTTAACATGTATACAGATTGAGTGTTTGCATAATATTGTATTTATGTGTGTATGTGAATTTAAAATAAAAACAATTTAAGAATTTAGTTAAACACCTCTAAAGTTTATTAATTGTAATAGCTACAAAATGAACTAGTATTTTAACTAGTTTATTTATAGTCAATATTATTCAGCTATTTTTTTTTGTATATATGTACACATATCGTAAATTAATAGTTTGTTTTTGGATCACAATTATACCACCATGGGGTAGTGAACGACACACCAGAAGAGGTATGATTATCCATGGAAGTTTGACAAAATTTAGAGCACGCATGCAATTATAATCTCACCTTTTTGCCTCCCAAAATATATCTTTCCTCTCATCCAAACATTAAACTATTTATTATCATTTGTTAAAAGCTCATCCTCTTTTACGTTACATACAACTCATTACTAAAATATGAAATAAAGTTACAAAAATTTAAATATTTGATATACAGCTTATTTATATTGGAGAAAAATGAGCCGAAGGATATTTTTGTCATTGGTTGGCTTCACAATAAATAGCACAATTAAAGCACTCTCATTTGAATATGACGGGAAACAAAATTAATTAAATAGAGGATAAGTCTTGAATAAATATAAATATAATAAACTATATATATTGTCTGGCGAAGGAAAAATACAACTTAGGATGGGGAAAAGGTGAAAATAGTTGATTTAAGAAAAAGAAAATGATAATTAAGAATTACGTCTATATATGTTTCGAAGTAGTTGTGTTTCATTATTTTAAATATCAAACAACTCATGGGAAAAGATGAAAATAGTTGATTTAAAAAAAAGAAAATGATAATTAAGAATTACGTCTATATATGTTTCGGAGTTGTGTTTCATTATTTTAAATATCAAACAACTAAGAAGCTGATTTAAAAGTTATTAGTAACAGTAATATTCCTCGTTGTGTGCTCTTTGTAATGAAGCCCTTGAAACAATAGATCATCTCTTTACTTCTTGTTTTACGGTTGATGCTCTTTTGAACCACGTCAGTTTTTGGTGTTCTATCCTGCAAATTTATGCTTTCACGGTTCGGGATTTATTGGATTTTCACATCTTCTCGAGGATAGGTGGCGAAAAGGTTAATATCATTCGTGGGCATCATACTTGGTTTTTTTTTTTTTTTTTTTGAACGGTCGTGGCATCATACTTGGTGTTGGTGCATTTGGAAGACTAGGAATGAGATTGTCTTCAAGGGTAAAAGGCTTTTACAAGATAGAATCTTTGCTGATGTCAAGTCGTTTTGTTTCTTTAGTTAAAATCATGTCTAAGCAAAAATCCGTCATTTAGAAGGATTGGTGTAATTTTTCCTTCGTATGATGATATAGTTTGCTTGGTTGTTCGGTTTTGCCTTCCTCCAATTTTAGAGGCAGGGCCAGCCCAAGGGTCATTCAAGTGAAGCTGGTAGGAGATCATTATCCTCAAAATGAACACCCTGGTTCGAATCCTTTGCAGTGCTTTTTTCTTTTTGTGCTGAATCTTGAAGCTTTAAAAGTCACAAAGTGTGGAATAACAGATTTTTGTTAGATAAAAATGAGGACTCATCCAACACAAAAATAAGGCCCACGTAACTAGTTATTATTAACTATAAACAAAGAATAAAATCTAATACTTTGATGATATAATCAAAATAAGTTATTTTCATGATTTTTGTTACTTACGTAAGAAAAACTACTAAAATAACATATTTCATAAACCCAATCAAGGACTCCGGAATTTTTATTTTGCTTTGGGCCTACAAAACGGTTGAGCCAGCTCAGTTTAGAGAGGGGTTGTCTATAAAAGTTGTTATATAAGATTATTCATTCATTCAATTTCATTTCATTTCATTTCAATACATAACAAATTTTAACAGAGAACTACAATAATTATATTTCACTCTTTCAATATTTTGTTTCAAGCATTTTGTTTTGTATTAACGCACAACTATACTTAGGGTATACGGGGCACCAGCAGGGAGTGGCTGCGGTGACCCAATTCCCCCAGCGGGAACACCGCCGCCATCCCTGCGGTGACCCAATTCGGGGAGGGTGGTCGGGGTGAGTTCACCGAAGAAGGAGAGAGGAGATGGTGGGGCCACCCTCATTTTCAACCAATCAGTGATTTTCCTTTTTTTTAATAAAAAAACAAGTCACCTAAGAGGGGAGTGCCGCCATCAAATTGGGGTGTGAGGAGAATTTAAGAGGGGAGTTGACGTGGCATAACCTGATTGGGTGTGCGTAAGAGAAGGGACTCCCCTAAGGGGAGGGGGGTGGTTCACTAGTGATAGAATTTATCACTCACAAGCACCAATCAAGTTCCGCCATGTCATCGACCATTTTTCCATCACTCATAACCTTTTTTAGTGGGGGTGGTCATCACTCATCACCACACCCAACAATTTCCCCCCAACCAACAATTACACTCACAAAACCAAACAATAACGCGTGATAAAGATAACGAAAATCGGATTTCGTGGAAATATAACGCGTTGAACTCGGACCCGGCGGTGGAGTATAACGCGTGGGATGTTGTTTCCGTGATAATATCACGTACCCACCCCGCCATCTCTAAGAGGGGAGTGCCCATCTCACCCTTATACCAATACTATTTGTATTTATCTGTCAGAAAACCACCTTCTGAATCCAGATAATTACAAATATTGCCATTATGATGACTTTGAACAACCATACAAAGATCTCCCAAGATTTTATAGGATTCTTTTTGCATAATGTTTTTGGAATAGTGACAAAAACTTAGTGGAACTCTTTTTACCTTAGCTTCTTCTGCACCATTTGCAATGGTCCAATCATGGGGAACGAAAATTAAAATTCTACATGAAATGTCACACTAAAGTCATAACTAGTCAAAGAAACACACTACTAATGATGAACTCAAGAAACACATGGATTCATATTTTTTTCCATTAAAACATTATAAATCTCTCTTAAAATCTTTATAAACCAAAACAAAATGTTGACCATTGACCACAGAGTCAAAGAAGCATTACCCTCCATGATTAAGGATCTTTAACAATACTTTGAGAGCCTGGCCCCAAAAAATTATTGGTGGAAATTGCATCAAAATAGAAAACTTTCATGAACCCGAACAAACCAACCGACTTAAGAAGCGATTTTTTGTGCTTTATCGGGTAGGATATTATCGGGTAAGGTGAGCTCTGCGGGAGTTTCACGGACGACGCCAATCATTGAATCATACTCTTCGTCTTTTCGTGCAAATTTCTTGCGCAGTGATTTCTCCAATTCGATTTCTTGGAAGCCCTTATTGTTTTCGGCAGCGTGAACCATGGCTAAGTTTGTGTAGTTGGTTGCTGATTGAGAAATGAAGGCGATTTCCTCTTCGGTAAGCTTCCTCATGAACTTGGCCGGGTTGCCTCCCCATACCTATGCACAAAATAAATGTTATCGCAAATAAAGAATTCAGTTTATTCAAAAAAAAAAAAAAAAAAAAAAAAAAAAAAAAAAAAAAACACTATGAAGGATTACAGAATCGAGACCTAAATACACAAAAGACTTTTTTGTATTTTGACGCCATGTAAAAGGGTAATTTAGACATTTGACTGATTCCTAAACACTTGTACTATGTAGCTTTGTATATAAAGCGACACCTTGCATAAATGAGGCTCTTGCCTCACACCTCGAGCTTTAGAAACCTAACCGCCTTGACGCTTGAAGGGCATTGCGCTTACCAACCATTAAACTTAACTACTTAAAAGTAAACTACATAAATCCTCCCTGTGATTTCATGTAAATTACGGATTTTGTCCCTCTGATCAACCCCTCACCACCTCTCCTCTTTCATTCTATAGAATGTAGATTTTGTGTTACATGTGACACCTCCCATATATTTGCAGGCTATGCAGTTAATGCGGTAAAATATCGAATATCGGTCAAGGACCGATATTTGAAATATAGGTTATCTCGGTGAGATATCGGTGGATATCGGTAATTTTGATATAATGCAGAATTTATATATATAGCAATTTAACACCAATAATTCAGTGATATATCGGTTATATCGGTCAAATATCGGTGATATATCGGTTATATCGGTCAGATATTGGTGATATATCGGTTATATCGGTCAGATATTGGTGATATATCGGTTATATCGGTCAAATATCGGTCAATATCGCCGATAATCTCGGTACCGATATTTTACTAAGGGACCGATATATCACCGATATTAACTGCATAGTTTGCAGGTGCCAGGTGGATCAACATAAGTAGTTCGTTCACATATAATTTTTCGGTTAGATGGTAAAATATCATATATGTTCTTGAAGAAGATGTGCGCGACAAATCATCGAAGAACATGGAAACGAAAATTTGTGAAAAATCAGATGAATTTTGTTTATTAATGATATAATAATTAAAAGATTTGTATATCATACTTGACATACTAATTAGTATTGAAAAAAATCATTTTTTCGTTCAAAATGTATTGCAGGTTAACCCGACCCGACGGTTTTGCCCCATTTTGCCACGTCTAGAAGAGAGTGAGGACCCACAAACCTCTCCGAAAGGAATCCTAGTATTTTGTCTGACAAGGGCACCAGCAGCAACCATGGCATTTTTCTCAACATGAGATCCATCAAGCAAAGTGGCACCCATGCCAACAAACGCTTCATCTTCTACGGTACATCCATGTAACACAGCACCATGACCTACATCACATGTATAATAATCTTTAATACCAAATTATGACATGCATGTATATAAATAAATAAACACATATCTACTCACCTACAGTAACATTGTTGCCTATTGTTGTTGGCAAAACATTCCCGCTTATATTGGTTTTGGCTACATGAACAAGAGCGTTGTCTTGGATGTTTGTTCCTGATCCAACTCTGATGCTGTTCACATCACCTAAATCGTAGATCTCGTGTTAAAAAAATAAATAAATAAATAGAGGATAATACATTATTCTTTAACGATTAGTCTGTTTGTGTTCATCCGTTTAGTTAAATGAACAGAGGACACATTCGTTCATTTATGTTCGTGAACGTTCAGTAATGTGTTCGATAGTTCATTAGTGTTTTTAGTTTTTATACTTTATTTAAATACTTCAAAATTCCGAAAATTAAAATATTTAATAAATATCAATGTATTATATATTTTGTTCATTAACCCTTGTTGGTGTTCGTTTGTTTCCATTTATGTTCATGAACATTAGTTTGTGTTCATTTGCATTCGTTGCCTAAAATTAACAAACGAACACGAACACGTTCATTTCCTTAACAAACGAACACAAGCATAAAATCTTGTTCTATAAGTATTCATGAACAGTTCGTGAACACATATATTTCCTTAACTAACGAACACGAAAAAGGTCTTGTTCGTGTTCGTTAGCAGCCCTAGACACAATACATTTTGGTCACATCTGTGCTTACCTCTAAGAACACATCCATACCAAATGGAGGAACCACGACCCACTTGAACATCGCCAATGACTGAAGCACCAGGAGCCACAAATGCATCTTTGTCGACCACAGGGTCTTTATCAAACAAATTCATCAGCGTCCGGTGTCTAGACACTAAAGATAGATTCAAGATAAGTTACAAAAACAACTATTTTAAGAGTTCAAGACAGTATGAAGCATACATGGGGCATAAAGACTTAACACGCGTTATGTAATAAAATAGTCAAACTTCCATATGCTAAACATACACCTTGATTCAATTCATAGATTACCGGTCGACGAAAACAAACACACAGTACCACACATCCAAATTCACCTATAGACCCCACAGATGAGCAATGCAAAATCTCAAAAGGGGGTTCTTATCTTCAACTACCACAACACAAACAAAGAACACAAAAGATCAAAATTTTATCGACACCCAGTCCCTTATAGCACATCAAATTCATATCACAAACAAGATTATCTAAAGACCCAATCGAAACTCAATCAAAGATAACATGACATCAATTCAATTCAAACCCTAAACTGTTTTTAACTTCTCTTAGGCATTTCCACAAACAGTTAGCAGTCAACACCTAAACAAACAAAATCAGGACAAATGGGTGTTCGAATTGAAGTGAAACAAACATTACCTCGTTCTTCAAAGAGGTGACTGCCTTGGAGGCTGCAGCCGACACGATCAACGGCTTGGCCGGCGACCCGGATCCAGGATCCGACGACGTAGATTGCTCTGCCTAAAGTACCCATTATGGATTAACCAAGAACCCTGATTTCTGAGGTGGGTTTCTTCCGATCGAGAGGGGGTTTCAAGGGAGTGTGTTGAGCAACAAATTGGGGGAAAATCAACTGAGTTGGCACTGAGTCGTTTAAGTAAGGGTTGTGATTCGGTATGACTCACTTCCTTGGATTTTTACTTTTCTACTTTTTCTACTAAAAGAGTTAAATGCCATTTTAGTCCCTATGTTTGGGTCATTTCCAAAGGTTCCATTTTTAACCTGTGGGTCCAAAAAGGTTTCACAGTTGCTATTTTAGTCCACTTGGTTAACTTCATCAATTTTTTCTGTTAACGAGAAGGCCAATTTGGTCATTTTGTATGTAATTTTGTTAACTAAAAGGGCAATTCAGCCATATAAAATGACCGAATTGGCCTTCTCGTTAACAGAAAAAATGGATGAAATTAACCCAGTGGACTAAAATGGCAACTGTGAAACCTTTTTGGACCCACAGATTAAAAATGAAACATTTGAACTAAACTGGCAAAATGGTCCAAACCACAGGGACTAAAATGGCATTTAACTCCAACTTTTTATTACTTGAGTAAATTACAAGTTTTATCCTTTGTATTTATATTAAATTACAGCCGTTGTCTTTTTGGCTAAAAGTTTACAGATGGTGTTCTTGACCTTTCAAAATCTTGCACGTTTTATCCTTTAGGCCAGACCTGGTTAGAAATCTCAGTTAATTCTTGTCATGTGCAATGCACATGAAGGTACAATGGTCTTTTTCCCTCTAATTCCCCATTTATAACCCTTGGTCCCTTTTCTCTAACCCTAGTCTGCAGCACATAGATCAAATCAATCAAGCTAATCGAATTCTTCTTACCACAGTTTGAAGATGAGTGGCCTGAGCATAAGCACCCCAACTAGTTCACTTCGTGGTGATTCGACGAAACCCTCTGTTAACAATCAACCCCTCCTAAGAAATCCCCTGCTCCGAATAAACACTCTGTTCCAAATGATACGTCACATTTCCTGTTCCAGTTGGTTTTTAATGGGATCAAGAAAGATGAAGTGAAGCTTGTTGAGGACGGAAACAAAAACTTGGTAATCCGCTTGAAAAGGAAGGTGGAGAATACAAATACGAACGACAAATGGCTTCACTCTATTACCTGCAGCTATGAATTCAAATTCACTTTGCCCAACAATTTCCGGTCTGTCCCAGTAATAATCTCTGTCTCTCTCTACACCCTCACCGGAATCACAACCAATCGCCGACAATTCTCACCGGAATCTCAACAAATCGTAACTTCATCTTCTTCATTTACACCGTTACAGTTCATCCATATATCAAACCTACTGTATAACTACTATATACATACATGTATTTTGTTCATTTCGAGTTTACTTTCAATTCTGCAGGTCGAGTTGAATTTCATATGCTCAAATTCGTCGATCGAATCGCTGAAGTTTAGATTCGTCAAATCGGAATCATGAATTTGATTTGTTGAAGTGATCTTTGACGGATTGAGTCTGAATTTATGAAAAGTTAGGGTTTAGGTTTGTGGAGAAAAGTGTCTGAGGGTTATAAATAGGGAATTAGAAAGGGTTGAGAGGGAAAAATACTGTTGTACCCTCATGTGCATTGCACATGACAAGAATTAATAGAGATTTCTAACCATATTTGGTCTAAAGGACAAAACGTGCAAGATTTTGAAAGGTTAAGGTCACCGCCTGTAAATTTTTGGCCAAAAGGACAGCGACTGCAATTTGATGTAAACATAAAAGACAAAACTTGTAATTTACTCTTATTACTTTTTACCACCTAAATTAACCTACACATTTTTTATACAATCTGAAATATGACATGAAAAAAAAGTTTTGGGTCCATCAACACGTCCCGTTAAAAAACAGGTAATGTTTAGATTGACCCGTTTTAAAAACATGTGGGGTTCAGATTAACCTGTTTACGTTTTTTTTAATTTTATAATTTTATTTTCGAGTTTTTCCATCATCCACTTTTTCTAAAATTACACTAGCAATTTTCAATCCATTTTTGGTATTATATAAAAAAAAGTTTCCGATTATCCATTTTTGCTGAAAATACACTAGCAATTTTTAATCCATTTTCAGTATTATATAAAAAAAAAACTCTTCGTATTAGTCATTTACTCTACCAACCTAAGTTATATCTATTTTATTTTTGTTTTTAACTTTTATATGATTAATCATAAAAATGTGGGTTTTGTCACATCATTTTTTTACTTATCACACTTATACTCACCCATAAAGTCATTAACATACATTACAGACAACGTCGCTCACAACTCATCAACACGTTTGACTTATTTAAAAAAATTAATAAAATTGGTCATGTTCGGGATGACCTGAATTTATATGTGTGGAGTTAGAGTTGAATATGTGGTCATGTGTACTATTTTGCAGTTGCGTTCTTATCTCTGGGTTGCTACTATTATTGCTAATCAGGTGTGTATTTTTTTATGTTTTGTTAAATTATGTTTTTAGCTCTATGGTTGTTGTATGTGCTTTTTAGGTTTATGTGTTTGGATATTTGTGTATGTTTTCATTCTTGTAGTTTGTGCTTTTACTTTCAAAGAAGGGAACGGGGAATGATAGGGGTGTCAAACACCATTTGTACAATTGCCAAGTAGGAAAAAGACCGCAACTGCAGGCCGTAGTTCAGCAAATCACATCGTCAAGCAAAATATCTTTTGCACAACTTATGTAACTAACATGCTTGATGTTAACAACCTAATTTGCGACCATAATACATATACAAATCTAGGCATAAACTCTTGGTTGTAGCTCATGTATCTAACTTAATGGAAATATAAATTTAGCCCCCACCGCATCGCGACGGATTACATTTCTAGTTTTCTCTAAATCATAATGTGATTATGTGAGGTATCTCATTTTTATGTTTTTCATTCACAAACATATTCTAGTATATAAAGATTCAGGGATGTGAAGGGCCCTTCCCCAACATCCACACCGTTACCTTCATCTTCACATCACCACCTCCCCTCTATCTCTATCAAAGGAAATGTTCCCTTCACTCCTTTTTGATTTTTCTCCAATCAACAAACAACAATATCAACAAGCAAAAAGGATCGGGGATATCGGAGGAGTTTCCCTGTCTGCACCGAAAAAAAGGCGGAGAGGTGGGGGAGGGTGCCAACCCAGCTCCCCGACCACCTTCCCGCTTCCACACCCCGACGTCCAAATAAATCACATGTACTCGTTCCAAACATGTTGCATATCTGTATGTTGATTTCCTATCCTAAAACTACCGATAAAATATTTTTATGTAAATGATCCTCAATATATGTTCATGTCTTCACATCACATGTTAATTTGATGATTTCCTATCCTAAAACCACCGATAAATTTTTTTTATGTAGATAATCCTCAAAATATGTTCATGTCTTCAATCACATAATTCATAACTAAATTTCCATGAAAAAATTCGCATAATGTCTTGATTTTAATCAAAATACATAGGAAAATCTTCATTTCATTAAGTGACCCTAACCAAATAATACTATATGCATACATCTATTTCCGATTATTTGTATATCATCATGCAATTCCTTTTACTTTTTTTTTGGAATGGCAAATTTTATAGCTAAGAGTATTCACATCCATTCCATTAAATTTTGTGTGTGAAGTTTTTATAATGTAAAGAGTATAAAAAGTGGTTGTGAGTGGAGAAGAGATAAAATGTTACTGTTTATCTGTATATTTGGGGGGACACTGTTCACCCCCTATAATTTTTGTGTGAAGTTTTTATAATCTAAAGAGTATAAAAAATGGTTGTGAGTGGAGGAGAGAGAAAATGTTACCGTTCATCTGTATATTTGGAGGGACACTGTTCACCCCTATAATTTTTTAATATATTTTGAAAGTGGTTGTGAGTGAATGAGAGAGAAAAAGTAATGATAAAGATATAAAAAAATATTATTTAATTAAAAAGTAGAGAGAAAATATAATGTTTTTTAATGTAATTTAAGATGAAAATATGGTAAAATAGATGTGAATGCTGTAACACCCGGCTAGCAAACAACTAAACCAAGCCAAACATGAAACAATTACAAATACATAAGGATTGGGCTAAGGACTTTCTACCATTTATCTTTGTGATACTTTATTACTATTTTGTAAAATTTTTAACAAATTGGATATGAACAGATGAAGTTTAACTTCATTTAACTTTCAGGTTTTGACAAGAAGAGCAAACAATATGTATGCTTGGAATATTACATTCCGGTCAAAATGTGTGTCATTATCTTCTCACATGTTAGAATACTAAACAAATTTCGTTTTATTTTTCAAAAAAAGTCCTTATTTTCGAATTTGCTTTTAGCATCCAACACCATCTGCCAACAAAGTGGTGGTGGAGTGGTAAGGGAGAGTCTTGGTGTTCTAAGGGACCCAAGTTCGATTCCTGCCCTCCCCATTATTTTCCGCGGCACCTGGTGATGATGGAAGACTAGGCGAATAGGTGGAAATCGCTAGTTCGATCCTTAAACTGAGCGGATTTTACCTTACTGCACTGTCGTGCCTTCGGGCGAGTGTTCACGAGCTTCGGCCCTAGTTGAGGGTTTTCCCCGGTTCAGAGGCGAGTGTTTCCGATGTGGTGATTTCGCCAGTACACCATTTGGATGATTCGTTGGTCATTTCAAAAAAAAAAAAAAAAAAAAAAAAAAAAAAAAAAAAAAAAAAGCATCCAACACCATCTGGTATGCTTTGGTCTTGGACTCTTGGTTATAGTGTTTTACTCAAAAAATCAGGCTTCCACAATTTCCTTCAGTCTTGGTTTCTGGTAAGGGCTTGGGCCAAACCAATCTTCAGCCCAACGGACCACACCCTATACTTAACTACTTAAATACATTATTGAGAGTTTGAGACCAATAACTTCATATATAAAAAAGCTTGCTTTTGAAGTCATTATGAAGTTTTAACGATAGATTAAATCCTTCCTAGAAGTCTCAAAATATAGAAAAATTGTAATTAACAAACCAAAGATTTTGAGTCAGATGATTTGTTATTCTCGAAAGTAAATAATGGTCCATACATATCTTTTTAATTGATGTTGGTATCATTTTACACAATGCACACCCCATGAAGTACAAACAAAGGATGAAATAGTAGCTAAAATCGAAAACATATTTAGTTTAAAGTTGTTTTTGTCTCTCACAAATTCCTCAAAATGCATCAACGGATGAAACATGTCATAACTACTGCGTGGTCTTGTTTTTCTCGATTAAGGCTATTGGGTGTGGGGCAAGAATTGCCACGTGGGACGTGGTTTACATGATACAACGCTCCCCTTTTCTAAACCATGGTGGTGCGCGTGGGTTTCCACGGCAACAGTGACTCTCATATATTTGATGAATTAAAAATATAAAGTGGATGGTGGTTTGAGTAATGATCATACCATATAGGGTGGTGAATGAGAGTGGGGTAACATGTCGATTAAAGATGCATTCAAATTCATTACAGATGCATTCAAATTCATTACTTTAAATTCGTTTACTGAACTTAAACCTAAATGTAAAGAACATTGAAACCCTCTCCAGAGTTTTTAATAAAATGCCCTGAGTCAAATAATAATCTAATCTTACATTTTATTACCAGAATGTTATAACATCGTAACAAATTTCATAACTAAAAAAATAATGACAATGCATTTTACATACTTTAAAGTACTTTTTTTAATATTAAAAACACATTTATAAAACAAACATTTAAAATTTAATACTATCTTATAAATTCCAATAATAATTTAAAAATTTTAAAAACCCCTTCATCAACCGTCTCCCAGTTCCCCGCAAAATTAAATTCAACGGCTAAAACCCTAAAATTCAAATCTTTCCAAAATCTTGAAACCGTTCAATTTCACCCTCAAAACCCAACAAATACATGCGTTTAGTGAGAGAAACTCAACAACCACACACACCCATTCTGATTTCATACTCTGTTTCTTGATATTGTTTGTGTGCATACACACAAACTCTCAAAATTCATCGAAATCAACCTCTGATTTCACCCAATTCTCGCACAAAGGTATCATTCTCACTACTTTACCCTGTAATTCGTTTGATTCTTGCATCAATTTATTCAAATATTATGGTCTGATTTCACACTCTGTTTCTTGAATTTGTGTTCATACTCAGAAACCTTCAAAATTCGTCCAAATCAGCCTCTGATTTCACCCAATTCAAGCACAAAGGTACGATGCTTACTAGTTTCTTCGGTTTTTCTGTTGATTTTTGTATCAATTTATTCAAATTTTATGTCTGATTTCACTTGATTGACCTTCAAATGTACAATTCACTCTGTTTTTCCCTGTTTTTCCCTGTTTTTCATTTGATGTTTGTTTCCCCTGTTTTTTGTTCAATGTTTGTATCTATTCATTCAAATGTCATGTTGTATACTTATATCTGTGAGTTTTCATCAAATTTGCAGGTGGGTTTTTGAAAAAAAGATCAAGAAGATGAATGACCTCATGACGAAATCGTTTCTAAGTTATGTGGATTTGAAGAAACAAGCGCAAACAGACGTCAAATCGGAAGAAAACGACATCGAATTAGGGGTTCAAGATCCAAAACTCAGTCCTGCAGATGAACTCAATCTTTCAAAATTCTTCCAAGAAATCGACGCGATCAAATCCACCATGGAAGAAGTCACAAACCTCCTCTCTGACCTTCGAAACCTAAACGAAGAGACTAAATCCGCTCACAGTGCGAAGGTTCTTCGCGGGTTAAGGGACCGAATGGAGTCTGATACGATGGCGGTCCTGCGTAAGGCGAATGTGGTCCTCGCACGCCTCGAATGTCTCGAATCTTCAACACCGTTAAACCACAACACTGCTGTGAACAGAACCCGGGTTTTAGTCACAAATGGGCTGAAACTAAAACTCAAGAAAACGATGACTGAGTTTCAAGATTTGAGAGATAAAATAGTTGCAGATCATAAAGATTACCTCAAAAAAAGGTACTTTAACGAAACCGGTGAATACCCGAGTGATGAAATGGTTGAAACAATGGTTTCTGGTAATGGGAAACTGTTTGAAATGGTTGAAGGGAAGAGGGATATGGTTATGGAGAATCAAGAAAGACATGAGGCTGTGAGGGATTTGAAGAAAAGTTTGGATAAACTTCATCAAGTATTTCTTGATATGGCTGTTTTGGTGGAGGGTCAAGGGCAGAAGTTGGATGACATTGAAGATAATGTGGCAAAGGCTGGAAGCTTTGTGAGTGGTGGAACAGGTAGTTTGTTTTATGCTAAACAGATGAAGGATAAACAGAGGAACAGTTGGGTGTGTTTGATTTGGGCTGTGGTGATAATTATATGTGTGGTGTGCTGCATTGCTATGCTGTCTGCTTTCTAACAAGAGTGCCAAATCTATTGGTTTGTTTAGTTGTTTTGTGATTTTGGGGTTTTTTTTTTCAGGATTGAGTGGTAGTTTTTGGATGAATTGATGTTATGATGTCTGGATTCATCATTCATATGGTCTGTGTTTAGTTGTTTTGTTATTTTGTGATTTTTTTCTTTCTGAATTGAGTGGTAGTTTTTGGATCAATGGATGTTATGATGTCTGGATTCAAATGGTGTGTGATATGGATTCACAAGTTTCAATTTGGTTATGATATAGTTGTCTAATATGTATTGTTTTACAGGGATGGTGATCGTGTCGGTTTGTAGGTTGAGAGGTTGAATAGATAAACCCGAACACGACAATTATATTTATTTATGTTAAAGATATCAACCTAACATAGACACACTTAAAATCGTTTATCCCGAACCGTAACCTATTTATCTAACGAGTCAAACTGGTTAGTGGGTTGTAATAAATTGGTTGAACAGGTCGTAAATGGGTTGGCGAGTTGACCTTATAAAATATATTTCTTTATTCTAATTTAAAACTGGTTGACAAGTCAACCAGTTTAATTAATTGGGTTAAAAAAGTCAACCCGAACACGACCTGTTTATGCTAAAAACCTGTTTATTTTCATGTGAGGTCGTCTCAGAAATTGCCACCTATAGTTTTATTATAATGTTTGGAAGCCCTTATTATGGTCTTAAATTCATATATTCAATCAATTAGAAAATGCAAATCATTTTTCAAGAGCAACAATGTATAGTATAATAGCATGTTCTTCACAAAATGTAAGTAGTACATTTGCTAAGGATGCCTTTTATACAAGAATTAAATAAATATTTATTTCTGTTATTCCGATACACAAGCGTGTTTTCATCGTCCAGTAGTCACAAATCTCTCTTTCAAGATACCACAAATAACATACTTAGGTCAGATAGTAGTGCCGGTTTACATGTCAGTATAACATCTGATCTTCAGCCAACACTAAGTTGTTGAGTAGCCACCCATGATTTTTCCGGCTCTAGATCAACACTTCCAATCTGAAAATTACGTAAAAGATAAGTTTCTGCTCATGGCTAACGGGTCAAAGCATTGTTTTTACACGGGTTGGGTTTGACTTGAAACGCTTTTGTTTAAAAAGCCTTAAAAATACACTTTGGGTGACTTTTAACCCGTTTTAGTAACATCTTGTATTACCTGAGCGTTTTCAACACAAACAAAATCTTTGTAGCATGCTTCCATTGTCAAATGTGGGTTCCATAGAACAGCATCTGGCCAACTGCATGAGCAAGACCGATATAAATCAAATGAACAAAATGAGATGGTAAACCGTCAGACTTAGAGGTTATGTTTTATCTATAACGGGTCAAAATTCAAAAGTAATCATTTATTCAAAGATAAGATTATCCTTGTGATTATAGAAAAGTTGTTTATAAGAGTAAAGTACATGGATGGTCCCTGTGGTTTACCAAAATTTTAGATTTGGTCCCTAGCTTTCCAAAAGTACACGGATGGTCCCTATGGTTTGCATTTTGTAACACATTTAGTCCCCAACAAACAAATCTAAAGGTTTTAGCATGTCCAAGTTAAGGACTAAATGTGTTACGAAGTGCAAACCACAGGGACCATCCATGTACTTTTAGAACAAGCTAGGGACTAAATGCATTACAAAGTGCAAACCATAGGGACCATCTGTGTACTTTTGGAAAGCTAAGGACCAAATCCAAAAATTTTGGTGAACCACAAGGATCATCCGTGTACTTTACTCTATTTATAAACTATATATTTTTTTGACTAAAGGTGTTTCGGATCAACCAGACCCGACCCATGGTAACCTGCACCAAATTCACCTGTTTTGACCCAAACCCATTTTAACGAGCATCAAACGTGATATTTTGACACCTCTAAGAAACCATCAAAAGATGAAAATCAACTTACTTCGTATTCTTGATGGATATGACATCACCAAGACCGTTATCCAGGTATAACTCGTTAGAAGCACCAAGATAAACACAGTCAACAAATCCAGGATAAGTCACCACGTCTCTGGATCATGCAGAGTAATGTTACATACGATCGTTATAATTTTATACATCACACAAATGAAGATTATGGCCTATCTTACCTTTCCTCCTTACCCTCCACCGGGTTCTTAGGGTCGGGATCTTTGTTGAGCGTCTTGCAGCCTTTTAGACCTTTAACCGATGCACCCGATACAGAAGCCTGCATCACAAAACCAAATAAATTTTTAAACATTTACACACGCATATCTGACATTTATGATTTAGACCACCTACACTGAAATAGGTATGCAGAGCGGTGGTGAACGAAAATGGTTTATTGTCGGTGTTCGTGATCTTCAATTCAGTGGAAAGGCTTTTCTCGTGTAGAGTGATCTGCAAACCGAAGAGAGTTTATCTGTTAAAGACGACAAAAGTGCAGTAAAGAAAGAAAAAAAATAAAAAATATTTGTTTGTAAAGAATATTGATGACTTGAGTCCCAATTGGGCCTCATCAGAAACATATATATATATATATATATATATATATATATATATATATATATATATATATTTATTTACCTTGTATAATGCATGAAAACTGTAATCCCACATAGCACGACTGTACGGGCTTTCCTTAAGCTCTAAAGTGATGACCGGAGACCCGTCAACATTTTCGGAATCTACAATCGACCAGTTGGAATTCCTTGCAAATCCGTGCTAGCATTTTCAAGAGTCAAAAAGTCAAATCGGGCCAGGGTCAAAGAATGTTGTAAGCTTAAATGGCAAAGGAAGCATACCTGTTGCATCGGGCCGGGTCCAAATTGTGGGAAACAATGTGGGATCCCTCCACTATACCCAAATCATAAATAACGATAATTAACAGTAATCTTAAACGGCATATAATACAAGAAGAAAGTCAACCTTATGGGCTTCTGCCCGTTGAAAACAGCATCGGGCCTAACGAAAAGGAGATCCTTGCTTCCAACTTTCCAAGATGTGACACAGCCTCCATATAAATAAAGCTCAGCCTCACTGAGAAAAAAAAAAAAAAAACGATAATTCAGTGTTGATCCACTAATTACAAGTGCCCCCAAAATTCAACAAAGGCAGATCTATACACACACTAATCACACACCACTACTGATTTGATGTTATACCGTCGTTAAAAGGTGAAACCCAAGGGTTAAACACCCATTTAACTAGAACTTCCAAAACATTAAACACCCGTTTTTTTTTTTTTTTTTTTTTTTTTTTTTTTTTTTGTAGATAATTAGCAATGTTGACGAAATGGTAGTTTTTAAATACCTTTTTGTTTTATATATAATGATTCCAACCAATTACAATAAGGTAGCAGGTAAACGGGCAACAAGCTGCGGCGCAACCCCCTTTTGGTAGCAAAACCGATCCTACTTAAGACAAATTACAATGCACGACCCGCTGGACCCTATTCAGAAATTCCATGGCCTCGGGGCCTAGGGAACCATTGCAATGCCCGTTTAAACGTCGAAATGACTTAATGGTATACATATAGAAGTACCATCCAATCAACAAATGCCCATTAAATAGACCACAAACCATACAAATTACAATCCCACATCATTTCATCTAAACAAGTAAATCAATTCATTCACTAAATAATATTAAACAACAATACCTTCCATGAGAAGAAGTCAACACAACTTTGGGCAAATTCCCCAACCCTTCAGTAACTTTAACACCCTCCTTATTCACAGTTGCAAATGCCATACCTGGATATCTGCAAACTCAAAAACCCATCCAAAATCACTCAATTTTTGCATCAATTCCACAACAATCATCGATCAATTAGGATCCAAAACAAATAAAAGATAAGTAATTTGACATCAGATTGGGGAATTGAAATGGGAATCGAAAAGGGTTAACTTACCGATTGATTCGGGGAAGCTTTGAAGAAGTTAAGGTGGGAAGAGAACACGTCATTGATATCGCCACCATTATCGTGTTTCTTGATCGAAAGATTAGTTACATTCAGTGCTGGAAATGATATTTTGGTTGTATTA
Organism: Helianthus annuus; assembly: GCF_002127325.2. Taxonomy (NCBI): domain Eukaryota; kingdom Viridiplantae; phylum Streptophyta; class Magnoliopsida; order Asterales; family Asteraceae; genus Helianthus; species Helianthus annuus. Next base: position 197,722,704 of record NC_035448.2, on the reverse strand, counting down.
AAATGTCGTTATGTTTGTTTGAAGTGGATTTCGCATATTCGAATGGTTTAAACAAAATGTGATATCTTTTGTTGATAAAGTTTTCATTTTGACATTTTTTTTTTATTTCTTAAGTGAAGAAGTTTGATCTTGATCAATGATTTTCATTTATTTGTCTATGTTAGAAAGAAAGATTATTATACTCAATGTCGTTTTATTTTAGAGTGTAGGTGTCATTTAACGTCGGATATACAATAACACATAAAAGCGAGTTGAAGGTTCACACTGATCAGGCAAATTAGGTAAAAACATAAAAAGCCTAACCTCTGTAAATAAAAGAAACATTTACAAATCTCTTAATCTAAAGATATTTCTAAAACGAACATTTGAAACACACTACGGTTCAAATAATGGAAACCGGCCTAACTATTAGGAATCTCAAGGAGCTAAGCCAAGCTCCAACTACGTTTGCTTAACTTAACAAAGCTCAAGCTCAAGTTCTGTAGGAAGTAGGTTCACGTTTTCAATAAAATATATTACAAAATGTATAATAACGAGACTCTCGTTATTTGTGGAAAATTCTTCTAGTACAATACCGGTTACAAGAAATAAATAAACGAATATAAAAAACAATTTAATTGTACCAATCTTGATTCAAGTCAACGTCTTTGAAAAGCTTCAACCGCACCTTATGAACTGCAACAATGAACATACAAAAAGATGAAGGTTTTGGTTGAGGATCGTGTTTGACATGGGCCCTTAAAACAGATTCCGCGCCTCCTCTCAGACGGTCTATTTCCAGGATACAACAACCGAAGCAGTAGTTATACTGCCGGAGATGGCTCTCATGCCCAAGATTACACCGGGTATAATTTGATGTTTTGGAAAATAAAGAAAAGAAGTTGAATTTATTTTAGAGTACTCCTCTAAAATTATGTAGTGAATGTTTCTAATGGTTTTCATGAGATCCTCTCCTCTCATATCTTTCGTATATCTCAAATATGAACCCAAGGTTCACATATATATATATATACACACATTTACAAAATTGAAACATTTCTTGCCTTTAATTCTCTAATTAACGAGGCAATAAATCTTGTAATAAACAAGATTTAATTATATTAAAATGGAATTAATATGGTCAACGAAACTGTCATATTCATTTATAACAGAATTAAACAAGTTGAAACAGCTAGTTCGACCAAGTCCAACCAGCTGTTTTGTTTCCACTGCAAACATGTGCACGCGCCTGAAATGGCTCTTCAGTCTGTGCGCCACACTGTATGGAACATGCGTATGTGCACGGTATGCAGACCAGTGCGCCTGCGTGCGCTTGAACTGGCCTGTCAGTTCGCGCGCCATGCTACAAGGATCTTGTAACACCTTGAAAACGGTTTTGGTAATCAAACCACGTTAATACTAAAAGACGGGTAAAGTACCTTTAGTGGTAAAATTAACCCGAAAAAAAATATTAGGATTTATTTAACTAAACCTAATATTAATTAAAACTTAAACGAAAGCTTTTGAAGAAATAAAGTTTATAAAAGGCCTGAGTTAACGGAACTTAAAATAAACTGAGTCGTAAATTCCCCGAACTCACTAAATTAACTAGGAATGTTTAACCTAGTTAATGAGTGGAAATATTGTTAGAAATAAGTAGGTTGTAGCCTACTTAATAACTAACCAAACAAAAGGGGCCAAATCTGGATAATTGAAAGTTTAATTATAAAAAGAATTCAAAACAAAACACACACTTCATGTGTGTGTTCTGTGTTCGACCAGAAGCTCCCAGGGGAGCCCAAAACCCTAGCTTCTAACAAATCCATCAGATTGAAGGGCTAAACGAAGCCCAAATTCACAACCGAACGTGAATTAACGATCACCCGAACAAGAGGATCATAAGGTATGTAAAATCTTGATGTTTGGTGAAGTTATAAAAATTTGATAATCATCCTAATCGCGAATTAGGCATGAATTATAGAAGCTATGGCTGAATTATGATGTATAATTGCTTAGGAACCAAACCGTAAGTGAAAGATGCTATAAATTGAATGTTTATATGATTTATCACACTAGGATAAGTGGGTTTTAATCATATGACGAAATTGATGATATAACTATGATTAGAATCGTCATACGTGATAGTAATAAGGAAATACTTGAATAAATTGTGAGTTCGAGTACATGGTCATACTTGCTAGGAAACGGTTTTGTATGATAATATGAAAATGATGATATATTTTTTATTAGAATGATGTTGATATCATCATGTGATAAAATGATTAAACCGGTAACAGAAGAATGACGTTATCGAATAATGGACTAAGTAATTAAACGAGTAGTAGAGCTACATCGAATAATTATTAACGTTGATAGGCGGTTGACTTTAAAAAGTCAAACCGACCAAGTACATGATCGAATGATAAATTCGACATAAGAAGCGTAAGATGGAATAGTCATAGATGATTGTGACTAACCTAACCATCTTACAAATTACAATGATAGTTTGACGCTTGACGAGCTAGGTGAAGGCTTGGGAGGGAAGCGGGTCAAACGAATCAGGAATGAAGGAAAAGCATAATCTGGATGCTAGGTAAGTACAACTTACACTCTTTGTATTAAATACCTATTGGTTCTATAGGTTATGAATAATATAAAGTCTTGTTTGAATTCTGATGTTCCGACACGACATGTGCGGTTCGGAACAAAAGACAATAAAGATAAACCATGTTTAATGGTTAAAAAGAGCTAATACGGTTATTTAGTCATGAAAGGACTAATAAATAACGAGTTTTGAATAATTACCTTATAAGGTAAACTAATACAAATAATAAAGGTAAAACGATAATTCGATCACTTGTTGTCGATTACCGTTAGTTTGTGAAAGACACTTTATAGCGTAAGTTATAATGGATCAAAAGAGTAAATAAATGATTTATAAGGAAAATGACCGTACGGTGTAAACCAGAGCGAGTCATGTAGACGAGATAGTAATAAACATCATCTCGCCAATAAATTCGGTCACTTAGACTAAACGGGTCAAAAGGTGAAGATATTACCTTTTGACAATATCGACTGATGACTATTGTCGAGTTATATTATTTCAGGAGTAAATATCAAATGGATATTAGCATCGCTATGAATTAGCGGTTATAACAGAAGGGTAGGAAAAACGGGTCAATATATTGATCCGAGCCAGGTATGTGTAATAGGGTGACACTTATTTAGAACATAAGGTTCAATGAGTGTTAAATAAAGTAAAAAATAGACATTTGGTTACTTTGATATGTAAATCGAATGTTTCAAATAGTAGACATTGCGTTTGAAAAAGCATAATGACTTTTCAAACAAATTCATAGTTAAAAAGAAGAATTTTGGTCAAACATGCTTTCAAAAGTCCTTCATCGTAAATGAAAGGCTAAAATGGACCAAAACGGCCTTGTAAGCATAATTGAACAAATGACCTTTAAAGGTTATTTGGAAACGAGGCTTATGATTAAGTAAATACTTAGAATAAGTATAAAAAGCGAAAGATGTAAATTTTTGGTCAAATGACTCTATATGAGTCTTTGCCGTAATTTAACAATCCGAGGAGTAAAACTCGGATTATATAGATCACCATATAGAATCCACCACAAATATAGTTGTGGTGGGAGATCATTTGATAAAAAAAGTGGACATATGAAATTAGAAGCGAATGAAAGCGATTCGTGCTTAAAATATACTTAAATACCCTTAACGGGTCAAAATAAGCATATGAGCGAAAATGAGTTTAAGAATGGATATGAACTCGTGATTGGAACCTAATATGATAAACATTATTGAATTTAATAGGTTCATGAGAAATAGCGGTCAAACAAACTTGTTTGTTTGATAAATGCATGAACGGGTCGAATAATTTGAAAAACCCCTACTGTTCAGTGAACACTCCTACTGTACAGTGAACACTCTTACTGTACAGTGAAAACTCCTACTATTCAGTAAAAACCCCTACTATTCAGTGAACACTATTACTATTTAATGAACATTCCTATTGATGGGTGAACATTCTTTAGAAAGAGGTTAAACTAGAGCCCTTGCGGCCGCGACCAACCTAAATGACTGCAAAAGTGTGCTGGTTGTAAAAAACGCAGTTGCGAACTCGTTTAGACATGTTTTAAGCGCTATATGACTAACTCATTTCATGTTTTATGAAATGTAGGTACTAATGTAGGGTAAATGTGTCTTAAAACACTAATTATATTTTAGTCCCTCATCTTATTACACTTAAATCTCTGAGTTTTTACATAATTATAGGTAATTAGTTACACTTTTCCCCCCTCTACAACAAACTTATAATTTTTTATGTATTCTTGCCATATCTATGAACTATAATGTTTTAAAAAATCCAAAAGTACCATGACGACCTACTCATTTTTGTCGATGTTTCGATAGTTGTCTTGGTCAGTATTGACGTGTGGGTTAAAAGGTACAAGTAGATGATGCCTTAGTGCACAAGTGATTAAAGCCCAACGTACTTAGTCATTATCCCAAAATGTTTAATAGCTACTAAATCTCAAGTGGTTAAATACCATCAATTAAATCATCTCATCTAGATTACACTTTAATCCCTCATTTTTAACAAAACTATGGATAATTAGTTAGTAGTTACGCTTTATCCCTTAATAAAAAATTAACTCCACCCACGATTTTTAAACAATCATAACTTTTTGGTACATTAATATATTTTTTTTCTTAATTAAAAAATTGATATGTTACGTGATTAACATTGTCTAACGGTGAGTAATAACTCAATCGTTAACCGAACCAAAATCGAACAAAAATATAACTGAAAACTAACTAACCGAAACCCAAATTAACCAAAAACGGGTATCAATTTTTTTGTACTCTCATTTAACCAAAATTAACTGAACCGAACCATTCATATTTTCATATTTCTAGCTTTTACACCTTTAGTTCATGTATTTCATATTTATACCTTCATTTCATGTATTACTAATCAAAAGTTTTAGCCCAAGTTTGGTTTTGGCTATTAACTGAAATTAAATGAATCAAACCAAAAATCGTCAATCTAACTGAATAAACCAAACCAATTAACTGAAAATACACTGGTTAATAAAATAGATTAATCGATGACCTCGATTTCGGTTGATGACAATAATCTAACCAACCAAACAATGCACACCATGGCAATGTCTGTGTTTCATGTCGCATCACACGCGCACCTATCGGTTATTAACCAAAACCGGTTATTAGTGAGCCATAACTAAATCGTTAACCTAAACCAAACAAAAAACAGACGAAATCAAACCAAAATCAACCAAAAACTAAATTAACTGAAAATTGAATTAACTAAAACTGGTTATCAATTTTTTTGTACTCTCATTTAACCAAAATTAGCTGAACAGAACTGAATTAGTCATATTTTCATATATTTCTAGCTTTTATACGTCCAGTTCATATATTTCATATTTTATATTTCCATTCCATATATTTCTAATAAAAGTTTTAGCCCGAGTTTGGTTTTTACTATTAACTAAAATTAAATGAGCCAAATAAAAAACTGTCAATCTAACTGAATAAACCAAACACTACTAGAAAACTGGGCAATTGCCACCAATAATTTGCCACCGAAAAAAAACAGTCACAAAATTAGCTACCTTTTTTCAACCGAAATCGTATTTGTAGCAAATACATCCGAAAAATCCTAAATAATAATAAAAATTAAGAAAACAGTAGTAAAATGGTGTCAAATATGCAAATATAAAAATGAAAGTTGCCACCATTTTTCGGCGGCCATTCAGTTTGCCACCGTCATATGGTCGCAATATAAATTAAAAATTTAAGCGGAAATATCAAGTTTTTTACCCGCTCCCCTAAAATTTAAGCGAGATGTCATTTTTTTAACAGAAAGCGTGATATTAATTAACTTATCATATCTAGGGTTCTGATTGAACTTTGCTCCCCAAAATTTCCAGAAGCATCACCTTCGCTCCACCATCACTAATCAAATCATCCTCCACTCCACCATCACTAATCGAATCATCCTCTGATCCAACACCCTAATCGCTCCCAAAAGTGGCGACTGTTGGACTTCAGCAATGAGCTAATGATTTCTTAGGGTTCGGTTTGTTGTGAACTATAACCAACATCTTGTTATTCTTCCAATCATCCCCTTTTTCGCCGATCTATCTGGTAAGTTATGTACACTGTTGGTGCATCCGTCTGTCGACTTCGTCTTGTATCGAGTCTTGTAATGTAATGTAATAGATTGATCAGGGCACGCAAAATGAGAAATGTATTTTATAGGTAATTCCGCACGGAATGGTAATTCCGCTTGGAACACCTAATTCCGCTTGGAGACTTAATTCCACTTGAGCTTAATTCCGATTGGGCTAATTCCGCGCGGAATCATGTTCCGTTTGAACACTTTCAAGCAGAATTACTGGCCTATATATACCTGATGTGCCTAGTTCATTTGTAACGAAATTAGTTCCGACGGCGAAGCTCTGTCGAAGTGTCTACAACATTGTAAACGATCTAATATCAATCAAAAGACATTTTAAAGTGATTTCTCGTGCTTTCCAGCTGAAATAACACTGATACATTTGTTTCCGCCACTTGTATTGGTGAAGCACTCTTCTGATCGACTCGTTTGGGTCCGAACACGATCCTACAAGTGGTATCACTTGTAGGATCGTATTCGGACCCAAACGAAAATAGATGTTCAAGCGGAATTAAGGTTCCAAACGGAATTAACAATTCCAAGCGGAATTACTATTCCGTTTGGAACCTTAATTCCGCTTGAACATCTATTTTCGTTTGGGTCTGAATGCGATCCTACAAGTGGTGTCAGAGCTCAGGAGGAAGAGTTCTTACCATTTCAGCTGCGATTTCTGATTTCTAGACCTTCTTTTCTCAATTAAACTTGATTTCACGGTCAAAATGGCCTGATTTTCAAATATGTTGTGCGCAATAGAGTTTTAATAAACCCTTGAGAGTTTCAGACAAAAATACAGCTTTAATCAGTTCGAAAACTTAATTCGGTTTGAAAGTTGATATAATATCGTTCGAACAGTGCTGTAATTTCGCCCGGAATTAAGTCTAGTTTCGCTTGAATTTGTAATTCCGTGTGAAATTCTCATACGGAATTAGATTTCGTTTCAAAAAGCCTAATTCCGTTTGAAAGCTAGTCTAAGTCCACGCGGAATTAAATTCCGTTTGACCATTTCAAATGAAATTAGTAATTTCGTTTCAAGGTGTTTCCGCTTCAGGGTAATTCCGTTTCAGAGGATAATTCCGTGTGAAATTTCAGAGTGATACCGCTTGAGAGGGTATTTCAGTTTGAAAAGTAATATCGTGTGAAGATATAATTCCGTTTGAAATTGATTGATTGTGAACTTTTGAAAACTGAAAACATGGAAAACGAGTTTTATAATCCCTTTGCTAGTCCAATGACTCTTACTCAAAGTACATTGCTTGAAAATGAGACGGGGACAACACAAAAACCGCCTAAGCTTTTGGATATTGATGATTATAATGGTTGGTCCGAACGTTTTGGTAACTGGGTTGAAGCATATCACTTAGATGCTTGGGAACATATTGAAGTTCAATATACTAGACCACTCAAAACAGGGATGAGAAAATACCAATTAGAGAATTGAGTGCTGAGGAGAAAAAGAAATATAAAGATGAGAAATTGATGGTTAGTTTGTTACAGCAAGCCATCAAAGAGGACATCTTGGTTCTTCTTCAACATAACGGAAGTGCATATTCGTTTTGGAAAAAATTAGAAGCAAAGTCTCTTGGTAGTGATGATATGCTCAGAAACAAAATGTCACTTATGAAGAAAGAATTTGATTTATTCCGTGGTTTGAGAACGGAAAGCACCAAGCAGATTATTGAAAGATATTGTAACTTGGTGAAAAACATGACAAGATTGGGCATAAACAAAGATAAAGATGAGCTGATTGAGAAGCTGGCAGATGCGTTGCCACATGATGTTTGGGGGACGTTTCTGATGATGTTGAGAAATAATAGAAAAGAATATAAAGATCTAACACTGCGTGAGTTCATTAAACATCTTGAAACTCAAGAGATGGAGCAAAGAAAGATTGCTAGAATGAAGAACTATGATGGAGAACAAGACATCAGATTGTATTTCAAAAATGGTGTTAGTGAAAAGACAAATTTTTCTCCAAAGGTTGAAACAACTTTTAATGCGAAAATTTTTTCTGAAAGTTCATCTCAGGGATCAAGCAACAAAACTGGATTCACTTCATTTCCAACATTTGATCCACATTTTTCTACAACAAAGAATGGCAAAGTTCTTCAATGCAACATTGCTTTAAACCTTGAAAATGATCAGAATTATACCGAGGAAGTTGCTAAAAGCCATATGTCTTTGTTGGTAACTATGCTTGAATCCTATGGTGGTTTAGTTGCAGGAAGGATCGGGAATCCAATGCTAACGAAAGAGGATTACGATCAAATTGATGCTGAGGAGATGGAATTGATGGATATAAAATGGTGCATGGCTAGTGTGTTGAGACGAGCTGAAAAGTTTAAACAAATTACAGGCAGAGATGATTTTCGTGATGCAAATGTTTCAACTTTAGGATTTGATAAGTCTAAAGCTACTTGTTTTCGTTGTAGGGAAAAAGGGCATTTCAAGAGGGAGTGCACCAATCGTGAAGCAAGTGGAGTTCAAAATCCCTTTGGAAACAATGACTACTATCGAAAAGCTATATATCATCAAGTTGCTCAACAGCCACAAACAGCTCATGGAAGAAAAGAAATTGAAGATTCAAAGAGAGCATGCCTTGTTAATCAAGATAATGGAAAAGGTTTCAGTTGGGATAAATACATTCCAAAAGATAGCAAAGCATGTGTGGTAGATCAAGAAGATGAAAAATTGCCAGAAGGTTTCAGTTGGGACAATTATTGCCCAAACAAAGAATTCCTGGCTAAAGGATTTGTTGCTCATGTTATTAATGATTATACTGATGAATATTGGGCAGAAAAATACAGACAAATTAAGAAGGCTGAAGAAGAGAAATGGAAGAGATATGAAGAAGAAGAAGAAGAAGAAAAGAGACAAGCTGAAGCTGAGAAAAAGAAAAAACCTGAAGAAGTTCAAGTAAGAGTAGTCAAAGAAGTTCCAGCATTTGAAATCAAAGCAGATGAGGAGGTAGTCAAGGTTGCTGAGAAGTTTATGAATTGTGATTCTTTGATAAAGCAAAACAATGAACTGCTACACAATATAAAAAGACTGAAAGAATCATATGATGTTTTGAACAGAGAGATGAATAAGTACAATGAGTCGAGCAGTGAATAGGCTGTAGCAATGAATACACTCAAAGGGGCATACATGAGGCAGCTTGACAATGTCATTTATTACACTAAAAAATGTGCTGAACTTGAGATGAAACTGGAAACTCAGAAAATCAAAACCAAAAGAGTAAATGAATTGTTGAAAAGTTACTCATGTTCTACTTTTGTTGTTGACAGGATTTACCCCATTGTGGAAGAAATGAAGACGTTTGAAGAAGAAAAGACTTCAGAGGAGGAAAAGTCTGTGACAAAAGAAGATGATGAAATGAAGATTTCTGGTAAGAAACCAAGTGTTGTCTACAATAGATGTCCACCCCGGTCGAAAATGGATATTCTCCTCAAAATCCAAATTCTGAAAGAGTAAAAAAGGCAACAAACTTACAGTGGGAGTCTGGGTCGTCAGATAACTTACCAGAAAATATTGATGTTACGTTCACATCGTCCGACACTGATCATGAGTCCGAGTTAATAAAAAGTGTGGTCGATCAGGTGTTGGATAAGGATGACACAGAGGAGTCAAAAACGGAGTCCAAATCAGAGTCAAAGTCTGAGTCCGATACGTCAAAGTCAACAGTCCAAAAAGGCAAATGGGTTTATGATAAAGAGTTTTTACTATCAAAATCTAATTTGAATGATGAACTGGTCAAAGTAGCATATACTTTGAAAGATTCTGACAAATTATATTCTGACGAGATTTTTCCAATAAGAAGTGTTAAAATTGAAATGATTAAAAAGGTTTTCAAAATTGCAGAAATTAATATTTCTGAAATAAAAGATTTAAATCTTTTTTAAAAACCTAAACAATAAACTTCAAGAGATCAACAAAGAATAAGCAAGAAAATGGGTTACAATTATGGTTATAGTTTTCAAAAGAAACCAAATCATAATGGTAATTTCAAAAAGAAAGGTTTAGGATTTAATCAACCAAAAAATTATAAAAATGAAAAAGTTTATAAACCAAAAATTGTGTTTGTTTCGGGTAAATCATCAGAAGCTGAAAAAGAGCAAGCATTCGGGAAGTAGGCGAACAAAGAATTCCTTGCCAAGAAGAAAGAAGAAATGAAGAAAAATGTTGTTCAAAGAAGATTGAAACGAGAACCTGTTTTCAGTGCAAAACTGCTGGTCATATTGCTAGGAATTGTCCGAAAGCTTTTAAACCAAAACAGGAAGTTTCTGAGAAACTGAAAGAAAAGATTGTTGAGAAAACCGAACCACCAACGAACAGACTTACAGTTTTTGAAAATTCAACTTTTGAGGTTGGTGATTGTTCGAAAACTGTTTTAAAAAGAAAGGAGAAACTTAACAACCAAAAATGGGTTGTTAAGAAATCAAGAGATAGGTTTGGTGATGAATCTGATTCCACAAAATCAGAGGAGCCATAAGTTGTTGTTAAAGAAGAAAAATCAGTTCCGCCTTTGAATGATGAAAATTTTCCACTTTACAGGCTGATAATTTGAAATCTAAAATAGGAAAAGTTGAGATTTCAAATCAATTCTTTCTGGAAAAGAAAGAATTTGATGTTGAAATAGTTTTTAACCCCAAGGTTCAAAATATTTTTGGTAAGATGATTGATGGGAAGGTTAAAGGGGTTAAAGAGTTTTATGAGAAGAAATTGATTGATAAGAACCCGAGTATTGTTGATGATGGGATTATACCCAGAGCTGGTCAGGCTTGGGTGTCGGTGTTCTTTGCTTAAAATCCTGACTTGCCGGAGCTCCCAAGTTGGTAATCGTGGAGCATGAATCGGCATCATTCTTAAAATGTTTTTGAAAATTTAAAATTGAGAAGTGTGACTTGCCGGAACTCCCAGGTTGGTAAGTGTGGAGTAGGAATCGGCATCTTGAGAATTCAACCAACAGGTGGTAATTGGTTGAAAAGCATTTTTACAAGTGATTGATTGTTGATCTTACAAGTGGTTAATCAAGGTCATTAAGTTGAACTTGACTTAACTATCATTCAAATGATTAGGAAAACAATGTGATGAATAGAACCCCAACTTACAATTGGTAAAATCAACAAAACTTATTTTTCGGAAAAACCATTTTGATAAAAACAAACTTAAGTGTTTTGAAATCATAATGGGAAAATAGTTTGTTGAGAGGGGGAGTTCTGATCGTTTATGCCAAGTGGATGGCGAATTTGAAGCAATTCTCAACAGTTGTCATTTTACTTGTACAGTTTGTTTTTCAAGTTTCTTTGAATGTTTTTGAATTTTAGGGGGAGTAAGAATTTCAGAAAATCCAAAAACATTAGAAAATTTGAAAAATCCAAAAACATTAGAAAATTTCAGAAAATCCAAAAACATCGAAAAATTCAAAAATGAGTTTTGTTGTGAATAGAGGAAATGATAGTACATCAGTGGACTATCACAACACGCTAAAGAAATGGAAAGTCAAAAATGTGATAAACAAGCTCACTGTGGATGTGTCAGTAGGTTTTTACACATTTAGTAAATTGTTTTTGAGATATAAACTTAAATTTCAAACTTGCTTATATCGTGGGGAACATTTCTTGGATATATGGGTAACCCCCGAAATCTTGTTTGAAATGTTCCTTTTTCTGAGATACTAGGTCTTTATACTCAGTGATATCTGGGGTATTATCCCGGGACTTCTGATTTTGCGGAAGCAATAGCCTAGTCCCCGTATAATACTTTTTGCTTGCTTGAAATAAAAGCATCGCCCTCAGCACAAAAATGATAAAACATTGCAAAATGTCAGTCATATGCTGTTGAAGAAAAGATTCTCTAAAGGGAACACACCTAAAGTCGAGCCGTCATCTCTTTGTTGAATGGAAGTTCTGACCTGAGCTCTCACCGTTTCGCATTTAACCCTTTACAGATATCATCTAGGTATATTCACCTGTAAGACTGAATATTGAGATCTAGATATGGGAGTATATTCAAGTAGTGGAACACGCGATTAAGTCTAAGTGCTTAAAACATTAAACTCATATCTCTAAACAGTTGAACTTTGTGTGAAAATTTGAAAGGACCAGTATACTGACAATCTAGGTGAATTGTTTAGAACTTAAAATGATTAAAGCTTAACGGTGTTAGTGATTTGTCTCAAAAACTGATATGATCCTCTTACACAAACTCGCAAAAATATTGTTTGTAAATATTTCATTACTGCATTTCATTTATATTCAAAAATTCAAAAAGATTTTCGGAGTGTTTTAGCATAAATTTTTGAAAAATCCAAAAATATTTTCGACAACTGATGTTGAAAACAGATGTTCAAAATTCCAACTGCTAAATATGAAGAACAGGTTTGAAAAGAATGTATGAAAATGATTGTATTTTTACAAGTGGCTTTCAGAGAATAAATCATTTTGAATGATTTCTGCAAGTGGTTTCTAAATTTTAATCTTTAAACTTTGAGAAACTTATGTGTATGGTAGAGTTTGTGCAGAAAAAGACAGGTTCCGATACCCGAGCAGATTGTTAGCGAGGTTACGATTTTAGAACTTGAAGATGGTGAATTCCAGACTGTGATCCCAGATCATTGAGAAGGGGAGTCTGAAGGCATCGAGAGAGAGTTTGAAGATGCAGAAAGCCAGGTTGGTTTTCTAGAAGAAAGAAGATAGAGAGATTGATTGAGGATGCTTACAATGGAGAATTTTTGGAGAGAGCGAGCAGACTGATAAAGACTGAAGGTTTGACAACCGAAGACTCGACACTGAAGACTCCGTCAACATCCGAGGGGGAGTTTGTTGGTGCATCCGTCTGTCGACTTCGTCTTGTATCGAGTCTTGTAATGTAATGTAATAGATAGATCAGGGCACGTAAAACGAGAAATGTGTTTTATAGGTAATTCCGCACGGAATGGTAATTCCGCTTGGAACACCTAATTCCGCTTGGAGACTTAATTCCGCTTGAGCTTAATTCCGGTTAGGCTAATTCTGCGCGGAATCAAGTTCTGTTTGAACACTTTCAAGCGGAATTACTAGCCTATATATACCTGATGTGCCTAGTTCATTTGTAACGAAATTAGTTCCGACGGCGAAGCTCTGTCGAAGTGTCTACAGCATTGTAAACGATCTAATATCAATCAAAAGACAGTTTAAAGTGATTTCTCGTGCTTTCCAGCTGAAATAACACTGATACATTTGTTTCCGCCACTTGTATTGGTGAAGCACTCTTCTGATCGACTCGTTTGGGTCCGAATACGATCCTACATACACATCAGTGGTGGACCCAGGAATTTTTCCATGGGGGTGCGGAACATTTTTAAAAATATCAGGCCCCTAGGTATATAAGTAAAAAAATCGGTTCGTATCGGGTCGGGTCGGGTCATGTAAAATAAACAAACATCAAACTAAATTTATTATCATCAAAAACATGTCAAACCTTGTTACAAACATAATTAAAACGTCGACGCCCTACGGGTTTTCATTTTTTGAAATCTATCCAAAACATCATCTAAAACTAATTTCTTAAGCAATTCTTTCTCTATATAACATAAGTTCATCGCTCCATAACATAATGTTTCAATTTTAATTTTAATTTTAATTTTCAACTACTCAAGCCCTAGAAACCATAACGTAAGTTGTAATCACCCTAAAAATATATAAACAACATAATCACCCTAAAAATATATAAACAACATAATCACCCTAAAACTCATCTAAACAACCATAAGCAGCGTCAAAACACACAAAATATCAAACCTATTTAACAACTTTATTACCCTTTTTTCTCCTATAACATCAACCAAAATCATCAAAATAACAAAGAAACTTACCCATGTTCGGATTCCGGTTAGATTTGGTATCAAACGACGGTGGTATGGTGGCTGATTACGGTGGTCGCCGGCTGCTGGACTGTTGTCGCTGGGTGATGTTGTTCGTTGACAGTGCAGGGACGCAAGAGAGAGAGAGAGAGAGCGGGGGAGAATTTCTAAAGGTTTTGTGCTTTAATTATTTTATTATAGTTTGAAATATTGTTGGGTTTGGTTAATGGGCTATGACTTAGTGGGCTAGCTAGTTACGAATTATAAGTGGGTAAAGGTATGGGTATTTGGGTTTAGTTAGTTAGGTATTAAAAGTTATATAATTTAGGTAGTATTTTTTTTTAAATAAGAGTTTACTAAAAGAAATTTAAAATATAAATTGATAACACTTTTTACCTAAGGGGTGCGGATGAAAAATTTCAAGGGTGCGGTCCAAAAAATCCAAGGGGTGCGAACGAAAAATTCCAAGGGTTGCGGACGGGATTCTCGATGGAACTTAGCACTAATTGTTTTTCCCTGGGGGTGCGCCCGCCACCTTGGGCTGGGCTTGGGCCCGCCCCTGGTACACATAATCATATACTGCAATACATTGATTGTTGGAATTAGTTGGAATGGATTTTCATGCATTAGGGTTTTAGTCTTCATTGTGTATGCCTAATTGTGCTTTTAGCTTTACATGCAACTTGATTCTAAAAATTATCCGTATCTGAAAATCCGATCCGAAATATTCGATATCCGAATCCGAAATATCTGAAAAATCGGATATCCGAAATTCGGATATCCGAATTTTTCAGATTCGGATAGTGATTTTCAAAATTTTCGGATATTTCGGATATCCGAAATATCCGAAAATTTAATTTTCATTTTTTTCGGATATCCGAATATCTGAAAATATCCGAAGTATCCGAAAAATATCCGAAATATCCGAAAAATATCTGAAAATATCCGAAAAATATCTGAAATATCCGAAAACTTATATTCGTATATCCGAAACTATCCGTTTCCGAATATGAAAAAATAATAAAAAAAAGAAAAATTAAAAAAGTTGGATTTTCGGATATCCGATTCACTATCCGAATCCGTATTCGAAATTTTGGATATCCGAAATTTCGGATACGGATTCGGATACAGAAATCTGGTATCCGAAAATTTCGGATATCCGAATTTTCGGATATCCGGTTTTGAACACCCCTAATTCTTATGGCCTAGATGCTAGGGTTTATATTTTTAAACACATTCCAACTTTCACTTAAAATATTTTTTTTTTCTGTAAAAATTAGGTTTCTGGTAATTGAAAATGTCGGCATAGTTGAGATGAAATAACCATTAACCAAACAAATAAAAGATATATTAATGGCTTTCAGTTATTACAAGGGTGTGGTCCATAAGTGTAGTGATTTAACCAATTTTGACTAAAAGTGAATCCTACCAACCAACTTTGAACCAAGTGTTAGCACTAGATCTGGCAAACGGGTCGGGTTGGGTCGGGTAGGGTCATGGGTCAAAATGGGTCAATTTAAAAAAAGGGTTGTTTTGGTTTGGGTCGAAACGGGTTCGGTTGGTACGGGTCCGGTCAGAAAGGATCCGGGTTGGGTCGGGTCCGGGCAAAAACATTAACAGGTCGATCCCGTATGATAACCTAACCAATTATCACTGTCTAACAACCATATCCAAAAGAGCAATACATTCACCCACAATGCAAAAGGATCAAATGACATGAAAAAGTACTAAAAACGAGTGTCGCAATGCGATTGGTTAATAAAATAGACTAACCGATGACTTTGGTTTCGGCTTCGGTTGAGGATAATAACCGAACCATGCACATCACAATGAAATGGATTACATGATTACTTCGCTTTTGATGTATATCTATCACAATGATGCTACAATAAAGATTATATGAATAAGAAAACTACTAAAAACGAGTATCGCAATGCGACGTATCGATCCCGCCGCATCGCGCAAGCATCCTGCTATTAATAGATACATATAAACCAACCAAATCTTAACATCAACCAAACTCATGGTTGAATGCTATACATTATGGTGAATATTGTCGTGGGCTAAGATTCCTCACATTTGGAATTCCAATGGGCAACGTAGTGCCCGTGAAAAACACTTAAACATGGTGTCCAATTTGTGTGTCTTAACAAGATAACTTTTATGTAATTTTATACTAAGTCACAAATCCGCATACGAAAACCTAGTCCAATCTATCATACTTACATGCTTTGTTTATCCTTGAAGGCTAATTTGGTGTTTCCCAAACTCTCAAGCACACCAACTCACTTACGTGGAACTTCTCCGCAAACCGTGAGTTTACATGACCCCATTTTACATTTTATACACTTTTGGGTGTAATATGTACAACCTTATCAAAATCACAATCACAATAACCATCACATTAGTCAAATCAATCAATCCGTTATAACATGCTTAATCGATATGCTTAGGCTACATACATGCTAGAAGCCTTTCTTACACAATATTTGTCATTGGCGTCATGAGCCAACCTTAACATGTATAGCGCTATAGAACTAGCACACCACCCTTAGGAAGGGTTTATGTTAAGTTATTCAATCATGGTCTTGTTCGCTTCGGTGGCAAGATACGCAACTTTGTGGACACAATTTGTTTGACATATAATTGTTGCATGCTAATTATGTTAGGTTTCATGCCTTTAGTATACTTTTATGCCATGTAGGATTGATGGCAACTTTTGTATCTACGCTAGTTGTCAAAACTTGTATGCTCATCAATGTTTTATGTATTGACAGTTATTTTAATATATATTACAGGAAATTGATGCTATGACGTTTCAAGAATCTAGTAGGATGGATTTTAAAAACACATTTTAAGTTTATGTACTTTTCATTTTGCCATATTTAAATTTCCTTGTTGTATTTCCATTCCAAACAATGTATCACTTAGTTCATCAATGAAAATGGAAATTTTATTGTCATATTTAGCAAGTTGTGATGTTTCGAGCAATCTATTTCATCTTGTTCCGATATTTCACCATCGGTTGGGGTGTGACAACTATATTATTTATCTTTTACAAAAATGATGTGCCTTAAAATATTTGCAAGAAAAACGTAAAGTGTTATATAAGTGTAAAGAGATTGATGCTAAAAAAAATTCCTTCTCAAAATATCCAACCGGCGTCATGAGCCAACCTTAACATGTATAGCGCTATAGAACTAGCACACCACCCTTAGGAAGGGTTTATGTTAAGTTATTCAATCATGGTCTTGTTCGCTTCGGTGGCAAGATACGCAACTTTGTGGACACAATTTGTTTGACATATAATTGTTGCATGCTAATTATGTTAGGTTTCATGCCTTTAGTATACTTTTATGCCATGTAGGATTGATGGCAACTTTTGTATCTACGCTAGTTGTCAAAACTTGTATGCTCATCAATGTTTTATGTGTTGACAGTTATTTTAATATATATTACAGGAAATTGATGCTATGACGTTTCAAGAATCTAGTAGGATGGATTTTAAAAACACATTTTAAGTTTATGTACTTTTCATTTTGCCATATTTAAATTTCCTTGTTGTATTTCCATTCCAAACAATGTATCACTTAGTTCATCAATGAAAATGGAAATTTTATTGTCATATTTAGCAAGTTGTGATGTTTCGAGCAACTTTTGTATCTACGCTAGTTGTCAAAACTTGTATGCTCATCAATGTTTTATGTGTTGACAGTTATTTTAATATATATTACAGGAAATTGATGCTATGACGTTTCAAGAATCTAGTAGGATGGATTTTAAAAACACATTTTAAGTTTATGTACTTTTCATTTTGCCATATTTAAATTTCCTTGTTGTATTTCCATTCCAAACAATGTATCACTTAGTTCATCAATGAAAATGGAAATTTTATTGTCATATTTAGCAAGTTGTGATGTTTCGAGCAATCTATTTCATCTTGTTCCGATATTTTACCATCGGTTGGGGTGTGACAACTATATTATTTATCTTTTACAAAAATGATGTGCCTTAAAATATTTGCAAGAAAAACGTAAAGTGTTATATAAGTGTAAAGAGATTGATGCTAAAAAAATTCCTTCTCAAAATATCCAACCCCCCCCCCCCCCCCCCCCCCCCCCGGCTTTTAAAATATTGTTACACTTCCAAACGATCATCTAAATATATCAATTGCAAGACAAGAAGAAAACATACAAATTAAAAAAGGAAAAATTATTACAGGAACATGATGTTTCACATCCATGCAATATGTTTCAAATGTATAATATATTATTGGCTTATTGCTTCAAGAAAAGATATGGGCAAATGTTAGTATTGTCTTTCAAACTTGTGGATTAAAAGAAGAGAATGAAGATAATGAGTTGCCAAAATAATGCATGTGGGATCTTATGCTTCTCTTTAGCAAGCTGGCTAATGTTCAAATTCATTGGAAGCAAAGTATTAACTTTATATAATTTATAGTGTTATATGTAATTTGAAATATACTATATACGTTATTAATATAATTACGTTATAAAGATTATATTTGAATTATTATATATAATAATAATGTTTGCTCTAAGAAACTAATACAAAGTTAATAGCTTAATTTTTTTAAGTAGTGTTATCTGTAGAAATCGAATCCAAGACCTTTAAACCTATATGTTTCTAACGGCTTTGTCTTTACAGATTGAACACAACATTTGTTTCATTCGAATTTATTTAGACTATAAAATATTAAAATTTTCTTGGTTTACCAAACTCTGTAATCCAAATCCCTTCATCTCAAGTTTTGATTTTGACTTCATAGTTTTTTTAAAGTTTTTTACTGTAAAATGCTTAAATCTAGTATCAAATATCTGGTGTCTCATTCAAGTTTGAATTTTTCTTATGAAAAGAAAGATTGATATAACTTTCAGCAGTCAAAATAATATTACATTTATTTTTAAAGAGAATTTTAGTTTTTTTTTTCTACGATTACTTTGTAAGTTAGAAATAAGTTAGTTTTATTGTTGTGTTGTTTAAAAATATTTGCTCAGGGAAGAAAATACAAAGTGAAATAATACATAAGTTACTATCTTTTGATGCATGATTGAGAATTTTGTTTATGGGTACTTGTTTTAATACATCATCTATTTGTTTTGGGGTTTCTATACCATCTGTAAACTACAGTTTACCTTTATTGGAAACATGTAAACTTTTAGGCTGGTAGGTGTGGGAGTTGTCTTCGGGTCGGCTTGGCCCGTCGTGGACTGGCTACACCCCGGTCCGTCGCGTCTCCTCCTAGCCTCACCAATGATTATGACAAGCCCCTTGTTTTCAAAATAGCCGTTACAACGACTAGTTTTTTTTTTAAATAAATTTTATCACTATATATACATTAGAGTTAATTACTGTTTTCGTCCCTGAGGTTTGTCAAAAATAACGGTTTTAGTCCATTAGTTTAAAAATTGCGATTTCAGTTCATTAGTTTCATTTTCGTAACCATTTCAGTCCACTAACTTAACTCCATCCATTTATGTTGTTAACTTTGAGTTAACTAACTAATTCAGGGACGGTTTGCGTCAGTTTTAGAAACACAGGGACTTAAGTGTAAACTCTAAAACATTAAAACAAAAAAATTAGTAAATTCCAAAAAATCAAAAAAATTCCAAAAAACCAAACAAATTCCAAAAAATTCCAAAAAAATCTAAAAAATAATAAAAATTCTAAAAAATCATAAAAAATCTAAAAAAATCTAAAAAATCCAAAAAATCCGTTTCGGCGCAAACTGTTTCGAACCCGAACCGTTTCGAGCTGAACCGTCCGTACCGTTTCGACCCGAACCGCTTCGAGCTGAACCATTTCGACGCGAATTGTTTCGACCCGTACCGTTTCGAGCCGAACCGTTTCGACCCGTACCGTTTCGAGCCGAACCGTTTCGAACCGAACCGTTTCGACCCGTACCGTTTCGAAGCCGAACCGTTTCAAGCCGTACCGTTTCGAACCGAACCGTTTCGAGCTGAACCGTTTCGAACCGAACCGTGTCGTATAGAACCGAACCGTTTCGAGCTGAACCGTATCGAACCGTATCGTTTCGACCCGTACCGTTTCGAAGCCGAACCGTTTCGGTTCGATACGGCACGGTTCGCGTCGAAACGGTACAGCTTGAAACGGTTCGGTTCGATACGGCACGGTTCGGTTCGAAACGGTTCAGCTCGAAACGGTTCGGTTCGAAACGGCACGGTTCGGTTCGAAACGGAACGGCTTGAAACGGTACGGCTTGAAACGGTTCGGCTTCGAAACGGTACGGGTCGAAACGGTTCGGTTCGAAACGGTTCAGCTCGAAACGGTTCGGCTTCGAAAAGGTACGGGTCGAAACGGTTCGGCTTCGAAACGGTACGGGTCGAAACGGTTCGGCTCGAAACGGTACGGGTCGAAACGGTTCGCGTCGAAACGGTTCAACTCGAAACAGTTCCGGTCGAAACGGTACGGACGGTTCAGCTCGAAACGGTTCGGGTCAAAACGGTACGGGTCGAAACGGTTCAGCTCGAAACGGTTCGGGTTCGAAACAGTTCGCGCCGAAACGGATTTTTTGGATTTTTTAGAATTTTTATGATTTTTTAGAATTTTTATGATTTTTTAGAATTTTTATTATTTTTTAGAATTTTTTGGAATTTGTTTGGTTTTTTTGGATTTTTTTTTTATTTTTTGGAATTTACTAATTTTTTTGTTTTAATGTTTTAGAGTTTACACTTTAGTCCCTGTGTTTCTAAAACTGACGCAAACCGTCCCTGAATTAGTTAGTTAACTCAAAGTTAACAAAATAAATGGATGGAGTTAAGTTAGTGGACTGAAATGGTTACGAAAATGAAACTAATGGACTGAAATCACAATTTTTAAACTAATGGACTGAAACCGTTATTTTTGACAAACCTCAGGGACGAAAACAGTAATTAACTCTATACATTATTTCATACCTATTTTTTTATACCAACTCATCCAAGCTCTCTCAATTTCTTTTAAAACTACTCTTTAGCAATTTAAAAGCCATGTATCCATATAACCCAAACAACCCGAATCCAAACCCGTTCTCGTCAGTCGACTACACCTCACTACTTGAACCGACATCAATGCGTATCCGTAAGAAGAACGTCACATTTTGCAACAAAAATGAAAGAAAAAACACCAAAAAATGAAGTTCCTAGTTTTTTTTAAATTCAATATTTTTTTTTTACATTTCTATATTGTTTTTAAACAATATTTTATATTTTTTAAGTTAAGTTTTTTTTAAAAAAGTTTAGGTTTTATTTTTATAATGTATTGTAAGCTATATTATTAATTTTAGTATTTAACGTAATTTTACTTTTATATATGTTGAATATTAATTAACAAGGGGGGGGGGGGGGGGGGGAAGGGAAGCTCATCACCCACACTCTAAGTCTATCACTTGGGTGAGGTGATGACCCCGATGACATGGCCGCTAATATGACGCTTCATCACCAAGTGATGAACACCAACCTATATAAATTGTAGTTTACAATCTTTATAAACTGAAGTTTGCCTTTTTTATGTTTTCTTATTAACTAATTAACTATTTTAAAATAATAATTACAAGAACAAGAATGAAATGAGAGTATCCAATCTTTATAAACTCCATCTATCTGTATCCCTGATTTCTCTTCATCTATTTGTATCATTGTTTCATATGGAATGAGAGTATCCAATTGCTAGCAAAAATAAACATATAGACACTCAAAAGAGAAGTTGGTGCAGGCGATTAAAAGAATATATTCTAACCACGTCAAAATATGTAGAGATTGGGTTGAACAGGCTGCTACATATGTAAAATAGATTGACACTCGATATGCAAATTAAATGGTAATTATATGATAAGAAAGTATTGATTTTTTATTTGTTGATTTATAATTATAAATAAATAGTAATTATCTAACTTATAATAAAAGATTCCAATTAATGCCACATTACAATCTCTCTTTAATTTATTAAAAATATTCGTAAATAAATATAAATATCAAATTAATATAAGATATCTTATTCTAATCCTTAATTTTTATTTGGTGGATAAATGAAAGGAACTTACCATCCGTCCAAATCGATTATGAAAGAATTTTTAATTGATAAGCAAAGTGGATAAATGTTTGAAATCTATCGAAGATCAAAATTTGATGAAAATATTATAAATATATAAGAATAATATTACTACTAATACCATATTAATAATACTATGATTATCATGTAACACCCTACTTTTCGTAACTTTCTTTGTTTAGAAAGCGTGTCTTGTAATTCTAATTTTAGAAAGTTGTTTCTCTTGTAATCGTACCGTGTTTCGAATCGTTGTAAGTCCGAGACTTGATTGTAATGAAATACTATTTTATACATGCCTATACGTGTTGCAATACCAGGTTATACGTGTAACGCCCTGCTTTTTTGTACTTTCCATAATTAGAAAGCGTTGTTTGTATTTCTATTTTTGGAAGTCTTGTGTTCTTGTAATCGTCTTTTCGTTGTAATCATTGTGAAATCCGAGACTTGGATCATAACAAAATTCGTATTTTCCTTACATTCATGTTATATACATTTCATGCTTGTTCATACATTTGGATTGATTATTCATGTGACACTATGTTCATAATTCATGCGAAACACGTTAAACTTACAAACACGTGACTTATAGATTCAATTTATGCGAATACGACACTTAAACTCGACAAACATATTCATTTATACAATTATACTTGTTTACTTTTGTTTTTATGATTTTATTTCATTACATGCCCTTATATATGGTTTTTTATACTTAAAACTCCATGAAACAACTTAAAACATCAAGACATGAAAGTATAAGGGCCAATAATGACAAAAATCAAACAAAATCACGTATGGGGATGGCTCACCGGCCGCGACCCCCCTCCTCTACCCGAGTCACGCCTCGCGAGGCCGACAAATCCGCAGAAAAACATTCCCAGTTACGGGATTTGGCAGTTTGTGTGTTTTGTTTGTGTTTCTTACAATTAAATACTCACCAAACCCAACCCTAATTCATCCCCTATAAAACCTAAGCCTCCTTCACACATTTTTCACTTTGCAAACTCACTAAACTCACTCTCAGACACTCTCTATTCAGCTGGAAATCAGTTACAAGACAGATTCGATACAAGTTACTAAAGTGAGCATAAGTTCACTTCTACCTCATCTTTTTCATTGATTCTTCTTTGTTTGCACTTGGAACAACCTTAGGTGTGTTTCCACAGGTTTTGCATGGAAAACCAAGGCTAGAACATCAACCAAATAAGGTCCAAAGTGCAAGAAAACTTTATGTTTTGATTAAACACTTGTTAAACTTACTTGAAAGTGAGATTTCTCAACACATTCCCATGTCCTTATGCCACTAATCCAGACCATGATTATGTGAGCTTAAAAACAAGGCTGTGACATGTAAATCCAGAGGTTTAGTCCTCAAAAACTATCTGCTTTAATAGAGTTTAACTCACAAGTGATGAAAAAGTCTTGCACTTTAAGTTGTGTGATTATATGGTTAGCTTGGGCTATTCTACCTTCAAATCCATGCATCACTTGATGTTTTTCTTAGTTAGATAGTACGTATTTCATTCCTTAATGTATGTTCATAACCCTCCTTGTTGTCTATGACATCATGAGTAGTGGTGAATACCAAAGAGGTTCCAAAATGGAAGATTTATCTTCCTACCTCATGCATGACTTATATGATGTTCTTGTTGAATTATTGGACTGGTAACTTATAACATATACTATATAACCTATATAATATCCAAGTAACCAAACCTTTGATGATGACCTATTGGTGATTTGTCAAGTATTAAGTTACATCATCTAAGGACCCTAATGACTTGTTATGATTCTAATGGGTATTTTAACCCATGAAAGCAATCTAACCCTTTTTGGGTTTCACAGTGTCAAAACAAGTATTATGTGATTAGATGATTATTTTTCTCATATGTCTACTTTTATGTACTTTTAAACTCCAAATCCTTAATCCTCCGTTAAATATCCAATACTCACAACTATATTTCTTCGTATAGAAGGACTTGGTGCTCCACCCTAATCAACCAACAAACCTCGCGGATTTACCAAGTGGAAAGCTTGCAAAGCCGTGAGTATACTCGATCCCATTTTACTTTTTAACACTTTGGGTGCAACATGTATGTTATACAAAACACACAACACATAAACTATTTTAATCACACTCTATCCTCGTTTAAACATGAAACTATATGATGCTTGTTAATCTCGTATGCTATGTAAACTTTTGTGTCAATATATGCTCACTAACTTTGCTAGCCTACCTTAACAATTATAGCGCTATAGGATTAACGCACCGCCCATTAGTCTAGGGGTATTGTTAAGTCAAACATGTTAACCTCCCGCTAATCTCTTGGGATAGGCAAATTTGCGTTGTATACTTGGGTTTGAACAGATAGTACACCGTTTCAGCATATTAGTAACTTGCATATTGTTATTCATGTTGGATATGAGCTCATTAAACTTTTAATCTATTTTATGCAATGTATGAAAACTTGTATACTCGCCAACTTTTGTTGATCATATTTTAATACATGTTGCAGGTTGATAGATGAGATGATGCTAGGTGAAGAAACGAGATTTAGGGGACTTAGAAACACACACCTAGACTAAACTATTATTTTGATGTTATGTTTGAAACAATGTTGTTCTTATTTGAATTTTTTATGATATTTTTAGTATTGCTATGAAATTGAATTTAAATTATATTGTCACATAGTGTTATGATGTTTTGAGCAATTTGTTCATCTCATCCCGATGTTTCCGCCATCGGTTGGGGTGTGACAGATTGGTATCAGAGCCATAACTATAGGGAATTAGGAAAAGTAAGAATGCTTTTGCCTAGACTATAGTTTAGGAACTTTGATTCTTATTTGTCGTTTAAAACTACTTGCATTCTACCTTATTTGCCTCTTACCTATTCTTTTTGGTCTCTGAAACTTACATGCCTTTCCTAAGGCTAACATAATACACTTTTGAAGACTTGAAGACACTCGTAACACAAACGAAACGAGTTTACCAAAATAGGCGTAAAACCCACAATTTGGTAAACAACTCTCACTCCGCTTAATTCTATTTTGCACGAAATTACACCATTAAGTTAGGAGTGAAATCCACATCTTAATGGTAATTTCCAATTCAACATCTAGTGGACCCTCATCAAAGTGTCGAAATTTAATTTTGACCCGACGAGTACCAACCACATTAGGGTACGAAATCGTCAAGTTAGGGGTGAAACCCGCATCTCGCCGATTAAGTCCCATTCCTCGATTTTCAATCTCGCCAAAGTCCCGATAATTTCAATTGACTAGAGACGTTTAGTAACTGGAAGGGTAAGATACCGTTAATCGCTTCTCTATGAGAGTATCTTACCTATAGGCCAAAGCACGTTTCTCTAATTCGAAAGGACTTTTGACCCACTTTGGAATAGTCAACGTTTCTCTACCCTAAACAATCCAATGTTTTATGAGCCTCTCTTTTATGTTATCTCAATTTATATGTGATTTTATACTTGTTATGTGACAACCCGTAATTTCGAGAGTCTTTCGTTATACTAGTGCCTTTGCACGCATGGTGATTTGATGTAATTTATGTGTATGCTGTATAAAGTGTTTAAGTAATTGAAAATGATTGCGAGTCTATGCAGTTCATGAACGTTATAAGTTTGCATGTCATTACATGTATCTGTTGTGAAGTAAATGAGGTGATTGGTTTTATAATAACGTTACGGATTTTTAGATGTTGATGCTTCAAACACTCAGCCACACGATGCGTAGGGGCCGCACACCCTACTACATTCCCACCCCCTGTTGTACGCGGCCCAAACCAACACCCCCTTGACCTGTTAATGCAACGGTTTAAAGAAGCCCAAACAAACTTAGAGGTTGGGCCGGCCTTTTGTGGTAACCATATTCACTCGTGCACACACAAGAATGTAGGTGCGGTCCTTATTATTAATCACACACAAAGTTTTAGCAAACCCTAGTTCCATCCTTGTTCCTCTCCAACCTCTTGCATGGTCGACGACAGGCCCCCTATTCCCTCTCGAGAATCTTCTCAGTTTCACCTTCAGTTCGGTTAGTTCACGAATACCATTTTTGATTTAACTTCTTGTTGTGCTTGGCAAATATGTGGCTATAATGAATTATGTGATGAAGTAATATTACTTGTTAATCGATAGGCATGATATGTCTGATATTGGAAATTTAATAAACACCTCATGTAACTAGCCGATTGGTCCAATCAAGAAATACTATGATGATTGATTAATAATGAATAACTAGGGTGCATGTGAAATTGCTGAAACACCATGTGATATATCAGCCCATAATATCAAGTGGTCCAATAAAAGAAGTTACCTAATCTCAATTGTCGGCCACACATGTTTTGTTCACAATTGTCAACACCCATGTGATTTCATGAAATCATTGTGAATTGTGAATGATTAATATTGTGCAAATCATTACTACTAGAGGTTATGATTAATGTTGGTGTGGTTTGATCTAAATTTATAGTGATATTGATGATATGTTAACCGATCTGATGTGCCATGTTTATAAAATTGATGTGCTGATTGTGTAAGATAATAGTTCAGTACGCATTAATCAAAGTAGTTCATAAACATTCGAATGTACATGCTGGTTGTTGGACGGTATATGCAATCGGAAATTACAAGTCAATTGGGTGGACCTCACATGTGCTGAGTAACTTGGGATGTGTAACGTTTTTGATAGTCGGGGTATTATTATTTCTGATTGTGAATATTTGCAACCTTATACAATTTAGTCGAATTGATTACCTGTTACCTTGGGTCGACGTTTGACACACCTGGCCGAAGGACATGCTTGTTGTTTCGGGTTACATATTAGCCAGTTAATAAGTTGCAATGTTGTTAATTTATGCGTATGATATTGACATAGGTTTGAACCAAATACATTAACAATCTATGTACATACTAGTTTGATCGATGTCCGTTACTGAACCGATTAGAATTAATGGGTAAGCTTGTGGTTGGGCCGCATGTAACTATGGGAAATGTAGGCTCACATTGAGTCCGAAATGTTGGTTTTGGGGTCCGAATCAGGCCGAGTAGCGGATCTGCTGGACTGGTTTTATGGGTCGGATACATTGGTTGGGTTCATGAAACATAACAGTTATATTATATGTTAGTGTTAATTAGATGTGTGTTGAAATTTCATGCTCAAATTAAGTGGACTATCCATGTTAGTGATGATCGGCCGGTATGTCATATATGTGTATAACTGGAACATTTGTTGTAACTCGTGTGACATTACGTGCTAAGTTTATTCGTAATTGTGTAATAACAGTATGTGATCTACTTGAATAAATAACTGACTGGTACTGAAACCATAATAGGATTGGATTGATCAAATTACGAACACATACTTAGCATACCGAGCAACCCAAGGTGAGTTCACACAGCCAAGGCATGGGGTTCCCGGGTGGGAATGGGATTGGATTACTTTATTGTACATACTCAGTTGATAGATCCTAACGATAAGAATACGGCTAGACTAGTAACACTTATTGAACTGATCTTCGCACACCTGCCAAGGGTTGGCCGCGATATTATGACTGACTTCGCACACCTGCCTTTGGAAGGCCGCGAACTGAAACCTGCTAATCTTCGCACACCTGCCTTAGGAAGGCCGCGAACTGAACTTACTAATCTTCGCACACCTGCCTGGTAGGCCGCGATACAAATAAACCTAGTCTAGAATACTTGGGATAGTTATCCCCTAATCTTCGCGTACCTGCCTGGGAGGCCGCGATGGAAACTATTACGATACATGACATAACGAATGAACATATTACTACTCACACTATACTATTACTGAACTGTTAACTGTGAACTCGCTCAACTAGTTGTTGACTCTCTGCTGCATGCCTTGCAGGACCTTAGGTACTTATGGAGCTTGCACAAGGAGGAGCGGGTCGTTGTGGAGCATGGATCGTAGATGTTTTGCTAAACTTTATAACACTTAAACTTATTACATACTTTGGATTTCATGATTATGCTTCCGTTACTTAAACTATGTTTTGTTGGAACATCAATTGTATTGAATTGGGTTTATGAATTTCTTTAATTATTTATATTGTTCAATATGATTGGTGGCTTGATCCTGGTCAGTCACGCTCCCAAGCGGTGATACTCCGCGTGTGGATTTTGGGGGTGTGACAGATTGGTATCAGAGCCATTGGTTATAGAGAACTAGGTTTTAATATGGGAAAACGTTTTATTAAAACCAGACTATAACCAGAACAGTGCTCTCAACGATCCACAACGACGCTTCGCTCCACGTGCAAGACTCGACATTCTAGGTAATAAGGTTTATGTTTATTACCTGCTTGCTAGAAATGTATAGAACTTTGCTCGTAGTATGCGTAGATACACATGACACTATTGCATGAGAATACCTACGTGCTTACACTCTTCTGTCATCGCACTACTCGCGAACCATTCTCATTTACGCTACTTTTACTATGAAGATCATGTCTGGACGTGTTAACATGACTCAAGCCCAGTTGACGGCTCTCATTCACGAACAAGTGCTGTGGCGTTTGCAGCCGCACAAGCAGGAGGTATAACCTGCTATTCCAAACCTATCCTAGGATGTTAGATCCTACTCTCGTGACCCAACTCTCGCGCTTAACCTTACCTATCTTTCTCGCGCAACGGGTCAGAACGCACAGCAACCTGTCTGCACATTCAAGAACTTCATGGACTGTCGTCCAAGCACATTCAGTGGCACAGAAGGAGCAGTGGGACTACTCCATTGGTTTGGGAAGCTCAAGTCAGTATTCGAGATGTGTGAATGCCCTGAGGCTCGCAGGGTCAAGTACGCCACTGGCACGTTGGAAGGAATCACGCTAACCTGGTGGAACGCGCAAGTTCAGATATTAGGGCTGGCAGCTGCTAATGCCACCCTTGGAACGATTTTAAGGAAACTCATTAAAAAGGGAATACTGCACGTGTGATGACATCCACAAGTTGGAAGTGGAGCTTTACTATTTGAAAATGACGGGGTCAGAAATAGAAGCTTATACGAAACGGTCGAACGAACTGGCTATCTTGTGTCCAACCATGGTAGACCCTCCCATCAAGCGCATCGAGTTGTACCTCAAGGGTCTAGCCTCAGAGATTCAGAACCATGTGACATCGGCTAATCTCGACAACATCCAAGACATCCAACGTCTTGCTCATAGACTCACCGATCAGGTAGTGGAACAGAACAAGTTGCCCAAACGCATCAGTGCTACCACATCAGCCGCTACTCCTACTACTCCCAGTGCCAACAAAAGAAAGTGGGATGGGTATTCCAGCAAGGGTTCCGCTACCGTTCAGTCTCAAGCACAACAGCAGCGCAGGAATAGTGATCACCAGAGCCCGGGTCAGCCAACTTCTGGTGGTCAGGGGCAGGGTGGATATCGGGGAATTCACCCACTGTGTAAGAAATGCAACGGACACCACAGTGGTTAGTGCAACGAGGGACGTTGCCAGAGGTGTCTCAAGATGGGCCATGAAGCTAAGGATTCAGGAGCCCACGGCCTGCAAATCAGAATCTCCAGCAGCAACAGCAAGCAGAAATCCTATGCAAAGAAAAGGTTGTTCGTATTCCCCGTTCTGGTCAAGAACCTCTCGAAGTTCAAGGCGACAAGAGTGGTGCTGTGGGCGGCATCATCTCTTTCTTGAAGGCTCAAAAATGTTTGCAGAAGGGTCACACTACTATTTTGGCACTCGTCACTGACGCATCAACGAAAGAAAAGAAACTGGAGGATATTCCAGTTGTACGCGACTTTCCTCAGGTGTTTCCTGAAGATTTACCTGGTCTACCGCCTCATCGCCAAGTCGAATTCCAGATCGAGCTCGCTCCAGGAGCAGCACCCATAGCTCGGGCACCATATTGTTTAGCTCCAACTGAACTGGAAGAACTGTCAAAGCAGCTACAAGAGCTCTTGGAAAAGGGCTTTATTCGTCCAAGCTCTTCGCCTTGGGGAGCTCCAGTACTTTTCGTGAAAAAGAAAGATGGCACTTTTAGGATGTGCATCGACTACCATGAGCTGAACAAGGTGACGGTGAAGAACCGTTATCCTCTTCCACGCATTGACGACTTATTCGACCAGTTGCAAAGGTCGAGTTACTACTCCAAGGTTGATCTAAGGTCTGGTTATCATCAGCTGAGAGTCCAGGATGAGGACGTCTCCAAGACAGCATTCAGAACTCGCCACGGTCATTACGAGTTTCTTGTTATGCATTCGGGCTTACGAACGCGCCTGCAGTCTTCATGGACCTTATGAACAGGGTGTGCAAACCTTATCTTGACAAGTTCGTCATTGTCTTCATCGACGACATTCTAATCTACTCCAAGAGTCAGGAGGAACACGAGCAGCACTTACGTCTTATTTTGGAACTCCTTCGGAAGGAACAACTGTACGCTAAGTTTTCGAAATGCGACTTCTGGCTTCGTGAAGTCCACTTCTTAGGCCATGTGGTGAACAAGGATGGGATCCATGTCGATCCATCCAAGGTAGATTCGATCAGGAATTGGCCAGCACCGCGTACACCGACAGAAATACGCCAATTCTTGGGTTTGGCAGGTTATTATCGGCGGTTCATCAAAGACTTTTCAAAGATCGCTCAACCGCTCACATTACTGACGCAGAAGGGCATCGTTTACAGATGGGGTAATACGCAGGAAACTGCTTTTCAGTATCTAAAGGATAGGCTTTGCAGCGCACCTATTCTCTCATTGCCAGAGGGCACGGATGACTTTGTAGTATATTGTGACGCATCAATACAGGGTCTGGATTGTGTATTGATGCAGCGGGATAAAGTTATTGCCTACGCTTCACGTCAACTAAAAGTTCATGAACGGAACTACACGACGCACGATTTAGAGCTGGGAGCTGTTGTTTTTGCACTTAAGATATGGCGACACTACCTGTACGGTACCAGGTGCACGATTTACACCGATCACAGGAGTCTCGAGCATATTCTTAAGCAAAAGGATTTGAACATGCGTCAACGGAGATGGGTTGAACTACTGAACGACTACGAATGCGCCATCAAGTACCATCCAGGCAAGGCCAATGTTGTGGCTGACGCCCTCAGTCGGAAAGACACTCTACCTAGACGCGTACGAGCCTTACAGCTCACGATTCAGTCTAGTCTTCCTGCGCAGATACGAGATGCTCAGGTGGAAGCATTGAAACCCGAAAACGTCAAGGCTGAAGCCTTACGCGGCTCAAGGAAACGAATGGAACAAAAGGAAGACGGCGCCTACTATGTAACGGGGCGTATTTGGGTCCCACTTTATGGCGGTTTACGAGAGCTTGTGATTGACGAAGCACACAAGTCTCGCTACTCGGTACATCCAGGGTCGGATAAAATGTACCACGACATCAGAACTACTTATTGGTGGCCTAGCATGAAGGCCCACATCGCCACCTATGTTGGCAAGTGCTTGACCTGTGCGAGAGTCAAGGTCGAATACCAGAAACCCGCAGGTCTACTTCAACAACCCAGAATACCACAAAGGAAATGGGAAGAAGTTTCCATGGATTTTGTTACGGGCTTACCTAGATCTCAGCGTGGGAACGATACGATATGGGTGATCGTGGATCGACTCACCAAGTCTGCACATTTCCTGGCTATAAAGGAAACGGATAAGTTCTCCACTCTCGCAGACATCTATCTTAAAGAAGTGGTTTCAAGGCACGGGGTGCCCACCTCCATCATTTCGGATCGGGATGCACGATTCACGTCAGAGCTGTGGCAAGCGATGCACAAATCTTTCGGCTCAAGGTTAGACATGAGCACAGCTTATCACCCTCAGACGGATGGGCAGTCTGAGCGAACGATCCAAACTCTTGAAGACATGCTTCGGGCATGTGTTATCGATTTCGGCAACGGCTGGGAAAAGCACCTCCCTTTAGTGGAATTTTCGTACAATAACAGTTACCACACCAGCATACAAGCCGCTCCATTCGAGGCATTGTACGGGCGTAAATGCCGGTCACCTCTCTGTTGGGCAGAGGTGGGGGATAGTCAGATTTCAGGACCAGAAATGGTAGTTGACGTTACTGAACGCATGGCACAAATACGACAACGCATGGCGACAGCACGCGACCGTCAGAAAGCATACGCGGATAAGCGTAGGAAACCGTTGGAATTTCAGGTCGGGGACCGGGTTTTACTTAAAGTCTCACCCTGGAAGGGTGTGATTCGTTTTGGTAAACGAGGCAAGCTCAATCCACGGTATGTTGGACCGTTCGAAATCACTGAAAGAATAGGCAAAGTAGCCTACAGACTAAACCTACCAGCTGAACTCGGTGCAGTTCACAACGTATTTCACGTGTCGAATCTGAAGAAGTGTCTGTCAGATGAGACCCTCATAGTTCCTTTTAAGGAACCCACTATCGACGAGCGGTTGCAGTTCGTCGAGGAGCCAGTTGAAATCACGGACCGGGATGTTAAGGTCCTCAAAAACAAGAGAATCCCTCTTGTTCGAGTTCGTTGGAACTCTAAACGTGGCCCAGAGTACACCTGGGAACGCGAAGACCAGATGACAGAAAAGTATCCCCAGTTATTCGGAACCAATGCAACCACTACTGAGGTTGAAGCTACTACTGCGGAATTTCGGGACGAAATTCCAGATCAACGGGGGGAGGATGTGACACCCCAGGAAAACCAGTAAACGATACAACTTACCTAGCTTCCTCAGTAAGTACGTACCAAATTTCGGGACGAAATTTCTTTTAAGTTGGGGATAATGTGACAACCCGTAATTTCGAGAGTCTTTCGTTATACTAGTGTCTTTGCACGCATGGTGATTTGATGTAATTTATGTGTATGCTGTATAAAGTGTTTAAGTAATTGAAAATGATTGCGAGTCTATGCAGTTCATGAACGTTATAAGTTTGCATGTCATTACGTGTATCTGTTGTGAAGTAAATGAGGTGATTGGTTTTATAATAACGTTACGGATTTTTAGATGTTGATGCTTCAAACACTCAGCCACACGATGCGTAGGGGCCGCACACCCTACTACATTCCCCCCCTGTTGTACGCGGCCCAAACCAACACCCCCTTGACCTGTTAATGCAACGGTTTAAAGAAGCCCAAACAAACTTAGAGGTTGGGCCGGCCTTTTGTGGTAACCATATTCACTCGTGCACACACAAGAATGTAGGTGCGTCCTTATTATTAATCACACACAAAGTTTTAGCAAACCCTAGTTCCATCCTTGTTCCTCTCCAACCTCTTGCATGGTCGACGACAGGCCCCCTTTTCCCTCTCGAGAATCTTCTCAGTTTCACCTTCAGTTCGGTTAGTTCACGAATACCATTTTTGATTTAACTTCTTGTTGTGCTTGGCAAATATGTGGCTATAATGAATTATGTGATGAAGTAATATTACTTGTTAATCGATAGGCATGATATGTCTGATATTGGAAATTTAATAAACACCTCATGTAACTAGCCGATTGGTCCAATCAAGAAATACTATGATGATTGATTAATAATGAATAACTAGGGTGCATGTGAAATTGCTGAAACACCATGTGATATATCAGCCCATAATATCAAGTGGTCCAATAAAAGAAGTTACCTAATCTCAATTGTCGGCCACACATGTTTTGTTCACAATTGTCAACACCCATGTGATTTCATGAAATCATTGTGAATTGTGAATGATTAATATTGTGCAAATCATTACTACTAGAGGTTATGATTAATGTTGGTGTGGTTTGATCTAAATTTATAGTGATATTGATGATATGTTAACCGATCTGATGTGCCATGTTTATAAAATTGATGTGCTGATTGTGTAAGATAATAGTTCAGTACGCATTAATCAAAGTAGTTCATAAACATTCGAATGTACATGCTGGTTGTTGGACGGTATATGCAATCGGAAATTACAAGTCAATTGGGTGGACCTCACATGTGCTGAGTAACTTGGGATGTGTAACGTTTTTGATAGTCGGGGTATTATTATTTCTGATTGTGAATATTTGCAACCTTATACAATTTAGTCGAATTGATTACCTGTTACCTTGGGTCGACGTTTGACACACCTGGCCGAAGGACATGCTTGTTGTTTCGGGTTACATATTAGCCAGTTAATAAGTTGCAATGTTGTTAATTTATGCGTATGATATTGACATAGGTTTGAACCAAATACATTAACAATCTATGTACATACTAGTTTGATCGATGTCCGTTACTGAACCGATTAGAATTAATGGGTAAGTTTGTGGTTGGGCCGCATGTAACTATGGGAAATGTAGGCTCACATTGAGTCCGAAATGTTGGTTTTGGGGTCCGAATCAGGCCGAGTAGCGGATCTGCTGGACTGGTTTTATGGGTCGGATACATTGGTTGGGTTCATGAAACATAACAGTTATATTATATGTTAGTGTTAATTAGATGTGTGTTGAAATTTCATGCTCAAATTAAGTGGACTATCCATGTTAGTGATGATCGGCCGGTATGTCATATATGTGTATAACTGGAACATTTGTTGTAACTCGTGTGACATTACGTGCTAAGTTTATTCGTAATTGTGTAATAACAGTATGTGAT
Source organism: Helianthus annuus (assembly GCF_002127325.2). Lineage (NCBI taxonomy): Eukaryota > Viridiplantae > Streptophyta > Magnoliopsida > Asterales > Asteraceae > Helianthus > Helianthus annuus. The sequence continues at coordinate 197,688,007 of NC_035448.2, read as the reverse complement.
CTACTTGAATAAATAACTGACTGGTACTGAAACCATAATAGGATTGGATTGATCAAATTACGAACACATACTTAGCATACCGAGCAACCCAAGGTGAGTTCACACAGCCAAGGCATGGGGTTCCCGGGTGGGAATGGGATTGGATTACTTTATTGTACATACTCAGTTGATAGATCCTAACGATAAGAATACGGCTAGACTAGTAACACTTATTGAACTGATCTTCGCACACCTGCCAAGGGTTGGCCGCGATATTATGACTGACTTCGCACACCTGCCTTTGGAAGGCCGCGAACTGAAACCTGCTAATCTTCGCACACCTGCCTTAGGAAGGCCGCGAACTGAACTTACTAATCTTCGCACACCTGCCTGGTAGGCCGCGATACAAATAAACCTAGTCTAGAATACTTGGGATAGTTATCCCCTAATCTTCGCATACCTGCCTGGGAGGCCGCGATGGAAACTATTACGATACATGACATAACGAATGAACATATTACTACTCACACTATACTATTACTGAACTGTTAACTGTGAACTCGCTCAACTAGTTGTTGACTCTCTGCTGCATGCCTTGCAGGACCTTAGGTACTTATGGAGCTTGCACAAGGAGGAGCGGGTCGTTGTGGAGCATGGATCGTAGATGTTTTGCTAAACTTTATAACACTTAAACTTATTACATACTTTGGATTTCATGATTATGCTTCCGCTACTTAAACTATGTTTTGTTGGAACATCAATTGTATTGAATTGGGTTTATGAATTTCTTTAATTATTTATATTGTTCAATATGATTGGTGGCTTGATCCTGGTCAGTCACGCTCCCAAGCGGTGATACTCCGCGTGTGGATTTTGGGGGTGTGACATGTTACCTCGTTCACTTCAAAACCGTTACACAATTCTCACGTTTCTCGCAATAATAAACAATAATAATCTCTCGTGAACAAACTAAATTTACGATGCTTTCATTATCTATGTTATACTATGCGGAATTCATGATTATGCTATGTGAAACAAATTGAACATTTTTATATGCTATGTGACGCTTTCATGAAAACAATTTCCTTAAACAAACATTATAATCAAGTCTCACCTATTTGTTGTTTTGAATATTAGATGTCTTCAAGCCAATTCTCCAACTCGACCAAGAAGTCTAAGACCAGCACTCAAAAGAAGATGATGGCATTCATGGCCAATCAGATTGCCCGTATTGTCCCTAAGATCGTCAATGAATCCAAGCTACCTCTACTCCAAACTCCTTCGTCGATTCAAAGATTGATGTGCGCAAGCCTGTGTCATTCAACTTCAAGCATTTCTCGTCTTGCAACCCTAAGCCGTTCACTGGCAACGATGGGGTGACTGCTATGCTAGAGTGGTTCGACAACATAGAGGTCACGTTTATCAATAGTGAATGTCCTGAAGAGCTTAAAACTCGTAGCGCTACTGGGGTCTTCCAAGCCAGAGCCATGGAATGGTGAACCAACGAAAGGAACCTTCACTCGAATGAAGTAGCTTATGCGCTACCTTGGGAGGAAGTTAACAACTCATGATGGAAGAATTCTGTTCTCCTCATGAGCAACAAAAACTCGAGGAAGAATTCTGGGCGCTCAAGCAAATTGGAAACAACAACTTAGCCTACACCACCCGTTTTAAGAAACCCAGTTTCATCGTAGCACACCTAGTTTTAACCACTGAACACATGATCAAGAAGTATATCAATGGTTTACCTTCTGCCATGCGTGATACCATCAAGGCAGCCAAGCTTGACAACATCGAGGCCGTCTATCGCCTCACAGCTTCCCTAAACAACAATCACATTCGCGATAAAGAAGCTGCTACCCCTACCAACACCTCGAAACCAACCAACCAAATCACCCAACAATCAAGTGGTAACAAGGGGAAGAAACGAAAGTTTCAGAACCCTGGTTGCAATGCGATTGTATCAGCTTTTAACCCAAACCCCGTTACGCCAGAAAACGCTTGAAAAACCATACACTGGTGTTGTAACATCTGTGCTTGTAATCATTGTGAACAGTTCAATTATCAATAAAACAATGTTATTTGATCCCAATGTTTATTTGGTTGTGTTTTACCTTTTTCATGTTTTGACTTTTGTTCGATTTTAAACTCTACGTCGCTTTCTGGAGAATTATACGCAAACTGGTGCGTAAACGTACTCAGTTTAATGCGACAAATACTCTGGAACATCAACATATACTCAACATACCTTAAATAACCTTTACATAACTTAGAAATAAGTTTTAAAGGCATTGGTATGGCAAAAACAAGTTAATTCGCTTACAGGGACTAAACTTGACAAACTGCGAAAGTATGCCAATTTGAACTGTAACAAACATTCCGGAGCATGACCATAAGTTAAACACACCTTAAATATCCTTTATATAGCTTAGAAATAGGCTTTGAGAGGTTCGGTGTGCTAAAATAAACTTTTGGATCATTCAGGGACTAAAAGTGTTAAAAAGTGCATAAGTTTGCACTTTCGCGCATAACTTACGTTCTGAATACATCCGGACATCCAAAAATTTATGTAAGCATTATAATATTATGCTTTAGTGTTTGGCATGAGAAAAATCCATTCGTCGCGCAATTTGAATCGTTTTTCGCGCTTATGCGCATTCCGTCGTAATTAAGCGAACATCGCGATCGTACGGCCAAACGAACCAACATCCGGCATATTTTTGAGCATGTTTCATGTCCTCAATGTTTAGGCATCATTTTAGGGCCTTAAATATGGCTTAACGGGCCTTGAATGTGTCGGAAATGGCCTTAAACCATAACAGGGACCTAAACTGTCATTTCTGAAACTTGGGTTCTGATCTGGACTCCCAGGCGGGGCGCGTAAGACCATGTCCAAATCTTACGCGGGCTGCGTCAGCCCTGCAGATGCAGAAACTCGTTTTTTTTGCTGTTTTTGGCCTTTCAATCACTCCAAAGGGCAATGCCCCTTCACAATCTCTGGAGTTAGGGTCATAATGTGATACCACAACATCTTGACAAGTGTACGAATGAGATCATGGCACGAAATTCAAGAAACGATCCTAACGGTTTTGCTTTTCCTATAAATACCCCCCCACCTATTTGGTCTAAAACCCACAAAACTGATCAAAGAGCTCTAAGTTGATGCCATTGCTTCATACCTGAGCTCCTGGATCAAGTTTAGCATTCGGGAACCCTTCGTAAGTGTTCTTTCGTTCTTTTAATCGCTTTCTAGTGCTAAAGTCAAACTTTGTTTGACTTTCTGCTTTGACCAGCTTATGGTCAACACGAAGTTCGTTGGAACTTCATAACGTGAGCATGATCACGATGGTTATAGTCCGTAGTGACTATACCTACTGATTACCACGTTATCTAGGCTCAGTGACGAGTCGTAGTTTCGGCCAAAATGCGAATTCTTGTGTATTTTGTAACCAAACTACTCGTGGGTATCAAAACCGTTTGTTTTGATACCAAACCTGTTTTCTAAACTTAGTTAAGCATGTGTTAACATGCTTAGCTCGTCACTTTTAGTATAGTGCTTATATAGGGTCGTAAGGTAAGCGATCTAAACAATTGTTTATACTTTCGAACCCGACCCATTTGGTCGATCATTAGGATCCGACCAAACACATTAGGTGACCATAGTTGTATAGGGAATAACCTTCCGAGGTTATACCTTATGGTCACGATGTTAGGCGTTCCAAACGCATTTCACGAGAACGACGCGTTAAAGTAGCATAAGCTACCTAAACGGGTCGTAATGGGTCGTAAGCACTTAGGATAGGTTTCATTTTAGAATGTAGGCCTTGTTAAACCATATTACACGAGTCTCTATACTCGTTTGGTTTACGAACCCTCATTCTATCCAATCTTCCGATTTTGGTCCGGTATATTAATATAGCTACCTATTAGGTGCCGTTTGATATTCCGTGATCTCTAGCATTGTGTTATTATTATACAAGAACTTCAAAGCAATCTTAGGTGAGTACATAGACCCCTCTTTTACTGTTTTCCAAACTGTTTTGGGGTGGAACACATGAGCCTACTTGTTACTTTATGCTTTCAATGTTTTCATACCATATGCTTATTATGTTCGTTAGTACATATATAGTACATGATTTCATTGTGTTTGTGCTATGTATGTCCATTGTGTGCATACTTAGTACAATCGATTTACAATACATTTTCATGCTATGTATGCCCATTGTGTGCGTACTTAGTACATTATTTTACATTACATTACATTTTATGCTATGTATGCCCATTGTGTGCATACTTAGTACAATTATTCATCACATGCTTACATTTTGGTATGACATTTGGTTTGTTTAAATGATACAATGTACATTCATTAACATTAGCTACGCCACTCGTTAGTAGGTAATGGTACCATAGGACTTGACAACTCCCATTCCTGAAATCTCGGGTTTGTTTGGATTGGAAGGAATGACCGAATTCGATAAACAAAAACACATATAGACCTTTAATTTGTTTAAAGGTCTATCATCACAGTCACAAAGGCTTGAATGTATGAATTTTCACAATACCACATAAATGTTCGTATCAGTATAGCATGCAATTGTTCCACAAAACATAACTTTGACTTAAACTATGTTTAATTCAATACCCTGTTTTTGTGCATTTTACCATGGCCCAATTGATATATTTTCACGTGCCATACATGATATTTTGGATACACATTACAATGATTTACACTAAACATAAACAATTTGAAATTGATATACGCATTTGGTGGTTTACATTAGACATGAACATTTTGATATGGTTTACATAACAACACTTGACAATTGATTCATATATGAACAATTTACATGGTGGTTGGTTTGGGTAAATGATTTGAGTAACGAGGCGTGTGTAATATGATACAAACATGGTGGATACGCCGCTGGTACTTCCTATACATAAGTGTTTGTATGGTATTACATATCGTAGCGTTACTTGAATCATTTCAAATTAAACATGTAACATTTTATACAAATAACATACTTTTTACAAGACAATGTTTTACAAACAACTTATCTTATTCAACTCATTTTACTTGGTTATTTGTTTAAACCTTACATTTATCTATACATATCATCTGATTTTATCGTTTTTCAAATGATTTACAAGACAAAACAATTTACAAGGTTCATGACTGACTGTTATTAAACGTTTTCTTTAAACTTAAGTCATGAATCCCATTTTCACAAAACCTATGCATCTCACAGGCATTTTTATGCTGACGTACCTACTTTCACATGTGTTTTCAGGAGCTGTTGCTTAGGATGATGATTGTGATACTAGGGCGGACATGTGCCTTAGAGACATAAAACGAAGATAGACTTAGTTTGAATATGTTCTGAACACTTTATTTCCTGTTTTGAAACAATGTAACACTCGTGTTTAATAAATAAAATATAACTTTGTATGCCATAGTTGTGAAACAAATAATTCTGTCCCAACACTCCTCGACGGGGTGGGGGTGTGACAGAAGAGTTGGTATCAGAGCCAATGGTTATAGGGAATTAGGTTATTAGTAATGCTTTGACCTAGACTATAACTTTCTAGGACCCTAACACAAGTTAGCTTGTGTTTAGATTTTAAAACATGCACTTCACCTATCCTTAGGTGATAACCACAACGAGAATATCGATTCCGAATCCGCTTTGAAAATAATCATCTGTTCTAGGATGATTGATTACTAGGTTTTGAACCCTCTGTTATATGGTTTTGAACCCTTTTGAATTTTCAAAATCTCGTCAAAGTTTTGGGTTTTAATAGTGTGAACACGTGCGAACTGGAAGAGTGAATACCTGTACCCTGAGTTTTCTGTCTAAGGCTAGAGTGTTCGTACAAATCCACATAATCGGACAAGTCACTCTTACCTGGGAACTCTTGGGGTGAGTGTTCACTTATAGGCAAACATGTCTTCGCGATACATTATTTTTGACCCATTTACTTTGACTAGACATTGTGTATTGCTTGTTTGCTTAGCGATACATAACCATCATCTTTGCTTTTGTTGATTTTGTTTCATCTCATTCTCTTCATCCAATCATCTCACTCGTTCCTTTCATGTTTTCCTCTTTTAAAATGCCTCCTCGACGCGACAATCAAGTGGCGAATGCCGAACTGGCAGAAATTATTGCACAGCAAATGGCTGCTGCACTTCCAAACCTCTTTGCTCAATGGAACCAAGCCAACAACAACAACAATGCCCCATGCAATTTCAAGAATTTTAACTCGGCTAAACCACTCAAGTTTAGTGGTTCTGAGGGAGCAACTGGGCTTCTTCAGTGGTTCGAGAGCATTGAGAATACATTCCGTCACGTGCAGTGTCCTGACAATCGCAAGGTCGAGTTTTCTTCAAGTGTGTTTCAGAAGAGGGCTCTTACGTGGTGGAACGAGGTAATGAGGGATCGCGGTGCAGAAGTTGCTCTAGCTCAGACTTGGGCTGAACTTAGGGCACTAATGATGAGGGAGTTCTGTCCTTGTCATGAGCAACAAGCTTTAAAGAAAGAGTTTGACGACTTAAAACAATACAGTGGCGAGCACTGGGCATATACCGATAGGTTTGAGGAGTTAAGTCTGCTTTGCCCGACAACGGTTGCCCCACTCAACAAGGCCATCGTAAGGTACACCGACGGCCTACCTGACTCGGTACAAGACATCATTACTGGTAGTAACCCTACCACACTCCGTCAGGCAATCGAGTTATCAGCGACACTGACTGAGTCGCAGATTCGAAAGGGAAAGCTGCACAAGAAGGGTGACAAGGGAAAGAAGCAGGCGTCTGACAACGAGGATAGCAAGAAAGGTCAAAACAAGAAGGGAAAGGATTCTGGTTCTACTAGGGGGTCAAGGAAGCGTAAGGCTTCCCAAAACTTTGCTGTCACTGCCCAGGTTAACCAGGCAGCTCCCAACCAACCCGCACAGCCTCCAGCCAAGAAGCCTTATCTTGGCAATGCACCTTTGTGCAACAGGTGTAACATCCATCACCCACCACAGGTTCAGTGTCGTCAATGCACCAACTGTGGAAGAAATGGTCATCTTGCTGCCACCTGCCGCATTCCTGCTAACCAGAACCAAGCTCAGCCTTTTGCTCGGCAACAAGGTCAAGCTGCACGACCTCATTTTCCTCCTGGTTTGTGCTACAATTGTGGGGAAATGACCCACTACAGAAACCGGTGCCCAAGGCTAGCCAACCAGAATGTAAACCAGAATCAGGCTTAGGCTCGAGGTCGAGTCTTCAACATGAATGCACAAAAGGCACAAGCAGATGATAATGTGGTGAACGGTACGTTCTTTATTAATAATCAGCCAGCATCTGTTCTTTTTTATTCGGGTGCCGATAAGAGTTTTGTGTCGTTATCTTTTGAACCATTACTTCGCGTGTCTAGAACGAAACTAGGTAAACCATTGATAGTAGAATTGGCGAGCGGTGAACCCATTGTTCTTGATTATGTTCTCCGCAACTGCCAATTGAACCTCAACAACCATCTTTTTCCTATTGACCTCACACCTATGCAACTTGGAAGCTTCGACGTTATTGTGGGTATGGATTGGTTAGCCAAGTATCGCGCAGAGATAGTTTGTTTTGAGAAGATCATTCGCATGCCGCTTTCGTCAGGTGAGATCCTACAGGTTCGTGGTGAGAAACCTGCTGGTGGTCTCAAACTCATGTCTTGTTTTAAAGCTCGGAAGTATCTGCGGAAGAACTATGTGGCCTTTTTGGCACATGTTGTAGCAGATAAGGGCAAAGGTAAATCTATTCAAGATATTCCTGTTGTTCGGGATTATTCTGAAGTATTCCCTGAAGATTTACCTGGTCTACCCCCAGCACGCCAAGTCGAGTTCCGTATTGATCTCGTACCTGGTGCAAATCCCATTGCCAGAGCTCCATATCGTCTTGCACCGTCCGAGATGCAAGAGTTGTCTAAGCAGCTTCAGGAACTCTCTGACAAAGGTTTTATCCGTCCTAGCTTTTCACCTTGGGGTGCTCCCGTTCTTTTTGTCAAGAAGAAGGATGGATCTTTTAGGATGTGTATCGATTATCGTGAGCTTAACAAGCTTACCATCAAGAATCGATATCCCCTACCTCGCATTGATGATCTCTTTGATCAATTGCAAGGCGCTTCTTATTTTTCAAAGATTGATCTTTGATCTAGATATCATCAGCTTCGTGTGCATGAAGAAGATATTCCCAAGACAACGTTCCGCGCTCGCTATGGGCATTATGAGTTCACAGTCATGCCATTCGGTTTGACTAATGCTCCTGCTGTTTTCATGGACTTGATGAATAGGGTCTGCAAGCCTTATTTGGATAAGTTCATCATCGTTTTCATTGATGACATCTTGATATATTCTAAGACGCGAGCTGATCATGAGCAACATCTTCGTCTTACTTTGGAACTCCTAAAGAAAGAGCAACTTTTCGCCAAATTCTCCAAGTGTGAATTCTGGCTTAAAGAGGTTCAATTCTTAGGACATATTGTCAACGAACAAGGTATTCATGTAGATCCCTCCAAGATCAGTGCGATTAAGGATTGGGATACACCTACTACTCCTACTGAAGTTCGTTCTTTTCTTGGTCTTGCGGGTTATTACCGCCGCTTCATAGAAAATTTCTCGAAGATTGCAGTTCCTCTAACTGCTCTAACTCAGAAGAACAAACCCTTTGATTGGGGATTCAAACAAGAGGAAGCGTTTCTGACTTTGAAACAAAAACTTTGCGACGCGCCTGTCCTAACCTTGCCTGAGGGCAATGATGATTTCGTCGTTTATTGCGACGCATCTAAATTAGGTCTTGGCTGTGTCCTGATGCAAAGAAACAAAGTCATAGCATACGCATCAAGGCAGTTGAAGATACATGAGAAAAACTACACCACTCATGATCTTGAGTTGGGTGCAGTTGTCTTCGCTCTTAAGATTTGGAGACACTATTTGTACGGTACAAAATGTGTGGTTTTCACTAACCACAAAAGTCTCCAGCATATCTTCAATCAGAAAGAACTCAACATGAGGCAACGACGTTGGGTGGAGCTTCTAAACGACTATGACTGCGAAATTCGCTACCATCCTGGTAAGGCGAATGTCGTGGCCGATGCTTTGAGTTGCAAGGAACGTACTAAGCTTCATTGTGTTCGTGTCCAATCTGTTATTCAAGCTCAATCCGATATCCAAGCCCGTATTTCTCAGACTCAACAATCTTGTGTTTCACAAGGTTTAATGGATAAGGAATTTCCTTATCACATAACACCTGCTCTTGAACTGAAGGACAATGGATCGTATTACTTCATGGACCGTTTGTAGGTCCCAAGCCAAGATAATCTTCGTGCATTGCTTATGGATGAATCCCATAAGTCTCGTTATTCTATTCATCCTGGCTCAGATAAGATGTATAAGGATCTTCGTATTCAGTATTGGTGGCCTGGTATGAAGAAAGACATTGCCTTATATGTATCAAAATGCCTTACTTATCTTAAGGTTAAGGCTGAATATCAGCGTCCTTCCGGTTTATTGGAGCAACCAGAGATCCCAGTTTGGAAATGGGAAAACATTACTATGGATCTCATTACTAAACTCCCGTGCACAAAGAAAGGTTACGATGCCATCTGGGTAGTTGCTGATCGTCTTACTAAATCAGCGCATTTCTTGCCAATCCGTGAGGATTTTTTGGCTGACAAACTTGCTCAAATCTACGTGGATGAAATTGTAGCTCGACATGGTGTTCCCTTGAACATCATTTCTGACAGAGATGCTCGTTTCACTTCTCATTTTTGGAGAACCACGCAATCTGCTATGGGGTCCCAACTTAATCTGAGCACAGCTTATCATCCACAAACGGATGGTCAATCTGAAAGAACAATCCAGACACTGGAGGATATGCTTAGAGCTTGTGTGATCGATTTTGGTGGTAGTTGGGATTCACATCTTCCGTTGATTGAATTCTCCTACAACAACAGTTATCATTCCAGCATCAACATGGCTCCTTTCGAGGCTCTCTATGGTCGAAAATGTCGTTCACCAGTCTGCTGGAATGAGATCGGCGAGGCTCAACTTACTGGACCTGCCCTCATTTTAGAGACAACAGATAAAGTTAAGAAAGTTCATGATAACCTTCAGACAGCTAGAAGCCGTCAAAAGAGTTACGCGGACCTAAAACGCAAGCCCTTGGATTTCAAGTCGGTGATCGTGTATTACTTAAGGTCTCACCTTGGAAAGGTGTGATCAGATTTGGAAAGAAAGGAAAACTTGCACCTAGATACGTTGGACCATTCAAGATCGTCGAAAGAATCGGTAAGGAAGCCTACAGACTTGAGTTACCTCCTGAACTTGGAAATGTTCATCCAACCTTTCACGTGTCCAATCTCAAGAGGTGTTTAGCTGATGAGAACCTCCACATACCGCTTGACGAAATTCGTGTTGATAAAACACTGAAATTTGTTGAGAAACCGGTGGAAATCATGGAACGTGAAGTCAAGTGGCTTAAACGTAAGCGCATTCCTTTGGTCAAGGTTCGCTGGGAATCTAAGCGTGGACCCGAGTTTACTTGGGAACGCGAAGATCAAATGAAGGCAAAATATCCGCATCTTTTTCCACGAGTTTCCTCTAAATAAATTTCGGGACGAAATTTCCACAAGTAGGGGAGACTGTAACATCTGTGCTTGTAATCATTGTGAACAGTTTAATTATCAATAAAACAATGTTATTTGATCCCAATGTTTATTTGGTTGTGTTTTACCTTTTTCATGTTTTGACTTTTGTTCGATTTTAAACTCTACGTCGCTTTCTGGAGAATTATACGCAAACTGGTGCGTAAACGTACTCAGTTTAATGCGACAAATACTCTGGAACATCAACATATACTCAACATACCTTAAATAACCTTTACATAACTTAGAAATAAGTTTTAAAGGCTTTGGTATGGCAAAAACAAGTTAATTCGCTTACAGGGACTAAACTTGACAAACTGCGAAAGTATGCCAATTTGAACTGTAACAAACATTCCGGAGCATGACCATAAGTTAAACACACCTTAAATATCCTTTACATAGCTTAGAAATAGGCTTTGAGAGGTTCGGTGTGCTAAAATAAACTTTTGGATCATTCAGGGACTAAAAGTGTCAAAAAGTGCATAAGTTTGCACTTTCGCGCATAACTTACATTCTGAATACATCCGGACATCCAAAAATTTATGTAAGCATTATAATATTATGCCTTAGTGTTTGGCATGAGAAAAATCCATTCGTCGCGCAATTTGAATCGTTTTTCGCGCTTATGCGCATTCCGTCGTAATTAAACGAACATCGCGATCGTACGGCCAAACGAACCAACATCCGGCATATTTTTGAGCATGTTTCATGTACTCGATGTTTAGGCATCATTTTAGGGCCTTAAAGATGGCTTAACGGGCCTTGAATGTGTCGGAAATGGCCTTAAACCATAACAGGGACCTAAACTGTCATTTCTGAAACTTGGGTTCTGATCTGGACTCCCAGGCGGGGCGTGTAAGACCATGTCCAAATCTTACGCAGGAGGCGTCTTCCCTGCAGATGTAGAAACTCGTTTTTTTGCTGTTTTTTGGCCTTTCAATCACTCCAAAGGGCAATGCCCCTTCACAATCTCTGGAGTTAGGGTCATAATGTGATACCACAACATCTTGACAAGTGTACGAATGAGATCATGGCACGAAATTCAAGAAATGATCCTAACGGTTTTGCTTTTCCTATAAATACCCCCCCATTTGGTGTAAAACCCACAAAACTGATCAAAGAGCTCTAAGTTGATGCCATTGCTTCATACCTGAGCTCCTGGATCAAGTTTTGCTTTCGTGGACCCTTCGTAAGTGTTCTTTCGTTCTTTTAATCGCTTTCAGTGCTAAAGTCAAACTTTGTTTGACTTTCTGCGTTGACCAGCTTATGGTCAACACGAAGTTCGTTGGAACTTCATAACGTGAGCGTGATCACGATGGTTATAGTCCGTAGTGACTATACCTACTGATTACCACGTTATCTAGGCTCAGTGACGAGTCGTAGTTTCGGCCAAAATGCGCATTCTTGCGTATTTTGTAACCAAACTACTCGTGGGTATCAAACCGTTTGTTTTGATACCAAACCTGTTTTCTAAACTTAGTTAAGCATGTGTTAACATGCTTAGCTCGTCACTTTTAGTATAGTGCTTATATAGGGTCGTAAGGTAAGCTATCTAAACAATCGCTTATACTTTCGAACCCGACCCATTTGGTCGATCATTAGGATCCGACCAAACACATTAGGTGATCATAGTTGTATAGGGACTAACCTTCCGAGGTTATACCTTATGGTCACGATGTTAGGTGTTCCAAACGCATTTCACGAGAACGACGCGTTAAAGTAGCATAAGCTACCTAAACGGGTCGTAATGGGTCGTAAGCACTTAGGATAGGTTTCATTTTAGAATGTAGGCCTTGTTAAACCATATTACACGAGTCTCCATACTCGTTTGGTTTACGAACCCTCATTCTATCCAATCTTCCGATTTTGGTCCGGTATATTAATATAGCTACCTATTAGGTGCCGTTTGATATTCCGTGATCTCTAGCATTGTGTGATTATTATACAAGAACTTCAAAGCAATCTCAGGTGAGTACATAGACCCCTCTTTTACTGTTTTCCAAACTGTTTTGGGGTGGAACACATGTGCCTACTTGTTACTTTATGCTTTCAATGTTTTCATACCATATGCTTATTATGTTCGTTAGTACATATATAGTACATGATTTCATTGTGTTTATGCTATGTATGTCCATTGTGTGCATACTTAGTACAATCGATTTACAATACATTTTCATGCTATGTATGCCCATTGTGTGCATGCTTAGTACATTGCTTTACACTACATTTTAGGCTATGTATGCCCATTGTGTGCGTACTTAGTACATTATTTTACATTACATTTTATGCTATGTATGCCCATTGTGTGCATACTTAGTACAATTATTCATCACATGCTTACATTTTGGTATGACATTTGGTTTGTTCAAATGATACAATGTACATTCATTAACATTAGCTACGCCACTCGTTAGTAGGTAATGGTACCATAGGACTTGATAACTCCCATTCCTGAAATCTTGGGTTTGTTTGGATTGGAAGGAATGACCGAATTCGATAAACAAAAACACATATATACCTTTAATTTGTTTAAAGGTCTATCATCACAGTCACAAAGGCTTGAATGTATGAATTTTCACAATACCACATAAATGTTCGTATCAGTATAGCATGCAATTGTTCCACAAAGCATAACTTTGACTTAAACTATGTTTAATTCAATACCCTGTTTTGGTGCATTTTACCATGGCCCAATTGATATATTTTCACGTGCCATACATGATATTTTGGATACACATTACAATGATTTACACTAAACATAAACAATTTGACATTTATATACGCATTTGGTGGTTTACATTAGACATGAACATTTTGATATGGTTTACACAACAACACTTGACAATTGATTCATATATGAACAATTTACATGGTGGTTGGTTTGGGTAAATGATTTGAGTAACGAGGCGTGTGTAATATGATACAAACATGGTGGATACGCCGCTGGTACTTCCTATACATAAGTGTTTGTATGGTATTACATATCGTAGCGTTACTTGAATCATTTCAAATTAAACATGTAACATTTTATACAAATAACATACTTTTTACAAGACAGTGTTTTACAAACAACTTATCTTATTCAACTCATTTTACTTGGTTATTCGTTTAAACCTTACATTTATCTATGCATATCATCTGATTTTATCGTTTTTCAAATGATTTACAAGACAAAACAATTTACAAGGTTCATGACTGACTGTTATTAAACGTTTTCTTTAAACTCAAGTCATGAATCCCATTTTCACAAAACCTATGTATCTCACAGGCATTTTTATGCTGACGTACCTACTTTCACATGTATTTTCAAGAGCTGTTGCTTAGGATGATGATTGTGATACTAGGGCGGACCTGTGCCTTAGAGACATAAAACGAAGATAAACTTAGTTTGAATATGTTCTGAACACTTTATTTCCTGTTTTGAAACAATGTAACACTCGTGTTTAATAAATAAAATATAACTTTGTATCCCATAGTTGTGAAACAAATAATTCTGTCCCAACACTCCCCGACGTTTCCGCCGCGGTTGCATGTTATACGCGGTCGGGGTGTGATAGGTGTCACACCCCAACCGGTGGCGGAATCATCGGGGCGTGGCACTATGCGAATCAGATTGCTCAAGAGAATCCATAACAACTATATTGCGACAGTATTTAATGTGTTCATTATCCTATACTAATAAACCATACAATCACATAAGGTATCACAGATTTCTTATCCTCTCGAACAATACAATCCGACAACGTAGATTTTTAAGTAAGTTTCTAGACTTTCTAGCTTGATTTGATGTAGACTGCTACTAATCCTGCAACATACGTTAAAATAATGTCAATAAAAAAGTATTGGAGAGTATACAAGTTTTGATGGTGTAGCGTAAACCTTGCGGTGTAGCCAGCATTGTCACCTTCGACTTGCTTGATTTTCCAGAATTCGTCTTCTAATTTCTGGACTTCGTGGGGTGGGCAGTACTCTTTCTTCATGAGCTCTTTCAGCTCATCCCAAGAGAGAGCGTAAGCTGCGGAGATCCCACGTTTGTTGTGTTCGGCAGTCCACCATTCGAGTGCTTGTGACTGAAATACTCCGGTTGTGCAAGTAGTACGGAAACTATCGGGACACCCACTTTGACGAAGGGTAACTTCGATAGAATCGAACCACTGGAGCAGTTGGGACACACCTTCTTCACCCGTGAATTCCGTCGGATCACAGGCTTTGAAGTGTTTGTAGAGGAAAGCAGATTGCGGCGCTTCCGTCTTAGGGTCTTCCGAGGCTCAAGAGTTGCTGAGAGAGTGCACTTGAGCAACAATTTGAGGAATAATCTTGACCACTTCCTGGGTCACAAGCGAAGCGATCCTCTTATCGGCGCTTCGTTTGGCTCTTCTCCTAGCCATTCATCTCGAGGTAGAGTTGTTGGAAGGCATCTAGACAGAGAGATATTTGGAGTGAGATTCGATCATAATGATTTTCTTGAGTTTGCGATGCGATTGAGCGCGGTCACAACTTGTAACGTGCAATATAAATAGATTTCACATTGTTGGAACTTTAAGGTTTATGCATAGAGTAATACAATAGTTCAGGGTTGGTTTTGTAAATGTTTAACTAGTATTTTGGGTCGATATGTATGGGTTGGGTTGTTTGGCTGGTTTTCGAATGGGTCTAGGTTAAGAGTCCATATGTTTAGTATTTAAGCAAACCTCAACCATTTGGTTGAGGTTGATCAGCTTGTTGCGACTAGAAGGCCAGCCGAAACATCAAGGAGTCTTGTATTAGTCATTGTTCAACTTTGAATGCAAGATATTCTGGTTTGTGTTTGATCATTATTGTTTCTTTTATATTTTTATTCTTGAATCGGCTTGTGACTGTTTTCCGCACTTTCACAAGCTAGTGTTTGATATCATTGAGGGATCCTAACGGGTTTTACAATTGGTATCAGAGCCAAGAAACCAATTCTTGGTTCGGTTTTGATATCATTCTGATTCAAGGATATCTTATGTTATTGATCCAGTTTTTGTAGTGTTTGTTTTGCAGTGATAATAGTTTTGGTTGCATGTTCTGTCTACGGATCATTCAATCTTCAAACTGTTCTTAGAAATTATCGAAAGAATTTACTGATTTTGGTTTGTGTAATTTCAGAGAGTTGTTTGCTGATTTCTCGGAAGTTTGGTGATCAAAGAAAATTCAAAGATTACGATATCTTTGAATTTTTGAAAAGTGCTGAAAATCAGGGATTACGAGTAACAGTTTTATCTCACATTTGTTTTGCAGGTCTCGACTTGCAACCAGCTATCTCGACTTGTCAACATTTAGCCTCGACTCGCAACCATCTGTGGTCTCGAGTTGTCTGCTTTTGGTCTCGACTCGCAACCAACTAAGGTCTCGAGTTGTCTGCTTTTGGTCTCGACTCGCAACCATCTGTGGTCTCGAGTTGTCTGCTTTTGGTCTCGACTCGCAACCAACTAAGGTCTCGAGTTGTCTGCTTTTGGTCTCGACTCGCAACTGTGGTCTCGACTCGCAACAACACTTTGCAACGTGATTTGGACTTTGGACTTTGAACTGTGAACCAAATTTTTGGACTTAAAATAATTAATTGATTAATTAATTATGTCTGCAAATAATGTTGACTTGGCTGCCCTTAACAAACAACAAGAACTGGATTCAAAGGTTGTAACCACTACACGCATTCCAAGGTTGACTGATGCAAATGATTTTCCTGAGTAGAAATGGCGTTTTGAACAACATGTGAAGGTCAAGGATTCTAAAATTTGGAGATGTATTCTGAGAGGTCCAAGGGAGATCATGACAGATAGTCCTACTGAACCAGGAGTAAAAGTAAAGAAACTCAAATGTGATTATACTGAAGATGATTTCAATATAGTTGAAGAAGATGAAAGAGCACTGTCCTATTTGACCATGGGATTGGGTCCAGATATTGCTATTGGTTTTCGTACCTGCAAATCTGCTAAGGAACTGTGGGAATCTCTGATCGATGTTTATGAAGGAAATGAGGACATGAAGGAGAGTCGAAGAAACTTGCTGAGACAAAATTTCAACAATTTCAACCATATTTATGGAGAAACTGTTGATAACCAACTTCAGAGGTTTGTCAAACTAGTTACTCAAATGCAGATGGAAGAAATTCATACATCAAATGCTTCGACAAATAGACAACTGTTGAATGCGTTACCAAAGAGCTGAGATTATCATGTTGCAATGATCAAGAAAACAAAAGATCTTGCTAGGTGCAGTTTGTCAGAGATGATTTCTCATATCAAAGCATGTGAACTAGATGATAAACAAAGAGAAACCAATCATAAGAACAGCATGCTAGCTGCAGGATTCTCTGTTGCTCCTACTTCGTCAAACAATAACAACGCAACTCTCTTGTCTCAAGGAGGATTTCAAATGTTTAGCAACGCAGCATCTGCTAAGACTGCTCCTACTTCAGCAAATATCTATTACTCTGGGTCTCCTACACAAGCTGCTCCATCACTTTCTTCTGCTGCTGTTTCTTCTGCTTCCGCTGTGAATGCATCCTCTGCTGCTCCTACTTCCTCTGTGAAAAATGAGATGATTGCTTTCTTTACACAACAGTCTAAAGAAAATATGGATATCGCAGCCTATGTTATAAACTGTTTGAATGCATTTGTTGCAGGAAAAATTGACCCTCCTAAATGGTGTGGCGATGACTTACATCAGATTCATCCTGATGATGTTGAAGAAATGGATGTCACTTGGCAGATGGCTATGGCTGCATTCAGGGCGACAAGGTTTATGAAAAGAACTGGTAAAAACAGATGGGGTGCTTCATTTACAGGAGCGTCTACAGTGCCATTTAAACTACGTTGTTACAACTGTCATGAGGAAGGACACTATGCTCGAAACTGCACAAAGCCTCCGATTAATAGAGAACAGACTCCTGCCCAGCCCATAACACCTAATCGTGAAAGAGCTCTTGTGACCACATCAAGTATAACGGATGATGCTGCTACTGGAAGTCCTCAACCACTGGGATTAGCTCAAGCCTTGGTGGTTCAGCCCGACATCAATTTTGATTGGAATTCGGAAATTGAGCGACTGAACATTTCAGCTCCAGAAAATCAAGCTGCTTCAAACAACATTGCTTTCATGACCTCAAATGATCAAGTTTCTGTATCAGAGGAGGAGGCATCAGCTGAAAACTTGGCTCTCATGACCCAGATTCTTTCAGCTCCAGTCAAAGGTCTCACCAAAGAAAAGGTACTTTCTGCTTTCTGTACTCCTGAATGTAGACAAAGAGTTGAAGTTTATAGAATACACAACGCTGAGCTAATTCAAGATTATCAAGATATCAAAAATAAAAACTTTACTTTATCAAAAAATGAAAAACTTTATAAAGAAAAGATTGAAGCTCAGCGAAAAGACATCGTCAAACTCAAGGATGATGTAAGTGTGAAATCAACTCAACTCTTCTATGTTAAGGAGAAACTGTGCGCTGTGACTAAGGAACTGGAAGATATCAAAGATAGATATAAAATAAATGAGCTTAATATTAAGAAATTTGATTCTTCCAGCAAATTAGTCAAAAACTTGTGTGATCAACAGCTCGAATACAAGGAAAAGAAAGGGCGTGGTTTGGGTTTTAATCAGACTCCTCCTTCCTATAATGATAATTATACTTATTTACCCATGACCGAGGAGGAGATGATTAATGAAAGTAAAATGACTTATGGTCCCAAAAACAATAAGTCATCTTTTAATGACAGACCAATTGAGAAACAGAAGTCTGCTCCAATAAATTTTGTTTCTAACGGCTCAATTGATCCTAACATTTCGTCTTCATGTGCAGATAAAGTATCTGAAGTAAAATGTGAAGATGTTCTTGGAAGTGAACCAGTTGTTCATACTAACGTTTCTGAAAATTATTTTGAACAAACTGAATCTGATATTGCTTTTGGTCGGTCTTTGTTTGCGTCATTTTCTGCTTATGTTTCGTCTTGTGAGCCTGATGTTTTGGGCAAAACTGATAATGTTTGTGCTGAACCTTTGAACAATATGTCTGATGATGAATTTTCTTCAGTTAATGATTGTGAATGTGATGTTTCTAACTCTTTGGTTGATGACAATGTTACAGGTGAGGTCCCTCAGGACCCATTCAGTGAAACCACTGAAACTTCTTCACAAGAAAATCAGGAGTGTCATGATTCTTCTTCTGAATCTGTCTTAGTGGGAATCCCTAATGTTGAATCTAGTGGGATCCCATTGGAAACTGTAGTGGAAATTGAACCTGAATTAGTTTCACATGATAAATGTGTTGATAAAACGCATATTGATGTGACTTCTGCATGTTCCAATACTGAAACTGATTTTGATAAAGAAGAAAAGGGATTTGAGTTAAATAAAGAGTCATTAGAAAATGTTTTTGAAAGTAAAACATCAACTTCAAATGATGATCTCAGTAAAGAAAGGGTGTCAAGTTGTTCATCAACATCACATGAATGTGTAACTTCTAATCAGCAGACATCAAAATGCTCAGAACAGCCACAAGCAAAGCATATCAGGAAAACCAAAATGCTCAATCATTCAAAACAAAACAAAGATTCTTCATTAAAGTATCAAAATTTTCAAAAGACTCACATAATGAAACGGCAAACATGTTTTAGTTGTGGAATTGCTGGACACATTGCCAGAAACTGTGTTCAAGTCCCAAGTGCCAAGTCCAAGGAGAAGTTTGTACAAAATCAGAAGGTCAAGTCTAACCGATATCGTTGTTCAGAGTCAATGACGACTGAAAAGACTAAGACAATGAAAAACAACTATCGCAAGACTAAACCTTCTGATCAAGATTGGAATGTAGCCAAATGTAAAAAACAAAATCAACAAAATGATTTTCGAAGAAATCAATATAACGCTTTTGGTAACGACAATTCTCAATGGTGAAACAAGCATTGGAAACCTAAAGCTAAGGCCACGCAATCCAATCCGTCTCATACATGTTATCGAAATTCTGTCATTAGAAATACTTCTAAGTTTTTAAATAAAGACAATTTAGTGTGGCAGAGAGTGACTTACATTGATGCACAAGGAAAACCCAGATCCACTATGGGCTGGGTTCCTAAATCTAACTAATCCCGCTAATCGTGCAGGAACAGCTGTGGAGGACTACCGTGCACCTCTGGTACATGGATAGTGGCTGTTCCAGGCACATGACAGGAGACTTATCCCAACTAGTAAATGTCAAAGAATTTAATGGTGGATATGTCTCATTTGTGGTAGGAGAATCAGGAAGGATCACATTGAAAGGAACCGTAAGAAACGGCGTTTTAAGCTTCGAGAATGTTAACTATGTTCCAGAACTGAAACACAATCTGTTGAGCATTTCTCAGATTTGTGATCGAGGAAATTCAGTTCACTTTACAAAGAAAGGATGTCATGTACTTAAACCTGGGATTGTCATTCCAGAAGATTGGTTCTTAATGTCAGCAGAGAGACGAGGAAACGCTTATGTGATTGATATGAACAAGAAACCGTGTGAAGAAGTTACTTGCCTATTCTCGAAGATTTCAGAACATGATGGTCTACTGTGGCATCGTCGCCTTAGGCATGTGAACATGAAGAATTTGAACCGCCTGGCTAAAGGTCAACTAGTACGTGATCTTCGAATAAAAGATTTCATGTTGGTTGAAAAATGTGTTGCTTGTGCGAAAGGAAAAGTTCATCGAAAACCTCATAAGGCTAAACCTGCACCCTCAATGAAAGTTGTGCTCGAATTACTTCACATGGATCTTTTTGGTCCAGTAAATGTGTTGAGTATTGGCAAGAAAGCTTACTGTCTTGTAATCGTTGATGATTACTCTCGTTACACCTGGGTGTATTTTCTCAGTCACAAGAATGAAACTGCAGTCTTAGTGAAACAATTCATCACTCTGGCTGAAAATCAAGCGAGTACCAAGGTGAAGGTTATTCGATCTGACAATGGAACAGAATTCAAGAACGTTACTTTGGACACATTCTGCACTGAAAAGGGAATTGATCGTCAGTATAGTGCACCACGAACTCCTCAACAGAATGGAGTAGCTGAAAGAAGAAATCGTACTCTTATCTAGGTTGCACGAACTATGCTGGCTGACTCGAAGCTTCCTAGTTTCTTCTGGGCTGAAGATGTTCGCACGGCTTGTTACGTTCAAAATCATGCTTTAGTAAACAAACGACATATGAAAACTCCTTATGAGATTCTGGAAGGACGTAAACCTTCGGTTTCACACTTTCGTGTCTTTGGATGTCCATGTGTATTATTACTTAAGGACTCTAATGGAAAGTTTGAGGTCAAAGGGGACGAATGTTTCTTTGTTGGATATGCAAAAGGCTCTGCCTATAGGGTATACAACAAAGTAACTAAAAAGGTCGTCGAGTCGTGCAACATTGAATGGCTTAAAGAAAACGCTACGGATGCTAGAGTTGGACCAGATTGGTTATATGATTATGCTGAATTGTTTAAATCATTTAATACTTTGTCAAGTGATTTTTCAGATGCAGGTGTGTCTATTCTAAAACAACCGTTGTCTTTTGGGGATCCTGAAGAAGAAGAACAGACAGAAAGAAGCTTCAGACATCATACCATTGATCCGCCGGGAATGATGTTTACACAGCATCCTCTGTCTCAACAAATGTCTCATCAATCTCCTGAAGGTGCACAATCCAGTGGAATTTCAACTAATGCAGCTGGATCAGAACTGTTTGCTGATCCTATTCCTGAAGAATGTACTGTTACCACTCCTGTGAGTCACAGTCCGGTAGCACCTAATGAGGGGGAGTCAAGCAACATACACACATCTCTAGACGAGACGATACCTGAATTTGCCATTCCAACAAGTGTTCAAAGAAATCATCCTATTGAGAATGTGATAGGCCCTGTGAATGCAGGAGTTCAGACCATAAGCCAATCAGGAACCATTAATTTTTTGCTTATATTCTAGCTACATTTCTCAAATTGAACCTAAAACTATTGATGTAGCATTGCAGGAACCAGGATGGGTTGATACTATACACGAAGAGCTAAACTAGTTTAAGAAGCTAGGAGTATGGAAACTTGTGGAGTTGCCAAAAGGAAAACGCAAGCTTGGAACTCGCTGGGTTTTCAGAAACTAGCAAGATTCTGAAGGAGTTATTGTTCGAAATAAAGCACGATTAGTGGTCCAAGGATTCAGACAGATAGAGGGACTGGATTATGATGAAGTCTATGCCCCTGTTGCTCGACTTGAAGCAATCCGGATTTTCTTAGCATACGCATCCTTCATGGGATTCACTGTTTACCAGATGGATGTCAAAACAACATTTTTGTACGGAGAAGTGAAGGAAGAAATTTTTGTTGAGCAACCACCGGGTTTTATTCATCCAGACCAACCAGAATATGCCTACAAGCTTGACAAGGCGTTATATGGGTTGCATCAAGCACCTAGGGCTTGGTAAGCTACTCTGATAGAACATCTTCTGGCTCATGGATACACACGAGGCACAATAGATCAGACTCTGTTTATCAAAAGAGTGGGCAAGGATCAAATCTTGGTTCAAATTTATGTCGATGATATTATCTTTGGGTCTACAAGTGAAGAGCTTTGCAAAGATTTTGAGAGAGTTATGCAAAAGAAGTTCGAGATGAGTGCACTTGGTGAAATGACATTGTTTTTGGGTTTACAAGTTAAACAAGATTCACGGGGCATTCTAATTCATCAATGGAAATATGTGGACGATGTGCTGAAGAAATTCGAGTTCACTGACGCTAAACCGGCAGAAACTCCGATGGCGGAAAGACCGTTGTTAACTGAAGATGCTTAAGGATCCTCTGTTGATCAACGACTTTATAGGTCTATGATTGGATCGTTGATGTATCTGACGGCTAGTCATCCTGACATTATGTTTGCTGTCTGTAATTGCGCACGATATCAGGCTAATCCTAAAACTTCTCATCTTACTGCTGTTAAACGAATCTTTCGGTACCTTAAAGGCCGACCCAGGTTTGGTCTGTGGTATCCGAGGGATTCGAATTTTGACCTGTTTGCGTTTTCTGACAGTAATTTTGGAGGCACTGATAAGGACAGGAAATCCACCTCTGCTGGATGTCAATTTTTGGGAGATCGACTCATTTCTTGGCAATGCAAGAAGCAACAAACGGTAGCTATTTCTACAGCTGAAGCAGAGTATGTTGTAGTTTCGGCATCTTGCTCACAAGTGGTGTGGATGCAGCATCAATTGCAGGACTACGGTTTGACTTATCTTAAAACTACCATATATTGTGATAATGATACTGCTATACAGATTGTGAAAAATCCTGTCTTCCACTCAAAAACCAAGCACATTGATATTAAAGTTCATTTTATACGAGACTGCTTTGATAGAGCTCTTATTAAACTGGAGCAAATCGACACAGATGCAAATGCTGCCGATTTGTTCACAAAACCTGTCAGCAGTTCGAAATTTCAAGTGCTTGTGGATTTTCTGAAAATGATCCTCTTTACTGACTGAGCATGTTTTTGTTTTTTCTTTTTTTTTCGTAGGTAAATTTGTTCATAAAGTTTTCTATTATTAGGTAGTTTTTATTTATGCTCAAATTTAGGGGGAGAAAATTATGAAAAATACAAAAACATTAAAAAATTGAAAAATACAAAAAGTGGCGTTGCATGACTGGGAAATGAAATGAATTTTCACATTATGGTCAAGGGCTGACTCATGTAAGACCAGTATCGAAATAGTTGGACTCTAGTATTGATGTGTTGGTAGGCTCTATTCTTAAGACTGGAAACATTGGCTGTTTCTGTTCAGAACTAAAATAGTACATGACCTCAGGAAAGAAAATCACTTGGAATTAGCTCATGTCTATTGAATGTCTGTATGTTGTCCCGATACACACAATTTTGGTCTGACTCTGAAATCTTCTCTGAAAAAGTCGTGTATCTCCTCTGCTGCATCCAGATATATGCTGACCTGGAGGTGCTAGGCAACGTCAGCTTCTGCTGCATCCAGATACATGCTGACCTAGTTGTACGTTGTCGCTCTGTAGATCAATTAAACACCCGATAGAGGCCCTCAAGTGCCCAAAAGAAACCCGAGAAACCTATATTAAATTGAGAAAAACTCATTTGATCTGTATATTATACCATCTTTGCTTAAGATCTATTCTGTTCTCTTCTTAATCTATTCCCAGTTAAGATTTCAGAGATCTGGATTTGACTTGTGAAATATGTGGTAGGGAAGCTACTTGCATGATAGAGTGTGCTGTTTATACTTCCGGGATTTGATTAGTATTTGTTTGGGTGTTCATTGTTAAGAAATCAAAACATGATAAAATTTGTTACAGGCAGTTATATGGAAAAGGTCTAGGGAGATGAGTTTAGGTGGACAAATATACTGGCAATCGTCTAGATCATTCGGTAGTAGATCAGTGTTGATAAGTGAAGTCAAGCCCGAAACCTCGTGATTTGATCCCTGAGTAATTTTGTTAATTTCCTAATTTATTTTTGTAAATAATAGTTTTTATTATTTATTTTTTTTTAGGTTTTGCATTCGTAAATTATGCTCAGAAAGTTTAATGGGTTGTTGAAATTATAACTGATTTTTAAAGGGGATTTTTATTATAAATTAATTTATCAAAGAAAATCCTTTAAGATTGTTTAAGCCCAAATGTTTGGTCTCGGCCCAAAGTCAAAGGCCCAGTTCACTTAGGGTTGGGGTATAAAACACAGGTCTCGAGTCGAGACCTCATTTCTCACTCGAGACCAAGTGCTATTCTCTCTCAAATATTCCGGCAAGCAATTAACGTTTCCGACGCGTTCTTCCAGTCTCGATTCATTAAACTGGTTTTCCGGTCTCGATTCATCGGTTTTTTTAAAAGTATTTTGATGTTTTGTTTGAAGTTTTGCAGGAAGTTTGAAGATTTGATGCTGATTATATGAAGATTTGAAGATGACCTAGAACCCTAGTTTTGAATATATATTGGTCTTCAAATAAATCATAGGGTGTTATGGGTTTTTTGATCCAAAAAGCTGAGAAGATGAAGTTGTTTATGGGGTCTTGACTCAGATAACACATAAGGACTCGAGACCAGTAGTTACGAGTCGCAATCTCATGGTCTCGACTCGAGAACTCGAGGTCTCGACTCATGGTCTCGACTCGAGAACTCATAGTCTCGACTCATGGTCTCGACTCTATAACTCATGGTCTCGACTCGAGAACTCATGGTCTCGAGTCAACAGTAACAGTCTCGAGTCTAAATTTATTATCTGAGTCATGATGCTGTTGATCGGTTCTGACTGTTGATTTTAAAGTTTGAGATTTCTAAATTTGATTCAAGTATTTGTTAAACTCTTTATGTCCCTAATAAACTTGTATTTCATGCAGAATATGGATTTGAAGTTTATCTCAACACATAATCAAGCAGGATACTTAGCACCACCTCCGGAGAAACATAAGAAGGTGTATACTTCATTGATAAAAGGTCTCAACAGCTGCCGTATTGTTCACGCACTACGAGAAAATCCAGTTATCTACGAAAATATTATTCAAGAATTTTGGAAAAGTGCAAGAATTGAAGTTGTTGAAGGAAAGGGAGTTATTGTTGCTGACATTCAAAAGAAGGTTGTCACTGTGACGGAGCAGATGATTCGAGAAGTATTACAGTTCAATGACCAAGAAACAGACTCCATTGAACTTCCCATTGGCACAGTTGAAGCAATATTGCCTAGATTGAGTTATGAAGGGAAGTATCCACCTCTGGTTAAGAAGTTTGTACATCCTTATTGTCGTCTTTTGTTGCACATGTTTATTTTGTGTATGACAAAGAACAGAGGAGGCACAGATCAGTTGAACATTACTCAGTCTGCTGCTCTTGTCTGCGTGATAACAAACGAGCCTTTCAATTATTCAAAGTATATTTTGGAAGCGATGAGGAGAAATGTGTTTGGAGTCAGAAAGGACAAGTTTCTTATGTATCCAAGGTTATTGCAAATGATTTTTAA
Source organism: Helianthus annuus (assembly GCF_002127325.2). Taxonomy (NCBI): domain Eukaryota; kingdom Viridiplantae; phylum Streptophyta; class Magnoliopsida; order Asterales; family Asteraceae; genus Helianthus; species Helianthus annuus. The sequence continues at coordinate 197,662,368 of NC_035448.2, read as the reverse complement.
TGCTCGCTATCCAGAATTGGAGAGATCTGGAAACACATTGGAGTTGAAGCCCATGGGTCCGGCTTGTTTTGGTGCACTCACTCCAAAGAAGGGTACTGAAAAGAAATTTGAAGGTTTAATTCCGTTAGAGAAATTTGGTCAATTTGCAGAGACTGAAGATGTAGCTGCTAATCCAGTAATAGTGTAACCTGTTCCAGTGAATGATGCGTCTGCAAATGCTATAGTTGCTGAAGAACATGACATTCAAAGGGGTATTGAAGATGAGCCTGAGATAGAGATTTTAACAGTTGACTCTGACGATGAAGGCATTGAGATTATGTGTGATTCTGGGGAAGATGAAGAGCTTCCTCCTGAAGCTGAAGCTGATACTGCTATTCCTGCTGTTCCACCTGTGATTTCTGCTGAAAGTTTGGCTTTGTTGTTAAAGTCTGTAACTGATAAGAAGGGAAATCCTCCTTCTGATCTTTCAATAACAAGTGAAGAGCCTAGTGAGAACCCAAAGGATCCTGATTCCGTGCCATTGAAGCGGAAAAGGAGGGATCCTCGACTCGGAATGTATGTTGAGCGAAACAAAGATCAATCCATGAATATTGCTGAGGATGATGATGGTCTGTATGACTTCGATTTTGAGAAAAGTGTCACTGATACCACCACCACTACTGAAGATATCTTTAAGTTTGATGCTGACACTCAAAGAAATGATATGGATACCACCACTGTTGATGTTCAAGTTACAACTGTTGATACTGATTCTGTTGTTGATATTATGCCACTTGGTATTTCTGAATCTGCAGGTCCTTCTAAAATTGTTCATGACTTACCTAACAGTTCAAGTGGTAAGAGACCTGAAGAACCGTTGAGGATGCCATTTGATGATGACTCAAGTGATGATGATGAGTTTATTAGCATGAGAGAGATGAAGAAAAGATTGGTTGTGCTTGAGCAAGATTCAATTCACAAAGATGCCAAGATTATTCAACTTGAAGACACTATAGTGAAGAAAGATCAACAGATTGAACAACTTCAAGGAGATGGTAGTTTGTTGTTCAGTACGGTTTATGATTTACGAGGAAAGTTGGAAAAGAAGTTTGGACAAGAGTTTTCTGATCCAACTGATGTTGAAAACAGAAGAAAAGCTTTCGCTAAGGATGATGCTGAGAGAAGTGCTGCTATGGAACAATATTTCAAAAGAGTTACTAATCCAGTGGCAGACAAAGAGAAGGCTGAAAGAATTAAAAAGAAAAAGGGAGTTTGTAATCTTGAAGAACAAGAATCTAAATCCAGATGATGATGATGCTCATGCAACTCATCATTTAATGGATGTTGGTGAAACTCTCTATGATAAGGTTGGAAATCGTTCTGGTGTAGTTAGCTGGGGATTTGATCATGATCGCAAAAGATGGTGGATAAAGAGAAAAGTTGGTCCTGTCGAGTGGTACAAACATCCAGGCCAGTTTCAGTCTTTCACTAAAGTTGATTTGACAAATTTGTCTAAAGCACCTTATGTAGATGATAAGCCTGGAGGTCCTGGATATATGTTTTTCGAGAGATTGAAGAGAGAGGTTCTTCGTAACTTTCCTTCGATGCGCACGACAGAGTCTTTTGTTAAACCAGCTAAAGGAATTAGAGATCCATACACAAACAAGCGTATGAAGATTGTGAATTGGCCTGTAACTGACAAAGAAAAGATGATTCCGTTGGTGAAAAAGATTCCAAAAGGTGCTTTGAAGTCCTTACATTTCTGGGCTTATGATGAGCGTCTAGGACAGGCAGTGTTTGTTTGTGATGATGATGTGACTTATTGATTGGTTGATCAAGTTGATGTGCTGAACCTTGCTCTTGAAGATCTGGAGGTGTTAGCTCAAAATCAAATACGAGCTACTGAAAAATATGAAGAGATTGCAAAAGGATGGACTACTGCTGTGGTTTCAGCTATTCATATTCGCACAAAAGGTTTTGGTGGTCTCAAGGATCGGTTGGGTGGTGATAGTGAAAGTTGAAGTCTCAAGAATCTCCATGCATAAACCTAGGGGGAGATTGTTGGAACTTTAAGGTTTATGCATAGAGTAATACAATAGTTCAGGGTTGGTTTTGTAAATGTTTAACTAGTATTTTGGGTCGATATGTATGGGTTGGGTTGTTTGGCTGGTTTTCGAATGGGTCTAGGTTAAGAGTCCATATGTTTAGTATTTAAGTAAACCTCAACCATTTGGTTAAGTAAACCTCACACCTGGTCTCGACTGGATCACTCGGTTGTGATATGCGAGTATTTTCGAAATCATGTGTATTGTGTCAGCCTTAGGAAAGGCTAAGTAGTATTCCAGCCTTAGGAAAGGCTTCTTCGTGTGAAGCTGTAGTACGCGGTGTTCACACACAAAGTTGTAGTTTTTAGCAATTTCGATCGAGAATATCAAGTAGGCCCAAAACAAACCCTACTGGGTTCGTACGAGTCGGCCTGTTGGTAATTAGACTATAGACTAGGTTATTTCTAAGACATCAACCCAGACTAGGTCGAGTCTTGCCTAATTCCCTATAGTTATGGCTCTGATACCAATCTGTCACACCCCAATCGATGGCGGAATCATCGGGGCGTGGCACTATGCGAATCAGATTGCTCAAGAGAATCCATAACAACTATATTGCGATAGTATTTAATGTGTTCATTATCCTATACTAATAAACCATACAATCACATAAGGTATCTCGGATTTCTTGTCCTCTCAAACAATACAATCCGACAACATAGATTTTTAAGTGAGTTTCTAGAATTTCTAGCTTGATTTGATGTAGACTGCTACTAATCCTGCAACATACGTTAAAACAATGTCAATACAAAAGTATTGGCGAGTATACAAGTTTTGATAGCGTAAAAATAGAAAAAAAGTGCTGCGAATTACCAAATACATAAAAGGATACCACAACATACATGCAGAAAGACAGATACTACCAGCTAAGTCACTCGAGCTGCGATTGCGATTGCTAGACATCCTAACTAGACCCCATCGGGTGCTATAGTACTATACTAGTTAAGGCGGGACCTCGCGAGTATAAGTCCTAACGCATATGTAACTAGCATCACGTATAAATATGCATAACAGTCATTCGCAAGTGATAAATAGATTGATTGAATAATTTGTTCGATAAGTTCGATTTATTAGGAACGTATGTTACACCCAAAAATGCGATTAAAAAGGGTTCGAATATACTCACAGTGCGAATTTGGTAGGCTATCACAGCTTGGTTGGATTGGCGGGAAAGTGTCTGAGAATACCCTGATTACCGACTGATTGCGTGAGCGTTTGATAGCGCGTTAAATGATAGAGAGATAAACAAGAAACGAATGATAATCCGATCGAATGCCGGCCTGTTCGGATGGGCTGCCCGATCGGCTGGCCTGCCCGATCGACTGGCCAGTCCGATCGGCTGGCCTGTCCGATCGGCTGGGCTGTCCGATCGGCTGGGTTGTCCGATCGGCTGCCTGTCCGATCGGCTGGCCCGTCCAGCTATATTCGACAAAGTTTGAAGGTTTTTCGGTGGTTTTGGTCGAGACGTTATTGTGACGTGCTAAACAACTGAAATTCCATCAAGTCCGACTTGTTCTAACGGCCGAGAACCACCCCATTCCATCAGATCTGGCCGTTCTTGTCGGTTTTTCCATGTTTATCCAGAAATTGGTTGTCTCTTCATTAGAAATCAGATCTTGGACCAACACGACACTAGGAATGAGTAGAAGGTCGGTATAAGCTCCGATTCTAGCGGTATTGAGTGGTTTGAGTGTAAAAGAGTTGAAAGAAAGTTGGAAAACCATCTTTAAATCCTTTCATTCATGATTATGTGTAGATCTGTGGGAAAATGTTGTTTATTCTTGTGGAAATCCTTCGGATCTGAGTTGTTCTTGGTGGAATGAGGCCAACATTTGAAGTTCATAAGAACTTTATGATGACATCATCCTAGAACACCTCAAATCCATTGATTTCACGGTTAAAAGTTGAGATTCAAAAGATAGAAAGGTGGAGGAGTGTGTGTAGGTCAAAGAAGTACAAGATTTTAGTTGAAAACTTACAAGAATCGCGAGAGAAGGGGTTGGAGCGTCTGGTCGAACAGTAGCAGTCACATCTGTAGGATCGATTTCGACCTGAATGAGTCGGTCGAAAGAGATCTAATCCGTTTCAGAGGCGGAAACTAAGAAACGGATGTGAAAACAACTTGAAATACACTTTAAACCTCTTGTATATTGAAATAACAGTGTTTACAATCAGAGGAAATACCGGCAGCACCTCGGTATCACTTGGCCTGTTCGTTACAAATGACATAAACAACAAGCTATTTATAGTCTACTTACTTCCGTTTGAAACATACATGATGTTTCAAACGGAACCTTTCAAACGGTCATGCATGAAATGAAACCACTTTCAAACGGTCAACATTTCAAACGGATCCCTTCAAACGGCAGCCTCTCAAACTATTACAATCTTCAAACGATCATTATCCAAATTACATATTTCATGATGTCATCAATGATGTCACCTATGTGATGTCATTTATGATGTCATCTATGTGATGTCATGCTTGTTCAAATCCGCAACGAACCCGAGACTCGACATAAGACGAAGACGATAGATGAATGCAACAACAACATCAAGTGTTCTTGATGTGACTGAGGGGTATTTATAGGTAAAGAGGAGAAGAAAGGGTAGTGATCCGGATCGGATGGCCTGTCTGATCGGCTGACATGTATGTCCGATCGGTTGGCATGTCTGTCCGATCGGTTAGCATGTCTGTCCATTCGGTTGGACATGTCTTGTCCGATCGGTTGGACATGTCTTGCCCGATCGGTTGGACACCTCCGGCGGTTGTGTCTCAGCATTTGGATCTGTGCGTTGCGCGTTGCGATGATTTTGTTACACCATTTTGCATAGATATATATATATATTTAATATATATTTAATTATTCATAAGGGGCCGTATGTATGTATTCATATCATGTATTTAATTATCCAAAGTTGCGATACATTAACCGGGTCTTGTTTCGAGTATGCGATCATCTTGCGACGCTTCACGGTAATTGAGGAGGGTAGAATAGGTCCTCTCTCAAGAACGTTAAATGTATTTTAAGTAATGAGTTGCACTGCGTGACACCACAGCTTATCAAGGAGGGTAGAATTAGTCCTCACTCGACATCTTCGTGGTTGTCAGCAAGTGCAATGTGATGTGATAGCGATAAAATATGCGATAATATGCGAAATATTGCGATGCAGCGATATGTGCGATATAGGTACATTATGATCCGAATCTCTAGTGCTAGGAGTAACGAGTATAACGAGTAGTAACAACGCACGAAAGTGCGGGTTGTTACAGTCTCCCCTGCTTTAGGAAATTTCGTCCCGAAATTAATCCACCAGTAGGGTTGCAAGAGTTTATGCGAATAAGAGTAGCGATTTAGGAGCATCTAGATAAGCGAGCGATCGATTAAAATTCGACGAGCGAGAGTGTTGCGATAACCGGCGGTAGCAGCGAGTAGGGTGATTTGCAGGACAAAAGATGATAACACACACCGAAAGCGATTAGAGAGTGTTTTAAATTTCCGAAAAGTCGATTAATTAGGAAAAACTCGTTTATGAAAGTCTTCTCACGGTGCGGTGTTAACTGTAGCGATGTTCACACCAGCACGATGAGAAAGGTTTATTCAGGTTATTAAAAGATTTTAAAGGGACTAAAACTCATTTTACAAAATTTTCTCGCCACACGGTGTTGACTTGAGTCGATTGTCACACTGGTGTCACACGAAAATCTCGTTTTGTACAAAGGTTTTAACTAGTTTTTAGGAAAAGTTTTGTAAGAAAGATCAGTTCAAAATTTGTGTAAACAAAATCCTTTCATTATACCAAAAATTTAAATTCAAGGTCGGCCCCGCATGGCACTTTCCCACGAAAGTTCTACAATATGGCTAAAACACTTATATATAGGAGGTACCAGCGGCGTATCCACCATGTTTTACCCATATGGCTTTCGTCTCGTGAGGCGGTGTCATACGTGTCGACATAGTACAGACAGCATAGAATTGCGATGACTCGATCCAAACGAGAAGGGTTGGATCAAGTTATGAAAGGGCGAACTGAGCGATGAAGTCGTTTTCGAGCTCAGTTCAGCGATACAAGTGAGGTAGTGAATCGATTGATGACACAACATAACACACTAATCGGAAGCGGCAACGATAAGTGAAAAGCCATAAGCGACAAGCGAAGAGCGATGAGCGATAGCGTCAAGCGATAGCGACAACCGTTGAGTGATAAGTGACAGTCGATGCGTTGCGAGCGATGGAGACATGCGATTCGATTAGATTTAATAACACCACAATGTTTAACTACCATTAACCGTCATGGCCTTTTTCCACGAAGGTCTGCTGATACGGCTGAAACACCACCGTGTCTTAGCCCTATTAGCTTCGTCCCGTGAAGCGAGGTCATGAGTGCTAACATAACACAACTAACACAGATAACACAAATAGCGATGGCGATAGGCGTTGGGAATATCGAAGCGATGAGTTAGGTGCGAGAGGCGTTACGGCATGAAGCGACGAGTGATGTGCTATACTCGTCAAGCGATTCACGATACACGATTCCCAGCAGGCGATACACAGTAGCGATAAGTGATAGAGCGATACACTCGTAATAAGCGATGCATAACAAGGGACACACACACATAAGCAATTAAGCGAGAACACCAAAAGCGATAGCGTTTCACACAACAAGCGATAGCCATCGGTAGAGATTGTGAGATACGCACAATATGCGATTGCGATTTCGATTTCGAGCCACGTAATAAGCGTTTGAGATTGTGAACACACAATAAGCGACAGCGCGAGACACATAATATGAGATTGCGATTTGCGAGATAGATTCTAGTGATAATGCGATTGCAAGCGTGTTGACTTACGAAAAGTCTTGCGAGTACACGCTTTGGTTTACGATTGAGGTTGTTACGCCTTGTGTTGTAGTATAGTTTAGTGTGTCGAAAATAACCACCATAGTATAATAGGTCTACGTTCCAACTCCCCCATGGCACTTTCTTCACAAAACTTCGGTTGACACAGCGAAACACCGTCATGTTTCCAACCATGCGCCTCTGTTCCGTGAATAGGTGTCACACTTCGTCAGACATGGTCAAGACGCTTATATATAGGAAGTACCAGCGGCGTATCTACCACGCTTAACCATGCCCTGAACGTAAAGGCATCATTGAAATCCACTACGATCTTCGTGCACTAACCAAAATAATCCCGTGTGCACCCGTGATTAATTTGATTCTTGCACGTTTATCGTACTTTATCTCAAGAACGCATAATAGGGGTAAAATACATTACATAGTGCTAGCATTTAGATTGTGCGCGAGTATAAGAGAGAAAATAGAATACACATGCGTCGAGTGTTAGAATAAGTTCCACACATAAAAGAGATTGACGGCGATAAGTCGTATTATTACAACAACATTAGAAACAAAATAATGTTGCTGTGGAGGAATTCAGCGGAGACTGCGGTTGTTGCTGAAATTCCTCAGGGCTGCGGTCTTGTGCGGCAGTTCTGGGTAAAGTGACCATACCAGTTGCAATTGTCGCAATAACGACAGCTAGTTCCTGGTGGGTGATGATACGTACACATGAGACACTGAGGATGGCTTCCAGTGTAGGCGCGCTTCACCAAAACGGGGGTAAATCGTAGCGGGGTGGGGTTTGGAATTTCATCCACGCTCGGTGCCTTTCGCTTGCGGTTGAGCTCGTTGCGATCCTGCGATGAGGTGTCGTTGTCGGATTCGTCTAATGATTCGCTGGAAACATCGGCAGTGGATTCTTCAGAAGAACCGTTGGTAGATTTGTTGGAGGAGTTGTCAGAAGAATTGATGATGATTGCTTGATGAGCTTGCTTAACAGGATTCTTGGAGAAGAATCCGTCCAAGACTCGCATGTCATTGATTTCTGCGGCCAAGCAATAGGTTTCTTCGATGGTAGCAGGTCTTGCAGCTTCGACAAAGTCACCCACACACTCAGGCAAGCCGCGGATGTACTTTGGAATGGCTTTTTCTGAAGTGTTGACTTGACTTGGGCAGATTACGCTAAGCTGCTTAAACCTTGCGGTGTAGCCAGCATTGTCACCTTCGACTTGCTTGATTTTCCAAAATTCGTCTTCTAATTTCTGGACTTCGTGGGGAGGGCAGTACTCTTTCTTCATGAGCTCTTTCAGCTCATCCCAAGAGAGAGCGTAAGCTGCGGAGATCCCACGTTTGTTGCGTTTGGCTGTCCACCATTCGAGTGCTTGCGACTGAAATACTCCGGTTGCGCAAGTAGTACGGAAACTATCGGGACACCCACTTTGACGAAGGGTAACTTCGATAGAATCGAACCATTGGAGCAGTTGGGACACACCTTCTTCACCCGTGAATTCCATCGGATCACAGGATTTGAAGTGTTTGTAGAGGAAAGCAGGTTGCGGCGCTTCCGTCTTAGGGTCTTCCGAGGCTTGAGAGTTGCTGAGAGAGTGCACTTGAGCGACAATTTGAGGAATAATCTTGACCACTTCCTGGGTCACAAGCGAAGCGATCCTCTTATCGGCGCTTCATTTGGCTCTTCTCCTAGCCATTCATCTCGAGGTAGAGTTGTTGGAAGGCATCTAGACAGAGAGATATTTGGAGTGAGATTCGATCATAATGATTTTCTTGAGTTTGCGATGCGATTGAGCGCGGTCACAACTTGTAACGTGCAATATAAATAGATTTCACATAGGAGCCACATAGGAGACACGGGATTCCTAGGTTCTCACACAATGATTTGTTCGTATTTAGATATAGATAGTTGTAGTTTACACTTATACACACATACATCGTTGTAGGACACGCGAGGACGCGATGAGAAGGAGAGAGCGAGAGCATAAGCGAGTAATTAGACATTAGTTTTGTTGCGAACATTCGGTCTTCGTTTTAGATTGCGATGGCTGTGCGAGTTGTGCATTTTGTAAAACAGAGAGCGAAAATTGATAAATCCTAAAATAAACACATAAAGCGTGCGTAGTTCATCAAAGCGTAAAACCGGCGAGTCGTGGGCTTAGTAAAGTAATCGGAGTGCCTTGGGTGTTTAGGCGTTGACTACCCAAGTTAATCCAACTATACCCAACAAGTTCATGAACGCGCGTTGACCTAGAAGAGTTATGCTTCCACTGGGATGAAGCTCATGGCATTCGCCTTCCTAGTCATCACGCAGCCCGAGTCATTGTTATGGTCGAGTCCTTGGTGAGAGCTTTTCGAAAACCATTTTAGAGAGTGGAACGGCTTATTAAGGTACGTGTTTCACCCCTGTCTTAACAGCTTCGTTCATAATTGTGGTTGTGCTCATCGAATAAATCCGAGAGTTCCCCTAGAATTTCGAAATGGAGGTCTTTGTTGAGATATGGACGTCACTCCTAACTCAACGAAAGGTCCTCGTGCTAGAGAAATGCGCTGAGTTAGCAATCCTATCGAGAGTTATTGGTTCTCACACCTGGTCTCGACTGGATCACTCGGTTGTGATATGCGAGTATTTTCGAAATCATGTGTATTGTGTCAGCCTTAGGAAAGGCTAAGTAGTATTCCGCCTTAGGAAAGGCTTCTTCGTGTGAAGCTGTAGTACGCGGTGTTCACACACAAAGTTGTAGTTTTTAGCAATTTCGATCGAGAATATCAAGTAGGCCCAAAACAAACCCTACTGGGTTCGTACGAGTCGGCTTGTTGGTACTTAGACTATAGACTAGGTCATTTCTAAGACATCGACCCGGACTAGGTCGAGTGTTGCCTAATTCCCTATAGTTATGGCTCTGATACCAATCTGTCACACCCCAACCGATGGCGAAATCATCGGGGCGTGGCACTATGCGAATCAGATTGCTCAAGAGAGTCCATAACAACTATATTGCGATAGTATTTAATGTGTTCATTATCCCATACTAATAAACCATACAATCACATAAGGTATCACAGATTTCTTGTCCTCTCGAACAATGCAATCCGACAACATAGATTTTTAAGTGAGTTTCTAGACTTTGTAGCTTGATTTGATGTAGACTACTACTAATCCTGCAACATACGTTAAAACAATGTCAATACAAAAGTATTGGCGAGTATACAAGTTTTGATGGCGTAAAATAGATAAAAAGTGTTGCGAATTACCAAATACATAAAAGGATAACACAACATACATGCAGAAAGACAGATACTACCAGCTAAGTTACTCGAGCTGCGATTGCGATTGCTAGACATCCTAACTAGACCCCATCGGGTGCTATAGTACTATACTAGTTTAGGCGGGACCTCACGAGTATAAGTCCTAACGCATATGTAACTAGCATCACGTATAAATATGCACAACAGTCATTCGCAAGTGATAAATAGATTGATTGAATAATTCGTTCGATAAGTTCGATTTATTAGGAACGTATGTTACACCCAAAAATGCGATTAAAAGGGGTTCGAATATACTCACAATGCGTATTTGGTAGGCTATCACAGCTTGGTTGGATTGGCGGGAAAGTGTCTGAGAATACCCTGATTACCGACTGATTGCGTGAGCGTTTGATAGCGCGTTAAATGATAGCGAGATAAACAAGAAACGAATGATAATCCGATCGAATGCCGGCCCGTTCGGATGGGCTACCATCCGATCGGATGGGCTGCCCGATCGGCTGGCCTGCCCGATCGACTGGCCTGTCCGATCGGCTGGCCCGTCCAGCTGTATTCGACAAAGTTTGAAGGTTTTTCGGTGGTTATGGTCGAAACGTTGCTGTGACGTGCTAAACAACTGAAATTCCATCAAGTCTGACTTATTCTAACGGCCGAGAACCACCCCGTTCCATCAGATCTGGTCGTTCTTGTCGGTTTTTCCATGTTTATCCCGAAATTGGTCGTCTCTTCGTTAGAAATCAGATCTTGGACCAACACGACACTAGGAATGAGTAGAAGGTCGGTATAAGCTCTGATTCTAGCGGTATTGAGTGGTTTGAGTGTAAAAGAGTTGAAAGAAAGTTGGAAAACCATCTTTCAATCCTTTCATTCATGATTATGTGTAGATCTGTGGGAAAATGTTGTTTATTCTTCAGGAAATCCTTTGGATCTGAGTTGTTCTTGGTGGAATAAGGCCAACATTTGAAGTTCATAAGAACTTTATGATGACATCATCCTAGAACACCTCAAATACATTGATTTCACGGTTAAAAGTTGAGATTCAAAGGATAGAAAGGTGGAGGAGTGTGTATAGGTCAAAGAAGTACAAGATTTTAGTTGAAAACTTACAAGAATCGCGAGAAATCGAGAGATGAAGGGGTTGGAGCGTCTGGTCGAACAGTAGCAGTCACATCAAGTGTTCTTGATGTGACTGAGGGGTATTTATAGGCAAAGAGGAGGAGAAAGGGTAGTGATCCGGATCGGATGGCCTGTCCGATCGGCAGACATGTATGTCCGATCGGTTGGCATGTCTGTCCGATCGGTTAGCATGTCTGTCCCTTCGGTTGGACATGTCTTATCCGATCGGTTGGACATCTCTTGTCCGATCGGTTGGACATGTCTTGCCCGATCGGTTGGACACCTCCGGTGGTTGTGTCTCAACATTTGGATCTGTGCGTTGCGCGTTGCGATGATTTTGTTACACCGTTTTGCATAGATATATATATATATATATATATATATATATATTTAATATATATTTAATTATTCATAAGGGGTCGTACGTATGTATTCATATCATGTATTTAATTTTCCAAAGTTGCGATACATCAACCGGGTCTTGTTTCGAGTATGCGATCATCTTCCGACGCTTCACGGTAATTGAGGAGGGTAGAATAGCTCCTCTCTCAATGTCATCATGAACGTTAAATGTATTTTAAGTAATGAGTTGCACTGCGTCACACCACAGCTTATCAAGGAGGGTAGAATTGGTCCTCACTCGACATCTTCGTGGTTGTCAGCAAGTGCAATGTGATGTGATAGCAATAAAATATGCGATAATATGCGAAATATTGCGATGCAGCGATATGTGCGATATAGGTACATTATGATCCGAATCTCTGGTGCTAGGCGTAATGAGTATAACGAGTAGTAACAACGCACGAAAGTGCGGGTTGTTACATGGGATTCATCCCAAGTGTACCACTTGCAACTATCATCACCCTGCAACCTCCAACTGTCGCCATTGCACTACATGTAACCGTTTTGGTCACAATGCCGCTTACTATCGTACTAACCCTACACCACAAGCCCAACCACCTCCTCAAAACGCTAGACCCGCTAGAGCCTGTAACAAGTGTGGTGACACTACGCATCTTCGTCCTCAATATCCTCAGCTGAACCAAGAACAAGCCGCTCGAGGACGAGCTTTCAACATCAACGCAAATCAGGCGCAAACGACAATGAAGTCGTCAATGGTACTTTTCTTGGTAGTAATCTTTTTGCTTCAATACTATTTGATACTGGTGCGGACAAAAGCTTTGTGTCCGTTGAATTTGAATCTTTGTTAAATTGTATGCGCTCTAAACTACCTAATTCATTCTCACTCGAAGTTGCCAATGGCAAATCTATCTTAGTCGATTATGTTCTTTGCGGTTGCATTCTCACTCTCAACGATCACACCTTCAGTATCGACCTTATACCCATGGAACTGGGTTGTTTCGACGTCATAGTAAGCATGGATTGGCTTCGTAAGAACCATGTTGAAATTGCTTGCCATGAGAAGTACGTTCGTTTGCCTCTTTCATCTGGTGACACTTTACACGTCTATAGAGACCGACCTTCAAGAGGACTGAACTGATGTCCTGCACAGAAGCGAATAGATATTCATGCAAACAGTACTTTGCCTTTTTAGCCCACATTGTGGAAGAAAAGGGCAAGGGAAAGAGCGTAAGCGATGTTTCAGTGGTGCGCGACTTCCCTGACGTCTTTCCTGAAGACTTACCTGGTCGGCCGGTCCTCCTCCACCTCGATCTGTTGACTTTCGTATTGACCTCGTACCTGGTTCGACTCCTATTGCCAAAGCTCCTTATCATCTTGCACCCTCTGAGATGCAAGAGTTATCTACTCAACTTCAAGAACTGCTTGATAAGGGCTTCATACGTCCAAGTACCTCACCTTGGGGTGCTCGTGTGCTTTTTGTCAAAAAGAAGGATGGCTCATTTCGCATGTGCATCGACTATCGTGAGCTTAACAAACTCACCATCAAGAATCGTTATCCTATCCCGCGCATCGATGATCTCTTTGACCAACTTCAACGCGCAACTTGCTTCTCCAAGATTGATCTTCGATCTGGTTATCACCAACTTCGTGTTCTCGAAGAGGACATTCCCAAAACCGCATTTCGCACTCGCTATGGGCACTACGAGTTCGTGGTTATGCCTTTTGGTTTTACCAACGCACCATGAAGAGAGCAAACAATAAACCCAACATGCACATAGCTTACCAGCGCAACATGAAGAGAGCAAACAATAAACCCAACATGCACATAGCTTACCAGCGCCAGCAGCAGGTTGAGTAGACAGATCCGCATCCCGCGAACGAACAAAATTTTTCACAATTCTATGGTACCAAAGCTCTTCATCAGGTTTCTTCTTAATGGTACCCATCTTTCCGCCTTCTCTCTTGAACGTGACAACATACAGCGAAACAACTACAAGGGAAGAAAGGCAAGTTCAAAAAAAAAGGAAAGAAGGAAAAACCCCAATCTTACCATGACTATCCTCCGTATACACCGGCTTGTCATCACGGTCCATTTTCCAATTCAAGCTCATACTGGCACCGACAAGGGCTTTCTCCGGTAAGGCGATGTTGGGAACATCCTTAAGATCTTGATACCAATTCTCATCAACAGGGGTCTGGATTGTTTCAATAGGAACATCTTCCTTTCCCCGTAAAACCATCCTCACCGGAATCACCCCGGCCTTGATAAAGAAAATTTTTTGCTTCCAATCATGGAAGGATTTGGGAGGATGCTGCAAAATCTTTTTTGCAGACGCTCTCTGAACAAACGAGTAAAACCCTTGGGTACAGTGCATTTGGTGAAAAACCCTAAATCGAAGGACCGTCGGCTCAATATGCATCGTCCGGTACACAAACTCGAAATGACGAACCCTAACCATGCCAATAGGGTGCAGTTGGGAGATATGAAACTTGTAATACTCAAGGATTTCGAGGAAAAATTTCATTACAGGCAAGCGAAAGTTGCCTTCACAGAAAAAATCCCAAAAAAAAGTGATATACCCAGCCGGAGCTGTCACACCCCCAAAATCCACATGCGGAGTACCACCGCTTGGAGGCGTGACTGAACAGGATCTCAACCATCAATCACATTGAACTCATAAGAATAGGTGAATAATACTTTCATTTATAAACAACAAGTGTTACAATATTACAATGTTTCACAGTTTACAGCGGAAGCATATTTAAATCAATGAGTGTTTATAAAACCACATGTAAGTTCTTAGTTCTTGTGTTGCGTTTCCATGTATATCGACCCATGACCACTCCAGCTTCCCAAATAGCAAGTTCCTTGGATATGCACCTATGAGCCTGCAAGGCATTTAATGGAGAGTCAACAACAATGTTGAGCGAGTTCACAGTGGAATGTTCGTTTTAAGTGTTTTACGAAAACATAGTTTGTCTTTAGTTGGCTTACTTGCCGTGGGGGTTTCCCATAATTGAAAACATGATTAACCAATTTACCCTGTTTCCCAAACATATCCATAAGTGGTGGGGGTTTCCCAAGTGAAATGTTTATTGTTTAATTATGGTATCCGTATTGTGAACCTTGTGTTCGTTCATTAAGTCATGTATCATATTAGTTCGTATCGCAGCCCTCCCAGGCATGTATGCGAAGATTAGGGAAAGTTCTCAAGTATTCTAGACTAGGTATGTTTGTATCGCGGCCACCCGGCACCTGTGCGAAGTTTTCGTGTATAGTTCGCAGCCTTCCTAGGCATGTGTGCGAAGATTAGTCATATTATCGCAGCCAACCCTGGCATGTGTGCGAAGATCAGTCATATTATCGGAGCCAACCCTGGCGTGTGTGCGAAGATCAGTTCTATAAGCATCACTAGTCTAGCAGTATCTTAACCAATCACCTTCCTCACCCGAGGATCATATCACTACGTTCCATTATCTAGAGAAGTACAAATGAATAAATCAATCCCATTCCCACCCTAGGAACCCCATGCCTTGGCTGTGTGAACTCACCTTGGTTTGCTCGGTATGCTAAGTGGGTGCTAGCAACAATAAATCAATCAATCAAGGCCTAAGGTAATGCATATATTCACAGTCAGTACATGTTTGTAAGGTTTCGCATGCAAAGTTCGTCACATAGCGTGTGTAACAGTTAACATTAGGCATTACAACCAGTTAATCATCTTCATACGATTCAAGGAAGAACATGCGGTTAACATACTTCACCAAGTTATCACACTTAACAGGATTCACACACTAGCAATGTTACATGTCTAACTGAATTAACTTCTTTACAGTCATAACGGAGTTAATATGTTTAACTGGTTTTACTATCTGACACAGTTTATTAACTAATAGAGTTAACAGGGTTAATAACTTAATCAAGAGTCGAATCATGTGTATAGCAAGCAATAGTTGGGCTATCACATACAATGACAATCAAAGTCTCATACTTAAACATGAAGTCGGTCACCCCCCACAAGTAAAAGGTCGAACATATTCATATTAAACAAATTCGGACTTAATGTCCTTGAATAAAACTCGGACAACATTGTCCCTTTTCAAAAGTCGGACAAGATGTCTTAACAACCCAAAAGTCGGACAAGGGGGGTTTCCCTGCTTATAAATTCGGACAAGAGCCAGGCCCAAAACTCAGACACCCCTTAAAATCAAAAGTCGGACTCCCTTGATTGTGGATAAAAGTCGGACTAGGGCTTCAAGCCCAATACTCGGACCAATCTCTTTTTAAAGGTCGGACTCCCAAACAACTCATCAACAATCGGACAGGAGATGTGGGGGATCACAAGGTCGGACAAGGGAGGCCCTAACAAAAACTCGGACCATATGATCCTGGTAAAGCTCGGACACTTCACCTAGCAACTAAAAGTCGGACAACATGAAGTACAAACAAAATCGGACAGAACATGCAAAAGATACTCGGACTTTATGTTTTCATATAACAACTTCGGACTATGTAGCAACAATCATCGAGCAGAACATCCGTTTCATGAACATCAGTTACATTTTTATTTTCATACGATCAAGAACCCTATTCAATCTTACATATGCAGAATTCATAAGCAATCAATCGATGATTACAACAATCATTGTGAACAATCTCATCGTCATACAACTAGTCAATCATCACAATCACAATATTCAGCATCCCATTAACAATCACAGTACTTAGCATGTGAAGAACTAGGGTTTTCAAGAATTACAATAATCAAGAATTGATACAATCAAACTATCAATTAGGGTTTACAAGTATTACAATAATCAGTAAACAATTACCTTGAATGATTCTAGAGAAAGAGAGGAATCAAGAGTGGTGAATGTCTTGTGCCAATGATGATGATGGTGATGATTGCTAGGGGATTAGAGAATACAGTACTTTGGTTTTGTGAAAAGTGATTAGTGAACAAGGAATTAGGGTTAAGTATTACTAGGATTTCACTAATTGCCCTCTACATCCTCAAGTATTATATTTTACAGTGGTACACCATCTCAAACAGTTTCACAGTTTCACCACCAAGTTTATGCATTTGACAATCTATCACAATTAACACATAACCATGCATAATCACACAATACACTTCATTGTATTAAAACGTTACAGTTCCATAGCCAATTATTTGTGCAAATAAACAATTAACAATACATGATCGTGCAATAAATGCAAAATAGGAATCTTGGAAATTCGAGTTGTTACATTATCCCCAACTTAAAAGAAATTTCGTCGCGAAATTTGGTACGCACTCACTGAGGAAGCTAGGTAAGCTGTATTGTTCACTGGTTTTCCTAGGGTGTCACATCATCCCCCCGTTGATTTGGAATTTCGTCCCGAAATTCCGCAGTAGTAGCTTCACTCTCAGTAGTGGATGCATTGGTTCCGAATAACTGGGGGTACTTTTCCTTCATTTGGTCTTCGCGTTCCCAGGTGTACTCTGGGCCACGTCGGGAGTTCCAACGAACTCGAACAAGAGGGATTCTCTTGCTTTTGAGGACCTTAACATCCCGGTCCGTGATTTCAACTGGCTCCTCGACGAACTGCAACCGCTCGTCGATAGTGAGTTCCTTAAAAGGAACTATGAGGGTCTCATCTGACAGGCACTTCTTCAGATTCGACACGTGAAATACATTGTGAACTGCACCGAGTTCAGCTGGTAGGTTTAGCTTGTAGGCCACTTTGCCTATTTTCTCAATGATCTCGAACGGTCCGACATACCGCGGATTTAGGTTGCCCCGTTTGCCAAAACGAACCACACCCTTCCAGGGTGAGACTTTAAGTAAAACCCGGTCCCCGACCTGAAATTCCAAAGGCTTCCTACGCTTGTCCGCGTAGGCTTTCTGACGGTCGCGTGCTGCCGCCATGCGTTGTCGTATCTGTGCAATCTTTTCCGTGGCGTCCACTACAATCTCTGGACCCGTGATCTGACTATCCCCCACCTCTGCCCAACAGAGAGGTGACCGGCATTTACGTCCGTACAATGCCTCGAATGGAGCGGCTTGTATGCTGGTGTGATAACTGTTATTATACGAAAACTCCACCAAAGGGAGATGCTTTTCCCAGCTGTTGCCGAAATCGATAACACACGCCCGAAGCATGTCTTCTAGAGTTTGAATCGTGCGCTCAGACTGCCCATCCGTCTAAGGGTGATAAGCTGTGCTCATGTCTAATCGTGAGCCGAAAGCCTTGTGCATTGCTTGCCATAGTTCTGATGTGAATCGTGCATCGCGATCCGAAATAATAGATGTGGGCACCCCGTGCCTCGAGACTATTTCCTTTACGTATAGGTCTGCTAGTGTGGAAAATTTGTCTGTTTCTTTGATAGCCAAGAAATGAGCAGACTTTGTGAGTCGATCAACGATCACCCATATGGTATCATTCCCGCGCTGTGATCTAGGTAGGCCTGTAACGAAATCCATGGAAATCTCTTCCCATTTCCATTGCGGTATATTGGGTTGCTGAAGTAGGCCTGAAGGTTTCTGGTATTCAACTTTGACTCTCGCACAAGTCAACACTTGCCGACGTAAGTTGCGATGAGGGCTTTCATGTTTGGCCACCGATACGTTGTTCTGATGTCGTGGTACATTTTATCCGAACCTGGATGTACCGAGTAGCGAGACTTATGAGCTTCATCCATCACAAGTTCTCGTAATCCGCCATATAGTGGGACCCAAATACGCCCCGTTACATAGTAAGCACCGTCTTCCTTCTGTTCTAATCGTTGCCTTGAGCCGCGCAAGGCTTCAGCATTGACGTTTTCTGGTTTTAATGCTTCCACCTGAGCATCGCGTATCTGTGCAGGAAGACTGGACTGGATAGTAAGCTGTAATGCTCGTACGCGTCTAGGTAGAGTGTCTTTCCGACTGAGAGCGTCAGCCACAACATTGGCTTTGCCTGGATGGTACTTGATGGCGCATTCGTAATCATTAAGTAGCTCGACCCATCGTCGTTGACGCATGTTCAATTCCTTCTGCTTGAAGATATGCTCGAGACTCCTGTGATCGGTGTAAATAGTGCACTTGGTACCGTACAGGTAGTGTCGCCATATCTTGAGCGCGAAAACAACAGCTCCCAGCTCTAAATCGTGCGTCGTGTAGTTCCGTTCATGAACCTTGAGTTGACGAAAAACGTGGGCAATAACTTTATCTCGCTGCATCAATACACAACCAAGCCCCTGTATTGATGTGTCACAACAGACCACAAAATCATCCGTGCCCTCTGGCAATGAGAGGATAGGTGCGCTGCATAGTCTATCCTGTAAGTACTGGAGAGCGGTTTCCTAAGAATCTCCCCAATGGTAGGTGACACCTTTCTGTGTCAGTAGCGTAAGCGACTGTGCGATCTTTGAAAAGTCTTTGGTGAATCGCCTGAAGTAACCCGCCAAACCCAAGAATTGGCGTATTTCCGTTGGTGCTCGCGGTGCAGGCCAGTTCCTGATCGAATCTACCTTGTATGGATCAACACGAATCCCATCCTTGTTCACCATGTGGCCTAGAAATGGACTTCACGAAGCCAGAAGCCGCATTTTTAAAACTTGGCGTACAACCGCTCTGTTCGAAGGAGTTCCAAAATCAATCGCAAATGCTGCTCGTATTCCTCCTGACTCTTGGAGTAAATCAGAATGTCGTGGATGAAGACTATCACAAACTTGTCTAAGTACGGCTTGCACACCCTGTTCATAAGATTCATAAATACGGCAGGCGCGTTCGTTAACCCGAATGGCATAACTAGAAACTCGTAGCGACCGTAGCGAGTTCTGAATGCGGTTTTAGAGACGTCCTCATCCCGGACTCTCAGCTGATGGTAGCCTGACCTCAGGTCTATCTTGGAGTAGTAGCTTGACCCTTGCAACTGGTCGAATAAATCAACAATTCGTGGAGGAGGGTAGCGGTTCTTCACTGTCACTTTGTTGAGTTTCTCGATATTCGCAACACATATGGAACAACTTTTCTTCTTGAGTATAACGGGGCTCCTTAATGCGGAAACTAGGTCCGACGAAGCTCGAGTCCAGTAATTCCTGGAGTTGATTAGACAGTTTCTGCAAACTTCCTGGTGTAAGGTAGTAAGGTATACCAATAACGAGGGTTACTTCCCGCATGAAACAAGTCTGACATCCCACCTGTCGATGTGTAGATAAACCTGACCGTTCTTCGGGTAACATTTAGGGAGAAGTCACGAGTAATTGATGGATCCTTGATCCTCCCTTCCTTAGTCTTGACATCTGTGTTGAAGGTTAACCTTGCGGGTAATCCTTCCGTAGACACTTCTGGCCCTTCTTGCTGAAATGAAATTAACCGTTGTGCCCCTCTGACACGTTGCAGGAGGTAATATTTCTCGTACAGGTTTTCTCCTCACTGAGTGTATGCATACGGTATCTGGGTAGCCAATCCACACGGCTACTGCGTCAAATCTATCAAGGGTAGAAGAAGAAGGGTCGACGTTGATCACTTGTCCCACAAGGTCGAGTTTGTATTCCTACACCCCTATAAGGTTTCAATAGGCTCGCCGTCTGCCGTTACCATAGCAAGTTCGGTTACGAAATGTACCTGGGTTGAACCGAACTGTGACGAAGTGATTTATTACCAAGGGCACGAAGGCCACCATGTTGTTTCAATCTTGGTGTTGTCCATACCAATCCTAATTGCCCATCGCGAGTACCACATCCAGTGTTGTTGCTACTGCTACTAAAGCTCCCAAAACTGTCATTTGTTCCTTGGGTTGTTGACGTTTTCACTTAACCCGTACGGAGGTCTGTAAGGTGCTACACTCATCCTCCTGTCCGTCGTTACGAGTGGTTCAAGTGGTTCGTTGTCTGATACGAGAGTGTTGCGGAAGTGATCACACTTCGGAATTGGAGACGTCAATCCATGAGTTTCAGAAGACGAGGAGGTGTAGGGTAAATGTCGTTCAATCATTCTACGCAGGGACATCCAACTCAGGGACGTTTGTATAAACACCTAACATTCTACGCGGTTCGCTTGGTGTTCTGATGGGTGTTCAGGTAACACTCTACAACATCGAGTTTCGAAAGGATCCAACTAATATTGAGAAGTTCACGTTTATGTTTGAGTAGGGGGACAATTACTGCTATGGCCCCTATAGGTTGGTTATGTTTCATACTGATAAAATAACGGGACAGAACCCCTTTTCCGCTTGTTAAGCCTTACTGGGACTCACAGGCACCCCACAATATTATTATGTGTGCACCCACAATAATATTGTGATTTGCATGTTCATCTCAGCTCCTCTTAACTCATGTCAAATGGTTCCTCCCACTCGAGTAGGAAATCAAAGACTATCACATAGCGAGTATCACATAGCGTGGGTTATGTAGGTTTAGGGAAAAACCACCCTATTGGTCGCTTATCACTTGAAAGTGTTCATGAATTCATATCGGTGTGCTAAACGCGCACTCACATGCAATATCGTATGTAGGTATTCACTAGTTATGTAGTACAACGAGTATAAGAGAGACGAACCTTGCAATCTGGAGCTGAGTATCATGGTCGTATTCCCGTTTTCAGAATCCGTCCGGTTATAGTCTGGTTTTACAAAAACAGTTTCCTCTTTTTAAAACCAAGTTCACTATAACCAATGGCTCTGATACCAATCTGTCACACCCCCAAAATCCACATGCGGAGTACCACCGCTTGGAGGCGTGACTGACCAGGATCTCAACCATCAATCACATTGAACTCATAAGAATAGGTGAATAATACTTTCATTTATAAACAACAAGTGTTACAATATTACAATGTTTCACAGTTTACAGCGGAAGCATATTTAAATCAATGAGTGTTTATAAAACCACATGTAAGTTCTTAGTTCTTGTGTTGCGTTTCCATGTATATTGACCCATGACCACTCCAGCTTCCCAAATAGCAAGTTCCTTGGATATGCACCTATGATCCTGCAAGGCATGTAATGGAGAGTCAACAACAATGTTGAGCGAGTTCACAGTGGAATGTTCGTTTTAAGTGTTTTACGAAAACATAGTTTGTCTTTAGTTGGCTTACTTGCCGTGGGGGTTTCCCATAATTGAAAACATGATTAACCAATTTACCCTGTTTCCCAAACATATCCATAAGTGGTGGGGGTTTCCCAAGTGAAATGTTTATTGTTTAATTATGGTATTCGTATTGTGAACCTTGTGTTCGTTCATTAGGTCATGTATCATATTAGTTCGTATCGCAGCCCTCCCAGGCATGTATGCGAAGATTAGGGAAAGTTCTCAAGTATTCTAGACTAGGTATGTTTGTATCGCGGCCACCCGGCACCTGTGTGAAGTTTTAGTGTATAGTTCGCAGCCTTCCTAGGCATGTGTGCGAAGATTAGTCATATTATCGCAGCCAACCCTGGCATGTGTGCGAAGATCAGTCATATTATCGCAGCCAACCCTGGCGTGTGTGCGAAGATCAGTTCTATAAGCATCACTAGTCTAGCAGTATCTTAACCAATCACCTTCCTCACCCGAGGATCATATCAGTACGTTCCATTATCTAGAGAAGTACAAATGAATAAATCAATCCCATTCCCACCCTGGGAACCCCATGCCTTGGCTGTGTGAACTCACCTTGGTTTGCTCGGTATGCTAAGTGGGTGCTCGCAACAATAAATCAATCAATCAAGGCCTAAGGTAATGCATATATTCACAGTCAGTAAATGTTTGTAAGGTTTCGCATGCAAAGTTCGTCACATAGCTTGTGTAACAGTTAACATTAGGCATTACAACCAGTTAATCATCTTCATACGATTCAAGGAAGAACATACGGTTAACATACTTCACCAAGTTATCACACTTAACAGGATTCACACACTAGCAATGTTACATGTCTAACTGAATTAACTTCTTTACAGTCACAACGGAGTTAATATGTTTAACTGGTTTTACCATCTGACACAGTTTATTAACTAATAGAGTTAACAGGGTTAATAACTTAATCAAGAGTCGAATCATGTGTATAGCAAGCAATAGTTGGGCTATCACATACAATGACAATCAAAGTCTCATACTTAAACATGAAGTCGGTCACCCCACACAAGTAAAAGGTCGAACATATTCATATTAAACGAATTCGGACTTAATGTCCTTGAATAAAACTCGGACAACATTGTCCCTTTTCAAAAGTCGGACAAGATGTCTTAACAACCCAAAAGTCGGACAGGGGGGGGGGGGTTTCCCTGCTTATAAATTCGGACAAGAGCCAGGCCCAAAACTCAGACTCCCCTTAAAATCAAAAGTCGGACTCCCTTGATTGTGGATAAAAGTCGGACTAGGGCTTCAAGTCCAATACTCGGACCAATCTCTTTTTAAAGGTCGGACTCCCAAACAACTCATCAACAATCGGACAGGAGATGTGGGGGATCACAAGGTCGGACAAGGGAGGCCCTAACAAAAACTCGGACCATATGATCCTGGTAAAGCTCGGACACTTCACCTAGCAACTAAAAGTCGGACAACATGAAGTACAAACAAAATCGGACAGAACATGCAAAAGATACTCGGACTTTATGTTTTCATATAACAACTTCGGACTATGTAGCAACAATCATCGAGCAGAAAATCCGTTTCATGAACATCAGTTACATTTTTATTTTCATACGATCAAGAACCCTATTCAATCTTACATATGCAGAATTCATAAGCAATCAATCGATGATTACAACAATCATTATGTGAACAATCTCATCGTCATACAACTAGTCAATCATCACAATCCCAATATTCAGCATCCCATTAACAATCACAGTACTTAGCATGTGAAGAACTAGGGTTTTCAAGAATTACAATAATCAAGAATTGATACAATTAAACTATCAATTAGGGTTTACAAGTATTACAATAATCAGTAAACAATTACCTTGAATGATTCTAGAGAAAGAGAGGAATCAAGAGTGGTGAATGTCTTGTGCCAATGATGATGATGGTGATGATTGCTAGGGGATTAGAGAATACAGTACTTTGGTTTTGTGAAAAAGTGATTAGTGAACAAGGAATTAGGGTTAAGTATTACTAGGATTTCACTAATTGCCCTCTACATCCTCAAGTATTATATTTTACAGTGGTACACCATCTCAAACAGTTTCACCACCAAGTTTATGCATTTGACAATCTATCACAATTAACACATAACCATGCATAATCACACAATACACTTCATTGTATTAAAACGTTACAGTTCCATAGCCAATTATTTGTGCAAATAAACAATTAACAATACATGATCGTGCAATAAATGCAAAATAGGAATCTTGGAAATTCGAGTTGTCACAGGAGCATCTGCTGCTGTCTGACCCTCCTCAGGGTACAGGGCACCCCAGTTCTCCGGGAATTTAAAGTTTCGAACCAAACCATCAAAAGTTGCTCAGGGCCACTTTAACGATGGAGGTTCAGCAGACATTTCTTCGGATAAATCTTCTTGGCGTTCTCCGGTTGACATAAGAAGAAGAAATAACAAATTTTCTCTTAACGGATAATGAAGGAAGGAAGGGGAAAAGTTTTCAAAGTAATGATTAACAAAAACGGGCAACTCAAACAAACTTATATACTCACCGCCATAAAATGCTTTGGTAACTGCCACAAACACCTTTTTCGGAATAGCACAGTTACCCAAGCGACAGGGGCGAGTGGGAAACAACACAAACGCGAGCCCACGCGTGCGTGCAAAGCGCGGTCAGTAATGTGCACCTGACAGTGACAGCCTGTCACACAGTCCTTACTGTACCTTTCTCACCCAAAGTCAAAATTTTTCAAAATCACCATAATAAGCATAGTGAATCTTCTCTCAGAAGATTCCCTACTTTCGCGCCAAAACAAACATTCCTCTCTCATAAGTCCAGCGCTCCACTTATTTGCATAAGCGCAACACTAGACTAGGGGGACTTGAAGGGGTAAGGTCCCAAAAAACCCCATAATAGGTTCTTGGAACCATGCCACAACCTCGTCTTCCAGCCCTTCTTACCTCGCGCGGTCGCGCATTGGTTCTACCAAGAAGGTTTAAAAAGTCAGATAGGAAGTAATACTTGCACATCATAAAGCCTTGCGCTTTCCTCCATAAGCAAAGGGTGAAATTCCTGTGATATGCATCTCCCGCTGGATAAATACCCAGAGTTAGGATTTATTTAGCTGACTCCACAAGATAAGGAGTCACACCAGATTACAGCAGTAATCTTCTAGAAGGACCCAATCGTGCACCACCAGACGGTTATAACCGTCTGGCCACGTGCCACCATCCCAGGTTCCCCTGAAGTCACAATGATAGCATGTAATTGGAGAGAAACCTCCACTTTATCACTTTCCACAAGGCAAATCCCTAGCCATAGATCTAAATCACGATCCGTGTGCACTCACGTCGGATCAAGAAACTTAACGGAAGGAAGTGTAACCGCTTACGGGGTTAGCATCTTCCGTTAAGTTTTCACCAACGGGTTTTCCCACCCAAAACTCTCGGCTATAAATATGAGAACAATTCAGGTATGAAATTCAAGTCACACACACTTCTTCAATACTTCTTCTTCTTCATAAACACATACTTATTCTCACGCTGGAGTCGGGTCAAGGGGAGAACCCCCCTTCTCCCCTTGACGAGGCTAACAGTGCTTTATTTTGCAGAGTTTATCGGAGAAGAAGGTCGGTAACGTCGAATCAAAAGAGAGAGAACAAACCCTTTTATGCAGATCCAAACCCCCAAGATATTTCGATTCCGGTCGTTTATCTGGTGTTTCTTCATTGGCGCCCACCGTTTTCTCTCTGTTTCATCCATTTTTCTCTCGTTTTTTCGACTCACTTCGTTGATTCCATTTGCATATGGAAGAAACATCAGCTCATCGACAAACCGGCCCTCGGCCGAATTTTGGTAACAACGTCCAACCTGAATAAATTCCGGAAGACATCTCCGATGATAATGAGGTTCAATCCAATCGAGTAAACGAACCTGTCACTCCAGGGATGCTACCAGCAGACCCTGTTCACTCAATTTTACCACCAGGAGAAACTCCAATCTCCTGGTATGTCAGGTCTCAAGGGGCACTAAATGCAGTATACACACAGCTGTGTGCACAAACTGCACCCTTAACCCAATCATGAAGGCCAGGATCTCGTGCTCATGCTTCCCAACGGGAAGAACCATCTTACGAGAATACAGAAGTTTACTCCAGATCTACATCAAGGAATGAGTACACTCAGTCAGGAAGTCATCAGAGAGAGTATCGTGGTGAACTACACCCCCACCAAAGACAATCAGTTCATACTAGGCTGGGTCCTCAATGAAACACACACACCGATGAATCTGATCCAACCTATCGTGTGAGTGAGAATACCAGTGTGTTTAGTCGCTTGCAGCCCAATTACAACAAATGCAGACCTCGTGCGGTTTACAACCCTGAGGCCGAGCATAACTACGATTTGATTTACCGCCCTGCGGAAGCAGCGGAAAATTCAAAATTCATCATGGAAATCGCTCTCGCGCCACTTGAGAAAGCGAAATTACCATCTAATGTGGGAAAGTTCAACGGGTTGACAGATCCGGATGATCATTTAAGAGTGTTTACAAGTGCAGGGTTGGTTGGGGGCTGGACCCTACCATTATGGTGTCACCTATTCGTACAGACCCTAACCGACGCAGCAAGAATTTGGTTCGATAACTTACCAATCGGTAAAATCTCATCATGGAAAGATCTGCGCAAAAAATTCCTGACACATTTTAGCCAACAACGACGTTCTATTCGCGATACATCTGATGTAATGAACATTTGGCGTCACGACGACGAAAATCTGGAAGACTTTATCACCAGATACAACAAAGAGGTACTGGAGATCGGTGATGTTCATGAGCAACTAATTTTTGCCCAATTCAAATACGCGGTTAGATGCGATGACAAGATTAAGGTCTTATCCGGAACAGAAGGCCTCCCAAAAAGCTGGGAGAAGGTGATGGCAGCGGCAAAGGTTTACGCTCAAACTGAAAAGAACCTTACCACAAATAGGCCGCCGCCACCACATAATAGACCCGTGGACTTAAGCTCCACTGGCGGGAGGAAGTTTAAGAAATCATGGCGTGATTCTGGCTCGGGAAATCATTCGTCAGAAGATGCTCGAGCAACGATCAACAAACTTACCACGCAGAGGGAGACCAAGCAGGAGAATAGGGAGAGACAGTGGACTCCCTTAACTAAGACCCCGGCGGAAGTTTTGAGTACTGAAGACTATCAGTTCAAACCCCCGATCCCCATGAAAAACAAGCGTGGACAAGACCCTTCCCAATATTGTGAGTATTACAAGGACAGTGGTCATACCACTAACAATTGTATTTCTTTACGCACAGAAATAGAAAAAGCCCTTAAGAGCGTCGAACTCACACATTTGCTTCAAAATGTGCGCAAAGAAATAAAGCAGATAACTCGGGGTGAGGAGGGCCCAAGCAAGAGTGCGAAAACTTAAAAGGCAACTCTATGACTTCTCCGCGGGAAAACACGGTTATCAAGATACAGCGGGAAAATAGAGAGTAAGTTAAGTTTCGTCTATTTATATTAACAAACTTTTTAATAGCCTCTGTGCCCTATCCAGAAATAAACAGCAAAGTTTCTCTATCATCATTGTGTTTTTTTTACAAAGTGTATGCAATTTCTTTTAGTAAGCGCAAAAACATTATGGTAATTACAAAACAAAGCCTCATGAACGGTTAGTGATTACGTCACAAATGACCATAAGTTCACACATGAGCTTAATACCAATTTCATTCGCCTTACTCAATAAAAGTAATTGTACTCATGCAATATATTGTAAACTAAAAAACATAACATACTATTATCAGCGTGCGAATACGCCCCAAAAACTATCAAACACGGCAGTGTTTTAGTTACTTGTGCAGCAGCGCATCAACAAAAAAGGGATACACATCCCAAACACTACAGAAAATTGTTCAATACAATTTCTAAAGAATACTACGCTAAATCTTCACCCTCATCTGAAAAGATTTCCTTTAATTGCGCCACGTGATCGTCAGGTTGCAGCGCCATATTTATAAGATCCATAACGGGAAGCTGCAAGTTGTTGAATTCTGCCTTCAAAGCTGTAAGCTCAGCGCCAGTATTAACACCGTAAGTCGCGGACTTACTAATATCCCAATCAACCTTCAAAGCGCTATTCACATGCTGAGAACACTCAGTATAGCCTTGGGAATATCCATCCTTCCGCGCAGCAACTACCAAACGCGCTACAGTCTTATCCAGCTCCTCCGAATTCAACACTGACTCAGCAACCTACAAAGAACGAAAGGTAAATAAAAGAAAGGTGCAAAGCAGAACCATAAAAGGGAAAAAGTAACTTACACAGGCAATCCCGCGCTCTTTCAACTACAGCATATCGTTCTTTAAGGGCTCCAACTCGCTCTCTATTGTAGCTCGCGCCGTTTCAGAAGCTTCCAATTTTTCCTCAAAGCGACGCGAGATCTCGGTTTTCTCGGAACGAGCAAGTTCCAGATCTTTCTTGAGTTGTTCCTGATCAGAAAGCAAAGCAGTAAGTTCTTCCAACTCTTTATCTCTAAGAGCAAGAGTGGCGCAAGTTCGTACCTCTCGTCGCTCACTGCGCTCCCTATGGGAACGCGCTTCTTCTAGCGCAACCTCTACACCAGCTTTCTCCTTTTTTAACCTTTCTATCTCCGCATCCTGTTTCTTCAGTTTTTCAATCTCAGCCTTGAGATTATTAATGACATTACGGAGATTTATCTTCTCAGCATTATCTTTTTCGCAAATTCTCTTCCAGTTTTTGCGTTCTTCAGAAAGGAGGGCAGCTTCAGCTTCCGCTTTCCTCTTCCAACCTGCAACGGACCACTCCTCGGTTTTACGATCAGCCTCAAACTTGGCTCGATCAGCTTCCAATTTAGCTTTTAGCTGAGCTAAGCGCTTTTCATCACTAACAAACTTCTTCTGAGATACTCTAAAAGCTTCCCAATCCTTATGCATACTATACCACTCACGCACTATGCGATGAGTGGTAGAAACATGAGAAGCAGTCTCCTCAAGGAAAGCTTGATAAGTTTGTTTATAAGACCGGTTTTCCTGAAACTTGATCTCCCCAGGCGGAAATGTCCCCTGCAGCCAATCTTGGCACACGCGCCAATCCGAGAAAGTGTCACCTTTTTTCAAATTCCAAACAGGGGCATGCAACTCGGAAGCATCTTTCTCCAAGTAAGTTCGGTAATAGTAATCCCCCAGGGTTTCCTCTGGGCGGATTGGAGAATTTTCGCCAGCACCAGAAAATGAGCCTTGTTCCTCAATAGTAACCTTCTCAACACGCTCAGGCAAAACATCAGAAGGTTTGGGAGAAAAAGTTGAAGCAGGAGTCTTCTCAACAATTTTTTCTTTCTCCAAGTCTTGAGCAGTAGTTTCAGGAGTTCGTGGATTATCAACATCGTCCACAACTCCTGGATCAACAACCTTTTCAGTTTCCACAGCAACATCAACAGGCTTATCAACCTCAACAGTCTTCTCCACACCACCATCAACAACCTCCGTAGTCTCTAACTGATCAGCAACAGAAGCGCGCGGAAGAGAGGGAGGGAGCTTTTCATTAACCACAGGTTGCGGTTCCGTGGGAACAGGGGAAACAGGGGTTTCTAAAAAAACAACAAAGCCTGTAAATATCTAATACGCATAAGGAGAAAAAAGCAAAGACAAACCAAACTTACTAGGAGCAGACTCAGAGATAAACGCATCCATATTGCCTTTCCTGGTAATTTTCTTCCTCTGGATCTTCTTTAGGGGCTGACCCTCAGCGTCAGTATCAGCCTATTTCCTTTTACCAGTGTTCCTTTGCACCAAGTGTTCAGGACTAGATTCTAAGTCGATAGGATCATTTGGGTTGGATGGAGGGATATCAGCAGTATCTCTCGGTTCAGGTTTTGGTCTCCTAACAGTAACTGCAGGCGTAAGACCCTCCAAAGAGTCAGAAACCACCACATAATCACACCAGGAGTCAGGAGAACGACGCGTACCTTTCCTCTCTCCTGCGATATTTTTTGAAGATTGACTCTTTTCAGCATCACTCTTTTTAGGCGCAACATCACCGGTCGTCGCGCGTTTCCTCTTCTCAGGGCCTACGCCCAGGTTCGACAACTCACCTATGAAAGCTCAAAGAACAATTTACTCAGAAGCGCAACATGAAGAGAGCAAACAATAAACCCAACATGCACATAGCTTACCAGCGCCAGCAGCAGGTTGAGCAGACAGATCCGCATCCCGCGGAAGAACAAAATTTTTCACAATTCTATGGTACCAAAGCTCTTCATCAGGTTTCTTCTTAATGGTACTCATCTTTCCGCCTTCTCTCTTGAACGCGACAACATACAGCAAAACAACTACAAGGGAAGAAAGGCAAGTTTAAAAAAAAAGGAAAGAAGGAAAAACTCCAATCTTACCATGACCATCCTCCGTATACACCGGCTTGTCATCACGGTCCATTTTCCAATTCAAGCTCATACTAGCACCGACAAGGGCTTTCTCCGGTAAGCCAATGTTGGGAACATCCTTAAGATCTTGATACCAATTCTTGTCAACAGGGGTCTGGATTGTTTCAATAGGAACATCTTCCTTTCCCCGTAAAACCATCCTCACCGGAATCACCCCGGCCTTGATAAAGAAAAATTTTTGCTTCCAATCATGGAAGGATTTGGGAGGATGCTGCAAAATCTTTTTTGTAGATGCTCTCTGAACAAACGAGTAAAACCCTTGGGTACAATGCATTTGGTGAAAACCCCTAAATCGAAGGACCGTCGGCTCAATATGCATCGTCCGGCACACAAACTCGAAATGACGAACCCTAACCATGCCAATAGGGTGCAGTTGGGAGATATGGAACTTGTAATACTCAAGGATTTCGAGGAAAAATTTCGTTATAGGCAAGCGAAAGTTGCCTTCACAGAAAAAATCCCAAAAAAGAGTGATATACCCAGCCGGAGCATCTGCTGCTGTCTGACCCTCCTCAGGGTACAGGGCACCCCAGTTCTCCGGGAATCTAAAGTTTCGAACCAAACCATCAAAAGTTGCTCAGGGCCACTTTAACGATGGAAGTTCAGCAGACATTTCTTCGGATAAATCTTCTTGGCGTTCTCCGGTTGACATAAGAAGAAGAAATAACAAATTTTCTCTTAACGGATAATAAGGGAAGGAAGGGGAAAAGTTTTCAAAGTAATGATTAACAAAAATGGGCAACTCAAACAAACTTATATACTCACCGCCATAAAATGCTTTGGTAACTGCCACAAACACCTTTTTCGGGATAGCACAGTTACCCAAGCGACAGGGGCGAGTGGGAAACAACACAAACGCGAGCCCACGCGCGCGTGCAAAGCGCGGTCAGTAATGTGCATCTGACAGTGACAGCCTGTCACACAGTCCTTACTGTACCTTTCTCACCCAAAGTCAAAATTTTTCAAAATCACCATAATAAGCAAAGTGAATCTTCTCTCAGAAGATTCCCTACTTTCGCGCCAAAACAAACATTCCTCTCTCATAAGTCCAGTGCTCCACTTATTTGCATAAGCGCAACACTAGACTGGGGGAACTTGAAGGGGTAAGGTCCCAAAAAACCCCATAATAGGTTCTTGGAACCATGCCACAACCTCGTCTTCCAGCCCTTCTGACCTCGCGCAGCCGCGCGTTGGTTCTACCAAGAAGGTTTAAAAAGTCAGATAGCAAGTAATACTTGCGCATCATAAAGCCTTGCGCTTTCCTCCATAAGCAAAGGGTGAAATTCCTGAGATAAGCATCTCCCGCTGGATAAATACCCAGACTTGGGATTTATTTAGCTGACTCCACACGATAAGGAGTCACACCCGATTACAGCAGTAATCTTCTAGAAGGACCCATCGTGCACCACCAGACGGTTATAACCGTCTGGCCACGTGTCACCATCCCAGGCTCCCCTTAAGTCACAATGATAGCATGTAATTGGAGAGAAACCTCCACTTGATCACTTTCCACGTGGCAAATCCCTAGCCATAGATCTAAATCACGATCCGTGTGGACTCACGTCGGATAAAGAAACTTAACGGAAGGAAGTGTAACCGCTTACGGGGTTAGCATCTTCCGTTAAGTTTTCACCAACGGGTTTTCCCGCCCAAAACTCTCGGCTATAAATATGAGAACAATTCAGGTATGAAATTCAAGTCACACACACTTCTTCAATACTTCTTCTTCTTCATAAACACATACTTATTCTCACGCCGGAGTCGGGTCAAGGGGAGAACCCCCTTCTCCCCTTGACGAGGCTAACGGTGCTTTGTTTTGCAGAGTTTATCGGAGAAGAAGGTCGGTAACGTCGAATCAAAAGAGAGAGAACAAACCCTTGTATGCAGATCCAAACCCCCTAGATATTTCGATTTCGGTCGTTTATCTAGTGTTTCTTCAGCGGGTTATTACTGCCTATTCATCTCGAACTTTTTGAAAATCGTTGTTCCTCTCACCACGTTGACTCAAAAAGAGAAACCTTTTGCTTGGGGTCCTGAGCAAGAGGAGTCCTTTCAACCTCTCAAGAACCTGCTTTGCAACACTCTTATTCTTGCTCTTCCAGATGGGAATGGTGATTTCGTGGTATATTGCGATGCCTCGAACCATGGTCTTTGTCACACCCCCAAAATACCACATGCGGAAACCCCCGCGAGGCTTGTGACGTACCAGGATCTAGCCACCAATCACATTGAACTTATAAAGGTATTTCAAGTAAAACTTTCATTTATTAAAATAAGTGTTACAATATACAATACAAACTATTATCCAGCGGAAGCATATTACATTTTGTTATAAGTTTCATAAAGCAGGAGTATAAAAACCATCGATCTTGTCTTGTGTTTCCTTGCAACTTGACCCATGACCACTCCAGCATCCCAGACAGCAAGTTCCAATGATATAACTCTATAGACCTGCAAGCATGTAGACAAGTGTGTCAGACGATGCTGGTGAGTTCAAAGTTTTGTTAACGTGTTTAGATACCAGTTACCAGATTAAAACGTTTCATAGATTCGATGTTGTTAATCACACACTTACCGCAGATAGCTCCAGATTATTTGCCTTAAACCCCATTGCCTCTATCAAAGCAATGGTCAAGATGAGGGTCATTAGTTCACTCCCGACCTCCTCGATGCGGTGTGAGGGTGCCAAACCTAAGTGGCGCTACTAACTCATCCCCGTTGCCCTACAAGCAACAATCGGTAGGAGGGACTTGAGTGATAGATATTGACGTGTATTAACCAACAACCCAGGTTTAACATTCTAGTCAAACCCATTACCCGACATTCCTCCCCGGAACGTTTACCAGATGTCCCAACCCGGGACACATGCTTGGAAAAGAGCAGTGAACTCACCTAAGATTGCTCGGTATGTTATGTTACTTTGTTTCACGTTGATCAACCAAGTCCTATTACGATTATCATTACAATCAATTTCGTATACTAGTTGTCACGTATTTTATACACACATTAAACAGGTAACGTATAAGAAAGGCACGTATCGACATTCACACAAGTCTTAACAGTTAATCACCCAATATGACAGTCTACTAACACGTGTAGTCCATATCTGTGCGCGGCCCATTATCCTATGGCCCATCTAGGGAATGTATGGTCTGCATTCAAGTGTGCGGCCCAATTCAATCCATCCAATCCATACATAATATTAACATAAACTAGTCAGTCCATTTAATCCATACGTAACACAAATCGAGCACGATGTGATCACATTCAATCCATACGTAAACATTAATATGAACTAATCAATCCTTTATCAATTAACAATAATTATCAAGGTTTCCTAGAGTCATGATAGTCACAGTTTGTCATACTTCATACTAGGATTTAACCTACCAATATAATCATCCTAACAATCCATCACAGCCAACACAATACATGCTATATTACTTGTTCTGTTAAGATCGTTCGAAGATCCATGTTTCATCGTCACCTAGTCATGACGAAAGTCCTTATGTTTCGTCGAGTTAATGGAGTGACGAAAGGCCTTATGTTTCGTCAAGCTAAGGGAGTGACGAAAGTCCACCTATTTTTCGTCGGATCCATGTGTTTCGTCGACCTGGGTTTTTCTTCAATAACAGCAGACAACAAGAACCCTAATGTCGTCGCTCATCTGAACAGCATAACTTAGAACGTATATCTAAATCAAGAATCATATTACCCAGCAAGATGTCAATAAATCAAGAATCAAGTTTAGGGGTTTAAATACACAAGAACTCTCCATTACAGTTTTGTAAATATCACCAAGATCATAGCAGTCAGTTCATCGACACAACAAAT
Source organism: Helianthus annuus (assembly GCF_002127325.2). Classification (NCBI taxonomy): domain Eukaryota; kingdom Viridiplantae; phylum Streptophyta; class Magnoliopsida; order Asterales; family Asteraceae; genus Helianthus; species Helianthus annuus. The sequence continues at coordinate 197,628,336 of NC_035448.2, read as the reverse complement.
CGACTTAACATATATCTTAATTATATAACAACATCTACATCTTCCAATGAATCTAAACCCATATAAATCATCACAGTTTCATACAAATCGTCACATAACATAAGTATTAACCACAGCACATAGGAGACATACTTGAAAGGAGAAAGAGTTTCGAGAGGAGGGGTTCGTCGCATTCGAGAGGAGGGGTTCGTCGCACAAGAACTGCCGTCGAGGTGTAGTGGGAGGATGAGAGGAACTAGGGTTTGTTGTGTTTTCCAAAGTCACAATATAAAACTACACATCCTAAATGTATGGCACAATAGGAGGATTGGGCTTGGGCCAGTTGGGTTCGATTAGGAGGTGTGCATATGGGCCAAGCATCAAGACACAACATGTGCGATTTTGGGTTGGGATCGGGTGTGCGATTCAAGAGTTTGTGTGACCGAACCAACATAATGCACACTATTTAATCATTCACAAATAAATTCGTACAATTACAAACTAACCACTTATATAGATAGAATTCAGATAACATACAATAACATACAAGGCAAGACTAAGATTTGTAATAAAGAAAGGATTCCGAAAATTACGGGTTGTCACAGTCTTGATTGTTTTCTCATGCAATGAGACAAGGTCATCGCTTATGCCTCTCGTCAGGTTAAAATACATGAGGAAAACTACACTACCCACGATCTCGAGTTTTGCGCAGTTGTTTTTCCGTTAAAGATTTGGCGACACTACCTATATGGTACGAAGTGTGTGGTTTTCACTGACCATAAGAGCCTACAACACATCTTTAACCAAAAGGAACTAAACATGCGTCAGTGACGTTGGGTGGAATTGCTTAACGACTACGACTGCGAGATTCGCTACCATCCTGGTAAAGCGAATGTCGTGGCCAATGCACTCAGTCGTAAGACCCATGTTAGTAGCATTCGTTGTTTTCATGTCTCTAATGACCTTCATACTTGCATTCGTGAAGCTCAGTATTCGTCAGCCAACGAAGGTAGTCTAATCGTCGAAATACGAGGTGCTTCTATCGACCAACTTGTGACCAAATCAGATGGACTTCAATACTACCTTGATCGCATCTGGGTGATAGATCGCGACAATCTTCGTGAGCTCATTTTGAATGAGGCACACAAGTCCCGATACTCCATTTATCCTGGTGCTGATAAGATATACCATGATCTGCGTACATCCTATTGGTGTCCTGGTATGAAGAAGGATATTGCCATCTATGTTTCGAAATGTCTCACTTGCTCAAAGGTCAAAGCTGAGCTTCAACGCCCTTTTGGTTTACTTGAACAACCTGAAATCCCCGTTTGGAAATGGGATAGCATCGGTATGGACTTCATAACCAAACTTCCTCGCACACCTTTTGGTCACGATAGCATTTGGGTAATCATCAATCATTTGGCCAAATCTGCTCATTTCCTTCCTACTCGTGAAGATTTCAAGGTTAGAAGCTTGCTCGAGTCTATACTGATGAAATCATATGTCCTCATGGTATACCCATTGACATCATCTCTGACCGCGATGGTCGTTTCACTTCACGTCTTTGGTAAACTTTCCTATCCGCTATGGGTTCTCACTTGAATCTCAGTACGACCTTTCATCCTCAAACGGATGGGCAGATTGAACGTACTATCCAAACCATAGAGGACATGCTCCGTTCTTGTGTCATCGACTTTGGTGGTAGTTGGGACGTGCATTTACCATTGATCGAGTTCTCGTACAACAATAGCTACCACTCAAGTATTCAAATGGCTCCTTTTGAGGCATTGTATGGTCGCAAGTGTCGATCTCCTATTAGCTGGCATGAGATTGGTGACAACCAATTTACTTGCCCTGAGCTCATACAAGAAACAACAGATAAGATTCTTCAAATCCGTGACAACTTACTCAAGGCTAGAAGTCAACAAAAGAGCTATACTGACAAGAGACGCAAACCTTTGGAGTTTAACATTGGGGATCATGTACAACTCAAGGTATCTCCTTGGAAAGGAGTAGTTCGTTTTGGTAAAAAAAAGGAAAACTTGCCCCTCGCTATGTTGGCCCTTTCAAGATACTCGAGAGGATTGGCAAGGTGGCTTATCGACTCGATTTACCTCAAGAACTCAACAACGTACATCCAACGTTTCACGTCTTGAACCTCAAGAAGTGCCTAGCTGAAGAAGGACTTCAAGTTCCTCTCGAAGATCTTCAAATCAACGACATTTTGCATTTCGTGGAAAAACCCGTCGAGATCATGGACCGAGGAGTCAAGAAATTGAGGCGCAGTCAAATTCCTATCGTTAAGGTTCGATGGGAAGGAAAACGTGGCGCTGAATTTACTTGGGAACTCGAAAGTGACATGAAGACCAAGTATCCACAACTTTTCGTTATTTCTTCCTAAATTTCGGGACGAAATTTTCTAAAGGAGGGGAGACTGCAACGCCCTGTTTTTTCGTACTTTCCATAATTAGAAAGCGTTGTTTGTATTTCTATTTTTGGAAGTCTTGTGTTCTTGTAATCGTCTTTTCGTTGTAATCATTGTGAAATCCGAGACTTGGATCATAATAAAATTCATATTTTCCTTACATTCATGTTATACACATTTCATACTTGTTCATACATTTGGATTGATTATTCATGTGACACTATGTTCATAATTCATGCGAAACACGTTAAATTTACAAACACGTGACTTATAGGTTCAATTTATGCGAATACGACACTTAAACTCGACAAACATATTCATTTATACAATTATACTTGTTTACTTTTGTTTTTATGATTTTATTTCATTACATGCCCTTATATATGGTTTTTATACTTAAAACTCCATGAAACAACTTAAAACATCAAGACATGAAAGTATAAGGGCCAATAATGACAAAAATCAAACAAAATCACGTATGGGGACGGCTCACCGGCCGCGACCCCCCTCCTCTACCCGAGTCGCGCCCCGCGAGGCTGACGAATCCGCAGAAAAACATTCCCAGCTACGGGATTGGGCAGTTTGTGTGTTTTGTTTGTGTTTCTTACATTAAATACTCATCAAACCCAACCCTAATTCATCCCCTATAAAACCCAAGCCTCCTCCACACATTTTTCACTTTGCAAACTCACTAAACTCACTCTCAAACACTCTCTATTCAACTAGAAATCAGTTACAAGACAGATTTGATACAAGTTACTAAAGTGAGCATAAGTTCACTTCTACCTCATCTTTTTCATTGATTCTTCTTTCTTTGCACTTGGAACAACCTTAGGTGTGTTTCCACAGGTTTTCCATGGAAAACCAAGGCTAGAACATCAACCAAATAAGGTCCAAAATGCAAGAAAACTTTCTGTTTTGATTAAACACTTGTTAAACTTACTTGAAAGTGAGATTTCTCAACACATTCCTATGTCCTTATACCACTAATCAAGACCATGGTTATGTGAGCTTAAAAACAAGGCTATGACATGTAAATCCAGAGGTTTAATCCTCAAAAACTTTCTGTTTTAATAGAGTTTAACTCACAAGTGATGAACAAGTCTTGCACTTGAAGTTGTGTGATTATACGGTTACCTTGGGCTATCCTACCTTAAAATCCACAAATCACTTGATGTTTTTCTTAGTTAGATAGTATGTATTTCATTCTTAATGTATGTTCATTACCCTCCTTGTTGTCTATGACAACATGAGTAGTGGTGAATACCAAAGAGGTTCCTAAATGGAAGATTTATCTTCCTACCTCATGCATGACTTATATGATATTCTTGTTGAATTATTGGACTAGTAACTTATAATATAAACTATATAACCTATATAATATCCAAGTAACCAAACCTTTGATGATGACCTAGTGGTCATTTGTCAAGTTTTAAGTTACATTATCTAAGGACCCTAATGACTTGTTATGATTCTACAACACTTGGATAACCTCTAGGATGGTTCTCACAAGCTTGCTTGGGCAAACTAAGGTGAAACCTCGCAATTTTTGAGGTCCAAAGTGTACCTATAATTCTGCTCATTCTTATCTTCATGTTTTGGAAGAGAGGTTTTAAAATGGAGGATTCATCTTCCTACCTCTATGCATGACTTCTATGATAATCTTGTCATACTTGATGGACTAAAACTTATGATATATACTATAAAGAATATATAATAACTATAGTAACCAAACTTTTGATGATAACCTAATGGTTATTTGTCAAAATACTAGGTTACATCATCTAAGAACTTAGTACTCGTTACGATTCTAAGGGGCATTTTAGCCCATGAAAACATTCCAACCCCTATGGGTTTCATAGTGTCAAAAACGAGTATTAGGTGCTAGATGGTTATTTTCATATACTTACTTTCGATATACTTTGAATTCCGAATTCCGAATCTTCCGTTATCTTCCAAATACTCACACACCTATGTTTCCTTGTGTAGAAGGACTTCGTGTTTCTTCCTCCAACAACCAACCAACTCCTCGCGGATTAACAAGTGGGAGCTTGCAAAAGCGTGAGTACACTTGACCCATTTTCATTTTAACACTTTTGGGTGTAATATGTTAACCTTATAAAAAAATCACAATACTTTATTCTTTATGCAAATGCACGAAAACAATCCAACTACATGAATACTATGTTATTATACTTGATGCATATACTTGGGTGATTCTTATATGATACAATAGTCATTAGCTTTATACGAGCCTCCATTTAACATGTATAGCGCTATAGGATTAACGCACCACCCATGAACGAGAGGTCATGTTAAATTTCATTCTTTATTGCGTAAACAGAGGGTTGACTAGAAATATATCATGCCATGTTATGTTGATCTTGAATAACATAAGTTGCCATGTGGATTCGTTTTAAACTTTTATACTTATACTTATACTTAAACTTGTGTACTCGCCAATACATTTTGTGTTGAACTATATTTTGTTAACATGTTGCAGGTTGATGAGGTTGAATATGACGAAATCTAGTAGGGACGATACTAGAAACGCACTTGAAATTGCTAGATTTTGTACTTTAATTGTTGAACTTGTGTAATGTTTTCCATGTTGTATTTGAAATCCATGATGCACTTTGACAATTTTGTTATGTTATGAAATCAATTTTGAATTAAATATTGTCACAATAGTATTATGTGTGATGAACAATCTTCGTCCCACTCCGATGATTCCGCCATTGGTTGGGGTGTGACATATCATGTTATGCTATAGCATAATATAATATTTAATTATGTAATAAGTTTTTATTATAATAAATATTAAAGGTATAGTTTACCTTTTTTATTCTTGTTAGAATTTTGTGTATTACACGGCTTAAATTAGTAAAACTTGGTTTCATATTTGAAATTCTTAATATGTGTGATCATAAAAGGTAAAAGAAGAAAATGAGAATCACAGCTCTTAAATTTAGAAAAATACAAACAAAATAACGGTCATTTTAAATAATGAAAACTTGTGGGGTTGGTGAAAACGAAATAAGAAACGTATAAATCGGGTAAATTTAAAACTTGTGAGGATCTGTTGGAAATTTATGAAAATAGCATTTTTCACAAATATAGGAAAATGATTTTTTTTCCTATTTTGGACTAGAAATAAATATAAGAAAATGAGCGGGTTTTATATATTTATTTGTGGATTTGTGTTCTATGTTAGAAGAGCTTCGCAACGAACTAAACCACGTCCAAAACAGAGCTAAGATGAATGAGATATTGATGCTCAAAGTTTGGTGTTTGAAACTTGAATGCTGAAAAAGTGGGAAAGTGGCACATTGTCCCACATAGGAGGAGAGATGAAACTTAAAAGGGTATTTAAATGGGAACTCTCCATCCTTATTGTTTCATGAAAGCACACACTAAGTGTACCCGCGAAGGGTGCGGAGCACCCTAACCCGCACTCGCACACGCGCACGTGCGTGGCGTGGGCGATGTGGCGCTTTGATGGCGCACTTTGCACTTCGCACGCTTGAGAGCTGCCTTTGTATTTGTGACCGCGTGCGCGTGGTGGAGCACAAGGGCTGCAAGGACTAGGTGGTTGGTGACGTGGCATGCAGGCGCATGCCCCTGGTGGGTCCGCGCGCAGTGGCGCATGACGTGGCAGTCTAGCACGTCCGCACGCAAGTACACCTGGCAGATAGGCGCGCGGTTGCACGCATGGAGCATGGGCACTGATGTGACGTGCGCGGCGCACCAAAGTGAGCTAATACGACGCGACTGTGTGGCATGCTCGTATAGGCTCACAGGTGACGTGGCGCAGGCGCGCATGGAACTGAGCTAGTGTAGCGCGCGCACGCGGAAGCTTCCAACATTTATGACAGTGCAGTTACATTTCAGCATTTGAAACTGACGAGTCAATGCTTTTGACTGCGAATTAAATGACGAATTAAAGTGTATTGAAGACGTTAATGTAGTTTAATTCTCCCATTTAATTCCTTTTTCAGTTTCGATTTGGACCTGCACTATAAATAGCAGGTTCCTGCTGCAGAATAGACACACTGAATTTACACAGCTCTTACAATCTTCTCTCATCAGAATCTTCTTCTTCCTCAAGCTTCAAGGTATACCTTCGGGTTGGAGTCAAGACCGGCAGCACAACTGCTAGGGCTGTTGTATCCTGGAAACAAACGTGTTCTCCAGGGAGACACGAAATTTGTTTTAAGAGACCCGTGTCTAACACGATTCTCAGCCAAGAACACCAATTTTGTTTATTTTTTCTGTTCTTGTTTTTCCTTTTCAGTTGTAATTGAACTGCACTTTCAGTTTTTCATTCTGTTTAGTATTTGTAATTCAAGCTAATAAATTTTTATTTATTTTGCACGAACGGATTCCTACAGGATCAACATATAAGTTAACCGAGTATACGTTTTAGGTGAAAAACAATTAAACTGGTAAAGTAAAAAATAATGTCGACAATATAAACTATGACATTCTTATATTTATTTAAAATATAAATATCAATTATATATTATTTAATTAATAATTAATGAATTAAGAAAATGCATGTTTATGGATATAAATAATTTTTAAAAACCTAATATCATCCCTATATAATCCAATACCATTAAACAGTTTGTGAATTATTTTTAGATTTATAAATTTCAATTTAAGTTATTACTATAACTTTTTATAATGTGGTATGTTACATTTAAATTATATATTATATATAGGGGTTAGTTAACGTACAATTTGTGTTAACGTACGATGCGCATATGTAACACCCCAAAAACGTTAACTAGGCATAAGTTGTAACCCCCCAAAATGTGTAGTATGATAATAAGTACAAATAAATAAAGAATGTAACTTGGTTAATGAAATATGACTAAATGGTAGTTAGTTTAATTGAGAAAGCCTAAGTTAAAATACTCTCTCAAAGTGGGAGGGTCTAAGTTGTAAATATTAAACAAAAGGGGGTTTTAACTAATAAATCACAAAAATTAAAACCACCCACATCTGGGGTTTGGTCGATCGTTCAGGAAGAGCAGGAAAGGGGAGGTGAAACCCTAACCTCAAGAAATCAAGAATTGAAGTGAAATTCATAGAGAAATTTAGTGCATGAGTCCATAAATTCGAATGGCAAACCCTAACTTCTGAAGTGGTAAGTTAAATTTTCTGAAATTATGATTTGTGAATGAGGGGTTCAACCCAAACTCGATTTCTTGTATCAAATGTGGGAATTCTGAGTTAGAATTGCTTTCTAGAACAAGAATCATGATTGATTTTTGGTTGTATGGAAGATTGTAGTAAAAACCCACTTTGTGAAATTATGTTATGATTAGGAAGATTATTAGGGATTATGATTGCATGTAATCTTGATATGTGATCCTATTTGTAATACTTGAATGCTAGATAATTTGATGGAGAATAAAGGAATTGCAAGAACTAGATTGATTATTTGTGACATATAGGATGAATTAGCAAAGTCATGCTTTAAATGCTTGTACAATATGCTTTATTAATGTAACGCACACTAGGTGTTTGATGAAATGCTTGAAAGAATAATTATGTGTAATTTGGAACATAAAGGAATGAAATTTGGGTACTAAACGAATGAATGAATGTGTTGATATAGGCGTGAAGGAAGAAGGTTCAAATACTAAGAAATCGGAAGGTTCACAAGACCGAGGTATGTTTCGTTGCATACAATTCCTTATTTAAAATTTTGTATATTTATGTTTTGATAAACACCTTTGTTATAACGATCATAGTGATTAGTAAGTAGATAACACATCCTTCATGGGTTTGGTTATGTTAATGATATTACATTAAGCTATGCAAGTCGACCGGTTCTAGTTCAACCGGGTCGAGTCAGAAGAGGTACCATCCGTTCAGAACGGGTGGTCACGAATGTAATAAGAAACGTATGAAGTTCAATCCGTTATACGGATAGAACGAAAGATCTATGTGTAAGCTATAAACCGATGATACCGGGTCGTAAGTGGTATGCTTGAACCTCATTATGAGGGTATATGCCATTACCCATTTAATTGGGTAAATCGAATGCGTAAGAATAATGAAAGCATATAAACGAATGAAGCTAATATGTTGTTATATTGAGTTAAATGAGTATTACGACTAACTTTTGAAGCCTTATTATTGAATGTAGGTAAATCCTCAATTTAGGCGACTTGGAGAATCGGAGCGAGCACGTGTGCATGTTATGTTATACCATACGTTTCCGCTAACTAGTTCTCATCTTTTTGGTCTAGGACTTGTTATTTTGCTTAGCTTTGTTAGTAGTCGTATATTTTAAAACTTGTTGTCTTTGTTTTTGGTAGGATTATGTCAACCGGATCGTAGGATGCTATTTAGTTTGATTATGTTAAAAACAGGGGCATGCTCGTTTTATGGACGGGTCATGCCCAAATTTTGTAAAAATTATGTATCAAAGTTGGCACTTTTGATGTCTTTAAATTACTCTTGCAAGCAACTTTATAATTACGGAAAAGCGGGTGTTACAAGTTGGTATCAGAGCCTAGGTTTGAGGGATTCGAGTAAGAGTAATAGTGCTTGAACTCAAACCGACGGCTCGTGCAAAAGTGTGCTCGCTCCGAGATCGCCAATGAGGTAAAACTTTAAGTTTTTGTTTAATACAAGTATGTATAGTGTGTTTATGATAAATATTTAAGTTAAGTACGTGAAATAGTAATAAAAGGAGTTAAACATTGGGTTATATCAGATCTGGCGTCGCACACAGTTGTGTCGTTAAGTGACACAGCTGTGTGGACCATTAATGCTTGTTGCTGAAATCAGGGTGTGTAGCAAGGCTGACACAGCTGTGTGACATTGTACTCAGATAATCAACACAGCTGTGTCTGGGCAAAATTTTCAGCGATTCAGCAAAGGAAGGGTCGTCGCCGACGGGCTATGATGCCATCGTCGACGCCCTCATGTTTGCCGACGACCTATTTTCCTGTCTACGGACTTTTGTGGGCGACGCGCGTTTACAAAGCCCGTCGCCGACGGGGTGTAAAGCCGTCGCCGACGGCCAGCGGAAATCAAATCCGCTGAAACTTTTGTTTTGTTTTGTTTTCGTATTTTGAGTTTCTAAATTGTTTAAAAAAAACTTAATGAATGTTCGTGTAAGATCTATATAAGGCCTAGTACGATATATGTGACCACGATTAGTGGATAAGATAGACGAAATTATGAAAATTTGAAAGTAATGTGTCGAATGACACGAAAGAATGATGAAAGCTGAAAAAGCGAGTAAGTTTTAAAATATAAGAATGCGAACGAAGTAATTATGGACTAATGAACTATGATGTATTGAAGCTTATGAATTATGATTTAAGTTCCCATACTTCTCAGAAATGCCCGTTTTATGCTCTTGTCAAGTTATTAGAAGATATAATAAGCTATGTAAAGTTATGTAGATCGTTGGCGATAAAGAAAAATTTATAAAAGTCGAATGTAACATATGGAATGGCATGAAATGAATGACGAATGTATAAAGTGGAGTTGGAATTCGTATGAAAATTTGGATGAAAGTATGCTTTGATAGAATTACGCATTAGAGACTTGTACCTTGTACATGAATGGTGTAATGCTTATGTGTATTTAATGATTTGTTTTGTTATGGTTAAGAGGCGAATATGTGCTAAATGTGAATCATATGAGCTTATTAGTAAAGGATATGTTGGAATTATGATATATAGTTACCTTGAATGATATTTGCTAATTGTAGAATAATGAAACATTAGCATGTAAAAGTACGTGTATGTGAGTGTATATGTGTATTGTTTAGAGGATCACATAAATTGTATATATCATACAATACGAGTATGAAATGCATAGGATATTAATATTATGGACTACCATATTTAGATGGATACATGTTCAAAAGTTTAAAGTGTGTAAGCAAGACAGTTGACTTTCTAAAAGTCAACAGTACAAGAATATTATAGAACGGCCATTAGACTCAAATGTTAAAGTAAAGAGTTAATGTGTTATGTATTCAATGATTTATGTGTTATGCCTGATAATAGTTTAGATGTATGGATTGGAAATGAGATAACTATTAATAAATGTCTCATTTATACGAAATTTGACTAACGAAAGTCAATTAACGTGTGAATAGTTGTGTGTATGCTCACATAAGCTAACGATGTTACGAACGTAATAATATGTAAGGATGGAAATCTTGTCAATTGACTCAAGCATGGATGGCAAACAGGGTAAGAGGAAGCGATGAAGCAAGCATGAACATGGACGCTAAAGGTAAGTGATTTCGCCATCACTTCGAATTTATCCACATAAAGATGTATGCGTATTTGAACAGTCGAAAATTAAAGTGAAACGTATAAATAAATGAGAAATGTTAAGATACGTTTTGGTTGAAATGGTTGGCTTATGTTAAACCGGTAAGACCTCATTATAGGGGTAAAACCGGTCATAGATTCTAGTTGAGAAGTTTTTAAGGCGGAAATGAGAACTTGGTAATGTTAATGAAAGATATGGAAAGAATGTTAGATGAGGTATTAGCTAAATACATTTTGTAAATATGTTGAATTGAAAGAAAGTACAACGCGTGATACAGTACTTATATACAATAGGTACTAAGTGGTGAATAACTTTAAAAGGTCAGATCATAGAAAGTCAGTAAATAATAATTATTTACAAATTTTGGAAATATTACGTAAGAAATGCAACGTGTAATGTGGGATACTCATTAGTAAGAGACATGCTAGAGAACGTAGGTGAATTAACACCATATACGGTGAACGGACAAATGGAAATGATATATTAAGAGATGGTCATGAATTGACCGAAGCTCAAGAAAAACACGAGAATCATCTCACTTATGTCCGGTCAAGCTAGCAAAAAGGGGTCTAACGATTCTTAAAGGATTGGATCAATATAAGAAAGAAAGATAAGAATGAAAAGTTTAAGCTTACGATTGAATGTGAATCAAACTTAAGAAAGAATGGTGGGAACACCACTAGAAATAGGATGTAGAGTGTCGCGTAGAGACGCACTACATGAATTAGGACATGGAATTAGTGCTAGGACCCAACACTTGAAGTTGAATGTAGAAGATTAATACGAAAATATATCATAAGAAATGTCATGGTAAATGATATTACAGAAGAACGTAAGGTACGGATGAAAATATTAGAATATGAGAAATGGATTCAAACTAGTAAAAGTGAAAAGTAATAAATTAAAAATTCGAATCCGTAAGTGAAGACGGATTAATCAAGTGAGAATAAAAACTAAGTACCAAACTCAAATAAGTTATACGGGTCAAAGGGCGATCGCCATTTGAACCCGGTATTTAATGTTCGGTTTGTCAAGTTTATTACTTATAGGTGAGCATAATGTATGGGCATGCTTTGTCACAGTTTGGAAAGCATTAACCGTCGCAAAGTATAAATAACGAGTCAAGAGTTTTGACCCGCTCCAGGTACGTATAAAAAGATTATATTTTTAATAGGAGCTCAAGGCTCGACTAGAGAATGATGTGTCAGAATAGGATAACTGATACCCATATGTAAGAATGCATTTGCAATTAGACTTCCGAAAAGTCAAACGAAATAAATGAAGTCCTTGCAATTATGCAAATATATGGTACAAACGTGTGCCTCGATGCAACCACAATAGGTGAGAGGGTGTTAGTCTGACATTGAAAGGTCAAACTGCGAAAGTTGGAGAAATAACCAATAAAAAGAAAGGATTGTATGTAAGAAATGGAATGTATGATATGTTTAGCATGTACGTAAGAAAATTTTGAAAGATACGATAGGCGAACAAACACGCTGTAGGACACAATTATGAAAGGTTATGTACTAATTATTTATTTATAGATAAATATGATGGAATTCTTAGTGAAATGATAGTATTGAAGCTAGTGGGAGGATGCCCACGAGTGAGAGCATATTTCATGAATAAATGAGACCAATTCTGGTATGGAAGGAACGTATAAAGAAGCGAATCGATCCGGCACACAGATAACCGACTTATACATTGAAAGCGAGGTTAGTAAAATGTTTAATTCTTAGTTAATGATTAAGAATCCGAAGATTTATTTGTAAATGGGAACAGGATGAACGGTAGAATAATTATGGTATACTATACAGTGATCGACCTGTAATGGTCAGCGTGAGAAGGTATGAATGTTAGTAAGAGGGAGAATTAAAGGCCTCAAATGAAAGTTTGAGCTGAATTGGTTAAACGCTAGTATGGTGCTCGTACACAACATACCTAGTTGTTATCATAAGTAGTTCATGCAAGGAGCTAATAATAAAGTGTGCGAAGGATTAAATTCAAGGCTAAACTCAAACTTGTAATTAGTTCAAGTGACGGTGGTAACCATAGAATGATGCCTTATACTCGTATTAAGTATGAAAAAGTAATTAGGAAGTGGGAAGCTTTGTATAAGTACCACTAAGTCATTAAATGTCTATAGTATACGTATAATGTTGTGCTAAGCCCTCATATGAGCAAGAAAGTAATTGGAAGAACGTTAGTAATGGGATGATGGGGTTGCTTATAATTACAATAATGAATTATGTCGTGCATGATTCGTGTGCGGAATAAAATAAATCGATTTATTTATATTAGTAGATGTATGAATATGTTACGCTTATTTAGAAAGATAGAAACAAGCCGCAGGCATAAGCTTGTACGACAACTAGTATGTATTTGGAATAAATTTCAATGAACAAACCGCTAGTGATGATGTATGTTAGGAACTAGTATTATAAAGTGAAAACGACACTAATAAGAGCTCTGGATCAGATTCTGACTTATATGTAATTATGAAAGTAAATTGTTTGAGTTAAGAACGGAGGGACAATGCGTACAAATACGTTTATGCATAAATGAAACTCTTGCCAAGATTCAGAATGCATCCATGTTATATTAAGCAGTGTGAGCGAATAGATGAAAAAGTAAGAATAGAAGTGGTTTAGTTAGAATGAGAAGGGTTTCGGGGACGAAACCTCTTTTAAAGGGGGTAGATTTGTAACACCCCAAAAACGTTAACTAGGCATAAGTTGTAACCCCCCAAAATGTGTAGTATGATAATAAGTACAAATAAATAAAGAATGTAACTTGGTTAATGAAATATGACTAAATGGTAGTTAGTTTAATTGAGAAAGCCTAAGTTAAAATACTCTCTCAAAGTGGGAGGGTCTAACTTGTAAATATTAAACAAAATGGGGTTTTAACTAATAAATCACAAAAATTAAAAACACCCACATCTGGGGTTTGGTCGATCGTTCAGGAAGAGCAGGAAAGGGGAGGTGAAACCCTAACCTCAAGAAATCAAGAATTGAAGTGAAATTCATAGAGAAATTTAGTGCACGAGTCCATAAATTCGAATGGCAAACCCTAACTTCTGAAGTGGTAAGCTAAATTTTCTGAAATTATGATTTGTGAATGAGGGGTTCAACCCAAACTCGATTTCTTGTATCAAATGTGGGAATTCTGAGTTAGAATTGCTTTCTAGAACAAGAATCATGATTGATTTTTGGTTGTATGGAAGATTGTAGTAAAAACCCACTTTGTGAAATTATGTTATGATTAGGAAGATTATTAGGGATTATGATTGCATGTAATCTTGATATGTGATCCTGTTTGTAATACTTGAATGCTAGATAATTTGATGGAGAATAAAGGAATTGCAAGAACTAGATTGATTATTTGTGACATATAGGATGAATTAGCAAAGTCATGCTTTAAATGCTTGTACAATATGCTTTATTAATGTAACGCACACTAGGTGTTTGATAAAATGCTTGAAAGAATAATTATGTGTAATTTGGAACATAAAGGAATGAAATTTGGGTACTAAACGAATGAATGAATGTGTTGATATAGGCGTGAAGGAAGAAGGTTCAAATACTAAGAAATCGGAAGGTTCACAAGACCGAGGTATGTTCCGTTGCATACAATTCCTTATTTAAAATTTTGTATATTTATGTTTTGATAAACACCTTTGTTATAACGATCATAGTGATTAGTAAGTAGATAACAAATCCTTCATGGGTTTGGTTATGCTAATGATATTACATTAAGCTATGCAAGTCGACCGGTTCTAGTTCAACCGGGTCGAGTCAGAAGAGGTACCATCCGTTCAGAACGGGTGGTCACGAATGTAATAAGAAACGTATGAAGTTCAATCCGTTACACGGATAGAACGAAAGATCTATGTGTAAGCTATTAACCTGATGATACCGGGTCGTAAGTGGTATGCTTGAACCTCATTATGAGGGTATATGCCATTACCCATTTAATTGGGTAAATCGAATGCGTAAGAATAATGAAAGCATATAAACGAATGAAGCTAATATGTTGTTATATTGAGTTAAATGAGTATTACGACTAACTTTTGAAGCCTTATTATTGAATGTAGGTAAATCCTCAATTTAGGGGACTTGGAGAATCGGAGCGAGCACGTGTCCATGTTATGTTATACCATACGCTTCCGCTAACTAGTTCTCATCTTTTGGTCCATGACTTGTTATTTTGCTTAGCTTTGTTAGTAGTCGTATATTTTAAAACTTGTTGTCTTTGTTTTTGGTAGGATTATGTCAAACGGATCGTAGGATGCTATTTAGTTTGATTATGTTAAATACAGGGGCATGCTCATTTTATGGACGGGTCATGCCCAAATTTTGTAAAAATTATGTATCAAAGTTGGCACTTTTGATGTCTTTAAATTACTCTTGCAAGCAACTTTATAATTACGGAAAAGCGGGTGTTACAGCATAAGATTGAGTTACAACATGCGGCTTTTTGCTCATAAAATGCGGGTTTTTTATAACATGCGATTTTTTTTATAGAACATGCGGATTTTTTTCATTTTCGACATGCTTTTTTTTTGTTTTTTCAACTTTCGGTTTTAGTACTTTATAACATGCGTGATTTTATTTATGGAGTTTATAACGTGCAGATTTCAAATCTAGTACGATAAGACATAGTGTACATTACACTTTCACTATATATACATATATATAGATAGATAGATATTAGAGTTAAATATCCTTTTATGTATAACCCGTGTAATACACGGGATATCTATCCTAGTAAATTAATATAAAAAACAATAAATAGTTATTAATAACAAAAAATAATCGTGGTAAATGATATTAAATAATATATAGTATTTAATAATAAAGTATAAAAGTTAAGTATTAACAAAGTAAAAATTAGTAACATTTGTGTGCATAGAGGTATGTACCTCATGCTTTGGGAGGTTTTCAAAAAAAAAATTTGTTGTTTCACTTTTAACCTAAAACTATTTGTTTTTCTACTTATAACACCAAAAGTTTTCATCTCTTACAATTTAAACTCACAACTTTTGTACTTTCATCTTTGGTCCCCACACTTTTCATATTTCGCAATTTTTTCGTTTTTGCGAGTTAACACGACATAACATGTGTGTGGTTCAACGTTTTAACATTTCATTTTACGCTTCGTACTAGATTTTGCTAGTTTATAAAAATAATAATAACAAGTACTAAATATCTTAAATAATAATAAAAAATTATACATAATGATACATATATTCATAATATTTTATTAAAAGTTTTATTAATTTAGGTAAACAGCAATTTACACTTTACTTTTTATGTAAAGTTACACTCATAGTGTAAAATGTCTAAATAGGTGGTGCATTTTCTTGTTATCATTAAATATCTACATCCAATTCAGTGATGAAGCATAGGGGTGCCTATGTATATCTGTGATATATGAGGGTACAAAAAAGTAAATAATCTCACTTTCAAAAATTTCAAAGAAATTTTAGAGATAAGGTGCACGTGTGCAAATCTAGGCTTCACATGGTGGGACCAATATGTGGGTCCCATGCTTAAAACACACACCTGGATTCGGACCCATTGCTTACTTTCCATCAAAACACCCACCCAACCCAACCCAACTCAACTACCTCAATCAGATCAGATAGCCGAACCACCTATCAGTTGGCGCATTCACCCGTTCGAACCACTTTTATCATCAAATATTTGATTTATTACTTTTAAATAATTGTACTTTCTGTAGTTTAGTTTAGGGTGAACGAGTGGGTAGGCGAAGTGAGGTGATTGAGTGAGGTAATTAAGTGTAATCGGTGACCGAAGAGGGAAGATGAGAGAGAGTTGGATAATAGTGGGTACCACTCTTTTCAAACAATCATAATTTTTTTTTGTTTTTATATTTAAAAGAAAAAAGTTTAACTCTTCTTAAGGGAGATGACCACCCTTATGTTTTAGTGCAAGACTTAGGGGACCCGGGGTGGGGTATAATTTCCCCGTGATATATGAGTTTCACGCGTGATAAAATCAAACAAACCACTGCCACCCTTCAAACTTAACGCGTGAAACATAATTCCCGTGATAAACTTAACGCGTGATAAATGGAAGATTCTGAGGGGATGTGAGGGTTTATTGTTGGATGTTGTGTGTTGTGAGTGATGGGCATTTCCACTAAAAAAGGTTGTGAGTGATGGAATAATGGTTGATGACATGACGAAAATTGATTGGATGTTGTGAGTGATAAATGGGTGGTGACTGATAACCACCCCTGCCCCCTTAGAGAACGTATGATCAGAACATAACGAGAATTGACAATTTAAAAATCTTTCTTGTATGTGTCGTGCGGAAGTATACAATAAATATTATACACAACATTAAATGTATAAATAAAAGTTCCAAACCTAAAAAAAAAATACTTGAAAACATTTAAAAAAAATGTAGGGTTACAATGGAGCATGTATAGGCTACAATATCCTGATAAGCCAAAAGAGTTGTGTGGTTACCGTATGACATGCAAAATCCCAACACTTAATATAAGCCTCGTTCCGGTTGTTTCATTGTAAGGCTACACTGCATGCGGACTTAAATATCCAAATCAAGTATATATTCGTCTCATAATGCTTAATAGATTTATTTATAAAAAATGATGACTTAACACATACGAAACTCAAATCAACCAATATTCAAATCTTCAAATAGGTAATTTAGATGGTACTTGCACATAATCACCCAAACACACATACTTCAAATAGGTTATTTAGATGGTACTTTTGCAAAAAAGAAAAAAAAAAAAAAAAGATGGTACTTTTGCAACCACACATACTTGATCCAAGACTATATTCCTTGAGGAAATATTAATAACCCAAACACAAGACTACACTCTTAGAGAAAATATCAATTACCTTACACTTTAGGAGGCATGTGACACTCAATTACGAGACACTTTAGGAGGCACGTGACATTCACTTTTCAAGCACACATTATTTAGAAAGATATTTAATGCCATGTTGTGTCGAAATAAAATAAGATATAATATCCTTAAAGTTTCAAGAAGTTTCATAAAAGTTGTAAGATCTTGACTTGTAGCCACATAGTTTAACAAAAACATCAAATGCATATTGTAGGTTATAATACTTGTACCAAAGTCATTAAATAAGTAACCTAAAACAACACAACTACGCCATAACAATTTATGTAAGACTGCGGGGTATGGTGGGACGGGGATTGGGCTTGAGTTGGGGCATTTGATGACACGTGGCTTGGGTGGCAGACATGGGGTGACCCACATTAAAACAGGGTATGGTGGGGCGGGGGTTTGGAGGCGTGGGTTTGGTGGGCTTCGCTGGGCTGACCCGGCTGGGCCCTTTGGGCTCTTTGTAATTAAAGAAAAGAGTTAATTACACAAATGGGTCCTCTGGTTTATACATAATTTCGCCTTTGGGTACTAACTTATTTTTTTAACAGGTTTAGGTTCTGTGGTTTCAATTTTGTAACACCTTTGGGTACTAACACCAAAATTAGTTAATTAATGACTAAAATACCCTCGCATTTTTTTAAGTTTATCAATGTAACACATTTGGGTACTAACACCTAATTTTATTTAAGTTTAAATCAATTTTACAAAATCTATTTATTTTTTTTCATTATTTTATTATATCTCTTAATTAACATAAACTCTATTTATTTTTTTTTATTTTCATATTTTTATTAAATTTCTTATTTAACATAAAATCTACTTGTTACACCAGTATTTTTTTAAATAGATTTTTTAAATAAAATCTACTAGCTATATAGTTTTATGTAAATTAAATTTTTGTTTTCAATTTTGGATTGAAATGATTGATAATAATAAATATCTTTCATGTAAAAAATTTAAGCCTTTTTTTAACTCATTTTTTTGTTCATTTACATTTTACTATTTTAGAAAGATATTTAATTTACATAAAACTATATAGCTAGGTATTTTAGATAAAACTATATAGCTAGGTATTTTAGATAAAACTAAAAAAATTTAAGCCTTTTTTTAGCTTGTTTTTTTTTTTTTTTTTTTTTGTAAAATAGCTTTTTAATTTACTTAAAACTATATAGCTAGTAGATTTTACTGGTGCAACTAGTAGATTTTATGTAAATTAAATATCTTTCTAAAATAGTAAAATGTAAATGAACAAAAAACGAGTTAAAAATGGCTGAATTTTTTTTACATGAAAGATATTTATTATTATTATTATTATTATTATTATTATTATTATTATTATCAATCATATATATCCAAAATTCAAAACGAGTAAGGTTTATATTATTTAAAACTAGTAAGAAATTTAATTTACATACAACTATATAGCTAATAGAATTTATTTAAAAAATCTATTAAAAAATACTTCTGTAACAAGTAGATTTTATGTTAAATAAGAAATTTAATAAAAATATGAAAATAAAAAAATAAATAGAGTTTATGTTAATTAAGAGATATAATAAAAAGATGAAAATAAAAAAATAAATAGATTTTGTAAAATTGATTTAAACTTAAATAAAATTAGGTGTTAGTACCCAAATGTGTTACATTGATAAACTTAAAAAAATGCAAGGGTATTTTAGTCATTAATTAACTAATTTTGGTGTTAGTACCCAAAGGTGTTACAAAATTGAAACCATAGAACCTAAACCTGTTAAAAAAATAAGTTAGTACCCAAAGGCGAAATTATGTATAAACCACAGGACCCATTTGTGTAATTAACTCTAAAGAAAATTACATAAAAATTAAAGAAAATTACATAAAAAAATTACATAAAAAAATTTCCTAACGTTTATATTTGTTTTTTATCTCTTCTCTCATCTCCAAGACTATTTCCAACTCGTCACCCTTTAGGTGATCAATCGGCTGGGATAGAATTTTCAAATCCTCCCGTCTTTGTCTCTCGGCTTCTCTAGCGGCATCTCTAGCTTCTTTGCTCTTCCGAATTTCGACCCTTTGTTGTTGGAAGACGTTGAATGTATCCAACTTGGATGAAATGGCATCCAACTGGTCGCTGTATATTCCTCTATGCAAGAGTGAACTCCCAGCTGAAGGTGATGCCGTAGCAGATCTTGATTTTTGAGCACGCCTTTTTGTGGCATCTCTTCCATACTCAGGCCGGTTTGGGCTTGGCTAATCATCTAAAAGGTCCTCAATCTCTTGATCTCGTGCATCAGATTGGGACGAGGCCCTCGACCTTTTGGAAGACGTGTTGCTTTCGCTACCACTGGGGATATTCGCCCACTTTGGATGAAACTTACAAATCTCCCAACAATGCATGAAACGGAAGTCGGTCCCCACATTTGTCTTGAATTGAAGCAATGCATTCGTCACAATGTCGGCTTCGGTTTCACCACTTTTTGGGTTTTGTTTTGCTTTATTTAAAAAACCACTATATTTTGTAAGTTGGGTGCTTATCTCGGTCCACTTCGAGGATAAGCTATCGTTTTCACGATAAACCTCTTTTCCCAATTCTTCATGGAATATTTTACTAACCCCTTGCCACAAATGGGTTCGATGTTGAGAATTTCCTGTTTTTATAAAAACAAAATTTAATATATTACAAAGTTATATAAAAAAAACATCAATAAAAACAAAGTTTAAGAATACCTAAAGTTGAATGTTGAGATTGTTGAAACCAACCCCTCGCCAATGCAAGTTCTTCAGGAACGGTCCATTTTAGTTGTTTTCGCTTGATGGTTTCAAGTGCTTTATCCGCCTCGGTTTTTTTCTTATGGCTTCTCTTTTTTATGGGTTGGGGTGCGGAAGGACCATCGTTGGGTGGTTGAGTTTCGGGGACGGTTTCGTTTTGTGAAAGGTCGATGGAGGTTGGTGAAAGGTCGATGGGCGATTGTGTAAACGGGGTAGGTATCGAATCGTCGGTGTGTGGGAAGTTAGTAAACACACGATTCCCGATATACGATGCATAACCCGCCATGTCAGGCATAGAAGAGTGTATGAAAAATGGACGAGCCATTGGACGAGTGGGTGGTGGGCTAGGATTATTTTCTTGGTATGCATACGGGTTGTTCGGGTCAAAAGGACGGTTATGAGGATGCATTTTTTTCGTTTTGTAGATGGAGATTGAAGATGAATGTGGTAAAAAAATGGAAGAAATTGTGAGGTTTTATAGTGGAAAAATTAAATTGTATTTGTTTTTTTTTAAATAGCCGTTGGCCAACGGCTAGCCCAACGGCTAGCCCAACGGCTTCTTTTGGTTTGTCCAATTAGAGCCCGCCATGTCACCTTGACCAGACCGCCCCACGCCCGGCTTGAAACCCATGCCCCAAGGGCCACGCTCAAACCCATGACCACCCGGGGTGGTGGCTAGGGCGTTTTCAGCCCACCCACGCCCAAACTCCCGCCCCATACCCCGCAGTCTAAGAACATAGATGGAGTGAATATTTTCTTTTGTATATTTAGTTACTATCTTTAAAAACTCCCTGTTTGTTGGGAAATATTTCTTATGAAAGCTTGTAGTTGACTAATGATAAGTAAGGAGTTTGAGGTTATAGAAATATTATACAAACATAGAGATTTCTAGTAGTTTGGACTAGTGTTAACTAACAACTAATATTCACTCATTGACCTTTCATAAAAGTTGTTTTTCACTAGATTTTTCTCTAAATAGGTAGAAATCATCATGTACAACGTTTCTTTTCTAGAAGGGCATTCCTTTTTAAAATGTAAAGTGAATCCTATAATTTTTTAATTTATTTAAGTAGCGATCATCTCTTTATCTTTTCACACAATGTAAAGGAGTCCTATAATTTTCACTTGTTTAAGTAGTGATCACTCTTTATCTTTTCACTTGTTTAGCTGTGTAGGCAGTGATCTCCTTTTATTTATGTTATAATCAGTCAAAGTATAGGAGTGTGAGTTATTTAAAAAGATGTGAGAGAGACATATAACTCGTGATATTCAGACAATCGATGCACGACCTGAGCATGCCATTAATCGTACAAGGTTTGTGCACGACTCGACCAACATTAGCCTTGTACCACCATTTCACACTTATACAAATCCCAAAACAAAACTGAGACACTGATCTTTACGATAAATCCATACATCAATAATTAGGCTTCTATTTCACTTATCACTAGGCTTCCTTTGTATACTTAATAAAACTAAGAGTTAGAGACAAAAAAATGACCATATAGATAAGTAACTGCATATACATAGTTCAATAATTTTACTCTGAAACAATCTTAACTTTACAACACATTACTCTCAAACTTACCTTTCATCTCTAACCATCCAAAACCACAAACTTCCTAATCATAAAACATCTAACAAACACATAAATCATTACAACTAAAACATAAACCAAACCATGTTCCAAAATCACATGAACCACCAATAAAAAATTAAAAACTCATACACTTTACAAGGTAGGAAAAAGGTAATGAACAAATCACACAAAGCACACAATATTTTTAATATATTGGTATAGTACACACACATGGAGCATATTTATATTTCACTAACCATTATCTAACCATAAAGCTACATTGGATTTATTCCAAATATTTTAACTTAAAAATAAAAAATAACAAATATTTTAACTTAAAAATAAAAAATAATAAATATTTAAACTTAAAATAATAATAATAATAATAATAATAATAATAATAATAATAATAATAATAATAATAATAATAATAATAATAATAATAATAATAATAATAATAATAATAATAATAATAAGAGCATCTCGAGGTGCATATTTTTGAGAGCCTCAAAAATAATATTTCACACATTTCAGGCCTCAAAACGAGTGGTTTATCTCCGTCGTTCGCCGGAGTTTACGGCGGTTTGTACGGTGGCAATGGCTGCGTTTCCATGATCGGAAAACATTCATCACGATCTCCTCTTCTACTCTAACCCTAACTTCTCAGATTTCACCACGATCTGCGTTTGATTGTTCGATCTGAAACGCATTATTCGACTATTTCTGCATCAATTCGATCGATTTTTTAAGGTCTGTCATTGTTTATTATGCTGTTTATGTGCTGTTTATTGTGTTAATTTCACTCTAGATTGTTTAATTTTGTTGCATTTTGAAAAAACCTAATTTGTCACAGTGAGATTTTAGGTTAGTTTGTAGCATATTTTATGAATATATGATTTATGTTGTTAATAATAATAATAAGAAGAAGAAGCCTCAAATTATGGTGGAAATTTCTTAGAATATATGTTAATTTTGACTTAATTTCAGTCAAATTTTGAGATATTTTGCCGTAGACTTTTAGTGACTGGAGTCGTCTGCTCAGATCTATATACATAGTATATTCATAAAAATATTAAAATAATAACAAAAGTTCACAGATTTACTCTTATTTTTATGATTTTAGGGAAGGTGTTTGGATTGGCATGATCAGTTATAAAGATGTCATTCAAAGGACTTGTGCGCGAGCTGAGAGAGATGCGGGATGGGATCGGGAGTATGTCGAGGAGAGGGATTGAAGGGAGACACTGGAGGAGTCGAACGAGGTCTCATATTGCGCCGGATGTAGCTCCGGTGGAGCTGGTAGATCAAGGTCAGTGGGCGAACTTGCCTCCGGAATTGCTGTTGGATATAATTCGTAGGATCGAAGAGAGCGAGACTACGTGGCCTGCGAGAACTGTTGTTGTTTATTGCGCGTCGGTTTGTAAGTCGTGGAGGGATATTACTAAGGAGATTGTCAAGACTCCTGAAGAATGTGGGAGGTTGACTTTTCCAATCTCATTGAAACAGGTGAGGTTCTAAACTTTTGATGATTATTCATTATTGATGTGAAACTGTTGGTTATATCGTTTTATGTTGATTTTTCTGAATAAAAAAATGTGTTTTTTGATAATAGCCGGGACCTCGAGATGCTCTGATTCAGTGTTACATAAAAAGAGATAGAGCAACTTCGATACACCGATTGTACTTCGGGTTGACCCCATGTGAGTCATCATGAACTCTATACTTTTTTGTTCTATATATAATATACTTAGCAATTTTGCGTATTTGTCTGACTGTTACAAGTCTTATGATCGACAGCCGAAGGTGAAAGTGATAAACTGCTGCTGGCAGCAAAGAAAATCAGAAAGGCGACAAGTACAGAATTTGCGCTCTCGTTAGTTTCCGATGATTTTTCTCGAGCTAGCTCTACTTACGTTGGCAAATTAAGGCAAGTTTTAAGTTCTGACAACTGCATATATCGTTTACGGTTTAACATCCATTTTGGTTCGTGAATCATTTTTGTATAACGATCTTTTAAAAAAAACAGGTCAAATTTCCTCGGAACCAAGTTCACGATATACGACACCCAACCACCAACTGATGCAGCGATTCAACATAATCTTAACCGATCAAGTCAAAGATTTCATAAGAAACAAGTATCTCCTAGAGTACCGGCATGTAGCTATAGCATAGCCACCATCTCGTACGAACTCAACGTCTTACGCACGCGTGGTCCCAGACGAATGAACTGTATAATGCATTCTATACCCGTTTCCTCAATTCAAGAAGGGGGCACCGCCCCCACACCAAAATCTTTCCCACACTCTTTTGATGACAAACACTCGCCCTCGTCACCTTCTTTAAAAAGCAAAGATTTGAATGCCACCTCATCTTCATCGAGCCCCATTTGTTTTGATCCTCTGACGCTTAAAAACAAAGCGCCTAGGTGGCATGAGCAATTACAATGCTGGTGTTTGAATTTCAAAGGGCGTGTGACCGTAGCATCGGTGAAGAACTTCCAGCTTGTCGCTTCTGTTGACCCGTCTCATAATGTGTCGGCTGCAGAGCAAGATAAAGTGATTTTGCAATTTGGGAAAATCGGTAAAGATATTTTCACTATGGATTATCGGTACCCTCTTTCTGCATTCCAAGCTTTTGCGATCTGTCTCAGCAGCTTTGATACAAAACCCGCGTGCGAATGACATCATCATCTTGATGTGAGCCTGGTCGGGTTGTTTTTATTTGGTTACTTGTTTCACACACACAGAGTCTTGATAATGCATGTGTGGAAGAATTGTCTAGCATTGCTATATGTTATAAGCTTGATAATGTTAGCAGCACAATCGACTAGTTTCTTATGTAGCTGTTCTAATTTCGACAAATATGTTATTTGCTATAGCAACTCTTTTGCAGTGTGTTTCTTGGCATCTTGTGTGGTATCAACTCCTTGTCTACTGATTGATTATTAGACAGACGATACCTGAGGTTAGTATGGTTGACTCGAAAAGTCAAAACAGGTAGCTTTATTATTCGTTACGACCCATTTTTTCTGAAACGTATTGTATCTGGAGTTTTTTCCACAAAAAGCTGTCAACTTCAAACGAGGAAACATGTTAGTTTTTGACATAAGCTAATGTTTTGAAAACCAGACTACTTGTTATCTAATCAGTTGTTCTAACGGGTTCACTTGCTGGACCGTTATAACCGGTCCAGAAAATCAAATGACTTTGTAAGTATAATATTAAAGTATTACAAAAAAAAAAAAAAAAAACTAATATTGTATTAACTGAAAATTAAAATACAGATTTCCCCTCTATTAATTCACAAAAAAGTTTTGTGAGTTGATAACACTGTTCAATTTTGTACAAGTGACTATATACTTTATGTACAATTAGGTAATGCATGATTATTTTCTTCATACTTTTGCTAACTGTAGCTTTTTGTTTAGTGAGTAAGAGTTGTAATATTTTTTTTTACACTTTTCACCCTATAGGTTTTGTCTATAATAACATTGTCTCAAAACATTTTTCATCTTTTACCTCAATGCTTAGTTTTCATCTTTTACAAATTTATTATTTTACGTTTCAGTCTAAATTTTGGAAGTTAACACCCTGCAACGCACGTGTGTGGTTCAAAGTTTTACGTTATTTTGTTTTGTGGTTTAACGGCCTTGCCGCAATGCGCGAGTTCTAAGTCAACTTAGTTATTCTTTTTTGTGTTTTATGTTTCGGTCTAATTTTTGCAAGTTAACATACTGCAACGCGCGTGTGTGGTTCAACGTTTTTACGTCGACTGTTTGTTTAGTTTAAGAGTTCCGCCGCAAAGCGCGGGTCCTAAATACTAGTTATTTATATAAAAGATAGATGAATTTGAAAAGTATAATGGAATAAGGGTGGTCGGTATCGTTTCGGGTAATCACTCAGGGAGTCACATTCACCGATCGGTGAATGGATGCTGACGACGCTTTCGGTGAGTGTGAGGGCGGTGACTACTCACTGATGCGGGAAGAGGAGGGAAGGAGGAGAGAGGGGGGTTTAATGGTGGGTCCCAACCCCTTTCAAGTTTCAACCAATCACAATTTTTTTTTTAAATTCTTTACCACTCTTCATGTGTTTGACCATTGCCAGTGATTGAGTGCAAAATAAGGAGTGAAATAGGGACTTGACATGACATGATGTTATTGACTAGATAATAACTCAAACACCATAAAGTGATTAAAGGACTCCCTCCACCTTGAACAATAAAGTAATTCAAATTAAACAAAAAAAATGAACTAAACAAAAAACCTCAAAACCAAAGGGACTGCGTTGACTGGGTTAGTCAGGCCAGCTATAACAGTTTAGTTTGAACCCGCTTTTAAAAGCTAATTCAAAATCATTAGGCTGTACTAACTTTTAAAATTAGTAAATTGATCCAGTAAATTGCCAAAATCGTCCTTGAGGTTTGGGTATGTTTGCCAGTTTTATATTTTCATTCAAAATAACTTTTTTGTACCATATTGCCTTTCACCTTTGAGATTTTTTGCCATTTTCATCCAAAAATCTAATTTGCTTTGTTTTTTCTGTGAGACATTTGGATGAAAATGGCAAAAGATCCCAAATCTTAGGGACAATTTTGGCAAAAAAAAAAAAGTTAGCCATTTGGATAAAAATAACAAAAATTCCCAAAAGTGAAAGGCAATAAGGTACAAAAGAGTTGTTTCGGATGAAACTGACAAACATGCCCAAACCTCAGGGACGATTTTGACAATTTACTCGTTAATTTAATATGCATACATATTATATAACCCTACAAAAAACAACTTGGGTCATAACTTTTCGTTTAAAAGTTGCGTCGATTAGAATATTATACTTAGACACGCGCGTTCATATCTATTAATTAAATGGAAAACGTAACAAAAAAACATGTCTGTTCACTGGTTGATGCATCTCTACAACAAACTAGAGACGCCGGTTCGATTCTATTAGATACCATTTTTTGCTGCTTTTTTCTTTTCCCTGTTTGCTTCTAGAAGGCAAATTCAATTCAAAATGAAATCGTATCAACCAAAAGATGCAGGTTCGAATCCCTTCCATGCCGTTTTGCTGCTTCTTTTCTTTCGGAAGGCACCGCATCAGAATCTAAATAGATGACGCCATGCAAATCATATTCATTTAATTAACCTGAACTACATTCTTCAAATATTACACACCGACTTCGACTCCCCAACAGTAACCATCTCCATTTAGAAACAAAATTTGTCAGTAAACATTAATTTCTTTAATTGGTCTTTTACAAGGAAATCTCATATTTGATCAATTGTTTTTTATTAAAATTTTACAACCCTTTTTTATTTCAGTTGTCTCAAATCCCATGTGTTCCTCAAATTCAATCAAAGGTGTTATTTTATTGTTTTAAGAACCCTCTTTTTTAAACAAAAAAGTTCAATACAAATTGTGATAAAGAAACGGAAATCAATCAAAGGATATTGTATGTATTCTTAATGTTATTCATGAAATTAAAATTAACGATCAAAGGGTAGATGAACACGTTGCTGCAAGTTATACCCTGGCGATAGTATGTGTTTTACATGCGTTTCAAGTCGAGTTGATTCTTTTGGTTCCGACATCAGACCCGATAAATGGAAGGGAGTATTCGGTTGTCCAAAGAATTGATTATCGAAAATCAATTTATATTTGAAATCTTGGTTGTATTTGTGACATACCAATAGTAAGCTTAGCGTAATACTGTGATCCCGATTCCGATTTTTAAACTTGCACTGACTATTGATTCGTTTTTTGATTTACCGTGGTTTATTTTAGAAATCTTGGTCGTATTTGTTTCGTATCAAATAGTAGGCTTTGCTCGAAACCGTGATTCCGTTCCGATTTGTAAACTTGAATTTCTTGACAGATCTACTATTAACAAACTTTGATGTTTGGTTCTTTTTTATTTGCCGTGGATTACTAACCAGTATCCAGAGACTACCAAAACGAATCAAAACTTTATGTTAACCTATTTGTACGTTTAAAGATCATCATTCATATTGTTCAATTTATTTTTGCAAACACTAAATTTTTAGTTTTGTTTTATGTAGTTGTCTGACATCATTAAAAAAATTCTTTCAATTATGGGTTTTTGATCTTCCAATGATAACGAGTAAGTTTTGGTCATCAAAACAAAATTAGAAATCTGGATTCTAGAAAACTAATAATCGTATTCTTTTGTAGGGCATGGTATGAAAGTGAAATCAATTGATACATAGATGCCCCTTTACCGATTCACAGAAACCAAAATGAATAAAATGACTTTGATTGCAACTGTAATTTTTTTTACTATTGTCGATTGACTTTGATGGAAACTATAATAATTTTGCTGTTGATCAATAATATTAGAATGGACTTATGGTCATTATTATCTAAATTAATCTTGATTATTTTTGGTTTATTTATCAATGATGGGTAACATTTCTGCAATGAAGAAACTAAAAATGAAAGTTATGCAGTTGAAAGGTTAACATTTGGAATTATTTACTCACAACCTTTTGTTTTCTATTATGCAATATGATAAATATTATTTCTAAGAAGCAACAATTGAAATATTGGCCAAATGTCTGATAAATTGGTTTAAAGTTTTTAGATTTGTTTGGATCGTTAATATGCTTTGATGAACTCACATCTCTAATATCGATGCTAAAGACATTCATAATCAACACCCGCAGCAACGCGCGGCTTAGCGTCAACTCGTTTCAAAACAAAAAATAATTAAATAAATAAAGATAAACGGCCACGCACAGTCGCTTTGAAGTTCCAAACTGTAAACTGAACCATCAAGCCTGGTTTTTTAAACCACAAAACATGATCCGTATTATTCTCAAACCAGTTGAAAAGTCAATTTGCTTATGTTTGGGTGGTTTGATTGGTTTCATCGGTTTATAAACACCCCTACACGATATACTTAATATTGTTAGTAAATCTTTTTTTGGTTCATTGGTCTTTTTTACTTGGTTTTCTTAGATAAGAGATTCGCAAAAGTTTTCCGGTTCAAGATCAGGTACCAATTATTGTACAACGCATCACGAATCAACATCAAGTTACTAAAAACAAAAAACGCTACATAAAAACTATATTTTGATGGTAACGAGTGAGCAAAACAAAGTAACACGGAATCATTACTTTTCGGGTATATTTTTGGATATGATAAATGTTCCAAATATCAGAAAGATTACAAACCTAAAGGAGAACCATGTGTTAGGAATCATCTTTCACATTTTTTATGTCATATCTCGGCCAATGCTATTCCTTAGAGAAGTGATATTTCCACCCATTTACTCATGAATAGATCGATTTGGAATGTTTTTACCTAACACGAGTCAAATGAAAAAAGAGTTAGGGGCTGTTTGTTTAGCTCTTAATAAGACTATTAATGTTTCAAACCTCTTATTGGTTCAACACTTAATGGTTCAGATTGTTTGTTTCACGAGCAGATGTTTGAATGGTTCAGACGTTTGCGTCTGAATGGTTAAGCATTATACAAAGTCTGAATGGTTAAGACCTCTAATCTGAATTGATCAGACATTTGTCTCTGAATGATTATTATACGGACTCTTAATGGTTCATTCCTTTTCCTTTTACTGGTTCAACACTTAATCATTCAAAAGTTGTCAATCAGCCCTTTAGCTAAAAGGGGAATGGGTCAAAAGGGTTGGGCGTGAGTGCATGACACAAAGTCAATTTGTAAGCATACAAGATCCTAAATAGATTTTTTTTTTCAAAGCTACAATCATAACCAATATATATATATATTTGGGTAAATTACTTTTTGAGTCCCTGTGTTTTATGGGTTTTAACTAGTTGAGTCCAAAAGCAAAAAGTTTAACGACCTGAGTCCCTATAAGCATTTTCTTTAACCATTTGAGTCCAAATTTCTAACTCTGTTTAGATTTTCTGTTAGTTTTTCATTAAAAGACTAAAATACCCCTGTATTATTATTATTATTATTATTATTATTATTATTATTATTATTATTATTATTATTATTATTATTATTATTATTATTATTATTATTATTATCAACAAATTTCTAACTCTGTTTAATCCTAGTCATCAAAAAATCAAGTATCTAACTATCACTAAATCAAATAGTCAATTAACAAATCGATGAAGAACAAGTTCAATTGATTGAAGCAATGAAGAACAGATTTTCATTAAGCCAATATTGAAGCAATCAAATGTAACTAACTGGTTTAAAGCAAAATTGCAGAACAGAGACACAAGAGGTAATTAATTGATGTGTTTGAGCATGATTTTCTCTATTTCAACTCAAAATATCACTGAATGGTATCATTTTATTCTCCAGTATGAAGAAATATAAACACCCAATTCAATTCCAAATTGTTCATCAAATAGAAAGATGCATACAATCAATACTATACCCACTCTTGAATCTGTGCAAACTTTGAATGGCTCATCGACAGAATCCTTCCTTCTTCAAGATCTTGCTACAACCATCTGCCCCTCACCTGGTATCATCATCTTCTTCACACATCCAACATTTGTAATCTTTTTATTATTCCTTCAACTTATCCCTCATAAATTCAGTTAATTTTGCAGCCATTACACCTAATTTCGTCAGAAACCAATTGAAGAACAAAACCCCCAAAGATCTGATCATCCACTGTAGCGGTGGTGGGTGTTGTGGTGTTGATGGTGGAGGTGTGGAGGTGTTGATGGAGGTGCAGTGGTGATGGTGGTGACGGTAGAGGTGTAGCGGTGGTGGGTGTTGTGGCGGTGACGGTGTAATGGTGGTGACGGTGGAGGTGCAGTGGCGACGGCGACGGTGGTGTTGATGGTGGAGGTGTAGCGGTGATGGGTTTTGTGGTGGTGACGGTGTAGTGGTGGTGGTGACGGTGGATGTACAGTGGCGACGGTGGTTTTGATGGTGGAGGTGTGGTGGTGGGATGGAGGTGGTTTAGGTTTTGAGAGTTAGAGAATGAAATATGAGATGAGCAGATCTAGAGTTTAGAAATGAGAGAGTAGACTATAACAGAGAGAAGGAGAAAACCAAAGAGTGAGAGAGAGAGATATTTATTTTTTAATTATAGGGGTAATTTGGTCATTTAACACAATTTAACAAAAAAAATCTAACAGAGTTAGAAATTTGGACTCAAATGGTTAAAGAAAATGCTTATAGAGACTCAGGTCGTTAAACTTTTTGCTTTTGGACTCAACTAGTTAAAACACATAAAACACAGGGACTCAAAAAGTAATTTACCCTATATATTTTTTACTTGTGCTAAAAGTTGCCCTATTCAAACCCGTTTTGACATGTTACCCGACCCAATCAGTCCAACCATCTAGTTATTATACTATAAAGAAGATTTTCCTCCAACTTAGATATGTTATCACATACTATTAAAACTGAACCAAATTAGTGAATTACCAATAGGGAGCAATTTGATGGTCAAATTGTAAAGTATATATTCCTTAAATCATTTAAAGAGCGCTTAAATATTAAGGGTATCAGAGGTAGATAGTCCTTCACTGCAATAGTATTATGTCAAATTGTATTAACATAGCTTAGATTCCTGATAATATCCTACTTTTCATCAAGAAATCTAATCGATATGAAAAATGGAATAATATAAGCCTCAAGAATCTGATCCTACGTAGGTAGACCTAAAGAAGAAGCTTTCGCATATTTCTATCCTTGTCCGTACATAGATCCAAACAAAAAAAGTTAGGTAATCTTCAACTTATATGTCCGTACATACCGACTAACTTTAACATCAAGAAGCGAGTTAACATCTACTTAAACCATATACCCTAAATCCCGTCACATCACTTAGACCATCCACTACCTGATTTACTAGCACCACTACCCTAAAACATGGACCCAACCATTTTACCGCCCCAATCTCTCTCTCTCTCTCCACTACGTAAAATATTCCTTTTCGTAAAAAAATTCAACATTCCTTCCTTCCTTACCTAAGGAATTGGAATCTCCGACTCGCTCACTTTCATCGTCGCCGCCACCAGTTTTTTCACTTATATTTTTAATAATACAAACCTTTCATTTTGCCTGTGGAAACTTGACATAGCATTGTTATTTCCTTAGAATCCAACAAAAGACTTTAGAATCAGGCATAAAAAGGACAACCTTACGAAGCTGTAACATATATATTCTCCCTATCTATATCAGTGTCTCCTAATGGAGATCCAATTCGAAAAATATTACGCACAACAATAAAAGTTAATATAGTCGTGATGTGAAGTTGTACCTTTGATACTCGTTCTTGAACTATACACTATACAGTCTTACATATCCATCCATGGTTAGTAACTTAGTAAAAGAAAATAAGAATTATTTCATCTTTTGAAAATCATATTCTTCTTGCTGGACAAACCCCACCACCTTTATTTCCTATATGTATATAAGGAGTATCCCTTGATAACATCCTCCAAACTTAGAGTGCAATATGGCATCAAGCTCCATCTCATCAAGTTGCTCGAGCTCCTCATGGACAGCTAATTAAGCAGAACAAATTGTTTGAAAAAGCGCTTGCTGTATACGATAGAGACACCCCTGACCGTTGGCAAAACATTGCACGCGCAGTGGGTGGGAAATCGGCAGAAGAAGTGAAAAGACATTATCAAGTGCTCGTTGAAGATCTTAGGCATATCGAGTCAGGAAATGTCCCTTTCCCCAACTACAGACGTTAGTCTAGATTGCATTAATTTCAACCATCAGGTAATGTTCACTTCTGCATGCACATTATTCCTAACTCAAATTTCTCATATATCGCTCATCTTTTCACGCCTACACTTCGCTAACAAATCACTAGGTGTTTGCGCGTGTGTTTTTTGTAAAAGATTCTATTCCAATACTAATGCTACATTTATAGATGTTTGCGCGCGTATTTTTTGTGACAAAAAAATTTACAAGTGACCTGACTAGAACAATCATGAAGCTATTTATCCCGATGCAAATATCCTAAAAAGGTCTCATCATTTGTTTCCAACTTTCCATTGCAGCAATGCTGGTTAAGAAGCACTCAAAATGTTACATTGAAGCTGAAGACCAATTATCTATATAAATAGAAATATCCCCTTTTATCTGATTCCATGTGTAATGTCCAGTTCTAATAGTTAAACTTTAACACTTTAACCTATATATGCGATGATTTGTTGATTAAAATAAAAGGTTTGATCATGTCATTAAGCGATAACAACTATTATAGCGTGGGTTTGCAAGTCGTTAATCGCCTATAACGAACCCTAAATTCGAATGCATGACGAGAGTTAAATGCCATTTTAGTCTCTGTGGTTTGGGTCATTTTGCCAGTTTAGTCCAAAGGTTTCATTTTTCGCCAGTGGGTCCCAAAAGGTTTCACCGTTGCCGTTTTAGTCCACTGGATTAACTTCATCCATGTTTTCTAGTTAACGAGAAGGGCAATTCAATCATATTATATGTAATTCTGTTAACTAGAAGGGCAATTCGGCCATATAAAATGACCGAATTGGCCTTCTCGTTAACAAAAATAATGGATGAAGTTAACCCAGTGGACTAAAATGGCAATGATGAAACCTTTTTTGACCCACAGACGAAAAATGAAACATTTAGACTAAACCGACAAAATGGCCTAAACCACATGGACTAAAAATGACATTTAACTCGTATGATGATGAAATTAAAGGATTGATGATTAGTATTCAATTGATTGAATAAGGTAGGTCAAATGTAGACTAAATTCCACTTACCACTTAAAACTTCAAGATGTGCAGTTAGGTAGGTTTTAATGAAAGCTAACGGGATTAAACACACGTTTGCCGCGGTGATCGACCAGAGTTTAATCCATATTAGTTTGATTCGTTATAATTCTAGCACATGCTATCCACGCTCTATGACGAGGCGAACTGATTCAAACAAAATGTAAATGGTAATGTATACACAATGTTAAAAATATCATTTCGTTCGGTTTTCGTTCAGTTCGTTACCGTGCCAGTATCAACGCTCGGTATAGCAACCAAAACAGAAAACAAAAATAAAAGTCGCGATATGCCCAAAAAGATATCTAAACGTGTTTTTTTACATCAATTGAAAACCATATAAACGAATATCGGTAACGGTTCCGATAGTACCGATGCCGATACCGATGTTCGGTCAGAATCAATGTCGATAATAATTAAACAAAGTCGAAATACTTGTATAAATTTGTGAGGCTTAATGTCTTTAACAGAATCGTGGGGGATCATTATTGCTAATACAACAATCTTAGGGAATTAAAATGGATATATCTTATCCGTTTGAAAGCCACATTCATTAAAAAGTATATCTCTATGTCACCAACATAGCATATTTATGTTTATATATTTAGGCTCTCATTATTCCCATTTTTACATCCCTACATATATACGGTTTACGGTTTGTATAGAGTTAAACGAGCCGTATAAATAATTATTGCATAAAAAAAATGTCAGAGAATATTTTTGTCTATGTATACGGGCCGTATAACATTATACGAGTATAACATTATACGACCCGTATAGAATGTTATACGACCTTTATAATGTTATACGACTCAAACCTCATATAATGCTATACAACCCGTATAATGTTATACGACCAGTATAGAATGTTATACGACCTAATATTTTTCTATGTATACGAGCCGTATAACATTATACGAGCCATATAACATTATACGGCCCAATATTTGGCATGTCAAATTATTCTATACGGCTCGTATAACGTTTAGTAACTGGTTTAGAATCAAATACAAAGGCTCCTAAAAGTAAGAAGTCATACAAAGGGTATCAAACGGAGTCCGGTTAACCTCATTCAAACGGCATTAGAACCGTAACTTTTGGTCAAGGTCCGTCACTGTCATCTTGTATGATCCATTGTATCTTTGAACACTTCTTATTTTTAAGAGTCTTTATATAACAAGTTTAAACCTAGGGGTGCAAACGAGCCGAGCCTTATCGAGCCCGAGCCGAGTTTGAGCCTTAAATATAGCTCGTTTATTTATCGAGTCTGAGGGCTTGAGCCTGGCATGTGACGCTCGTCAGGCTCGTCGAGCCTTATCAAGCCTTAAGTGTAATATGAGTTTTTATTAATATTTAATAACATTTACCCCTTATTTAAAGTTGTCTAGCAAACAAGCCAAGTTGAGCTTATTTAAACTTGTTTACGAGACGAGTCCGAATCTAAAAATAAGCTTGTTGGTAAATGAGTCCGAGCTTCACTTGTTGAGCTCGCGAGCCCAAACGAGTCTATTATTTATTTTTTTTAATTTAATATATTAAATAAACGAGTCGAGCTTGGAAAACTGCCGACGAGCCGAGCTTGGGTTCGGGTCGTTTGCCCCCCTATTTAAACCTATAGTAACTAATGTCAATTCCTTGCAAATACAAAATTAAAGTGTATTTTAATGTAATGTAAAGAAATTGGTATGTCAACTGTCAAGTGAGAGAGAGAAAGATAGAACAGTTGGCGGGAAAAGAGGAAACCTAGGTATACATGACATTAAGCCAGCCGTATTCATCGATCTATCTCCCATCCTCATTCCATGTTTAGAAATTCTTCACTATTAAATAAAACTTTTTATCAAAAATTGATTTCTCACGTTCCACTTTTATGCTAACTTCACAAATCCACAATGAACAAGAAGGTAGCTTTGTTGCTTCTGCTATTGGCGGTAACCGCGATGGTGTGTCGGAGCGACGAAGAAGAGAAGGACGCGTCGTGGACCGATTGGGCCAAGGACAAACTTTCCGGGTAACAAGCAAACCCAAGTTAACCGTATATCGTCTTCGTTTACTATATCTTTTTAACGGTGAACTTTATGTATAAGGTTACCACGTTCTTCAAATCAAGAGCCTCGTATTGCCCCACTTTAACGTTTACTATATTTTTTTTAACGCTTCAAAGTTTGGCTTTTTTGGGCGTTCCCCCGGACAACCATACTGCCGGCTGCCACTTGACAATCGTTGTGCCACCACAAGAGCAGAACACTCTGGCGTGACACACAGTGGGACGAAAACCCAGTTGGGCTCGGGAATCGAACTGACAACCTCATACAAGGCCTAGTCCAAATCCTTTATTGCCTATATCCACCCCAATATGACAAAAGTGAGAATTGAACTTGAGTTTCCATAAAAAAAACCCAAGTCTTCTACTAGTAGGCCACAAGTGGGGAGACGTCTTCGTTTACTGTTAACAACCAATATTTGATCTTAGAACAAGTTCTGGTATGTATGAAGATACACCTTTTTTTTTCTCATACATATACAGTTTTTAATGCTCCACATACAGAATATTGTCTATTGATAACGTATCACCTTAAAATATCTCATTTTGTATATTTTTCTTTTCATAGTTTATAAGAAATGTCCGATCTTAAATGTTATCAATCAGTGTGTTTTGAGTGTGGATGATAAGAAACTCTATAGTTAAACTTTAGTTAATCTTAAGTGGGACCAATCTAGAACGAGCGACCCCTGATAAGTTTTTAGAACAAAAAATAAATCAGTGGCGAAACTAGAAGAAAAATTTAGGAATATCCTGATTTTTTTACCACACATTCATACAAAATTAGTTTAGGTTTATTGGATTTTAATAATCCCGAGTTTCACCTGTTAGTCGATAATAATCTCAACTTTAAAAATTCTCTCAAACATCCCAACTTGTAAGAGTTTAGCCCCCCATTGATCATTTTCTAACATAGGTGCACTTAAATCATTTAAGAAGTCTGCAGATGCACTTGAATCTATTCAGGAGACCATATTCTTATATGTTATAAAAGGATTAATAGAGGCCAAATTCTTACAAGTTGGGATCGTTGGAGGGAATTTTTAAAATTGAGATTATTATCGGCCAACGGGTGAAACTTGGGATTATTAAAGTCCAATAATCCTTTAATTTATTTACCATACATTCATACAATCAAATATATAATAACAACTAAAATTAGTCACTAAATCCTACCATAAAATCTAATTTTGTCACTTTGTGCTAGAATACATTTACTATGACGGAACCAAACTTTTATGATTTGGGAGTCGCAATGCTATACACACAATTCTATTCATTTTTTTTTTAAAATGTACTATGACCACTATAATAAAATTAATTAAAGTTAAGGTGCTACGGTAAGCTATATATTTGTACCAATCATTATTTGTTGTGAGGTTTTTATAAGAGTTGATAAAAAAATTATCTCAAGACTAAATTAAATGTATTAAATAGAAAATGTAATAAAGAAATTAAATAAAATAAAAACGATAGGAAAACAAAATAAATGCATACATTTTCAATACTAAATCAACGAGGATTAGATGGATATGAAAATTTATGCAATACAGAATGGATAATTACACCAACAAAAGTAGAGTTTAATGTCTCAAAATAAAGTCATTTTTTTTTTAAAGGAAAACTTCATTAAAACAACACCCCAAGCCCGAAAACCGAGCGGGGACCCAAACAAAGGCTTACAACAAAGAAAAATTACACCACTCCAACCATGAGATATGATTGTTTTTCGACCTATGCCTATACCATAAAAAACCCAACGATTTGACTTCGCTAAACACCTTCTCCACTACGGCTTCAACATCCGAGAAGACGACTTTATTTCTGGCTTGCCATAAACACCAACACGAGACGATGATGATTCCCTGAATAACCGACCTCTTAGCAGGATCGATTTGATCCGCTTTATGGATCTCGAGCAAATCTCTGAAAGAAAAGGCATAAATCGGAGGAATCCGGCACCACTGACTAATTTTCTGCCACAAAACCACAGAAAATAAGCAAGAAGTAAAAAGATGCTCCACCGATTCAGCCACGTCCTTACACAAAGGGCATAAACCATCCCCTACGGGAACCCCCCTTCTAACTAAATTATCCGTTGAAGGGATCCTATCCATTTCGGCTCTCAAAATAAAGTCATTGATGTTAGTATTCAAGGTAAAAAGTCCATCTAATAACAAACATAAGGCAGAAGCTTTTCTTTTATCTGTTCATCTTCATCATCTAACCTAATAACATCACACAGAGAAGCTGGCGTCATAGTGTCAACCCACCAGAGAAGAAATTATGCTCATATACTTTTGTTATCTTCCTCTCTTTATCGTCAGGGGTATCCTAATGTTTGCTCAGGAATATCCATACATAAAACAAAGTTTTTTTTTTTTTTGTACTTCGCCAAAAAAGTTGAAAGGTATCTCGCGCAACCTCTGAGATAAGGGTAGATCCGCCCCTGCAGTGAATACACAAATAAGTTGACAATATTGGTTGGTACCACAAAAAAAAATATTACAAAACGTGTTGGAAAGCTTCCACTCAAGTAACAAAAAACAAATATACCAAAGTAAACAATATTCAATTGTCATGTATTACAAAGACTAATAAAAGGTGAATCATATGCATGGTTTAGTTAGTTATGGTTTTAAACTGTTTTCACTTTTCAGGGCATTTAACAACGATCAATTGAAGTCAAGTGCTCAAGATGCTAAAGATGCTGCATCTGGTGATTATTTTGAACACTTATGGATTTTCTTCCTTTTATTCTTCCACTTTCAACAAGTATAATAGATCCATAAATGCTTGTTTTTGTAGGAGCAGCAGACTATGCAGGTGAAAAAGCTATCGAGGCCGAAGATGCAGCCGCGAGTGCTGCAAAGGAGCTTTCCGAGAAGCCTTTGGTTTAATTTTAAGCAACTACAAATTTCTTAACATAATTTATATGAATAAATACGAATTTTGTTTCTAATTTTAATATTTTTTGGACAACATTATTCTTGTTTAGGAGATTGTTTTAGTGTGAAAATCAAGTTTAAAATAGTTTTAAAAGGTTTTAACTTAGATCTAGCACTTGGTGAGTGTGAAATCCACAGGTTTCTAACTCGGGAAACCGAAGCTAGGCCCAATACACTCGGTTAAGTGTAGATGAGTTGCAAATGAAGAAGAATTGATGAAAAGATGAAGGTTTTTGATGAAAACAGAGAAGTTAAGATGAAAAAGATAGAGTTTAAGTGAAAAAGGTGAAGTTTTAGGTAAAAACTCTAAAGTTTGGATGAAATCGAGGTGAATTATGTTGAAAATCATAGTGAAAAACGTTGTGTATTGTTGTAAAAATAATAAATCTTACTTGAAAACAATCGGACATCAATTCGGTAGCGTTTCGGTATGAAATCAGCAAGTGAGTGAAATGAAGAGGTGAGGTTACTATTTATAAAAGATGGTGGGTTCAAACCAGGGGTTTCGTTCGAAGCAACCTGCCTTCGTACGAAGCCGACTGGCTTCGTTCGAACAGCCTATTTCGTGCAACCAATTCCTCGTTTTGCGTGTAGGATGCTCGTTTGACGTGTTTTGTTTGCGTTAGCTAGTGGGAGTACTTTAAGTGTTTTAACGAGAGGGTAAGTTTAGCGTTTATCAACCACATATAATATAAGTAAACAAGTAAACACGTGTTTCAAGTTCGCGTTAAATTAGTTTCTCGTGTATTAAGTATCAAGCGTAACAAAGAGTCAAGAATCTAGGATAAATATGTCGTTCGCATTTAAGAAGTATCACATAGAATAATAGTTTGCGCATAGATTAACACAATTATAATTAAAATAGCTTCATTCTCATTATGATCAGTCGTCTCGAGTCACAGTAGAATCGAACGCAGGATACAACGTGGGTACAAGAGTCAACAGATAGGAAGTACGACGAGACTTGCTAAAAATAAGAAAACATCAAAACGCGGGGCGTTACAATAGGTCTATACGCGGCGTATAACCACCTTTTTCAATTTCCAAGACAATCTCTGATATGATGTGGGAATTTGTCCCTTTATATACGTTGCGTATAGGCCTATACGCAACGTATATAAATGGTGGTTTTTTTAAGAAACATTGTTATACATTATTTATCGTTTTAGCAAACTTTTATAATAAGTAATTTTTAAAAATAGATAAATAAAAAAAATTGTTAAGTATTCTATCGTATAGTATAATATATGTCTCGTATAGGCCTATGGGTGTAGCTTCGTATCATATAGTGTAGTATAAATCTCGTATAAGCCTATACGTGTAATATAATATTGTATCCTATTGTATCGTATCGTATAGTGTAGTAAAAAGCATTGTTAAGTATTCTATTGTATAGTATAATATAGGTCTCGTATAGGTCTATGGATGTAGTATCGTATCATATAGTGTAGTATAAATCTCGTATAGACCCATACGTGTAATATAATATTGTATCCTATCATATCGTATAGTGTAGTATAAGTCATGTATAGGCATATATGTGTAGTATCGTCTCGTATACGCTTATAGGTGTAGTATCGTATCATATGGTGTAGTATATGTCTTGTATAGGTCCTGTATAGGCTTATAGGTCTCGTATAGGCCTATGGATGTAGTATAGGTCCCACATAGGCCTATAGATGAGTCTCGTATAGGACTATATGTGTAGTTTAGGTCTCGTATAGGACTATACTAGACTATACACTATACGATACGATACGATACTATACGATACGATACGATGCAATAAGATACGATACGATACGATACTATAGGATACTATACAACACCCGTATAGGCCTATAAGCATATACAAGACCTATAGGCCTATATGATACTTATACTACATTATTCGATGCGATAAGATATGATTTTATGTTACACCTATAGGCCTATGCGAGACTTATACAACACTATACGATACGATACTACATCCGTAGGCCTATACGAGGTATATACGAGACTTATAGACTTATACGAAGTCAACACGTGACCTATACTACACCTATACGATACGATACGATATTTACCTTATAAAATGATTATGTTGTGTAAAAAAGTTTGTAAGAAATACTTACTTTTTTATTTATTTAAAATAGAAAACTTTTTATATAAAACTTTACTAAAACGATTAATATCGTATAAATGTTTCTAAAAAATAAAAAAAACCACCCTTTTATATACGCTGCGTATGGGCCTATACGCAGCGTATATAAAGGGTCAAAAAGACAATTTTACCCCTGGTTTGGGCTGCGTGTAGCCCCCAATTGTCACACCCCAACTGATGGCAGAAACATCAGGGCGGGACAGAGACGAGATTGCTAGAGCCTTCATAAGACTATTTTGTGACAATAATTAAATAAACTGAATTTCATTTCATTGATAATAATTCAAGTACAACAATTGAAACCAAAATACAACAAAGTTCATGGAACAAATACAAGTACATAAAACAAATACATCAACATGTCTAAAATTCTAAGATGCATTTCTAGTCAACCCTACTAGATTTCATCATCATCATCATCAATTTCATGTAACACGTTTCAAAGTATAGTTCAATACAAATGTATTGGCGAGTATACAAGTTTACCTACAAGCATAAGTATAAAAGTTTAAACAAATACACATGGCAAAATTTGTTATCTAAAATTAACGTATAACTGGCATGTAACTATAAATGTCAACCCAAAGATTATCGCTAGTGTAATCTTATCGTAGCAATGATAAGACCATTATGTTAACTTAACATGACCTCAACAATTTGGGCGGTGCGTTACTCCTATAGCGCTATACATGTTAAGGGATGCTTGTACATAGTTAATGAGAAGTATAAAACATAAGAATA
Source organism: Helianthus annuus (assembly GCF_002127325.2). Classification (NCBI taxonomy): domain Eukaryota; kingdom Viridiplantae; phylum Streptophyta; class Magnoliopsida; order Asterales; family Asteraceae; genus Helianthus; species Helianthus annuus. Next base: position 197,586,772 of record NC_035448.2, on the reverse strand, counting down.
GTCCAGTAAACACGAATTCAAGCATAACGTATTAAGCATGTATATTGGATTGTTTGATTTTGTTTGAGCATAAAGTATGTGTATTGCGTGGTTGATAGCATGTCACACCCCGATATTTCCACGAATTACCGGTGGGCCCGGTGGGGAGTATCGTGACGTAGTTGATATCATCATAGTCAATAATCATAGTTAATGCACAGCGGAAGTCTTGGTAGAAAATAATAATACAAACCGAAATGAAAAAATATAATTAAATATTATACAAATGGTTGTATGTGGATCCACAAGCGGATCTAAAACATAAAGTAAATTATTGTTCGACAGACTTTATGTATTAAGAGCTTGCAAGACTCTTTAACTAATACTCAGGAGCTTCCAGCCAATTTCGCGTAGTACGTGCAACTTAATCTTTTTGAAAAATACGTCAGTTTTCACTGGTAAATACAATTAACTGACTCTTTTGAAAACATTTATAAAAATTGATTTAATTGGACAAGGCACAAATCTTTTATAACTTGGGACAATTATATAAAATAGTCTTGTATACAGATTTACATGTTTGTCGTACGTTCAAGGCCCGGGTTAGAAGCCGAGACAAGATTAATAGATACACCACTAGTATAAGCCCACAAGAAGTTTCCTCACGAGTGAGATACCATTTTACATACGCAACTGTTAGGTGTATGCCTACACCCCGTGCTTAAGTCATGGCCATTTCAAATGAATGAGCCGAGGATATCCAGTACACGGTCATATTAACCCCCAAATGCTTTGTATTAAACAAAACAGATTAAAACGAGTTATCTCAATGATTTAACCACTAATCGATTAAATATTCAATACCCGACCAAGCGGTAATATTTTACCGTATCGCAAGCCCGTATAAGGAAAAATAAGTTAAAAGTATTTACCTTAGCTAAAAATGTAAATTATACTCAGCCGTATATTCTAATCAGCAAGTGCGGGTAGCTTTTACTGGGCTCCTAATTTGGAACGAAGGTTTTAATAACCTATTAGATTCCTAACGGGTCTTATTTAAGTTGTAACTTAGACCGGTTACTTTTAAAGAAAAGTTTACGGTACGAAACGCAAGATTAAGCGGTGACCGGATTGGAATGTAATTTAGACCCGACAAGTATGGAGACTTGTATAACATGGGTAAACTAAATACATTCTGGATTTTTAAGTAAGAATGATAAAGTTTGACCCGTTTCGGCAAACTTATGCAAACTAGTTACATAAACCGAACCGAACGCGTATATGCATAACGGGTAACCGAATGAGTCATGTACAAATTCCATAAGCTATTATGCTTAAAATATGTTGTGATATCAGTAGGATATCTTCAATTATGCCTAAAATGAATTTAAAACCAATTTAAGCCCCAAAAGGGTAATTTGGTCATTTTAAAGTTTATAAAAGAGGTTTAATAGAAAACTAAGGTTTTGGTCTAAAATATTCAGTAAAAATATTTATTTTATCAAGTTACATCAGTATGATATCATACATATGTGAGGTTTATCATTTATGGCCAAACTATGCACCGTAGGGGCATTTTGGTCATTTCACATATGCTTTTAAGGTCAAATTTGGAAGTCTGAGTTCAAGACTTATACTTACTATTAAAGTATTAAAATTTATTTATAAAATCAATAGGTAACAAGTCTTAGGCGTTAAATATGGTTTTAAACCATACTATGCGCCTATTTAGCGTAAAAGTCGGTGTTTGACGATATTTGAGATGTTTATGAATTTCTGAGATTTTTATCAGTCTTGAATGCTTAAAATATTTTATTTAATATAACATCAGTAGGAAAAGGTTTGACATGTAAATGATGTGTAATACTCATTTATTAATGAAAAGGGCATTATCGTCAATTACCGAATTTACACAAGAACTCTATGTTATGGTCAGTATAAAATCTGACCAAAAATTCCAAAAATCCCTAAAAATTATATCATAACAGTGGGTAGCAAGTTTGGTGCCAAAAATTGGGTTGAATTATGATTTATGCTAATAATGCAATTTAATTAACAAAAAGTTTTGTTTTACGATATCTTGCATAACTTTTATTTGAGACCAGAAACTGATGTCAAATTTATGGGACATACTTATAAATCAGTAATAAAGCTTTTTGTCCTCTCACATTTTCAAAAATCTCGTTTTTATAACATAAGGGCAAAATGGTCAATTTTTAAGCATTTAACGGAAACATGCAAATGATATCTCATTTCTAAGGGACCATGTAGTATGACCTCAGAGGGTTATACTAACATATATTATGGTCTCAAAGGAACCCTAAGGCATAACTAAACTAAGCTGATTCAGGTCAGAACTGAAAGTCAAAGCAAAAGTCTACTTTTGCGACTTTCGGTTGTGAACCGAGCCTAATACTTAGAATTGTCGGGTTGAACATGCCTAAACATGTTCTTATATTATTTACCAAGTTATTTAAGTGATAAAACGTATTTTATAGCTTCTACATTATCATTTATGAATTATTTTCTAAAAACTGACTCGTTTGACTTTTCTGTTCATAACTTTGACCCGATAATTGACTGAGTGAACGTGATAATTAGGAGGTGCCCTTTTGAGGGATTATCACCTACTTAATTACCAACACATAGCCACTTTCAATTCGAATAATGGCTGGACTATTAGTGATTAATCACAAAGTCAAAGTATCATTACGATATCTTTGACTTTTGGTCATTAAGCTAATAAAAACTTAACTACAGGAGCTAAGAACGCTTACAAGGGTCCTTAGTACGAAGAATAAACTTGAGAAAGCTTCCTAGATGACCAGGATGCTCCAGAGAAGTGTTTGAGAGTGAAAACTTTGAGTGTGCAAGTTCAAGGACTCAAAACCTGGCCCTTTATATAGGATTTTAGATGATCTAGGATCATTCCAGCTGTTAATGGAGGTCACCAGATGTTCACAAGTGTCTTTGTGTCTGGAAAAACCATTAACACAGTCCCTAGAATCAAAAACCAGCATGCAATGGTGAAGAAGATCGCAGGACCTGCACCTGTGCATGTTTGCTGTGAAAACAGGCCGTCGCGTCGCGCGACGGCACACCTGTTTTGGGGTCGCGCAGCGCGAGCCCTATGGGGGTCCAGTTTTTGAGTTTCAAACTTGGCAAAATCAACCCCTGGACCTTTTAAAGCATCACAACTTCTTTTTTATGCACTTTTAACCCATAAAGTTAGAATGTGTATGATTCTAAGAATATAATCAAACGTCGTTAGGTCCGGTTTCGTTAAATGATAACCGAAAACACTAGTTTCACTAAGTTGACGCTTTTAACCCTTTATTTACGAAAGTTAACGTATTTAATACCAAACGATATCGAAACCTCGTGAATTTTTCGTCACTTATTCTTGAGAGTATAATTAATTGTTACAAAGTCCCGGGTTCGTTAAAAGGTCACTCAGAGGTAGTAATATAACATGTTGACACGTTTAACCCCCGTGTCTTGTAAACTTTCACTTTCTTTCTCAAACGTCTTCATACGTTTCATAATTTATTCCTTTAAGAGTATAAACATCGTGTAGGGTTGTTGAAAGGCATAGTTTTCAAATGTTGACACTTTTGGCCCTTCTACACACATACTTTCTTTGTTTGTTGATTTTAGTCCCTCGAAATCAATTCATTACACGTTTAGAGTTCATGACACGTGTCTTTATTATATTGGACATGATTTTGCGAGGTGTTACATCCTCACCCCCTTAAAAGAAATCTCGACCTCGAGATTTACTGAAACAAATGAGGGTATTTTTGTTTCATCGTGGATTCAACTTCCCACGTGTATTCTGGGCCTCTACGGGCATCCCATTTTACTTTCACAATTGGCGCACTCTTTCTTAGAAGCTTTTAAACCTGTCGATCCTCGATCGACGAAGGTTTTTTGATAAACTTCAAGCTCTCGTCAATCTGCACGTCCTTATGCGACATTGCTAGCGATTCATCGGCTAGACATTTCTTTAAATTGCAGATGTGGAATACATTATGTATCCCACTATGCTCTGCAGGTAGATTCAGCTTATAGGCCACACTTCCAACACATTCGATGATCTCGAATGGTCCTATGTACCTTGGGCTCAGCTTGCCCTTTTTGTAGAAACGCATCACCCCTTTACAGGGTGACACCTTGAGTAGCACTTTATCACCTACCTCGAATTTCAGAGATTTACGCCTTTTATCCGCGTAGCTTTTCTGCCTATCCCTGGCAGCTATAAGACGATCACGGATTTGAACAATCTTATCTGTCGTCTCAAGGATTATATCAAGTCCTGAAAGTTGGGTTTCTCCAACTTCCGCCCAACAAACTAGCGTTCTGTACTTTCTTCCATACAAGGCATCAAAAGGTGCGGCTTGGATGCTCGAATGATAGCTATTGTTGTATGAAAATTCAATCAAAGGAAGATGGTTATCCCAACTTCCACCCAAGTCAATAACACAAGCCCTGAGCGTATCCTCAAGCGTTTGAATCGTACGCTCACTTTGCCCATCCGTTTGAGGATGATAAGCAGTGCTGAAATTTAAACAAGTGCCTAGAGATTGCTGAAAGCTTTTCCAAAAATGAGATGTGTATCTAGTATCCCTATCAGAGATAATAGATACCGGCACTCCGTGGAGAGATACTATCTCATCCACGTACAGTTGAGCTAGCTTATCGGAGCTGTGCGTTTCTTTAATAGGCAAGAAGTGAGCTGACTTGGTCAGCCTGTCGACTATAACCCAAATCGTATCATTCCCGTGCTTCGTCCTTGGTAACTTAGTGATAAAATCCATAGTTACCATTTCCCACTTCCAGGTGGGTAGTTCAGGCTATTGTAGCTAACCTGACGGCTTTTGATGCTCGGCTTTAACCTGTACGCACGTCACACATTTAGCCACATAAGTGGCTATAGATTTCTTCAAACCTATCCACCAATAATTTGCCTTTAAATCCTGGTACATCTTATCACTGCCTAGATGGGCTGAATATTTTGAACTATGAGCTTCTTGGAGGATCACATCTCTATGTCCTCCATGGATTGGAACCCAGATTCGACCATTTAATCTAAGGATTCCATCCTTGCCATAAGACAATTGATCAGCAGTTACGCCTAACTTCTCATTCGGAAAGTTAGTTTCTAATACAACTTCCTTCTGAGTAGCTAACAGCCTTTCATTCAAGTTGTTCCTTAACTCGATGTTTTTGGAGTTGATCCTTATTGGTTTAATCCTTTCCTTTCTGCTCAAAGCATCAGCAACAACATTTGCTTTTCCCGGATGGTAGCGAATTTCGCAATCATAATCGTTCAATGTCTCCATCCAATGACGCTGCCTCATGTTAAGATCTTTCTGGTTAAACAAGTGTTGAAGGCTTTTATGGTCTGAATAAATTACACATTTGGTTCCATAAAGGTAATGCCTCCAAAGCTTGAGTGCAAATACAACGGCACCCAATTCCAAATCATGGGTGGTGTAGTTCTTTTCGTGCACCTTTAATTGACGTGAAGCATAGGCAATAACCTTGCCTCTCTGCATAAGCACACAGCCCATACCTGTGTGTGATGCATCGCAGTAAACAACAAACTCTTCTATCCCTTCTGGCAATGTCAACACAGGAGCATTGCTTAATTTCTGCTTAAGAATCTCGAAAGATTCTTGTTGCTTGGGACCCCATTCATACTTTACATTCTTTCGAGTTAACGAAGTTAGAGGTGCAGCAATCCTAGAAAAGTTTTCAATGAAACGTCTGTAGTATCCTGCTAGATCCAAAAAGTTGCGAATCTCTGTAGGTGTTTTTGGTGCTTGCCAATTCATAATCGCTTCAATCTTAGCGGGATCCACCTGGATACCACGCTCACTCACCACATGTCCAAGAAATTGGACTTCTCGGAGCCAGAATTCACATTTAGAGAATTTTGCGTAGAGCTTCTCTTGTTGCAGAAGTTTAAGAATACACCGGAGATGCTTTTCATGATTGGCTTGACTCTTTGAATAAATAAGTATGTTATCAATAAAGACAATGACAAACTTATCTAGATACGGCTTGCAAACGCAATTCATGAGATCCATGAATGCAGCAGGTGCATTAGTGAGCCCGAAAGGCATCATTAAGAACTCGTAGTGGCCATATCTTGTTCTGAATGCCCTCTTGTGTACATCTTCGGTTCTGACCTTCAACTAATGATAACCTGACCTTAAATCGATCTTTCAAAAGAAACTTGCCCCTTGAAGCTGATCGAATAGATCATCGATCCTGGGCAATGGATATCGATTTTTGATTGTAACTTTGTTCAGCTCGCAATAATCAATGCATAGACGCATTGATCCATCCTTCTTCTTCACAAATAGTATAGGTGCTCCCCAAGGAGACGAACTAGGTTGAATAAAACCCTTCTCCAACAAATCATCCAACTGTGTTCTTAATTCTTTCATCTTGGTCGGTGCTAAACGATAAGGAGCTCGTGCTACCGGGGCTGCTCCTGGAATGATATCGATTCTGAATTCCACTTGCCTGTTGGGAGGTAGCCCAGGTAGTTCTTTAGGAAAAACATCTGAATATTCAGAAATAATAGGAATATCTTCAATCTTGGGCTTTGGCTCGTCCACTGTCACCTGTGCCATGTAAATGACACAACCTTTCTTCAAACACTTTGATGCCTTAAGCATAGATACTTGTTTAGGCAATCCGTACTACGTATCTCCTTGAATTATAAGTGATTCACCATAGGGGTCTTAATGACAACTTGCTTCTTGTCACAGGCAATTTGGGCTTGGTTACGAGATAACCAATCCATGCCTATAACTATATCAAATCCTGCCAATTTCAACGGAAGCAAAGACAGCAGAAAAGAGTGATTCTCCATCTAAGATTGTTGAAGCAGTCTCTATGGTACCATCGGCCAATTCTACCTCATATTTTATGCTTAGAGTTTTAACAGGCAGATTTAACAGTTTACAAAATTTATTGTCTACAAAAGACTTATCTGCGCCAGAATCAAACAAAACTCTAGCATAAACATCATTGATAAGGAAAGTACCTGTTATAACATTATCGTTCTGTACTGCCTCCTGAGCATTCATCTGGGAGACTTGAGCATTGGTCTTCTTAGCCTCTTCAGGCTTCTTTGGGTTTTTCGGGCAGTTGGTCCTTATGTGCCCCTTCTCGTTGCAACCATAACAAGTTGCATCCTTCATTTTCTTGCAATCCAAGGTTCTATGTTCTTTTGACTTGCAGATCCCACAAAATTTAGGCTTCGTCTACGATTGCGATTCGAGTCTGCATTTCCCAAAATGGTGTTTCTGGCAGGTTTTACACTTAGGCTTCTCACCTGACTGCTGGGAGTCCTTTTTAAACCCAGAACTCTTCTTATGCTCAGAGTTACCTTTTCTTTTCTTGTCAGAACGACGTGAGCTCTCATCTTCACGTTTCCTCTTTCCCTCTTCAGAAATCTTAACATACTTATTTCTAACCGCATCGAGTGTGAGAGATAAGGATAAACCTACCACAGGCCTGTAGGTGGTAGGTCTAGATGCTTTAACATTACCCTTGATTTCTGGAGCCAGGCCTCTAATGAAGCGCGCTATGCGCTTTGGTTCTGGTGTGACCAAATAAGGAACCAATCGAGACATGGTGTTGAAACTTGTAACGTACGCCTGGCAATCCAAATTCTTCATGACCAGAGTCAAGAAGTCAGTTTCAATTTTCTCTACCTCATGCTGAGGACATAAGTTTTCCTTAATTAGTGCAACAAATTGTTCCCACGACAGATTATAAAGTGGGATTTTCCCCGTGGCTTGGATTAACGACCTCCACCAAGCCAAAGCTTCCCCTTTATATGATTGTGAAACAAACTTCACAATATCCTGTTCTACATAACCACTGATATCTACTACAGTATCCATCTCGTCAAGCCATGTCATACAATCAATGGCTCCTTTTTCTCCTGTAAAGTCCCTTGGCTTGCAAGAGACGAAGTATTTGTAAGAACATGTCTTAACACGTGGTTCCTGATTAAGCACAATTTGTTTAGATGGCACACTTTTCTGATTCGAGGAATGTCGAGAATTGTCCTTATGAGATGTATGTGTCTTGGAAGGGGGGCTTGAATGAGCCACAGTCTGCGTTTTAGTGCGGGTATTACTTGGTTCCTTAAACTGTCTGTCAATGGCTCTAGTAATAGCATTGTCTATCAATGCTTGTAGGTCTGCACCAACTACATTTATTCTGGAGTTATCATTTCTTTCCCTTGGATGATTATTAACCTCTTGAGACTCAGCCATGAAGCTTGGTTGCTATAAAACAATTGACAATAATTTGTTCAGAAGTTTATTATGGAATCATCATTTTCGATGATTCATTAACCATGGTAAATATAGACCATATTGGTAAATTTTTAAAATTTTCCATTATAATTATACCCAGTTATAAAGCATTAGGGATATTAAAGTGGCACAAAAGGCCTAGTCACAAGGACAGTTTTATTTTGTAAGCCATGATCTTATAAGATTGAGGCATTAAGGTTTGAACATAGTTCATCACCTTTTCTTGACAGGGAGTCATAAACTACAACTGTCATTTGTCTTATAGGACAATAAGTATAGCCCGTAGGCACTTCATCACTAATGGATGTTTAAATTGTCAGGTTAGATAAGGAATTGGAAAAATCCAATATAAGGATGACTAATATGACTTTATCGAATCACTATTGTCAGGAGTGCTAACATGTTTTCAGATGTTAACAAAGATTTGAATCTTAAAAAGGTTTTACCATCATGGCCATGTCTAAAATGACATATGGGCTAGGTTATACCTTTAAGATTTTCTTTTAATATTTAATGGCAGATCAAATAAAATTGAATTAATATTTTGATTTGCGATATAATGTATGTGTATATGTTTATGTTTAATGCTAAATAAAAATTTAAAATGAAACATTCAATAAATTGTCCTAAGAAGTACAATAGCTGCCCTAAACGAGACTTTAAATAGATAACTTGTAGGATCGTTTTCAGATCCAAACGAGTCGATCAGAAGAGTGCTTCACCAATACAAGTGGCGGAAACAAATGTATCGATGTTATTTCAGCTGGAATGCACGAGAAATCACTTTAAACTGTCTTTTTATTGATATTAGATCGTTTACAATGCTGTAGACACTTCGACAGAGCTTCGCCGTCGGAACTAATCTCGTTACAAATGAACTAGGCACAACAGGTATTTATAGGCTCCTAATTCCGTGTGAAAGGGTACAAGCGGAACTTAATTCCGTGCGGAATTAGTTCAAACGATATTAAGTTCATGCGGAATTAGTTGTTCCGTGCGGAATTACCTATAATTCCCATTTCTCGTTTTGCGTGCCCTGATCTATTTATTACATTACAAGACTCGATACAAGACGAAGTCGACAGACGTATGCACCAATAGACTCTCCCTCGGATGTTGACGAGTCTTCAGTGTTGAGTCTTCGGTTGTCAAACTTTCAGTCTGCTCGCTCTCTCAAAGATTCTCCATTGTAAGCATCCTCTATCTTTCTTTTTCTCTTTTTCTTTCTCAACCTGGCTTTCTACATCTTCAATCTTTCTCTCGATGTCTTCAGACTCCCCCTTTCAATACGCTGGGATCGTAATCTGGAATTCACCATCTTTAGGTATCGGAACCTGGTTATTTTCAACCTTCAAACCTGCACATTCTCTACCACAAACATAAATTTCACAAATTTAAAAATTTTGCAGATTTAGAAATCACATGCAGGCATCATTCAAAAATGATTTAATCTTTGATTACCACTTGTAAACACAACTTCTTCATACACTCTTTCCCAAACCTATTCATCAAGTTTAGCACTTGGGAATTTTAAAAATCAGCTTTTCACTATCAATTGTCGAAAATCTTTTTGTATTTTCAAAATTTTATGCTAAAACACACTTAAAATCTTTTTGAATTTTTTGATTTTACTGAAATGCAATAAAGAAATATTTACATACAATCTTTTTGTGAGTTTGTGTAAGAGGATCATATCAGTTTATGAGACAAATCACCAACACCGTTAAGCTTTAGACATTTTATGTTCTAAACAATTCACTTAGACTGTCAGTATACTGGTCCTCTTAAATTTTCACACAAAGTTCAACTGTTTCGAGATACGAGATTAATGTTTTAAGCACTTAGACTTATTTGCGTGTCCCACCACTTGAATATACTCTCGTATCCAGATCATAATATTCAGTCTTACAGGTGAATATACCTAGATGATATCTGTAAAGGTTTAAATGCGAAACCGTGAGAGCTCAGGTCAGAACTTCCGTTCAGCAGAGAGATAACGGCTCGACTTTTGGTGTGTTCCCTTTAGAGAATCTTTTCTTCAACAGTACATGATTAGCATTTTTCAATGTTTCATCAATTTTTTGTACTGAGGGTGATGCTATATTTCAAGCAAGCAGAAAATATTATACGGGGACTAGGCCATTGCTTCCGCAAAATCAGAAGTCCCGGGATTATACCCCAGATACCACTAAGCATAAAGACCTAGTATCTCAGAAAGAGGGATCTTTCAAACAAGATTTCGGGGGTTACCCATATATCCAAGAAATGTTCCCCACTAGATAAGCAAGTTTGAAATTTTAAGTTTATATCTCGAAAATAATCTACTGAATGTGCAAAAACCTACTGACACATCCACGGTGAGATCGTTTATCACTTTTGACTTTTCAAATCTTTAGCATGTTGTGAAAGTCCACTGATGTACTATCATTTCCTCTTTTTCACACCAAAACTCATTTTTCATTTTATCATGTTTTTGACATTTTCAAATTTTCTAATGTTTTTGGATTTTCTGAAATTCTTACTCCCCCTAAAATTCAAAATCATTAAAGATATTTGAAAACAAACTGCACAAGAAAAATGACAACATAATGTGAATCACTTCAATTTTCCATCCACTTGGCATAAACAATCAGAACTCCCCCTCTCAACAAACTATTTTCCCATTATGATTTCAAAACACTTAAGTTTGTTTTAATCAAAATGGTTTTTTCGGAAAAATTAGTTTTGATGATTTTACCACTTGTAGGAAATGGGGATCAATTCATCACATTGTTTACCAATCTTTTGAATGATAGTTAAATCAAGTTCAACTTAATGACCTTGATTAACCACTTGTAGGAATAACTACCAACTTCTTGCAAGTAAAACTTCTCTTTCAACCACGAGTCGGTTTGCTTACCAACACTTACCACTTGTAGGTTGAAATCTCAAAATGCTGATTCCTACTCCACACTACCAACCTGGGAGTTCCGGCAAGTCACACCTCTCAAATTTTAAATCTTTTTTTTAAAAAAAACATTTTCAAGAAAGATGCCGATTCGTGCTCCACGATTACCAACTTGGGAGCTCCGGCAAGTCAGGTTTCTATTCAACGAAGAATATCGACACCCAGGCCTGACCATCCTTGGGTGTGACTTGTTCAGTCTCACTTGGGGTTTCAACTTTCCTTTTTGATTGATAAAAATCTTTTACCCCTTTAGCCTTACCCGCAATCATTTTTCCAAAAATATTTTTCACCGTGGGGTTAAAGGCTTTTTCAACATCCAATTCTTTCTTTTTAGGAAAGAATTGATTTGAAATCTCAATTTTGCCAATTTTAGATTTCAAATTTTCAGCCTTTAGTGGTGGAAAATTTACATCATCCACTGGCGGAACTTGCTTCTCCTCTTTGACAACAACATGCGGCTCCTCTGATTTTGTGAAATCAGATTCATCACTAGAACCGTCTCTTGATTTCTTAACCACCCATTTTTGGTTGTTAAGTTTCTCCTTTATTTTTAAAACATTTTTCAAACACTCACCAACCGAAAAAGTTGAATTTTCAAAAACTTTAGGTCTGTTCGTTGGTGGTTCGGTTTTCTCAACAATCTTTTCTTTCAATTTTTCAGAAACTTCCTGTTTTGGTTTGAATGCTTTCGGACAATTTCTAGCAATATGACCAACAGTTTTGCACTGAAAACAGGTTCTCGTTTCTATCTTCTTCTGAGCAACATTCTTCTTCATTTCCTCTTGCTTCTTGGCAAGGAATTCTTTGTTCATCTGCTTTCTGAATGCTTGCTCTTTTTCAGCTTCTGATGATTTTCCTGAAACAAACACAGTTTTTGGTTTATAAACCTTTTCATTTTTATAATTTTTCGGTTGATTAAATCCAAGACCTTTCTTTTTGAAATTACCATTATGGTTTGGTTTCTTTTGAAAACTATAACCATAATTGTAACCCATTTTCTTGTTTATTCCTTGTTGATCTCTGAAGTGTATTGTTTAGGTTTTTCAGAAAGATTTAAATCTTTTATTTCAGAAATATTAATTTCTGTGATTTTAAAAACCTTTTTAATCATTTCAACTTTAACACTTCTTATTGGAAAAATCTCATCAGAATATAATTTGTCAGAATCTTTCAAAGTATAAGCTACTTTGACCAGTTCGTCATTCAAATTAGATTTTGATAGCAAAAATTCTTTATCATAAACCCGTTTGTCCTTTTTGATTGTTGACTTTGACGTGTCGGACTCAGACTTTGACTCAGATTTGGACTCCTCCATTTCATCCTTTTCCAACACCTAATCGACAACTTTCTTTATTAATTCGGACTCATGATCAGTGTCGGACGATGTGAACGTGACATCAATATTTTCTGGCAAGTTATCTGAACACCCAGACTCCCACTTTAAATTTGTTGCCTTTTCGACTCTTTCAGAATTTGGATGTTGAGGAGAATATCCATTTTCAACTGGGGGTGGACATCTATTATAGACAACACTTGGTTTCTTACCAGAAATCTTTACTTCATCATTTTCTTTCATTTCAGACTTCTTCTCTTCCGAAGTCTTCTCTTCTTCAAACGTCTTCATTCATTCCACTATTGGGTAAATCCTGTCAACAACAAAAGTAGAACATGAGTAACTTTTTAACAAATCATTTATTCTCTTGGTTTCGATTTTCTGAGTTTCCAGTTTCAACTCAAGTTCAGCACATTTTTCAGTGTAATAAATGACATTGTCAAACTGCCTCATGTATGCCCCTTTGAGTGTATTCATTGCTACAGCCTGTTCACTGCTCGACTCTACTTATTCATTTATCTGTTCAAAACATCAAATGATTCTTTCAGTCTTTTTATATTGTGTAGCAGTTCATTGTTTTGCTTTATCAGAGATTCACAATTTATACACTTCTCAACAACCTTGACTACCTCATCATCTGTTTTGATTTCAAATGCTGGAACTTCTATGACCTTTCTCACATGAATTTCTTCTTTAGTTTTTTTCTTTTTCTCAGCTTCAGCTTGTATCTTTTCTTCTTCTTCTTCTTCTTCATATTTCTTCCATTTCTCATCTTCAGCTTTCGCAAGTTGTCTGTATTTCTCTGCCCAATATTCATCAGTATAATCATTAATAACATGAGCAACAAATCCTTTAGCCAGGAATTCTTTGTCTGGGCAATAATTGTCCCAACTGAAACCTTCTGGCAATTTTTCATCTTCTTGATCTACCATACATGCTTTACTATCTTTTGGAATGTATTTATCCCAACTGAATCCTTTTCCCTTATCTTGATTAACAAGACATGCTCTCATTGAATCTTCAATTTCTTTCCTACCATGAGCTGTTTGTGGCTGTTGTTATTGATGTGGCTGTTGAGCAACTTGATGATATATCGCTTTTCGATAGTAGTCATTGTTTCCAAAGGGATTTTGAGCTCCACTTGCTTCACGATTGGTGCACTCCCTCTTGAAATGCCCTTTTTACCTGCAACGAAAACAAGTAACTTTAGACTTATCAAATCTTAAAGTTGAAACATTTGCATCGCGAAAATCATCTCTGCCTATAATTTGTTTAAACTTTTCAGCTTGTCTCAACACGCTAGCCATACACCATTTTATATCCATCAATTCCATCTCCTTGGCATCAACTTGATCATAATCCTCTTTTGTCTGCATAGGATTCCCGATCCTCCCTGCAACTAAACTACCATAGGATTCAAGCCCAGTTACCAATAAAGACATATGACTTTTAGCAACTTCCTCGGAGTAATTCTGATCATTCTCAAGGTTTAAAGCAATGTTGCATTGAAGAACTTTGCCACTCTTTGTTGTAGAAAAATGTGGATCAAATGTTAGAAATGAAATGAATCCAGTTTTGTTGCTTGATCCCTAAGATGAACTTTCAGAAGAATTTTTCGCATTGAAAGCAGTCTCAACTTTTGGAGAAAAATTAGTCTTTTCACTAACACCACCTTTGAAATACAATCCGATGTCTTGTTCTCCATCATAGTTCTTCATTCTAGCAATCTTTCTTTGCTCCATCTCTTGAGCTTCAAGATGTTTAATAAACCCACCCAGTGTTAGATCTTTATATTCTTTTCTATTATTCCTCAGCATCATCAGATACGTCCCCCAAACATCATGTGGCAACGCATCAGCTAGTTTCTCAATCAACTCATCTTTATCTTTGTTGATGCCCAATCTTGTCATGTTTTTCACCAAGTTACAATATCTTTCAATAATCTGCTTGGTGTTTTCTGTTCTCAAACCACGGAATAAATCAAATTCTTTTTTCATAAGTGACATTTTGTTCTTGAGCATATCATTACTACTAAGAAACTTTGCTTCTAATTCTTTCCAAATCGAATATGCACTTCCGTTGTGTTGAAGAAGAATCAAGATGTCCTCTTTGATCGCTTGTTGTAATAAAATAACCATCAATTTCTTATCTTTATACTTCTTTTTCTCATCGGGATTCATTTCTCTAATTGGTATTTTCTCATCATTGTTCATGAGTGGTCTAGTATATTGAACTTCAGTATGTTCCCAAGCATCCAAGTGATATGCTTCAACCCAGTTACCAAAACGTTCGGGCCAACCATTATAATCATCAATATCCAAAAGCTTAGGTGGTTTTTGTGTTGTTCCCGTCTCATTTTCAAGCAATGTACTTCGAGTAAGAGTCATTGGAGTAGCAAAGGCATTATAAAACTCGTTCTCCATGTTTTCAGTTTTCAGAAATCTCCAATCTGTCAATTTCAAACGGAATTTCACTTCACACGAAAATACCCTTCAAACAGAATACCTCTTTTCCAGCGAAATTACCTCCCAAACGGAATTATCCTGAAGCGGAATCACTTTCAAACGAAGTTAGTGATTTCGTTTGAAATGGTCAAACGGAATTTAATTCCGTGTGGGATTATCCTTGCTTCCAAACGAAATAAGTGAACTTTGAAACGAGATATAATTCCGTATGAAATTTTCACACGGAATTACTGATTCAAACGAAATTAGTCTTAATTCCGAGCGAAATTACAGCAGTGTTCGAACAAAATTATATCAACTTTTCAAACGGAATTAAGTTTTCGAACTGATTTAAGCCATATTTATGTCTGAAACTCTCAAGGGTTTGTTAAAACACTATTACGCACACAATATTTGAAAATCAAGCCATTTTAACCGTGAAATCAAGTTTAATTGAGAAAAGAAGGTGTAGAAATCAGAAATCGTAGCTGAAATGGTAAGAACTCTTCCTCCTGAGCTCTGATACCACTTGTAGGATCGTTTTCAGACCCAAACGAGTCGATCAGAAGAGTGCTTCACTAATACAAGTGGTGGAAACAAATGTATCGATGTTATTTCAGCTGGAATGCACGAGAAATCACTTTAAACTGTCTTTTTATTGATATTAGATCATTTACAATGCTGTAGACACTTCGACAGAGCTTCGCCGTCGGAACTAATCTCGTTACAAATGAACTAGGCACAATAGGTATTTATAGGCTCCTAATTCCGCGTGAAAGGGTACAAGCGGAACTTAATTCCGTGCAGAATTAGTTCAAACGATATTAAGTTCATGCGGAATTAGTTGTTCCGTGCGGAATTACCTATAATTCTCATTTCTCGTTTTGCGTGCCCTGATCTATCTATTACATTACAAGACTCGATACAAGAAGAAGTCGACAGACGTATGCACCAACATAACTTGTCCACGCAGGGACCAAATACACAAAGGAAATGTCCACGCAGGGACTTAATTGAAATAAAATAACAATACAATAATTAAGGATTTCTAATAATCCCTCTTCTTCTTCCCCTTAATGAGGTTTTGCCAAACCCTTTAGAAGACCGTGGCGACTTCTACGCTCTTCTTCTACCCTTTGTTCCACCTCATGCAACCTTTGGAGAATTTCCTGCTACTGAGGTTGCTGGTTTGAGGTTGTGGTGGCTGTTGCTGCTGAGGTTGAAGAGGTGGTGGGTATTGATACCCATATGCAGGGTACCCAGTTGGGTACGTAGGTGGAAAGGGACCACGGTAGAGAGCATTGAAGTTTGCTGCTTCAATGTACGGGTCAACGTGTCACACCCCAACCGATGACGGAAACATCGGGGCATGGCACTGAGCGAAACAGATTGTCAAGAGAAATTACATAACGACTAAATTACCAAATAGTTATATTATGTCCCATACCATAATCCATTAAGTAATCTAATTATTACAGATGATGCGTGTGTAGTGTGTATATAATTTAGATATATAATTAAGCCCTTTTTACACCTTTAGCCAAGTTTTAAATTTATAAAACACGATATTCACTAACACTAAACACACATATGGGCAAGTGCACCCATCATGGACGTAGTATAGTGTTGGTAAGATACCGAGGTCGTCCAAGGACACAAGAGCTTTTAATACCGGTTTATCCTCAACGTCTAATCAAATCAAAAAGTGAGAAAAATGTTTTTAAACTAAGAAAATAAAATCTAACTAAATGCTGAAAAATAAAATAAAAATAAAAACAGATAGACAAGATGAATCACTTGGATCCGACTCGTGTATTAGTATAATCTTTGATTATTTTCGCACTTTTGCACTTGTTTAAGAGATTATCTTAGTTATTGTAGTAGGCCCCTCTTTTGAAGGCGACGTTACCCTCAACCCAGTAGTTTGAGTCAGCAAGGATACAATCCTAAAGGGTCGGATTATTGGAAGATAATGAATTAAGTTATTAATGCAAATTATGGTAGGCCCCGCTTTTGGCGGTGACGTTACCCTGAACTAAGTAGTCTGAGTCAGCAGGGATACAGTCCTAAATAGCCGGGTTATAGTATTAATAGTAGTTAACTTATGAGGGGGTCAAAGAGTTTGGATTCCCGCCATCCAATACCTATGGGCATTGAAGGAGATCCTACTAAATTTGACCCAGGTCCCTTGCAGGACCTCTAAACGTTGAACAAGGGCAAGACCCTTACCAAACCGTTCCCTTAACCCCCGACCAGGTAGCCAACATACCTCCATATAGACCGTGGAGATATGAATGGTGAAAATCTTTTATTTTATATAGACAGTAAAATAATGCCAAGACACCACGGACAAACGATAAGGAAAGATCACCTTCAACATAAGCAACTAGTTATTAAAGTCATTAATACAAAACCAAATAAAAAGTGCAAAAGATTAAAAATAAAAAGTATTATACTAAACACTTGTCTTCACCAAGTGATGTAAGAGACTTAGGCAAACATGGCCTTGATTGTCAAGAACTCTTACGATCAATCTTGGATCCCGAGACGACTCACACACTCTACGATGGACAATGGATGATGGTGGTGGATGATGGTGTTATGGTGGTGGTGGGTGGTGGATGAAGTGTGAGAGAGGTGGTGTGCCGAGGGATGAGATGGAATGAAACCAAGCACCCCTATTTATAGGCTGAACAGAAGGCTGGGCACGGCCCCGTGTCCGCTGGACACGCCCCCGTGCCCGTCTGACAGTCTCTTTCCTCATTAATTGTAATTCACAATTACAATTAATGTGTCTGCTGTACTTTCACCACGCCCCCGTGCTCACTGGACACGGCCCCGTGGTGGGCAATGGAAGCTTCTACCAGTTTGTCTTTTATGCTGCTTCTTGGGCACGACCCCGTGCTGGCTGAGCACGGGGCGTGTTCAGGCTTCTGTTTTCTCTTCTTTGCTTTGGAGGATGCCGTTGAGGGTCCGGGCAGTCTACTTTTATTCCTTTTCTTGTATTTATGCTAGAATTAGTTGTCTTTTTGCTTTTTTTGTGAATTTGAGCTCATTTCATCCTGAAAATACAAAAGGAAGACAAAAACACTCTTTTTCCAACATTAGTACTTAAAAAGGGTTAGTTTTATGCCTTAATTGATGTGATTTATATGTTGCATTTTACACACATCAAATACCCCCACACTTGAACTTTTGCTTGTCCTCAAGCAAAACTCTTTAAAATGTGGCTTACACTCCCAAATGGAATAGGTAGAAGAGAAAGTTTTTGGTTTGTCATAGAGTGTCGGGAATTCAAAGATCTTTTTAGGTTTTATTTTTATTTATTCACAATCCTATTCGTTATGATTTATTGAGAACGTCTCATAGGATAAATTACTTATTTGGGCATAACATGCCTTTTTAAAATTTTATTTATATACAAGTTCACATACCTCACGGAATAAATCACTCAACACTCGGCCGTAGGTGTATTTTTAGTGAATCACTTGAGAGCGGCATGGAACTCACGCCTTCCATAGGCTTGCCAAGCAATCAATCCTCCTCCTTTTTAACTTTATACCTTTGTAAATATCAAGAGGACTTTTTGGGTGAAGGGTTAGGCTTGGGTTAAAGGTGGGTGGTTGGGTTAGTGGTTAGTAAAAGGGCGAAAAGCGTAAAAAGCGTCGATTTTCGAATTTTTTTTAGTGACTTTTTATTTTGAAGTATTTCTCCAAACAAGCTTTTGTTTGTATAGCTTTGTTTGTTTTTAACTTCATCATCATATATATATATATATATATATATATATATATATATATATATATATATATATATATATATATATATATATATATATATATATATATATATATATATATATAATTTTTTTAGTCACATAAAAGAACGAGCTTGCGAAAAACCGAGCTTTGTTACTAAAATAAGGGGTGAAAAATAAAAAGGTTTTTGGTGGGTAAAAAGGGTTTTTTTTAGGGTAATGAAATGAAAGGTTTAGGCTCAAAGGGGTTAACTAGGGGGATTTTGGGTAGGTGGTAAAAAAATTGAAAAATAATGGTGTAGAAAGAAAAATGGTTAGTCCTAATGCCTCCATCATTTACTTACTTGGGTTTAAGTTGGTAAGGACCGGGAATGAATCGTCGTGGCAAGTTCTAGAGTTGTAAGAACCAAGCGGCTATTCACACAAGAAACGAAAAATGAGCATTTAGTCTAAAGATGTAAATTTGTATGCTCAATAAAGGCTCAAAACTCACTTTTGTAGGAATGGGTTTTTAATGTGATCAAGTATATATAATTAAATTTTAACTAGACTTGTTATGCCGTTTCGTAATTTTCTTATGTTGGTTCTTGTATCACGACGCTTTCGGTTGTAAATTTTTTAAAAATATAACCTTATTAATCTTGTGATTCCCAACTTAAACTTTAGACAAGTAAAAATGAAAGGATTTTTGAAAAAATTTGGGGTGTTTAGCGGTTCCAATAGAGTTTTGTGTAAGGCTTGTTGTTAGGACTTGCAAAATTTCAAAGTGTTAGCTTCCCCCCCACACTTAAATTACACATTGTCCTCAATGTGTCCCAAAAATAAATTTTTAGGTTGATTGGATGTGTGGTGTGGTGTTAAAAAGCAAAGATTTATGTTACTAGCAGCCTGGACACGGCCCCGTGGTGACCGGGCACGGCCCCGTGGTCAGGTGCCAGTAACAGAAATTAAAGAAATGAGACAGAAGCCTGGACACGGGGGCGTGTCTGGTGAACACGGCCCGTGTCCAGTTACCTGAACTGGGCGTTTTTCTGCAGGTGGCTCAGCACGGGGCCGTGTTGGTTGGGCACGGCCCGTGTTGAGCCTTCTGTGATGGAGATTTGTGTCGGGTTGCTTTGTTCTTTGTGCATGGGGCCATTTTTCTCGTTCCCTTTTTCATCCATTACCACCATAAGTGTGTTTTATTCCTGCAAATTAAAACTCAAAGATTAAACTAAACTAAGGATAGTTCCGCGGAATGCCTCCGTGGTGCGCCACGTTTATAAGGGTCCTTGGCTAGACCCAATGCGAGGTTATATGTTTTCTGAGTGGGATGCTTGGCGTCCCATGTTACACTGTCGGAGAGCAGCATCCAAGCTCGAGTCAATAACCTTCATGTAGTTGACCGGGTCGTCGTCCTCTATTCTTTTCCCGACTCCGAATTTTACTTCATCATCCCCATATCTCAAAGTGAGTGTTCCGTCATTCATATCTACCACCGCTTGGGCTGTGGCAAGAAAGGGTTTTCCTAGTATGAGGGGAACCTCGGTGTCTTCTTCCATATCTAGTATGACAAAGTCGGCTGGATAGACGAATCTGCCTACCTTTACCAAAACGTTTTCGACGACACCCTGTGGAAATTAGACGGAGCGATCAGCGAGTTGTATGCTCATTTTTGTGGGACTCGTGGTTCCCAAGCCGAGTCTTTTAAACATAGATGAGGGCATGAGGTTAATGCTAGCCCCAAGGTCGGCTAGAGCATTACGAACGGGGGATCCCCTATTGAACAGGGAATCGTGAAGCTTCCGGGATCGATTTTCTTTTGGGGAAGTTTATTGAGTACGAGTGCAGAGCATTCTTCGCCTAAATTGACTAATTGCAAATTTTCAATTTTCTTTTTATGCGTAAGGAAGTCCCTCATGAATTTAGAGTATTTGGGCATTTGGGTTAGGACCTCGATAAAAGGAATATTGACATGCAATTGTTTTAACAGACTTTCGAACTTTGCGAATTGCTCATTGGTCTTTTGACGAATTAACCTACCGGGGTATGGAACTCGAGGAGCCTTGGTAGGCTCTGGTGACGGAGGGGAGTTCTTCTCCTGCAGAGGTGTGGGTATTGTTTCTTCTGTTGGTGGTGGCGCTTCTGCAGGCCCTACGGTGCGGTTTCGTAGCGTGATGAGGTGAACTTGCGCTTTTGGGTTTGTTTCGGTATTGCTAGGTAATGCGCCTTGCGGTCTCTCGGCAAAATTTTGAGCTATTTGATTTAATTGTTTTTCTATGTTTTGAATGCTAGCTTGTTGATTTCTAAAATTTGATTCTAATTGTAGAAATCTTTCCGAGTTTTTCTTTTCAGTGTCGGAGATGAGGCGAGATATAGTATCTTCGAGCCTTTCTCGTCCACTTTGTTGAGTGAAATTTTGTGACTCATTTCTTGGTTGTTGAAAGTTTGTTCGTTGGGTTTGTTGGTTACTACTATTGCCGGGTTCCCTCCAACCAAGGTTTGGGTGGTTTCGCCATCCTTGGTTGTAAGTTCCCGTTGGGGGACCCGACGGCCTAGGTCTATTATCAATGTAGTTTACCATTTCTTGTTGATCGTCCGTTTCTTTCATACAACTCCAATTTTCATGTGACCCACCACACCCTTCACAAGCCATAACCGAGACTGTTTTTGTCATTTCCAATTTTTTTTATCTTTGAAGAAAGGGCCTCGATTTGGGCTTGTAAAGAAGTGCTTTCATCAACCTTATGGGCGCCCGGGGCAATAGATTTATTCCCCCGGGGGGTGTGCCATTGAAAATTGGTTTGAGCAATTTCCTCAATTTGATTATATATTTCGTGTGGGCGTCGATTACCTAAAAGTCCCCCGGAGCTAGAATCAAGTGTCTGCCTTGTGTGTGGCAACAATCCATTATAGAAAGTGGATACTTGTTGCCATATCGCAAGGCCGTGATGCGGACACTTGCGTAATAACTCCTTGAACCTTTCCCAAGTTTCATATAAGGATTCCCCGTCCTCTTGTGAATATGTATTAATTTCAGTCATTAATTTAGCAGTTTTAGCGGGAGGGAAATACTTATATAGAAATTTTTGGGCTAGTTCATCCAAGGTGTTTACCGATCCAGCTGGGAGGGCGTTGAGCCAAGCTTTCGCTCGGTCTTTCAGTGAGAAAGGAAACATACGGAGGCGGATGGCGTCATTTGATGCTCCGTTGATCCGAAAGGTATCACATATTTATAAGAAATTGGTGATATGTAGATGGGGATCCTCGTCCGCAAGCCCGTGGAAGGTTGCGGAGTTTTGGAGCATTTGTATCAAATGTGGCCGAAGTTCGAAGTTATTAGCTTCGACATTCGGAGCATTGATAGCGGTGCCTAGGTTACCTACGGTAGGTCGTAGATAATCCATAAGGGTACGTTGGTCCGCCATTGGAGGTGGATCACCCGAAACCTTCTCTTGGTTTTTAGCTTTTAACCTTTTTCTGAGAAAGCGTTCGGGTTCTTCTAGTGGTTCTTTTATGTCCTTATTGGAACTGGAGCTCATACACTACGTAAGGTTGACGTCGGGTTCCAAGTCCTGCAATAAAAACAGAAAAGAATGCTGGTCAGAAGGTTCACCACGGCCCCGTGTTCAGCGAACACGGCCCATGGTCGGAGTTTCAGTTAATATTTTTTCCAGACCCCAGTTACTGGAAGTTGGACACGGCCCCGTGTTGCACCGACACGGCCCCGTGGTCAGCCTTCTGTAACTTGGAAAACTAAAAACTGCCAGTAACGACGCTGGGCACGGCCCGTGTCCGACCAGGCACGGCCCGTGCTGAGCTCTGCAGAAGCTGAAAAACTAAGAAAAATCCTAAAAATTAAAAAGAAAAATAAAAATATGATTAGGCCATTGATTCCTAACTTTCTTAAAATTCTTGTGTCCCCGGCAACGGCGCCAAAAACTTGATGCGTGTGTAGTGTGTATATAATTTAGATATATAATTAAGCCCTTTTTACACCTTTAGCCAAGTTTTAAATTTATAAAACACGATATTCACTAACACTAAACACACATATGGGCAAGTGCACCCATCGTGGACGTAGTATAGTGTTGGTAAGATACCGAGGTCGTCCAAGGACACAAGAGCTTTTAATACCGGTTTATCCTCAACGTCTAATCAAATCAAAAAGTGAGAAAAATGTTTTTAAACTAAGAAAATAAAATCTAACTAAATGCTGAAAAGTAAAATAAAAATAAAAACAGATAGACAAGATGAATCACTTGGATCCGACTCGTGTATTAGTATAACCTTTGATTATTTTCGCACTTTTGCACTTGTTTAAGAGATTATCTTAGTTATTGTAGTAGGCCCCTCTTTTGAAGGCGACGTTACCCTCAACCCAGTAGTTTGAGTCAGCAAGGATACAATCCTAAAGGGTCGGATTATTGGAAGATAATGAATTAAGTTATTAATGCAAATTATGGTAGGCCCCGCTTTTGGCGGTGACGTTCCCCTCGGCTAAGTAGTCTGAGTCAGCAGGGATACAGTCCTAAATAGCCGGGTTATAGTATTAATAGTAGTTAACTTATGAGGGGGTCAAAGAGTTTGGATCCCTGCCATCCAATACCTATGGGCATTGAAGGAGATCCTACTAAATTTGACCCAGGTCCCTTGTAGGACCTCTAAACGCTGAACAAGGGCAAGACCCTTACCAAACCGTTCCCTTAACCCCCGACCAGGTAGCCAACATACCTCCATATAGACCGTGGAGATATGAATGGTGAAAATCTTTTATTTTATATAGACAGTAAAATAATGCCAAGACACCACGGACAAACGATAAGGAAAGATCACCTTCAACATAAGCAACTAGTTATTAAAGTCATTAATACAAAACCAAATAAAAAGTGCAAAAGATTAAAAATAAAAAGTATTATACTAAACACTTGTCTTCACCAAGTGATGTAAGAGACTTAGGCAAACATGGCCTTGATTGTCAAGAACTCTTACGATCAATCTTGGATCCCGAGACGACTCACACACTCTACGATGGATAATGGATGATGGTGGTGGATGATGGTGTTATGGTGGTGGTGGGTGGTGGATGAAGTGTGAGAGAGGTGGTGTGCCAAGGGATGAGATGGAATGAAACCAAGCACCCCTATTTATAGGCTGAACAGAAGGCTGGGCACGGCCCCGTGTCCGCTGGACACGCCCCCGTGCCCGTCTGATAGTCTCTCTCCTCATTAATTGTAATTCGCAATTACAATTAATGTGCCTGCTGTACTTTCACCACGCCCCCGTGCTCACTGGACACGGCCCCGTGGTGGGCAATGGAAGCTTCTACCAGTTTGTCTTTTATGCTGCTTCTTGGGCACGGCCCCGTGCTGGCTGAGCACGGGGCGTGTTCAGGCTTCTGTTTTCTCTTCTTTGCTTTGGAGGATGCCGTTGAGGGTCCGGGCAGTCTACTTTTATTCCTTTTCTTGTATTTATGCTAGAATTAGTTGTCTTTTTGCTTCTTTTGTGAATTTGAGCTAATTTCATCCTGAAAATACAAAAGGAAGACAAAAACACTCTTTTTCCAACATTAGTACTTAAAAAGGGTTAGTTTTATGCCTTAATTGATGTGATTTATATGTTGCATTTTACACACATCAACAGACATAGATATTCTCAAAACAAAACATGTTCCGACAACTCAAATTCAAATGAATAAATTGTCTTTGTTTCTAGACTCCATCCTACTTGATTCCACAAAAGCAGATAAAGTACAGCATCCTAGCAGATAGCATCCTAAACACCTGCCACATACGTTAAAGTAAAGGTCAATACACATGGTGTAAAGGTGAGCATACAAGTTTGCTAATAGTAATAAAGTTCGAAATCGTTTACGCATAACCAGCATGTAACATGTACAAAGTGAAGGCAAGTAGGTTGTAGAATGCGCAACACATAATCCCACTGGGACACGTGAAGTAAAGCCCTTAACAACCCCTGTCCACGACAGGTGCTGAGTCCAAACTATAGTACTATCGTTGCTAAGGTGTCAAGCAACAATCATTGTGTTAACATAACATACAAGCTTTCATCGAATAACACGTAGCATGCAATAACGGTCCGCGTATAAATAGTGTTTGCGTTGTGTGTAGATTGTGATTTAGAATAAGTAACGTATGTAACACCCAAAAGTGCGTAAAGCAAAAAGGGATCGAGTATACTCACAGATAGCGTTTAACAAGTAAACACTGTCTTGGATTGAAGGGAGCGCTGAGAGAGATTAGCCTGAACAGTTAACGATAGCATAAATGATAAGCGGCGCGTAAAACGGTTCGATAAACGGTACTTTGCACCAAGTGTCGGATGGCAATCCGATCGGATGCCAATCCGATCGGATGGCCAGTCGATCGGATGTTAATCCGTTCAAATGGTCATCTGATCGGATGGCCATTCGATTGGATTGACATCCTGTTTGGTAAGGATGTGTTTGTGTATGATGGCTTTGAGGTTTTCGTTGTAGCATTTTGAAAACAGAGAAGTATCTCTACCCTTCAGGTCGATCGATCGAACGGTGGTTCGATGGGGCAGTGATTCGATTAGTAGGACACTTAGTGAGAACAAGTTCACCGACAGGATTGTCACTCGATCGGATAGCAATCCGATCGGGTGGCAATCCGTTGGTTATTGAACATGTTGAAAATTGTTTAAGGGTTGAAGTTCCAAAAGTCACATGGTCGGATGGTCGTTTGATTGGATGGCAATCCGATCGGACGACAATCCATTCGACGTTCAGAATTCTTCGAAAGGTTTGAAGTAATGTTTAAATGTGGAACCAAGTGCAAGCCGATCAGATGGCTGTCCGATCGGATGGTAATCCGATCGGACGACAATCCGTCCTAACGACCTGATCATTCTTGGCACTTGATTTTTTTGATAGTTTTGCAACAAGGTTGGCTCCAGGAATGAGGTCGATACGAAAGTCGATATCATGACTTGGAGGCAGACCTGGAAGATCATCAGGGAACACATTTGGAAATTCACACACAACAGAGACATCGCTTATTCCAGGATTACCTTTATTTTCGTTCTCCGCTACTACAATGTTAGCCAAGAAAACTTTGTATTCCTTGCGGAGATACCTGCTAGCTTGGATACACGACATGAGCTTGAGACCTTTCAAGGCAGTTTCACCATAAACACACAATAGATCACCATTAGCAAGCGAGAAGCGAATCATCTTATCAAAACACACAACTTCAGCACGATTCTCACGAAGAAAATCCATGCCTACTATGACGTCAAAACTACCGAGCTGCATCGGAATAAGGTCGATAGGAAAGATGTGATTGTTGAGTTCGAGGTTACAATCACGAAGAACAGAATTAACGGCGACGGTTCTTCCAGAGGCAACTTCAACATCGAATGACGAAGGGAGATGGGCGCGCTTACGATTAAGGATCTTTTCGAATTCCAATGACACAAAACAGTTATCGACTCTAGGATCAAACAAACACAAAGCATATATACCATTCACAAGGAACGTACCATTAACCACATTGTTTTCGGCTTGAGCTTGACAGACGTTGATGTTGAAAGTACGTCCACGAGCTGCTTGCTGTTGTTGCTGTTGCTGTTGCTGCTGGGGCTCCTTCTGTTGTGGCTCTTGCTTCACCACTCGATTTGGACACATATTCGCAAAGTGGTTGGGATCACCACACACAAAGCAAGCTCTAGCATGGACCGCGGGTGCAGGAGCCGCTTGTTGGCCTTGAGGAGCGGGAGGTAGAGCTTGACGAGCAGGAGCTGGACCTTGAGCTGGAGCTGTAGAATGAAGTGGACCAGTACGGCAGTTGGCAGTGAAGTGGCCGTACATATTGCAGTGCACACAGTATCTACAGGCGATTCCTACTAGGTGGTGATAAGTGCACGTTGGGCAAGCAGGGTGAGGAACAATGTATGTACGCTTGTCCGGCGGTGCATAGGTAACTGGTGCTGCAGCTTGTCGGTGTTGGGGCTACGGTTGAGCTGGAACTAATTGGAGCGGGGCAGCGGTGGTCACAGCGCAATTTTTGCTACTGTTGTTGTTGTTCTTCCTCTTGCGACGAGAGGACTTTGATGACTATGGAGCGGCGGCGGTTTCAGCGGTTTCGGCGGTAGTAGCTTGATACAGATTCTTGAGGCTATGTCCCAAACACCAGCCTTGACTCACTTATCATTGATCTCAGCAGTGAGTAAGAAGGTTTCCTCAATGGTTGTTGTCTTGGCAGCTTGGACGAAATCAGCCATACAATCCGGAAGAGCACGGATGTATTTCTTGATAGTGATTTCGGGCGTCTTCACTTGGTCTGGACAGATTCTGCTGAGCTGCTTGAAACGAGCAGTCATAGCAGCGTTATCACCATCCTTCTGCTTCAGATGCCAGAACTCGTCCTCCAGCTTTTGGAGTTCATGGGGAGGGAAGAACTCTTTCATCGTCAGGTCCTTCAACTCATCCCACGTCAAACCATAAGCTGCGTCATTTCCTCTCTTGTTTCTCCCGGCCGTCCACCAGTCTAAAGCATGGGACTGGAAGAAGCCGGTGGCGTTAACAGTTTGCAGATTGTCAGGACAGTTGCTCTGACGCAAGGTGACTTCAATCGAATCGAACCATTGAAACATGGTCGTAGGACCATCTTCGCCGGTAAATTCTTTCGGTCCGCAAGCTTTGAACTGCTTGAAGATAAAAGCGGCTTTTGGCGAATCTGTTCGGGACTCTTCTGATGACTTGCTAGCGTTTTCATTCAGCTCGCTAACAAATCGCTGCTACTTGTGGATGCTCGCATGCTATGTTACTCGCTTATGCTATACTACTCGCTGTGTGATCGTTGATCGCAAACCGTTATGAAGGAGTGACATCATCCTAGAACACCTCAAATCCGATGATTTCACGGTTAAAAGTTAAGATTCAAAAGTGAAAAAGATGAAGGAGTGCGTGTAGATCATGGAAGTACAAGACTTAGGTTGAAAACTTACAAGAATTGCGAGAAATCGGGAGAAAGGAGGCTGAAGTGCGACTGGGTCGAGTAGGGAGCTGTCACATCAAGTGATGTGACAAGTGAGGGTATTTATAGGTATCCAAAAAGGGAAAGGGGACATGGATCGTATAGGTCACAGATCGGATGGCTGTCCGATCGGATGGCAATCCGATCGGATGGCCACTCGATCGGGCGGCCACTCGATCCTGGTGTCCGGCGTGTTGAGTTTCATCGTTTCGATTCGCGTGTTGAGCGTTGAGATGCGTTTCGAGCGAGGTTGCGATAGAATTACCCATTAGTTACACAAATAACCTAACTACTATAGCTAACATACAATCACTATAAATAACTGGCGTTTAGCGGTTGCGATTCGATTGCGATAGAGTTGCGATTACGTCTAGATTAATCACCACAGGACATAAACACAAACAAACATGCACAAGTAACACATATATAGCGCACACACGTAAAACAATATCCAGAACACATGATTCAGGTTGTGAATGCGATTGCGATGCGATAAGCGATAAAGCGATAAACATGCGATAAATAGCGATTTAAACCTCGATTATTAACATGTACTCCACGTAGTACAACTAATGCGATAAAACAAATAGATTAACTATAGGTCAAAGAAGTCAAAACAGGAGTTGAGCAAGGAGTGACAGATCGCAATTAGCAATCTTTTCTTCCTTTGACTTCAATGTTGACTTTGACTTTGACTTTCGAAACACGGGTGTTACAGCCTCCCCCTCTTAAGGGAATTTCGTCCAGAAATTAGGCTTTAGCCGTAACAAACAACTACGGGTACTTCGCCTTCATGTCGCTTTCAAGTTCCCAAGTGAACTCTGTGCCCCGTTTGCCTTCTCAGCGAACTTTCACAATGGGAATGTGTGAGCGCATGAGTTTCTTGGTCTGTCGGTCCATGATCTCGATAGGCTTCTCCACGAAGTTTAATGTTTCGTTCACTTGAAGATCCTCTAGAGAAGCTTGTAAATCATGCTCAGCCAGACACTTTCTGAGGTTCGAAACGTGGAAAGTCGGGTGGACGTTGTTAAGTTCCTCCGGTAGTACGAGTCTGTAAGCCACTTTTCCGATCCTTTCCAGAATCTTAAAGGGTCCAACATATCGAGGCGCGAGCTTTCCTTTCTTGTCGAATCTGACCACACCCTTCCATGGTGATACCTTTAGGAGTACATGGTCAACAACGTCAAATTCAAGGGGCTTGTGTCGTCTATCGGCGTAACTTTTCTGATGACTCCGAGCTTTCAGCAGATTGTCTCGAATTTGGAGGATTTTGTCAGTCGTTTCTTACAACAGCTCGGGACCGGTTATTTGCGAGTCACCGATCTCGTGCCATACAATAGGCGATCGACATTTTCTTCCGTATAATGCCTCAAATGGTGCCATTTGAATGCTGGAATGATAACTGTTATTGTACGAGAATTCGACCAGAGGTAAGTATGCATCCCAATTACCACCGAAATCTATGACACACGAACGGAGCATGTCATCAAAGGTACGAATCGTTCTTTCAGTCTGCCCGTCGGTTTGGGGATGGAATGCGGTACTTAGATTAAGTGTAGTACCGAGAGCAGATTGAAACGTTCCCAAAGACACGAGGTAAACTGACCATCACGGTTAGAGATGATGTCGCGAGGCGTCCCATGTCGACAAGTGATCTCGTTGGTGTAGATTCAGGCTAATTTTTCTACCTTGTAGTCTTCTCGTATCGGTAGAAAATGAGCTGATTTAGTCAAACGGTCAACGATAACCCAAATGCTATCGTGACCTGAGGTGGTACGCGGAAGTTTCATTATGAAATCCATGGCTATACTCTCCCATTTCCACATAGGGATCTCGGGTTGGACGAGCAAGCAAGAGGGTCTTTGGTGCTCGGCCTTGACTTTCGAGCAAGTCAGGCACTTCGAAACATAGAGAGCGATATCTTATTTCATGCCCGGCCACCAGTACTTGTAGCGAAGGTCCTGGTACATTTTATCGGCACCGGGATGAATAGAATATCGAGACTTTTGGGCTTCGTCCATTAGAATCTGTCGTAAATCGGTCCGCTTAGGGATCCAAATTCGGTCTAGATAATGGAATATCCCATTCGACTTATTCACTAATTGGGCTCCATCATTGAGAATCATTTCCTTCTTCAAAGTGTGCTCGGTAAAGCATGCATGTAGGGCTTCGCGGATGAGAGTTTCCAGATGATACTGGGCGGGAACATTACGAACGCTAGGCAAATAACTTTGTCTGTTGAGGGCGTCGACAACGACATTTGCTTTGCCAGGATGATAACGGATCTCACAGTCGTAATCGTTGAGAAGTTCCATCCATCGGCGTTGATGCATATTCAGTTCTTTTTGGCTGAAGATGTGTTGTAGGCTCCTATGGTGGGTGAAGACCGTACACTTAGTACCGTAAAGATAGTGTCGCCAAATCTTCAACGCAAAAACAACTGCGCCTAGCTCGAGGTCATGGGTTGTATAGTTCTTCTCGTGGATCTTGAGCTGACGAGACGCGTAAGCGATGACCTTGTCCCGTTGCATGAGAACACAACCAAGACCAAGGTTCGAGGCATCACAATAGACAACGAAGTCATCGTTTTCGTCGGGTAAAGCAAGGACGGGAGCATTGCAAAACATGTGCTTGAGGGTTTGAAAGACAGTCTCTTGTCCAGTTCCCCAAACAAAAGGCTTGTCTCTGTGTGTGAGAGAAGTAAGCGGCACAGCGATTTTAGAGAATCCTTCGATAAATCGGCGATAATTGCCCGCTAGTCCGAGAAAAGAACGGACTTCAGACGGGTTCTTTGGTGTAACCCAACTCTTAACAACTTCGATCTTCGCGGGGTCGACGTGAATACCTTGACTATTGACAATATGACCGAGGAATTGAACCTCCTTTATCCAAAATTCACACTTGGAGAATTTGGCATAGAGTTGATTCCCTTGGAGTAGCTCGAGAACCAAACGTAGATGCTGCGCGTGTTCGGCTTTCGACTTGGAATAGATCAAGATATCATTGATGAACATGATGACGAAGCAGTCAAGAAATGGTTTACACACGCGATTCATCAAATCCATGAAAACCGCGGGTGCGTTGGTTAAACCAAAAGGCATAACAACGAACTCATATTGGCCGTAACGGGTGCGAAAAGCGGTTTTGGGTATATCCTCCTCTTGAATGCGTAATTGGTGATAGCCTGAGCGCAGATCGATCTTTGAAAAACATGAAGCACCTTGCAATTGATCAAACAAATCATCGATTCGAGGCAGGGGATAGCGATTCTTGATTGTTAGCTTATTCAACTCCCTATAGTCGATGCACATCCGGAACGACCCATCCTTCTTTTTGACGAAAAGGATTGGTGCGCCCCAAGGAGAGGTGCTAAGGCGAATGAAGCCTTTATCAAGCAATTCCTGGAGTTGACTCGAGAGTTCGTGCATTTCAGATGGAGCGAGACGATAAGGCGCTTTAGCAAGAGGGTTGGCTCCAAGAATGAGGTCGATACGACAGTCGATATCACGACTTAGAGGCAGACTTGGAAGATCATCAGGGAATACATTTGGAAATTCACACATAACGGGGACATCGCTTATTCCAGGATTACCTTTATTTTCCTTCTTCGCTACTACAATGTTAGCCAAGAAAACTTTGTATTCCTTGCGGAGATACCTGCTAGCTTGGATACACGACATGAGCTTGAGACCTTTCGAAGCAGTTTCACCATAAACACACAATAGATCACCATTAGCAAGAGAGAAGTGAATCATCTTATCGAAACACACAACTTCAGCACGATTCTCACAAAGAAAATCCATGCCTACTATGACGTTAAAACTACCGAGCTGCATCGGAATAAGGTCGATAGGAAAGATGTGATTGTTGAGTTCGAGGGTACAATCGCGAAGAATAGAATTAACGGCGACGGTTCTTCCGGTGGCAACTTCACCATCGAATGACGAAGGGAGATGGGCGCACTTACGATTAAGGAGCTTTTCGAATTCCAACGAAATAAAACAGTTATCGGCTCCAGTATCAATCAAACACGAAGCATATATACCATTCACAAGGAACGTACCATTAACCACATTGTTGTCGGCTTAAGCTTGACGGACGTTGATGTTGAAAGTACGTCCACGAGCTGCTTGTTGTTGCTACTGCTGCTGGGGTTGCTGCTGTTGTGGCTCTTGCTTCACCACTCGATTTGGACACATATTCGCGAAGTGGTTGGGATCACCACACGCAAAGCAAGCTCTAGCATGGACCGCAGGTGCAGGAGCCGCTTGTTGGCCTTGAGGAGCGGGAAGTAGAGCTTGATGAGCAGGAGTTGGACCTTGAGCTGGAGCTGTAGTATAACGTGGACCAGTACGGCAGTTGGCGGTGAAGTGGCCGTACATATTGCAGTGCACACAGTATCTACAGGCGATTCCCACAGGATGGTGATAAGTGCACGTTGGGCAAGCAGGGTGAGGACCAGTGTATGCACGCTTGGCCGGCGGTGAATAGGTAAATGGTGCTGGAACTGATTGGAGCGGGGCAGCGGTGGTGACAACACAATTTTTGCTACGGTTGTTGTTGTTCTTCCTCTTGCGACGAGAGGACTTTGATGACTGCGGAGCGGCGGCGGTTTCAGCGGTTGCGGTGGTAGTAGCTTGATGCAGATTCTTTGAGGCTTTGTCACCAGCCTTGACTCACTTATCATTGATCTCAGCAGCGAGTAAGAAGGTTTCCTCAATGGTTGTTGTCTTGGCAGCTTGGACGAAATCAGCCACACAATCCGGAAGAGCACGGATGTATTTCTTGATGGTGATTTCGGGCATCTTAACTTGGTCTGGTCAGATTATGCTGAGCTGCTTGAAGCGAGCAGTCAAAGCAGCGTTATCACCATCCTTCTGCTTTAGATGCCAGAACTCGTCCTCCAGCTTTTGGAGTTCATGTGGAGGGCAGAAATCTTTCATCATTAGGTCCTTCAACACATCCCACGTCAAACCATAAGCTGCGTCATTTCCTCTCTTGTTTCTCTCAACCGTCCACCAGTCTAAAGTGCGAGACTGGAAGAAGCCGGTGGCGTTAACAGTTCGGAGATTATAAGGACGGTTGCTCTGATGCAAGGTGACATCAATCGAATCGAACCATTGAAACATGGCCATAGGACCATCTTCACCGGTAAATTCTTTCGGTCCGCAAGCTTTGAACTGCTTGAAGCTAAAAGCAGCTTTCGGCGAATCTGTTCGGGACTCTTCAGACGACTTGCTAGCGTTTTCATTCAGCTCGCTAACAAATCGTTGCTACTTGTGGATGCTCGCATGCTATGTTACTTGTTTATGCTATACTACTCGCTGTGTGCTCGCTGATCGTAAACCGTTATGAAGGAGTGACATCATCCTAGAACACCTCAAATCCGATGATTTCAGCGTCAAAATTTAAGATTCAAAACTGAAAAAGATGAAGGAGTGCGTGTAGATCATGGAAGTACAAGATTTAGGTTGAAGACTTACAAGAATTGCGAGAAATCGGGAGAAAGGAGGCTGAAGTGTGGCTGGGTCGAGTAGGGAGCTGTCACATCAAGTGATGTGACAAGTGACGGTATTTATAGGTGGCCAAAAAGGGAAAGGGGACATGGATCGGATAGGTCACCGATCGGATGGCCACTCGATCGGGCGGCCACTCGATCCTGGTGTCTGGCGTGTTGAGTTTCGTCGTTTCGATTCGCGTGTTGAACGTTGCGATGCGTTTCGAGTGAGGTTGCAATAGAATTACCCATTAGTTACACAAATAACCTACTACCATATCTAACATACAATCACTATAAATAACTGGCGTTTAGCGGTTGCGATTCGATTGCGATAGAGTTGCGATTACGTCTAGATTAATCACCACAGGACATAAACATAAACAAACACGCACAAGTAACACATATATAGCGCACACATGTAAAACAATATCCTGAACGCATGATTCAGGTTGCGAATGCGATTGTGATGCGATAAGCGATAAAACGATAAACATGCGATAAATAGCGATTTAAACCTCGATTATTAACATGTACTCCACATAATACAACTAATGCGATAAAACAAATAGATTAACTACAGGTCAAAGAAGTCAAAACAAGAGTTGAGCAAGGAGTGACAGATCGCAATTAGCAATCTTTTCTTCCTTTGACTTCAATGTTGACTTTGACTTTGACTTTCGAAATACGAGGTGTTACACAACGGGAGGTGCATTGTTGTAGTTATAACCCAAATAAGCTTGCTGCTCAAACGGGTTGTACCCAGCTGCACCTGGGTAAGAAGGAATTGGGTTTTCATAACCCATGGGTGGTGCTGGTACGACTGTTGCAGAGTCGACTTCAGAAATTGCATTTAAGGCCCACCCATTTGCGGGTCATCATACAGCGGCGAGTAGTTGTTATTGCTGGAGTGTTGGGGGGTGCTGAAGTGGAAACCCCCACGCACGGACATTCGTGCAGTTCTTCTCCACCTCGATGGCTCTAGAGGCGGTGGCTTCTCTGACACTAGTGGTGGCGGTGGCGTGACCGCCTGAAAATGTGGGTCCTCGGAAGGGACCTGCTAGTGTGGTGGTGAGTTGCAGTGAGGGGGAGTATACTCCCACTTGTATGAAGCCCATCTTTCGGCCTAGATATCAGGGCCCCTGTAAGGCGAACCATGAAAGGATGATCCGCTAGA
This sequence comes from Helianthus annuus, assembly GCF_002127325.2. Classification (NCBI taxonomy): domain Eukaryota; kingdom Viridiplantae; phylum Streptophyta; class Magnoliopsida; order Asterales; family Asteraceae; genus Helianthus; species Helianthus annuus. The sequence goes on along the minus strand of NC_035448.2, from coordinate 197,552,294 downwards.
AATCTCGATGGGATGCATCGGCGTCCCAGATGGTGGCATCTCAGGATCTGGATCATCGTCCACATCCATGTTTTGGTACTCTGGAAAATGATCAGCTGGTCCCAAAGGGTTTTGGCCCTCTGGTTCTTCAATTTGGTTCATCGGGTTGAACCGGCTCTGAAAATAGGGTGTTGGGTTCTGGAAGGAATGGTATGAACCTGAACGCTGCAAAGGTATGAAAGAATGATGTGAATCGTGAGGCTCTTCATCCTGATGCGGCCCGAATGAATAATGGTAAGATGGTGAGGAGCTAAGAGAGACAGAGCGTCTCGCGGGCTCAAGGTATGTCCTCCAGTCTTCATGAGGACTTGATCCAAGTGATGCGAAGGGTGTGCGCCGGTGATATGGCCCAGCTTCGTGATCATTCCTAGTTAAAATTGGTGCCTTTCCTCGTCCTCCACGTCCTCTCACTCTTGATGGCATGTTTGCTTGTAGTCTTGTCAAAACAAGAAAAACAACAAAAAGATATAAACCAATTAAGATTAGGATTAGTCCTAGGTCTTTTGACTACACTCGGAAGTCAAGGAATGTGAAACTGTGTCATTGAGATTAAACACAAAAGGCTAGTGTTTAATTCACTCAATGTTGGCTCTGATACCAACCTGTCACACCCCGATATTTCCAAGTATTACCGGTGGGCCCGGTGGGGAGTATTGTGACGTAGTTGATATCATCATAGTCAATAATCACAGTTAATGCACAGCGGAAGTCTTGGTAGAAAATAATAATACAAACCGAAATGAAAATATAATTAAATATTACACAAACGGTTGTATGTGGATCCACAGGCGGATCTAAAACATAAAGTAAATTATTGTTCGACAGACTTTAAGTATTAAGAGCTTGCAAGACTCTTTACCTAATACTCAGGAGCTTCCAGCCAATTTCGCGTAGTACCTGCAACTTAATCTTTTTGAAAAATACGTTAGTTTTCACTGGTAAATACAATTAACTGACTCTTTTGAAAACATTTATAAAAATTGATTTAATTGCACAAGGCACAAATCTTTTATAACTTGGGACAATTGTATAAAATAGTCTTGTATACAGATTTACATGTTTGTCGTACGTTCAGGGCCTGGGTTAGAAGCCGAGACAAGATTAATAGACACACCACTAGTATAAGCCCACAAGAGGTTTTCTCACGAGTGAGATACCGTTTTACATACGCAACTGTCAGGTGTATGCCTACACCCCGTGCTTAAGTCGTGGCCATTTTAAATGAATGAGCCGAGAATATCCAGGACACGGTCATATTAACCCCCAAATGCTTTATATCAAACAAAACAGATTAAAACGAGTTATCTCAATGATTTAACCACTAATCGATTAAATATTCAATACCCGACCAAGCGGTAATAATTTACCGTATCCCAAGCCCGTATAAGGGAAAATAAGTTAAAAGTATTTACCTGAGCAAAAATTGTAAATTATACTCAGCCGTATATTCTAATCAGCAAGTGTGGGTAGCTTTTACAGGGCTCCTAATCTGGAACGAAGGTTTTAATAACCTATTAGATTCCTAACGGGTCTTATTTAAGTTGTAACTTAGACCGGCTAGTTTTAAAGAAAAGTTTACGGTACGAAACGCAAGATTAAGTGGTGACCGGATTGGAATGTAATTTAGACCCAGACAAGTATGGAGACTTGTATAACATGGGTAAACTAAATACATTCTGGATTTTGAAGTAAAAACGATAAAGTTTGACCCGTTTCGGCTAACTTATGCAAACTAGTTACATAAACCGTACCGAACGCGTATATGCATAACAGGTAACCGAATGAGTCATGTACAAGTTCCATAAGTTATTATGCTTAAAATATGTTGTGATATCAGTAGGATATCTTCAATTATGCCCAAAACGAATTTCAAACCAATTTAAGCCCCGAAAGGGTAATTTAGTCATTTTAAAGTTTATAAAAGAGGTTTAATAGCAAACTGAGGTTCTGGTCTAAAATATTCAGTAAAATATTTATTTTATCAAGTTACATCAGTATGATATCATACATATGTGAGGTTTATCATTTATGGCCAAACTATGCACCGTAGGGGCATTTTGGTCATGTCACATATGCTTTTAAGGTCAAATTTGGAAGTCTGAGTTCAAGACTTATACTTACTATTAAAGTATTAAAATTTATTTATAAAATCAGTAGATAACAAGTCTTAGGCGTTAAATATGGTTTTAAACCATACTATGCGCCTATTAAGCGTAAAAGTCGGTATTTGACGATATTTGAGATGTTTTTGAATTTCTGAGATTTTTATCAGACTTGAATACTTAATATATTTTATTTAATATATAACATCAGTAGGAAAAGGTTTGACATGTAAATGATGTGTAAAACTCATTTTATTAATGAAAAGGGTATTATCGTCAATTACCGAATTTACACAAGAACTCTATGTTATGGTCAGTATAAAATCTGACCAAAAATTCCAAAAATCCCTAAAAAGTATATCATGATAGTGGGTAGCAAGTTTGGTGCCAAAAATTGGGTTTAAATATGATTTATGCTAATAATGCAATTTAATTAACAAAAAGTTTTGTTTTACGATATCTTGCATAACTTTTATTTGAGACCAGAAACTGATGTCAAATTTATTGGACATACTTATAAATTAGTAATAAAGCTTTTTGTCATCTCACATTTTCAAAAATCTCATTTTTATAACATAAGGGCAAAATGGTCAACTTTTAAGCATTTAACGAAAACATGCAAATGATCTCTGATTTCTAAGGGACCATGTAGTATGACCTCAGAGGGTTATACTAACATATATTATGCTCTCAATGGAACCCTAAGGCATAACTAAACTAAGCTAATTCGGGTAAGAACTCAAAGTCAAAGCAAAAGTCTACTTTTGCGACTTTCGATTGTGAACCGAGCCTAATACTCGGAATTGTCAGGTTGAACATGCCTAAACATGTTCTTATATTATTTACCAAGTTATTTAAGTGATAAAACGTATTTTATAGCTTCTACATTATCAGTTATGAATTATTTTCTAAAAACTGCCTCGTTTGACTTTTCTATTCATAACTTTGACCTGACAATTGACTGAGTGAACGTGATAATTAGGAGGTGCCCTTTTGAAGGATTATCACCTACTTAATTACCAACGCATAGCCACTTTCAATTCGAATATGTAACACCCCAAATTCTAATAAAGATTAATTGAATGTTTATATGTTTTAAATGATTAGTTAGTTATAAATGAATAATGAAAGTTAAAGGTTAGGAAATATATAATAATGATAACTTAAATAACCTTGAGGTGTTAAACTTGTAAATATGATTAGTAACATTATAAAAAAATTAAAAACCCAGTTAGTGGGTGTGTGTGGGTGGCGACCAAGAAGCAGGAAGGAGAAGAAACCCTTCTCCTTCATAATAACTCAAGAAATTCAGGGATTTAATGTGTTGTTGATCCAGAAAACGAATGCATGAAGTTAATTCCTTGCTAATCTAAGCATATCGAACATAAGGTAAGTTGAATGTTGTGTTTTGATGCATATTCATGAAACTAGGGTTTAATCAACTCGTGAAATTGAAGAAATTGAATTGATGTATGGATTAGAATCATCATTAGAAGATGTTTTATGCCTAAATTCATTTGTATTGAAGGGTTGAAGTAAAACCCGCTTAATCTAGTAGTTTAGTGATCTTGTAGTTCCATAAATTGAATATTGTGATGGATGAATGTATGAGTACTAGTAAAATTGATGAACTACTATGATTTTAGAATGAGTGAGTTATGTGATTTTGATTGATAAGGAGTTGTGAAGACTACTAGAGAAATTATGCATAAAACACTTGTACTTAGTGCTAAGATTGTTATACGCACACCAAGTGTTCGATTAAATGCTTGAATAGTTGATTCATGTAACTTTGAGTGAATTAGGATGCGTTACTCTATGTGTGAAAATATGGATATGATAATTGTGAAAAAGTGTATGTGGAATGCGAATTTCATATGAATGTGAAAGCTAAGTAAATAAATGAGATGATCTAAGTAAAGAATGAAATTATGTGTAGGAATCAAGGAAGAAGGAGGAAGCTCCGGTTCGCAACAACAATCACAAGAACGAGGTAAGTTTGCTACTTACAAGTTTATTCAACAACATTAGTAGTTTGTTCCTTTAAATATTAGTTTCTTATTGGTAGTCATTGTATTAAAATGAGAACGCGAAAGTAGAGCTCCGTAACGGTCCGTGATGAACGGGTCGGATCGGGTTAGAATGAGAATGAATAAGTGAAGTTTTTTTAATGTTCCGTGTAAACGGGTTATGATAGAATGAGTTGGAGAGAAAGATGTAACGAAGTTGGTTACATAAAAAAGAAAGTCGAATATAAGAATGACTTAGTCATGTATGGTTCAAAATTTAATTGGTAATTATTGGTTCACCGAGTTCATTAATGCGTTAGTTGAAATATGAGTATTACGCTAATGTTGTTTGTTGTAATGGTTGTATGTAAATCTCAAGTTTAAATGCTATTGCATCGCTCGGAACCGAACACACCTTGAACGCCTTTATGCGCTTCCGCAATCATTTATGTATCATCAATGGGTCAATATTTTGGTTTAATTAGGCTATGTTGGTAGTTATAAACTCTAAACTTGAAGTTGTAAACCTTTTGTCAAACACTAGTTGTAATGGTCACTTTGAAAGTTTCTAAAGTGTTATGAAATTTACTATGTCTTTTTAAATTGCGTTATAAGTCAATTGTTGAATGTTATTAAACAGGGAATTGCTTATTTTACGAACGGGTCATGCCCGAATTTTTTTTAGACAATAGTATGAATTATTGTATTTTCGGATTTAGAACTTTGGGCGTTTCAAGTTGGTATCAGAGCCTAGGTTTGAGGGATTCAAGTACCAAGTGCTTGAACTCAAACCGAAAGCTTGTGCAAGTGTGTGTTCGTTCCGAAGCGCAATGCAAGTAAGTAAATTGTAAACTTTGATTATACTTATAGTTATGAGGTTTTAAAGTTTGTATTTAAGTAAAAGGTTAGAGCTGGAATGTTCATTATGTTACTAAATGTTCATTATGTTACTAAATGTTCATCATTTTACTGGAATGTTCATTATGTTACTAGAATGTTCATCATGTTACTGGAATGTTCATTATGTTAATAGAATGTTCATTATGTTACTAGAATATTCATCATGTTACTGGATTGTTCATTATGTTAATAGAATGTTTATTATGTTACTGAATGTTCATCATGTTACTAAATGTTCATCATTTACTGGAATGTTCATTATGTTACTAGAATGTTCATCATGTTACTAAATGTTCATCATTTTACTGGAATGTTCATTATGTTACTAGAATGTTCATCATGTTACTGGAATGTTCATCATGTTACTGGAATGTTCATTATATTAATGGAATGTTCATTATGTTAATAAATGTTCATTATTTTACTGAAATGTTCATCATGATCTAAACGATACAACATGATCGTCGGTGACGATAATGCACGAAGTATAAATTGTAAATGGAATGTAGTATGATAATACAAGTTTATATGTGATGAAGAGGTGTATGAAAGGAAACTCTAATGAATAGAATGAATGTTTTCTATAGATGACGAACACAGGGAATGTAGATGATGCTGAAGTAGCACGACAAGAAGCATTCGATAATAAGATTATGGAAGCGGCAGAAAAGGTTATACATACTAACCTTCCCCAGTTAGCTCAAGAAGTCGAAAGCCGTGTTTTAGGGGTAGTAGATGCTATGATGACTAGTAAGATTGAGGAGTTAATGGAAATGTTTGAAGGGTCTAGAAGCAAAAGTAAGGAACGAAGGTGTACATACAAGGGTTTTATGGCATGCAATCCCTACTCGTTCAATAGGGAGGTTGATCCAATAAAATGTCAAAGGTGGATAGCAAATATTGAAGTTGTGTTCATACGTAGCCGATGCGAGAAGGAAGATCAAGTAATGTTTGCTATGGGTCAGCTTCAACAACAAGCTAAGGATTGGTGGGATACGCAATGTAAGGAGTTAGGGGAAGAGAAACTTCAAACGTTAACTTGGCAAGAATTCAAGGAGTCGTTCCTGAAGTATCATTGCCCGCAATCGGCAATTGATAGAATACAAGAGGATTGCTTGCGTATTCGCCAACAAGATGAATCTATTGATGAAATCACCAACACCTTCTTTGATAAGCTAAAGTTTTGTGACGACTTTGTCAAGTCTGAAAGAATGAAGATAAATCGGTATCACGGCATGTTGAAGGCTGAATATAGGGAATTCATCACTCCCTCGAGGTGTGAAACTTTGAATGAACTTATCAACTGGGCTCGGGATAGAGAGATAGAACTGAAGCGACAAGTAGAAAGGGGGGAGAAAGGCTGAAAAGCCCACAACTATGAGTCCGTCCAAGAAACATAAGCAGCATGACAATAGAAACAAAGGAGGATCTAAAAGCAGTATTCCTCCATGCAAAACTTGTGGGAAGCTTCATACTAGAGAATGTCTATTGGGGAAGAAGGGATGCTACAACTGTGGTCAGGAAGGGCATCCTTACTATAAGTGCCCTAGTCCCGTGAGGACGTGTTTCAATTGCTTGTACTCCTGGTCACGTCAAAGCCGAATGTCCAAAGCTTAAACAAAAGGAGCAAAAAGATGGAAAGAAGGATGAAAATCAGAAGGCTCAGGGAAGGATGTTTCAGATTACCACGGAGGAAGCTAAGGTTCTACCAAATGTTGTATCATGTATTTTCTTAGTCAACCTAATACCCGTGAATGTGTTATTTGATTCTGGTGCTAGTAGGTCTTTTGTTTCGAGTGAACTTATGTGTCATCCCTCTGGAAAGGAACGAATGTCTATACCCTTAGAAGTAGAAGTAGCGGATAGAAAAAGTTATTTACTAACTGAAGTTTGCAGAAATTGTAAGATTACCATAGAAAATGAAGACTTAGAAATAGATCTTATTCCTATGGTTTTGGGGGAATTTAAAGTAGTAGTAGGAATGGATTGGTTATCCCGTTATCATGCGGAAATTCGATGCGAGGCGAAAGTCATTCATGTATTGTCGCCTAATGGGGCTCGAGTAAGTATTTGTGGGGAAAGAAAATTAGAGACAAAATTGTGCACGATTGTTGAGGTAGTTAAGCACGCAAGAAATGATAGTAAGACATTTTTGGCTTACGTAGTAGACGCAAGATAAAAGACGCCTGAAATTGGAGAATTAGAAGTTGTGAACGAGTACCCGGACGTGTTTCTGGATGAATTACCAGGATTACCACCCGAGCGAGAGGTGGAATTCCGAATTGAATTAAACCTGAGCGCCAAGCCAGTGGCCAAAGCTCCCTATAGATTAGCTCCCACTGAAATGCGAGAGCTAATGACACAGATACAAGAATTGCTTGATAAGGGCTTCATACGCCTGAGTGTGTCACCTTGGGGAGCCCCGATACTTTTTGTGAAAAAGAAAGATGGTTCGATGAGCATGTGCATCGACTATCGAGAGTTGAACAAGTTGACAGTGAAAAATAGATATCCTCTACCTCGAATAGATGATCTTTTTGATCAATTGCAAGGAGCGAGTTGGTTTTCGAAATTGATCTGCGCTCAGGATATCATCAACTACGGGTACGAGAGGAAGATGTTGCGAAAACCGCGTTTAGAACCCGATATGGACATTACGAGTTTTTAGTAATGTCATTTTGGCTAACTAATGCACCGGCCGCATTCATGGATCTTATGAATAGGGTATGCCGGCCCATGTTGGATAAGTCTGTAATAGTATTTATAGACGATATCCTGGTTTACTCTCGTAATAGAGCCGGACATGCAAATAATTTGCGTGAAGTATTAGAAACTCTTTGAAAGGAAAAGCTTTACGCAAAGTTTTCAAAGTGTGCCTTTTGGCTTAGAGGAGTGCAATTTCTCGGCCATGTCATTAATAAGGATGGTGTCTTGGTGGACCCAACTAAAGTGGAGGCCGTTATGAACTGGGTTCCTCCAAAGAACCCGAGCGAAGTAAGAAGTTTTCTGGGTTTGGCTGGGTATTATCGAAGGTTTATACAGGATTTTTCCATAATAGCATTACCCTTGACCGAACTGACTAAGAAAAATTAGAATTTTGTATGGGGTCCTGAGCAAGAGAAAGCATTCCGAACTTTAAAGAGTAGACTGTCTAACGCACCAGTTTTAACCTTACCCGAGGGATCAGAAGACTTGGTGGTTTATACCGATGCTTCACTTCACGGGTTGGGAGTTGTTTTAATGCAACAGGGTAAGGTGATAGCCTATGCCTCAAGGCAGCTTAAACCACACGAAAGCAACTAGCTAACCCACGATCTAGAATTGGCTGCAGTAGTATTAACGTTGAAACTGTGGCGACATTATCTATACGGAACGAAATGCACAATATATTCAGACCACAAAAGTCTCAAGTATTTCTTCGAACAAAAAGACTTGAATATGAGACAACAAAGGTGGTTGGAATTAATTAAGGATTATGATTGCGAAATCCTTTATCACCCGGGGAAGGCTAATATTGTAGCTGATGCATTAAGCCGGAAGGAATACCCACCACCCATACAAGTTAAATCAATGAGAATGACAGTCACTCCTAAACTTTTGGAGTTAATCAAAGAGGCCCAAACAAAGTCCCTAAATGCTAATGATCCAATGAAGGAAAGAACGAAAGGCTTAGTTGATGAATTAAAAATGAATGCTGACGGCATCATGACCAGGTATGGTCGAATCTGGGTACCTTGGTTGTGTGAAGTAAAATCGCTGTTACATGAGGAGGCCCACAAATCTCGTTATGCGGTACACCCCGGAGCAACAAAAATGTATCCAGATTTGAAGAAAGGATATTGGTGGCCCGGAATGAAACGCGACATTGTCAAATATGTGGCTAAGTGCTTGACATGTTCCCAAGTGAAGGCGGAGCACCAAAAACCGTATGTTAAATTACAACCTTTAGAAGTACCATTTTGGAAATGGGAAGACATAACCATGGATCTCGTTACAAAGCTTCCTAAGACAAAATTAGGTCACGATGCTATTTGGGTTATAGTCGACCGACTTACTAAAAGTGCTCACTTTTTGCCCATACGAGAAACTATTTCATCTGAAAAGTTGGCGGAGATTTTATACGAATGAAATAATAGCTCGTCACGGAGTACCCGTGTCTATTATGTCGGATCGTGACACAAGATTCACGTCTCGGTTTTGGCGTAGATTTCATGAAGATGTGGGCACAAACTTGCGATTGAGTACCGCGTACCATCCACAAACGGATGGACAGTCAGAAAGAACTATACAAACGTTAGTAGATATGTTGAGGGCTTGCGTCATAGATTTTGGGGGTAACTGGGACGACCATTTGCCGTTGATAGAGTTCGTGTATACTAACAGTTATCATAGTAGTATTCAAATGGCGCCATGTGAATTGTTGTACGGTAGAAAGTGTAGAACCCCTGTGTGCTGGGGAGAAATCAGGCAGCGTGAACTCGCTCCTAAAGATGTTGTGGCGATAACAAATGAAAAGATCGATCTAGTGTGGGCTCGTTTGAAGGCAACACAAGACCGGCAAAAATCTTACGCAGACAAAAGAAGGCGTCCCATTGAATTTCAGTAAGGTGATCGGGTATTCTTAAAGGTCTCGCCGTGGAAGGGCATCATACGGTTCTGTAAACGAGGGAAGTTAGGCCCTTGGTACAATGGGTCGTTCAAAATTATAGCCCGGGTTGGCAAGGTGGCATATCAGTTGGAATTACCTCCGGCTCTAGATGGAATCCATAACACTTTTCACGTGTCACAACTAAGGAAATGCCTCGGGGATGAAACGGCATATGTGCCACTTGAGGATATTGAACTGGATGAGAAAATGAACTATGCTGAAAGGCCGGTGGCTATCAAGGATTCAAAAGTAACGCATCTTTGAAATAAAGCCATTCGACAAGTTCTAGTTCAATGGCAACATCGGAAATGATCGGATCTAACATGGGAATCAGAAGATGAAATGCGAAAGCACTACCCGTCATTATTTGGTACGTATTAAGGTTTCGGGGACGAAACCTCTTTTAAGGGGGGTAGATTTGTAACACCCCAAATTCTACTAAAGATTTATTGAATGTTTATATGTTTTAAATGATTAGTTAGTTATAAATAAATAATGAAAGTTAAAGGTTAGGAAATATATAAGAATGATAACTTAAATAACCTTGAGGGGTTAAACTTGTAAATATGATTAGTAAGATTATAAAAAAATTAAAAACCCAGTTAGTGGGTGTGTGTGGGTGGCGACCAAGAAGCAGGAAGGAGAAGAAACCCTTCTCCTTCATAATACCTCAAGAAATTCAGGGATTTAAGGTGTTGTTGATCCAGAAAACGAATGCATGAAGTTAATTCCTTGCTAATCTAAGCATATCGAACATAAGGTAAGTTGAATGTTGTGTTTTGATGCATATTCATGAAACTAGGTTTTAATCAACTCATGAAATTGAAGAAATTGAATTGATGTATGGATTAGAATCATCATTAGAAGATGTTTTATGCCTAAATTCATTTGTATTGAAGGGTTGAAGTAAAACCCACTTAATCTAGTAGTTTGGTGATCTTGTAGTTCCATAAATTGAATATTGTGATGGATGAATGTATGAGTACTAGTAAAATTGATGAACTACTATGATTTTAGAATGAGTGAGTTATGTGATTTTGATTGATAAAGAGTTTTGAAGACTACTAGAGAAATTATGCATAAAACACTTGTACTAGAGAAACTATTGCATCGCTCAGAACCGAACACACCTTGAACGCCTTTATGCGCTTCCGCAATCATTGATGTATCATCAATGGGTCAATATTTTGGTTTAATTAGGCTATGTTGGTAGTTATAAACTCTAAACTTGAAGTTGTAAACCTTTTGTCAAACACTAGTTGTAATGGTCGTTTTGGAAGTTTCTAAAGTGTTATGAAATTTACTATGTCTTTTTAAAATGCGTTATAGGTCAATTGTTGAACGTTATTAAACATGGAATTGCTTATTTTACGAACGGTCATGCCCGGATTTTTTTTTTTAGACAATAGTATGAATTATTGTATTTTCGGATTTAGAACTTTGGGCATTTAAGAATAATGGCTGGACCGTTAGTGATTAATCACAAAGTCAAAGTATCATTATGATATCTTTGGCTTTCGGTCATTAAGCTAATAAAAACTTAACTACAGGAGCTAAGAACGCTTACAAGGGTCCTTAGTACGAAGATTAAACTTGAGAAAGCTTCCTAGATGACCAGGACGCTCCAGAGAAGTGTTTGAGAGTGAAAACATTGAGTGTGCAAGTTCAAGGACTTAAAACATGGCCCTTTATATAGGATTTTAGATGATTTAGGATCATTCCAGCTGTTAATGGAGACCACAAGATGTTCACAAGTGTCTTTGTGTCAAGAAAAACCATTAACACAGTCCCTAGAATCAAAAACCAGCATGCAATGGTGAAGAAAATCGCAGGACCTGCACCTGTGCATGTTTGCTGTGAAAAACAGGTCGTCGCGTCGTGCGATGGCACACCTATTTTGGGGTCGCGCAGCGGGAGCCCTATGGGGGACCAGTAGTTTCAACCCCTGGACCTTTTAAAGCATCACAACTTCTATTTTATGCACTTTTAACCCATAAAGTTAGAATTTGTATGATCCTAAGAATATAATCAAACATCGTTAGGTCCCGTTTCGTTAAATGATAATCGAAAACACTAGTTTCACCACGTTGACGCTTTTAACCCTTTATTTACGAAAGTTGACGTATTTAATACCAAACGATATCGAAACCTCATGAATTTTTCGTCACTTATTCTTGAGGTATAATTAATCATTACAAAGTCCCAGGTTCGTTAAAAGGTCACTCAGAGGTAGTAATATAACATGTTGACATGTTTAACCCCCGTGTCTTGTAAACTTTCACTTTCTTTCTCAAACGGCTTCATACGTTTCATAATTTATTCGTTTAAGAGTATAAACGTCGTGTAGGGTTGTTGAAAGGCATAGTTTTCAAATGTTGACACTTTTGGCCCTTCTACACACATACTTTCTTTGTTTGTCGACTTTAGTCCCTCGAAATCAATTCATTACACGTTTAGAGTTCATGACACGTGTCTTTATTATATTGGACATGATTTTGCGAGGTGTTACATAGCATGAAACGTATTGCACCCAAACATATAAAAAGTAAAACAGGTCGAGTATACTCACGGTTTTGCAAAGCTTTCCTTTTGAAATCCGTGAGTTGGCGATGAGGAGAGCTGAAACACCGAGGTTACCCTACAATGGGCAAACAAATGTGTATGATTTATTTGGAGTTTGGACGAAGGGTGCGGATTAGAATTAAAGTACAAAAAGTATGTAAACATGAAAGTATATCTCATCTAAGCACTCGTTCCAGACATTAATTTTGGGTGATTTCATGAGTCCTGATTTTCCCATTAGAATCGTCAACGAGGAACTTAGAACAAAAGATAGAAAGATAACCGAAGTACATAACACTGTTCATGCGGATGAAAGTCCTCTCATGCGAAAGGAACAAGTTCGTGCGAACAGAAGTCCTTTCGTGCGAAGGGGACCAGTTCGTGCGAACAGAAAGTCCCGTTTGAACATTTAACCATAGACCAGTTAACGTCATGAATTCGGTTTAGTGCATTTTATGTTTTATGTTATACAGTGGTATTAATCAGTCCAGTATTGTCAAAGATTTCATCGATGTCAAGCATGGAGGTATGAACACCTCGTTGTATGATTCACCAAATCTCAAAGTTTATGAACATAGTCGTTAAACCCGGTTGATCATGAATAATAAGTATAACATAACTAAATAAAATTATCCAAGCAAGTCAAGTATGAACAACCCGGGCGTGTCGTTCCCAATATATGTGATTTAGACTGAAATTAGGGGTGAAATTAGGGCCGAATTTTTGCCCTAAACTTGTTGAATCTTTCTTTAATTATGTCTATTTTTATTTGTTTAATCTTAATGTGATTTAGATAGAAACTAAAGCTTCAAATTTAGGGTGATTTGTTAACTTGTTGTATTATTAGATTATGATATGGGGAAGTATCCAGCTGAACCGGGTACCCACATTCCTCTCCTTTTTTAATGTTTTGGTGTCTTTGCTCAGTTGTTTGTTAAACAATGTTTACTTTTTAATGTTTGAGAACGTTTTTTATTTGATATTAATGTATGACCCGACTCGACCTGAATCGAATCACTGACGTCCGACCCGAACATATCACTTGTACGGAATTGTTCCGGTAATATCATGATTGGTGATGGTGGTTTGATGATGTAGTGAAACTTGTTTTTCTGGTAACATAGGTGTCACCGGTGAGAAGAGGTGGGGTTCGGGTGATGCTTGATGGAGAAAGGGTGATAATGGAGGGTAGGGTGATCAAGGTTGAAGATGAAGTTGGTGGTAAGTGAGTCCCACTTGATGTTTTTTAATGTTTTAAATGATAAAGGGTAGTTAAGACGTTAAGTCATCTACTTAGACTAGAGGGTATGGGGGCCGGCTGAAGCCCGGCTTGGCCCGGCGCCGGTCCCCCACACCGCCCCCTTAGGCTCGGCTACGCATCTTCGGCTCCCACAAGACGGAGAGGACGGGCCAACTTTTCAAATATATAGCCGTTACAATGACTATTTTTTAATAAAAAAAAACCTTTTAAACTTTAAATAAATACCCTCATCTCATCCATTTTTATACCATTTTCTCCCATTCTCATCCAATTTTACAAAAAAAACACTCTCTCTTTTTTATACAATCATGAATCCATTCAACCCAAACAACCCCAACCCGAACAATCCCAACCCGAACAATCCCAATCCGAACAATCCCAACCCGAACCAACCTAACTTTTTTTCAACTCCCGCTTACACTCCTATGGATCCTTCATGGGTGTCTCCGCAATTTACGTTTTCGGGTTTCCAACAATCACCAAACGCCTTCAAACAAATGTCCCAAGTTCAACAAAAATGCAACAATACCAAGCACTCCAGCAAATCATGCAACGCAACTCGTTTGAACAATTCCAATCGCAACCGCCAACTTCCCAACCGCAACCCCCGGTTCAACTTGACGATAATGATGAAGAAGTCGTTCCCGAATCGCCACCTCAAGAGCTCAAGCGCAAAAAAAAAACAAGGGGAATGGGAAGGCGGTTGAAACCGTACCCGCAATCGCGCCAAAAAGCGGTTCGAGAGCAAAGGCGAAACCTTGGACGAAAGTAGAGGATGAGGCTCTAGCAATAGCGTTTGTTAAGTCCTCAACTTGCCCGGTTGTCGGTATGAACCAAACTTTATTTTTTTTAATTTAAATTTAAAAAGATTTATTTATTTTACTAATGCATTTTTTTTTAAATTTAGGGAACAATCAAACGGGTAGTAGTTTTTGGAAGGCGACAACGGAAAGATTTAACCGGCTTATGGAGCAAGGCCCGATGCGTGATGTCGAATCCGTCTCGGGCAAGTGGCGTAAAATGAACAAGACCATCAATACCTTTAGCGGGGATTAAAACCAAATTTACACTAATCCTCCTAGTGGGAGTAACGACGAGGACATTCTTAACCTTGCTTTGGCTAAGTGGGACTCTCAAAATTCAACGTCTTTCCCGCACATCCGAGCATGGAACATTTTAAAAAAAGAAAACAAATGGAAGCCAATTCCAAATGAGGTCGCAACCGCCAAACGGAGTAAAACTTCCGAGTCCGGAAGTTATAGTGCGGGAGGCTCCACCGCTCGTTGTCAAATCGACATAAACGACGACCCGGAATATGAAGAGGATGTGTTGCCCGTTCACGAGTCAGAACGTCCCATCGGAAGGGACAAAGCAAAAAAAGAGGCGGCCGGAAAGCGAAAAGGGGGCGGCTCGAGCGGTGGGGGCGGCTTCGAAAATGGATGAGTTGATAAGCGAATTCCGTTCGTTCAAAGAGCTCGCGGCCGAAAAATATAGTCACAAGAAAACCGTGTCGATCGACTATGCTCGAGCGGAGGATTTTAGGATTATGAGGTTGGATCTCGACTCGATTCCGGAGGATGAACGCGAGGTTTATCGGAGGATGAAAGAGTAGGTTAAGAAAAAATGGACGTCGTAGGTTGTTTACTTTTTTAATAGTATTGTTATTTTTTTTCGTTTTTATGTTTACCGTTTCTATGATTAGTAATTTTAATTTTTAGGAAAAGTAATTTTTTTTATGTTATGAAATGAATTTAATTATGTTGTTTTTTTTTTAATTTTTATGATGTTTTTATTAAGTTAACAAAAAAAAAGTTAGAAAATTATAAAACATTTAGGTGGGGTATGCTCATCCTCTACCCCTCTCAAAATACAAAGAAGCTCATCTTCTATGGGATGTTGATGTGGCGCCTACGTGGCGGCCCATCCTCATGGGGATAAGCCTCTCCAAACCCTCTAGTCTTAACTGAATAAGTTAATGACCATCCAATCTAGGGATTATACGAGTAACAAATGTTAGTAAGTGTGAAATTAACTCTCTTTTTAGAAAGACGGATAAAATACAAGGGGAAAAAATAAAAGATGTTCATCACTGTGCGTCTATCTTCTCTGTAGAACGATTTTCAAAACCCTAGAGAGAGAAAACAAAACCCTAGAGAGAGAAAATGGACGGAGCATCATACCAGAGGTTCCCAAAGGTCAAAATTCGCGAGCTAAAAGACGACTACGCGAAATTCGAGCTCCGAGAAACCGACGCAAGCATGGCGAACGCACTCCGGCGAGTGATGATCGCTGAGGTTCCGACAATCGCGATCGATCTGGTCGAAATCGAGGTGAACTCATCGGTTCTGAACGACGAGTTCATTGCGCATCGTCTCGGCCTCATTCCTCTGACAAGCGAGCGTGCGATGAGCATGCGCTTCTCACGTGACTGCGATGCCTGTGACGGTGACGGCCAGTGCGAGTTTTGTTCTGTGGAGTTTCATTTGAGAGCTAAGTGTATTAATGATCAGACGCTTGATGTTACGAGTAAGGATCTCTATAGCTCTGATCATACTGTTGTGCCTGTTGATTTCTCTGATGCTACTTCTGGTTTTGAGAATCCTGAAGATCAAAGGTCTGTTTCTTAGTTAGTTATTACATTTGTACGCAATTATTTGTGCTTTATTTATGTGAAATTGTTGTATTAGCTTCAGTTGTGAATGGTTAGGGTTTGTGCATTTGATTATGAAGATCTGATTGTGGTCATTAAGAATAATTTAGGTCCAACTTTACTGATGTCCGAAAATTGACCGATTTGGTTTTTGGCTGACCTTGACCGATTACCGACTTTAGGTCCAACTAGGTGAAATTAATTGGTAAACTACAGATTACCGATTAATGCCGATTTTTACAACACTGATGATTACAGTAATTCATTGTGGTTTTGAATCTACTGGAAAGAGTCTTGTTATTATGTAAGGAATGCTGCATGCATTAGACATTTCTATTTCTATGCTTTGCGGTTGCTGTTAGTAGAAATATTGTTGGATTATAAGTTATTTGACTCACTTAGTTAGCATTGCTTGTACAGAGATTTATGTTTAATTAAACCTTGCAAAGTGAGTCTTGTTGCAGTCAGTCACTCTACAGTCTGGCTTTCTCTGATTTTGATTCATTTTTCTGTGTGAATCTCTTCTGTTTTACTGGTTACTTGTAAAAATCCCGACTAGTCTCCGATTAATCGCCGACTAATCACTAATCGGAGGTTCATCGATTAATGGCCGATTATTCTCTAGGCGGTCAACGGCGGTCCTATTCTGATCAAATTTTGGCCAGATGCCGGCCCAATTTCGACCCAACCTTATAAATTCCTTCCAATTACTTAAAAAATGGGTAAATGAGGGGTTAAAATCATAGTTATTAAAAGCGTTAAGCGCACTCAAGGCGCATAGGCCTCGCCTAGAGCCTAGGCGCAAGGCGCAAAAAAAGCGCGGGCCTGAGAAAAAAAAAGCGTACAACAAAAAAAAAACATAAAATATTTTTATATAACAGAAAATTAATACTATTCTTCAAATAAAATAAACTAAAGCTATTATATAACATTTAATATCGTCTATTTAGTACCAAAATTTATAAAATGCTAGTTTATTAGTGTAGACAAGTAGTTTCGTTAGATAAAAGTAGAAATCTAGCTAGAATCTTGCAAGGATTTAGAGAATTTGGCCGAAAACTCTCAGGAATCTAGGAATCTCGCCGGAACCTGCGCATGAACCATCACCTGGAGAATTAAAGCGCAATTGCCTTGACTTAAGGCGCAATTGCCTCGCCTCGCTAGGAAATTGGGCCTAGGCGCAAGAGGCGATGGCTTTTAACAACTATGGTTAAAATATGTCTACTTTAAAAAAACTACATATAAAAATGTTTGTGATATGTAACTAAAAATTACATATAAAAATCTCAATCCGATTAATTCCGATTAATCCCTATTAATCCCGATTAATCGCTAGTCGGTACCCCGCCGCCCGACTAGCCCGATTCTTACAACACTGGTTACTATGAGTTGGTTTAGCTAACAATTAGGAAGCGATGCTCAGAAAGATTGTTTGGTGTTGTATACCACCAATCTTGAAGCATTAGAAAAAGAAATTTGAGCAAAAAATGTCAACTTATGTGATGGTACTCTCTGCTGCTGCTTGAGTATGAGAAAGCACTTTCTTCATGGTTATTTTTACCCAAAGGCTGTCTATTTAATTGTACACATGTGCTATAATTTATTTGCATTATTCATGATTGTCCGTATTTGAAGTAAAATTGTATTGTAGTTGTACAAGTACTTCTAATACCTATTCTGTTTATTGTTGTTGCTATTTTTCAACTTGAAACATGTGTGGGGTCTGCTTTAAGAAAGCATGTTAGAAGTTTTTTTGTCGTATTTAGGGGCATCACCATTGTGAAACTTCGCAAAGGACAAGAACTGAGGCTAAGAGCAATAGCTAGAAAGGGTATCGGAAAAGATCATGCAAAATGGTCACCTGCTGCAACTGTGACTTTCATGTACGAGCCTGAGATTCACATCAATGAAGAAATGATGGAGACGTTATCACTTGAAGAGAAAACAAGTGTTGTTGAGAGCAGCCCGACCAAAGTCTTTGCCTTAAATCCCCATACTCAGCAGGTTACTTCATTATTAGTAACCTTCCTAATCTATATTAACATAAACATCGAATTACATATGAGTGACTGTCTGTTTGTGGCTGTGGTGATGTGATCAGGTGGAAGTGGTGGATCCCGAGGCATACACATATGACGATGAAGTGCTGAAGAAAGTGGAAGCTATGGGGAAACCAGGGCTTATTGAAATCTATGCAAAAGAAGACAGCTTCATCTTCACGGTTGAATCAACTGGTGCGGTCAAGGCTTCTCAGTTGGTGATTAATGCCATTGATGTCTTGAAACAGAAGCTGGATGCGGTTCGCTTGTTGGAAGATACTGTCGAAGCAGATGATCAGTTTGGGGAATTAGGTGCTCATATGCGTGGAGGTTGATCGTAACTTTGTGTTTGCGATATCTAACAGTCAGCTTCTTTGGTATGGAAAACTGGGTTTTTTCTTTATGTTATTGTAATTAGATTGTAGGGTGGCGTTATCTGACTTTTTCTACATTGGAAAACTAAGAATGATCTTTAGACAAGGATATCAATCTATAGGTGTTGTGATGACTGTGGTGCTAGTATCTTGTGTTCTAGACACCTATAATGATCATGCAGCATCCATGGTTTTATAGCCTAGTGGCATCTTGAGGGTGGGATAAGACTTTAAGACCAATAGGTCTTGGGTTCGATTCACACAAGAGGGGTTTTCCCATATTTATTGGGTTTCCTCCAGAATTGGTGTATAAGCATTATGCCTAGTGGAGATGGATATGATCGGGTGGTTCCGCTGGTGGCACGATGATACTCCAGTGGTCCGTCAGTGATCCAAATTTGCCTTTCAAAAAAAAAAAAAAATAATAATGATCATGCAGCACAAATCACGGCTAGTCTTGTTTTTTTTTTTTTTTTTTTTTTTTTTTGAACAACTTCTTTCATACCAAAAACGCTACTAGCAAATCGCTAGAGCAAAAACAGAACACACATTACAAATTAAAAGTACACCAATCCTTCCATCCTATATTATTACAAGGGGGTCGATTTTTTATCCAAAGATATCCCAACGCTTTTATGTTTTCCTTGATTTTATTTGTAGTTGTCTTGTTCCGAAAAACGGCCTCATTTCTAGCTTGCCAAATACACCACGCCGCTACGAAGATGATCGCTTGTAAACCTTTTTTCTTCTTTTTGCTCAGATTGACATGCTTGTGCAATTTCACCAAATCTTTTACTGAGAAGACAAAGATGTTTGGGATATTACACCAATCGCTTACGAACTACCATATGCCCGTCGCAACCGAGCAAGAAGTAAAGATATGATCGCTATCCTCATCCGCTTCTCCGCATAATCTGCAACTAGTGTCACCAACATTAACATGCCTTCTTTGAAGCGCCATTAAAGTTGGAATATTATTGTCCACCGCCTTCCACATGAAAGTATTCAGCTTCTTCGGCACCCAAGTATTCAGCTTCTTCGGCACCCAACCATTCCGCTTCCAAGTAAAAACGCTTGACACTTGTGATGATTTAGCTAATATAGACTTCATTGAGGCAACAGAAAAAACTCCATTAGTATCGGGTTTCCATGTCCACCGGTCCCAGTCACCCGAAAGATGCATTTGCTGAAGTAATGTGACCAGCTTTTTTAAATCATCTTCCTCCTTATTGCTCATAGTTTGCTTTTTCCACCTCCATTTCCACGTAACATTTGCATTGACTATGTCAATATAATCTTTAACCTTCACCGTCCTTTCTTTTTCAAGCATATATAAATCAGGAAATGTACTTTTAAGCGGTTCGTTTCCTACCCATGTATCCAACCACATCCTCACATCTTCCCCTTTACCAACTTTGCCTTCAATCAAATTCTCCAGGCAAATATGTTTCTGCAACAAGTTTTTTTCCAGCCCAACTATGGTTTTCCAAACACCAGACATTGATTTTACATCTGGCAAATACGACACCCCTTTTTTTTGTAATGTATAGCTTCGATTACCCTCTTCCAAAGCGCATTTTTATAAACTTTGAAGCGCCACCACCATTTGGAAAGTAAAGCGATATTCGCGTCCCTTAGAGGGGTGAGCCCAAGGCCCCCGTTTTCCTTTGGTTTCGTCACGTTTTCCCACTTGACCCAACACATTTTATGTTTCTCCTCCGACCCTCCCCAAAAAAAGGTTCGTCTTTTTGCTTCCAGTTGGTTAATGATCTTCTTGGGCGCTTTAAAAAGTGAAAAATAATAAGTGGGAATAGTCTCCATCACCGCTTTAAGTAAGGTTAGGCGACCTCCTTCCGATAGGGTGGATTTCTTCCATATCGCCAATCTTTTATCAAAAACCTCGATCACTGATTTCCAATGCACAGAATTGTTCATGTTTGCTCCAAGTTTTAACCCGAGATAATACATGGCAGAGACCCGCTTTGACATCCTATTTCCATAGCGCTCTCTTTTATTTCCTCTTGCACCACATTAATGCCAAAAATATTTGACTTGTTATAATTAATGTTAACCCGACGCAAGGTTGAAACATCTAAGTAAGCGAGCCATATTTAGAATGTTATCTCGACTCCATTCCCCAACCAAAAGGGCGTCATCCGCAAATAATAAGTGGGAAATTAACGGACCATTATTAGGGAGTTGTAAGCCATGAAAAATACTTTTGAATGCCGCTTTTTCCATCACACATGAGAACGCTTCCATGCCTATGAGGAATAAAAACGGGGATGAGATCAGGCCCACTGGTGCCAAATGCCGCCTCATGAGAATAAAGCGTAAACATTGAGAGTAGGCCTGGCAATCTTGACTTGAAGAACCAGTTTTAGGTAGGGATGAGATCAGGCCCACTGGTGCCAAATGCCGCCTCTCACGTCTCACCTATTCGTCATCCTCCTCTCATTCTTAGTCATGCGACCCACTCTCTGAAAATGACTCTCAAAACCGCAGACCCCAAGAACACAAAAATGGAATATCCAAGATCGACTCATTTATTTTATCATAAAAACTTACACACCTTACATAGGCGCTAACCATCTATTATACGAAAATAAACCATACTAATCCTACTCAAATACTTCTCACAATTATAATCTAACTAGGTTAGAACCCCGTGTATTACACGGGTTGAATAAATGCAATTTTATATAACAAATAATAAAGAAATATATCTTTAAAAATCTCGTTTATTACACGGGTTGAATAAATGCAATTTTATATACCAAATAATAAAACAATATATATTTAAAAATCTCGTTTATTACATTTGTTGAATAAATGTAATTTTGTATATTAAATAATAAAAAAAAGTTATATCTTTAAGAACCCTGTGTATTGTACGGGTTGAGTAAATTTAATTTTATATATTAAATAATAAAAAAAGTTACATTTTTAAGAACCTCGTCGAGCTGAGGAGCAAGACTAAGTTCGACCATTAGGGAGACTAAAGCGGGAGGCTGTGTTATACGGGTTGAACACATGTAATTTTATATACCAAACAATAAAAAGTTATATCTTTATAAATCCTATGTATTATATGTATTGAATAAATCTAATTTTATATACTACATAATAAAAACAAGTTATATTTTTAAAACCCTGAGTATTACACGAGTTGCATAAATGTAATTTTGCATGGTAAAAAATAAAAATGATATATTTTTAAAAAACCTCGTTTATTACACGGATTGAATAAATCTAATAAAAATTTATATCTTAAAAAAAACTAACGGATATACTCGATATACGATGGATCGGGTGATTGCGGTGATTGTTCTTATAAATATCACGTAAACATAGTGATTACCGTATTTGAGTTGAGAATTGAACACGAAAATATAAGTATAGAACCAATAAACACCTTTTAAACATTTTTGAAATAGTTTCTACCCTTAACTATTTTAGTTTAATAAAATAAATAAATCATTTAAATTAACTGAGTTAGGGCTAAAGGACATAACTTGCAAGGGTTTGCAAACATCTAGTACGTTTTCTGTAATTATTGAAGGCAAAGGACACAGTTTGCAATAAGTGACATACATAAAGGACGATTTTTGTAATTTACTCTATTTTAAAATATTATATATATTATCTCCTGTACGAATTGTTTAAATTTATATTAAATTTAATTGTATAATTATCTTTTAATTGATATTAATTATCTATAAAAATTGATAGCTTCAATGAATGACACGTGTCCAAAACTTGGTTTCTTTTATTATAGAAGATAGATACTAATTCATATCATTATCTCCAAACATTATCTCTATTAAGTAAATCAAACTAGATAATTCTAGACGTTCAAATTATTAATTTATAACTAATTAAAAACAAACTTTAACTTTCACCCTTCAACTTTCTTCAATTGCGGTTTTAGGATAAAATTTCAATAGACATTACCTTCAGGAAGACTGTGTACTTGGATGGGTGAATTTGTGTGAGATGGAGAAACACAGTTTTCTTATTTGCATCAATCTTTAGTGTTAAAAACAATGGTATTGTGATGATTCAATAACAGAAACAACAAGAACAACACAAAATAGCGACAAAACAAAGTGACAAAATCTTATTTAACCCAAACCAAAAAAGTACCCCCCAAACCCTAGATCTTACAATCGTAAGATCAATACAAAGAGGAACGATACAACCAGACTTGATGATCATCCACTGATGATCATCTATACCAACAAGTACAGCAGATCTCTCCAACAGATGAGAGAAGACAAAGTACAACCGGAGATACAACCGGAGATAACAAACCCTAGATCTAAACAGAGAAACGTAACAATAATTTGGAGTGAATAATGATCAAATGAGAGAGAAAGTGACTTTTATACTCCTGCTGATCAACAGATTCACTTAGCACCATGAAGTATCAGATTGTCCAAAATACACCCCTGCAAGTTACAACGGACTACCTCCAAAATATCTGGCCCATGAATCTGTTATAACAACTTAAACAATAATAACGATCAGTAGACACAACCCACATATTAGGCCCAATAAATAAAACAGTATAACCCAAATTGAATGAACAGCCCAGTATCTTTTAACACTCCCCCTTCATTCAATTGGGTTTAAACAAATCCAATAATCCCAAACGATCACAAAAACCATTATGTTGAGTAATACTCAACCCTTTTGTAAAGATGTCTGCCAGTTGATCCTCGGATTCAACCTTTGTTGTAACAATGAAACCATTCGACACCTTCTCTCTTAAAAAATACAAATCAATCTCAAAATGTTTCGTACGCTCATGAAACACAGGATTTGCAGCTATTGACATAGCTGCACTACTATCACAAAATACTTGTATTGGAAGACTACATTTGACATTCAACTCATTTAAAACATTCACAATCCACACAAGTTCACAAGTAGCTGAGCACATGGCACGGTACTCAGCTTCACCAGTCGATCTTGAAACCGTGGATTGCTTTTTACTTTTCCACGAAACAAGATTTTGACCCAAAAATATACAGAAACCAGTGACAGACTTACGAGTATCCAAACATTTAGCCCAATCAGAATCTGCATAACAGGACAGATCAAAACTACCACTCTTTTTGAACATTAAACCTTTACCTGGACTAAGTTTTAGATACCGTAACAACCTTAAGGCAATTTTCAAATGAACAGTCAATGGCTTATGCATAAATTGGCTTAAGTACTGAACAGAATAACTAATATCAGGACGAGTTATAGACAAATAGATTAACTTACCAATCAATTTTTGATAATTGGTAATATCAATCAACTCAGTCCTATCACTTTCAGCCCTCTTATTCACAACATGACTCAACTCTATTGGAGTATTTACAGGTTTACACCCAAGATACCCAAATTCAGCTAACAACTCCAAACAATATTTACGCTGATTCAAACACAGCCCACTTTTATCATATACAACTTCCAAACCAAGAAAATACTTTAGTATTCCCAGGTCTTTAATTTGGAAATTATTACTAAGCAAAGTTTTCACTTTATTGATTTCCAAATCATTATTACCAGTTACAATTATGTCATCAACATACACAAGTAACACAACAAATACAGAGGGCTTGGATAAAACATACAACGAATGATCACAAGAACTTTGAACAAACCCTATACCAAGCAAAACATCAGTTAGCTTTTCATTCCACTTTCTAGGGGCCTGTTTCAGCCCATACAAAGACTTAACTAATTTACAAACCTTAGACTCATTTTTGCTATAATAACCTTCAGGAAGAGTCATATAAACATCTTCCGATATTGAGCCATATAAAAACGCATTATTTACATCTAATTGGTACAATGACCAATTATACTGAACAGCCAAGCTCAAGACACATCTTATAGTAACCATTTTGACTACCGGTGAAAAGGTTTCACCAAAGTCAATCCCTTCCCGTTGGTTATACCCTTTAGCAACTAACCTCGCTTTATAGCGCTCAATCTCACCATTAGACCGATACTTAATCTTGTAGACCCATTTACATCCAATGGGTTTCCTACCACTAGGTAAGTCAACAAGTTCCCAAGTGTTATTCCGCATTAAGGCTTCCATTTCAAGGTTCATTGCTTCGACCCACTTAGAATCCTTTGAAGCCTCATTATAACAACTGGGTTCAGTTGACTTACTTAGTTTACTAATAAAGCTCACATTTTCAGCAGATAAACATGCATAATTCACAACTTTATTAATATCATATTTCACATTACCACTTAACACAAAATCCTGGAATTTTTTAGGAAAAGATACATTTCTAGAAGACCGTCTAAGACCTTCTAAATTTCCCTCAGCTGGGCTGATCTCATCAGTCGACACAACAGTGTCCTCTGCCCTGCCAGACTCCCTACTACTACTACCTTCTACACTAGAACCTAAGTTATGACCTGAACTACTTAGACCAGGAGCGGCAGACGTAGAGGGACCTGGCTGCTGATCATCACTGACTGTGTTGTGAGAATCAGTAGTACCCTCTTCATCATTGGGAGTTAAAGAAAACTCAGGTGAATTTGTTTCATTTTTATCAAAAAAGTTTATCAAGTTTAAACTGTTATCAATATTAACTTCACCATTAATTTGTTTAGACTTAAAAGGATACACATGTTCATAAAACTTGACATCTCTAGAGAAAAAAACCTTTTTCTCATCTATACTCCAAAGTTTATAACCCTTTTTTACATTAGAGTACCCTATCAAAACACACTTATCAGCATGATAAGCAAATTTGTCAGGTTCATTCAAATTAGTACTGAAACAAAGACACCCAAAATTTCTAAAATAAGACAGAGAGGGTCTAAAACCAAACATTAGCTCATATGGACTCTTTCCACTTAACACAGAAGACGGCAGCCTGTTAATGATATACACAGCAGTTAGCACACAGTCACTCCAAAATCTTAAAGGAAGGCCACTCTGAAACATTAAAGTTCTGGCTGTATTTAAAAGATGTCTGTGCTTACGTTCAACTACCCCATTCTGTTGTGGGGTATATGAACATGAAGTCTGATGCACAATACCTTTCTGTTTACAAAATGTACTCATTTGATTATTTATAAATTCTGTACCATTATCACTTCTAAACATCTTTACCTTCTTTTTAAACTGTGTTAATACAAGTTCATAAAAGTATTTCAAATTTTCAAACACTTCAACTTTACTTTTAAGCATATAACACCAAACAGTTCTAGTAAAGTCATCAACAACAGTTAGAAAATATTTATAACCTTCATAGCTAGACACCTTGTAAGGTCCCCACAAATCCAAATGTATTAGATCCCCTAATTCCTTTGACTTATGATCACTCAAAGGAAAAGGAACCCTAACCTGTTTGGACCTGTGACAAACCTCACAAGGATTATGTTCAACAATTTTAACATCCAAACTATCTTTTAACACAGCCAAAACTTGATCAGACGGATGACCTAACCTACTATGCCAAAGATCAGATTTAACAGAACTATTAAAGCACAAATTAGCAAAATTACCATTTCTACCAACAAAATACAACCCATTCTCTTGCCTACCAATCACCAGAATTTTCTTTGACCTCAAATCCTGTAACATACAGTTGTTCTCATTAAACAAGACAGCTATTTTATTGTCTTTTGCTAACTTGTGAACAGACAATAAATTGACACTATACCCAGGAACATAAAAAACATCTTTTATAATAACATTGTTAATCAATTTAAGATCACCAATTTTTAACACACTAACACTTGTTCCATTTGGGTGACCAACTTTTAACCCACACTCAGACACATCTATGCAATTAAACATGTCCTTATCACTTTTAATCATGTGCTGATTAGCACCTGAATCAACAACCCAATTATATTCATGACTAAAACACACACTGCTAGAACAACTCAAAAAACCAGACATACAAGCAGACATACCTCCCATATTGGACTTCTCCTGATCCCCATCAGGTTTTTCACCAACTAAACTCATTAGCTTTGCAATCTGTTCTGGAGTAAAAGGCAAAGCAGACACAGCAGAACTAGAAGGACCAGAAGACATACCAGACCTACTAGTATTATTACCATTATTTTTACCAAAAGACATATTACCCCTTTTTTTCATACCAGGTGGATAACCAATTATTTCAAAACACCTATCAACAGTATGACCTATCATATTACAATGAGTACACTTTAGATTTGAATTAGGTCCTCTAAAATTTCTTTTTGATGTGTTTTGATTAGATTGATTAGACCTAGCCACATAAGAGACACTTTGACTCTTAGAACCACTACTTGAGAGTCTATGTGACTCCTCTCTAGAAACAATAGAGAAAGCAACTTTAACTGATGGAAATGTTTCTCTTGTTAAAATATTAGTTCTCACAGGTTGATAGATATCATCAAGCCCCATGAGAAACTGCATTAACTTTATAAGAGCAGAGAAGTCATTATAGTCCTTAGCAGCTTGACAAGAACATGAAGGCAGTTGAAGCATTGCATCAAACTGCTTCCACATTGTTGTCAACTTATTATAGTATTCAGCAACAGTACTACCATTTTGAGCAATACAGTTTATTTTCTTATACAGATCATAGACAACAGAACCATCAATCTTATCAAAAGACTCTTTTAAATCAGTCCAAACTTCAGAAGCTAGTTTAGAAAAAACTTGACCAAGAAACAACTCTTCTGAAACAGAATTCAATAACCAAGTAAGTACAACAGAATTGCATCTATCCCACTGAGCAGCTAATATCTCATCATCCTTAGACTTTTCCACCTTACCATCTATAAACCCATACTTGTTTTTAGCTTCTAAAGCCAACTTCATAGCACTAGACCACACAGCATAATTCTCAGTACCTTTGAGTTTAACACTAACAATGGTTAAACTACTGGAGTCACTAGGGTGTAAGTACAATGGATCTCCTATATCCAATTTACCAATCAAAGTCTGAGAAGTACTAGGAGCAGGTTCAGGAGGCATAATGACAAACAATAATAAGACACCAGATATACAAACAAACACCAGCAGGTAAACACCAAATATACAAACAAACACCAGCAGGTAAACAACAGCAAACACACAGAACAAAAGACAAAACAGCCAAAAAAAAAACACTATGGCGAAACTGAGTCAGGGACCAGATTCCAGGTTCATCACTCAATAGGTGCCTGGACAAGCCTTTACTCAGAAGCCAATCTACCCTAGACAATCAATAACAACCAATAACAAATATATGTGCCGGTCCTCACTACCCCGACTTCAACTACTCCAATCAACAGAAATAAAAAAGAGAGATAGAACCAGCTTACAGTGGGTGCAATAAAACCTTCAAAGATCACCAGATCTGTAGTTTTCAAGAACTACTGGATCTGATGCAAGAAACCACAAGATAACCCTTCTGGTCAGTTTGCCCTAGATCTTCTAAGGATCTAGAGACCAACACAGAAGTCTTGACAAGAAGAGGGTACAAAGATCCTTCAGATAGTGAACAGATCTAACCAGATCTGTTAACAACCAGCCAACCCTTAGCTAGGGTTTAGTCCAATCACCACCAAGAACAACCAGATCTAACCAGATCTGATATCAACACAAGTTTCCGAGCACAGAAACCCTAAACAACAATAAAGAAACTAATCAGAAAACACAAGACCAAATGCAGCGGATATACAAACAGATCATCAACAGGAGCTCAAGGCTCTGATACCATGTTAAAAACAATGGTATTGTGATGATTCAATAACAGAAACAACAAGAACAACACAAAATAGCGACAAAACAAAGTGACAAAATCTTATTTAACCCAAACCAAAAAAGTACCCCCCAAACCCTAGATCTTACAATCGTAAGATCAATACAAAGAGGAACGATACAACCAGACTTGATGATCATCCACTGATGATCATCTATACCAACAAGTACAGCAGATCTCTCCAACAGATGAGAGAAGACAAAGTACAACCGGAGATACAACCGGAGATAACAAACCCTAGATCTAAACAGAGAAACGTAACAATAATTTGGAGTGAATAATGATCAAATGAGAGAGAAAGTGACTTTTATACTCCTGCTGATCAACAGATTCACTTAGCACCATGAAGTATCAGATTGTCCAAAATACACCCCTGCAAGTTACAACGGACTACCTCCAAAATATCTGGCCCATGAATCTGTTATAACAACTTAAACAATAATAACGATCAGTAGACACAACCCACATATTAGGCCCAATAAATAAAACAGTATAACCCAAATTGAATGAACAGCCCAGTATCTTTTAACATTTAGGCCACTCGGGGCGCTACGTGGTGTTTCAATGACCACGCGTTGTTTACTGTGGAACACCACCGCCGCCCTTGCCCATCATTCACGCGTGATCAGTAAAATGCGTTGTAGCCATAACGCGTTGTGGGTTGTTTACTGCCGCGCACATGTTCGGTTGTTTTTCAATGGTAGATGTTTGTGTGGTGAGTGATGAGCATTTCCACTAAAATCCATCACTAGTGATGGAATAAAGCTCTATGACGTGACGGAACTTGATTGGATGTTGTGAGTGATGGAACTCTATCACTAGTGGAGCGCCCCTACCCCCTTATGCTAGGTTAGTTTTGGCTGTTAAATTATGTCACGAACTGAAACCATTGCAATTTATGGGATTTGTCCTACATTGGTTGTATGAGAAACAGATGTGAGGTTTATAAACCAAATGAGTTCTTTCACCTACCAAACTAGTCTTTTATGTCGAGTTCTTGTGTTTGGGAAATAACAATTAGTAGCGATCAAAACTTGATTTGTCTACATCACCAACTATGATAATTGATGAATTGAGAAGAGCAAGCATATCAGAAGTGGAAACCATACTTGATTAGGAGAGAATCAAATGATGCACAATGTATTTGGTGGTTTCCACTTCACAAGGAAGGGTTTAATGATTTGGCATCACCAAAAGATGTTTGAATATCCCAAATCATGCTTAAACTTCATAGAATCATGTTTTTGAACCTAATGATGCTAAAACTTATGCCAACGGGCCAATAATAATAATAATAATAATAATAATAATAATAATAATAATAATAATAATAATAATAATAATAATAATAATAATAATAATAATCTATGTTGATCAATGACACTCCCAACTTTCACTTTCGTTACCACAAACAAATTCACTCACGTAATCATCATAATTTACACTTGGTTTCGCTCCCAACTTCCACTTACACTTGTCAATCAAACAAGATTCGAAGTTGTAACCATCATTTCATCTTTAATAAGAAATTGAGCTTCAAGTGGACTTGTTTATGATATTAACAAATAACCTAAGATCAAAGAAAACAACACATAATATAAATGCTAGTAAAATAAAATGGACTACCTAATCATTAAAACATAAAATATATGCATTCATGTTTTCAAAACAAGGGTTCTTGCTACTTACCTTAGTTTACATAAATTCTATCAATCATTTCTTCTTAGCAGCTTGTTTGTTGTTATGCATCCACACTTTAAACACTTGTTTTTTCAAACCAACTTCATTACAGAATCTCATAACATCTTGTTCATTTTGCTTCTGGATCTTCCACTCAATTCGTTCCGCAAAATCAAACATCTTGTCTTTCTGTTCTTGAGTAAATTTCGTCCGAAACCTTTTCTTCGACGCCACCTGCACTCCAGCATATGTCCGAAACATGTTAAAATCTTCACTAGAAGATTCTGCAGCCGCACCGCCAAATGCCATCATGATCGGTGGCATTGGGCGGTGATGCCTATGCCGTTGCGGCTGAGTTGATGGTGCCGCTGGAGGTAGATGTACTCCGGCTGCACGAGGTGGTGGTGCAGCCGGATGAGGTGTATATTGAATTGGTTGTGATTCTCCTTCCACTTCTCTGCGGTGGAAACTGCGGTGACATTCACACGCGGCGCATTTTAACGCTTGTGGAGTGTCGTCCGCTCCACCGGGCATGAACTCTCCACACCCATCCAGAACATGAGCCCCCATGTTGGCAGCATGGTTCTTTAGGCATTCGCGATACCAGACCGCCGCCACGGTTGTTTGAAGTGGTTGTGTTTGATGAAGGTGATTAAGGGTGGCATATCTTCTTGTGTTTGAAGTGGTTAATCTAGGAGATGAATCTTGGTTGGATTGAGGAGGGTTGTTGTTATTATAGTTTATTGAGTTTCTCTCTCTAGTTTCCATTAGGTTTGACTAATAATATCTCTCTCTCTCTCTATACACTAAACCACCACCATTTCATAACATAATTGTTGTTAATTCTCTTGAAAAATGAGGTTGTAATTATCTCATTTTGAATAGGAATAAATAAGTTAGAGATGTAATGTAAAGGGTATATTTAAGAAGTGCAGTAAGTAATAAACTGTTGTAAGAAGGAATCTTGATGGAGTGCAAGAAAGAAAACATTTTGGTATGAGATGGGTCCCCAACACTTGTCTTGCTAAGTGGAAATCATTCAAATATACACAGATTAAACCTAAAAAGGTTGGGTGTTCATTGTTCACACACTAATTATGAATTGAAGAAAAATATATTAAAAATGGGAGTTTGAGGTTAACTACTGTGTTTTATGAATAGAAGATAATTTTTTTTTTTATCGATTTTGCAAATTATAATTAGAAAAAACTTTAACGACAATTACACCAAAATAGCCGGTAAGCGGGTAACAAGCTGCGCCGCTACCCCTTTTTGAATAATGAAAAGTAATCATTTCTATATATAAGTTATATTTCTATAATCACTACACTAACGTCGCATATTAACCTTTTGCTCGCATATCAGACGTATATAAATGCATCATCTACGTGACAAAGCGGTCGTCTATTA
Organism: Helianthus annuus; assembly: GCF_002127325.2. NCBI lineage: Eukaryota > Viridiplantae > Streptophyta > Magnoliopsida > Asterales > Asteraceae > Helianthus > Helianthus annuus. The sequence continues at coordinate 197,520,853 of NC_035448.2, read as the reverse complement.
CCCTTTTACTCATGTAGCATTATAAACTTGGCCCTTTATTGGTGAATCATGGTAATAGCATGCGATTTTGCTTCTTGTATTACCATAATTTTCGATACAATGATAGGTTTAGGATGATGGTAGTAGAACACATGGGATATGAGTATAAAGGTATAACACACCTAGAAGAATGACTAATTTCATCATTTCCTCAATCTATTTTTCTTGTTACTTCATCCATAGGTGTCTGTCAACACCATAATGTCACATTAGATTTTAAACGACACTTATGTTTTTAACGATTAGATTGCATTTTGTCGCACTTGTTTTAATTCCATTGTGTTAGCATATGCAAATGTAAGACCATCTGCAATAGGAAGCTCCAAAACCGGCTTCATATAAGCATCTATCCGTCCTATCCGGGCTTTGCCCCTCACAGCCAAAACCTGCTCCAAAAACACCTTAAAACGCATCTGCACTCTCTCACCGTCACATCATGCTCTCTCTTCTAAAGAAACGCCCAATACCGACTATTTTGACTTTAGTCATGACTTTAGCTAACATGATTTCTGATAATTTCCCAGTTTTCCTCTTTAAGCAAAGCACCCTTGTTTGGCTCCACTTGATTAGAAGCTGGTCCTGCCTATTTTTGGTATTTCTTTACTCCAAGTTCAAAACCTTCAAATCCAATAGGATCATGCTTTACTCACTTGTACATCATGTATTAACATTTGTACACTGCTCATATTATGTCTCCAAAAGTTATGTATCTAAACTTGGGTTAGGCAAGTAATCAATTGCTAATTTAGTTCCTAAAACAGGGGCTTTAATATTATTTGTTTTTGTGAGGTGACAATAATGTCTTTTTTCGGGTGTACGGATTACCTAATCAAGATAAAGTCTTCAATTTAATATTGTTGTTTATGAGGCTTACAAAGAGCAACGTAGTTTCACTAAATAATTAAGTAAAATATTTGAACGTGATTATATTATTATATAATATTATGGGTAATATAATAATTAAAAATAATATAAAGCAAACAAACTTGTGGTGAGTGAAAGAAAGATCTGTTGGTTAAATAATACAAGGGTGAAAATATTAATAACTAAAAATAATATAAGCAAACAAACTTGTAGTGAGTGAAAGAAAGATTTGTTAATTAAATAATATAAGGGTGAAGATATTAATTAATTAAAAATAATATAAGCAAAACAAACTTGTGGTGAGTGAAAGAAAGATTTGTTAGTTAAATAATATAAGGGTGAAGATATGTGTGTCATTGGGGCATCAGGATGTGGCCTTTTTTCAACCAAGTCTTCACTTGTTCTTTTTCTTGCTTTACTTATTTAAAAATAACATGCCCCCCAACATAATGTTCTTTTGTTTTGAATAATTCCTTTTAATTGAAATTTAAATTATATTTTTATAAAACGTGTTTTGTGAAGATCTAGAATGGTGTTGAACTGGAAATTCTTCATTTGAATTTTGTTAACTCAAATATATCAAGATTTCATAGAAGGAGACTTTAAACATTGCAATTGAATGTGTGTATTTTATCAAACGGTTTTTATTTAAAGGGTTAGGATCAAATACAAAGGATAACATAAATAAGAAGGGTAAGAAGGATTCTAGTTCATTGATCTTAGATTTGGATGGTTGAGATTAGTTGTAGGGAAAAGAAGATAATAGAAGGACATAAATGGAATCCTATATTTATGGATTTTCTCTCTCCACATGCAAGACACATGCCAATCCCCCCATCGATTTAAAACGTCCATAACTTTTTCATACGACATTTTTTTTTGAAAAAAATTTCACCATAATAACGTGCGTGACTATACATATTTTTACAATGAAATTACACACGAATTGGTTTTAAATTTATAAAAGTGATTATTACTTTTACATCAAAACACACACGAAAGAGGCAAGTGTACCCCGTCATATGTGTAGTAAAGTATCGGTAAGAACCAAGTATCGATCCACGGAAATGGGCGGAGAAATAATACTAGACCTTTGTCACTGAATTACCGGTAAAAACATAAGTTGTTTTGGTTTTAATTAAACTAAAGTAAGCATAAATAAAAACTTATAAGACATAGTAAAATATATATAAATAGCCTTGCTTAATACACAACCACAGCATGTCAACTAAGTCAGTTTTGGCACTAGAAGCATTCGGTCAATTTTCCATTTTGAGACAATTAGTATCCCTTTCGGGAATCCTAACATGACAATCATTCGGAAAGTTAAAACGATAAACACACTTTAACCACCTAAAATTGTTCTTTAACGTGCGATTGATAAATGTCTACAAAAATCTCCTAAAAATAAGTTAGTCATCCGTTAGGAGTTTTCTAACCTCACTTAATCAAGGAAAGCAACACCGATAAACACAATGCAACCACCGAGACAAGCATAAACTAGATTAAATCACAACCGAGTTCATTTTACAAATCTTACACATAAATTCACCAAGATAGCAATTTTGGCCGAAACTACTAACTAGGCTAACAAATCATGGCAAGAATCCGTAACAACACCATCTAACCCGTTAGAGTCCTTCCGTGAGGGCAAGCTCTCTTGATTAATAATAATTGCATTTTATTAAACCACTAACCCGTTAGAGTATCATGGTGCCTACATTTTAACCAAGTTAAACTAGTTAACCAAATTAAAAGTTTACTAATACATGATTAAATAAACTTCATTTTGCAACTATCTTACCTAACCAAGCACCAATCATCCAACACAATTACTTATAATCAAGAAATCAATATCAATAACAAGGTTGCAAACTAATCATCAAAGATAGTCATAGAAAATACTTCAAAATGTCGTTACAAACATAGATTAACATACTAATCAAGCAAGGGATTGTTGTGTTTTTGCCCAAAGGCTTACATTAATACATAATAATCAATCTAAATGCTTGAAATATAACAAAAGTATGGAAAGATTTGAGAAACCAAACCATAAACAAGCATAAGAATGAGAATCTGGATAGTAAATGAGCAAAACCGGGCAATGTGGCTTGAATCCGAGTGAAAGCAGCAGCCTTCGGAGCCTCAAAATCGCCTGCAGAGCTCCCAAAATGTCCAGAGTTACTACTAAAATGGTGCTGTTCTGTTTAAATGCTTTTTCGAAGTCGCACGGCCGTTCTTCCGATCGCACGACCGTGCACTTTAAGCATTATTGGTGGTGGGCCACCATACTGCGTGACGTCACAGATCATTGACTGGTCTTCGGACACGCACGGTCGTTCTTGGCTTGGCACGACCGTTCCTTTCCGAGGTTTGAGTTGCACGCTCGGTTCTTTGGTCGTTCTTTTCCGGGTTTATGTTTGACCTCGGATCCGCACGATCGTTCTTGATCGGGAACGGTCGTTCCTTACCGGGCTTGCCTTCAGTGCCTTGCACGGTGAGTTGCACGCCTGGTTCACTGCCGGATCTTCTTGGTTTGTCGGATATGCACGGTCGTGCATATGGCCGCATGACCGTGCCAAACGCCCAGGTCAGTCTTTTTCCACAGAATCTTCGCAGCTTCACCGTTTTGTCTGGAAAGTCCTCGTTTTTGGTATCATCTCGTCTGGTATGCTGTTTTAGGCCTGTAAACCAAAATGTAGATAATTAAGTATCCGAATGACGGTTTTACGGCCGAAAACGCATAAAATGGGGGTAAAACGGGGGACTAAAATATGTGTAAATTAGCGAATATCAAATCTCCCCACACTTGAACCTTGCTTGTCCTCAAGCAAGCAGTACTAAAAAGCAATAAAAGACGGAAAGAAACAAGTACGATAATTTACACACTATTTTATTGAAAACTACTATAAACGGTTGGCCGGTTTGTCGAAAGACATCATCAAAAGACTCAAACCCAACAAGCATATGCAATTATAATAGCGACAACCAAAAAGCCGTGACTTCACATTTAATTGACTCAACATGTTAATCTTCACACGACTCACAATATTCACACACACTCGGTTTTATTTATGAAACATACATAAAATGTGTATGTGCAAACACTCAATGCCACGTCAATGAAATATGCAATATCATAAGCTTGTCATAAGATCTCGTCTCCACCAACTAACATGCAAATAAGTGTAAATCAAGAGTTCTTTACGGGTTGTAACGTTAGGCTTGGGCGAAGGGTATGGAAGTAGACATTTAAAGTGGCGAAAATGGTTAAAACTCGGTTTTAGCGTTTAACTAGCAAGAACATAATACAACTATACATACAAATGCCTTAAAAAGGCGACTAAAGCGCAATCGAGCTTATCAACGAAATTTTAACATTTAAGCATTCAAAATTGCTCGATTTCTATCAACTTCACCCTATTTTAGGGTGTTTTATTTTCTGGGTTTTTTTTTTTTTTTTTTTTTTTTTTTTTTTTATAAATAACTATACAGTAAACCGAAACAAATGCTAGTTAAACGATTATCTTATCCGAGTTTCAACACTAAAAAGGGTTTAAAACATACAAAGGCTAAATTTGGCTAAGTGGGCGATAATGTGGGTAAACAAAGGTAAACGGGAAGGCTCGACATGGTTAATCCTAAAGGGTAATATAAGGTGAACGGGAAGCACAACACAAAGAACAAGGCTTACAACAAAGGGGTAATCTAAGTGCCTCTATCACTTTTACACGAATTCACAAGTTCATGGTCTTAACAAGCATACTAGTGACAAATTCTAAATTACACATAACATCCGGCTCACTCCTATATCCGAAATGATCAAATATATAACAATAAGCTCAAATATGCTCACGTAACGGATGGAATGGGTAAAAGTGTGAAAACTATCATGTAAGTCTTTCTTTGTTTGTCACGCTTTCTGGTTTTCTTTTTCAAAAATATTTTGCTTGTCGAGTTTTTATCAAGTCCGAAGCTTTCTAAAACACAACCAACCGGTTTATTTACTAATATATATACAAAATACAGGTATTTTTGAATGATTTTTCTGCATTTTCTGTTTTTTTTTTTTTTTTTTTTTTTTTTTTTTTTTTTTTTTTAAGAGGACAAACAAAGTTAACCCCCTCCCCACACTTGAACTTCGCATTGTCCCCAATGCGAAACCCGAAATATAGAGAAAAAGGATAATAATACTCCCCTCAAGATGATATCTGATGAATCGAGGCTTCCAAAGCTGCGTCTGTCATATGCTCCGGCCAAAGACTTGATAGCCACAATCTGCAAATATGTCATATGGTACAGAGCAACAGAACAGTAACAGAATAAACCCAAATAAACCATAATTTACATAAATACTACTAGTTCAAACAAAGACGCAACATAAAGCAAAATGTTTAAAAGTACAATACAATCCGAGGGTGTCCGAAATAGTATGCAAAAATAACACCCGAAATAACAAATACTAATATAAAAGCCACCACGATCATCACCGCCAACTCCTACTCGTCATCATCGTCATCGTGTCTCGTAAAGGACGGGCCCGCACCACCGTAACCAGGAGGGTTCCACGGTGGGAACTCTGGAGGGTTCTGGAAGTAGTCGGGATATGCATGGCGCATCTCCCCAAATAGGTACGAAAACCCGGCACTCACCCCCTGATACAAGCTCTCCTGGCTCTGCCTCAGCTGATCCTGACTGGTCCGCAGCTGATCCTGACTGACCCGGATCTGGTCCTGGCTGGTCCTGATCTGATCGATATACGTACCATGTTGTTCCTGCGTGACCCGCATTTGCTGGAACTGCTGATAAAATTCAGGCCAATCCTGATGCTGGTAGAACTCGTGGTGCTGCGGCTGGTGTGGCGGTGTGTGTGGCTGGTGCTGCTCGTGCATCTCTACATCTTCTTCCTCTTCCTCTGCTGGGAGCGGGGGTAACGGGTCCCAGACCTCGTTATTCAGCCCCCTCAACCTATCCCCGTGATCAGTCTCGACAATAACCCCCATCGCCTTCAGCGACCTGATGTCAACATGCACTCCCTCAGTAATCAGGGTGAGACTCTGAAGTACCTCGTCAGTCATGAGATGTTCGTTGTATGCAAGTTCGGTCACATATTGACCGCCATGTATCTGACTGTTAGGGGTCCTTCCTGAGCTCTTCACAAAGTATTCAGCCATACGCGCCGCTAAATTAATTGGCGCCTTCTCCACCAATGCGTAAAGAAAAATCAGATCTGGTGTTGGACAGTTACCAAGACTGTCCATGCGCCCACATATAGTGTGGCTAAACACATGGTGCATCACCCGCACCAGAGGGTCTCTAAGTCGTGAGGCCTTTGACATCCTTGGGTTGTATGGGTCCCCAACAGCATTTGCAGCCCAAAACTCATCCCTTGCTGCATCAGACGGGAAAGTGAACTGCTCTGTGAAGACACTGGCATCATCCATGTCTTCCCTAGTGTAAATACCGAGTCTTCTTCCCAGACGACCAACCGACCACCGGTGCCATTTACCACACAATCGGAAAGCTATCCGCTCCTTGTGGCGGAATTTGGGTCTACGAGCAGCAACTGGCTTCTCATAAGCATATGATGCAAAGAACTCTATGGTAAGCTCCAAGTACACGGGTCGGTTGCAACCGACCAGATTTATAAGTGGACGACTCATCATATTTTCTAAACGGTCGTATTGATTTAGTTCTTGCATAACTTCCCAATCAAGCCATCTAGGGACTCCGAATTGCCCCCTCCGGGCCCATAACTCGTCTCGTTTTGGAATGCACAAAGCTTCACGCTCGTTGTTAGGATCAAACTGTAGGAAGGGATGATTCATCTGTAATGGGGAACATTGTTAGAAAGACAGAAACATGAGAAAATGGAATTGAAAACAGCCGAGCAGCAAATTATGAAGTTTCTGTCCAACTGATCTGGGCAAATGGCACGAGCGTGCTTCGATATGCACGGTCGTGCATATCCGGAAACTAACAGTCAAGCCCAGTGATTGTCGGACACGCACGACCGTTCCTTAAGCGGAACGACCGTGCAACATCGGACAACCCGTTGCACTACCGTGCATCACCGATCAATCAGCAAAAATTATGAAAAAGTAGGAAATGCACGTCCGTTCCACCTGAGGAACAACCGTGCCGTTCAGTTTCTGCAGTTTTCGACCCCTGTACTTAGAACAACCTGATTTCTATATAAAAATTTTAACAAGCACTGGGTCAACAGGGGTCTGAAAGTCAACCGGGTGTTCACGATACTTCGATTCAACAAGGGTTAGGGTTTCGATTTGTTTATGAAGAGAACCCTAAAAATTTCCTTGAAGAATCGGAATAAATCTAACCTAGAAAGTGGGAAAACAAGAAATCTAACACTAGAGACGTACCGTGCGAAGTTGGGTGCGAGATCGTGCGAAGAATCGTGCGATTTAGTGTAAAAACCGTTCTGGAACGGCTGCAGTTGCTAGGGTTCGCGAATGATAGATTTTTCTGCAGATGAGGGTATATATAATGTGCAAAATGACAAAAATGCCCTCAGCCTGCGGCACGGTCGTTCGACCTTTGGCACGGTCGTGCGAAACCGACGTCTTTCATTTTCCTCGGTGATGCACCGAGGGTGCGACCCATCGTGCCTGATCCTCGAAAACGCACGGTCGTGCGGATACTGGCACGGGCGTGCATCAGCTGCAGATCAGAATTTTCTGCAGAATGCATTTCCAGCAACTGTTTTGGCCGTTTTTCGCCATTTTTTCGACACACCAACTGTTCTAACAATATTGCAACATAGAACCCTCGCTCGGCACGAATAGAAACTGTACAAACTAACGGAAACTACCTAACTAACCTAAATTACGCTAAAACTATAAAAACATAAAAATGGACAATTTTGCCCCTATAGCGCCAAAGACGCTCCTGCTACATTTTTGTCGGCGAGTCAGTAGCGTAGACTCATGCTAAATTTTTATCGACGAGTCGATAGCAAGACTCCAAGCTAAAACTAGAAAAATAAATCCTAAATGACTAAACTACCCTTAAAGCGCAAAATACGCTCTTGCTGCATTTTTGATCCACGAGTCAGCAGCGTAGACTCTCTCCTCCCCACACTTATGATGTGTGCGGGGATTGGAGCTCAATCACCTCCATCACCGACTCTGTCGGCCCGGCAACGTATAACTTTAAGCGATGCCCATTTACTTTGAAAATAACGCCGTCCGCGTTCTCTATTGCGACAGTCCCATACGGAAATATCTCTTTAACCGTGTATGGGCCTGTCCAACGTGAATGGAGCTTTCCGGGAAATAAGCGCAACCGCGAGTTGTAAAGAAGAATGAGATCGCCTGCTTGGAATTCTTTGTGGTCCTTCAAGCGTTTATCATGCAATCTCTTCGTGCGCTCCTTGTACAACACGGAGTTCTCATAAGCGCGCTGTCGCAACTCTTCCAACTCGTGAATCTGGAGGAACCGGGCTTCACCTCCGGCTTTTAGGTCCAGATTTGCGGTCTTTAGCGCCCACATCGCTTTATGTTCCAGCTCAACCGGTAGATGGCATGCCTTTCCGTAAACAAGCCTAAAGGGAGTAGTCCCAATAGGCGTCTTGTAAGCCGTACGGAAGGCCCACAACGCTTCATCAAGCTTATCTGACCAATCCTTGCGGTTTGCACCTACTGACCGCTCAAGGATTCTTTTCAGCCCCCGGTTCGTGACTTCCACCTGCCCGCTTGTCTGTGGATGATAGGGCGTGGATAGACGGTGATGCACACCGTAACGGGACAAAGCTCTCTCGAGCTGAGTATTGCAAAAATGCGTCCCTCTGTCACTGATAAGCGCTTTCGGAGCGCCGAACCGGGCAAATAAGCTTTTCAAAAATCTCACGACCACCCTGGCATCATTAGTGGGCAAGGCCTGTGCCTCCGCCCACTTCGATACATAGTCAACCGCGACCATGATGTACTTATTACCTCGTGAGGGGGGAAATGGTCCCATGAAGTCTATCCCCCAGATATCAAAGACTTCACAAACCTGAATCCAGGTCTGAGGCATTTCATCACGTGCCGATATATTTGTCGCCCTCTGGCAAGCATCGCACGCTCTAACCCAACTCTGCGCATCACGAAATATAGTAGGCCAATAAAACCCGGAGTCCAATACTTTCTTGGCGGTAAAGTTGGCTCCATGGTGGCCTCCGGTAGGTCCCTCGTGACAGTGGCGCAGAATATCGGTCGCCTCCTTTCCTGAAACACATCTCCTAATCACCTGATCAGCACCAACCCGAAACAAGTAAGGGTCATCCCAAATGTAGTGCTTGACATCCGAAAAGAATTTCCTCTTTTGCTGGTGAGTCAACCCTTTGATCAGAATCCCGCAAGCAAGGTAGTTCGCAAGGTCAGCGAACCATGGCGACTCATCGCATATCTCAACACTCATCAAAGACTCGTGTGGGAAGTTGTCATTTATGGAATCCCAACGCGCGTCCACGATGTCTCCATGCTCTAACCGAGATAGATGGTCAGCCGCTACATTCAACGCACCCTTTTTATCTTGAATCTCAATATCAAACTCCTGCAGCAACAAGATCCACCTGATCAGACGTGGCTTAGCGTCCTGCTTGCTGAAGAGATATCGGATGGCTGCGTGATCAGTATACACAACGGTTTTTGAAAGCACCAAGTACGATCTAAATTTGTCAAATGCGAAAACGACCGCCAAGAGCTCTTTTTCAGTCGTGGTATAATGCTCTTGAGCGTCGTGAAGAGTTTTGCTCGCATAATAGATCGGGTGAAAGTGCTTTTCTCTCTTTTGACCCAGAACGGCCCCTATGGCGTAATCACTCGCGTCGCACATAATCTCAAACGGCAAACTCCAGTCTGGTGCAACTAAAATAGGGGCCTCAATCAACTTTTGCTTGAGAAGGTCAAAGGCTCTCAAGCAATCATCTCCGAATATGAACGGAGCGTCTTTCTCCAACAGACGGGTCATGGGTCTGGCGATTTTTGAAAAATCTTTAATGAATCGCCGATAGAACCCGGCATGACCGAGAAAGCTCCGTATCGCTCTAACAGAGGTGGGAGGCGGAAGTCGTGAAATGATATCCACTTTGGCTGGGTCGACCTCCATACCAGCATGCGAAATCTTGTGTCCCAGAACTATGCCCTCCTTCACCATGAAGTGGCATTTCTCCCAGTTCAGGACCAGATTCGTCTCCTCACACCTCTTCAACATCTTCCTCAAATTTTCCAAGCAGTGATCGAAGGAATTCCCAAATACCGAAAAATCATCCATGAAAACCTCCATGGAATCTTCGATCATGTCATGGAAAATTGCAACCATGCATCTCTGGAAGGTTGCTGGTGCATTACACAACCCAAAAGGCATCCGCCGGTAGGCGAATGTGCCGAAGGGGCATGTAAAGGTAGTCTTCTCCTGATCCTCAGGAGCGATAGGAATCTGAAAGTACCCAGAGAATCCGTCAAGGAAACAGTAATACAACTTCCCCGACAGACGTTCCAACATCTGGTCGATGAATGGAAGCGGGAAGTGATCCTTGCGAGTAGCATCATTGAGCTTGCGGTAGTCAATGCAAACTCGCCACCCAGTGACGGTACGGGTAGGAATTAGTTCATTCCTATCATTCGAAACTACAGTCATACCACCTTTCTTAGGTACAACCTGCACCGGACTCACCCATACAGAGTCAGAAATAGGATAAATCATGCCGGCATCCAACAATTTAATCACCTCCTTCTTCACCACGTCCTGCATATTTGGATTTAAACGTCTCTGATGCTGCGCACATGGTTTGTACTCGTCTTCCATCAGAATCTTGTGAGTACAAAAAGAAGGATTGATGCCCTTGATATCCATGATTTTCCATGCAATGGCTCTCTTATGAAGTCTCAGAACCTCGAGAAGCCGAATTTTCTCATCCTTTTCCAATGATGCTGAAATTATGACCGGTAGGCGACGCTCCTCGTCTAGAAATGCGTACTCGAGATGTGGCGGGAGTTCTTTCAACTCCAAAGGCGTCGGATCATCAACCGAAGGCTCTGTTTCCCCCTTTTTCACATGGTCAATTTCAAGAAATCTCTCCGGACTCTGGGAACCATCGTCACCAATCTGATAGACTGGCTGCTCGAAATCGTGGCCCTCCTGCATAATGCCAATCAGGTCCCCACACGACAGACGTGTGTCCGAATCAATCTCGTTAATAGTACCTTGAAAATGAGAGCACACACATGCATCGACAATGTCGACGTAATAAAGCTTGTCATCGTGACATTGCGGATGCTGCATCGATCTTTTGATATCGAATGTCACGTGCTCATCATTCACTCGGAGCGTGATTTGGCCAGCTGCCACATCAACAATCGTCCTCGCTGTATTGAGGAAAGGACGTCCAAGTATCAAAGGTACCCTTGAATCTTCATCCATGTCAAGGATAACAAAGTCCACGGGGAAAACAAATTTATCGATTTTTACAAGCATGTTATCCACAAATCCGCGCGGATACTTTATTGAGCGATCTGCCAACCGAATGCTCATCCTAGTGGGTGACGGCTCACCCAGATCCAGTTTAGTAAAAACCTTATACGGCATCAGGTTAATACTCGCTCCCAAGTCAGCCAACGCATGGCTAACAGACATGTTTCCAATCAAACACGGGAGCGTGAAACTACCAGGATCTCCCATTTTCGTGGGCAGACGGTTTTGCAGAATGGCGGAACAAGTCTCATTCATCACCACACACGATATATCCTCGAGCTTCTGTTTATTTGAGAGGATATCCTTAAGGAATTTCGCATACTTTGGCATCTGGGCCAAGGCTTCAACAAACGGTATATTGATGTGTAGTTGCTTAAACAACTCAAGGAACTTACCGTATTGTTCTTCATTCTTCTGCTTCTTCAGCCTGCCTGGATAAGGTACCGGAGGAGTGTAATCTTTGACCGGCTCCTGGACTTGTGCTGTACTTGCTGGGCGTAGCCTGGCTTGCACCTCGTCCGGTGTGTCAGTCGGGACCGCTTCAGTGATCGGTACTGAGTCCGATATGACGGGTCCGGTAGTTTTTCCACTCCTGGTCATCACAGCATTCACATCCCTCTGTCCGCCCGGGTTTGGTTCTGTATTACCCGGAAGACCGCCTGGGGGCCTTTTGGACATCATCTGTGCCAGCTGACCAACCTGATTCTCGATATTCTGAATCGAGGCCTTCTGACTCCTCATTTCTCCCTCGTTAGCCAGAAAACGATCCTCGCTTTGTTGGTATCGTTTTTCAGAGCTAGAGAGAAGCTGAGCCATCATATCCTCCAGCTTGGAACTAGACTGAGGGGCCTGCTGCTGGGAGCTACTCCCAGTGCCCTGATTCTGGTACGAATATGGACGCTGCTGGTAGGGTTGATTGTACTGCTGGTACTGCTGACCCTGCTGAGGCGCTGGAGCACGCTGAGTGAACCCCAATGGGTTCTGATTTCCTGCATTCGTTCGCCACCCAAAATTTGGGTGATTTCTCCATCCGGGATTATAGGTGTTGCTGTACGGGTTGTTCTGCGGCCTCACTTGATTACTCACAAAATCTACCTCTTCCTGGCCCTCATATACGACTCCCTGAAAACATGCCCCAGGCTCGTGTGACACTCCGCACTGGTCACATCCCGAGCCAGCATGCGCAATCATCTGGGACTTGTCGAATCTCGATGTAAGAGCCGAGAGTTGTGCAGTAACGGCCGTGTAATCGTCTACAGCATGAACTCCTGAGCGAGATGATGATGATGTTGCCCGACCTCTATCTCCATCCCGACGCGAGCTGGATTTCAACGCAGCTTTCTCGATAATATCATACGCTTCAGTCGGCGTCTTAGTTCCAAGATCGCCGCCCGCGTTCACGTCTAATCGCTCCTGCGTGTTATAGTTGAGCCCCTGATAGAACGTCAAAACCAGCTGTCGCTTGGAGAAGCCGTGATGTGGCACATCAATCAACAAATCTTTGAATCTCTCCCAAGCTGCATGCAACGACTCGCCCTCGTCTTGGCGAAAGGAAACAATCCGGTTCCGCAGTTTGTTAGTTTTCTCAGGTGGAAAATATTTCTGCATAAACTGCTCCGCCAACTGATTCCAGGTCCTGATGGACCCGGCAGGAAGTGACATAAGCCAAGCTCTAGCTTTGTCACGTAACGAAAACGAAAACAACCTCAACCGAATTGCGTCCTCTGAAACACCAGTCATCCTAAATGTCGAACAAATAGCAAGAAAAGCAGCGATATGCCTCCCGGGATCCTCATGCTCACGTCCGTCGAACTGCACCGAATTCTGCAACATGTTAATAACACTAGATTTAATTTCAAAATTAGGTGCATCTATAGTGGGCTGAAAGATACTCGGCTCCAGGCCTGCCCTTCCGGGCTGATTTGTTTCATTCAATGGTCGGTCGTCGTCCGCCATGACGACTCTCTCCTCGTCCTCTAAGCTTTCGTCTTCAGAGATAATCACCGGCTCGTCAATTGCATTTGCAATGCGTTGTGCAACGACGAGTGACCTTTCGCGCAGCCTCCTACTTCTTCTAAGATTATGCGCTGGTTCGTCAGTCGGCTCAGCAATAGCGGGTGCGGGAGTTGAGGACATCAACCTGCAAACGAAAAAAACTGACACAATGAATATTTTATTAATAAAATAATGCTGTTTTTTTTTTTTTTTTTTTGCTGAATAAAAGCAGAATATGTATAAATATAAGCTGTAAAATTTATAAAAATCCGAAAATGGGCCGAAATTTTTATAAAAATTAAAGCAACGAAAATAATCGAATCGGCTAGTACAAGAATTATTCTTAAGAGCCGAAAACTCAAAGAATAAATGATTAAATAAATCCGGATTTGAATAAATAAATAGAATAAAAATTTACAAGTGTACAAAACAATCATGAAAACGAATAAATTAAATTAAAAACAAGAAATATTAACAGATAAATCAACGAATAAATAATCACGAAAGTATACACAAATATTAACAAGTATATACACCGATAACACAATGACTCGGGTCGTTCCTAAAACTCGCCATTCCCCGGCAACGGCGCCAAAAACTTGGTACGTGCGTGACTATACATATTTTTACAATGAAATTACACACGAATTGGTTTTAAATTTATAAAAGTGATTATTACTTTTACATCAAAACACACACGAAAGAGGCAAGTGTACCCCGTCATATATGTAGTAAAGTATCGGTAAGAACCAAGTATCGATCCACGGAAATGGGCGGAGAAATAATACTAGACCTTTGTCACTGAATTACCGGTAAAAACATAAGTTGTTTTGGTTTTAATTAAACTAAAGTAAGCATAAATAAAAACTTATAAGACATAGTAAAATATATATAAATAGCCTTGCTTAATACACAACCACAGCATGTCAACTAAGTCAGTTTTGGCACTAGAAGCATTCGGTCAATTTTCCATTTTGAGACAATTAGTATCCCTTTCGGGAATCCTAACATGACAATCATTCGGAAAGTTAAAACGATAAACACACTTTAACCACCTAAAATTGTTCTTTAACGTGCGATTGATAAATGTCTACAAAAATCTCCTAAAAATAAGTTAGTCATCCGTTAGGAGTTTTCTAACCTCACTTAATCAAGGAAAGCAACACCGATAAACACAATGCAACCACCGAGACAAGCATAAACTAGATTAAATCACAACCGAGTTCATTTTACAAATCTTACACATAAATTCACCAAGATAGCAATTTTGGCCGAAACTACTAACTAGGCTAACAAATCATGGCAAGAATCCGTAACAACACCATCTAACCCGTTAGAGTCCTTCCGTGAGGGCAAGCTCTCTTGATTAATAATAATTGCATTTTATTAAACCACTAACCCGTTAGAGTATCATGGTGCCTACATTTTAACCAAGTTAAACTAGTTAACCAAATTAAAAGTTTACTAATACATGATTACATAAGCTTCATTTTGAAACTATCTTACCTAACCAAGCACCAATCATCCAACACAATTACTTATAATCAAGAAATCAATATCAATAACAAGGTTGCAAACTAATCATCAAAGATAGTCATAGAAAATACTTCAAAATGTCGTTACAAACATAGATTAACATACTAATCAAGCAAGGGATTGTTGTGTTTTTGCCCAAAGGCTTACATTAATACATAATAATCAATCTAAATGCTTGAAATATAACAAAAGTATGGAAAGATTTGAGAAACCAAACCATAAACAAGCATAAGAATGAGAATCTGGATAGTAAATGAGCAAAACCGGGCAATGTGGCTTGAATCCGAGTGAAAGCAGCAGCCTTCGGAGCCTCAAAATCGCCTGCAGAGCTCCCAAAATGTCCAGAGTTACTACTAAAATGGTGCTGTTCTGTTTAAATGCTTTTTCGAAGTCGCACGGCCGTTCTTCCGATCGCACGACCGTGCACTTTAAGCATTATTGGTGGTGGGCCACCATACTGCGTGACGTCACAGATCGTTGATTGGTCTTCGGACACGCACGGTCGTTCTTGGCTTAGCACGACCGTTCCTTTCCGAGGTTTGAGTTGCACGCTCGGTTCTTTGGTCGTTCTTTTCCGGGTTTATGTTTGACCTCGGATCCGCACGATCGTTCTTGATCGGGAACGGTCGTTCCTTACCGGGCTTGCCTTCAGTGCCTTGCACGGTGAGTTGCACGCCTGGTTCACTGCCGGATCTTCTTGGTTTGTCGGATATGCACGGTCGTGCATATGGCCGCATGACCGTGCCAAACGCCCAGGTCAGTCTTTTTCCACAGAATCTTCGCAGCTTCACCGTTTTGTTCGGAAAGTCCTCGTTTTTGGTATCATCTCGTCTGGTATGCTGTTTTAGGCCTGTAAACCAAAATGTAGATAATTAAGTATCCGAATGACGGTTTTACGGCCGAAAACGCATAAAATGGGGATAAAACGGGGGACTAAAATATGTGTAAATTAGCGAATATCAGTTTTCTATAAATTGAGTTATTAGTTCAGGTCATTGTGTTTAATATGTTATTCATTGTGTTTTAATATGTTGTCCATTGTGTTTTAATAATTTGTTCAACTTTTTTATTATCTTTGTTCATTGTGTTTTAGTTTGTTGTATATTGTGTTTTTAGTTTGTTTTCCATTGTGTCTTCATCTGCTCTCCATTGTGTCTTTTATCTGTTGTCATTAATTGTGTCTTTTATCTGTTGTCATCAATTGTGTTTTTATTTAGTCTGATACTTATTGTGTTATATGTTATCGCTATTGTGTTATACGTTATGGTCATTGTGTTTTAGTATGTTGTCCATTGTGTCTTTAGCTGTTGTCATTGATTGTGTTTTTGATCTACTTTACATTGTGTTTTACATCATGTCCATTGTGTTATTATCAAAACCTATAACACAATGTTAATTTGGGTTCTATCCATTGCGTTTTTATAAGAACCTATAACACAATATATGACACAATGAAGATGGTGTTATATCTGGGTTTTCTATAAATTGTGTTATTAGTTCAGGTCATTGTGTTTAATATGTTATTTATTGTGTTTTAATATGTTGTCCACCGTGTTTTAATAATTTGTTCAATTTTTTTATTATCTTTGTTCATTGTGTTTTGTGTTTTTGGTTTGTTTTCCATTGTGTCTTCATCTGCTCTCCATTGTGTCTTTTATCTACTGTCTTTTATCTGTTGTCATCAATTTTGTTTTTATTTAGTCTGATACTTATTGTGTTATATGTTATCGCCAATGTGTTATACGTTATGGTCATTGTGTTTTAGTATGTTGTCCATTGTGTCTTTATCTGTTGTCATTGATTGTGTTTTTGATCTACTTTACATTGTGTTTTACATCATGTCCATTGTGTAATATGCAACTGGGTTTTTGAATTTATTTTTGAAAAATATAACAATATGGTACTCATATTAAAGATAAAAAACGCTTGATTTTATGGTATAATTTTTTTTAAAAACAAATGATGTATAAAAAAGTTACCGATGTTTAAAAATTGGGGGGGGGGGATAACATGTGACTTGCATGTGCATATTCTCTTTCCTCTTGTATACAAAATTACCCTTTCCATTTAATTTCTACTAGGACACTTGTCACTCTCTGGTGGCTTCTTACCCTTCTTATTTTTAAATCTATATAATCTATAAGAAGAGATTAGAAGCTGCTGTAAAACTGCATATGTGTCCTCCATTGAGGTATGCCACTTGTACAAGCTGATGTCATAAATACGTTTTATTTTTTATTTTTTTATGTGTCCCATTCACCACTTGTAGGAGGGAATTTTAAAAAATGCATTGGAAGATGAAATGGGCATTTAATTCACCTGTGAGAAGTAATCATATCTCAACTCTCTGTTTCTTCTTTACTCTTTCTTCTCATTTCAATATATCTTAGCTGATTCTAGGGTTTATCAGTCGATTCCGTCGGTGAATCACCATCTTTGTCACTCAGATCGATGAAGATGATTTTGTCATCCGAGGCTACGATGGCAAGATCTGGCGGTTCAGATTGGGATCATGACGGTGATTCGGTTTATACTTTAGATTATCACAGTGATATCTCGATCTAAAACTTCTGATATGTAACACCCCAGTGTTTCGAAAGTCAAAGTCAAAGTCAAGATTGAAGTCAAAGGAAGAAAAGATCGCTAATTGTGATCTATCACCCTTGCTCAATCCCTGTTTTGACTTCTTTGACTGTAATTAGTCTATTTTATGTTTACGTTAGTTGTATTATGCGGGGTAATTAATTGCAATCGAAGTAATCGAAGTATATTTCTCGATACGAATCGCTTTACGACTGTGAATGATAGGAAGTAACAATGCGATAAAGTCAATTAATCGATAATCGAACTAATCTAATCATCATCGAACTCGAAACTCGAATTATGCAACTTTGGTGTTATTATACGTGTGTGTGTGTGCCTTATGTGTTACTTGTGCATGCTTATTTATATTATGTGTGGCAATCAATCAAATCGCGATCGAAACTCAATCGAAATCGAATTATTAATTGGTGGAGAAGAGACAGCGCGAGATATAGATGCTTGTATGTTAGATATAGTAGTTGGGATTAAAAGTAATTTGAATAGGAAACTCTATCATACTTGCATCGTCCTTAATCGAAATCGAAATATCAGAAATCGTCGCACCAAACACGGTGAAAAGGATTGAAGGATGGTTTTCCAACTTTCTTTCAACTCTTTTACACTCGATGCCTTCAAACTGATAGAGGCGGAGCTTGTACCGACTTACTAATCATCCTAGTAGTTGTGCGGTTCAAGAACCAGATTCTATCCACGAGGTTCACCGATTTCGGGTTAAACATTAAACAACCGTCCCGAACAGTCACTGACCGGGTTTGGGTGATTCCTGTCCGATCAGGAGAACCAAGTAGAGACGAGTTTTTTGTTGTTTGACTCGTTCTCAAAACACCTCAATAAATTGATAAACAATCATAACAACCAAGTGTTAGACGAATAGGCTGATCAGGTCAGGGTGCTGACCGATCGGACTGCTGTCCGAACGGACAGCCAGCCGATCGGACAGTCAGCCGATCGACTGGCTAGCCGATCGGCTAGCCGATCGGCTAGCACATCTTCCCACACTTAACCAATTTATTCTTTTAAAGTTGATTATTGAACGAACTGCTGTTCGATCGGACTACCGTCCGATTGGATTACTCTTCGGATCATGAGATACTATACCTCAACACTTAGTCGAATTTTTCAACATGCTCGATGCACTAGGAGTGCCACCCGATCGAACAGCCGTCCGATCAGGTGACACCCTGCTGAGAACTTGTTTTGCTAAAAGTACCCAGCCGATCGGGTTGCCGGCCAATCGAACGACCGTCCGATCGCCCAACCTAAAAGGTAAATATACTTCAAGGTTTTCAAATGCTACAACGAAAACTTCAAAAGTCAAACCATCACACACAAACACATCCTTCTCAAAGGAAGAAACAATCCACTCGAACAGCCAACCGATCGGCCTACCGACCGATCGGACAGCTGTCCGAACGGACTGTTAACCGAACGGTCAGCCGTCCGATCGACCAGTTGTCCGACCCTCCAATACTTGTTTCCGTTTTACGCGTTGCTTATCGTTATGCTATCAAACTATTCAAGCTAACCCTACTCTCAAGCGCTCCCTTCAATCCATCAACCGCTGTGAGTATACTCGATCCTTATTTGCTTTCAACACTTTTGGGTGTTACATACGTTACTTATTCTAAATCACAATCGAACACACTACTCAATTACTTTAAACACTAACCGTTACCGCATGTATTACGTGACTAAATGAGTGCTTGTTGTTATGTTTACACGTGGAATGCTGTCTACCTGCCTTAACGACGATAGTACTATAGTTTGGACTCAGCACCCGTTCACACGGTTAAGGACAATTACTTGCATGGATTACGGTGGTAATCATGTATTGCGAACTGCCTCGGGCAATCAACCCGCAGTCATTGGTATCGATAGATCCATGTCGATAATTAACATGCTTCGTTTTCCTCTGTGTACGTGCTGGTTATGCGTAAACTATTTCGAACTCTATTATGCTATTATCAAACTTGTATGCTCACCTTTACATTTTTATGTATTGACTTTATTTTAACGTATGTGACAGGTGTTTAAGATGCTTATCTGCTAGGAAAGCGAGGCTAGAATAAAGCTCTAGAGCCCAACAAATAGTTGTCTATAGTGATCAAATTATGGGTCCCTAGAAGCAGATAAACAATTGCTGTTTATTTAAATCTGAGTTGTCGGAACAGAATATTTGCCTGTATTTTTGTCTGTAATAATTTATTTACTGTTTGAGATACGGTATGGGGTGTGTTATTTAAATTGAATAGTAATGATAATTGTTATGGAAACTTCTGGACAATCTGTTTCGCTCAGTGCCATGCCCCGATGATTCCGCCATCGGTTGGGGTGTGACAGATTGGTATCAGAGCCATAACTATAGGGAATTAGGCAAGACTCGACCTAGTCCGGGTCGATGTCTTAGAGACCTAGACTATAGTTAGGACCCAATAGACCAACTCGTGCGTGTCCATTAGGGGCTATGTGCAAGCATGTTACTATCCTTCGATGTTCTCGCTTACGCTACGCTATCACCGCACTCGAATTTTCAATAGGTGTGAAAACCGCAAACTCTCGACTAAATTGCTTGATCAATGCTGTTTTATCAACTTATCAATGATCTCTTCATTCTTTTTCAATAACGAACGCTTGTTTAACAGGGTGAATTATACCAAACCAGGAATGAAATCCATATTTTGATGAATAATCTCCTCTATTTCACTAAAATCAAGGGGAAGTGTCAAGCCAGGGGCGAAACCCTAACCTTGACGGCTTGTCCATGGATTTTACCAAAACTCTCACTAAAGCCTCGACGGACTCCAACGACCTGAACTCACGATATGACTAGAGGAATACGTGCCGAATGCCCAAGAATCGAGGCCGAGGCCGATCCCGAAAGTCGGAATGTGATGACAAGCCTTTGAGAATAGTCGAATCGCTTTGAGTAGTCAATGTCTAATAGCCGCATGCAATCTATTTCTCGATTTTTACATATTTCGATTCCGAGCCCGCAACTGCTGACTCTGATGACTCTTTGATTTTATGTGTGTTTAACTGTTTATGTGTTTAATTTTGATATTTATTTGATTTTTGCTCTCACTTCGATCGACACACACAACCCGCATTGCTCTCCTATCTCAAGACGCCAACAAGACGCTACAATAAGAAAGACATTATGCTATACTATACGCCTATACTATACTAATCGATATACTATGCGCGATCGCTATATTCGAATACTTGCAAACTTTGAGGCAGTCAGGATACTGTATATGCTTTCGGTGATTTTGTGATTACGTGATATTATGTGCTTCTATGCTCTACGTGCTTACGTGCTTCTGTGATTATGTGAATCTGTGGTTATGTGCTTATGTGTTTATGTGATACATGCTTCAACGTATTTCTACGCTTTGGTAAGTAGTAGACGTGTGAGGTGAGATTCAATTAGGATGTGTCTAAGACCTACGACGATGTCTGTTGCAGACGATGTCGTCATCTGGACACCGAACCCCACTTACTCGCCAGGAAAAGAGGGACAAACGTCTTGCTGCTATCATCGCCAAACAAGTAGCAAAAGTTGTGAGTGAGGTTTATGAGAACGTCAACAAGTCATCTGAGGAGTCGAGAACTGAAGCTCCCAAAGATGCTGCGAAGACTGTTTTCAGCTTCAAACAGTTCAAGGCATGCGGACCAAAGGAATTCACCGGAGAAGATGGCCCAACAGCTATGTTTCAATGGTTTGATTCCGTCGAAGTCACTCTGCGCCAAAGCGGCTGTCCAGAAAATCTTCGTACCCTAACGCAACTGGCGTCTTCCAGTCCCGAGCTCTAGACTGGTGGACGGCCGAACGAAACAAACGCGGGAATGATGCAGCTTATAAGCTGACTTGGGAAGAGCTGAAAGCCATTATGATGGACGAATTCTGCCCTCCCCATGAACGCCAAAAGCTGGAGGACGAGTTTTGGAACATTATGCAGAAGGATGGAGACAACGCTGCCCTGACTGCTCGCTTTAAGCAGCTCAGCATTATCTGTCCCGATCAAGTCAAGACGCCAGAGATAGCAATCAAGAAGTACATTCGAGCTCTACCCGATTGTGTTGCCGATTTTGTTTACGCCGCGAAGACCTCATCAATTGAAGAGACTTACTTGCTTGCCGACGAGATCAACGACAAACGAGTAAAGGCTGGTTTCTGGGATAAGCCCTCCAAGTCTCTGCATCAAGCCATCACCGCACCGACCACCGACACCGCCACTGCTCAACCATCAAAGTCATCACGCCGCAAGAAGAAGCACAACAACAACAGCTCCAGCAACAAGAACTGTGCTGTCACTACCACTGCTGCTCCTCTGCAAGCCATACCGGCTCAGCAGCAGCCTCACCATCGACTAGCACCAGTTACTCAAGCGCCGCCAGCAAAGCGTGCATACACAGCTCCCCACGCGCTCTGCCCGACATGCTCATATCATCATCCGGTGGGTCTTGCCTGTCGTTTCTGCGCTCATTGCAATCCGTATGGTCATTTCACTGCCAACTGTCGCTATGGTCCCCGTAACACCGCAGCTCCTGCCACTGCACATCAAGCTCTACTCCCAGCCCCGCAAGGCCAACAAGCAGCTCAGGCACCTGCGGTCAATGCTCGAGTCTGCTTTGCATGTGGTGATCCAAACCACTTTGCAAACATGTGCCCGAACAGGGTTGTGAAGCAAGAGCCCCAGCAGCAGCAGCAGCTGCAACAAGCAGCACGCGCCAAAACCTTCAACATCAATGCTCGTCAAGCCCAGGCTGACAACAACGTGGTTAATGGTACGTTCCGTTTGAATGGTATTCATGCATCGTGTTTGTTTGATACTTGAGCCGATAACTGCTTTGTGTCGTTTGAATTCGAGAAGCTCCTTAGTCGTAAGCGCTCTTATCTTCCCTTGTCATTTGAAGTTGAAGTCGCTACTGGAAGAACTATCGCCGTAAATTCTGTTCTTCGTGATCGTACCCTCGAGCTCAACAATCACATCTTTCCAATCGACCTCATTCCGATGCAACTCAGAAGTTTTGACGTCATAGTAGGCATGGACTTTCTTCGTGAAAACCATGCTGAAGTTGTGTGCTTCGATAAGATGATTCGATTCTCGCTCGCGAATGGTGATTTACTATGTGTCTATGGCGAAACTGCTTCGAAAGGCCTCAAACTTATGTCCTGCGTCCAGGCTAGCAAGTATCTCCGCAAGGAATACCGAGCTTTCTTGGCCAACATTGTAGTAGCAGAGAAGGAAAAGAAAAGAAAGACAGAAGTCAAAGGCGTTCCTGTGGTCCGTGAATTTCCTCAGGTATTCCCTGATGATCTTCCTGGACTACCGCCAAGTCGTGATATCGACTTCCGCGTCGACCTCATTCCTAGAGCCAACCCTGTTGCCAAAGCCCCTTACCGACTCACGCCATCCGAAATGCGTGAACTCTCGAACCAACTCCAGGAATTACTTGAAAAGGATTTATTCGCCCAAGCACCTCTCCTTGGGGCACGCCAGTCCTCTTCGTTAAAAAGAAGGATGGGTCGTTCAGGATGTGTATCGATTATCGGGAGCTGAATAAGTTAACCATCAAGAACCGCTATCCCCTACCTCATATCGACGATTTGTTTGATCAACTGCAAGGTGCTACGTGTTTCTCGAAGATCGATCTCCGCTCAGGTTGTCATCAGCTACGCATTCAGGAAGAAGATGTACCCAAAACCGCCTTTCGCACTCGCTACGGCCATTATGAGTTCGTTGTTATGCCTTTTGGCTTAACCAACGCACCCGCGATTTTCATGGATCTGATGAATCGCGTGTGTAAGCCATATCTGGACCGTTTCGTCATCGTGTTTATCGATGATGTCTTGATCTATTCCAAGTCGAAAGCCGAACACGCGCAACATCTACGTTTGGTTCTCGAATTACTCCAGGTGAATCAACTTTATGCCAAGTTCTCCAAATGTGAATTCTGGCTAGGAGAGCTTCAGTTTCCGGGTCACATCGTGAATAGTCAGGGTATCCATGTCGATCCTGCGAAGATTGAAGCAGTTAAGAGCTGGATTACGCCAAAGAACCCGTCTGAAGTCCGCTCTTTTCTCGGATTAGCGGGCTATTATCGATGATTTATCGAAGGATTCTCCAAGATCGATGTGTCGCTTACCGCTCTTACACTTAAAGACAGGTCTTTTGTTAGGGGAACTGAACAAGAGTCTGCTTTCCACACCCTCAAGCATAAGCTTTGCAATGCTCATGTTCTCACATTGCCCGATGGAAACGACGGTTTTATTGTCTACTGTGATGCTTCCAACCTTGGTCTTGGCTGTGTCCTCATGCAACGAGACAAGGTTATAGCTTACGCTTCTCGACAACTCAAAATCCACGAGAAGAACTATACAACCCATGATCTCGAGCTAGGCGCGGTTGTTTTTGCATTAAAGATTTGGCGACACTACGTATATGGTACAAAGTGTACGATCGTCACCGATCATAGGAGCCTGCAACATATCTTTGATCAGAAGGAACTCAATATGCGTCAACGCCGATGGGTAGAGCTTCTCAACGATTACGACTGTGAGATTCGTTATCACCCAGGCAAGGCAAACGTCGTTGCCGACGCACTCAGCAGACGGAGTTATTTGCTCAGCATTCATAATACCCAAGCCCAATACGATCTCGAAACCCTCATCCGCGAAGCCCAACATGCTTGTTTTAATGAACGCACCCTGTAGAAGGAGAGAATCTACCACGATGGAGCTCAGCTTGTAAGCAAATCGAATGGGATCTTCTATTTTCTGGACCGAATTTGGATCCCTAAGCGGACTGAATTGCGAAAGATTTTAATGGACGAAGCCCACAAATCCCGATATTCTATTCATCCCGGTGCCGATAAAATGTACCAAGACCTTCGCTACAAGTACTGGTGGCCGGGCATGAAAAGGGATATCGCTCTCTACGTTGGGAAGTGCCTGACTTGTGCAAGGGTCAAGGCTGAACAGCAAAGACCCTCTGGCTTACTTGAGCAACCGCCAATCCCTATATGGAAGTGGGAGAGTATAGCTATGGATTTCATACCAAAGCTTCCGCCCACGTCATCAGGTCACGACAGCATTTGGGTTGTCGTTGATCGTTTAACCAAATCAGCCCACTTCTTGCCAATACGGGAAGACTACAAGGTAGAACGATTAGCCCGAATCTACACCGACGAGATCATTTGTAATCATGGTACACCTTGTGACATCATCTCTGACCGTGATGCCCGGTTTACTTCGCGATTGTGGGAAACGTTTCAAGCAGCTCATGGTACGACGCTTAACTTAAGTACTGCATTCCATCCTCAAACTGACGGATAGACTAAAAGAACGATCCGTACTCTTGAAGACATGCTTCGTGCGTGTGTCATAGACTTCGGTGGTAATTGGAATAAATACCTGCCGCTGGTAGAATTTTTGTACAACAACAGTTATCATACTAGCATACAAATGGCACCACTTGAGGCTTTATATGGAAGAAGATGTCGATCGCCTATTGTGTGGCACGAGATCAGTCACTCGCAATTAACCGGTCCTGAGCTTTTGCAAGAAACGACTGACAAAGTCCTCCAAATTCGAGACAACTTGTTGAAAGCTCGGAGTAGACAGAAACGTTATGCTGATAGACGACGCAAGCCCCTTGAATTTGACGTTGGCGACAACGTACTCCTAAAGGTCTCACCTTGGAAGGGTGTGGTCAGATTAGGCAAGAAAGGGAAACTAGCGCTTCGATATGTTGGACCTTTTAAGATTCTGGAAAGGATCGGAAAAGTCGCCTACAGACTCGAACTACTGGAGGAACTTAGTAACGTCCACCCGACTTTCCATGTGTCAAACCTCCGCAAGTGCCTGGCTGAACATGATTTAATTGTACCGCTCGATGACCTTCAAATAAACGAACACTACACTTCGTGGAGAAGCCTGTCGAAATCATGGACCGCCAAACCAAGCAACTCAGACGCTCGCGCATTCCTATTGTGAAAGTCCGATGGGAAGGCAAACGAGGTGCAGAGTTCACTTGGGAACTCGAAAGCGACATGAAGACAAAGTACCCACAGTTGTTTGTTACGGCTTCGGCCTAATTTCGGGACGAAATTCCCTAAACAAGGGGAGGCTGTAACACCCTAGTGTTTCGAAAGTCAAAGTCAAAGTCAAGATTGAAGTCAAAGGAAGAAAAGATCGCTAATTGTGATCTATCACCCTTGCTCAATCCCTGTTTTGACTTCTTTGACTGTAATTAGTCTATTTTATGTTTACGTTAGTTGTATTATGCGGGGTAATTAATTGCAATCGAAGTATATTTCTCGATACGAATCGTTTTACGACTGTGAATGATAGGAAGTAACAATGCGATAAAGTCGATTAATTGATAATCGAACTAATCTAATCATCATCGAACTCGAAACTCGAATTATGCAACTTTGGTGTTATTATACGTGTGTGTGTGCCTTATGTGTTAGTTGTGCATGCTTATTTATGTTATGTGTGGTAATCAATCGAATCGCGATCGAAACTCAATCGAACTCAATCGAAATCGAATTATGATAATTGGTGGAGAAGAGACAGCGCGAGATATAGATGCTTGTATATTAGATATAGTAGTTGGGATTAAAAGTAATTTGAATAGGAAACTCTATCGTACTTGCATCGTCCTCAATCGAAATCGAAATATGAGAAATCGTCGCACCAAACACTCGAGTCAGGCAGCTGAACGATCAGGCTACCAGCCGATCGAACAGCCAGCCGATCGGACTGCTGTCAGATCGGACAGGCTGTCCGATCGTGCTGACCGACCGATTGGCCAGCCTTTACCTCTTTTGGCATCCTATAAATACCCATGACATTGTCAAACTTTCTACTTTAGGAAACCTCTGTCCGACCAGCACGCTCAGCTCACTTTTTCTCAGATTTCCCTTAATTCCGGTAAGATTTCGTCCTAAATCTTGTACTTTCTTGATCTACACGCACTCCTACACCTTTCTATCTTTCGAATCTTAACTTTTAACCGTGAAATCATCAAGATTCAAGTGTTCTAGGATGATGTCATCATGGGTTCTTGAAGAACTTCATGTTTTGGCCTCAATCCACCAAGAAAAACTTGGATCTAGCCGATTTCCACATAAACAAACAAAGATCTTTCATAGATCTAAACATATACACGGTGAAAAGGATTGATGGATGGTTTTCCAACTTTCTTTCAACTCTTTTACACTCGATGCCTTCAAACCGATAGAGACGGAGCTTGTACCGACTTACTAATCATCCAAGTAGTTGTGCGGTTCAAGAACCGGATTCTATCCACGAGGTTCACCGATTTCGGGTTAAACCTTAAACAACCATCCCAAACAGTCACTGACCGGGTTTGGGTGATTCCTGTCCGATCAGGAGAACCAAGTAGAGACGAGTTTTCTGTTGTTTGACTCGTTCTCAAAACACCTCAATAATACGACAAACAATCAGAACAACCAAGTGTTAGACGAATAGGTTGATCAGGTCAGGGTGCTGACCGATCGGACTGCTGTCCGAACGGACAGCCAGCCGATCGGACAGTCAGCCGATCGACTGGCCAGCCGATCGGCTAGCACATCTTCCCACACTTAACCAATTTATTCTTTTGAAGTTGTATATTGAACGAACTGCTGTTCGATCGGACTACCGTTCGATTTGATTACTCTTCGGATCATGAGATACTATACTTCAACACTTTGTCGAATTTTTCAACATGCTCGATGCACTAGGAGTGCCACCCGATCGAATAGCCGTCCTATCAGGTGACACCCTACTGAGAACTTGTTTTGCTAAAAGTACCTAGTCGGTCGGGTTGCCAGCCGATCGAACGACCGTCCGATCGATCGACCTGAAAGGTAAATATACTTCAAGGTTTTCAAATGCTACAACGAAAACTTCAAAAGTCAAACCATCACACAAAAACACATCCTTCTCAAAGGAAGAAACAATCCACTCGAACAGCCATCCGATCGGCCTACCGACCGACCGGACAGCTGTCCGAACGGACTATTAACCGAACGGTCAGCCGTCCGATCGGACTACCGTCTGATCGACCAGCTGTCTGACCCTCCAACACTTGTTTCCGTTTTGCGTGTTGCTTATCGTTATGCTATCAAACTATTCAGGCTAACCCTACTCTCAAGCGCTCCCTTCAATCCATCAACCGCTGTGAGTATACTCGATCCCTTTTTGCTTTCAGCACTTTTGGGTGTTACATACGTTACTTATTCTAAATCACAATCGAACACACTACTCAATTACTTTAAACGCTAATCGTTACCGCATGTATTACGTGACTAAATGAATGCTTGTTGTTATGTTTACACGTGGAATGTTGTCTACCTGCCTTAACGACGATAGTACTATAGTTTGGACTCAGCACCCGTTCACACAGGGGTTGTTAAGGACAATTACTTGCATGGATTACGGTGGTAATCATGTATTGCGAACTGCCTCGGGCAGTCAACCCGCAGTCATTGGTATCGATAGATCCATGTCGATAATTAACATGCTTCGTTTTCCTCTGTGTACGTGCTGGTTATGCGTAAACTATTTCGAACTCTATTATGCTATTATCAAACTTGTATGCTCACCTTTACATTTTTATGTATTGACTTTATTTTAACGTATGTGACAGGTGTTTAAGATGCTTATCTGCTAGGAAAGCGAGGCTAGAATAAAGCTCTAGAGCCCAACAAATAGTTGTCTGTAGTGGTCAAATTATGGGTCCTTAGAAGCAGATAAACAATTGCTGTTTATTTAAATCTGAGTTGTCGGAACAGAATATTTGCCTGGATTTTTGTCTATAATAATTTATTTACTGTTTGAGATACGGTATGGGACGTATTATTTAAATTGAATAGTAATGATTATTGTTATGGAAACTTCTGGACAATCTGTTTCGCTCAGTGCGATGCCCTGATGATTCCGCCATCGGTTGGGGTGTGACATGATAAGGTAAATCGAATTTGTTTTTTGTAGATTTATATTTTAAAGAGTAAATTACAAGTTTTGTCCTTTATCTTTACGTCAAATTACAGGCGCTGTCCTTTAGCGCAAAAGTTGACAAGTTCTGTACTTAATGTTTCAAAATCTTGCACGTTATGTCCTTTAGGCCAAACCCAGTTAGATTTTTTGGTTAAATCTGATAATGTGCATTGCACATGAGGGCATTGTTGTCATTTCATCTCTTCAAGGTCTATTGTGTAAAAAACTTATATGTAGGGACTAGTTTGTAATAACTTCAAATTTCAAAAAATATAACATCTTTCTCTCTCTCTCACAGCTGCAAGTCCCCTCTCTCTCTTCTCTCCTCTCTCTCTCTAACATAATCTGAAGTGCGGCGGCGTTTGGTGGTGGGTTAAGTGCGGCGGCGTTTGGTGGTGGGTGGAACCGGAGGTAATTCTCCGATGTCGTCCTTCTTGCAAATCTCCGGCGAGTATGGCACCATCGCACCACAAGAGGAACCGAAGGAACCGACTGATTCTCTGACGTCGCGCCACAAGAGGAATCTCACCTGTATGGGTTAATTTGCAATCAGTTTCTTAAAATCTTGTAAATTTCTTAGAATTTTTTTGTGGGTTCCTATCTTTTTAGGTTAATTTGCGTTCAGTGTCTTGAAATGCTAAAAATTTCTTGTAAACTTTTGTGGGTTCTAATCTATTTGGATTAATTATGCTCTGAAGATTCATAAAATGGTGTCTATTGAGTTTGGTGAAGCTAGAACAGGGGATTTGAAAGTTGTGTTGTTTGGTAAAGAAGGGTTTATTGTGAAGTTGAGTGTTGATAAAAGTTATGTCAAAAAGTGAGAAATTGTATACACAAATCGGCGGCAAAGCACTCAGACCATGTCCGGCGTATATTTACTGACGAAATTTATGGGTAGATTGGATGAGTTCGAAGCAGCGTGTATGGAAGACTCCGACGCGGAAACAGAGGACGAGTCCAAAAAGAAGAACGATTTCTTTGTAGAAGTAGAAAACGAAGAAGATGGAGAGAGGGGTGGGTCGCCGGAGGTGGTGGTGGTCTATGGTGGTGGATGGCTGAGAAAGAGATAGAGAGAGAAAGAGGAGAGAGGTAGAGAGATACTGAAGAGAGATGGGGTTTGAGTTTATATATTTTTTTAATTTTTTGTTTTTTAATTAGCATATATTTTAATTAAACGGATAAAATTACAAAAGTGCCCTAATGTACTTACTAAAATTACAAAAATACCCTGATTTAACAGAAAAATTTAACTATGTTAGGCTCAAAGGGCATAGCGTGCAAGATTTTGAAACATTAAGGACATAACTTGTCAACTTTTGCGCTAAAGGACAGCACCTGCAATTTGATGTAAACATAAAGGACAAAACTTGTAATTTACTCTATTTTAAATTTTTCTTTTTTGATTTTGATGTGGCCATGGTTGAAGCTTTTTGTTTCAGTATCTCTGGTGATGATGGGGAGCACAGACTCGCCGTCGTCCGCCTTTGTGTTGTTCTGTGTTCGTCTTGGAACCCTTTATGGTTTCTGGACGGTGGTTGATGATGGTGGCTTTGGTTTCAATTGGTAGTGGTCTGTGGCTTGGTTATGATGACTTAAAAGTTTTTACACACAATTCATGACCATGGCTTGGCAAGAATAGTGGAAGGCAAGTTTAAACCTGCAACCCTTCTTGCAGCCATGGTTTATTAAAGTTCTAAACCATAGAAAGCACAGACCTCAAATCTATGAACTTCATAGATTCGTCCATCCAGGTGATTGAACATCTCATGAACTTCATAATAATTCGTCCATCCAGGTGATTGATTTACATTATCCCCTTTTGAGTTTAAGTATGATGGTACATTGTTCTTAATTTTGAGTGTTTTTAGTTTTTTTAGATTTTGGGCGTTTTTGATCGGGTGAAAGTTTGATGAAATTGGGATTGTAATCTTGTAGTGGAAATATGGAACGAGATTTCATGGGTTTGAATTCGAAAATTTCGGTGGTATGTTTATTACCAGATTTTGTAATGGAAGCATAGGGTTGTTTAATTAGGTTTTGTGTTTATGATCATTAACCTAAATGGATTCTTAATCGTTCTAAAAATTGAAGATGCACCATACGCTCTGTACCATTGGGTCAAGTTCGTCCAAGGGGTCGGTTTGGTGTACCAAGGAGGCATCTTAGAGAAAATGCGAGGGGTATTGAAGCGCATTTTAGGCCAGTGATCACTCACAATCCTTCACCGGTGGTTATTCCTCATAATAACTAAGGAAGAACTTTTGAAGTAAGGACTAACTCCTTACAAAGTTTGCCGAAATATAAGGGTCTAGCGACGGAGGAACCTTATTTTCATTTGGAGGCCTATGACTCAATTTGCAACACTCTTGGGAGTCAAGGTTTTTCGGCCGATGATGTGAGGTTGGTTTTATTTCAATTCTCCTTGGAAGATAAGGCAAAGAAGTGGTTCTACACTTTGCCTTCGGCATCTATTTATACTTGGGGGGAAATGCAACAAACATTTTTAGACGAATTTTATACCGCCCAAAAGACCAATGATGCGAGGAAAGGGTTGAGAAGTTTTCAACAACAACAAGGCGAAATGTTCCATGAAGCCTTTGACCGCTTGAACATGATGATCAAAAATTGTCCGCACCATGGAATTGAGCTTTGGGAATTGATGAACGCCTTTCATGAAGGGTTGTGTGCCGAGGATGCACGTGATCTAATGTCCATCACAAATGGGACTTTTGGCACAAATTATGAAGATGAGGATTGAGAGTTCTTGGAACAAATGGCCATTACCTCAAAGAGGAAAGCTCAAGCATCAAGGAGAGCACGACCGGCTGTCACGAGATCGCAAGTTCATGCAGTTGACGATGGTAATGTTCAAACTACTAATCAAATTTATGATGTTTGTGCATTGTGTAATGAAATAGGTCATGCGGCTGAAAATTGCCAAGGAGTGGTGGAAGGGCAATATGAAGAAGTTTATGCGGTACAAGGTCAAGGAGGGGGTGGTAGAAACTATAATATGAATTCTAACACTTACCACCCCGGGTTGAGAAACCACCCGAACTGTCGGTATGGGAACCCTTCAAATCAAGCTAACCCGAATTTCCAAGGAAATCAAGGATTTCAAAGGCAATATCAAACGGGTCAAAGCTCTTCGGGTGGAAACGAAGTAATGGAGATGTTGAAGGCGATGCAAGTTGAAATGCAACGAATGAATCAACGTGATGAGGTTCGGATGCAAAAGGACGAGGCCCGTGATAAAGCTATTCAAACTTTGACTACTCAAATGGGTCAACTTGCGAGTGAAGTGGCGATTTTGAAGAAAGCAAAAGGCCAACTACCAAGTGATACGGTGACAAATCCCAAGAACATAAAAGGCGTTAATATCAATGTGGTAAGCACCGTTCCTAGTACCGAATTTAATGAAAAATGTTTAACCTCTTCGTGTCAAATAAATGCAGGTTTGAAAAAGGATGCCGAAGTTGAAATGGACAGAGAGCATGGAGCACCAATTGTGCCTATCCGTGTGGGAAAATTAAAAATCCCTCATGCATTGTTGGACTATGGGGCAAGCATGAGTGTGCTACCAGGCGATTTATATGACATGTACGATTTCGGTCTGCTTGAAGATGTAGACACCATGGTGAGCTTGGCGGATGAGAGTTGGAGGCGTCCACGAGGAATAATTAAGAATGTTATGATTCGGTTGGGAGAATTCGAATACCCAGTGGATTTTCTGGTTTTAGATTATGCTACTACCACAATGGCGTCACAACAAAAGGTGATTTTGGGTCGACCGTTTCTCTATACGGCAAATGCTCAAATTGATTGTAGAGAAGGAATCATTAACATAACCGAAAAGAACCGTAAGTTGTCATTTAATGTTCAGACGAAGATGATTAGTTACGAGTTTGTTGAGGCGGATGATAGCGGGTTTAGTGAAAAGGTGTTCCAAAGAATGAGAAGAAATCACCCACCGGATCATGAAGAAGAGCATATGGGTTCAAGTAAGAGCGTATTTGATTACCCACCGAGTCAAAACAAGATGGATGCATTTTGCTCAATGGCACAAGGAAGTGATGGAGATGGCAGGAACCGATTCTTTGAGCCACCTTAAATGGGGGTGGCACGGTCTGGCTGAAGACTCGAAACTTAGCGCTGCTCGGGAGGCAACCCGGGGTTTTATATTGATCTTGCTATTTTTATCTTTCTATGTTTCAGGGCTATGGCGACATTCAAGTGTGGGGAAGATGCACGGATATTTGTGTGAAGGTGGTGATAGGAAGTCGGATTATCTACAACATCGGTTGTGTCAAACTTCACCAGGTCAATATACTCTTTCCTTAGTCTTGTTATGTTCTTTAGCTTTGAAATTTTGGTAGTTAGTTGTTTGCTTTTGTTTATGGTTGGGAGGTTTGGGGGTGTATTAGTTTGATGTTATGTTTTGGGGTTGGGCTAGTTGGTGGTGTGTTTAAAAATAATAATAATAATAAAAAAATATAAAAAAAAAATAATACAAAAAGAAATTTTGGGTTTGAGAGTATAAGCAATTGTTGATGTTCTTGGTTAAAGCGATCTTTTCCTCAAAACCATACATTGGGACAATGTATCCCAAGTGTGGGGATGGGGGGAAATTTTGAGAAATTTAAAATTTTTTTGTAAACCCAAGCGAAAAGTGTAAAAATTTGAAAACTTGATATTATGCCATTTGACACGCCGACACCCGTTCTTAGTCTTTTCTTGGTGAGAATTGAGCCAACTATGAGAGTTATTTCTTTGTTTGAGTGGCGGTGTGTGTAGTGTGTTAATAGAACTTGTGTGTGAGTACTTGTTAAATCCTAGAGTTAACATGCTTTTGGAAATGATAGGGGACTTTCAGGAAGCCTCGTCTAGATGTGTGAGAGTGCGGGATTGGTGGGTTGGACCTCATCTTTACATATATGAGCTTGGTATTGTGAGGGGTGGGGGTTTGGTCCTTAGAAAGCTACGTTGAGCCTTAAACCATTCGGTTGTGACCCAAACCTACTTCTTACAAAACTTTACCTATTGAGACGACCCGGTTTAGGAATTTAGTTTGTGATTGTTGATATTCTTGTATATATTGTTGAGTTCTATATAAAAAAAAAGAGAAAAAAAGAAAGAGAAAAAGAAAGAAAAAAAAAGAAAAGAAAAAATATGAGAAAAGTTCAAAAAGAAAGAGTTAGTTACGATAGTAGTTGAAAATGTTGATGAAGTTGTGTATATAGTTGATGTTTGCTTTGTTTAGTAGTAGAAATAAAAATCGGGTCAAATCAATTAGCTCTTGCATATATATCCCACCATTTTCCTACCTTTACACATAGCCCCGTTATAACCCGTAAGTCCTTTTGATTCATAAGCATGCTAGGTATTTGATAGGAGGAAACTTGATTTGTATACAAGCTTATTGTCGCACAATCACACATTTGCATTGAGCGTGTTAGCATAATGTTGCTAATATTACTTGTCACCGAGAGTTGTTGTGAGGGGTGTGTCTTGTGGTATGATAAAAAGTTTGTAAAAGGACGGTACATTTTAGCTTGGTTTGCATGTTGATCGCTTGTGGTTTTGAATTGGTTAGTGAATGAGTTGCTTAGGACAAGCAACGGGTAAGTGTGGGGATGTGACGGGTGGTCCGTAGGACGACCCTTAAATGCCTTAAAAAGATTAAAATCCCATGCTTTACACGTTTAATTGTTTGAACTTGGTAACTACTAGTTGTTTGGACGTGCAGGTGCAAATAGAGCTTAAAAGGGAAGTGATTTGGAGCATCAATGAAAAAATCAATTTTTGGAATTGAAGAATTAAGAGGATAGCATGATATAGGGCGAAATTACGAGAACGTAGGCGAAAACGGTGAAGAAAACGGAGTTGAAACGAAAAAGTTATGCTGAAAACAAGTTTTCATGCTGAAGCCTGCCGTAAGCTACGGCAAGGGCCGTAGCTTACGGCGCCGACTGGCACTTTTTGTCACCGTATGACAGTTTAAAGCCACCGTAAGCCATTCCAAGCCACCGTAAGCTACGGTGGCCACCGTAGCTTACGGCGCTGACCTACGTAAATGTGTAACTTCCACCTTTTAATGCGGATTTATGATGCCCTTTCACCTCTAATCAATCCCATTCGGTTACACAACAATTAGGGACGATTTTTGGTTGTGCTTGGGAGCTTGAAGACATCTTTAATCATTGTTCTTATGTTTCTAACTTATTTGGAAGATCAAGACTTTGTTATGATGTTTGTTAAAGCCATGAGTGGCTAAACTTGTTATGATTGTCTTTAGTTGAAGGTTTGTAAGACTTTATGCTTTGATTTCCTAATTTCTAGAATAACAATCTTCTCTTTATTGAATTGGTTGTTATGGTGTGTGATTGCTTTGTTGTAAATTGTTGATTCTTATGTTAATCTAGTTTGAAATCATACGTTCTTGGTGCCGTTGGCAATCGAGATATCATGGGTAAAATTAGACTTGGGTAAGGGTTAATTGATCATCGGGTAACAACCTCACGTTCTAGGAATCTGAGTACTTAGTTCCCTTTCATCACTACAAGTAATCACACATGAGATATGTCTATGTAGTTCTTTCTAGTGGAATGATAACATAAATGTCAAAGCAAACCGGAAACTAAAGATGATCATTTGTCTCTAAATTGTTTACAACCAACACTTTCATTTTGCAATTAGAATAGTAATTTAGTTTTTTAAAACTCAATCAATCAAACCAACTCTTGAACTTTATTTTATTGCAATTAGCTTAATTTAGTTAACTTAGATAAACAATTGAAATAGCACATATTCCACAAACTCCCTGTGTTCGATACCCACTTGCCACTATCTATTTAGTAGTAATTGGATTAAATTTGATTGTGACCACGACATCACGTCAAATTTTGGCGCCGTTGCCGGGGAGTAGTGTGCAACGTGTGTTATTTTTGTTCTTGCTTTGAGTTTGTTATTTTTCTGGTTTACGCGAGGTGTGTTTAGTGTGCAGGTATTTACAGGTGCATGCGTACTAGAAGCTCTCACAAGCTTTCACCACTAGTGTTTGATCCGGAAATCGAGCGAACTTTGCGAGCAAA
The DNA here is from genome assembly GCF_002127325.2 of Helianthus annuus. NCBI lineage: Eukaryota > Viridiplantae > Streptophyta > Magnoliopsida > Asterales > Asteraceae > Helianthus > Helianthus annuus. The sequence goes on along the minus strand of NC_035448.2, from coordinate 197,485,234 downwards.
CCGAATTTTGTTAAGGTAATAAGACAGGGTTTCGGGCACTTTCCGGTAACTTAGATTTGTTTCTGATGAAGTAAACGTGGATTACATATATGCGAGGTTTGACATTTTGCAATTATTTGTATTAGTTTAGTAAATCATTTTGTGTTGACTGTGATGGTGAATAAAAATGAATGCAAAGTGCATTTTTTATTATCTCTTTCTTCTCATTTCAAACTTACAGTCGATTTTAGGGTTTATTTTCCTCATCTTCCACCTTCCACACGAACCATGTCATCCATAAAGAAATCCGTCAGTGAATCGCCATCTCTTGTCACACAGATCAATGAAGATGATTTTGTCATTTGAGGCTACGATGACGAGATCTGGCGTGTTGTTGTAACATGCCCTAATCGTTGCTGGCTGCCGTTCGCGGCTGTTCTAGGTAGCATTGGGTGCAATCGATCTTCGGTTAATGATGATGGAATCGATGTCACCTAAGGGATATTCAGCAAAACGACATCAGCTTCTGATCTCTTCTTCTAGATAGATTATATAGATTATAGATGTTCGGTTGATGATGATGAGATCGATGTCACCTAAGGGATATTCAGTCAATGATGTTGATAAGATGCTTCTCACCTGAGACTAAAACTATGGTGTTTTTCTTGTCCTTTCAAGATGTGGCTATGATGATTTTGTAGATCTGTGAAAAAATTGAATGAAGATAGCATTATGGCATGGCAAGGTTGTAGGATGGCAGTTGTTTCATGCAACCTCTCTTGCAGCCATGGTGTTGTCATCTTTATGCACAATCTGATCCTCTCATTTTAACAATACAAATGTTTTGGAAGTTCATCATGAATGACCTTCGCCGAAACTGTGTTCGTGATTAAGGTTTTTAAAAGGGATCGTGTATAATCGTTGTCACATCTATACAAGAAAATGGAGTTTCGTTGGTCTAAGATGCCTATTTAGCTGTATCTGAGGACGCCGGTAAGTTTTCCATTTTTTCGTTTGTAGATCGGTCATATAAATTGATGTTTGGACCCGATTCCTGTGTTTTGTTTTACAGGTGGTTGTGTGGCCAGTTTAGTCTCTGAATTTGCTTGAATCATCATTGCCATTGATACGGAGTGACTGAGAAGATGTTAAGGTTGAAGCAACTTTCTCCTACAGATCAGGGCGGTTACTCTCAATCCTCGATTGTTCTTCACTCAGAAAGATAAGTTACTTTTACCATCCCTGAAGATGTTCTTGGTTTGTTTGTTCTTAGTCGTGATTGGTAATTTCAAGAATTTGTACTTTGATAAAGGTTTCATCTTTTTTGGTTGGTTTTGGTTGTGGTGATGATTTTTGTTTTGTTGTAGATGATGTTTATAGATTCAATGATACGTGTAAATCTGGATGATGTTTATGGATTCAATGTTGTGTGTTTGTTTTTCATTCAGTTTACTTTTTTCTTAAACATGTTTTGATGATAATAGCAATTTGCTGATTACGATGCCGGTTACTTTGATAAGCAGCAAACCAGTATACACATGTGGAAGCTGCGGTGCAACACTTCAAGGTTGGTAGCATATAACTAACTACTTGTGTTTTGTTTATTTTTTTGGAATATTTTTTTTGCTTTTATGTTTTAAGATTTTAATGTGTTAATACAGCGAAGGAGTGGAATAACAGTACAATTGACACCATATCACACAGGCTGGACAACAATTCTTCAGGAAAAGCCGGTTAGTGCATCCAGAAGTTAATAATATGAATTATGGATTGCTATTAAGATGTTTGTGAATTGGTTCTTTGTTGTTAGCTGATGTTGAGATTCTTGAATTAGTGAAAATCCGGTACCATATAATTAAGTACAGGGTATACTTCAAGCTTTTTCGATCTCTTTGCAGGCGGATAGGTGGCTTTGGGAGGTATGAAAAACAGAATTGATAAATTTAGGGAAAATGTGATTGAAAGATGATAACGCAATAGTGGAGGATCTAATTCTACAGCTTCGGTAAATTCAGGTGTGTTTTCAAATAATGCTTCCTAGATGTTTGAAGACCGACAAATGTCCAACGAAGAAGCACTGTGGACATTTGTCGTTCTTTGTTGGTTTTCAAACATGTATGAACCATTATTTGAGAACACCCTTGCATTTATCGGAGTTGTAGAATTAGATCCTCTACTGTTGGGTTATCATCTTTCAAAATCATTTTCCCTAAATTTATCGATTTTGTTTATCATGCAGGGATATAATCTACTTTTTAGTATTTGATTTGGCCGATGACCCATGTTCAAGGATGCTTTATGTTTCAGACTATACGAAGATTGCCTCTTCGTTATCATAAGGTTAAATTTTAAATTAATATGGTCTCATTTGTTAATAAGCTTATAATACTAACACATACTTTGCTTAACATTGTTTTATAGGTGTGTTATTACTCATGTTCAAGATAACCTCTTTCGTGTTCATGTGAGCAAGAAGAGAGGAAGACACAAAGGATGGGTCAAAACGGTTCAGATGATACAGGTTCACGTAATAAGAAGAAACTCTCTGTTGTGGAAGTGGTTATCTTGAACATGAGTAATAACACACCTGTCTTCTACCTCCATTGCAAGTAAGGTTCTTTGAATCATTTTGGCTCTTTTCTTAGGTCTTTGAGGGAGTTTACACCCTTTCATTATGTAAGGCACTTCAGTATGTATGTATTTGACACATGAAACGTTGATAGCAGGCATTGCGGTTTTCGACAACAACTTGCGATAACAAATCTGAGGCGTTTGGTATATTGTGTTTCGATGAAGTGAATGAGTCTCTGTTGAGAGTATGAGGGTTTCTTATAATAACCTCCCTTTTACCCTTTGATCTTCTGATCATTTATGAGTTTATCATTTTCTTATATTGTGTTTTGATCAAGTGAATGAGGTTCTGTTTGCTTTACTTTTTTTCCTGCTTTTAATTGTTTGAAAGTAGGAGCCTGTGATGATATAATGTAACATCATATTTTACATATAGATGTAGACAAAAACTTTTATAAAGATATGTAAGTAAACACAAACAATTTAAATGATGTATTATAATCTATTTTTTCATATTTGATTTCGATGGTTATTAAACTTACCCATATGTTAACACGGGTCCTACTGCTAGTACTTTGTATTATAACTCAACCCTTTATTTAAAACTATATGATAAAAAATTTTGAGAAGTAAATGAAATGGATTCTAGAACTAAAATATGAAAAGATTTGGAAGTAAATGTGTATTGAAAGATATATAACTAAAGGTTTATCAAAGTGTAAGATTTATAAGAACTAGGAGCTTTTCAGCCCGCGCTTCGCGGCGGGGTAATCAGCCTTTAATGCAAAGGCATACACCGCCACAAATTTCATGGCACCGGGTTAATCAGCCTTTAATACAAAGGCATATACCGCCACGAATTCCATCCAACAGTGGTGGATATCTTGCTTTGATGCGAAGTGTTTTGATGTAAGAGTTTAAGTATTACTTAAACACATACACATGTGATATAGCGATGACAAAAAACACAAACCCAATTATCAAGGTCATCATATTACAATAGAACAATTGATATTATTTTGTCACAAATCAAATTAATAACCTTTTCCTTTTCTGAAAATAAACCAAATTAATAATTACGAAACTAAATTAATGAAAGTCTTAAATTTAACTTTAAAAGAAATAGAAATTATAGAATACAACCCAAAAATAAAAATAACCTTTCTCTAGATTTAGAGATAACTAGGATTAAGCATCCCCGCGTTGCGGTGGGGGCGAACATCAATGCGAATAAACTAAACCGAAACGTAAAACATATAAAAGAATAACTAAATCGATCTAGGACCCACGCGTTACGATGAGCCTGTCAAACGGAAAAAAAATAAAAAACGTAAAAAAGTTTAACCACACACGCACGTTGCGCCGTGTTAACTCGCAAAATTTAAAACAGAACGAATCTGCATCTCTGTCTCTCATGTATCTCTCTTCAATTTATATGAAATATAAAACTTCCAAAGGAAGCTTTAGTGTACAATGAACCTAAGCAAATGTACACCTTACATATGCATATAAAACCAATAAAGCTAAAGTTACAACTACCTATTGCACAAAGTTGTTGCAAATTAAAAGTATATATAATAATTTATAGGTTTGCAGCTTTACTTGAAATATGATGAATTTATTTCTTATAATTTAGTAATGGTTTTGAAAAATACACCTCTTTTCAAGATGGTTTCATAAACCATGTGCTACGGAACAAAAGGAGGGAGGCGGCGACATATTTGTGCTCATTGGCACGACCAGGTTCCGGCCGACCATAGGAGGGCCGATGAAGAGAGAGGTCTGCAAAGAAACCCTCAAAAAACCCCATCAAAGCAGGTATAAATTAGGGATAAATAAAAAGGGACAAGTTGTACAGATGAGGGACACGTATTTAATAAAAATCAAACCAAGCATACACCTAGACCACAAAAGTAGAACTGCCACGCAAGTGATCACTGTTCATTCACTATGTTTATTAACAGATATTAAAGTTATAAAATCGAAATGTTTTAAATATATTATAAAATGGTTATAAACGACTAATTAATAGAATTATGCCATTTGTTATTATCCACATTGAAAGCCTTTTAATAAACTTTCAAAACAAACAAGATAATATCAATGAATAAAATCTTAATTTCATTTTCTTTCTACCGAACTCACATTAGATTACAATTTATTTACATATTTTAATTACTTTAAAACCATTATGCGAATCAAAAGACCTCTTTGAGTCAAGTGATTGGTGAGGCTACATGTATTTTTTAATATACATACACTAGTGCATGAAATCATTAGACGCATATCACTTGAAATGAATTAAGTTGCCGATTTTGAATTGTTAGTTGGTTTGTTGATCCTCATGTGGCATACATAGTTATTGAAATGAGTTAGAACGTAATGCTGAAGGGTTGCTAGGGTATAAATACATACTAGGTACACAAGGAATAAAATGTTGATTATATCATAAGAACAAGGATAAAACATAAACCCTAATGATGTAAATTCAATCATGAACAATAAAATAAGAGGTGTGTACCTGATTAGCAGTCACCACACCAGAGAGGGAAGTAGACGTCATGTTCGTCAGATTGGTCTGGTTCCCCTTTAGGATGTATCTTCTTGATGGTAGTACCGAGTTCTTTAGGGTTGAAGAACTCGTAGTAATGGAGAGAGAGGAGGGGCGATATTGAGTGTGATGTTATGAATGTCTAACCCTAATCCCTCTCTAGTAATCTCCTTATATACACCCAAGGGGAAACCCAATTAGTTAATTAGGGTAATCTGGCCCATCAACAATTACCAACTAATTTATTATAGGTTTTAATATATTTTGATCCATATTATATAAATGATAATGATGGCTACTAGATTAAATATAAATAAATAAAATATTTAATCTTACATAAAAGAATTATAAGATGAATACATAAACTAAATAAATAAGTTAAAGGTAGTCTAACATCCCCCTCAAGTTAAATGGTGGGGCACTAACGCACTGTTTCTGACCAAAGGCTTCAAACTGTGGACAAGGATGGCTCTTCGAAAAATATCTGTCACCTGAAGTTTAGGGTTAATCCCTTCTTTCCGAGATCAATGGTCGGGCCGTCCTCTAACATGTCTTCTGCACAAGGAAACATACCGTGACTCGTAACAAGGAGGATGGGACGGCCGGGAGGGGGGGTGCTCCTTGTTACCACTCTTCGGCGTGAGAATCAGTATTTGCTTGAGAGCAAAGTGTGTGTTTGAGTAGTATGTGAGAAAGAGAGCAGATTAGCGTTACCTAAAACCTGGTCTGGGATGGGTATTTATAGCCGAAGAGCGAAGGAGGGTAATTGAGTGGCTAGACCGGCAACGCATAGCCTTTTGCAGATGTGTCAGAAGTGCAGGTCACGGAAGCGTCAGACGCTTCCTGAGGTGATGCCACGTCCTACTGCGGTTGTCAGTCTGTCTGCTGTCAGTGCCCGTACAGGCCACTTGCTTGCTTGTTACTGAAGTCAAAATGGCAGTGCCACTTGTGGGACTACAGGATGCGGTTTTGAGCCGCATTGCTATGTGCGGTAACCGTGATGGATACCGCATCCCTTGTGGTGACGAAAACTCATTTTCATACACAACGTTAGTCATCTCATTCTCCGATTGGGACACATACTGGGTTCATGCGTGTCCGCACGTCCGCAGGTGAATCCTTATCAGTAGGGGCAACGAACCAGGTTATAGTCACTCGCGTCCAGGTATGGTGCAAGATTTGGGACCATACCCCTTCAACTCCCCCCAGTCCAGTGTTGTTTCCTTATGCAAGTTACAGGTGGGAGGTGTAACATCCGGCAAAATCGACCCGTTTCAAAATCCGACCCGTTTAAAAAAAAAATCGAATCCTAACCTTGAACAAGCAGAAATTTTCGCGAAATAAACAATCGTTGAACGATTTTTATCCCAAATTTAATTCGTTTATAAATATTATAAATATGATTACTTATTTAATTATTAGTTTAATTAATTTGTTAATTAATATTGCTATGATGATAAAAACATAATAATAATATTAACTAGCTATTAAACTTAGTTAGGTTCGTTAAAGGTATCAAAGACGTTTGTAAACGAGGTTATTAAAGTTAGTTTATTTGAGGAAATATAACTTAAACAAAGTTACTCTACCTAATCTATTAACCTCTCATTGTTAAGGGACTATTTGTGCATTTATTAGAAAATAAAACAAGTTCAATTTTGTTTCAATTCCATTCTCTTTTGCCGCCAACTGTAACCTAATCTCTAAGCTTTAAGTAAGCATTAATTTCGTTTCCTTTTTGAAACCAACATGCCGCCTAGCCATTAGATGATGTCATGTAACGCCCCAAAACTCGAATTATTAAGTTTGCTAGTATGTTACCATATTTAATAAAATGAAATATAATAACTAGGTTATTAAACCTAGTTAAATGCCTAGCAAAACAAGTAAGGAAATGAGTTGGGTGGCAATTGTGATCAAGTAACAAATTTGAAGGGCCAAGATTGCCAAAAAGGGGAACTTGAATTTAATTAAAACAAAAACCCAACACACACACTAGGTGTGGGTGCGTGTAATCGATCAGGAGGAAAGGGAAAGGGGTGCGAACCCTAATTCATGAAAGATCTTCAAATTGAAAGAGGAATTCAAGTTTAAATTCGTGTATGAACCAAGATTCTTAATCACCCAAGTGTTCTACACACCAAGTAAGTTGAATTTTATGTTTTGATGAGAAAGGAAGTGGGTCTTGCTTAATCCGTGTTTTGATGAGAAAGGAAGTGGGTCTTGATTAATTCGTGTATTTCATCATATGAGACTTGAATTATGCATGAAATTCGGATTAATTTGATGTTGTTATGTAAACCCACTTGTAGGTAATAATGCCATGAAAATGTTGATGAATTATGTGTTATACTAGTTGTAGTTTGATATGTGAAGTTACTTGTTGAATATTTATGTTATATAATCTGATTTTGAAAGGAGAATTAGGTGAAAATGATGAATGTGATGATCTTGATAAGATTTTGGTATGATTGTGCACAAGTTACTTGTACACTATGCTTGGAAAGTAGTATGCACACCAAGTGTTCGATGAAATGCCTAGTATAGGTTAGTATGTGTTATCACTTGTAAGGAATGCTAATTAAGTAGTAATGAAGATGATCATGTATTATAAGTATGAAAAGTGCTTAGTTATGAATGTATGTATGCTAATTGTGTTATGAATGTGACGACATGTACGGATAGGAGTCATGTCAACATGGACATAAACATGGAAGGACAACGAGTCAAAGGTAAACACGGAAGCTATGCACGGACTCGGATGCACGAGGTAAGTAAACTCCCGAACTCCCTCTTTAGTAGTAAAAGAGATTAATTGTATGATAATTGTTAGAAGTTATGTTGAAATGTGTTATTGATGATGATATCAAGAAAGTAGTATTAAGTAAGTGATTTCCGAATCACTTCTTAGCTTATTTAAGCAAAGTTATGTGCTAGTTACTTAAGCATGATAACCGAAGCCTATTGAGATTTGGTTATTTAGAAGCAAAGGTTTTCGCTAAGTAGACCAATGGGTCAAAATAAGGATTTATTCAATACGGAATGATTGCATAAGTAATGACGATGGTATTATAACCGGGTAATGGGTAGAATTTCTTATAAGTGCGCTAACCGAGAAATGGGGACGCGGGTTAAGGGTCAAAAGACTCGGTTGTGAGTTTTGATTAATTGGAAACAAATTTCGTGTAAGGAAATTTTACTAACAAAGTGGAATTACGTATAATTATTCGAAATGAATGAGTTTAAATGTATACCGGGTATCGGGTGCATAAACCCCATGTACACGGAACTTTGGATAGTCTAAAACTTTTATAGTTAAAATGTTCAAGTGAGTTTTGAGTATAAACTAATGAGTTGTTTGATAAAGATATGAACGCGTCGAATAACTAGAAAATGAATATTAAGTCGAAAACGTATAAGTTAAGAATTTCCTTAATCCGGATGTTGGATTTCAAGTTCGCATGATAGAAAATCAAATTACGATCATGTGGGAAGAAACAGGAGGTTAAACGGGTGAACGATTTAAAAGTTACACGAGTTTTAGCGCTTACAGACAATTAAACGAATCTGCAGAAAAATGAAGGATAGAGTGGGCGTCGCCGACGCTATGTCTGGTGTGGGATTTTGCCGACGCCTTAAAACACTGCCTACGGGGTGTTTTGGTTACATGAAAAACTACGAGGCGTCGCCGACGCCCTCCCCATGTTTAGAATACTGAAATTTGTCATTTAGGTTGTTTTATGCACCGTAAGCTTCGGTATACCAACCGTGGATTACAGTGGACCTCCCAAACTCAATTTTGATTGTTCCTTTGTTGTTTTTGGGTTAAATCCAAGTCTAAGCATTATGAAATTTTGTATATGAGTGTGATGATCAAATGCGTGTAAGTTAATCAAGAATTGTATGTACGTACGTATGTAAGTATGTATGTATAGACGTATTTATGTATGTATGTAGCTATGCATGTGTATATGAATGTACGGGGGAATATACGTATGCACGAAGTATGTATGTGTGTACGTATGTATATATGATTTCAATACGTTTGAGTATTGACGATTACTAATAATGTGTCTTGAGATTGGAATGTAATGCAGGTATGAGAACGTCGGGTTCATGAGGAGTTGTAGCCGAACTTGGAACAAAAGAATTTAGGAGGATAACCGAATGAATTCAAGTTTATATTGTGGAATGCTATACGATTTTTCAGTTATATAGAATAATGTTGCATGGTGTTGTCAATGACTAACGGTTAAGTTGTATATGATGTTCACAGGAACCACACGGATTTTCCTCCATCGAGCATAGATCGATGTCAAAAAGCAAGGATTGTACGGAAAGATTGATCACATAGTTTCAATTATGTAACGCTTTGAAATGTTAATTAAATGTAAATGTTTGACATGTTGTAATTGAACCTTCACGTAAGTAATATAACTAATAAGGAAAGAAATTTTAAGGCTCGTATTTCCGCAACGTCGTTTTTAGGATTAAACATATTTGGGTCTTACATGTCATCTGGTCTAGACGCATCTTTCGATATCTACCCTATATGGAGGTCGGGCATTCATTATGTCCTACTTGGTGAGGGGGATCATTTTAATGTTCGATGGCCGAACATGTAGTTCAGTTATGTATCTACAACGATGTTGGATGACAAAAAGAGGCAAAGGGAGATTGGGGAGGGAATGGTGGTGGGTGGTACACATACGGGAGAGAGAAAACAAATTGGGAGAGGATGGTGAGGTGTAGGTGAACAGTTGGAGAAGTTAAACAGTGGCGGTGAACTGGAATGATGGAGATGAGCAAGAGAAAAAAAAAAGAGAGGGGCTGCATGAAAAGGAAAAAAAAGCAACAAACAGAGATAATGTAGTAGAGATGAAAGAAAGTGGTTCGTGTCGATAAAAATTTGTGTTCGTCTACATTTTACGTTGGGTTGTGGTATAAGTTCGTGTTTGTCTTTACGTGTGTTTTACGTTACGTGGAAAACATATTCACGTTTTTGTTTTAAGATTTTGCTTAGTTTTAGTCGTCGTCATTTCGTGTAAGTTAATCGGCCTTTGTCCCGATTGTTGAGTGTTATGTGCCTTGTGTCCAAGACTTGATGCAAAACTACTATCGAGCTGGGGGTCTCACTAGAAACAGCCTCTCTATTCCTACGGGGTAGAGGTAAGGCTGTCTACATCTTACTCTCCTCAGATCCTACCTTAAATTTGCTATTGATGAGATTTACTGAGTATGATGATGATAATAAAATATAAATGAAGACTAATTTAAATGTTAATGCTTGTAAAATTAGTCAATCAAAGATTAAAGTTGTATTTACACTGTCTCCACCTTGCCTTTATTTGGTCAATAAGGTGATAGATAGAAGAGTTTTGTGTAGTGGCATATTTCTAGTGATTGAACACCCCAATAACCCACTCACACCTATAATACACACTGTACCTCACTACACCACTTTGGAAGAAACACTTCACATCATTTTTTCTTCCATTTGTATTTTTTTTTAAAATCCTGGTATACTTCAGGTTTTTAAATTATTTCAAGCTAAGGTTAATTTCATTTTAATTCTTTATATAGTAGAAATCATGTTATGCACACATCAAAAGGTAGTAGCTGTATGTTATGATATGTCTAAAATACTGATTAAAATGTCGAAAATTACCAAAAATAAGTAAACCAGTCTTGAAACAACGTGCATTGGTAGAGCATGTAATTATACAGAGAATTTTATAGTTGTGCCAATGAGGTGGTGGTGTTGTGGTAAGAGAGAGACTTTGTGTTCTAAGGGACCCAAGTTCGATTCCTGCCCTCCGCATTATTTTCTGCGGCACATGGTGATGATGGGAGACTAGGCGAATAAGTGGAGATCGCTAGTTCGATCCTTGAACTGAGTGGGTTTTACCTCACCGCACTGTCGTGTCTTCGGGCGAGTGTTTACGAGCTTAGGCCCTAGGTGAGGGTTTTCCCCGGTTCGGAGACGAGTGTATCCCAATGTGGTAATTTTCGCAAGTAGCACATTTAAAGGATTCGTTGGTCGTTCAAAAAAAAATTCACATTTGTGGAAACTTTATAAATAGGGCTGTAAATGAACCGAATAGGGGTGGCAACAAAAACCCAACCATGATATTTTGGGTTATTTTGGGTCTTTTTAAAAAATGAATTAAGTCATAATGGGCTGAGAATTTAGTCAAGATGGGTTAGAATGGGTTTTAAAATACTCATCTAAATTCTAACATGGGCCAGGATGGGTTTTTCACTATCCAACCTAAAACACACAGACTTCATGGAAACGAATCAAACCTCTTCGTGGATTCAACTCTAAATCAACTCTAAATCACCATCTTCGTCGATTTCAACTCTAAATCACCATCTTCGTCGATTTCAAACCTCGCCATCACGTGACTCGGTCTTCCTTCCTTCTTTCAAACCTCGCCATCACGCATTTTTAGCTGTTTACAGGTAATTCTGCAACAACCATTTGCGTTTCTTGATTGTGTGATTGTAGTTCTTGTAACTAAATTAAGAAATTGCACTTGGGTTGCCTTTTAATTGAAGTTCTCTGATGGTGAAAATGTTGAAATTGCTATGGTTTAGAAAGTATGGTTTCATGCCCACCAAGTGTTTGATGATTTGCTTACTCGGTTGTGACGTTTGGATTGACATGTTTTTGTTGTCAGTTGTTATGTTTTACCTGTGCTTGCTAGTAATCTGATGTCAATACATGATTACTTTATTTTGATGATATATTATGGCTTGTTTGTTAAGCTCTTTTATAGAATTGAGTTGCAACTACTAGTCCACTAGATTTGAGATGTCATGCCTATATGTTTAAACAAGTGGTTGTGTGTGTTTGTGATATTTGGGGGGGGGGGGGGGGGGTCAGGGGCGGATCTAGAAAATCCGCATAAGGGTAACGTTTCAATAAATTCGATTCCAATCTTGATGAATCATCCGTCGCTGTCATCCAGTCTGCTGTTAGGAAATACTTGGTATGTTTTTACTTCTATAGCAGTTTCACGCGTTTACTTGTATAAATGTGTAGGCGGTGTTTTATTCATATAGGTCAAACATTGCCTAAAGTCGAGACTAATGCATACAGGCCTGGAGGTGTACAAATTGGTTTTTCTTTTTATAAACCGAACCAGTTTTTTGAGTGGTAAACAAACCGGTATTTTTTCAAACTGGTTCGGGTTCAAAAACCGATTTTTTTTTTCAAACCGGATCAGTTTTTTTTTTTTTCGAATCGTTTTTTGTACATGTCTTACAGCCTCCTAAATCTTTGTATATAAAATTAGATTATTATTGTAATAATATTTCTGTAATCATAGTTTATGCATTAATGATTTATAAAACAAACATAAAATTGGCCAAAAAGTGTTTGTGGGTCTTGTCTATCCGAGCTGTATTGAAAATGTCATGTTTTAACTTTTAACCAAAAGCGGTTACTTAATCCACCTGATCACCGCCTTGCGGCCTCTACGTCCAATATATTTTACTAGCTAATAAGCCCTAAGCCCCTAATTCAGATAATATCTGTTAATTACGGATTTACGGTTGCATGTATTGTTTAGGCTCAGAGAGAACTTATAAAGTATAGGAAAATTGTGATATTACAAGCTGCTGTACGAGGGCATTTGGTTCGTTGTTGTGCTGCTGGAACACTGCGTTGCATTCAATCTATTGTTAAGATGCAAGCTCTTGTTCGTGCCCAAATTGAATTTTTTTTGAATTTTTTAATTTTTTTGAATTTTTTTGAATTTTTTTTGAATTTTTTGATTTTTTTTGAATTTTTTTTATTTTTTTTTATTTTTTTGAATTTTTTGACAAAAACCCATCTTGACCTAAACCCATTCTAACCCATCTCTTAATAAACCCATCTTAACCCAAACCCATTCTAACCCATGCCCATCCTAACCCATTACCCAAACCTACCCAACCCACCCATTTTGCCACCCCTAGAACCGAACGAACACGAACAAGGCCTTGTTCGTGTTCGTTCGTTAAGGAAATAAATGTGTTCACGAACGGTTCATGAACACTTACCGAACGAGATTTTATGTTCGTGTTCGTTCATTAAGGAAATGAGCGTGTTCGCGAACGGTTCACGAACACAAATAAATTTGGCGAACTCGACGAAGGATAAAGATAGATGGCTCAGAGAGTAGCACTCGAACTTGAATCCCTTATTGTGGAACGGAGGTCGATCGTATTCGTGGATGTAATTAATGAGAAATGAAAGAGAAATGATGCATAAACAAGGTGAAAGTGAGTTTCCTAGTTCAATTGTTAGGTAAATAAAATAAATAAAAATTTAATAATATAAAAAGTACAAATAAAATATAAGAAAGTACAAAAATCTTCAATTAAAACACAAACATACGAATATAAACAAACGCAAATCAACGAATATTCACGAACACCTTACCGAACGTTCACGAACACAATCGAACGAACGAGATCTCTGTTCATGTTCGTTCATTTAACTAATCGAACGAAATTTCTTGTTCATGTTCGTTCGTTTATTAAACGAATGAACATAAACGAACTTCCCGCCGAACGGTTCACGAACTGTTCGCTGAACGTTCGGTTCGTTTACAGCCCTATTTATAAAAGAAGCTGGAATAATACATTCAGATTTGATGTAGAAATTCAAAATTGGAAAGGTTTTTATGATATTGGAATTGCATCCTTTGGCCTTTTTCTGTTTTTCTCTTTTATAACTAGTTTTTATTGATTCTTTATAAGCATCCAGAACCAAATTTTGTCAGTTATGGTAACTAAATAATAATGGTTCATTATGATAAAAAGAAGAGTTAATTACTGTTTTCGTCCCTGAGGTTTGTCAAAAATAACGGTTTCAGTCCATTAGTTTAAAAATTGCGATTTCAGTCCATTAGTTTCATTTTCGTAACCATTTCAGTCCACTAACTTAACTCCATCCATTTATTTTGTTAACTTTGAGTTAACTAACTAATTCAGGGATGGTTTGCGTCAGTTTTAAAAACACAGGGACTTAAGTGTAAACTCTAAAACATTAAAACAAAAAAAATAGTAAATTCCAAAAAATCAAAAAAATTCAAAAAAAACCAAACAAATTCCAAAAAATTCTAAAAAATAATAAAAATTCTAAAAAATGATAAAAATTCTAAAAAATTCTAAAAAATCCAAAAAATCCGTTTCGGCGCGAACTGTTTCGAACCCAAACCGCTTCGAGCTGAACCGTTTCGAGCTGAACCGTTTCGAGCTGAACCGTTTCGAGCTGAACCGTCCGTACCGTTTCGACCGGAACCGTTTCGACGCGAACCGTTTCGACCCGTACCGTTTCGAGCCGAACCGTTTCGACCCGTACCGTTTCGAAGCCGAACCGTTTCGAGCTGAACCGTTTCGAACCGAACCGTTTCGACCCGTACCGTTTCGAAGCCGAACCGTTTCAAGCCGTACCGTTTCGAACCGAACCGTTTCGAGCTGAACCGTTTCGAGCTGAACCGTTTCAAGCTGTACCGTTTCGACGCGAACCGTGCCGTATCGAACCGTGCCGTATTGAACCGAAACGGTACGGCTTCGAAACAGTTCGGGTCGAAACGGTACGGTTCGATACGGTTCAACTCGAAACGGTTCGGTTCGATACGGCACGGTTCGGTTCGAAACGGTTCAGCTCGAAACGGTTCGGTTCGAAACGGCACGGTTTGGTTCGAAACGGTACGGCTTGAAACGATTCGGCTTCGAAACGGTACGGGTCGAGACGGTTCGGTTCGAAACGGTTCAGCTCGAAACGGTTCGGCTTCGAAACGGTACGGGTCGAAACGGTTCGGCTCGAAACGGTTCGGGTCGAAACGGTTACACTTAAGTCCCTGTGTTTCTAAAACTGACGCAAACCGTCCCTGAATTAGTTAGTTAACTCAAAGTTAACAAAATAAATGGATGGAGTTAAGTTAGTGGACTGAAATGGTTACGAAAATGAAACTAATGGACTGAAATCGCAATTTTTAAACTAATGGACTGAAACCGTTATTTTTGACAAACCTCAGGGACGAAAACAGTAATTAACTCTAAAAAGAACTAACGATAAGTTGACTATAATGAAGGTAACAAGGAGTGGGGGGAAGAGACATGAAAATAAGCTCTAATCTATTATTGGTACGGGTACGGGTACCGGTCCTGTTCAGTCCAGGAACCATGAAATCTAATAGATTAATAATAAACAAAATTCATACATAAAAGACAAAAAAAAAGGGGTTTATGGGCTAGCCCAACCCGAAGTGTTCGACCTTGCTCTATAATCTGTTAGTCGTTTTGTCCCAAACTAGTTTACTTGATTACCTGGCCCGCCCGTCTTATCACCAACGATCGATCCAAATTCCAATAACCATTCTTACAATTCACACTTTATGTTACAATTATTTTGCATTCCATTCATTAAAAGTACCTCATTCATAGCATTTATGGTCCATAGCTCCATATACATGCAAGACACTAAAACTACAGAATAAAAATATGACATTAATCGTGTTTATTTAGGTACTTAACCTGAAGAACTTGAGAAGAAGCTCATTCGTATGTGATGATTCAATTTACAACACCAAATTCAGCACAATAACTCCATTTTCTTCTTACTAGTCTTCTTGCACGCGTTCAAATCATCAAGTCGTCATTGTCCCCATATGCAGGCCCTAAAAACAAATGCATCAATAATAATATATTATGTAATTGTTTATGTATAAACCGTGTAGCACTAAATGTGTCGACTAAGCCGATAGCTAATCCCAAAAGTGTAATTTACATGATCAAAATTAACAACTCCTTAATAAAAAAAATATTTATTTTAAGGCATTATGACGTGATGTGTGCTCATTAAGGTGTCTAAACGTATTTAAACAAGTAAATAACGAACATATAGATTGTAAAATATGAGATTTCTTTTAGTGGAATAAGTCAGCAACATGCCTCAAACAAATCCCGAAATAAATAATATTGAATAGAGTGTATTCTGCAATAGGAATTTAGTAAATCGGCCAAAAACTAGAGAAGCTTTAAAAAATCAAGATATGTTAAATATAGATAAGATAAAAGATAAAGATATTATATATTTGGTTCACTAATATAGAGTTTGATATTAAACATGTATACTTTCTAGACTATAATAATTATAATTACATACGTAGCTAGTCAGTCTAATACGCAGACGTGAGCTAAGGACAAGGAACGGCACGTATCTTGGGCCATAAATAGGAGTTGGCATCGACTTTGTAAAGATATCACAATTTGATCATTAATCAACTTCCATATGCTTTGTTCAAGCATGGAAGAAAGGGTAAAAGTGAGCCTGTGAGCTGTTAAAGTCTTGACACATACGGTTCTTGGAGCTGTTTTTAATGTTTGAAAGTCCAGAGTGAGCGGATCTGAGTTGGTTTTATCCGACCAAGACAGAGAGAAATAGACAGTGACAGTAGGAATGCCAACCAATAATGAAGACAATTGGACGTTGATTTTTCAATGAGTTCAAACAACGGTCGTGGGTAACAGTTTTTGTGCGATCTTACGTATGTATGTATGTCCCCTTGTTGAATGTGAGCCGATGATGGTGAGAAGTGGCCTAAGGTTTCCGGTGACTGAAGCTTGGGAGAGCAGGTTGTTTATGCTACGGTTTAAAACTCGCATGCGGAGGCAGCTAAGGTTTCCAACGACTAGGGTTGTTTATGAGAGCAGCTGCTTGGCTCACATGAACGGCATAAAGGTATTGTATATTGACTGTGTAATTACAGTTACATACATAATAACTAATTCAATACACAGATACACATACCAAAAGTTATATCTATATTCCATGTTGTCACAGTAGCCCAGCCTGAGCGTTGCACCCTGAAGGGCGCGGTTTAAGCAAAACAGGCCAACATTCAGCCAAAAATTGTTTGTAACCCCTGAGTAAAGCTTTAAACTAGTCCTGAACAAGCCCTGCTTTTTAAGCGCCGGGCTAAGCCTATGTATGCGCCTTGGGCTTCCATTTAAAAATTCCACAAAATCAACGAGACTCAAGATCTAGTGAATGTTATTAAGTAGCTATGAACTGCTAAAGAAAGAAAGTATGTATGGCAGTAAAATACCTACACAGA
This sequence comes from Helianthus annuus, assembly GCF_002127325.2. Classification (NCBI taxonomy): domain Eukaryota; kingdom Viridiplantae; phylum Streptophyta; class Magnoliopsida; order Asterales; family Asteraceae; genus Helianthus; species Helianthus annuus. Next base: position 197,468,017 of record NC_035448.2, on the reverse strand, counting down.
TTAGAATGCATTTGATTCAAGTCCATGGGGCCGGGTGTTTGGATGAGTTTGACAATGACAATAAGATATCGAATAATCACTTTTGACAATATTCAGAGTTCGATATATTCTACTAATTTAACAAAAAAATGAATTAGAAAACACAACCCGTATGTACGTGTTGTAGCTAGATACTACAGCAATCAAGCTTACTTCCATACCCCTATGTTACCAAAAGCGCAAAAAGCGCGCGCCTAGGCGCAAAACTGTTTTTTTTTTTTTTTTGGAAAAACGGTGCTGAGGCGCAAAAACGATGCTGAGGCGCAGCGCATAAGCAGAAAACAAAAGGTAACTCACAAAAAATAGCGGGCCCGGGTTTTCAGAGCTGCATTCGTGTCCACAGGACGTGCGGGCACGCACGAGTTCAACCAAATTCCAGCTCAGAAACTCACTTTTGCATAAACCTAGAGGGAATAAAACTAGAGGAAAAACTTATGGCAGGGAAACACATATTGGGCTTCTTCTTCTTCATGGCACTAAATCATCAAAAAGAAAAGATGTTAAAGAAGATCGGTAGAGAGAATGTGATCTCGTCTTACTGCTACCGAGAAATCTCCCCGTTTCAGATCTGATTTGTAGTTAGTTTGGATCATATTCGAATAACGAGACCTAATTACTAAATAAACACTTTATGAGTTCACTGCTCATTGCTATTCACGAGATCTTGTTTAGTTAGCAAATATGATTTACTCATCTTCAACACCATTGATGAATTTGTGCTTATGAATCTACGATCAACAAACGAGCATATTGTTGAAATACAAAAATATTATTATAAACATGTAATTACTAATTAGTATATTGTTAAATATTATTACAAAAATATTGTTAAATTGCTAAAGAAAGTACGTATGGCTGTAAAATATTCTACTGAAGGAAATGTATGAAATGAAACTAGTATAGCACAAAGCACTTGCACAGAGTAGTATGCATTTGACTCGAAAGAATGAATCTATGGAGATGTTTGCAACGACAATGAGAGACCCGTTTTGCACAGAAACATGTTTAAATATACTTATGCTACTTAAAGTTCTAATATTCACATTTGACGACATTCAGACTTCAAGATATTCTACTTACTTAACAAGAAACGAATTAGAAAACCATACCCGAGATTCCCAATATTCGTAATCGGTTCCAAAAGCTGCGACTGATGCTGCTGCTGCTGCTGCTGCTGCCCCTGTTCCGTCTGCCCAACACGCTGCTGCCCTTCAAACCCATCATTCTCCAACCCACCCGCCGCCTGGCCCCCCTTCCCTTCCACAAACCGCCACATATACCACGCCCCAACCGACCTATACGGCCGCCACTTCGCACACAACTGCTCCATCTGCGACGGCCTCGGCAACTCATTCAACGAATACAAAACCTGCACCCCCTTCCTCACCCCCAAATCACTAACCGGCAACACATCCGGCCGATGCAACGAAAATATCATAAACATATGCACACTCCATGATCCAATCCCCTTCACCATAGACAACATAGTAAACAAAGACCTATCATCCATTTTCACAATACTTTCATCACTCAAAATCCCATTTTTAAACTTATTAGCAAGGTCAAAAAGGTAACTTGACTTCCGCCCAGAAACCCCAATCTGCTTAAGCTGTTGAGGACTCAAAGAAAGAACAGTTTCCGGTACGACGGCGTTTTCGCCGCCGCATAGGGATACAAAGCGCGTGTATATCGACGTGCCGGCTTTGTAAGCTAATTGTTGGTAAAGAATGGATTTTGATAAGGCTAAGAAAGGGGGTTGGTGGGTGTCGAAAGTGGGGGGAGGGTGAGTTGCGATGAGGGCAGAGAGAAGTGGGTCGGAGTTGCGGAGGTGGTTGAGGGCGGCGGCGATCTCGCCGGAGGAAGATAAGGGTTTGATGATTTGGGGGGTTTGAGTGGCGGAGTGTGACGGGTTTCTGCGGCGGTGTTTAGGGGTGGTGGGGTTTGGGGTGGGGGTGGAGAGGATGATGGATTTGGAAGCGTCGGCGTCGGCGATGGTGGGTTGGGGTTGGGGGTGTTCTGGTGGTGTTGTGGTGGGGGAAAGCTTTCGGATTTTTTGGGGGCGAATTGGGATTTTTGAGGGGATTTGGGATAGATCGGTGTTTGGGGATGGGGATGGGGATGGTGATGGGGGTTTGGGTGTGGGATCTTCGGCGGCCATGGTGGAGGTTGTGTTCATAGGGACGGAGGAGTTACCGTTGCTGCTTGGTGGTAGTGTTCGTTGGATATGGTGTGGATGCAGTCACGTGTGTAGGTGTTTTAAAGTCACGTGCGGTAAAGAGAAAGGCATCGCCATCGGGTGGAAAAATTTTGGGGTGTGAATCGGGTTGACCCGACATTAACATGATCAATTGATCATCCAATGGCGTTAAGATCAGGGGCGGATCTACTTCAATGTAAGGGGGAGCGCCCGCTACCGCTTGGCGCTCCGGCGGTAGTGTAAAATTAGTGTAAATTTTGGAAAAATTTGACGTTTTTTCGATTTCGTTACCGCTTTTTTATAGAACGTTACCGCTTGGCGGATTTTCTAGATCCGCCACTGTTTAAGATGTTACGATAGAGAGGATTTCCAAACCACTTCATAACCTAACCTGATTTACACTATCAAATTCTTTTCATCCCGACTTAAACCGCTAGTTTGTATGCCGGTTACATCTCTCGTCATCTAAACAAGATTCAACCCGACTCAAAAATTGTTTCTTTTAAATACTGATTTATGACCTAAACTGGTTTCAACTCGACCCCAAAAAAATTGAATAGAGTTCGAATATTTTACACCTGAAGGGTATGGTCTCAAATCTTGTGTCGGCTTACACAATGCTGAGCATGGGTCGCACGTAGGGAACCATACCCAAATCAAATGTATTTAATACTTAGGCCATTAGACGAGGAAGAAAGAAGATGGTGTTTCTTCATTGGTACCCACCGGTTTTTCATGTAATCATGTTTCATCTTCTTTCTGTTTTACCTTTCCAATGTGGTGCCATCTCTTTGTTCTTACAGGCGCAGCACATGCCTGGTTTGACAGCCTTCATGCAGGCAAGCCGAAGTCGTGGCCCGATTTAGAGAAGAAATTCCTTGCTCATTTTAATCAACAATGACGTCACAATCGCGACACAACCGAGGTGATGAATATTGATCGGAATGTCGCGTCCCGGTCAAGGATAATATTTATATACCCAAATTACCATTAACTATAAGTTACTGGTAATAAGGGGTCGATCCACGAAGAGTTTGTGAATTCTGTATGGACTTGGTCAATTATGAAAGTTTTGTCACGATACGATTTATGAAGCTTGCTATTTGTTTCTTTTATTGGTTGTTTGGAAAAGGGATGTCAGATTGAAACGACACTTTGATTTGTAAAATTACTAAACTATGACAATTGCAATTAACACTAACTTGATTACTTAAACTTGCTCAAAACACAATTTGGTGGTAAATGATAATTAGAAACAAGGTTCACACCCGGTTCGATAATCGCAAGACCTAGGGTTCCTATATGTTTTAACTTGATTCAATTGAATTCGATTATTAATGCATTTAGTGTTACGTGGCTTAGGTGCCAAAAGCTATCAACATCACATACATAATATCGAGTTGATTTCAGTTCAATACATAATGTTACATGTTTATTGTATAAATTTATAAAAAAAAAATATTACAATCAAAATTAAACATAACAAAATGTTTTATACAACTAAAATATATAAAAATGATCCAAAACTATCATGAGCCAACAGAAAAAATCTAATTATGCTTCATTTCTTGATAAGCATCTTCATCTTTGACACTAATATATTTTCATCTACAACAACAACAAGTTTATCAAACTCGGAGCGTATGTAGTTAAAACAAACTACATTAATGTATATTTCTTACATTGAACCCCAGCTTGCTCGCCATAAGTCTCATACATGGCAAGAACATCCGTATTTGGTGCCTTACGTCTTCTCATAAACATAGTAGCAAGGCGAGTGTTATTGATCATCTTTACAAAGTAGACATGGTGAAACATGTATAACATAACTTTACGTGTGTTATGAGAGGTTCGACAAATGTAACATCCCGTAATGTTTGTAACATAACTTTACGTGTGTTATGAGAGGTGTGACAAGTAAACATTAGAGTTATTATAATTTTTTTATATTCCCTCTCTCATTTTCTTATCTCTATTTATATGTGTCCCTTTTTATATGTATTAACAGCTAATTATATATATATATATATATATATATATATATATATATTTATGAACGGGATCAGGAGAGAACGATTTGAAGTGTAAGAACAGTGAGAACGATTTTCAGCCATAGGATATTTGTGATTTGTGGCTAAGATGATGCGGTGACATTTTATAAATAATGGGAACCTTATAACTACCAGGAGGGGTAAAATTGGAAGATCCAAATAAGGGTGCACATGCTAATCACATGCCATTTTCCCCCATCATATTTAAACGCCAATAACTTTTTTATACGTGATTATATTTCTAAAAAAATTACACCATAAAACTGAGCGTTTTTTATCTTTCCAACGAGTATACTATTGATATACTTTTCGAAAAAGAATGAAATGAGTTTTATGGCGTTTTTCTGAACCGAGTGTTTTATGACGTTTTAGACTAGGTATTTTTATGGCGTTTTTTTGAACTATGTGTTTTTATGGCGTTTTAACTAGGTATTTTCATGACGTTTTTCTGAACGAAGTGTTTTTTGTCGTTTGAAACTAAGTTTTTCATGGCGTTTTTCTGAACTGAGTGTTTTATGGCGTTTTTAACTAGGTATTTTCATGGTTTTTTTTTTCTGAATTTGGTGTTTTTATGGCGTTTTATTTGAACACCCAGTTCATGTGTGTGAGTTTTTTTGACAATATTACCCCTTAGTGTAATTTAGCATCAATGCCACATGTCAACACCAAAATCGTTCTCACCGTTCTCATACTTTTCACCGTTTTCTCTGAATCCTGACCCTATATATATATAGTAAGTATCTATAGAAAACCCACTTTAATTTAGAAAACCCGGGAAACTCAAAGCTCCCGATGTTTTTTTTTCTTGAAAAAATTTACACATGTTACATATATGTTTTTAAGGGTTTTGGGCAAAAAAAAAATCAAAAAAGCGTCCAGTAGATATTTAAAAAAAAATAAACAAGTTTTGGTGTAACACATGTTACAAATATGTCAGATGAATGTAACATGTGTTACACCAAAACTTGTTTATTTTTTTTTTAAATATCTACTCGGCGCTTTTTTGATTTTTTTTGCCCAAAACCCTTAAAAACATGTATATAACATGTGTAAATTTTTTCAAGAAAAAAAACATCGGGAGCTTTGAGTTTCCCGGGTTTTCTAAATTAAAGTGGGTTTTCTATACATCCTTCCCCTATATATATATATATATAGGATAGGGTTCCAGCATGAACAACCTCCCAAGAGTGAACTGCGTGAACAGATATGGACCATTGATTTCCTTTTTAGTTGTTAAGGGTAGGATTGTAATTATATAAAAAATTAGATTTAAATCATTATTTTAATAATTGAATTAAGTTACATTTTCCTAATATAAATTCATTATCCACATTATATTTATTTATTAATAAGATAATTATCAAAACAAACAACAAATCACCAGATTTCAATTTTAATTTTTATTTTAGATTTCATCACCAGAATTCAAATTTTGATTTTTAAGATCCACGTAACCTTCATATTTCAACGGTATACACATGTGTACTTGGATATAAATAGAACAGTACACATGTGTACTCAACATCGTACATATGTGTACAGTAATTCACAAGTGTACATCAACATTCAATACAAAAAAAAATTCTGAGATATCACAAAAACAGACGATATACACATGTGTATATCGCATTAAAAAGAGGGCAAAATCAGAATACACATGTGTACATCGCATTTAAACAAATAATTATTTTAATAATTGAATTAAGTTACATCTTTCCTAATCCTTGATTTGATTTGTGAGAGATTTATACAATCAATTTAAGAGGATAATTGATTACTTGATTTGTGGGAGATTTATGCAATCAATTTAAGATTGAAATTACACATATACCCTTTTTGTATTTAATTAAATGAAAAAAATTAACCAAATAATTACCATCATGCCACTCACTTTAATCTCAAGATCATAAAAATCAAGGGCCCAGATTAGTTCACGCAGTTCACTCTTGGGATTTTGTTCACGTTTGAACCTAATCCTATATATATATATATATATATATATATATATATATATATATATATATATATATATATATATATATATATATATATATATATATATATATATATATATATATATATAGGGAGCCGCTAGAATGAGAACCACCTCGAGTTGTAAGAACCGCGAGAACTACACCCCACGGAGCACCGTTCGCCGCGATTTTTTTTTACAAGTAGATGTGTGCATTATAAACACGGCCGTAAAAAATCACGGCGAACGGCGCTCCGTGGGGTGTACTTTTTTACACCTCAAGTTTGGTGAAAATAAAAAGAAAAAAGAAAAAAAATTAAAAAACACCAAACTTGAGGTGTCAAAAAGTACACCCCACGCAGCGCCGTTCGCCGTGATTTTTTACGGCCGTGTTTATAATGCACACATCTACTTGTAAAAAAAAATCGCGGCGAACGGCGCTCCGTGGGGTGTAGTTCTCGCGGTTCTTACAACTCAGGGTGGTTCTCATTCTAGCAGCCCCCTATATATATATATATATATATATATATATATATATATATATATATATATATATATATATATATATATATAGGGGAAGGTTCATTTGAGAAGAAAATTTAATTGAGAAGAAAAAGAACAAAGGGTAATTTTGTAAAACATTAAATAGTTTTTTCACTTATCTCATTTATTATCATTTTTAACTAATTAATTAGTCATAAAGACTAGTATCCTCCACACTAACTTTTTTTTGCCTACACACATCAAAAGTTATCTTACATATTTCGAAATTCATCCTACACGTTGAAATTTATCCTACACAACTCGTAATTTATCCTACACAACTCGTGATTTATCCTACACTTTAAATTATTTTTTTGAAAAAATATATATTTTGAAGTTAAGTTACAAAAAATTTAATGTAGTTAGCTATTAAAAAGGAAGACTATAAATTAATGACCTATGTAGATTTACCAATGTACCCTTATAGTAACATTAAATAATTATATTAAATGAAGTAAAATAAAGCATTCTTATTGGTTAAAATTTCTTCTTTTTTCTTCTTACAAAAAATTTCTTCTCATTTGAACTCTCCACTATATATATATATATATATATATATATATATATATATATATATATAGGACAAGGATCCGTTAGGAACCACCCTTTATTGCGAGAACCGCGGGAACCAATGTGAACACAACCAAAAATACCTAAAAATAGCTAAAAAACACACAAATTATTTTTTTATATTTTTTATAAAAAATTCGCTACTTTTAGTAGCCAATTTTTTTTTTAATTTTTGTTTTAAAAAAAATTTCTACTAAAAGTAGCGATTTTAACTTAAAAAATATTAAAAAAAAAAATTTGTGTGTTTTTTTTTTATTTTTTTAGGTTTTTTAGGGGTTTAGTTTTTAGGATTTTAGCTTGGGGGGGGGGGGCGGGGGGTTAGGTTATTTTTAAGTTTTTTTTGGGGGTTTTAGTTTTTAGCATTTAGCTTGGGGGGTGGGGGTTAGATTTTTTTAGCTATTTTAGGTTGTGTTCACATTGGTTCTCGCGGTTCTCGTAATAAAGGTGGTTCTCGCATGAACCTTACCCTATATATATATATATATATATATATATATATATATATATATATATATATATAAAATGGGGAAGGTTCATTGGGGAACACTAAAAAAATGGGGAACAGCGGGGAACCGACTCAAACGAACTCCGATTGGACTCATTTCAGCAACGTTGGAACCGACTCATCGAACCCTAACTAAGATCTCTTAACCCTAAACCCTAAATCCTAACTCCTAAACTCTAAACCCTAAAGCTAAAAAATAAGGCTAAAACTTAAGCTAAACCGTAAAACCTAAACTATAAACCCTAAAAGCTAAACCCTAAAGGCTAACCCTAAAGCCTAAACCTAAACCCTAAAGCTAAACCCTAAGGCTAAACCCTAAAAGCCAAACCCTAATATATTTAGGATTTAGGGGTTATGATTTAGGGTTTAGGGTTAAAAGATCCTAGTTAGGGTTCGACGAGCCGGTTCCAACGCCGCTGGAATGAGTCCAATCGGAGTTCGTTTGAGTCGGTTCCCCACTGTTCCCCACTTTTTTAGTGTTCCCCAATGAACCTCACACTATATATATATATATATATACACACATATATATATATATTATAATAAATGAAAGTGATTTGGGCCACGTGTCACTTGATTAGGGCATCCTCAGTTCCATTTTCCCGCCCAACAGTGCTCCGTCCCCTTTTTATCCTTTATCATCTCTTCAAATTAGATTTTGGCCTACATCCTTCAATTATTGAGATCATTCTCTCCATCCAAGCCCTAATCTTCTTCCAGACGCCACCATAAAATCTTCTTTTGTTCATCGATTATCTTCATTCAAAAGGTTTGTTCTTCTTTTTTTTTATTGAAATACTTCCATGATTTCCTCTTATTTATACTAATCCTTTGTGTTTTGGGTATTTTCATGTAACCATTGCTAGGGTTTCGTTCGAGAGTTAGATCGAGAGATCAGGCGCCGGCTAAGGGTTTTGCGGTGTTTCTCTTACAAGATTCTTTCATCTTGAGGTTTGATTTGTATGTTTATAGATCTGTGTTGATTTTTCTTAACGGTGATGATATGAGTACAACATCTGTTGATTATTGATCTGTGAATATGTTCACCGATTATTCTTTTTGAAATTAGGGTTTCATTTGCTTGAGATTTGAATCTTCCGATTGTTTGGTTAATTTTTGGTGATATGTGGTTTGCCTTGATCAAGGTATGCGTTTTTGTTTTTGATTTTTACTAAAGTTTTGTTATCTGAGTTGTGACTAAATGATGATTGTGAATGATCTGGTGCAGATGATGATGATGATGATTGTTCTACGGTTGTTTCCAGTATCATTGTTCTAACATCGTTTAAAATATGTGTTTTTTGCTACTCCAATTTTGAAATTTTTAGTTTTTAATTTTGAAGAGATATACTCTAATTCTCGCTTTATATTTCAGTCTAATCACAGTTGTTTGAAATTCATACAATCTGCTGCAGGTTATTATACGTTTGTATTAAAAGAAGCATAAAGTTAAATTAAACATAAAGAAAGATTATTAAATTTACAGTTAAAATATTTTTTTGCTTATGACTAAATGATGATTATAATTGACTTGGGCAGATGATGATGATGTAGAACCCACAATAGTTCCTACTAAACGCAAGAAAGCATCTGCTACTACTGTAAGATAAGATTTTATCTTACTAGAGTAATGGTCTTTCCTGCCTTTTTGTATTAAAAGAAGCATAAAGTTTGGTTTAAAGCAGCTCTTTATGAACAAAGTTAAGGATTAAGTATATGAGGGCATGGCTACTCTTCAACATCTGAAGAAGTGTTTTCATGTACTGCATCTTGGTCTGTTCACGAGAGATCAGGTTTCTATAAATCCTGATGTTGATGCGTTGAGTACTTCCGTGGAGTTCATGGCGATTGTCAGAGATATACATTGATGGAGTTTAAAGTTAAAAGCACTAAATTTTAAGCTAAAAGCACTAAATTTTTGCTGTTAGGTTTGTAATTTTCTTGGTGTTGTTCTTAGATTTTAAATTTCGTTGTAATTTTAAGCTTAATAAGTATTATTAGGTATGTTTAATATCATCTGATTATTGCAGTTGATGATGTTGTGTTTCATGTTGTAAAAACCAGGTAATTGTCAGATAATAGATTGCTTTGCCCGATTAGATTATGTGTTAAATTATAGTTCTTTAAGTCATTGTTTCGTTTTCTTGAATTCTATGTAATTTTGTAAAGAAGTACAATAACAAACAGTGGTTTGAACATCTGTTTGCATTTTGGTCAATAGTTAATGGAAACCCATGTTAGGTTGAACAGTGTTTTTAAGAGGAAAACAGTGTGAGAAGACAGTAGATCTTATTAAGTTAAACATCTGTTCAGGGTTAAACAGATGTTTGGCCTTTTATATCAGAGGTTTGGACTTAAACAGTTGTTTGACCTTAAACAGATGTTTGGCCATAAACAGATGTTTGACCTTAAACATATGTTTTCCTTAAACAGATGTTTCGCCTTCTATATCAGATATTTGGACTTAAACAGATGTTTGACCTTAAACAGATGTTTGGCCATAAACAGATGTTTGGCTTTAAACCAAACATCTGTTTAAGGTCAACATCTATTTGACTATTGGTCCTGTTGTGCTTTTGTTTGACCTCTAATATGGGTTCATGATCTAATCCGGCGATTTGAAGACATTGTCGTTTCATCTTTATATTAATATTAATAAATAAAAATCAAGTCCAGACAAACCTCTGTTTATGGCCAAACATCTGTTTATGGCCAAACTTCTGTTTATGGGCAAACATCTGTTTAAGGTCAAACTTCTGTTTAAGTCCAGACAACTGATATATAAGGCGAAACATCTTTTTAAGCCCCAACATCTGTTTAAAAGCCTGTTACAACCACTGTGTTGGTTCAAACATTTGATTGTTAAAAGTTATCCACTGCTGAAATACAACCTCTGTTTCTTCAATCTTCGTGTTGACCACTGACTGACCAAACATTAGTGTTTAAAAAACTGTTGGGTATCCACTGATAGGAAAAAATAGCCACTGCTCACTTTTTTATTGTTGACATCTATTGATATTGACCATCAGCGGTTTTCCTAAAAAACAGCTACTGCTCACATTTTTATTATTGATGGTGTTAATTAGTGATAGATTGAAATTATCAAATAAAAACTAGAATTACAATGAAATTACCATTTTACCTAATCGTTACATTCCAATGAGATAAGACTTCCTCCAACATTGTTTTCATGATAAAATTTAAAGTTAAATTAAAAAATAAAAAAAAAATTCTTGATGACTATTTGTTGCAAATCAAATCAGTAATTAATGCTAATTTCTTGAGCTTTGGACATTTAAAATATGCAAAATGTGAATTTCAAACTGATGGTTATTATCTCTTAATTAAAGTTAAAATAAAAATTAGAAAAGTCATCATGACAATTGCTTTCAAATCAGATCAGTAATTACTGATAATATCAGTAATTTTGAAATTCAAAATATGCAAAATGGTAATTTAAAATTGACCTTCTCTCTCTTTTTTTCCTACTTTGCATATCATTTCTAATATTTAATATTTAATAGTTTAATAAAGCAGGATATAAGGATATACACTACTGTCGATTCCCAATAAACATCAGTTCCCAATAAATAAGAAACATCTGTTGCAAATATCAAAACTATGCTGCAACAGTTGTTACAAGCACAAAAGGCAACACCCACTGCTGCACCAGCTCAAACATCTGCTCCATCATCTGCTCATACTCCAAATGAGCTTTGGGAATTATTTCAACCTCTGCTTCACAAACAAAGAGAACATGCTGATCAGCAACATGAAATTCAAATTCAAAAGATCAGAAATTTAATGGAAGCTAGGTTCATGGATACACAAGCAGACATCAAGGCAATCAAGGCCCATCTATTGCAAACCACTGGCACTGCTCCTCCTACAATAATCTTTGTTGATAACCCTCCATCAAATGATGCCAAAAAGGGGGAGAAAATGAAGCAGTTAAAGAAAAGGGGATATGAAGATGGTCTGTACATTGCACCAGAGAAATCCAGTATGCTTGCAGACCTCCCTAGGCCAGATGGTTCCAAAAAGGTTGATGAATCCTTAAATGCCTTGGCTAATGAAAAGGCAAGGCTAAAAAAGAATAAGAAAGTCTTTATGGAGAAGGAAGAGCATGGTACTTCTGAGCCCAAGGATGAAGAAAAACCTAAGCCTAAAAGAAGACGACCCACTAGACAAGTGAGGCAACCCAAATCCATACCTTCCAGATCCACAAAACATACTCCCAAACCTCCTAAAAGCTCCTCTCATCAATCTTCCAAACCAACAGTTGTTGGAACACCTGTTGTATCAACAACTGTTGATACTTCAGTGGTTTCAGCAGATGTTAACCCAACAACCACCACCAATACATCAACACACAATTCAACCACTGCCATCACTCAATCAACCACTGCCACAACAAAACCACCATCAAAATCACCACCTGCCAAAAAGCAGAAGACATCAGATGACACATCATCTGTTGTAATGACAACAGTGGTTGAGACACCAGTTGTTTCAACAGCTGTTAGTCAATCACATATCTCTTCACAAGCCATTGTTCCTTTTGATCCAAAAATTCAAATAGAAACACCTTCTCCCAAAAAGATGTATACAAGAAAAACAAAATTTCAAGTTCATGATGATGATATACCAGCACCTGTTCCCATTTCATCTGCCCCTTGCAATATCACCAAACCTCAATCTTTTATTCCTTCAAAATTGTTCAACCCAATCAAAGATCCTATAGAACTCCAAGGATATGACTCTGCTGATGTTGTACCAGTAGCTGCCAGTTATCCACAGGAACTGCATGCTGTAAAGAATGAAATGAGGCAGTTTTACATAGTGGATGATCCTTCAAAAAGGAAATTCCCTTCCCTGATTGGTTATAGAGATCCAACCAACATAAATGAGTATTTAAAACTCAAGGCCAGGCAAGCTGATACCAGAGCTAGACTTGAATGCCAAGGGAAAAGTGACAATGAACTCTCAACTCATACGCAGTTCTTGCTCACTAAAGTTAAACAGTTGGAAGATGATGCAAGAGACCTAGGCAAAGAAATGTCCAACCTGCCTCCAGAAGCTAACTTGCAGGAAGAGCTGAAAGAAGACATCATCAAGCTGATCTTGAGTGAAAAATTCTACCCTGCCACAGCTGAAAAATTACAAGACTGGCCGCTTATTGCTCTAAAAACAGAACTGAATAGAATTGAAAGAATAAAGAGAGATCCAGGCATGAAAAGGTCAGCACCAAATTGGAGCAAATACAAAAAGAAAATTGATGATCTTACATTGGAGTATAAAAGAAAGAAGCAGGAATTGGTTGATGCAAAAGTGGGAACTGCCAAAGCCATATCAAAATGGACAAGGCAGTACACTGACGAGGCTTATGAAAGGCTAAGAAAAAGGAGAGAAACAGATCCTAAACTTCCAAAGAAGCCTGATTACAAAACCATTGCTAAACCAAAGCAGCAGGCTCACACTTCTGAACCACTGTTCACATCATCGGATACCTCTACCATTGTGGTAAATCAAAGAAAGAGGCAAAAACTGACTGATGAAGAAGAGACAGAACAAGAAGCTGTATATTTCAAAGAAGCTATCAAAACAATGGCATTAGAGGATGACAACTCAGCAAAGCTTCAAAACATAGACAAACAAGTTCTGAACAGGCCACCATCTCCAAACTCATCAGCAAATAAACCTCTCCCAATAAACCCATTAGGTTCAAAAATACTAAAGTGGATGTCTGATCAAAAGACCCATGTATTGACTCTGATTAGATCTAATGGTGTAGTGAAGCATATATCAAGGGAAGCAGCACTTGGCCTGGGTGTTGAAGATTTACAGGATCTCCTTGAGCTTACACTTTGCAGGGATGAGGATGATACAAGTTCCTTAGATTTTGAATTGCAATTTAAAGGGCAAGTTAGGGAACTTTTGATGAGACAATAAAAATCCAGAATAATGAAGAGTTTTGGCATCATCTGTTCCAGGGGGAACATTAATCCTTAAAAGTTAGTTATAACCACTGTTTTCGTTAAAAATTTGATTGTTAAATGTTATCCACTGCTAAAAGACAACTCCTGTTTCTTCATTCTTCATGTTGACCATTGACTGACCAAACATCAGTTTTTCAATCAGTGTTGGGTATCCACTGATTGTTAAAAAACACCCACTGCTCACATTTTTATTCTTGACATCCACTGATATTGACCATCAGTGGTTTCCCTAAAAAACAGCCACTCACCTTTTTATTGTTGATGTGGTTAATTAATTTTAGAATTAAATTATCAAATGAAAACTAGAATTACAATGAAAAACACCCACTGCTCACATTTTTATTGTAATGATGTTGTATTAATAACAAATAATAATTAATATAACTAAGTTTCTCTAGCCCGAAAAGCAATCCCGGGTAATAACCTAGTATATATACATATATATATATATATATATATATATATATATATATATATATATATATATATATAGTGGAGAGTTCAAATGAGAAAAAATTTTTTGTAAGAAGAAAAAAGAACAAATTTCAACCAATAAGAATGCTTTATTTTACTTAATTTAATATAAGTATTTAATGTTACTATAAGGGTACACTGGTAAATCTACATAGGTCATTAATTTGTAGTCTTTCTCTTTAATAGCTAATACATTAATTTTTTTGTAACTTATTTTCGAAATATATATATTTTTTAAAAAATAAAATAAAATAATTTAAAGTGTAGGATAAATTAGAAGTTGTGTAGGATAAATTACGAGTTGTGTAAGATAAATTTCAACGTGTAGGATGAATTTCGAAATATGTAGGACAACTTTTTGATGTGTGTAGGCAAAAAAAGTTAGTGTGGAGGATAATAGTCTTTATGACTAATTAATTAGTCAAAAATGATAATAAATGAGATAAATGAAAAACTATTTAATGTTTTACAAAATTACCCTTTGTTCTTTTTCTTCTCAATTAATTTTTCTTCTCAAATGAACCTTCCCCTATATATATATATTATATATATATATATATATATATATCGATAGTATGGTTATATTAGTTTTTAATTACTCATGAACTAAATAGGTCATTGTTCAATAAACAATTATACTCTCAAAGGTAAAATACCTCATATAAGAATATAAGAAGTTTTTATTTTTTGAAACATCAATAAACTATACTAGAATACAACCATATATTTATCTAAAAACACGAATAAAGATATATTGGTTAATAACTGAAATAACCATAACCGCTGATTAACTGAACCATGGTTAACCGACAATCGGTTATGGTTACGGTTAACACTTTTTGATTAACTGAACCCTCGGTTAACCGACTTTGCACACCCCTAGAGATGGGTGGATAAAAATAAAAGAGTGATGATGATGTGGCAATGTTAATGGGTGTTTTTGGGTTTTTTTTTATTCGGTAGGTTTTAGGTGTTTTTAAAAATAAGTTTTTTCCGATGTGACAGGTGACCAGGCATGTTTTTAAGCGTTTTTGTGTTTCCTTATTGTGGATGGTATTAGTATTATTTAATCTAATTGTTGTTTAATGAGAAGATAACCTACAAACCAATGAACCATTCACTTTATTTCCACAATAGTTTGAAGCACACAATGATACAAGAACACTCACTTGAATAAACAATTAATCAACATAGATTTGACACATGATGATGATGATACTAAGGTTATTTTTGTGGTTCATCGGCTGGTAAGGAGGCAAGGAACTTCTTCAAGCATCTAGTGTAGACACATGGTCGTTCTATATGAACAAGATGCCCTGCCTTGCTTATCCCTTCAACACTTGTATTCTCTCCTAATTGCCTGTAAAAACGTAAAAAACAAAATCAAAATCGAATTCATTGAAGAAGACGATATCAAGATCACGAATTTGGTCTCAGAAGTTGTAACTACCATTTCATGTTCTGTGCGAGCTCCATCTTGAAGATTTGATCATTCTCACCCCAAAGAAGATGAATTCTCTGAAACAAATGATCATCTCAAACTATTACTTTGTATATAAAAAGATGTAGCGAGAACTTTTGACCAGTGATAAGGTTGTTGTCATGTGACCTAAAGATACAGGTGCACGAAAAAAGCCCGGTTGGAAACCCGACCCGATTTGGTTGAATAGAGACAGACCGTAAGGTTGAAACCCTACACTTCAAACCTGACCCAAACCAACTAAAACCCGAATTTAAACCGGTCAAACCCAATCCTTTCCCCTTTCAAAAACCGAGTTTGACTTTCTTTAACTCAACTCAAACCCTATTTAAACCCTTTGAACCCGTGCATGCAAACCTAATATAAAAAAAAAAAATGAAAAGTTGAATTTGTTGTCATTATACCTGAGGAAAATCTGGAATAATGGTATCTTTGTTGCTAACAATCAAACCCTCCAACAACTCACCTCTCTCCTTCCTATTATTAAACATAACCTCCAAATAATCCTTATGTAAACGATCAGGGAACCAAAGCTTCTTATGCGTAGCAACCGATAACAAAGCCTTCAAACCCTTAACCGAATCCGGCAACAAAAGCTCCGAAGACGACGAAAACCCCAACCCTTTCAGCGTCTGTTCGCTAATCGAATCCGTCATAGCAAGAATCGACCCAGAAATCACCATAGCCCGGACCATATCCGGGTACAATTCCGCCATCTTAAAAGCCACCATCCCACCATAACTAAACCCCACCACCACACACCGGTTCACCCCCAGTTTCCTCAGCCCTTTCACCAAACACTCGGCTTGAAACCTCGGTGATCGGTCCTGGTTAGCAGATATTGATCCTCCAAAGAAGAGAAGATCAGGGACATAAACAGAATACTTCTTTGTGAGTGCTCCTATTTGGAACTGCCAAGTGGCGATCCCCTCGGCCGCGAAGCCGTGGATTAGCACCACGACGGGCTTGTCCGGTTTCGGACTGGTGGTTGTGGTTGTTTTTGATTTTTTGTTTGGTTTCTGGATGGTTTCGTTTGGGAGCCAGAAGTTCATGAGGGTTCCGGGTTCGATTTCGACTGTGTGGGTTTGAACTCCCGCCATTTTCATCAACCGGATGATCAATGGCTGTTGTATTGCTACTAAGTTCACCATTGTTGGTTGTGTGAATGGTGGGGAAAGGTGGTGGGATTAAGTAGAGGAGGGAAGGTAGAGTTGGTGATGGCAAGTTATCTGTTTTCAAAGTTTTAGGGTATACGTTAATTAGCAATTGTCAATTTCATACAAAAAATATATATATATATATATATTTGTTGAATTGTTATTTTATTACTATTTTGATGATAAAAATGTTATGTTAAGAATTTTTTTTTTTTCACTAGGATGGGTGAATTGTTTGAGAAGATGGGTTAGGTTGGGTATTAATTAGGTGTGTTCATAAACCGTTAATTATAATCGAAGTGTGTAAATTAAAAGAAGTTGTTCGGTTTACCTGGTTTAAATTTATTTATTTTTAACGGCAAATTATACTTTTATTCAAAACCCTTAAAAATTGTTCAGTAAATTACATATGGTTAGTAAGCTACTAAGCCAATCACCCAATACATGCTTTTGCCTCACTACTCCATAGAAACGTTTGTATCTCTCCAAAAATCGCGTCGATGTTTACTCTTTTCCCCCCCGAATATGCTCTCATTTCTCGCCTTCCATACTCTTTAACATGTTGCCAAAACGATGAGTTGAAACACTTGTTGTTACATCTTATTTACAAACACTGGTTTATATGTAAATGGATGTGTTCTTTTTAGACTAATATTATATTGAAAATTGTGAGATTTACAGAAAACACTTGGTGTTACATCTTATTAACAAACAGAAATTGCAAATACTAATAGTGGTTTAGACATCCTTCTATGCTCAAATAAACATTGCAACGCCTAAATAGCTCTAATAAACTCACCGTATAATTTGAAGTTAACCTAATTACAACGTTGACTATGTACTAGTAACAAATCCAAAGAATGATATCATTTAATGTCAAAATAGTGTCTCATGTGCGGGTCCAGAAAAAAAGTATTTACATACACACACGTATAGTTATATACATAAACTTAGCAATCAATAGTTAATTACACGCATCTAGTTATATACATAAACTTAGCAATCAATAGTGAATTACATTACATACATGATATATATGACAAGTTCAAATTACGAATTCGATCCCCATAGAACGTTAACACCTTCGGTTTTGTTACTGAGAGACGTAAAAGTCCGACCCCTAGGATTCAGTGGCGAATCTTGAATAAAAAACTCAGCACGGGCCGCACTCTCAAAATCCAAATCAGTGGGGGCGAACTCTTAAAAGTCCAATATTTCACACTACAAAAAACAGATTTTTCGGATATTTTCGATAAAATAAACACTATGAACGAAAAATCAGTGAAGACTGAGACACCACCAAGCCATCATAAATCTCCGCACATGCTAGGATCTATATCTCAACTAAACGCAAACAAAATTTCATATTCATTTGATTAACAAATCAAAGAAAATCATTACGACACACCCAATTTTATCCTAATAAATACACTAGTCAACTTCAAATAAAATATAAATATAAATATATATTTATTGTTTTTGTCTCATAGGCCGTCCAGCTATCAGTTTAGTTGATCAACCAACAATAATTGACTTTTATTTCCCAGTTAAAATTCAGCAAAGCGAACATTTGCAGACGAAATCAGGTCGCTGACGGCAGCTCTAGTGGCTTTCCGAAATGATTTGTGGTTAAATCTATAATTTACTTTTTATTTAATAAAATATTTTATATCTATATTTCAAAAAATATATGAATAGTTATGCTATTTCATGAAAAGGTACACGTCATGTGATAATCTAGCTCACAACGTTAAAATACATTGTTTATGATTTAATAAGTTTTTTTTTTTTTTTTTTTTTTTTTTTTTTTTTTTTTGAAAAGCAGCAAATATTACTGAAGTAAAAAACATATAAGCAAGCAGTTCAATCTGGTTAGATACAATACAAGAAAAAGAAAAACAACATCCAAATTAATACAGGAACTACCATTTCATACTAAATTTCCATTGTTTCCATTAGCCACTGATCCACAGATACGATAGAGCCTTAATGTCACTAATAGAATATTTCATAGAATATACTTTGTATAAATTAGGAGATAATTGTGCAGCTAATATTGTAATTATCTATTCCCTAAAATAGGGAGATTGTATTGTGTATATATTATTGAGATCAATGAAAGAGAAGGCAAGCATTGAACCATATCACTCTTACATGGTATCAAGCCCCTAACCTAATCCCTTTTCTCTTCTTTCTGCCGTCACATTCCCACCCCCTATCCTATTTTTTTCTTTTTTTTTTCTCTGTTGAACATGTCTTCATCACATGTGCACCCTGCTGTTACTGTTACTAATATCAAGAATGCCATTCCACTTATACTTGATATGCAAACAGGTCATTACAACACCTGAGCCGAGTTATTTACCCTTAACTGTCGTGCACACGATGTTCATGATCCTCTCCTCCCATGTGAAACATCATCATCATCCGATTCTACCACCAACAAAGACAAAGAAGCCCCCAACCCACCTACACCGAATCATGGGAACGTATCGACGCCATTGTTCTACAATGGATTTACGGTACCATCTGGAACGACCTACTACACACCGTTATGAAACCCAAAACATCGGCCTACGATGCTTGGTGCACCATTAGAAACCTTTTTCTTGACAACCAAGCCTCTCGTACCATACACGTACAAAATAAATTCGCCAATACCCGTCTTGAACAGTTCACCGACATGTCCTCATATTGCTAGGCCATGAAACTAATTTTTGACCAACTCACTAGCCTCGGCTCCAACACCACCGAGAACCAATTGGTCCTACAAATCCTAGCCGGCTTGAACGATCAATACGAAAGTACTTCCCTTATTCTCCAACAAACCCAACCGCTACCCGGCTTCTACAACACCCGGTCCCGTCTTTGTCAGGTTGAAGACCATAAAAACACACAAGCCAAACTTTCTGCCCAAGCCACCGGCACTGCCTTAACGCAACTACCGATGACCCAAACCGACCACCTCCACAAAACCGATACTCCTCTGACACTCGCTCACGTAACCGTGGACATGGTCGCGGACGTGGTCGGGGTCGGCAGAATTATAACCGTGGCCAAGGACAGACAAACTACAACCAAAACTAACCCTACGGCCCACACTATTCTTGGCCCACTCCACCTCAACACCCATGGACTCCCTGGCCCAACTACCCACCCTGCCCATACCCATCCAGCCCATCCCGATCAGCGCCAGCCCAGCACAACGACTCAGGCCCAAGCATGTTGGGCCCGCGTCCCTCCTCTAACAACTCGGCCCAATCCTATGCAGCCTCCTACTCACCAACCGACATTGCTCAAGCCCTCTACAACTTGGCTATTCATCAGAATGACCAGTCATGGACCATGGATACAGGTGCTTCAGGTACAATGTTTCCTCAACTTGATAAGTTTCCCTCTATTTTTAAATCTGGCATTATTCGAAATATTATTGTTGGAAATGGCAATACTATTCCGGTACTCGGACAGGGAGATATCACTCTCCCACCTCCTTTCCCTCCATTTAAACTTAAAAACGTCCTGTTTGCCCCAAACCTTGTTAAAAATCTTATCTCAGTTCGTCGTTTTACAACTGATAACCAATTATCTATTGAATTTGACCCATATGGTTTTACTGTGAAGGACCTTCGGACCAAGAAACCTATCCTACAGTGCAATAGCTCGGGGGACCTCTACACGCTCAGCCCATCCAACATCACTAACCTTCAGTCTGCGTCCACTTTTGCAGCGATATCTCAAGACACTTGGCATCAAAGGCTAAGCCACCCTGGCCCAGCCATTTTACAAAGTTTAAAAACTTCTGAATTTATTAAGTGTGGTTCTTTGCATAATAAAGTTTGTTCATCGTGTATTTTTGGCAAACATATTCGGCTTCTTTTTGCTAAATCAATTACAAGTACTACTATGCCATTTGATCTTGTTCACAGTGATGTCTGGACTTCTCCAATTATTAGCAATGGCGGCCATCGCTATTACGTATTATTTTTGGATGATTATACCAATTTTTTTTTGTGGACCTACTCCATTTCTCACAAATCTGATGTCTTTTCCATGTTTACAAAATTTACAACCTTTATCCACACGTAATTTGGTCGTAAAATTAAACAATTACAATGCGATAACGGCCGTGAATATGCTAATCACCAATTCCACCAGTTTTGTGACCAAAATGGCATGCATTTTTTATTTTCGTGTCCACACACCTCCTCACAAAACGGAAAAGCCGAAAGAAAAATACGTACCATAAATAATCTCATGCGCACCATCCTTGCCCACTCATTGATGCCAAATACTTATTGTGTCACACCCCAACCAATGGCGGAAACATCGGGATGAGACGAAGTGTGAAGATTGCTCGAGACATCATAACACTATTTGTGACAATAATTTAATAATCCAAATTTCATTTCCCAAACTTCAAGTAGTCATCAATACAAGATCCCAAATAACAACAAGTTTAATCAAAATAACAAACTAACATAACCAAAATTCGATACAACATATTAAACCTAACGTCTAAAGTGTGTATCTAGGCATCGTGCTACCTCTTTCATTTCATCATCATCAACCTGTAACATGTTTAAAATACAATTCAATGCAAAAGCAAAGGCGAGTATACAAGTTTGGTACATACATAACATAAGATAAAAGTGTGAACAATCCCTCATAGCAAGCATGCGATTCAAGATAAACATTAAATATGGCATGTGTCTAACATATCAAACCAAGAAAACGCAACTTGCTCATGACATAACCAAAGTTTCAGTAGAGGCGGGTCGTTAATCCTATAGCGCTACATATGTCAAGGTTTGGCTCGTACGAAGTTAATGATAAGTTCAACACATAAGAATCACCCAAATTTAAAGTATCAAGCCATCACATATACAAGCATGTTATAGGAATGTTCATGTGTTTAGACAAAAGTTCATGTGTAAGTTTCAATAGGTAAACATGTTACACCCCAAAAGTGATAAAAGTAAAAAGGGGGAATACGAGTATACTCACAAAGTTTGCATATGTTTTCCGATTATCCAATTGTTGACGAGTAGAGATTTAGAGTCCGAATGTATAAGGGTTAAAGTTCAAGTATGTTTAGAGTCGAGATTCGGTGTTTAAAACAACGTAAAAATAAGATATGAGAATAACATGGAAAATAATCATTTAGTACATATGATGCTTGTTCTTGACACTAGGAAACTCGAAGGAGTTTAGATGTTTTCATGGAACAAGGTTCCATTAGAATCGTGACAAGTTATCATAGTCTAGGATGATGTAATCTAGTACCCCGACATATGAACACTAGTTCATCATCAAAGATTCGATTATTCGAATAATATATTTAGGTTATATAATATATGTCCAATAGTTCAAGCATGAGGTAGAAGATTAAAATCTTCATTTTGGTACCTCTAAATGTCATAGAAGTCATGTAGGAGGTAGGAAGATCAAGTCTTCCATTTAGGCACCTCTATGTGTTCACCACTACACTTGATGTAAAAAAAACAACCAAGGAGGGTCATGAACATACAATAAAGAATAAGAAATATACACACTAACTAAGAGAAATCATCAAATCATGTGAGGATTGTATGTTTGGACAACCCAAGTTGTTCCATAATCACTCATGTATCAAAGACAAAGTTTGACATGACTTGTGGGTTAAAAACCCTAAACAAAACACCAAGTTTATGAGGTTTAATCCTCTGATTTTAAATGTCTCAACCTTGTTTTTAAGCTTAACCAACCATGGGATAAGTTGTAAGCATTAGGACATAGGTATGAGATGTGTTGGACACAAGTTGCATAGGTTTAAACAAGTTTTTGATGAACATAAAAACAAACAGAAAGTTTATGGACTATTTCGGGGCATTTCCAGGTCTGATTTCTCCAAGGAGAAGTCTAGGAATCGAACCCCATGATTATACAAGCAAGTAGGAAAAAGAATCGAGTGAATCGGATAAGAATTGAGTGAGTTATGCTCATTTTCGTGAAGGGGTGTCAATCTACTCGAACCCTTGCTTTCAGCTACGGTTTGGTGGATGTTTTGTGAGTTTTTAGGGTTGCAAAAGTGGTAGGGAGGCTGGTTATAAGTGGTATTTATAGGGGGAAGGATTAGGGTTTCAATGGGTTGGGCTTTGGAAGTGTTTAGAAGGGGTTACACCTTGAAACTAGCCCACAAAACCCAACTATATGGGCTGAATTTTGCTGAATTGGGGCTGCCATATTTCTTTATTTTTTTTATTTTTTTAAAACATTATAATGAGTAATTTTGTTAGTTAAGTTGTGTAATAATGTGCAACAATGTTTCCCCTAACTTGTAACAAGGTGAAATATGAAATAAAACATGATTTAACTAGGTAAAAAGTGTAATGTACAAGTTTTATTTACGAAGCAAGTTCCGTATTTTACAACGATTACAATGAAAGAATGGTTATAAGAACACAAGATTTCCAAAGTTAGAATTTCACGTAAGGTTTCTAAATGTAGGAAGTTTGAAAACGCAGGGCGTTACAGTCTCCCCTCCTTTAGGAAATTTCGTCCCGAAATTTATTCAAGAGGAAGGCTTGAAAGAGTTTTTGGCATAAAGGTGATCATTAAGAATTGAAACTTGGGAAGTTTGAAAGTTTTGAAAAGTACCAAATTTTGGAGAACATCAAGGTAGATTTGCAAGGGGAAGTTTTTAAGGATAGTATAAAAAAAATCATACTTTCGTAAAACCTGTTTATTGAGAGGAACGAAAAGGTTTGTTACTTTAAATAAAGCAATAGAGAGATACTAAGTATAGTTACACAAGAATCAAGAATAGGGAGGCTATTTTATAGGTAATGAGGTAAGTTAGGACTCAAATGTTTAAACAAGCTGGATTGCGAACGAGTTTTGTATAAAATAATACGAGTATAGAATGAACGAATGGCTCTTAAAGAGTACAAGTATGTGAATAGCATAAGTGTTGGATAGATGAACGTAGTGTGTTAAGGATGAAGTCTCGTCGTGAATAATCGGATATAATGCGTTTGTGAGTTGCGTGAAGTTGTATTAGGTCCAAAAGGTCTGCAACACACTGAATTTCTCATGGCACGTTTTACGAAAGTTTGGTAACATGGTGAAAACACTTATATATAGGAAGTACCAGCGGCGTATCCACCATGT
Organism: Helianthus annuus; assembly: GCF_002127325.2. Classification (NCBI taxonomy): domain Eukaryota; kingdom Viridiplantae; phylum Streptophyta; class Magnoliopsida; order Asterales; family Asteraceae; genus Helianthus; species Helianthus annuus. The sequence goes on along the minus strand of NC_035448.2, from coordinate 197,443,881 downwards.
TTTAACCACATTACGTCCGTTTCGTTACTCGGGGTCATGTTACGTTCCGTGTCTTACCATACACAGTAGTACACTCTATGGTTCTCATACGCCTATCACTATAATCCCGTGTGCACCCGCGATTATACTGATCGTCGCATGATCCACATAGCTTGTACTAGTTATGTATGAATCAAGGTATACATGAATTTGAAAATAAGAATGTGTACGTAGAAGAATGTCGTATGTAAGCATGTTTATGTTTAAGCATGTATGGGACCCACGTAAGCGAATCCCTCGGATTACGCTCGCGTATAGGTACGAATGTACGAATCATGAGTAAGGATGAAAGTATGAGCATAAGTTTAAGTATGAATACGCATGAATGTATGAGCATAAACATAAAACGTGTAAGTAGTATGTGTACAAGTAGAAGCGTAAAACGTATAAGTAGTATGTGTATGAGTACAAGCATAAAACGTATGAACATAGGTGTAGGTATGAAAAATAAATATTGCGTATATGGTGTACGTTGAGACATTGCGGAGAAAAAAAAGGTTAAGTATGTAGATACGAACGATATAAATGATGTTATTGCGAGATATCGTCTAAAATGTGTATGATGATGTGCATGTATAGTTGTTTAAACAAAACGTTGAGTTTGTCGAATCGAAATTAGATTGAGCTTGGTTTGAAAGGTAGAATATAGTTTGTATATGTAAAGGAACATAAAGTACTCATTGGTCATGCTTAACGTATTTTGTAATGATTGAAATGCTACTTTTGTTAAAAAAAAGGAGTTCACGTATGTTGAAAATTGTCGGTCCCCATGAAGTCTTCTAGCCCACGTGTTTTGAAATTTGGATGACGAGTTAAGCGTTGTAGAGAAGGTTTTTTTTTTTTTTTTTTTTTAAATAACGGGTTTGTTTCATTTGCATCAAAACATGAAATTTTGAACTTTGAAAGTTCTTGTGAAAACGTCGACCCTTAGAAAAGAAATTTAGTAAAAGAACTTAGTGATTGTTTAAAAATAATTTTAACAAAGGATTTATTGATGTTGGAAAGAGTATTTGGTAAAACGATCATATAACATCTATGAGGCCTTATAAGTAATTGAGAAAGGTTAGTTTGATTTCGATTAAGAGTGGAAGTCTCTAGTATGATGATATAATGTGAACGTGTTTCAGTTAATAAGTCAGATGTGAAGTTCATGGGCAAGAGATTCATTAGACCGATTAAATTGATAGGTAGCATTTCGTAAGCTTTGGAAATTCGTGTAGTAAAATGGTAAAGACATGATTAAGAATCTCGTGTATATGATTTGAGTGAAAATGGATGGTAGAATAAGAAGTACGTTTGATAAACAATGTATTTTGAAATCGGTATAAGTAGGTATTTTGAATAATGATAAATGATTTAGGTATAAAACATGATCGGGTTTGCATAATAAAATATTTTGAAAGAGAAGTTTTGGGTAACGGTCACCTAAGTAAGGGAATCACCCCTAACTCGTTGGTGAGGTCGTTTTAAGGGAAGAGGGGTGGAGTCAATCGTCAAGGTAAGGAAGTCATTCCAATCTCGATGATACCTCTCCACTAGTTGTTACAAGGAATATGAATTTAAATTATATGAAAATCATGCATATATAAATGTATCGAAAAGGTTCGATATGTTGTGCGTGTGAAAAGAGAAATCAAAGGTAAACTCGAGGTTGAAAGATTGCATCGTATAAAATGAACAATAGAAACACATGTTTGACCAAAGTTTGGAGTGTTCCAAATGGAACTTTGACTAACCAAAGTGGTCGAAAAGTCTTTTGAATTTGAGGAGCATGCTTTCGCCTAATAGGTAAAATACTCTCGCCGACAAGTCGGTTAACGGTATTTACCCTTCCGGTTACTACATGTCCCAAATCAATCGAAATTTCGAGACTTGGCGGGATTTATGAAAAAATCAAGGAGTGGAACTAGTCGACAAGGTGCGGGTTTCACCCCTATCTTGACGATTTCGTATCCTAAGTGTGGTTGGTACTCGTCGGGTCAAAATTTAAATTTCGACATGTTGACGAGGGTCCACTAGAATTTGAAATTTGAGATTTGCCATTTAGATGTGGATTTCACTCCTAGCTCAATGGCGATATCTCGTGTAAAAAGAAGAATAGATAGATTGAGAGTCGTTCACTAAATTGTGGGTTTCACGCCTATTTTGGTGAATTCGTCTCATTTGTACAATATGAGTGTTGTCGGATTTAGAATAATCGAGTAAAATGCATGAGGGAAGTGTGTGTTGAAGGAAATACACAAGCAAGTATAAACACATAAGAAAGCATATCAAGAATGGTACTTAAATAATGAAATGATAAAACAAGTGTTAACACATAATAGAACAAGCTTTAATGCGTACGAATAACATGTCAAATATTACACATGAGTAACATACATGTTTAAAAGAGCATAAATAAGTAACAAATAAGGTATCATGTAGTAGTCCAAGCAAAGCATACGAATAAGGCTCTAAAACTATAGACTAGGTGAAAGCATTCCTACTTTTCCTAATTCCCTATAGTTATGGCTCTGATACCAATCTGTCACACCCCAACCAATGGCGGAAACATCGGGATGAGACGAAGTGTGAAGATTGCTCGAGACATCATAACACTATTTGTGACAATAATTTAATAATCCAAGTTTCATTTCCCAAACTTCAAGTAGTCATCAATACAAGATCCCAAATAACAACAAGTTTAATCAAAATAACAAACTAACATAACCAAAATTCGATACAACATATTAAACCTAACGTCTAAAGTGTGTATCTAGGCATCGTGCTACCTCTTTCATTTCATCATCATCAACCTGTAACATGTTTAAAATACAATTCAATGCAAAAGCAAAGGCGAGTATACAAGTTTGGTACATACATAGCATAAGATAAAAGTGTGAACAATCCCTCATAGCAAGCATGCGATTCAAGATAAACATTAAATATGGCATGTGTCTAACATATCAAACCAAGAAAACGCAACTTGCTCATGACATAACCAAAGTTTCAGTAGAGGCGGGTCGTTAATCCTATAGCGCTACATATGTCAAGGTTTGGCTCGTACGAAGTTAATGATAAGTTCAACACATAAGAATCACCCAAATTTAAAGTATCAAGCCATCACATATACAAGCATGTTATAGGAATGTTCATGTGTTTAGACAAAAGTTCATGTGTAAGTTTCAATAGGTAAACATGTTACACCCCAAAAGTGATAAAAGTAAAAAGGGGGAATACGAGTATACTCACAAAGTTTGCATATGTTTTCCGATTATCCAATTGTTGACGAGTAGAGATTTAGAGTCCGAATGTATAAGGGTTAAAGTTCAAGTATGTTTAGAGTCGAGATTCGGTGTTTAAAACAACGTAAAAATAAGATATGAGAATAACATGGAAAATAATCATTTAGTACATATGATGCTTGTTCTTGACACTAGGAAACTCGAAGGAGTTTAGATGTTTTCATGGAACAAGGTTCCATTAGAATCGTGACAAGTTATCATAGTCTAGGATGATGTAATCTAGTACCCCGACATATGAACACTAGTTCATCATCAAAGATTCGATTATTCGAATAATATATTTAGGTTATATAATATATGTCCAATAGTTCAAGCATGAGGTAGAAGATTAAAATCTTCATTTTGGTACCTCTAAATGTCATAGAAGTCATGTAGGAGGTAGGAAGATCAAGTCTTCCATTTAGGCACCTCTATGTGTTCACCACTACACTTGATGTAAAAAAAACAACCAAGGAGGGTCATGAACATACAATAAAGAATAAGAAATATACACACTAACTAAGAGAAATCATCAAATCATGTGAGGATTGTATGTTTGGACAACCCAAGTTGTTCCATAATCACTCATGTATCAAAGACAAAGTTTGACATGACTTGTGGGTTAAAAACCCTAAACAAAACACCAAGTTTATGAGGTTTAATCCTCTGATTTTAAATGTCTCAACCTTGTTTTTAAGCTTAACCAACCATGGGATAAGTTGTAAGCATTAGGACATAGGTATGAGATGTGTTGGACACAAGTTGCATAGGTTTAAACAAGTTTTTGATGAACATAAAAACAAACAGAAAGTTTATGGACTATTTCGGGGCATTTCCAGGTCTGATTTCTCCAAGTAGAAGTCTAGGAATCGAACCCCATGATTATACAAGCAAGTAGGAAAAAGAATCGAGTGAATCGGATAAGAATTGAGTGAGTTATGCTCATTTTCGTGAAGGGGTGTCAATCTACTCGAACCCTTGCTTTCAGCTACGGTTTGGTGGATGTTTTGTGAGTTTTTAGGGTTGCAAAAGTGGTAGGGAGGCTGGTTATAAGTGGTATTTATAGGGGGAAGGATTAGGGTTTCAATGGGTTGGGCTTTGGAAGTGTTTAGAAGGGGTTACACCTTGAAACTAGCCCACAAAACCCAACTATATGGGCTGAATTTTGCTGAATTGGGGCTGCCATATTTCTTTATTTTTTTATTTTTTTAAAACATTATAATGAGTAATTTTGTTAGTTAAGTTGTGTAATAATGTGCAACAATGTTTCCCCTAACTTGTAACAAGGTGAAATATGAAATAAAACATGATTTAACTAGGTAAAAAGTGTAATGTACAAGTTTTATTTACGAAGCAAGTTCCGTATTTTACAACGATTACAATGAAAGAATGGTTATAAGAACACAAGATTTCCAAAGTTAGAATTTCACGTAAGGTTTCTAAATGTAGGAAGTTTGAAAAGGCAGGGCGTTACATATTGGCATCACGCTCTTGAAACCGCAACCTACCTAATAAAGATTATACCCAGAAAAAGTCACCAATTTCAAACCCCAACCCAACAACTTTACCATTGTCTACCTTCCTATGACCACCTCCGAGTATTCGGATGCCTCAGCTACCCACTCATCCCACACACAACTATCCATAAACTTGAATTTCGATCCACACCGTGTGTTTTCCTAGGATATCCAACTAATCACCGAGGATACAAATGCCTAGATCTTCAAACTAAAAAGATCATCATCAACCGACATTTCTTGTTTGATGAAACAATTTTTCCATTCGCCAACAAAACAAAACACGCCCCTAATGATTACTCCTTTCTTGATGACTCCATCCATCCATACCATCGAATCACATCCATGACCCCCCCACACCATCGAAACCCCAACTCCCACCAGTCCACATTCGGCCCAACATACTACCCAACAACAACCGACCCACCTTCCTTCCCCATTACCTACCCCAGCCCACCAAATCGACCAACCCATTCCCGCCCCTCCTTCCCAATCCCAATCCTAAACCAGCCCGACCACCCCAACCAGCCCAACCACACCACCCGACAACAGCCCTGGCCCAATACCCCAACCTCCACCGCCTCCCCCCACGCGTACTATACGCACCCGAGCTATGTCAGGCATAACCAAACCCAAGCAAATTTTTAACACCTCCACCGTCTCCCCCATACCTAAAAATCCTAAAGATGCCCTGTCCAATCCGGATTGGTACACTGCCATGACTAACGAGTTTAATGCCTTAATTAGAAACAAGACTTGGAAACTTGTCCCGAGACAACCTCATATGCATGTTATACGTAGTATGTGGCTCTTTCGTCACAAATATAGGTCAGATGGCAGCTTGGAACGTTACAAGGCTCGGTTGGTTTGTGATGGTCGTAATCAGGAAATCGGAGTTGACTGCGGGGAAACATTTAGTCCGGTGGTCAAACCGGCCACCATTCGGACCGTTCTATCTCTTGCTTATCACAATCATGGCCCATCCATCAGTTGGACGTGACAAACGCCTTTCTTCATGGGAACCTCACTGAAACAGTATACATGTACCAACTAATGGGTTTTCGCCACAAGGATTTCCCTGACCATGTTTGCCTCCTCCAAAAATCACTATATGGTCTGAAACAGGCACCACGTGCATGGTACCAGTGTTTTACAGATTTTGTCCTCTCTATTGGGTTTCTCCAGAGTCGATGTGATAATTCTCTCTTTACATACCACCATGGGGGTGATAGTGCATACTTACTTATTTATGTCGATGACATCATCCTCACCACTTCTTTAGACAAGCTTCGGTTACAACTCATATCCAGCCTTGCAGCTGAATTTGCAATGAAAGATCTTGGGCCTCTAAGTTGTTTTTTGGGAATTAGTGTCTCTCGCACTGGCAACTCCATGTTCTTATCCCAACATTCCTATGCTCTAGACATTATCAATCGCGCAGGTATGACATCCTGTAATCCTTGTGCAACACCAGTCGACACAAAACCGAAGCTCAGTAGAACGTCTGGTGTCGCCTTTGATAACCCAACTCTATACCGCAGCTTAGCAGGTGCTCTTTAGTACCTTACCTTTACCAGACTAGATATTACATATGCGGTTCAGCAAATATGTATACATATGCATGCCCCAACAGTTGATCATTGGACTGCCCTTAAACGTATTATAAGATACATTCAAGGCACTTCCACCTTCGTCCTTACTCTCTCCCCAGGCGTGCCCACTCTTCGAGCAAACACCGACGCTGATTGGGCTGGATGCCCGGATACTTGTCGTTCTACGTCTGGATACTGTGTTTACATGGGACAAAACCTGATATCTTGGTCCTCCAAACGGCAATCCACCATCTCCAGGTCCAGTGCTGAAGCTGAGTATCGCGCTGTTGCCAATGTTGTTGCTGAGATATGCTGGATTCGAAATCTGTTTCTTGAACTGCGACACCCTATCAAAACGGCCACTTTAGTCTATTGTGATAATATTAGTGCCATTTATCTTTCGGGCAACCCCGTTCAGCATTAGAGGACCAAACATATAGAGTTGGACATTCACTTTGTTTGGGTACATGTCCAACGTGGTACCATTCGCATTCTTCATACGCCTACACGGTTTCAAATTGCAGACATCTTCACTAAAGGCTTACCCCGGGTTCTCTTTGATGACTTTCGCTCTAGTCTCAACATTCGGCCGCCTCTTGCTTCGACTGCGGGGGTGTAATAGAATATTTCATAGAATATACTTTGTATAAATTAGGAGATAATTGTGCAGCTAATATTGTAATTATCTATTCCCTAAAATAGGGAGATTGTATTGTGTATATATTATTGAGATCAATGAAAGAGAAGGCAAGCATTGAACCATATCACTCTTACAGTCCCCAATTATCTTAAAAACCTGATCCACCTTGTTGCTGAAAATTGGCTTGTTCTGAGATATTCAAAGAGACCAACATACAACTGCCAAAATCACATACACTGCCGTCTTTTTGTTCTCAGCCACTTGCAAATTCTTAACGAACTAGAGTAATTCTATGATACTCGGGAGGCACCTTGGAAACGTGATCTTTATCCATGTTGAAACTGCAAGCCAAACCTGCTGAGCGAAGTCGCACGTGATGAGTAGATAATCCGTCGTTCCTAAACCTCCATGACACATGACACAATCATCCAATGACAGTTGCACCCTTCCCCTAATCAACTCCTCTCTTGTGGGTATTCTATCTAAAGCAGCCCTCCATAAGAAGCAATTTATTTTTTTCGGAACCCAGTTCACCCACATCAGTGCTTTAGTTTCTGGAATGACAGGAATACTATCCAATTCGTTTCTGAGATCGCAAACCTGAAACTGTTGCAGCGAAATCTTGGATCTCCACATCCAGACTTCCGCCTCTTGTTCGATCTTTTGGTTAGCCAGCAGCATTAAGCAATCCTCCTATTCAGCAGTAGCAGAGGCATTGGACAGCCCACCGCTACTACCCCAAGTCCACGAGATGTTCCCTGCACTTACATAATATTTATGTTCTAATGTACATAATTTATTATGCTCCAAAGTGAACAAAGTCGGATACGCCTCTTTTAAGGCTATGTGTCACACCCCAACCGATGGCGGAAACATTGGGGCGCGGCACTGAGCGAAACAGATTGTCCAGAAGTTTCCATAACAACTATATATTTACCAGATATTTAAAGCAACATGTCCCATACCATGTCATAAATGATAATACAATTATTATAGAAAGATCTAGTCAACTTGTTCTGTTCTGACAACTCAGATTTTTATTTCAGACAATTGTTTATTGGTTTCTAGACCCTCCCTAGCCTCTATTTCATTACCGCGCAAGTAAGCATCCTAGCAACTTAAGTACCTGTCACATACGTTAAAGTAAAAGTCAATACACATAGTGTAAAGGTGAGCATACAAGTTTGATAATAGCATATAGAGTTCGAAAGTGTTACGCATAACCAGCACGTACACAGAGTGAAATGAGGCATGTTAGTTATCGACATAAACCTATCGATACCAATGACTGCGGGTTGACTGCCCAAGGCAGTTCGCGATACATACTCACCACTGTGAGCCATGTAGGTAATTGTCCTTAACAACCCCCGAGTGAACGGGTGCTGAGTCCAAACTAATAGTACTATTGTTGCTAAGGCAGGTAGACAGCATTCCATGTGTAAACATAACAAACAAGCATTCATTAAGTCACGTATACATGCGATAGCGGTTAGCGTTTAAAGTATTGTGTAGTGTGATTGATGTGATTTTGTATAAGTAACGTATGTAACACCCAAAAGTGCGTAAAGCAAAAAGGGATCGAGTATACTCACAGCGATTGATGGATTGAAGGGAGCGCTAGAGAGTAGGGTTAGCCTGAACAGTTCGATAGCATAACGATAAGTGATGCGCAAAACGATGCAAGTACAAGTGAGTCGGACAGTAGTTCGATCGGATGGTAATCCGATTAGACAGCCAGTCGTGCGAGTGGTAGTCCGTTCGGACGGTCGTCCGGTCGGATAGCCGTTCGAGTGGATTGTTTCTTCCTTTGGGAAAGATGTGTTTGTGTATGTTGGCTTGACTTTTGAAGTTTTTGTTGTAGTATTTTGAAAACATAAGAGTATCTCTTCCTTTCAGGTCGATCGATCGGTCGGTCGTTCGATCGGACGACAACCTGATTGGTTGGACACTATAGCGAGAACAAGTGCACAGCAGGTTGTCACTCGATCGGAAGGTGGTTCGATCGGGTGGCATCTCTAGTGCATTGAATATATTGAAAATTGTTTAAGTGTTTGAAGTTTCGAAACACCACATAGTCGGAGGGTCGGTCGATCGAGTGGTAAGTCGATCAGACGGCAATCCGTTCGATGTCCCCAAAACTCTTGAGTATTGATTTGATAATTAACATGGGACCACGGTGCAAGTCGATCGGATTGGCCAGTCGTTCGGATTGGCTGTTCAATCGGACAGCTGTCCGATCAGACGGCACCCCGTCCTGATCGTCCTGTTCGTCTTACACTTGGTTGTTTTGATTGTTTGTCGTTTTATCGAGACGTTTTGATAATGTATTAAGCAACAGAAACTTTGTCAATACTTGGTACCCCTGATCGGACAGGAATCACCCAAATCCGGTCAGTTAACGGTTCGAGATGGTGTTCCATGTTTAACCGAAATTGGTATTCTCGTGGATAGAATCCAGATCTTGAACCAACACAACCACAAGAATGAGTAGTAAGTCGGCACAAGCTCCGATTCTATCGGTCTCGAATGCGTTGAGTGTAAAAGAGTTGAAAGAAGGTTGGAAAACCATCTTTCAATCCTTTTCATTGTGGATATGTTTAGATCTATGAAAGATCTTTGTTAGTTTATGTGGAAATCGGTTAGATCTAAGTTATTCTTGGTGGATTGAGGCCAAATCATGAAGTTCTTCAAGAACACATGATGACGTCATCCTAGAACACCTTGAATCTTGATGATTTCACGGTTAAAAGTTAAGATTCAAAAGATAGAAAGGTGTAGGAGTGCGTGTAGATTAAGGAAGTACAAGATTTAGGACGAGATCTTACTAGGATTGCGAGAAATCGGAGAAAAAGCAAGGTTAGAGCGCTGGTCGGACGTCAGTTGCCAAAAGTGGAAAGTATGATGGTGACATGGGGTATTTATAGGGTTACCCAAAGTGTAAAGGAGTGGAGAGGGGCTGGTCGATCGGTTAGGCAGTCCGATCGGACAGCTGGTCGATCAATCGAGCGGCTGGTCGATCGGCCGGTCTTCCTGGTAGATCGACCTTCCGGTTCGTATGTTCGGCGCGACGAATCTTGTCGTTTCGATTGCGATTGAGAGCGTTTTGATGCGTTAGAGTTTCCTAGTCAAATTACTTTTAATCCCAACTACTATATCAACATACAATCATCCTTATTTCGTATTCGTTTACGTTTGCGATTCGATTGAGATTGAGTTCGATTGCGTTTCGATTGATTACCACACATAACATAAATTAAACATGCACAAGTAACACATAAGGCACACGCACACGTATAACAATAACCAAAATGCGTAATTCGAGTTGCGAGTGCGATTGCGATAGCGATAAAGCGATAATATATGCGATAAATAGCGATTACCATGCGATTATTAATAGATACTCCACATAATACAACTAAAGCGAAAATAACATAGACTAATCTACGAGTCAAAGAAGTCAAAACAGGGATTGAGCAAGGAGAGACAGATCGTAGTTAGCAATCTTTTCTTCCTTTGACTTCAATCTTGACTTTGACTTTGACTTCGAAGCATGAGGTGTTACACTATGTTTCCAACCCATTTATCGAGCCAGAATTTTGTCTTGTCACCCCGTCCTAGTCTCACCTTCAATCTGCTAGATATGTCTATCCGTTGGTTCATCAAAGCCCTGCCCATATTGACAATATTCTTCCAAATCCCCCCCCCCCCCCAATAGAGCTCTTTAGGGGTATAGATAAGTGATGCCTTGATCCCTGGTGGATGGCCGAGATTACCCGAGCCCATAAGAATGAGGGTCCGTTTTTAAAACTTACGCTCCATTTTACCATTAATGCTTTGTTTGTTGATGATAAGCTCCATATGCCCAATCCTCCTTGATCTATGGGTGCGACACCTTGTACCATGGCGCCCAACATATTTTATTGTTTTCAACACAACCGCCCCAAAGGAATTTCCTCTAATCTTTTCCAAACATTTTACCACTTCCACTAGAGCATTGAAAATGGAAAAATAGTATGTTGGTAGGTTGCCAAGAACCACTTTTATTAAAGATACCCTACCCCCAAAAGATAAAGTCCGGGCTTTCCATAAGGAGAACTTGCCTTCAAAACGTTCAACTATGGGTCTCCAATTTTTTACAAGGCCCATGTTTGCGCCCACCGAAAGGCCGAGATATGTAAATGGGAAAGATCCTATTTGTAATCATGAATTGAAGCCAAACGGGAAATCTCGCCATTTACAACCCTGACCCCATACAATTGACTTTTCTTGAAGTTTATATTTAAACTAGATGATAAATGAAAGCATCTAAGGATGTGTGCTAGATTGTGAAAGTTCGATAACGACCATTCACCCAAAAAGAGTACATCATCTGCATAGAGTAGGTGTGACAAAGTCGGTCTCGACTTGGGTGTGTTTATACCTTTAAAGATGCCCGCCGCTTTTGCACTTTTCGTTACCACATGAAGGGCTTCCATGGAAAAGGTTGTCAAACTAGGAACGTATGCTTTTGGAAAAGGTTGTGAACGCACCTTAGGGTGCGTGTTATATCTAAATGGGTTTTGTCTCAGAGACACAAACTGGCACATCATGCAAATACTCACTAAGACATTCCCTAATAATTGTAGCACATCATAAGTAACCACTACTAGAATAAAGTTGTTTCACGTGTGATTGAGCTCTATCAAATCGTTAAATATCTAACCCGATGGTAAGGTTATTACTATGATGCAACAACAACTCTAGGTTCGTTTAATCCCACATATACCCCAGATATGTAATAAGCCTTAAGAACAACTTAGTTCTCGAGCGATTAAATATATATATATATATATATATATTTAAATATATTCATAAAATCGTGTTAACGTGTATGTAGGTGTGTGTTTGTATTAGAATAGCAAATGTTATAAGACCAGGTAATATATTAATACGGTTTTCCAAATAATTATTATATATACTAACAATTAATTTAAGTAAAGGGGACTTGTATATACATATATATATATATATATATATATATATATATATATATATATATATATATATATATATATATATATATATATATATAGTGGATGGTTCAAACGAGAAGAATTATTTTTTAAGAAGAAAAAATAAGAAGTTTCAACCAATAAGAATGCTTCATTTTACTTTATTTAATATTTGCATTTAGTTTTAATATAAGGGTATATTGGTAAACTTACATAAATCATTAATTTGTATTCTTCCCCTTTAATAACTAACTAAATTAAATTTGTAACTCCTTTGCAGAATCTATACTTTTTCCAAATTAAAAAAAAAACAACTTAATTTAAAGTGTAAAATAAATTACTAGTTGTGTAGGATAAATTACGAGTTGTGTAGGATATATTTCGAGGTGTGCAGGATAAATTTCGACTGTGTAGGATCAAACTCTATAATATGTAGGAAAATTTTGATATGTGTAGGTATTGTAGATTATATGTAGGATAATTAATGATTACTTGACTAATTAATTAAAGAGAGAAAAATTAATAATATGAGTTATAAATGAAATAGTATTTTACTAATATGCCCTTTCTTGTTTTCTTCTCACATTAAATTTCTTCTCAAATGAACATTCCCCTATATATATATATATATATATATATATATATATATATATATAGGGTCAGGATCTAGAGAAAATGGTGGAAAGTGTGAGAACGGTGAGAACGCTTATGAATCGGCCGATCAAAACAATCTATGGACTAGATTGGCGCGTTGGCGTTTTCATAAATAACAACAATTTTATTACGTGGTGTGCTTCATTAAGGGCAAAATAGTCTTTTAACTTCTCCACACAAAACGCCATCTCATGAAATAAAACGCCAAACAAATAGCACACACCATTCTAACTAAAAACGCCATTAGATATAAAATGCCAAACTTAATTATAATAAAATCCTGCCTAAAAAACTGCCAAAAAAAATCCTATATATACAACATCTCTGACCTCAATTAAAAACACATACAAAACCCCAAACGCCATATTTAATATATACCATTCGTCTTAGAAACGCCAAAAAACTCAAACATCAAATATCTTCTAACCCAAAACGTTTATTTGAAATTCAATTTGGTTGTCTGTAAGGTTTCACTCGATGTAATGGACAAAAATCCTTAAGTGAGGATATTGTCCATCTCATTGAGTAAAAATCTTATTGACTTTATCCTCAACTTCCATCCAATTTATAACGCCAAAACATACAAAAACATTATTGAGGTTTGTTGTCAATAAAGTTTAGCTGTATGGGGTGGACAACATTGTCAGTTATCTTTCTTAACCGAGGATTAACAATGTTGTCCATCTCATACAGCAAAACATTATTGATGTTAGCATGATCAAATTTTGAGGTTTAAGGTGCTTTCATTTAGTGGCGTTCTTTTTACCGGTAAAACGCCAAAATTAAAAAAATAAAACATCGTTCATTGGAAAATTCAAGATTGTTGGCTGAAAGGTGTAAACTCAATAACATTTTGCTGCATGAGATGGACAAATCTTCAAGAAAAAGATGCTAGTGTCAGACTTTGTGTTTCCAAACGGCGACAAAAAACTACTTGAAAAACAAACAAATAAAATGAATCATACGAAAGTCGAACCAGCCTAAGATGATTCAAAAAAGAAGAAAGAGACTGGTGACAGTGAAGATTTGGAAGATCAGTTGTTCATATATTCTTTTTTTTTAATTTTCTTTTTCAGATGATTGTTATATAATAATAACGCCATATATAATATAAAAGCCAGACAGCCAAATGCTCGTTAAAACGCTATCATGCCGTAAAACGCCCCAAAAACTCCCAAACTATAATAAAATTACTTTGGAAAAGTATTATAACCCCCCCCCCCCAAAAAAAAACACCAAATTTGAAAATGTAACTAGAAACAGTAACTACAAAACAGTAAAAATGAAGAGACGGAAAATTTATTATATTAGAATCTAAAACGCCAAACTTGAAAAACGGGACGTGTTACAGACTTCAAAGATAAAAGCATATGAAAAACAATAATTAAAAACAGTAACTGAAACGACGAATAGTTTATTATAATAATGCACCGCCTAACCTATGCCGCCAAAAGAAATCCTATAAAATAATAACTCTCAGCAACTTCCATTTAATCAAACCAAAAAAACAAATGCCAAATACTACTAAATACCACTCACTATAAAACGCCAAAAAATTAAAAAAAATCAAAGATGGCTAATATGCTTTCTTGGATATTTAGTATTGTTCTTCGTGAAGTTTCACTGAATGGATTGTTAGCTGAGGGGAGTAACTCAGTAAGATTTTGCTGCATGAGATGGACAAATCTTCAAGAAAAAGATACTGATGACAATCGAATGTCATTTTGTGTTCTTTGTTCTTGAATAAGGCTTGGATGAGGAGAAGAGATCAATGATACTGAAGAGTGGGATGATTATAAAGATGAAGATCAAGATGAAGAAAAAGCGAAAAACCCACCCACACGTCATAGATCTATGTCCCCAAACATCCACAAAAAGCCACTTCAACAGACGAGCAGGCAAAATAATCAAACCGATGGGTTTGTTAAGTTTTACATAAAACGCCATATATTTGGTGATAGTTCTTGTACTATTAAAGAAGAGAGAGACTAATGACAGTGAAGATTGTGAAGAGAGATCCGATTAGGATTTTTAATTTATTTTCTTCGCTTCTATTTTTTTCCCTGTGGTTGTAATATAATTTTACAATTGAAAAACGCCAAGATACCACAAACGCCAAAATATATATAAAAATAATAGAACAATGGGCCATCTTGTTTAAAATGCCTTGAAAAAACACCATTCAGATAGATTTCCTGACCTCCCTGGGGTTCCAATGGCATACGATTTGAAAAACGCCATAAATGCCAAAATGTTAATACAATGAAACCATTAAACGCCATTAATTATTGAGTTTGGTTAACGCCAAAAATCTTAAACCCCAAAAATAAAACAATATTGTGAAAAACGGAACTGGAAAAGCAGAAGATAAAGGGACAAAAAAGCCCCTCCGCCCTTTTCTATGCCGCATGACACGTGCTGGGCCAGGATGCGTTCTCACCGTTCTCACACTTTTGAGCGTTTTCTCCTGATCCCGTTTCTATGTATATATATATTAAACTTATGACACACGTAGTCAAATAATAGGTCAAGGACGCACTTGCGTATCATTTATAGTCGTTAAAATAAATGTCATTATATATTAATTTTAGTTTATTTTATTCGGATAATACGGAAATGTCCCAAATAATATTATTTATTATCATGCTATAATTACATTTCGAATCTCGTTTAACCGTTCGAAATAAATATAGATCATTATATTTAAAACTTGTTTCGTGATTCGCAAGCGTCATTCGGAATAAACATATACCTTATAATTTTTATAAAATTATTTGAGTCCCGATATGTTTCTGTTTATTATAAAATACATCCGTTATATTATATAGATTCTCATGAAAATCGGGCAGAGTTTCCTCTGTTTATAGAACAAAACCCGACAACTTAAGTTGTCGATCATTTTCCCAACATCAGAAGTCCAAGCCAGTATCATGTATTTATAATTATACATATGTTCACATAAAGACACGTACAAGTCTGATTACAACTGAATATCTCGCTTATAATTCCCTATAATATTTTTATACAATTCTACTAATCGGGTCGGACTCACTAGAGCTCATTTCTCACACATTACACAAATGTTAACATTAATAAATATTAGGTCATACTAGAAGAGTGTGCGTTATACCTAACCGAATGTAATGCCTGTGTCCCTGAACTTTTAGCTATTGTCAACTTTAGTCCCTAAACTATGTGATTCTTGATACTTTGATACCTGTGAATCTTAATGCTATGATACTAGATTCTTGATACTTGAATCTTGATTCTTGATACTTACAACTATGAGACTTGATACTTAATTCTAGATGCTTGATTCTTAACACTATGAAACTATAATTCTTGATACTTGATTCTTGAGGCTGGATTCTTGATAACTTGACACTTGGAAGCTAGATTATTGATTCTTGATACTTTGGTGCTTGACTCTTGAGACTCGTGAAACTTGAGACTTGGTTGAACGAGAGACTGGACACTTGTCACTGGCGGAAACTATGAAACTTGGAAACTTTTGTGTTAATGATATATTCTAGTTAGGTGATACTATTACACAATAATACGCAACGCAACGCTTAATCTAACTCGCAAAATGAACCACAGACGGGAAAGCGGAAAGGATGGGATTGACTGAATGGCAATCCAATCGGATAACCATCCGATCGGAGGGCCACTCGATCGAACTGCCATCCGATCCGCTGCACACCGCCTTAATCTCCACTCTTACACTATAAATAGGACCTGTAACATCATTCTTCATTGATGTGATAGCCTCTTTCGACCAGACGCACGCTCTCCCACTTTTCTTCCATTTCCCGGTGATTTAGGTATGTTTTACACTAGATTCTTGTACATCTTTGATCTACACACTATTCTCTACACGAATCTTCTTTGAAATCACACTTTTCACCATGAAATCTCTGAGATTTGAGCTCTTGAGGGTGACGTCATCATGGCGGTTTGTACAAACTGCTGTGTGATGTCATTCTAGTTAAGATCTAGCTCAGATCTAAGGAATTTCAGGTGTTTTACACAGAAATCTTTACTAAATCAGGACTTTTCAGCTAAAACTCATGCTCTTCCTTCATCTTTTCTTGAAACCTTACTTAAAACGGTGGAATCTGGATCCAAACGGGCTGTAGACTTGATGATTAGTCTAGAGTCTGCTTGGAAATGGATTATCGACGAAGAAGAAGACCGGATTACAGATTCCGAGATGAATACTGTCAGGAACAGACGCCTGATCGGACGGGGTGATTCCCATCTGATCAGATGGGCTGAACATTGATGTGTTTACCAATGTCTCAATGCGTACCATGCCGTCACCGTTAAACTGGAAACATAGAAACTTTGCAAGGTTTGTGAAATGGGACAAGGCTGTCTCAGTCGAATGGCAATCTGATCGAATGGCCATCCGATCGAGGTGGCATGTGTCTTTCAAACCTTCTATACTTAAATTATTTTGGATCTGAAACTTTGAACTTGAACACTTGGTTAAACATTTTGGAATCTCAACACTTGGATCGACTGACCATTCGATCGAATGGCCATCCAATTGGATGGCAGTCCGTCCCAACACCCATATGTCATCCGACCGGATGACCATCTGACCGAATAGCCATCCGATCAGGTGACTGATCCGACACTTGTGTGTTTCTCGTTATTCTATCCGACGCTTATCTATTGTAATCTAATCAGGCTAAACCTAAAGAGCCCCCTTTGATCTAATAATAGTTAAACTGTTAAGCAATCACTGTGAGTATACTCGATCCCCTTTTATTTTAGACTTTGGGATGCAACATGTATTCCATGAAACTTGAAACTTGACACTTTTGGAATCTAAACTCTATCCTATGTATATGTGAAACTTGTGATTCTTGATTCTTGATTCTTTATGCTATGTGAATGTTTAATCCCTGTGTGTAGTTCTGCCTTAACAATAGTAGCGCTATAGGAAGATGCACCGCCCCATTATTCTCGGGGGTATTGTTAGGAGGATTCTAGTTTTCCTTGAGTCATGGGAAAACACCAAAGCATCGGGACACTTGGGCTATCACTTGGACTGCGAACACTAGCATGGCTGAAACTATTTTTATCATTTACATGAAGGATATGAGTCTTTTAAACTATTATGCTATATACTCAAACTTGTATACTCGCCAGTACGTTTTGTACTGACTTATTTTAATACATATTGCAGGCTAATAGGATGCTATGGAAACAAGTGAATCAAGCTAGGAATGATGCTTAGAAACTCGCCTAGTTTAAATATATCAAACTTGAAACTATTTTGGTGATATGTATTGATACTATTGTTATGCTTATGCTTGATGTTTGATTCTAGAAGATTTTATTATGAAATGGATTTAATCTATATCGAAATATCTAGTGTTATGGAATCTCATGGACAAATCTGAACGCTTTGTGCCGCGCCCCGATGTTTCCGCCATCGGTTGGGGTGTGACAGATTGGTATCAGAGCCATAACTATAGGGAATTAGGATAAGTAGGAATGCTTGCCCTAGTCTATAGTTCTAGGAATCTTGACTCTTATATGTTGTTTAAGACTTATGCATTCTACTGTATCTGCTTCATAGCAGCACTTTTTCCAGCTAAACTAGCATGCCTTTCCTAAGGCTGATACAATATACACTTGATACTTTGAAAACACTGTTAGTAAGTGGTTGTACTTTTGCATGAGGTTTGCCCTCAAGTCAGGAGTGACATCCGAACCTTGATGAGAAATCTCCTTATTATACTCTAGTAGGTCTTATCTATTGATAAGTACTGACGCTATTAGGGTGCGATGTTGTCAAGTTAGAAGTGAAACTCAGACCGTGATAACTAGCCCCATTCTTTGATTTTCATGTCTCGCCAAAGTCTCGAAATTTCCAATCAATTAGGAACGTGAAATGACTAAAAGGACGAATATCGTAGGCCTAACATCGATGACGTATTTGTCTAAGTAAGTCAGGACACGTTACCTTAATTCGAAAGGGGTTCGAATCACTTTGGTTAGTCACCGTTCCTCTACCTGGAACAATCCTATGTTTTTTGAGCCTATCTTTTATGTTGTCTCGATTTTTATGTGTGGTTTCAAAATGTGATTCCTCGTTTATTTTGAGACTTCTTACACAAATCGCACATATATCCGCAATCTAAAACTCTAATCATAATCTCTCAGGATCAAACTAAATTTATGAAGCTTTATTCGT
The DNA here is from genome assembly GCF_002127325.2 of Helianthus annuus. NCBI lineage: Eukaryota > Viridiplantae > Streptophyta > Magnoliopsida > Asterales > Asteraceae > Helianthus > Helianthus annuus. Next base: position 197,424,974 of record NC_035448.2, on the reverse strand, counting down.
AATGTTAATCTATGTGGGAATCTTGATCGACTACGATACTATGTGAAACTATCTGATGAATCTATATGATATTGTGGTTGCGCAACACTAAACATAACATGGCATAGAAATACGAGGGAGAAGTGACGTGTCTGAAACATGGTGGATACGCCGCTAGTACTTCCTATATATAAGTGTTTCCGGCATGTTACTAACTTTCGTACCACGTGCCATGTGAAACTTAGTGTTTTGCAGACTGGTGATGTGAATGTTGAACTCTAAGCTATGGGAAACTACTTGTGTAATCTATGTGTAATCTAAGAGTATTCTAGTGTGGATGTGTGGTTTTGAGTAACAAAATACGAAACGTAGCCTAGCGCCGAAGACGAGGCGGACGTGGCATGTCCGAAACATGGTGGATACGCCGCTGGTACTTCCTATATATAAGTGTTTCTGGCATGTTACCAAACCTTCGTACCACACGCTAAGTGAAGTTCGTAGTTTTGCAGGCTCAGGTTGAAGTTGTTGAAACTATTTGGTTAATCTATGTGAAAGTCTTGTGAGAATGATTGAAGTTAATGTTTGGCGAAACATGACACCGATGACGAGACGGACGCCGCATGATGGAAGCATGGTGGATTCGCCGCTGGTACTTCCTATATATAAGTGCTTCCGTCATGTTGCGTAACTTTCATAGCACGTGCCATGTAAGATTTCTTGTTTTGTGTATTGTGATGAGATTGTTAACGCTAATCTATGTGAATCTATTGGGATAATCTATGTGAATCTATTGGGCTAATCTATGTGAATCTATTGGGATTAATCTACGTGCGTATGAGGATGATGATGAGTGTATTGATTGGCAATTGCGACACTTAACATGACACCGAGTACGAGGCGGAAGCGATGTGCCCGAAGCGTGGTGGATATGCCGCTGGTACTTCCTATATATAAGCGTTTCTGACACGTTGCCAAACTTCGTACAACGTGCCATGCGAAGGTCGTGGGTTTGCGGTGTTGAATCTATTGGAATCTATGAATCTTGTTGGAAACTTGAATCTTTAATCAATGTGAGACTTGTTGAATCTTGAGTCTTTGATCTATCATGTGTGAATCTATACTGTGAGACTTTGTGATTTAGACTTATACGATTCTCTTGTTGGATCTTTAGATGTCTTCTCGTAAGCTATCCGACACTCTCAAGAGATCCAGGGAAAAGTCTCAAAAAAAGATGATATCCTTCATGGCTGACCAGATTGCTCGCGTCGTGCCAAAGATCATCTCTGAGATCCAAGGATCAAACACTCCTCCATCCTCTGCTGATTCTAAGACAGAGAAGGTGAAGCCTACTAAGTTTAGCTACAAACACTTCGTCTCTTGCAACCCTAAGCCTTTCACGGGCAGTGATGGGGTGACTGCTATGCTAGAATGGTTCGACAGCATCGAATTTACCTTCATTAACAGCAAGTGCCCATAACATCTAAAGACTAGGAGTGCAACGGGAATGTTTCAAGGCAGAGCTCTAGAGTGGTGGTCGAATGAGAGAAACATCTGCTCTAACGAAGAAGCCTATGCTCTTCCATGGTCCGGGGTGCGAGAATTAATGATGCTTGAATTCTGCCCTCCCCATGAACAACTGAAGCTCGAAGAAGAGTTTTGGCACTTAAAGCAGATTGGTGATGATAATCTGGCTTATACTACTTGTTTCAAGCAGCTCAGCTTAATCGTTCCTCACTTGGTTTCCACTCCTAAGCGCATGATAACCAAGTACATCAATGGTCTACCTCCTACTATTGAGGAAGTCTACCGTCTTGCAGCCAGTCTCAACAACAACCGCGTTCGTGATAAGCAGTTTGCTAACCCTGCTCCTTCTAAGTCTGCACATCAAGTTACCCAGCAGCCAAGTGGCAGCAAGAATAAGAGGAGAAAGTCATAGGGTTTGGGATGCAATGCTATTGTTCCTACTATAAACCCTGCTCCTGTTGCTGCTACTGTTCCAAACACTTCTACTCCCGAAGTCAAGAGACAGTACCCTGGGCCTCACCCAAAGTGTGTAACATGTAATTTTCACCATCCTGCTGATTCTGCATGTTGTTTGTGCACCAGCTGCAATCGCTATCGTCACACGACTCCTTATTGCCGTCAAGCTAATCCAGCCCAACCAGCTCAGCAAGCCCCAGCTCAGGCAACTTTACTAGCTCTTCCAGCTCCTCAGCAGAATCCTAAGCCAGTCAATGCTGTTCGTGCATGCTACAAGTGTGGAGATACTACTCACCTCCGTAATCAATGTCCTCAGCTGAACCAGGACCAGCAGCCAGCCGCTCGTGGACGAGCGTTCATTCTTAATGCTAATCAGGCTCGTAACGATAATGACGTCGTTAATGGTACGTTTCTCGTTAATAATCTTTACGCTTCGATACTATTTGATACTGGTGCTGACAGAAGCTTTGTGTCCGTAGAATTTGAATCTTTGTTAAACCGTGCACGCTCTAAGTTATCTAAGTCGTTTTCGGTGGAGATTGCCGATGGTAAATCGATTCTAGTTGATTCTATTCTCAGTGGTTGTTCCTTGACTCTTAACGACCACGTGTTTGCTATTGATCTAATACCCATGCAATTGGTTAGTTTTGACGTCATAATCGGTATGGATTGGTTGCGTAAGAATCATGCCGAGATTGCTTGTCACGAGAAATTGGTTCGTCTACCTCTTCCATCCGGCAATATTTTGCACGTCTATGGAGACCGACCTTCGAAAGGACTGAAGTTGATGTCATGTACTCAAGCGAACAGATGCTTACGTAAACAAAACTTTGCCTTTCTGGCTCAAGTGGTGGAACAAAAGGGCAAAGGGAAGAACATAAGCGATGTTCCAGTAGTGTGTGATTTCCCTGATGTCTTTCCTGAAGATCTTCCTGGTCTTCCTCCACCCAGATCTGTTGACTTTCGTATCGATCTCATACCTGGTGCGACTCCTGTCGCCAAGGCTCCTTATCGACTTGCACTTTCTGAGATGCAAGAGCTATCCAGCCAGCTGCAAGAACTGCTCGACAGGGGATTCATTCGCCCAAGTACCCCTCCGTGGGGTGCTCCTGTTCTATTTGTCAAGAAGAAAGATGGTTCGTTTCGTATGTGTATCGACTATCGTGAACTTAATAAGCTTACCGTTAAGAATTGTAGGCTCGTTTGGCGACCCGAATAAGTTGATCAGAGGTGTTTTCGTCAATTACAGGTGCGGAATAACAAGTAATCAACGTAGGAATAGCTTGCAATACACTTTAAACTCTTTCTGTATTGATTTGACGGTAAATACACTCAGTTCTCGATCCGGCAGCACTTCGGTACGAGATTCAACCAACCGTTACAAATGAGATCGCTCTTGGGGTATTTATAAGGTTCTGGAACCGCTTATTGGACAGGCCCAATAAGCGGCCCACACATGCCATACGAGCGATCCAACATGTTACCACTCGAGCGGCCCAACCATGTTCGTTCGAGCGACCCATAAACCTAATTTGACTCTATAAGCGATCCAACTATCTTAAATCTATACAATCTCATAACTTCTCGTATATTGTGCCCAGATCTAATATTCTAAGTCTATGACTCGATACAAGACGTAATCAGCAGATGTAGTGCACCAACAAACTCCCCCTCAGATGTTGATGGAGTCGACTATCGAGTCACACCATTGCTGTGTCTTCACATCTTCAGTCTTGATCAGTCTTTGGGCTTCTCTCTTTCTATCTTCAGACTCCCCCTCTCGATTTGCTGGCATTCCTTTATTCTTCAGCAACATCTTCAGGATCTCTGTCTGGCTTTCCTGCATAACCTCTACCTCAAAGTAAATTTCTTTCACATATATTTCAAACCTATATTACTGCACCAATTCAGTCTCTTCTTCAAAACAAACACAGATTTTGATGAACCACTTGAAAGGTTAGATTATGAAAACAGTTAATTTCACACAAACACTCCCCCTCAAGTATTGCTCATCATGTTTAGCACTCGGAATTTTGAAAATCAGCTATCCAACATCAGTTGTCGAAAATCTTTTTGAATTTTCAAAACTTTATGCTAAACCACACCAAAAATCTTTTTGAATTTTTCTGAAAGAAAATAAAATGCAGAAAATGAAATATTTACAAACAATATTTTTGTGAGCTCGTGCAAGAGGATCATATCAGTTTTTGAGACAAACCACCAACACCGTTAAGCTTTAAACATACTAAGTTCTAAACAATTTACCTAGATTGTCAGTATATTTGTCCACTTCAATTTTCAACACAAATTTCAATCGATTCGAGATACGATATTAATGTTTTAGAGACTTAAACTTAATTGTGTATCACTCCACTTGAATATACTCCCGTATCCAGATCCCAAATATTCAGTCTTACAGGTGAGTATACCACAGATGATATCTGTAAAGGAGTTATGTGCGAGGGCCGTGAGAGCTCAGGTCGATACTTCCGTATACGCAGAGAGATGACGGCTTCGACTTTTGGTGTGTCCCCTTTAGAGGATCTTTTGATTTCAACAGCAGCGACTATCAATTTTATTGTTTCATCAGCTTGCTGAGGGCGGCGCTTTTTCAAGCATTTGCAGAAAGTATTATCCGGGGACTAGGTCAGTACTTCCATACAGCAGAAGTCCCGGGATAATACCCCAGATATCACTGAGCATAAAGACCTAGTATCTCAGAATACGGGACCTTTCAAACAAGATTTCGGGGGTTACCCATATATCCAAGAATAGTTACCCACGAATCAAGCAAGTTTGATTTAGGTTTATATCTCGTTTCAATTTACTAAATGTGCGAAAATCTACTGACACATCCGCAGTAAGATCGTTTATCACATTTAAACTTTCCAATTCTTTAGCGTGTCGTGATAGTCCACTGATGTACTATCATTTCCTCTTTTATGCAACAAAAACTCATTTTTCAGTTTTATCATGTTTTTGTATTTTTCAAATTTTCTGATGTTTTTGGATTTTCTAAAAATTCTTACTCCCCCTAAAATTCAAATACATCTAATGAAAATTGAAAACAAACTGTACAAAACATGACAACTGATATCGAATCACCTCAATTCGCCATTCACTTGGCATAAACAATCAGAACTCCCCCTATCAACAAACTATTTTCCCATTTAGATTTCAAAACACTTAAGTTTGTTTTAATCAAAATGGTTTTTCTGGAAAATAAGTTTGATTGCTTTTACCACCTGTAGGTTACCATTTGTAGGAATATCCAACAAATGTTCGGGGATGTGGTTCATCATCTTGTCTTCCAACCAGAAGTAGGAAAATACAAGTACAAATTAATGTCCTTGATTTACCATACGCAATCAAAACATCTAACCGCTTGTAATTATAACCAACAAACATAAACAAACCTTTTTACCGCTTGTATAATTGACATTACCGAATAGAATTTTGAGAAAAATGCCGATTCATGCTCCACGCTTACCAACCTGGGAGCTCCGGCAAGTCCTGAGACTTACTGTTCATAATATGTACCATCCCAGTCACAAGCCAGGGATGGTTCAACCTTTTCCTTCTTTGTTTTCTTCTCGTAAAATTCCTTAACCCCTTTGACTTTTCGATCAATCATTTTGCCAAAGATGTGTTTTACCTTGGGGTTAAAGACCTTTTCAGCATCAAATACCTGTTCATCATGATAAAATTGATTAGAAATCTCAACTTTACCAATTTTCTTTTTATAATTTTCAGCCCGAAGTGATGGAAACTCATCATCACTAACACTCGGAACTGAAATCTCATCTTTTACATCAACTTCACATTTTGAGACAACTTGTGGCTCAACTGACTTTATGGAATCAGTTTCATCGCCCGAAGATAGCTCCTCTGATTTCGATCTATCAGAATCATCGCTAGAGCCTTCATCACCCTTCTTAACAACCCATTTCTGATTGTCAGATTTGGCTCTCTTTTTGTAAAACTTGTTCGAACTCTCACCAATTTCAAAAATAGAATCTTTGAACAATTTTGTTCTATCCAGTGGTGATTCGAACGCAAACACCTTTTCTGAGATTTTGCGAAAAACTCCCTGTTTTGATTGTATCGCCTGAGAACAATCTTTGGCGATATGTCCAACATTGTTGCACTTGAAACAGATTCTCGAGTCTTTCTTTTGTTCAGCTTGTTTCTTTTTCAGAAACTCACTGTTTTTTTCCCTCCAGAAACATGTCTTTTCTTCTTCATCAGTCGATGTACCTGAAATAAAGGACATTTTGGATTTAAAATCACGAACATATTTCTCATTTTTCTGTTTTTCTGTAGGAATAAAACCTAATCCTTTCTTTTTGAAATTACCGCTATGGTTTGACCTCTTTTGGAAATCTGAACCAGAACTGTAATTCTTTTTCTTGTTTAATCTCTGTTGTACTCTTGAGGTGTATTTTTTAGGTTTTTCATTAAGACATAATTCTTTAATTTCAGAAATATTAATTTCTGTGAGTTTGAAAACCTTGTTTATCAATTCAGTTTTGACACCTCTTAATGGAAATTCCTCATCAGAATATAATTTGTCCGAATTATTCAAAGTATAAGCAACTTTAAACAACCCGTCATCCAAATTAGATTTTGATAACAAGAATTTTCTATCATAAACTAATTTTCCCTGTTTTTCTGTTTGACTCGGAGCTTTTGACTCAGATTTTGACTCTGACACGGACTCCGGCTTTGACTCGTCACTGTCATCACTATCTAACACATGATCCACAACTTTCTTCATCAATTGAGACTGTTGATCAGTGTCAGACGATGTAAACACAACATCAATATTTTCAGGAAGATTGACCGACGACTCTGACTCCCACTTTAAATTTGTAGCCTTTTTGACTCTTTCATCGTTAGGATGTCTAGGCAAATATCCGTTTTCCAGTGGAGGTGGACATCTGTTATAACTGACACCTTTCTTCTTACCAGATGACGTCTTTTCAGTATCCTTTTTCTTGTCACTCTTCCTCTTGTCAGCAATCTTTTCTTCAATACTAACTTCAGCTGTTTTTTCTTCAGTTACTTCATCTTCTTCCCAGATCTTCATGCTCTCAACAGTAGGATAAATCCTGTCAATCACATAGGAAGTACATGAGTAACTTTTTAATAAACGATTCACTCTCTCCGTTTCGATTCGTTGCAACTCAAGCTTCTGTTCTAAAACAACACACTTCTCAATATAGTTGTTTACAACTTTCTGCTTAGTCATAAACGCTCCCTGAAGAGTCTTCATTGCTACAGCTTGTTCTTCACTTGTTTGATTGTACTGATTCATTGTCTTGTTCAGCACATCATATGACTCCTTCAGACGGTTTAAGTTGTGCATCAACGTGTTGTTTTGCTTTTTCACAATCTCACAATTTTCACATTTAACAGAAACTTCTTTCGCATCAACACTTTCATCAACTTTGAACTTAGGCACTTCTTTCACAGTTTGCCTTTTCATCACCGGCACTTCTTCATCATCACTACTCACCGGTGTTTTAATCTTCTTCTTTTTCTTTTCCTTCTTGACTTTTTCATCTTCGCTATCACTCTCAGCAAGCAACTTCATATCTTCTCTGTATTTTCTCGCCCAATACTCTGTATCATCATCACTATCATCTACAATCTTTGCTGTAAATGCAGTGTAAGCTGTGGTTTGATCAGGAATGTGATCATCCCAAGTGAAGTTTGCCCAGCTAAAATCTTCTGGTAACCTTTCATCATCTTGATCAATTATCAAAGCACTACCATCTTTTCTTTTTCCACAATCATAACTGCTTACACAAGCTCTCTTTCCGGTATCTTCAATCACATCTCTTCCGTGTGCAGTCTGAGCTTGATGTTTCTGTTGTTGAGATGATTGACCAACTTGATGATAGATGGCTTTGCGATAGTAATCGTTGTTGTTGTTGAACGGATTTTGAACTCCACTTGCTTCTCGGTTTGTGCACTCCCTCTTGAAGTGTCCTTTTTCCCAGCACCGAAAACAAGTAACTTTAGATTTGTCAAAACCTAAAGTAGAAACATTCGCATCAGGAAGATCATCTCTCCCCGTGATTTGTTTAAACTTCTCAGCTCTCCGTAAAACACTAGCCAAACACCACTTTATATCCATCAACTCCATCTCTTCAGCATCTATCTGGTCGTAGTCTTCTTTGGTTAGCATTGGATTGCCGATACGACCTGCAACAAAACAAGTGTAAGATTCCAAAACCATTCCTAATAAAGACATTTGGTTTTTGGCAATATCCTCAGAATAATCTTGATCATTCTCAAGATTTAATACAATGTTGCACTGTAATTTTCTCCTGTTTTTAGTTGCAGAGATGTTTGGATCAAATGATGGAAATGAAGTAAAACTGGTCTTGCTGCTTGATCCAGATGATGGGCTTTCAGATAAGCTCTTGGCACTCATACCAGTCACAATCTTTGGAGATGAATTCGACAATTTTTCATTTACCCCAGCTTTATAATACAATCCAATATCTTGTTCACCATCGAAATCTTTCATTCTAATCACTTTTCTCTGCTCCATTTCTTGAGCTTCAATCTTTTCGATAAACTTACTGAGCGTCAGATTGCTAAAACCTTTCTTGTTTCTGAGCATCATCAAATATGTGCCCCAACTCTCATATGGCAATGCATCAGCAAGTTTGTCAATCAACTCTTCATTACTCTTTTCAATACTCAATCTTTTCATATTCGCAAGCAGATTACAATAACGTTCAATAATTTCTCTCGTGCTCTCATTCTTCAATCCACGGAATAAATCGAACTCTTTCTTCAGAAGAGATTTTTTACTCTTGACCATCTCCTCACTTCCTCTAAACTTCGAACGTAACGCTTTCCAGATCGAGTACGACGTTCCATTGTGCTGTAGCAGAACCATGATATCTTCTTTGACTGCCTGTTGAAGAAGACTTAGCATCATTTTCTCATTTTTGTACTTCTTCCTCTCATCATCTCTAAGATCTTTGATTGGAACTGGTTCTTCATCACTATTCAATGGTCGGATATACTTTGTTTCTACGCATTCCCAAGCGTCAAGATAATTCGCTTGAACCCAATTCTCAAACCGACCTTCCCAGCCTTTATATTCTTCGATATTCATTAACTTGGGAGGTTTTTGCATCGTCCCGGTTTCGTTTTCTAGCATTGTTGTTTGAATAGCGGTGATTGAAGTACTTGGAGTAGCGAACGCGTTATAGAAATCCTCGTCCATTTTCAAATATTCAAAAAATATTTCAAACAGTCCTTAAAAGCGATCTAACTGTTCAATTTGTCACAAAGGCGGTCCAATAAAATCAGATGAGCGGACAAGATGGGTCCAAATAAGCGATCCGGGTTGAATGAACACAAAAGCGGTCCAATCGATGTCCGTTCGAAGGGTTCACAACACTAATTTGGAGCGATCCAAGTAATCAAAAGCCAATAAGCGGTTCACAATCGATCGAATGAGCGGTCCGGATAGATGAATGGGCCAAATAAGCGGTCCACAATCAGTCAATTTCGAGCGGTCCAGAACAGTTCAGAAAAGCGGTCCACTTTCGGACATCATTTTGGCACACTATTTCTTTGAATTACAACACCAAACTTTCAAGGGTTTGTCTCTGGGTAGTTGCGCACAATCCCTGAGATTTTCAGCAAATTTCGACCGTTGAAAATGTCTGAATCTGAAAAGAATGAGTAGAAGACAGTATTTTTGATGATTTCCAGCTATTTCCTGTAGAACTCCTCCTCCTGAAGCTCTGATACCACTTGTAGGCTCGTTTGGCGACCCGAATGAGTCGATCAGAGGTGTTTTCGTCAATTACAGGTGCGGAATAACAAGTAATCAACGTAGGAATAGCTTGCAATACACTTTAAACTCTTTCTGTATTGATTTGACGGTAAATACACTCAGTTCTCGATCCGGCAGCACTTCGGTACGAGATTCAACCAACCGTTACAAATGAGATCGCTCTTGGGGTATTTATAAGGTTCTGGAACCGCTTATTGGACAGGCCCAATAAGCGGCCCACACATGCCATACGAGCGATCCAACATGTTACCACTCGAGCGGCCCAACCATGTTCGTTCGAGCGACCCATAAACCTAATTTGACTCTATAAGCGATCCAACTATCTTAAATCTATACAATCTCATAACTTCTCGTATATTGTGCCCAGATCTAATATTCTAAGTCTATGACTCGATACAAGACGTAATCAGCAGATGTAGTGCACTAACAAGAATCGTTATCCTCTCCCTCGTATCGATGATCTATTTGACCAACTACAAGGCACGTCCTACTTCTTAAAGATTGACCTTCGTTCTGGTTATCATCAGCTCCGTGTTCTCGAAGATGATGTACTCAAAACCGCTTTCCGTACTCGTTATGGGCACTACAAGTTCGTGATCATGCCTTTTGGATTGACCAGTGCACCCGCCGTGTTCATGGATCTTATGAATCGTGTGTGTAAACCCTATTTGGATCATTTTGTGATAGTCTTTATTGATGATATTCTTATTTATTCTAACACTAAAGCGGACCATGCTCGTCATTTACGCTTGATGCTTGGACTTCTACATGGTGAGCGTTTGTATGCTAAATTCTCTAAGTGTGAGTTTTGGATTAACGAAGTACAATTTCTTGGTCATGTCGTTAGTAAGCAAGGTATTCATGTTGACCCTTCTAAATCGAAGCTGTGAAGAATTGGAGTACGCCTAAATCTGCATCTGAGATTTGTTCCTTTCTAGGATTAGCGGGTTATTATCGTCGATTCATCTTAGACTTTTCTAAGATTTCTGTTCCTCTCACTTCGTTGACTCAAAAAGCGAGACCTTTTGCTTGGGGTCTCGAGCAAGAGGAATCTTTTCAGACTCTTAAGACTCTTTTGTGTAACGCTCCTGTTCTTACTCTCCCCGACGGGAATGACGATTTCGTGGTATATTGTGATGCCTCAAACCGTGGTTTGGGCTGTGTGCTCATGCAGTGGGACAAGGTTATTGCTTATGTCTCTCCTCAACTCAAGGTGCATGAGAAAAACTATACTGCTCACGATCTGGAGCTTGGTGCAGTTGTGTTTGTGTTAAAGATCCGGCGACACTACCTGTATGGTACCAAGTGTGTGGTTTTCACTGACCATAAGAGCCTTCAACACATCTTTGACCAAAAGGAACTAAACATGCGACAGAGGCGTTGGGTGGAATTGCTTAACGACTACGACTGCGAAATTCGCTATCATCCTGCCAAGGCGAATGTAGTGGCCGACGCTCTTAGTCATAAAACTCATGTTAATGCTATTCGTATCTCTAGTGATCTCCATGCGTGTATTTGTGAAGCTCAGTATTCATCAGCTAATGAAGGTAGTCTATTCGTTGAAATACATGGTGCTGCTGTGGATCAACTCGAAACTAAGTCTGATGGACTTCAATACTATCTCAATCACATCTGGGTACCGGATCACGACAATCTGCGTGAGCTCATTATGAATGAAGCACACAAATCTCGTTACTCTATTCATCCAGGCGCTGATAAGATGTACCATGATTTGCGTATGACTTATTGGTGGCCTGGTATGAAGAAGGACATTGTTGCGTATGTTTCTAAGTGCCTTACTTGCACGAAGGTGAAGTCTAAGCATCAACGTCCTTCAGGACTCTTAGAACAACCCGAAATCCTTGTTTGGAAATGGGATAGCATCGCTATGGACTTTATAACTAAACTACCTCAAACACCTTCTGGTCACGATAGTATCTGGGTGATCGTTGATCGTTTGACCAAATCAGCCCACTTTCTTCTGATTCGTGAAGATTATAAAGTGGAGAAGCTTGCCCGAATCTATACTGATGAGGTTATATGTCGTCACGGCATACCTCTCTACATAATCTCTGACCGTGATGGTCGCTTTAAACATTTCGAAACTTCAACTTTGTGTCTCAGCAAGTACACATAACCATAACTACTATAGTTGTCGGTAAAAGTAATGAAGTATCTTTCACCATTCCTAGTCATTGGCTTAATTGGATCACATACATCCAAATGTATGATTCCGAATAAATTTTTTGCCCTTTGGTTGGTACCACTAAAGGGTTTCTTGGTCATTTTACATTGTAAACAGGATTCACATGTATCAAATGAACCACTATCATTTGTTTCCAAAAGATCATTCTTTTGAAGTGTTTGCATGCGATTTCTGTTTATATGACCAAGGAGATAATGCCAAAGATAGGTCTCACTCAAATCCATTTTGAGTTTCTTGGTGATTGCTTGGTACATTGAACTATCAAATGATGCATTATTATGAACCAATTCATAAATACCATTTGAAGGCATAGCTTTAAAGTAAAACATGTCATTTATCGAAATATAAATGTCATTGTTTACAAACTTTAAATTAAAACCATATTGTCTTTTAAGGGAAACTTGAATAATGTTCCTAGTCAAACTAGGAGCACACAATACATTTTTAAAACAATTTCCAAACCGTTTGGAAGTTTCAAAACATAGTCTCATCGGGCTACAACTTGAAATTCCGCTCCATTGCCCATGAAGAGACTAATGTCTCCCTTCTTTTAATGCTTATTTCTTTTGAACCCTTTTGCAATAAATTGCAAACATGAGTTCCACATCCGGTATCTAATACACATGTGTTTGAAGAAATAACATTAAGGTCAATATGTTTCATAAAGATTGTACCTGAGGTTTGCCTAGCATCCCTCTTGTTTTTCAACTCTTCGAGATAGGTTGGACAATTCCTTTTCAAATACCCTATCTCACCATACTCAAAGCATGGATTGTTCGTGGCAACCTTTGCCTTCTTTTCATTTAGTTTCAGTGGTTCCGCTTTAGTCTTTCTTTTCTTTTCCCTTTGAATTACCCGTTTCCATTTTCAACATTTGCTTTGGTGTCGGGATGATGCCCTTTCTTGTTGCCATCCTCATTGATCGTTAGAACGGATAAAAGCCCTTTTACCCATATTGAGCCTTTCGAGGTGATCAATGTGACTTTTCATCTTAAAGACATAAGATGAGACCGATTGGTTTTCCTCCATTCGACATACATGAAGCGCTCGAACCGTTTCGAAGCGTCCTACCCTTGCTTGTTGTAGGAACATTTCCTTCAATTGGGTAATCATGTCATATGCCCATGATGTTCAAAATCCTTTTGAATCTCGGGAATCATAATTCCTAACATGAGGCAAGAGGCTTGCATAGTATCCTCGATATACTTAATCCAATTGTTATAGGAATCATTATCTTCCATAAGATGTTCATCGGGATTAGGATCGTTCAACATTTAGGATATCTTTTCTTACTTGAGAACGATTCTTAGGTTTCGATATTAATCCATAAAGTGTTATGATTGAGACGATCCTTTTCAAGGATTGTTTTTAGTGATAGCTTACAGACGGTTTGGGTAATATTGTTAGCGGTCATCTACAAAATTTGACAAGGTTCAATTTTAGTATTTTCGATATTATTATATTTTAATCATTAATACCCTTTTATGTCTCATAGACAATTAATAATTAAAATCTATAATCCAACGTTACATTTAAATATTGGTTAGGTGACCTTTATCCCATTATTTAAATTAACAAGGTAGTCAACGTTTGACAATTGCAACCCTTTGCAACTTCTAGGCATATGGGATCGGTTAAAAATCTTTATGTTTAGTTGGCATGTTTAATCCCATCAACACCTTTTGTTCGCCATGCTTCGGTGACCCTAAGTTCATGGTTTCCAAATCAAGTGGTCTAACTTACACACACGTGTAAGTTTATACACATAAGTGGTTAGGTGACCTTTATCCCACAAACATGGTAAACCCACCTCGAATATACAAATTCCCTCAAATGTGGTTAGGTGACCTTTATCCCACAATAAGAGTTCCCAAGTGATTCGAGTGTTGTATAAAAGGATGGTGTTTGACTTGTTTTATAAAAGGGATTTTGAGTTTTTAAAATTCTAGTTTAGAAAAGTTTATGTACCATACATTTGCATGCATTCAAATCGTTGGTACTTTTGTGAAAACAAATTTCAAGGTTCTTTTTAATAAAACCCATTTTATTATAAAATCATTAATTTTTAATAACCCTTTTATTAATCAATTTTAATGATTTTTAAAGAACCAATTTTAAGCTTGTTGTCGATTATTAGTTTGTTAAACATGCATATCCAAATATCATCAAAACAATATAAATAAGCAACCACACAAGCACAACACTCATATCAATAGGTGCATAATCATAGCCAACTAATTTTGACAACACTTGTTAGCCGAAACAAGTGTGCCAAAAGGTCCTTCCTAAGGGGTGAATATTGACATAAGTAATGTGTCGTTGAACTCCCACTTGATCCCGCATCCAAATGCTTCAAGTCTTCTTCTTGTGTTGTAATTTCTTCACTTTCTTTGGGCTTCCAAATGTCTTTTATATTCAGTTCCAAACTCCTTTGGGCTTCAAAATGTGTTTTGGTTATCGGGCTAAAATCCCGTTAAGAACTATGATGTCCTTTAGGCCCGAAATTAACCAAAACCAAAACCGCATTTTTGTGTGCATCTTCTTTTACAAAAAAATATATATACTAATACATTTTTTCTAGTAAAATGAAATGCACCTAATCTATTTATTTTACATACCAAATGAAAATAAATAAATTACATAATTTTACAAATGGAAGAACAAAAATAATCAATTATTACTGTGACACCTGTGCACTTCAACCATCATACGAATACCAAAACCAATGAAATATTGTATTTCATACTTGGGATTTGTATAAATATGTGTATCATTTGCACATATCAATTCTTGTTCGATTTCGAGCTCTAAATCGCTTTCTGGAAGGTTATACGCAATCTGATGCGTAAATATAACCAGTTCAATGCAACAAACACTTCGGAACACTGACATAGGCTTAAAATACCTCAAATGACCTTTACATAACTTAGAAATAAGTTTTGAAAGGTTTGGTGTGTCGAAATCAAGCTTATTCGCTTACAGGGACTAATTTCGACAAACTGCGAAAGTATGCCGATTCGTATTATAACGAACATTTCGGAACTTGATTATAAGTTAAATATGCCCTAAATATCCTTTACATAGCTTAGAAATAGGCTTTGAGGTGTTTGGTGCGCAAATAAACTTTATTGATCAATAGGGACAAAAAGCGTCAAAAAGTGCATAAGTTTGCATTTTCGCGCATATCTTACGTTCTGAATACATGCGGACAACCAAAAATTTATGTAATCATTAAAATATTATGTTTTAGTGATTGGCATGATAAAATTCCATTCGTCGCGTGATTTGGATCGTTTTTTGCGTCCATTCGTGTTTCGTTGTAATTAACTGAATAACGTGATCGTACGACCAAACGAACCGACATCTGACATATTTTTGAGCATGTTTCATGTCCCCTATACTTAGGAATCATTGTGGAGCCTTGAAAATGGCTTAACGGGCCTTAAATGGCTCAAAATGAGGCTTATATGCATGCAGGGACCAAAACTGCAATTAATGAAACTGTTTTGCTGAACTGGGATCTCAGGTGGCCCGCGTAAGCTTCCCTTGACTCTTACGCGGCCCGCGTAAAAGTGTTAGACCTGCAAAAACCATTTCCCAGCTGGTTACAGCCTGTTCCAGCTGTTTGTGAGTGTTGCAAATGGTTTTCTAAGCAATATATGGGCCATTTTAAGTGCCCATGGTATTCCAAAACCATGGGTGCACATGTACGGTTGAGATTGAATCACATTTTACGAGGAACGATCTTAACGGTTGTGCTAAAACTACAAATACCCTTACCCCTCATTTGAATTCTGCACATTTGATCTGATTTGGCTCTCTAAGTTGAAGTATTCACTTCATACCTGAGAATAATTGGATCAAAACTTCCGTTCTTGGACCCGTTGTAAGTATTCTTTTGTTCTTTTACGTTTTTAGCGTAAAAGTCAAACTTTGTTTGACTTTCTACATTGACATGTCAATGGTCAACATGAAGTTCGTTTGAATTCCATAACGTGAGCGTAATCACGATGGTTATAGTCCCTTGTGACTATGCCTACTGATTACCACGTTATTTAGGCGTAGTGACGAGTCGTAGTTTCGGCCAAAATGCGTATTCTTGCGTATTTTGTAACCAAACTACTTTTAGGTATCAAAACCGTTTGTTTTGATACCAAACCTGTTTTCTAACTTCGTTAAACATGTTTTAACATGTTTAGCTCGTCACTTTAGGTTTAGTGCTTATGTAGAGTCGTAAGTCAAGCGGTCTAAACAACCGCTTAGACTTTCGAACTAGACCCGTTTGGTCGATCATTAGGATCCGACCAAACATGTTTAGTGACCATAGTTATATAGGGAATAACCTTCCGAGGTTATACCTTATGGTCACTTCGTTTAAGTAGTTGTATGATAGGTAGTTTATATGCCTTAGGTAAATTACCAAAATGCCCTTTTTACGCCAAAAATCATTTTAAGCATATGTAACATAACTTTTGATATCTAAACTGATTAGGTAACATTATTAGACATGTTAAGGCATATAATACTTATCATAGGGCTAGTTAGGCATTCCGAACGCGTTTTACGCGAACGACGCGTTAAAATAACGTAAGCTACCTAAACGGGTCGTAAGCACTTAGGTTAGGTTTCGTTTTAGTATGTAGGCTTTGTTAAACCATATCATATGAGTTCCCACACTCATTTGGTTTACGAGACCTCATCCTATCCGATCTTCCGATTTTGGTCCAGTTTATTTACATAGTTACCTATATTAGGTGTCATTTGATTCCGTGATCCCTCTAGCGTTGCTTGGTTGTTATTCAAGACTTCTAAGCATTCTCAAGTGAGTACATAGTCCCCTCTTTTACTGTTTTCAATGTTTGGGGTGAAGCATGTGTACCTATTTGTTATGTTCATGATTTCAAAGTATAATTGATTATACATATTAGTACTTATCTTTTGACAAACTGAATGATTATTTATGGTTTAAACACTGATTTTTCAAAGATTATAAAATTAATTGTTAATTTGTACTTATTTTATGTTCACCAGACCGATTGGTAGTATGATATAGCGCTATAGGATTTGACACCCCATTCTTGTTGTCATGGAATGTCAGAAACCGATATTTTATCCAAATAGGGATTGCCTTTGTGGTATTTCTATAGTCTCAAAGGTGTATTTTGATGCACTAGGTCTGAATGAATTCCAAATCACATTATTTTTGTATATTTAGTTATACTCCCAAAAGTATAGTTTGATATGCTCTCATATGTGATATTGTACAAAACCAACATATATTTTGTTAATTACCAAAATATAGTTTAATATGTTATTCATAAAACCAAAGTATATTTTGATATGTTAGTTATAAAACCAAAACATAGTTTAATATGTTATTTATAAAACCAAAGCATAGTTTAATATGCAAAGTATACTTTTGATATACTACTGAAAACTGTTATTTTAACAACTAAAGTATATTTAATATACTATCTGTTTGACTATTTTAGAACTGAAATATATTTTAATATATTACTTATTCCACTTTCTTAAAACCAAAGTATATTTTTATATATACTACGAACCTTTTTATCAAAATATTGTTTTTCAAACAATATATATATATATATATATATATATAAACTCATTTTTACTTAATTATTTATTTATACATCTTTCTTTTATATCGTCTATTTTCTTATCACTTATTATATGATTTTCAAAAGAAAACATTTTAAAAAGCTTATGATTATTTTTGATAAAACATTCTTTTAAACTTACAAGTCATGAAGCCTATTTTCAATAAAACCTATGTATCTCACAGGCATTTTTATACTGACGTACCTATTTTTACACATGTTTCAGGTACTGCTTTGTGATGATTATTGATACATGCTACACGTAGGATTCGTGCCTTAGCGACTTTAAAACTTGAAAGATAATACTTGTATTTATCTGATTTGTAATTAAACAATGAGTTCAATAATTCAATAAAACGAAATTATTTAATCCATGTTTGTGAAACAATGATTCTGTTACAACACTCCCCGACGTTTCCGCCACGTTTTGTTGTTTTACGTGGTCGGGGTGTGACAATTACAACCTTTGAAATAATTAAATATAAATCATAACACAATCATTCAACATATTCAAACAAGGTCATGGCTAGGTTATGAACACCAAAATATATATCCACATATATATAAAATTCAAGAAGCAAAAAATGGTTTCCTTTTTACAACCTACTTTTCAGTCAAGAATGAAAAAACCGAAAAAGTGGGTTCTTGTCCAAACAAACAAATCATCCAAATGACATAATTTTTCAAGATACTTTTACGCATGTATGAAAATAATCTTGAAAAACAAAAGGATAACCATATATAAAATTTCGGCCAAAGGGTTTTAACCAAACCCGAAACCCGAAAATTTCATATCCTATGAAGTATGCACTCATATAAGCGGCTCTTGATGCCATTGTTGGGTTTTTCACATGTTTATCAAAGTAATTTTATCCGGACAAAATTAAAACGCAGCGGAATATATATATATATATATATATATATATATATATATATATATATATATATATATATATATATATATATATATATATAAAACATGTTACTTTCTTGATATAAAACCCATTTTATTATATAAAACACAACCCCTGATCCATATATGAACATGCATGCTATAAAAAATTAAAACACAACCATAGGGTGTCTAGAATACTACCTTCCAAGGAGTAAAGGATATGAAGAAGATGATACTTCTTGAACGTTTGCCTTCAAGTGTAGAAGACCTCAAGCTTGTATACCCCAAACCTTCCAACAAACACCTTATGTTTAGCTAGGATTTTACACTCATGAACTCACTAGAAAAAATCCCCTCTTGGAACCAACTCTTGGCCGAAAATGAGAGGACATTTTTAGAGTTCTTTGCACTTGAAAATCAAATTTGAAAACCCTTCTTCATCAACCATACATGGCCCGATTTTAGAGAGTTATTACACTTTGATTTTCAAACTTGAAAGACCCTCTTAATCAACCATGTGTTGGCCGATTTTAGAGAGCCAAACAAGTCGTCTCCTACTTTTTTTTTTGTCATCAAAGAAGTTATAAAACATGAGAGATGTAGCCACTTTTTAACCCAATCAAAACTCATGCAAACATGACAATTTGCATGCAAGACTATTGGACCATTATGGTCTTGGGAAGAGGGGGCGACCCACATGGGTATTAATAAAAAAATTAAATTTCTTTTATTAATTATTTAAGTCTTATATATATTTTATTACTTTTATAAAATATAACATCATATGTTATAAGACTTACACTACTTTTATTATGTTATTTAACCCATTAAATAACAAAATAAAATATTCTCTCAAAATAAATTATCCATATAATTTATTGGTTTCTCAAGTGCAATTATTTAGAAAACCAATTTCTAAATATTATAAGTGTTAATATTTATTTGTTTGATCATATCACAAATAAATATTCTAAGTGTTTGTCTAGCTTGTATTTGGGTATGACTCGACTTGGATCATAATGTACTAGCCACATCAATTTAATATGTATCTTGGGCATACAAAGTCCAACAGTATGGGGCAGGGGTTGGGTACAAACGGCCAAGTCACCCCCCCCGGGTGG
Source organism: Helianthus annuus (assembly GCF_002127325.2). NCBI lineage: Eukaryota > Viridiplantae > Streptophyta > Magnoliopsida > Asterales > Asteraceae > Helianthus > Helianthus annuus. The sequence goes on along the minus strand of NC_035448.2, from coordinate 197,405,344 downwards.
GCTTGGGTTTCGGCGTGGCCCCTTTGCCAGGGGTTTCAGCCCGGGCGTTGGGCGGGGTTACGAACATGACATGGCGGGATCTCATTGGTCAAGACAAGTAGCCGTTTGGGCTAGTCGTTGGGCATGAATTTTATAAAAAAAAAATTCCTATATAAATACCCTAACATAATTAACATTTTTCTCACACAATATCAAACACATAAAACACAATCTTGCCATGAGTTCTTCAAATTCAAGTGAATCATCAACATCATCTGACGATGGTGTAGAAATATTTCTACAAACGATCGCGACGGTGGTGAAAGCTATCGTAGAAGACGATGAGGAAGAGACTTCGAAACCTAAACGGAGGAGGTACATCGCTCGTGAACGACACACCGCTAACAATTTGTTGGTAAGCGATTATTTCTCAGCCGAACCTAAGTATGATGAAAAAATGTTTAGGCGTCGTTTTCGTATGAGTAGAAACTTATTTTTAAGGATATCTAAGGATCTTGAGGAGAAGTATGTTTTTTCCACAAAAACCGTATGTAACCGGGCAATTAGGATTTAGTATGTGGCAAAAGGTCACGACCGCACTTAGACAATTAGCGTACGACAATAGTTCAGATATTATAGATGACTATTTAAAAATGTCTGCACGTGTAGCTAGAGAAAGTCTTTACAACTTTTGTTCGTGTATTTTAGAACTTTATAAGAAAAGATATTTGAGAAAGCCGTCGTTCGGTGACATGCAACAAATATTGGAACATCACGCCGATTATCATGGGCTACCCGGGATGCTAGGTAGTTTAGATTGTATGAAATGGCCTTGGGAACTTTGTCCAACCGCATGGCAAGGCGCTCACGAGTGGATATCACGGGATGCCAGCCATCATGCTTGAAGTGGTTGCGTCCCAAGATTTTTGGATATGGCATGCGTTCTTCGGTATGCTAGCTTCACATAACGATATTACTATCATAAACCACTCGCCCCTTTTCAATGATCGGGTAAATGGTATAGGACCCAAAGTAAGTTTCTTTGTAAACGGGGTTGAGTACGTGTATGGGTACTACCTAGTTGATAGGATTTACCCGGAGTAAAGGGTTTTCGTAAATTCGTTCACAAAACACGGTACCATAGATCCAAAGAGATTAAAGTTTAATAGGGTCCAAATGGCTTCACGTAAAGACATCGAGCGAGCGTTCGGTGTTTTGAAGAAAAGGTGGCGAATATTGGCAATGCCTTGTCGACTATGGGACAAGGATCAAATTGGAAACGTGATGTACGCATGTATCTTTCTTCACAACATGATTTTGGAGGATGAAGGTAGAGCGGTCGTTACCTACTATGATGACGATAACCCCCAACCAGATAACGTAACAGTTACAGACGAAGATAAATCAACAAATGAATTTTTGATCAAGTCAAGGGATGTACATCACAACCTTCGATCTGATTTGGTGGATCATGTTTCAACGAATCCTGGGTTCGAAACCGACGAAGACGACGATTCAAACGAAGAGTGATTGTTTTTATTTTGATACTATGTTTTTTGTAATTATTATTTATGTTTATGTAGTTTTTAATGGTTTATATATATATATATAAAATGATATGGCTTGGCCACGCCACCCCAGCCACGCCCACCATACCCCTATGAAATTGGGTTTCGGTATTGGATGCCCCATAATCCACCCATGCCCCAAACTCCCGCCCCACTATATCTCACTCTCTTATAAGAGTTTATGAAGAGAGAGAAAAAGCGTTTAAACCTACTAAATTTAAAAACGTAGTTTATAGTTTCGTGGGACTCAATAAATGTGTTGTATTTTGTTATATCATTTAACTAGCTTATATCCCGTGTGACACACGGGTTCAAAAAATAAAATTTAAAACATATTTAATAAATATGATGTATGATATTTTAAAGAATAGAAAAAAACATGTAACCAAGTAATTTAAAATAATAATGTTTTTACGCTTGTCAGTTCAATTTTTAATTTTATGAACACAAGTTTCAATTTAGCAAGTGGTTCAGGAAATATAAGTCGACATCTTCATTTTATAAAATGTCCTCTGAAATGTTTGTTTAGAGTATGAAATAATAGAAATTAATGTTAATCTAAAATATAATAATAAAAATAAGTAAATAAATAACAAACTAAATAATTTGACATGAAAGATGTAAAAAAAAAAATATAAACATACATTACAAATTTCTAAAAGAGGATGCTTGTAGTTAATTACTGGAGAAGAAACAAAGAAAGTATAAATATGCATTAGAACTTTACATGTGCGTCTCCAAAAACATAACACGTATCACGTGGTCTGTAACGCGGGATCACACACGAGCTTTTCTGCCGGAGCAATTTTGAGACACGTTTTAAACCCAAAACTAAATTTAGCATTTTTTTTAAAAACATCATCTTTCCGGTTTGAAAAGCTTACCAAAGTGGGTTGCAGTTAAAATCATTAATTAAAGACATTTAACCATTATTATAACATATTTATTAGTTCACATCCAAGTTGAATTTGAACCAGATTTTGTAATGTAACCAAAAACATTCATAAATACCAACCAAATATCCTCCTGTTAGGGGATACGGAGTGGCAGCGGCAAAGCAGCGGCAATCGAGTTTGCCGCGCGGCAAACACCGCCGCCGACCAACAAAGGTCGCGGCAAAACTTTGATCGCGGTGACCCTTTGCCGTCGCGAGGAAGAAGAGAGAGAGTGAGGGAGCAGGAGAGAGAGAGGGAGTGTGTGAGAGAGAGGGTGTTGTGGGGTGGGGTCCATACCATCTCTTAACCAATCACACTTTTTTCCTTTTTTTTAAAAAAAAAGTTTACCACTTCACCAAGTGTTTAAACCATTGTCAACACTTTTCACCAAAGTTTAAACACTTTTCACTGATTGACGTGGCACACTCTCATTGGTTGATTTTTTAGTTTGTCACTTCAAAGTGTTTAACCACTTCTTACACCCTTAGAACATCAACTTATCACAAATGCTTTAAACCAAATCCCAACAATCATTGATTCATGTGTAGAAAAGGAGCTGCAGGCCTTACGTAGGTTAACCCCTTGAAAGAGTTCTCTGTAAATACATCATATAAGTAAAATTACCTTTTACATTTATTTAATAAGGAAAAAATGAAAATTGTAAAGATGGGACCAAAAGATTAGCAAAAAAGGTGTTAACTCTGCGTTACAGGAATGAAAACGATAAAATTCATAAATCTCAGAAAGTTGTTGTGATTAAAATAATAATGAAATATAAAGTTACAGTTATAGTTTTCATAGCCATTAAATACTTATGATTGAAATTCTGTATGGTTGATATTTATATATTTGAATTTTAACGATATAGTTTCCATGTGTTATTAAAGATATGCAACTTTGAAATAAAAGATCTATCTGATTTAGTTTTATCAAATAGTACACAGAAGGTATTCATTTCTTAAACTATAAAAAGTGAAAGAAATACCACTAATGACAACTCAAAATAAGATAAAATTATGTTAAGTATCATATTTACATAGTTATATAATCTATTCCACAACCCTGGTGCTAAGAACATTTCATCATGCATACGCTCAAAAGTTCAAAGGCTACTGGCATTACAAGTTTACCATGTATATAGTAAAAACAAAGGTGATATGATTAAGGGTGAACGGGACAGTGAAGGGGTTACCACGCGGTAACACCGCCGCCATCCCCATTTTGTATGCAGCAAACTCAAACACCCAGGGACTACTCACCGCTTGTGCCATGTTGATTTTTTCGACCTCTTGACCCCTCAAATGGAATAAACTATTGTATTGCGAGGTCAATCATAAAAAAAAGATTGAAGATACAGGACATCAAATAATAATTCAACCCGTCTTTTGTGCGTATCTCTATCATCAATCCCCCCCTTGTATTATGTTAACTCATAGAAAAGAAGATATTATATATCATCCCGGGAACGCCTCGCTCTATTGCTGCTTCAAGATGCAGCAGGACCATGTTCTGTCTCTCTGCGTCTAACTTGAAGGTGATCCATCAATATGTCTGATCCAAAATTCCTACAAAAATATCTATAAACCTGTAGATTTTAATTAAAAGAATAAAAAAGGAAGTTTATGATACGACTAACCATTTGGTATGCTTCGGCCCCATCAACAATAAAGTTTCCATGATCTGAGATCTATCAGCGTACAAATCGTACCAAATAAAACCTTCCTCGGGCGTATGCTTGCACCAAATACATACAGATACTGATTGCCTGGTAATTATTATTTCCATTACAGCTAACATCCAGTGTATGTCTTCTTTTTTCGTTTTAAATCAGTTGGAGGTCATGGTGAATTACCAAATAGTTGGTTTTGTCTATTCATTGTTAGCTTTTAAAATATGGAATGTGTGCCCAGATTGAAGTATTGAACAAAGGTTTCAGTATGTTTCATCATTTTCAAAACCTCCAAAACCGCAGTAATCCCTCACATCAACAACACCAATCACCTGACATACCTGTCCAATGGAACCAACGAAGGCGAGCTCATCAGTGATTAACCAAACCAATATGAATATTGCTATAAAAAGCTAGAAACTAACCATGATACATGAAGAAAAGTAGAAAACCATCACCATAACCATCAAATACCTAATCATCTTCACTGAAGTAACGATTTAGTAGTATGTATAATCTTTACTGTTTCTATATCATGTTGTGACAGTATATGCTTTTGAGTCAACAGTCATGTAATTCTATTTCTAAACATGTATGGCTAATTCAAGTTCAGGAAAACTGACACGTTATAAATAATCATTTAGCAGATCCTCATTTTACAACTCTGGTGTTGAGACGGACGCAATACTTCTTCGGATTCGTAGTCTTAACCTGAACAATAATATGCATTATATAAAAAAAAAACTGATCATATATGCATCACACTAAAGATTCAAAACCTAAAATCCAAACCCACAATCAGTTCGTAACCTAATTATACATTATTAAAGAAAAAAGTGCAAAATTGTACCTTAACCTGAATAATAATTTGCACTAAAATTCCCAAAAAAAAAAAGATAAAAAAAAAACAGATCATACATACATTCCACTAATGATTCAAAACCCAAAATCCAAATCCACAATCCCACAATCAAATCGTAACATATTCATACAAAATTAAAATAATACTAATAATAATAATAATAATAATAATAATAATAATAATAACAACCAGAAAATCGAACCCTAAATCATATGAAAATCGAACCCTAAATCATATGAAAATCGAACCTGAAACGAATGTTTCATATAAATTCAAACAAAACCCAACAAAACAATCATAGAATCTTGAAATTAAACCTTAAAAAGCATGCAAAATCAAAAACTAAAGAAGCTTTACCTTGACTAAAAATCGAGAATCAGGAACTTCTTGGACGGCGAGGGAGAAGATTATAATATCTTGTGAAGATGATTAGGCTGAATAAATGGATAGATTAGGAACGTATGATAGATTGAGAATAAAGGAGAGAACAAAGATTTTGAAACGGCAGAAATTTGAGGGAGATGAGTTTAGGTTTAGGAAGAATATAGATGTAAAGGAACAAAAAAAACCCTGGTTTAGCAATGAGGGAGGCGTGGATAGGCTAAGCGTTGAACACGATAGCAAATTGAATAAGGGGTTGACACCTGTCTGAGATGAATGTGGAAGGGACAGGTGTCCAAACCTTTGTTCTTTTATTATATATAGAGATTAATTAAAATAAACATATTAAAGTAACACTATACCATCATTATCATGGTTGCAAAAGTCATTAGATGCTCTCTAGTCGGTCGAGTGGAGAGTTGAGAGTACTCGGCCTAGGCGGAGAGTACTCGGACAATGCTAAATTATAAAGAAGTTAGTTTTTGTAAATTAAATACATGTCAAATAATATAAATTACTAATAATTATAACAAAATACGTGAAAATGATATTCATCTTTTAATATGACAGGCATAGAAACTTTTTTTTATGTTTTATTTTTTCTTTAGTTAAACCGGCCTGAGTTGACCAACTAGATCTGATTCTGGCCAAGGTTGACCACATTTGATCGATTCCGAGTAATTAGGCGGAGTCGAAGAAAGTCGACTCGACAGCCTACCTTGGAGCGATTACTCGAACATTACTCGAACTAAAAAACCTTGTTTTACAACCATACCACTATACAACTAATTATGTAAGCCAGTATTTGGGGTTTGTCCAAAATGACTAATATCATAAAGTCGTGTGTTTTCTTTTCTTATTTTGTTAGATTAATGACATATCACCTGCCACAATATATATATACTATTTAAAACTTTTAGCAATCGAGTATGCATATGTATGGGTTGATTGAAATTGATCAACCACATTTCCGACCCAGATTGCCCACTAAAGTATGTTTAGTTTTGAGTGGATCTCTACGTACATGATGGTTTGAATATTTGAATCATCTTAAGGACAACGCAATAAATAGTTAATGGGTAAATTTTATGTGTTTTATGGGTTTTATTCATTTGAGTTTAAAATAAAAATGTTTAACATTCTGAGCTGAGTCTTTATAGCCATTTTTCTTAACCATTTGAGTTCAAATTTTTAACTCTGTTTAAATTTTCTGTTAGTTTTTTATTAAAAGACTAAAATACCCCTATATTATTATTATTATTATTATTATTATTATTATTATTATTATTATTATTATTATTAAGTAAATAAATACACTTGCACACACAAACCACTTTCCCTCTGTGTATTTTCTCATGACCCTCCTTCATCTTCACCACCGATGCACCACCTCACCACAACCGCAAATCACATTCATTATAATGATTTCAGATCAAACACATGCATCTGAACCCTAACCCCCAAATTGATTTCAGATCTAACACCATCCCTGTCCCACCACTAACCACAGCCACCCACAACCATCGTCGGGCCACATCCACAAACCCCGACCCCAACTGCAACCCACATTCGGCCGTCGCAAAACACCATCTCCACGATCTCGAACAAATATGTGATTTGTTGCTTGTGTTTTCAACAACAACTCTGTAATTAGGGTTTGGATGGATGAACTTTTTTTAATTTGGAGGTGGTGGTGAGACGGTGGTGGTAGCAATGGGGCAGCGGCGGTGGTGGTGGAGGTGAGACGGTGGTGAAGGGTTCTCGATTCTAAAACTAAAAATAGAGGAAATTCAAAACGAAAAGACAGTAGGACCATTCAATTCTATTCTAAAACTAATTACCCTTCTTTAGATCGTCAATTTCTTTCTTTTTTCAATTTCATTTATATTCTCTTTTCAATCCAGCATACTCAGGTATTTTGCATTTTCATTCTATCATGTAAGTTTTTTTTGTATCATTTTGATCTTATTTTTGTAACTTGCATTGAGAATCTTTGTAATTATTAGGTTGTTGTTAGTTTATGTTGTTTTATGGGTGTACTTATATGAAAGGGTTGGACAATATAATCTTTATAATTATTAGGTTGTTTAGTTTATGTTGTTTTATGGGTGTACTTATATGAAAGGGTTTGGATGGTTGAACTTTTTGTGTTAATTTGGAGGTGGTGGTGAGACGGTGGTGGTAGCAGGGAGGAGGGGGGAGGTGAGACGGTGGTGGAGGGTTCTTGACAATGGGGGGTAAGACGGTGGTGGTGGGCGTTCGGAGGTGGTGGTAGTGGGATGGTGGTGGTAGTGGGGCGGCACTGGTGTGTGTTTTATTACATATATGTAATTTATTTTTATATATATTATATATTAAAAGTTAATGCATTAAAGACTTGTTCATTGTATTTATGTGCATATATGACTTGTATTTTGTGTGTAACTGACCAAATTACCCTCATAGTTAATAGATTTGGTGAATGGTGTTAGAAATTTGGACTTAAATGGTTAAGAAAAGTGACTATAGGGAGTCAAGACGTTAAATATTTTAATTTTAAACTCAACTGGTTAAAACCACTAAAACATAAGTACTCAAAAAGTAATTTACCCATACTTAAATACAATGATATTCACATATTTTTAGACGGATTTGCTATACTAGTAAGAGTATGTATAATTACTCGTTTGTTCTAGTCACACTTTAGAATCTACATTTAAAAAGGAGTTAAATCTCATTTTAGTTCATGTGGTTTGGGTTATTTTGTCAGTTTAGTTCAAATGTTTCATTTTTCACTAGTGGGTCCAAAAATGTTTCACCGTTGCTATTTTAATCCACTGGGTTAACTTCATCCATTTTTATGTCAACGAAAAGGGCAATTTGGTTATTTTATATGTAATTCTGTTAACTAGAAGGGCAATTCGTTCATATAAAATGACCAAATTGCCCTTCTCGTTAATAGAAAAAAATGGATGAAGTTAACCCAGTGGACTAAAATGGCAACGGTGAAACATTTTTGGACCCACAAGCGAAAAATGAAACCTTTGGAATAAACTGACAAAATAACCCAAATCACAGGGAGTAAAATGACATTTAACTCCTTAAAAAGTTATATATATGTTTGTAAAACCATCTTTCTTAAAAAAAAACTCAGTTAAATTTGTGTAAAATAATTAAAAGAAAAAGCTTTTCTACTATTTTAGCAAAGAGACTATTTATATGTTAACCTTATTAAAGAAATAATAAAAACAACCATCCCCCTCCCCACTATTTTTATTTAGGTTTTTCGGCAACGTGCAAATTAAGGGTTATAAATAAATTTTGGACCCAATACTCGTGTCATACTAATACCGTATCATATCGATACCGACCAAACATCTACAGTATTCGGTTTTGAATTCAGCTCATCTTTGGTATCGGTAGTATGTGGTACAGGACATGTTCGAAACTTTTATTAGTACCATACCATATAGTTTCCATCATATACAATGGCAACGGTGAAAACTTTTTGAACCCACAGGAAAAAAATGAAAGCTTTAGAATAAACTGGCAAAATGACCCAAACCACAAGAAAAAGTTATATGTTTATAAAACTAACTTTCTTAAAAAAAAAATCAGTTAAATTTGTGTAAAATAATAAAAAAAAAAACTTTTCTACTATTTTACTAAGAGACTATTTATATGTTTAACCTTACTAAAGAAACAATAAAAACAACCCCCCCCCCCCCACCCACTCTTTTTATTTAAGTTTTTCGGCAACGTTCAAATTAAGGGCTATAAATAAATTTCAGACCGAATACCGGTGCCATACTAATACCGTATTATATTGATACTGACCGAACATCTACGGTATTCGGTTTTGAATTCAACTCATCTTTGGTATCGGTAGTATGTGGTACAGGACATGTTCGAAACTTTTATTGGTACCATACCATATAGTTTCCATCATATATGTACGGTACGGTATTTGGTTTTATGTTAAATTTCGATCAGTAGTATATGGTACAATCCCAGGACCAAGCTCATACCTAGTGCAAATATCCAGCTAGCCTCTATCCTTCCGACCCCCCTCCTACAAATGCCTTCACTTGAAACACTAAAGAAAACCTCATATCCAAATCAAAATACAACTCAACAACTAAAACCTTGTTCTGTGATTTTTTACGGGTTATGTTGTCACTCAGGAGAAATAGATTGTTGACCTCAACTTTTGAGTTGGATAAAGCACTCTCAAGGCACCTACTAGAACAAACGGAGTACTCTGAGAGTAACCAGAGTTCACCATCAATTTCGGAAAAAACCCGGTAACCCACCTGGCCGTAGGCATGACAGTGAAATTACTGGTAAAACCCGTTTTTGCTCAAGGATCGAACACAGGATCCGTGTGTCTCTTATCATTTTCCACCAGTGTCTCACTCTGCACCAAGTAGGACTTGAACCTGCATCTCCTAAGAGAAATGCAAATCTACCATCACTTGATCTAGAGATCATTGGCTACAATCCTATCATTGCCCACCAATGCCTCACTCTACAGAAACCTAACGGAAACTTAAAACGGTAGTTAGTATTAGGCAAGTGTTTTACTATGTCATATATACTTTCACCGGCGTAAAATACTTTTGTTCTGTAGTTATAGGCTTAGAGTCTTGTATCACTAATTCACAATTCATTTAAACATACGTTAGAGATTATGCATATGTGGCTTTGTTATAGTTGATGGTGATTCAAACATATAATTTAAAAGGATTTGACATCCAGTTGTTTTTAAAACAAGTCATTGCTGGGTCGGTTGATTAAATGTTATTGTGGGCCAGGTAATTAAGGTGTTTTAAATGGACCGGAGTATTGAATTATTTGGGCTAGGATTAAACAAAAGGGGATTGATCCATAGATGTATTAAAAGGTTATCTGGGCTTGAAAACTCATGTATGTTTATTTTATTTATTTATTTTAAGTTTTTAAAGACTTTTTTTTAGTAAATCTAACATTACTAATCAGCAACAACTTTTAGATAGGATATGGATTGTAACATCCGTCAAAAACAAATCTTCGAAATCCGACTCGTTTTTAAAATCGGATCCTAATCCTTATACACCGAAATTTTCCGCGGAACAAATAAAGCAATGAAGGAATTTAATTTATTTGTTGAGTTATATATTTCATTTAATAATTTTATTTATATTAAAGGTTATAGAATAATAATAAATTTTGTTTTTTTGGAAATGAAATAAAGTTAGAAAATCTCATAGCTAGGTTAATGAGGTTATTTATGTTAACTTATAAACTGCAGGGACTAAATTGTAAGTTTTTGAAACCCTAAACTTTAAAAGAACAAAACCAAGTGGACCACGAGACTCGAACCCGGGTCTCACCAGAGTCAAAGAACAAACACACGCACCAAATACCATTCCACCACTCGCCTATTACTGATATAACTCTTACTCGCTTTATTTTTAAACCAACCCTTCGCACTGTTTTGAAATTTGCCTTGCCCCCCAAGACGAAACCCTCACCAGATCTTCAAGATCCTTATAAATCTTCATCAAAAAGATAAAATTGTGTTTCCCAAATATCTAGATACCGAATCAAGATGCCAAAACAAGTTTATTGGGACTTTGTAACAATCGATTATAATCAACCCATGGAAACAAAATCAATTACTTTAAAACTGAATCAAGGCACCTCATCATGTCGGTTCAAGATTTCTACAAATAAACACCACCCTCTTCATTCCAAATGCTCACCACCCTAAATCGCACCACAGACATATCGTTTTCGTTTTGAACAAAGAACGAAACCACCAAACGGTTTTCTATAAACATCAGTTTTAGAATGTTGATTTTGATAAAGGAGGGACAGGGTTCTGTTTAGGTTGATAAGTTTTTGTATGAAGAAGAAGATAATTCGCAGTCTTATTATAAATGACTTAATGCTTCTAAAATATCACAACACAAGAACTCAGTGAAGTGGTTAGAAATTATGTTGACTGAATACAGATACCGGGGAGGTCATGGGTTCGACTCCGACTCCCTTTGTTTTTCGCATTATTGTTACCCTTTTATCTAAAATTGGTTCATCTAGTCCTATGTTTAAAAGCAAAACTAAACCATGTGTAACATAAGAAACAGCAACAGTACAGCGGTTGAAAACAGAACTGTTAACACAAGGGTCGAGGTGTGACATGGATAACAATAGTTTGAAACTTTGAATCTCTGAAGTGTGAAACCCATTTGAGTATTTGGTCTTTTGTTAATTGAATATAATACATCATTTTTCAAAAATTATGTATCCCAAATACTTAATCGGTAGTGTGAATCCCAAAATCACTGTAATGCCCAGCGTCCCTAAACTTAAGACTCTTGGCAAGATCAGTCCCTGAACTTCTATTAGTTGGCAGTTTTGGTCCCTGCAGTTATGTGATGCTGATGAATCTTATTGATGCTAGATGCTTAACACTATGATACTTGACTCTTTATTCTAGATGCTTGATTCTTGATACTTAAACTATGAGACTTGATACTTAATCTAGATACTTGACTCTTGGTGTTTAAAGATTAAACTAGAGACTTGATACTTGATACTATGGAAGCTAGATTCTTTATACTTGGACTCTTGATTCTTGACACTTGAGAAACTATGATTCTTGACTCTTGAAACTTATTTGGTGCCTGACTCCTTAGACTCGTGAGACTTGATTCTTTGTTAAATGAGAGACCGGAGCCTTGTCACTGGCGGAATCTATGAAACTTGGAAACTTTTGGTTTGAGATGTAATCTAGATACTTTACCTAAACTATACGCAACGCAACGCTTAATCTAACTCGCAAAACGAATCAAAGACGGGAACGCGAAAAGGTGGGATTGACCAGAGTTGCAATCCGATCGGATTGCCACCCGATCGGATGACCACCCGATCGGATGACCACCCGAACGGGCCACCACCCTATCCACCTTGCACCTCCTTATTACCCTCTCTCACTATAAATAGACCTGTCACATCACCATTTTCAGTGATGTGACAGCTCCGCTCGACCAGACACGCGCACTCTTCATTTCTTCATTTTCTCGTCGATTTCGGTACGTTTTAGGCTAGATCTTTATACTTTCTTAATCTACACATCATTCTCTACATGATTCTCAATTGAAATCACACTTTTCACCGTGAAATCTCTCAGATCTGAGTTCTTGAGGATGATGTCATCATGGGGGTTTGTATAAACTGCTATGTGATGTCATTCTGAGCAAGATCTAGCTCGGATCTAAGGAGTTTCATGCGTTTTCACACTAAATCTAAGCTAAATCTAGACTTTTCATATAAAACTTGAGTTATTCTTCATCCTTTCTTCAAACTCTTACCTTACTCGGTGGAAACTGAGTCTAAACGGACTATAGACTTGATAAATAGTCTAAAGTCGGCTTAGATCCGAGTTATTACCAGAAAAGACGAGCATGGAACGGATTCTGACATAAACTTGTTGTGAATGGACGACTGATCGGACAGGGGTGATTCCCAACCAAATCAGAACGGCTGTGTGCTAAGTAGGTTACTGTTGTCACAGTACGTGTCGTGCCGTCACCATTAACCTAGAAACTTAGAAATTTTACAAAAAGGGCAAACAAGAACAAGGAGGTTACTGTTGTCACAGTACGTGTCGTGCCGTCACCATTAACTCTTACTCGTTTTATTTTTAAACCAACCCTTCTCACTGTTTTGAAATTTGCCTTGCCCCCCAAGACGAAACCCTCACCGGATCTTCATGATCCTTATAAATCTTCATCAAAAAGATGAAATTGTGTTTCCCAAATATCTGGATACCGAATCAGGATGCCAAAACAAGTTTATTGGGACTTTGTAACAATCGATTATAATCAACCCATGGAAACAAAATCAATTACTTTAAAACTGAATCAAGGCACCTCATCATGTCGGTTCAAGATTTCTACAAATAAACACCACCCTCTTCATTCCAAATGCTCACCACCCTAAATCGCACCACATGCATATCGTTTTCATTTTGAACAAAGAACGAAACCACCAAATGTTTTCTATAAACATCAGTTTTAGAATATTGATTTTGATAAAGGAGGGACAGGGTTCTGTTTAGGTTGATAAGTTTTTGTATGAAGAAGAAGATAATTTGCAGTCTTATTATAAATGACTTAATGCTTCTAAAATATCACAACACAAGAACTCAGTGAAGTGGTTAGAAATTATGTTGCCTGAATACAGATACCGGGGAGGTCATGGGTTCGACTCCAACTCCCTTTGTTTTTCGCATTATTGTTACCCTTTTATCTAAAATTGGTTCATCTAGTCCTATGTTTAAAAGCAAAACTAAACAAAGTTTAACACAAGGGTCGGGGTGTGACATGGATAACAATAGTTTGAAACTTTGAATCTCTGAAGTGTGAAACCCATTTGAGTATTTGGTCTTTTGTTAATTGAATATAATACATCATTTTTTCAAAAATTATGTATCCCAAATACTTAATCGGTAGTGTGAATCCCAAAATCACTGTAACGCCCAGCGTCCCTAAACTTTAGACTCTTGGAAATATCAGTCCCTGAACTTCTATTAGTTGGCAGTTTTGGTCCCTGCAGATATGTGATGCTGATGAATCTTATTGATACTAGATGCTTAACACTATGATACTTGACTCTTTATTCTAGATGCTTGATTCTTGATACTTAAACTATGAGACTTGATACTTAATCTAGATACTTGACTCTTGGTGTTTAAAGATTAAACTAGAGACTTGATTCTTGATGTTATGGAAGCTAGATTCTTTATACTTGGACTCTTGATTCTTGACACTTGAGAAACTATGATTCTTGACTCTTGAAACTTATTTGGTGCCTGATTCCTTAGACTCGTGAGACTTGATTCTTGGTTAAACGAGAGACCGAAGTCTTGTCACTCGCGGAATCTATGAAACTTGGAAACTTTTGGTTTGCGATGTAATCTAGATACTTTACCTAAACTATACGCAACGCAACGCTTAATCTAACTCGCAAAACGAATCAAAGACGGGAACGCGAAAAGGTGGGATTGACCAGAGTTGCAATCCGATCGGATTGCCACCCGATCGGATGACCACCCGAACGGGCCACCACCCTATCCACCTTGCACCTCCTTAATACCCTCTCTCACTATAAATAGACCTGTCACATCACCATTTTCAGTGGTGTGACAGCTCCGCTCGACCAGACACGCGCACTCTTCATTTCTTCATTTTCTCATCGATTTCGGTACGTTTTAGGCTAGATCTTTGTACTTTCTTAATTTACACATCATTCTCTACATGATTCTCAATTGAAATCACACTTTTCACCGTGAAATCTCTCAGATCTGAGTTCTTGAGGATAATGTCATCATGGGGGTTTGTATAAACTGCTATGTGATGTCATTCTGAGCAAGATCTAGCTCGGATCTAAGGAATTTCATGCGTTTTCACACTAAATAAATTTAGCTTTTGAACAATTTGAATTGGTGATGTAATCCTGATGATACTTGGTTTTGTTGTTAGACAAGTTATTTTATGAAATCTACTTAATTACTATCGAAATATTTAGTGTTATGGAAATCTCATGAGCAATTTGAATGCTTAGTGCTCGCACCCCGATGTTTCCGCCATCGGTTGGGGTGTGACAGACTCGTATAAGAGCCATAACTATAGGGAATTAGGATAAGTAGGAATACTTGCCCTAGTCTATAGTTCTAGGAATCTTGACTCTTATTTGTTGTTTAAGACTTATGCATTCTACCATATCTACTTCCTAGCAGCTCATATTCCTGTTAAACTTACATGCCTTTCCTAAGTCTAAACATAATAAACACTTTATACATAGAAAAAACTTTAATCGGTGTTTGTATTCTTGCACGAGATTTGCCCTTAAGATAGGAGTGACATCCAAATCTTGATGGGAAATCTCCATACTATTCTAATAGGTCTTATCTGCGGATAAGTACTGACGCTATTTAGGGTACGATGTTGTCAAGTTAGAGGTGAAGCTCAGACCTTGATAACTAGTCCCACTCCTTGATTTTTATATGTCTCGCCAAAGTCTCGAAGTTCCAATCAATTAGGGACATGGAATGACTAAAAGGACGAATATCGTAGGCCTAACATCGATGACGTATTTGTCTGAGTAAGTCACACGTTACCTCAATTCGAAAGGGGTTCGAATCACTTTGGTTAGTCGCCGTTCCTCTACCCAGAACAATCCTGTGTTTTATAAGCCTATCTTGCTTTTATGTTATCACGATTTTATATGTGGTTTTAAACTTTGTTCTCCGTCTATTTTGACTCTTTGTTTGTTTTGGGACTTTTTACACGAATCGCACGTAAGTCCGCAATCTAAAACGTTAATTCTAATCAGGATCAAAAGTAAATTTATGAAGCTTTATTCAATCTATATGGGAATCTTGATGCTATGTGAAGCAATTTGATGAATCCATGTGTTATTGTGGTTGTAAAACACTAAATATAACATGGCATAGAAATACGAGGGAAAAGCGACATGTCCGAAGCGTGGTGGATACGCCGCTGGTACTTCCTATATATAAGCGTTTCTAGCATGTTACTAACTTTCGTACCACATGCCATGCGAAACTTAGTGTTTTGCAGACCGGTGATGGGAAGCTACTTGTGTAATCCATGTGTAATCTATGTGCACTCTAGCGTAAACTATGTGTAATCTACGTATGTGTGGTTTGAGGAACAAAATATGAAATGTAGCCTAGCGCCGAAGACGAGGAGGAAGCGGCATGTCCGAAGCGTGGTGGATACGCCGCTGGTACTTCCTATATATAAGCGTTTTTGGCATGCTACCAAACCTTCGTACCACACGCTAAGTAAAATTCGTAGTTTTGTAGACTCGAGTTTAAGTGATTGAATCTACCTTGTTAATCTAAGTGGTTGAATCTATCTGGTTAGTCTATGTTTTGAGAAGTGGTGAAATCTAAAGCGATGGTTAACGAGGCATGACACCGATGACGAGACGGACGTGGCATGATTGAAGCATGGTGGATACGCCGCTGGTACTTCCTATATATAAGTGCTTCCGTCATGTTGCCGAACTTTCGTAGCACGTGCCATGCAGGATTTCGTTGTTTGTGGATTGTTAACACGAATCTATGTGAAACTATGTGACTCTATTGGAGTCTATTGAATCTATCGAATCTATGGGAGTTGTAGGATCGTTCGCACGACCAAACGAGTCATTCAAAAGAGATCTCGTCCAATACGAAAGGCGAAAACAATCGTATCGGAGTAGAAACAGCTTGATATATACTCTAAATGTCTTGTTTATTGATTTGAAAGCATTTTACAGCGAGTAGACACTTCGGCAGCAGTTCGGCTCCAGAATCACAAAGTTACAAATGAGATGGACAAGGCAACTATTTATAGACACATCATTTCGCACGAAACGGTTTCAAACGAAATGGCCAGGTTCATTTCGTACGAAATGATAGAGTCATTTCTTGCGAAATGGCTTATCCATTTCTTGCGAAATGAGCTTCTAACATGTTTTCTCTTATTTCGTGCCCTGATCTATCTAATCACATACAAGACTCGATACAAGACGAAGTCGACAGACATATGCACCAACAGACTCCCCCTTGGATGTTGACGAAGTCTTCAGTGTCGAGTCTTCAATCTTCAGTCTTTATCAGTCTTCTCACTCTTTATGAAGTATCTGACAATGTAAAACGTCCTCCATCTCTTTCTCTTCCTTTATCAACTAATCTCCCCCTTGGATGTTGATCTAACAATCTTCAATCTCCTCTTTTTCTTTCTTCAGAATCTCAATCTGGCTCTTCTCATTTTCTTGATCAGATCTCTTGATTCTTTAAAGACTTTAAATTTTTCTTTTCTAACAGACTCCCCCTTGAGTTGTGCTTGGATCGTAGACTAGCTTTCACAGGTTCAAGAACGATTCCTGGCTCTTCGTAGCAACAGGATTAAACACGGGGATCTGCACAAATCTCTATCCAACACATAAGTTTTCACAATTATTAAAATTTATCAATTTTAATCTCTACTAACCAATTGTAATTGAAACATACAAATTTGGTATTTCATTAAAATCATTTCACATTTCAAACACACTCTCCCAACCCAGTTGTCGTCATGTTTAGCACTCGGAGTTTTGAAAATCAGCTTTTCAACATCAGTTGTTGAAAATAAGATGAAATAAAATCTTTTTGGATTTTTCAAAATTTTATGCTAAAACACACTTAAAATCTTTTTGGATTTTGAAAAGCAGTAAAGAAATATTTACAGACAATATTTTTGTGAGTTTGTGTAAGAGGATCATATCAGTTTATGAGACAAATCACTAACACCGTTAAGCTTTAACCATTTTAAGTTCTAAACGATTCACTTAGATTGTCAGTATACTGATCTACTTAAATTTTCACACAAAGTTCAACTGTTCCGAGATACGAGATTAGTGTTTTAAAGACTTAAACTTATTCACGTGTCCCACCTCAGAATATACTCTCGTATCCAGACTTCTATATTCAGTCTTACAGGTGAATGTACACTAATGATATCTGTAAACGGGTAATGCAAGACCATGAGAGCTCAGGTGAGAACTTCCGTTCAGACAAAGAGATGATGGCTCGTCTTTTGGTGTGTCCCTTTTGGGGATCTTTTCTTCAACAGCACATGATTAGCATTTTTCAATGTTTCATCATTTTTTATGCTGAGGGTGGGCTTTACGATTAAAGTAGTGCAGAGCATTATACGAGGACTAGGCTATTGCTTCCGCAAAATCAGAAGTCCAGGTATAATACCCCAGATATCATCACGCACAAAGACCTAGTATGTCAGAAATAGAAAGTCTTTCAAACAAGATTTCGGGGGTTACCCATATATCCGAGAGATGTTCCCCACGAGATAAGTAAGTATTTGATATTTAGGTTTATATCTCGAAAACAATCTACTAAATGTATAAAAACCTACTGGCATATCCGCAGTGAGATTGTTTATCACATTTGACTTTCTAATTCTTTAGCGTGCTGTGATAGTCCACTGATGTACTATCATTTCCTCTTTTCACAACAAAACTCGTTTTGAATTTTTTGATGTTTTTGGCTTTTTAAATTTTATCATGTTTTGGATTTTTCAAATTTTCTAATGTTTTTGGATTTTCTGAAATTTCTTACTCCCCGTAAAATGCAAAACCATTTACAGAAAATTTGAGAAACTGATTTGAATTGCTTCAATTCGCCATCCACTTGGCATAAACAATCAGAACTCCCTCTGACAACAAACTATTTTCCTATTATGATTTCAAAACACTTAAGTTTGTTTTAATCAAAATGGTTTTTCCGGAAAATTAGTTTTGTTGAAATTCACCAAGCACTTGTAGGTTAGGGGATATATTCATCACTTTGTTTCTATTTTCTTTACAATGAATGAAACCCCTTTTTTCAACCACTTGTATAAAAGTTAAACCAAGTTCAATTTAATGACCTTGATTAACCACTTATAGGAACCAACACTTGTATGTTCACTTCTCAACAATACTATTTGTAAATTAAGATATGACAATTTTCAATTTTACCACTTGTAGGCTTTCCAAACAAACATATTCAAGAATGATAATACCACTTGTAGGTCGAAATATCTCAGATGTGAATTTCTCAAGAAAGATGCCGATTCCTGCTCCACGATTACCAACTTGGGAGCTCCGGCAAGTCAGATTTTTATGTATGAAATACTAACATCCAAGCCTAACCAAACTTGGATACGACCTTTTCAGTTTCACTCGGGGTTTCAACATTTCTTTTTTCTTCATAAAAATCTTTCACCCCTTTTGCCTTACCCTCGATCATTTTCCCAAAAATAAGCTTCACTTTCCCATTAAATGCTTTCTCGACATCAAATTCTTTCTTTTCAAAATAGAATTGATTCGAGATCTCCACTTTACCAACTTTTTGTTTAAAATTTTCAGTCCGCAATGGTGGAAAGTTGACATCATTCATTGGCGGTACTGAATTCTCACTTTTAATCTCAACTTGTGGCTCCTCTGACTTTGACGAGTCAGATTCATCGCCAGATTTCACATCTGTTTTCTTAGCAACCCATGTTTGGTTGTTAAGATTCACCCTTCTTTTGTAAAACTTTTTGGAACATTCACCAACTTCATATGTTGAGTTTTTAAACACTTTGAATTTTTCAGTTGGTGGTTCAGTTTTATCAACAATTTTTTCTTTAAGTTTAGAAACAACTTCCTGTTTTGTGTTGGTAGCCATTGGACAATTCCAGGCGATGTGACCAACTTCTTGACATCTATAACAGGTTCTTGTCTCCTTTTTCTGATGAACTCCATTCTTCATTCCCTCTAGCTTCTTAGCAAGGAATTCTTTATTAGATTGCTTCCAGAATGAGTTCTTCTCTTCTTCTTCAGAACTTGCTCCTGAAACAAATACAGTTTTTGTTTTAGAAATTTTCTCATTTTTATGATTTTCAGGTGGAATAAATCCTAAGCCTTTCTTTTTGAAATTACTGTTATGGTTTGGTTTCTTTTGAAAACCAGAACCAGAACTGTAACCTTTTTCTTGTTCAATCTTTGTTGAACTCTTGAAGTGTATTTCTTAGGTTTTTCAGTAAGATTTACATCTTTTATTTCAGAAGTATTAATTTCTGTTAGTTTGAAAACCTTTTTGATCTTTTCAATTTGAACACTTCTTATTGGAAATTCCTGAACAGAATATAATTTGTCTGAATCATTCAAAGTATAAGCCACTTTGATTGGTTCATCATTCAAATTAGATTTTGATAACAAAAATTCTTTATTGTAAACCCATTTGACTGACGACTTTGGACTGTCAGCTGATGAAGAACTTGAACTTCCTGACTCGGATTTTGACTCTGACTCCTCATCTTTATCCAACACCTGATCGACCACTTTCTTTATTAACATAGACTCATGATCAGTGTCAGACGATGTGAATGTGACGTCAATGTTTTCTGGTAACTCATCAGTTGTTTCAGACTTTAATTTTATATTGACTGCCTTTTTGACTTGTTCCTCATTTGGTTTTCTGGGAGAATAACCTTCCCAGATCGGAGGCGGACACTTCTTATAACTTGCACTTTGTTTCTTACCAGTATCCTTATCTTCCGATTTCTTGTCCTGAAAGGCTTCAAAACCTGCAATAGTTGGATAAATTCTGTCAATCAAATAATCAGAATTAGAATAACTTTGCAGCAATCGTCTGATTCTTTCATTTTCTATCTTTTCTTTCTCCAACTCCTGCTTCAACTTTGCACATTCTTCAATATAGTGATTGATAGCCTTCTGCTTAGACATCATCACTGCATTCATCATGGTTAAAGCATCTTCTCTTTCAGAATTTGTCTTTTGCAGACTATTCACTGTTCTGTTCAACACATCATACGACTCTTTCACGTAATTGACATCAAACAATAATTTCTCTTTCATCTTGTCAAGCTCACTATACTTCTGATCTTTTTCTTCACACTGTTTGCATGGTTCCAAACACTTAAGACAAGGTTTCGTGATCTCCACAACTTTTTCAACTTCGATGATCTTTTCAACTTCAACTATCTTTTCAACAACTTCAACCACTTCATTCTTTTCAGACTTCTTTTCCTGAGTAACATTCTTGCATTTTATCTTTTTCTGTTCTTTTGCTGCTCGCTTCTCCTTCAGTTTCTCCAATTTATCTGCAAAATAAAATTTAAAACTTTCAGGAGATAACTGAGTTTTTCCAATGTTTATTTGTATTTCTTCTTCATCATCACTGCTATCAGTTGATGATTCATCAAAAACTGTTGTCTTTTCTGAATTTTCTTCTGAAGAAATAAACTCTTCATTTTGACTTTTCTCATTATCGTCAAACACCTTCATCCATTCTTTCATCAAATCTGGTTCTTGAACTATTTGTGCAATGAATGCTCCTAATTTTGAAACAGGTGGAACATATTTGTCCCAGCTAAAACCTTCTGCCACTTCCTCATCATCTTGATCTATTATACCATAGTAAGCTCTCTTTGTTGACTCTTCAATCGCCTTCTTTTTTCCGTTTTCGATCTGATTTGCATTAGATGATGATGGTTGTTGACCAACTTGTTGATATATAGCCTTCTGATAATAATCATTATTCCCAAATGAATTTTGAGTTCCACCAGCTTCTCGATTGGTGCATTCCCTCTTGAAATGTCCCTTTTCCCTGCGTCGAAAACAAGTAACTTGAGATTTATCAAAACCTAAAGTAAAAACATTAGCATCACGGAAATCATCTCTTCCTGTAATCAGCTTAAATTTTTCAGCTATTCTCAACACGCTAGCTAAACACCATTTAATATCCATAAGCTCCATTTCTTCAGCATCAATCTGATCGTAATCCTCTTTTGTTAACATAGGATTTCCGATCCTTCAAGCAACCAAACCCTCATATGATTCTAATACCGTAGCTAATAATGAAATATGACTTTTAGCAATTTCTTCAGAGAAATTTTGACCATTCTGGAGATGCAAAGCGATGCTGCAGTGTAACACATTACCACTACTGCAGTTTGAGCTTTGGAACTGATGACTTGGGGTTGAAACATTTGGAATAACACTTGAGAATGAAGAAAAACCACTCTTGCTGGCTGGACTTTGATTAACTGAACTAGATGAGTTTTCTGCACTAAAAGCAGTTTGGACCTTCGGACTTGTTTCAACATTCTGAACACCACCTTTGAAATACATCTTGACATCTTGTTGACCGCTTGGATTATTCATTCTAGAAATTCTGTTGTTTAAGATCATCAGATATGTACCCCATTCTTTCTGAGGTAAAGCATCAGCTAATTTGTAAACCCATTCTTCACGATCATTTTTAATATCTAACAATGACATTGATCGCACTAAATGACAATATCTTTCAATCAACATTTTTGTTGTTTCACCCGGTAAGCTTGAAAACAAGTCAAATTCTTTCTTTAACAATGATTTTTTACTCCTGATCATCTTCTCACTACCCTCAAACTTCACTCGAAGTGCTTCCCAAATCGAACGTGAAGTATTATCATGTTGAAGTAATATAAAGATGTCTTCTTTCACAGCTTGCTGAAGTAGACTAATCATCATCTTTTCTGCTTTGTACATATCCCGTTCTTTATCTGACAATTCAGAAATCGTTTTGTTAACTCCGACATCTATATGAGGCTTAACATACTTTTTCTCAATACACTCCCAAGATCTCAAATGATTTGCTTGAACCCAATTTTCCAACCGATCTTTCCAACCATAGTATTCTTCAATACCCATCAGCTTCGGGGGTTTTTGAAAAGTTCCGGTTTCATTTTCCATGTTCACACTTTGAGCAATAGTAACAGGAGTACTCGGGGCAGTAGCAAACGCGTTGTAAAATTCCTCTTCCATGTTTCGGATTTCAAAAAATTTATAAAATCAGCTTTCAAACGAAATGGCACAAATCAAACGGAATGAGTTTGGTGCGGAATGGACTTTTTCAAACGGAATGAAAAATCTGGTACGAAATGGATGATTTCGTACGGAATAACACACTTTCAAACGAAATGAGTGATTTCGTGCGAAATGAAGATGTTTTCACATGAAATGAGCTATTTCGTGCGAAATGAACCAAAACTCAAACGAAATGGTGATTTCGTGCGAAATGGAAAGTTCAATCCGCGCGAAATGCTGCTGACTTCATCTTATCGGCCATGTTTTTGTCAAATTGATCAAGTTTTAGATTGATTTTAGGTCTGATTCTTTCAAGGCTTTGTTAAAACAGAGTTTCGCTTATAATGTGTGAAGATCAATCCATTTTAACCAAGATTTCACGGTTAAATTTAGAAAAGAAGGTGTAGAAGTCGGAATTTTGATAAAATCAAGCTGAATTCGGTAAGAACTCTTCCTCCTGAGCTCTGATACTACTTGTAGGATCGTTCACACGACCAAATGAGTCGTTCAGAAGAGATCTCGTCCAATACGAAAGGCGGAAACAATCGTATCAGAGTAGAAACAGCTTGATATATACTCTAAATGTCTTGTTTATTGATTTGAAAGCGTTTTACAGTGAGTAGACACTTCGGCAGCAGTTCGGCTTCGGAATCACAAAGTTACAAATGAGATGGACAAGGCAACTATTTATAGACACATCATTTCGCACGAAACGGTTCCAAACGAAATGGCCAGGTTCATTTCGTACGAAATGACAGAGTCATTTCGTGTGAAATGGCTTATCCATTTCATGCTAAATGAGCTTCTAACATGTTTTCTCATATTTCGTGCCCTGATCTATCTAATCACATACAAGACTCGATACAAGACGAAGTCGACAGACATATGCACCAACAGGAGTCTACTGAATCTATTGGAATCTACGTGAATCTATTTGAATCTATTGTAAACTATGTGAATCTATGATGATGATGATGAGTGTATTCTACGACGCGTAACCTGACACCGAGTACGAGGTGGAAGCGATGTGCCCGAAGCGTGGTGGATACACTGCTGGTACTTCCTATATATAAGCGCTTCTGACATGTTGCCAAATTTCGTACAACGTGCCATGCGAAGGTCGTGGGCTTTGTGGTATTGAAATCTATGTGAAACTTGAATCTTGATCTATGTGAATCTTGTGAATCTTATTGAGCTTTGGTCTATTATGCGTGAATCTATATTGTGAGGCTTCGTGAATCTGGACTTATACGATCCTCTTATTGGATCTTTAGGATGTCTTCTCGAAAGCTATCCGACACTCTCAGGAAATCCAGGGAGAAGTCTCAGAAAAAGATGATGTCATTCATGGCCGACCAGATTGCCCGAGTCATGCCAAAGATCGTCTCTGAGTTCCAAGGATCAAACACTCCTCCATCCCCTGTGGACTCAAAGGTAGAAAAGCAAAAGCTTACTAAGTTCAACTACAAGCATTTCATCTCTTGCAACCCTAAGTCTTTCACGGGCAGTGATGGGGTGACTGCTATGCTCAAGTGGTTCGACAACATTGAGGTTACCGTCATTAACAGCGAGTGCCAAGATCATTTAAAGACTAGGAGTGCAACTGGGATGTTTCAAGGCAGAGCGTTGGAGTGGTGGTTGAATGAGAGAAATGTCCGTTCAAATGAAGAAGCCTATGCTCTTCCATGGGCTGAGATGCGAGAACTCATGATGCTCGAGTTCTGCCCTCCCCATGAACAATTGAAGCTTGAAGAAGAGTTTTGGCATTTGAAATAGGTTGGTGATGATAACCTGGCTTATACTACCCGGTTTAAGCAGCTAAGTCTTATCGTTCCTCACTTGGTTTCGACTCCTAAGCGGATGATAACCAAGTACATCAATGGTCTACCTTCGGCTATGTGTGATTCTATTGAAGCAGCTCAACTGGAAACTATTGAAGAACTCTATCGTTTGGCAGCAAGTTTGAACAACAATCGTGTGCGTGACAAGCAGTTTGCTACTCCTGCTCCCTCTAAGTCTGCGAACCAAGTTACCCAGCAGCCAGGCGGCAACAAAAACAAGAAAAGGAAATCTCAGGGTTCCGGATGTAATGCTATTACTCCTGTTGCAAACCCTGCTACTAAACCTGCTCTTGCTACTGTTGCTGCTTACCCTGCTGCACCTGAAGCTAAGAAACAGTACATTGGTTCCCACCCAAGGTGTACCACTTGCAACTACCATCATCCTGCTACTTCTGCATGTCGTCTGTGCACCAACTGTAATCGCTATGGTCACACGACACCCTACTATCGCCAAGCTAACCCAGCCCAGCCAGCTCAGCAAGCCCCAACTCAGGCAGCGTTACCAGCACCTCCAGCTCCTCTGCAAAACCCAAGGCCAGTCAATGCTGTTCGTGCATGCTACAAGTGTGGAGATACTACCCACCTCCATAACCAGTGTCCTCAGCTGAACCAGGACCAGCAGCCAGCCGCTCGTGGACGAGCGTTCAACCTTAACGCTAATCAGGCTCGCAATGACAATGACGTCATCAATGGTATGTTCCTTGTTAATAACCTTAACGCTTCGATTCTATTTGATACTGGTGCCGATAAAAGCTTTGTGTCCGTGGAATTTGAGTCTTTGATAAACTGTACACGCTCCAAGTTACCTGAGTCGTTCTCTGTTGAGGTCGCCAATGGTAAGTCGATTCTTGTTAATTCTATCGTTCGTGATTGTTCCCTGACTCTTAACGATCACGTGTTCGCTATTGATCTCATACCCATGCATTTGGGTAGTTTTGATGTCATTATCGGTATGGATTGGTTGCATAAGAACCATGCCAAAATTTTTTGTCACAAGAAACTTGTTCGTCTCCCTCTTCCTTCTGGTAATACTTTGATCTTCTATGGAGACCGACCTTCAAAGGTAATGAGGTTGATGTCATGCACACAAGCGAGCAGAAGCTTACGTAAACAGAACCCTGCCTTCTTGGCCCATGTGGTGGAGCAGAAAGGCAAGGGGAAGAACATAAGCGGCGTTCCAGTGGTGTGTGATTTCACTGATGTCTTTTCTGAAGATCTACCTGGTCTTCCTCCTCCTAGATCCGTCGACTTTCGTATTGATCTCTACCTGGTGCGACTCCCGTCGCCAGGGCTCCTTACCGTCTTGCACCTTCTGAGATGTAAGACTTATTTAGCCAACTACAGGAATTACTCGATAAAGGTTTTATTCGTCCAAGTACCTCTTCGTGGGGTGCTCCCATATTATTTGTCAAGAAGAAGGATGGTTCGTTTCGTATATGTATCGACTACCGTAAACTTAATAAGCTTACCGTGAAGAACCGTTACCCGCTACCTCGTATTGATGACCTATTTGACCAACTACAAGGCGCGTCCTATTTCTCTAAGATTGATCTTCGATCCGGATATCATCAACTACGTGTCCTCGAAGATGATATTCCTAAAATGGCTTTTCGTACTCGATATGGACACTACGAGTTCGTGGTCATGCCTTTTGGCTTGACTAACGCACCTGCGGTGTTCATGGACCTTATAAATCGTGTGTGAAAACCCTATTTGGATCGTTTTGTGATAGTCTTTATTGATGATATTCTTATTTGTTCTAAGTCTAAAGCTGATCATGCTCGCCATCTACGTCTTATGCTTGAACTTCTACATGGTGAACGTCTGTATGCTAAATTTTCTAAGTGTGAGTTTTGGATTGATGAAGTACAATTTCTTGGTCATATTGTTAGTAGTCGGGGTATTCATGTTGACCCTTCTAAGATTGAGGCAGTGAGGAATTGGTGTACGCCTAAATCCGTGTCTGAGATTCGTTCTTTTCTAGGATTGGCGGGTTATTACCGACGGTTCATCGCGGATTTCTCAAAAATCGTTGTTCCTCTTACTACGCTAACCCAAAAGGAGAAACCTTTTGTTTGGGGTCCCGAACAAGAGGAATCCTTTCTGACTCTTAAGAACCTCTTATATAATGCTCCTGTGTTAACTCTACCTGATGGCAATGACGATTTTGTGGTATATTGTGATGCCTCGAACCGTGGATTGGGCTATGTGCTCATGCAGCGAGACAAGGTTATTTCTTATGCCTCTCGTCAGCTCAAGGTACATGAGAAAAACTATACTACTCACGATCTGGAGCTTGGTGCGGTTATTTTTGCGTTAAAGATCTGGAGACACTACCTTTATGGTACTAAGAGTGTGGTCTTCACCGACCATAGGAGCCTTCAACATATCTTCGACCAAAAAGAGCTGAACATGCGACAGAGACGTTGGGTGGAATTGCTTAACGACTACGAATGCAAAATTCGTTATCACCCTGGCAAGGTGAATGTAGTAGTCGATGCCCTTAGTCATAAAACCCATTTCAAGGCTATTCGTATCTCTAGTGATCTGCATGCTTGTATTTGAGAAGCTCAGTATTCGTCAGATAATGAAGGAAGCTTAACTGTTGAAGTTCATGGTGCTAATGTGAATCAGCTTGAAACTAAATCTGATGGTCTTCAGTACTATCTAAATCGCATCTGGGTGCCAGATCACGATAATCTCTGTGAGCTCATTATGACTGAGGCTCACAAATCCCGTTACTCTATCCATCCAGGTGCCGATAAGATGTACCAGGATCTGCGTACGACTTATTGGTGGCCTTACATGAAAAGGGACATTGCTGAATATGTGTCTAAGTGCTTTACTTGCTCGAAGGTAAAGGCTGAACACCAGCGTCCTTCTGGACTCTTAGAACAATCTAAAATCCCTGTCTAGAAATGGGATAGCATTGTGGACTTTATTACCAAACCACCCCGAACCTCTAAAGGTCACGATAGTATCTGGGTGATTATTGATTGTTTGACCAAATCCGCCCACTTTCTTCCTATTCGTGAAGATTACAGAGTGGAGAAACTTGCTCAAGTCTATACTAATGAGATTATATGCCGGCATGGCATACCGCTTGATATAATCTCGGACCGTGATGGCCGCTTTACATCGCGTCTTTGGCAAATGTTTCAGGCCGCTATGGGTTCGCACCTGAATCTTAGCACGACCTTTCATCCTCAAACGGATGGACAGACCAAGCGTACTATTCAAACCCTAGAGGATATGCTCCGTTCGTGTGTCATCGACTTTGGTGGTAACTGGGATGTACATTTACCATTGATTGAGTTCTCGTACAAAAACAGCTATCATTCCAGTATTCAGATGGCTCCTTTCGAAGCTTTATATGGGCAAAAATGCCGATCTCCTCTCAGCTGGCATGAGGTTGGGGAAAAGAAGTTCACTGGCCCTCAGATTATTCAAAAGACAACGGATAAGATTCTTCATATCCGTGATAACTTGATCAAGGCTAGGAGCAGACTAAAGAGCTATGCTGATAATAGGCGGAAGCCTATGGAATTTGCTGTTGGTGACCGAGTTCTACTCAAGGTATCTCCCTGGAAGGGAGTAGTTCGTTTTGGAAAGAAAGGAAAGCTCGCTCCTCGCTATGTGGGTCCCTTCGTGATACTTGAAAGGATTGGCAAGGTAGCGTACAAACTCGACTTGCCACAAGAACTAAACAATGTGCATCTGGTGTTCCACGTGTCTAATCTATGTAAATGCCTAGCCAATGAGGGACTACAGGTTCCCCTCGAAGACTTGCAAATAAATGAAGCTGTTCAGTTTGTGGAGAAACCGGTCGAAATCATGCATCAAACTATCAAGCGTTTGAGGCGCAGCAAAATTCCCATTGTTAAGGTTCGATGGGAAGGGAAGCGTGGCGCCAAATTCACTTGGGAATTGAAAAGTGATATGAAGGCCAAGTATCTGCAGCTCTTCGAGCAGTCTTCATCTAAGATTTCGGGGACGAAATCTCTTAAAGGAGGGGAGACTGTAACGCCCAGCGTCCCTAAACTTTAGACTCTTGGCAAGATCAGTCCCTGAACTTCTATTAGTTGGCAGTTTTGGTCCCTGCAGTTATGTGATGCTAATGAATCCTATTGATACTAGATGCTTAACACTATGATACTTGACTCATTATTCTAGATGCTTGATTCTTGATACTGTAACTATGAGACTTGATACTTAATCTAGATACTTGACTCTTGGTGTTTAAAGATTAAACTAGAGACTTGATTCTTGATGCTATGGAAGCTAGATTCTTTATACTTGGACTCTTGATTCTTGACACTTGAGAAACTATGATTCTTGACTCTTGAAACTTATTTGGTGCCTGACTCCTTAGACTCGTGAGACTTGATTCTTGGTTAAACGAGAGACGGGGCCTTGTCACCAGCAGAATCTATGAAACGAGGAAACTTTTGGTTTGTGATGTAATCTAGATACTTTACCTAAACTATACGCAACACAACGCTTAATCTAACTCGCAAAACGAATCAAAGACGGGAACGCGAAAAAGTGGGATTGACAAGAGTGGCAATCCGATCGGATTGCCACCCGATCGGATTGCCACCCGATCGGATGACCACCCGAACGGGCCACCACCCTATCCACCTTGCACCGCCTTAATACCCTCTCTCACTATAAATAGACCTGTCAGATCACCATTTTCAGTGATGTGACAGCTCCGCTCGACCAGACACGCACACTCTTCACTTCTTCATTTTCTCATCGATTTCAGTACGTTTTAGGCTAGATCTTTATACTTTCTTAATCTACACATCATTCTCTACATGATTCTCAATTGAAATCACACTTTTCACCGTGAAATCTCTCAGATCTGAGTTCTTGAGGATGATGTCATCATGGTGGTTTGTATAAACTGCTATGTGATGTCATTCTGAGCAAGATCCATCTCAGATCTAAGGAATTTCATGCGTTTTCACACTAAATCTAAGCTAAATCTAGACTTTTCATATAAAACTTGAGTTATTCTTCATCCTTTCCTCAAACTCTTACCTTGCTCGGTGGAAACTGAGTCTAAACGGACTATAGACTTGATAAATAGTCTAAAGTCGGCTTAGATCCGAGTTATTACCAGAAAAGATGAGCATGGAATGGATTCTGACATAAAGTTGTTGCGAATGGACGACTGATCGGACATGGGTGATTCCTACCCAAATCAGAACGGCTGTGTGCTAAGGAGTTTACTGTTGTCACAGTACGTGTCGTGTCGTCACCGTTAACCTAGAAACTTAGAAATTTTACAAAAAGGGCAAACAAGAACAAGGATCGCCCGATCGAGCGGCAATCCGATCGGACACCCGTCTGATCGGACAACCACTCGATCGAGTGACACTTGTCTTGTAACCTTGAAATTTGGAAACTTGGGAAGTCTTGATCGAGTGGCAACCCGATCGGACAGTCGTCCGATCGAGCGGCCATCGGATCGAGATGACTAAGGCACTCAACTAACTTGAAACTTGAAAACCTTTGATCAAGTGACCATCCGATCGGACAGTCATCCAATCGGAGTAAACCAGTACACTTATCAACTCATGACACTTGGATTGAGTGACCACCCGATCGGACAGCCATCCGATCGGGCAGCCACCCGTCCTACCTAATCTATAGCCACCCGATCGACTGGCAATCCGATCGGATTGCCATCCGATCGGACAACCATCCGATCCGGTGACTTATTTGACACTTATGCAATCTCGTTATTTTGCACGACTCTTATCCTATTGTAATCTAATCAGGCTAATTCTAAAAAGATCTCCCTTTGATCCAATAACAGTTGCGACTGTTAAGCAATCATTGTGAGTATACTCGATCCCCTTTTTACTTTAAACTTTTGGGGTGTAACATGTATTCTATGAAACTGAAACTTGAATCTTTGAAACTTATACTCTATCCTATTTGTATATGAAACCTGTGATTCTTGATTCTGGATTCTTTGTGCTATGTGACGTTTAATCCAGAGTGTGTAGTTTCGCCTTAACAATAGTAGCGCTATAGGAGATGCACCTCTCCCATTATTCTCGGGGGGTATTGTTAGGAGGATTCTAGTTTACCTTGAGTCTTAGGTAAACACTAAAGCATCGAGATACTTGGGCTATCACTACGTAGACTATGACACTAGCACGGCTGAAACTATTTTATTGCTTACATTATGGATATGAGTTGTTTTAATCTATTATTAGATTATCAAACTTGTATACTCGCCAATACTTTTGTATTGATATTTTAATACATGTTGCAGGCTGATAGGTTGCTATGGAACTATGGAAATCAAGATAGGTGATGCCTAGAAACGTTGCTTTAATAAATTTAGACTTTTGAACAATTTGAATTGGTGATGTAATCCTGATGATACTTGGTTTTGTTGTTAGACAAGTTATTTTATGAAATCTACTTAATGACTATTGAAATATTTAGTGTTATGGAAATCTCATGAGCAATCTGAACGCTTAGTGCTCGCACCCCGATGTTTCTGCCATCGATTGGGGTGTGACAGTCACTGTGTTGGTGATTGATAAACACACAAACACCTATTGATTAGGTGTTTGTGTGATGAAAATAAGAAAACCAAAGTAGAAAGTGAAGAATCTTGATGATGTGTGTGAATCAACCAATGTTGATTTGGAATCCCATAATGTTTATCACGAATCAAGAGCCTAGATATAAAGATTTAATGCACAAAACACAAGAAAAATCTAGAGAATACACAATAAACACACACCTGGTCCAAGAAACTTGGAATGGCTAGGAGGTGGTGATCCATATATATATGTCGGCTACCCTGCGTATTTATAAATATGGAGGGTAGTTAATTACGTCATCTTGGCTTTACAAAAACCCTAGTATTTTTTAAAAGTTCACCCTTTTAACTCTTAGACTATTACAAAAAGGCCTTAAACTATTAAACTCGAATACCAATGGTCTCAAAAGTTCTAACAATATCTCCCTAGACCGTTGTGTATTTGAGAGTCTTCATTCCTTGTCTTGAATCTTGGGGCTAGCTGAGGAGTCTTTTGCATCTTTTGTTGTTGAGGTTGAGTATCAATAGCTTCACAAGTTTGTTGGAGGTTCTCCTTTGTGACTTCACATGTGGATGAAGTCGAAGGTGGTACTTCTTGAATTTCTAATTCAGAGGATGGATCCTTGTCTGTTAGAGTAGATGGTTGAAATTGAGAAGCAGTAGATTAGTCAGCTTCTTTCTTCTTTGTTGCTTTGTCAATCTCCATTTGTTCTTTAATACGGTATCTGATTTCCATCATCTCCTTCTTTCTCTCACGAGCTCTCTCTACGGCTCTCTGAAATAACTTCCCTTCTTCAAGGTATTCATTTCCAGCTCCTACATGTATTTTATGCCTGCAGAGTATGTTCAGGTCAGATAAGCAAAACAAAAATACATCCATCGGATCAAAGATTCTGATGTCTTCATTGCCATTTGATATGATCACAACTTCGCCAGTTTTTCCATCATAAAACCACGTTTTGAAGTTTGTAAGCGTAACTGCCTACTCTAGAGGTACTTTTACTCAGGTGACTACCTTTGCTGGATCGATAACCCAAGTCACCTTTCCTTTCCCTGTGGTTGGATACATTGTTGTTTTTGAGACTCTTCGTCTTAGTCGTCTAGGCATGAAGAGTGAGAAGCCTCTCAAACATTCTCGCAGAACAAGTCTTTCAAAATCTGCTCCAATGCCGCTGTTGGTTGGATTTATCATCTTTAGCTTTCCCAACTCGCGAGCATCGCATGTTAGCAGTGACTGCATAACATGACATGTTCTGACGTATTGAATTACCCCGCTTTTTCTCTTCACAATGAACATCCCTTTCAAATCACAGTATTTCCATCCGATGATTCTATCAGTAACTTCAGTCTTCTCAACCGTCACCACTTGATAAAAATCTGGAAGTTTTTCACGTTCCTTCTTGAACCATTTTGGATGTTCCATGGATACTTCTTTACCTCCATCGATTTCATATACCACTTCATCCTCGAGCCCCCCATTCAACAAACTTGGAGGGCATTTCATCTCTATCAATCTCCTCTTCTTCACTGTCTCTACCTTCTTCTTCATTGTCTCCACCTTCTTCTTCATCAGTTGCTGATTTGAGTCTCCTCTTTTTCTTCTCGGCTTCCTCAGCTTTCTACTTTTCCTCCTCTTTCTTGAACTTATCAAAATTGAACATGTCTTCAGCGTTGTATTTTGGATCAAGATTTGCTGCTACATACAGTTCCTTTAACATTTCATGCATTTTCAGCATTCCTGAGTTTTGAAATCTCAAGAAATTGGTTTATTCAACCACAAAACCATGCAGTTCTCTGTTTTTTTCTTCTTCAATTCTTTGAACTTTTTTTTAACACATTTGTATCGTTGACCTGGTTCTTTAATAAACAAAACTCCTTAGCAGGATAACTTATCCAATCCGATCGGATCGAATTTACAAAACCGAGCACAAAAGTGATGCTCGTGCTCGAATTGAATTTGAATCGAGCGGATCGTTTTCGCTCGGTTTTATAAGAAGACATTTCTACAAAAAAAAACATTCTTAAATTTTTATCACCAATTCAGAGTACACTGTACAAAACTGTAAAAAAAAGCCACCTTTTAACTAGAGTCATCAAAATAACAGCCTTCATTAAAACATGTATAACATGTGTACACTGTACATAGATGATTATGGGTTCAATTAAACGATTTAACTGTACACATTATACAACCTATACACAGGTTATCAAAACACAAAATCGACCCATATAATTATAATTTCCTTCAAGATTATTCAGAATCATATACTAGATTGGAAAGTATGTTAAGCAAAACTCTTTATTTCAAAACATAAATCTGATCCATATAAGAAAACTGATCTTTACATGAAGATTCAAATTCGTGATGAAGATGTAGGGGAGTTGCTGGAGGTAGGACAGTCGTAGGAGCTAGGTCAGTTGCCGGAGCTAGGGCAGTGTGTGCAACTGAGCATGACTGCGTGAGTGTGTGCAACTGAGCGTCTGAGCGTGAGTGTGTGGCTGCGCTATGTGCGGCTTGGAACAATGGGGAAGGGGAATTAGGAATTAGATTTAGGGTAATGAATGGGCTAAGTATGAATGGGCTAAGTATTTTTACGGGCTAAGTACGATTTGGCGTTGTATTTTTATGGGCTAGTTATGCTTATATTAATTATATATATATATACATATATATATATATTATTTAATAAAAATAATTCGAGCGAAACCCAATTTCTTTGGATAATTATTGAATAGCTCCTGAAATGGTCGAGGTCTTCTCTGAGGAGGCGGAGGATGGTGAGCCGAGGGAGTAGGTTCAGGTTCAACGTCTTTTGAGGAACCTTTCTCAGATTTTCTTTTCTTGCTAGCTGATTTAGGGAGTGAAGTCTTGAGGAACAACAAGCAAATTTTCAAAAATACGTTCATCTGTTCTTCTTTTTCTGTCACCACAACTGGTGTTTCGGATTTGATCGTCTCTCTTCTTTTCATACGCCTCTCTCTCTTTTCTCTGTTTCTTTCACTGCTTGCAAGTTCTGCATTCTTTCAATTTCCTCGGGAGTTGAGCTAACTCTTATACTTTCTCCCATAATTCTCTCGAGGTTCCGGTGAGTCTTTTTGCTTTTCTTGGATCCCCCCTATTCAACAACTTTCTTCCCTTTGTCTTTACATTTAGCAGATGATTAGGGATCTACTTTATCGTCTTGCTCGGCATCCCTTCGTTTAGCTTTAGCTTCCCTTACACCTTCTTTGTACTTCTTGTATGCGTCGAGAACTATTGGATATCTTTCTTTTCTATACATCCTTCGATGCAACATAACCCATTCTTTTGTCATCAGCTCATTAGATTATCTTCTTGTTGGGAGTCGGAACTTGTATGTGTTTCCATCACTAGGAAGCTTTGGATGTTGATCATTTATGAGCATCTGCACGAATCTTGGATACATGGCCCATGTTGTCTTGTCGATGTAACCCTGACCTCAAAAAGGAACCAAGGGAAGACTATCCGGATTTCATCATGAAGAATAAGCTCTATAGAGATTCAAGAGCTCAATTCACCAGTTGGTCTGTAGAAGCCCATCTAGAAGAAATTTCCAGGATTGAGATGTTAAAGCTCAATCCAGATATCAAGCCCACTCTTCCCAACTGGGCTGCGGGAAGAAAGCCTGTTGGCTTAAAAGCAGTTGAACTCACAAGGATGAAGGAAGAGATGGTTGCTGTAAAATATGGCAATATGGCACAATGAGATCAATGGCTAGGTGGGATAAGCCAACAATCAGGGAAACTTACAAAAGACTAGAAGCTTTAAGAACTAAAGATCCCCATGTCCCCAAGAAGCCAAGTTATGAAGATTTACCTATCAGTTCCACGGCCAACACATCTGAACTTCCATCTGCTAAACATGTCTCTACATTGGTGAGAAGCCATCTGAAAAGACAAAAGGATATGTAAGAAAAAGATTCAAAAAGATTTAAACATGACATCTTAAAGGAAGGAATAAAAAAATGTGATTATGTATAGGCACCCTAATGCTGATCCAGCTGAACTGTTAGGGCAAATTATGGGAATGAATTTTCCCTCACCTCTTCCAATATGATCACTCCCAGAAACCCTTGTTGCCTCTAAAATTCTAAAGTGATCCTCAGACAAAGCCAGCCACAAATTGAAAATAGTCAGGGCAAATGGGGAAGTGAATAAGACTTCAATGAACAATGTGATGAGCTTAAAAATTGAAGTTCTACAAGATCTGATGAATCTTCCACTCGAAAGGGACGCTGGTGACATGTTATCTAAAAAAATAAAAGGCAATTTAAAGCCCAAGTCAAGAGCATGTTGAAGAGGAAAAAAAGTTGATCTAATAAACATCTGTTTTGGCATCAATAGTTCTAGGGGAAGAATGTTGGACCTACAAAAGAACAGCTGATATCCAAAAGCCAAAGCATGATTCACTGATTAAGAAATAAGCAAAAGATTGAACCACTCTCTCCCCAAAGATAGTGAATCTTGAACACCTAATCAGAACATATATTCAAGAACAAAGAAAACATATGTTCAAAGCTTGGAACCGCTATTCAAATAGGAATCAACATCTGTTGAAAGCTAAAGACTGTTGAAGACCAAAGCACTGATGAAGTCAAAGGTTCGATCAAGAAGACCAAACATGTGTATGGCCAAACAGATTTTTGGACAACTCCAATAGAGGATAGCTTAGACAGTGGTTTGTTAATGTTATAGTATTTATCTTGTAACAGTGTTTAGACTACTTTAAACGGATGATAAGATTTGCACAGATGTTGGTAACATCTATGGAATCTTTTCTGTTTGCAATGTTAGATGTCACTATCAGGGTGATGTCAGCCAATCACGGAACAGAGCTTTCGTGCTTAGTATAAATAGATCACACACTTTAGTGATCTATTTATCACACACATCATATTTTCTCTTGTACGAAGTGTTTTTTTTTTTACGTGATCAGCTAAGAGGGAGTCTGTAGAGTCAATCGAGTTGTAAAACATTTGAATTCTTTGAGTTTAATGAAAAACAATCATTAATGATAACTTCCTATTTGTATATTTTATTGTGATAGTCAATATTTGTTTGCAAATATCAAACTCAGTTTCTAACGTATATGGTGTATTAAAACTAAATCTCTTAGGTTAGTTTTAGACCCCTACTAGACTATTTTGGGGTGGTGTGCATACGCAGTAAAGTGTTTGAAGTTTAACATGTTTTCTAGCCGAGATGCCGTTAGTAATTTTTTCAATTCCTCAATGAAATATTTTAAAGTATAATGTTTGTTTGAAAATCGAATCAGATATATGAAAACATTGTGAAGGTAAAGTCTAAAGGGCAACTTTACCCAAAAAACAATAAAGTCTAAAGGGCAAAGTTTTCCTAAGGAAATGCTTTGTTGTGTATGGACATTAGCGATGGCTAATAGTATAAGTGTATGTTGTGTTATAACGGAGGTTAGCAACGATAAACGGTATTAACGGGCGTTGGCGATGGCCAATGGTACGAGCATGCTACAGGTAGTGCCTTCGTCTTTTCCTGGCACATTAAAGAGCATTAGTGATGGCTAACGATATGGAGTGATGATGATCATTCATGAGGTTAACATAACCTCCATGTTATGTTATGTTATGCTCAGCTATACTCAGCTATGTGATGCTTTGCTATGCTATGCTATTCTATGCTATGCTATGTGTCACACCCCAACCGATGGCGGAATCATCGGGGCATGGCACTGAGCAAAACAGATTGTCCAGAAGTTTCCATAACAATTATCATTACCAATTAATTTAAAATAACATGTCCCATACCATGTCTTAAAAGGTAACCAAATTATTACAGAGAAAATCTAGGCAAATAGTTCTATTCCGACAACTTAGGTTTACAAAATTGCCCTATTGTTTATCTGCTTCTAGAGACTCCTGTTTTCAGATCTACAGACAACTATTTGTTGGGCTCTAGAAGCTTATTCTAGCCTCGCTTTCCTAGCAGATAAGCATCCTAATTACCTGTCACATACGTTAAAATAAAAGTCAATACACATAGTGTAAAGGCGAGTATACAAGTTTGATAATAGCATATAGAGTTCGAAATAGTTTACGCATAACCAGCACGTACACAGAGGAAAACGAAGCATGTTAATTATCGACACGGATCTATCGATACCAATGACTGCGGGTTGACTGCCCAAGGTAGTTCGCAATACATGATCACCACTGTAATCTATGCAAGTAATTGTCCTTAACAACCCCCGCATGAGCGGGTGCTGAGTCCAAACTATAGTACTATCGTCGTTAAGGCAGGTAGACAACATTCCAGGTGTAAACATAACAAATAAGCATTCATTAAGTCATGCAATACATGCCGTAACGGTTAGAGTTTAAAATGTTGTGTAGTGTGTTGGATGTGATTTCGTATAAGTAACGTATGTAACACCAAAAAGTGCTTAAAGCAAAAAGGGATCGAGTATACTCACAACGGTTGGATGGATTGAAGGGAGCGCTTGAGAGAAATGTTAGCCTGAATAGTACGATAGCGTAACGATAAGTGATTCGCAAAACAAGAGCAAGTGTTGAGGGGTCGAATGGTAGTTCAGTCGGATGATAATCCGATTGGACGGCCAGTTCGTGCGGATGACAATCTGTTCGGGTGGTCATCTGGTTGGGCGGTAGTCCGGTCGGATGACTATTCGAGTGGATTGTTTCTTCCTATGAGAAGGATGTGTTTGTGTATGAATTGTTTGACTTTTGAAGTTTTTGTTGTAGAATTTGAAATCATTGAAGTACCTTTACCTTCCAAGTCGGTCGATCGGACGGTCGTTCGATCGGATGTCCCTCCGGTAGGTTGACACTTCAGTGAGAACAAGTCCACCGCAGGATGTCACTCGATCGGACAACAGTTCGATCGGGTGGCATTCCTAGTGCATTGAACATGTTGAAAATTGTTAAGTGTTAAAGCCCAAGTATCTCATGATCTGAAGAGTAATCCGGTCGGATGGTAGTCCGATCGGACAGCAATTCGTTCAATACTCAAACTTCAAGTAGTGATTAAGTGTGGGACCCATAGTGCAAGCCGATCGGGTGGCAGGCCGTTCAGGTGGCTGTCCGTTTGGACAGTAGTCCGGTCAGACGGCACCCTGTCCTGGTCGTCCCGTTCGTCTTACACTTGGTTGTTCTCGATTGTTTGTCTTTTTATCAAGGTTTTTTTATAGCGAGTCCAACAACAGGAACTTTGCCAATACTTGGTTCTCCTGACCGGACGGGAATCACCCCTACCCGATTAGTGAACTGTTCAAGACGTAGTTCTTGTCTAACCCAGAATCGATGAGCCTCGTGGATAGGATCGGATCTAAAGCTAATGTAACCACAGAATGAGTAGTACGTCGACACAAGGCCCGATTCTATCAGTTTTGAGTGCATTGAGTGTAAAAGAGTTGAAAGAAAGTTAGAAAACCATCTTTCAATCCTTTTCTTTGTGAAAATGTTTAGATCTATGAAAGATCTTTGATAGTTTATGTGGAAATCGGTTAGATCTAAGTTGTTCTTAGTGGATTGAGGCCAAAACATGAAGTTCTTCAAGAACACATGCTGACATCATCCTAGAACACTCGAATCTTGGTGATTTCATGGTTAAAAGTTAAAATCTAAAAGATAGAAAGGTGTAGGAGTGCGTGTAGATCAAGAAAGTACAAGGTTTAGGACGAGATCTTACCTGGTTTGAGAGAAATCGAAGAAAAGGTGAAGAACACGTGCTGCTCGGACAGAGGATTTCCAAAAGTAGAAAGTTTGAACGTGACATTGATATTTATAGGATTCCAAAAGAGGAAAGGGTGGTTCGGTCGATTGACACCACACCCGGATGTCGGGTCGGTCGGATGGCACACCGACTGGATGGCAATCCGGACCGCTGGCATCTAGTTCGAGTGCGCGACGCGACGATTTTTGATATTTCGATTTCGATTTGCGAGCATGGTGATGCGATAGAGTTTTCTTTTCAAATTACTTTTAATCCCAACTACTCATATCTTGGGCTATCTCTTCTCCACTAATTATCATACTATATCTACATACAATCGTCCTTATTTCCTATTCGTTTTGCGATTGCGATTCGATTGCGATTGAGTTCGATTGTGATTGAGTTCGATTGCGATTCGATTGATTACCACACATAAACATAATTAAACATGCACAAGTAACACATAAGGCACACACACACGTATATTAACCACCAAAATGCATAATTCGAGTTTGCAAGCGCAATGTTGATTAGATTAGTTTGATTAGCGTTTATTTGACTTTATCGCATTGTTACTTCCTACTATTCACAGTCGTAAAGCGATTTGTAGCGATAGATATTTGATTACTGTGATTTAACTAATTACTCCACATAATACAACTAACGTAAAGCATAAAATAGACTATTATACAGTCAAAGAAGTCAAAACAGGGATTGGGCAAGGAGAGACAGATTGCAATTAGAAATCTTTTCTCCCTTTGACTTCGATCTTGACTTTGACTTTGACTTTCGAAACACGGGGTGTTACACTATGCTAAAGGGACTCTCTAGGTTTAATACTATGTTTGCAATGGGTGAGTCCATACTTAACTAATGTTAGGTTTCTTGACACCTTCCTTGGTTATCACCCTAATGCTTGTTTCCGAGTTTCCTCATGCAGCGCCCCAAATATTACTAACTAACAACACCCAATAGGGGTATCATAAGCCTGAGATGTTAGGATCTAAGTTTGGTTTTGATTGTGATTTATGTTTGAATTAAGATGAACAATGAATGAGTAGTGCAGCGGAATATAAATGGAAACAAACTTTTGACAATCAAACAGGAGAATTGCTTTCAACACACATTTTCAACAATGAACCGAATGCTTAAATTTATTCCAAACACCAATTACAATTGCATGTATGCAACAAACTCCCCCTCAGCCTGAGCTCAGTGATTTGTTCAAACAGGAAGAAGATGGTGAAGAGCTAATAGAACAGTACAGGGTACTGTTCTATTAATAGGCACGAACAAACCACTGAAGCATCTAAGCTGACGTCACCATGAAAGTGACATCTAACCTCCTAACAAACTCTAACATCTGATCTATACAACCACTGCTATGCTAACAACTGTTATACATTACATTTCATAAAGACAAACTAAACTACTGCTGAATCTTTCCACTGATGTAAATCCAGCAGTACTTGATATAACCTAGCAGTGCTTGACTTCAAGGCAGCAGATTGAATAGCAGGGCTTTAGTCTTCATTAGTCTTTGACTTGATCAGCAGTTGTAGGTCAGTAGTTGTACCGATCAGTGATTTGGAGGTCAGCAGATGTTGAAACCACTTTCAAGGGGAGAGACTTGATGACATAATATCTGCTTATTCTGGATCCACTGCTCTGATCCAGTTTTGGCTTTAATTATCTGTTCCTCTGATAGGGTTCAATCCCAACAATCTCCCCCTGGAACAGATAATGCCAAAATTCTTCATTATTGGAAGATCTTTATTGCCTCATCAACAGTTCTCTTATTTGCCCTTTGAGTTGTAGCTCAAAGGCTAAGTCATCTGTGTCATCCTCATCCCTGTAATGGAAGATCAAGGAGATCCTGCAAATCTTCAAGACTTAGGCCAAGTGCTTGTTCCCTTGTTATTTTCTTCACTTCTCCGCTAGACTTGATCATTGCCAGTACATGGTTCTGTTTGTCAGTTTTCCACTTTAGTACTTTTGAGTCTGGTGGGTTTCTTGGGAGATTTTTATTAGATGAGGTGTTTGATGATGTTGGCCTATTGACGACTGACTGAGCAGTACTTGCAGGTTGATCCAATCCAAGAGTTTCTACAATCATCTTCTTAGTGCCCTCTTTTACAAGGTCATCACCTGCCATTAACTCTTGTATTGTTTCTGCATCCAACTATTTTTGTTGCCTTCTTTTATAGATGGCTGCACCAGCTGGAGCAGTAGCTCTCCTGATTTGTAGCTTTGGTGGTCTTGTTGAAACCTCTACTTCAGGGTAATCAGGTTTTTGTGGAACATTAGGATCTTTCTTCCTTAATTTATCCAACCTTTTGTAGGTGGTCCTGACTTTGTCTTCTTTCCATCTCATCACTTGATTTATGGACCCATAATCAGCAGCAGATAATTCCTCTTTCATTCTCCTCAGCTCTACCTTTTTATCAGGTACATTCCTTTTGTACTTTGCCCAATCAGGAGGAGTATGTTTGACTTTGTTTTTGATCATGTCTTGAATCCTGGCTGCTTCACTTTCGAGCTCAGGAATGGTCCAGTCTTTATACATGTGTCTTTCTCCCTTGTATTTCTTGTGAGTCGTGATATTTTCAACATAATCTTTTCTCAGGGATTCATCTGCCTTTTCTGATATCTGCTGGCACACATTCTTTGCAAATTGTTCCAAAGATCTGACTTGTGTGAGCAAGAATTGGTAGTTCTGTTGAATTTCTCTATCAGATTTCCCTTGTGAATTTCTTTTAGAGATATCCTCTGCTTGTTTAGCTTTGACTTTCAAATATTCTTCAATATTATTGGGCCTCCTGGGATATCCTTCAACAGATGGTAATCTCCTTTTTACAGGGTCATCCTCATAATAAAAGGACTTGATTTCTTCTCTGACTGCTATAAGTTCAAGAAAAAATTGAACACCTGCAGGAGCTATTGGCTTTTGGATCTGAGCTGATGAGAGAGGAACAGGGTTTGTTATGGTAACAAGTGATAGAGATTTTGAAGATTTTGGTGGTGGTGAAGTATCATCATCTTTTAGAATTAGCCTTCTCCTTTTTGGTTGAGGAGAGACTGATGATGTTTTGGGTGGATCAGTGGTGGTGATTTGAGTGGTAGAAGGTGGCTGACTGACAGTTGTTGAAACAACTGGTGTTTCAACCACTGTTGTCATTATAACAGATGTTGTAACATCTGATGTCTTCTGCTTTTTAGCAGGAGATGATGGTAGTGAGGCTGTTTTTGGTGGTGAAGTGATTTTTGGTGGTGGTGGTGGTAAAGCAGTGGTTGTGGTGTGTGTTGAAGTGGTGTGTGTTGAAGTGGTGTGTGTTGGGGGGATGGCAGGTGTTTGGCCAACAGTTGTTGAATCTACTGAAGTATCAGTAGTTGTTGATACATCAGGTTTTATAACAACTGTTTGGGTGGAAGATTGATGTTGGGGGCTTTTGGACGGTGGTTTGGGAGTATGCTTTATGGGTCTGGATGGTATGGATTTGGGTTCCCTCACTTTTCTAGTGGGATTTCTTTTTGGCTCAGGATTTTTAACATCCTTTGGCTCAGAACAACCCTGCGCATTCAGCTCCATATAAGCTCTTTTCTCCTTATTCCACCTGGACAAGTCCTTTGCCTCTCTGTCCCTTTACACTTGCTTTTGCTTCATCAAGTGCATTTGTGGTAACATCAATCTTTTTGCTACCATCTGGCAAGGGAATCCTTTTAGTCATGGCATCTTTTTCTGGTTCAATATAAAGACCATCTATTCCCTTCTTCTTCCACTCCTGGATTTTCTCCCCCTTTTTGGCATTATCTGGGGGTAGTTGATCAATGAAGAGAACAGTAGGAAGAGTAGTGCCAGTGGTGTTCAAGATATGGGCCTTTATAGCCTTGATGTCTGCTTGAGTATTTCTAAACCTGGACTCCATTTGTTTCTCAGCTCTTGTACATGTATTGCATGTTGCTGATCAGCCATATGTCTTTGTTGTTGGAGCAGGGGTTGAAATAAACTCCATAACTCATTTGCAGTAGGTGCTTGTGGTGGAGCAGGTGCTTGAGTTGGAACAACAGTGGGTTGCACCTTTTGAACTTTCAACAACTGTTGCAGCATTTCTTTGATTTCTGCAACAGAGGTATCTAGTTTTTCAACTCTATCCGTCAATTCTAGGTACTTTAAACCATCACCCAACTTAATGGGATCATCTGATTTCCCACTAGCAGTGGTTGTAACAGTGGTTGATGCAGGGAGTGTACTCCAAATATCATCCACTGATGCCCCTTTTTCTTCGTTCTGGGGACTTCTTCCTTCAACACTTGATAACCTTTTGATGGTACCAGTGGTCAAAACAAACTCACTAGTGGTTATCAGAGGTGCTATAGAAGGAAATGCCTCCAAGGAAGTCTTATTGATGTAACAACTGTCCAAATGTAAACCAATGGGTTCAACACTTCTAGTGGCTGCTTCACTTGGACTACCACCAAGAGTTACTTGTAACTCAAGGGGTGTAACCTCCTCAGGTTGTGTTGGTGGGTTAGCAATGATTGATACATCAGACCCAGTCATTTGTTGAGGTATATTCTCATTGACAGGTGATTGAGAAGGACTGGTTTGTGCCTGGTTCAAATCAAGAGCATCCAACAAGATTTTTGTTTGTGGGGGAATTGTGGAGGTGAGGTTGGGTGTAGAATTGGCCCCGGGCATTGGGTTGTGGATGATGGAAGCAAGTGATTCCAAAGCATCATATTGAGGATGTTAGTGCACAATGTCTAAAGCCTACGTCTTAGTCTAGATCATGCTTGTATAGGGTCTAGGGGTCTAATATGTCAATTATGTATAGTGCAGGGGTTAAGTCTAAAGCCTACGTCTTAGTCTAGATCATGCTTGTATAGGGTCTAGGGGTCTAATATGTCAATTATGTATAGTGCAGGGGTTAAAATGTAAAGTTTATGGTATTGACAAGTGATTCCGCTTGAAATGACATAGTGTCATTTCAAGCGGAATTAGAGTAGTATATATATGTGTAGTTGTTTCTCGTTTGGCACGGAATCACGAAGTTGTAACCGAACTGCTGCCGGATTTTCAAGTGAATGTTAATGAGAAACAAGTGTTAAAAGTGATATTCTTCTGTTTTCTACTCATTTCTCTCTGATTCAACACTGTTTGTTTGTTTCCGCCACTCAAACAGTGGTATTTTGACACTGATTGACTCATTAGATCGTTAAATCGGTTCTACAATTGGTATCAGAGCCAGTTATGAGCCAATATACCTAAATCAGAGCATCTTTCTTACACTTTTTGGATTTCTGGACGTTTGGACGGACAAAATGGACTGAGTTTT
This sequence comes from Helianthus annuus, assembly GCF_002127325.2. Lineage (NCBI taxonomy): Eukaryota > Viridiplantae > Streptophyta > Magnoliopsida > Asterales > Asteraceae > Helianthus > Helianthus annuus. The sequence continues at coordinate 197,361,047 of NC_035448.2, read as the reverse complement.
TGATATAGTGTGTAAAAGTGACTTTTAACAAACCCTTGAAAGTATCAGCTTAAAATTCGGCTTAAAAGTGGTAAAAAATGGACTGAAACCTGATTCCGCTTGAACGAGGGATTTGTGATTCCGCTTGACATTTCAAGCGAAATTAGGTATTTTGTCTGAAAATAGGAGATTCCTCTTGAATCTGTGATTCCGCTTGAGGAGTTATCTGATTCCGCTTGTGTTTTGATTCCGCTTGAGTGAATTATCTTGATTCCGCTTGAGATTTCCTATTCCACTTGAAACATATTATTACTTAAAATTCTGATTTCGCTTGAAAAAACTAATTCAACTTAAAATCATGGTTTGAGTGTGAAAGTCCATTTCATTCGTGATATTTCGTTTGAAGTTCAGTTTGTGTAGAAAGTGTTTTCAGTAAAAGTCACCAGTTTTTCAAAAGTAAACATTTTTCGGTAATCAAATCTCTAAAAATGGAAAACCAAGATTTCTACAACTTCTTCGCGGGTAATGGAATGACGACAACACAGAGTCCAGCAAGTATTGTTCAGAACATCAATATGGAAAACGAATTGGGAACAATGCAAAAGCCTCCCAAGCTGATGAACCTAGATGAATATGCAGGATGGTCAGGCAGATTTAAGAACTGGGTTCAGGCTAATCACTTCGAATGCTGAATGAAGATTGAGAAGAAGTACGTTCCACCGGTAGATGGTTTGGGTTTAGAAAAGGGTATTGGAAGTCTGACTAAAATAGAACAAAATGATTTCAAAACCGAGAAAAAGATGATTAGTATCCTCCAGCAGGCTATCAAAGAGGATATTCTGGTGTTGTTGCAACATGATGATAATGCACAATCTATATGGCAGTCGTTGAAGTTAAAGTTTCAAGGTAGTGTGTCCATGATCAATAGCAAGAAGGCTTTGATCAAGAAAGAGTTTGATATTTTTACTGGCATGAAGGGTGAAACTACAAAGCAACTGATCGAAAGATATTGCCATTTAGTAGTTGAGATGAAGAGATTGGAAATCACAAAGACCAATGAGGAGTGGATTGATAAGTTGTCTGATGCATTGCCTTATGATGAGTGGGGCACTTACCTGATGATGTTGAAGAATTCTGATTTTGTGAATCTGAATCTTAGCTCGTTCATAGAAAAGATTGAAGCTCATGAGTTGGAGTTACTAAAGATCAAAAAGATGAACTCAGCGAATGTTCAACAGGATATGTCTCTGTACTACAAAGGCAGCACTCCAGCAACTACAAATATGATCAGAAGCTAGGTTTTATGGAAATTACTGGTAGAAATAGTCATTATGGACCTGATCAGAAGCTAGGTTTTGACAAGTCTAAAGTAACCTACTTCAAGTGCAAAGAAAGAGGCCATTTCAAAAGAGAGTGCCCGAACAGAGAAGTGAATAATCACCAGAATCCATTCACGAATGATTACTACAGACAGGCAATCTACCACAGGCCGAATCAATAACCTGTAGTTCAAAGACCACAAATCAAGAACAAACCAGAGAAAGCTCTCATTGTGAACCAGGATGACGAGAAAGTTGCTGAGGGATTCAGCTGGGATAAATACATCCCTGGAAGTGATGGACAGGCTATGATGGCTGAGATAGTAGAAGAGCCAGAGATTGTTGTTGAGCCTGAAGTGGTTGTTGAAGATGTTACTATGGATAGTGTGGCTGACATTGAGGAGTTAGCTGCAGAAATTTATTACTATCAGTCTGAGCAGGAGGTATTAGCCAGTTCTTTGAAATCTATCATGCCTCCTAAAGTTTTTGAATCTTTTGCAGGTTTCTTTGAAGAACCGACAACTGGATTGTGTCCACGATATGAGGAGAAGAAAGAGTCTGTCGAAGAAATGATCGATGTGACCAAAGAAATGACCGAAGACACTTTGAAGGAAATTGCTGACAGGGCTCTCATGGCGAAACTGAAAGAGGTAGACACAGAACTTGTGAAACCCGAGTCTGTCGGTACCGAGTCAGTTCAAAAGGAGTCAGATCAGGAGTCAGGAATTGAGGAGGTCAAATCTGAGAAAGTGTCTGAGTCAGAGTCGAAAGATGTTGGTAAACAGGAAGTGAAAACTGCTCATGAAGCAGAGATTGTTGAGAAAGTGAATTCAATGACTGAAACCCCATGCCAAAAGTGTTTAAAACCTTGCATGGAGTGTCTTGAAAAAGACGCTAAGTTTCAGGAATTGAAACAACACGCTGACATGTTAAAATTTGATCTAGGACAAATCAAAGAGGCATATGATACACTGGCCAGATCCATTAAAATGATTCAAAAAGAAAGTGTCGAAAATGATAAAGCCATGAAACTAGTAAAAGCAACACTTTTTGATAAACAAGTTGTAACATACCAATTTTTATCATATGAATTATAAGGTTTGGTTAAATTTATTAGCCACTAGTAACTAGTAACTAGTTTATTTTTAATATAATTATTCAACCCAAATAGTTTAAACACTATTTTATATAGTTGGTTAATATAATTAATTGGCCTGTATACGGGTGACCTTTCTAATAAAATAAAAGTCTATAAAAACTTATATTATTAGACGGGTAGATTACAGGTAAGTTGACCACTAGAAATATGAAGTACCTGGACTGACTCAGGAACCATTTAATAATTAAACCTACTCTATTTTTAACTTGGTTCAAATTGTAGACAAAAATATACTCGTTCTAAAAAAAAAAACATATTCATTATTTTGTAACACGTCATATTTTAGAAAATTATACGAGCCAAATAAAGTAAAGCAGTTAAATTAATTAATAAAATATATAATAATGAAAACTTGTTTGCAGTCCCATCTTACTTTTCGTGTTTCATTTTATTTTTATAATAATAAAAACCAAAATTAAAGTTCATGGTAGAAGTATAATGATATACATCAAAACTAATATATATTTCATGAATGTGAATATGACTAAAAGAAAGTTGTAGAGTGCATGAGGTGTTTATCCTCAAAACACTATACGTGGCTTTCAAAAATTAAAATAATATTAAAAAATTAAACAACAAATCAGATTCTTCTAAGTGAGCATATACGTGTAACTTGATGAAGAGAGATCAAACTTACATGGCCACTATAAAAAGGCATAAGCTCTTCAGAAGAAAATTTGTCATTTCCTCTTTCTTTCATCTTTCGTCCACTCTCTTCATGTAGATACATTTTTATTATTATTAACTACTCTATAATAATAATAATAATAATAATAATAATAACTTGCTTCGTTTTATGTGTTTTAACTCCCGATCACCGCTATCCTTTCCGATTGATCTGAGTCCCATAACGCATGTCAAGGCTCTGCCCGACTAAGTTCGTTTGGGTTCTGTCTCGGGACATCGGGACAAGGTTGAATTAGGGGTACTATACTTACCACAAGTGTATTATATATTTTTCTATATCTTAAAAGTTATACCCAAAATTTATACCAGGAGTCCTTCTAGTTGAACCCTAAAGTTACACAGTGAGTCCATTCCTTTTTCCCACCATTCTACTCTCTTTTTATAAAGTACCCAAAACTATTACTTATTATTTATTAGTTCTATTTTATAAACAAACTTTCATCAAAAGTCATGCCTATTATTTTATTTACCCAATAGGGAACCATAGTTGAGACACCCAAGTAAACCTGCACAAATCCTAAAATTTTCATAGCAATCAGAATCAGGATCAGAGCCCCTAAAACTCAAGGGGGGCAAAACCTAGTTGACGATTATCTTCATAAAAACGTTGTCTAAATACTATTGGCCGAATTGTCGACTCAGCTAGCCTACTCCTAAGCGTGGCAACCCTATGGTGAAAGGCGACCTGTCGCGCCACGCGACAGGAACAAGGGGACCCCTCGCGTGGCGCGAGGGGGACTAAATTCCAGCTATAAATAGTAGAGGTTGGGACTGGCTTCTGTGCGTTGGTTCGACGAAGAAATTCGCTTCAGGCACCGATTTCTGTTCTGTTTATCACAATTAACACACACACACCTCGAAATTCTGCCGCAATAACAGGGTAATAACTCGATCGCTATTACGATTCATTTTCCGAGTAATCAATATATCCAAAGAATGTCTAAGTGCCGCCCATATTGGGTTATGCTTTGTCGTTGTCGATAATTCGATAATGAGTTGAAGCATTGTACTTTGTCGTTGTCGATAATTCGATAATGAGTTGAAGTATTATACTTTGTCGTTTGTCGTTAATACGATAAATGAGTTGAAGTATTGCACTTTGTCATTTATTGGGAAAATTTGATCTCGTGAGTTATCGTAAAAGCTGTATTGATCATTAACCCGGTTTTTGTGAAATTCGTTAAGGTTGATTTAGGTTTTACACCAATACGTATTCCATTCTGTTAAACTTACCAAAAATACTCCCAACTACACCCTTACAATCAAACAAACTATTAAATCATCAGAAGATCCAGAATAATAAAGTGCATGCTTAATTATCGGAAGAAATAGAATCAAGAAGTTTGTTAAATCCTGCATGCTGATTTGTGAGTCATTCTCTTTTTATCAACTGTTTTACAATACTCCAAATCATTTTTCAGAGTTATAATTACAGTGATTAAGTTTATGTAATCACCAAATTACAGCCGGTATGTGGGGTATTGTGCACAGTATTGTTATCATTGTTTCCTTCACATTAGGTGGGCGAGCCTAATTGTGACATACGTCACTCATTGGGCCAGCCAATGGTGATATGACCACAGTCACAGAGCTGGTCTGTGACAAATACCTATTCTTGAAATGTTGGTTGATAATAAACATATGTAAAAACTCTTAATACTGTAAATTATAACAAATGTGTCGTTTTCAGTAAAATGAATGAACTCACTCAGTATTTCCCGCTGACAAAACCTTTTTAAAACGCGTTTCAGGTAATTACAGTAGACTGGAGTAAGGATTGGATCCGGCACTAGAAGACTTCAAGAAGTGGCTTATTTTATTAATTAAATCAACTTAAGAAATATTGTTTTCATTAAAAGCTACCTTTGTAAAAGATGGAATTTATTCCATCTATTTAAATAAAAATCCGGTGTTTCTAAACTCTGATATTTTCCTAACTCACGGTCCTGATGAAATTTCCGCTGCAATGTTTTTCAAAATAATCACCGGTATCACTGGACTGCTCGCGACTTCCGATTCCGGCCAGGATGGGATCGGGGGTCGTGACAGTAAAAGGTGGTATCAGAGCTAAGCCACTGCTTTAAGCCTATAAGTGTTGTGATAACAATACTTAAATAAAAGAGTTAGGAGATTGCTATTAACTGGTAGCACATTTGACAGAAATTAGACTTGAACATAAGAAAAGATGCCTTAGTATGAGCTAAGCCACTTGTTTACGCAAATAGGTGTTATAATAATACCTAAGCTTAAAAGGAAATTTAGAAACTTAATATTATCTGATAACATTCTGAATGATATTTAGACTTGAACTTAAGAATTTTGCCTTAAAATAAACTTTAAGGTAAATTACTTATATAAGGATAATGTAATGAATACTGGTATGTCATAAGAATAACGGTTAGCAGACAATAGCACTTAATTGCTATTTATTCTTGCTTATTGATATTATTTGGTCTAGAATAAGATATGTTATGGGAATACAAATTTCCTTGATTCTGGATAAAAGTCCTAATAAAAGAGACACTTTTAAAATCTTGAAAAGATACTATTTATGGGAAATAGAAAATTTTCTCCGGCAAAACTGGGTATAGAGTAGCAGACTCTCCAGCTTGTCCGGATATACTGAAATTGCCTCTCCGGCGCGAACCGGGTAAGATGGGGTATATAAAATGTCAAACAAGTGACAAGATTTCCCTAAGTAAGTATCATGACCTGATATCAAACTTGTTTTTAAAATAAGAATCTGTTAAATACATTAACCTTATAAAGGGTATGTATATTACAGCATGTGAAATATATGATTATATAGATATGTATATCTATAAGAAATTCCAAAAGCCATAATAATTGATAATTAAGAATCAAGCACAAATATATGTGTCAATAATAAATCAAGATTCCTTTATCAAGAATCTCTTACCTATATCGATATCAAACATTATTTTGTTTGATCATCTATCTCGTAACTCGTGCAACAAACTAATACTGGAAACCCATTAAATTGGGACATCATCAAAAATATAAGAATTACCAATACGTTACCATAAATTATTAACGCCATAAATTATGAACGCAAGTAAGAAGCATGTAAAGTTGTGCTAATGCACAAGAAAACACATGAAACTTAAATTATACGTCCACAGACGTCAAAGTTTATCACACACAAACTTCCAAGGCAAGACCTTTGAAAAATATAAATTAGGCACGATGACACCAATATTAATTCCGTCGGTAAAAGTACTACTAATCAAAAAGCGGTATTTTGCCATATGATCCTACAACCGACATAAATCTCGCTGAGGTACGTTGTAACAAGATTTCACAATTATCGGTGCACAGTATAATCAGAGTCATAATTATCCTCACTACAAAAGGAGTCATATACCTTTGCAAATTCCCTATTTTATTTTTCAACATTCCCTGGTAATGTCATTTAACAACAATTACCACAAGAAATTCCAGCTAAAGTTTTTATATTTCTTTTCGTTGAAATTCTGACTTTTACATATAAAAAGTTGACTTTCGCATTTCTACTTCCTCTAATAGTCGTCATATCATGAGGATTTCTTTCATAGTAGCAAATATTGATTTATTTCATTTCTTGGTAAATCCACACGATACACATGCACTATTTGTTGCATGTGGTTCATTTGAGTTATAAGACCCTAGGAAGGCATCCTTTCAATTTGTTTTATCAAAAGTTCAAATATCGTTCCGCTATACTTGATCTTTGCATTGTAAACCGCGTTTTTACAAAGCAATGACTCTTTTCAATGAATTTATTGAAAAACTCGATTTTCTTTTGAAAGGGATACATGGTTTCTTTGTGATCATGTTTGAACTTTCTTATTAAAACTCGTTTTATCCAAACCCAGTTAACTTGCTCGCAATACGTACTCAAATCAAAGTCCCATATGATGGATTGAAACCATCATATTCAAAATAGTCCTAACAAGCACTTCAATTCTCTTGAACCATAACATGCTTTCTTGGCCTTCGACTTCACTGAATTATTTCTTTAATCACGATCACTTTGTAAATGACATTTTCACAAAATTAAAGATTGCGCTAATCTAGGATTTAATTATTTATTTATTTATTTATATTGAATCCGCTTTATTGGTTTATTTTATAAAAGCAATCTTAACACAATTATATAATGATCCACCATTTCATGTCCTAAATTCCGTAGTCCTTACAACCAATCGAGCCTTTCGTGATATTTCTTACGTTATCATCATTAATCGAAAAACATTGTATAAACTTAATTGATTATATATAGAAACTTACAATATAGTATTTCTGTAATTAAAATTTTGTTAAAACCATTAAGGTAAAGAAATTATATTTTTACGTATAAAATTTTGTTTAAAGTATATTCTCATTTAAGTTTATGCATTTATTATTGACAATTAATATCAATTTTATTATTAGTAATATTATTGGTATTATTATTTTCAGATACTAGGATTATTGTCAAGGACAGGTATTGAATAGTCTAGCCTTAGTTAGGCATGGACTGGCCACCTATGCTTAAACAAGGCAGCACTAACCAATATCCGCCGTGATAATGACTAGTTAATTAAGTCATCATACTTATTTAGTAAATTTTAAATTATATATAAAAAAAAAAAAAATTTACTTTGTACTAAAAAGAGAAGACATATTTTTAGAAGGACGAATAAAATTATATAAATAATTATGTATCACATATTTTGTGATAACTATGTACTATGACACTCTAGCAAGAAAATAACCATATAAGAATAATATAATAGTCAGCGACTACATTGAATTAGGAGAACATTGTAATATATAAAGAATAGTCACCACAACATTTGTAACTACATTTTACAACGCTATATGGTTTCAAAATAAAATAGAATTGACCCAGTGTTATATAAAATATTTTACAAATATTTTTACCCCTTTTATTCACAACTTTCATTTAAACGTTATAAATAATAGTGATTCTTTACAAAATCATAATACTAAAATATTTTGTAAATGTAATCACTTCACTATAATATTTTGTAACCTATAAATATAAGTTATTTTACATAGTATAATACAATACTAAAATAATATCTATTTAAGAATAGTAACCATTTACAAATAATATATATTACATTTGCTTTAGTAATATAATATAATAGTTGGTCATGCCAAAACAACTTATTCTTTTTATATTTCCATCTCTTTGACATAATATGAAAAATATAGTTACCAATAATATACTATCACATTATTTCATCATTTAAAACAACTTGGAACTCTAATACACTAATTCTATTGTCCTTTGGTGTATCTTTGTAATTCACTCATCTCAACACATAGAATTTCTCATATCATAATTTACTATTTGACAAATCATTTTGAGCCCGTCAATTCTATGTCTTTCTCAATTTTCAATCAAATAAGATTCCTTTTGATAAAGAATTTTATTGATTCCAAAAGTCCTTCACATTTATTTTAAAATCTATTTATCATATATCTTTTGGCCTGAACCTAGTCATCTTGGAAATTATACCATTTCATCTCATTTCGTTTGTCATCGAATTCTTACACTAATTCAGTTGAACCATTGAGTCCTATCTATTGTACAACTCATAGTCACAAAATTTGATATTTTGATTTGGTATCATTTACCTTAATATTATTCTTTTCTATCAAAAAGTAACATAACTCTAAAAGAAATATTGTTTTTATTAACTAAAATATGACATAAGTCTAAAAGAAATATCGTAACCCAAATCTCGAGGACGAGATTTAAAACAAGGTGGGGAGGATGTAACATACCAATTTTTATCATATGAATTATAAGGTTTGGTTAAATTTATTAGCCACTAGTAACTAGTAACTAGTTTATTTTTAATATAATTATTCAACCCAAATAGTTTAAACACTATTTTATATAGTTGGTTAATATAATTAATTGGCCTGTATACGGGTGACCTTTCTAATAAAATAAAAGTCTATAAAAACTTATATTATTAGACGGGTAGATTACAGATAAGTTGACCACTAGAAATATGAAGTACCTGGACTGACTCAGGAACCATTTAATAATTAAACCTACTCTATTTTTAACTTGGTTCAAATTGTAGACAAAAATATACTCGTTCTAAAAAAAACATATTCATTATTTTGTAACACGTCATATTTTAGAAAATTATACGAGCCAAATAAAGTAAAGCAGTTAAATTAATTAATAAAATATATAATAATGAAAACTTGTTTGCAGTCCCATCTTACTTTTCGTGTTTCATTTTATTTTTATAATAATAATAAAAACCAAAATTAAAGTTCATGGTAGAAGTATAATGATATACATCAAAACTAATATATATTTCATGAATGTGAATATGACTAAAAGAAAGTTGTAGAGTGCATGAGGTGTTTATCCTCAAAACACTATACGTGGCTTTCAAAAATTAAAATAATATTAAAAAATTAAACAACAAATCAGATTCTTCTAAGTGAGCATATACGTGTAACTTGATGAAGAGAGATCAAACTTACATGGCCACTATAAAAAGGCATAAGCTCTTCAGAAGAAAATTTGTCATTTCCTCTTTCTTTCATCTTTCGTCCACTCTCTTCATGTAGATACATTTTTATTATTATTAACTACTCTATAATAATAATAATAATAATAATAATAATAATAATAACTTGCTTCGTTTTATGTGTTTTAACTCCCGATCACCGCTATCCTTTCCGATTGATCTGAGTCCCATAACGCATGTCAAGGCTCTGCCCGACTAAGTTCGTTTGGGTTCTGTCTCGGGACATCGGGACAAGGTTGAATTAGGGGTACTATACTTACCACAAGTGTATTATATATTTTTCTATATCTTAAAAGTTATACCCAAAATTTATACCAGGAGTCCTTCTAGTTGAACCCTAAAGTTACACAGTGAGTCCATTCCTTTTTCCCACCATTCTACTCTCTTTTTATAAAGTACCCAAAACTATTACTTATTATTTATTAGTTCTATTTTATAAACAAACTTTCATCAAAAGTCATGCCTATTATTTTATTTACCCAATAGGGAACCATAGTTGAGACACCCAAGTAAACCTGCACAAATCCTAAAATTTTCATAGCAATCAGAATCAGGATCAGAGCCCCTAAAACTCAAGGGGGGCAAAACCTAGTTGACGATTATCTTCATAAAAACGTTGTCTAAATACTATTGGCCGAATTGTCGACTCAGCTAGCCTACTCCTAAGCGTGGCAACCCTATGGTGAAAGGCGACCTGTCGCGCCACGCGACAGGAACAAGGGGACCCCTCGCGTGGCGCGAGGGGGACTAAATTCCAGCTATAAATAGTAGAGGTTGGGACTGGCTTCTGTGCGTTGGTTCGACGAAGAAATTCGCTTCAGGCACCGATTTCTGTTCTGTTTATCACAATTAACACACACACACCTCGAAATTCTGCCGCAATAACAGGGTAATAACTCGATCGCTATTACGATTCATTTTCCGAGTAATCAATATATCCAAAGAATGTCTAAGTGCCGCCCATATTGGGTTATGCTTTGTCGTTGTCGATAATTCGATAATGAGTTGAAGCATTGTACTTTGTCGTTGTCGATAATTCGATAATGAGTTGAAGTATTATACTTTGTCGTTTGTCGTTAATACGATAAATGAGTTGAAGTATTGCACTTTGTCATTTATTGGGAAAATTTGATCTCGTGAGTTATCGTAAAAGCTGTATTGATCATTAACCCGGTTTTTGTGAAATTCGTTAAGGTTGATTTAGGTTTTACACCAATACGTATTCCATTCTGTTAAACTTACCAAAAATACTCCCAACTACACCCTTACAATCAAACAAACTATTAAATCATCAGAAGATCCAGAATAATAAAGTGCATGCTTAATTATCGGAAGAAATAGAATCAAGAAGTTTGTTAAATCCTGCATGCTGATTTGTGAGTCATTCTCTTTTTATCAACTGTTTTACAATACTCCAAATCATTTTTCAGAGTTATAATTACAGTGATTAAGTTTATGTAATCACCAAATTACAGCCGGTATGTGGGGTATTGTGCACAGTATTGTTATCATTGTTTCCTTCACATTAGGTGGGCGAGCCTAATTGTGACATACGTCACTCATTGGGCCAGCCAATGGTGATATGACCACAGTCACAGAGCTGGTCTGTGACAAATACCTATTCTTGAAATGTTGGTTGATAATAAACATATGTAAAAACTCTTAATACTGTAAATTATAACAAATGTGTCGTTTTCAGTAAAATGAATGAACTCACTCAGTATTTCCCGCTGACAAAACCTTTTTAAAACGCGTTTCAGGTAATTACAGTAGACTGGAGTAAGGATTGGATCCGGCACTAGAAGACTTCAAGAAGTGGCTTATTTTATTAATTAAATCAACTTAAGAAATATTGTTTTCATTAAAAGCTACCTTTGTAAAAGATGGAATTTATTCCATCTATTTAAATAAAAATCCGGTGTTTCTAAACTCTGATATTTTCCTAACTCACGGTCCTGATGAAATTTCCGCTGCAATGTTTTTCAAAATAATCACCGGTATCACTGGACTGCTCGCGACTTCCGATTCCGGCCAGGATGGGATCGGGGGTCGTGACACAAGTGGAAGTTAATTTTCATCTTGACACAATCGCATCATTGAAGAAAGAGTTAGAATTAACTAAAATTGAAAATAAGCGAATCGATAAGAAATTATTGAGCTATGTTGCATCGTCCTATGTCCTTGAGCAGATTGTTCCACAACAGCCCAACGCACCACCGGTCTTTAACAGCGTTCCACCCCCAATGTGGAATCATTATACTCAAAAGTATCCAGATGGGGTGGAAGCTGCATTGAACCTCAAGCTGAGAACAATTGAGGATGAGTTGCCAGAGAGCATTGACGTTGCATTCTCTCCGTCTGACACAGACAACGAGTCACAGGTCATCAAGACTGTTGTCGACCAGGTGTTAGATGAAGAAAGTGATAACTCTGAGGTTGAAGTCATGAAATCTCATTCTGAGAAGTCTGTGTGTGATTCTGAAGACGAGCGTAACTTTTTAGACCGTTTCATACCGAAATCAGACAAAGGTGCGAATGATGATCCGATCATGGTGGTTTACACTATGATTGGAACTGACAAACTTTACTCTGATTTCGAGTATCCACTTCAAAACGCAAAGATTGAAAATGTTGAGAAGGTTTTCAAATTGGTTGAAATTGACATTGCTGAAGTAAACAACAAAGAATTCTTTTCGAAACCCAAAAATTCGTTTGTTACGTCACGTTCTAACAACTCGAGTAAGAAAGAGCGGGAAGGGAATGGTAACAACAAGAAAAATGGTAATAACTTTAAAAACAAAAGAATTGGTTTTGAGAAGAAGATGGCTAAGAAGGTTGTCAATCCAAAAGATAAAATGAATGATGTTTTTGTTGTTGGAGCAAGTGTGGATGATGAAAAGGAATATATTTTTAGTCAGAAAGCCGTTGACGATTTGAATGCGGCGAAGAAACTGAAAGAAGAGACGGTCAAATCAACTTTTGTCGAGTATGACAAAAGAGTTTGCTATCGCTGCAATGAGATCGGACACATGGCTAAACAATGCAAGAAAGTTTTTGAAAAACCTGTCGTTGTAAAACCTGTTGTTCAAAAACCTCGACCTAAGTCACCAATTGACAAAAAGGGTAAAAAACCAATGGTTTCACCAATTCGCATCTTGAAAAGAGGTGAATCTTTGAAGTCAGAAGATAAGCCAAAATCGACCATTGAGGTTGGCGAATCTTCAAAGACTCACAAGACTTCAAAGATTTATCCTAAAACGAAAGTTTTTGAAAATCAATCATGGGTTGCGAAATCAAAACCATCGGTAGAGGAGAAAAAGATGGAAAACATTTTGAAAAATGAAATAAAAGGTTTGAAAAACGATGTAGTTGAATTTGAATCTGAGCTTGATAAGTTTCTTGCAGAGTTTCCACCAATAAAAAATGAAGTAAAACCAAAAGTAAAAACTGATGTTTCGAATGTCACGTTTAACTTTCCAAAGATTGATGTGCTGTGTGATTTAGTATTTGGAAGTGTTTCAACTGTTAAAAAAGTCTTGGGTATCATTGTTTGAATGAGTTGCTGTAATGTTTGCAGGGGCTGCCCAGGTCTATAATTTCAAAATGGATCATGGACAGCGGGGCCTCAAGACATATGACGGGGATGCTTGCACTAATCTACGATGTAAAATCAATCAATGGAATTTACGTGGGATTTGCCGGAAACCATGGTGGCAGGATTGTGGGCCAAGGAACCCTGACGAATGGAGTCATTTCATTTGAGAAAGTGAACTACATCATAGAATTGGAAAACAACTTGCTTAGTATTTCTCAAATCTGTGAAAAATCGTTTACTGTACATTTCACGAAAAACGAATGTCTTGTTTTAAAACCTGGGTTTAAAATCCCTGAGGATATGGTGCTGTTGCACGCTCCACGAGAAAATGATTTATATATTCTTGACATGAGTGTCGCAGCACCAACCAATCATCAAAAACAATGTTTTGTGTCGAAAACTAAAGCAACAGAAAAGGAGTCAATTATGTGGCATCGTAAGATGGGCCACATTCATATTAGAAAAATGAATTTTCTGGTGCATAACGATTTAGTTGAAGGTGTGAATTTAAAGAATTTTCATTTAAATGATGATTGTGTAGCTTGTAAGAAGGGAAAGCAGACTCGGGAGTCACACCCACAGAAGTTACTGAATTCGATTAGAGTACCACTTGAGAGACTCCACATGGATCTCTTCGGGCCGGTCAATGTGAAGAGCATCAGTGGTGATTTGTACTGCTTGGTAGTCACTGATGACTATACCAGGTTTTCGTGGGTTGTGTGCTTGGAAAGAAAGGATCAGACGTTTGAGTCGCTGATGCTTCTGTTCAAAAAGATGGAGACACTGTATAAGCTGCCTATCCGAAGTATACGAAGTGACAATGGAACGGAATTCAAGAATAACAAAATGCTCGAGTTCTGTAATGAAAAGGGGATTCTTCATGAATTCAGCGCGCCATACACACCACAACAGAACGGCGTTGCTGAAAGAAAGAATCGCACCCTAATAGAAACTGCTCGAACGATGTTATCCGATTCCAAGTTACCGATTTTCTTCTAGAGTGAAGCAGTGGCTGCAACGTGTTACACTTTGAACCGCGTGCTCACCGTCAAGAAGTACAAGAAAACAAGTTTTGAGTTGCCACATCGTTACAAGCCAAATCTAGAGTTTCTGGAGCCATTTGGGTCTCCATGTACTTTTATTGATGAAAATGGTAAATTCGGTGCTAAATCTAATGATGGTGTAAGACCCTAAATCACATTTGACCATAAGTCGCAGCGGAAATACGTACCCTAAAATTTCATTCATTATAAACGTTTTGTCTTACTTGAAAGTCCACTTTAAAATATAACAAAAACATAACTTATCATCACTAAGTTACATATGTAAACATTCCCGTACAATCTATCTTGTGACTCGGTCTTCGATCGCTACTCCTTGTGAGGTTAATCCGTGATTCGTACAACCTGCACTCACCACATTCATTCATACATTAGCACACATTATATAAACAAGATTCATTAACGAACACTTCACTATTCGTCATTTTTTTTAAACTTTAAGCATTTCATCTGCGTATCCATTTCCTGGTGAGGCTTCAGTAATGTACCTGCATTACTTTTCATTCTCAAGGTACATCATTAAAAACGTTAACACTCAACATGTCTAAATCATGCTTACATACGTACTTACATACAAACATATATTCACATCTACATACATACATATCTTTCCTACAACTTTACATACATGCATACACTCATACATGTCTTTGCACATACATACATACACAATTACATACATACATATATACATACATACCTTTCCTACATCTTTACATACATGCATACATTCATACACATCTTTATACATACGTACATACACATCTACATACGTACATACCTTTCCTACATCTTTACATACATGCATACACTCGTACATACCTTTATACATACATACATACACATCTACATACGTACATACCTTTCCTACATCTTTACACACATGCATACACTCGTACATACCTTTATTCATACATACATACACATCTACATACGTACATACCTTTCCTACATCTTCACATACACCCATATCCACATCATCACGCACACTCGTGACATTATACATATATACATGCATACATCCCTACTTGTACACCTTTCAAACTCATACATGTCTACTCTCATACATACCGTCATATAACCACGTACTTGCTCACATACTTATAAACATACATCCATACCTAACTACGCATGTTCATACACTTAAACTTATAAAAACGTGGGTTAAATTAGTCGTACGTAACTTGAAACGCGTTTAAAACGAGTTCACGATACAAAACGGAGCAAACGAACAGTTTTCGCCAAGCAGCCACCCACCTATATATATACCTATGCCTTTCTACTTATTTCGCTCCATGTATATATACATACACGCTTATCGCATCCCATAACATTCTGTAATACGTTTAGAATACGTTTCGGGACTCCTTTTCGGTTACGGGACTGTTCTGTACGAATTCTGCACATTATACTGAACTGGCAGCTGATGCACGACCATGCGTCCAATCGCACGACCGTGCAGTGGCAACTGATGCACGGCCATGCATCCAACCGCACGACCGTGCAGTTCCTACGACGATGGGGGCACTGGCAGTGCACAAGCTAGTGCAATGATTTGCTCGAAATCGCACGACCATGCGGCCAAGCGCACGACCGTGCGCCATTTCGCTGCAGATCCGTTTCAATGTCCGAAAACGCTAAAACTTGCGTAACTTTCGAACCGTTTACCCGTTTAACCTCCCGTTTCCTCCCACATGCTTGTAAATTCACATTCTACCCTATGGACTTAAAATCTTACCTCTGGATTAAGGAAATTCTTAACTTACATACATTCGACTTATTACTATTTTCTAACTATTTGACCCGTTCATGCATACATCATCATAACTTGTTTGTTTTACCATAACCTCTTGTAAACATATTAATATCAGTGACGTCTATCATAAATTACTAAATTTTTGGATGTGTTACATCCTCTTAACACATTAATGTTCATATGCTTGTTTTGACCCGTTAAGGGTATTCGCGCATTTATTGGTCTATGACTAACCAAATCATCATCCCCACATCCATACTTGTCCAAAACATTACACTAATCGAATAACTTATTCCTAAACTACTTTTAAGATCGTTTACCCCAAAATTCCCATCGAGGGCATTTTGGTCAACTTTAATCCCATCATTTACGACGAAAGGCTTTAACACACATTTGACCTCAAGCATCATGTTTAATTAATCACAACACTTTATTACTTACTTGAACTAAGAAGTGATTACGGAAATCACTTACCTTATGCGTCCGTGCTCGCATCCGATTCCTTGCCTCTTATTGACCCGTTAACATCTCATGCTTGCGCCCGTCTCGACGTGATTCCTATACTTTCATTTCATCAAAATCACGCTCTTATTAGCATACTCATTTGTGCATGTTAACCATCATGTAAATCGCATCTTTCATACTTAACTTTCATTATTCATTCTTAACCAACATAACTCATATAATCATTTCCATATACGCTTAAATTCATGTAACTCATCATGTCATTACATTTAACGCGGATTGCTATAACATGTATCATACGACTTCTTATAATCCTACCTTTACGATAACGAGTCAAATCATGATTCTTATACTTAGTTGACTTTCAAAGTCAACTATTAACCATATTTAACTATCGATTTATCATCATATATTAGTAACATCATAATCGACTATACGGACAACACTATATACATTTTATCATACACTTGATGTGCGTGTACCACCTTTTAAGCATAACGTACAACTAATTCATACATGCATCTTCTAATTTCATACATAACCCATCAAAACCTACTACTAATCATCATGTTTCCTTTCCAATTAAACATCAAACATAGCATCATCATATTTCTCCTAATTCATCTAACAAGCTTTCATCATACCCACATAATACATCATTCTTTCAACAAGAATTAAACATAAATGGTGATTCAAGTCATCATCCTCACCATAGCAAACGGGTTTCACATCTAAACTTCAAATTAACACAAACCTTACATAACCCATGTTCTATATGATGTTTCTAACCCTTATACATGATCAATTTCATATTATCTCACGGATTAGAGCATAACCCACTTCACCCATGATCATCAATCTTAGATTTAAGACATACCTTATGATCCCCTCGTGTTGGTGATCATTAATCCATGCTCGGTTATGAGTTTAAGCATCATTTAGCCTTCCAATTTGATGATCTTTCATGTTTAGGGTTTGAGACTCCATGGGAGTCTCCTGATCGATCTAGAACACACACGAAGGTGTGTTTGTGTGTGTTGTAATTTTCTTTTAATAACACAACTTCCATCTTGTTCCACTTTAACCCCTCGGGTTTGCCTTTAAAACATAACCGACACTACCTTCATCATTTAATACTTTTGACCATACCCTTAACTAGGTTAAATAGCCTAGTTATTAATTTCATAACGTGTCATATATGAACACACGACAAATATTTACATTCTGATTTTTGGGGCGTTACAAGTCTACCACCCTTAAATGAGGTTTCGTCCCCGAAACCTTTCTTACCTTTATTTAACACCAATTATTCCTTCTCTACGTCCACTCGACATAACCACGAGCTCATCACCATGACTATCATCCAATTTCAAGAATCCATCCCAGAATTCTTATTAATGTTTCTTTCGTGTTTATTTCATCATTCATATCATTGACTTCTTCCTAACAATTCCATACCTTCCTTATCATACTTTCGCATATCATTTTCATTTCCTTGACCTGTCAATAACGGGTCTATATACATACTTCCTCAATCTGTAATCATACATACATTCGTATGATCCGTTCCCAACGGATCCACTACAATCATCCTATCTCTTAAGATTACATTCTACACATATATTATTTAGCATTTAGTTCTTGTTTTGTTACCACACAAAACTACTATTTCATGATCACATATACGCGCTTCACTTCAAAGTTAACATCATTCTATCTTTTCTATAACTACTTGTACCATACATACTCTTACGCTATCTTCCATTCACCTTGTTCATTCTACATTACTATTCCTCTTATTTCATGCATGATTTCGTCTACATAAGCCCACATGTCACGCAAAATCATTATACGAGAGTTTAGCGAATTCTCGAAATTTTCACTTCAAACCTTTGAGATTCATTCCTTAACAACATAATCTTCTTCTTAGGTCCACTGTTAGGAATCGAACATTCTGTACTATACCATACTCATTCCACCATACATTTTGTAGGGCGTTTTCAACTTACAAATTCATACTTATCTGACATAAATTAAAGCATTTTACTTACCTCGATTTCCTTCCATACTTCAGCGATCCGTATATCAGACCTGTCCACATTCTTCACGTGTACTAGCCGTACTAGACTAGATTTCATTCATCCGTGCAATGTGCCTTCACTCGTGCACAACCTCCACCAAATCGATGGGTTTCATCACCTCTAGGTTCCTTCTTGTGCGTACTTATATCATTGTCCGGGTATTAGCCCGTCATTCGTTTTGACTCCTAGTAGTCGATTACCAGCACTTTTAACACATAACTTATTCAAAACTTCTTTCTTTCATTTTAAAATTTAAAATTTAGGTTTGCGTGCCAATCCTGATCATTCTTTCATCCAGTTACTTTACATTTACTCACATGATTCGTTTGACACAACCATGGTCAAACCAATGACACATCGCGATGTGGGCTATTTTCATCATTTCTATATTTTAAGCTCGTCCTGCGTACACAATCGTAGCATCCCTACCTTTCATTATTTCTATGTTTTGAATCCGACTAGCGGTTTCAAACATTCCCTTCATGTATTTCATACTTTGAATCTGTCTCGCGGATTCAAACATCCCATTCATGCTTTTCATACCTTGAATTCGTCTCACGGATTCAAACATCCCATTCATGCCTTTCATACCTTGAATCCGTCTTGCGGATTCAAACATTGCATTCATACCTTTCCTTCCTTGAATCCGTCTCGCGGATTCAATCATTTCATTCATACATTTCATTTCTTGAATCCGTCTCGCGGATTCAAACATTTCGTTCATACCTTGTTGATCCGCACTTTCTTACGGATTCAACATTCTTCATTCTGAACAGGCATGTTTTTTTTTCATTCTTACATAGTACTCTCATTTTCCCGAGAGTCTTACTTCCCATTTCACCCACACGCCCGCCTGCTACCCAACTCTACCGGACATACCTGTAACAATTATCATGATCTCACGAACGTCGTACGTTTCTCGTGTACTAGCCAGGTACACAATACACATAGTAGTTTCGTGCCTTTATGCAATTGCCACCTTATGTCCGTAGACTTAGGTTTCGGCGCGTGTATCACTTTCAATACTTCATTACATACAATCCTTGTCTTTCATTCAAAATTTTCCTTCCTTTACTGAGTTTTACTATTACATATACCCACATATTAAATTCACGTACCTGGGGCTCATTTGCCTATTTGTCACTTGACGGTTCTAGTTATTCATCTTAAACTGCTTTCACGGATCATCCTCTTGAAACACTTATGCTTACCTTGCACATACAAAAACGTCAGTTTCTTCATACGTATACATAAGTACATACTTACATTAGCTTCTATCTTTGGATCTTGATCGAGTCATAGATTGTACGGGTTTCTTATCTCAAGAGCACACAAGTTTGAGTTCAAGTACTTACTTTCTCGTACTTGATTCCCTCAAACCAGGGCTCTGATACCAACTTGTAAGACCCTAAATCACATTTGACCATAAGTCGCAGCGGAAATACGTACCCTAAAATTTCATTCATTATAAACGTTTTGTCTTACTTGAAAGTCCACTTTAAAATATAACAAAAACATAACTTATCATCACTAAGTTACATATGTAAACATTCCCGTACAATCTATCTTGTGACTCGGTCTTCGATCGCTACTCCTTGTGAGGTTAATCCGTGATTCGTACAACCTGCACTCACCACATTCATTCATACATTAGCACACATTATATAAACAAGATTCATTCACGAACACTTCACTATTCGTCATTTTTTTTTAAACTTTAAGCATTTCATCTGTGTATCCATTTCCTGGTGAGGCTTCAGTAATGTACCTGCATTACTTTTCATTCTCAAGGTACATCATTAAAAACGTTAACACTCAACGTGTCTAAATCATGCTTACATACGTACTTACATACAAACATACATTCACATCTACATACATACATATCTTTCCTACAACTTTACATACATGCATACACTCATACATGTCTTTGCACATACATACATACACAATTACATACATACATATATACATACATACATACCTTTCCTACATCTTTACATACATGCATACACTCATACACATCTTTATACATACGTACATACACATCTACATACGTACATACCTTTCCTACATCTTTACATACATGCATACACTCGTACATACCTTTATACATACATACATACACATCTACATACGTACATACCTTTCCTACATCTTTACACACATGCATACACTCGTACATACCTTTATTCATACATACATACACATCTACATACGTACATACCTTTCCTACATCTTCACATACACCCATATCCACATCATCACACACACTCGTGACATTATACATATATACATGCATACATCCCTACTTGTATACATTTCAAACTCATACATGTCTACTCTCATACATACCGTCATATAACCACGTACTTGCTCACATACTTATAAACATACATCCATACCTAACTACGCATGTTCATACACTTAAACTTATAAAAACGTGGGTTAAATTAGTCGTACGTAACTTGAAACGCGTTTAAAACGAGTTCACGATACAAAACGGAGCAAACGAACAGTTTTCGCCAAGCAGCCACCCACCTATATATATACACCTATGCCTTTCTACTTATTTCGCTCCATGTATATATACATACACGCTTATCGCATCCCATAACATTCTATAATAAGTTTAGAATACGATTCGGGACTCCTTTTCGGTTACGGGACTGTTCTGTACGAATGCACATTATACTGAACTGGCAGCTGATGCACGGCCATGCGTCCAATCGCACGACCGTGCAGTGGCAACTGATGCACGGCCATGCATCCAACCGCACGACCGTGCAGTTCCTACGACGATGGGGGCACTGGCAGTGCACAAGCTAGTGCAATGATTTGCTCGAAATCGCACGACCATGCGGCCAAGCGCACGACCGTGCGCCATTTCGCTGCAGATCCGTTTCAATGTCCGAAAACGCTAAAACTTGCGTAACTTTCAAACCGTTTACCCGTTTAACCTCCCGTTTCCTCCCACATGCTTGTAAATTCACATTCTACCATATGGACTTAAAATCTTACCTCCGGATTAAGGAAATTCTTAACTTACATACATTCGACTTATTACTATTTTCTAACTATTTGACCCGTTCATGCATACATCATCATAACTTGTTTGTTTTACCATAACCTCTTGTAAACATATTAATATCAGTGACGTCTATCATAAATTACTAAATTTTTGGAAGTGTTACATCCTCTTAACACATTAATGTTCATATGCTTGTTTTGACCCGTTAAGGGTATTCGCGCATTAATTGGTCTATGACTAACCAAATCATCATCCCCACATCCATACTTGTCCAAAACATTACACTAATCGAATAACTTATTCTTAAACTACTTTTAAGATCGTTTACCCCAAAATTCCCATCGAGGGCATTTTGGTCAACTTTAATCCCATCATTTACGACGAAAGGCTTTAACACACATTTGACCTCAAGCATCATGTTTAATTAATCACAACACTTTATTACTTACTTGAACTAAGAAGTGATTACGGAAATCACTTACCTTATGCGTCCGTGCTCGCATCCGATTCCTTGCCTCTTATTGACCCGTTAACATCTCATGCTTGCGCCCGTCTCGACATGATTCCTATACTTTCATTTCATCAAAATCACGCTCTTATTAGCATACTCATTTGTGCATGTTAACCATCATGTAAATCGCATCTTTCATACTTAACTTTCATTATTCATTCTTAACCAACATAACTCATATAATCATTTCCATATACGCTTAAATTCATGTAACTCATCATGTCATTACATTTAACGCGGATTGCTATAACATGTATCATACGACTTCTTATAATCCTACCTTTACGATAACGAGTCAAATCATGATTCTTTTACTTAGTTGACTTTCAAAGTCAACTATTAACCATATTTAACTATCGATTTATCATTATATACTAGTAACATCATAATCGACTATACGGACAACACTATATACATTTTATCATACACTTGATGTGCGTGTACCACCTTTTAAGCATAACGTACAACTAATTCATACATGCATCTTCTAATTTCATACATAACCCATCAAAACCTACTACTAATCATCATGTTTCCTTTCCAATTAAACATCAAACATAGCATCATCATATTTCTCCTAATTCATCTAACAAGCTTTCATCATACCCACATAATACATCATTCTTTCAACAAGAATTAAACATAAATGGTGATTCAAGTCATCATCCTCACCATAGCAAACGGGTTTCACATCTAAACTTCAAATTAACACAAACCTTACATAACCCATGTTCTATATGATGTTTCTAACCCTTATACATGATCAATTTCATATTATCTCATGGATTAGAGCATAGCCCACTTCACCCATGATCATCAATCTTAGATTTAAGACATACTTTATGATCCCCTCGTGTTGGTGATCATTAATCCATGCTCGGTTATGAGTTTAAGCATCATTTAGCCTTCCAATTTGATGATCTTTCATGTTTAGGGTTTGAGACTCCATGGGAGTCTCCTGATCGATCTAGAACACACACGAAGGTGTGTTTGTGTGTGTTGTAATTTTCTTTTAATAACACAACTTCCATCTTGTTCCACTTTAACCCCTCGGGTTTGCCTTTAAAACATAACCGACACTACCTTCATCATTTAATACTTTTGACCATACCCTTAACTAGGTTAAATAGCCTAGTTATTAATTTCATAACGTGTCATATATGAACACACGACAAATATTTACATTCTGATTTTTGGGGCGTTACAGATGGTTTCTTTGTAGGTTATGCGAGCCCGTTGAAGAGGGTGTTTGTACCGTGCCTGGGAAAAGTAATACAAGTTCAGCATGTGGATTGTCAGAAGCACACTGCTTCACCACAACTTCCCGGACAAAGATTCTTGTTCGACTATGAAAAACTCTGGGAGTCGTTCCAACTTCCGACCGAGCCAAGTATTGAAGAACTTGTTCTGCTATATCAACAGCAACAATCTAGTTCACAAGACCAAGTGCCAAGACCTTTGGTAGTTTCACAACCTGAGGTGGATACAAGCAATTCTACAAGTGGCACACACGATCACGAAGCCGGTCCAAGTGGAACAGCTCACGAACCACCAGAGGAACCAGCTCCAACATTTGACAACTCTGACGACTCAGAAGAGGAATCCGGTCCTACTTTTGACGAGGAACCAAATGTTACTACGACGGAAGCTGAGGATCACACCGGTGATCTAGACATAACGAGCTTGCAATCGGAAGTTGACGTGCCTGACACCGTTATGCCTCGAACCTTGTCTTATCATCCTTCAGAGCAGATTATCGGTGACCTACAAAGTGGTGTTAAAACGAGAGATCAAATCAACAGAGCACTTACATGTTTTTATTCGTCTGTTGCACATTTACAGGAAGAATTCTCACTGAAATGTTTTATCTCGTAGATTGAACCCAGAACTTATAAAGAAGCCTTGACAGAAAACAGCTGGGTGAATGCTATGCAGGAAGAGCTGCAGCAATTCGAGAAACTAGGTGTTTGGAGATTAGTAGATCTGCCGAAGAATCAAAAGTTGATCAAAACGAAGTGGGTATTCAAGTGTAAGAGATACGATAGAGGAGTTGTGGTTCGGAACAAAGCACGATTAGTGGTACAAGGATTCAGTCAGCAAGAAGGCATCGATTATGATGAAGTTTACGCGCCTGTTGCTAGACTTGAAGCTATTCGGATCTTCTTGGCGTTTGCGTCGTGGAAAGACTTCAAAGTGTACCAGCTTGATGTAAAATCTGCATTCCTGTATGGAAAGATTAAAGAAGAACTGTATGTGGGACAACCACCGAGTTTCACTGATCCACTACACAAGAACAAAGTCTATCTGCTTGATAAGGCGCTCTACGGTTTACACCAGGCCCCGAGAGCCTGGTATGAGACGTTTTCCCAACATCTGCTGGCCAACAGGTTCACCAGAGGGACAGTCGATAGCACATTGTTCATAAAGGAAGTTGCAGGCCATCTCCTAATTGTGCAGATCTACGTAGATGACATCATTTTTGGTTCGACCAACGACGAGTTATGTAAAGAGTTTGAGAAGGTTATGAAGAAGAAATTCGAAATGAGTTTGATGGGGGAGATGAAGTTCTTCCTCGGGCTGCAGGTAGAGCAGATGCCCGACGGAATCTTCATACACCAAACAAAATACGTAAACGACGTACTGGAAAAGTTTGACATGGCTCAATCCAGTCCAGCAGCAACCCCCTAGCACAGAATCATGGTATTTATCCTAACGAGAGTGGAGTAAAGGTGGAGGAGACATTGTACCGGTCAATCATCGGATCCTTAATGTATCTCACTGCTTCACGACCGGACATCATGTACCCAACATGACTTTGCGCCAGATATCAGTCAAGCCCGAAGGAGTCACACCTGACAATTGTCAAAAGAATATTACGGTATTTGAAAGGCTGCCCAAGCATCGGCTTGTGGTATCCTCGCTCGGGTGACTTCTCTCTAACAGGTTTTGCTGATTCTGACTTTGGAAGCTGCAAGCAGAACGCTAAGTCCACCACTGCTGGGTGTCAGTTCTTCGGAACTCGACTTGTTACCTGGCAGTGCAAGAAACAAACCTCTGTGGCGCTTTCTACTTGTGAGGCTGAATACGTTTCAGCCTCCTGCTGTTGCTCTCAGATCCTTTGGATCCAACAGCAAATGCGTGACTTTGGTTTGTAATTCTTGGATACACCGATATTCGTGGACAATGAAGCAGCCATTAATATAACTAAAAACCCGGTTCACCATTCTAAAACGAAACATATAGAGATCCGTCATCACTTCATCCGTGATTGTCACGAGAAGAAGTTGATACGGATTGAACATATACACACCGATGATCAGAAGGATGATTTCTATATAAAACCGTTTGATAAAAAGAGATTTTATTATCTTTTACAATTAAATGGGATGAAAAATCTGCGTTCTGGGAGGGTTGAAGAATGTGAAGCCGAGGAGGGCGGCGATCAGATGTGAACTACGTCGTGTTGTCAACTTTGTTTGTACAGTTTATTTTATGCTTTTCGATAAAAACAAAAACACAAAAATATGTTTTTATTTTAGGGGGAGAAAGTTTGCAGAAAAATACAAAAACAATAGAAAACTTGAAAAATCCAAAAACATTGAAAAATCTGAAAAAGAGCTTGTGTATAATAGGGGAAATGATAGTACATCAACTAGACAGACACAGTACGCTAAAGAAATGTAATGTTTAATATGCGTTAAGTAGTCTCGCTGATGATGTGCCGATAGGTTTTTACAAAATCAGTAGATTTGTTTGGGATATAAACATAAAAATTACTTGCTTTTACGTGGGGAACATCTCTAGGACATATGGGTAACCCCGAAATCTTGTTTGAAAGGTCCCTCTTTCTGAGATACTAGGTCTTGATGCTTAGTGATATCTGGGGTATTGTCCCGGGACTTCTGCTGAATGGAAATTCTGACCTAGTCCCCGTATAATACTTTACGCACTGCTTTACTCGTAAAGCCTCCCCTCAGCAAAAAAAAAATGATAACACATTGCAAAATGTTAATCATGTGCTGTTGTAAAAAAAAAAAGATTCCCTAAAGGGAACCACCGAAGTCGAGCCGTCATCTCTCTGCTGAACGGAAGTTCTAACCTGAGCTCGCACGGCCTCGCAATTCACCCCATTACAGATATCATCTAGGTATACTCACCTGTAAGACTGAATATTGGGATCTGGATACGGGAGTATATACTGAGGTGGGACACATGTAAAAGTTTAAGTCTTAAAACATTAAATCCGTATCCCGAACAGATTGAAAGTTGTGTGAAAATTTAAGAGGATCAGTATATCGACAATCTAAGCGAACTGTTTAAAGCTGAGTATGAAATATAAGCTTAACGGTACTTGTGTCTTGTCGGCAGCTGATATGATCCCCTAACACGCTCACAAAAATATTGTGTGTACAGTTTTCTGCTTATCTGTTTCTAGAAACCAAAAAGATTTTATTTTCATCTTATTTTCGACAACAGACGTTAGGGATCAGATAATCAAAGTCTTGTGCAGAGCATGTCTGATTCATGAGGTTTGGGTAAGCAGGAGAGTCTGAAAAGTGATTGGTACATGTTTGAAAGTTTGAAAAGTTCAGAAGTTCATTAATTTGAACTAATTTCAGTCTTAGAAAGTCAGCATACTTCATAATCTAGTCAACCAAGGTCATTAAGTTGGACTTGGTGGGCTGAACAGTTGACCAAGGTCATTAACTTGGACTTGGTTAACTGGGTGTGTCGGTAAAAAATCAGAAAATGTCAAAAAGTTAAAATTTTGAAAAGGATTGAATCTGATTCCGCTTGAAAACAAGATTTCACATTAAGTTGTGTAATTTCGCTTGAAGTTGCTTCTCAAGTGATTCTGCTTGAACAGCATCCATGACCATTTCAAGCGAAATCAGATAGCCTATATAGAGCTATCTAATTCCGCTTGAACTCCATTATTCTGATTTCGCTTCAAGTGTTTTGCTCTCGACGATTTTCAAGCGAAACCCTAAGAACATCGATTTACAGCCGAAACTCTGCTCGTTTGTTGATTGATTTCGTGTTTTTAGTTGGCTAACTCAACTAGGAACATGGGAAAGGTGAGAAATCGAACCAATCTGAACCAAATCATGGTTAATTTTGAGTGTCGGCAGTGAACTTTTCTGAAAACATAGATTAGGTTTGAATGGTTGGGTAAAATGAACTATTATCATATCTGTGTGTTCGGAATGTCTTGTAGATCATGTTTAGCGCTTTGATTGTATCAGTCTGTAGTTTCCGCTTGTAGGACGATGAACAGATTAAACAGACTTAGATCTAGGATTTTTATGATGGTAGAAATGAAATTAAAACATATCATTGTGATCGGAATTCACTGATTAACAGTCTAACATGTTCAATTTCATCATCAGATAGTTTTTGAATGATTAATCATAATTCCGCTTGAATTCCATGATTTGCTTGAAAGAAGATAAAATTTCAATCATGTGATTCCGCTTCAATGTGATGTTTGTTTCAAAGTTGATTCTGCTTCAAATTAACTTAGTGATTTCGCTTCAATTGAACTAAGTTGATTCCGCTTCAAACCTTGATGTGTTATTCTGCTTCAAAGTGCATTAGTTGATTTCGCTTCAAACTCTCTTGTGATTTCGCTTGAAATGTTATTGCATATCATGTGATTTCGCTTGAACATAGTTTGATGCTGAATTTTTCAAAGTTTTTGATTTGTTTGCACAGTGTTGTGTTGCAGGCTTCGAATGTGATTTTTGATCCATTGCACAATAGTTGCTGTGACTTTGATGAGGATAAGAATACAAAGTTGTCTGAGTTCAGTAGCATTCTGGAGTTTATGAGAAGAGTTCCTATTCAGAAAGCGTTGACGGATTAACATCTGGTGTATAGATCTCATGTTGAACGTTTCTGGAAGCACGCAACTTATGACGAAGCGAACAAAGTGATCAATTCAGTAGTGAAGCAGTATGATGAGAAGAAGTCAATTATTGTTACAGAGGCGCTTGTTCGTGAAGTGTTGAACTTTCCAGATGATGCAAATTCACCAACAAAGTTCCCTGAAAGGATGGTCAAGGGCTGTATGCTGAGAATGGGATATGATGGTGCTTTGAACAACGCAAATTATTTGAAGTCAAAGTTTCGAAAGCCATACAAGTTCATTGTTCATTCAGTACTGCAGGCTTTAAGCCATTGCAAAGGAGGATATGACGCCATGAGGGATTATCAGATGAATATGGTTACAGCTTTGGTCTTGAACAAGAAGTACAATTTCTCTCACATCGTGTTTCATTACATGGCTGAGAACATTACAACAAAGAGTAGGACTTTGATTTATCCAAGATTTGTGCAAATGTTAATAGATCATGCTTATCCGAATATTGAAAGAGATGTAAACAACGATCTGTTAGTTCTTTCTCACATGAGTAATGATTCGTTGAAGCAGCTAGCCAGATATCATCTGAATCATCCTGAGCCAAAAAAGATAGCTGAATTTTTCGGATTCATCAAGGATGTGAACTATGTTGATCCAGATCCAGTGAATCACCAAAACTGGAGGAATGAAGAGGAGATGAAAGAAGCTACTTATGCTGATGAGTTAAAAGCTCTTGAAGAATTCAAAAGTACTCGCAATGATTGGTTTGTGAAAGAACAAAGGAAGAGATGCAAGAAAGCTACTCCCAAAGCACAAAAGGGAGAGGGTTCGTCTTCACAGCCCAAGAAACATCAAAAGAAAGTTGCAAAGACTCTACTTATTGATGAACCTGATGTGGAAGAACCAGTACCAGAAGCTGAGGTTGAAGTAGAACATGATGTTGAAGCTGAAGTTGAAACTGAAGCTGAAGCTAATATTGAAGTTGATGTTCGTCTATCGCCTAATTCTCAGAGTTTGCTGAAGAAACTTAAGGTGTTTAATGCTAAGAAAGATAAAGCAGATGATGTTGCTTAGAAAGAAAAAGCTGCTGATGATATAGAAGGTGATGACGTGAACAAAAGTACTACAAGTTCTTCTAGTTCTTCTGATGATGAGATTGATGAGATAGAACGTTTGAAAAGAATTCAAGAAGAGACTGCAAAAGAGAAGCAGTTAAGAAAGAGAAAAAGACAGGAGAAGGATGATGCTGCATATGTTCCATCTCCTGAACATGTATCTGAATCTCAATCGCCTCCTTCAGGTGGAAGGAAGAAAGCTGGTGCTAGAAAAGGGATTGTTTCTCCAAAGATAAAGAAGGTTACTCCCAAGATCAAGAAGCCAACGAAGATAGTTCTAAAGAAGAAACCTACCCAAGAACAAAGTAAACCACCATCACCCCCACCTGAATCGATACCACATCAATCACCTATACATTCACCACTTCATCAATCACCCCCTAAACAACCCACACCACCAAGACAACCATCACCATTACATCTCTCACCACCTCATTCACCACAACAAATTCATACTATTACACCACCACAACAACAAACGTTTCTTACATCACAACAAATATTCCAAACACCACCACCTTCACAACCACTTATTCAAACCACACCTGGTTCTTCGGGGTACAAAGGTTTTCCAACTGTTCCTCCGAATCTGAGTATTGGTCTTGAAGATATTGGAGACTTTGATTTTGCAAATACTGCACAAGTCAAGAATGTAGAACAAAAAGTTGATGCTGTTGTGATTGAAAGCAAAAGAGTGGCTGATCGTGAGAAGATTCTCGAGATGCGTGTAAAGAAATTAGAGTCTGAAAACAAGTCATTATTGAAGAAATTAGATGCAGATCAGACAGAGATTGATATTTTGAAAGTAAGGGTGGCTGAATTAGAAGAAGAAAAGACACGCAGGGATGAGCAGAACAAGTATTTTGAATAGAAAAACAAAGAACTTGAAGCTGCGAAGGCGTTGAAAGAGCATGAATTTTATATGATGAACAAAGTGATAGAGAGTATGCTCGGAAAGTCGATAGAACAAAGTTTTGAGGAAATTCAAGTAGAGGAAGTAAGGGCTAAACGCCAAGCAGAGATAGATGCTCAGTTGAGAGATAAAGGCAAGAATGCTGAAGGCAATGTTGCAGTGTCTGAAAGATCAATTGTTCCATCATTAGTTGTTTAAAATCCTGTCCCTATATCTTTTGTATCAGTTATTTTTGAGGAAGATGTATCACTTGAAGATATTGCTGGGGATGACGATGAAGAAGATGATGAGGAGGTTAATGATGAAGAGGATGACATTGAAGAGGGTGATGACGAAGAGGATGATGATGAGGAAAAAGTGTTTTCTGCAAGTAGTCACAGTTCTGATGATGACAATGATGACGATGATAATCAGGGTGATACTGGAGTTACTGTGACTGAAGCTTCAGGAGAACAAAATGTTGATGATTTAATGAATGATGATGCGAATGAAGTTTCAGAGGGAGCTGATGGAGAGGGGGAGCATGTTGATGATCAAAATGTTGATCAAGCTGAAAAGTTGATTCTTCGAATAGAGCCTGATGTAGAAGAGGGAGAGATCAGGCATACTTATACATTGGATGAAGTTCTGAAAATTTTCAATGTGAATGAAGATGAGTTTAAGTTTGCTTTTGAGGAAGAGTTGAATGCGTTCGATATCAATCATCAACCAGAGTATGAATACAAGTATGTGGAAGACGCAGATGTCTATGACAGGGTTGATGTTGAAGACTGTACTGATGAAGACATTCTGAATGAAGACACTTCTGAATTTCCAACTCTGATGGAATTTTTTAGTGAAGAAAACAGGGAAGACCTCAGGAGGAAAGTTGCTGAGATTCTGAAAGACAAGAACTTCGATGGTACTACAAAAGATCCTCTGAAAGAAGAACGCAAGAAATGGTTCAAGGAAAGTAATGAAAGAAAATTCAAGCGTCCATTGAAGTATTATCAAAGGGATAGAAGTATTTCTTTGGGAGATATCATTAGCTGGGGTTTTCTACCTCAAGTTAATGCATATGCTATCAGAAGGGAATGTGGTGTTCAGTACTTTGAACGTTTACATGATGTTATGTCCCTACCATGGTGGGATGTAGATGAGTTATCAAAAGTGAGAAAATTGGGATATCCTGTGAGGAAGAATGATATAGCTATATGGGGATTGATAAAGTTTGAAGCTCTGAAAAACTTCAAGCATTGGAAGCCTCATTATCCAAAGAGAGTTAGAAGAGTTAATCCTGAAACAGGAAATGAAGAGATTATCTTAAATGTGAAAAATTCGAAAGCAATGAAGAACATTCCAGTGCCAAAGATGGAACAGGAATTCTACAAAGGCTTTATGGGCTGGGTGTACAGTTGTATCTCGACAGAGGCGGTGATTACTTACAGAGCAGGAATGAAATCCGAGAGATTTTTGTTTATGACCCAATGTGGTTAGTTAACTGCTCAGCAAAAGATATTGAATGTTTGTTTATCAACAAGATCCACTTCCAGGCTGAAGATAGAGAGCAAGCGATGTAGTTCAAGAAAGTCGTAACTATTTGCTTTCAGAAAGGCATAAATTCTGAAAGTAAATGGAATTCAAAATGGTGGTCGCTTGAAGAGAAAGAAAAGTTGAAGGCTGAACGAGAAAGAAAGAAACTTGAAGAGAATAGAGGAAAGTGGATGAAGTTGCAAACTGAAGAAGCTAAGAAAGCGAAGAAAGAAAATGAAAGGCTGAGGAACTTGCTGAGGAAAAAGCCAAAGCAAAGAGAAGAAAGTTTTAAGTTGATGTGAAGAGCTGAAGACCCTAAGACCAAGACTGAAGACTCTGGCTGTATCCAAGGGGGAGTTTGTTAGTGCACAATGTCTAAAGCCTACGTCTTAGTCTAGATCATGCTTGTATAGGGTCTAGGGGTCTAATATGTCAATTATGTATAGTGCAGGGGTTAAAATGTAAAGTTTATGGTTTTGACATGTGATTCCGCTTGAAATGACATGTTGTCATTTCAAGCGAAATCAGAATCATGTGATTCCGCTCGAAATGACAACGTGTCATTTCAAGCGGAATTAGAGTAGTATATATATGTGTAGTTGTTTCTCATTTGGCACGGAATCACGAAGTTGTAACCGAACTGCTACCAGATTTTCAAGTGAATGTTAATGAGAAACAAGTGTTAAAAGTGATATTCTTCTGTTTTCTACTCATTTCTCTCTGATTCAACACTGTTTGTTTGTTTCCGCCACTCAAACAGTGGTATTTTGACTCTGATTGACTCATTAGATCGTCAAATCGGTTCTACAGCGGTGTCCTTATTTGTACAACCTGTTCTTTTTGAGAAGAAACAGGAGGAGTTTCAGCCATGGGTTGAGATATTTCTACCAACTGCTGTGAGGAAGTAGCAGCAGTGGTTTCTTGTGACTTTTGTGCTGTCACTGGCAGTTGCTCTAGTATCTCATCCTCTAGAGTTGCCTTTTTGATGGGTTTGGGGGGCTTTTGAGTTTTCTTTTGTTTTGGCTTATTGATAATTGTAGGTGTGGGTTTCAAAGCAGTTGTTTTGTTGCTATGATCACCTTGAGCAGTAGGCTCAGCAGCAGATACCTGAGGAGCAGTGGTAGCTGCTAAATTCTGCTCAGGCACCTCTGCTTGTGTTTTGCAAGGTGTTGACATTCTTGTAAAACTTTCAGCAGTTAAACTGTTTATTTGAAAAGATTCACCTTGATTTATTGCAGGAGCATCATCCTTACCAAATTTCTTTTTAAAATAATAGCTTAGAAATCTTGGAAAAAGTAAGAATGGCTTTTTATCAACATTTTTAACCAAATCATTAAAGATTTCCTGGGAATAATTGAAATTTTCATCTTGAAGAATAGAATACCCCAGGTTTTGAATCTTTAATGGTATCTCATTAAAAGAAGTGGTTTTGTTTGAAACACACATTAACAGGGTATCAAATAAAAATCTTGTTGCAGGAGGGAAGTAACCTTTTTGTAAGGTATCCCTCTTCATCATTGAATCTGCATACCCTCTTTCAAGGAAATCAAATTTTAACTCATTTTTTGGGAAAAGAATTTTTACCTTCCTGATCATCGAGTTCAAAGACTTCCGAGATGGATTGTGGTGTGATTTTGACAGCTTTACCCATGAGAGAAGAATTAATGGCTATGACATTTTCTCCTTGTTTTTCAAGGGTAGTATTCTTCCAAAACTCTCTCTGGGTTTTCAAGTATATTGGAGCATCTGCGGTTAACAAAGTTTTGTACTTTGATGCAGACATGATGTCGATGATGGAATCGAAAGCATCGGTGGTGCCGGGTTTTGTGAGAAGACCCAGAATGTTGTGAGAAGCTTTGTGTGGGATTTCAATGGGTGTTGACGATGATTTTGAAGTGGATTTTGCAGATGATTTCGATTTTGTCATTTTGGAGAAGATGATCGAAACTAGTTGTGAAGAAATTTGAGGAAATGAGATGAAAACTGCTTTGAGAAAGGAATTTTTAAGAATTCAATTCGACAGTAAAACCCTGTTTGGGGTTTTGAAAGGGGGTTTTAAAGAGAAAAAGTGAATGCTGACGTGGCAGCGGTTACAAAAGGTCTGAGCACTATGTACTGTCCACGTGCCAACCCCTGATAAAATGAAGGACAAGTACTTTTATGAAGACCACTGATGAAAGAGGATCAGTGGTTGCAACGGTAACAAATGAAGGCAGTGGGTGATTTTTACTATCAGTGGATAGCACATCAGTGGATAAAACACTGATTTTGAACAACAGTACTTATCAAGAAAATGAGAGAGCAGGAGTTGACTTTCAGCAGTGGACAGACTTTGCAGTATAGCAGACTTTTGAAGAAAGCAGTGGTTATGGCAGACTTTTAGGGATTTTAATGAAAACTTCATTTTTAGCTATTTTTAAGGATGGATTTTTGATTTTCTGAAAACATTTTAATGCTTTTATTCATAGAAAAACAGGATTTTGCCTGTCATTCCATATTTAGCATGCCAATCCTAGAGGTCAAGCTTTCAAAGGTGGATGTGTCTAATGCTTTGGTTAGCACATCTGCCAGCTGATCTTTAGTTGGAACATGGTGCAGAGAAATCAAACCTTTTTCATAGCAATCCCTCACAAAGTGATGTCTGATGTCAATGTGCTTGGTGGTTGAGTGGGAAACTGGATTTTTGATGATATTTTCTGCTGCCTGACTATCCAACATGAGTGGTGTCTTTAAGGCAGTGATACCAAAATCCAGCAACTGATTTTGAAGCAAAAGCAGTTGGGCTGTACAGCTTGCAGCAGCTATATACTCTGCCTCAGCAGTGGATGTGGAAACAACTGCTTGCTTTTTGCTTTGCCAAGACACTAAACAACTGCCTAGGAATTGGCACCCTCCTGAAGTGGACTTCCTTGTCTTGTCACATCCAGCAAAGTCACTATCTGAGAAACCTGAAAGCTCAATTTTACCATCAGCTGGATACCAGATACCAAGTGTGGGAGCACCTTTTAGGTATCTGAATATCCTTTTTACAGCAATAAGGTTTGACTTTCTAGGGGCTGATTGGGATCTTGCACAAACACATGTTGCAAACATGATGTCTGGCCTAGATGCAATTAGGTACAATAAAGACCCTATCATGCTTCTACATAAAGTCTGATCAACCAAATCATCCTTCTCATTAGACATGACTAATTTATTGGTTGCAATGGGTGTACTACATGACTTACAATCATCCATCTCAAATTTCTTTAAAAGTTCTTTGGCATATTTGCCTTGATGGATAAAAGTGCCATTTTGCAGTTGCCTTACTTGGAGACCAAGAAAGCACTGGAGTTCATCCATTGCACTCATTTCAAACTCAGCTGTCATGAGTTGTCTAAACTCTTCACATATTTTATTACATGTGCTTCCAAAGATGATGTCATCCACATAAATCTGGACAATCATCAAATCCTTCCCTCTCCATTTTAGAAACAATGTTTTGTCTATCTTACCTCTTGTGAAACCAATGGAAAGTAGAAAGGTGGAAAGAGTTTCATACAAGGCCCTCGGTGCTTGTTTCAGGCCATACAAAGCTTTATTCAGCTTGTAGACATGATTTGGATAAAATGGATCCTCAAAGCCTGGAGGTTGACAAACATAAACCTCCTCTTGAATTTTACCATAGAGGAATGCACATTTGATATCCATTTGGTACACCTTGATGTTGTGGTTGACAGCAAAGGCCAGAAATAATCTGATAGCTTCAAGTTTTGCTACAGGGGCAAATGTTTCATCATAATCAATGCCCTCTTCTTGTCTGAACCCTTGAACCACAAGCCTGGCTTTATTCTTGACAACAATACCCCTTTCATCAGTTTTATTTTTGAAGACCCATTTTGTACCAATAGGACTTACACCCTTTGGCAATGGTAAAAGCTCCCAAACTTGTTTTCTTCTAAACTGTTGGAGCTCCTCTTGCATGGCTTCTACCCAGCTGTTGTCTTTTAGTACCTCTTGGTACTTGACTGGCTGATGGAGAGATAGAAAACCAGCAAAAAGACAAATGTTTTGGGATTGACTTCTTGTGAGCACCCCTTCATTGATGTTGCCAATGATTTGGTCTGGTGGATGAGATTTCAAGAAGATAAGCTCTCCTTGGTATGGAACAATGGCATTGAATGGGGATGGCTGCAGATGTGAATCATCTGAGCTAACCACTGCCGGTGACTTTGATGAACCAGCAGTGGTTTCAAAAGGTGGTGGAATACGAGGTAATGGTGTGGACACTGTCCGAACGGGACGACCAGGTGTAAGACGAACTGGACGACCAGGACAGGGTGTCGTCCGACCGGACTACTGTCCGAACGGACAGCCACCTGTAGATCCCAAAACGTATCCGGATCACAGTGGTTGGTTGTTTTAGTCCAAAACACCTATTGATTAAGTGTTTGAGCTATGAAGAATCAAGAAAGATCAAGAATGAAGATGAAGCTAATGGATTGATGAATACAACTAGTGTTGTATTGAATCCAAACAGTAAGATATAGCAATGAATAACCTTGGAAATCAGATCTAAGCACAATATGAATGTAAACAACACTTGATTCCACCAAGAGCCAAAAGCTTGAATAAGTTACAATGCTTGGGGTATTTATAGTAGACTCCTGACTTGCCAGCAAATTTATAAATTTGCTGGAATCTTAACTACACTAAGTCAGGATCACAACTTCTAGACAATTACAAAATAACCCCCTAAACATTCAAAATACATACAAACTACTATCAAACTAATCCAGCACAAGTACCAACGATCTCATAAGCTCTAACAATATCCCCCCTAGATCGTTGCGTGCTTGTCTTCTCATTCTTCCGTGGTAACCGCTGGATCTTCCGTAGCTTGCTTTTAAGGCTCGGTAGGATTTTCTTCAAGAACTATCGTTTCTGGTGGTTCAACAGACTCCGTTGGTGCTTTTGGAGTTTCCTGATTAATATTAGCTTCACTTGATGTTTGGTCCTCCTTTGTGGCCTCATATGTGGATGAGGCCGGAGGTGTTGGTGTTGCTTGAGAGGTGGTGGTGGTCGGATCTGCTGTTGAAGTAGAGCTTCCTTCCACTGTTTTCTCGTGTTTCTTTTTCTTTCTTGCTTCTCTCTTTTTC
This sequence comes from Helianthus annuus, assembly GCF_002127325.2. Classification (NCBI taxonomy): domain Eukaryota; kingdom Viridiplantae; phylum Streptophyta; class Magnoliopsida; order Asterales; family Asteraceae; genus Helianthus; species Helianthus annuus. The sequence goes on along the minus strand of NC_035448.2, from coordinate 197,324,293 downwards.
TATTCTTTCTCTTTTCGTTTCTCCATTTTGTCTACCATGTCAAGCATATCTCTCTTTAATCTCCAAGCACGCTCCACTGCTCGTTGAAACAACGCTGCCTCTTCAAGATTGGCATTGCCTGCCCCAACGTTGATACGGCTTGCATTCAGCATGGTGAGATCTGAAAGCCCGAACTTAAACACATCCATCGGATCCAGTATGCGAATATCAACATTGTCATTTGACCTAATCACAGCTTCACCGGTTTTGCTATCGTAAAACCATTTCTTGAAATCCTTGAGGGCTACAGCGATTTCTTCTGGAAGCTTGACTCTAGTGACAACTTTAGCAGGGTTGACTACCCACGTCACTTTTCCTTTGCCAGTTACTGGATCGAAGGTGGTTTTTGATACTCGGCGTCTTGGGCGCTGCGGAGCATGATTCGGGAAATCTCTGTTACTTTCTTTTGCTATTAGCCGTTCAAAATCCCTCCCGATGCCTCTGTCACCATGGTTTAGCAGATCCAGACGCCCAAGTTCTCTCAGATCCCACCTTGGGAGAGTGAAGAGATCAAATCCTGTTTCAAAATACTGAATCACTCCACCACGTCTCTTTACTACAAACATGCCTCTGAGATTGTCATACATCCAACTGATGATTTTCTCAGTTGCTTCAGATTTTTCGACTCTTATCACTTGATGAAGATCAGGAAGCTTTTCTCGTTCCTTTTTAAACCATTCGGGGTGCTCGGGAGCAAATGTTTTGCCGTCTTCTTGCTCATACAGGACTTCATCCTCGAGCCCCCATTCAATAAAGGTCGGTGGCATGACTTCCCGATCCACCTCCTCTTCTTCACTTTCATTCCCTTCTGATACTTTGTCAACAGATTCTAATCTCCTTTTCTTTACTTCAGCCTCCTTTTCTTTGCGAGCTGTTTCTTCCTGAATGAAAGCATCAAAGTCGAAAATCTCATCGAATGTAAACATCGGCTCGATTTTCGTCTTTTCACATATCCCCCGCATCATCCTGTAGAGTTTCTCCAAGCCAGCTTGCTGAAATCTGATAAATTTGGCTTGCTTGGCCATGTATGCCGTCATATCCTTGTTCTTCTTCCTCTGATCTTTTAGTTTTTCTCTCAGGATGTTTGTATCATTAACTTGATTCTTTAATAAACAAATTTCTTTCGCCACGGAAGGCCCGGTGTCTTTGATCAATCGGTCATACAAGTCTTGAAAGGGACGGAGCCTTTGTGGAACAACAGGTGGCTTTGAGATTCTTGTGGGTTTGACTGGAGATACCTTTGATGGGCCTTGACCTGCTTGTGCCTCATATGGATCAATAAGAATTTCGTCAACGAAATCATTGAGAGTTTGAGTTTCTTCAGGAACTATTTCGGGCATCTCAGAAGAAGATATTTCCTTACGCTTCAGACTTTTCTCTCTTTTCTCTTTCTCCTGCATTGCATGAATGGCTTTTAGATCTTGAATGTGTTGACGATGCTCTTCAGTATCTGCTGCCCTGATTGCTGAGCTCATGAGACGTTCAGAACCTCCCGTTGTCTTTTTCTTCTTTGGGGGTTCTCCTTCAGCAGGGTGTTTGTCTTTTCTTTTTCCTTTGCTTCTTTCTTCTTTGGCAGCTGCTTCGGCCTGAGCCTGTGCAGCTTTCTGATGTTTAGCTTTGACACCCTCTTTGTATTTCTGATATGCTGCTTTGACGAATGGTAGTCTTTCAGCTCTATACATCCAATCGTGCAGCAAAACCCATTCGTTGGTTTTTATTTCTGTGTACTGTCTGCTTGTGGGCACGTGAAACTTGTAGGTATTTCCGTCATTTGGGAGGTCTTTGTGTTGATCATTAATGAGCATTTGAATAAATCTCGGGTACATAGCCCACGTTGCTCCATTTGCATTCTCTCGCATATAATTGAATATTAGGCCCGAGAGATTGAATTTTTGATTGATACATAAGCTCAGCATGGCTGCAGACCATTCCAGATTCAAACCGTCAAATCCGCCTTTTCGATGAGCTAGGCTCATCGAAATCACGTGAACAATAAACCTCCAATCCCGGGTGAGACCACCCCTCTTGATTTCTTTCTTGTTTCTGAAATCTCCAGCGTATCCCATTCCTCTAAAACCGTCAAGAATATCATCTTGACTAAGACTTTGCGGATCTTCACTGTTGTCTTGAAACCTTAGAACTTGACGAATCCTGTCTTCTGTCACTTCCACTCTCTTGTTACGAACAGTTGAGACTATCCCTGGTTTGTTGTTGATGGATTCCAGCTTCACGTTTTGCCAGAAGTCTTGAATGTGTATTGGGTAGACTGCAACTGAGGTCTCCACCGCGTATCCGATCCTGCTGTTACGTACCCATCTGGTTACGTCTTCAAAATCAGTAGGCACTGCATCGAGATCTATGCTTTGATTGTGCTTGAGGGTTTTATCCCATTCCAGTACTTTTACCATGCTGCACAGAAAACGAGGCAAGTTAGAATGCGTAGTTACCAGATAGACTATGTACAAAAATATTTACAAAGGATATGTACAATTATAATAATTAATAAAAAAAATCAACATTTTGATAATTTCGCTGCCAGGTCAGAGAGTTTCATCGCTGTCGGATCAAGGAATTTCATCGCCGATACGTGTTGCCGAGATCAGGTATTGGATCAGTCAGCGATGAACGAGCATCGCTGACTTCGCCAACACAACTGACCTCGATAACTTCTCGTTAACTTCGCTATGTTCGCTGGGAATCAGACAAGATTTCAAGGCTAAAATCGCTGGCGAACATGGCGAAGACAGCGTTTCTTTTCAGGTAATGGTCTACCAGCGAAGGTGTCGATCTAAATCGCTAACCGAGCGAATTAGATCGTCCGCTGGTCGCTCGAACTCGCGTTCGAGACTTTTGATTATCCCTTACCTAATTTCGCTATCATCGCTGGCATCATAATAATATCGCTATATTCAACCATTTCTTGATAAACCCTTTACAAAAGCCCTAAAATTGATTTGACAATATGATACTGATATAAATAAACACCTAAAACTTTCAAATCAGATGCATTGAATTCTAACTATAAACAATAACAGATTATACCAAAGGAACAAAACAAAAGAGAAACATCAACACATTTCCGATTTCAAATTTGATTTAGAATAATATGAACTTCAAACCTACTCAAACAGATTTCTTTGATTTGAACAATAGATTGCGATAAGATGAAGGATAATCTGAAACCTACCTGATGATGTTTGACTAAGATGAGAAAACTTGTGTTGATTTTATGATGAACCGATTAAAGATGAGAGGATGAAGACGATGACAGACCGGCGATGAAGAGGTGTCAAAATGAAATTTTAAAAGTAACTGTAAAAACTATATATATGTACGGTTAAAGATAACCAGCGAACTTGTAAGTTCGCTGGTATCTTAATTTCGCCGGCATTCTTATGTTTTCAAATCAAATTTGATTTTGCGTGTTGATTTCAAACTTTCTCGAAAAACGTGCCCATTTTTGTTTAAAACCTTGTTTATTTCAGAATATTCACAGTAATGCTAAAATTTGGGCCATTTTGACTCCGAACTTCAAATTTCTTGCTTTGCGAGGATTCATTTAACTCAGAATTTCCTGAAATGTCTGACACTTACCGAACTTACCTGCAGAGGATCATACTGCCAACACTCGCCACATTCTTTATATATTATTATTATTATTATATTACTAACCAGGGCACAAGAAAAACTGTCAGTATGTTTGTCCGCTTAAATCCATGCATCCTTCTTTCAACATACCTTCGGAGAGCGTGTTTTATCATGTTTTCGGTAATATTGACAAGTCTTCGATGGCCCCCACACAAGCTATTGAAAATAGAATCATTACGCCCTCGTGAGTCCCACATCAGGACATACCCCCGCGATCAAGGTATGCACAAAGATTCTTCATAACGGGTGAGTATATTGGATTCATTCTCTTCAACGATAGAACGGAGATCAGGTCTGTACTTTCGTACAACAGAGATTCCAGGAACTATCGAGGGTTAAGATAGATAGTTCGGCCAACAGGTCAGTACTACCGTACAGCAGAGTTGCCTACTGATCTATCAGAGAATTTGGCCAAAGATGGCACTTATTATGGATTTTGGCCAATAATGGCGCTTATTATACAGGGTTTGGCCTTTTTTTTTTTTAAGGCACTTATTAATAAGAGAATATCATAGCGTCTAGGTCAGTATCACCGTACAGCAGAAGAGCAGCTATGATATCCTCCGAACGAAATACCAATATAAAGACCCGAAATCTCAGACTTTGGCAATCCGTCAACGCAAGATTCAAGACCATTAAGCCATATGCCGCAACGTGTTACCCACTGAGGTACGTAATGCCTGAGAAAAGCCAGAATTCTTGTGTAGACATTATGTTTGGCTCCCTAACAGCAGTTTACTCGTCGGTGTTGCTGAATCTACCGACACGTCGTTGCTTGGTACCCTGATTTTATATTGTATTCTGTTCAAAGAAATGACAAAGTGTTAGCAATTTTCTATCACTTCCTCTACCGGGAGTCTGACATAAGCATTTGTTTAGGGATTTTCTGAATATCCCCCCTAAAATTTTTATTTTCGTGAGTCCATTTGCCCGAAAATAAAATTTTAACCAGAAAATCTTTTTAGTGGGCGACGTCTTTCAATACTAGTTTTATTTTCAACCAGCAAAAACCAGCAAAAACTTTATTATATTTCTTTTAATTAAAAGTTTTTTTTTTTTTGTATCAACACAAGATTCATTTCCAGTTAAGGAAATTAACCATTTCTAACCAGGTTACCAACTGGTTAAAACGAGTTTTGTCAAACGCTTTCGTGAAGATGTCGGCTCGTTGCTGTGTGGTATCCACCGGCACCACTTGAATGTATCCCTTTTCATAAGCATCTCGAATTGCGTGAATGCGAATTTCGATGTACTTGGTTCTTGAGTGGTGCACGGGATTCTTCACAATTCCCAGACACGTTTCATTGTCGACGAATATCGGAGTCTTCATGATGTTGATTCCGTAATCCAGCAACTGATTTTGTATCCAAAGGACTTGTGAACAGCAACTGTATGCCGCAGTGTATTCCGCTTGAGCTGTTGACGTGGATACTGTTGTTTGCTTCTTGCTTTGCCATGAAATCAACCGGTTTCCCAGAAATTGACATCCTCCTGATACGGACCTGCGATCTACTTTGCAACCTGCATGATCACTGTCAGAGTATGCAATCAAATCAAAATTACTATCTCTAGGATACCAAAGCCCTAGTTTTGGAGTTCCTTTGAGATAGCGGAAGATGCGCTTTACTGCAATTTCATGGGATTCCTTGGGATTTGTTTGGAACCTAGCACAAAGACAAACTGCCCACATGATGTCGGGTCTGCTGGCTGTCAAGTACATCAAAGAACCGATCATTGAGCGATAGAAGGATTTGTTCACTGGCTTTCCCTGAGGATCTAGAGTGAGTTCTGTTTGCGAGGCGAATGGCGTGCTTGCAACTTTGCAGTCATTCATGTTGTACTTCGAGAGAATGTCCCGAATGTATTTAGCCTGATGAATCAGAATTCCGTCCTCCTTTTGCTTCACTTCTAATCCCAAGAAGAAATTCAGCTCTCCCATCATGCTCATCTCGAATTTTGCTTTCATGATTGTTTCGAACTCTCTGCACAAAGCCTCATTGGTTGACCCGAAGATAATATCATCCACGTAGATTTGGACTAACATAACATCTTCCCCTATCTTCTTGGTGAAGAGATTCATGTCAATCGTTCCTCTGGTATAACCACATTCCAGCAAGCATGTGGACAGAGTCTCGTACCATGCGCGTGGAGCTTGATGAAGGCCATAAAGTGCTTTATCCAATTTAAAGTAACGGCCTGGAAAGTGAGGATCCTCGAACCCTGGAGGCTGACATACGTAAACTTCCTCCTTGACTTTTCCGTACAGAAACGCACTTTTGACATCCATTTGAAAGACCTTGAAGTTTCTATAAGAGGCGTACGCCAGGAATATTTTGATTGCCTCCAATCGTGCGACTGGAGCAAAGACTTCTTCGTAGTCAATCCCTTCTTCTTGTCGAAAACCCTGCACCACCAATCGAGCCTTGTTCTTGATAACCACCCCACGATCATCCATCTTGTTTCGAAAGACCCATTTAGTACCGATAGGAAACTTTCCTTCAGGTAGATCTACAAGTTCCCACACTTTGAGCTTCCTGAATTGAGATAATTCTTCTTGCATTGCCTGAACCCAGCTGGAGTCTTGAATAGCGTCTTCGATGTCACGTGGAACTGATTGTGACAGAAAAGCTGCGAAGAGACCTTTGTTGATGCTTGCTGACTGCCCGCGAGTACGTACTCCTTCTTCTACTACGCCGATGACATTTTCAAGAGGATGATTTCTATTTGTCTTGTATCCTGCATTTGTCAGAGATTCGATTTGCTGCGGAAGGTTGGTGAAGTGTTCGTCGACATAAATTATTGGTGGATCATCTTCTTGAGTTGGTTCATTCACATTCGCCTGTGAAGAAGAAGCACCATTGTCTTGGGTGTTCTCAGGCGAAGTGTCACCATTTGTTTCATTTACAGCCAGAATCGGATCAGCAGATGATGGGGATAAGCGGGTGGTAAAAGGAGTCAAACCGATGTCGGACGAGTCAAACAAATGTTCAACTTGAGTGTCTTCGACTGGCTCAGGGTCTGACGCGATCTCCGGAATTTCAAAGTTATTGAAGATCACACTCACATCATAGAACCAGTCAGGAGTGCTGCCAGTGTTGGTGTAATTTCCTTCTTGAAAGTCCACGTAGTATGATTCAATCACCATCTTTGTTCGTTTGTTGTAAACACGGTAAGCCTTTTGTGTGGATGAATACCCCATAAAGTAGCAGATATCACCCACTGCTTCAAACTTGACGAGATTTTCTTGAGTGTTCAACAGAGTGCACGAACATCCGAATGGCCTGAAGAAATCTATAAGTGGCTTTCTTTTGAAGAGAAGCTCGTATGCTGTCTTTCCATGAGGTTTCACGATGAGCACCCTGTTCAGAACGTAGCATGCCGTATTAACTGCTTCAGCCCAGAAGATAATTGGAAGCTTGGAGTCCACCAGCATGGTTCTTGCAGCTTCAATCAGCGTTCTATTTTTGCGTTCAGCAACTCCATTTTGTTGGGGAGTTCTGGCTGCACTGTATTGAAGATGAATTCCTTTTTCTGCACAGAATGATATGAAAGTCTGATTTTTGAATTCAGACCCGTTGTCGCTTCTTATAGACTTCACTTTCAGCTTGATCACGTTCTCTATCAGGGGAATGAATGATTTTAACACTTCAGCAGTCTCGCTTTTTGCTTCAAGAAAATATACCCACGAGAATCGAGAGTAATCATCTGTTACAACCAAACAATAAGACCTTTTAGCAAGACTTTTAACACTGATAGGACCGAAAAGATCCATGTGCAACAATTGAAGTGGTGTAGAAATCGTGTTCACTGCTTTGGACTTGTGTGGTTTCTTATGCTGCTTTCCCTGGGCGCATGCAATACATTTTTCAGAAAATGGAAATTCTTTGATTGGAAGACCTCTAACTAAGTTCATTTTAGATAGTTTATTCATATTTTTGAAGTTAACATGCCCCAGTCGTCTATGCCAAAGCAGTGACTCCGATTCTGACGCTTTAGAAATTAAGCATGTCAAGTTGTCATTTGTCTTGGCGTTTTTCATGTTGAGCACATATGTGTTGTTCTGTCTTGGAGCAGTGAGCATGATCATTTCTGCAGGAACAACATAACCGGGCTTCAGGAACAAGCATTCCATGTCATTGAACAGCACCGAGATCCCTTTATCACACACTTGAGAAACGCTCATGAGATTATAGCACAACTCAGGAACATAGTTGACATTTTCCAGCGTGAGGGCTTCGGACACTACATCTCCTACTCCAACAATCTTTCCTCCCTTTTCATCGCCAGCAAAAGACACGAAGTCACCATCAATAAAGCGGAAGTTTTTCAGTAGTTCCTTCAATCCAGTCATGTGTCTTGAACATCCGCTGTCTACGTGCCAGATGTATTCCATGAGCATTCGAAGCCATTTCTGGAGTTTATTCTGACATACACAAATACACAAATATACAGGTTAGTTTGATTTAGGAACCCAGATTTGTTTGATTTCGAATCTATCGTGGTTTTGACCCACTTTGACCTCTTTTTGTTTCCAAAGATACGCAGTTGAATCAACCAGATTTTTAACAAATTTCTTAAGATAATTTAGTTGCTGCGTGACGTTTGTAATAAAATCATGCTCTGGTTTAGGAAACTTTTTGGTTTTACAATGTTTCGCTGTATGTCCTAAATGACCACAGCGAAAACATCTTTTATGTCTGGGTCTTTTGGTGTGAGAAGATGATGTATGTGATGAGAGTCTTGAGCTTTCTGCTTTCTTCATTTTCTTGTCCACTCTGCTTTCATCTTCGGGATATTCTTCATCACTGTCTGAATCGAGTGAGCTTTCAGACGTGTTGTCCTCGCTTGAATTTTGTTCTTCACTTGCTTCACAACTTGAACATTCGAAGCTTTCATCACTAGTTGCTTGATCTTCAGTTGAGGTTTCTGAATGCGAACTTTCTGATGTCTGTTCGTCTTCTGTGGTAATGACGCTTGAATCTACATTATCTTGATCTTCAGTAGCGTTCTTTTCCGATTCTGTCATACCTGTTCTGGAAGGAATAAATTCGGGAATTTCCTTTGTAAGGAATTTTCCAAAACTATTCCTTTTTAATTCTGGCACAAATACAGGAGATTCACAAGCAACATTATCATCACAACACGCATAATTCAAACCATGACATTCAGACACATAAGGTTCATGATCACGGGTCTCAAATGTAGGCACATGGCCTTTACAGTCATCCACAGATTTAGTTTTAGGCACTCGGCCATTACAGTCATCCGACCTACTTAAACTATTACATTCATCCTTAACATTGTTTTTAGAACAATTCCAGACGAACCAGTTAACGGTGGAATAACTGTCGCCTGAATAACCAATTCCTATTTTTGACCCTCCGCAGTCTCCATCATCATCGCACACATCTTCTTTACACTCAATGGAATCTGCATTGCTTTTAGAGCAGTTAGCAGTTGTCTCATTTTCATAAAATTCATTTTGTTCAACTGAGGCCTTTTCATTTATGAGATCATTTTCGGGATGAGGAGTAGGCATAGGCACGTAGTTTTTGCTGTGAGGCGGAAAGAAAAGTTTTCTTTCATTTCCGTGCCTATCCTTATAACCAATCCCATCTTTCACAAACGTTGGTCGTTGGCAATTTTTGATGTCAGTAAAGGCCTTTTGACTGACATTCCATTTGTCTATTATAATTTGAAGTTTGTTCTTTTCATTTAAAGCTTTTTCTAATCTTTCTGTAAGATCATTAATGATAAAATCTTTTCTAAACACAAATTCTTTAAGGGTTTGCATTTCAGCCAAAGTTGAGTTCAACTTTCTCTGATATGCAGCCTCATTCTGTTTAAGCTCGTTGTTAATTTTTAAAGCTTTGTCTTTTTGCCTTTCAAACTCCAGGTTTAAGAATTTATAATGTGCCACGACATCAACGCATGCTTCGGAGCATAATTTTTCTTTAAAACTGAGCGGAATACTATTTACCAAGTCCTTGTCAGCCTTTTCTTTTGATGAATCTGCTTTCATGGCTGTAGCTTGAACTTTATCCTTCGCTTTCTCAGACGTCTCTTTAGCAGCATCCTTTTCAGCTTGATCACCAGGCTTCACTGAAGAAAGAATACTTTTCAATCCCTTGTCAGCATCATTGTCTCCAGTTGGGATTCTTGTTGTCTGCTTCTCAAACTGCCTAGCGGTTGACTCACCTGTGATCTTGGCCATCAGGGCTTTGTTGACTTGCTCCTTTGCTTCAGTGATCTCTTCACTCCAATCATAGTCTTCAACAACTAAAGCCTTTGGCGTGCTGGGAGATGCATTGTTTTTGTTCTCTTCAACAGTGATTTGTTTAACAGCAGGAGTAGTTTCACTGTTTCCTTCTTTCAACAACGGACAGTCGCGCTTGAAGTGTCCTAGATTCTTGCAGTTGTAGCACCTCAGCTTAGATTTGTCAAAGCCAGCTTTTCCAAGACCCAATCGCTTGCCTGTCTTGTCTTGAAATTTCTTTAACCTCAGAGTGATCATGGCCATTTGCCATTTCAGATCCATTTCTTCCATATCATCTGGATCAACCTGATACATGTCTTCAGCAGTAAACATCTCCTTCTTCAGTTCCCCAGACATTAGGGCTTCGTAGCTGCTCAGAAATGTGTTGAAGAGTGCCACATTTTCAGTGGATACTTTCAACGCTTGAGTATCAACAGTGATAGTCTTCTCAACAAGTTGTGGAGCTTTAGATGCGCTTGCGGAAGCGTTTGCGTAAATTAAGTCAGAAGCTTGTGGAGTGATGCCCCCTGAAGCGAGGAATGCCACATTCTTCAATCCAGCTGAAGGTTGAGTTGCCTTAGGTTGATATCCAGCAGTGTTCATCTCTCTCTTGTTAACATCCATTTCAAAGGCTCTTAGGGTGTTGATCAGATCTGACAGAGTGACAGGATTAGGATTGTTGAGGAAATCCTTCTTGATCATCATACATTGCAGGCTCCATTCCTTGGGGAGCGAATCAAGCAGCTTCTTTATTGCAGCGCGATTGGTAACAGGATTTCCTGCCTTCTTCATTTTGGTCATCATGTTTAGGAAGCGGCTAATGTGATCAGACAAGCTTTCTCCACGGACTCCGCAAAACATGTCGTATTGCTTCTACACCATATCTCTCTTGCTTTCGATCAGTTCTTCATTTCCCTCATAGTACTCGATCAATGCATTCCAGAGTGCATTTGCAGTTCGGTGTTCTTCAAACATGTTGCAATCGTTTGTTGATAAAGCCATGGTTAGAGCAGCATGTGCACGACGATCACGTTGAATGAGGGCCTTGTCTTCGTCAGTGAAGGTAGTAGCATCATTGTTAGTAACTACCGCATCTCCTCTAACTACCGTTGGAACGTGAGGTCCGGCGGTAACAGAGAGCCACAGATTGTAATCCGTGTACTCGAAGAACGATTGAATGCGAGTTTTCCAAGTGCTAAAGTCTTCCGCTCCTTTCAACTTTGGTGGGCGGGTTGTGGTTCCAGTTTCAAGTTCCGCTTGAGCGATTGGACTTAGTTGATTTAGCGACATTTTTCTTTGTTTTTGACTAACGTGAGCTGAACAGAGTTAAATTCGCCGACAGAAACTTAAATTCGCCAGTGAGCTATAACGACTGATGATCTTCGCTGACTGGTTCGCTAACCTTCGCTGATAAGTTATGAATCCTGCACGAGCGATCACTTTATCTACGCTGACAAATCAAACACAAACAGGGTTAGGTTAAATTTGCCGGTAACCGTGATAGGAACACTGTGGTTCGCTAGCACGGTTCTCGAAGTCGCCTTCGATAATTTCGCTTAAGGGACAAATGGTGCTATTTCGCTGATGATCAGCAAATTCGCTCGAACGATAGTCGGCGAATTTGTTGATTATGCGATAAAACACTTAGCGATTTGAATTATTTCGCTATATTCAACGTTGAGATCGCTATATTCAAAAGATAAGTTCGCTGTATTCAAATATTCTTCGCTGTCTTCAAGATAATTTCGCTGGACAGAGGGTTTAACACGAACTAAAACCCTCTAATCACTCAAAAACAGCCCAAAAACCATGTTTTGATGCACCAAAATGACCAAAATGACTCCCTAATCAAGTATTAACAACAACATATCGATTAAACACACCAAATCAATCCATTTTAAGCCCAAAAATTTGAAAAACCTTGAAACTTTGAAAAACCTTCAAAACAATGAAAAATCTCAACAAGAACACAACAACCAAGAGCACAAAGGCTCTGATACCAAATTGTAGATCCCAAAACGTATCCGGATCACAGTGGTTGGTTGTTTTAGTCCAAAACACCTATTGATTAAGTGTTTGAGCTATGAAGAGTCAAGAAAGATCAAGAATGAAGATGAAGCTAATGGATTGATGAATACAACTAGTGTTGTATTGAATCCAAACAGTAAGATATAGCAATGAATAACCTTGGAAATCAGATCTAAGCACAATATGAATGTAAACAACACTTGATTCCACCAAGAGCCAAAAGCTTGAATAAGTTACAATGCTTGGGGTATTTATAGTAGACTCCTGACTTGCCAGCAAATTTATAAATTTGATGGAATCTTAACTACACTAAGTCAGGATCACAACTTCTAGACAATTACAAAATAACCCCTAAACATTCAAAATACATACAAACTACTATCAAACTAATCCAGCACAAGTACCAACGATCTCATAAGCTCTAACACCACCCGAACGGCCGGCCACCCGATCGGCTTGCACTATGTGTCCCACACTTAATCACTACTTGAAGTTTGAGTATTGAACGAACTGCTGTCCGATCAGACTACCATCCGACCGGATTACTCTTCGGATCATGAGATACTTGGGCTTTAACACTTAACAATTTTCAACATGTTCAATGCACTAGGAATGCCACCCGATCGAACTGCTGTCCGATCGAGTGACATCCTGCGATGGACTTGTTCTCACTAAAGTGTCAACCTACCGGAGGGCCGTCCGATCGACCGAATAGTCATCCGACCGGACTACCGCCCGACCAGATGACCACCCGAACGGATTGTTATCCGCACGAACTGGCCGTCCGATCGGATTATCATCCGACCGAACTACCATTCGACCCCTCAACACTTGCTCTCTTTTTGCGAATCACTTATCGTTACGCTATCGTACTATTCAGGCTAACATTACTCTCAAGCGCTCCCTTCAATCCATCCAACCGCTGTGAGTATACTCGATCCCTTTTTGCTTTAAGCACTTTTGGGTGTTACATACGTTACTTATACGAAATCACATCAAACACACTACGCAACATTTTAAACGCTAACCGTTACCGCATGTATTACGTGACTTAATGAATGCTTGTTTGTTATGTTTACACATGGAATGCTGTCTACCTTAACGACGATAGTACTATAGTTTGGACTCAGCACCCGCTCATGCGGGGGTTGTTAAGGACAATTACTTGCATGGATTACAGTGGTGATCATGTATTGCGAACTGCCTTGGGCAGTCAACCCGCAGTCATTGGTATCGATAGATCCGTGTCGATAATTAACATGCTTCGTTTTCCTCTGTGTACGTGTTGGTTATGGGTAAACTATTTCGAACTCTATATGCTATTATCAAACTTGTATACTCACCTTTACACTATGTGTATTGACTTTTATTTTAACGTATGTGACAGGTAATTAGGATGCTTATCTGCTAGGAAAGCGAGGCTAGAATAAGCTTCTAGAGCCCAACAAATAGTTATCTGTAGATCTGAAAATAGGAGTCTCTAGAAGCAGATAAACAATTGGGCAATTTTGTAAACCTGAGTTGTCGGAATAGAACTATTTGCCTAGATTTTGTCTGTAATAATTTGGTTACCTTTTAAGACATGGTATGGGACATGTTATTTTAAATTAATTGGTAATGATAATTGTTATGGAAACTTCTGGACAATCCGTTTCGCTCAGTGCCATGCCACGATGATTCCGTCATCGGTTGGGGTGTGACACCTGTTGATAACCAAAAGGATGCCTGTTCACTCTTGGTTTAGGAGGCCTTTTGTAAGCCTCATATACATGTGGGATCCTTTGGTATGATGGTTGTCCCTTACCTCTTCTGAATTGATTGGTAGGGGGTGCATCAGTCACTTGAACATCTCTTTGAACAGATGTTTGGTTCAGCTGTTTGTAACAGCTGTTTGGACTGGCACAAAAAGTGGTTGGTTCTTTGTGAACTTGACAGATGATGTCGATGGACTCAAGGATGTTTTTGCAGTGTACTCATTTTTTTTACATCAAAGTTCTTAAGATACACACATTCTTGAGTTTTGTGGTTTGTTTTATCACAGATGGTGCAGCTTTCAGTAGGTACAATGACACTTGTTTTGTTTAGATCATATGCTTTTAGATGAAAACAGTCTTTTGTTAGATGATTCCTCTTTTCACAAAAATCACAAAACAGGTTTTTGATCTTTTCTCTTTTTTTCCTGTTCTCAGACTCCTTAGCAACAGAGTTTTGAACCACTGTTGGGATGTCTTTGATAGGAATGACCTTTGCTTTTAGAGCTTTTACACCATCAGTGGTTGTGAAATCCATTGGTTTGAAGTTTTCAAGGATGTCACACTCATCAGACCATGTGGGTTTAAATTGGTATTTCTCAATTTCCTCAAAGGTTGAGGACCCCACAAATCTTTCCAGAGTAATTTTGTTACCAAGTTTGTCAGTTATTTTAACCTCTTAGCCATCCTTGTTTGTGGGAATAACTTCAATAATGGTTTGAACAGATTTTTTTGGAGCATTGTTTTCAATTTCATCATGTTTTCTAAAACCAACACCAAATTTCACATTGCTTTTAATCTGTTTTTCAAGCATGACCTCATAATCTTTGCAAGACTCCACCCATTTTTCACATGTGATTTGGGTGGATTCCAACTCCTTTTTACAAACTTGGTATTTCTATCATAGTTTGGAGTTGAGTCTTGGTTATGCTTTGCTCTTCTTTGAGACTGCTGATTTCTTTGTCTTTTTTAGCCAATTTGTTTTTAAGTTCTTTTAATGACTTTTCAAATTTGACTTCATCAGTTAAGACTTTATCCCTAAGGTTTTCATTTACCTCTTTAATGTTAGCAAATGCAAAATACATTTGTCTGAACACAGTTTTTCAAGAACTTGAGGTGATACCTTAGCAGCAGCCATCATGGCACAATCACATTGATGATCATCTTCTTCATCAGCTCTAACTTCTTTCTCACCTGCTTTCTTCTCTTCCTCTTCTTCTTTGTCTTCTGTGGACCAGGGGTCAGACAGTGGTTCAATCAGGGTTTCTGAATTTTCTCCCAGCAGTAGTTCACCAGCAACTGCAGTAACCACTGCTTCAGCCACTTCATCCACTGTTTCAGCACTTAGCTGTTCACCTTCAGTTTCTACCCCTTCTGGTATTGACTCTAATGCCATCAAACAAAATTCATCATTAAGAGTGTCATTAGAAGCATAGAGTGCAAAATTTTCATCACCAAGCTCTTCAGGCAAGCTGCTCCAGTCAACAAAGCCTTGGGTGAAAAAGCTTTGCTGATCTGGTTGTACCACTGTTGGAGCAGCTTGTTGAGGTGCAATAGGTTGCACTTGTGCCTGAGGGACAGGGGCTTGAACATACTGAATTTGTGGAACAGTGGTTTGAACATAATGCACAAGCACAGGGGTTGCAGCATAGTGAGCAGTGTTAACATGTGCTGCAGGGGTATATTGGGTATATTGCATAGTGCTTTGATGTTGTGGTCTAGGGTTTGAGCTGGGATGAGTTATTATTGGACCAGTGGTTTGACTCCTGCATTCCCTAGAAAAATGACCTAGCCTATTGCACTTGTAGCACTTCAGTTTTGATTTATCCAACCCCACTCTTAAATTCCCATGTAACCCTGGGAATTTTCTCCCTGTTTTTTTATAGATTTTGCTTGTTCTTACACTAAGCAAAGCCAATTGATGCAAAATGTCCATCTCTTCTAAGTCAGTGGGATCAAAGTGTTGCAAATCATTTAGTTCAAAACACAAATTATCTGACATCTGGTTTTCACAATTTGCAGCAAAAGCATAATTTGCAGAGTGAGAATCAGAGTTGTTAAAATTTCCACCAGCAGTTATATCAATAAAGTGATCAAAACTTTGATCCTTACTACTGCTACCAGATTCTTCCTGACCAAAAAAAGTTGTGCTGCCAAATGAATTATCATCAGCAACTTTGCCAGACTCTTGCAACTTCTTATTCTGGTTTAACTCCCTTTCATAGGTCAGGAGTCTACCATGAAGTTGGGTCTAGGTCAGATCTTTGAACTCAGCTCAATTTCTAGTTACAAAAGCAATTGTATCCCATTTTTCAGGTAGTGATCAAAGAAACCTACTATTTTGTGTTGAATTAGGAAATGTAACTTTGACAAGAGCTAAATCATTCAAACTGTTGCGTTAATGATTCACCCTTGATATGATAAAAGGTTTCATACTGCTGATTCAGAATTTTCCTATTATTTTCAATAACTTCTTCCGTTCCCCCAAATTGTTCCTTCAGTGCATCCCATAGCTCTTTGGCACTGTTACAATGTAACAGTCCAACATAGATTTCATTGGGTAATGCAGATGCAATGATGCTAAATGCTTTGGCATCGAGTTTGAACTTTTGGAAATCAGTTTCAGTATAATTTTCAGGTCTTTTAGGTTCGAACTTCTTTGAATCCTCAGCACTTGGCACCATGGGAACATGTGGTCCAAAAACAACAGATCTCCAACATCCAGTATTCTGTTGAGCAAGGATGTGACCCATCCTTCTCTCCCAGATGTTGTATTCATTACGTTTAAGCATATGTGGTTTGAAAAGTGAGCCAATGTTATTCTTATCATCTTGTGATTGTGACGTTATCGTGGTTGTTTTATAGGCACCGATTAATCAACTTTGATGGTGATTAAACCTTACACTGTTTTTCAACAAAACGAACAAACTATCAGTATCAACGATTTTGAGCTGAACTATTTATGTCAAAATGATTGTTAAATCAAATTTGACTGTCCAAGCTCTGATACCAATTGTTAGGATCTGAGTTTGGTTTTGATTGTGATTTATGTTTGAATTAAGATGAACAATGAATGAGTAGTGTAGCGGAATATAAATGGAAACAAACTTTTCACAATCAAGCAGGAGAATTGCTTTCAACACACATTTTCAACAATGAACCGAATGCTTAAATTTATTCCAAACACCGATTACAATTGCATGTATGCAACAAACTCCCCCTCAGCCTGAGCTCAGTGATTTGTTCGTACAGGAAGAAGATGGTGAAGAGCTAATAGAACAGTACAGGGTACTGTTCTATTTATAGGCACGGACAAACCATTGAAGCATCTAAGCTGACGTCACCATGAAAGTGACATCTAACCTCCTAACAAACTCTAACATCTGATCTATACAACCACTGCTATGCTAACAACTGTTATGCATTACATTTCATAAAGACAAACTAAACTACTGTTGAATCTTTCCACTGATGTAAATCCAGCAGTACTTGATATAACCCAGCAGTGCTTGACTTCAAGGCAGCAGATTGAACAGCAGGGCTTTAGTCTTCATTAGTCTTTGACTTGATCAGCAGTTGTAGGTCAGTAGTTGTACCGATCAGTGATTTGGAGGTCAGCAGATGTTGAAACCACTTTCAAGGGGAGAGACTTGATGACATAACATCTGCTTATTCTGGATCTACTGCTCTGATCCAGTTTTGGCTTTAATTATCTGTTCCTCTGATAAGGTTCAATCCCAACACGAGATTCTCTAAAATAGAGCTTACCGTTGGACTAAGAATGAATACAAATGAAATCATAAACCTTCCTATTTATAGGCATCTCAATTGCCCATAGCGGACTGTTATGGTCCTGGTGACGGTCCGTTTGAGACGCTTCCGGATTACTCTAAGACCGCCTCATCGTAATGTACCATTACGAATCAGTGATAGTCTATTACCAAGGTAGTCACTAAATACGTGTCACATTATTAGATTTGCGGTTATCACCTTTTCACAATGTGGCATGGACCATTACCAGCTTGCAACGGTCCGTTATGAAAATTTAATCCCTTGGTTCTAATTATTGTGTTTTACATTATCCTAACTACGTACCTTATAATTAGAGGTGTTACAAATTACTATCTTTAAATTTGATGTTTTTATATATTACGAACTATATTTCTTTTAAATGAGATTTTAATTAACTCTCATCACCAATTGGAAATTAAAGAAAAAAATTGATATTAAAATCATTTTTATCTTAAAGCAAACTGAAAATCGAATTTGCTTTAAAGAATCTGACCAAATGAAAATCGAATTTGCTATAAAGAATCTGACCAAATTGCGCCTTAAATTTTGGGTTTCTATACTTTTTTACTATACTAAAGTAACTAAACACACTTGTTTTACTTTTTTTTTTTTTAACAGCAAATTTGGATCACTGACGGACCACTGGAGTATCATCGTGCCATCAGCGGAACCACCCGATCATATCCATCTCCACTAGGCATAAAGCCTATACACCAATTCAGGAGGAAACCCAATAAATATGGGAAAAACCCCCTTGTAAGAATCGAACCCATGACCTATTGGTCCAAAGTCTTATCTCACCACCAAGATACCACTAGGCTATAAACCCATGGATCACTTGTTTTACTTTTCTTTGATCATAATACAATTGTTTCAACAAGTATTTTATACTAAATTTGGAAATCTAGTGTAAAATCTCTCTTTAATAAGCTAGTTACATGCATGACACGACCCAAGTTTAACATAATTAAATTTAAATATAGCCAATATAAAAACATGATTAATATGGTATGTATTAGAAGATCAAATATAAGAAGTTCTATAATACTTATGACATAACATGTTTAATACAATTATTAACATGACTCAGCATGATTCATAAAAAATATGAAATAACTA
The DNA here is from genome assembly GCF_002127325.2 of Helianthus annuus. Taxonomy (NCBI): domain Eukaryota; kingdom Viridiplantae; phylum Streptophyta; class Magnoliopsida; order Asterales; family Asteraceae; genus Helianthus; species Helianthus annuus. Next base: position 197,305,660 of record NC_035448.2, on the reverse strand, counting down.
ACATGATAAAGAATAAGTTATCAAAAACTACTATCCATAAAATTCTTCACAAACAACATTAGCACGTTAGGGAAGAAATTAATGTAACTATAGATGATATATTCAATTATCTATAAAAACTATACATCTACCTTGTTTCAATAAAGGAATCTTAGCACATGAATTTATATTCTAATGGTATTTTTAGGGTGGGATAAGGCTTTGGAACCAATAGGTTCTGGGTTCGATTCTCACAAAGGAGGTTTCCTATATTTATTGGGTTTCCTCCTGAATTGGTGTATAGGCATTATGCCTAGTGGAGATGGATATGATCGGGTGGTTCCGTTGATGGCACGATATTATTCCAATGGTCCGTCAGTGATTCAAATTTGTCGTTTAAAAAAAAAAACGAATCTTAAATGTGTTATTTTGACTTGTTAACCAACTTAACACATTAGTTATGCCTGTCATTCATGTGTTAGATGGGTTAAACTTGTTTAGACACGTTTTTAATCTTGTCAACGCATGAACCCATTTATTACTAATTCGTTTGACGCAAACTCTAACCCGTTAAACTTTTTGCCGGCCATGTTGTTTTAAAGGGTCATATCTTAAATTTTCAGGTTTAACTACTTAGTGGAGGGTTCAAATGAGAAAAAAAAAAATTATAAGAAGAAAAAAAGAAGAAATTTCAACCAATAGAAAACCTTCATTTTACTTCATTAAATTTTTGTATTTAATGTCATTGTAAGGGTATCTTAGTAAACTTGCATAGATTATTAAATTGTAGTCTTATTCTTTAATAAATAACTAAATTAAATTTGTAACTTATTTTCAAAATAAATATTTGTTTAAAATATATATTTTTTAAAAAAAAATTAATTTAGAGTGTAAGATAAATTACTAGTTGTGTAGGATAAATTACGAGTTGTGTAAGATAATTCTCGTAATGTGAAAGATAATTTTTGTTGTGTGTAGGCAAAAAAAATTAATGTGAAGGATGATGGTCTTTATGACTAATTAATTAGTCAAATAAACAATAAATAAGATGACAGAAAAACTATTTAATGTTTTACATTTATACCATTTGATCTTTTTTTTTTCTCAATTAAATTTATTCTAAAATGAACCTCCCTAACTACTTACATGTTTTAAAAATACTATCTTTTTAGCTGAATTTATATAAAATGTAGTTTACACTATTAGTAAGAGATCACTAAACTATGCTAAAACCCTAGTTTTAGTATAACAGTTCATGTCGCAGACGCCTCCATGTGAGATGGACGTCTTTACATGAGTCGGACGCACATCTCTATCTTCTTCCCCTCTCCCTCCTTTTACACTCTTTATATCGAGATTCGTCCTTACAAAATCTTTCACTTTTTCCCTCACATCCGCTACAGTTTTTCGTAAACACACGTTAAAGATCAAATATGGTATGAAAGTGTTTGATAAAACAATGCTTCAATTAGATAATGGTAAATTGCATTTTACTTTTTTTAAATTTCCGCAAAATTTCAAAAGTTGAAAGACAACGGCTGAAATTTTATAATTTACCCATTAATTGCTTTTTCAGTAATATATTAAATGCAAATAAAATATAAAACTAAAAATGTCGTCAAATATTTAAGTGGTAAATATGGAGAGGAACAGAAAGAATAAGAAAAGTAAAAGATGTTAGTCGGGATTAAAGAAAAAGGACTCCATATTTATATATATTTGACTGACTGACAAAAGCGATTAATAAAAGGAAGGCAAAGTAATAAGATCATAATCATATATATCAGAAGAATAGTAATAATAATAATAATAATAATATCCACGTCATCATCGCAGATCTCCAGGTGGGCCCACTAGATTTTAATACCGTGTGAAATCATGCACAAGCCCTGCTCTGTCAGTCACATTGAGACGCCACGACATGAACGTAGAATCTCTGTCGTCCACGTCATCTGTAAACCTAAACTCGCCGCCGACGGCTCCCGGAGAGTAGCATGACGGCAGTTTATGCGTTGCCGCTACCTCTAGACCACCACCCGCCGCCGCTGTTGCAGCGTTTGCTCTCCTCTCTTCCTTCTTGTACCGGATCCCACACGCATTGCACAGTGACTGCAAAGTTATCAGTTCCAATCATTAACATCCATCATAAACAAAAATAAGTTAAAAAGGAGAATTTATTATTATTTAAAAGTTTGAAGAAGCCTTATTTTTTAGTTCAAACTCAGCTCATGAGTATCAGTAATTTTACAAGCACACTAGAAGAGTTTATTGTTTATTAATTAATTTATACACATTTATTGGTTAAATATATTTATAGGTATACTTTTTCTTATAATACATAACATAAAAGATTTTATAAAAGAACTATAATACATAACATAACATACATAACATAATATGTTTAACAAAGTAATGATTTTATAAATATATAGTTATTATAAAAGAACTATATATAAATAATGTGCTTGTTTCGCCTATGAGCTGGATACATGAATCTTGTTCTCGACTTGTTTATTAAACAGGTTTGCTTTTAGGCTCGAGCAAATTTAAACTCGAACCAATTCGACTCCCAAACAAACTCGAGTTTGATAAGTGAAGCTCGCTCTCGGCTTGTATATTAAAAACTTATTTTTACGTTCAAGCTAGAGCTCGTTTAAGCCCGTCCCCATTCAAGCTTTTAGCAACCCAATGAGTTCCGAGCTCATCATTTAAACTCGATTTGATTGGAGCTTTTAACGAGACTATCTCAAGTTGCTCAGGGGCTGTCTTTACAACCCTAATATTAATTTCATAATGACATTTTAATTAGTTACCTACCTTGGGGCCGCGAGGACCATTCCTCCAAAGTGGAGTAGAAGTGGTGTCACAGTTAGCACACCTCCGGGCAAGAAGCGAGTCGACCGCGGAGGCGTTGGTTACGCCTCCGCGGATGCTTTTGTGGGACGGTGGCAGGCGGGAGGGGTTATCGGGCTGCAAAAAGTCCCAGCAGAAACGAGCCTCCGACGAGTCGTAGTACTCGTCTGAGGTCAAACGTGTTGACGGTGTCGCCAACGAAAGAGTACAATCAACGGCTGAAGAAGAATCATAGGGACAGATGTGTTGATCGTATGGCACAGTCAAAAGCATGGAAAAAGAGTTGGAATATTGATGACCACATGAGCATGATCTATGCATGGTAAATGGTGGTTTTGTGTGTGTTTTGAAAGTGTGTTTTGGTTAATTGGAGGGTGTTATATAATAAGATGAAATAAGAGTCAAGAAGTTGCAGTCCACCAGGTTGTCGTCAAAGGCTACTGTTACTTAGCAGTACTCTTCCTGTATGTATACGTGTGTGTATATATAATATATAGATAAAGAACAGAGATGAGCAGTGTGTGTGGAACCCAATTCAAACACATACAAATGTAGATAAGGGGAGATCTAAAAATGGTACTATAGTAATGATGGATGTCTTGCTACCAGAGGATTAGCCATTTGTATATGGATACACGAGTGTGTGTGGGGAGGATAAGGTGGTAAATTTAAGATTTAGAAAATGTAGACCTGATATATGTTTAATAGGTTTAGGATGAAATACAAAGTTTTATAAAAAAAAAAATAAGAAGTGTATAAAGGTTTATAAAAAATAAACCTATTATACCAAAAAAAAAAAAACAAAAAAAAAAAAAACCTAAACACTCACCATCACCCAAAAAACTAATGAGTATTCATTAGTGTTCAGTATCTAAAATTAACAAACGAACACACGAACAAGTTCATTTTCCTTAATTAACGAACACGAACAAAAAATCTCGTTTAGTAAGTATTCGTTAACTGTTCATGAACACATGTATATGCTTAACAAACGAATACGAATAAGGCCTTATTCGTGCCCGCTAGGTTCGTTTGCAACCCTAAAAGCATTAGACTAGACAATAATTCTCATTTGGAAGACATTTATTTAAAAAAAACAATAAAAAAGAATATATGATTGAAGACTAAAAGCCAATCGTACCACACTATTTACAGAATATGAACAACGTACGCATAAGCAAGAGCTTATGCGTATCTAAAAGCCAATCGTACCACACTATTTACACTTGTTGATAGACGTTCTCTCCCCATTGTTAAAGATCTTGGGCATCATCGAAGAAGCCACTTTGTATTCAAAAGGCAAATGTTGCACAAGTTCTCTAAAGTTGCAGAATGGACAACCATGCACAAGTTATGCCTCTTTTCATTAATTTCATATGATTTGAACAAGTTAGAATCCAATTATAGATTAATTTATGTACGTAATGTGAGACTATTAGTTGCGTAGCCGTTCAATATGAAACAAGATTTAACATACAAAATCAGGTGTCCTTCAAGAGCCAACTCCACACTAGCATTCACAAGTGGTAAATTCTAAGGCAATAGCATTCACAAGTGGTAAATTCTAAGGCAAATTTGAGAGTAAAGATGTTGGATAGAAAAAAACTAGGTAAATATTTTATGCGTAAGTGTGAAGTAGCCATTTTAGTATGAGCCAATCGCCCAGGATAGGTCAAAACCCTAAAGAACACATATGGATACGTAGGAACTCATTCGGATATTTCCAAAGCATAAAGTCCGATACAATGTAAAAGACTATCATATTGGATTGTGTCACTTTATATTATACATGCAAACTCTAAAGACATTCTAGGTCAGACCTTCATGGCCTAAATTGCAGATTCACAATAGTCAAGTTTGTTGCATTTGCAAGTTCATAGAGGCAAACTTCATTCTCATTATATTTAATGATTACTTTTTTTTCTTACTACATTTTAATGTCATTATTTCGCCTCGTTTTAACATATCTATATGTGACCCTTACCGATAAAAAAATTGATTTTGAACCGGTCTACTGAACCTTTAAATGTGTTGGCTTCTTCTCTTAGCTTCCATGATCCCCATTCTATAGTTTTTACAAACAAGATTCGTAGAGGGGGTGTCAGTCAAAGAGGGCCAATGGTCAAAGAAAAGGCACGTGCCATATGAAGGAAGTGTACAACGATCACGAGGCATACAGTCTTCACATATACCTTTTTCTTATTACTTAAGTGTTTTGCAAAATAAATATTAAATACCTTTTTCTTATTACTTAAGTTTTTTGCAAGATAAATAAATATAAAAGAGAAAAACATAGTGCCAGAGTAGTAACAGTACCAGTACTTCAAAAGCATAACCTCTAGTCCTTTCACTGTTTAACCACTACCCCTCCAAACTTCAGCAGAATCTCCCTTACAAGCATTTTTTTCTCTCCTTAAGTTTTATAAGAAAAAGACATTTATTAATGTTGTAGTTGGGGATTTGAAAAAATTGGTTTGACGATTAAATTCGCTGTTTGAAACTTTTAACTTTTCTTTATGAACTGCAAGGTGTTGGTGTGTTTAGATAAAGCTTAGGATATGAGAGGTCAGGGGTTCAATCCCTATGGTGTACAACGTTAGCCATTCAAAAAAAACATATAAAAATATATAGATACAACTAGAAACTGAAGTAAAAAAAAACAAAGCGAGTTTCGAAAAAACATACAGAGCTTACGACATCAAATTCAACCCACTTTTCCCACGAAACCGCCGGAAGCTTGGACCTATTGCACACCCATAAGAAAGTGTCTTCCTAAATGAGATCCATAGATTTTTGAGTGGTGACAAAGGACCCCTCGAACACCATCAGGTTTCGCGTTGTAAGCATGCCATGATCTCCAAACTCTAAACTGGTAATGTAATCTGAACTGGCCACTTACAACAATCATACCCAGTAAATTTCACAAATAGCTGAACTACTGGTAGGGTCTGGGGAAGGTGAGATGTAGGCAACCCTTGCCTCTATCCTAATAATAGAGAGGCTGCAAATATAACATCAGCAAACAACATGTAGGCATAGATACAAGAAAATCATCTTATGTAAGGTCTACCTAAAGTGAAAAAGAAATCTACCCCCCCCCCCCCCCAAGACAAAGATAGGACACATCCATACCCTCCCCTACAAGTCCTTAACCTTAATCCACACGTCTCCACTCCTATCCTGAACCATGTCCTCGGAGAGGTGTAACTCTACCAAATCTTGCCTAAGTCGTTCATCACAAGTCAATTTGGGCCTGCCTCTACTCCTCCTTCCTTCCACTGTCATGGTTTCCACTGCTCTAATTAGTTCTATCAACTGCCTCCTCTTCACATGCCAAAACCATCTCAATCTCCTGTCTTTTAATTTGTCCGATATACTAGCCACTCCTAACCATTCCCTAAAAACCTCACTTCTTATTTGGTCTACCCTCGTGTGGCCACACATGCACCTCAACATCCTCATCTCCGCTACCTCCATCTTGCGTGCCTGTGTTTTCTTGATGGCCCAACAATCTGTCCCGCATAATATAGCCGGTCTAACTGCTACCCTATAAAATTTCTCCTTTAATTTTGCTGAGAACCTCCTATCACACAAAATCCCAGTGGCTACTCTCCACCTACACCAACCAGCCTGGATACGGTGGGATACATCAATGTCCATCCCCTCGTCCCTTTGCACAAACGATCCTAAGTAAACTTAGTCGTTTGTGGGACCACTTGACCCTCAATGTTAACCTGAGAGTCCTCGTTGTCACCTGCACCACTGAAATTACAATAAAGGTATTCAGTCTTAGAGCGACTGATTCTTAAACCATTGCCCTCTAAGACTGGTCTCCATTCTGTTAGCGATATATATTAATTATAGATTGATGATGTATATCTCCTATATTATTGTGCATATTCCCTCTTGTTTAGGATTGCTACTTTCCTTGTATAGCTCTCTGTATCTTCTATATATTGTTTGTAATATTCACAATGGAGATCATACGATTGATTACATGGTATCAGAGCGCAGACGCTCTGGACCCTAATCCCCTCTCCGACCGCTGCTCCTGAAGACCTCGGTCTTCCTTCTCCGAGCACTGCCCTCGGGAATTCATTACCGGACACCCTTTCTTTTTTCCTTGTTCCTTACCCCGTTCATTTCCCTGCTGCCGAAATGGGAGACGACGATGTTAACTCACCAAAACACTCGAACGACAATGACCACCCACCAAAATCCTCGAACCCAACTCCCTTACACCCTGTTTATTCTGTCAACAACATTCAACAGAAGATCCGAACTCTTGACGGGGAAAAGGTTTCCTACTCGTCCTGGGTTAATCTCTTTCATTTCCACGCTACCGCTTACCGTGTCTTCGATCACATCGACGACACCCCACCACCCGCTAAAAACGACCCCTCCTTATCTTCCTGGAAGGAGATCGATGCCGTGGTCCTTCAATGGATTTATGGCACTTTAACGGACGATCTTCTTCTCAAAATCCTCCAGCCCGGATCCACGGCCGGTCAGGCTTGCCTCCGGCTCGAAAACCATTTTCTCAACAATAAAGACTCTCGTGCTGCCACTCTTGAAGAAGATTTCACCAACCTTACCCTTCAATCCTGCTCGTCTCTTGAAGCCTACTTTCAGCGCTTGAAAGAAATCTCTGACCAACTGGCCGCTGTTGACTGCCCCGTGCCTGAAAAACGGCTAGTCTTGAAACTGGTCCGTGGGCTACCCCCAGAATTTGACATGACTGGGGTCTTATTGTTCAGCGACTGCCCTCCTGGGCCGATGCTTGTGATATGCTTCTACGGGAGCAAAGCCGCCAATGCGCACGTGCTACTGTCTCTCCACCTGTCGTCGCTGCAGCCCTGGATTCGGCACCTCCTCACCCTCCTTGGTCCGACTCTCCTCACCCCCGTGAGTCCCGGGACCGTGACATCCGTAACTGCCGGGGCGGTTCTTACCGCCGTTTTGACAACCCTCGCAATTACAGGTATTGTACAAATTAATTAATTTTGATTATGTGCTTAATGACTGTGCGTGATTACAACTGACACCTTAAACTGCTTACTGATTTATGTAACATACATACATGTGCATCACTTTACATACAGTCGCCCCATTTATTTCATACAGACTCTTAGTGACAAACCTGATGCACAAAGCACAGCTAGCACAGTGAGCGGATAACTCAGACACATGCTGACAATGCCAGCACATAGACAAACACTATATCGAGGCCAGTATGAGCCAGGGATAGAGTACTACACCAGTATGGAGTGTAGGGAAGTGAGGACCATAAGACTGTGTCACTAGGTGATAGTTTGAGTGCCGGAAAGTGCCTAAAACTCATTTTAAGTACAGAATTCTGCATTTTCAGAAACAATTCAGCCCTTAACACACTCGTGTTATATAGAGAATCGACTAAATGGTCCTGGACGCTTTCCTAAGTGTTTAAATTAAAATTCGTTACAAAAAGATGCATAAAAGACACTATGCGGTACAATTAAACGCTTTAACGGAACGATACGTAACCGAACAACCAGACATTACCCGGGACACCAAAATATTGTCAGAAATATTATTTTATCATTCTTAATTATTTACGGTCACAAAAATCCCCACACACTATATAAACATGACATACACCCACTATTATAGAAAATACCCTTAACCTCCTAATTATTTACCTATTAGTTACCAAAATTTTACATTTTACCCCCCCCCCCCAACCAAATTTTCAGCCAAATGATGACCAAATATTTTGTTTAGATTACCTAGATTCTTTTGTGATTATGCTTGATCTAGTTGTCAAAGGATAAGGGTCATGATTACCAAATTGGCCAATGGGGTTAGGGATGATCATTACAACTCCACACTCTCCAACATAACTCCATTTAACTCACTCTCTCTCCCTATTTTCTGCTCCACATAACCGAACCCACCTCCATCTCTTTCATACATTCATCTTCTCCAACTACAAGTCCATTTCCAAGCTTGAAGATCATTCGTAGAAGTTGTAAGTTGAAGGGCTCTCAAGAAAGCTTTGTTCAAGTCTTTATCACCATCTTTTCTCTTCATCTTTGCACTAGATTCATCCCTAGCTTTAAGCTAGTAGTAAGTCCTTGCTAAACCCTTGATTTTGTTGTTAAAAGTTGTAGCATGATGCCATTCACAAGAACATCGAAGGGATTAAACTATAAATCAGTATGCTGATTGGTATTTCCAGCCGACTTCAACAGGCTGTAACTGGACCGTTTTAAATCGAAAAACTGATTTTCTGAAGCCTAAAATATGAATTTTGGAATAATCGAACAAATGGCACTGGAATCGTAATTTTTCGAGGTCGTTTACTATTTTTAAAGGACTGTTTTTTGGACAGCAGCTCAAGCTGTGTTTTTACTGCAGAAAAAGTGGGTTGTATTCGGAGTCATAACTTAAAAACTGGGTAGAAACAGCTCATGGAATTTTTACTGTAGATGGTCACTGTTGTCACGATGATCCTCCAACTGGAATTTCGTCAATCGGACTTACGGTTAATTTTTAGTGAATTATTCCGTAAACTGCAATCAGAAAGTAACAAATCTGATTGCAGTCGGGTAAATAAATTTCTATAGAATATTGGTAACGAACTGGACTCTGATATTTTTACACAATAAAATTTGGATCGTATGAGTCATTCTGTAAAAATTTGGGAATTTTTGGAAAAGGTTAACTATTTTATAAAAATCCTCGAAAACAGTCTAGTTTTGGGTGATAAAGCTGAAATAAAGTAAGTAATGCTTTGTATGTCTATATGTCGGTTTGATTATTGAAATTGAACCAAGGGATATACGTAAAAGAAAATGATATGCTATTAAGCATGGACACCTCCATTTACAAAGGAGACTATGGAGAAATTTTCCGAAAATCCTAACACTTAGTAAATATTTTCGAGACGAGTGTTTACTAGTATATTTTAGATTTTTGTTTTCAAAGATAAAACTCGTCATAATATTTATCACAAAATACAAAGTATCGGAGGTTGGTTTCATACATGAATATGGTTAAATATATAATCTCTAAAAGGGACTTAAAAATATATTTCCGGCATCCCATCCTTGGGAAGGAAACGCGTATATAAGATACTTTAGAAGTATTGATACTAGAATATGGAATGAACAAATATTTCCAACACGACATATGATTAAGTTGAAATACTAATTATTTTGACAAATAATTATCACTTGAAATAATATAAGAAATGTAACTCAAAAACATAAATACTGAGACAAGGCACGACCCGTTCGTCTAATAGACGTTAGACCATTGTAGATAGGCGTGTTTGCTGAGGAGATTTGGGTTACAAGTACCGAAGACGCAATACAGTGAGTTCATGTCCCCCTTTTCTTTTAACTATTTTCAGTTTTACACCTCGGGGGTGAAATACATGTTACAGACATTTACAGACATTTAGAGACATTTATTTACATGGTATGGTTAGCTTAAGGAGGGTTTTTATTACGCGAACATGTGAGTGGTGGGCATGACACTTAAGGCCATTAATCCTCGTTGTAGGACCGAGGGACATTAGTGATAGATCTATTTGGGTGTATCGAGCCCCACTCCTGAGTCCGCTGAGTGGACCATGAGATGACTAAGTGCCCGACGCACAAATCCGCTAGGTTTGAGTCTTCCTGCATCACTTCACACTTATCATTGGCTTTGCAACCCAATGGTGGTCTCTTTTTCCTTAATTGCTACATACCATGGATTTTCATACATACAGACATTTTACAAAGGTTTATACATACTCACTTACACATGAACTCGCTCAACTTTTGTTGATTTTTCAAACTACATGTATTTCAGGAAATTAGTAAATGGATCTGGCGGGCGTTGGAGTTTTTAAGCTGCATTGTGAATAAAGATGTCATCTAAGTCATTAGGGCTTAGGAGGCGTATCTTAATCCTGGACGAGATACGTGGTCCTAAACTCGGGGTTGTTTTAAAATCTTTTGTTGAGTCTCTTTGAACTCCTTAAAACATGTTATGGTTGGTAACTTGAATTTGGTCTCGTCATTTCAGACAATTATGTTGTACTACTTTTAAACTTAAATTAATGGATCCACATCTACTGGTTTTATCATATAGTGTTGTTATGATCATATGCAATGGTATTAAGAAGTCACACCAATAGTCACGCTTCCGCAAAAGTCAGGGTGTGACAGCCGTGGCCAAACCAGAGGCCGAGGGCATCAGTCGTACCCACCTCGCAACCAGTCGGCTTCCTCTTATCCTCCACCGGGTCCTTTCGGGTTTTATGGTTCCTCTCAATGGATGGTGCCACCTTGTCCCTTCCCTAACCAATGACCTTGGATAAACCCTTGGTCCTACAATACCCCACCTCCTGCTAATACCCAACAACCAAGTCAGCCCACACATCAGCAGCAGGCCTCATCGGCCCAGGCCCACATCACCGAATTAGATCCTATGTAGACCCATTCCCAAGCCCCGTTAAACTTCTATAATGTACTCTAAACTTACTAAAGAGTGTTTATGAGGTGCGATTAAAAAGGGAGCGTGTACGTAAGTATACGTGGGAACGAAATAAGTCTGTAAGCATGTATGTGTATGGAATTACCTACATGTTAGTGATGGAATCCATAGGTAAGCATGAATAGAAATGGGCATGCACGTAGGTTTGTATGTATGAGAGTAATATATACGGATGTTTCTGGCAAAGATTTGTTAGTATAATTATATGGAAATGTAAATGGTATGTAAGAGCTTGTATATGGAGGCATGCGTGTATGTATGTATGTATGTATGTATGTATGTACGTATGTATGTATGTACGTATGTACGTATGTGTGTATGTACGTATGTGTGTGTGTGTGTATGTGTGTGTGTGTGTATGTGTGTGTGTGTCTGTGTGTGTGTGTGTGTGTGTATGTGTGTATGTGTGTATGTGTGTATGTATGTATGTATGTATGTATGTATGTATGTATGTATGTATGTATGTATGTATGTATGTATGTATGTATGTATGTATGTATGTATGTATGTATGTATGTATGTATGTATGTATGTATGTATGTATGTATGTATGTATGTATGTATGTATGTATGTATGTTGGAATTATTGTACACGAAAGAATAGGGCTTGTATATATGTATACATGGTTTCAATACGTTTGAGTATTAACATTACTATTTGCTAATGATGTGCTTGAGAATGAAATGAAAGTATAGGTATACTATTGTTGACCTTATGAAGATTTGACGTCGGGATGTAAGATTGTTTCCGGAAAGATAATCGAAAGGATTAGCATAAGTAGAAAGAATGAGAGCGAGGTCGTATAGTTTGTAAATGTAGATTATGCCTTATCTTTTAAATAAGATTGATGGACGTAATTTTTGTAAATGGGATTATCTCAATCGTTTCCAGTATGTTAAATGTTTATAAAGAAAGAAATTTTTCGGTTTGTATTTCCGCTGTATGCTTTTTGTTTTAAAACGGTGGTTGCTATTTTTTTAATGAAGTTTACGTTTTACAAAAGATTGTGGTTATTGTCGTCTAAAATTGCAATAGAAAAAAAAAGTCTCGGGTGCATCATTACAAAATAAATATTTCGTAATTTTGGATTATTTAATGTAATAATAAAAGACTTAACTTTGAAGACCTCGAGATCTTAAAGTGATGGTGTAAATAATTTGCGTTTGATACATCCCCAAATGTATGTTACCTAGAAGAATATATGTCTGTAACAAGGTACAATACAAAGATTAAATTAGTAATTTTAATATGTTATTGGAATTTGAAGTGTAAAGATGGAGAATCTTTTATATATTTTTCAAATTAAATCTTCGTTATGGGGTCAAATCCATGGAGGTCTGCCGCCAGTAGACGTACGATTGGGGGACGGGTCATGTGATTGTGAGATATGGTTCGTATGCTTCAGTCAATCCCACCTCATTATTCACTTCTCTATCATCTATCAAACCCATCATTCTTTAGTAGGACGAAACAGAATTGTTGTTTTAAAAATCAAACCCACCATTCTTTAGGACGAAACAAAATTGTTGTTTTAAAAATCAAACCCACCAGTTCTTTGCCACATGTTCCATACCCCCGACTCTAAACGCATCATATATTCAGCGAATCCTTCGTAACTACTTGTCAAGAATTATAAATAAACAGACATGAATAAAAGTTTCGTTCATTTAGTGAAACAAACGAAAATGAACACATCTCTTGTTCATTTACATTCGTTCATTAAAATTTGTTTATGTTCATTTACGTTGTTCGTATAAATTCGTTCGTCTGCGTTCGTTAATGTACTCACTTAATTTGTGTTGATACATCCCCAAATGTTTTATTAACCTTTTAGGCCCTATGCATCATTATTAATATTTACCTTACGGTTTGTGCTCGGCAAGTTATATTCGTTAATCTATGTTCAGCTATCCTCGTTCGCTTACATTCGTGAACCGTCTGTTTATTATATACTATTAATGAATGAACATAAACGAACAAATAGGAAAACCATGTTCGTTATATTGTCTGTGTTCTATCGTTAGTTCAGAAAAAGTTAAACGAACGAACACGAACATATTGTCTATGTTCTATACGTTTGTTCACCTTAGGGTGTAAGGGCTGCATGCCTAATGAAATTAGGCAAACTTTCCCCCCACCCAATCATATTGCGCCATGTCATTTCTCCTCTAATTCTCCCCTCTTGCCCAAAAAACATAATACCATGCGTAGTCGTTGGGGTGAATAATGCCCCACCCTAGGGCGTTTTGCGCCATGCGGCAGCCAGTCAGCAATGGGGCATTATTGGGCGTTTTTACAAAAGGGGTGTAGTGGGGATGTGGGGCATTATTTTAAATGAGATGTAATATAATTAAATAAAACAAAAACCATCAAAAAACCTTATTGGATAAAGAATTGGAAGATGGAGGATTGTTGGACAAACAAATAGGGGGCAAGGCGTGATTTAAATCACGCGAAAACAAAAAAAAAAACTGACCAATCACGCCCAGGGGGCGATGGTGAGGCGATATTGGGCGTTTTTGGTGGGTTTTTTTTTTAAAAAACCACGCCCATTACGGGTGGTTTAAGGGATGCATGCCTAAAATGAGATTAGGCAAACTATTTAAAAAAAAATGTGATTGGCTGATATAACTCTGGGCCACCACTGACCACTTACACTCTCCCTCTTCTTTGCCGCATGTGGCAACTTCTCCTCGAAAATTTCTTTACCGATCGGCAAAAGGGGTGTGGCGGTGGACTCCAGTGCGGCAAAAGGGGGTTGCCGAAGGATTTGCAAACGATTACATAATTGTTTTACTACGTATTATAGTTAAAACAAAATGTATAAATATTTATATAATATTTTGTACTTCTTTATTTAAAATTAGGTCTGGACAACCCTATAGAAAAGTTTTTAATAGTTATATATTTTTTTCTTTATTAACTTTATAGCAAACAATCGTTTACTCCTGGTAATCATTATTATCCTTAAACAAAAGTTAGTGATTGCTATCATATTAGTGATGCACATATATTGATGCTTCCACATTAGAGTTATAGGATCGTTGGACACAAAGAAAATAATAGAAGGTATAATGATCAAGTAAGTTTTTTTTTTTTAAATTTACATTAGTTTTGGTAAAATTAAACGTCATAAAACAAACAAAATGGTTGTGATACATTATAAACCAAAATTGAGTTTATAAAAGTTTGTATTTTATAATAAAGTGAAAGTGTAAAACAAAAATAATTGTAAAATTCTATAATTTGAAGTCAACATTTTTACAATTTTATAAAAATACAACAAACAAATATTATTGAAGAGTTAGCTATTTTTTCATCTTCATTTGTCCAATATTCCAAAATATACTTGAAAATGATTTTTAATAGAGTAAATTGCTAAAATCATCTCTGAGTTTTGGGTCCGTTTGCTATTTTCATCCAAAATGACTTTTTTGTACCATAATGTCCTCCACGTTTGTAACTTTTGGTCATTTTCATCCAATTCGCTAACTGGTTTAGAAACTGCCGTTTGATGAGGTTTTTTTTTTTTTTTTGAAATTTCACAATGTTAAGTGAGGGCATATTAGTCTTTTCACTTCTAAATTATAAATATACACACTTTATATATGTTATATATGCAAACATCACTCTTCTCTTTATCTCTCTCTAAAAAACAAACACCACCATCACACCTCCCCTCCATTGCCGTCACAACCACCATCACCAACTGCCACTACAACCAACACATCTCTCTCTCTCTAGAAAACAACCACCACCACCACACCTCCACCTCCATTTCCACCACAACCACCATTACCAGCTGCCACTACAACCACCACATCCCTTTCCCTCTCTCTAGAAAACAACCATCACCACCACACCTCCACCTCCATTGCTGCCATAACCATCATCACCAACTGCCACTACAACCACCACACCACTAGTCAAATCGCCATAAATAAAATCACATACATTATCATGCTACAACAAATTCGCCCGAAAACAAATCTAGTACCGTCGCCGGATTCGGCTATCACTTTCAGATCCAACTCTTCAAAAACCCTAGAAATTATCCCTATGCTCCTAATTTCCCCTTTTATTATCCCAATTGACCTCATAACGTCGTCACTAAGAACTATTACTCAAACCCAAAACAAACACCTCAAACACACTTTTAACACACAAATTCAACACAAATTCAACACAAATCACACAAATTTTACATGAACCCAGCTTTCAGTAGACTTGACAGAAGAGAGGGCTTCAAGGACCTATGGGTTGGAGTCGAAGAGTTTAACTTTGGTGATTTCGTTGAGTTTAAGTAGCTCAACCACCTGAGCCGGCGACAGAGGTGGGAGGCGTTGGTGCCCTAGTTTATTCTGATCGATTGAACCCTAGATGTGAAGAGGATTGTGATGGTAAGTATGGTGAATGTTGTTAGTGAGTGGTGGTGTGACCTTATGGTAGTGGGGTGGGGGGCTTCGACGAAGATGAAGGGCAGTGACAGTTAGGGTTTTCCGGTACTATATGTTGCCAGAACAGTAGTGGCAGATGGTGACAGGTTGACCCTAATGATGGCTACAGATGAAGGTTTACGGTGATGGTCGGTTTCTGGTGGATTGGGGTGGTGGTTTATTGTGTTTGGTGGAAGCTTTGATAAGGTTTAGAGACAGAGAGAGATAGTTGTAGAGGTTTAGAGAGAGGGAGGGGGAGTGGGGTGGGGTAGGGTTTATAAATATTTTTTAGAGTTAAATGCCATTTTAGTCCTTGTGGTTTGGGCCATTTTGGCAGTTTAGTCCAAAGGTTTGAAACGTTGCCATTTTAGTCCAAATAGTTTCAAACGTTGCCATTTTAGTCCACTGGTGTCACACCCTAACCGATGGCGGAAACATCGGAGTGAGACGAAAACAAGATTGATTGAGACTTCATAACACTAAATGTGACAAGTATTTAATAAACAAATTTCATTTCATTGCTAACATCATGTATATTGTTTGAAATAGTTTTGGATCGTCGTTAACCCTAAATGAGTCGATCAGAAGAGTCGTTTATCCAATTCAAAGGCGGAATCAGTGAATTAGACACTCAAACTAAATATAATGCTTCACTTTATTGATTTTGACAATGTTTACAACCTGGAAGCAATTTGGCAGCACTTCGTTATAGAATCAGAACCGTGCCAAATGAAACAGACATGCACCTATTTATAATAGATCTGGTTCGCTTATATGGTCTGTCCTAAAAGCGAACCCTAAAAGCGGACCTGTGTAGTTAGTGTGTGGTTCGCTTATATGGACAGTGTCCATATAAGCGGACCTCAATGCTAATTCACCACATTTCGTTTCTCGAACCTCGTGCACACAATATTCTATCCTATCCTAATCTAATACATGATACAAGACGAAGTCAATAGACGTAGTGCACTAACAGACTCCCCCTCGGATATTGACGAAGTCTTCAGTGACCGTTCTCTGTTATGCCACCTCTTCAGTCTTGATCATCTTGTCTCTTTGACTTTTTCACCATGATTTCATCCTTATCTCTATCGTCAACTTTTCATCATCAGCTGGCTTCCCCTCTCGTCAAGCTTCCGTGCTTTTAGGGATCGACACCTTGCTTTCCAGCTACAAGCTCTTCCAGGAACGATACCTGGCTCTTTGCACGCTTTTGTTTGCGTTGAGCTCGTCTTCAGACTCCCCCTAAGACTTGGCTTTCGGGATCGTAGTCTGGATCTTTCCTGTAATCACTCATACAAATGATAAGTAACAACATTTTAAAATCATCAACCAGAAATCGTAATCTGGCACTATACAACTTTCTAAAACACTCCCCCTATCAACAATATTTCTGATTTTGACAGTGTTAAAGAATCCAACTCCTCCACAGATTATCATTCAAGTTCAAATTAATGACCCTGAAGATATTCACAAACTGTTTTTGAAGTTTTCTAGAAATTTCAAATTTCAAATTAATGAACTTGTTTTATTTTCAGAAACACAATCAGCTTACTTAGATTTTGAAACTCAGCAACTCAGACATCGGTTTATCGAAGATAAAGCAGAAATCAAAATCTTTTTGTATTTTCTGAAAATATAAAGCAGTAAAGAAATATGTACACACATATTTACAAACAATATTTTTGTATGAGTATGCGTCAGAGGATCATATCAGTTTTTGACAAGTCACAAGTACCGTTAAGCTTTAAATCATACTCAGTATTAAACAATTTACATAGACTGTTTCTAAATTCTCACACAATTTTCAAACTATTCAGGATACGAATTAGATAATTTATGAACTTAGCTCATTCATGTGTCCCACCTCTTGAATATACTCCCGTATCCAGAATCTCAATATTAAGATACACAGGTGATTGTACTAAAATGATGTCTGTACATAATTTAGGATATGCGAAAACTGAGGGATCTCAGGTCGATACTTCCGTATGCGCAGAGAGATATCAAGTTCGACTTTTAGGTATGTCCCCTTTAGAGGATCTTTTCGCTACAACAGATGATTATCAATTTTATTGTCTAATCAATCTGAGGGCTATAATGCTATGTTACAAGCATTTCAGGCAAAGCATTATTCAAGGACTAGGTCAGAACTTCCCTTCAGCAGAAGTCCCGGAATAATACCCCAGACACCAAATAGTAGAAAAACCTAGTATATCAGAATATGAGACCTTTCAAACGAGATTTCAGGGGTTACCTATATATCCAAGTAGTGTTCCCCACGAATTTCGCAAATTTGAAATTTTAAGTTTATATCCCGTATAAATCTACTAAATGTGTAACAATCTATCAACACATCATCAGTAAAACTGTTTAACACTTTATACTATACAAATCTTTAGCGTACCGTAACTGTCTACTGATGTACTATCATTTCCTCTTTTTACGCAAAACTCAATTTTTTTTTAATTTTATCATGTTTTTGTATTTTTCAAAATTTCTAATGTTTTTGTATTTTCTGACAATTTTTCTCCCCCTAAAATGCAAAACCATTAAAGAAATTTGACAAACCGATACTGATAGCTTTGTCTCGCCATCCATTTTCTGCTTAGAGTGCTCTGATTTGCAGAAAAACTATTATCAAATACCCCCATGATTTACAACCCATTGATATTGCCCGTTAGAAAACCGTGCTTCAATCTGTGACAGTAATCATGCTTGTTCAGCCGTGAGGGTTTCGGCGTAGTCCATCAGCACTTATTCGAACAAAATTAACCACAACCATCACAAACACCAACCAAACGAACAAAAAAAAAACAAACAAACAACAAACATCACATATTGTTCAAATTTTCACAAAACAACATACAAACTCCCTGCTGACCAAACCAGAGTTCATCTTTGTCCTACTCTAGTGCCAGGCTACTCTTATTTGCATTCTGACAATCTTCTACACCATTGAGTACCTGCACATTCAAACTTTATCAAATACGCAAACAATTTGACACAAACAAAATTTTAATCAATAAAGATGCCGATTCATGCTTCGCGATAAAGGAAGCTCTGGCAATTCAAATTGTTTAATCAAACATTGTGTCCACCGAGGCCTCAGCAGCCTTAGGTGTAACCTTGATTCTAGCAACCTGAATTTTAAAGTTTTAGCCTTGAGCGGTGGAAAATTTGCATCATAGGCAACCAAAACTGAATCCTCAGACGTTTTCACCTCAGAAGTTGAACTTATTGTTTCAGTTTTTGGTTTCCAAATTTGTTTCTGTTTCTCATCTTTTATCAAATCAAGACGTTTCTTAACCGACCATACTTGACCTTCCAGAGTACCTCTTTTGTAAAAATTTGTCTGTTTTTCAATCTTTTGTTTCTGAGCAACACATGGTTTCTAAAACTCTTGGGGTTTTGTCATATCAACTGATGTTTTCCAACTTTGTGTTGTTCTGAACCTGGGTGTGTGAGAATTCCAGGTCTGTCTTGAATCAAACCTGTTCAGATTTGATTTCCAATTTTGATTCGAAACAAACTTGTTTGTGTTGTACCTCCAAGTTTGTTTGGAATCAAATCTGGTTGACCTTTGTCGCATAGTCTCAGATTTTTGTTTCTCAGCATCAATCTTCTTTTTGTCAACATCCACAGGTTTTAAATTTGGACACTTTCGTGCAAGATGTCCTTTTTGATCACATTTGAAACATGTTCTCATGGACACATCTTTGACCTGTGGTTGTTGCTTTTTCTTTTGTGCCTCAAACTCAACATTAGACTGCCTCATTTTGAGTTCTTTTTCTTCAGCTAAAATGTTTCCTTGAACAAAACTCATTTTTTCTTGATAATTTGGCGTCACATTTTTCTTCCAATTTTGTTTCCTTTTATAACCCAACCCAGCCTTCATGTTCTTCTTTTTGACACCCGGTTTGTTATAAAAAGTTTTGTGACCTTTACCAGCAAATTTTGAAATTTCAGATTTTTCAATCTCAACCATTTTGAAAACTTGATCAACTTTATCTGAAATCACATTTTGAATCGGGAATACAACATCTAAGAATAATTTGTCTGATCCAATCATGGTATAAACCAATCCCTTTGAATCATCATTCAAATTTTTCTTGGATTTTGTGTTTTTTCAGATATTCATCATGAAAGTTTCCCTCATTTTCATCTTGTGATTCAGTTTTACCTGTATCAACCGACTCTTCATGAAAAACGCTTTCAACAACCTTACCTACCACCTCTGAATCACTGATATCATCAGATTTGGTGTAAGTCACATCGATGTTATCGGGTAACTAATCAACCATGTTGATTACTTTTTCCACTTTTTCGCCATCATAGAATGTATAATTATTCTCCAACGGTGGTGGAACTTGATGGTATTCAGACCCTATTCCCTTTTTGTTCTTTTCAGACTCTTTCTCATCGGGTGTGATGTTGAAAATACGTTCCAGAATATATGAAGATGAATGATAGCTTTGCAATTTATTGACCAACTTTCTTTGTCTGCCGATTCTTGTTTAAGCTTAGCAACATCATCAATATATTGGTTTAACACTCTTTGTTTATCTTCAAACCTAGCTTCAAGAAATTTAGTGTTTCTTTGACAAGCACACAATCTATCATCTAGACTTTTGACTTTACTTTTTAAAGTTTCATATGCTTCTTTTACAGTTTCATATGACAATTTCATTACATCATATTCTTTTTGCAACTCTTGAATTTTAATGTCTTTTGGAACACATTCGTTGCAATCAGCTGATCTTGTTTTCTGTTTCAAGATCATCACATTTTAATTTCAATTTTTCATTTTCTTGTTTCAAAAACTTTTCATTTTCAATCATCTCATGACATTTTTCTTTGAAAATTTTTTCTATTTTAGTGAATTCAATGTCTCTGTTGTTGAGTTTTTCATCTTTCTCAATACAAGAACTGCACGTTTCCATGCATTTCTGGCATTGTTGTTCAGCTTCATTATCAATTTTAACAGAAGTATCAGTTTGACTAATTACCTCAATGACTAACTCTGCGGTTTCCTTTGCTTTCTGAGTTTGCTCTTCTTCAGCCACTTGCAGTTTCTCTTCAACAACTTCCTCGGCTTTTTCTTCAACCTTCTTCACTTCATTCACCATCTTCTCGCTTTCAGACACAATTTCTTCAACAGTTTTCTTCTTCTTCTTCTCCAGACTAGCAAATATCACCTTCCGAATACCTTCTTCAACCTGCTCTTTGTATCTCGGAATCTCCCTAAGGCCTTTGCACCAAACACTCCCAGTAGGAATAGCCGCAACTAATGCATCAAGGTCAACCGTCTTCGGATCAACCGTCGGGTTTCCTTGAGGATCAACATAGCATTCTTTTTCTTTGCTCCACCTACCTGCTCGTGTTGCTTCTTTGTAAGCATCATATACATCATCCAATCTTAGACGTGCATGTCTTTCTTCACGAGTAAGTGTTATTTCAGCAGTCATTGCCTTAACTTCCACTTCAGCAACCTCTTCGTCATGTCGACTCCAATCATAACCTTCATCATCATAGATTATGAAACCAGGTGATTTTGCCTCTTTCAACCGTTCTTCCCATTCAAGATTTTGAACCATAGATTCATAATCATCATCTATACTATCCACATTTTGATCACAATATGACAAAGCAACTCTCTTTTCTTTGGATGATACTCCATCAATTTGCTTTCTGATTGGCTGATCAGTGTTCTTGTGATATATTGCCTTTTTGTAATAATCCTCATGAAACGGATTTACACTTTCATCAACTCTGTTGTTTGGACATTCTCTTTTGAAGTGACCTTTTTCCTTACATTTGAAGCAAGTCACTTTGTTCTTGTCAAAACCCATCTTCGTTTCAGGTCCTTCCAAACATCTTCTGCCAGTGATCTCCATGAATCGTTGTGCTCTTCGAATGACACTTGCCATGCACCAACGAATATCCATGAGTTCCATTTCTTCTGGATCCACCTGATCGTAATCCTCTTTCGTCATGTTAGGATTTCCGATCTTTCCTGCAATTAACCCTTCGTAAGATACCAGAATGGAAGCTAGAAAGCTCATATGCTGTTGAGCAAATTCATTGTTCAGCAATGGAGAATTCTTCCAATCAGAGTTGGAATTTGCATTTGATGATCCCGATGCAGATGATGCATGATATCCCGGATCATAACTTGAAGATGTATTCTTTGATGTGTCACTGGTCTTTTCTGCCGTAAAACCCGTTTTGATTCTTGGAGACTCATTGATTCTTGAAGACTCATTGTTTTGTAACAACCCTCTTCGATAGTACAAACCAACATTTTGTTGATAGTTAGAACTTGACATCTTGTTTTGTTTTTGAATCAACAGATCATGCCCCTCTATCTTCTCTATCAATTGATCCAATGTCAGTTTGTCAAAATTAGCATCATTTTTCAATACAATCACGTATGTTTTCCAATCATCTTCATGAGGTAAAGCTTCAACCAGTTTATCTACCATCTATTCTCTTTCTTTGTTAATTTCAAATCTCTCCAACTCAATCTTTAAGTGACAGAAACGTTCAATCATTTGACGAACTGTTTCATTCTTCATGCAGCTAAACATGTCAAACTCCTTTTTCAACAACGAAATTTTGTTTTTCTTGATATCTTTCCCTCCTTCAGCTTTCACTTTTAATGCTTCCCAAATTGACTTAGATGTTTCACCATACTGAAGCAGTGAGAAAATATCCTCTCTGATAGATTGTTGAAGTAGAGTTTTCATCCTCAATTCTGCTGAATGTTCTCTCTTATCATCTGCTGTGAAATCTTTCAGTGTGATCAATTCACGTCTTTCATTCCTTGGTTTTACATATCCCAACGTCAAACAAATCCAGCTATCATACGCATAAGCTTGCACCCAATTTTCAAATCTTTCAAACCACCAATGATAATCTTCGATATTCATGAGCTTTGGTGGTCTTTGGTGATTTCCGTACACGTTATCGTAACTCAGACTTTCCGATATCACTTTAGTAGCATTCTTTGGCGTAATTGGAGTATCTTCTGAAGTGAATGCATTATAAAACGTGTTGTAAAACTCTTCACCAAAATCCGACATCTTTAATCACCTGAAAGCAATGACCTGGAAGCAAACAAACAAACTTAATCAGTTCAAACAATATCAAGTAATTTGAAATATACTAATACTCGATTGTCGTGAAATAATCTTGACACTTGGACGAAAATCGGATTGAACGTATGAGCGAAACTTCTTTGAACAAATGAGCGGACCAATCAAAACGACCGAATAAGCGAACTTGATTGGACATATAAGCGGATCACTTGATTGGACATATAAGCGGATCTCGTTCGAGCGAATCTAGTTGATGTCTGTTCGAGCGGATCCTAAATGAGTCGATCAGAAGAGTCGTTTATCCAATTCAAAGGCGGAATCAGTGAATTAGACACTCAAACTAAATATAATGCTTCACTTTATTGATTTTGACAATGTTTACAACCTGGAAGCAATTTGGCAGCACTTCGTTACAGAATCAGAACCGTGCCAAATGAAACAGACATGCACCTATTTATAATAGATCTGGTTCGCTTATATGGTCTGTCCTAAAAGCGAACCCTAAAAGCGGACCTGTGTAGTTAGTGTGTGGTTCGCTTATATGGACAGTGTCCATATAAGCGGACCTCAATGCTAATTCACCACATTTCGTTTCTCGAACCTCGTGCACACAATATTCTATCCTATCCTAATCTAATACATGATACAAGACGAAGTCAATAGACAAGTTTGAAATAAATAAAATACAACAAGTATTAAAGTTTAAGGTGCGTTTCTAGGCATCCTACTAAATTCTGTGCATCATCATCATCATCAAAATCCTACAACACGTATTAAAGTATAGTTCAATACAAAAAGTATTCGCGAGCATACAAGTTTGAATACTAGCATGAGTATAAAAGTTTGAACAAATCCACATGACAAAAATAGTTAACCAGATTAATGTAAACCTGGCATGCAACTATACAAAGTTAATCCTCTGATTACCGCTAGCGTAATCTTATCGTAGCAACGATAAGACCGTTTTGTGTTTAACTTAACATGATCTCTAGAATACGATTACTCCTATAGCACTGTACATGTTAAGGGGAGGCTCGTACGAAGTTAATGACAAGTAAATCACATAAGAATGTTCCAAGAATACAAATCAAGTATCACGTATTTAAGCATGTATGATTGGATTGTTTGTGTTTGCATAAAGTATGTGATTGCGTGTGTTTATTAGTAATAAATGTATTGCACCCAAAAGTGTAAAAGTAAAAAGGGGTCATGTATACTTACAATTTTGCAAAGCTACCCGATTATCCGTGAATTAACGAGTTCTTGAGAATGGGGAAACGAAGGTGTAAGGTCATTCGGAGTTTATGGAGTGGTTGGATTTGGGATTTAGAATTGAAGTACAAAAGTATGTATTCATTAAAATATATATTGTCTAAGTACTCGTTTTTTGACACTAAGTTTTTATGTGATTTCATGGGTCCTAACTTGCCCATTAGAATCGTAAACGAGAAACTTAGAATAAAGATTAAAATAACCTAAGTTCATAACACATAACCATAACCGATTAGCATCATGAATTTGGCTATATATGTATATATATATTTTATATATTATATAGTATACCTAATACGAAGTCCATCATGAATGTCATAGATATCATATAAGTCAAGTATGGAGGTATGAACACCTCATTGTATGATTCACCAATGCAAAAATTATCATAAGAATGATTCAGATGGTCATGAATGAAAATGGAAATACAACTATCTAACAAGTTCATCAAGTAGTCAAGTAAGATCAACCCGGGTGTTTCGTACCCATCATGGAAAAAGTTGGAGTTGCGGTGGGGTTGTGTTACTTTAGAACTAGTAAACTACTTGGAATAGCAAGATAAAACATCAAGTGAGGTGTGGAACAAGTTAGGATAGCCATGGCTTCCAAGGTTCACACTTTCACCAAACATAAGTCAACACTTGTGGGTTGTCTTAAACCTCATCAAAATAGAAAGTTTAGAGGGTGTTTGCACCTCTAAGCTCATAAGAATCAACCATACTCAAGCTCACTAACCATAGACTTGGTTAGAAGCAAGGTAGGCACAAGATTGCATAAGAAATTATAAGTTTTATAAAGTTAACAAGATAATCTTCCAAAACAAAAAGTTTTGACCTCAAAATGGAGATGTTCCACATTAGTTTACCATGGTAAACTTTTGGAAACACTCCTAGAGGTGTTCCAAGCTTTGTAGTGGAAGAACAAACGAAGAAAAGATGAAAAATGTGAGTTTGACTCACTTTTAGCCCTTAGATAATTCTGCCAAGAAATCAGAATTTATGGATGATTTGGGAGTGTTTTGGGAGTGATTAAGTGTTTGGAAAGTGAAAATAAGGTGTAGGAGGCTCACATTTATAATTGGGTTGATTAGGGTTAGAGTTAAATGAGTTAGAAGGTGATTGGAGGTGAAAAGGTGACCAAAATGGACCAACCCGCGAGCTGGCAGCGTGCTTCTGCGGATTGATCCCTCCGGAGCATCGCGGGGGAAGACTACGATTCTCCCGCGTGTCGCCTGGGAGTCCTGTCAACAAATTTCTATTTTTGGCCCTTGAACTTTGTAATTAGGTTATTTTATGTCGTAAACTTGCATTTTAACCCGTTTTTAGGTATTCAACGTGTAATAAAGTTTAGTATGAGTGTATGCAAGTATAATTTGAATGTCCTGAATGTATGTATGAGTATTAGTTCGTATAACAAGCGTCGGTTTGCAAGTATTGTGTATTCAAATGATTGATTGTATGTATAACAAGTATGTATAAAATACGAATTTCATTATGATTAAAGTCTTGAATTACAAAACTTGAATTGGAATACGAACATGGTATGAATACAAGTTTCCAAAAAATAGAAATACGATTACATTTTCTAAATAAGGAAAGTACAAAATGCGAAGCATTACAACTGGGTTAACTCCATCCCTTTATTATGTTAACTAGAAGCGCATTTCGGTCATTTTAGATGTATTTCTGTTAACCAGAAGGGCAATTCGACCATATAAAATGATCGACTTACCCTTCTGGCTAACAGAAAAAATGAATGAAGTTAACCCAGTGGACTAAAATGGCAACGCTTGAAACTATTTGGACTAAAATGGCAACGTTTCAAACCTTTGAACTAAACTGGCAAAATGGGTCAAACTACAGGAACTAAAATGGCATTTAACTCTATTTGTTATGTTTAATTTTATTTAAAGGTTAAAAGCATATTGAAAAGAAAATAAAAAACAAATATAGAAGTAAAATTTCCAAATTGCCCCTTAGTTAACTGAAAACATAAACCATGTTAGCGAATTGAATGAAAATGACAAAAAATTGCAAACGTGGAGGACAATATGGTTAAAAAAAGTCTTTTTAAATGAAAATAACAAACAAGTCCAAACTTTAGGGATGATTTTGGCCATTTACTCTTTCTAATATGTTAACTCTCGTTCACATGATTAGAAATCATCACATTTTGAATATACTTGAAAATGATTTCTAATATGTTAATTCTCGTTCACATAATTAGAAATAACACATTTTGAATATAGAATAAAAATAAAAAGTAAATCAAAACACATCTCGCCTTTAATAAGTTACTTGACACATTTCGGACATTTATATATAGTCAAACTATTAACTTGGTTAACACTTGCTCGATATATTTACAACTTTATTTTATTTTATTTTATTTTATTTTTATATTAATAACCTTGTTTTTGAACAAATTTTTTGATCCCCATGAAGGGGACAAAGGGAAGTTGGGGTCTCTTGCTTTTGATGCAACGATATTGACCATCACACTACTCTATAAACACTTCAAATCCACCACCCACCTTTTACAAAACTTCGTATCTAAGATTTTCTTCCTTCAATTAACAAACTAATTAGATACCAAAACGACATGTAGGTCAATGGTAAGTGTTGAAAAGATGTTAATTCAAACTAGGGGTGCAAACGAGCCGAGTCGAGTCCGAGCTCGACCAGGCTCGTTTAACATATGAAAGCTCGAGCTCGACTCGATTCGAGCTTCATTTCTAAAGCTCGAGCTCGGCTCGAAGGTAATTTTTCAAGCTCGAACTCGGCTCGTGCTCGACTCGTTTAGTATTTATTAATTAATTTGTATTAATTATAATTATTATTATACATATAATTTAGTTATTTTTTATATTTATATAAATGGTAATTATTATTATATAAATATATGTTTAAAATATTAATAAAAAATATATAAACCAAAAGCTCGTTTAGGCTCGCGAGCCGGCTCGAGCTTGATAAACGAAGCTCGGGCTCGAGCTCGTTTAAGCTCGACTCGTTCGAGCTTTTTTTCGAGCCGAGCTCGAGTAGCTCGCGAGTAGCTCTGCTCGTTTGCACTCCTAATTCAAAGTCACAGATGGTTCAAGTTTTATTTTAGGTAAATTATTTAGATTTTAGAAATAGGTTTATAAGTGTTTGAATTTATCGTATTTAAAAAGAAATAGGTTTAGGGGGTAGTGCTTTCACAATGGGTCAGGTTGCTTCAGGCAAAATGATCAAACACGAAAAGCGTGCCTTGACAACCAGCACGTGTTTATCCCATTTGCTTTTGATACTTGCGGTTTTCTGGCGCCAGAGGCTGTGGACCTACTTAGTCGAGTTCAAATGGTCATGCATAGTATGTTATGACTCCGAGATCTGTGAACGTAGTTTTGCTATTCAAAAAGGGTTAGCGACGCAGTTTGTTGCCCGTTTATCATCTATCTCGATTAATATATTAATTACTAAATAAAGTTTCAAAAAACAATAGTTTATATAATGAATCCTAGACTCGTTTAGCAAGTCTATTTACCTTTGTGGGCCATGTACCAAACCGTGTTTTGATATTCAACTAGTTATTTTCTGTCCTTGCGTTGCGGCAGGACCCAATGACTACAAAAGGCGTGCCAGCAACGACAAACAAATACCGAATATCAAAACATAAATAAAATGACGTGGTAAGGATAGTCACTCCGTCATAAAAAAACGATTTTAAATAACCTAATATATAATAATAGGACCCACACGTCCTACACGTTGGAAATTCGGTTGTTTTCAGTTCAGTTATTATGGTGCTAACACGTTAAAATATGGATGAGCTCGGTACCGGTAACGGCAGCGAAAGTACCGATCCGGAAAATCATCGAAATTAGGTACCGGCACCGAAAATGCTCGGTACAATACGGTATGGTATTTGAAGGTAAAAATCAATAAATACAGGTATGGTGCTAGACCGGTGTCGAACCGAAAGTAACGATTCTGAAAACGCCAAAAGGTGGGTACCAAATTGGTACCGAAAATGATTTGGTATAGTAAATTTGGTACCGATACGATACTGGTTCGTTTACGGGATTTGATACGATTTGCTCATCAATATTCTAAATATTCAAGTTAATTTTACATGCTACAATTCATTCATTACAGAAAAAGACAAAAAAGAAAGCAAAATAAGTTGTTGTGTATATAAAACCTCATTCAAACGAAGTATAGTTTACTTACTGTGTGTATGAAAAGTAATTTAAACGGTGCAATTAGTTGCATTGCTGCGTTGCTACAGGATTTGATGAGCTCGGTACCAACTGGTACCGAAAATACAGTTACCGAAATCCCCAAAAGTGGGTACCGGTACCGAATATACCTAGTATGGTACGGTTCGGTACGGTACCGGTCGGTACTGGTAGGGCACCGGTATTTGAGGGTAAAAACCGGTGAATACCTGTGCAGAACCGGTACCGAAAATACACCGGTTTGATAAATTTAAGACAGGTACCTATACCTGATACCATTTGTTCATTTATTAATGATGTGTTCTAATTTTAATTTAAAAAATAAATAATAAAGATAGATATACTATAAAATAATAGTATTATGTTGAGACAACAAATATTAGACCAAAGATAGTAGCAAGGGTGGTTAGGCAGAAGGGTTAAAGGGTTTAACCTTGCCTAACGCAGGTCGTGGGGTCCCCCCACGTTTGCAAGACGTGGAATGAGGTTCACTAGTTTATATTTCTTGTTTGAAGATCTAATTCTGAAGTGTTGTTCAGAAATGGACTGAGGAACAAAAAGAATAAGTGTAATGTGAATGTGAGTGAAAGACACTTGAGTGAAGTAAGTGTACGACGTGAAGGACCAGAGTTTGAGGAAGCAAATATGATCTGGAATGTCTTCCTTTGATGAATGAAGTGTCATTATATAGGAGAAGACATTTCTTAAAGAAGTACTCATTTGACTAGTGAACTAGCTTGCAGTGAGGGGCTTACCCTTTCGGGGGTTGAAGTCTTTTGACCCCCGGATAATAGCATGTACTCTGTGGACCTGCATTGCTTTTACGGCTGTGGTTGGTGAGACTGTTTTGGGGATGTGACTTGTTCACTGTTCCCGTGTTACTTTACTCCATCTCCTCAGCTTTTTCAACCATTGAACCTTTTAACCTTTTGGGCGTTTTCATACTTGGTCATTTTATTTGGTCTCGGGCTACCCCCGTCATCAGCCCCCCAAGTCAGAGGTTTTTGGGAGTAGCTCAAAGTCTTCTGACTTTTTAAGCATTTATTTTATTCCCTGAAGGTTTCAAGGGTTCAACGATTGAAGGCTTGGAGGGTTGTCGACGGTTAATGTTTAAATTTTGAATATCTGACAACTGATTTGATTGATGTGTAGCAGTTCGTAGGGTGGCGGTTTTGCAGGGTGCACCGTTTTACATTATTGCCCCTGTATTAACTTATTACCTTTGCATTTTCCCATTTGCTTTTTCATTACTCCAACAAGTTTTCTCTGCAACTCCTTCCCCTTTTCTTCAAGGTTAGTACCGGTTCCTTTAGTTTCATTACGTTTTTCATATTTTTTGCAAAAAATGGGTGCCCTTAAGCATTTAGCAAAATCCTTTTCCTGATTAACCCAAGAGGAAGTAGAGTTGTTTTGTATGGAATATGGTATTGGAACTAAGTTTAAACCTACTGCCCCTGCGTGTGATGCTTCGATTGACAAATGTCCGGCTGGTTTCGTCGCTCTTTATTGTCGTCATTTCGAGTTTTCAAACCTTCGTTATCCATTTTCCTTGTTTGTTTTGAACTTCTTGGAATATTACCGGGTTTCTTTCGGTCAGATTCATCCGAAGGGCATGGCTAGGGTTTTACATTTTGAGGTTTTGTGTCGTGCCCTCGGATATGATCCTTCATTATTGCTTTTTCGCCGTTTTTTCCGTTTGGCCAAAAATGGCGATTGGTTTACTTTTGAAGCGTCCAAGGTTGATTCCGGCCTTATTTCATCTATGGTTACCACACTTGGGACTTGGAAGAATCGTTTTTTCTGGGTTTCCGATACTATTGTTCCATTTAAAATGGTGTGGCGACACCCGGATGCTGTTCTCAATGAACCGGAACCCCTTGCATCTGACTTGAATGATGCTTTTCTGAAAGCCATTCGTGAATGCCCTTCAAGGGTTCGTCCCTTTCCTGAGCATTTGCTAGTTTTATTGGGGGTTAGTAAGTTATGGGAAAAAGCTAATCGGGATCCGGTTCTGATGAGAGATGGCACGGGTATGCATTTTCTTTTCCACCTTTCTTGTATTTTTCTTAATTTGTGTCTCATGTTCTGTCTGTTTGTTGCTTGCAGTTATGTCTGCCTTGGATTTCATTAAAAGTGATGACACTTCGGATGTGGTTTTTGGGGATGTTCCTGTTATCCCTGATGAGAATGTTGTGGTTAAAGGTGCTGAACAAAGGTTTGAAGGTACTGGGTATGTTAGTGTTTCGAATGTTACGGGTTTTTCTAAACCTCTTGTCCCCAAGGCTTCAACCCGGCGATCTACTCGTCGTTTGAAAGGTGCTCCTCAATCCACTTCTACTGAACCGGTGGAGTTGAGTGATGATGTCGAAGAGTCTGGGGATCAAGGTGTTGAAGAGGGTTCTGAAAGGGAGAAGAAGTTAGTTATTCATGGCAAAAAGGGTTCGGCCAAGAAGGTTCCTGCTACACCTGTTCAGGGTTCTTCGAGTATGGACGTTGAAGGGTTGGATCCGGATGCGGTTTATGTGCCATGTTGGTCGGTGAAAGTTGATGATAGTTTTAAAGATGCTGATGTTTGTGAAGAGGCCTTGAGTCATATTGCTCCCCCTTCGGTTCACAAGACTATCTCCGAAATGGATGATGATGTGATGCTGTCTCGTATGATTCTCAGTACTTGCAATCTTGCTGCCATGCTTCCTCAGGGCGTTGCCCGTTTTCGTCAGAGGATGCAAGAGTATGAAGAGTTTTCCAAGAAGAAAGATAAGATGAAGTCTTCGATGGCAGCGATGAAGAAGGAGATAAGTAGCTTTGCTGAGAAGGAGGAAGCTTGGTCGAAGAAGGTTGAAGGCTTGTCAAAGCAGCATGAGATTAAGATGATCGATTTTAAGAAGAGTTTTGAGGCTGATCGGTTGAAGCTAAAGGCGGACAGGGAGGCTTTATCTGTTGCTCAGAAAGCCTTTGATGAAGAGAAGGAGAGCCTGAAGGCTTCGGTTTCTCGTGCAACTAGTGATAACCAGTGGTTGATTGAGCAGGGCTTTCAACAGGTTGTCACCTACCTGCTTCATTATGCCGAGTTTAACTCCGCTCTTGGTGATGTTTATACAAAGTTGCTTAATTTGGGAAAACACCAAGGTCTCATTGCTGGTTCCAAGTTGCATGAAGCTGGGCATTCTCTGGAAAAGTCCCCCTTATTTCATCCCGACGCTTCTGATGTTTTCAAAAGCTCAGTTGAACAGATGGAGAGGCTAACTTATCCTTATGTTCATCAGGTTTCCTCTTGCTTTGGTAAGCCTTTGTCTGTTTTACAGGATTTGAAACCGGAGGGTCTAAATGAAAAGGTTTGCACCGAGGTCTTGGGCTCACTTTCGAAGAAAAGATCTTATTCCGGAGATAGTGATGATACCCTCTCGAGTGTGTTGGATATTTCGAAGGATGTTGGTTTGGAGACCTCAGCGGTTGGTGGTGATGGTGGTGCAAAGGCTAAGAAGTCCAAGAAAGCCAAGAAGGCCAAAGCTGAAGGTTCTGGTGTCTCCAAGCCTTCTGCCATCTGATGATTATTCGTAGCTTTCTTAGCAAAACAATTTAAGGTTTGTAATGTTATTTTGAACAATATTAGGTTTCCAGGAATCCTTAAGGTTCCTGTTGGTGGTGTGTTGGGCCTGTATGGCCATTTGAACAGTAGTTTAACTTGCAACTTACTAGAACTTGCTTTAACTTTTATTTGAAAGTCTTTCATGACTTTCTTTGCTATGGTAT
The DNA here is from genome assembly GCF_002127325.2 of Helianthus annuus. Taxonomy (NCBI): domain Eukaryota; kingdom Viridiplantae; phylum Streptophyta; class Magnoliopsida; order Asterales; family Asteraceae; genus Helianthus; species Helianthus annuus. Next base: position 197,273,521 of record NC_035448.2, on the reverse strand, counting down.
GATGGTTAATTATATTACTTGTGTTGTGTTTTTGTGTTTATGTCTGTTTTGCTGAGTTTGTTTGATTGGCTTTAACCCTTCAAGCCTTTTGGCTAATCGTAGGTGGGTTGAAGCCTTCAATGTTTTAAGCTGTTGTGCGGGCAGCTTGAAGCCTTGATAGCTTCTGGTTTGGTTTGTATGTTTTGTTGAGGGATTTTCCTTTTTCTTATTTTTCCTTGGGCAATTGTCATTCTTTTTTTAACTTTGTCTTTGTTGAGTTTACTTTGTCTTTATGTTTTTTACACCTTAAAGGGTTCAGTGCTGCAGACACTTAGCCTTGGTGTTTTTTAACAAGAAGACGTAGTATCTATCCTCTTTATTATTTCTTTGTGATTTACTCGACTTCGTAAGCCTATTTGTTGGTTATATTTCTAAGGCTTAAGGAACGATTGGTGTAGGTTGTTCAGACCTGTCTATGAGACATTGTTGTTTTGGCTTAATAAGTCTCATGGAGTTGTATTGATTTAGGAACTCACCCCTTATATAGGTTCATTCAACCCTTGAACCTATTGAGCGATGTGGCCTGGGAGCTCATCCCCTTAAATGGCCCTTGCCATGGAGTTTTTTGCTAGGTTCTCAACCTGATCTTAGGATAGAAAGACAAGTTTGATAAGACAACTTCATTCAAGCAATACTTTGCTTTTTACAAAAGGTTTTCATAGTGTTGTTCGAGGTACATTTTGATACAAACCAAACTTTCCTGTCTAAACATGGAATCTTTTCAGGGTTTTGCCGTTCCAATGCCTTGGAAGCCTTTTGCCTTCTGAATCTGCTAGCTTGTAGGATCCACCCTTGTGTGCTTCGAGGATGGTGTATGGACCTTCCCATTTTGGGCCCATCTTTCCTTGATTTTCCTTTTTGCTAGCTTCGTTGTTTCTGAGGACTAGATCCCCTGGCCTTAATCGTTCATTCTTAACCTTCTTGTTGTAGTAGGCTTCCATTTTCTGCTTATATTTGGCTTCTTGGATTGCGGCTTGATCTCGGGCTTCCTCTAGGAGTTGCAAATTCAACATGGTCTCTTTTTGGTTTGTTTCGGGATCCATGTTGACGATGCGTTGGGTTACAACTCCTATTTCAGCAGGGATTACGGCCTCGGATCCAAATACCAAGCTATAAGGTGTTTTCTTGTGGCTTGTTTTTTCGGTTGTTCTAATTGCCCATAGAATACTAGGCAATTCTTCGAGCCAATTGCTTTCATACCTTCCCAATCTTGTCTTGATGCCTTCCACTATGCTTCGGTTTGCCCTTTCAACCTGGCCATTTGATTCCGGGTAAGCCACTGAGCTGAAGATCTAGTTGATCCTGTACTCTTTACACCAAAGGCTGAAAGGCTTTTCAGCGAATTGCTTTCCATTGTCGGTGACGATCTCTCCTGGCAATCCATAGCGGCAGATGATACTTTCCCAAACGAAGTCAATGACCTGTTTGCCTGTGATCTTTGCAAGGGGTTTAACCTCGGGCCATTTGGTGAAATAGTCTATTGCCACTAGCAAGAATTTCACTCCTCCTTTGCTTGGACGGAATGGTCCAACAATGTCCATTCCCCACTTATAGAATGGCCATGCCGAGGTTATTGGGACAAGATCATGCTTGGGACCTTTTGGGATTGGAGCATGAATTTGACAAGCGTTACATTTCTTCAATTGCTCGGTGGTGTCACGATGCATCGAGGGCCAAAAATATCTGAGGTTCATGAGTTTTGCAACCACCGACCTTGCTCCAAAATGGGCTCCACATATGCCTTCGTGAATTTCCTTGATCAAATACTTACTTTGCTCGGGACCAACACATCTTAGCAAGGGGGCAAGGTAACCCTTTTTGTAGAGGGTTTCTCCTTGCAACACATATTGTCTTGCTTTGATTTTAACCCTTTCAGCTTCTACTTGATCATTGGGTAGTTCATCATTTTGAAGGAATTTTTTGATGGGAGTCATCCAGTTTGGATCTTCTTCGGTGACTACATCTTGGACTCCAATTCATCAATCGATGGAGCCTTCAACACTTCAACCAGCACCTTCTTGGTGAGGTGGGCAAAGGTGAGGGATGCTAGTTTACTTAAGGCATCAGCCTTTTTGTTTTGGGATCTTGGAATTTGTTTGATACTGCATGCTTGGAAGGTATTCATCAATTCCTTAGATTTTTCTTTGTATCTTCTCATATTGGGTTCTTTGGCAACGTAGCTATCGTTGACTTGGCTCGAGACTAGCAATGAGTCTGTGAACACTTCAAGCTTTTGGACTTTCATTTCTTTGGCTAGCCTTAAGCCGGCGATCAGTGCCTCGTATTCAGCCTCATTATTAGTGGTCTGAAAATCAAAACGAAGAGCATATATGAATTCCAATCCTTCTGGGTTGATTAAAACTAACCCAGCCCCTGACCCTTCAACGCTTGAAGCCCCGTCGGTGAATAGCTTCCAGGCTTCAGGGTTGAAGGGTTCAGTGATGGTAGTGTTCACTTCGTCAATTGTTTGGTTTGGGACCTCCACAAGGAAGTCGGCCAAGACTTGGGCTTTAATAGCTTTTCGTGGGACATAGGTGATGTTGTGCTCACCTAGTTCCACTGCCCATTTTGCCAATCTTCCCGAATTTTCGGGTTTTTCAAGCACATTTTTGACAGGTTGGTCAGTGACCACTCGTATGGGATGTGCTTGGAAATACCTCCTAAGCCTTCTAACTATTTGAACTAGGGCTAGGGCGAGTTTTTCAAGGGGAGGATATTTGGTTTCAGCCAATTTTAAAGTTTTGCTGAAGAAGTAAACAGGTACCTGAGCCGTGTTTCGTTCCATTATGAGGACTGCACTTATAGCCTCTTCAGCAACTGATAAATAGACTGAAATCAGCTCTCCCGTTTCTGGAGCTGCAATGTCTGGCAAGGAAGCCAGGTGTTGCTTCATCTGGTTGAAGGCTTCTTCAGCCTCATCGGTCCATTTGAAATCCTTCTTATCAGAACAATTTTTAAGTGTTTTGTAGAAGAGTAGGGACCTTTCAGCCAGCTTGGAAGTAAAACGCTTCAGGGCAGCAAGTTTCCCGTTTAAGCTTTCAACCTCTTTTTTGGTTTTTGGTGGCTTGGCTTCGAGGACAGCTTTTACTTTGTTTGGTTTGGCCATGATGCTTTGTTTTCCGACAATGTGACCCAAGTATTTTCCTTCTTCGAACCCAAATGAGCATTTTTCAGGGTTAAGTTTCATGTTAACCTTTCTGAGATTTTTGAAAGTTTCTTGGATGTCATCAAGCATTTGATACTCCGTCTTGCTTTTTATTACCAAGTCATCAACGTAGGCTTCCATGTTTTTACCAATTTGGCTTGCAAAAGCTTTGTCCACCAGACGTTGGTAGGTTGCTCCGGCGTTCTTTTGTCAAAAGGGCATCTTCTTGTAACAGAAGATTCCCTTATCAGTGTGGAATGCCGTCTTTTCTTCATCTTCCTCTTTCATGAGTATTTGATGATACCCTTTGTAAGCATCAAGAAAGCATTTGAAAGGGTAACCGGTGAGCGAGTCAACCTTAAGGTCAATTTCTGGTAGTGGATAGCAGTCCTTAGGACAAGCTTTGTTGAGATCTTTGAAGTCTATGCACATTCTCCAGGAGTTATCTGGTTTCTTGACCATAACCGGGTTTGCAACCCATGATTGGTACTTGACTTCTCGGAGAATATCAGCAGATACGAGCTTCTCAACCTCCTGACAAGCAGCCAGGCTTCTTTCTGGTGCTAAGCTTCTTTTCTTTTGGACCACAGGTTTGACATCGGGTGGTATCTTCAACTCATGCTCAGCAATGCTTCGGGGGATTCCTGTCATATCTTCCGGACACCAAGCGAAGACATCGCTGTAATGTGTCAACAACTTTTCCAAATAAGAGAGAGTTTCTTGTGAAAGGCTTGGGTTGACCCTTATTCTTTGTTCAGGGTACTTAGGATTTATGATAAGCCTTTGCTTGTCTTCTTCACTTCTGGGACTTTCGCCTTCAACCATATAGGCCTCTTGGGAGGGTTGAAGGGTTGCCACCCCCTTTCGGTTGGGAATTTTACCGTGCCATGCCCAACGGACACTGCCATAAAGAAGGCACATTGCCCCGGCCTCCCTATGATCACATCATAGTTTGAAGGTATGTTGAGAACCACGAAGGTAAGTGGCTGGATCCTTTTCTTCTGACCTTTACTGAAGCAAACATCTAGTGTCAGTTGCCCTAAAGGCTTGAGGGGTATATCAGCAATGCCTTTTATGGAGGTTCCAGAGGGTTGAAGCCTTGAACGTTCTTCATTGCTCAAGCGGTTGAAAAATTTCTCGAACATGATTTCAGTGGCTGCCCCAGTGTCTATGTATGCCCTATGTGTTTCCAACGTTCCAATGTTAGCTTCCACGACGAGAGGGCTTGAAAGAGGGCCTTTTTCTGTTGGGGGAAAGCAAACACATTGAAGCTCCCAAGCTTCCAACCGCTGCCTTTTATGAGGAACCTTTTCATCAGAGTTCACCATGTTTACTTCCTTTCCCTTTCCTTCAGCCATTTTGTCTCGAACCCCTTTTACCAAATGGGCAAGTTCTCCTGACTTAACGGCTTCTTCAATTCTTTTCTTGAGCTGGAAGCAATCGTTGGTGTGGTGACCCTTTTCTTCATGGAACTCGCAGAACTGTGTGGAGTTCTCGTTTTTTCTGCTTTTGGGGAGAGGTCTTGGAGGCCTAAAGTTCTGTTTGACTTCTTCTGTTGCAAGGATTTCTTGAGGAGTCTTTGTGAGGGGTGTGAAACTCATGCCTTTTTCCCTGGTTGGAGGGTTCCGGCCTTCAGACCTTCGATGGTCTGAACCCTTTTGCCGTCTGTCATAGGAGTTGTAATTCCCTCTTTTTCTGACTGGGCTATTACTTCGCCAGCTAGACCCTCTTTTCCTTTGCTCTTTGATGTCGACTGCTTCCTCTCCCCGGATATGGGCTTCTGCCCTTTCAAGGGCATCTTCCAAGGTCTTGGGCAGAGACTTGTTGAAATCTCTTGTGAGGTATTTCGAGGTGATAGCGTTCATGAAACCGGCTACCCTCATTTTTTCATCTGCCCCTACATAGGTTAGACCTTCCTTTTTGTATCGTTCAATAAACTCACGAAGACTTTCATTGTCTCGATGTTTTATTTGAAAAATGACTGTTGCATCTTTGACATATCGTCTCTGCTGAGAGAAGTTGGCCAAAAAACCCTTGCTGAGATCGTCAAAGCTTCGAATGCTTCGAGCAGGTAAATCGTTGAACCAGATCCTGGCAGATCCGATAAGGGTTTGCATGAACACTAGACAACATTCAGCTTTTGACCATTTCTCTATTCTTGCTGCACCGATAAAGATCTGAAGATGGTCCTCTGGGTCCTCAGACCCATCATACGTTCTGATGTGGGACGGCATCTTGATCTTTGTTTGAAAATCATAATCGGCTATTTGCTGTGAGAAGCATGAAAGGTTACTCGGCTTGTAGGGTTTAGCCAACTCTTCTTCGACCCTTGTACCCATATTGTTATTACCATTGTTGTTCCCTTGAGTGGCTAGCACTTGATTGATAAAGTGTTGCCACGGGAAACTGGCCATCATCTGGGTCATCATCTGGGACATAGGGTTGAAACCTTGGAGGCTTCCGGATGTGATCGGGCAGCTAACTCCAAGAGGGGTGCTCATTACCGCGCTTCGTGCCAATGGAAGCACAGACAGGGCTTGTTCCCACGAAGTGGCGGTAGAGTCTGGAAAGCTTGGTACTGGGGAATGTAGGAGCTGATCCAAAGTCAGCTCATGGCCCAGAGGAGCACCACTTGTAACTGGTTGGGACGAAAAGAGGGGATATGTTGTAGGATTTGTCATGGTAGATAAATATGGAACGGGGTTTGGAGGATTACTGGGGCCAGCCTCATTCCTGGTTGTAAAAGGTGGAATGGGAGGTCCGGGAGACAGTGTTGGTTCAGGTTCATCATAGTCTAGACGAATCCTCACTCCCTTGTCTTTTTCTTTGTTCACATACTGGTTGAGGAGGGTCCTCAACTCAAGAAAATTATTAGCAACTCCCTCGGGGGTGAGTTCAATACGTGTGGGGGTGTCCGTGACACCGACGTTAGGGGAAGGAACTCCAGATCTAGAGGGAGTTGGAGTGTTAAAGGTGAGAAACTCGGGTGTGCTCCCCGGAGTTGAAAAAGAAGTTGGAATAGCCACATGAGCTTGACTACTACCCGGAGCTGAAGTGTTTGGTACCTGGTTCACTTCGCCCGGGGATCCACTTTCAGACATGGCGATTTTAAGAGATAAGAGCTACACTACTAGGTCTTTTTGAGGAGAAATAGCGGCGTAGCCCCTTGGTGGGCGCCAACTTGTTGAGACAACAAATATTAGACCAAAGATAGTAGCAAGGGTGGTTAGGCAGAAGGGTTAAAGGGTTTAACCTTGCCTAACGCAGGTCGTGGGGTCCCCCCACGTTTGCAAGACGTGGAAGGAGGTTCACTAGTTTATATTTCTTGTTTGAAGATCTAATTCTGAAGTGTTGTTCAGAAATTGGCTGAGGAACAAAAAGAATAAGTGTAATGTGAATGTGAGTGAAAGACACTTGAGTGAAGTAAGTGTACGACGTGAAGGACCAGAGTTTGAGGAAGCAAATGTGATCTGGAATGTCTTCCTTTGATGAATGAAGTGTCATTATATAGGAGAAGACATTTCTTAAAGAAGTACTCATTTGACTAGTGAACTAGCTTGCAGTGAGGGGCTTACCCTTTTCGGGGGTTGAAGCCTTTTGACCCCCGGATAATAGCATGTACTCTGTGGACCTGCATTGCTTTTACGGCTGTGGTTGGTGAGACTGTTTTGGGGATGTGACTTGTTCACTGTTCCCGTGTTACTTTACTCCATCTCCTCAGCTTTTTCAACCATTGAACCTTTTAACCTTTTGGGCGTTTTCATACTTGGTCATTTTATTTGGTCTCGGGCTACCCCCGTTATCAATTAAGAAATCAATTAAGAAAGTAATATATGATAGATATACTGTTGATTCAGTTTTATTTTTATCATATAGAGATTGAGTTACGGTTGAAGCTTATAACCCGTCTTTCGCAATAAGCAAAAGGCGCCCACGATGAAATGCCACAATTTACATGTCACAAGTATGCCTTTTTTATTTCTCTACTTAGTGTTAATTTCATAGATAATGTTACATAAACTTATAAGTCACTATCAATAAATAAGTTGATTTGGGTAAACAAATTTGTATATGTGTTCACTTGTATCTATTAATAGTATACAATAGGTCAATTGAGGTCACATAAACAAATATATATATATATATATATATAGGGAGAAGATTATGCGAGAACACCTCTTATTGTGAGAACCGCGAGAACCAATGTGAACACACCAAAAATGCCTAAAAATAGCTAAAAATCACACAATTTTTTTAATAGTTTTTATATAAAAATCGCTACTTTTCGAAGCAAAAAAAAAAAAAATTTTTTTGGCCACTAAAAGTAGCGATTTGAGCATAAAAATATTAAAAAAATTTTTTTAGATTTTTTTAGATTTTTTTTAGGTTTTTTGGGGGTTTAATTTTTAGTATTTTAGCTTGGGGGGGGGGTTTAGGTTTTTGGGGGTTGGGGGAGGGGGGTTTAGGTTTTTTTTGGGGGGGGGGGGTTAGGTTTTTTTTGGGGGGGGGGGGGGGATTTAGGTTTTTTTTTTGGGGGCGGGGGCGGTGGGGGGTTAGGTTTTTTTAGCTATTTTAGGTTGTGTTCACATTGGTTCTCAAGGTTCTCACAATAAGGGTGGTTCTCGCATGAGCCGCTCCTTATATATATATATATATATAGGATAAAGATCCGTTAGGAACCACCCTTTATTGCGAGAACCGCGAGAACCAGTGTGAACACATGGCATTTTTGTAATTATATTTTATGTTTATATAAAAAAAAACACGCGTTCCTTTTTTTTCCAGCGTTCCTTCTTTTTCCTTATGTCACTGTTGTCTCCTTTTCTAGGGTTTCATTAGTTTCACCAGTTTATGGTCTCCACGGCTGAGAGGCATTCACGGCGGTTTCACGGTGGCCGAGAGTCGTGCACGGCGGTCTTCACCGCATATGGTAGTCGGTGTTCATGTATTTCACAGTGGTTGCAGTTGGCACGATGTTTACGGCGGATTTCACGGCGGCGGCGGCGGCCGGAAACAGTGTTTATGGCATCCTCTACATCACCATTTACATCTGATGTTCCTCCTCATACATTCTCTAATAATCCTCTGTTTACGACATCCTCTACATCACCATTTACATCTGATGTTCATCTTCATATATTCTCTGAATCCTCCTCAAACATCTGATGTGGACATTGTTGCTAACATTGTCAGTCCATTTGCTGATAATACAGTTGACTGTCACAATACACCTACAAATACAGAACATCAAGAGTTGCAATTCATTCGATTTGTGACTAAAGGTATTATGTTGACTGTAAATGATGTATATACTTTGTAAATGATATTGTATTAAATGATATGCACATATGCATTATACTTACTGTAAATGATGATGTATTAAATTATATGCACATGTGCATTATGTTGATTGTAAATGATATTGTATTAAATTATATGCACATGTGCATTATGTTGAAAATTAGACTATGTCGTTGATTTATGGATTCTGAAAAAGTGCCTTATGGAGAACTATCCAATTATGTGCAGAATGGCATCAAACAAATGGTCTTGGGTGCTGGACAACTTATCCAATTATGTGCAGAATGGCATCAAACAAATGGTCTTGGGTGCTGGACAACTACAAAAGAATAGGGGAGGTGACTGTGTGGGATTGGCAATGGAAGAACAAGCTGATAACCGGGGAGGCATGGGTGGAGTTTATGCAGCTTTTGGCACTGCTAAGAGACACCAGAATGAAGATGGGTCAAGATGGGTGGGGTTGGCACTATGAAAATAAGTCGACTTTTAATGTTAAAACCGTTAGAGAGGATTTGTGTGTCACAAGCAGGGACCTGTCGAGTGGCTTTGTAATGACCTGGAACGGCTGGGCTATACCTAAAGCCAATATGTTAGCATGGAAAGGCGTTGAAGGCAGGTTACCAACAAAGACGGAGCTGGAAAAGAGGGGTAATTCAGACCAACAACACATTGTGCCCGGTTTGCAAATACGAGCAAGAAACTGTTGAACACATTCTCATTACGTGTTAGATGTCGAAAACGCTATGGTGGATGATCGGACCATGGTTGGGAGTAAAAGTTTTTCCTGTAAGCTGGAGATTTCTATAAGAAGAAAAAGGTAGTCAACTGCACAGTGATGGCTACATTATGGATCATATGGCCGAGCAGAAATGAGAAGGTATTCAAAGTCGTGCAGATTTCAAATGCTAGAAGACTGGAACAAGTCAAGGAGTGTACTCTGTTGTGGATGAAAGTCATAGCCAAAATGGAGAATTTAGTAACTGAAGAGTGGTACACCAGTGGTGTAAATGTAATAGAAAATTAGGAGTTTATATGTTTAATGTAAGCGTAATTCTCTAGTAGTGGTGTAAATGTAATGGAAAATTAGGAGTTTATATGTTCATTGTAAGGTAATTCTCTAGTTCCTGGCTAAAGTTCTGGTTTGAATATATGGCATCTTGTTCTGTTAAAAAACAATGTCGTTATATATAAAATGATAATGCTCGTGTTATATATAAAATGATAATGATCGTTTGCATTGTATTGACATGGTTACTGTTTCGCACAATGCACATGTGCATACATGTTTACTGTTTCACTCCACATCGTTGTTGTTTTGACCAATGCACATGTGCATACATGTTTACCATTTCATTACACACGGTTATTGTTTCGAACAATGCACACGTGCATACATGTATATTTTTTAATTATGTGTAATCCATTTTCCTTACATATACATTAACATATGTAATGTGATACCCCATACGTAATAGGGTACCACATACGTAATATGATATAAACAAAAATACAATATTTCAAAATATACATATGCATTACCGACATGTTTATTGTTTTTTTATTAATGCACATGTGCATTACCAACATTAACACAATTACAACAAGTAAATATAACACCCTCATCATAAGAATCACATAATCCGTTCAACAATCATTATTGCACATATGCACCATCAACATATACTATACCAAACAACACATTACATCCTAAATTAACAAATATAATCATCTGTAATACATTATACAATACCAATATGTATGTTATTTCAAACGATGTACATGTGTAGTACCAACATTCCCTCTACCAAACAATATAATACATCATATATTCACGAACATGATCATTCGCCTTTGATAACGACAAAACATGATCATTCGCCTTTGATAACGACAGTTTTTTGTTGCTATCTTCACTCTCATGTTCTTAAGTTGCAAGTCTTGAATTTCTTTATCTTTGTTGAATATGCAATCAAACTTCTCACCACTCCCTTTATACATCTCAATATGTCGCATAGCGAACAACCCGCAATCTGTGAAGTAATAAAGGGATTTTGTTTACTTGTTCAATTTTTTCATAGTGATTTCGCTCACTTGTCCTCCTCTTTATGCTTTTTTTCTTCTTGTGCACCTACATGGGATATATTTAATGTGTTTACATAAATGATATAATTTAACATGAAAGTAATAAAGGGATGCGCATGTGCATAAACTCCCAACTACATCATCGAATATTAGTCAACCTTTTTTACCTCTTTGTTTAACCGTTGCGTAATCATCTTCCATTGCACCCGGCATTTTTTTGACTCTTCATCCCTTGATTTCAAAACGAAAGTTACCTTCTTTGATTTTTTTCCGTTATCGATCTACGATAATAAACAAAACAAAAAACATATGATTTACAAACATACAATCTTAATGAATATGTGCATTACCTTTAACATTATCATAACTATATACACTATGCACATGTGCATCAACATAAATTACATTGTTAACATATTCTAGCAAAATTATGGCAAACTATGCACATGTGCATAACTATGCACATGTACAACAACATGAATGATCTTATTAACATAATCTGGCAAATTATGCACATGTGCCTAACTGCACATTTTCATCCATATGACTGACCTAATTGAAATAATCTGGCAAAATATGCATTTGTGCATAACTATGCATGTGCATTAACATGACTGAGCTTATCAACATGTTTGCTTCGATAAAAAATAATAGACAAAACAAAAGTTACCTCGATTTTTACCTCTTTGTTTAACTGTCGCGTAATCATCTTCCATTGCAAGTCGCATAATCATCTTCCATTGTTTAACTGAATTCATAAAACTAATGCGTTTGAGCGAGTTATAACATTTGAAAAAAAAAACTGATAATACAGATGTGCATAACCGCATATTGCATCATTAACAATGCTAATATTAGGAGTAGGTTCTCAACACTTACTAACCTTTTTGCTTAACAGTCGCATAATCGTCTTCTGTTGCATCTGGCATTCTTTTCAACCCTTCATCTCTCGGCTTTAGGACAAACGTAACTTTCTTTGTTTTTTTTTCCATTTTACTGTATTCAATGACGATGTATATCAACTTTAATTTATTTTACCTTGTTAGTATGTTAGTTCAAACTACATATACAAAATCCATTATACATTCTCAAAATCCGCTATACATCGGGCATATGCATCTATACAACTATGACCATGCAACTTCAGATATGCACATGTGCATACATACAACTATGACATATCTTATCAACAATATATATGAACCAACACACGCGCATAACTATAACTATGCAACTTCAATTATGCACATGTGCATACAAACAACTATGAAATAATTTATCAACAGAAACATATGTTATCACATTATGCACATATGCATACCCATAAGTGACCCAAAAAAACAAAGTCGGATACAAATTATAAACATAATTTATAATGTTATGCACATTATGCATACCAATCAAACAAAAATATGAACCAAAATCATAAGTTGTCACATTATGTACATGTGCTTTCCAAATCAAACACAAACACATGATCGTATGAACTTACATCGGCTGTAATCTACTTACATCTACTTACATCGGTTGTAATCTACATGAACAAATTATGCACATGTGCATTCCAAATCAAACACAAACACATAATCGCATTAACTTATATTATGCCCATGTGCAATCCAAATCAAACACAAACACATAATTGTATTAACCTACATCGGCGCTGTAATCTACTGGCTGTAATATATTTACATCGACTACTTACATCGGCTATAATCTACGTGAACAATATTATGCACATGTGCATTCCAAATCAAACTCAAACACATAATCGTATTAACCTACATCGGCTGTAAAATACATGAACAACTTCATGAACAAGCACATAAGAACTTTGTATGAACTTACATCGGCTATATGAACTTTCAAATTCGTGAATCGATGCAACGACTTATGTTCTTCGTAATATCCCTCTTAATATCCCTCTTCGTGCAATAAACCTCGCCGATTATGACCATTTTTTGCCCTAAAATCGATTCGGTATGACTGTTTTTGCCCTAATTTCGAGCCGACGACTAATATTGATGATGCTCATAGGGAGAATATTGATGATGAACGGCTGAAATTGTGAGCATCGGTGATTATCGGACTGATTTTTATGAGATTTTTGGGGAAAATTGATTGATTGGGAGAGTTGTGTGTTAGTTGTGATAGTTGTCGAAAGTGAGATTGTATTATCGATCCTAATTAAATCAATTGTTGAGGTCCGTATCATTTGAGCGGGGAGCGGGTTTTTAGATTTATTTTTTATTATTTACAAAATTGCCATCCGTTCACATTGGTTCTCGCAATAAAGGTGGTTCTCGCATGAACCCCACCCTATATATATATATATATATATATATATATATATATATAGGACACATTCAATACAAAACCAATTATAAATAATGTAAAAACATGTGCCCATATATAGTGAGAGCGAAAAAAGTATATAGTTGGCTATATAATTACACAAACGCCTTATGTATCAGGGTTTTTTTTACAGAGATGATACACTAAAAAACGAACAACGTGCTAGAAGCAATGTTGCAGAAATCGGCCTAGGCGGCCGATTAATCGGCGCCTAGGCGCTAGGCGGTGAGTTACTGACTAATTTTTAGCTAGTCGGTCCAATTAGGCGGATATGGTCAAAATCGGTCTTAGGCGGTCAAAATCGGTCCCAGGCGGTCAAAATTGGACTAATCGGTCCATGTTTTTACAGCCCATTAGACACAAAATTTGACCCATTTTTGAATCTGGCCCATTGTTTTATAGCCCAAATATTACTTATAAACCTATTTTAACATTTAATTTAGGTATTTTAACATTTAACCCCCTCTATCTTTCACTAGTTTACATTTGGTTCCTAAACTTTTAAATTTATTAATAAAAAGTATAAAGTTATCTCCTAAACTTGTGAATTTATTAATAAAAAGTATAAAGTTATCTATATATATAAAAAATTTGTAAAATTATACTTAAAAAGTCCAATCTGGTTAATCCCATTAATCCCTAATCCCGATTAATCCCTATGCGGTACCTCACCGCCCGACTAGCACATAGCGCCTTCTACAACATTGGCTAGAAGTAATACAATGATATAAAATTAGATACCAAAATTGAAGATGTCAAATGTTTTACTCCAAAACAACATATATAAGTGTTTATACGATTCTTATAGTTATTAATAAAAAATAATTATGTATGAAATATTATAATGCATTTAGGAAGACAATTTAAGATATTCAAAAGTTAAAGATTTTTTTTTTAGTTTAATACATAACTACAATCCTAAGATAAGGATGAATTAGTATTTTCAAAACACTAATTACACTTTAATCCGCTCATTTTAATTACTCATTATTTCCATCATCTTTAACCGAATTATGGTTAATTAACCAGTAGTTACACTTTACTCTATTATAGAAAACTAACTATTCTTACGATTTTTAAACGGACATAACTTTTTCTGCGTCAATAACTTTTTTAAAGAATTACACAATAAAAACGAGCATTTTATTCTCTTTAATTTGATTATAATATTGCTATAGTTTTTTTATAAAAATAATATTGATATGTTACGTGATTAAAAGTGTCAATGAGTGAACAATAATTAAATCGTTGACCAAACTTTAAATCGTTGACCAAACTGAACCCAAAATAGACGAAATCAAACTAAAATCAACCAAAAACTAAATCTATATATAATAAAAAAGAAGTTGAATGAACAGTATTTAGTATGTATTTTAGTATTAAATATAATTAAAATTAAAATTATAATTAGAATTATTTAAAATTAGAATGGAATGAATAGTAACATCATTAAGAGATGAGCAAATGGTATTGGGTATAGGTACCGGTCTCAAATTTACCAAACCGGTGTATTTTCGGTACCGGTTTTGCACAGGTATTCACCGGTTTTTACCCTCAAATACCAGTGTCGTACCTGTACCGACCAGTACCGAATCGTACCATACTAGGTATATTCGGTACCCGTACCCACTTTTGGGGATTTCGGTAACGGTATTTTCGGTACCGGTTGGTAACGAGCTCATCAAATCCTGTAGCAACGCAACAATGCAAGTAATTGCACTATTTAGATTACTTTTCATACACACAGTAACTAAACTGTATTTCATTTGAATGAGGTTTTATATACACAACAACTTATTTTGCTTTCTTTTTTTTTTTTTTGTAATGAATGAATTGTAGTATGCAAAATTAACTTGGATATTTAGAATATTGATGAGCAAATCGTATCAAATTCTGTTAACGAACCGGTATCGTATCGGTACCAAATTTACTATACCAAATCATTTTCGGTACCAATTTGGTACCCACCTTTTGGTGTTTTCAGAATCGTTACTTTCGGTTCGACACCGGTCTAGCACCATACCTGTATTTATTGATTTTTACCTTCAAATACCATACCGTATTGTACCGAGCATTTTCGGTGCCGGTACCTAATTTCGATGATTTTCTGGATCGGTACTTTCGCTGCCATTACCGGTACCGAGCTCATCCATATTTTAACGTGTTAGCACCGTAATAACTGAACTGAAAACAACCGAATTTCCAACGTGTAGGACGTGTGGACCCTATTATTATATATTAGGTTATTTAAAATCGTTTTTTTATGACGGAGTGACTATCCTTACCACGTCATTTTATTTATGTTTTGATATTCAGTATTTGTTTGCCGTTGCTGACACGCCTTTTGTAGTTATTGAGTCCCGCCGCAACGCGCGGGATGAAAATAACTAGTTAACATAAAACTGATTAACCAATAACTTAATTAATCAAAAACCGGTTATCTTTTTTTGTACCCTCCTTTAATCAAAGTTAACCAAACAGAATCAAACCATTCATTTTTTCATATATTTATAGCTTTTATATCTTTAGTTAATGTATTTCATATTTTATTCTTCAATTTCATGTATTTATATCTCAAATTCGTGTAAAAAGTTTTATCCCAGGTTTGGGTTTGGTTATTAAACAAACCAAATCAAAAGTCATCAATCTAAACGAATAAACTGATCTTACTAACTGAAAACGATTGGTTAATAAGTTAGACTAACTGATGACTTCAGTTAAGGATAATAACCTAACCGACATAACCATACACATCTTAATAGTGTCTGTGTTTCACATCGCATCACGTGAGGCGTGAGCACCCCCTAGTTATCTATGAAATAAACATTTACCAGAGATTCTTTTTAAATGGTGTTTTAAGGTGTGCGGAGTGGTACGCGGCAAACCTCGGCAAACCTTTTTGCCGATCGACAAACACCGCCGCCGAGGTTTTGCCGTTGCCGAACAACTCAAGAATCGGAGAAGGATCACCGATGCGGGGAAGGTGATTGAGAGAGAGAGAGAGAGAGAGGGTATTGTGGGTGGGGTCCATTCCTATCTCAACCAATTACAACATTTTCCTTTTTTTTAAATATTTTACCACTTCACCAAGTGTCTAAACCATTGCCAACACTTTTCACCAAAGTTTAAACACTTTTGACTGATTGACATGGCGCACTCTGATTGGTCGGTTTTTTGGTTTGCCACTCCAAAGTGTTTAACCACTCCTTACACCCTTAATGCTCATTTCAATTAAAAGTTTATACATATTATTATTATTATACATTATACATATTAATATAAAGTGGGGATGAATAGTAACTAATTTTTTCAAGGAATTATTTTAGTTTCTAAATATTATATTATTAGTCAGTAATAGTAATCTGATTATTTTTTCTAATAACTTACGTTTTATGTTTGTGTTTTTTCAACATTGCGATATAAATTTTATAGAAAAACAGATATTATGCTGCTATCGTACCAAACCAAACAATATATGTAATGGTATCAGTATTTTTTATATTGTTTAGTGTACCAAACAACATTGGTACTTGTACATGTATTCATATTTATTGTGTCTTGTTTGGTAATGGATTTGTGCCCTTGCCATAGTGAAACAAATCGAAACTAACCAAACAACATCGGTATTTATTTTTATTGTTTTTGCTTTCGATAAGCTGGCACCGTATCACTATCATACCCTACTGAACACTGATACCTATAATTATTTTTATGCTTTCCGTTTTTGATAATTTTTCATTTATACAACTCTTTGCAATGATAAATTAATATCGGTACCAATATGTGATGATTTGAACCAATAAATGCCATTCAAACAATATTGGTGCTAGTACCGGTGTTCATTTTTATAGTTTTCAGTCAATATAAAACACGTGTTTATTTCTATAACGAGTGTATGTATCGTACCAGTACTGTCACGAACCATATTAATACTAATCGAATGCCCATGATGATGTACCGCCACAACGCACATGCAAATAATCTAGTTTTAATAACAAACAAGTAAATAAAAAACAAAGATATAATAATGTTAGTTTTGAAGAAAAAAAGGAGTGAGTCTTGGATAAAACGAAGAGCATCTTTTGAAAAGTGGTTGGTCGTCTTCAAAACTTACATACTCCTACTCACCATCAATCTCAAGGCGATCTGATTCCCTCGATTTAATCTTTTCGTCGAATCCTTGTTTTTATTCTATATCACTTTCACTAGTTATTCCTTCTAGTCTTGGATGAGAATTTGAAAATATATAATTATTTAAATATCTTTAGGCATAATTTATATTTTATATACCACAAAAATATAAGATAAACATGTAGCTAAGTGTATTTAAGTAATTATAAACTCATAATATCATGTTATTTAAACAAGGGGTTAATATCGTATTATTTAAACAAAGGGCGGGTTGACGATAAAAAATAGCGGAAACTTAAGGCTTACATAATTAAGGGACCCTTAATTTTTAGGTCTTGACTACGTTTGATTCAAATTTGATTATTTTTCTTTAGTTAGAACATTCAACCCGCCTATCTTTTCACGTGTGGATCCAAGCTGGCCCTTTTCTCATGCGTGTTACACCATGTCGCCACATTGAAGATTCTCGTTGTGAATGACCTACGTGAGATTTCTCACAGAGTGACCCCTCCCCTCCCCCCCCCCTCCTTTAGACCATTTGACGCTTAGTACGGTGTGAAATTATGTGATGTGTGAAAACCATTTTCTCTATCATGTGATGATATGTGAAAACTGACGTGATGTTTTTTACGCGTGAGAACCATCTAATGCACCGGATAGCCTTACAACTCCCACATCTCTTAGTCTCTTAATTTTTTTTTAATTTTTTTGGAATTGTGTATGATTTTTTAAAAATCATATACATTATCATTTTGCTCCTAAAATAATCAAATCTGTATGGATTTTCTCAGCATTTATTTGTCACTTTCTAGGTCTCTTCTGTACAGGCAATGAAAGCATTGGTAGCATTAGCATGAAGTGTCATGGTGTAAAGAACATGAATTAATCTGATGGTTTAAACTATGGAGATAATTGTAACAGTAACTTTTGTGAATTGAAAGGATACTTTTCTCATTACCACTCAATCCTATATAAAGGAATATACAACACTAATCTAGGAGATAATTAGGAAATAAATTACAACAGATTATTGATTACTTAATTTACAATATTTGAAATTAAAAAATGGATATATGATAATAAATAATTATGATTGTGTTTTGCTAATACGCCCTCGCAAGATGGAGGATCCGTTGGAGACTCCTATCTTGGAACGAAACGAGAGAAAAGGCAATCTTGGAAGTGGTTTAGTACAGAGCCGTCCCCGAGAACTTTAAAAAAATTTAGGCCTCGGGCGACAAAAAAATTAGACCCAAAAATTATGGTCAAGGGGAAATCTCTATACTTATAAATCAAAATAAGTACATGTGTAAGTTTATCACCCTCCCTCCTTTGATTTCTTTTCAATTAACTATTGCCTATATAGTTGACACGTGTCGTGGTAAGATATATTAGGTTTTTTTTCATTCAATATCACGCTCCCTCTTTACAAAATCCAGCATTTATTTTCATCTAAATTCTTGCAACAAATGCATTACAATCTGAAATTAAACCCCTAAATGGATCCGAATAAACTCACACCGAAGAAGATTAAATTGAGAACGCAGTAGCAATTGATTTTTTTTTTTGGGATAAAACACTCCCCGCTTCGTGGTATTTCTTTGGTGCCCTAATTTTGGTGCTTTTACGCTTTAATCATCAAATGTGCTCTTGAATCATCTCTAAGCTTGTATTGAAAGAAAATGTATTGATTGTTGTGTTTTACAAAGAAACACAAGAGGCCTATTTATACACAAAACAATAATCTATACATGGAAACATATTGACTGATTGGGGCTGGTAACAAGCTGGCGAATAGCTAGCAAATCTTTGATTGGAAATGATGACCAGATCTAATCCTATAATTTCGCCTTTTGACAATCCTTTCCGTTTAACACTCCCCCTCAAGTTGAGTAGTGGGATCTCCGATACTTAACTTGTTTAGGCATTTGCTGAATATTCTCTCAGTAACCGCCTTTGTTAGGATATCTGCTAATTGATCTTTAAACCGCATAAAAGGTAGTTCAAGTATTCCTGATTCTAGCTTTTCTTTAATGAAGTGTCTATCTACTTCTATATGCTTCATACGATCATGCTGAACCGGATTTTCTGAGATTTGAATAGCTGCTTTGTTGTCACACATGATTTTAGTTGGTTCTGTTGGAGGAAAACCGACTTTAGTTAGAAGCTTCCGTATCCATAGTATTTTTGTCAAGTCTCGTGCTATTCCTCGAAATTTAGCTTCTGCACTGGATAGAGCAACCACCTTTTGCTTCTTGCTTCTCCAGGTAACTAGATTTCCCCCGACTAGGGTGAAGTACCCTGATGTTGATCTTCGATCCCCTTTATCCCCGACCCAGTCTGCATCAGTGTACCCTTGAATTTTTAGATGTCCGTTTGATTAAAGAGGACTCCATGGCCGATTGTTCCTTTGAGATATCTCATGATTCTACATACTGCTTCCATGTGTGCTATTTGAGGCTGGTGCATAAACTGGCTAACAACAACTACTGCATAGGCTATGTCAGGTCGTGTGTGTGACAGATATATCAGCTTCCCTACTAGCCGTTGATACCTCTCTTTTTCGACTAGTTTTGCTCCTTTCTCCATTTGAAGTTTTTGATTCACCATCATTGGTGTATCTGCTGGTTTGCAATCGATCATTCCTGTTTCGGCTAACATATCTAGGATGTATTTTTTCTGGCAAATAAAGATTCCTTGTTTGGACCTTAGTACTTCAATTCCAAGAAAATACTTAAGTCTTCCCAAGTCTTTCATTTCGAATTCTTGGAACAGGCTCTCTTTTAATTTTGTCATCTCTTCCTTGTCATTCCCTGTAATGATCATATCATCAACATATACAATTAGACATGTTACAAGTCTCCCTCTTTGTTTGATGAACAAAGTGTGGTCCGAGTTGCTTTGTTTTAATCCATATCCTTTCATTGCAAGTGTAAATCTACCAAACCACGCTCGAGGAGATTGCTTTACACCATAAAGGGATTTTTTTAACCGACATACTTCACCTGTCTTGAAATCTGTTGAAAAACCAGGAGGAGCTTCCATGTAAACTTCTTCTGTTAATTCTCCATGTAGAAAAGCGTTCTTTACGTCAAATTGATGAAGTGGCCAATTTTCGTTTGCAGCTATTGAGAAGAGGACTCTGATAGTGTTAATTTTGGCCACTGGTGAGAAGGTTTCCAAGTAGTCGATCCCGTATGTTTGAGTATATCCTTTAGCTACCAGTCGGGCTTTGTACCTCTCAATGGTTCCATCTGACTTGTACTTCACTGTAAAAACCCAGCGACATCCCACGGGTTTCTTTCTTGGTGGAAGAGTACACTTTTCCCATGTATCATTTTTCATCAGGGCCTCCATCTCTGTTCTCATTGCTTTTTTCCAGTTCTCAGATTCTAAGGCTTGTTTTACATTGGTTGGAGTATGTTCAGAATATAATGAGGAAACGAACGCCTTAGCTTCATGAGACAGGCTCCCCCTGACTATGTTGGCTACCGGATAATTTGAGTTTCGAGATTCCTTCTCTGGAGAATATTGTAACACCCCGAAAAATGGGTTTGGTAATCAAACCACGTTAACACTAAAAGACGGGTAAAGTACCGTTAGTGGTAAAATTTACCCGGTAAATATTAGGATTTTAAAAAATTAAAGCTAATATTAAATAAAGGTTATACGAAGACTTTTGAGAAAATAAATTTATGAAAGGACCGAGTTAACGGGACTTAAAATGAAACAGGTAATGACTATCCCGAACTCACTAAGCTAACTAGGAAAATTTAACCTAGTCAACAAGACAAAATATTGTTGAAGATAAGTAGGTTGTAGCGTACTTACTAATTAATAAAACATGAGGGGCTAATAATGTTAAGTAAGGAACTTGAGTTATTAAAAATCAAAAATAAAACACAACACACAGTGTGTGTGTGCGTGAGATCAATTAGAAGAAGGGCCAGGAGTTCAAACCCTAACTTATCTCAAATTCACCAAATTGAAGCTTGATTCAAGCCCTAAATCGATGCATGAATACATAGAAACGATCACCTAGTCGTGAGAATCGTAAGGTATGTCAAATTTTTGATATTTATGAAGTTGAGATTTCTTGATGAGCTTATGAAAATTGAAAATTCATGCTTGAATGATTGAGATTTGGGTGAAACTAGGAGGAATTCATGTCTAGAGACAAACCCTAGTTGAAAACTTGATGAATTAGTATTAAAAACGAGGGCTTTGATGATTACCCTTGAATGTGCTAAGTGGGTTTTAGTTAAATATCGAGGATGATGATATGTTTGTGCTAGAAATCATCATAATTGATAGTTGAAGCGAAATACTTAAACAATTTCAAATTGAGTATTTGGTTATACATAATTCAAAAAGGGTTTTGAAGGTTGTAGTGAAATTAGTGATTTATTTCATGAATTTGGAGGTTTGAAATCATGTTACCTATTAAATTGATAGGTGGAACTTGATTGTATTAGGTGTTAGGGTAAATGCTAGTGCTATGACGAAACGGGTTCCACTCGTATACGAGAAACCCTTAGTCTTTGTGAAAGAAATGAACAAATTAGTCTTGATAATCACATAAACAAGATGAAGTGTTGAAAATATAATAAATTCGGCTAGAATCTTAGGTGAATAAGTGGCCTAAAAAAAGTGACTACCGAATAGTTAAAGAAATGTCTGGGTGAGTTCGTTGAACTCAATTGTGCATTTCATATATGTTAAAAAGGGGTAGTTGACTTTTGAAAGTCAAACTGACCATTAATAAGGTCGAATGAAAATTTTGATAGAAAATGCGTAAGGTGCAAAAGTCGTATTAAATTATCATTTAACTAACCACCTTGAAACCGATGATGATACTTTGACGCGTAACGAGCTAGGTGGAAGCTTGGAGAAGGAAGCGGTCAAACGAATTAAGAAGGAAAAGAGGAGCATAGTTTGGATGCGAGGTAAGTTAAGCTTACGCCTTTTTATTCTTACTACCAAATACTTATAATGCAAGTCAGAATAAGTGGGAATGGCAAGAAACCATAAATTATGGTAAAAAGGGTAAAAACGGTAAAATGGTAACCCGGACATGGGTTAACGAATAAATAAAAAGGATTTGAAAGGACACCATTTGGCATAAGTCAAAATGGGTCGAACAAAACAAGAAACGACTTTTAAGCAAGATGAATTCAAGGAGTAAATCGGAATAGGTTAAAGGGATGAAATGGTAATTAAATACCATCTCATAATTATAATAGGTCATTTTGACTAAACGGGTCAAATGGTGTTGTTAACACTATTTGACAATAATATCTTATGATCGCGTGTTGAGTTTTGTAATCACAGATATTTAACACATGGTTCGCGTTGCTATTGATTAGAAATCAATAGCGAAAGGTATGTAAACGGGTCAATCCTATGACCTGAGCCAGGTACGCATAGTTAAGTTGCTAGTTAAACATGCAAATTTGGGTCAAATAATTAGCGAGAGTCCTTCTTCGTAAATGAGGGACTAAAAATAACCAAAACGCGCTTGATGGGTAAATCGGGAAAACAACCCTTAGGGATGGTTTAAGAACATATATCATGATCAAGTAAGTTATAGAGAAGTATAAAAGTTACAGACATAAGCCTTTTTGGGTCAAATGTATCAAAATGGCCTTTGCCGTAAATTGATAATCCGGAAGGGGTAAATTTGGGAGAAACAATAGATACACATAAAATCCACCACAATAGTAGTTGTGGTGGAAGACCCCTGGAAAAGCAATGTGAAAATATGAAGTTAGAAGTGAATAAGTGTGGCTTATGCATTAAAGCGCTTAAATACCCTTAACGGGTAAAAAATAAGCGCATAAGTATAAACGGGTCAACGATGTATAATAACCCGTAAATGAACTTCGTGTGATAGAAAACATTTTTATATATGATGTCCGTAGTAATTTAAGTGTACCAAACTAGTTAGTTTGATGAAAGTATGAAATGGGTCAAAAGTTTTGCTAAAGGTTCTATAGTTAAGATAAGGCCGAGAGCCTAAAATCTAGAAAATTTGTAATCCAGATGTCGGATTTTAACTCCATGTGATGGAGAATTAAATTACGGAGGCGTAGAAAAAAAATCGCGTAAAACGGAGGTCTAGATC
Organism: Helianthus annuus; assembly: GCF_002127325.2. Classification (NCBI taxonomy): domain Eukaryota; kingdom Viridiplantae; phylum Streptophyta; class Magnoliopsida; order Asterales; family Asteraceae; genus Helianthus; species Helianthus annuus. Next base: position 197,250,344 of record NC_035448.2, on the reverse strand, counting down.
AAAAGTTATGCCATGTTGAAGTTTGGTTTTGATTAAAACTTAGCTGGGCGAATATGCAGCACCAGCATCAACACATTCTGTCAAAATGGGAAGGTGGCGTCGCGCCACGGCCAAAGGAGTTTGCCGTGGCGCGCGACGACAGGGTGAATTCTTGAAAATTTTGTTTATTTTGATTATTTGACCCAATTATCTTGTTGTACTTGTTATTTAACTATCAAAACTGACTTCTAAGTTGGTTTTGATCATAGGTGAATGTCGAGAGTCCCAGATGAAGATCAAGCGATGAGCAAGAAACGAACACACGTTAAATGAAGCTTCTGCGTCAAATCTTGATTTGTTTTGTTATAAGTGAATTATGTAAACATTTACAAATATGTTTTTGAAATGTTGTAAACATATGGGAATGTTGGTATGACAAGTTTTTGTAAAGTCACATTTTAGCATTAAAATGTGTATTTTATTATTAAAATCTTGATAAATTGAGACGGACGTTACAAGTTGGTAATCAGAGCTCAAGGTTAAAAGAATAAAGTGTTCGGTTTGAGGCTTGATCGCAAATTCGGTAAGTACATGTATATTAACGGTTAACATGATTAAAGTGTTGTGAACAACACATAGGGTTATCGTGTAATACACGTTACCTCAATTAAATGAAAATTATAGTTGACGAAATTACGCGCGTTGACGCGTATAGTAGAAAAACCTTGTATTATAAGACGGGCGATTATTGAAGTTGATGTTACTAATTTTTGTAAATATTTAATTGAAGGACACTCGCGTCTGAAGATGACGAGAGTTGAACAAACTGCGGATATGACGGTGGAACGGTCCGAGGTATGATAAGAAGAGCATACTCATCAAGGACCTAAATCGCGTAACGATCGCAAATAAGTAATGGTAAGGAAAGCCCGTTAGGGCAAGCATGTACCAGGTGCACGTTTAAATTATTGCATGAATAGTAATATGCAACAAATACGTAGAAACTTACAGTTGCATATGTAGATTGAAAACTTGGAAAAACCTGAATAGAATACCTATCCAGGATATTGTTTCCAAGAGAAATAAATAGAGGTGTTACTTACATGGGACGTGATGTGAAAGTTATAAAAAGGTCATGTATGTCATGTGTTGATCGCCTACTCTGGCCAAGTACGTAGTGAACACATGATACCATGAACTTTTTATGATGGACATGCTTACATCCGATGTAGTGAGGACGGGGTGAGTGGGACAAATTAAAAAGTACCCAAATGAATCAAATGAGCAAAACATTTGATAATAATGTAAGCGCATAGCCGGGTGACGGAAGCGTATTACATTAGGATAATGAGCCCGAGTGAAGGGACAAAGATTAATGTAAAATGATTAAGATATGCATTGGGAGGGGGTGTACTTACACTCGAACCCGGAGAATGTAAACATGTAAAATGATTTAGATATGCATTGGGAGGGGGTGTACTTACACTCGAACCCGGAGAATGTAAACATGTAAAATGATTTAGATATGCATTGGGAGGGGGTGTACTTACACTCGAACCCGGAAAATGCAAACATGTAAAATGATTAAGATATGCATTGCGAGGGGGTGTACTTACACTCGAACCCGGAGAATGCAAAAATGTCTCTTAACGGGCCATTTTTGTAAAACGTCAAACTTGAGGACAAAGTCGGAATATAAAAGTGAAGCGAAGTCTTAATGCATACCGGAAGGGTTGCAATAACAACGACTTCGGTAAAACACCCAGTTGATGGGTAAGGATTTAAACACATGCGTAGACCGAGAAACGGGAACTCGGATGGAAAGTTAAAAGACTCGGGTTTTGAGTCAAGACTAAAAGACGACAAGATGATGTAAATAGAAATTTTTATAAATTATGTTCAACTATTTTAAAGTTGAACGGGTCGAACAAAGAATGAAGTTTGACATCCATAAATGATAAAATTTCACATGAATAAGTCAAACGGGTTGAATATAATATAATGTCGGATGGCATGAGTAAGCGCAAGCGGGATAACGGTAGCGTTAAATGCAAAAGAATAATGAGCCCGGTAATGGGACATAATCAAATACGAATATATGTAAACTGGATAATAGTGAGCATAAGATGAACCGACGCATAAATGACGTGAGAAGTCATAAAGTCGGAAAATTTGTTCGAAAGAAAACAAATATAGCCTTAGACTACGGTCAAGTTCAATGGAAATACAAAAGCGAAAATAAATGGTTTTGAACATAAAAATGGTGCCTTAACGCCATATACATATATAAATGTATATACCTTTGTATAAAGACTTGAATAAAAGATGATCTACGGGATTATCATAACCTACGATATTATAAATGAGGCTAAGGTCTACGGGACCGAAAAGACCTTCGGGTCCCAAATAGAAAGAAACAAATTGTTGGGGTATCACTTTAATAAGGTAAAAAGGTGAAAATATAAAGAAATAGCCTACGAGGCTAAGCAAAAGAACCTACGGATCTATAGTATAAAACAATGAAAACTGGTTGTAACTTCCCACGTAAAATAATGACGGGAGATATATAAAAGCGATGGGTTTCGCTAAGTTAATTAAATGGGTTAAAAGCGAAGAGATTGTGAAAGGTCTGGTTGACAAAAGTGAAAAATTTAACTAAAACATTTAAACGGGCAAAAATGACAAAAGAATTCACAATTATTTAAATTGTGTTACGTCACAAAAGTGGATGAAGTCATTACCGTAATGACAACGGAAGGGGATAAATCCTTGGACGAAAATTCCTTGGAATTGACATGAGTTCAAGAGAAAAGCGTTAAACTAAAATTAAGTATTAGTGAGAAACAACTCTTTAACAAATACGAATATTATGAAACGAATTCGGAAAATGATTAATATCAAGGAATATGGATCTTAACACCGGTAGGTGCAAAGCCATACATTCGAAGGAAAGATTTCCGATAATAAAAGTCAACATAAACTTAAACAAAACGTGATGTAATCACGGTCACAAAAAGTGATATAGAATACAATCAAGTCGTAACGTGAGTTACGAGATATGAAAATCAGAAAACACGTAAAAGGCCGGGTTGGCAATAAGATATACCCGAATGACAGGGAATAAAGTGACAGCGACTAATCAGTCTGGCCGGTAAAACCTTTCAAAGTCGGAGTAGCGTTACGACTTATATAAAGCGCCTGTTGAAATAAGTTTAGCTTAAAGTAAACATGATGAAAATAAATACAACCGAGTGATCAGATGACAACTCGGTCAAATAAGTGACCAGAATAAGAAATACAAAACGAAAGTATCGGCCTACGAGGCCATACACATAAAAGGCGTATACACTTTGAAACCGAAAGCACATTACCATATTTCCCTGGTAAGAGTATTATGTGCGAGCAATGCTCAAGTGATCACCGGAAGTAAGATTCGGATGATTTAAACTAAGAAAGTACGTGAGAAAGGTTTCGGGGACGAAACCTCTTTAAGGGGGGTAGACTTGTAACACCCCGAAAAATGCGTTTGGTAATCAAACCACGTTAACACTAAAAGACGGGTAAAGTACCGTTAGTGGTAAAATTTACCCGGTAAATATTAGGATTTTAAATAATTAAACCTAATATTAAATAAAGGTTATACGAAGACTTTTGAGAAAATAAATTTATGAAAGGGTCGAGTTAACGAGACTTAAAATGAAATGGGTTATGACTATCCCGAACTCACTAAGCTAACTAGGAAAATTTAACCTAGTTAACAAGACAAAATATTGTTGAAGATAAGTAGGTTGTAGCCTACTTACTAATTAATAAAACATGAGGGGCTAATAGTAAGGAACTTGAGTTATTAAAAATCAAAAAATAAAACACAACACACAGTGTGTGTGCGTGAGATCGATCAGAAGAAGTACCAGGAGTTCAAACCCTAGCTCATCTCAAATTCACCAAATTGAAGTTTGATTCAAGCCCTAAATCGATGCATGAATACATATAAATGATCACCTAGTCGTGAGAATCGTAAGGTATGTCAAATTTTTGATATTTATGAAGTTGAGATTTCTTGATGAACTTATGAAAATTGAAAATTCATGCTTGAATGATTGAGATTTGGGTGAAACTAGGAGGAATTCATGTCTAGAGACAAACCTAGTTGAAAACTTGATGAATTAGTATTAAAAACTAGGGTTTTGATGATTACCCTTGAATGTGCTAAGTGGGTTTTAGTTAAATATCGATGATGATGATGATATGTTTGTGCTAGAAATCATCATAATTGTTAGTTGAAGCGAAATACTTAAACAATTTCAAATTGAGTATTTGGTTATACATAATTCAAAAAGGGTTTTGAAGGTTGTAGTGAAATTAGTGATTTATTTCATGAATTTGGAGGTTTGAAATCATGTTACCTATTAAATTGATAGGTGGAACTTGATTGTATTAGGTGTTAGGGTAAATGCTAGTGCTATGACGAAACGGGTTCCACTCATATACGAGAAACTCTTAGTCTTTGTGAAAGAAATGAACAAATTAGTCTTGATAATCACATAAACAAGATGAAGTGTTGAAAATATAATAAATTCGGCTAGAATCTTGGGTGAATAAGTGGCCTAAAAAAAGTGACTACCGAATAGTTAAAGAAATGCCTGGGTGAGTTCGTTGAACTGAATTGTGCATTTCATATATGTCGTGATCAACTGAATTGCTTGATACATGAAGAATACTAGAAGCAGTATGAACACTTGAGCACCAACTAGAGAGATGAGTACTCTCTACTTGTTTCCACAACATGAGTTCAAACACTACAATTACCGGATGTAACCTTGGGCCGGTGAGCCATCTCCGGCAGTACAGACTGCTTCGGCTGTTGTACCCTGGGAGACAGACGCGTCATCTTTAGTAGAGGCGCGGAATCTGTTTTAAGGGAAGCGTGTTGAACACATTTCCTACGAATAACGAGAGTCTCGTTATGATATATTTTGTAATTATATTTTACAAAAGGTGAACCTATTTCCTACAAACTTAAAACAGATTTCATGAGATTGTTGGTACAATCTTAAAAACCTTATATATAAGGATTTTGGGTTTACGAAAGGATTTATAATAGAATAAAAAAAATATTTTTAGAAGTTATGATCTTATAAATATTTTTTTGGGAAATATGTATGTAGTTCAACTTGTTGTGTTTGGATTTTTTGAGATTGAGATAAAATCTTAAATCCTATACCGTGGTACAAAACAAATAGTTTTGGTTCCAACGTTTGGTTTGAAACGATTTTGGGAATCATTAATTTTTCTAACTTTTATGTTAGATCGGGTTTATTAGTGTAAACCATACGTTTTTTGTAAACGTTAAATTCTCTAACATGTGTGTTAGACCGGAATTATTGGTGTCAACCATACGTTTTTGTAAACGTTAAATTCTCTAACATGTGTGTTAGACCGGAATTATTGGTGTGAACCATATGTTTTTTGTAAACGTTAAACTCTCCTAAGTAGAGTTTTTTATTACTTTAAATAAGAGTTTCATGTTACTTGATTAGAGTTTTATGTCTCTAATTAAGTCTATATTTAAAGTAGACTATTCATCCACCCATGGATTGATATGAACAAATAAGTCTTACAATGATTTTTGTAATCATTTGTCTTCTAACATGTGTGTTAGAAATGTTCATGAAACGCGTTAGTTTGAAGCAATTTTTTAATTGTTTAGTTTCTAACGGTGTATTAGAAATGACTTATTTATTTGAACCATATATGTGTTTTTAGCAAGTCGAATTAACATTTTGTGGAAATGTTAATATTTCTAACGTGCGCGTTAGAATTTATTTCATTTTAACATGATTGTTAAAAATGGTTAAAATACAAATGCTTTGAAATGTTTTATGTTGACATTTTATATAAACAATTTGTTATAGCATTGTTTTAATGCTTTGTATGATTTAGAAATAAAATGTCATACATTGAAGTTAATGGTTGATTGGCTTCAAGGAATTAAATCACCATAAAGTGATGGTGTGGTAGTTATATGAATTTAATGAAATTAAAATCATTTACTAGACTCTTCATATGAAAGATAAACTCTTAAGGAGAGTTTCAAGTCAATTTATTAGTTTTTATTAGAGTTTATTTCTCTAATAAAATCTCTAATAAAGTGAGACTTTTACTAGAGTTTTAATGATGGAGTTAACCTTCTGGGGTAGCCCAGTTGGCCAGCCTCACCCACCCTCTCCCTAGAGGTCCCGGGTTCGAATCTTGGTGTCCGCATTCCACGGCCAAGCTCTTCGCTCTCGGTTGGGTATTCACCCCCAGGCAGCTATGGGGCTAAGCTAGCTTGTGGAGTGTGATCACTCCAGCGGTTGGGAGGACCGTGGAATATCCCCCCCCCCCCCCCAATTTGATGAGTTTTATTAGAGTTTAAATTTATAATTATTGAGACTCTTAACTCTTCATATGGTGAAACTCTTGAGTAGAGTTTTAATGATGATATTTGATGAGTTTTATTAGAGTTTAAATCTATAATTATTGAAACTCTTAACTCTTCATATAGTGAAACTCTTTAATAGAGTTTTAGTGATGATATTTGATGAGTTTTATTAGAGTTTAAGTATATAATTATTGAAACTCTTAACTCCTCATTTGGTGAAACTCTTGAGTAGAGTTTTAATGATGACATTTGATGAGTTTTAATGATGACATTTAATGCTCTAATTGGTCATGTTTGGTATATATAAAATGACTTAAATTTTCTAACACGTGTGTTAGAAAATGTGTATCACGAATACGAGGTTAGAGATTGTTCATAATGAACAGAAATGTTTTATGTAAACATTTAATTGCCTATGTGAGCATTAAAGATGATGAGAAATGGTTTATTTTATAAACTATATCTTTGGAAAACGTTTTATGTAAACGTTCGATTCTATAATGTGCTTGTTATAACGTCTTTTTAACATGCGTGTTAGAAAATGTTATTTGGTGAAAAACAACTTGGTGTTGTTATGAACAAAAATAATTGTTCAAGTTTACTACTAAAATGTAGTATTTGTAACAACTTGGTGTTGTTTTGAGCATAATTGTCCAAGTTTAAAGTTTAAACACGAAATGGGGAACTTGTACTTACAAGTGCATGGAATCTTATTGAGGGAGTACCTCAAGACATGCCATGGGACGATATTGTTGAGAAGATTTCGGTCAGATTATAAAGTGTTGAAGATAAAGGCACTTTTCTATTTGATGTCTACATATTGTCTATGCTTCCGTTTAAATTTCAAAAGTGATTGCCACTTTTGATTTAGTTTCCAATGTATTTTATTGTTTTGTGTTCAATATCTTCGGATAACACATGCAGTTTTTTACAAAGAAATAAATCACTAATGGTTGTGACGTATAAATTATTTTATGGAAAATAATTATAACGTCGGTTATACATTGTTTAAAAGAATATGATTTTAAATGGATAGCACATGAAAATACTTGGACATAAACAACTTGAGAGTTGTTACATTAACTAAAAATCAAAGACGAAACATCAAATTTATAACCACATCATGAATGAGTAATGAAAGAACGTAGTGAGTGTATTGAGATGAAATACACTAACGACATTCATGTCGCATACTTCATTAGAAGTCATTGAAAAATTCACAAGTGTGAATTATAACATATGAAAGTAAAAGTACTATATGTTATTGTATACCTTTAATAAATCTTGCGAGATTTATAAGTAGATGCGTCTACCACTTGATTATTGTTAGATCTATATGGAGATTTTACCTTCATTTGGGAGAGCATCCTAAATATACATATCTCCTAATGAATAACAATAGATGTGTGCAAATCACTTATGGCAAAATTATGAATGCCATGTTGTTGAGTGTTGATCTAGTTGATTCTATCTCACACATAATAGTGAGTGTAGACAAGGAACATTCATCTTGTTGGTGATGAATGTGTTCACCAAGTGACTTGGATTAAGACTTATGTTTAAGTACTTATGAGTCAATGGTAGATTGTTGGAGATCAAAGGTAATCAAGTTATGTTCCTTAAATGAATGATGAAATTTAGCTATGTGCTATATATAATAATTTGTGAGACCTTCCTAAATATTGATGTTTTAGGATTATGAATAAGTCTCATTATTTTGTCTTAACAAGGGATGAATGTTGCAAAGTGATATTATGATATCCTTAGGGCTGTGAAGAATCAGAATGATGCATCTTCTGTTCACATGCTAAAGTATTGTAGTCTAAAGCATGCTAGACTAGTACTTGGTTAATTATGGGTCTTGGCGGAGACTAATTAACTCTAAACATTCAAATGTGTATGAACACAAAAAGAATTTGTGTATGGACAAAGTTGAGAGAGAATTTTCATTCATTATAAGGAAATGACATGTAACTTTTAAGAGTTTATTCGAAAAGCTAATGAGGAGAACTCATTGTCTAAGCTTATTCTAGATGCTAAATTAGAATTATTCTAAGTTGGTGACAAACTTATGACAATGGCATGTGTTGCTTTGGTCAGCTCGGAAGCTTGTGTAAGCTAATGCAATATGAGTTGAATTCACTGATACAATAATGTTGGTCTTGTTCAATCATATGTGTATAAATGTCGCCATAAGTGGTGTTACAGAAATGTTGATCAAATGGCAAGAAATGTGGGGGAGGAACCATTTAAGAAACAACCCTAGAAGGGTATGTAGAAATGGTTCTCATTAACACATCTAAATGTTATCCAATAACACATAAATGTGGGGGGTGTCTTGCATTTGTTTTTAGCAATAAGGATTTTGTAATCCAATCTAACATTGCAAATAGACGACTAAGTGGAGGACACAAAGGTCGTTGTGACACTTCGGACTTTCCCGGGAAACCTTTTGATGTAACTTACGTGTATATGTGTTTTGAATGAAAAATTGACCTATTGTTGATTCATGTTATGTGCCAATAATGTGTATAATATATATATATATGCGTGTGTTATATTAGTGAGTCGAAACCACAACCAAACCCGAGACCCGACTCGAGACCATGCTCGGTCTCGAGTGAACAGCGAATTTGGGCCGGTTAGGGCCTTGTGACCGAGAACCCAACCCGGAACCCCCCCTAAACCCACTCGGAATATTATATAAACCAACCCTCCCCTCCCTTAACCATTTTTACAACACTCTCATACTCTCACACTCTCTTCCTCTCTCCCTCTCTAAAACCCTAAAAACCCTAGCCAAAATCACCCTCTCATCTCCTTCTCCCTCTCGGATCAACCGGCAACAAGGAACTCGGCTTTCCATCTCGGATCAACGCACACACCCACCCGTTTAGAAGTTCATCCTCACACCTTAAGCCTAGCCGGTTAGTATTCTTTTTGGTTTGAATGTTAAAGAATGTTGTTGGTTTGTATGTTCATGAATAATATGTCATCCGTTTTGTTATGATTGATTGATGAAATAGTTGTTGTCCGATTGATGTTAAATGTGCGTAGGATGAACATTCATAATTATGGTTGTTAAGTGCATGTTTCGGGTCGAGTTATAGGATTTTCATGATAAATGTTGTTTTGATAACTTGTTTGTGTGCATTGATGTTGTCCGGGAAATATAAGGGTTTGGTTAGAGGGTTTTATGCATAATTTTTGGGTTTGTATGGTAATGAGTGTTGTTTGAATGTTGTTTGAATAATGATGAACATGATGAATGTCACTTGAATATTTCAAATATGCTAAGTTTGATCCGAATTGTGCAAATTTTAGACAAGAAAACATGTTAGTGGATATAGTACACAATTTGCATGAAAATGCAATTCTATTGGTCAGTACATTGCAGGTTCTAGAAGGTCTTCTTGTGCACGTAATCACGGTTGCGAGTCGGAACCTTTGGTTGCGACTCGAGACCACAGCAGGATTTTTCGAGACCTCCCAGTTGCGAGTCGCAATCAGCACGAGTCGAATCCGGTTGCGAGTCGTAATCACTGCTGTCAAGTCGGAACCGCTAGTTGCGAGTCGTAACCTCTGGTTGCGACTCGTAACCAAAACGTGATGAACCGAGACCTCGGTTGCGAGTCGTAATCTCGGTTGCGAGTCGCAACCACCCTTGTCTCGACTGGGCTACTTCGTTGTTATTGGGCCATGACTTGTTGGACTATCTGTTAACTGGGCTGCATGTGTATCTGTTACTGTTTAGGCCCAATAACCCAACTGTTTGTATATTCGTACGTTATATGTGTCTGCTATATGTATTGCCCTACGTGTTCGCTATGTGTTTACTTGTACCCGACTTGACCCATATTTGGTAACCATGCTAGGACGTGGTGACCAACATACTTAACCAAGTAACGTATCATACCGAGCAACCCAAGGTGAGTTCACAACTTAAAAGCATGCGTCCCGGTGGTTTGGGACACGAGACTAAAACAACCCTATCCTCTTGTAAAGGGGATGCCATTTACATTCCTTCCCTAGTTACTGGGAACAAAGTTACTTTTCCTTCCCTTGTATTGGGAAACCTTTTAGTTAATTACTGTTTATACGGAATGCAACCAACGGCACTAAACGCAACTCTATCACTCAAGTCCCTACTACATAATACCGATTAGTCGCCGGGGCCAGGCGAACGGGTTATTAGTTGATAGCGCTATTTAGGTCTTACCAGCCTCACACCGTGCCATGGTATGGGATCGGTCGTGAACTAATGTACTCAGGCATCCGTCAATGATGATAGAACATTGACATCGGGGCATCCTGCGGAAACGCAAACGGTTACCTAGTGTTCGGTATTGGAAAAACAGTTTAGTCGCTAACTTTTGGGGTAGCTCCCCATGGCATGTATAAACGGATAAATTAACTGGTGAAACAAGTTTTTGGTAATTAAAAACTGGACAACTAGTGAACTCACTCAGCGTTATTGTTGACCCCCTTACTGCATGCTTTGCAGGTGGCCAGTGACGGGAGCAGCTGCTTGGGATGTGTAGTGGTCGTCTGCCCGTGTGTTGGGCATTTATCATGATTACCTTATGAACACTGTTTAAAACTATTTATTTATGCTTCCGCTACTTTTTACTCTGAACTTAAGATGTTGAACTCTAAACTTAATACTTGCTAATCGTATGGTTAGTAAGCGCTATTTGAATATTAAATTTAATCATTCAGTATGATTGGTGGCTGGATCCTGGTCAGTCACGCCCTCAAAGCGGGTGTTATCCGCGGGTGGATTTTGGGGGTGTGACAGATTGGTATCAGAGCCATTGGTTATAGTGAACTTGGTTTTAAAAAGGGGAAAATCTTTTTGAGAAAAACCAGACTATAACCCGTGACTCGTGACGACACTACACTCCAAGTGCAAGGCTCGACTTATCTGACCTCATAGCTCGGACCCATATTTACTTGCTTATTTGTCTTATGCTTTCTGCTTTGCTATACGTACTAGTTTGCCTGATTAGATAGATACGCCTCCCCTCTTCTATCTTATTCTCGCTATGTTACGACACCACACTCATACTATGTTTTCTGGTTATGAAGACAATGAGTGGACGCGGACGAGGAAACGTCAACATGACTCAGGCTCAGTTCACTAACCTGCTCAACACAGTGGCTGCAGCTTTCACAGCTCACCCTATAGGTAAGCTCGTTGTTTTAGGATGTTTAGATCCTACCGCCACATCGTCTTTTCGCCTCTAAACCTATTTCGCTTCACTCCTCACAACAGGTCAGCCTGCGCCTGTGCAACCACGTGTCTGTACCTTCAAGACCTTCATGGATTGCAAGCCTCTTCCATTCAGTGGCACTGAGGGTGCCATAGGTCTTCTACACTGGATCGAGAAGGTCGAAGCTGTCTTCGCTGTCTGCGAGTGTCCCCCTGCTAATTGGGTGAAGTTTGCTACTGGTACTCTTGAGGGAAGCGCACTTTCATGGTGGAAGGCGCAAATTCAAATGCTTGGTTTGGAGACTGCAAACACTACTGCATGGGAAGATTTTAAGGATATGATCAAGGAAGAGTACTGTCACAGGGATGACATCCACAAACTCGAGGACGAGTACTATGAACTCAAGATGGTTAGGTCAGAGATTGAGACCTACACCAAGCTGTCCAACGACTATGCCGCTCTCTGTCCAAACATGTCCCGACCCATGTACCGAAGGATCGAACTGTACATCAAAGGCTTAGTCCCAGAGATCAGGAGCCATGTAACCTCGGCCAACCTCACTGCCATACAGCCCGTGGTTCGTCTTGCCCACAAACTCACCAACCAGGCTGTGGAGGAGGGCAGGTTGCCCAAAAGGATCAGGGCTGCGGAAGGAACTTCTAGTGATGGTAAACGAAAGTGGGATGGAAATCAGGGCAAGGATGCTAACTCCACTCAAGCCCCAGCTCAGCAAAGGAAAACTGACAACAACAAAGGTCCTCAGCAACAGGGTGGTTATCGAGGAAGCTACCCTAAGTGTAACAAGTGTAACAGGCACCACAATGGGGCATGCAACAAGGGTCAGTGTCAGCGATGCCACAAGATGGGGCATGAAGCCAAGGATTGCAGAAGTCAGTTCCCAGCGAGGCAGAATCAGCAACAACCCCAACAGCAGCAGGGAAACAACAGAGCATGTTTTAAATGTGGGGCAACAGGGCACATGCGAAAGGATTGCCCTGAACTGAATCAGAACCGCAACAACAATCAGGGAGCTGGGAACAATGAGCAAAACAACAATGCTGGAAATGGTGCAAGGGGAAGAGCTTTCGTGATTGGAGCTGGAGAAGCAAGGAACGATCCCAACGTCGTGGCGGGTAAGTTCCTACTTGATGATCGTTATGTTTCTGTGTTATTTGATTCCGGTGCCGATGCCAGTTATGTATCCCTTCGCATTAGTAAGAAACTTAAGCACCCGCCTGCATTATTAAGTTCTAAGCACATCGTCGAGATAGCTAATGGTAAGAACATCGAGGCCACGCACATGATCCACGACTGCACACTAGAATTGTCTGGCCACACGTTTAGTATCGATCTTTTCCCTGTCAAGCTCGGAAGTTTCGACGTCGTCATTGGTATGGATTGGTTATCCAAACATCGCGTTGAGATCCTCTGTCAAGAGAAAGCAGTTCGTATACCTCGTCGTTCTGGCCAACCCCTCATCATCAAGGGCAACAAAGGTGGTGAAGTTACAGGCATTATCTCGCTCCTAAAAGCCCAGAAGTGTTTACAAAAAGGGCACACCGCTATCCTAGCACTTGTCACCAACACCCACGAAAAGGAAAAGAGGATCGAAGATTTTCCTGTAGTACGCGACTATCCCGAGGTATTTCCTGAGGAACTACCTGGACTCCCTCCCCATCGTCAGGTCGAATTCCAAATCGAGCTAGCTCCCGGAGCAGCACCCATAGCTCGCGCACCGTACCGTCTAGCCCCTGCAGAACTGAAAGAACTCTCGACGCAACTACAAGAACTTTTGGATAAAGGATTTATCCGTCCTAGTTCATCACCCTGGGGAGCCCCAGTACTCTTTGTCAAGAAGAAAGATGGCACATTCCGAATGTGCATCGACTACCGTGAGTTGAACAAGGTCACCATCAAGAATCGTTACCCTCTCCCGCGCATCGACGACCTATTCGATCAGCTGCAAGGATCGAGCTACTATTCTAAGATCGACCTACGGTCAGGTTATCATCAGTTGAGAGTACGTGATGAAGACATCTCTAAGACTGCATTCAGGACTCGATATGGTCACTATGAATTCCTCGTTATGCCTTTCGGAATGACCAACGCACCGGCAGTGTTCATGGATCTTATGAACCGCGTATGTAAGCCTTACCTCGATAAATTCGTGATTGTGTTTATCGACGACATCCTGATTTATTCGAAAAGTCAAGAAGAGCATAAACGACACCTACGCCTTATTCTGGAACTCCTTCGCAACGAACAGCTGTACGCCAAATTCTCTAAATGTGACTTCTGGCTTCGAGAAGTCCATTTCCTCGGTCATGTAGTTAATAAGAACGGAATTCATGTTGACCCAGCTAAGATCGAATCAATAAAGAACTGGCCTACACCTAAGACTCCCACTGAAGTTCGCCAATTCTTGGGATTGGCAGGCTACTACCGCAGATTCATTCAGGGATTCTCGAAGGTTGCGCAACCCCTCACTATACTCACTCAGAAAGGCATCGCCTACAAGTGGAATGAAGCACAGGAATCTGCTTTTCAGAGGCTTAAGGATAACCTCTGTAGCGCTCCTATTCTCTCATTGCCTGAAGGCACTGACGACTTCGTGGTTTACTGCGATGCATCTATTCATGGGCTCGGTTGCGTGTTGATGCAACGCGAGAAAGTTATTGCCTACGCCTCTCGACAACTCAAGACGCATGAAAGGAACTACACGACGCATGACTTGGAACTGGGAGCAGTGATTTTTGCTCTTAAGATATGGAGACATTACCTGTACGGTACCAAGTGCACAATCTACACCGATCACAGGAGTCTCGAGCATATCTTTAGGCAGAAGGAATTGAACATGCGACAACGTCGATGGGTCGAACTCTTGAATGACTACGAATGCGCCATCAAATACCATCCGGGCAAGGCCAATGTCGTGGCGGACGCCCTCAGTCGAAAGGACACTATACCAAGGCGCGTGCGAGCATTGCAACTTACCATCCAGTCTAACCTCCCTACCCAGATCCGAAATGCTCAAGTTGAAGCATTGAAGCCGGAAAACATCAGGGCTGAGTCTCTGCGAGGGTCGAGACAGCAACTAGAACAGAAAGAAGATGGTGCTTACTATGTAGCAGGGCGCATTTGGGTTCCACTCTATGGAGGTTTACGTGAACTCGTAATGGACGAAGCCCACAAATCCCGCTATTCCGTACATCCTGGTTCGGACAAGATGTACCACGACTTGAAGACTACGTATTGGTGGCCTGGTATGAAGGCCCACATAGCAACATACGTCAGCAAATGTTTGACTTGCGCCAGAGTCAAGACAGAGTACCAGAAGCCAGCAGGTCTACTCCAACAACCAGAAATCCCGAAATGGAAATGGGAGCAAATTTCCATGGATTTTGTTACAGGATTACCTAGGTCTCAACGCGGAAATGATACTATTTGGGTAATAGTGGATCGATTGACCAAGTCCGCGCACTTTCTGGCTATTAAGGAAACGGACAAGTTTTCTACCTTAGCGGAGATTTACTTAAAGGAAGTAGTTTCGAGGCACGGAGTGCCAACCTCGATTATTTCCGACCGAGACGCTCGTTTTACTTCGGAATTGTGGCAAGCTATGCACAAATCCTTTGGCTCACGTTTGGACATGAGCACTGCTTATCACCCGCAAACGGACGGACAGTCTGAACGCACCATCCAAACCCTAGAAGACATGCTTAGAGCGTGTGTGATTGATTTTGGCAAGAACTGGGAGAAGCATCTACCGCTAGTAGAGTTCTCCTACAACAACAGCTACCACACAAGTATTCAGGCAGCACCTTTTGAGGCATTGTACGGTCGTAAATGCCGGTCACCTCTCTGCTGGGCGGAAGTCGGTGATAGTCAAATCACGGGCCCAGAGATGGTGGTAGATACAACGGAAAAGATTGCCCAGATCAGACAACGCATGGCGGCAGCTCGTGACCGTCAGAAGAGTTACGCTGATAAGCGTAGGAAACCATTGGAATTCCAGGTCGGTGACCGGGTTCTACTTAAAGTCTCACCCTGGAAGGGTGTGGTTCGCTTTGGTAAACGGGGCAAGCTTAATCCACGATACATTGGACCATTCGAAATTACCGAGAAAGTCGGTAAAGTGGCTTATAGATTGAACCTACCTGCAGAACTGAGTGCGGTACACAACGTTTTCCACATATCTAACCTGAAGAAGTGTTTGTCGGATGAAACACTTGTGATTCCTTTCAAGGAACTAACTATTGATGAACAGCTACACTTTACTGAGGAACCGATTGAGATCACTGATCGAGAGATCAAAATCCTCAAACGTAGCCAGATACCTCTTGTACGAGTCCGTTGGAACTCGCGACGTGGCCCAGAGTATACCTGGGAGCGGGAAGACCAGATGAAGCACAAGTATCCCCGGTTGTTCCCAAACGAAAACCCCAGCACTGAAGCTACGAACGAATTTCGGGACGAAATTCCAAACTAACGGGGGGATGATGTGACACCCCGTTGAAACGCTTTCATTTCACACTAGCTTGACAGTGGCTGCCTTAACTTTCGGGACGAAAGTTCCTAAAACTTGGGGATAATGTGACACTTCGGACTTTCCCGGGAAACCTTTTGATGTAACTTACGTGTATATGTGTTTTGAATGAAAAATTGACCTATTGTTGATTCATGTTATGTGCCAATAATGTGTATAATATATATATATATGCGTGTGTTATATTAGTGAGTCGAAACCACAACCAAACCCGAGACCCGACTCGAGACCATGCTCGGTCTCGAGTGAACAGCGAATTTGGGCCGGTTAGGGCCTTGTGACCGAGAACCCAACCCGGAACCCCCCCTAAACCCACTCGGAATATTATATAAACCAACCCTCCCCTCCCTTAACCATTTTTACAACACTCTCATACTCTCACACTCTCTTCCTCTCTCCCTCTCTAAAACCCTAAAAACCCTAGCCAAAATCACCCTCTCATCTCCTTCTCCCTCTCGGATCAACCGGCAACAAGGAACTCGGCTTTCCATCTCGGATCAACGCACACACCCACCCGTTTAGAAGTTCATCCTCACACCTTAAGCCTAGCCGGTTAGTATTCTTTTTGGTTTGAATGTTAAAGAATGTTGTTGGTTTGTATGTTCATGAATAATATGTCATCCGTTTTGTTATGATTGATTGATGAAATAGTTGTTGTCCGATTGATGTTAAATGTGCGTAGGATGAACATTCATAATTATGGTTGTTAAGTGCATGTTTCGGGTCGAGTTATAGGATTTTCATGATAAATGTTGTTTTGATAACTTGTTTGTGTGCATTGATGTTGTCCGGGAAATATAAGGGTTTGGTTAGAGGGTTTTATGCATAATTTTTGGGTTTGTATGGTAATGAGTGTTGTTTGAATGTTGTTTGAATAATGATGAACATGATGAATGTCACTTGAATATTTCAAATATGCTAAGTTTGATCCGAATTGTGCAAATTTTAGACAAGAAAACATGTTAGTGGATATAGTACACAATTTGCATGAAAATGCAATTCTATTGGTCAGTACATTGCAGGTTCTAGAAGGTCTTCTTGTGCACGTAATCACGGTTGCGAGTCGGAACCTTTGGTTGCGACTCGAGACCACAGCAGGATTTGTCGAGACCTCCCAGTTGCGAGTCGCAATCAGCACGAGTCGAATCCGGTTGCGAGTCGTAATCACTGCTGTCAAGTCGGAACCGCTAGTTGCAAGTCGTAACCTCTGGTTGCGACTCGTAACCAAAACGTGATGAACCGAGACCTCGGTTGCGAGTCGTAATCTCGGTTGCGAGTCGCAACCACCCTTGTCTCGACTGGGCTACTTCGTTGTTATTGGGCCATGACTTGTTGGACTATCTGTTAACTGGGCTGCATGTGTATCTGTTACTGTTTAGGCCCAATAACCCAACTGTTTGTATATTCGTACGTTATATGTGTCTGCTATATGTATTGCCCTACGTGTTCGCTATGTGTTTACTTGTACCCGACTTGACCCATATTTGGTAACCATGCTAGGACGTGGTGACCAACATACTTAACCAAGTAACGTATCATACCGAGCAACCCAAGGTGAGTTCACAACTTAAAAGCATGCGTCCCGGTGGTTTGGGACACGAGACTAAAACAACCCTATCCTCTTGTAAAGGGGATGC
This sequence comes from Helianthus annuus, assembly GCF_002127325.2. NCBI lineage: Eukaryota > Viridiplantae > Streptophyta > Magnoliopsida > Asterales > Asteraceae > Helianthus > Helianthus annuus. The sequence continues at coordinate 197,232,545 of NC_035448.2, read as the reverse complement.
CATTTACATTCCTTCCCTAGTTACTGGGAACAAAGTTACTTTTCCTTCCCTTGTATTGGGAAACCTTTTAGTTAATTACTGTTTATACGGAATGCAACCAACGGCACTAAACGCAACTCTATCACTCAAGTCCCTACTACATAATACCGATTAGTCGCCGGGGCCAGGCGAACGGGTTATTAGTTGATAGCGCTATTTAGGTCTTACCAGCCTCACACCGTGCCATGGTATGGGATCGGTCGTGAACTAATGTACTCAGGCATCCGTCAATGATGATAGAACATTGACATCGGGGCATCCTGCGGAAACGCAAACGGTTACCTAGTGTTCGGTATTGGAAAAACAGTTTAGTCGCTAACTTTTGGGGTAGCTCCCCATGGCATGTATAAACGGATAAATTAACTGGTGAAACAAGTTTTTGGTAATTAAAAACTGGACAACTAGTGAACTCACTCAGCGTTATTGTTGACCCCCTTACTGCATGCTTTGCAGGTGGCCAGTGACGGGAGCAGCTGCTTGGGATGTGTAGTGGTCGTCTGCCCGTGTGTTGGGCATTTATCATGATTACCTTATGAACACTGTTTAAAACTATTTATTTATGCTTCCGCTACTTTTTACTCTGAACTTAAGATGTTGAACTCTAAACTTAATACTTGCTAATCGTATGGTTAGTAAGCGCTATTTGAATATTAAATTTAATCATTCAGTATGATTGGTGGCTGGATCCTGGTCAGTCACGCCCTCAAAGCGGGTGTTATCCGCGGGTGGATTTTGGGGGTGTGACAGTCGTAGTGTATAATGGAGATGTGTTTGCCTTAAATGATACACGTATCTTACGAAGACATATGTTATAACCAGATTCAGATGGCCACTGAGGTTATAGTCTTAGAAGTTGACAATAGGCAAAATTAACTTACGAGTTAAGAACACATCATGACAACTGATCTCAAATACGCAAAAGTTATTTGCTAATGTTATGGATCCAACAACCTAAGGGTTTATTAGAGATCAAGTTGTGGAATGGGACTGAAGCCCTTGAAAAATGAAGTTCATATGATGGAAACCTAACTCAGTAGACTGGAGATCCCAAGAATTGAGTTCAATAGGAAAACCTAATTGTATGAATAAGCGAGGTCACTGTGGGGGAATAACCCTACGCCAACTAGAGAATACTAGTAGTATGAACACTTGAACACCAACGAGAGAGATGAGTACTCTCTACTTGTTTCCACCACATGAGTTCAAACACTACAATTACCGGATGTAACCTTGGGCCGGTGAGCCATCTCCGGCAGTACAGACTGCTTCGGCTGTTGTACCCTGGGAGACAGACGCGTCATCTTTAGTAGAGGCGCGGAATCTGTTTTAAGGGAAGCGTGTTGAACACGTGCCTCAGCCAAAAGCGTCAACGTTTTAGAGTGCTCTTTGTTGCAGTCAAGGAGTATTTTTCAAGACTCAAGATGATAAATACTCGAGTCTAGGATGCTATCAAGTGCGCGTGAAGGACTCACCAGAGATGCGGCTTGAATCAAGATTCGTATATATAATTATATTTATATTCTTTTATTTAGTTATTGCAACCGGTATTGTACAATGATATTTCCTACGAATAACGAGAGTCTCGTTATGATATATTTTGTAATTATATTTTACAAAAGGTGAACCTATTTCCTAAAGTTATCTCATACTTTGCTTGGTTGTATATTGTATGTAAATAAGTATTGAGAGACTTATGAGTACTCTATAGTTATGTATATTGTAATTTTGTTTTTTCTTTAATGCAATATACAAAAAAATATATTTATATTTGTTATATTAATATGTCTTATAAGCATATTCAATATGGTATTAAATCTTAAACATCTCGCGACGTTTGTTTCTTTAATATATACTTTAATAAATTACTATTACTATTACTATTTATTAATTTACAAACTGAATGAACAGTGTTCATTATACATATATATATTATTAATTTACAAACCGAAGTGGAACTTATAATGATATTTTTATGTATTTATATAAGTTTAAATTTGATTTTTAGTGTTAACTGTTTTAATAAAAGCCGCATCTAGGTTTATTTTTTAACATTACAAGTTATTTGCCTATGCGATGTGGTGGTACGTTAGTGTTTGCATTAGATCGGTATCAGTTCGGTTCGTTACAGTACGAGTACGTTACATACACTTGGTATAGAAATCAACACATGTTTTACATGACCAAAAACGATAAAAACAAACACCGAATTGTCACCGATATTGTTTGTATGACACCGACCGGTTCAGAGTGTCACGATACTGGTAATGTTAATCATTTATCGTCATAGAGAGGGTGGTATAAATGAATTTTTTTTCAACACTGAAAATCATAAAAATAAATGTACGTACCAGTATCGATGTTCGGTATGGTACGGTTGCACTACGATGTCAGTTTATCGTTAGAAAAAACAATATAAAGAAACTCTTGTACCGAAAATGATGTTTTTCGGTACGGTATGGTAGCGATAAGGTGTCAATTTACCGAAAGTAAAACAATTAAAAATAGATATTGGTACCAATACAGATGTTGTTCAGTTGGTTTCAGTTCGGTTTGGTATGATAGCGGCACATCATTTGTTATCAATAAAATTTATATCGCAATATTGAAAAGATAAATAAACATAGAATGCAAACCAACCGAACCGATATCAACTGAACAACATCGGTTCCGGTATCGCCATTTGTTTTTATTGTTTTCAATCAGTAAAAGGCCTTCCATTTCGATTACAGTAGGCTATTGTGGGTACCAATACCGTAATGAAACGAATAGATACCGACCGAGTTCCCGCCGCAAAGCGCGTAGGGAATCTCACTAGTTATATTCAAAATAATATTCAGTATGGTACTCAATTTATAGACTTTTAACTTAAATAAATCAAATTATACAGCCCGTGTATTGCACGGGTGATAACCTAGTGATTTAAAAAAATAAAACCTTGACGATGGAGCCGAGACTGAACTTAAGACCTTTCCTTTATCTTGAGATGGTTTTTCCACTCCACCATCAATATTTTTTTTACATAATAAATGGATGCTTATATTAAATATAAAATTTAGTATATATATATATATATATATATATATATATATATATATATATATATATATATATAAACTTATAAAAACCTTTCGGGCCTTTAAAAATTTGGGCCTCGAGCGAAGGCACATGTTGGCCGGCCCAAGAGTCGGCCCTGGTTTAGTAAGGACATCCGCCAGTTAATCTTTTGAGCTAACATGTAAGACTTTTAGTTGACCAACATTAACATGTTCTCGAACTAAGTGATAATCTAAGGCGACATGTTTCATGCGAGAGTGCTAAACCGGACTTGCACATAACTATATAGTGCCAGTGTTTTCACAGAAAAGAGTGGGAGGACGCATGTGTAAGATTCCAACTCACTAAGTAAATTCTTGACCCATGAGATTTCTGCTGCTGCATTTGCAATGGCTTTGTATTGGACACTGTTTTTTTCTAGATGATCGCCAAGAGATGATATTAGATCCAAGATATATAAGGTAAGTTATAGTGGACCGACCCCCAACATTGATTCCACCACAATCCGAGTTGGAAAAGGCTCGAATGTCAAGAGGAGAGTCTCGTTTTTAGAATAAGCCGTAGTGAACCATTCCTTTCAAATAACGGAGAACCCGTTTGAGAGCTTGCCAGTGCGACTGTTTAGGGTTGTGCATAAATTGAGAGAGTTTGCTAACAACAAAAGAGATGTCGGGACGAGTGAAAGCAAGATATCGGAGAGTGCCAACAAGTTGACAGTAGGAGTAGGATCAACGGACAGAGAAGAATCAGTGGGTCAGAGACGCTTAGGGGAGTTAGAACTTCCTTAGCACCTTCTATTTTGAAGGTGTGAAGGATGTCCTGGATATGACAGTAGGTCAGAGACGCTTAGGGGAGTTAGAACTTCCTTAGCACCTTCCATTTTGAAGGTGTGAAGGATGTCCTGGATATGACGGTGTTGAGAGTGGGTCGGTTGGAGTGGTTCTCGGTGACAGATCTGGGTTGATTGCAGGCTGAGTTGCGGTGGGTGTAGTTAACTGTTGTGAGTATCGGTTCAGTGGGGTTCTCTTCGAGAGTACGTTCATGATCGAGTAGTTTGTCAAAGAGATCTGAGAACGAGAGGGTGGTGTCGGGTTTTGAAAACAGCCACAATATTGGTGTATTCATCACCAAGTTGGTTCATGATGTGAACCACAAGATCTTCTTCAAGAATGGGGTTTTGAGCAATAGCGAGTTCGTTGGAGATGGATTTCATCTCGTGTAGAAACTCAGTAATGGAGTGGGAACTGCGTGGAATTTTCGCTAAACGATATTTGAGCGATATAATGCGTGAGCGCGAACCACTCGCATAAGCAAAATTGAGCAAGTCCCACACTTGGCGAGCCATTTCAACAGAGGAAACGAAAGGCTGAATCTGATCGGAACAACTACCGAGCAAGGCACTGATGATCATTTGGTCCTGGCGAAACCATTGAAGGTAATCAGGATTGGGTTTGACAGCATCGCCCGTGCCAAGGGTTTTTTTTTTTTTTGGGGGGGGGGGGGGGGGACTATAGGTTGTCCAACGATGTGGCCTTCGAGTTCGAGGCCGATGAGTGTTGAGAGGACCTGCTTATGCCAGGAAGGAAAATTGCTAGAGGTAAGCTTGATTGGAAAGTGGATGGAGGTTATGAGTCGGACAATAGGAGCCATGGTATGCGAGAAAGGAGAAAAAAGGAATATATGAACAGGGGAGGATCGATGGACTCACAAGAGTGTGTGTGCTCTTGATACCATATGGAGATAAGTGTAACAATAAGTTTTGTGCATTGAAAAGTCAATCCTATATAAAGGAATATACAACACTAATCTAAGAGATAATTAGGAAATAAATTACAACATTATATTGACTACCTAATTTACAATATTTGAAATTAAAAACTGAATATATGATAATAAATAATTATGATTGTGTTTTGCTAATCTAAAGAACGTTGTGGGTCTGGTTTTGACCCACTTGTGTTATTCTGATGATGTAATTTTATGGGTTCTTGGTCCGAAGAATGCTTTGAACTTGAAGCGGATTTTGAGATGCCTTCAGCTCGACTCGACTCTGGGTGAAAAGTAAATTTGAAAAAAAAAAAAAAAAAGTAGTTTAATGGGTGTCGACGTAAACGGTTTGGAGGTGTCAAACATGACCAACTTGCTTAAGTGCAAGGAAGGATCAATTCCTTTCATGTTCTTAGGCTTACCGGCTCGGGGAAATATGAAGCCGGTGAAACCTTGGAGCCAGGTCATTGAGAATTTCGCAAGGAAGTCATCGTCTTGGAAAACAAAAAAAAAAAAAAAAAACTTTTAATGGGTGGAACACACTTGCAAAGCGGTCCTCGAGAATCTACCTTCTTATTATCTTTCGATTATTAAAGCCCCAACGAAGGTGATTCACACTCTTGAAGGCTTGCGTAGGGATTGTAAACATAAGCTAAGGTGGGTTGAATGGAGTAAAATCCAAACGCCTAAATGTATGGGAGGATTAGGCATGGGCGAAATTAGAAGCCTAAATTGGGCTTTTATAATGAAATTGAAGTGGAGGTATGTCACATATCCTAACCATCTTTGGGCTACTGTCATGGGGGCAAAATTAATGACCTTTGGTGTTCCTATGAATAAAAGGAGAGATGGAATCTGGAAATACATTATGTTGGTGGAGAGGGAGAAAAGAAAGGTCGGAATTATGGACACTTCCCCGATGTGCATTGTAGATGGTGATTATGCGGACCGAGTCTTCTCTGTGATGGCTTTCAGATATGAAATCTCCACTTTGGCAAATTTGGAAGGTGCGAAACCGGCCAGTCTTTGGTAATACTCCACTTTGAGTATTGAATGTGGTCGTCGCGGTTAAAGAAGAGGTCTTTATGTGGTTAAAACATTGGTCGCCGTTCGGGACTAAGTTGGGAAAGATGACGAGATTTTAACATGCGAGACATTGTTTTGTAATTTCGTTTTTTTTTTTTCAAGATTTTCAGCTTCTTGTTGGTTTCTTTGTATGTTTTTATATTGAGTTATAAAAGTGCCGCGGTCTAAAAACACATTGTAGTTATAAATTTTGAGGTAACTTTGATGAGGGTTTCAACTTACAATAGGGGTTTTGAGAATTGGGTGAATGTTAGATTTTAGAGTTTTGAGAAAAGTAAGAGTATGTATAATATTTTGAAAGAGTGGGCTGCTACAGTTCTTTTCCTTTTTAATTCTAAAAATTAAAACTTAAATAAAAAATATAATTATAAGAGAACAAATGATTTTCCCTTTCATTTAGATAACTCCAGCCCTAGATCAAAAAATCATAGTGATTTTACGCATATATAGATCAAAGAAATTAGTACAAAATGTTTTTATTTGGTATACTTTTTATTTTATATGTAAATGCATATATGTAAGTTGTAATGTTATAAATGAAATCTGTAAAATTTTATTTACTAGTACTTAGAGCCCGCATATTGTGCTGACGGATCCAGAAATGTGTTTGATAGGGGTCACAATCGGTGGGCTAGAAGTGGCGGAACCATAAATTTATAATAGGAGGGCCGTAATAGAACCATTTTTACATTAGCTCGCATGCATCAATTAATTTGTTACCAACCGATTTCTAACAAGTTAAAGAACGTGTGTGAACCCGTAATTCTAACTCTATAGGTCTCATATTTTTAAAACAGGTTATGTTTAACACTTTCAATATATATATGTGATATATATAGGGTCAGGATTTAGAGAAAACGGTGGAAAGTGTGAGAATGGTGAGAACGGTTATGGATCGTCCGATCAAAACAATCTATGGACTAGATTGCCGCGGTGGCGTTTTCGTAAATAACATCAATTTTATTACGTGGACGCGCTTCATTAAGGGTAAAAAAGGTAAAACATCACTTCTCACATAAAATGCCGCTGAAAATATAAAACGCCAAATAAATACAAAACGCCAATTTTATCACTGCGTAGTTTTTTCTGTGTTTTTATTTAAGCTCTCATTTAAGCTCTCAGGCAACAAAAACGCCACAAAATGTGAAACGCCATAATATATAACGCCAAGCCTTACATCCGGATAAATGTTAATTACATTTTTTTGTTATAGAAAAAGGGTTAACTTTGTAAAATAGTAACCAAGTTTTAAGAGTGTTCTAATTAGGTCACTCATAATTTTTTTTGTTCCAATTAGGTCATTCAAGTTTCATTTGATGTTTCAATCCTAGATATTTTACCTAAATAGAAGATCATCCATCCTACATGGCATTTATTTAGGTTTTTTATTTAAAAAATTTGTTGACATGGCACATAAATGCCAAATGTGTTAAAAATGTGAAATACATTTAAAAAATTGTAGAAAAGTTAAAAAAATGCGAAAAAATTAAAAAATGTGATTTTTTTTTTCAAAATCTCTAAAAAGTTATCAAAATTTTTATAAAATCGTGAAAAATAGTTAGATGTCAGTAAATTTTTAATGAAAGAAAGTACTAATTACTTCTACACCAAAAGCATTTAAATTATAGTAATAAAAGAAGATAAACAACTAATTATAAATAAATGCAATGTAGGACTATGACCTGCTATTCAGGTAAAATATCTAGCATTAGAACACCAAAATAAAGTAGAATGATCTAACTGAAACAATAAATTTTATTAGTGACCTAATTGGAACACTCCTAAAACTTCATTACTATTCTATGGCATATTCCCTAAAAATAATATCCCGCCTAAACTACGCGCCAAAAAAAATCCTACAAATAAAAACGTTTCACCACCTTCCGTTTATCAGACCAAAAAAACACACAAAAAACACAGTGGTTCCTAAAAAATACAACTCAATGTAAAACGCCAAAAAATAAAACGATGACAAACACCTTTTCTTTGATACTCAGTAATGTTCTGCATGAAGTTTCGCTGAATGATTTGTTAGGTGAGTGTAGTAAGATTTTGCTGCATGAGATGGACAAAATTCAAGAAAGATGGACTGATGACACCCATATGTCATTCTGTCATCTTTGTTCTTGAAGAAGGTTTGGATTATTAGAAGAGACCTATCCCAGTGTACATGCTACTTTGGCATCAATGATTATAATGGAGACGACGGGCAGATAGCATCCACCCACACGGGATCGATCTATCTCTCCAACATCCACAAAGACACTTCAACACATGAACAAAGAAAATAAACCACGCCAAACCCAAAACGCCATTTATTTGTGACAGTTCTTGTAGTTTCAAAAGAAGAAAGAGACTGATGACATTGAAGATTTAGATCATAAAGGGCTTACTAAAAAAGTGATTGCCTATTGTCCACTTCGGTGACTCCAACCCAGAAACATGAACTTCCGGAGTCCCTATCTTATAGTTACCCCTCTCTTACTGACTAAGGCTAAGGTGGTGTCAACCAAAGGCGCTTTAAAGCGATTAAAAAGATTGCACAAAAGTTAGAAGCCTTTGAGCCTACACCACAAATACTTCTGACTTGGGGGGCTGATGACGTGGGTAGCTCAAGCTTAATAAACTAACATTAAGTGAAATGTAGCTTAAAGGGTTGAAAGGTTAAAGGGTTCGGAAGACGGCCAGCTATATCGAACAACAAAAAGCATGGAACAGTGTCACGTCCCATCACACTTTACGCGTGACTTCTCCCACTCAACCACAAAAGAAACACGTGAGAAGTGACATTCTTTTACCCGCAGGTCTGAAGCCTTCAACCTACCAAAAAGGGCAACCCCCTCACTGCATCACCAGATCACTAGTCAAAGGTTTCCTCTCTTGGTACAATCTTTCCCTATAAATGACCACACTTGGTCATTCAGCCAACCATTCTGAAATCTCTCTCTCTTTCTAGAACCTGTGCTCTACATGTTCTATTCTTCAATTATCAAAACACTATCACCTTGCATGCATCAGTTCTGGGTTGAATCTCTTTCAATCCTGAACTCAAAGCAATCTATAGAAGAGTGATCCGACCCTACGTATTGCATACGTAGGGGGACCCCGCGACCTACGTTAGGCAAATCAAGACTCTTGAACCCTTTTGCCTAACCAGTCCACCCACTATTCTTGGTCTTACATTTGTTGTAGCAACACAGGTCAACTGGAATTTTGGTCAGTCGACAGGTTCCACTTGGACGGTGGGCATGTGCCCACCCTACTCCTTGATGAATCCGCCACCTGACGAGATCGTTAAACCAAATAAAAAATAGACGTAAAAATGTTTAACAACGAACACACGTTACGACGTGTTAATTTGTAAAACATATAAAATAATAACTAACTTGACTTAGGACCCCTTGTTACAACGGGGCTGTTAAACCGAAGAAATAGACATGAAAACATTGCGACAACACACACGCTATAGCATATTATTAATTCATTCTAAAATGTAAAACATCTCCTTAAGTAAACGACTAAGCAAAAAAAAAAAAGAAACCATCGTAGAAACCTCAACAACAAGAAGTTTATGTATCTATGTACAAAAACATGCGTGAAGATCCGTGAGTTATTTAAAAGTTTATGTAAATAGTACAAATACAGGTGTTATAGTATTAAATCAGATTTTTTGGTAAACTGGTGTTATGTTAAGAATCAATTTGTGTTATGGTTGTTATGCTTATAGTACAAGCTGTAAATGGTATGAATATGAAATATGAAATATGAACTTGTATTAGTTAAGTGTCATAATAAGAAAAGGATCCCTCTATATATAGGGAGAAAGAGGGATAAAAAAGAAATAACTAATTACATGTGACTACACCTATAATTGCATGCAAGGACTCTATAATTACATGTAGGGACCTCTAGTTAACAACTAGATCCTTCTATTATTTACAACCAACATTCTTCCTCAAGTTGGAGCATAGATATTAATCATTCCCAACTTGTTAGATATAAAGTCTATTTGTGCCTTCCGGAGTGGTTTTATGAAGATATCCGCTAGTTGGAATTCCGTCCTAACATGGATTGGCTGAATCGATAGGGGATCCTTTTGAGTACCAAGTAGCCGATCTCTGATTAGGTGACAATCAACCTCAATGTGTTTAGTTCTCTCATGGAATACTTGATTTTTGGCTATATATATAGCTGTTTGATTATCACAGTACAATCGCATCAAGTCTTCAGAGATAACCCCAAGTTCTCTAGAAGACGACGAACCCATATCATCTCTGATGTAACATCTGCTATAGCTCTGTACTCTGATTCGGCACTTGATCTGGATACGGTGTGTTGTTTCTTACTCTTCCAGGACACAAGGTTTCCTCCAACGAAAACACAATACTTAGTGGTGGATCGACGGAAAATAGGACAACCTGCCCAATCTGCGTCTGAGAATCCAGATATACGTCCATCTCCATCTTCTGTGAAAGCACCCACACGAAAATGACCCTGATCAGAATATAAGATCCCTAGGTCTGGTGTGGTCTTGAGATATCTTAACACACGAAGAGCAGCATCCCAGTGTCCCGTGTACGGAGTGGCCATGAACTGACTTAGGACACTGACAACAAAGGAGATATCTGGTCGGATGGCAGTTAAGTAGTTAAGTTTTCCGACCAATCATCTGTATTGCTCAGGATCTTTCATTGGACTTCCGTCATCTGGAAGGAGCTTCCTCGTTGGAAGCATAGGACTGTCAACCGGTTTGCAACCTAGTAAGCCACACTCAGTTAGCATATTAAGGACATACTTTCATTGACAGATAAGTATTTCTTGTGGGGAACGAGATACTTCTATGCCAAGGAAGTACCGAAGTTGACCCAAGTCGCTAATCTGAAACTGAGACTGAAGGAAGTGTTTGAGCCTGGTAATCCCTTCTTCATCATCCCCTGTAACTATGATATCATCCACATAAACAACTAAGATGATCCTTCATCCCTGATGATGTCTGAAGAATACGGAATGATCATATGTACTACGAACCATTCCAAATTCTTCCATAACACTAGATAACCGACCAAACCATGCACTGGGAGATTGTTTAAGGCCATACAGAGAACGACGTAGTTTACATATTTGGAAGCCTCCTCCTCAATAATGAACCCTGGTGGCTGCTCCATATAAACATCCTCCCCAAGAACACCATTAAGAAAGGCGTTCTTGACATCAAGCTGGTGGAGCGGCCAATGATGAATGACAGCAAGAGTAATACAAATGCGAACAGAAGGCATTTTGGCAACTGGGGAGAAAGTCTCGTCATAATCAATACCATAAGCCTGGGAATAGCCCTTACTTACCAAACTAGTTTTCAGACGATGTAGAGAACCATCAGGGTTAAGTTTAACCTTGAAGACCCAACAACAACCAACAACACGGTTACAAAGATGAAGTGGTTCAATATCCCATATGTGATTGGCTCGTAAGGCCCCAATCTCGTCTTCCATGGCTTGACGCCATCTTGGGTGAGCTACAGCTGTCATCACATTCTTGGGAATCGGGTAGGAATCCAGGGAAGTGGTAAAGGCATGAGACTTAGTAGAGAGGTAAGAATAGGCAACGTAATCCTGAATGGGATAACGAGTGGAGCGTGTAGGTTCCCTGCGGAAGGAAATAAGGATATCGGGATATGAGCAGGGGTATCCGAGGTAGTGTGGATAGTATCTGGTAAGGGTGTATCAGGTCCAGTCATGGCAGGAACAGATAACGTATCAGAGGCATGAGTAGGCTGGGGATCAAGGGCTGCTGAGGTCTGATCCTTACCTTGTCAAGAATATGTGAAGAGCAATGGCGGAGGATCTGTGGGAAGGCCCGAAGTTGTAGGAGTTGGAACTGTGGTGTCTGAGACCGGGGGGTAGAGGGAGTAGATGACACAGGAAAGGTAGGGATGATGTGAGACTCGGGTATAGTAGGATTAGGAAACAGGTCAGAAACTGGAATGGCAGATTCTGGAAAGAAAGGGCGCAACTGATCAAAGGTGACATCAGCACTGGTAAAGTATCGACGAAGAGAATGACTATAACACCGATAACCTTTCTGGACACGCGAGTAACCCACAAAAACACAACGAATGGCTCGAGGGTCGATTTTAGGGACTCCGGGACGATGATCATGGACATAAGCTACATATCCAAAAGTTTGGGGCTTAAGAGGAAACAGAGTTCCTCTAGGAAATAAAACAGAGAATGGGTTTGACCATGAAGAATGGACGAGGGCATACAATTAATCAGATAAGCCGCAGTAAGAACAACACCACCCCATAATTGACAAGGAACATGAGAATGAATCATGATTGTGCGAGTAACATCCAACAGATGGCGGTTCTTGCGTCCAGCAACATCATTCTGTTGGGATGTATATGCGCAAGAAGTCTCGTGAATTATACCTTGTGTTTTGAGATAGATAGAGAAATCGGTGGACAAATATTCTTTAGCATTATCAGTGCGTAAGGTTTGGATGGATGTTTTGAACTGGGTCTTGACATATCCATGGAATTCACGAACGATCGAGTTGATTTCACTACGGGATTTCAATAGGTAAACCCATGTAGCACGAGAATAATCATGAATGAAAGTAACAAAATATTGAAAGTCCAGTGTAGTGTTAACTGGACATGGACCCCATACATCCGAATGTACATATTCAAATATGGAAATGGTTCGGCTTGACACTTTTGAGGGATAAGGACATCGAGTATGTTTACCGAGCTGACATGACTTACAATGGAAGTTATCAGGAATAGGGATGCCATGTCTCATTTGCCTTAGGACGGTTACAGAGGGATGGCCTAACCGGCAATGAGTTTCAAAGATACTAGACTCACATATGTTTGCTTTGGGATGCGACAATGAGGACACTCGATAGAGACCTCCTGATTCGATCCGGTACCAATTACTCGGTTAGTACCTAGTTCATCAAAGGTACAATGAGTAGGATAAAAGGTAACGGAACAATTATTTCGTCTAGTAATCTGACAGACAAATAAAAGGCTGGCAAGGAAGTTAGGAATAAGAAGAACACAAGACAGGTTTAGGCTATCTCGGTTGTGAATGGATCCAATGTCCCGTACGGGGCACGAGGAACCATCTGCAAGTTTAACCGATGGGTAAGAGGTATTATGAAGGCTAGTGAGAATTCCTTGATTCGCAGTCATGTGATGAGTAACTCTAGAATCAGTAATCCAGGATAAGCCAAAGCCAGAAAACGTACCTGGTTGTACCAAGTTGGTTTGAGGACCCGATGACCAAAAAGCAAGGAACTGTTGAAGCAAATCATACTCTTCCTTGGTGCATGCAATGGTGTGGGTTCATTCGTCTCCCATTTGAAAAAAATGTTTAACCCAAAAAACACCAAACTGAAACTCAAGCACGCGAACCGAGGCAGAAAACAAAAGATGATCAGATCGAAAAACTAACCATACGGTCTTGGTCGGAATGAGATTCTGACAACACTGTAGAAAAAACGGTGACCGAAAATAGCGTCTCGCGCTCTCACGCGCCGGCGCGTGGGAATCTGCGGCGGAAAGGTGGCGTGGTGGCATGTTCGGCGTCAGATGAGACTGAAATTTGCAGGGTTTGCAGATCAAGACCTCCTGAGTACAATGGCGTGGAAGGTGAGACTTGCCAGAAAACAATGCAGATCTGAAAAGGAGGCGGCGACACGTGGTAGTGGTCCGGCGACGAGTAACGGTTTTTCTGGCGTCGGATGAAGCTAAGTTTTTTTTCAGGGACTATAGATCGGCACTTTCTAAACACAATGGTATGGGAGGTGTAATCCCACTTGCCAGAAAATGTGTCGGATCTGAAAAAGTAGGTGACGGGTTGTGGTGGTTTTGGGTGTTTGAGCAGATTTGAAGTGGACTTTAGTAGTAGAAAGTTAGGAATGTTATACCAAACTGATGGTGACCGGAAATTTGGCCGGAAATGGTCACCAGAAAGACACTCGTGAGCTAAGAAACCTTTAGCTGTGATACCATGTAAATGGTACGAATATGAAATATGAACTTGTATTGATTAAGTGTGTCATAACAAGAAAATGATTCCTCTATATATAGGGAGGAAGAGGGACCAAACAGAAAATGATTCCTCTATATATACCTATAATTGCATGCAAGGACATCTAGAATTGCATGCAAGCACTCTATAATTACATGTAGGGACCTCTAGTTAACTATTAGTTCCTACTACTATTAATAACTAACACAAGCGTAATGTTAGAGATGTGGTCTATTGCGCTTGAACTACAAGCGGGTTGTGTTTAAAACCAATCATCCAGCCGAAAAAGGTAACTAGGTGCCGGAGAAGACGTCGGACAATTTTGAAGGTCACCGGAGTTGCAGGTTTCGCCGGAGCATGCTGGAGGAGATGACAAGGATTGTTTTTTGTATTGCGCTTGTTTAATTAGCGGTACCCCAATTCCCTATAAATTCAAACGTCCGTTAAGTTCCAGAAGTTGTAGACGTTAATTTAGAATTATTGTGGAGTGGAGTGGCAGACGTTTGCTTTAGTTGGTTTGTATTGAATTTTGGAATTTATGAATATGTATTTTTTAATTTTTTTTTTGTATTGTGCATTTGTGCTTGTAAAAGAAATGTTTAAAACTTGAACTTTGAGTGCACATAATTGTGGCGTAACACTTTTGATCATCGTGTTTTTCTCTCACCTTGAATATACTACGTGAGGGGTGCGTCACGACATGCTCATTGCCTGGGTCATAGCCCTTGGTAGAGAGATAGGGAGCCTCAAAGTTGGGCCTGTGGTGTTTTTTCAACTATTTAAAAAATGTTTAAAACTTGAACTTTGAGTGCATATAAGTGTGTCGTAACATCTTTGATCGCCCTATTTTTTTCTCGCCTTGAATCTACTATGTGAGGGTTGTGTCACGACATGCTCATTGACTGGGTTGTAGCCCCTGGTAGAGAGATAGTGAGGCTCAAAGTTGGGCATGCGGTGTTTTTTCAACTACCTAAAAATGTTTAAAACTTGAACTTTGAGTGCACATAAGTGTGGGGTAACACCTTTGATTGCCCTGTTCTTTTTCTCGCATTCAATTTACTACGCGAGGGCTCCGTCACAACAGGCTCATTGACTGGGTCGTAGCCCCTGGTAGAGAGATAGTGAGGCTCAAAGATGGTCGGCGGTGTTTTTTTCAACTATCTAACAAACGTTTAAAACTTGAATTTTGAGTGTACACTATTGTACTTTCTACTCTAGGTGGTGTTCCCAATAGCATAACAAAGCTTCTTTAAAACCACAGTCTTGTACTTCGACATTAAGGGGCTGTTTGGTAGCCTCTGAATGGTCATTAAGAGGCTACCTCTTAATGGAACCATTCAGAATTTTACCAATGAGAAGGTAGAAGAATGTGACATGTGATGATTTACCATTCAGAGGTTACCTCTTAACCATTCAGACTTGAGGTTACCTCTTATTCATTCAGAGGTTTTAAACCATTAAGAGGTAGCATCTGAATGGTCATTAAGAGGCTACCAAACAGCCCCTAAGTTGCTTCTTATGTGACTCAGATAATAACGATGGTACACATTCAATTTCATCCACTCTTCAAGATTGATCATTGCATGAAGTATACCATTGTGTCGATTGGAGATAACACAGAAAGGGCCCATACTTGCACTTGTAACATGCCGTCGAAACTGACTAAAAACTAAACACCAGCTTTCATTTGTCTCCTCGTCCACAATGGCATAGGTTATGGGTATTAAGTAATTGTTTGCAATTTTTGCCACTACAATCAACAACTTATTCCGATACCGCCCTTTCAGATGGGTGGCCTCAACAGATATAACGGGCGGGCATAGGTGAAATGCGTCGATGGAGGGCTTGAATGCCCAAAAGAAAAGTTTCACAATTAGATTATCCCTGAGGATAATGTAACCATTGTACAACTATGTCCTTGTTTTTCTTTGTAACTCCCAAATGTGCAACGGTAAAACGTTAAATTACTCTCCCAACTGCCGTAAATATTTTCGATTGCTATTCTCCGACCGAGCCACCCCGTGGAATATGTAATATTAACTTTCAAAGTATCATTTATATATGCTTGAACTTGATTATAAATCATGTCAACTAACTCTTCGTATGACATTGAATTTATCACAATCCAGATTGATGGATTTCACATCTTGGTTCCCAATTTATCACAATCTCACCAATAAAATTTGGTTCATTTGATGCTAAATAGTACAATATGTTCATACCTTCACCCCTAGACAAGTATGAGGTTGCATAAATACCTTGAAATGTGTAATATAACAACAACCTCAATGTAACCAACACTTTATCAAGTTGAACTTGATTATAAATCATGTCAACTAACTCTTCGTATGACATTGAATTGTGATGAACGATAATAGCAGAGTGTTGAGTGGATTCATCACAACTCACGACACTATTTACATAAGAAATTTGACCACCCCAATAAAGTCTCACAAGAAAGAGATGAAAAGTAGACATTTTTGCAAATGTGAGGTTAGAAAAGATCTATTGATCACCTCATGAAGAATACAAGTTATAAGAATAACAACATAAAGAAGACATGTATTTATAGATCATTTTAGTCTTCGAAAGGAATTAATAGCAGGGAAAGGTTCTATTATGCTTGTTTGACAAACACAATGCAAAACAAGTAAAATACTATTTAAAAAGCACAATACTTTAGTTCATTGGTACATAAATGAGAAACACAACCAACATATATCTTTATTTATATTTAAATATGGTATCCTTTTTTAAACATTAATTTCAGTATTAGTATAATTAATCATAATAAAATTAATTATTATTCTAAACTTAAAATTAAAAATATTAATTATTAATTTTAATAACAAAAAGACACCACCATGCAAACTTTCACTCAAAAATCATCATTATATATGAGAAACATCTAAAAGTAAAAAAAAAATTACACGAAATTAAACTATTATTAAACAAGAGTATGCAAACTTAACTAGTAACTATACACAAAAGTATGCAAACACCTAGTAGCCCTTATTTCCAATGACGCCTCCTTTGGATGATAAGTCTGAATCAGACCCCTCTCCTTCACAGGGATTGTGCCAAGCCCATGAATAATCCTCTTCTTCAGATTCATAATTCCATACCTCTTTTATTACGCCCAAGTCATAATCCAACAATGGATTAGGGTTGAAATCAAGATCTTCGACAACATCAGAACCTTCCTTCATAGGTGTTGCTTGAGGTTGTTTGTGTTTGGCAACCACACCTTCTTGTTTCACAACTTCAGTTGAAGAAGAAGCTCCTTTATTCACAGGTGTCACGCACTTACTTGTATCAACACCCACAACCTGCCTTTCTTCAATCTGAACTAAACCTTTCTTCACCTTGTTATCCATTTTCCTTTTTTGAAAGTGTGAGAATTGAATAGAAGATTTCTTCCCTTTGTTACCCATTTGATAATTTTCAAGGTGTGAGAATAACAACATAAACCAAACATGTAACGCCCTGCGTCCCTGAACTTTTAACTATTGACAAGTTTAGTCCCTATATTATGTGAAACTTTACGTTATGAGAAACTATGTGAAACTAGGCTCTTTTGATACTTGAATCTTATGAAACTTTGAATCTAGACTCTTCGATACTTTGAAACTTGATTCTTGATTCTTGATGCTTGATTCTTGATACTTGATTCTTGATGCTTTATTCTTGATACTTGATTCTTGATGCTTAATTCTTGACACTACGAATCTTGATACTTGATGCTTGATACTTAATACTAGAAACTTGATACTCAATTTTTGAAACTAGAGACTTGATGCTTGACTCTTAAGAGATGTGAAACTTTGAGACTTTGTTAAACGAGAAACTAGAGACTTGACACTTGAGTAGACTTGAAACATGGAAACTTTTGTGTTAGTTATAAAATTTGATCTTGTAATAATATTACACAATAATATGCAACGCAACACTTAATCTAACCCGCAAAACGAACCCAAGATGGGAAAGTAGCTGAATGGATTGGACTGTCCGAATGGACATCCGATCGGATGACCATCCCATCGGATGACCATCCGATCGGAGGGCCATTCGACCGAACGGACATCCGACCCAGCTCCCTTGCACCGCTTTTCTTATCTCTTGCACTATAAATACGAGCTGTCACATCAGTCTTCACTGATGTGACAGTCTCCTCCGACCAGACACACGCACTCTCCGTTCTAAGGCACTTTTCTTCTATTTTTCGGCGATTCTTGTAAGTTTTCCACTTGATTCTTGTACAACTTTCATCTATACACATTTCCTCACATGATTCTTCATCAAAATCACACTTTTCACAATGAAATCACTAAGATTCGAGCTTTAGAGGATGGCGTTATCATGGCGGTTTGTACAATCAGCTATGTGATGTCATTTTCGTCAAGCTCTAGCTCAGATCTAAGATATTTCTATGTGTTTTACCATGAATCTTTACTAAAACTAAGCTTTTCAGTCGATTTCATGTTTACCTTCAAACTTTCTTAAACACTTGTACTCAAAACGGTGGAATCTGGCTCAGGACTTGTTCCTTAGCCTGGAGTCGGCTCAATAACGGATTTCCACCGGAGAAGATCACCGGATTACGGATCAGACATGAAACCCAGCCAAGAACAGCCGTCTAACCGAATGGGGTGATTCCCATCCGATCAGACGAGCTAACCCTTAGTTGGTTTCCGTTGTCTTGGTACGTTACCATGTCATCTCCGTTAACTCAAACTTAGAAACTTTATGAAGGTTGCAAAAGGAACAATATCACATCAGCCGAATGACCATCCGATTGAACGGTCATCCGACCGAACGACATGTTCCTCACAACCTTCAACACTTAAACTATTTTGAATCAAAACTTTGAACTTTGAAACTTATACTCAAACAGCCATTCGACCGAACGGTCATCCAATCGGATGGCCATCTGATCGAATGACTTGGATTTATACTACAATAAAAACTTCAAAAGTTGAGCATTTTTTGATCGAATGACCATTCGATCGAATGGTCATCCGTACAGATGACCATACGATCGGATGGAGGTTCGTCTAATCTTATAGGTCATCCGACCGGATGACCATCCGTCTGGATGACCATCCGATCAGGAACTTGGTTCGACACTTTGTACGATTCGTTGTTCTGTCCGACGCTTATCTGTTAAACTATAATCAGGCTAATATCAGCGCTCCCTTCAATCCAATAGTAGGTGTCGATACTTAGCACCCACTGTGAGTATACTCGATCCCTTTTTGTTTAAACTTTTGGGATGCAACATGTATTCTATAAACTTGATACTTGAAACTTGTTTGAAATCATACTCTATCCTCTGTAAATGTGAAACTTGATACTTTTTGGATTCTTGATTCTTGATACTTTATGCTATGTGAACGTTTAATCCTTGTGTATAGTTCCGCCTTAACAATAGTAACGCTATAGGAGTAATGCACCTCCCCATTATTCTCGGGGGTATTGTTAGGAGGAGTCTATTTTGCTTTCCTTGAGACTTGGGAAAGTGGTAAACGCATTGGGATACTTGGTCTATCACTTGGACTGCGTGAACTAGCATGACTGAAACTTTTATATGTATACATGACAGATATGAGTCTTTTAAACTATTATACTATATACTCAAACATGTATACTCGCCAATACATTATTGTATTGACATTATTTTAAGGGTAAATTACACTTTTCGTCCTTTATGTTTGTATTGGATTGCAACAGATACCCATTAACTTCAATAATTACAGTCACAGTCCTTTTTTTGTTAAAAGCATTACACCCTAAGTCCTTTAGCACTAACCCAATTAAAATTTTTAGTTAAATATGATCATGTGCCTTGCACATGAGGGTAAATTAGTAATTTTACAAACCAAATTTTAAAAAATAAAATAATATATAAAAAACATAAATTCAATCTCTCTATCTCAATTCCCCCACCCCCTATCCAACCAACCCCCACCACCATGCCACCACTATGACAGCCACCACCGCCACTAAATCGGAATTCAAAATTCGTATCAAAAAGTTAATTACAAGTTTGCTTTCATTGCCTTGCGATTCAAAAAAAACTTTCAATACCAAACATATTAATTCCTTTGAGTTTTGCAGGTACGAATTTTGACCCACTCACTAACTTTGATTGTTTGCTTCAAAGAACATATAACAGAGATACACATAAAACATTAAATATTTCACTCGAACTTCCTAATAGAAATATGATTTACACCACTAACTATGATTTCCTTTAAAGATTTTACTCAAACAATTCCTAACAGAAATACCATGAAACATGAGATCCAAAATGAAATGAAATAGAGATACACAAGAACCCCAAAATGGAACAACTTTTTACATCCCTTTCTTCCCCGTCTCTGGCGACCAAAACCCTAAACCCACTATCATCACTGCCATGTCACCATCCCGGTCCGACAACCCCACCACCCGATCCCACAAATCCAGTCGCCGTTATCTTCAGATTCGTCGTACAACCTTCCTCATGTGCTTTGATTCCGGCGAACGAGATGAAGTGGTGATGGTTTCGGAGATGGTCGTGGACGGAGATGGTTATTATGATTGTGGCGGCAGACGAGGTAGGGTACAAAAGAGAACATCAAAACATGTAATCCTGTAAGAGTTACCGGCGATTTATAAGGGAATCTCCCAGCAAGAATGCAGAGTTGGTGATCGTTTCTTCGATCATAGGGAAAACATCGGCAATGGTGCTATGGCGGTGGAGGTGGTAGTGGTGTTGTTAGGGCTGGTGCTATGGCGGTGGTGCTGTGCACAGGAGTTAGAGAGAGAGAGAGATAAGGTAGAAAGATAAGTTCTATATCTTTATGTCCTAAATATAATTTTTGTTTTTCATTTTTCTTTGTTTGGGTGTAAAAAGACATAAATGCCCTTACATGATCTAAATTAACTTTTAATTTTAACTTGGTTAGTATGAAAGGATGAAAGATGTAATAAGTTTTCCAAATAAAGGATTGTGACTGTAATTATTGAAGTTAAAGGTCATCCATTGCAAAAATCCAATAAAAACATAAAGGACGAAAAGTGTAATTTACCCTTATTTTAATATATGTTGCAGGCTGATAGAGTGCTGGATCCAAGAAACAAGCTAGGATGATGCTTAGAAACTCACCAAGTTAATTATCTATTTTTGAACAATATTTGGATGTTTTGTAATCGATACTTGTGGTTGTGAAACTTGTTTAGACAATGTTTTGAATTTGGTTAATCTCTATATTGAAACCGCTAGTGTTATGGAAACTTTTGAGCAATCTGAACGCTTAGTGCCGCGCCCCGATGTTTCCGCCATCGGTTGGGGTGTGACAGATTGGTATCAGAGTCATAACTATAGGGAATTAGGAAAAAGTAGGAATGCTTTGCCTAGTCTATAGTTCTAGGAATCTTGACTCTTATCTGTTGTTTAAGACTTATGCATTCTACCGTACTTGCTTCCTAGCAACACATATCCCTGTTAAAAACTTACATGCCTTTCTTAAGGCTGACACAATATACACTTGGATACTTTGAAAATGCTGATGTGCAGTGTTTGTGTTTTGCACGAGATTTACCTTCAAGCCAGGAGTGACATCCAAACCTTGAAGGAGATTTCCATACTATATTCTAGTAGGACTTATCTTTTGATAAGTGCGGACGCCATTAGGGTACGAAGTTGTCAAGTTCGAGGTGAAAGTCACACCTTGATAACTGGTCCCACTCTTTGATTTTATGTCTCGCCAAAGTCTCGAAGTTTCTAATCAATTAGAAATGTGTAATGACCAAATGGACAAATATCGTAGGCCTAACACCGATGACAGATTTGTCTAAGTAAGTCAAGACATGTTGCCTCAATTCGAAAGGGGTTCGATTTGCTTTGGTTAGTCACCGTTCCTCTACCCGGAACAATCCTATGTTTTATGAGCCTATCTTTTATGTTATCTAGATTTTTATATGTGGTTTTAAACTTGATTCTTGTTCATTTCGAGACTTTTACACAAATCACACGTACGTCCGCAATCTAAAACAATAATTCTAATCTCCCATGATCAAACTAAATTTATGAGGCTTTATTCATATTGATGATACTACGTGGAATCTTGACTAAACTATAGGAAACATAATTGAATGAGATACTATGTGAAACTACTTGCTTAATCTATGTGTGGTTGTGGTAGCAAAACACTATACGTAACATGGCACCGAAAGACGGGACAGAAGTAACATGGACGAAACATGGTGGATACGCCGCTGGTACTTCCTATATATAAGTGTTTACGACATGTTACCAACTTTCGTACCACGTGCCATGCGAAATCTAGTGTTTTGCAGGCTGGTGATGAGAATGTTGAACTCTAAGCTATGTGAAACTACTTGTTCAAATCTATGTGTACTCTAATGCGTATGTGTTGTTGTGAGTGGCAAGATACGATTAGGGCTGTTCATGAGCCGAGCCGAGCTGAGCCGAGCCAGGCCAAGCTCGGGCTCGGCTCGATTATAAACCGAGCTGGCTCGGCTCGGCTCGGATTTGAAACCGAGCTGAAAATCTAAGCTCGGGCTCGGCTTGGTTTTAAACCGAGCTAGCTCGGCTCGGCTTGGTTTGGTTCGATTTTATAAAAAAAACTAATATATACCTCTTAAAATTTAATAGCCTAAAATATTATTCAATAATTTAAAAGAATATATTCAAAATAAGTTCAACCTAATACAATTCAAACCAAAATCAAGTTTAACAACGCAAAATAAGTTTTAATTTCAATAAAATACAATATTAGTTCATTAGTATGGTAATCAATCTTAAAATATGCCATAATATCAAATTACAAACCTATATACATGTAAATAATAATCAGTTTTTTGTAATATATTATAATGTATATAAAATTAAAACTTATTATAAGTAAAATAATTCGAGCTAAACCGAGCCGAGCTACAAAGCGAGCCGAACCGAGCCAGCTCGGCTCGTTACGAGCCGAGCCGAGCTAGGCTCACTTTCTAACCGAGCTGAGCCGGCTCGGCTCACTTTTAAACCGAGCCAAATCGAGTGAGCTTTTTCCGAGCTAAATCCGAGCGAGCTTCGAACGAGCTCCGAGCCGCGAGCTTTTTGAACAGCCCTAGATACGATACGTAGCCTAGCACCGAAGACTAGACGGACGTGACATGTCCGAAACATGGTGGATACGCCGCTGGTACTTCCTATATATAAGTGTTTTTGGCATGTTACCGAACTTTTGTACCACATGCTATGTGGAATTCGTAGTTTTGTGGACTCGTGGTGGAATTGTTGAAACAACTTGATTGATCTATGTGAAAGTTATGTGAAAATGATGGAGTCTGATGTTGTGGTTGGCGAAACATGATACCGACGATGAGACGGACGTGGCATGATTGAAGCATGGTGGATACGCTGCTGGTACTTCCTATATATAAGTGTTTAAATCATGTTGCCAAAATTTCATAACACGTGCCATGTGGGATTCGTTGTTTTGTGGACTGTGGTGAGGATGTTGAACGATAAACTACGCAAAACTATTTGATTGATCTACGTATATGTGATATTGGTGGGGTGTATTGTTATGGTTGACAAAACGCGACACGAAACATGACACCGCATACTAGACGGACGTGATGTGCCCGAAACATGGTGGATACGCCGCTAGTACTTCCTATATATAAGTGTTTCTGACATATTGCTGAACTTTCGTATAAGGTGCCATGCGAAAGTCTTGGGTTTGCGGATGTTGAACCTTTTGGAAACTATGTGAGACTTGTTGAAACTTGAGTCTTTATGAAATCATGTGTGAAGCTTTATACCGTGAGACTTTGTGATCTAGACTTATACGATCCTTTTCTTCGATCTTTAGATGTCTTCCCGTAAACTATCCGACTCTCTCAAGAGATCCAGGGAGAACTCTCAGAAAAAGATGATGTCATTCATGGCCGATCAGATCGCTCGCATCGTGCCAAAGATCGTCTCTGAGATCCAAGGATCAAACACTCCTCCTTCCTCTGTGGAATCTAAAGGCGAGAAGCTAAAGCCTAAAAAGTTCGGCTACAAACACTTTGTATCTTGCAACCCTAAGCCTTTCACGGGTAGTGACGGGGTGACTGCTATGCTGGAGTGGTTCGACAGCATCGAGGTTACCTTCATTAACAGCGAGTGCCTAGAGCATTTAAAGACTAGGAGTGCAACAGGAATGTTTCAAGGCCGAGCTATGGAGTGGTGGTCAAATGAGAGAAACATCTGCTCTAACGAAGAAGCTTATGCTCTTCCGTGGCAGAGGTGTGAGAATTGATGATGCTCAAATTCTGCCCTCCCCATGAACAGCTAAAGCTTGAAGAAGAGTTCTGGCATCTCAAGCAGGTTGGATATGACAACTTGGCTTATACTACCCATTTCAAGCAACTTAGCATTATCGTGCCTCACTTGGTTTCTACTCCGAAGCGCATGATAACCAAGTACATCAATGCGTTACCCCCTGCAATTCGTGATTCGATTGAAGCAGCTCAGATAGAGACTATTGAAGAAGTTTATCGTCTTGCCGCAAGTTTGAAAAACAATCGTGTCCGTGACAAACAATTCGCTACCCCTGCTCCCTCCAACTCAGCAAACCAAGTTACTCAGTAGCCAAGTGGCAGCAGGAACAAGAAGAGAAAGTCTCAGGGTTCAGGGTGCAATGCGATTGTCCCTGCTGCAAACCCTGCTGTTAAGATTGCTCCTGCTACCACTGTTCCAAACCCTCCTTCTCCTGAGAACAAAAAACTGTACACTGGGACTCATCCTAAGTGTGCAACTTGCAACTTTCATCATCCTGTTACCTCTGCTTATCGCCTGTGTACCAACTGCAACCGCTATGGTCACACAACTCCCTACTGCCGTTAAGTCAACCAAGCTCAGCAAGCGCCAATTCAGGCAACTCTACCAGCTCCCCCAGCTCCTCCGCATAATCCGAGGCCAGTCAACGTTGTTCGTGCGTGCTACAAGTGTGGAGATACTACTCATCTTCGTAATAAGTGCCCTCAGCTGAACCAGGAGCAACAGCCAACCGCTCGTGGATGAGCGTTCAACATTAATGCTAACCAGGCTCGTAACGACAATGACGTCATTAATGGTACGTTTCTCGTCAATAACCTTTACTCTTTGATACTATTTAATACTGGTGCCAATAGAAGCTTTGTGTCCGTAGAATTTGAATCTTTGTTAAACTGTGCACGCTCTAAGCTACCTAAGTCGTTTTCGGTTGAGATTGTCGATGGTAAATCGATTCTAGTTGATTCTATTCTCAGTGGTTGTTCCTTGACTCTTAACGACCGCGTCTTTACTATTGATCTAATACCCATGCAATTGGGTAGTTTTGATTTCATAATCGGCATGGATTGGTTGCGCAAAAATCAAGCCGAGATCGCGTGTCACGAGAAGTTTGTTCGTCTTCCTCTTTCGTCCGGTGATATTTTACACGTTTATGGAGACCGGCCTTCAAAAGGACTGAAGTTGATGTCATGCACTCAAGCGAGCAGGTGCTTACATAAACAGTACTTTGCCTTCTTGGCCCACGTTGTGGAATAAAAAGGCAAGGGAAAGAACATAAGTGACGTTCCAGTAGTGTGTGATTTCCCTGACATCTTTCCCGAAGATCTTCCTGGTTTTCCTCCTCCTCGATCTGTTGATTTTCGTATTGATCTCATACCTGGTGTGACTCCTGTCGCCAAGGCTCCTTACTGACTTGCACCTTCCAAGATGCAAGAACTATCTAGTCAACTACAAGAACTGCTCGATAAGGGATTCATCCGTCCAAGTACCTCTCCGTGGGGTGCTCCTGTGCTATTTGTTAAGAAGAAAGATGGTTCGTTTCGTATGTGTATCGACTACCGCGAGCTTAATAAGCTTACCATTAAGAATCGTTATCCTCTCCCTCGTATCGATGATCTATTTGACCAACTACAAGGCACGTCCTGCTTCTCGAAAATCGACCTTCGATCTAGTTATCATCAGCTCCGTGTT
The DNA here is from genome assembly GCF_002127325.2 of Helianthus annuus. Classification (NCBI taxonomy): domain Eukaryota; kingdom Viridiplantae; phylum Streptophyta; class Magnoliopsida; order Asterales; family Asteraceae; genus Helianthus; species Helianthus annuus. The sequence continues at coordinate 197,206,550 of NC_035448.2, read as the reverse complement.
CTCGAAGATGATATCCCTAAAACTGTGTTTCGCACTCGTTATGGACACTATGAGTTCATGGTTATGCCTTTTGGCTTGACCAACGCACCCGCTGTGTTCATGGATCTTATGAATCGTGTTTGTAAACCTTACTTGGATCGTTTTGTGATAGTCTTTATAGATGATATTCTTATTTATTCGAAAACTAAAGCTGATCATGAACGTCATTTACGCTTAATGCTAGAACTTTTACGTGGTGAACGCTTATACGCTAATTTCTCGTGTGAGTTTTGGATTGATCAAGTACAATTTCTAGGGCACGTTGTTAATAAACAAGGTATTCATGTTGACCCTTATAAAATCGAAGCTGTGAAGAATTGGAGTACGCCAAAATCTGCATCTGAGATTCGTTCCTTCCTAGGATTGGCAGGTTATTACCGTCGATTCATCTCGGACTTTTCCAAAATCTCCGTTCCTCTTACTTCTTTGACTCAGAAAGAGAAACCTTTTGCTTGGGGTCCCGAGCAAGAGGAATCCTTTCAAACTCTGAAGACTCTTCTTTGTAATGCTCCTGTTCTTACTCTCCCTGGTGGTAATGACGATTTCGTGGTATACTGTGATGCCTCGAACCGTGGCTTGGGCTGTGTGCTCATGCAGCAGGACAAGGTTATTGCTTATGCCTCCCGTCAACTCAAAATACATGAGAAAAACTATACTACTCACGATCTGGAGCTTGGTGTGGTTGTATTTGCGTTAAAGATCTGGCGACACTACCTATATGGAACTAAGTGTGTGGTTTTCATTGACCATAAGAGCCTTCAACATATCTTTAACCAAAAGGAACTCAACATGCGACAGAGACGTTGGGTGGAATTGCTTAACGACTACGACTGCGAAATTCGTTACCATCCTAGTAAGGCGAATGTTATGGCCGATGCTCTTAGTTGTAAGCCTCATGTTAATACTATTCGTTGTTTTCATATTTCTAGTGATCTTCATACTTGTATCCGTGAAGCTCAGTATTCGTTAGCTAACGAAGGTCGTCTATTTATTGAAGTACGAGGTGCATCCATGGATCAACTCGAAACTAAGTCTGATGGACTTCAATACTATCTGAATCGCATCTGGGTGCCAGATCGTGATAATCTTTGTGAACTCATCATGAATGAGGCTCACAAATCTCGATACTCTATTCATCCAGGTGCTGATAAGATGTACCATGACTTGCGTATGACTTATTGGTAGGCTGGTATGAAGAAGGACATTGTTGCTTACGTCTCGAAATGCCTTACTTGCACGAAGGTAAAGGCCAAACACCAACGTCCTTCAGGTCTTCTTGAATAACCTGAAATCCCTGTTTGGAAATGGAATAGCATCGCTATGGACTTTATAACTAAACAACCCCGTACACCCTCTGGTCATGATAGTATTTGGGTATCATTGACCGTCTGACTAAATCAGCCCACTTTCTTCCTATTCGCGAAGATTATAAAGTGGAGAAACTTGCTCGAATCTATACCAATGAGGTTATATGTCACCATGGCATACCTCTCGACGTAATCTCTGACTGTGATGGTCGTTTCACTTCCTGTCTTTGGTAAACATTTCAATCCGCTATAGGTTCTCATTTGAATCTTAGTACGACTTTTCATCCTCAAACGAATGGACAGACCGAACGTACTATCCAGACCCTAGAGGATATGCTCCGTTCCTGTGTCATCGACTTTGGTGGTAACTGGGATGTACATTTACCATTGATTGAGTTCTCGTACAACAACAGCTATCATTCCAATATTCAGATGGCTCCTTTCGAAGCTTTATATGGTCGCAAGTGTCGATCTCCTCTCAGCTGGCATGAGGTTGGTGACAAGCAACTTACTAGCCCTGAAATCATTCAAGAGACAACGGATAAGATTCTTCAGATCCGTGATAACTTGACCAAGGCTAGGAGCAGACAAAAGAGCTATGCTGATAAAAGGCGCAAGCCTCTGGAATTTGATATTGGAGATCGGGTTCTTCTCAAGGTATCTCCCTGGAAGGGAGTGGTTCGCTTTGGTAAAAAGGGAAAGCTCGCCCCTCGCTATGTGGGTCCTTTCACGATACTCAAAAGGATTGGCAAGGTGGCGTACCGACTCGACCTGCCACAGGAACTTAACAATGTGCATCCGGTGTTCCACGTGTCTAATCTTCGTAAATGCCTAGCCGACGAGGAACTGCAGGTTTCCCTCGAAGACTTACAAATAAATGAAGCCTTACACTTTGGGGAGAAACCGGTCGAAATTATGGATCAAGGTGTCAAGCGATTGAGGCGCAGCAAAATTTCCATAGTCAAGGTTCGATGGGAAGGAAAGCGTGGCGCTGAATTCACTTGGGAACTCGAGAGTGAAATGAAGACCAAGTATCCGCAGCTCTTCGAGCAGTCTTCCTCTTAGATTTCGGGGATGAAATCTCCTAAAGGAGGGGAGACTGTAATGCCCTGCATCCCTGAACTTTTAACTATTGACAAGTTTAGTCCCTATATTATGTGAAACTTTACGTTATGAGAAACTATGTGAAACTAGGATCTTTTGATACTTGAATCTTACGAAACTTTGAATCTAGACTCTTTGATACTTTGAAACTTGATTCTTGATGCTTGATTCTTGATACTTGATTCTTTATGCTTTATTCTTGATACTTGATTCTTTATGCTTGATTCTTGACACTATGAATCTTGATACTTGATACTTGACACTTGATACTTGATACTAGAAACTTGATACTCAATTCTTGAAACTAGATACTTGATGCTTGACTCTAAAGACTTGTGAAACTTTGAGACTTTGTTAAACGAGAAACTAGAGACTTGACACTTGAGTAGACTTGAAATATGGAAACTTTTGTGTTAGTTATAAAATTTGATCTTGTAATAATATTACACAATAATATGCAACGCAACACTTAATCTAACTCGCAAAACAAACCCAAGATGGGAAAGTAGCTGAATGGATTGGACTGTCCGAATGGACATCCGATCGGATGACCTTCCGATCGGATGACCATCCGATCGGAGGGCCATTCGACCAAACGACCATTCGACCCAGCTCCCTTGCACCGCCTTTCTCACCTCTTGCACTATAAATACGAGCTGTCACATCAATCTTCATTGATGTGACATTCTCCTCCGACCAGACACACGCACTCTCCGTTCTAAGGCAATTTTCTTCCATTTTTCGGCGATTCTTGTAAGTTTTCCACTTGATTCTTATACAACTTTCATCTATACACATTTCCTCACATGATTCTTGATGTGTGTAAAATGCAACATATAAATTACATCAATTGAGGCATAAAACTAACCCTTTTTTTAGTACTAATGTTGGAAAAAGTGTGCTTTTGTCTTCCTTTTGTATTTTCAGGATTAAATGAGCGTAAATGAACAAAAGGAGCAAATATGCAGCAAAATCCAACATAATTACAAGAAAAGGAACAAACGTGGCATGCCCGACCCCTCGACAGCATCTTCCCAAGCAAAAACAAGTGATTAGAAGGCTGACCACGGCCCCGTGCCCAGCGGATACGGGGGCGTTGCCAGTTGTCTGCAGAAAAGACAAAGCTATAGAAGCTTCTATTCCCGACACGGGGGCGTGCCCAGCTCAACACGGCCGTGGTCAATGCTAAGATTCGAAGAATCCAAGCAAATCTTGATAGTACAGATATGCTTCTACACACGGGGCCGTGCCCAGCGGATATGGGGGCGTGTGGAGCTAATGCAGACAAATTGCAATTAATGAAGAAAGAGAAAGTGGATGGACACGGGGTCGTGTCCAGGCTTCTGTGCAGGCTATAAATAGAGGTGCTTGGTTCACTTCAAAGGCATCATCCCTTGGCAAACCACTTCTCTCACACTTCACCCACACTCCACCACCACTACAACCCACATCCACCACCATCATCCATCATCCATCATAGAGTGTGTGTAGTAGTCTCAGGATCCAAGATTGATAGTAAGAGTTCTTGACAATCAAAGGCCATGTTTGCCTAAGTCTCTTACATCACTTGGTGAAGACAAGCATTTAGTGTAATACTTTTGATTTTTAATCTTTTCGCACTTTTTATTTGGTTTTGTATTAATGACTTTAATAACTAGTTTCTTACATTGAAGGTGAAACTTCCTTATCATTTGTCCGTGGTGTCTTGGCGTTATTTTACTGCGTATATAAAATAAAAAATTTACACCATTCATATCTCTACGGTCTATATAGAGATATGTTGGCTACCTGGTCGGGGGTTAAGGGAATGGTTTGGTAAGGTTCTTACCTTGTTCAGTGTATAGATCCTGCAAGGACCTGGGTCAAGCTTACTAGGACCTCCTTCAATACCCACTAGTATTGGATGGCGGGGGTGCGAATGGCTTGATCCCCTCATATATAAACTACTATTAATACATTAACCCGGCTACTTGGGATTGTATCCCTGCTGACTCAAACCACTTAGCCGAGGGTAACGTCACCTTCAAAAGAGGGGCCTACCACATTACGCATTAATAACTTAATTAATTATCTTTCAATATTCCGACCCTTTAGGATTGTATCCTTACTGACTCAAACTACTGGGTTGAGGGTAACGTCACCTTCAAAAGAGGGGCCTACTACTATAACTAAGATAATTTCTTAAAAAGTGCAAAAGTGCAGAAATCATCAAAGGTTACACTAAAGGCGAGTCGGATCCAAGTATTCATCTTGTCTATTTGTTTTTATTTTTTTTTTTATTTTTTTCAGCATTTTTCGTTTTTATTTTCATGTTTAAAACTTTTTCAAAACTTTTAATTTGATTAGACGTTGAGGATAAACCGGTACTAAAAGCTCTTGTGTCCTTGGACGATCTCGGTATCTTACCAACGCTATACTACGCTCACGATGGGTGCACTTGCCCATATGTGTGTTTAGTGTTAGTAAAATATCGTGTTTTATAAATTTAAAACTTGACTAAAGTGTTAAAACACACATCAATTCTTCATCAAAATCACACTTTTCACCGTGAAATCACTAAGGTTCGAGCTTTAGAGGATGACGTCATCATGGCATTTGTACAATCAGCTGTGTGATGTCATTTTCGTCAAGCTCTAGCTCAGATCTAAGAGATTTTTATGTGTTTTACCATGAATCTTTACTAAAAGTAAGCTTTTCAGTCGATTTCATGTTTACCTTCAAACTTTCTTAAACACTTTTACTCAAAACGGTGGAATCTGGATCCAAAACAGGCTCAGGACTTGTTCCTTAGCCTGGAGTCGGCTCAATAACGGATTTCCACCGGAGAAGATGACCGGATTACGGGTTAGACATGAAACCTAGCCAAGAACAGCCGTTCGACCGAATGGGGTGATTCCCATCCGATCAGACGAGCTAACCCTTAGTTGGTTTCCATTGTCTTGGTACGTTACCATGTCGTCTCCGTTAAACTCAAACTTAGAAACTTTATGAAGGTTGCAAAAGGAACAATATCACATCAGCCGAATGACCATCCGATCGAACGGTCATCCGACCAAACGACATGTTCCTCACAACCTTCAACACTTAAACTATTTTGAATCAAAACTTTGAACTTTGAAACTTATACTTAAACAGTCATTCGACCGAACGGTCATCCGATCGGATGGCCATCCGATCGAATGACTTGGATTTATACTACAACAAAAACTTCAAAAGTTGAGCATTTTTTGATCGAATGACCATTCAATTGAATGGTCATCCGTACGGATGACCATGCGGTCGGATGGAGGTTCGTCTAATCTTATAGGTCATCCGACCGGATGACCATCCGTCCGGATGACCATCCGATCAGGAACTTGGTTCGACACTTTGTACAATTCGTTATTCTGTCCGACACTTATCTGTTAAACTATAATCAGGCTAATCTCAGCGCTCCCTTCAATCCAATAGTAGGTGTCGATACTTAGCACCCACTGTGAGTATACTCGATCCCTTTTTGTTTTAAACTTTTGGGATGCAACATGTATTCTATAAACTTGATACTTGAAACTTGTTTGAAATCATACTTTATCCTCTGTAAATGTGAAACTTGATACTTTTTGGATTCTTGATTCTTGATACTTTATGCTATGTGAACATTTAATCCTTGTGTGTAGTTCCGCCTTAACAATAGTAGCGCTATAGGAGTAATGCACCTCCCCATTATTCTCGGGGGTATTGATAGGAGGAGTCTGTTTTGCTTTCCTTGAGACTTGGGAAAGTGGTAAACGCATTGGGATACTTGGGCTATACTTAGACTGTGTGAACTAGCATGGCTGAAACTTTTATATGTTTACATGCCAGATATGAGTCTTTTAAACTATTATACTATATACTCAAACTTGTATACTCGCCAATACATTATTGTATTGACATTATTTTAATATATGTTGCAAGCTGATAGAGTGCTGGATCCAAGAAACAAGCTAGGATGATGCTTAGAAACTCACCTAGTTAATTATCTATTTTTGAACAATATTTGGATGTTTTGTAATCGATACTTGTGGTTGTGAAACTTGTTTAGACAATGTTATGAATTTGGTTAATCTCTATATTGAAACCACTAGTGCTATGGAAACTTTTGAGCAATCTGAACGCTTAGTGTCGCACCCCGATGTTTCCGCCATCGGTTAGGGTGTGACAGACCATATGTATTTATAGATTGGTGGACAAACTTTGAAAGCAATTAATAGCAAGAAAAGGAGTGATCTGCATTCAATTTGTATTACGCTTGTATAATAAGCACAATGAAAAACAAGTAAAATAATATTAAAAAACTCATGTTTCTTGGGTTCATGAGTACATAAACGACAAATAACAACCAACATACGTTGGTAACAGGGACAAGTCTCACACATCTGGGACAATTATGTGGAGGTTCGATCCACCTTAACCAACCACATTTAATTAAACATAATAAACCCTACATAACCATACTTATTCAACCTAAGAGTTGCGGTCTTCTGCATCTAAATTATACTCTCTACGTTCCAATTCCTCCTCATTAGCTGTAAAATGTAGTTCCTCGAATTAATGCTCAAAACATAAATCCGGGTTGGCAACGGCCTCAAGCTCAGCGTACTGGAGACTTGGTTGTTGAATTGGAGGGTGAGTGTTTGGTTCTTGAAGCGTAGGGTGATGGTTTGGTTGTTGATGTGAGAGGTGTCTGTTGGTTTTTTGTATAGTGGGTTGACAGTGACAGTGACACTGACAGTGTCGCTGATGAGAAAGTAAACACATATTGATTCATTAAGGTTATTGCACGCAATATTGGTGTTCTTAAGTTTGGGTCGAGCCTACCAACATATCACAAGTTATTTACGTTTTCCTCCCCTAAAGATCCAATTCATGTATAAGCATCAACAACTAATTTCCTATCATTTCTCATAGATGCAAATTCTTAGTCAAAGAACTTTTAGCATTTACCCCATCATCATCCCTCGTTTTATTAGATTAACTAAATGCAAAAACAAATATACGCATGACCTAACTAAACTAACATGTAAAAAGATACAAGTAATCACTTTTAACAAAATTCATAAAAAGAACGAGTTCACATGGCTAATCATCATGGCAAGATCTTCGAGTGTGGTGATGATCTTCAATGTTTATTTCAATAATTTGCAAAACTTAGCATAAATCGTGTAGAATCAACCTTCTCACGTTGTGATTAGCACACAATTAAAAAAATTGCATTTAAAAAAAAGCTTTTTAAAACTTTGAACCACTCAAACCAAACAAATAAACCCCATCCACAACTTAAAACATTGCATTGTCCCGATTGCAAAATTTATGTCAGAAATTCGAATTCTATAAAAAATGCTTAATTTTATAAAAAAAAACCTAAAAACTCACTTTCGTAGGCATCACGGTTGCATTTAGTGTATGCAATAAGTCTTTTAAACCACTCTGTAGAGTCGCGTGGACGAGTGAAGTCTCGTGATGGTTTATAGGGAACACACGTTCATTTAAACTAAAAGAAACGAAAAAAATAAAATAAAAACACAAAATATACAAAAATCATACCTGATGTTCTTTCATGGTGGTCTCAAAACACATTTGCCTACCAAATTCCAAACTTGCTTTTTGGTGTTTGACACGCCTGTAAAGTAAATGTGAGTCCACTTCTTACTAATTTGCCCAATGTCTTGCATTACCACATTTCTAATCTTTGATCTCAAACCCCCATCCCCAACGTCGTTAGTTGCAGTAATCAAAACAGGCAAAGCGTCAGGAAAAACTTGGATTACATCGGTCGCTAATTCCTTAGGAGGTGCTAAGTATTCATGTGAGTTTAAACATTTAGTTTCAACTTTAAAAGGACTTTCAACTTCTTCTTCTTATTCTTCTTCTTATTCTTCTTCTTCTTCATCAACGACAACCGGTACTTCGTATGTTTCTCCAACAAATACAGGAATGGTTGTGGCATTGTCCTTCACAACCTTCCATGTTGCAATTTGTTTGTCTATTTGATTCCATTATTGGACAATAACCTCAGTTCTCAACCTACTCTCTTGTATCATCTCCTTCATAAAATCCATGATTTCATCAAGTTTAGAACTTTGGCGATTAGCGTGATAAAGATTTTTACTTTGATGTTGCTGATGTGAACTCCTTTGGTAATCGTCTTGATTACACCCTTGATTACCCACAGTAAAATTCCCGTATGTTGACTGAGAGTACTCATGGTGATGGCCATTATAATCTTCTTGGTAGCTTGAGAATGACACCACCATAGGCTCATAGTTATTGTAATGCCAATTCGGCTCGTAAGTGTAGTTGACATTTGGCCAATAGTATCCCGATATGAAGGTAGCTTGTCACCGGACATCATTTTTCCTTTCCAAAGCACTGGATCTTTCCAAAACATTAGGCAATTTCCATGTATGTGAATTTTCCCGCAACAAGTGCATGACTGATAAGCTTTATCCATGATCCGAAGACTTCACTTCCTGCACAAACACATTAAAACAACCACGTAGAAAACTAACACATAACTAAAACTAAACCTAAACTAAAACTAAAAGAAGGGTATTTTTGGATATTTAGGGTTTAAAGAAAGGATTGATTTCGTATATACCCTTTTAAACATTACAAATATCATGTATACCCAACAAAAACATAAAATATCATATATACCCAATTATAATTAATTGACTATTCTACCCCTTTCTATTATCTCTTTTTCATCTCTCTCATCATCAACAATTCTACATCCAACCACCATCGCCGACAACGCATCAAAACGTTAAAACCATGTTCAACCATAACCACCTCCGCATCCATCATTGGTTCGTCTTCATCACCATTGTCTATGTCCATCAACGTTTCAGCATAAATTGGCGACCACCATGGATGAACAGATCTAAACCTATGTCGGACCTTAGAAAACCTTATCATGATATAAACCCACCTTAACTCTGATCTTGAACATCTGACTTGGAGTATTCGGCCCTGGTCTGAGTCAATTCTACTCAGAACGAACACACTTTAAGTAGAAACTCAGATATGTGAAGTGATGACGGCGATGATGTGATGGATGAAGGTTAGACGGCGATTGGGCGGTGGTGATTTGTAACTGAAAATTTATAGATTAGAATCGAAAAAACTGATACCTTGAAAATAAAAGAACGGAAAGATTGGCTGAGATTATGGAGGCTTAATTGCAGTCTACTTCGAACTAAAATTATTTTGTTTTCTATTCACAGCTGTTAAGGCGATGTTTAGATGAACTTATTTTACCTCCTTATGACTTATTGACTTCTTGGAAAAGGAGTTTTTGTGAAATGGTGTTTGGGTAATAAGGTGAAAAGGAGTTTTTTAGGCATTGGAAAGGATAAATGAAAAAGTCACTTGGTTGTGACTTTTCCAAAAAGAAGATAAGGAGGTTAAAAAGTCAATAAGGAGAAATGGAAAAGCTTATCCAAACATGCCCTAAATGTACATGGTTATTCAAAAAGTTTGAAGAAATGGAGTATGAAAGTTATTATCAAGTAATGGATACTTGAGTTCTGAGCTTTTAAGTCAAAAGCTCAGTTTGATGTTAAAGATCAGTTTGAGATTGCAGGGTGGCCCGATTGTGGGTTTTAGAGAGATTTATTTTTACTATAGTGGAAAGAGAACATTGTAATTGAAACCAAGGGTAATATAATTAAATTGTTATTAATGAATCATGTGTGTGTGTATATATATATATATATATATATATATAGAGGCCGGTTAACGTACAATAGGGCTTATCGTACATTACGTACGCGATAACCAGAGCCGTCAGATCTTCATCTCCCATGCGATTTAATACCTCCATGCGAACTGTACGAGCTGTGCGAATTCAATCTTCCACATGCGATTTTCTCCATCTACACACCCCATGCCATTTTTCACATTACCCCATGCTAACCATTTTTTCATATGCGATATTAAATTTTCCACATGCGATTCTACACACCCCATGCCATTTTTCACATTACCCCATGCTAGCCATTTTTTCACATGCGATATTCAATTTTCCACATGCGATTCTACACACCCCATGCCATTTTTCACATTACCCCATGCCATTTTTTCACATGCGATATTCAATTTTCCACATGCGATTCTGCACACCCCATGCCATTTTTCACATTACCCCATGCTAGCCATTTTTTCACATGCGATATTCAATTTTCCACATGCGATTCTACACACCCCATGCCATTTTTCACATTACCCCATGCCATTTTTTCACATGCGATATTCAATTTTCCATATGCGATTCTGCACACCCCATGCCATTTTTTCACATTACCCCATGCTAGCCATTTTTTCACATGCGATATTCAATCTTCCACATGCGATTCTACACAACCCATGCCATTTTTCACATTACCCCATGCCATTTTTTCACATGCGATACTCAAATCTTCCACATACGATTTTGTCCATCTACACACCCCATGCCATTTTTCACACTACACCATGCTAACCATTTTTTCACATGCGATATGTATTGAATTCGCACCAGATCTGCACCTGATCGAACGGCTGGGATGATCGCGTATGTATCGTACGATAAGCGCATTTGTATTTTACTCTTTACCTATATATATATATATGTATATATATAGGAGAAGGTTCATTTGAGAAGAAAAATTTAATTGAGAAGAAAAAAAACAGGGTAATTTTGCAAAACATTAAATATGTTTTTCACTTATCTCATTTATTATCATTTTTGACTAATTAATTAGTCATAAAGACTATTAATCCTCTACACTAACTTTTTTTGCCTATACACATCAAAAGTATTCCTACATATTTCGAAATTCATCCTACATGTTCAAATTTATCCTACACAACTCGTAATTTATCATACACTTTAAATTATTTTATTTTATTTTTTTGAAAAATATACATTTTGAAGATAAGTTAAAATTATTTAATGTAGTTGATGTGCGTTAGGTGTAATATGATTTAGGTGTATATTTTAAGCATTTTTATACTTTTTAGCCAAGTTTTAAATTTATAAAACACGATATTTACTAACACTAAACACACATATGGGCAAGTGCACCCATCGTAGACGTAGTATAGTGTTGGTAAGATACCGAGGTCGTCCAAGGACACAAGAGCTTTTAGTACTGGTTTATCCTCAACGTCTAATCAAATTAAAATGTTAGAAAAAGATTTTTTAAACTAAGAAAATAAAACTAACTAAAATGCTGAAAATAAAAATAAAAATAAAAACAGATAGACAAGATGAATCACTTGGATCCGACTCGTGTGTTAGTGTAACCTTTGATTATTTTCGCACTTTTGCACTTGTTTAAGAGATTATCTTAGTTATTGTAGTAGGCCCCTCTTTTGAAGGCGACGTTACCCTCAACCCAGTAGTTTGAGTCAGCAAAGATACAATCCTAAAGGGTCGGATTATTGAAAGATAATTAATTAAGTTATTAATGCATAATGTGGTAGGCCCCTCTTTTGAAGGCGACGTTACCCTCAGCTAAGTAGTCTGAGTCAGCAGGGATACAGTCCTAAGTAGCTGGGTTAAAGTTTTAATAGTAGTTTAACTTATGAGGGGATCAAAGAGTTTGGACCCCCGCCATCCAATACCTTTGGGTATTGAAGGAGGTCCTACTAAATTTGACCCAGGTCCTTTGCAGGATCTATACACTGAATAATGGCAAGACTCTTACCAAATCGTTCCCTTAAACCCCGACCAGGTAGCCAACATACCTCCATATAGACCGTGGAGATATGAATGGTGAAAATCTTTTATTTTATATAGACAGTAAAATAATGTCAAGACACTACGGACAAACGATAAGGAAGAATCACCTTCAACATAAGAAACTAGTAATTAAAGTCATTAATACAAAACCAATTAAAAAGTGCAAAAGATTAAAAATAAAAAGTATTACACTAAACACTTGTCTTCACCAAGTGATGTAAGAGACTTAGGCAAACATGGCCTTTGATTGTCAAGAACTCTTACGATCAATCTTGGATCCCGAGACGACTCACACACTCTATGATGGACAATGGATGATGGTGGTGGATGATGGTGTTTTGGTGGTGGTGGGTGGTGGGTGAAGTGTGAGAGAGGTGGTGTGCCAAGGGATCAGTTGAAATGGCTCCAAGCACTCCTATTTATAGGCTGAACAGAAGCCTGGGCACGGCCCCGTGTCCATCTGACACTCTCTCTCTTCAATAATTGTAATTCGCAATTACAATAAATGTGCCTGCAGCAACCTGACCACGCCCCCGTGTCCGCTGGGCACGGCCCCGTGGTGGGCAATAGAAGCTTCTATAGGTTTGTCTTTTCTGCTGCTTCTTGGGCACGGCCCTGTGCTCGCTGAGCACGGGGCGTGTTCAATCTTCTGGCTTCTCTGTTTTGCTTGGGGAGATGTTGTTGAGGGGTCGGGCATATCACTTTTGTTCCTTTTCTTGTATTTTTGTTAGATTTTGCTGTCTTTTTGCTTCTTTTGTTATTTTGAGCTCATTTAATCCAGAAAACACAAAAGGAAGACAAAAGCATACTTTTTCCAACATTAGTACTAAAAAAGGGTTAGTTTTAAGCCACAATTGATGTAATTTATATGTTGCATTTTGTGCACATTAGTAGTTAGCTATTAAAGAGGAAGACTACAAATTAATGTCCTATGTAGATTTACCAATGTACCCTTATAGTAACATTAAATACTTATATTAAATGAAGTAAAATAAAGCATTTTTATTGGTTGAAATTTATTCTTTTTTCTTCTTACAAAAAATTTCTTTTCATTTAAACTCTCAACTATATATATATATATATATATATATATATATATATATATATGTATATATATATATATAAATATGATATTATACATACTTTTAAGGGTATATATATATATATATATATATATATGATATTACTAGTAAAGGTGATTAGGACACTTTTTAAATATATTTTTGACCGACCCTACGACATCGATCACTTGACTTTGGTGAGCACCATAGCATGCTTTTCTATATATTCAAGCATGTCAATAACACTAGGATATATAGCATGCAAACGAAGATGTATTTTTTATGAGAACTCCAACATGTATACCTAGCTCTTGCAAGTGACCGTTCTTGATTCTATCCACGTCCGTTTCCAACCTTCGGTTTCAATCCAAATCTCTCTCTTCGACTTTCTCTTGTCATATCTATTTGTTTGCACAATGCACCCACAACATTTGTTAAATTTGATACTTCATTAATAAATTAAAAAAATTCATGATGTTTGGTTGCAAGGACCACAACAACGAGTTAAAGTTGGTGCGTAAAACATTGAACAAGATATGTTGAAGGATTTTATTTCAAAATCAAAGTATTCAAATCATTAAACTCACTAGACATGTTGCTCTCACCGTGCTTTTAACCCTACCCAAACTCAAACTAAGGCGAGCAAATAATTCATTAATTGCAGATTTAAGAGATAACACGGTTTTTTTTTTCCAAAACATGAACAAGATCAATAAATCGCTTCTTTTCAAATCCTAATTTATCAATATATCTCAAAACCACAACATTTGTTTTTTAGGAATATCTCTCGATTCATCAACTAATATAGAAAAGACATTATCACCAAGTTCTTCAAATATATTCTTTAATACTTCTTCTGCAAAATAATTACAAACTTCTTTTTGGATTGATGAAGCCGTCCTTTTTGCTACTCCCTGTTACTTATTTGAACCTCTACGAATTTCTCCATATATTTCTCCCAAAGTTTTAAAATAATCTATGAAATGTCCTTTATAGAGGAATTTTTCAGACTCATCATGACCTCGAAAAGGTACTGCACCATTCAACAATCCTTTAACAAGTTTAACCGAAGTATTTAATCGGATTCTATATTTTTTTTTATTTGTTTATTAGTTTGTTTTTCAAATGCCACATGTATAGATTGAGCTTTTTAAGTAAGTCTTCCTCCCTTTTCACGTGCTTCGTTATGACTATCGCAATCACCAACATGAATATCAAAATCTTTGATCCTCTACCATACCCCTTCAATTTTGGCAGGACATTTTTATTGGTGTGAATAAAAGTTAGTTTTCAATTTTGGCCAGGCGTTTTTGTTGGTGTGAATAAAAATTAATTCATCAAGTGTTTTCAATTTTGGCAGCGCGTTTTGGTTTATGATAAATGGCGGCTACTTGCTCAACTTGTTTTAGCTCAACCAAATGAAAACACTTAATGAATTACCTTCATACATAAACCAAAACCCGTGAAGTAAATCATCGCACCTACGGTCCAACCAATTGGGAGAGAATCAAGATCTTCCTTTTCGGGAGCGATTTACAGATTATTGCCTTGATTCAATAGGCCTGGCAATCTTTGCCCAAACTCTCAGATTTGGGTCATTTTGGACTTTAAATATAAACTTTCGGGTAATTTTGGGTTAGGCATTATTTTGAAGGGGGTCGACTTGGGTAAGTTGAAAAAAGGTTGTATAATCTAACGGGTCAAGATAGGCCATTAAAAATAGGAGGATGGGTCAGGATGGGTAATTGCCCTATCCAACTACAAACCCAACTCCCCACTGTATATTTGCTATTTTCTCTCGCAAATCCCATCCTCCTCACTTCCTCTGCATCATCTTCATTGGCAATAGAATCAGTTAATTATTCAAAAATCTCAACAACAATCAAATCGACCTCAAATCCGATGTTCAATTTCACAAATACCAACATTTTTACTGCCCCCAAATAGTTACAACTTCCGTTGGTTCGTTGTCGTCATCAATGCTGGAGGTTTACTATGTTCCTTCTTTGTATTTGTTGTTAACGTGATGTCTGGGTGCAATGATGTTGAAGTAAAATTGTGTTCTTGCTCTACAACAGCGAGTCATTGGGGAAGTGATCGAGTTGAGAGAAAACTAGGTAATTAAATGTTGCCATTGACCCATTGTTTTCAATTGCTTGAGATCTCTGTTTTTTCTTCCTTTTCACATTGCATGTCCGATTCGAACACTGATTAATAGTAAGTATGTTGACTTTTAAAATAAATTGAAGTTGTTGTTGGGGCTTGAATGAAAACAGAGGTTAGAAACTACATCTACAAAGTATTTTTAGTGAGAGCTATGCAGTTTAAATGTTATTAATTTATTAATATTAGAATTGTTGCTAAATCTAAGTATGCAGTTATAAAATCTTAGGATTACATTTTTCAGAAGTTGGATGTATTTTACAAAAGTTTCTGATTATTCTGACCCAATCTAAAGTGACCCATCATGACCCATACCCATCCTGACTCAAACCCATTCTAACCCAAACCCATCCTGACCTTTTTTTTCAATCGGCCCATCCTGAGACCCAAACTCATTCTAACCCATACTCATCCTAACCCAGCAACCAACCCAACCCAACCCGTCCATTTTGCCACCTCTATGATTCAATTTAGCTCACTATTGGAGAATGAAAAAGAATAGCAATAGCAATCTACTCATAATTCATAAACACCCCAATTATCATAAGTCTACAAACCCAAAAAACAAAACCGAACACTACAAACCATACACATAAAACGTTATATCTTACCAACTATTTTTATCTTTTTAATAATACCATATCATATAAAAATAAAATTATAAACCTCCACGACTTCAAAATCATGACTCAAGACGATGTCGTTTTGACTTCATGAACCCACCACCGTAATATCCTCACTGGAATCCATAACTTCCCGGAATCCCACCGGAAAAAATGGTGCACACTGCATACGACTCACTCGAACTCATCACCGGCTGCTCTACAAAGATCGACGCCGTCGAATCCTACGGCTCAAACCTCCTCATCGCCTGCGCCGACGGATCTCTCCGAATCTACGGTCCAGAATCCTCCACCTCACCCGATCGCTCATCTCAAACCCTAGAACTGAAACGAGAACCGTACGTGCTTCAACGAACTGTTAATGGATTCTCCAAAAGACCTATGCTGGCTATGGAGGTTTTGGCATCTAGAGAGCTGTTGCTTTCGGTTTCTGAGTCGATTTCGTTTCATAAACTTCCGACTTTGGAGACTCTAGCGGTTATTACCAAGGCGAAAGGTGCTAATGTTTACTCGTGGGATGATCGCAGAGGGTTTTTGTGCTTCGCGAGGCAAAAGAGAGTTTGTATTTTCAGACATGAAGGTAGTTTACTCATTTGTGTTGTGAAATTAGGGTTTGCTTATGGATTATTTGCTGTTAGCGATTCTGTTTTGTTAAATTAGGGTTAGTTCTTGAGTTATTTGCTGTTAGTGATTTGGTGAATTGAATCTAAATGCAAATTTGATTGATTGTGTAATAGGAGGGCGTGGATTTGTGGAGGTGAAAGAATTCGGTGTTCCGGATACGGTGAAATCAATGTCTTGGTGTGGAGAGAATATATGTTTAGGGATTAGAAGAGAATACATGATATTGAATGCGTCAAACGGTGCGTTATCGGAGATATTTCCGTCCGGTAGGATTGCTCCGCCTTTGGTGGTGTCTCTTCCGTCTGGAGAGCTTCTTCTAGGGAAGGTACTGGATGTTCTCTACTTCTCTATTTGTTATACGCCTTTTTTCGTATTCGTTAAACTCGTTTTTGAATTCTCTGTTTTAGGACAACATTGGAGTGCTCGTGGATCAAAATGGCAAGCTTCTTCAAGAAGGGAGGATTTGTTGGTCGGAGGCTCCGGCGGTAGTTGTCATTCAGAAGCCTTATGCTACAGCTCTTTTACCAAGACACATTGAGGTGTGCAGGCTTTTTAAAGTTCAAATATGAGTGTTGATTTGTTGTTTGTAGAAACTTATATGGTTTTTGGGACTTACATGTTGTTTTACACTTGAGGTTTGCAGATACGGTCTTTACGAGTTCCGTACCCGTTGATACAAACCGTTGTTCTTCGTGATGTCTGTCGTATTCACCAAGGAAACAATGCGATAATTGTCGCTTTAAGTAACTCTGTTTATGGATTATTTCCTGTTCCTCTTGGTGCTCAGATTGTACAACTAACGGCATCTGGAAATTTTGAGGAAGCTTTGGCGTTATGTAAGCTGCTTCCCCCAGAAGATTCTAGCCTTCGAGCCTCAAAGGAGCAATCAATTCATATTAGATATGCACATTATTTGTTTGAAAACGGGAGCTATGAAGAGGCAATGGAGCACTTTGTGGCATCCCAAGTCGAAATAACATACGTACTCTCTCTATATCCATCTATCGTGATTCCCAAATCATCTGTTATAAGTGAACCCGATAAGTTCTTGGATGTGGGCGGTGAGGCATATTTATCAAGGGGCAATTCGGGTATTTCAGATGATATGGAACAACAATCTTCTTCTAATATACTGGAATACGACGAGAATTCAGCTCTCGAGTCCAAGAAAATGTCTCACAATACTTTAATGGCGCTGGTTAAGTTCCTTCAGAAAAAGCGGAGTTACATAATCGGAAAGGCGGCTGCTGAGGGGACAGACGAGGTTGTCTCGGATGCTGTCGGGCATACCTTTGTTTCTTACGAAAGCAGTCGCCCCAAGCGGTCAACTAAGGGCAGAGTCAACATACCCCTCGATTCGCGTGCTAGAGAGATGGCGGCAATATTGGACACTGCTCTTCTGCAGGCGTTACTTCTCACTGGACAGACTACTGCTGCGTTGGAATTGCTAAAAGGGCTTAATTATTGTGATGTGAAAATATGTGACGAAATATTGAGGAACGGGAATCATTATTTGTGTTTGTTAGAGCTTTACAAAAGCAACTCGTTGCATCGTGAAGCGCTTAAACTTCTCCATCAGTTAGTTGAGGAGTCGAAATCAGATGAACCCAAAATCGAGCTCACCCGAAAGTTCAAGCCCGAGATGATTATTGAATATCTTAAAGTAAGTTCCTTCATATATATAATTGTTGATGTCTGGATCATTTGCGTTCACTTATGGAGGTACATAGATTTTGGCTAGAAGTGGCAAGATGGGCAGGTTGGGTAATGTGTCAAAACGGGTTTGGGTTGAAATAGACTGAATCGGGTTGATTTGACCCACAAACACTTCTCTTCATTTTCAAAATTTTGTATAAACTGTTAATTCATTAAAATATTTGTATAAACAGACCTGAGCCCCTATTAGTTAATCCTTTTGATTTGATTCGTTTTAGAGTAAAGTCTTAAACACAACCCTATTAAGTAAATGGATCAAAACTACTACATCTGATCCTGATAGTGACTTCATCTTATTCTTTCTATTCACGTTGAATTTATATTCTTAAAAGTTGAATCTGAGGATCCCATCTAGGGTTTTTTTTAATTATAGCGTTTTTAACTTTTGTCAGACTTACCAAGTGTAAAATCACTTGTAATTGAGTAATTTTATGTGTGTGCGTCTTTTCTTTTAAATTTACCTTCATTTTCTTTCCATTTGGTGCTCCTCAATGGATTCATCCAGTTATATCCTGCTGGGTGTATTGTAATCTCGACAAATGCAGTAAAATTGTTCTTTCGACCTTTCAAGCTATTTAACCTGGCTATATATATAGTGAAAGTTCTAAATACGAAAGGGTCTTAACGTACGACGGTGCGCGAGTGAAAAAGTAACGTGCGTATTTTAAAATTGAACATGCGTAATTCACTTGCACATTAAGGGGTTATTGCACGTTAACCTTCACCTATATATATTTATTTCTATTTCAGTTTTCTTTTATGTGTAGCAATAATAAAAATGATGTGAATTATCTTATGCAGCCTCTATGTGGGATCGACCCTATGATTGTACTGGAATTTTCAATGCTTGTTCTCGAAAGTTGTCCGACACAAACCATCGAGCTTTTCTTATCAGGAAACATACCAGCAGATTTGGTAAACTCATACTTAAAACAACATGCTCCCAACATGCAAGCTACATACTTAGAGCTAATGCTCTCAATGAACGAAGCCCCCATCTCTGGAAACTTGCAGAATGAAATGGTCCATCTTTATCCTTTTCACATCTTCCAACACACACACACACACACTAAAGGTGTTCTGTGTTTTGTATTTTGTTGTAGGTGCAAATATATCTTTCAGAAGTGCTTGATTGGTATGCTGATCTCGTTGCTGAGAAGAAATGGGACGAGAAAACTTACACTCCAACACGGAAAAAGCTTTTGTCTGCATTGGAGGGTATTTTGGGATATACTCCCGAGGTTTTGTTAAAGCGATTACCGACAACCGCTCTTTTCGAAGAACGCGCACTTTTATTAGGGAAAATGAACCAACACGAACTTGCTTTGTCCATTTACGTTCATAAGGTTTTTTCATCAACGTAACTGACTGTCTCCAATAAGAGTTTAGGGTAAAATGCCATTTTCATCCCTGAGATTTTGGCCAGTTTTGCGACTTTCGTCCAAAGGTTTGTTTTTCCGCATCTGGATCCAATAGGTTTGGAATCTTGCAATTTTCATCTAGCTCGTTAACTCCATCTCCATCCATTTTTCTCCGTTAAGTCAGGGGCATTTTCGTACATAAAGTGAAAAAGACGGAATTGCCCTTTTAAGTTAACAAAAAAAAAAAAAAAAACAGAAATACCCCTGACTTAACGGAGAAAAACAGATGGTGTTAACGAGCCGGGTGAAAATTGCAAGATTTCAAACCTTTTGGATCCAGATGCGGAAAAACAAACCTTTGGACGAAAGTCGCAAAACTGGCCAATCCTTGGGGACAAAAAAGACGTTTTACTCAAGAGTTTATGATTAATTATTTTTAGTTTCTGATCTTCATTTCATCGATTGGTGTGAAAATATTCAGCTTCATGTTCCAGAACTGGCACTGTCGTATTGTGACCGTGTGTACGAGTCAGGGCTTAACCAACAGCCTGCAAAAGCTTCCGGTAACATATACCTAACGTTGCTGCAAATCTACTTGAACCCTCGGAGAACAACGAAAAATATCGAAAAGAGAATTAGTAACCTAGTGTCGACTCCGACTCCCAAGGTTGGTTGGTCATCAGCTAAAGGTAATAAAGGAAAAGGTTTCGGTAAGAAAATTGCAGATATCGAAGGTGCAGCAGAAGATATCAGAATCAGCCCGAGTGGCACAGATAGCGGGAAGAGTGATGGTGATGGTGATGATGATGTCGGCGATGATGAAGGGGTTTCGAATATTATGCTTGACGAGGTTCTTGATGTTTTGATCCAAAGGTGGGACCGGGTCAATGGAGCACAGGCCCTTAAACTTTTGCCTAAAGAGACTAAGCTACAGGTAATTACTTAACTTGATTTATTTGAAAAAGAGTAAAATGCCATTTTCGTCTCTTCTGAGGTTTGGCCAGTTTTGCGACTTTCGTCCAAAGGTTTGTTTTTCTGCATCTGGATCCAAAAGGTTTGAAATCTTGCCATTTTCGTCAGGCTCGTTAACTCCATCCATTTTTCTCCGTTAAGTCAAGGGTATTTTCGTCTTTTGTGCTTAACTTAAAGGGCAATTCAGTCTTTTTCACTTTATGTAAAAAACCAAATACCCCTAAAAAAGACAGAATTGCCCTTTAAGTTAACATAAAAGATGGAAATACCCCTAACTTAACGGAGAAACATGGATGGAGTTAACGAGCTGGATGAGAATGACAAGATTTCAAACCTTTTGGATCCAGATGTGAAAAAACAAACCTTTGGACGAAAGTCGCAAAACTGGCCAAATGTCAAGGACGAAAATAATATTTTACTCTCTAAAAAATATATGTATCACTTGATGAATTAGTTTATATAATATATCTAATACATTAATATTTTTTTACACTAACATCACACCAAGTATATGAGGTTTTTTTTTGTTTACTTGGGTCAGAACTTGGTTCCTTTTCTTGGACCTCTGCTGAGAAAAACCAGTGAAGCACACCGAAACTTTTCAGTTATCAAAAGCCTGAGAGAAAGTGAGAACCTCCAGGTATGTCTCTCTCTGTCTCTCTCTCTCTCTCTATATATATATATATCAATTTATTTATGTTTGTTTTTGCGATAATCTAGTGTTGAGTAATGAACCTCACCAAACACCACCATCTCATGCATCAAAATTATGATCTGCAGGCTAAAGATGAGCTGTACAGGCAAAGAAAAGCAGTTGTGAAGATAACGGCCGACAACATGTGTTCCCTTTGTAACAAGAAGATAGGAACCAGTGTTTTTGCCGTCTATCCTAATGGAAACACAATCGTGCACTTTGTTTGCTTCCGGGACTCCCAAAATATGAAGGCTACCGGGAAAGGTAGGAGACAAAGCATCCGGTAACTTTGAATTGAAGTATGCAAATCCAACTTCAGGTTTCTAGAAACTTCAAATTTGTTGCCCGGCTTCGAAAATGTTGGATTCGGGCCAGCCAGTTTATTGTTCGACGGCTGCGATTCGTTTGCAAAAGCCAGAAAGTGGTGTGCAAAGCTTGTGCTTTATTTTGTAAAGTTTGAATTTCTTGGAGAATTATGAGGGAGTGGCAATGTGGCATTAGTTTGATAGTATGGGATTGGAATGATAACTGCTTTGTGAAAGTTGTATTTATGAATGTATTGATAGTGTATTTGTGTTGTGGTTTGGTACATCATATATTTTGATAGTCTAAATCTCTCCAATTAATATCCTGTTTCTTTGTATATATATTTAAAGCTCGGCTCACTTACAATCCAATATATCATCCTGTGAGTCGATAACGTGATTAACGTCCATGCAATTCTTTTGGCCTCTTCATTTTTTCAATCTACCTTCACGTTCCCTTGAGCATACCTCTTTCATTGATGTGAATTTGAAGAAGTTATTTAACAAATCATTCATCACAACGTTATAAGGCTACACGGTATTGGTGAGGTGAAGCTGAGGTGGCACAATGAAGCCCTAGCGGCTCCATTCCATGCCCTCCAACCTAAAGGTGAACGGGTGCATGGGTGAAGTGGGGGCCATGAGTGGACTTACCGTGCGGTAACACCGTCGCAGACCCCGTCATCCCCGTGGTGAATCAAAAACCCGGAGACTTGTTACCGCATGCGTGGAATGAATTTTTTGAGCGTTTGAAACATAATAATGGCTATAATGCCGTTTAATTAAAAAAAAAACTAAATTTTCTTTATTTAACCGCTCCATTCAACCCATTTAAAATCAACCATTTCTCTCACAATTCAAACCTAAACCATTTCTCTAAAACTAATCTCATACATCTATTTTTTTAAATGTCGGATGAAATACCCTTGTTCATTTCACCCGACACCTATTTTTTCAAACTAATCTCATTTTTAAAAGGGTATTTTTGACATTTTTAAAATATATAACTTTGACTCGTCAATTGACCCATCAAACGACATGACCAGTATAATCACAGAGGGTTATACTTTATATTATTATGGTCATAATGATGGGCTTGATCGGATTCTAAGGTAGACCATACGGGTCAGAATCGAAAGTCAAAGCAAAAGTCAAATTGCTTGACTTTCGACATGGAATAGAGTGCTAAACTGAAAATGACGAGTTGGACATGCCAAAACTGTTATGATATCAAAATTTATAGTTTAGATGCTTAAAAGGTCCATCGTCGTAAAATGGATAACTGATACGTGGTTGAAAACCGGTGCTCGTTATTGTGTAACTTTATGTTTTTATATGGGTTTTAATCTTGAATGGCCTACGTTTAACTAGACTTGTGCTTGTGCAGGTTTAATGAAGTTTAAGGAGCTTTTCGGGAGCTTTAAGGGACACCGGAGCGATAAACGGACCACCGGGAAGCCTTACAGATTAAACGGGAGCGAAGAAATGAAAAATCAGGGATGAGCTTTGAAGAGCCCGTCGCCGACGGGTCCCAGGCCGTCGGCGACGCCCCCTTAAAATACCCGTCGGCCAGATTTGTTCGTATCGAGGAAGTTAAGGCGTCAGACGGAGACAGAAAATCCAAAGCCCGTCGCCGACGGGTTGAGGGCCGTCGGCGACGGCTTGTCAATTCCTGAAACGCGATTTTGCTGATTTGGGGGTTAAGTTCGAGTTTTATTGGTTCTCTTGCATTGATTTCGTGAGTTACATTTGATTTTGAGTTTTGAACTTTATCTTGGAGCCTAATTTCATTGGCCAATCATCTACCATTCCATCATCTAACATCAACAACCCGAATCAAAAGAATATCATCATCATATCAATCTTGATTCCAAACCCTAACCTTCAATCTATTCATCCATCTATTCATCATCATCCATCACAAGACCTTCACCATCCACCAATTCTCCATATTTCACGCTTCAAGATGATCTTCACCAAGCTCCAAACATCCAGTGATCAAGCTTTTTCAACCATGAGCGGCTAATCATCTCGGTTTCACCCCGGTGTAGGTAGTTGTTAATTCTAGGGTTTCGAATTGTTCTTGTTTCAACTTAGTGACAATTTGTGTTTGATTTTTGAAACTTTTGACAATAGTGTTACATTTGTTGCGAATTCGTAAATTGTCGAATGATGTTAAAAGTTATGACTTTGCGAAATGGTGATATGTAATTGTGCATTGTCGTGGTTAGGATTTACTTGTGTTGATTAGAAAGTGTATTCTTTTCCGTTCTTCGGGACGTTGATAGTTATTAGCACCTAAGTCACGGTACACTAAATCCGTTAATCGAATGCATTTGAGTTGAATCTAAAACTTGTAGAAATCCTAGGTTAGCAATTACCGAAACCGGGTGTGATTCCTTTTTATTATTATTGTTCTAGCAACCAATTTTCTTGTAAGCGTTAATCATTAGTTATTAACCAATTTAATCAATTCACTTAGTTTAACTTCACTTCTCTCAATTAAACAAAAACATAAAGATATTCTAGCAAGCTTCATAACACGTGACAATTGTTTTAATTCAATCGAATCCACACACAAACCACATACTCTTCGTGGTTCGACCCCTTGCTACCACTAACACATAGTTAAAGGTAAATTGGGCTTATAAATATTATCTTTGACCGGAGCGCGACACTCCGATCAAATTTTGGCGCCGTTGCCGGGGAGTGCGTGCGCTTTGTGTTTGGATTATTGTTTGAATTTGCGTGATTATCTGTTTAAATTGTTTAGCTTTCTTTTTGTACTTGTCTTTTTTCCTTGTTACGCGGGGTGTGTTACTTGTGCAGGTTACAGGTGGTGCATGCATACGCGGAACTCCAGGAGGACTTCACCTTTAGTCTACGAACCGGAAATCGAAAGAGTAGCAAGAAGAAACCTAGCAAGCCGGTTAGAAGCAACACTTGCTTCTAATCAAACCAACCAAACACCACAACTCACACCAACCATTGAAACCGATTCAATGGCGAACCAAAACTCCAACCAAAACCAAAACCAGAACCAATATCAATACCGAAGCAACTTCAATCCTGCCCAAAACGTCCAACCTATACCTCAAGAGCAACCGGGTGGTAATGTCAACGCTAAACCACCCACACCACCTTTCAAAAAATCAAAATCCCAATAACACCCAACGAACACCCCAACAACAAACCCTTCATCGACAAGCTTCCTTACCCATCAACCTTGATGATCGGAATGTCAATTCTGATCGTAGAGGTAATCGTGATCGCGGCAATCCCGCGAATGAAGACCCATTTTTCAACATCGATGACTTAAGGAATGCAATCCCCGATGATGAGCCTTATAGTGTTCCCGGTTATCAATCGCCGGAACATGTAAGCATTCATACAGAAAATTCGGATGATGGGGGTTACTATGATGATCGAGTGGACGATGATGAAGATTGGGGTTACATCAATCGGGGTAATGGCTACAATGCAAGAGGATATGAAGATGAAGAATTTGGCTATCGAAATGCCAATTATGTTGGGGATGACGACTATGCTTATGGGGACGGAAGAAATGATGGTTATGAGAACAACCGTCAACCACAAAATGATTATCAACGGAACCGGAATGGTGGGGTTCGCAACAATAACAACAATGCTCACCATAACCAGATTCCTCGTTTTGTGGGGGGTGGCAATCAAAGAGGTAATCAAGGTAGGAATGAAAGAAGGGATGAAAGAAGGAATGACCGTTTTAGGCCGGTTGTCACCGAAAACGATTCACCAATCGTTTGTGAGAGAAGGATGTTTGATTGTAAACCACATTACATCAACATACCTCCTCATTTCAATGGAAGGTCCAACGATGAGCCGTATACGCATTTGGCGGAATTTTCTTCGGTTTGCAACACTATCGGGGGGGGCACAACTTTGCACTAGAGGAGGTTAAACTTCGCTTGTTCCAATTCTCATTGAAAGACAAAGCGAAGCAATGGTTCCTTACACTCCCGGCCAATAGCATTCACACATGGGGAGAAATGCAACAAGCTTTTCTAGATGAATACTATTCTATGGCAAAGACCGATGATGCTCGTGATGAAATTAGGTCTTTTCGCCAATTATCGGGCGAGCCGTTGCATGAAGCCTTCATGAGATTTAGGGAGTTGATGCGAAAGTGCCCACATCATCAAATAGAGAAGTGGGAGTTGGTCAAGTGCTTTGTACGGGGTCTAGATGACAACACATGGAACCGACTTGAATCAACGAGCAATGGGACCCTTCTAAGCAACCATGAAGATGATGATTGGGAGTTTTTGGAACGGATGAGTAAACGTTCGAAAGAGAAAGAATCGGCCGATCGAGCTAAGAAGCATCCCATTTCCCGGTCACTTCCCGATCTCGACCCTAAAGATTGGATTTCCACCTTAGAGCGGGAAATGGCTCGAATGAAGAAAAAGGAAGTGAATGCGGTTGAATTCGAGGTATGTGAAGAGTGTGGTGATATTGGACATAGAGCAGAACAATGTCCAACGGGGCCGAGTGACTACACTGAGGAAGTCAACCAAGTGTACGGAGATAGGAAGCAATATGACATGAACTCCAACACTTACCATCCGGGTTTGAGAAATCACCCTAATTTCCGATATGGTAATGCCTCAAATCAAATGAACCCGAATTTTCAATCGGGTAATCAAGGAGGTCAAAGCGGGTCTGTCACACCTTGGCTTTGCGGAAGCGTGCGTTAATTTGGTGTGACTTCTTAATACCATGGCTTAATCACAACAAGCTATATGAAAGTAAAATCATGCAGATCATCCATTGATTAAAGTCTTAAAACAAAATACCACAACATTGTTTGAAACGCTGACACATGCATCGAGTTTACAACACTACAAAAGAAAAACATTGTTTATAAGACTTAGACACCAACATGAAACAAACGTAGTTTAAGGACTGTGACTCGTCCAAGTAAAAGCTACATCCCCTAAACTTGGATGACCTCATAACTCTACGCAGCGTGAAAACGTAGCATACCGTGCCAGATCCTTAGTTCCCTGAAATACATGTAAGTTGAAAAAATCAACAAAAATGTTGAGCGAGTTCATGTGTAGTGAGTATGTAAAACTTTTGTAAGTATAAAATCCCTGGTATGTAGCAAATAAGGAAATAAAGAGATCATCAATGGTTTGCAAGGCCATTGATACGTGTGAAGTGCAGTAGGAAGACTCAAACCTAGAAGATTTTTACGTCGGGCACCAAGTCACCCCGAGGTCCGTACTGTTGGGCCTGGGGCTGGGCTCGCTACACCCAGATAGATCTACCGCTATTGTCCCTCGGTCCTACACTGAGGATTAATGGCCTTCAGTTCCCGCCTACTCACTCACATGATCTAAGTAGTAACCCTCCTTACGCTAATCATACCATGTGTAAAAGTACTCATAATCATAATAACATGTATTTCACCCCCGCAGTTTAAAAAATGAAAACAGTTTAGAGAAAAGGGGGACATGAACTCACCGTAGTGCGTCTCTAACTAGTAATCTCCCAGTCAACCTGTTGTGCGACGACCTACACGTATTAACTTCTATTAGACGGACGGTCGTGCCTTAGCTTAAGGATTTAGTTTGTGGGAAATAGTTAGACAAGTATTTCGTATTTACTCTTCTTAATTATTTGGTAAATATATTCCTTCCCAAGGATGGGGGTTTTAATACATGTGCGTTTATATAATTCCATGAATATATTATTAAGTCCCACTTAATATAATATATTTTAATTTATTCGTTTAAAACATTCTATCTCCAAAATATAATTATTTTTCCCAAAAATATTATATTTTATTTTATTCCATACCATATTCCAAAATAATACTTTTATCAAAATACACACTTACGAGTATTTTACCGAAATTACATAAGTTACATTGTAAAGTTCGGGTGGTAATAATAATACCGGTGTAACTTAAATATTTATTGTGAGGGCGTTGCTATATTTTGGAGTCGTTAATATTCAGTATGTTCCAGTAATATTATGTTTACTCTAAAAATAATATTTATGTAGTTCACAAAATAATCATAAAATCACACAAGTGCTATTATGAAATATATATATATTCTAAATATATATTTTAGCAAGTTTTATTTACGAAAATTCCACCTCCGACACTTGGAGATTTTGTAATAAAAATTCATGGCGAAGTTTGTTTGGAAAACAAGTTAAAAATATATTCACAACACTTGTTGTAAAAATATTTCCAAGTGTTATATTTCTGGAAAAATTTCGCCAGAGTTTCCTCTGTAACTGGAGGTGGCCACGCTTATTAGCGTATCATTTTCTTTTCAAAATTAAATCAACAAATTTTCCCAACATCAACAAACAATATTCAAACATCAAACTAGTCAAAAATATACATAAATCGCAAACACATGAACTTGTAAGTTGTGTAAAAGTGTGTAGTAACTTTCCAATATTTTTAGTAGATCTCTCTATCCTCAAAATGAAATCGGTTTCTCGAAAGCTTTATTTTTAAAGAAGATGCAATTTTACAACTTCTATTTCAAGGATTACGAAAATATTTCTTTGTTAAAACCTTTTGTCTCACAAGTGTTTACACACTTGTTTGTTCACAAAAACACCTTTGTTTCAAGAACGACCTGGCTTTTAAACATGATTTCATTTTACACTTGGTTCTTTGAAAATACCACTTGTAGATCTATAGATCTACTAGTTTAGAACTCCATTTTACAAAAAAAAAAAAAAAACTATTTTACACAAGTTCATGTTTATGCATGAAAGGGTTCGTCATCTAGTATCTTTACTACTTAACATAATGCTAGTTCGTGTTCCACGAACATGATCTTGCATGGTTAGATGACGATCCGTTCCACTACTAGCATTCAACAACATAAAATAACCATAACAAAACAAGATTCATGAGTTTTACACTATTATTTATTCTTTAACCACCATGTTCATTATTTTCACAAGACTTTAAGTTTTGTTCTCTAGTGTTTATGATTTTTATCCGTTAAATCTCTTATTAACCACTTTAAACATGAACAAGAGAGTGATTAGAAGCACTTACAACTAGCTCAAGGCTAGGGAAGAAATCAAGCGAAAACAAGGTGGTTAAAGACAAATGAGAGAGGTCCTTGACAATCCGAGTGCTCCACACCTCCTAAAATGGCTCCTTGCACCTTGTAATATAGTTGGATGGAATGAATGGAAAATAAAAAGGTGGTGGCGTGTGGGAGGTTGTTCGGCAGAGCTTTACTTAGTGGAAAAATAGAATTGCTTTTGGTGTTAAATGAAGAAGATGATAGGTGGTGTTTATAATCTAATTTTCCTTTTAACCAATGGTAATTATGTCAACAACAGTACATACATATTCACATCACAATCTCACTAGAGATTGCATGGGGAAGGAAAACTTATTTCATTCTTGTGGTTGACATTAAGAATTCGTAGGGGGGGGGGGCACAAGAACCGATTACATGGAAAAAAAAGGGGTTAAGTGAAAGTATTTTGGTAAATGGTGAGTAGTTAAGGGGTGCTAGATGTAAGAATTAGGGTGAGTGCTAGTACAATCCAAATCTTCACACAATCCCAAGGTTAATTTACATGGGGAATTGATGGATCTTTTGGTGGCACATGGGAAGATCGACAATTGAGAAAAGGGGGTCACGTTGTGCCGCCATTTTCATGGGGAAAAGGTTAAGTGTATTATTTGGTGGGGTAAATATGTTAAATAGTGGGGGTTTAATGTTATATCTAGTGGTTAGCGGGCACCGGGCATTATGTAAGTAGTTATACTGCTCAGGGACTATAACTAGCTCAGAAAAAGTATAAACAATGTCTTTGGCACTATTTTTATATCCCGGGTAAAGTCCGGTTATTCGGTTGGATATTGATCCGTTAAAGTGCTTAATAAGCATTTAAAGTGTCTTTATTATTATTTTTAGTGACACAAAGAATTCCCGACACTTTGGAAAGTGTCTAGCATTATTTCCCATGTTTTTGCACTTTACTAGTTAGCTTAAATGCTGAATTTTGTTTTAAAGTGCAGAATTTTGTGTTTAAAACATGTCTTAGGCACATCCGGTCACTATAACTAATACCTAGTGACGCAGTTCTACAATCCTCACTTCCCTACACTTCCTACTAGTGTAGTAAACTATTTACGGCTCATACTGGCCTTAGAGGCAGTGTCTGCCTGGTGCTGGCTATGTCAGCACGTTTACTGGGTTATCCGTTCATCGTGCTACTGTGCTTTTGTGCATCAAGTTTGTCACTATAGTTTGTGTAAATAAATGGAGTGACAGCTAATAAAGTATGATGCATGGTTATGTATATTTCAGAAATCATGTAGCAGTTTACCCACTATTGTAAGCAAGCACAGTAATTAAGCAGTAATTAAATATTAATTAATTCGTACGGATACCTGGTTTGGTGAGGGTTGTCACAGGGTCATCCTATCAAAATCGCCAAGGTGGTAACCAAGGAGGTTATCAACGAAATTACAACCAAGGGTACCAAGGTAGGGACAAAAATTACCAAGGTGGGTACCAAAAGAATTACAACAATAAGGCGGTAATGGAAGCGGGTCGAACAATCAAACCGGTGGCGATGACTTGAGTGCCAAAATGGATGCTTTGCTGAATATGCAAAAAGAATCTCACAATGATATTAAGGAGATAAAGAAGACAAACGAGATTCGGGATAAAGCACATGAGGCATTGGCAAAGCAAGTGGGCCAACTCGCGGAGGAAATGGCTCAAATAAGGGGAAGCATGGGGAAGCTTCCAAGTGACACAACGGTGAACCCTAAGCATCAAGGGTCAAGCTCAAGGAACACACGTGAGGTACCAATTAATAAAATTACTTTACGTAGTGGTCGAGTTGTTGATAATGGTGTCAAAACACCACCACCCCAATTTGTTGAAGGGGTGGTGGAAGATGCTAGTGAAGATGAGAATGAGGATGGTCAAACGGGTCAAAATAAAAATGACTTGAAAAAGAACAATGATACTCCCGTTGTGACCATCCCCGTCCCTAAGGCTAAGGAAAAGGGTGTGGAGGCTAATACCGCCCCTTATCCCGAAGCATTGAAGGGACCCATAAAGAAGGTTGTAAACAAAAGAGGTCCGCAACAAGAAGAGTTGTTGGAAATTTTCAAACAAGTCAAAATCAACTTACCTCTTTTGGATGCAATCAAACAAGTACCGTCTTATGCTAAGTACTTGAAAGACTTGTGCACTCAGAAACGAACTCACAAATTTCCAAAGAAATTAGATTTAACCGAAAACGTGAGTTCGATTCTTTCGGGTGCACTTCCACCTAAGCTCCAAGATCCGGGTGTGCCTATCATTTCAATTCAAGTAGGTGATTTTAAAATCAACCGGGCGCTTCTAGATCTTGGTGCTAGCGTAAGCATTCTACCGGGTAGTTTAAATGACCAATATGAGTTTGGTCCACTTCAGTCGTCAAACACCACGGTGGTGTTAGCCAATTTGACACCCAAACTACCCCGTGGAGTTGTTTCGGATGTGATAGTGAAAATCGAGGGTTTTTACTATCCGGTGGACTTTCTAGTACTTGATTACGTGGCCAAGGACCCAACCAAACAACCTACGGTGATTTTGGGTCGACCGTTCTTAGCAACTGCAAATGCTCAAATTGACTGCAGAACAGGAACGGTTGACATGACATTTGGAAACCGAAGGTTGAGGTTGCATGTTTTTTCCGGACTTATGAACCCTCCAGTTGATGATGATTGCTATATGGCAGACATTGTTGACACGTGTATACCTCTTTGCGACATAGTCGTGTATGGGGAAA
Organism: Helianthus annuus; assembly: GCF_002127325.2. NCBI lineage: Eukaryota > Viridiplantae > Streptophyta > Magnoliopsida > Asterales > Asteraceae > Helianthus > Helianthus annuus. The sequence continues at coordinate 197,175,005 of NC_035448.2, read as the reverse complement.
ACACCATGGAGGATAGTTATATGTTTGACAGGTCACAGGTGGAGGTGGAAAGAAGCATAGACGAGGAAGTGAAGAGTTTGGAGGTGCTTGCAGTTCGAGAAGGAAAACCGACATGGACGCACCAAGTTGAAAGTTTACCGGAGAGCATTGACACTAAATTGAAGCCGTCTTTAGTAGAGCCTCCGGAGGTTGAGTTGAAGGCATTGTCGAAGCATCTCAAGTATGCTTATGTTGGTGAAGGCAATACACTCCCGGTTATTATTGCATCAAATTTAACCGTGGAGCAAGAGGAAAAGTTGATGGAGGTGTTGGTCACCGGGCGGCGAATGGATGGACCATTGCGGATTTGAAGGGTATTAGTCCCTCGGTGGTGATGCACAAAATCATCACGGAAGAGAATGTGACTCCCGTTCAAGATGCACAACGGAGATTAAATCCGAATATGCGGGAGGTAGTGAAGAAAGAAGTGCTGAAATGGCTCGATACGGGTATCATTTACCCGATCTCGGATAGCCAATGGGTGAGCCCAACATGGACGGTTCCCAAGAAAGCGGGTATACAAGTCGTCAAAAATGACGCAGGTGAAGAGGTAGCCACTCGGCCGGTAACCGGGTGGCGAATTTGCATTGATGATAGGAAGTTGAATACCGCAACTTCCAAAGATCATTTTCCTTTACCATTCATTGACCAAATAGTTGAGAAATTGTCGGACAAAAATTTTATTGTTTTTTAGATGGCTATTCTGGTTATAACCAAATTGCCATCCATCTGAAAGACCAAGCAAAGACCACGTTTACTTGTCCCTACGGCACTTTCGCATTTAGGCGAATGCCGTTTGGATTATATAACGCCCCCGCCACCTTCCAAAGGTGTATGATGAGTATCTTTTCAGATATGGTGGGGAAGTCGTTGGAAATCTTCATGGATGATTTCTCAATTTTTGGGTCATCTTTTGAAGCTTGTTTGGACCAACTAGATAAAGTGTTAAAAAGGTGTGTCGAAACTAGTTTGGTTTTAAGTTGGGAAAAGAGCCATTTTATGGTTCAAGAGGGAATTGTGTTGGGGCACGTGGTGTCAAGTCATGGGATAGAGGTTGATCGTGCTAAGGTACAAGTTATATCTACTTTACCGTATCCCACGACTGTTAAAGGTATTAGGTCATTTCTAGGTCACGCGGGGTTTTATCGGCGGTTTATTAAGGGTTTTAGTGATATAACCAAACCTTTATGCAATTTGTTGTTAAAAGACCAACCGTTTGATTTGAATGAAAATTGCCAAAACGCTTTTAACAATTTGAAAGAGAAGTTAGTGGAGGCCCCAATCTTGCAATCGCCAAATTGGTCTTTACCTTTTGAAATTATGTGCGATGCAAGTGATTATGCGGTGGGGGCCGTGTTGGGACAACGGGTCGATAAGAAACCCGTTGCCATATACTACGCAACTAAGACTCTTTCGGATGCACAATTAAATTACACCACCACCGAAAAAGAGCTACTTGCAGTGGTATATGCATTGGATAAATTTCGGTCTTATATATGGGGTAGTAAAGTGATTATCTATTCTGATCACACTGCAGTTAGGTACCTCATGGAGAAGAAGGATGCAAAACCGAGGTTAATCCGATGGGTGTTGTTGCTTCAAGAATTTGATTTGGAGATACGGGACAAAAAGGGTATCGAGAATGCGGTAGCGGACCACTTGTCCCGGTTGATGGTCGAAGAGGATCCGAAGTCTTTAGAGATCAACGAGTCTTTCCCAGATGAGCACATAATGAAATTAGATAAATTGCCATGGTATGCTAACACTGTCAATTATCTTGTTACAGGTGATATGCCAGCACATTGGGATAGACGGAAGAGGCAACACTTCATGTCCCAAATCAAGTACTATCGGTTGAAAGAACCGCACTTGTGGAAGGAGTGTGCGAATCAAGTGATCAGAAGATGCATAGATGACGAAGAGATTCCAAGCGTGTTGCAGCATCTACACTCGTTTGCATGTGGTGGCCATTTTAGTGGTCACAAAACGGGTCATAAAGTGTTGAATAGTGGTCTTTATTGGCCTACTATTTTTAAAGATGCGGATGAGTTTTCGAAGAATTATATAGAGTGCTAGAAAATAGGGGGTATTTCAAAAAGGGATGAGATGCCCATGCAACCAATCCTTATAGTCGATGTTTTCGATGTATGGGTATTGATTTCATGGGCCCATTCCCCAATTCTTATGGTAATTTGTACATCTTGGTGGCCGTTGACTATGTGTCAAAGTGGGTTGAAGCAATAGCTACCAAGACGAACAACCACTCCGTAGTTTGTAGTTTCGTTCAAACCAACATTTTTTCAAGGTTTGGGATTCTTCGTGTCATTATAAGTGATGGAGGATCTCATTTCAAAAACTTTCGGTTTGGGAAACTCTTAAAACGGTTTGGTGTTGACCATAGAATTGCTACCCCCTATCACCCGCAAACAAGCGGGCAAGTTTAGGTGTCAAATAGGCGAATCAAAGAGATTTTGCAAAAGACCGTGCGGGCGGACCGTAAGGATTGGTCAATTAAGTTGAACGATGCTTTATGGGCCTACCGCACGGCACATAAGACACCCATAGGCACCACACCTTACCGGTTGGTTTACGGTAAAAATTGTCATTTACCGGTTGAACTCGTGCACAAATCATTATGGGCTATTAAGGAAGTTAATGTTCGATATGATGATGCAGGTAAGGAAAGGAAACTCAAGCTATGCGAGTTGGAGGAGCTAAGGAAAATGGCATATGAATGCGCGTCTAAGTACAAGGATGGGATGAAGAAAGCGCATGATGCCAAGTTGAGAACGAAAGAGTTCGAGGTGGGCCAAAAGGTGTGGCTTTACAATTCGAAGCTCAAGTTCTTTCCCGGAAAGCTCCGGAGCAAATGGATGGGACCCTATGTTATCACCCGGGTCGGACAATTGGGTGATGTTACCATCGAGGACCCGAAGGATGGGGTATGACAAACGGTAAATGGTCATCGGCTAAAACCGTTTCTCGATGGTAACGAGAATGTGGATGAAAACAAGGAATCGGTGAGCTTCGTGGTAAGCGTCCCGGTTTATAAGGTCGAATGAAAAGGACCGGTAACGTTTCGTGTAAAGTTATGTATAACTATTTAATTGTTTGTGTGTTGGATATAATCGTTTTCGTTTCATACTAATCTCTCTTGATTGTGTGAAGTCCGGACATTCCGAACGGGTCATGAAGACACAAGGTATGTGTTTAGGCTTTGTTAGGTGTATTAGGGACAATACACGATTTTTCGGGGGGGTGGTAGGGCCGTTAACGGTTTTCATGTTTTCAAAATTTAACTTATAAAAAATCACAAAAAGATTTTTAATAATTTTTAGGAATTTTTGATGTATATAGCTCCTTTAGTAAAAGTTCATAAAATCCTCTCTATTTTTCATAAAAAAAAAATAAAAAAAAATAACCACTACCCGTCAGCGACGGGGTGGTGCCCGTCCCGGACGGGCTCTCATTTGTTCCGTCGGGTGCCAAACCCCGTATCCAGGAGCTTAAGCCGTCGGCCAAACACGACCAAACGAGAACCTGTCGGCGACGGGTTGGGGTCCGTCGGCGACGGGCACCTGTTTGCACTACGGACCAGCTTCGTTTTTGCACAATAAACCCGAACCTAGACCTTTCTAAACACCCTAAAACACAACTTAAAGTCGATTTTCACCACACAACTGCCCCATAACATCACTCCACCATTCAATTTCTCAAAAACCCTTGGTCACTCTCTCTCCTCACCTTCTTTCTCACTTCTTCTTCTCCATTACTCTTCAAGAACCCTAAAAACCTTCAAGTTCTCATAACTCTCTCAATTCCCCATCAATTCATCTGATTCTTGAGTCCATCTTGGGTGATTTTTCGAGAGGAACAAAACCCCCAACACGGTTTTCATCAATTCTTGCTAGTTTGCAAGATTTCTGGGCATGTAAATTTGTGTTTTTGAAGGGGTGTTCATCAATCTTGTTGCTTTACATCTTTTCATAGTTGTTCTTGTTCAAACAACACAAAGGTATGGATTTGCTGAACTTTATGCATAATTATCATATGCTTAGTTGTTTTTCTTCCGAAATTTTAGATTCTTTTGTCTAAGAGTAGGTTGTTTAAACAATGTATGTTGTTCTTGCATGAGTTTTAGTATGATTAGTTGTTTTGGATAGAATTTGAGCATGTTATAACCATAGTGAAGTGATTACACTTGTTATTTACATGATTGAACATGAAGGTGATGTTGAAACTTGTTGAATTTATAAAACATTGCAAGTTAACAAGTAAAAATTGATAAGTATATGATAAAATGAGTGACTTTGGAAGTTTAAAAAGGCGATTTTACATTCACTTGTTAATTAAAATTTCAACATTACATATCATGTTCAAAGTTTGAGAGTTTAGTGAAGGTTGAGTTATATTGATGTTTTGCTTGTTTGTGATTGTAGTTATGGCTGGTGGTAAAAGACAAAATACTACAGGGCAAGCTTCATCATCGGTGTGGGTTCTTCTTCCGGTTTAATACCGAAGAAGTGGGAGCAGCTAAGCTCCGTAGAAGAGAATGATGCGAGATTGTATAGGCAGGATTGGGAGTGGGCAAAGTTTAGGGATAGCAAAAGCGCCAAAGTCTGGGATGAAGAGAAAAACAAACCATTATCAGGCTATCAGGATCGGAAGTTGGAGGCTAAGTTATGGAAGTGGAAGATGGTAAACAATGTGAACACCTCAGTTCCGGTAAGGGTGGTATGTGAACGGGTTGTAAACGTGGAAGAGTTTCGACAAATTGGGATTGTGCAGATGTTCGAATGTCAAGGTTGGGAAAGAGTCCTTGACTGGTGTGAAGACAACACCTCCTGGGTGTATTTAGCAGAGGTGTGTGAATGGTTATCCACTTTGAAGCTCATGAACAAAAATGAACCTCCATCGCAGTGGAGATTGGTGGGGAAGACTAGCTGAGGGAACATGACAATGTCCTTCGAAACAATGAATTGTATTGCGCGTTTTGACTCCTTGGGAGTGTAAGCATACGATTACCCATCCATTGAGCGATTTTTGGATAATCACATGAACAGTGATGACCCCGACCAGATGATAGCGGTTGTCTTACCTTACAACGACAGAGGAGAAGCAAAGAGAATTCAAATGACGATTGAGGGAAAGATTCTCCAAGGGATTTCCATCGAGAATGTTTTGGTGAGGTTTGGCGATCGAGGAGGTGTTAGAGCGAGTGATTGTAGGTTGGTACATTCTTTGTTATACGGGACTCCTACACTATCATGGAGGCACATAGTGATGATGAATACATGGGCTACTCGGGAATCGTCACAGAGGCGTTTCATCCCATACGCACGCCTCATTAGTGCCATGATCGTTCAACAAAATTGCCTACCACCGGAATCACTATGGGTAACTAAACCGTTGGAGGAAATTAACAAGGCCTCCATGAAGAAGAACTGGAAGATAGAGGTTAATCTCTCAGGGAACAAGTATGTTGTGACCGACGGGATGGGTCATAAGTATGAGTTTCTTACTTCAGGGGCACCACCGGAATCGGGAGAAGACGAAGAAATGGGTGACGAAGAGGAGGAAGCTGAACCCTCCGGTCCACAAAGATCAAGACAAAGATACATGAGGCTGCATAGGGAAATTAATGCAGATGTGGCGGGCTTTGTGAACATTAGACGGGTGCCCTCCTACAAAAATTTTGATCGGGGACAGCAAGAGATATATGACAATGTCTCTGCATGCATAGGTGAAGGCCGAGAGTATAACCGAAGGAGGGAAGCCTGGGAGGAGGCACAGGGACCCCAAATGCAGGAGTTTTGGGCAGTTCAAGCAGCCCATCGGGAGAGAATGAATAAGTTTGTGGAAGAGAAACAACTGTTCCAAGCAATGCAGAGGTCACACATGGAACAGTTGGCGAAGATGCAAGAGGATGAGGCAGCCCGAAGATGGGCATGGGAAGAAGCAGAGGCAACGCGTCAAAATGAAACAAGAGAATTGGAACAACGCCGCTGGAGTGCCTTGTATGTCTCTCAACAAATGGCTATTAATAATGCCAAGGTGCTCCACGATCAGGAGCGACACCAAAGAGACTATCAAGCTGGTCTCCCATATGCCGAACACTCGGGATGGACCAATTACCCCGATCTTCCCCACCCACAAGGCCCATCCGACCCGACTCCTCACTGGCCCGAAGCGGTAGGCTCTAGCTTTATCCCGATTCCGTACCAACCACCGCCTCAAGGGGAACAGAGTCCACTCGATAACTATAGGGAGATGTTTGAGGCCCTCACTGGTTATCAATACCAGCCAAACCCGCCAGTTGATCCCAACGAGCGATATCAGCGGTAGAGGTATGGTATGTTTTGTGTTGTTGTTGTTGTATACTTTGGTTCTTTATTTTTTTGTCGTTTTTATTTAATTTATGCCTAGTTAAATGAACGTTGTGGGTGTGTTCCCTATATAACCCTCACGAGACCTACTCGTCCTCCCAAGCTATTGGGGGGTTTAAAAGGGCTTGTTGCATACGCTAAATGCAACCGTGATTCCTACGAAAGTGAGTCAGGTTTGTTGTTGTTGTAAATTATTTTCCACATAAATCGAAGTGAAATAATGCATGGCTTGGTAACGTGTTTCATAAAAAGGGTAGAACTAGGTAACTAACAAATTTTGATAGTTGTGAGAAGCATACTTCTACACAAGGATTAGAATTTGTAGGTACAACATGTTCGCGGGACAACCGTTTTTATGAAGAGACGAAGGAGATATGAGTATCAAGCGAAAAAAAAAATCAGGTGCATGTGTTTCCTTTTACTTTGATTCTTAGTTAGGAATAAGTGGATTGTATTTTGTATTGTATTTTCCGGGGTGAAATGTTGGGAAGGTTAGTCGTATCACATCCCTTGTGCATTTTTAAAACTCTAGTTCCTACACATTGAGGACAATGTTTACCTCAAGTGTGGGGATGGGGGAGTAGTAAAAATTTTCGATTTTGACCCGTTCATTTAAACACTACACATTGAGGACAATGTTTACCTCAAGTGTGGGGATGGGGGAAAATTTCAAAAATTTTTCAAAAATTTCTTGTTTCAAAAACGATCTTAAAAGCACAAGTAACCAAGTCAACGAGGGATGGCATAACCCATTTGGTCTTTTGTCATGGTCAAGTTCAAATTAATAGCATGACGGGTATTTAGCGGGTGGTTATTTGGGAATAATCCGCCTAAGAAACTAGTACATCATGCATATCACATATCATACCCTTGTACGTGAGGTTTGAGCCACTTGTATATCATAGATTTGCATTTACATGTTTCTTTGTTTGAGTGGACCATTAGTCGCGTATTGTAGAACTTGCAACTTTTGATACGTTCGAGACCATAGACCGAATACAAACACGAGAATGATTAAGGCATTAGGCAAACCTTTTCCTTTTCACACCATTTTTATATCCTTACCCAAAAATTATCCCCTAGTAGCCAACTTTGAGCCTAAACCTTTCGTTTGACAACCCATTTAGCCCATAACCATAAGCCTTTTCTTTTTAAACCCGTGTGATGAAAATTCAATTATAGGAGTTTAAGTTGTATAGTTGTGATTTATATATATATATATGTATATATATATATATATATAAATCAGAAAATGTCGTGAAAAAGAATGAAAAATCATTGAGAAAAATCCAAAAATATGTCTTTCTAGTTATTGAATAAAAGGCGAAAATCATTGCCTTGGAGTGATGTTTATAGTTTACTTGAGTTTAGAATAGTTGCGTTGTAATAAAAATCGAATTTTCATCACCTTAGCCACTTTAAAATATCTTATTCCCTACCCTTAGCCTAGCCCCGTTACAACCCTTCAAAGACCTTTTGACTTGTGCTTAGTATTCGTGATCGGTGGTGGAGAATGATTGAGTTGCAAGCCTATGTGGGTACGTGTTCTAACCGGTTTTGAGTGATTAATTGATTGAAGTGCTAATACATTATACACATTAGCCAAATTATAAGCCGAGTGGAGAGAACATTGTGAGGGATATGCATGACTTGTTAGTTTTACGGGCGGGTTAATCTTGGATAACCATTATTATATGTGATTATTCACTTTACCGGTAAATATGTGGAAATTGTAAAGAATGTGGACTTTTGTATGACAATAGACCTTAACCTTTGTCTCGGGAATGGGGAGTGTATTCGTTGTTCGACCCACGTGAAAGTGAAAAACAGATTTACTTGAGGGCAAGCAAAAGACAAGTGTGGGGATGTGATACGTGGTTGAAAACCGGTTCTCGTTATTGTGTAACTTTATGTTTTTATGTGGGTTTTAATCTTGAATGGCCTACGTTTAAGTAGACTTGTGCTTGTGCAGGTTTAATGAAGTTTAAGGAGCTTTTCGGGAGCTTTAAGGGACACCAGAGCGATAAACGGACCACCGGGAAGCCTTACGGATCAAACGGGAGCGAAGAAATGAAAAATCAGGGATGAGCTTTGGAGAGCCCGTCGCCGACGGGTCCCAGGCCGTCGGCGACGCCCCTTTAAAATACCCGTCGGCCAGATTTGTTCGTATCCAGGAAGTTAAGGCGTCGGACGGAGACATAAAATCCAAAGCCCGTCGCCAACGGGTTGAGGGCCGTCGGCGACGGCTTGTCAATTCCTGAAACGCGATTTTGCTGATTTGGGGGTTAAGTTCGAGTTTTATTGGTTCTCTTGCATTGATTTCGTGTGTTACATTTGATTTTGAGTTTTGAACTTTATCTTGGAGCCTAATTTCATTGGCCAATCATCTACCATTCCATCATCTAACATCAACAACCCGAATCAAGAGAATATCATCATCATATCAATCTTGATTCCAAACCCTAACCTTCAATCTATTCATCCATCTATTCATCATCATCCATCACAAGACCTTCACCATCCACCAATTTTCCATATTTCAAGCTTCAAGATGATCTTCACCAAGCTCCAAACATCCGGTGATCAAGCTTTTTCAACCATGAGCGGCTAATCATCTCTGTTTCACCCCGGCGTAGGTAGTTGTTAGTTATAGGGTTTCGAATTGTTCTTGTTTCAACTTAGTGACAATTTGTTTTTGATTTTTGTAACTTTTGACCATAGTGTTACATTTGTTGCGAGTTCGTAAATTGTCGAACGATGTTAAAAGTTATGACTTTGCGAAATGGTGATATGTAATTGTGCATTGTCGTGGTTAGGATTTACTTGTGTTGCTTAGAAAGTGTATTCTTGTCCGTTCTTCGGGACGTTGATAGTTATTAGCACTGAAGTCACGGTACACTAAATCCGTTAATCGAATGCATTTGAGTTGAATCTAAAACTTGTAGAAATCCTAGGTTAGCAATTACCAAAACCGGGTGTGATTCCTTTTTATTATTATTGTTCTAGTAACCAATTTTCTCGTAAGCGTTAATCATTAGTTATTAACCTATTTAATCAATTCACTTAGTTTAACTTCACTTCTCTCAATTAAACAAAAACATAAAATATTCTAGCAAGCTTCATAACACGTGACAATTATTTTAATTCAATCAAATCCACACACAAACCACATACTCTTCGTGGTTCGACCCCTTGCTACCACTAACACATAGTTAAAGGTAAATTGGGCTTATAAATATTATCTTTGACTGGAGCGCGACACTCCGATCAATAACTTATGTTTTTGACTTTTATTTAATGCTTGTTTGACTCGTCATTTCGCCTGCTAAACATGATGATTAGAGGGTATAACCATAGGAGATTAATACCCTCATTATTTTGATCACGTTGCAAAGTTCAATTTAAACTTTGACTTAACTGAATTGGTTGGAACCGAAAGTTAAAATAAAAGTCAAACTGCTTGACTTTCGGCTAATAACTAGCTAATAAACTGAAATAGACTAAGGTATGGACTTACCTACATTTGAAGAGAACTTATAACCCCAGAAGGAAGTTCCTAACGGTAGAAAGGAGCTCCACAAGAAGTTTAGGAGTAAGAAATGAGTGGGGTGAAGAAATTATGGACTTATGGTGGGTATTTATAGTATTCAAAGGTTCATGTGAGCAAGACAAGTGTCCTATGAAGCTCTAATGGAAGGATTGGTGTTTTAACATGTGGCATAACAAGATTAAGGGTGGCAAAATGGAAGATGGGTGACATGGTAAAGGTGGCAACATGGAAGATGGGTGACATGGTTTGTGTGTGTTAGGGTTTTGATTGATTGTAATTCGTGAGATTGATAATCAATAAAAACCCAGTTTGATTGTGAATTGCTGATTTCTGTTTCTACTCATTCTGTGATATTCTGATCAAGAGGATTCCGCACTCTTGATTAGATTGACAATTCTGTGAAGATCCATACGATTCAAGGGGACCTACAATTGGTATCAGAGCATTAGGCTCTTAAAGGCTCGGTTCAGAATTGTTGGCTGCTGAAAAAGGAAGTTTTTCAAAATTTTTGAAACCTGAAAAATTAGGGTTTCGAAATTTTTTGGCTGGTTTGATGAAAATTTTTGAAATTTTGGCTGTTTTTGATCTTCTGCTTTGTTTGATTGCTGTTTTGCAGGATTTCTGGAAAGACTTTGTTGATTCGGGAAAAGTTTTCGGCTGATAGACTTAAAGATTCGAAGACTGTTCTTCGTGTTTTTCCATCAGTTCTTCATATTTTTCGAAAATTTTGAGCTGATCAGGTTGTTTGATTTTGCAGATTTGTGTTGGAGAGGAGATAGAATCTTCAGAATTATGAACAGATTAAGTTTCCAAAGTTACTGGGCCAGCGAATTTGACTATAGGCGATTTTAACAAATTCGCAGACTGATCAGCGAATTTGAGACTTGATATCTCGGTGACTGGCGAAGTTAAATCCAAAGGCGACTTTGGTAACCGTGTAATTATCCACAGCGAAATTACTACGGTTTTCGGCGAATTTACCAGTCGTCGTAATCGCGAAATTGACCAGCGAACTTGACAGCAAAATTAACCTTTCAGCGAACTTTGACCAGCGAAATTGAACAAGTAACAGACCAGCGAATTTAAATTGACTTACCAGCGAATTTATTAGAGGAATTAGAAAGGTGGAAGATTTTTTGGCAAGCGTAACTAAAAATTCACGTTTTCGAAAATAGAAAGTGAACCGTAACTCATCTGAAGAAACCGTCTGCACCGTTGAATTCCTTGCATTTTTAGGACAAAAAAAAATCCCGAATTCGGTTTTCGACATTATATGTCATTGGATTCGTCTTTTCAAGACGATTCTAACGGTGTAATTTGGTAACCACTGTTTTCGGAGAATTTTTGTACGGTTTTATCAGTCTGTTACGTTAAAATGTCGAACATGTCTAGTTTGAATGAGCTTTTGAGAATGGAGCATGAGGTTGGCACTACCAACAAACCACCTAAGATGATGAAGGTGGAAAATTATTTGACATGGAAGGATCGTTTTCAATCCTTTATTGAATATCAGGACACACGCATGTGGATATGCATTGAAGATGGGTACACAAACCCAACACACGACTTCGAGGGTAGACCACGTAGAACTGCCTATGTGAACATGCAAGAGGCTGATAAAAAGATGTATGGGGCTGAAAAGAGAGCCTTGGCTGCTATAAAGATGTCCTTACCTGATAGCATCAAGCATACCTTCAAGAAGTACATAAATTCAAAGGATATATGGGATGCATTAGAGAAAAGATACGTGGGAAATGCAGATGTCAAGAAGAACAAGGTTGATCTACTGAAGAAGCAGTTTGCTGTTTTCAAGTACATGAAACATGAGTCACTTGAGGACACTCGTTACTACCATCTGATGTCAGAAATGGAAAATTATGAGATCGATTGCTATTCTAACGTAGAGAAGAATGACAAGCTGCTCGATGCCTTACCTACCAAGTGGGATATCTACACTCTCATGATCAAGGGAGAAGCAGATTATGAGACAAAGGAGTTGGAAGAAGTAGCTGGAAAGCTGAGAGCTTATGAGCTCAGTATGAAGAAGAAAGACACTGGATATGATCAGGTTCAAGATCCAGCGATTTACAATGGGCTTACATCTTCTTCATCTCACAACGCTTCTAACGACTCTGCTACTGCGTTTCTATCTTGTGAGAATGAGCAGGTCACAGTGAATGAGGATGGTGATGTTTGTTTTGTAGCTGCTTCAGGAGGATCAACAGGAGCCAAGAAAACATCAGCTTCTAAGCAGAGTAGTAGTGCTAAGTCGATGCCTATGAGTGTGAAGTCTGATGAAGAACATCTTGCTCTACTTGCCTCATTCGTTGCTTCTTATGAGAACTATATCTAGGGGAAGATATCTGATCCTGCTACTTTAGATGAAGATTATGATCAGATTGACCCTGATGATCTTGAAGAGATGGATTTGCAATGGCAAATGGCCATGATTTCTCGACGAGTGAAGATATTCATGAATAGAACAGGAAGGAAGTTTGTAGGGAGGACTGTTGGTTTCGACAAGACCAAAGTGAGGTGCTTTAACTGTCAAAGTTATGGGCATTTTGCTAGGGAATGTCAAAAACAAAAGCAAGAGAGTTCGAGTCAGAGTTCAAACAAAAGGAATGCATCAAACAACTCTAGCTCAAAGGATTTGATCTCTACAACAAGAGAAGGTTCATATGATTGGAGTATTCATCTAGAAGATAATGAAAATGCCACTCAGGCATTCATGGCTGAGATAGTGCCAGTTGAAGATGTTGAAGCTACTGTGGGAGATGCTGAAGTGAAAATGGATGCTGAGGTGAAAATAGAGAGTAAAGCTGAAGAAGGGAAGCGTGATCAGACAAAAGATGCTGAAGAGGAAAAGAAAAAGTCTGACAATGAAAGGGAAGCTGAAGAAAAGGATGCTAAGTATAAAAGAATGGAAGCTCAACTTGCAGCTCTAATGGTCAACCTTGACAAACAAACAGGAGAGGTAAAGTCTAATTCTGTGTGTTTAAAATGTCGTGAATTACAGGGTGAGGTTGACAGGTTGTCCACACAAAACCAAAGTTTGGTAAGCGAGATGTCTAACATTAAAGAATCAAACTTTTTTGCTAAAAGAAATGAATCTACATACTTGAAGAAGATAAAAGGTTATGAAAGTGAAATTGAAGCTTTAACCTGCAAACTAAATGAAAAACTTCAAGTCATAGACTTAGCTCATGACATGATGGCTGAAAAAACAAAAGAGGTTTCTGAAAAATGCAAAGAGTTGTCAGAGGCACAACTCAAAATTGTTGAACTTGAAAAGAAATTAGGTCAATTCAGAGATTCGTCTTTTGTAATGAAACACATGATGGGTGGGTTAAAGAAGAGTAATGACAAGACCAGTGTGGGCTTCCAGGGCTTTAATGAAGTCCCACCTCCTCTTAGTCATGACTATTCATTCCTGCCTGATGAAGATGAGCTAGCAGACTTTATGTCAACTGCACCAAGTAGTTTCGCATCAAGTCAAAGTGAGGGGTCTGAGAGTGATGATGCTAAGAAGAACAATAACAGGGAACCTTTGAAAAAGAAACATTCACCTCCTAAGAGTAAAAATCAAATTTTTGTTAAAAAGATTAATTTTATTCAAGGTAGTGATATGCAAAACGAAACAACTATTATTGAAAATGAATCGAATGTAGAGTTTGCTAAAAATAAAAACAAAGAAATATCTGAATCCAAGCAAACTGAACCAAATTCTTCCAAGGCATCATCATTATCTGATGAGGGATCTACCTCAAAGACTCCAGCTAAGAAGTCTTTGAAAAGGAGATCGTGCTTCAGGTGTCACACCAAAGGACATGTAGCTAGCTGCTGTCCTAACAAAAAGAGTGAAGCACAAATTAGTGAAAAACAGAGAGGGGGATCACCAGAGAAGAAAGGTGATAGTGAGGAGAAAGGCTCAAATTCTCCAAAGAAATCTACTCCTAAGCAAACAGAGAATGTTGCTGTTGGTGTAGATAAGGCTGAAAAAGGAACTCCACAAGTTCCTCGTTTTCAAAGAAATCAACCAAGATTTCAGCCTAAATCTCCACCAGGCAGATATGAGAGACCTAGAAGCAGTTTACCAAGAATGAACAATTATAATTCTAATAATTTCAGAAGTCAAGGTCAATATCAAAATCGATACCAAACTAATGGTGGTCGAACTTTTTAGAACAATGGCTTTAGAAATTATAACAATCAAGCTTCTTGGAATCAAAACTCAAGGTTTCAAAATCAAAATTTTCAAAGGTCAAATAGTCCAAACACTTATAGGAACCCTCAGGACCATAGACCTAGTGGAATTCAATATCAAATTCCATCAACAGGTCTGAGATCCAAGACTCCAGTTAGGAGTAATGGATATTGGATGGATGTTCCAGTAGTTGGTGAATTTGGACGACCCAAGACCATTAAGGCTTGGGTCCCCCAATCTAACTAATTTCTTAGTTGGTGTGTGCAGGAGCTGCTAAGGAGGATTATCAACTTATGGTATGTTGATAGTGGCTGCTCTAGGCACATGACGGGGGATGCGAGATTGTTGCTGAGTTTGAAAATTATGATGATGGACATGTGATTATTAATTGATTTAAAATGAAGTTCAGAGTGCTGAAAAGAGACAAATTGTACTTCATAGAGTCGACACACAAGATAACCTGGCAGATCTTTATACTAAAGCATTTGACAGGGCTCGCTTTGAACATTTAGTCGAACTCAACGGGATGCGGAATCCTGAATAACTGTTTTTTCATAAGAATTTTGTAAATAGTTTACTGCTTTTCTTAAAAAATCAAAAATACAAAAACATTAAAAAATTCAAAAACATAAAAAAATACAAAATCAAAAATGAGTTATCACTGTGTGAAAAAGAAGAAACGATAATACCTCGGCAAGTTAGACTGTCACACTGAAAATGAATTAAATTGCTTAAATGTGATAGCAGCTTCATCATACGATGTACCAGTAGGCAAAAAGCATGAAATAATCAACTTACCAATGTGATATAAACCTAAACGATCTGAATATGAGTGGGGAACACATCGGTGGTGTATGGTTTAATGACCTTAATTCTTGCGTTGATAGATTGCCAAAATCTGAGGTTTTGGGTCTTTCTACTGTTATTTCATCTGGGGATATTCAGGGTTGTCCTTCTGCTGCATCCAGATACATGCTGACCTAGGCACAACCAGGATATCTTAAAAGAGCTAAAAATGCCAAAACCCATAAATGAAGAAGCTCTCATAGGGAGTCATTCAAATGTGAAAAATGCATAAATCGTACCAAAAAATGGTATTTGTCTTAGCCCTCGTTAGATATTTTGGTCTCTTTGCTGTACGGAAGTACTGACCTGATCACCAATTATCTAAACGTTGAAAAACAAAATGGATGAATTCAGTATACTCACCTACTATGATGAATCTTTGTGCATACCTTGATCGCGGGGGTATATCCTGAAGTGGGACACACTAATATTTCAGTATAATAAATTTACCTTAACGTATCATACGGTAATGGAACTTGAAATGTTCATGCATTTTGTTTAAGTGGACAAACATACTGGTAATCGTCTTGGACGCTTTTCACGAAAAAAATAAATAAAGAATTATCTAAATAGTGTGAAAACAGTTTGATTATGCTGATATGATCTTCTTACCAGTGATTCTCACAAAAATAGAGTGTTTATTGTTTTGTTATTTACTTGCTTTCAAAAAAAATAAAAATCCAAAAATAGTGTCTTTTTCTGTTAAAATTCTTAATGTACGAAAAACTGTTATTCTTGGAGGAATTGTTACTGATAGGGGGAGATGGTGTTAGAAAGTGAGTTCAAAATTTTAAATCATGCAGGTTCTTGTGTGTTGAACAAAAAGTTTTGCGTGTTGGTGATAAGTTGAAAATGCTTAATCTGTGATACAGTTTAACTATCTCTTGAATAATAATAATTTATTTAACTTTGTTGAAAAATTCTTATGGTTTCTCGAGATGTTTGTTTTATAGTATACAGATTGAAGCAGTTTGTTGCTGAGAAGTTGCTGTGAAGATGAGAGTTTGATTGGATGCATGGTAGAACTTCCTTTCTATATTGCAGACAAGATTGAAGAGTTTGAAGATTGCTTTGCAAATGCTGAACTGGAGTTTACTCGAATTCTAACGTTTTGTAGATTTGGTGATTGGATGCATCAGCTTAGGGGGAGTCTGTTGCTGACAGAAGCTATTGAAGCTGAAGCTATCCAACGACCAAAGACAGTGCAAGACTACATGAAGATTGCAAGAAGACTGAAGACAAAGTTATTTTATGAAGCTATTGTCAAGGGGGAGTTTGTTGGTGCATATTTGTGACAATAGCTTAGATTTGGTCTTTGGATATCTTGTAATTAGTTAAACGATAAACAGTTAGCGGGTTTAGCTTTGTAATAGTTAAATTATAGAGTTTGGGCTAACCAAAACCCAGATTGGGTCATGGGGGACGAATTGGGCTTTGCCCATGTAGGAAACCCTAGCCCAAGTAGCAAACCTTGTGTTATATAAACAGGGTTATGCTTTAGGATTTAGGTTAATCAGCCAAAACAGTGTTTGTGAGGAATTTCCTGAGAGTTTAGAGCTTGGACGAAATTTGTGTGTGTTAGGGTTTTGATTGATTGTAATTCGTGAGATTAATAATCAATAAAAACCCAGTTTGATTGTGAATTGCTTATTTCTGTTTATACTCATTCTGTGATATTCTGATCAAGAGGATTCCGCACTCTTGATTGGATTGACAATTCTGTGAAGATCCATACGATTCAAGAGGACCTACAGGGATGTTACACCTTTAGTGGGACAATCGTCGTCTAAAAGGTCGAAAACTAGTTCCTCTACTAATCGCTCGGATGCTCGTACCGAGTATGAGATAAACTTAAGTGACGACAATGTTGAAGTGGAACGCCCACTTGGTAGAGAAATAAAAAAAGGGTGCACAAATCATATACTTCGGGTAGAGAACACACCCTCGGTTAGTCGACCTAAATGAACAAATAGTAATGTTCAATAGCATCCAACAAGAAAGAAACACCCACAAAGAAAAGATTCTCGAACTTTCCGAACGAAAAGTAAAGTTGAAAAACGAGAAGGACTTGGCGAACGAAAAGCGAGCGGGTATGAAATTCATCGCTACGAAAACCGATCACCTTGGTCCCGAAGAAAAAGAAATGCATGAGAATGCGAAGCATGAAATCATAGCAGAATATTGTATTTAGTTTAGTTTAGTTTTTCTTTTATTTTTATTAGTTTCCTTTTTTTTTTTGTTCGGTTTTTTTATTTGCTTATTTTTTTATTATGTAATGGTTTTTTAATTAATATTAAGACAAAATTACATAAATCAACCTTTATGTTATACCTAAACTGCACTTCATATCTTTCACTATGAAATCAACAAAACCCAACCTTTATGTTCATGTTTTAAAACATTTTATAACCTTTACAACTAACGTCGGCCAAAAACTCAGTTAAGTTACCTCACATGCTTTGCATGTGAGAGTACTATGTTCTTTTATAAGATAAGGTTGATTTGTGCAAAATGTTATATATATATATATATATATATATATATAGGATTAGGATCAAGAGTGAACAACTTCTTGAGAATGAACTGAGTGAACTAATCTTGGCCCTTGATCATTTTTTAAATGAAAAGGGTAATATTGACATTACCCAAGTATGTTTAATTAAAATCCCTTAATTTTCTCATCTCTTAACTCTCTTTCTCTCTCTCTCATTTTTAATTATTTCTCCATTATTTCTTTATCCATAGATTTTGTTTTAATTTTAACTTGAATAATATTTTTTTTATTATCTGTATATATAAATTTCATAATACATTGTTTTTAACTTTTTATAATTTTCAATAAACATTAAAAAATTTCTCTGAGATTGAAATTGTAATTATTTTTGGGCATTAATTTTTTTTTTTAATATGTGATGAAGTTATTTATTTTTGCATACATGTGATATGTTTCATTTTCATTAATTTCATAATTTTTATATGATTCTACTCGTGTGCATGCCTAATATACTATATGTTGTTAATATACACATATGTAACCATTTCTGAATATAATACACAGATGTATAAAAGACTGTACACATGTGTATAAACTAATAGGTGCGTATCTTGTATAAATTGATAGTTAGCGATACTGTACACATGTGTATAAACTAACAGCTGTGTATATTGTATAAACTGATACTAGCGAGACTGTACACATATGTATACACTAACAACTATGTATCTTGTATATATGAAAACTAGCGAGATTTTAGGGATTTTCATTATATTGTTTAATAAATGCAATTTACAAAAGACACAAATACCCTTCTGTCATTTATTTTAAAGGGGAGTTACAACATTATAATTACAATCTTGCCATTGTTTAAAAATCTCTAGATGATGTAATCCAATGGTTCAGATTAGTTCACACAGTTCACTCTCATCCTAGTGTTCACTCTAGAACCCTACCATATATATATATATATATATATATATATATATATAATATAGTAAACTATTTTTTTGCAAAAACATTATTATTTGTTAATAATTATATATTTATATATATATAAACATATATAGAAAATAGTTTTAAATTTATTTTACAAAAATTCTCATTTTAATATTTTTATAAAGTAAATAATAATGACAAGATAAATTAATTTTTATATAAAGTATAAATAAAACACATTTTTTTTAAAATAAAGTTATTGTAATATCCGAGATATTTTTATAATTATAACGGATGTTTTAAACTACTCAAACTAAAAGATATTTTTTATGTATATGTAAGTATGTGTTTATAAAAAAAAAATATTAGACAAATTTATATCGATAACAGAAACTAATAAATTAATTTGGCGTTTAAAAAAATATTTAATAAACTTCAGTAAACAAATTCTAAATATATAATATGTAAATAATACAATGCAATTGGAAATAATAGAATGTTTTAAACTGCATATATATTTTTAATATCGAATTTGTATTATTTACATATTATATGTTTAGAATTTGTTTACTGAAGTTTCTTAAAGATTTCTGTTATCGATATAAATTTGTCTAATATTTTGTTTTTATAAACACATACTTACATATACATAAAAATACCTTTTAGTTTGAGTAGTTTAAAACATCCTTTATAATTATAAAAATATTCCGGATATTACAATAACTTTATTTTAAAATAATTTGTGTTTTATTTATCCTTTATATAAAAATAATTTATCTTGTCATTATTATTTACTTTATAAAAATATTAAAATCCATTTTTTTAAAATAAATTTAAAACTAATTTTTTATATATATAAGTATATAATTATTAACAAATAATAATGTTTTTGCAAAAAAAAAAAAAATATTTTACTATATATAATAACATTTTTTTTTTTGCAAAAAATCAACCTTTATGTTATAAATAATCTTTTTGCAAATATCAACCTTTATGTAATCAAAGACCATAGTACCCTCACATGCAAAGCATGTGAGGTAAATTAACTGAGTTTTCGGACGACGTTAGTTGTAAAGGTTATAGAATGTTACAAAACATGAACATAAATGTTGGGTTTTGCCGATTTAATTGTAAAAGGTATGAAGTGTAGTTTAGGTATAACATAAATGTTGAGTTATGCATTTAGTGTAATATTAATGTTTCTTTAAATTTAATAAATTTTATATAATTTTCAAATATAAAATAATAATAAAAAGCGTGTGTCACGTGTCGCATAACATCACCCTTTCACGGCCCGTCACACCACTTTTCCGACGTATGCCCACCACATGTCGCATGACACCCACTTTTGACGCCTCCAACGTCTAAGGGTGGACGGTATGGTTTGCGGGGACTCATTCGGTGAGTAGAGTCACCGATCGGTGACCACACCGTCGTGATGAAGACCATCGGTGAGTGGTGTTTCGGTGAGCCAAATCGGGGTATCGTCACCGATTCGATTGATGTGAAAGGTGTGCCATTTTCGACCGTTGCATATATTTTTTTGACCGTTGCTTATTTTCTAGAAAACAAAAAAATACATAACTCAAATACCCTAAAGTAATTGAACCATACCTAGTGATTGAGTGTAAAATGGGAAGTAGAATAGGGAGTTGACATGACATAATATTATTGGGTAGAGAATCACTCAATCACCCTAGAGTGATTAACCGTACCCCAAGAATTAAGGTGGGCTGGTTACAGCCCAATGGCCCTTTGTGTCAAAATTCACAGATCGGATTACCTGTCATATATTTTACAATGAAATTTGGATGCATTCTCCAGAAACTTTCATTTTGGGAAGAAGAAGCTCACTCACTCACTGAGTTTGAAGAATCATGATTCTCGCTATGATAGTGATCAACAACCAAGGCAAGCCTCGTCTCGCAAAATTCTACAATTATACGGTACCAATTTCCATCTCATCACTTGCTTCTGTCAAACCTAATTGTGGTGTTTGTTTACATGAAAGATTCGATTCGATTCGATTCAATTTGATATTTGTGTTTGTTGGAAGCTTAGCCTGTGGAGCAGCAACAGCATATAATTCGCAGCATCTATTCAGGTTTTTCTCCACTTCTTTTTCAATTCGGCATAAATTTAGGTTTACAGTCGGAACTTTTTTCATCTTTAAATTAAATGAATACAGAATAGAAATTTAGTTAATCAACTAGTATAATTTGTTAAAAGCCATCGCCTCTTGCACCTAGGCCCATTTTTAGGCGAGGCGAGGCAGTTGCGCCTTAAGTCGAGGAAATTGCGCTTTAATTCTCCAGGTGATGGTTCAGGTGCACATTCTGACGAGATTCCTAGATTCCGGAGAGTTTCATGCCAAATTTTCTAAATTCCGGCAAGATTCTTTTGATTAACTACTTTTCTACACTAATAAACTAATATTTTAGAATTTTTGGTACTAAATTAATGATATAAAGTGTTATATAATAGATTTTGTTTATTTTATTTAAAGAATAGTATTCTTTTTCTAATACATAATATATTTTTAATTTTTTTTCATTATGCGCTTTATTTTTCTCAAGCCCTTGCTTTTTTGCGCTTTGCGCCTAGGCCCCAGGCGAGGCCTATGCGCCTTGAGTGCGCCTAGCGCCTTTATTATATCTATTGGTAGGATAGTTTCTACTCATTGAGGCAAATACAAACTCAATGATTCTGTTTTGAAGGAAAGTATTTCTCTTTAATAAACTTTGTTTCTTCTTGTTCTTCTTCCAGTCTTATGCTTGCAGCCTGAAAATGTAACCAATTTCATTGAAGGGGCCTCTTTTTTGGGTCCGGTAATTCCTTTATTTCTCACTCATGGTGATATATTTAAATCATATACTTCAATATAACATGAAAAGAATCTAGTTTTGCACTGAGTAAAAGAAACCTTTATCTCCAAAACTCGTTTAAATACGAAAACACAAATAAGATTGATTCCCACATTATTAGATACGTGAATGACAATCTTGTACAGGAACGTGATCTTAATTTAAGCTAGTTTATTATCGTAAATTGTTCTTGCATTCGTCAACTGTCAAAGGACCGTTTGTGTTCTTTCAGGATACACGGCTCGTGTACAAGCTCTTTGCAACCTTGTACTTTGTCTTTGTATTTGACAGCTCTGAAAACGAGTTGGCCATGTTTGATCTTATACAAGGTATACACACACATCAATTTCAATTATTATTATTATTTTTTTACCTTTCTAAAATTCTTTAACCCTGATGGCAAATTTTCATCAATTGAGTTTGATTATTCAGTCTATGTGGAAACTTTGGAAAAATGCTTCAACAATGTATGTGAACTCGATATAGTTCTCAATTATAGCAAGGTAGCTTTCACTTGTTAATAATCAATTGTGTACTGGCCTATTAATAAAAATGCTTATTATTATTATTATTTAATTTTTTTTTTTTTTACAGATGCATACCATCTTAGATGAAATGATTCTTGGAGGTCAAGTTGTGGAAACTAATTCTGAAAAAGTTATGCAAGCTGTTGAAGAAATTTCAAAGTAATATTTTTATCAGTTTAAAGTTTTTTATACAAACTATCGACGAACAAAATATTATACTATGTGCAGGTTGGAAAAGGTGACAACTGCTACGAAACTCATCTCCAAATCCGCATCTCTACTGTGGGGATAAACAAAATCATTTACCAAGTATTTTTGTAAACCAAACAGTTGAAAATTACCCAATAACATTTATTTTGACGAACGAAAGTGTAACTATAATTGTCTTTACCAAATACCAGTTTTGATCATCAACCATTTGACAGAAAAGTAACCGAAATACAAAATGAACGATAAAACATACCCAAATGATTAGTTCTTAGTTCTTCGCCTGAGGGTTTTGCGCTTCTAGTCCTGCAGATTTTTCTTCTTGGAATATTTCAGTCATCTGTCAAATTGAAACCAATGATGAGTTTGTAACAAATGATCATTTATTTAGTAAAAAAAACACGCAAACGCGCACGTGTAGGCACATACCTTGTGCCAAGTTGCCTTGAAGCATGTCTTGTGTTCATCAAAAGAGGCATGAATAAAAGACTTCATGTTTTCCTTTGCATTGTCCACAAAACCAGCTTCATCAGATCTCTTCCTTGTACAGTATTTGGTATCAACCGAAGATATCATTGTCGGGTCAGGGGTGTTTTCGGAATTCTCCTCTTGTGGACTCGCTGTTTTCTCCAACTTTGGCCACATTTTTATCACTTATATAACTCTTATCTTGAAAAAAAAGGTTTCATGGAAGATAAAGCTCACAACTTGGTAATAAAATCGAAATATCTCATGATTTATAGAGATTTATGATATATAAAAATTAAACAAGTAACATGGTGTCAATCATATCGGGTTGGCTAACAGGCGGCTACAGTGTATGTAGGGATGACAAGTCAACAATCGTGGCCAAGTATTCAAAAACTGTGTTGATTTAGGGACGACAGTTAACAATCGCGACCAGTTATCCAAAAACTGTGTTGATTTAGGTTAAAAAAGAATTTGCATATAGGCTCATTACGGTCAAGCTCAGTTTTTTTAGACGGCTCATTCCAACCGGAACCCATTCTGGTTAGAGCTCGTTTTAACACAAACCAAATTGATAATTTTTATAGAGGCTTTATCTAAAAGTTATGTGCTTCATAATTCATATGAATGATTGCTGATAACATGATGTGTGTATGCATGGATGTAAAATAATGAATGAAAGCAAAAAACAGTAAATTACCTACTTTGACTTAGACGTGGAAGGAGTAAGATGAACGGATGAGATGAGAAGGTCCATACCCATGTTTTTATATAGCGCTTTGAAGGCTGCTTTTTCCCCAAGATAACTTGGCAAGGAAGTCATTATTATAAGAAAACTTGGCAAGGAAGTCATGATCTAGAGTATATAGGGTCGCTAGATAAAAAAATTGAGTTCTTTTAGTAAAAACAACTAACTACTATATTAATTAATAAGTAAATGATATGATAATTGTTTTAGAGATAACTGCATTGCTCTAGCGGCCGTAATGTTATAAAACTAGCAAGATGTTAAACAAGGAATACAAGAAAGCTATCAGTATTTTGATTTTACATCTTCACTTTACCTTGGGCATATTTCTTGAAAGTATACCAAAACATAACCGAAACTAACAAACAATATTTTTTTGTATATGTCAAACTACCAAGATTAATTGGCAATTTAACACTTGACATAATTATAAAATAGGTAAGTTTGGTCTATACCTTTTTAAACTCTATGCACTCACTTTAACAATTCCAAAGAAGGTGAGAGGAGGATCATATAAGGATCGGGATCAGCATTACTTGGACATCTTCTGCACTTGTGGTTAGCTTCATATAAGGATCGGGATCAACATTGCTTGGACATCTTGCTAAAAAGAAGGTGACAGGAGAATTCTTAACAACTATTTTCTTTTTCAATCTTTCTCTTTCAAGCAGGTCCACATGTGCTTCTTCACATGTATTGTCACTGTCAGTTGATGATTCGTATCCGGTTCTTCTGACTCTGGCACATCTTCTTGTTGTGATGCTTCATGTTTGTCTGCAACTATTAGCATGTCATTCTTCATCAACCCCTGTTTCTTAATTTAAATCAAGTTCTGCAAAGTTCTTATAAATTTATCATCAAACATTTCTATGCAACAGAGGAAAGTACCACATGAACACTTAGTACATCCAAGTCCTTATACTCAAATTTCACAATTCAAATTTCTTTCAACTTCTGATGATCAGTCAAATCATCAAGAATGGTTAATATTTTTTTAATTTGAAAAACAAATAAACACTCCATTTTTGGATTTTTGGTTTTATGTAAAACAAGACACTATTTTTTGGATTTTTTAATTTTCTATTTTTTATATGAGAATACAAACAGAAACGCAAAAAAATAAAGAAATTAACTCAACAGTTACAATATACAATTTTAATTGCAATGGGATCAAAATTGTTCTCAGGCAGACCAAGGAACATTTTTCAGTGAGAACTTATTCAGACTGGTCTAAATGATTGCCAATATGTTTGTCCACTTAAACTTTAACGCTCAACTTTCAATTTTTCAACTTTGTGATATGCTTAACATAATATTATACTATAGTACCTGTGTGCCCCATTCCATGACATACCCCCGTGATCAAGACAAGCACAACGATTCATCGTAGCAGGTGAGTATACTGGGATTATCCTTTTGATTTTCAACGTTAGACTATTGGTGAACATGTCAATACTTCCGTAAAGCAAAGTGACCAATATTATGTCCAATGAGGGTTAGGCAAATACCATTTTGGTGCGAATTTTGCTTTTTAAGCACACGGAATTCTCTTATTTTTGAGATTTCTTCCATATGGTTTTGGCCTCTTTGGCTCTTTTAAGATATCCTGACTGTGCCTTGGTCTGCATATAATCTAGATGCAACCAAAGAAAAACCAAGATATCCCCGGATGACTTAACAGTATAAATGTGACAACTGTCACTTTTCCGTACATTCCGTACACTAATTAAACAGTAATTTGTGTTTTAAGAACTGTGCATGGTATAGGTTACAAGACGAATGAAATTCTGATTACTGTTATATACACACACAATGGCATTTCATGTTGCAAGACTTTTATCATTACTACGTGCAACACAATACAATTCTATTAATGCTCAAAACAGAGTTGTCACAGCTATCAGACAAACTAGAAATACTGACGGGAGTTCAGTACTTAGACAGACATGATGTGGAGACACAAAATAAGCCCCAGGACCAAGTGTTACACTAGTATAGTGTGTAGGAAAATAGGGGTTACAAAACTGCCTTCCTAGTTATGACGTAGGTACCAGAAAGTGCCAGAAACACACTAAAAGTGAAGAATTCTGCAGAAATAACCAAAATTCAGCTATTTTCAGCATGTAAACTCCAAAATATAAAGCAGAATTATGGTTTAATGGTCCAGAATACTTTCCTAAGTGTCGGGAATCGAAACTGTCACAAAAGACAACATAAAGCACACTAAACGACGATATTTAGCAATTTAACGAACCGGTAACCAACCGAACAACCGGACATTACCCAAAATACCACTTCGCTAGAAGCATCGTTTTAGTATAACAAAGCTAGTTATGGTCACCAACCACCATATTATATCCTAAAACACTATAACACACTTAAATCCCTAAACTTAATACTTGGGATCTAACAAGATTTAACTAACTAATACTTGAAATATCACACTTTACCCCCCCCCCCTAATCCAAGGCCGGTTAGACAAGGGCCCCACAACTTGATATTTGTAGATTTTATTTGATTTCCTATGATATCTTTCTTAGATTTTATAAAGATTCTTGTCTAGGAATATGCTAGCACAAGATACCATATGCTTGGAAACTTTTATAAAAACCATTAAACCATAACCCTTAACATTCTAACATCCATCAAGTTCACAAACTCCTCCCTCTTCTCCCTCAAGGCTACGGCCCAACACCCCCTCACCACCATCAATTTTCTAATCCATTCCAAGACTATCCAAGGGTGATCTAAGGTGTCTCGGGCCTATCTAAGAAGGTTGCAAGCAACGAAACTTGAAGGACCTCTCTCTAGTGCTTTTATCCACCTAGCTTATCCTCTTCATCAACTTGTGTTCTTCCCTAGCCTTGTGCTAGTAGTAAGACTCTTGTGATCTCATTTTTACTTCATATTATGTTGGTTAAAAGATGATGAACATTGTTAATCTTGATGAACACTAAAGAACATAATCATGAAACTTTAACATAAGCTTAAAACCATATGAATACTTGTTGATTAGTGTTGATTTGCTTCTTGATGATTGATGATTTGTGTTAGTGATGTTAGACATCATATGAAATCTACTAGATTGTGATTAAACACATGATCTAGTAAGTTAAGGTGGTGATCTTGTGAAAGACCAAGATCATCATGCTTTATGTTTCATGAAGTTGAAAAATGAAAATGATTTCGTAAATGATGAGGTATGTAATATGTTACTAGACATAAACTTGGGTGATTTCAAAACTAGTTTTCTCAAGAAACTAAGTTAAATCACAAGATTTATATAAACATTGTTTTTAAAGAAACTAACCATGCTTCTAGTGGTGAAACAAGTATAAGAATACATTGTTTACAAGAAAAGTTCAAAGGAATGATTTTTGGAAAAATCATCTAGTAAGTTGTAAAAGACTAAACTTTACAAGAACGAGATTTATAAACAAAAAAACCACTTTTTAAAGGGTAACTAAACCTACTAAACACACTAACTAAACTGAGGATACCCTTATCTGTTGAAGTTGCTACTGGTAAACCTCTTATGCTCGATTCTGTTATTCGTGCTTGTCAGTTAAACCTTGATAACCATCTTTTTCCCATTGACCTCACGCCGATGCAACTTGGGAGTTTCGATATTATCGTGGGGATGGATTGGTTGACCAAACATCATGCAGAGGTAGTTTGTTTCGATAAGATTGTTCGTATTCCTCTTCTGTCTGGCGATGTTCTGGAAGTTCGTGGTGAGAAGCCATCTGGTGGTTTGAAGCTTATGTCGTGTACGAAGGCCCAAAGATGTTTGCGAAAGGGATATGTTGCTTTCCTGGCACATGTCACCGAGGAGAAAGGCAAGAGCAAGAGTATTCAGGATATTCTGATTGTTCGGGATTATCCAGAGGTGTTTCCCGATGACCTGCCTGGTTTACCTCCAGTTCGTCAAGTCGAGTTTCATATTGACCTTGTACCCAATGCCAACCCGATTGCGAAAGCACCTTATCATCTTGCACCGTCGGAAATGCAAGAGTTATCAAAACAGCTTCAAGAGTTGTCTGATAAAGGATTCATCCGTCCGAGCTTTTCACCTTGGGGAGCTCCTGTCCTCTTTGTGAAAAAGAAAGATGGATCTTTTCGAATGTGTATCGACTATCGTGAGCTTAATAAGCTTACCATCAAGAATCGATATCCCCTACCTAGAATTGATGATCTCTTCGACCAGCTGCAAGGTGCTTCATGCTTTTCCAAGATCGACCTGCGTTCTGGGTATCATCAACTTCGTATTTTTGAAGAAGATATTCCCAAAACTGCTTTCCGTACAAGATATGGGCATTACGAGTTCACTGTCATGCCTTTCGGTTTGACAAATGCTCCAGCTATCTTCATGGACTTAATGAATAGGGTTTGTAAACCTTATTTAGATAAGTTCATCATTGTGTTCATCGACGATATTCTCATTTATTCAAAGTCTCGAGCTGATCACGAACAACACCTTCGTTTGAGTTTGGAACTCCTAAAGAAGGAACAACTTTTTGCTAAATTCTCCAAGTGTGAATTCTGGCTTAAAGAAGTTCAGTTCTTGGGTCATATTATCAATGAGCAGGGTATTCATGTAGATCCATCCAAGATTGCTGCAATTAAGGATTGGAATACACCAACGACACCTACAGAAGTTCGTTCTTTTCTTGGTCTTGCTGGTTATTATCATCGATTCATTTCCAATTTCTCGAAGATCGCGGTTCCACTCACTGCTTTGACTCAGAAAAATAAGCCTTTTGAGTGGGGACCTAAGCAAGAAGAAGCATTCCAAATGCTGAAATGGAAGCTCTGTGATGCTCCTGTTTTATCTCTGCCTGAGGGAAACGATGATTTTGTTGTCTATTGTGACGCGTCGAATCTAGGACTTGGTTGCGTTCTTATGCAACGTGGTAAAGTCATAGCTTATGCGTCTAGACAATTGAAAGTTCACGAGAAGAACTATACGACTCATGATCTTGAGTTAGGAGCTGTGGTTTTTGCGCTTAAAATCTGGAGACACTACCTCTATGGAACGAAGTGTGTGGTTTTCACAGACCACAAAAGTCTCCAGCATATTCTCAATCAGAAGGAACTGAACATGAGGCAACGACGTTGGGTTGAACTCTTAAATGATTATGATTGCGATATCCGCTACCACCCTGGCAAGGCGAATGTCGTAGCCGATGCGCTTAGTCGAAAGGAACGAGTCAAGCTTCATTCTGTTCAAACTCTATCTGATTTTCAATCTCGTGTTCTTCAAACTCAACGATCTTGTGTGATCAAAGACTTATTGAAGTATGAGCTACCGCTTCAACTTGAGCTTAAACTCGAAAGGAAAGACGATGGTTTACTCTATTTTGAGAATCGTTTGTGGATCCCGAATCAGGACGATCTTCGCACCTTAGTAATGGACGAATCTCACAAGTCTCGATATTCTATCCATCCTGGTGCTGATAAAATGTACAAGGATCTTCGTACCCAGTATTGGTGGCCTGGTATGAAGAAGGATGTTGCCTTGTATGTATCAAAATGCCTAACTTGTCTCAAAGTTAAGGCGGAACATCAACGACCTTCTGGTCTGCTTGTACAACCAGAGATACCGGTTTGGAAATGGGAGAACATTGCAATGGATTTCATCACCAAGTTACCGCGTACGTCTAAAGGTCACGATGCTATTTGGGTCGTAGTTGATCGTTTGACAAAATCTGCTCACTTCTTACCAATCCGTGAGGATTTCTCTGCTGAGAAGCTTGTCAAGATCTATGTAGACGAGATTGTATCACGACATGGTGTTCCCTTGGATATCATTTCGGATCGTGATGCTCGATTTTCATCTCATTTTTGGAAGACCATGCAATCTGCTTTGGGAACCCAACTGAATCTGAGCACTGCTTATCATCCCCAAACAAATGGTCAATCTGAGAGGACGATTCAAACTTTGGAGGATATGTTTAGAGCATGCGTGATAGACTTTGGTGGTAATTGGGATTCTCATTTACCATTGATCGAGTTCTCATACAATAATAGTTATCATGCTAGCATTAAGATGGCACCATTCGAAGCTCTCTACGGTCGAAAATGTCGTTCACCTGTCTGTTGGGATGAGACCGGTGAAGCTCAGCTTACTGGACCTGAGATCATTCTGGAAGCAACAGACAAAATCAAGAAAATTCACGTTAATCTTGTGACAGCTAGAAGCCGTCAAAAGAGTTATGCGGATTTGAAACGCAAGCCCGTAGAATTTCAAATCGGAGACCGTGTCCTACTCAAGGTGTCACCTTGGAAGGGAGTGGTGAGATTTGGAAAGAAAGGAAAACTTGCACCACGATATGTTGGACCATTTAAGATTGTTGAAATAATTGGAAAGGTTTCCTATCGACTAGAGCTACCTCCAGAGCTTGGAAATGTTCATCCGACTTTTCACGTGTCCAATTTGCGAAAGTGTTTAGCTGATACTGATCTTCACGTCCCTCTTGACGAGATTCAAATCGATGAAACGATGCACTTTGTCGAGAAACCGGTGGAGATAGTGGACCGTACATACAAACAGTTGAAAGGCAAACAGATTCATTTGGTCAAGGTTCGCTGGGAATCCAAACGTGGCCCCGAGTTTACTTGGGAACATAAGGACCAGATGAAGGAGAAATATCCGCATTTGTTTTCACAAGATTCCTCTAAATAAAATTTCGGGACGAAATTTCCTAAAGTAGGGGAGACTGTGACAACTGTGATCTGTAATCATTGTATAATGTAAAACAATGCCAGTTATCAATAAAACGATATGCTTTGGTGTTATTATATGTGCAATTGTGTTTATTAATTTTACAATTTGATTCGATACCGATTTCAAGCTTTAAATCACTTTCTGGAAGGTTATACGCAAACTGGTGCTTAAACACAATCAGTTTAACGCGACATACACTCCGGAACTGTGAAGTAAGCCAAACATACCCTAAATATCCCTCACATAACTTAGAAATAAGTTTCGAAGGATTCGGTATGGCGAAAACATGTTTATTTGAACTAAAGAACTAATTACGACAAAACTGCGAAACGAACGTTAGTGACCGCCCGGATAATATTTAAATCCCACAAATATTTTGTTATGATTAAAATCTTATTTTAATCAGGTTCGTGTTGAAAAATAAATTAAAACGCTTAAAAACGTTATTTTTCATGTTTAAGCGCGTACCGCGTGTTTCTACGCGACACAGTGCTTTTACTGCGAAACGCGGACAACGCAGCCAGTCTTGGCAACTGAAATTTATTTCAATAATATTTTGGCGAGTTTATTTTTATAGAATAATAAAAATAAATTGGAACGCCATAAATCGGGATTTAAACGCTAGATAAAATACCCGGTACATAATTAAACACTTTAACGGAACGGTGTTTAACCAGACAACCGGACACTACCCGGGACACTAAAATTTTGCCACACACATTGTTTTTCCTTTTCTGAGCTAGTTAGGGTCCCCGATGTTAGGATCGGAGGCTGACATGATTGTGCTCGTTTGTATAATTTTGACAGAACAATGAATATAAAGTGAGATTAAGTGCAGCAGAAATGAAAACAAACTTTGTGAACACAATCAAAAGAGAAAATAGTTTAGTAAACAGATGCATCTCATTAAGTTGAACGATTGAAATACAAAGCAAATGATTACAAGCATGCTTATAGAACTAAGCTCCCCCTCAGCCTGATACCCCAAAGTTGGTTGCACAAGATGAAAGGATTGGACTGAAGAAGAAGAATCCACTCAGTCAATCAAATGTAACAGTACAGGGTACTGTTCCATTTATAGGCAAACCAAACCACTGAAGCATCTCAGCTGACGTCACCATGATAGTGACATCTAACAAACTAATAACCTATAAACACTGTTCTAAACAAACTACTGATGTGTAACATCTGATTGTAAGTACAATATAAAACAAGAGATAACAACTGCTTCACATTCCACTGTTGTAGCCTGAGCACTGATGTTGAGCTTCAGTGCATTCTTCAAAGGTGATCAGTCTTTGAATGGGCAGTGCTTGTGTCTTCAGCAGTACTTAGGAAATAACAGTAGATAGAGCAACAGTGTTTGTCTTCAGCAGTCTTTAGAATCTCATCAGTGTTTGGTTCATCAGTTGTTATAGTGAGCAGTACTTAAGATCCATCAGCTGTTAGATAACCACTGTCAAGGGGAAAACCAAGTGTAAACAGCTGTTTATTATGAGTCCACTGTTGTAATCCAGTTTTGGCTTTTCATTATCTGTTCCTCTGGTAGGGTTCAATCCCAACAATCTCCCCCTGGAACAGATAATGCCAAAACCCTTCATTATTTTGGACCTTTATTCCTCATCAGAAGTTCCTTAGCTTGTTCTTTAAATTCTTCTTCAAAATTCTTGGCACTTATGTCATCTTCATCCCTTCACAATGTAAGTTCAAGGAGATCCTGCAAATCTTCAACACTAAGGCCTAGTGCTTCTTTCCTTGATATATACTTCATTTCGCCATTGGATCTGACCAAGGTCAATACGTGGGTCTTTTGATTAGACATCCACTTTAGTACTTTTAATCATAATGGGTTTCTTAGGAGAGATTTATTTGTTGATGAGTTTGGAGATGTTGGCCTTGTGAAAACTTGCAGACTTTCAGACATTCTTTGGAAGGCCATCTCAATGACATTGTTTGCTGCAGCTATGTCTTCTGCAGTCTGTCTTTTGATCAGCTCTTGCCTCTCAATGTCTGTCATGCCTGTCGAGGTGTTTTCTGAAGTATCTTCTTTTAGACCCATTTTCATGATGGTATCATTGAAGTACTCAGCTTCCCTTTTCTTTACCTCTTCTTCAGACAGTTGTTTTCCTTCTTCTTGGTTTGACACAAGAATTGGATTATCTGCTGATTTGAATAGTTTTTGGAGGTTATCAGTCTGCTGTTCAAGCTTCATCCTTAGTTCATGCTTCTTTGAAGTGCCTGAAACAGTTATCTTTCTTTTCTTCAGCCTTTCATAGGCTTCATCAGTCTGCTGTTTTGACCATTTTGATATGGCTTTAGCAGTATCCATTTTTGCATCCACCAACTCATGTTTCTTCTTTTTATATTCAGAAGTAAGATCAGCAATTAGCTTTTTATATTTGTTCCAATTTGGAGCTGTCTTCTTCTTGCTTGGATCACCTTTAATCCTTTCAATCCTGTTTGCTTCATGCTTTAGAGCAATTATTAGCCATTCTTCAAATTGGTTTTCTTCAGCTGGATAGAATTTTTCTTTCATGATATATGCAATAAGTTCTTTTCTCATCTCCTTTCTTTGATCTGTCTTTTCTTTGCTCAGAACTTGTGCATAATCTTTCATCAGCTTGACTTTTGTAAGTAAGAATTCCAATTTCTCAGAAATGGCTTCATCACCTTGATCTTTGCATTCGAGTTTAGCTCGAATCTTTGCTTGCCTTGCTTTCATTTCGAGATATTCATCCATGTCTTCTGGAACTATGAAGCCTACGAGAGAAGGAAATCTTCTTTTTGAAGGATCATCCTCAGTGTAAAATTGTTTCATCTCATTTTTACAGCATCTAGTTCCAGTGGATATTTTGCAGCAACAGGATCATATTTTTCATCAGTGGCTTGAGTTGTTTCTCTTTTTCTTTTGTAAAGCTTTGTGGGTGAAATGGATTTTGCTTGTGACATAGGAATGGTGAGAGCAGTGGTAGATGATTGACTAATAGTTGTTGAAACAACTGGTGTTTCAACCGCTATTGTCATTACAACTACTGATGTATCAACAGATGTCTTCTGCTTTTGAGCAGGGGTTGTGATGGCAGTTGTTTGAGTGGTGATGAGTGGTTGACTAACAGTAGTTGGGACAACTGGTGTTTCAACTACTGTTGCCATTACAGCAGATGTTGTAACATCTGCTGTCTTCTGCTTTTTGGCAGGAGGTGATGGTGGGGTGGCTGTTTTTGATGGTGATGATGGTTTTGGTGCTGTAGACACAGATGATGGTGGAGCAGTAGTTGTGGTGGTGTGTGTTGATGTGGTGTGTGTTGATACTGCAGTTTTGGTTTGGCTATTTTCTGGCTCAACGTGTATTCCATCATCAATTCCCTTTTTCTTCCACTTGATCTTCTCCCCCTTTTTGGCATTATCTGGGAAAGGTTTATTCATGAAGTGAATAGTGGAGGGAACTTTTCCAGAGGCACTCTGAATGTGAGCCTTTATATACTTGATATCTGCCTGAGTATCTTTGAACCTTGATTCTACCATATTTGTCAGCTTTTGAACATGTATAGCATGCTGCTGATCTGCCATCTGCTTTTGTCTTTCCAGCAGTGGTGGAACATGTTCCATAACTCATTTGCAACAGGTGCCTGTTGAGCAGGTGCTTGAGCTAGAGCAGCAGTGGATTGGGCTTTCTGAGCTTTTAGTAGCTGCTGCACCATATCCTTTATTTCAGCAGCTGAGGTTTCCAGGTTTTCAACCCTGCCCGTCAATTCCTGATATTTTGAATCATCACCTGATTTAACAGGATCATCTGAATCCCCACCAGCAGTGGTTTTACCAATGTATGACTTAGGAACTGAGTCACAAAATTCATTCATTGATGCCCCTTGTTCTTAGTACTGGGGACTTCTTTCTTCAGCACTTATTAACCTTGTAATGGTGCCAGTGGGCATAACAACCTCACTGGTGGTTCTCAGAGGTGCTATTGAAGAAATTGCCTTCAAGGGAGTCTTATGAATGTAACCACTGTCCAAATGTAAACCAGTGGGTTCAACATTTGTAGTGGCTGCTCCACTTGAACTACTGACAGGAGATACTTGTAACTCCTGCAGTGTAACCTCCTCAGTTGTTGCTGGGATAACAGAGATATCAACATCAGACCTAGTCACTTGTGGGAGTATACTCTCGGTGATAGGTGTTTGAGAGGAACTGGTTTGTGTCTGAGTAATACCAGTTGTATGCAACAAGGATATCATGGATTGTGGGAATGTGGGGGGTGAGGGTAAAGGGGTTGAAAGAGACATGTCCTTGGGATTAGGACTGTGGAAGATGGATCCGAGTGGGTCCAGAGCTTCATATTGTGGGGTCCCTGTGTTTACAACCTGATCCTTTTGTGAGGATGCAGGAGGAGTTTGAGGCAAGGGTTGAGATCTTTCTTCCATCTGCTGTGAGGAAGTAGCAGCAGTGGTTATTGGTGACTTTTGTGCTGTCACTGGCATTAACTCTGGGATCTCATCTTCCAGAGGTGCCTTTGTTTTGGGTTTGGTGGGCTTTCTGGATATTTTCTTTTTGGTCTTTTTAGTGGTGGCAGGTGTGGGTTTCAAAACAGTGGGTGTGCTGCTTTGATCACCTGGAGCAGTGGGCTCAGCAGCAGATACCTGAGGAGCAGTTTCATTTGCTAAATTCTGCTCAGGCACCTCTGCTTTTGTTTTTATTGGTGCCAACATTCTAGAGAATGTTTCTAGCGTTAAACAGTTTATTTTAAAAGGACCACCTTGTTTGGGCAATTCTGCATCTTCCTTTACAAATTTTTGTTCAAAATAGTAGTTTAAAAATCTTGGAAAGAGCAGAAATGCTTTACTATCAACGTTTTTCACCAAATTATCAAATATTTCCTGGGAATAATTAAAATTTTCATTGTTTAAAATTGCATACCCCAGGCATTGAAGTTTTGATGGTATTTCATTAAAAGACGTTGTTTTATTAGAAACACACATCAGTAGAGTGTGAAACAAAAATCTGGGTGCAGAAGGGAAATAGCCTTTTTGTAAGGTATCCCTTTTTGGTTGCTCTGCATAGCCCCTGTTCATGAAATCCTTTTTCAACTCGGCTTTAGAAAATGAGGTTTTACCTTTCAAATCATCGAGTTTGAAGACTTCTGAAATGGATTGTGGAGTGATTTGGATCTTTTTACCCTGTATCAAGGAGTTGATGGCTATGACAGTTTCTCCTTGTTTTTCAAGGGTAGCCTTGTTCCAGAACTCTCTCTGGGTTTGTAGATAAATGGGAGCGTCTGTTGTTATCAAAGTTTTATACTTTAATGGAGACATGATGTCGATGATGGAGTCGAAGGAGTTGTTGGTTGTGGGCTTTGTGAGTATGCCCACATAGTTGTGAGGGGATTTGTAACGAATCTCTGTGGTCTCAGTGGCCATTTGAGTGGCGTCAATGGGAGCGGATGAAGAAGATGACTTTGATTTTGACTTCGATTTTGGTTTCGTCATTTTTGATGAGGAAGATCGAAGAATGTTTTGGAGTTATGAGAGGGAAACTGCTTTGTAAATAGAATGTTTGGAATTCAATTCGACAGTGAAACCTGACGTGATGTCGTGGTCACGCAAATTTAATCCCAATAACAACTATGTAGATAGTGGCAAGTGGGTATCGAACACAGGGAGTTTGTGGAAAATGTGCTATTTGAAGTGCTTCTCTAAGTTAACTAAATTAAACTAATTGCAAGAAAAATAAAATTCAAGAGTTGGTTTGATTTGTTTAGTTTTAAAAACTAAGATTAATTAACTAATTTGCAAAATGAAAATTTGGATGTAAACAATTGAGAGACAAATGACTATCTTGAGTTTCCGGTTTGGTTTGACGTCTGTGTTAATATTTCACTAGAAAGAACTACATAGACATAGTTCATGTATAATCAATTGCAGTGATGAAAGGGGACTAAGTACTCAGATTTCGAGAACGTGAGGTTATCACCCGATGATCAATCAACCCTTACCCAAACCTAACTATACCCATGATATCCCGATTGCCAACGGCACCAAGAACGTATGGTTTCTAATTAGTTCAACATAAGAATCAACAAGTTACTAACAATCAATCATACACCATAACAATCAATTCAAATAAAAAGCAATTGTTATTCTAGAAATATGAAATAAAAACACATAGTCTTACTCAAACCTTCAACACAAGATAGTCACCCAAATATCTAGCCACTCATGGCTTTAACTAACATAATGCAAGAAATGGAAGATATTGTTCACCAACAAAAACTAGACAAGAATTTAGTGAAAAGATAGTTCCAAGATGTGTTTCTTAGCTTCCAAGTGCTCTTCATATACCTCCCAACTCGTTCTAGCCAAGTAGTAACCGAAATTGCATGATTAGGCATCATAAATCTCCTTAAAATGGCCAATAAATGCGAATGTTACAAGATGGGATCAGTCGGAGCCGTAAGCTACGGCACCTGCCGTAGCTTACGGCGGTCAGCAAGGTGCACAAGTCAACTAGGAGCCGTAAGCTACGGCAGACCACCGTAGCTTACGGCAGTCAGTGTTCTTTACGCCAAGTTGCTCCTGTCTTACGGCGGGTCATTTTGGCATTGGATAGGGGCCGTAAGCTACGGCCTGGTGGCGTAGCTTACGGCGCTGAGCTTGCTTCTTTTCCATGACTTCTCCATCTTTCCATTCTTTCGCTCTTTTTAAGTCCCGCAACTTCTAGTATCCATCCGTGCCTCCTAAAACCCGCATCTTGCATATTTTAACACCTGCATCATCATCATCTTGTGATTACCTAATTCACGCAAATAACCGGATAAAATGTAGAATGTGCGTTATGTTAAGCCTTTTAAGGGTTGTCCTACGGACCACCCGTCACATCCCCACACTTACCCGTTGCTTGTCCCAAGCAACCACTTCAAAAACTATTTTCAACCATAAGCGACCAATCATGTGAACCAAACTAAAGTGCCGTCCTTTTACTAACTTTTTATCATACCACAAAACACACCCCTCACAAAAACTCTCGGTGACAAGAAAAATTAGCACGTTATGCTAAACCACTCTATGCGTATGTGTGTGTGTGCGACAATAAGCTTGTATGAAAATCAAGTTTCCTCCTAACCAATATCTTGCATGCTTTTGAATTAAAGGAACTTATGGGTTGTAATGGGGCTAGGTGCAAAGGTAGGAAAATGATGGAACATATATATAAGAGCTAATTTGATTTGACCCGGTTTTATTTCCAAAGCAAACGACTATGTACCAAAACATCATAAACTTCTAACTGCTATTGCACTAATGACTTCTTTTTGTATTTTTCTCATATTTTTTCTTTTCTTTTTTTTTTCTTTTTTTTTTTATAACACATAAAACTCAACAATATATACAAAGACATCACAATCACAACTAAATTCCTAAACCGGGTCATCTCAATAGGGTATAATTTATGTAGGAAGTAGGCTTTGGGTTTCAATCGAATGGCTTAAGGCTCAAATATAGCTTTCTATGGACCAAACCCCCACCCCGCACAATACCAAGCTCATATATGTAACGTATGAGGTCCAACCCACCAATTCCCGCACTCTCACACATCTAGACGAGGCATCCTAAAAGTCTCTTATCATCTTCAAAAGCATGCCAACTCTAGGATTTAACAAGCATTCACACACAAGTTCTATTTACACACTACACACACCGCCACTCAAGCAAAGAATTAACTCTCATATGTGGTTCAATTCTCACCAAGAAAAAGCTAAGAACGGGTGTCGGTGTGTTAAATGGTACAATATCAAGTTTTCAAATTTTTACACGTTTCGCTTGGATTTGCAAATTTTTACACGTTTCCCCGGCAACGGCGCCAAAATTTGACGTGATGTCGTGGTCACGCAAATTTAATCCCAATAACAACTATGTAGATAGTGGCAAGTGGGTATCGAACACAGGGAGTTTGTGGAAAATGTGCTATTTGAAGTGCTTCTCTAAGTTAACTAAATTAAACTAATTGCAAGAAAAATAAAATTCAAGAGTTGGTTTGATTTGTTTAGTTTTAAAAACTAAGATTAATTAACTAATTTGCAAAATGAAAATTTGGATGTAAACAATTGAGAGACAAATGACTATCTTGAGTTTCCGGTTTGGTTTGACGTCTGTGTTAATATTTCACTAGAAAGAACTACATAGACATAGTTCATGTATAATCAATTGCAGTGATGAAAGGGGACTAAGTACTCAGATTTCGAGAACGTGAGGTTATCACCCGATGATCAATCAACCCTTACCCAAACCTAACTATACCCATGATATCCCGATTGCCAACGGCACCAAGAACGTATGGTTTCTAATTAGTTCAACATAAGAATCAACAAGTTACTAACAATCAATCATACACCATAACAATCAATTCAAATAAAAAGCAATTGTTATTCTAGAAATATGAAATAAAAACACATAGTCTTACTCAAACCTTCAACACAAGATAGTCACCCAAATATCTAGCTACTCATGGCTTTAACTAACATAATGCAAGAAATGGAAGATATTGTTCACCAACAAAAACTAGACAAGAATTTAGTGAAAAGATAGTTCCAAGATGTGTTTCTTAGCTTCCAAGTGCTCTTCATATACCTCCCAACTCGTTCTAGCCAAGTAGTAACCGAAATTGCATGATTAGGCATCATAAATCTCCTTAAAATGGCCAATAAATGCGAATGTTACAAGATGGGATCAGTCGGAGCCGTAAGCTACGGCACCTGCCGTAGCTTACGGCGGTCAGCAAGGTGCACAAGTCAACTAGGAGCCGTAAGCTACGGCAGACCACCGTAGCTTACGGCAGTCAGTGTTCTTTACGCCAAGTTGCTCCTGTCTTACGGCGGGTCATTTTGGCATTGGATAGGGGCCGTAAGCTACGGCCTGGTGGCGTAGCTTA
The DNA here is from genome assembly GCF_002127325.2 of Helianthus annuus. Taxonomy (NCBI): domain Eukaryota; kingdom Viridiplantae; phylum Streptophyta; class Magnoliopsida; order Asterales; family Asteraceae; genus Helianthus; species Helianthus annuus. The sequence goes on along the minus strand of NC_035448.2, from coordinate 197,136,081 downwards.
CGGCGCTGAGCTTGCTTCTTTTCCATGACTTCTCCATCTTTCCATTCTTTCGCTCTTTTTAAGTCCCGCAACTTCTAGTATCCATCCGTGCCTCCTAAAACCCGCATCTTGCATATTTTAACACCTGCATCATCATCATCTTGTGATTACCTAATTCACGCAAATAACCGGATAAAATGTAGAATGTGCGTTATGTTAAGCCTTTTAAGGGTTGTCCTACGGACCACCCGTCAAAACCCTGTTTGGGGTTTTGATCAGGGTTTTATTCAGGAAAAAGGAAATACTGACGTGGCAGCGGTTGTAATGATCTGACGGCTAAAAACTGACCACGTGCCAACCCCTGATGAAGGAGTAAATAATGGAGGACAGTTGTTTTGGGGGCCACTGATGAAACAAATATCAGTGGTTACAACGGTAATAAATGAAGCAGTGGGTGATTTTTACCATTAGTGGATGCTTTTACTGCATCAGTGGATAGCATATCAGTGGATAGCATATCAGTGGATACAACATTGATTTTGAACATCAGTGCTTATCAAAGGAAATGAGAACAGGGGTTGACTATCAGCAGTGGACAGCCATTAGAGAGCAGATGTTGAGGCACGACAGCAGTTAAGGGGAGAACAGTGGTAGAAAAATGAAGACCATTAGTACAACAACTGCTAGTGCATCAATGTTTTAACTTTTGACAAGTAATGTTAGCATCTGCTTGCTCAAATGTAGGAATTGATTTTGTCTTGTGTAAACACAATATCATGTCCAACATCTGTTTAGCTTTAGAAATGCTATGCTTAACAAAATACATTCTAGATGTAGATTGTCAAGCTTAAATTTCCAGCAGTTATCTCAGAAATCTTTATTCAAGGTTTTGCCACATGTTCATTATTCCAGACACTGGTTTAGCATTCCAGATGATAAAACCTTCTTTACTAAGGCAACTCATTTTGTGTCTAATTATTTGAACTAGAACATGAGTGTCTCAGAAGTTTAAATTCAATTTAGCAATCAATTTTTGATCTGTGATAAACAAATTTGATCTTAATATGACCTTGATATGTGCACCATTTCCTTTTGATCAGTTTTTGGAAAACTAATTTCACACAAAAATAAGGAAATTACATCCTGACTAGAGATGAACTTTTTACTATAAAAAATGAGTAAAAGTACAAAATATATTATATATATAAAAAATAATATATCTGGTTTTATTCAGAGAAAAACTTTTGTAGAAATTTTGAAAATGACATCAGAAGGATCTTGTAACTTTCCAAATAAGCTCATGATCATATCATTCTTAAGTTATTTTGACCACTGTTTAAGATCATTTTCTTGTCAATTGATTGTAAATTCTTCTTTTAAGATCAATCACTGGAGATGCCCTTGTTACCTGAACAATTCCTGTATATACACAGCTGCAGGATGACCATTGTTTTCCCAACTTTGACCTCATAAGTGTTTTATACTTATACTCTTTTTCTTTTGGCTTCAAAAGTTTTGAGATAAGCACACTTTTGAGTTTTGTTCATTTTCTTCTTCCCTTCTTACCCATCCCATTCATAAGTAACAAAATACTTACTGGGAGGTTTTTATGAAAGAATCCTCAATCCAAAATCATTTTCAACAATGTTTTGAGAGATCTGGCCATATTTGTGCATGTTTTATTACCAGTTCTCACATTACGTATGATTTGGACTGTTTTGACCCCAGATTTTCTTCATGTGTTTTGACAGTGTTGATTTGGTCCTTCTGAAGATTCTCAACCTGCCTTTTAACACATAAGATTTCATGACTGAAGTTTTATTTCCCTCTTTCTAAGTTAGCAAAACGCTAATGTTTACTATGAACATAGGTTTTGTTAATCTAAGGTTCATACTTTAGCATAAAACATGATAAAATCATCACAAATTCCATAACAACATTTGAAATCAATTTTGAATGAAGATAATCATATCATAGTTACCAGATAAGCTTCTAGATCTGGAGACTATGAATGATTTGTGCATGATATCACTAGTTGTTTGAGATTTGTGAATCTTATGACATCTTGGTTGTTTTACAGAGTATCTGATTCATCATTTTGAACATGATTTCTCATTGCTCTGTTTTCAACATAATACAACCAACCTTAGTTATCAATGAATTTTGAGCCGAACTGTTATGTCAAATTGATTGTTAGATCGATTTTGACTGTCCAGGCTCTGATACCAATTGTTAGGATCAGAGGCTGACATGATTGTGCTCGTTTGTATAATTTTGACAGAATAATGAATATAAAGTGAGATTAAGTGCAGCGGAAATGAAAACAAACTTTGTGAACATAATCAAAAGAGAAAATAGTTTAGTAAACAGATGCATCTCATTAAGTTGAATGATTGAAATACAAAGCAAATGATTACAAGCATGCTTACAGAACTAAGCTCCCCCTCAGCCTGATACCCCAAGGTTGGTTGCACAAGATGAAAGGATTGGACTGAAGAAGAAGAATCCACTCAGTCAATCAAATGTAACAGTACAGGGTACTGTTCCATTTATAGGCAAACCAAACCACTGAAGCATCTCAGCTGACGTCACCATGATAGTGACATCTAACAAACTAACAACCTATAAACACTGTTCTAAACAAACTACTGATGTGTAACATCTGATTGTAAGTACAATATAAAACAAGAGATAACAACTGCATCACGTTCCACTGTTGTAGCCTGAGCACTGATGTTGAGCTTCAGTGCATTCTTCAAAGGTGATCAGTCTTTGAATGGGCAGTGCTTGTGTCTTCAGTAGTACTTAGGAAATAGCAGTAGATAAAGCAACAGTGTTTGTCTTCAGCAGTCTTTAGAATCTCATCAGTGTTTGGTTCATCAGTTATTATAGTGAGCAGTACTTAAGATCCATCAGCTGTTAGATAACCACTGTCAAGGGGAAAACCAAGTGTAAACAGCTGTTTATTATGAGTCCACTGTTGTGATCTGGTTTTGGCTTTTCATTATCTGTTCCTCTGGTAAGGTTCAATCCCAACACCCGAACACCCTAACACCCGTTATAAATTATAACACACAAATAACCTATCATAACTCCTAACTTAACATAACTAAACACTAACCATGTCATTGAAATTGAACCATGAACCCCCCCCCCCTAACCAAACGGTCACCACAAGGGTGACACACCTTTGTCCTTGTTGATTATTTTAATCCTTGTGTCTAGTATCTAGTAAACATAAGACATGTTGGATAAAGATGAATTTTGGTCTATAAATACACACAAGGGTCCATCATCTTCATTCACAAACCACACTTCAAAAACTTTGCCTTCTCTCCCTCCTCTCTTCTCTATTCGGCAGCCATCACCCCACCATTATACACCCACCTTCAAGCTTCTTGCAAGCAAACCATACATACACAAAGGTGCAAGAAGGTCAACAACGAATCTTGGTGTGTTCGGAAGTCGAAGGACCGCCCTCGTTTTCTTTTATCCACCACTTTTCTACACTCGAACTCTCCTAGCCTTGTGCTAGTGGTAAGCAAGTTTGCATGTGTAAGTATTAAAAGGTTGTCAACCTATTGGGTTATTAGGTCCAATAGAATTGATACATAAGAGGTCTAATAAGTCTTTGTGTCAGCCCACTATAAGAATCGGCCCAATCAGGTGAAAGAGTTGACAACACACTTAATTGTTCACGTGATATTGAAGTTTTTTTTAAACAATTTCGGCACAATAGTTCTTAATACTTGAATTGTTTGAAGTTTGGAAATTTTGTGATTTTTTTTAGGTGGCTTGTTACTTGATCAGTTCACACAAAGTGAACTCTGTTTTACATGGTTTGAATTTGATCCCAGTTCACAAGAGGTGGTTCAGTCCCAGGTCGTGTGGTTTTGTCAGGTTGTTTGAATTTGATCCGGGTCATAGCACTTCGTACGGTTTGACAACTTAAATCTTAGTTCGCATCAAGTTCAGTACGCACAGTGTGTCAACCTTCAGTCCGCACAGTGTGTCAACCTTCAGTCTGCACAGTCTGTCAACCTTCAGTCCACACAGAATATTCACCAGTTCGAGTATTATTTTGATTCAGCTATTTGATAAGTGTTTAAACTGATAAGTGTTTGTTGGTTTTGTTGATTCAAGGTAATTCAAGGTTTGCATCATGGCTGAAGAATTTTACAACACGTTTTTCAACGCCTTCACATCCGATTCTTCCGAAACAACAACTGTTACACCGAAGACCATCACGAAAGCCATCAATGAGAACATCAAGCATGATAACTTCTACGGAACACACTCAAAGCCACCAACTCTAGAGAGCATTGAGGATTATACCTGGTGGAAAGAACGTTTTCTCAACTGGGCGAAAGCGTATGCTCATGAAAGCTGGTTTTGTTTAGAGTTTGGATATGAACGGCCAAAAGATGATAAAGGCGAAGAACTACCATTCAAGAGATTTACCAGAGGAGATAAATCTGAGTTTGCTTCCGAACAGAGAATGATTGCATTGATCCAGTCAGCAATCAGAAATGATATCTTTGCGTTGCTGAATCATGATGGGTCATCTAAATCAGTTTGGGAAGCTTTACGTGTTAAAGCTGAGGGGGGTAAACAGATAAAAAAGAACAAAATTGCTTTACTTAAAAAAGAATTTGATCTGTTTGATAGTTTAAAAGGAGAGTCGGTGAGGCAAATGATAGAAAGATTTTGTCATCTTAAAATTGAACTTGAGAGATTTGAGATAATGAAAACAAGAGAGGAACTTATCGATAAAGTGATTGAAGCGTTACCACGAGCTGATCAGTGGCAAACGTTTGTGTTTATTTTGAAAAATGATGCTTTATATTATACGATTTCTCTTGATGTATTGTTTGAAAAGATAGAGAGTCATGATCTGGAGCTACAAAAGCAAAGCAAGATGACTGGTTCTTCACATCAACAGAATGTAGGCTTGTACTACAAAGGCAATGTACCTTCGGAGAAAGGTGTTGGTTCACCAAAGACAACATTCAGTGGTGAAAAGATGAAAGAACCACCAACAACTTCAACAAGTCATCATTCTGGATACCATTCATCTTCAAAATCAAATTCTGATGAAACTGAAGAGATTTTGTGCAACATTGCTCTTAAACTGAAGAATTCCCCTGCAATGAGCATCAATGCAGCAAAGCAGCAAATGAGTTTCCTTGCATCTGTTCTGGAATCATATGAAGGTCTTGTAGCTGGCAAAATTGGAAACTCGGAGTTGACCAAAGAAGACTACGACCAAATTGATCCGGAAGAGATGGAACTCATAGATATTCGCTGGTGTTTAGCAAGCTGTATTCGCAGAGCTCAACGATACATGGAGATTACCGGGAAACAATCTCTTGGTGGTCCGTCAACGAAGCTTGGATTCGATAAATCCAAAGTGACCTGCTTTAGATGTAAGCAAAAGGGTCATTTCAAAAGAGAATGCAGAAATTCTGAAGTTGCTGAAGTAAATGAACGTCCTTTCAACGATGATTACTACCGAAAGGCGATTTATCACCGTAGCAAAGAAGAGCCGAAAATGATTGAAAATACTCCAAAAGAAAAGTCAAGAGCATATGCAGTAATTCATGACGATGAGGGTTTTGACTGGAGCACAATTCTTCCAGATGAAGATCGTCCTGTAACAGCTCATGGCAGAAAAGCATCAAAGGCCCAGCATCATGTTCTTGTTGCTGAAATTCATGAAGAAAACAAAAAAGAAAATGTTGGTGCTGAAATCAAAGAGAAAACTCGAGAAGAAATTTTGAGTGAGAAGACTTACAGAGAAAGAAACGTGGTCTACAACAGAATGGATGACATGCAGGAAGAGTATGAAAGTGTTGTCAGCAACAGAAGATGGGATAAGAAGAGATAGTGTTACTACAACAGAGAAGGAGAACCGGTCGTTCAAATGAAAGACATAATTTTTGATGATGTTCTTCTCGTAGTCCCGTTGAGAGCCGAATATGATCGAAATGTGATGAAAGATGAGACATATGCTAAAAGGCTTGAAAAGGAGATCAGATATGCCATGACATCATGTCTGAGAAAAAGGGATGAAGAAAGAATGAAGAAGAATGTTGAAGAAATGGTGAACAATCTAAAGAAAGTTGCTGAAGAAGTTAAAGCTGAAAATGCTGAAGTTGAGGCTGTGAAAGAAATCAAAGTTGTAAATGTTGAAGAAGTGAAAGAAAAAGTTGAGGCGAATGAAGAAGTGGAAAAAGCTGTTACTGAAGAACAACAGATTGAAGAAGAGGTGAGGAAAGAAGAAGAAGAAGTAAAGAATGAAGAATTGGAAGCTGGTGATGCTGGTGATGAAGTCAGGGTTGAAGAAAAGCTGAATGATGCTGATCAGAAGCAAACCGAGACAACTGCAACAAACACCAAAGTGCCAATCACTAAGGTACATTCTGATTCTGAAGTCTTAAAACCAACTGAACAGTGCAAGAAATGCATGGAATCGTGCAGAGCTTGTACTGAAAAAGATGAGCAATTCAAAACAAGAGATCTTGAATTCACAAAAATTGAAAACATTTTCAAAGAAAAATGCTGTAACACCTCGAATTTTTGCGTCCAATAATGTGTTAACACGTGTCATTTGATTACACGTGGCATTTATATTAAATAAAGGACAAATTTTGACAAACCTTGAAAGTATATAAATTCGAGGGTTATAAATGTCAACAAGGGTAAATATACTGTATGGTAACCCTAAATAATGCTTGAACCTTCAAACGAATAAATCATAGATCGTACAGAAGCGAAACGCGAAAGAAAGTGAGAGATTACAAGCTACAGGGGTTAACCGTGTCAACATGTTTAATTATACCTCTGAGTGACCCTTTGACGTTCCCAAGGCTTTGTAACGGTATTGTACACTCACTAAAATATAATATATAAACTTCGCGAAGTTTCGTTATGAAACGAGAAAGTTACGATCGAATTCGTAGGAGAAGGGTTAAAAGCGTCAATAATGAAAGTTAAGGCTTTCTGAATAATTAATAAACTAACCGGGGACTTAACAACGCGGGTAAATAACACGAGGTCCTTAGTTGTAATTAACCGAGGGCCAAACCGCAAAGTTACCCCTTCAAACCCGAAAGGTCAGGTTAATCATTACGAAAGATTTCGTTATTAATTACCAGGATTTCGTAATGATTATAAAAGATTTTAAAAACTTGAAAATCCAACCTCTCGCGACCCGCATTAAGTTTCGGGTTAAGTTGAGGCGGGCCGCGAGCCACCTCTTTTACTCGCCTGATATTTAAACCTCAGGCGACCCGCATTAAACATGCATGGAACTCCCATGCGGGCCGCGTGGGACGCCCAGATGCAGAAACTTTGTATTTTCTTGCCTTTTGAGCTTGTGAACGATCAAATCTCTAATAAATGAGGCATGGGCGCCCCCTACTCGACCCATAACACTTAGGGACACCTGCCCATCATCCATACTCACTTGTAGAATGAGTTGTGATGATCTAAAGGCCTTTTGAACACTATAAATAGCCACATTGTGAGCATATGTTCACCACACCTCAAACACACTTATCTGATCATTCCAAGAGCTCTAAAGTGTTCCTCTGTGTTCTTAAGTCTTGCCTTAAACTTCTGTAAGTGGTCTAACCCTTTGTGGTTTCATATTTCCATAGTTATAGCTTGAAAGTCAATCCGTCGTAACTATCGGTTGACTTTGCGATAACTCACAGATGGTTCAGTCTTATGACGAATCAAAGATAGTTATGAGTTGGTATTTATGTGGGTAACAAACCCCTAAAAGGGTTCCCTCTGATCACCACTCTAACTATGTCAAATATCGAGTCAAACTCGCACTTAAAAAGTCAACAGAAAGTCATTTTGCCGTTTTCTACATAATCTGTAATGTATACGTTATGAAACCTGTTTTGATGATCATAAAACATGATATTAAGAATATAAACTTGTTTACGCTCGTTTGAATCGACCATTTGCTATATTGACCCGGTTCGGAGCCGAAGGTCGCAAAAGTTTGACTTTTGCATTGACTTCAGTTCTGACCCGTTTTAGTGAGGTATAGATATACCTTAGGACTCTCTTAGGACCAGGTTACATGATGGTATAAACCTCTGTGATCGGTTCATGAGTTATCCGAGTCTTTTGCGCATTTCCGTTAATCGCCTAAAAGTTGACCGTAACGCCATTTTGAAAATAAAACGAGTATTTCGGACACGTGAACGGACCAGAACCTTGCTTATTAAATTATAAGCATGTCCTTAAAGTTTCACGTCAATCCGAGGTCTAGAATGAGAGTTATGCTAAATAGCGCAATTAAAGTAAACTTTTGTAATAAACGGCGCAATTAGCATAACACCTATCTAAACCAAGATTTCGTCACCAAAACTTTTACCCACTGTTATAAAATAATATTTTGAGAATTTTAGAGATTTTTAATAATTTTTACCTTGCTCATAACCTGCGGTTATGGCTACGGTTCGGTAAATACCGAATATGCCCTTTTTGGCCAAAACATGAGTTCTACAAGGTCTTTTGACCCGATTCCAGTTGCTACTGATTTTAAATAATAAATAAAGTATTTTAGACTTTATAAACTGTTCGGGAAACTCAGATTTCCTGTAGAACTCGAAAAGCCCTTTTAAAGTCTTTAAAATGACCGAAAAACCCCTACGGGGCGTAATATTAACTTAAACTCGTTACGGGCATCACGGAAGGTATCCTACTGATACCACAACCTCTTTAAGGCATATTGACTTAGGAAATAAGCGTAAGACTCTCATGGTTAACCGTTTCGCCTATTGCGCGCACGGTTCGGCTTATGAAACTAGTTTTCATAATTTAGCCGATACGGGTCAAATTATATTATTTGAACCCCAAGATCCAGAGTGTGAACCATAAACCCATATAAAACAAGTCTCTAAACTTGTTGGGTCAGCATCACACTCCATTCTCGGTTTTCGCCTTTTCGCGCGATTAAACCATATTTATATTCTGGAACCAACCGGTCTAGGCTACGGCCAAATATAAAGACCCGTTAGGATTCTAAGAGGTTAATTAAAACCTTCGTTCCAGATTAGGAGCCCAGTAAAAGCTATCGGTGATTTAATCGAACTAAGGAATAATACTTGCAAAGGTAAATACTTTAACTTATTTCCCCTATATGGGCTTGGGTTACGGTATGTTAATACCGCTTGATTGAGCATTATATTTTTCCATCGCTTAGGTGGTTAGTTAGATAATATGATCGGCTCATTTAAACAGTTTTGTTTCTTTAAAGCCTTTGGGGGGTTTAATGACCGTTGTCCCGGATATCCTTGGCATCATTTTACGAAATGGCCACGACCATCGACATCCCGGTGTAGGCGTACACCCGGTATATATTGTCGACATTAAATTAAAAGACGTAGCCGTTGGTTTTTATACTACGGTTTTACGCAATGTGGTGTGTCTATAAATCTTTAACCCGGCACGACCCGGGCTACTGAACGCATAAAAGAACATGTAAAACGTTCACAAGATTATTATAATTTTCCCAAGTTATAAAAGAGTTTGTGCCTTGTGCATTCAAATCAATTTTAATAAACATTTTCAAATGTGTCAGTTGAATGTATTTACCAGTGTAAACTGACGTACTTTCCCCAAAAAGATTAAGTGCAGGTACTATACGAAATTGGCTGGTATAAGCTTCCTAAGCATCACGAATAGTCTCGCAAACTCGATGCCGTATCTGAATGAACAATATTTTATTATTATTTTGATCCGCTGTGGATATATTCGACTTCTGTAATACATTTGATATTACAACCAGAGGTTGAAGTATATATTTATCTTTAAGCTTCCGTTGTGCATTTATATAATTGTGTGGTTTGACTATATTGTTGCCAACATCGTCACGGTAATCCCCCACCAGGCCCACCGGTGAGACACGTGGAAATCGGGGTGTGACAGGTTGGTATCAGAGCCAACATTGAGTGAATTAAACACTATCCTATTGTGTTTAATCTCAATGACACAATTGCACATACTTGAGTCTAGACAAGAACTTAGGACAAATTCGAATTGTTATTCCAATTTTGTCTTTTTCTTTTATTATTGGTATTTGAAGTTTTATAAAGCAAGAAACATGCCGCCAGTGATATTCCGAGGAAGAGGAAGGGGAAGAAGAGGCAGAGGAGATATCGTGACGCATCACGATCACGAAACTGGACCGTCAGGTACAAGACCTCCTTCGATGACAAGGAGCGAAGAACCACAACGGCGCAGAGATCTTTACGAACCCGCGAGGCATTCCACCTTGCACAGCTCGACGCCATCATACCGGCACTCCTTTGGGCCAAACTCAGAAAATGATCCCAACAACCCACAACCTTCCTTCATACCTCTACAACATTCGGTATCGCACCGAAATTACGACGACCCTACTCCATACTTCATAGGTCAGTTTAATCCGGCTGACTACATACAGGAACCTTCAGGCTTTGTTCCATTAGGGCCACAAGATCACTTCTCCGAAGACCATATGGATGAAGATACTGATCCAACTGAACCTGCTCGTGGTACGCCCACGCATCCGATAGAAGTCTCTGATGGGTCATCCTTCCATGGCACACCCTATTAGGGACCAGACAGTTTCCAAGTGTTGTTTGACCGACATGAGTGGTACTACACGCCACCTGAACAGACATCACAACAACCGCGACATCCACAGGATCCCTCTGAGGATTCACGCTTTAAGGCAGTTACGCCACCACCTCCACCACCGGCGCAACCAGTAATACCTGATCCGCCAAGGCGAAGGAGGACAAATGCTCGTATGTCCACACGAGGAGGAGGGGGTATACACTTCAGCACTCCTCGACACTCTAGTAGTAGCCACTATCCGCCACTACAAGAAGAAGGACCTTCAAGTCCTATACAGGAGGCGAACTCCGCACTAGCTGCAGCAAATTCGCCACCATTTGGGTATGACCAACCCATACCTGCTTACACGGGTCCAACGGCTTACAACCCGTTCGAACCGTCACAAGCACAATACAACTACAATTATGAACGCGACCCATATGTGGTGTCGGCTAGATATAATGCGCGCTACCCTGACGGAGCTCACGGGAACATGGGAGCAGTGGACTACTCAGCTCATGGGTATCCAATACCTCCCAGACCTCCAGTTCCGCAACAAGCGCCACAACCACGTTTCTCTCCTCCTGAACAGGAAGAAATACTCCATCGACTAGATCGTGTGGAGAGAGAGTTCGAGGAAGAGAAGAAAAGCCACCGAGGATTTCTCAAAGGCTTGGCGAACCTACTAAAGGGCAAAAAGAAGAAACGTGACCACTAGCCCTTAATAGTCATACTAATGTAATTTCTACTTTGAAATAAGTCCCTGCGTGGACACTTATCGTATTTCAGTCCCTACGTGGACTTATCTTTTAGTCCTTGCATGGACACCTATCTTATATCAGTCCCTGCGTGGACTTGTCACTTATTTTAAACCTCTATGGAGGTATGTACTATTTGAAAGACCCGTTTAGGGCAATATGTGATTGTATTTGAGATTATGGAATGTATGTTATGAGTTTTGTTTTAATATGTATGAAATAAATCAAAACCAATCCTTTTAAATTGATCTGCCTAAATAAAGAATCTTACGAGTGAAACCTAGCCTGGTGTCTTTTAAGATCCGGTCAAGATGGTAGGACTTAATTAAAAGATTCAGATTCCTTGTTAACCGCTGCAAGCATGTTAACAACCATGGCAGATGTGATTCGTTAAAATCACGCGCGTCATTCTTATACAATAATCCTTTAAGGATTTCAAAGCCCAACTAAATGATTTATAAATCGTGGGTTAAATCACCTATGCAAGTGATCAATCGTATTAAAACATCCATTAGTGATGTAGTGCCTACGGGCCAATCTTATTAAAACATCCATTAGTGATGTAGTGCCTACGGGCCAATCTTATTAAAACATCCATTAGTGATGTAGTGCCTACGGGCCAATCTTATTAAAACATCCATTAGTGATGTAGTGCCTACGGGCCAATCTTATTAAAACATCCATTAGTGATGTAGTGCCTACGGGCCAACCATATTTAAACATCCATTAGAGGTGTAGTGCCTATGGGCCATAATAATTGTCTTATAAAGACAAAAGGCAGTGGTGGTCTATGACTCTCTGTCAGAAAGAGATAAAAGAACTACGGTTCAAATCTCTATGCCTTTGATTCTCTGAAATCTCGGCTAATGTTATAAAACATCCTCGTGATTAGGCTTTATGCCGCCAATATTATTGATATAGCTGAAATAGGATATATTCAAATCCTAATATCTAATGAAGTAATAAGTTAACCAAATATGGTCTCTGTTACCATGGTTGACAAATTGTCATAAAAGACAATTATATAATAATCTCCTGAATAAAAATTTTGTTATCTTCTGTAGCAGATTCAAGTTACAATGGCGGATCCCAATGGAGAGAACAGCCATACAAATGAAGATGACTACGACAATGCGCCAGTGCATCTGACAGGCGCACAGCTAAAGGCTCTGATTGACAATGCTGTTCAGGCAGCTCTTGATCGTCAATATACTGAGTCCCAAGGCAGAACCGTATCAAAACCACCCTCTAAACCAAAGACACACTCCAAACCACCCTCTCAACCCAAGAAAGATGACGACAAACACTCGTCCACTGAGAACAGCGTTCATCGCGATAGAGAATATACTGATGCATCAAATGCTAAGGGTTGCACCTACAAATACTTTGTATCTTGTAAGCCCCGGGAATTTACAGGGGAGAAAGGTGCTGTTGATTGTATCACCTGGCTAGATGAGATGGACACTATTGTGGACATCAGCGGGTGTGCAGAGAGGGATGTGGTGAAGTATGTGTCCCAGTCATTTAAGGGCGAGGCCCTGGCATGGTGGAGAGCGTTGGTGCAGGCATCAGGTAAGTCTGCCTTATACAAGATGACATGGGAGGAATTTATTGCTCTCATTAAGGAAAACTACAGCCCTTAGCATGAGGTTGAGAAGATCGAGGCTGACTTTGTGTCACTGGTAATGACGAACCTGGACTGCCAGGCTTATTTGACGAGCTTCAATACGATGTCTCGCCTGGTTCCGTACCTTGTGACACCAGAGTCTAGAAGAATCGCCCGTTTCATTGGGGGCTTGGAGCCTGCGATAAAGGCAAGTGTAAAGGCCTCCCGGCCGACGACCTTCAGGTCAGTTACTGACCTCTCCTTGTCTCTCACTTTAGACGCGGTCCGTCTGAGGACCCTAAGGAGCAAGGAGGCTGAGAAGAGGAAACGTGAGGATGATACCTCACGAAGATCTGGAAAGAAGCACCGTGGAAACGGTGACGGCAAGAAAGGGGCTGAGACGAAGAAGGATGGGCAAACCGGTGAAAGACCCAACTGCAAAATCTGCAAGAAACCACTCTGGGAAGTGCAGGTTTGCATCGAATTCACAGTCAAAACCAAAGACTCCTTCCTGTGGACTATGCAAGTCCAAGGATCATAAGACGGTGGATTGTAAGAAAATCAAGGACGCAACCTGCTTCAGTTGCAATGAAAAGGGGCATATCAAGAGCAACTGCCCTAAGAATGCCAGGAAACCGGAGGAGACAAAGAAGACTAATGCTAGAGTCTTCCGCATGGATGCAAAGGAGGCAGTACAGAACGACAATGTGCTTACATGTACTTTTCTCGTAAATAATATATTTGCAAGAGTACTTTTCGATTCTGGCGCTGATAAATCCTTTGTAGACCAGAAATTTTGCCAACTGTTAAATATGCAGATCAAAACCCTAGATATGAAATACGAGGTAGAGTTAGCAGACGGCACGATAGAAACCGTCTCCACCGTATTAGAGGGATGTGAAATATCCATTAAGAACCACTCTTTTCCTCTATCTCTACTTCCCTTCAAACTAGCGGGTTTCGACATAGTCCTAGGCATGGACTGGTTATCCCGTAATCAGGCCCAAATCATTTGCGGCAAGAGGCATATAGTGCTAAAGACTCCGAGTGGTGAATCGCTTACCATTCGAGGAGATACGCAGTACGGGTTACCCGAGGACGTATCTATGCTCAAAGCTTCTAGGTGTTTGAACAGAGGCTGCGTAATTTACATGGCTCAGGTGATAATAGAAGAACCTAAGCCGAAGATCGAGGATCTTCCTGTCATTTCTGAATATCCCGAGGTTTTTCCTGAAGAACTACCTGGTTTGCCACCAGATAGACAAGTAGAATTCAGAATAGACATCATTCCTGGAGCAGCTCCGATAGCAAGAGCACCTTACAGGCTAGCTCCAACGGAAATGAAAGAACTGAGGACCCAGTTGGATGAACTGCTGGCGAAAGGTTTTATCAGACCTAGTTCATCTCCCTGGGGAGCACCAGTCCTATTTGTAAAGAAGAAGGACGGATCGATGCGGTTGTGCATCGATTATCGAGAGCTAAACAAAGTTACCATAAAGAACAGATATCCTTTGCCAAGGATCGATGATCTGTTCGACCAGCTGCAAGGAGCAAGCTATTTCTCGAAGATCGACTTGAGGTCGGGCTATCATCAGCTAAGGGTCAGAGATGAGGATGTACATAAGACAGCATTTAGGACTCGCTATGGTCATTACGAGTTCCTAGTGATGCCTTTTGGGCTCACAAATGCACCGGCTGCGTTCATGGATCTCATGAATCGCGTCTGCAAGCCGTATTTGGACAAATTTGTCATAGTCTTCATCGACGATATCCTTATATATTCCAAGAACCAAGCTGACCACGAGAAGCACCTCCGTTGCATTCTCGAATTACTACAGCGTGAGAAACTCTACGCCAAATTCTCAAAATGTGAATTCTGGCTACGAGAGGTTCAGTTTTTAGGACACGTTGTGAGTGAGCGTGGTATCCAAGTGGATCCCGCTAAGGTAGAGGCGGTCATGAACTGGCAAGAGCCAAAGACGCCTACCGAAATCCGTAGTTTCCTGGGGTTAGCAGGATACTACAGGAGGTTTATCGAAAATTTTTCGAGGATTGTTGCGCCCTTGACTTCCCTGACCAAGAAGAAAGAAAAGTTTATTTGGGGCCCAAAGCAGCAAGAGTCCTTCGAAATACTGAAGCAAAAGCTAAGCAACGCACCTATGCTGACATTACCGGACGGTACAGATGAATTCGTAGTTTACTGCGATGCATCACACACGGGCATGGGATGTGTGCTTATGCAGAAAGGCAAGGTGATTGCCTATGCTTCAAGGCAATTAAAGGTGCACGAAAAGAATTATACCACCCACGACTTGGAGTTGGGTGCCGTTGTATTTGCACTGAAATTATGGAGGCATTACCTTTATGGTATTAAATTTGTGATTTATTCTGATCACAAAAGCCTCCAGCACCTGTTCAACCAGAAGGAGTTGAACATGAGGCAGCGCCGATGGATGGAAACCTTGAATGACTATGATTGCGAGATCAGGTACCATCCCGGCAAAGCGAATGTAGTCGCTGATGCCTTGAGCAGAAAAGAAAGGGTAAAACCTATTCGAATCAATGCCAAGAGCATTGAAGTCAAGAACAATTTGATTGAGAGGATATTAGCTGCACAGCGAGAGGCTGTGTTGGAAGCTAATTATCCTAATGAAAAGTTAGGAGTAACTGAGGAGCAGTTGACTCTTAGCAAGGATGGAATCCTTAGATTGAACGGACGTATATGGGTTCCAATTTATGGAGGACTACGAGATGTTATCCTCCAGGAAGCCCATAGTTCCAAATACTCAGTCCATCCTGGAGCAGACAAGATGTATCAAGATTTAAAGGCAAACTATTGGTGGATAGGCTTGAAAAAGTCTGTGGCCGCCCACGTAGCAAAGTGCTTGACTTGTGCTCAAGTCAAAGCCGAGCACCAAAAGCCGTCTGGCTTACTACAACAGCCTGAACTTCCCGAGTGGAAGTGGGAATGCGTAACTATGGACTTCATAACCAAGTTACCCAAAACCAGGAAAGGAAACGATACAATATGGGTCATAGTCGATAGGCTGACTAAATCAGCTCATTTTCTACCCATCAAGGAGACGTATAGCTCCGATATGTTAGCCCAACTTTATGTTGATAAGATTGTAGCCTTACACGGCATACCTGTGTCTATTATCTCCGACCGGGATACTAGATACACGTCTCATTTCTGGAAGAGTTTCCAGCAATCTTTGGGCACGCGTTTAAACTTTAGTACGGCTTACCATCCACAAACGCTAGAAGTGAGCGTACTATCCAAACGCTAGAAGACATGCTTCGTGCATGTGCGATCGATTTAGGCGGTAATTGGGATAAGAATCTACCCCTGATCGAATTCTCCTACAATAATAGCTACCACACCAGCATAAAGGCTGCGCCTTTCGAGGCATTATACGGTAGAAAATGTAGATCGCCTGTTTGTTGGGCGGAAGTGGGAGAGGTCCAATTATCGGGACCAGAGATAGTTTTCCAGACAACGGACAAGATTGTCCAGATTCGGGAACGTCTCAAGGCTGCCCGCGATAGGCAGAAAAACTACGCTGATCCAAAGCGTAAGGATTTTCACTTCGAAGTGGGTGAAAAGGTGTTGCTTAAAGTATCGCCCTGGAAAGGGGTGATGCGTTTCGGCAAGAAAGGCAAACTGAGTCCGAGATACATAGGACCTTTTGAGGTCATTGAACGTGTCGGATCAGTTGCCTATAAGTTGAACTTGCCTGAAGAGCTCAATGGAATTCACAACGTGTTCCACATCTGCAACCTCAAAAAGTGCTTCGCCGATGAATCATTGGTGATTCCACACACAGATGTGCATATAGATGAGAGCTTAAAGTTTGTAGAAAAACCTTTGTCGATTGAAGATCGACAGGTGAAAAAGCTTCGAAGAAAGCACGTACCGATTCTAAAAGTCAAATGGGATGCTCGTAGAGGTCCCGAATATACGTGGGAAGTCGAAGACACAATGAAAGAAAAGTACCCCTATTTATTTGAGTAAATCTCGGGTCGAGATTTATTTTAAGGGGGTGAGGATGTAACACCTCGAATTTTTGCGTCCAATAATGTGTTAACACGTGTCATTTGATTACACGTGGCATTTATATTAAATAAAGGACAAATTTTGACAAACCTTGAAAGTATATAAATTCGAGGGTTATAAATGTCAACAAGGGTAAATATACTGTATAGTAACCCTAAATAATGCTTGAACCTTCAAACGAATAAATCATAGATCGTACAGAAGCGAAACGCGAAAGAAAGTGAGAGATTACAAGCTACAGGGGTTAACCGTGTCAACATGTTTAATTATACCTCTGAGTGACCCTTTGACGTTCCCAAGGCTTTGTAACGGTGTTGTACACTCACTAAAATATAATATATAAACTTCGCGAAGTTTCGTTATGAAACGAGAAAGTTACGATCGAATTCGTAGGAGAAGGGTTAAAAGTGTCAATAATGAAAGTTAAGGCTTTCTGAATAATTAATAAACTAACCGGGGACTTAACAACGCGGGTAAATAACACGAGGTCCTTAGTTGTAATTAACCGAGGGCCAAACCGCAAAGTTACCCCTTCAAACCCGAAAGGTCAGGTTAATCATTACGAAAGATTTCGTTATTAATTACCAGGATTTCGTAATGATTATAAAAGATTTTAAAAACTTGAAAATCCAACCTCTCGCGACCCGCATTAAGTTTCGGGTTAAGTTGAGGCGGGCCGCGAGCCACCTCTTTTACTCGCCTGATATTTAAACCTCAGGCGACCCGCATTAAACATGCATGGAACTCCCATGCGGGCCGCGTGGGACGCCCAGATGCAGAAACTTTGTATTTTCTTGAGGCATGGGCGCCCCCTACTCGACCCATAACACTTAGGGACACCTGCCCATCATCCATACTCACTTGTAGAATGAGTTGTGATGATCTAAAGGCCTTTTGAACACTATAAATAGCCACATTGTGAGCATATGTTCACCACACCTCAAACACACTTATCTGATCATTCCAAGAGCTCTAAAGTGTTCCTCTGTGTTCTTAAGTCTTGCCTTAAACTTCTGTAAGTGGTCTAACCCTTTGTGGTTTCATATTTCCATAGTTATAGCTTGAAAGTCAATCCGTCGTAACTATCGGTTGACTTTGCGATAACTCACAGATGGTTCAGTCTTATGACGAATCAAAGATAGTTATGAGTTGGTATTTATGTGGGTAACAAACCCCTAAAAGGGTTCCCTCTGATCACCACTCTAACTATGTGAAATATCGAGTCAAACGCGCACTTAAAAAGTCAACAGAAAGTCATTTTGCCGTTTTCTACATAATCTGTAATGTATACGTTATGAAACCTGTTTTGATGATCATAAAACATGATATTAAGAATATAAACTTGTTTACGCTCGTTTGAATCGACCATTTGCTATATTGACCCGGTTCGGAGCCGAAGGTCGCAAAAGTTTGACTTTTGCATTGACTTCAGTTCTGACCCGTTTTAGTGAGGTATAGATATACCTTAGGACTCTCTTAGGACCAGGTTACATGATGGTATAAACCTCTGTGATCGGTTCATGAGTTATCCGAGTCTTTTGCGCATTTCCGTTAATCGCCTAAAAGTTGACCGTAACGCCATTTTGAAAATAAAACGAGTATTTCGGACACGTGAACGGACCAGAACCTTGCTTATTAAATTATAAGCATGTCCTTAAAGTTTCACGTCAATCCGAGGTCTAGAATGAGAGTTATGCTAAATAGCGCAATTAAAGTAAACTTTTGTAATAAACGGCGCAATTAGCATAACACCTATCTAAACCAAGATTTCGTCACCAAAACTTTTACCCACTGTTATAAAATAATATTTTGAGAATTTTAGAGATTTTTAATAATTTTTACCTTGCTCATAACCTGCGGTTATGGCTACGGTTCGGTAAATACCGAATATGCCCTTTTTGGCCAAAACATGAGTTCTACAAGGTCTTTTGACCCGATTCCAGTTGCTACTGATTTTAAATAATAAATAAAGTATTTTAGACTTTATAAACTGTTCGGGAAACTCAGATTTCCTGTAGAACTCGAAAAGCCCTTTTAAAGTCTTTAAAATGACCGAAAAACCCCTACGGGGCGTAATATTAACTTAAACTCGTTACGGGCATCACGGAAGGTATCCTACTGATACCACAACCTCTTTAAGGCATATTGACTTAGGAAATAAGCGTAAGACTCTCATGGTTAACCGTTTCGCCTATTGCGCGCACGGTTCGGCTTATGAAACTAGTTTTCATAATTTAGCCGATACGGGTCAAATTATATTATTTGAACCCCAAGATCCAGAGTGTGAACCATAAACCCATATAAAACAAGTCTCTGAACTTGTTGGGTCAGCATCACACTCCATTCTCGGTTTTCGCCTTTTCGCGCGATTAAACCATATTTATATTCCGGAACCAACCGGTCTAGGCTACGGCCAAATATAAAGACCCGTTAGGATTCTAAGAGGTTAATTAAAACCTTCGTTCCAGATTAGGAGCCCAGTAAAAGCTATCGGTGATTTAATCGAACTAAGGAATAATACTTGCAAAGGTAAATACTTTAACTTATTTCCCCTATATGGGCTTGGGTTACGGTATGTTAATACCGCTTGATTGAGCATTATATTTTTCCATCGCTTAGGTGGTTAATTAGATAATATGATCGGCTCATTTAAACAGTTTTGTTTCTTAAAAGCCTTTGGGGGGTTTAATGACCGTTGTCCCGGATATCCTTGGCATCATTTTACGAAATGGCCACGACCATCGACATCCCGGTGTAGGCGTACACCCGGTATATATTGTCGACATTAAATTAAAAGACGTAGCCGTTGGTTTTTATACTACGGTTTTACGCAATGTGGTGTGTCTATAAATCTTTAACCCGGCACGACCCGGGCTACTGAACGCATAAAAGAACATGTAAAACGTTCACAAGATTATTATAATTTTCCCAAGTTATAAAAGAGTTTGTGCCTTGTGCATTCAAATCAATTTTAATAAACATTTTCAAATGTGTCAGTTGAATGTATTTACCAGTGTAAACTGACGTACTTTCCCCAAAAAGATTAAGTGCAGGTACTATACGAAATTGGCTGGTATAAGCTTCCTAAGCATCACGAATAGTCTCGCAAACTCGATGCCGTATCTGAATGAACAATATTTTATTATTATTTTGATCCGCTGTGGATATATTCGACTTCTGTAATACATTTGATATTACAACCAGAGGTTGAAGTATATATTTATCTTTAAGCTTCCGCTGTGCATTTATATAATTGTGTGGTTTGACTATATTGTTGCCAACATCGTCACGGTAATCCCCCACCGGGCCCACCGGTGAGACACGTGGAAATCGGGGTGTGACAAATGCAAAGAAATGCTAGAAAAAGAAAAAGTTTTTAAAGAAAATGATGAAAAACTTTCCGAAAAATGTAAAAAGATAGAAAAAGAAAATGAATTTTTGAAAGAAAATGTTTCTAAAATGACAGAAGAGTGTTCTCAAAAAGAAATTGCTTGTCAAGAAATGAAAAAGGAATATGATTCTATGAAATTAGCATATCATATTATAAAAGAGTCATATGAGAAAGTGAAAGATGAAATGAAATATGCTCAATCAAGAATGAATTATCTTTCTGAAACAATTAAAGAGCTTAAACGAATGTATTCAATAAAACAAGATGTTAATTCCTATATTGAGGATGTTGCTAAGCTAAAGCGACAAATTGCTGATTTAGAACAGGATAACAACAAGTTAAAAAGTTATCACGTGTCGTCATATGTGCTTAAACGAATTTTCAATATAAAACCGGGAGATGGTGAGTCTGAGCAAAACAAGAAAGGCATTGGCTCAGAGTTTCATCAAGTTCCACCACCTGAAAAGTTTGCATTTTATGATGAGGAAAAGGTCGAAAAAGCTTTCAACATGGTAGACCAATTGCCAGAAAATATTGACATAACCTATTCCAAATCTGATGATACTCATGATTCAGAGGTGGTAGGTAAATTCGTTGAAAGTGTGTTGAAAGAAGAGTCGATTGTTACAGGTAAATCTGAATCACAGGATGAAGATGAAGGAAATCTTCATGATGGATATCTGAAAAACACAAAATCCGAGAAAAATTTGAATGATGATTCAAAGGGATTGGTTTATACCATGATTGGATCAGACAAATTATTCTTAGATGTTGTATTCCTGATTCAGAATGTGATTTCAGAAAAGGTTGATAAAGTTTTCAAAATGGTTGAGATTGAGAAGTCTGAGATTTCAAAGTTTGCCGGTAAGAGTCGTAAAGTTTCGTATAACAAACCTAGTTTCAAGAAGAAAAACATGAAGGCTGGGTTGGGTTATAAGAAGAAACAGAATCGAAACAAAAATGAAATGCCAAATTATCAGGCAAAAATGAGTTTTGTTCAAGGAAACAGTGTAGCTGAAGAAAAAGAACTCAAAATGAGACAGTCAAATGATGAGTTCTTTGCTAAAAAGAAACAGCAACAACCACAGGTCAAAGATGTGTCCATGAGAACATGTTTCAAATGTGATCAAAAAGGACATCTTGCACGCAAGTGTCCAAATCTAAAACCTGTGGATGTTGACAAAAAGAATATTGATGTTGAAAAACAGAGATATGAGGATGTGAAACAAAAGTCAACCAGATTTAATTCGAAACAAACTTGGAGGTACAATACAAACAAGTTTGCTTCAAATCAAAATTGGAAATCAAACCCGAATAGGTTCGATTCAAGACAGACCTGGAATTCTTACACACCCAGATTCAGAACAACACAGAGTTGGAAAACATCAGTTGATATGACAAAACCCCAAGAGTTTTGGAAACCAAAAATGTTGTTCAAAAACAAGGTGTTCAAACAGATTCACATTTTTACAAACGTGGTACACCGAAAGGTCAGACATGGTCTGTTAAGAAACATGTTGATTTGGTAAAAGACGAGAAAGTTGAAGTTAAAATTGAGAAAGTTTTTGTGAAAAATGACAAAGAATTTCCAGCATTGAATGAAAATTATTGTGTTGAAATGCTTAAGGTTCAACAGACCTGGGCTAAATTGTTCAAGTAATTCAGTTAGTTGAATGTGTAGGTGCTCAAGAATACCAAAGACTGTGAAAATGGAAACTGGAGCAGCCTGGTACATGAAGATGAGGCAGAGGCTGCTGGACCCTGGTTTGGTTGAACAGGGAGTTTGTTTGTTTTTCTGTACATAAATAAACAATATTTTCAAAACCCTAAAAACTTGAAAAATTAAAAACCAAAAATATGTTTCTTTTTAATTTTTGTCAAAAATAGAAAATTTCAAAAATATGTGTTGATTGAATACGCCGAAACCCTCACGACTGAACAAACATGATTACTTTCACCAGATTGAAAAACGGTTTTCAAACTGTAAAAATCAATGTGTTGTAAATCATGGGGGTAATTACTGCTTTTTCTGTAATTCGGTACACGATATGTAGAACATGGATGGCGAGGCAAAGCTATCAGCATCGTGTTGTCAAATTTCCTTTAATGGTTTTGCATTTTAGGGGGAGAAAAATTGTCAGAAAATACAAAAACATTAGAAAATTTGAAAAAGCCAAAAACATGATAAAATTCGAAAATTGAGTTTTTGTGTAAAAAGAGGAAATGATAATACATCAGTAGACAGTTACAGTATGCTAAAGAAATGTAATGATTATATAGCGTTAAACAGTCTCACTGATGATATGTCGATAGGTTTTTATACATTTAGTAAACTTTTTCAGGATATAAACCTAAATTCAAACTTGCTTATTTCATGGGGAACACTACTTGGATATATAGGTAACCCCTGAAATCTCGTTTGAAAGGTCCCTCTTTCTGAGATACTAGGTCTTTATACTCAGTGATATCTGGGGTATTATTCCGGGACTTCTGCTGAATGGAAGTTCTGACCTAGTCCCCGAATAATACTTTCCGCATTGCTTGAAACATAGCATCGCCCTCAGCATAAAAAACGATGAAACATTGCAAAATGCTAATCGTTGTTGAAACAAAAAGATCCTCTAAAGGGGACATACCGAAAAGTCGAAGCCGTCATCTCTCTGCGTATACGGAAGTATCGACCTGAGCTCTCACGGCCCTCGCATTTAACCCTGACAAATATCATCTGTGGTATACTCACCTGTAAGACTGAATATTGGGATCTGGATACGGGAGTATATTCAAGAGGTGGTACACATGAATGAGTTTAAGTTCTTAAAACATCTAATTCGTATCCTGAATCAGTTGAAATTTGTGTGAAAATTTAAGTGGATCAGTATATCGACAATCTAAGTGAATTGTTTAATTCTTAATGTGTAACTAAGCTCAACGGTACTTGTGACTTGTCAAAAACTAATATGATCCTCTGACGCATACTCAAACAAAAATATTGTCTGTAAATATGTTTGTACATATTTCTTTACTGCTTTATATTTTCATAAAAATGCAAAAAGATTTTGATTTCTTTTTTATTTTCGATAAACCAATGTCTGAGTTGTTGAGTGTCAAAATCTAAGTAAGCTGATTGTGTTTCTGAAAATAAAACAAGTTCATTGATTTGATACTTGAATTAAAATAAAAAATTTCAAAAACAATTTGTGATATCTCCAAGGTCATTAGTTTGGACTTGGACGATTAATTGTGAGGGAGTTGGATTCTTTAACACTGCCAAATCTGTAAAGATTGTTGATAGGGGGAGTGATTTAGAAAGTTAAATTCTGCCAGATTACGATTTCTGGAAAATTGAATGTTCAAATCGTTGTTAGTTATAAATGTTTGAGTGTTGCAGATGTTATACCAGACTACGATCCCGAAAGCCGAGTCTAAGGGGGAGTCTGAAGACAAGCTCAACGCAAAAGGAAGCGTGGATTCAAGAAGCCATGTAACTATCCCAGAAGAGCTTGTATACGGAAAGCAAGGTGTCGATCCCAAAGCACGGAAGCTTGACGAAATGGGGAGCCTGATGAAGAAAAAAGTATATAGAAAGGAGAAGCTGAAGCTGAAGACAGATCCACGGGGATTCTGTTCAAACAAGAGAAAGTCTACGTTGATGAAAACGTGTTAAAGCTTCAAGAAGACTCAAAAAGAGAGAGAGAGAGGAAGACAAGACGCTACGAGATTGACTGCGGCAATATCCAAGGGGGAGTCTGTTAGTGCATTTATGTCTATCGCCTTTGTCAATCCGAGCCGTAGCGGGAAATAGAAGAATACGAGTCGTTATATTAGTGATAGCTAGACAAAAAGGCAAGGTGACATTTTTGTAATTAAAGAGAAATATCATTAAAAGCCAAGGCCTATAAATAGGAGCCTTTATGTTAGATTAGAGACTTTTGGCTCATTTGTGTTTTAGAGAACTCTAGATCTAGAGAGAGATTCTAGAGAGAGAAAGTGATTCAAGGTGCTTGTTCTTCTTAGATTTCTAATAGAATCACGTTTATATTACATCGTGTGTGTTAGGTCGCATTCGTGTACGGATTCCGCACGTCATACGTTCGTCTTGCAATCGTTTCGGAGTCAAAACCGGTCCTACACTTAGGACCGGACGAGGCCTTAGTGATTTAATAATGATATTAGTCTATGTTTGATTTGCTTATTTAACTTTAAAACAATGTTTAATATTTAATGAAATGAAACTCTTCGTATCCATGGTTTGAAACAATAATTCTGTTACAACACTCCCCGGCGATTCCGTCACGATTTGTCGTTTTACGTGGTCCGGGTGTGACAACTGTTCTCGTTATCGTACCGCCAACCTTGTCTCCACGAACACCGAACAACATCCTGCATCTCCGATCTACATCTCGGATCACGTCTCATGATCCTTTGGGACGAACCGGACTCCGCTAGAACGGAGATATCTGATATATCCGTTCCCTCATAACTCCAAGGACGAACCTCCATTCAAGTGCGTCTGGACGAATGACGTCATCTCAGTTGACCATTATAAATACCCCATCAAGTACAAAGCCAAGTACGATTTTCTGAACCTTCATCCCTATTTTCTCTCTCTCTCTACTTTCTCTCTCTACCAATACTTATCCTCACGCCGGAGGGTGGTCGCAGAGGGGCCCTCCCATCTCTGCGGCGAGCCTAACGGTTTTCTGTTTTGTAGGACCTTTTCCCAAGTTCTCTCACAAGATCCAAACCCTCGATTACAGGCTTCGGCCTTAACTTGATTCTTTGGTTCTTCAACGTCGAAACCTACAACTCCGTCCATAATCTCCGGTTATCACCTCCATTCACCAGCAGTCGGTCACCGTCTTGATCTCTATTCTTAACTGATATCCACTCGTTCTCCACCACCATGTTTACCCACTTCAACACCACTCTTCTCCTTATTAACTCACAGTGTTCTTCGTCTTCATTGTTCACCACCTCCGACAACCACCACATCGACCTCCGACAACTCACAGTTACAGGTCCATCGTGCATTGTTGACCATCATTATCGCTGATCATCTACATTCTCCGGCTGTTGTTGTTGAGTGAATCGAAGAAGAAGACATTTTGTTGACCGCGGCTGAACATTAATTTAGGGTTTTGATCGGACAAAGAAGACTGGCGACGTTCTTTTGTCGTTTAAGATATAATAATAAGTATTAGATAATAACTATAATAATAATAATAATTAGGTAATCATTACTTAATCATTAATATTAATTAAAGGTTTTTATTAAAAATATATAATTATATATTAGTTCATTTTAAAATTAAATTAAATTAAAAGGTTTTATATCTAGGTTATTAAAATTTAAATTTATCATATTTTAAAAGGTTAAAAAATTATATAGAAATTTTTAAAAATTAAAAAAAGGGGTTATAAAATAAAAAAAAATAAAAAAGGGGGTTTTGTTTGTTTTGACATGTTTTTGAGGTGCAGTATAGGAAACCGGTTCGTACATTTGCGACGTGCTTGAGTTAGCGAGTTTACGGGTTATTCCTTGGGTAAACGATGAATTCTCCAAGTATTGAGTCTCAACGTTAGTTGCTCTGGCAACAACTCGATAATTCGGTTACATTGAGGGTGAAACTGTAGAAGACGTGATCCGAAGGTTTACCCAGCTGCTTTCTGAAATCAAGAAGATTGGTTTAAATGTGACACGTGGTAGGATTAACAGGGCTTTTCTATACGGTTTGCCACGTAACAAGACATGGGACTATCGTGTTGCAGTTATCAAGGGGACATACAATCATTGTACAACGGAAACAAGAGATGTGATTTCCTCAGTCAATGAATATGTTCAGGAGGACAAGCAGAGGAGTCAGAATCTCGCAAACACATCGTCGTCTATGTCTAACTGTCAGAAGGCTTTTGCTACTTCACTACTTGCTACTGATCCCAACGCCGCTCAGATTTCCTCACCTTCTCCTGTGGCTGCTGCATTATCTGATGTAAAGGCCCCACAATCAACAGGGCCTCATCCCAATGAAGTGGCCAAACCAGCATCCCAGGCCCAAACTAAAGAACCCAAATCACTTTCTGAAATGCTAAACTCTCTTTTATGTACTGAGCACTGTAGAAAGAAAGTTGCACTTCTAAGATCACAAAATTATGTATTGATCACTGATTACAAAAGTGTCATGGGAAAGTACATAAGTCTTCGAGAGAACAATAAAATTCTCTATGAAAAGATTGATGCACTTAAGAAAGATATAGCTCAGCTTCATAGAGACGTGAATCAACAGCAATGTTGGGTTCATGACTATAAACACAGACTCACAGTAAAGACCTTAGAATGCGACTCTGTGAAAGCTGAGCTGGAACTTCTTACTGGGAAGCACAAACAAAACAAGTTGAACATAAAGAAGTTTGATACTTCCAGTGACACTGTTCGTAACTTGTGCAATGTGCAACTTGCATTTAAGGAAAACAAGGGAAAAGGGTTTGGGATATAAACAGGTTCCACTGCCATATAATCATAACTACTCAAGATTGCCCACTATTGAGCAAGAAATAGAGAACTATGATAAAATGATTTATGGTAAACCAAGTGATTATGTTCCATGGGAGCCTCTCAAATCGAAGAATGCCAGACCCACTGATTTTCAAAAGCCCATGAATTTTGTTAAGAACATGGATTCAGATAAAAAAATGTTCAAATGAATTAGTTGGTGAGTCAGAACAAGAAAATGAAACAGAATCAGTAAAAACTTCAACTGAGGAGCCCCAAGAAAATTTGTCAAATTCTAATTCTATAGACAATATTAAATGTTTTAGTTCATGTGCAGAATCAGAGACAGTTGAAGAGCAGTCTGCAGTGGATGATGAACCACATTCAAACGTTGCTGATGTTGCTGATTTTTCCGGTTGGAACTATGTTATGTCTTGGTATGCTGACACTCGGGGTATTCCTATTAAAACTGATGATTCAGGTGTTGTGGTTTTTGATTATGATCGTAATGATAATGTTTTAACAGGGAAATCTGATGTATTGACTGATAAACTTGAAACACTTGTTTCAAGTGACTCAGAAATCAGTTCTGGTGATTCGACAACTATTCTTGTGTGCCTGAAACATCAACTAATACATCAGAAACTCATGAACAAGATAAAAATGAAAAAGTTGACGTGATTGATTATGTTAGTAAAGAAGTTGATGAACAAGGATCATCTGATGAACCTAAAATTCAAGTTGCAGATTCTGGTACATCAGATAATGAGCATAACACTTCTGAAGATTCTGAATGTGATGAATACTCAGAATCAAATAGTTTTAAACATAGATTGCTCTTCATTTAAGAAACTAGAATCAGCTGATGTCAGAAACTCAGTAATTGATGAAGCTAAAGAAGAGATATCTGTGGAAACCAATTCTGCAGAAACTCATGAGAACTCAGAGCCTGAAGAAAAGCGATCCATGGAAATCAATTCTATAGTTGATTTAACAGATGAAACTAAAGTAGAGATATATGTGGAAACCAATTCTGCAGAAACTCCTGAGAACGTGATTTCTGAAGAAAAGGGATTCATGGAAATCAATTCAACAGATGATTTAACTCTCTATCCCAAAGGATCAGATTCTGAAGAAAGTGTTTCAAATGAACCAAAGTCTACTGAATCTGCTCCTTTAAAGAAAAGACGGTCATGTAAAAACAGAAAATCAAGCAAAAAGAAAGTTCAAAATGGAAACCCGTCTCTCAAGCAAACTAAACCTAAATTGAAGTGTAAAGTTGTCGATACCTGCTCTTGTGCTGATAACTGTAAGTAGGGTTCTTCCAAGATCAAACATACACACAAGCAATCAGCATCAAAGGAAAAGAAAAGACCTAATCAGTTCCCTAGAATAACACAAGCAGAGTTGTTTTAATTGTGGAATTCCGGGGCACATTGCTAGAAACTGTGTTCATCGTCCCTACTACTCTAGTAACACGTATCATAAGAAAGCTATGCACTATCAATTAGCCAAAAATTGACCTCCTAAAGTCAAGCCTTCTGATGGAGACTGGAATCTAGCAAAGAAGAACAATTAAAGGTTTTCAAACACAAATGGGTTCCAAAGTCAGCAAATGGAGTCAAAAGTCACTTTTCTAAAGAAAAATATTTCAAACAACAACACTGACTCTAAGATTTGGAAGTTCAAGGTTCTTGCTGGATCCCAGTCTCACTGTTCATAACCATCAATGTCTACATCTTCACCTCAAACCTCAAACTCTACCAAAAATCATATGATTTTTCGTGAGGTTTCATACACTGATAGCGATGGTCAACTCAGGTCAACAATGGCCTGGGTTCCAGTTTCTAATTAATTCCGCTGAATGTGCAGGAACGACTATGGAGGGCTATCGTCAGATTTTGGTTTATCGATAGTAGTTGTTCCAAACACATGACAGAAGACATATCCAAGTTGAATAACAAAAAAAATATATTCGACGGTGGACTTGTCAACTTCGCGGGAGGGGAAACTGGAAGAATAACCATGAAGGGCACTGTCAAAATCGGGGTTCTCATCTTCTCAAACGTCAATTATGTCCCTGGACTGAAGCACAACCTTTTGAGCATATCTCAGATGTGCGACAAAGGGATGGAGGTTTTCTTCACCAAAAGAAAACGTGCTCTTGAAATGCACTGGATATTCAGAAACAAACAGGATGACACTGACGTGATCATGAGGAACAAGGCACGATTGGCAATTCAAGGTTTCGAGCAAGTTGAAGGTCTGGATCATGATGAGGTATATGCACTGGTGGCACATCTGGAGGCCATTCGTATTTTCGTATGATGAGAAAGAAGTTCGAAACAAGCTCGTTGGGAGAAGTGAAAATGTTTCTGGGCTTGCAAGTTCGTCAAAACAGTCAAGGAATCTTGATTCATCAAAGAAAATATGTTCAAGACGTTCTTTCCAAATTCGATATGACAGATTCAAAAATGGACAGGGATATGAAGTGTACATCGGCTGGATGCCATTTCTTGGGGGACAGTATCATCTCATGGTAGTGCAAGAAGCAACAACTCACTTTTGCAGCGGAAACAAAGTGCGCTGCAGCATCTGCTGCCTGCTGCTCTCAGGTTCTTTGGTTGCAACACCATCTCAAGGATTACGGTTTGACTTATCTAAACTCTACCACTTATTTTGATAATGATGCCGCTATCTAGATTATCAAAAACCATGTCTTTCACTCTAAAACCAAGCACATTGATATCAAGGTGCACTTTATTCGAGATTGCTATGACAGAGGATTGATTAAACTTAAATAGATCCACACTGATGTTAAGTCTACGAATCTTTTTACAAAACCTGTCAGCATCTCGAGATTGTTGTGGATCTTTTGAATGCGATGCGTTTTCACCGACTAAGTGACGACATAAAAAAAACCGGCATTCTATACTAAGGTAAATAAATTAGTAAATTTGCGCATAAAGTGTGATGCACAAATTTAGGGGGGGGGGGACATATATGTACATATGCATTGTTAAAAAACATATATGTACATACGCATTGTTTGAGAGGGATAAATAGTTGCTGGGAAGTGAAATAATTTTTCGTGATAAAGAATTTGATTAACACATGTAAGGTTTCGAAGCTGAAAAGGCTAGGATCCACTGCAATGTGTTGATTGATCTAACGCTCAAAAAGCAAAGAGATACCAAGTGATATAAATCTAATGGACTGGACATCACGTGGGTAACAGACTAACGACGTATGATTTCATGGTCTTAAATCCTGCGTTGATAGATAGCCAACATCTGAGGTTTTGGGTCTTTATACTAATGAGTCATCTGGGATATTAGAACTGTCCTTCTATTGCATCCAGATTATATGCAGACCTAAGCACAGTCATGATATCTTGAAAAAGAGCCGCAAAGAGGGCCACAACCTTAGAACGAAAGAGAATCTCATAAAAAGGAGAATTCCATGTGCTTCTAAAGCCAAATTCGTACTATAAAAGGTATTTGTCTAGCCCTCATCAGACTTTACTGCTCACTCTGTTGTACGAAAGTACTGACCTGTTCACCAAAAAGTCTGCCGTTGTAAAAACAAAAGGATGAACTCAGTATACTCATCTGTTACGATGAACTGTTGTGCTTACCTTGATTGCGGGTGTATGTCTAGGAATGGGACACACGGATGTTATAGTATAATTCTGCCCTAAGCGTATCACGAGGTTGAAAGTTGAAGGTTGAGCGTTAGATTTAAGAGGACAAGTATATTAACAATCGCGTGGACTAGTCCAAGTAAGCATGTGCTGAAAAATGTTCCTTTATCAGTTCGAGAACGATTTAATCTCTTGGCAGTTTCTCCATATTATCCCTCCATTATTATTTTATTTTGTTATTATTATTTTTCTTATTTCTATGTTCAAAAATGTTGCTCGGTTGGTTGGATCGTTGATATTGAGAAAGATGTTTTCTGTCTTGAAAAAGCAAAAAATTAAAACTATAGTCTGGCCCACTATTTCGGATTAGGGCCCACTGTTTTGGATAAAACGAATCAGATCCGACCCATTGTTCTCAAATGTAATTCGGACCACTGCTCCTAATTGGGTCTGGCCTAATCCGAAACACTATATATTATAAACCATTTCTCATTCGAGTCACATTTTGGACTAATCTCATTTTCTAAGCATTTCGGATTCTCTCATTGTCTTCTCAGACCACTTATTCGAATTACAAGGTTTGCAGGTTCCTATGCTTTTCAAACCAAAGCCTTTGAATGCCACAGTTGCCGAAGAACATGACGTGCAAGAGACACTTGCTGATGAGAAAGCTGAGATAGAAACATAAATTCTAGATTCAGACGAAGAAGAATCTAATGATGACAGTGATGTGGAAGTAATTGTCTCTGAGAAAGCTGAGGAACCCGTTCAAGAACCTACGTTAATGACTGCTGAAAACCTACAGGCCCTGACTGAATCTTTGAAGAATAGTGTCGGAAACCCTCCTTCCGTACCTATTCCTAAAAAGGAAGTTCACGGTGAAGATGATGCTGAACAAGCATCCAACTAGAAATGAAGAACCGAAACAGCTCCTAATGATCATTCTACTGGCCCAAGCTCAGAACTAGAACCTACTATGCCCACCGCTCCAACAATTACTGCTGCTACTCAAGAAACAAGCACACAAGATCCCAATTTTGATTTTAATTTCGATTTCAATTTCGATCTGCCTGAAATAACTCACTCGAAACTAGGGATGTAGGAAGTTCCAGTGGTGCCGGTTTCTCTGAGCATGATGAAGCAGTTATGCGCTTTGCAGCCAACAAGATGAAATTTATTGAAGAAGGAGATAGTAATGATGATGCGGCTGTTGATGTAGCAAAGATGCAAAGAAGAGTGATTGTGTTGGAACAAGATATTGCCTTGAAAGAAGCCCACATCTCATCCTTGCAGGCTTAAATCTTAAGCAAGGATTATGGCGTTCGTGATCCTCACACTAAGCAAATGATCAAGGCTGTCATCGGGCCACCAACTGATAAGGAGAAGATAATTCCAGTTGCTCGCAAGTTTGCAAAGGAAATTCTCAAGACCTTCAAGTTCTGGGCATATGACCCCACAATGGCCAAAGCTGTGATTGTGACCGAAGAACAATCTATCCGATTAGCCGACACATGATCAGAAATAGTTTGTTTGCTGATCCGGCTCCGTTGCATGGTGGTCCTCCAAACTGTTTCAGCAACTAATCCAGTAAACCTAGGGGGAGATTGTTAGGCCCTATAGGTTTATGGATTAATAGGATTATTGCTAAATGGACTAAGTTCTAGAAGGTGGGTATTTGACTGGGCTTTGGGGAATATGGGCCTAGGGTTTAGGGGGAGTGCACCCTAAACCATTACTATAAATAGTAAATGGAAATTAGGAGCATGGCGTTGGTTCTCCTTGTTTTAGAAACTTGTATTAGAAAAGCTCCTTGTATGCAAGTTTAAACATTTGAATCAACAAATCTTCTCGTGGCAAACAACTTCAGCTCGATTCTCGGATAGCATCTTGGATTTGTCAATTATGTTATGGCCGGAGTCCAGCTCATGACGACCTGGTCGAATTGGGAGAAGCTGTAGGTATTATTGCAGGTCAATCTATTGGAGAACCGGGTACTCAATTAACATTAAGAACTTTTCATACTGGCGGAGTATTCACAGGGGGTACTGTAGAACATGTGCGAGCCCCTTTTAATGGAAAAATAAAATTCAATGAGGATTTGGTTCATCCGACACGTACACGTTTGCCAACCACAACATCAAAGCTACCCAACTGGACGGGTAAGAGATCGATGCTAAATTTCCGTTTGCCCAGTTCCAATGAGCACCGTTTAACGACTTCTCTCGATTCGACAAGTTTACCATCGGCTAATTATATCGAGTATGGAACGTCTAACCTACTAGACTCAACTCTGAGTATATTTTTAAATTCCACAGACATGAAACTAAAATCGACACCAGTGTCAAACAGTATGGATGCAAAGTGATTGTTAACGAGAAACGTACCGGTGACCACGTTAGGGTCTTCGCAGGCGTTCCTTGCGCCTATGACAAAAGGTCTTCCTTGAGCATTGTTTTCCTTCGGGCAGTCTTTTTTGTAGTGCTCCTTACTGCCACAGCCATAGCAACCTTGATTACGTCCAGTTCTGTTCCGATTTCCGTTCCGGTTCCCATTGCCATTACCATTACCATTCCCAGTTCGGTTTCCATTACCATTGCCACCTCCATTTCCCGTTACCCAACAGTTCTAAGTACGATGTCCCAATTTTCCACACTTATCACACTTCACTGTACGGAAAGCACCCAAATGATGGAACTTGCACTTGTCTGATTTGGGCAGAGTGCCCTGGTACTTTTGAACTCTAGTATCATTTGCAGCAGCAAACGTTTTCGCCTCTCGAGGCAGATTAGTGTCTCGTTTCTTGTTGTTATTACGGGTTTCTTACTTAAGATTTGAATGTTTCCTTTTCTTATCACCAGATGACTCAGCATGAGTTTCAACCTTCTCAGTGATTTTCAATGACAACTTCTTCATTCTGATGGCATCTTCAGTGAGGCTGACAGCTAGAGTCACAACCTGAGTAATTGTTGCAGGGTTCGCTGATGTCACCAAGCTTCAAATTTCCAGAGCTAATCCCAATATATAGCGCTCAATGCGCTTGAATTCTGTAGTCACAAGATAGGGAATCACACGTGAAAGGTCGTGAAACCTTTGTGTGTAACCCACTATGTCCGCTCCAACCATGGAAAAGTTCCAGAATTCGGTTTCTAGGTTCTAGAGTTCAGCTCGGGAGCAGTACTTCCCTCATTCTTTCCTTCAGATCATCCCACGACATACCGTATGCTGCGTCATCACCCAATGTATGTACTTGTAGATTCCACCATGTGAGGGCCCCATTGACAAACAGGCCAGTAACAAAGGTAACTTGTTGATCTGCAGAACACTTGCTCATTCGGATGGTTGAATTAGTCTTTTCAGTCCAACGTACGAATGCCACTGCACCTCCAGTGTTGTCATAGTTTAGTGGCTTACAGTCTAAGAACTGCTTGTAAGTGCATCCTGAAATTCACACAACCGATTCATGAATGAGAAAATAATGAAACTCATGAATAGATCATAAAATGAGTTCCTTAAGTTGTATTAATCAACTTAATGTTACCTTGAACAAGGTTTCCATCAGATGAATCTCCACGGCCGTGTCTGCCAGAACCACCCGTGCCGCCACTATGCTTGTGACAACCCGTAATTTCCAGAAACCTTTCATTGCATTTATCTTTTGTCTCGCATTGTATGTTACTTGAATATTATATATCTGGTTATAAGTAAATGGTTACGAGTTCTTTCGTGTAAAAAGTGAATGGTTAGTTTGTATGCCTTATGTTAACTTGATCGCATAAATGCTCCGGGTCGCACATCCATCCACCTCCGCACATTTCCTCGTCTTGTGGTTCACATAGGTGCACTGATGCATGACTAAAATGAAGCCCAAAGGCTAGGCCCGAATTGCCTCTCATGCGTATACACACACATGAGTTGTGTGTAATCCTCATATATATTAAAACACAAACATAATACAAAACCCTAGTTCCTCTCATACCCTCCTTCGAAGTCGACGCCAGCCCTTTCAGTCGAAGCCCTCTCCCTTTGTGGGAAGCACCCTAATCCTCGTTCCAATACACTTTGGCAACCTCTCGGTTAGTTTAAACCCACTTGTTCTAATTCTCGATTGAATGATCTAGGCTGTGTGTGAATGTGTTAATTGAATTTCATGAATAATCATGGTTTTCATGTAACCTAGGGTTATTGTTAGATCATTCTGTTGACATTAGAAAGCATGATAATAGCAAATGGTGAATTATGAACTGAGATTGCATTATGATTTCGTGAACTTTAAATGGTGTACTTGATTTGGGATATGTATGAGATAAATTTCTTGTTAGTGGTGATGAATAATTGTTAGAATAATCATGTTGGCTGATTTGTTTGGAACATGGATCATGATCATGAAACTGTTAAAGGGTGATTAGAGTTCTAGCAAATCATAAAAAGCATTAAAGATGGAACTGCTTAGGGTTGCAAAAAGGAAACTGTTACAAAATAATGATAGATCCTAAAAGTTAGGATGGTTACAAACTGATTAAGTGGTCACTCGGTCAACCGCACACGAGGGGGCATCAATCGCACACTTAGATCACACACTTCTTTTGGGTCGGGTTATACTTTTGGTCGCACAAGGGAACAGGTCGCACACCCTGATTATGGTCGCACAAACAAAATCTGGTCGCACACATTATATGGAATCGCATAGTTCAGTGGGCTTTGGGTGTATGTGGGTTATTATTGTATATTGGGCCATGCACAGTCTTTTAAACTAACACCCTCGTTGGGCCTTGAGTCAAACGGGCCGCACACTTTGAATCTACTGGCACACAACCTGATTGGGCCAAACATGTTACTGGGCCGTACACCGGCTACTGGGCCCTAAACAGCGAGTAAGGTGTATAATATAAGCTGGTCACACACATGGGGGCGGATCGCACACTTTGGTTGGGTCTTATGTTGAGTGGGCCGCACATTGCTATGACGAACGAATGGACTGATATGAAACATGAATGCTTGTTATGTGAATATACGATGTTAGTGGACTGTTTTGTGGTATGAATAGCTATTATGACTCGTATGATAATATGTGAAATACGTGTGTGCTACTTGTGTAATATGAGTAAGAAATATGTGATTTAAGTCTATGCGAAACTAATTGGCATTGATAACCATGCTAGGCTTTGATTGATCAACTTGAACACGTAACTTGATATACCGAGCAAACCTAAGATGAGTTCACTTCTCTTGAGCATGCGTCCCAGTGGGAGGAACAATTAAACGGGTATTCCTGAGAGGTAATACATCTTTTCTAGGTTAAAACCGGGATGTTGGATAATACGCTCACTCCTATCACCCTAAGTCCCATCTTCTACCGAAATTAGTTACCTAAGAGGTAATAAGTTATTAGTTGATAGCGCTATTAGGCTTAGCAACCTCACATTGTACCTGAGAGGACGGGTGTGAACTAATGACCTTAAATCATGACCAATGCTTTGATAGGGGCATTGGGGATGGGTAAACAAACTGACGCCATCTTGTACGGTATCGAGTTATTATCACCATTGTTATTAAACTGAACTAAACATTTGCTAACTAAACGTTTTGTAAAAACTGTGAACTCGCCAGCTTTGTGCTAAAGCACTTGTTGCATGCTCGCATGTCGTTAGATTCTTGGATGTGGAACTTGCTGTCTGGAATTGCTGGAGTGGTCATGGGTCGAGAAACTTGCAATCATGTGACAAGACCATTGGTTTTCATATATTTACTTTTGAACATTGAACAATGGTTTACTTTTGCTGCCGCTAAACATGTTAAACTTTAAGTTATGTTTGGAAATACCTTAACGTAATAAATGGGATCTTTTATATAATATCTTGTTAATAGTTCAATGTGATTGGTGGCTAGATCCTGGTACATCACACGCCTAGCGGGGTGTCCGCATGTGGTATTTTGGGGGTGTGACAGTTTGGTATCAGAGCCACTGGTTATAGTGAACTAGGTTTTAAAAACGTTTTTATAAAACCAGACTATAACCGAACAGTTCTGAAATCGACCATGACACTCAGCTCCAGATTTCAAGGTTCGTCTCTCATTTATTTATTGCACATCATAACTAGTGTATATCCATGTATGAGATTGCATGTGATTGCACACTTAGCACTGCAGTATGAATTCATGAGTTATTTACTTATGTTATGTGATTAATAGTGTGACCTTTTCTCTAGATCTTTGTTATCCATGATTGTGATGTCTTTTGTCTTATCACTTGAATCTGAGGAACCTTTAACGCGAGTTAGGAGGAGCTGAGATGAACATGCAAGTCGCATTATCATTATGGGTGCACACATAATAATAATGTGGGGTGCATGTGAGTCCCAGTGAGGCTTATCTGACGTGAAGATAGAACTCAGTAATCTGTAGAAGTCATAGCGATGTTTGGCTCCTACTCAATCCCGATCTTTGACCTTTTCCACTTTTCTTTTATAGAATCATGAGCGGACAAAACGGTGGACGTGGGGGTGGCTGCGTCGGTGGATGTGGCAACATTGTTATGTCCCAGGCAGAATTAACCGACTTGATCAATACTCGTGTGGCTGAAGCCCTAGCGGCTCAGCAAGCTGGTGCGATATGTACCAAATACTCTTTATCCTTGTGTCGTGTACTCGACTCTTACTCAAGTGTTACATTTTCGTTCGTCCTTAGGTCAACATGCGAATCAGAATCAGAACAATCCGCCTGCTTGCACGTTTTAGACATTCATGGATTGTAAGCCACAGACGTCCAGTGGGACTGAAGGAGCAGTGGGACTACTCCGTTGGTTTGAGAAAGATGAGTCGGTTTTCGCTATGTGTAACTGTCCTGCTAGGGACAGGGTGAAGTATGCTTCGGGCACTCTTGAGGATGGTGCCTTGACTTGGTGGAATGCCCAAGTCCAAATGCTGGGCATTGAAATGGCAAACGCAACTACTTGGGACGATTTTAAGGAACTGGTGAGAGAAGAGTACTGCCCTCGCGATGAGATCCAAAAGCTAGAAAATGAGTACTACAACCTGAAGATGGCAGGATCTGAGATCGAGGCGTACATGAAACGATCTCATGAACTTGCGAATATGTGTCCTAACTTATCACGACCACCACATCGAAGAATTGAGCTGTACATCAACGGTCTAGCACCGCAAGTCAAGGGTTTGGTCACTGCAGCGAATCTTGGCAACTTGCCTCGAATTATCCGTTTGGCCCACAAGATCACTGATCAGGAGGTGGAGCGTGGCTCGCTACCACCACGTGTTTCTACTACTGCTGCTACTGCTACAACTACTACCCTGCTACTGATAACAAAAGTAAGTGGAACGATACAGACAAGGTGTCCAACTCAAATCAGTCATAGAAGAAGCCAGACAACAGCAACAACTGTAGCTTTAGCCATTCATCCTCTGTTAATCAGAATCAGAGCAACAACTCGAACCAGGGTTCCTACGCGGGGAAACAGCCAAAGTGCGCTAAGTGCAACTACCATCATCATGGACCATGTACCCGAATCTG
The DNA here is from genome assembly GCF_002127325.2 of Helianthus annuus. Classification (NCBI taxonomy): domain Eukaryota; kingdom Viridiplantae; phylum Streptophyta; class Magnoliopsida; order Asterales; family Asteraceae; genus Helianthus; species Helianthus annuus. Next base: position 197,098,010 of record NC_035448.2, on the reverse strand, counting down.
TCACAGGTGCAATAAGGTGGGTCATATGGCAAGGGATTGCAGGGCCATGTTCCCAAAACAGCAGCAACAACAACCTCCACAGCAACAGCAGCCGCAACAACAAGAAAGGCAGCAACCATAGCAAAACAAAGATAAATGAAAGGGATGTTTTCAGTGTGGAGACGAGGGTCACTTCAGGAGAGATTGTCCTCAACTGAACCAGAATGCCGGGAATAACAATAACAACACTGGGAACAATAACAATGGAAATAATGGTGGGAATGGTGCCCGTGGAAGAGTGTTTACCGTCGGAGCTGGTGAAGCCAGGAACGATGGCAATGTCGTGACCGGTACATTTTCTGTGAACAACCTTTATGCTTCTGTTTTAATCGACTCTTGTGCCGATTGGAGTTATGTGTCTTTGGGGTTCAGTCGTCAGTTAGGATTGACTCCAACACCTCTTGTAAACAAACACATCGCAGAATTGGCTGATGGCAAGTCAATTGAAGCCTCACACGTCCATTTTGGGTGTAAACTTGATCTTATGGGTCAAGTGTTCGACATTCACCTACTCCCCGTTACTCTTGGAAGTTTTGATGTAGTCGTTGGTATGGATTGGTTGTCTAAACACCAAGTAGAAATTCTCTGTAAGGAGAAAATCGTACGTATTCCTCTTCCCCATGGAGATCTTTGTTGGTCCAAGGTCATCGAAGTGGTGCAATGGTTGGCATCATCTTAGTTATGAAAGCCCAGAAGTGTCTACGAAAGGGCTACCATGCTATTCTAGCACTTGTCACTGACACTCAGCCGGGAGAAAAGAGAATTGAAGATCTACATGTCGTCCGTGAGTTCTCTGATGTTTTCCCGAAGAACTCCCTGGTTTACCTCCCCACCGTCAGGTGGAATTTCAGATCGACCTTACACCAGGAGCAGCCCCGATTACTCGTGCTCCTTATCGTCTTGCACCAGGAGAGTTGCAAGAACTGTCTAATCAACTTCAAGAACTGTTGGATAGAGGCTTTATCTGACCTAGTTCTTCACCTTGGGGAGCCCTAGTCCTATTCGTGAAGAAGAAAGACGGGTCCTTTCGTATGTGTATAGATTATCGTGAACTCAACAAGGTGACGGTTAAGAACCGTCGAACCGATATCCTTTCCCACGCATCAACGATCTGTTTGACCAGCTGCAAGGGTCGAGCTTCTATTCAAAAATCGATTTAAGATCGGGCTATCGTCAGATGAGAGTCCGAGATGAGGATGTTCCTAAAACAGCTTTTTAAAACACATAATTTTGCAGACAATAAATAATTATTAAAATAGTACGGAAGTTACCAGATTTGTGCCGTTTGTCACATTTGTAGTTCTCGGGTTTATGTAGGTTGCGTTTTGATTGTTAAATATCTTATATATGCAGACAAAAAATGGATGATCTGGCGAAAAAGCTAGAAGGAATTGCAAAAGATGGGTTCTTTATTGGAAATAATGGTGGTAAGAAGCCACATAAGAAAATTACGGAAAATGAAATAAGAATGACATTGTTCAAACATTGTAACTCATCTCTGCAACCTCACGTGTAACAGCCATCAAAATCGGACCTCCAAAATCCGACCCGGATTTCAAAACCGAACCCTTTCAAGTAAATAAAAAAAAAGATTGTGAATAAATTTTTATTAATTTTAATATTATACTATTAGATTAAACCATCACGTATTTCATTGGTTTAAAACAAGAATAAAACGGAGGTTTATAAGCGAAACTCGATTAGTTCAGTTAATAGTTATAAGGGAAATAATTAACCACGTGAAATATGGTAGTTAAAACAAGTATTACACTTAAAAGGGTTAAAGTTGTCAAAACTTCAAAGTTGGTTATTTTTGTAATTAACGGAAACTATATATTGAAAACAAGTTAACTAACTAAGTTAGTAAACCTAGTTAAGTTAGTTAGTATTTATTATATAATATAACTAGATTTTTACCTGGCCGCGCGCGTTGCGGCGGGAAAAGCATATGTACCGAAAGCATTAAATAAACCTTAATCGACAGCGTTTGGTGTTGAAGGAAACATGCAAGATGTAACATGTCTTAGGATCAAGTCGCAAGAGATGCAAACTCAACATTGAGTAAATTGAAAATCTAAAGATTGTATTTGAATCCTTTACTCTCCATTTTGGTTATTTATCTGAATTAACAATAAAAAGCAGGAGCTAAAAACACAAACAATTGACCGGCCTAAAGCTTACTGTCAGGTTTCGACACGTTTAATCATGACAATAAAACTTATTGCTACTCAATGCACCAAATTTTCATAAAATTTAATTACTTCATAACAATCGGGGAATAATCCGAATGAATGAGGCTGCAAATAACATGATTGCATTGACAATTTCACAAATCGCGTTGTATTCATGTTCTTCATTGATTAATTGCCATCAAGGTACAGTGTTGTCCTCATAAGTAATAAATAATCTAAACAAAACAGAACTACTTTTAGCATATAACTAATAAGCTTTAACCCCCCAAAAATAAAAAAATAAAATCAAAGTCAGATTGCTTACATTCTTGTTAGCAAAGAACCCTTTCTAATAGTAGATGAATTGGTAACAGCTCCAAGCATTGGAGCGAGCCTGCAACTACAACTAACAACAAAAGAGTAGTGCCATCATCAGTTTCAATACACGTTCGGTGAGGCATTTAGTAGTGGAGAAATGCCCTTGCATTGCAACACGAATAAAAGGGCTCTCACCTAAAAAAGTAGATATTTCAATAATTGTAAAATTTTAATATATTGTATCAAAATTGACAAACAAAAAACCATCATCTTTAAGTATCATCAAGCTCTTGGTTTATTTGCATCCTTACTATTTGCTACCACCTGTGATAGCCCTTTGCTAACATCCAAGTATGCAGCTACACCTATCATTTTCACCATAACCATATAATTAGCTTGGAACATTGAGAAATAATGACAATTTTCACAATTTCATGGAACGACTGAATTGTTGGGATTAATCTTGATGTTACGGGTCGTGTACAGATCAAGTCAGTTACCGGTTTGTTTAAAGGGGTCACCGTGGTGTATGAAAGTAGAAGAACGTGGAACATTTCTAGCAGGAGTTTGTTAATGCAGTGAACTTATTTCGATGTATTCATCTTTTGTAATTCTTTTTGAAGTTTAATATGTAGAATGAGTTCCAAATCGTGTGTAGTGTGTTGGTGTAATAGGGGCCTGAACCAACATGAATGTGATAAATATGAAAATTAAAAATCAAATTGTTGTATTAGAGGCTCAAAATTGCTAAATCGTCATGGATAATATTATTTAGTACCATCTGGTGTGTGAAATTAGGAATGACATTCACATTGCCATAATGTCTGCCACGCCCAAGCAACCAAATTTTTTGCACCATTACACTGTCCTCAAATTAGTATTAAACTTATATCGGCCTACCAAAATCATCTGACTCGTCAGGCAAAAGAAAAGGGCTTACCGGAAACTTGTCGGAACTTGATTGGAGCCCTAGCCGCTTGACCGACGTCTTCGTCGTTGAGCACTGTTGACGTCGACTTGTTGGCTGTAACACCATCGGACTCAATCACTGCCCATTGGATGCACAAACCACTACCACATGCGGTTTCCCCGCCTTCAGACTATGAGAGGGGGCCGGTGTGTCAATTTTCGGATGCTTGAAGATTCAAATGTTTGAAAAGGCCTTTCAAAAGTATTTGCTAATCTAAAACTATCTAAATGTTGAAAGTATGGTCCAAATATTCAGCAAATCATTTGAGAAACTTTTGTATAGCGATGTGTTAAAGCGTGTATAAAAAATGTGTCTACCTGTGTACTGGTGTTGGAACCATGTCATGTCATTGCAAGCATCTGTGATTTGTAGACCAGGGCATTGTATTCCAACTAAGGTTACGCAATACCTAATTTTAATAAATGGTTAGTACTAGAGGGGGCAATCTTGACCCAAAGCCTTTTAAATGGGTCAATTTGGGTTGCTTTTAAAATTATATGGGTTGGTTTGGGTAAGATATTTTAACTAAATGGGTCACAATGGGTCACTTGAAATTCCATCTTGTTATTTTCGGGTCAAAGCGGGTCGACAACATTAAAGAAATGGGTCGATGTGGGTTAGTGTCTTAAAGAAACGGGGCATGTTTCGGATCGGAATGGGTTTCGAGCCGGCACAAGTATCCGCACAAGACGGGTTACGACACGAAACGGGTTTAGGGTCGGGACGAGTTTCGTACCGTTTCGACCCGTAGCATTTCGAATCGAACCGTTTCGACGCGAACCGTTTCGACGCGTACCGTTTCGACGCGAACCGTTTCGACGCGTACCGTTTCGACGCGAACCGTTTCGACGCGTACCGTTTCGACGCGTACCGTTTCGACGCGTACCGTTTCGACGCGAACCGTTTCGACGCGAACCGTTTCGACGCGAACCGTTTCGACGCGAACCGTTTCGACGCGAACCGTTTCGACGCGTACCGTTTCGACGCGAACCGTTTCGACGCGAACCGTTTCGACCCGTACCGTTTCGACGCGTACCGTTTCGACGCGAACCGTTTCGACGTGAACCGTTTCAACCCGTACCGTTTCAACCCGTACCGTTTCGACGCGAACCGTTTCGACGCGAACCGTTTCGACCCGTACAAGCACAACATACATCTCTCGGTATATTCAACGCCCATCTCTTTGTCTTCACAACATCGCTCGCAGCTCAAAGTTCCGGCCGTTTCTGTCGTTTCTCTGTCTTGGCAGCCGTGTTTTAATCGTCACAATAAGCAGATTATCAGTTGATAATCTGCTGCGTTTTGTTCCAGATTTGCGGCAAGTTGCGGACAAGATTACTGCTGTGTTTGGTTCTTTTTACGGCACTGGACAGATTGTTCTCTGTGATGTTAGTGTTTTACAGCTTGAATAGCAATTGCAACGTTTGAATTTGTTCGAAGTAGATGTACAGATTGTTTTTATAAATAAAGTTTGTGGCTGATATCCAGTTGTTGACATCATGACGATAACTACCATCAAACTCCAAACATTTCCATCTCAATTTTAGTAACAATCCCCCACACTTCAATTTAAATCACCAACACTTACACTAACTAAGCTCTTTAATCAACCCGAACCGACCCGGACCCGTTTCAACCCGACAAAATTGCCCCTTGATGTACAATCTCTCTCTTTTTTTTTTTAAAAAGCATTTTTTTTAACAAAACTGACCCGACCCGACCCGAAACCCGTTCTGACCCGGACCCGTTTCAACCCGAACCCGTTCTGACCCGAACCCGTTCCGACCCGAACCCGTTCCGACCCGAACCAAAACAACCCCTTTTTTAATTGACCCGTTTTGACCCGAACCCGTTCTGACCCGAACCCGTTTTGACCCATGACCCAACCCGACCCGACCCGACCCGTTTGCCAGGTCTAGTTAGTACACATGTTGTTGGTGTGAAGACATGTACGTATATAAAATTATGTATTCTAGTTTGCGAGTGAATTTGCTTTCATGTGAAATTGTTTTATAAGATTTTTCATTCTTGCTTGTTTTAATCTCATTTGCCAATTCAAAAAAACCAACCATGCATAACTAACAATTTGCTGAGAACTATTATCACAATCATCAGAGCAAGATCATGTTTTTTTATTAAATGGATATTGTTTAAATGTATGTAACAGGATTGCTTTGACTTTTGAGGCAAAAGTCAAACACTATCACTCTCAAATGCATAATACATGAAAATCTTAATTATTGTTGAATAAAAGTTTGTGAAATTTACACTCGATTGGATTGCAGCTTTGGAGTACAGAGTTTTTTTAATACCCTGGAGTACACACGATTAGATGCACAAAACGGGTTTTTTAATACCCGGGAACTGGGTCCGGGTTTGGTTTAAAAATCAAGAACCGGGTAGGGTAGGAAACGGTTCCGGGGTGCGTTCGGGTATTTGACTTGGTTTTGACCGGTTTGACCGAGTCGGGCCTGGATTTTAACCGGGTATAGGTGGTTCCCGACCGGGTCCGATTCAGTTCCTATTTCTACGCCCTGGGTCTGGAACCGGTATGTACCCACGGGTCAGGTAGCGTAGGAACCGGTTCCTGGTCGGGTCAGGTCTGAAACCGGATATATTGTGCATCTCTAGAGTACACTGCTTGGATTATCTAAGTTAGTCCTTACACTATGCAAAGCGTCACCTGCAAGAGACAACAATAAAAATTATTAGATTTGGAGAAACACACAATAACTGCTATAAATAAGCTGAGTATTGGTTCTAGAAGTAAAGTTAGCAGCCTAATGACAACCAATTATAAGAAAGAAAAGCATAAATGAATGGCAAGTATGTATGAACCTATGCAGGGCCGGCCCTGAGAATTCAGATGCCCTGTTCAAGTCTGAAAAACGTGCCCTTTATGCCTTAAAAAGTGATGTAATGCTGATGTCATTCGGCTTTTTACAGCACTTCTAAGGGGTCGAAAAACCATTTTTTACGGCTGTCTTTATAACATTTTAATTTAGGAGTGTGCAAAAAATGAGAGCAAAACTCGAACGAAAGACGGAGTTCTCTAACTTCTCAAAACTCGTAAGAATTTTTCCTTAATCCGAATCAAATATATATCACATGTTTTTTTAAATAATAAAAAACAACCCTTGATAAGTTGAAATATGAAACTTGGGAAGGGTGTTTCATATTCTTTTAAACAAAAAGAAAAGAAACTAATAATTAATTGGTTTTGAGAGTGGTTTGTACGATTATTTTCAAAAAGGCCCCTCCTATCAAAAAAGTTGACTAATCAAATAATTCAATTATCTTTTTTTTTCTCTCCCTATCTTCTTCTTCACAAGTCACCTGTTATTCAACCTGCAAGTCACCAGCCGAAAAAAGAGCAGGTGTCTTTTAAAGTTTAATCTTCACAATTCCTTGGTTCTCCTTCCTTTTATTCGGTTCTCCTTCACTCTAACCTCCCTCTATATATATGTGTATGATTTTTTTAAAATGTGCCCTCAGAATCATAGGGCCCTGGCCGGTGGTCCTCCCCGCACACCTTTAGGGCCGCCCCTGAACCTATGAATCATGGATGGCATGAACAGATTAACACAAACACTTAATCCCACCTTCCAAAATCTGCATAAATTGCCTTCATTGGATGAAGTACGATAGGCTAACCAACATGAAATCTTATCACCCCTTCAAATTCATACTAAAAGATAAAAAGAAAAACAATATCTAATCACGCCATAATCCCCGGTTCATTTGCTTGAAGTCAAAATTGGAGATTCAAGTTATTTAAGAAATACGGGTTCAATACATTATAGAATCAACTACAAACATCTACAGAAATTAAATTAAATCGCAAAACGTATATGAATCAAATCAAGAGCTAGTGAATTTGAAAAAATTAAAAGCCAGAGAACGACTTGAACCCAACCAGCAAAAAGTTGATTATGGCGAACCCAAGAATACCCATTTCTCATAAAATCCAACAAAATCAGAAATGAAAGTAACGAAGCGCCCAGGAATCGTGTGATGAAATGCATCATTTTAGTGAAACACAAGTTAAAAACCTTGATAGTCATCGTCATAGGATGGCAGAAGGTGCCGCCTCCGTCAAAAGCTGACGCTTGACGCTGCAACTCCGCAGTTGGAGCCCTAAATCATTGCTCCACATGGGGCCTGCATCATCTTCGTGATGAACTAACACTATGTTCCAGAGTTTACTAACGGAAGGAAAGGAAAGGAAACAGAAAGAAAGTAAAAATATTTTGTGTTCCAGAGTTTCATTTAAGGAAGGAAAAGAAAGGAAAATAAAACATGTCGTGTTCCCGAGTTTCATTTAAGGAAGGAAAAGAAAGGAAATGACAGGAAAACTAGGCTAAATTCTTTAACCAGCACTGGGCGATATGCTTTCACCAGCACAGGTTAGGTATCACCGGCCACCGACCGACGAAATCGTACCGTACCCCTCTTTCTCCTCTGTTTTATATGTCTCTCCCTTCCTTTGTGCCACGAGAGGCACCAGGTATCATAACTATAAAGCAAGCAACATCTAAACCATAGATTGAAAAATTGACGGACCAGATTCTTAAATCTACTATTCATTTCCTTTCCTTATTATCAGATTTAGATTAAACTTACTTAGTTAGTTATAAAGGATACATACTAAGTTAGTTATGCAAGTTAATCAAGTTAGTAAAAGAACAGGGATTGATTATGTATTAACTGAAACTAAAAAAAAAAAAATGATATGAGGCACGCATGACTCGAATCTGGAGTCCGCTCAAACCACAAACAACCCACAAATCAATTGATCTACCCATTTCCTTGTGCTTAACCTCAGTATGTGTTTTTATAAACAAGCTGAAATCTGAATCGAATTAAAGAAAAAATTAACTGCTGTAGATTAGAATCGAACCTGTCCACTCGTAAATGGAGACAACTCGCCCTACCACCTGATGTGTATTATTATATGTAACATAACCTGTGTCATATTTTATTTATATTTAATCTGGCGCAAAAGTTCATCTTCTTCCTACTTGGTCGATGCTCCGGCTCAACCCAAACATCATGAAACCCTACCCGAGCGTTTGAGGCGTTACACATGATGTTTTTAATTCATTTTGTTCGCATTTAAAACGATATTATGGAGATTAATACTTCTTATTAACTGATCGCCCCTTAAACATCCAAAACTGATGCACTTAATCACAACCTTGAACACCATTATTAACCATCAAGAACACAAACTGGGTTTTCCATATTTTCGCGAATTGAACCAAAATAATTACACCACCGAAACCTCTGCTCAAACCATATAAAACCCCACTGAAATTTCTCCATTTCATCACCTCTACATCGCGAATTTAATCGAAGAACATTCTAGGGCTTGTAACTTGTGCGGACGATATCTCCTTCAATTCTTAACCTTTTCAGGTAATTCCAAAGCCTATTGTGCCTTATTTTTCTTTCTCTACAAAAGCCCTCTATCAATTTCTGTGATAGAAGGTTGATTTATCTTAAATTAATTTTAGTTGAAATTAGGGTTCTTCGTTCATACGATTTGGGGCTTTTAGGTTTATACATGTGTTTTGATGAAATTGAAAGTAGACTATTGTTATATATCATATTATCACATTGTGTGAAATTTTGGGGATTTTTAGACGTCAATTGGAATTTTGATGAATTATTTATGTTTTAATCATTAGATAAATCAAATAAAAATAAAAGATAATCTCTAATAAATTCAATAAATATTTTTATTGGTTATTTCAGATTATATCAACACTAGGGAACATCTATATAATTTTTTCTTGATTTTTGGGAATTCATGAATTTAATTTGGATTTATACATGTTTTAATTATTTAAAAATACTAGAATTTAACAAATAAATTCTATAAATATTTTTACTGATTTATGTAGATTATATAATTGTAGTGGGAATTTTATATAAATCTTCCATAGTTTTTTTTTTTATATTCATTTAAGTAAAGAAGCTATGGTAATATTAAACAAGTAAATTCCTTTATATAATTAATCATAATATGTGATAATCATTTAATCTGCGATATAAAAATTATTAGATGGTTTCAGTAAATTTGTTAAATAACGGCATTTGAAAAACTATTATACCCTATTAAATTGATAATTCTAAGAATATCTCATGGTAAATAATTATAGAAATATATATATATATATATATATATATATATATATATATATATATATAATTATATTGGTTTGGTTGTTTTGTCAAATAATTATTTTCTATAATTTAAGGTCCCCAAACAGGAGAACCCAATTTCCTAAAATTAACATATTCGTTCAAGTTTTTCGTTATTTAGAATCTTGGTTATATTTATTCTAGGGTGATTTAGTCAATTGTTATTCCTCGTGTACCCGTGCGATAAATCTCGTGGATTAACTCTTCGCAACCTGTGAGTAATTTCTTCCATTTCCCCTTTTTTTAACTTTACAAATTTTGGGGTGCATCACGTTACACTTTTCGATTTACTTAACATGCTATGATCAAGTGTTATTATGTGAACGTCTTATGTGTATTCTATTATTCTATATGCTATCTGATGTCAAGTCTATTGCATGCCATTATTCCAGTGGATCCACACGGCTGACTAGGTTCCCCACGGCCATGGGTTGTAGCCTAGTATAGCCAACAGTATTAGACTCGCTCCTCGGGGCTTGAGCCTAATGCACGCTATTATCAGGAGTCTATTTTATTTTGATTGTTTGTGTTGTTATTTGATTTTATATTCTTGTTTGGTAAATTTGGATTTATGGATATCTTGACTATGTTGATGATATGAGACCATTTACACACTAACCTTGAGTTGCATGCTAAAAATATATTTTTGTTTAAAAAGAATTAAATATAAAACTGTTTTCTATAAAACGGAGGAAATTATTCACCAACATAATTGTTGACCCAAAAATATATTTTTCTAACGTGGTCCAGGTTTTCAAAGTTGATGATCAAGTGATGTTGACACGTAGCATGGGCCTTAGGAAATTAAATTGAAATCTTGATATATTTGTTTTGAATAATGTATGAACAATTTTGACTATTATATGTTATGTGACTATTTAAATGGTTATGCTTTAAATATTGAAACAATAATTAGTTGTCATGAGCTACGGGCAATCATCATGCCCCGTACCTTTCCGCTGCGGGTCGGGGTGTGACAGATTGGTATCAGAGCCAATGACTATAGGGAATTAAGATAGGTTATTAGACCCTTAGACTTGGTCTATAGTCGATTAGGTACCTTAGGTACCTTATGTGCTTAATTGTTTGATTGTCTTAGCTAAAAAAAATTTAATGACCATGATTTAAATTTTCTAATGTTACACACATATGCATATGAGCACACTTAATTGTTATATGCTAAGTATTATGTGCCATAAATGACAATATGTGTATTATTATTATATCATAGTTTATTTATTCTTTTTCCTTGTCATGTCGCACGCACCTTATATACTATATACGAATACTCAATATTCTAATTCTTATTCCTATATATCTAAAGTCTTGAATTAATTCATTTTCTTTATTGCATTTCAATTATTCATGAGTTTGATTTCATTTCATTTCATTTTTTTGAGTTTTCAAATTTCAATTGATATTTCACTCTCGTCAAAGTGAGTTCTTGTGACGGACATGTAGTAACTGGAAAGGTGACGTACCGGTAGTCGGGACGTCCTGTCTAGGCTGGCAATCGTATAAATCCAATTAATGGACCAGTTTGCCTACCTGGGGACTATCGATGAGAGTACCGATACCTATTAGGCCAAAGCATGTCACACAAAACGTCACGTGAACTAACAAAACTTTGATATGTCAAACGTGTCTATGTTATTTCATGGATACTATCGTTTTACAACACACCAAAACTCGAGTTATTTATTGATTCATGATTTTCTTCAGGTTAAGGTGTACGTCAATGGGTAGACATATGAGGACTATGCGAAAGCTCGGTAATTGCGGGTGCACACGTAATTAAGAAAGTGACGCACGGAAGTCATACTAAACCCTATGATGTACCAAACCTATGATTTTTAATATTTTATGATGAAATATTATTTTATCATAAGTTTTATTATTTTATTTTACTCCATGTGGTTATTATATTGTTTTATATATAAACCACCAGAATAAATCCTTAAATATTCCACGAGATTCTAATGAACTTTCTTTAAACAAATCACCCTAATCTTATTGTAATTTGTCAAAGGGTTAGACTTTTGTTACCCTTTGATACTCCATAATATTTTCATGAGATTTGTATTCTTGAATCATGGGATTTTCCCTAAGTTCCATGATTTCACAAATCTATGAATCCTAACCATCTGACCATCAATCCTCGTTATGGGCTATACATCTTACTTAAGTTGTCCCTCGCTGAGGCCACCTTATCGTCGTCGTCGTCGTCAACCTAGGATTTCCAATCGTTGAATTACAGCTTTGATAGGTGAACAAATGGCCGCAATTATTCCTACTATAGTCGTTCAAGTTCAACAGGCACTCAACGCCCACATCTCCATGAATCAAATCGAAGAGACTGAAGCTGAACCGTCTTCACCTGATAACAACCATCAAAGGAGTGAAACCAACCATGATTACGCCATACCAACTATTCCGCTAAACCAGGTTGTTCCTAATCCTGTACTTGACAGAAAACCTTATCGCGGACATTTTCCACACTGCCCCACTTGTCAAAAACATCACCCAGCCAACACTTTGTGCCGCCTTTGCACTTATTGTGGACTTCAAGGTCACTTAATCGACACCTGTCGGCGCTATAACTCTCAAAGAGAACCACCTATGGCACCATTTAATGTACAACACGAGACAACTCCATCTGACCAACCAAACACCCACCTTTTGATCTAACTGTATGTCCAACCCAATGCTCCACTAATGGATCAACCAACCGTGCTTTATGGCACCCAACTCTTTCCTTACGATCGAGCCAGTCAAACCAAACTAGAGGTCCAGGGTAACTAGAAGGCTCGCAGACGAACACTCATCAAGATCCAAGACAACCATGACACGGTCGGCAACAAAACGAAATTTTATGCGATAATTTATTGCTAATAAAATGTTTTAAGTTAAATTTTGTATGAACTAGCTGGAAATAAATAAGGATTGCTCTGAATTTCCGAGCACAAGTGTAATAATATGAATTTTGGTTATATGTTTTAAACCATCACAACCCTATCCAATATCGTAACCTAAGCCCAGAGCTTGGAAAATTTGAGTCAAGGGCACATGGTGACGACAAATTTTTATTTTTTTTCTGATCTCAAAATTTGGTTTTATAAAATAATTATAAAATGTAATAAATATATATTGTAAATGTTCTACATTTGGCCAAAACTGTTTTCCTAAAGTTTAACAAAAATATTTTTCTAAATAAACTAAGTTGCTTTTGTACATGAACAATTTATAATACCAATGTGCTACACTTGGTAAAGTGTAAAAATACTTAATAAAATGAAATGCACGTGACTTAACAAATCTATTTTAGGACCCTTCTACTTTTGTCCGAATCGTAAATATTGCCAGGCTGGTGGGGGTGTAAATCAATGCTGCTACTTCATCTCCTATGCCATTCGACTTCACGTTTAGTTTTCTCTCATTAACGACTTTACCTGCTACTCCCACTTCGTATCCTTGGCATCCGCACTAATGCCAATCGATACAAATATCAACTTTTAATCAGTATCGTTGATAGCTTGTGCCGTTGTCACGCTTTCAACGTTACTATTTGTCGTCCTTTTCATCCTTTACTCAGACGTTTTTTTATGTATCACTATGTTATGCATTTATGATTTGTTTTATTACTAGTTCATGTCGTTTCAGTTTCACATCATCACTCATCATAGCTTACCTTTTCCCATAATTTGTATGATATGGGTATCGTGTCACTTATTCATAGACTGACCCTTTTGTTGGTGCACGAAATGTCTGCTGACTACGTCTTATCAAGTCTTGTGTCTAGATAGGTTAAACAAGTATTCAAACATGATTAAATTAGGGTTGTTTAGGTTAGAAATGGTCCTGGCCGTTTGAAATAGTGCTGGCCGTTTGAAACAGTCTATCCGTTTGAACCCTGGCCGTTTGAAGTCACCTGATCGTTTGAACATGATTCAAACGGAAGGGCATGGGTCTATAAATAGCAAGTCATTTGAAACGGTCAGTAGAGATGTTTTGTGTATGTGAGCGAAGGTGCTGCTGGATTTCTATTAAAATCATTGTAAAAGCTCACAATCAGTAATAGAAAGAAGAATTGAAAGGATTAAGCTGTTTTTGACTTAGTTTACTTTGATTCCGCCTTTGTAAACTGAGATGAACTACTTCTACTGACGTTTAAGGTCATCGGAACGGTCCTACAAGTGGTATCAGAGCTCAGGACAAGGAGTTCATACCAAACACAGCTTGAAATCATCGGATTATCTCACTTCTACCTTTCTTTTCTGATTTGAACTAGTTGTCACGGTTAAAATGACTTGAAACGTTCACACATCAAACGAAACACATTGATAACGAATCCTTCAAAGTTTGGACTCAAAATTCAACGTAAAAATAGTAAAAATGGACTAAAAACTACCTTCCGTTTGAACGAATCGTTTGAAAACACATAGTCCGTTTGAACGTATTGTTTGAAACTGATCATACCGTTTGAAAACAGACTTATCGTTTGGACGATCGTTTGAAAATGGAGTCCGTTTGAAATTGTCGTTTGAATTTGAATCATATCGATTGAAGGGTAACCTTTTGAATCCTATCGTTTGAAGGTGGTCGTTTGAACATCTATCGTTTGAAACTATTGTTGTTTCAAACGGAACAGCCCATTCCGTTTGAAGAGAGACTATAGTTTGAAAAGACTACCGTTTGAAACTGTTCGTTTGAACAGGTTCCGTTTGAATCTGTTATTTTTCAAAAACAATTTTTTTTAAGTATTGTCTGATTTTTCAGGTATTTCAAGAACTTCAAGACATGGCAAATAATGATCATGATGCCTGGTGGCGAAGAGATAGTGCGAGATGGGAAATTAGAAAGTTGAATGAACCATTTCAAGAAGCAAAAAGAGCCAAGAGATGGAATGAAGAGTTAGAGTGTTACATGGATCCACCGGGAAATCCAGTAGTTGATCCGTCAAAAGTGGATTTTGATGCTGTAACCAATTTGTTTCCAAGTGAGCGTACTTTCAACACAAGAAGGCTTTCTGATAAAAGTTATCTGCCTGATCTGGAGAAGAAGATAAGAGAGGTTTTTGAAGCAAGTCTACCGAAGGTGGTAGAATTCAGAAAGAGAACAGAAGAAGGGGTGAAAAGGATGGTTGAAGATATAAAAAGGGAAGCTTTAGGAAAGGTTAAAGCTGATGCAGATAAAACTGAAAAGGAACAAAAATCTGAAGCAGATAAAATTGATAAAGAGTGTGATAATGATAGCAAAGAAGCCAATGATGAACAGATTCTGGGGTTACGCTTGAACTGTGAAAAGCTGAAATCTGAGAATGATAAACTGTTAAACGATTTGAACAGTTTAACTTCAGAAAACAAAATTTTGAAAGAAAAAGAAAAAGATTTTGGAGACAAAAAGAAATCTTCAGAAAATGAAGATTTCTGGATAAAACTGGAGAACAAAAGTTTGAAAGCTAATGAAACAAAATTTCAAGAACAGTTAAAAGTTTTGGAAAATGAAAAATCTATTCTTGAAAACATTAAGAATGAGAATGAAAAATCAATCAACTCTCATCTTGAAAGAATATCTCAGCTTGAAAACGAAGCTGAGAATTCAAGAATCAAGATTGATGAACTTGAAAAGAAATTGAAAGGTTTTGTGACTGCATCAGATAGTTTGAATTTTCCCTGTCCAAAACCGATCAATTCTATTCCAATAAGTGACAATGTCACAAATTTTGACAAAGTCAAAATTGAAGATTGTGATGACAAATCTGATGATGAAAAAGAAAAGGAAGAAAAAAGAAAAACATTTTTGAAATTAAATGAAATGTTTAAAAATACTGTTTTACATTCTACTGAGAAAGGTGAATGCTCAACGCAAAAACCTGTAAAGAAGAGTGTGGAACATAAACAAAAAGATAAAAAATCGAAAAATTTTCAAAAAGAAAATAAAAGTTCATCAGATCAAGCATCCAATCACAATAAAAAAACACAAAAATTTAAAAATCAAAACTCAAAAATAGTTGGTAATAAGTGGTGCAGGTTTGACCACAGTGCTTCAAAGCCAAATCCAGTTTTTCGGAGCCAGACAATGCTATGATCTGAGCATTTGGGGTGAAAGTCGTACATGGTATGATAACAGAGTGTGTTACTCTTGTGGTTATCAAGGACACATTGCTGTTAACTGCCAAAGTCAGAGATTTGAAACGAGAAAGTGCTTTAACTGCAACATCAGAGGTCATATTGCCAAAGATTGCCCGAGGAGATTGATGGGAAGATCGAGGGCTGAATCTCAAAGTAAGGCAAAGAAACCAGTCAAAGTCAAGCCCAAAGAACAGAAGGTTCAACAACCTAAAGTTCAGGAAACAAAAGTAAAACTTTCTCAGGGGCAAAAAGACAGACTGCGAAAGAAGAGGAAGAAGGCCAGAGAGTATCTGGAAAGGATTTTGTCCTCGGGTTCTTCGGTTGGTAAGAATAAGAGTTCTGATGAATCGACTCCATCGACTGCAAAGTCAAGCAAGCCGAATTCATCAGATACAAATCTGAGGACAAAAGAGGAAAAGGAGAAAAAGAAGGGCGTCGGCGATGAATCTGACAGATCAAAGTCAGACAAGCCACATTCAGGAAATGATTCTGGTTCGTCAAAACCAGAAGAGCCAAGTTTTGAGGTAAAAGTGTCAAAAACGCCCAAGGCTGGTCAGGCTTGGGTGGATCTTTTCAAATGAAAAACCCTGACTTGCCGGAGTTCCCAGGTTGGTAAGCATGGAACATGAATCGGCACATTTCTTGAGAAATTTCACTATGGTGATTTTTCGACCTACATGTGGTAAATCAGGGACATTAAGTTGTACTTGATTTTCTACAAGTGATTAAAGGAAAACAATGTGATGAAAGAACCCCGAATTTGTGAAATGATACACAAAACTAATTTTCAGGAAAAACCATTTTGATTAAAATAAACTTAAGTGTTTTGAAATCTAAATGGGAAAATAGTTTGTTGTCAGGGGGAGTTCTGATTGTTTATGCCAAATGAATGGCGAATTGAAGTGATTCGATATCAGTTTGTCATTTTATTTGTACAGTTTTCAAATTTTCCTTGAAAATCAAAATTGAAACATATTTTGATTTTAGGGGGAGAAAAATTTTAAAAAAAATTAGAAAATTTGAAAATGTCAAAAACATTGAAAAAGTAAAAATGAGTTTTGTTGAGAAAAGAGGAAATGATAGAAAATCAGTGGACTATCACAGCATGCTAAGGAAATGAAATGTCAAATGTGATAAACGGTCTCATTGATGATGTGTCGATAGGTTTTTGCACATTTAGTAGATTTATTCGGGATATAAACCTAAAATTTCAAACTTGTGAAATTCGTGGGGAACACTACTTGGATATATAGGTAACCCCTGAAATCTCGTTTGAAAGGTCTCTTATTCTGATATACTAGGTTTTTATACTCAATGATGTCTGGGGTATTATTCTGGGACTTCTGCTGAACGGAAGTTCTGACCTAGTCCTTGGATAATGCTTTGCCTGAAATGCTTGAAACATAGCATAAAGCCCTTAGCTGATTAGACAATAAAATTGATAATCATCTGTTGTAGCTGAAAAGATCCTCTAAAGGGGACATACTGCAAAGTCGAAACTGATTTCTCTCTGCTGAACGGAAGTTCTGACCTGAGATCCCTCAGTTCTCGCATTTAACCCCTAATTTATGAACAGATATCATTGTAGTATGCTCGCCTGTAAGACTGAATATTGAGATTCTGGATACGGGAGTATATTTAAGAGGTGGGACACATGAATTGAACTAAGTTCATAAAACATCTAAATCGTATCCTGAATAGATTGAAAAGTGTGTGAAAATTTAAGAGGACAACTATATCGTTAATCGAGGTGAATCGTTTAGAACTTAAAATGATTAAAGCTTAACGGTGCTAGTGATTTGTCTCAAGAACTGATATGATCCTCTTACACAAACTCACAAAAATATTATTTGTATATATTTGTTTACTGTATGTCATTCAAAAACAAAAAATCCAAAAAGATTTTCGACAGCTGATTTTGAAGAAGCTGATATTCAAAATTCGAGTGCTAAACGTGATGAACAGGTTTGGGAGAATATGTTGAAAACTTTAAATGACATATATAAATGGTTTGAAAGATTGTGTATTTGGTTAATCAAGGTCATTCATTTGAACTTGATGTAACTAATATGATTGTTGTAAATGATATCTACCAGTAAGTTTACTAAATTCAATTGTTATAAATTTGTGAAACTTATGTTGAGGTAGAGGATGTGCAGGTTAAACAGGTTTTGAACTTCATCATTCCCACAGAAGCTAATTGTCAAAGCTTGAACCAGAACAAGACCTCAGATCCCAGCATACTGAGAGGGGGAGTCTGTGAAAGGGGGAGTCTGGATCAACATCCAAAGGGAAGACTGAAGATGGAGCTCGGAAAAGATTTTGAACCTGTGAAGATTGAGGTGTTACAATGGGGAGAAAAAGTTGTGAAGAGACAAAGACTAAAGACTTGATGCCGAAGACTTCGTCAACATCCAAGGGGGAGTCTGTTGGTGCACGAAATGTCTGCTGACTACGTCTTATCAAGTCTTGTGTCTAGATAGGTTAAACAAGTATTCAAACATGATTAAATTAGGGTTGTTTAGGTTAGAAATGGTCCTGGCAGTTTGAAATAGTGCTGGCCGTTTGAAACAGTCAATCCGTTTGAACCCTGGCCGTTTGAAGTCACCTGATCGTTTGAACATGATTCAAACGGAAGGGCATGGGTCTATAAATAGCAAGTCATTTGAAACGGTCAGTAGAGATGTTTTGTGTATGTGAGCGAAGGTGCTGCTGGATTTCTATTAAAATCATTGTAAAAGCTCACAATCAGTAATAGAAAGAAGAATTGAAAGGATTAAGCTGTTTTTGACTTAGTTTACTTTGATTCCGCCTTTGTAAACTGAGATGAACTACTTCTACTGACGTTTAAGGTCATCGGAACGGTCCTACACCTTTTCTCCATAACTATGGAGGTAGGTACTGCCACCATTTAGTCGCACCCTTTTTGGGTTCGAGACTCATACATTAGTTGGTTGTGGTTATTTAATTAGTAAGTTGAGTCGCCGCATAGAACCAACTGAAACCGCTAACGAAGCCAATGAAATTTGATAAGAACATGGTGGATACGCCGCTGGTACTTCCTATATATAAGTGTTCTTATCAAACTATCAAAAGCCTCGTTAGATTGGTCGAGAGAGGTTCTATGTAAGTTGTGTTTATGTCGTCAGTCATGATCCGAATAACGAAGCCGATGAAACTTGATAAGGACATGGTGGATACGCCGCTGGTACTTCCTATATATAAGTGTTCTTCTCGAGGTATCAAAAGCCTCGTTAGACTGGTCATGAGAAGTTGGTTTGAGTCGTCAATCATGATTTGAATAACGATGTGGATGAAAATTTGATAGGGACATGGTGGATACGCCGCTGGTACTTCCTATATATAAACGTGTCTGTCAAATTTTCAAAAGCAGCGTTAGACAAATCATGAGTGTTTTAGTTCGTTTGTTTTGGTTTTGTGATTGGAGAATTCAAATTCTATAATTTCGCTCATTCAACTCAAATTGTGGCATTTTATGAGAATTTTTCTTTTCAAGATCCCAAGTTGTGACACAGATTGCAGTTGGGCATCACATGTATACCTCACGACTCAGTTGCAAACTCTCTCGTGTTACAAGTCATCTTTGGGACGTGATTTTCTCTTTAGCTGCAATACATCTTTGATACGCCAATCTTGAGCTTCGTGATTGTAATCATCATAGAGCCTATAACCGGCTATCGTGATTGTTAACACTCTTCATTTTCTACATCCTTGGCATTTAAAAACGATTCCTTTAATTGGGTATGCAACCCTTGTCAGGAACGCTACCACCACAGTCTAATCTAAAACCTTTGCTCCTAATATATCTCAGTTTGAGTGTAATATCAGCAACGTTAGGGCTCGTATTTAACCCTTGATTACTGACTACCCTAAAGAACAACCTGATCGTAAGATTCGAGTTCCTAATACTACTAATAATCGAACCGACATTGTTTATGCCTATGGAAGACCCTACACTACATCTTATACGAGTAATTTCCTCCTAATTTCGGGACGAAATTCCCAAAAGTTGGGGAGACTGTAACAGCCATCAAAATCGGACCTCCAAAATTCGACCCGGATTTCAAAACCGAACCCTTTCAAGTAAATAAAAAAAAGATTTTGAATAAATTTTTATTAATTTTAATATTATACTATTAGATTAAACCATCACGTATTTCGTTGGTTTAAAACCAGAATAAAACGGAGGTTTATAAGCGAAACCCGATTAGTTCGGTTAATAGTTATAAGGAAAATAATTAACCACGTGAAATATGGTAGTTAAAACAAGTATTACACTTAAAAGGGTTAAAGTTGTCAAAACTTCAAAGTTGGTTATTTTTGTAATTAACGGAAACTATATATTGAAAACAAGTTAACTAACTAAGTTAGTAAACCTAGTTAAGTTAGTTAGTATTTATTATATAATATAATTAAACTTAGTTAGTTAGTTATAAAGGATACATACTAACTAAGTTAGTTATGCAAGTTAATCAAGTTAGTAAAAAATAATATAATTAAACTTAGTTAGTTAGTTATAAAGGATACATACTAACTAAGTTAGTTATGCAAGTTAATCAAGTTAGTAAAACAACAGGGATTGATTATGTATAACTGAAACTAAAAAAAAATGATATGAGGCACGCAGGTGACGTGATGTCGTGTTCACGCAAAATTTAATCCCAATAACAACTATATAGATAGCGGCAAGTGGGTATCGAACACAGGGAGTTTGTGGAATGTGTGTTATTTGAAGATTTATCTAAGTTACCTAAAATTAAACTAATTGCAAAAGAAATAAGATTCGAGAGTTTATG
The DNA here is from genome assembly GCF_002127325.2 of Helianthus annuus. NCBI lineage: Eukaryota > Viridiplantae > Streptophyta > Magnoliopsida > Asterales > Asteraceae > Helianthus > Helianthus annuus. Next base: position 197,077,357 of record NC_035448.2, on the reverse strand, counting down.
TGAGTGAATTGGTTTTAGACTAAATTAAACTAAGTAAATTGCAAGAGAAAAGTTTGTTTGTAAGCAAATTAGAGACAAATGACCATCCTAGATTTCCGGTTTGTATCGACATTCATATTATCATTCCACTCTAAAGAACTACATAGACATAGCTCATGTGTGATTACTTGCAGTGATGAAAGGGAACTAAGTACTCAGATTCCTAGAACGTGAGGTTGTTACCCGATGATCAATCAACCCTTACCCAATCCTAATTCTACCCATGATATCTCGATTGCCCACGGCACCAAGAACGTATGGTTTCAAACTAGAAAATCATAAGAATTAACAAGTTACTAACAAACAATCACACACCATAACAAACCAACCATCAAGATTAAGATTGCTATTCTAGAAATTAGGAAATCAAATACAAATTGTCTCAAACAAACCTTCAATCTAGGACAGTCATAAAGTGTTTAGCCAAGCATGGCTCGAATCAACATCCTAACAAAGATAATATTGTTCATACGGATCAAAGACACAAACCGAATGTTAGAGATTGTCCAAAAACAAGCAAGAACCAGCCAATTCGCCCCTGGAATGCCCCCAAAACCGACAATGATAAGGAATGATGAAAAGACATAATAAAAATCACTTTAATGAGGCAGTTACACTTTTCCCATCAGACACCACCGTAATTTACGGCTCCACCGTAAATTACGGTGGACAATAAAATGTTACGGCGCTGTACTACTGATTTACGGTGGGAACTTTGCCAAAATCAGGTCCACCGTAAATTACGGTGAAACCGTAATTTACGGCGTCCGCCTGATTGTTCTGCTTTGTGCCTCAATGTCACGTGTGCCGCCCAATTCCATCCAATGTTTGCCACTTTTGTGTGGCGGCCCAATCAAAGATGATCCAACAAGTCTCCTATGTATATGGCGGCCCAATCACATAAAAAAGAAGTCCACGAGTCTTCACGTGATGCCTTTGTTGGCGTAATGATGATGATGATTATGTTGAAGTTGCCGCCTACAATTGCCCTCACATGTCAGCCCATGTGATTGTATGTCATATATGTGCCGCCCACTCTGATAAGTTTCGGCCCAATCATATTGATGCTTATCTTCTTTATTGTTGACTTTCAATTAATTCCTCACTTGACTTCATGTGTACAATTGTCTAGAAGTCCTTGCCAGCAAGCATGTGTTTTATTTATTTGTTTTTATAAAATAATCTCCTCCAAACAACACCTACATGCTGCCGTTAAATCCAAAACCAAGCCCACAAAGTCACGTGAAGTCTCTGATGATGATTAACTATTGTTGTTGACTTTTGATATAAGGTGCCACCAAAAACCCCATCCCTCAAAGTTTGCATGAGATGATGGTGATTGATATTGTTGACTTTCTTGGCTGCCTATCTTTGTAGAGAATGATGTGATGATTCAAATATGGTGCCCTTACATGCCTTTCTTTCGTCCGTAGCCTACGGGTTCCAATTTAACCGAATTAAGCGATTTACCTGTAAAACACACGAACACTCGTAGTTACTAAGTTCAAGCAAATAACCAAGTAAAGCATGGAATTTTAATCTTTTTAAACCATTTAAAGGTTGTCCAACGGACCACCCGTCACATCCCCACACTTACCCGTTGCTTGTCCCAAGCAACCCATTCAAAACTATTCACAACCATAGCGATCAATTATGCAAACCAAGCTAAAATGTGTCGTCCTTTTACTAACTTACAATCATACCACCAGACACACCCCTCACAAAAACTCTCGATTACAAGAATTATTAGCATAATGCTAAACCACTCAATGCGTGTGTGTGTACGACAATAAGCTTGTATGAAAAAGCTAATTTATTTGACCCGGTTTTTATTTCTACCACTAAACAAAGCAACCATCAAATATATACACAACTTCTTCAACATTCTCAACTATTATTGCAACTAAATACTTTTTTTTTATATTTTTCTCTTTCTGACTTTTTTTTTCTTTTTTTTTTCAATTTTTTTCATCATTTTTTTTTCATTTTTTTTTCATAACACATCAAACTCAACAATATATACAAGAACATCAATACTACATACTAAATCTCCTAAACCGGGTCATCTCAGAAGGTAAAATTTTTGTAGGAAGTAGGCTCGGGTCACAACCGAATTGTATAAGGCTCAAACATGGCTTTCTAAAGACCAAACCCCCACCCCTCACAATACCAAGCTCATATATGTAAAGTATGAGGTCCAACCCACCAATCCCGCACTCTCACACATCTAGACGAGGCTTCCTAAAAGTCCCCCTATCATTTTCAAAAGCATGCTAATTCTAGGATTTAACAAGTATTCACACACAAGTTCTATTAACACACAACACACACCGCCACTCAAACAATGAAATATCAATAACAATCATGTGTGGCTCAAATCCTCACCAAGAAAAGACTAGGAATGGGTGTCGGTGTGTCAAATGGCACAATATCAAGTTTTCAAATTTTAACAATTTTCGCTTGGATTTACAAAAATTTTTTTTAAAACTCCCAAAAATTTCCCCCATCCCCACACTTGGGATACATTGTCCCAATGTATGGCTTTGAGGGAAGGATCGCTTTAACCAAAAACATCAACAATTGCTTAAATTCTCAAACCCCAAATTTCTTTTTGTACTTCTCATTTTATAATTTTTTTTTTAAACATGACACCACCAAACAAACTAACTACCAATATTTCAAAGCTAAAGAACACAACAAGACTAAGGAAAGAGTACATCGACCTGGTGAAGTTTGCCACAACAGATGTTGTAGATAATCAGACTTCCTATCACCACCTTCACCCAAATATCCGTACATCTTCCCCACACTTGAGTGTTGCCATGGCCCTGAAATAAAGAAAACTAAAGAAATAACAAGATCAGTGAAAAACCTCGGGTTGCCTCCCGAGCAGCGCTAAGTTTTCAGGTCTTCAGCCAGACCGTACCACCCCCATTTATGGTGGTCCAAAGAAGCGGTTCCTATCACTTCCATCACTACATTGTGCCATTGAGCAAAATGCCTGTCACACCCCGATTTCCACGTGTCACCGGTGGGCCCGGTGTGGGGTACAGTGACGTAGTTGGCATCGTCATAGACAATCAACACAATATAATAATGCACAGCGGAAGCAGAATAGAAACATTTCAACTTTAAATAAAGTGCAATAATAAATATCACAGTAGTTGAAATGGATCCACAGGCGGATCAAATAAAATAAGATAAAAATAGTTCAACAGATATTTGTCGTCCGAGCTTGCGAGACTATAGTGGACGCTCTTAGGAAACAGCCAGCCTATTTTCGTGTAGTACCTGCACTTAATCTTTTGGGAAAAATACGTCAGTTTACACTGGTAAATACAAATCGACTGACTCATTTTGAAAATGATTGAAAATTGATTTAAATGCACGAGGCATAAATATTTTTATTAACTTGGGATAATTATATAATATAAACTTGTGAACGAATTACATGCACTTTTATCTCTGGTGGCCCGGGATCTACTGTCCGGGCTAGAGATTAAGTGACACACCACATTAAAGAGTTATACACGTCGGGTGTACGCCTACACCCCGTGCTCTGGTCGTGGCCATCTCGTAAGATAATGCCAAGGATATCCGGGACACGGTCAATAACCCCCCAAAGCCTTTAAGTAAGACAAGACTGTTTAAACGAAGTCGCACAAGCTATTCAAGACTGTACACCCATAAGGCGCAGGACTTGTGCGCCCGATCAAGCGGTATTTTAAATACCGTACCCCAAGCCCGTATAGGGAAAATAAGTCAAAATGTATTTACCTGAGCAAGTATAAGTCACAAATGATAAGTGTTGGTAGCTTTTACCGGGCCTCCTAATCTGGAACAAAGGTTTATAATTAACCTATTAGATTCCTAACGGCCTTTTATTTAAGCTTAAGCTTTGACCGGTTAGTTTTAGGAATGATACGGTTTACGCACGATTAAGCGAAAGACCGGATAGAATGTGATTTAGACCCGACAAGTTTGAATACTTGTATAATATGGGTATACTAAATACATTCTGGATTTTGAAATAAAAATGATATCGTTTGACCCGTTTCGGTCAATTTACGCAAACTAGTTACGTAAACCGAACCGAACGCGGAAAGGGCGATACGGGTAGACCAATGATTCAAATGCAAGTTCCCTGAGATAATATGCTTAAAATATGATATTATATCAGTAAGTTATGTTCTATATTGCCCGGAATAATTTTAAACCCAATTTATGCCTTAGAAGGGCATTTTGGTCATTTAAAAGATAATAAAAGGGTAAAATTAGAAATCTGAGTTTCGGGTCTGGTTCATACAGTAAATATACTTAATATAACATATTATATCAGTAGGGTATGACCCATATACCAAATTTATCATTTAAAACCAAACTATGCACCGTAGGGGTATTTTAGTAATTTCACAAGGGCTAAAAGTGCCAAAACTGGAAATCTGAGTTCATATACTTATACTTACTGTTTTTATATGAAAATATGCTAAACACATCAGTAGGTATAGGTCTTATATGTTTAAAACAAGTATAACGCTTACTATGCGCTAAGAACGCTAAAAATGCGATTTAAGGGCGTTTTCGGGTTTTCAAATCAAATCTGAGATTTTTATATTTCCAGAATACTTAAAATAATTTATTCATCATATAAAATCAGTAGAAAAAGGTTTCGGGTCAAAAGGATGTGTAAAACTCATTTTATGGCTAAAACGGTCAAAACCGACATAAGCCGAAATGACTAGGCGATCTAGGATCCGTTCAGCCAAAAATTAATTAAAAATCATCAAAATTCCCAGAATATTATAATACATCAGTTGGTAAAAAGTTTTGTACCAAAACGTGGCCAGAAACGGGTCCTACGCGAAAAGGACCGTTTATGTAAATTTATAATATAGTTTTACGCTAATGGCCATAACTCACAATCTGGACCACCAACTGATCCGAAACTTTCGGTGCAAGTTCATATATTAGGAATAAAGATTTCTATCCTTTCACTTTTCCAAAAATCACGTTCTAAATCAAAAAGGGCAAAATAGTCAACTTTATGCATAAATCGGAAACATGCATTCGAATGGGCTAAGCATAGACTCAATCAAAGAAAATTCCAGAAAGTTTAACTAAAATGAAAATAGTCAAAAATACTTTCCAATACAGATCTCGAACATGCATGTACGAATCCGAATCGATAGTCCACGAAATAATCGTTTTACAAGACTTTCGGTTCCGATTCGTGGCTATACTATAGATTGTCGAGTTGATGATGATTAAAACACATTCTTATATGTATTACAAGTTATTTTTAATGATCAATCAGGTTGCATGTCATCTATATCATTAATCATGTCATTTTTCACAAAAATCGCTTCTGTTGACTTTTTAGAAATAGGTTTGACTCGACATTTAGCATGCATGTAGTGGGAATCAGATAGTACCCTTTAGAGGGTTTGTTTCCCACATAAATACCAATCTATAACAAGTTTCAATTCGAGAAATGACTGAAAGAAATCCGTTTAATCAGAAAGTCAAAGGTTATGAACACCCAGTTTGACTTTTATCAATAAACACAACAAGCACGGATTAAAGAACGAATTGAAAGCTTACAAAGGTCCTAAAGATGTTTAGTGAACACTAGAAATCAGCTTTGATGGTCGGATTAGCTCCAGGAAGTCTTGAGAGCCTTTGCAAGTCTTGAGAGCCTTTGTTCCCAATTGTAAAGGATCAAAAATGAGATGAATTCGGATTTAAAGCTGAAATTTTGAGGTTTACTGTTTGCCTAGCCATGCATGGCTTCTAATTGGAGCATTTGGAGGCAAAGACAACTGGATTCCACTCAAATTCGGACCCAATTCGACCCAAATCCGATTTTCTGCTCGCTGGCAGTCCCACGCGGCCCGCTTGGGCTTTACCAGGCGGGTCGCCTGACCCTGGTTCAGCAAAACAAGTTTTTATTTTTGGCAGCTTTAGTCCCTGAGCTTGCGTGCGATGTTTCGGCTGCTTTTCTTGACCCGTAAACCCCCAAACTTGGTTTCTAAGGACCTTAGGACTTTTACCAACATGGTAATGCCCTCGGATAACTTTGCGCTCAACCGAAAAGCCCTGAAATTCGACGTTGACGCTTTTAGTCCCTTAAGTACGGTTTTGGCCATAACTTTCTCATACGTTAACGAAACTTCATGAAATTTTTACCACATATTCTAGTGAGTATATTTTAGCTATACAAAGCTTCGAGTCTGCCAAAAGTTCACTCAGAGGTATAAATTAAACATGTTGACACTTTTGGCCCCTATAGTTTACAATACTTCACTTTTGTGCAATTTCCGCGTCGTATGATCCATGAACCATCCGTTAAAGGTTATAAACATTATGTAGGGTTATCATAGAGTCTATTTATCCATTGTTGACACTTTGGACCCTTACGTTCCATAGTTTTCACTGTTTGTCACTTTTAGTCCCTCTAAAGTATGTTTTCACATAACGGAACCTTATGACACGTGTCAAGACATTATTGGACGAAATTTTCGAGGTGTTACATCCTCACCCCCTTAAAAGAAATCTCGACCCCGAGATTTATTCAAACAAATGGGGATATTTTTCTTTCATCGTGGATTCCACTTCCCACGTGTATTCGGGACCTCTACGGGCATCCCACTTGACCTTAACAATAGGCACGTGCTTCCTTCGAAGCTTCTTTACCTGTCGATCCTCAATCGACAAAGGTTTTTCAACAAACTTTAGACTTTCGTCTATGTGTATATCTGTATGCGGTATAACCAGTGAATCGTCAGCGAAACACTTTTTCAAATTACAGATGTGAAACACATTATGAATGGCACTAAGCTCTTCAGGCAAGTTTAACTTGTAAGCGACTGCCCCGACACGTTCGATTATCTCGAAAGGTCCTATATATCTCGGGCTTAGCTTGCCTTTCTTTCCAAATCGCATTACACCTTTCCAAGGTGATACCTTAAGCAACACTTTTTCACCCACATCAAAGTGAAAATCTTTGCGCTTAGGATCCGCATAACTTTTCTGCCTATCCCTGGCAGCTTTCAAACGATCACGGATCTGAACGATCTTGTCTGTCGTCTCAAAGACGATATCTGGTCCAGACAGCTGGACATCTCCAACTTCTGCCCAACAAATGGGCGATCTACACTTCCTACCGTATAGGGCTTCAAAAGGCGCAGCCTTTATGCTGGAATGGTAGCTATTGTTGTAGGAGAATTCAATCAGTGGTAAGTTCTTATCCCAACTACCACCTAAGTCGATCGCACATGCTCGAAGCATGTCTTCCAAAGTTTGAATAGTACGCTCACTCTGACCATCAGTCTGAGGATGGTAAGCCGTACTAAAATTCAAACGAGTGCCCAACGATTGTTGGAAACTCTTCCAAAAATGTGACGTATATCTAGTATCTCTATCCGAGATAATAGATATAGGTATACCATGTAGCGCTACTATCTTATCGACGTATAATTGAGCCAGCATATCTGAGCTATACGTCTCTTTGATGGGTAGAAAATGGGCTGACTTAGTCAGTCTGTCTACTATGACCCATATGGTATCATTTCCCTTTTTCGTCTTCGGCAACTTGGTGATAAAATCCATTGTCACCATTTCCCATTTCCATTTGGGGATCTCAGGTTGCTGAAGCAAACCTGACGGCTTCTGATGCTCGGCCTTGACTTGCGCACAAGTCAAGCATTTGGCCACATACTCGGCCACGGACTTTTTCAAACCAATCCACCAGTAGTTTGATTTCAAATCCTGGTACATCTTATCAGCTCCAGGATGAACTGAGTATTTAGAGCTGTGGGCTTCCTGGAGGATAACATCCCGAAGTCCTCCATATACTGGAACCCATATTCGTCCGTTTAGGCGTAGCATTCCATCTTTGTCGTGGGATAACTGCTCCTCAGTTACTCCCAACTTTTCTGCAGGATAGTTAGCTTCCAGCACAGCTTCCTTCTGTGCAGCTAACACCCTTTCATTCAAATTGTTTCTTATCTCAATGCGCTTGGCATTGATTCTGATCGGTTTAACCCTTTCCTTTCTACTTAAGGCGTCGGCAACCACATTTGCCTTGCCTGGATGGTATCTTATCTCACAGTCATAGTCGTTCAAGGTTTCCATCCATCGCCTTTGACGCATGTTCAATTCCTTCTGATTGAACAGATGCTGAAGACTCTTGTGGTCTGAATATATTATACACTTGGTTCCATACAAGTAGTGTCTCCATAGCTTTAAAGCAAATACAACTGCACCCAATTCCAAATCGTGGGTGGTGTAGTTCTTCTCATGCACCTTTAGCTGTCGAGAAGCGTAGGCAATAACTTTGCCTTTCTGCATGAGTACGCAGCCCATGGCAGTATGTGATGCATCACAATACACCACAAATTCATCTATACCATCGGGCAATGTCAATACTGGCGCATTGCTCAGCTTCTGCTTCAGAATGTCAAAGGATTCCTGCTGCTTAGGGCCCCAATCAAACTTAATCTTCTTACGGGTTAATGAGGTTAGGGGCGCAGCAATTCTTGAGAAGTTCTCGATGAATCTTCTGTAATATCCTGCCAATCCGAGGAAACTGCGAATCTCAGTAGGCGTCTTCGGCTCCTGCCAATTCATGACTGCTTCGACTTTAGCGGGATCTACTTGGATACCACGCTCGCTTACAACATGTCCAAGGAATTGGACTTCTCGAAGCCAAAATTCACACTTTGAAAATTTGGCATAAAGCTTCTCTTGATACAGAAGTTTGAGAATACAACGAAGGTGTTTCTCATGATCAGCTTGGCTCTTCGAATAGATAAGGATGTCGTCAATAAAGACGATAACGAACTTATCTAAATAGGGTTTGCAGACGCGATTCATGAGGTCCATGAACGCGGCTGGTGCGTTTGTGAGCCCAAACGGCATCACTAGGAACTCGTAATGTCCATAACGAGTCCTAAACGCTGTCTTGTGTACGTCTTCCTCCTTGACCTTCAACTGATGATATCCTGACCTCAGGTCAATCTTGGAGAAGTAACTTGCTCCTTGCAACTGATCGAACAGATCGTCGATCCTGGGTAACGGATACCGATTCTTGATAGTGACTTTGTTAAGCTCACGGTAATCGATGCACAGACGCATCGACCCATCCTTCTTCTTAACGAATAAGATTGGCGCTCCCCAAGGAGACGAGCTAGGTCTAATAAAACCTTTGGCTAAAAGCTCATCCAACTGCGTCCTCAACTCCTTCATCTCCGTTGGTGCCAATCTGTATGGTGCTCTTGCTACAGGTGCTGCACCTGGTATGATATCTATCCGAAACTCTACTTGCCTATCTGGTGGCAAACCGGGTAGTTCTTCAGGAAATACTTCAGGATATTCCGAGATAACAGGGATATCCTCAATCTTCGGCTTCGGCTCATCAATGGTAACTTGTGCCATATAAATGACACATCCCTTCTGCATGCATCTGGATGCTTTGAGCATGGACACTTGCTCCGGCAATCCATGCTGGGTATCTCCTTGAATAGTAAGTGACTCACCAGACGGAGTCTTAACTATTACTTGCTTTCTATTGCACAGAATCTGGGCTTGGTTACTTGACAACCAATCCATGCCTATCACTATGTCGAATCCAGCTAACTTAAAGGGAAGCAAGGATAACGGGAAAGAATGATTCCTAATGGATATAACACATCCATCTAGAACAGTCGAGGCGGTTTCTATGGTTCCATCGGCTAATTCCACCTCATATTTCACACTTAAGGTTTTAACAGGAAGGTTCAACAGTTTACAAAACTTATCATCTACAAACGACTTATCGGCTCCTGAATCAAACAAGACTCTAGCAAAAACATCATTTACAAGAAACGTACCTGTAATGACGTTATCGTCAAGGACTGCTTCCTTTGCGTCCATTTTGAAGACTCTCGCATTAGTCTTCTTCCCTTCCTCAGCCTTCTTTGCAAACTTTGGGCAGTTGGGCCGAATGTGACCTTTTTCGTTGCAACCAAAACACGTTGCATCCTTCATTTTCTTGCAATCCACAGCTTTATGATCTGTGGACTTGCAGATTCCACATCGTTTCTCCGAAGACTGGGATTTCGTCTCTAACCGACACCTCCCGAAGTGGTGCCTCCTGCAGATCTTGCATCTGGGTTTCTCACCCGACTGATGATCACTTTTCCTAGACCCCGACCCTTTCCGGTGGTCGTTGTTCCCTCTATGTCGCTTTTCAGATCTTCGTGAGGTGTCATCCTCACGTTTCCGTTTGTTCTCCTCAGAGCTCTTCATAGCTCTCAATCTTACCACGTCTTGAGTGAGGGAGAGGGATAGATCCGCTACGGATCGAAATGTTGTAGGCCTTGAAGCTTTGACACTTGCTTTTATTTCCGGTGCCAGACCCCCGATAAATCGAGCAATCCTACGCGGCTCCGGGGTCACCAAGTAAGGCACTAAACGAGACAACGTGTTGAACGTAGTAAGATACGCTTGACAATCGAGGTTCTTCATAACTAAGGATACAAAATCCGATTCGATTCGCTCGACCTCGTGCTGCGGACAGAAGTTCTCTTTAATCAGGGCCACAAACTGTTCCCATGACAAACCGTACAGTGTGGCCTTACCGGCAGCTTGTAGGAGTGACTTCCACCATGCTAACGCATCTCCTTTGAATGACTGGGACACGTACTTCACGACGTCCCTATCAGCACACCCGCTGATATCCACCACAGTATCCATCTCGTCAATCCACGTCATGCAGTCGACGGCTCCCTTTTCCCCAGTGAAATCTCTGGGCTTGCAGGATACAAAATACTTGTACGTACAGGACCTGCTGTACGTGTCATGTTTCAGCTTAATCTCCTGCTTTGGGACGCTGCTGTGGTTGGAGGAGTGATTATCATCCTCAACTTTCTTTGGCTCACTCTTTTTAGATGGCGGCTTACTATGAGCCTCAGAATGAGTCTTGGGCTTGACATGCGTCACTGTGCGGGTTCTACTCTGAGTACCACTAGATTCCTTGAACTGCCGATCCATAGCCTTGGCGACAGCATTATCTATCAGTGCTTGCAACTCTGCACCGGTAACGTGAATCTTTGCATTATCTGAGTGTTCCCCAGAATGACTGTTGGTCTCCTCCGATTTGGCCATCGTAGCTTTAAGCTACAATAAAGGACAAGGTCTAATTTAGAACCTAACAGTATTATCGTTCTAGACGATTTATTAACCATGGTATCAAAAACCTTAGCAGTTAATTTAATAAACTTCATTCAGGCTCTTAATAGCAATCCAGGAATGAAAATATATATATTGGCACCATAGGCCTAGTCACATGGACAATTACTAAATTATAAATTTAGATTTTTATAGGATTATAAATTGTATAATTAAACAAATAACCCTTTACTAGGCAGGGAGTCATAAACCACAACTGCCACTATATAACATAGTTATAACCCGTAGGTATCAAGTCATAAATAGACTTGTGTACAGATAAAATCTGTAGGTATTTCTTTACTAGGCAGGGAGTTATAAACCACAACTGCCACTATATGACATAGTCATAACCCGTAGGTATCAAGTCATTAATAGACTTGTATACAGATAAAATCTGTAGATAATTCATTAAAAAGGGTGACATGTGTGATTTTACGAATCACGCTTAGTCAAGAATGTTAACATGTTCTCAGATGTTAACGGGGAGTTGAATCTTTTCAACCAGGTTTTACCATCAGGGCCAGGCCTGTTAATAAGGCATTCAAGCTAGGTTATACCTTACTAAGATTCTTATAAAATGGCAAATCAAATAAAAATTGATATTTTCCATTATTTTAATATTATATTCATGCATATAAATAAAATGATAAATTCAAACTAACCATTTCAAATTTCAAATACAATACCAGTACATATTTGCCCTAAACGGGACTTTGAAATAACATGGATAACATGAATAACATGAATAACATGAATAACATGCCCGCGCAGGGGCTAAACAAGTAACAACAATAACAAAATAAAATAACATAAAGCAAACCCACGCAGGGGTCAACAGAACTGCATACCCACGCAGGGGTAGAATAAGATAGATATACCCACGCAGGGGTAGAGTACAAGGATAGATGTCCACGCAGGGACATGAGTACATGAGACAAAAATCGAAGGATTCAATGACCCCTCTTGCTCTTACCCTTGAGCAGGTCAAACACCTTCTTGAACATGCCACGGTTGTGACGGCGATCACTTTGCAACTCCCGTCGCATGCTATCAATCCCATGCAGGATTTCCTGAACCTGCGGCGGCGACATCATAGGCGCCGGTGGCGGTGGCTGGAAGTGCTGCGGCTGCGGCGGCTGGTACGGCTGCGGCTGCGGTGGCTGCTGGTAACCCGGAGGGTAACCAAAAGTAGACTGCCCAGCAGTCCAAGTGTCTCCCAATGGACCACTAGGAGGGAGTGAGCTGTAGTTCACAGCTTGCCAATAAGGGTCTCCTGTGTAATCATAACCCTGAGGGAATACATGCTCGAACGGGTTATACTGAGCGGCACTAGCATAAGCCGGAATCGGCTCTCCAAAGTTCTGCGGCGGCAGAGGCGGAATCGGTACAGAAGTAACCTCCGATACAGGATGCTGAGACTCCCCTGTCTCGGACTCCCCGGGAAGGGACGTGTAGCGGCTGCTACTACCATGTGGAGGGGTGCCTATGCGAATCCCTCCGCGCGTAGACATGCGCGCATTCCTCCTTGGCCTCTGAGGCGGAGGAGGTAAAACTGGTGGCGGCGGTGGTGACGGAGTGATCACGTCACGCCATAGGGCCTCAGATAGGTCCTGCGGTAGAGGCGGCTGCTGCTGGAGCTGCTGCGAGTGGTGCTGCGAGTGCACCGGTGAAACCTGGTGAGACTGGAGCATCGGAGAGTTGTGGCTGGGGGTGAAATACCAATCATGCTGCTTAAACCTCTCCTGAAAGCTGTCCCCACCATTGTAGGGTGATCCCCTAAATGGCGACCCATCCGATATCTCAATCGGATGGTCAGGCGTACCTGATGGCGGTAGCGAGGGGTCCGTATCCTCGTCGACGTCCATCTCGTGACCACCAGAAAAGTGGTCCTCCGGTCCAAGTGGGTTATGGCCCACTGGCTCATCCCCAAAAGCGTTAGGGTCATATAAACCCTGGTAGACTGGCGCTGGATACTGGTGCGGTGACTGATGCAAAGGTATGTAGGATCCATGCGAACCATGGGGCCCATTCTCCGAGTGGGGCCCAAACGAGTGGGGTAAAGACGGTGAAGTGCTGGCGGATACCGAGTGCCTAGCAGGCTCGGCGAAAGACCTCCAAAGGTCGTTGGCGGCTGTGTTGTGTGTGGCGGATGGTGCTCGCCTATGTGAGGGCCCTGCCTCATGGTCGTGGGTTGTAGCAAATCCTCCTCGACCTCTCATTCGTGGCGGCATAGTGATCCTGTCAAAAGTCAAACAAGTTGCACAACAAAATATATAAGACAATGCAAAATAATAAACATAAATTAAACGAAAAGTTGAACATTTCCTAAGTTCTTTGTCTAGACTCGAAGATCGAGGAATGTGCAATTGTGTAACTGAGATTAAACACATTAGGATAGTGTTTAATTCACTCAGCGTTGGCTCTGATACCAACCTGTCACACCCCGATTTCCACGTGTCACCGGTGGGCCCGGTGTGGGGTACAGTGACGTAGTTGGCATCGTCATAGACAATCAACACAATATAATAATGCACAGCGGAAGCAGAATAGAAACATTTCAACTTTAAATAAAGTGCAATAATAAATATCACAGTAGTTGAAATGGATCCACAGGCGGATCAAATAAAATAAGATAAAAATAGTTCAACAGATATTTGTCGTCCGAGCTTGCGAGACTATAGTGGACGCTCTTAGGAAACAGCCAGCCTATTTTCGTGTAGTACCTGCACTTAATCTTTTGGGAAAAATACGTCAGTTTACACTGGTAAATACAAATCGACTGACTCATTTTGAAAATGATTGAAAATTGATTTAAATGCACGAGGCATAAATATTTTTATTAACTTGGGATAATTATATAATATAAACTTGTGAACGAATTACATGCACTTTTATCTCTGGTGGCCCGGGATCTACTGTCCGGGCTAGAGATTAAGTGACACACCACATTAAAGAGTTATACACGTCGGGTGTACGCCTACACCCCGTGCTCTGGTCGTGGCCATCTCGTAAGATAATGCCAAGGATATCCGGGACACGGTCAATAACCCCCCAAAGCCTTTAAGTAAGACAAGACTGTTTAAACGAAGTCGCACAAGCTATTCAAGACTGTACACCCATAAGGCGCAGGACTTGTGCGCCCGATCAAGCGGTATTTTAAATACCGTACCCCAAGCCCGTATAGGGAAAATAAGTCAAAATGTATTTACCTGAGCAAGTATAAGTCACAAATGATAAGTGTTGGTAGCTTTTACCGGGCCTCCTAATCTGGAACAAAGGTTTATAATTAACCTATTAGATTCCTAACGGCCTTTTATTTAAGCTTAAGCTTTGACCGGTTAGTTTTAGGAATGATACGGTTTACGCACGATTAAGCGAAAGACCAGATAGAATGTGATTTAGACCCGACAAGTTTGAATACTTGTATAATATGGGTATACTAAATACATTCTGGATTTTGAAATAGAAATGATATCGTTTGACCCGTTTCGGTCAATTTACGCAAACTAGTTACGTAAACCGAACCGAACGCGGAAAGGGCGATACGGGTAGACCAATGATTCAAATGCAAGTTCCCTGAGATAATATGCTTAAAATATGATATTATATCAGTAAGTTATGTTCTATATTGCCCGGAATAATTTTAAACCCAATTTATGCCTTAGAAGGGCATTTTGGTCATTTAAAAGATAATAAAAGGGTAAAATTAGAAATCTGAGTTTCGGGTCTGGTTCATACAGTAAATATACTTAATATAACATATTATATCAGTAGGGTATGACCCATATACCAAATTTATCATTTAAAACCAAACTATGCACCGTAGGGGTATTTTAGTAATTTCACAAGGGCTAAAAGTGCCAAAACTGGAAATCTGAGTTCATATACTTATACTTACTGTTTTTATATGAAAATATGCTAAACACATCAGTAGGTATAGGTCTTATATGTTTAAAACAAGTATAACGCTTACTATGCGCTAAGAACGCTAAAAATGCGATTTAAGGGCGTTTTCGGGTTTTCAAATCAAATCTGAGATTTTTATATTTCCAGAATACTTAAAATAATTTATTCATCATATAAAATCAGTAGAAAAAGGTTTCGGGTCAAAAGGATGTGTAAAACTCATTTTATGGCTAAAACGGTCAAAACCGACATAAGCCGAAATGACTAGGCGATCTAGGATCCGTTCAGCCAAAAATTAATTAAAAATCATCAAAATTCCCAGAATATTATAATACATCAGTTGGTAAAAAGTTTTGTACCAAAACGTGGCCAGAAACGGGTCCTACGCGAAAAGGACCGTTTATGTAAATTTATAATATAGTTTTACGCTAATGGCCATAACTCACAATCTGGACCACCAACTGATCCGAAACTTTCGGTGCAAGTTCATATATTAGGAATAAAGATTTCTATCCTTTCACTTTTCCAAAAATCACGTTCTAAATCAAAAAGGGCAAAATAGTCAACTTTATGCATAAATCGGAAACATGCATTCGAATGGGCTAAGCATAGACTCAATCAAAGGAAATTCCAGAAAGTTTAACTAAAATGAAAATAGTCAAAAATACTTTCCAATACAGATCTCGAACATGCATGTACGAATCCGAATCGATAGTCCACGAAATAATCGTTTTACAAGACTTTCGGTTCCGATTCGTGGCTATACTATAGATTGTCGAGTTGATGATGATTAAAACACATTCTTATATGTATTACAAGTTATTTTTAATGATCAATCAGGTTGCATGTCATCTATATCATTAATCATGTCATTTTTCACAAAAATCGCTTCTGTTGACTTTTTAGAAATAGGTTTGACTCGACATTTAGCATGCATGTAGTGGGAATCAGATAGTACCCTTTAGAGGGTTTGTTTCCCACATAAATACCAATCTATAACAAGTTTCAATTCGAGAAATGACTGAAAGAAATCCGTTTAATCAGAAAGTCAAAGGTTATGAACACCCAGTTTGACTTTTATCAATAAACACAACAAGCACGGATTAAAGAACGAATTGAAAGCTTACAAAGGTCCTAAAGATGTTTAGTGAACACTAGAAATCAGCTTTGATGGTCGGATTAGCTCCAGGAAGTCTTGAGAGCCTTTGCAAGTCTTGAGAGCCTTTGTTCCCAATTGTAAATGATCAAAAATGAGACGAATTCGGATTTAAAGCTGAAATTTTGAGGTTTACTGTTTGCCTAGCCATGCATGGCTTCCAATTGGAGCATTTGGAGGCAAAGACAACTGGATTCCACTCAAATTCGGACCCAATTCGACCCAAATCCGATTTTCTGCTCGCTGGCAGTCCCACGCGGCCCGCTTGGGCTTTACCAGGCGGGTCGCCTGACCCTGGTTCAGCAAAACAAGTTTTTATTTTTGGCAGCTTTAGTCCCTGAGCTTGCGTGCGATGTTTCGGCTGCTTTTCTTGACCCGTAAACCCCCAAACTTGGTTTCTAAGGACCTTAGGACTTTTACCAACATGGTAATGCCCTCGGATAACTTTGCGCTCAACCGAAAAGCCCTGAAATTCGACGTTGACGCTTTTAGTCCCTTAAGTACGGTTTTGGCCATAACTTTCTCATACGTTAACGAAACTTCATGAAATTTTTACCACATATTCTAGTGAGTATATTTTAGCTATACAAAGCTTCGGGTCTGCCAAAATTTCACTCAGAGGTATAAATTAAACATGTTGACACTTTTGGCCCCTATAGTTTACAATACTTCACTTTTGTGCAATTTCCGCGTCGTATGATCCATGAACCATCCGTTAAAGGTTATAAACATTATGTAGGGTTATCATAGAGTCTATTTATCCATTGTTGACACTTTGGACCCTTACGTTCCATAGTTTTCACTGTTTGTCACTTTTAGTCCCTCTAAAGTATGTTTTCACATAACGGAACCTTATGACACGTGTCAAGACATTATTGGACGAAATTTTCGAGGTGTTACAATGCATCCATCTTGTTTTGACTCGATGGGTAATCAAATACGCTCTTGCTTGACCCCATATGTTTTTCTTCACGGTCCGGTGGGTGTTTTTTTCTCATTCTTTGGAACACATTTTCACTAAACCCGCTATCCTTCGCCACAATAAAATCGTAACTAATCATCTTAGTTTGAACATCAAATGACAACTTACGATTCTTTTCAGTCATAGTAATGATTCCTTCTCTACAATCGATTTGAGCATTTGCCGTATAGAGAAACGGTCGACCCAAAATCACCCTTTGTTGCGATGCCATATTGGTAGAATCATAGTCCAAAACTAGGAAATCCACCGGGTATTCAAATTCTCCCAATTGAATCTTAACATTCCTAACCATTCCCCATGGACGCCTCCAACTTCCATCCGCCAAGCTCACCATGGTGTCTATACCTTCGAGTGGACCAAAGTCGTACATATCGTATAGATCGCTTGGTAGCACACTCACGCTTGCCCCGTAGTCCAACAATGCGTGAGGGATTTTTAATTTTCCCACACGGATAGGCACGATTGGCGCTTCATACTCTTTATCATTCTCAACTTCGGCATCTTTTTCTAAACCTGCATTCACTTGATACGAAGAAGTTAGCAATGTTTCATTAAATTTAGTATTTGGAACGGTGCTTACCACATTGATGTTAATGCTTTTTATGTTCTTGGGATTTGGCACCGTATCACTCGGTAGCTGGCCTTTTGCTTTCTTTGACATCGCCACGTCACTTGCAAGTTGACCCATTTGAGTGGTCAACGATTGGATGCTTTTGTCACGAACCTCGTCCTTTTGCATCCGAACCTCATCACGTTGGTTCATTCGTTGCATTTCACTTTGCATCACCTTCAACATCTCCATCATCTCATTTCCACCCGAAAAGCTTTGACCCGTTTGATATTGCCTTTGAAATCCTTGGTTTCCTTGGAAATTCGGGTTAGCTTGATTTGAATGGTTCCCATACCGAAAATTTGGGTGGTTCCTCAACCCGGGGTGGTAAGTGTTAGAATTCATGTTGTTGTAATTTCTACCACCCCCTCCTTGACCTTGACCTTGAACTTCTTCATATTGCCCTTCCACCAACCCTTGGCAATTTTCAGCCGCATGACCTATTTCATTACACAAAGCACAAACATCATAAATTTGGTTAGTAGTTTGAACATTACCATCATCTATGGCGTGCACTTGAGGTCGGGCAATGGCCGGTCGCGCTCTCCTCGATGCTTGAGCCTTTCTTTTTGAAGTGATTGCCATATTCTCTAAAAACTCCCAATCGTCGTTCTCATAGTTTGTGCCAAAAGTCCCACCGGTAATGGACATCAAATCGCGAGCATCTTCGGCACTCAACCCCTCGTGAAAAGCATTCATTAACTCCCACAATTCGATTCCATGGTGAGGGAAATTCTTTATCATCATATTGAATCGTTCAAACGCTTCATGGAACATCTCACCATGTTGTTGTTGGAAGCTCCTCAACCCCTTTCTAGCATCATTGGTCTTTTGGGCGGTATAAAATTCATCTAAGAAAGTTTGTTGCATTTCCCCCCAAGTGTAAATAGATGCCGAAGGCAAAGTGTAGAACCACTTCTTTGCCTTATCCTCCAAAGAAAACTGAAATAAGACCAACTTGACTTCATCGGCCGAAAAACCTTGACTCCCAAAAGTGTTGCAAATTGAGTCATAGGCCTCTAAATGGAAATACGGCTCCTCCGTTGCTAACCCTTTGTACTTCGGTAAACTTTGCAACGAGTTTGTTCTTACTTCAAAAGTTCTCCCTTGGTTGTTGTGAGGAATGACCACCGGTGAAGGATTGTGAGTGATCACCGGTCTAAAATGCACTTCAATTCCCCTTGCATTTTCCCTAAGATGCCTCCTTGGCACACCAAATCGACCCCGTGGACGAACTTGACCCATTGGTCTTTGCATAGGCCCTTGTGGTGCAATTGGTTGTTGAAATTGTTGTTGTGGCACCGGTGGGTGTTGAATTGGCCTTTGGAATGGCGGTTGCACATGTTGTGGTCGAACTTGTTGCAAGGGAACCGGACGTTGCAATTGCGGCCCTCGTGGCCTTGGCCTAATATGTTGAGGTATGAGTTGTTGTTGTTGTTGTACCCCACCAACATTTGGAATCACTTGTGCTTGGCCTTGCATATAACCGTACTCCCCTTGCTCTCCATCACCCCCATAATCGTACCCGTCTTCATCAAAACCTTCAAACTCCTCATAACCTTCATCATACCCATCTCCTTGAATTCCCGACGATTGCCCAAATGGAAGAGTCGAGTATTGGAACCCCGACTGATTTGATGGTCGAAACGGTGTAGCATGGACAATAGACGAAATTGGTGCTATGGTATGGCTCGAATATGACGGACCCGCACCCGGAAAGAAATGAGATAATGGAGGTATAGTAGTGGAAGGGTTAAATGTGGTGGTTGGTTCTTCTTGTGTAGTAATGGGCTGTGTGGTGTTGGTTGATGTGACATTTTGAAGTATGGTGGGTTCGGTAGTATTTGGTGGAATGGTGGTATTTGGTGAAGGTTGGGTGGATGTTGGTATGATTGATGAAGTGGATTCACCCGTAGTGGGTGGTGGTGGTGGTGGATCCATGTATCGAAGTGGTGTAATCGGTGTAATTGGTGGTGTTGGTGAACTACTGATTGTATTTTCCCTTAGCAAAATTCTGTTTGCTCGCAAAGTTCGCTCGATTTCCGGATCAAACACTAGTGGTGAAAGCTTGTGAGAGCTTCTAGTACGCATGCACCTGTAAATACCTGCACACTAAACACACCTCGCGTAGACCAGAAAAAAAATAACGAACTCAAAGCAAACACAAAAATAACACACGTTGCGCACAACTCCCCGGCAGCGGCGCCAAATTTGACGTGATGTCGTGGTCACGCAAAATTTAATCCCAATAACAACTATATAGATAGCGGCAAGTGGGTATCGAACACAGGGAGTTTGTGGAATGTGTGTTATTTGAGATTTATCTAAGTTACCTAAAATTAAACTAATTGCAAAAGAAATAAGATTCGAGAGTTTATGTGAGTGAATTGGTTTTAGACTAAATTAAACTAAGTAAATTGCAAGAGAAAAGTTTGTTTGTAAGCAAATTAGAGACAAATGACCATCCTAGATTTCCGGTTTGTATCGACATTCATATTATCATTCCACTAGAAAGAACTACATAGACATAGCTCATGTGTGATTACTTGCAGTGATGAAAGGGAACTAAGTACTCAGATTCCTAGAACGTGAGGTTGTTACCCGATGATCAATCAACCCTTACCCAATCCTAATTCTACCCATGATATCTCGATTGCCCACGACACCAAGAACGTATGGTTTCAAACTAGAAAATCATAAGAATTAACAAGTTACTAACAAACAATCACACACCATAACAAACCAACCATCAAGATTAAGATTGCTATTCTAGAAATTAGGAAATCAAATACAAATTGTCTCAAACAAACCTTCAATCTAGGACAATCATAAAGTGTTTAGCCAAGCATGGCTCGAATCAACATCCTAACAAAGATAATATTGTTCATACGGATCAAAGACACAAACCGAATGTTAGAGATTGTCCAAAAACAAGCAAGAACCAGCCAATTCGCCCCTGGAATGCCCCCAAAACCGACAATGATAAGGAATGATGAAAAGACACAATAAAAATCACTTTAATGAGGCAGTTACACTTTTCCCGTCAGACACCACCGTAATTTACGGCTCCACCGTAAATTACGGTGGACAATAAAATGTTACGGCGCTGTACTACTGATTTACGGTGGGAACTTTGCCAAAATCAGGTCCACCGTAAATTACGGTGAAACCGTAATTTACGGCGTCCGCCTGATTGTTCTGCTTTGTGCCTCAATGTCACGTGTGCCGCCCAATTCCATCCAATGTTTGCCACTTTTGTGTGGCGGCCCAATCAAAGATGATCCAACAAGTCTCCTATGTATATGGCGGCCCAATCACATAAAAAAGAAGTCCACGAGTCTTCACGTGATGCCTTTGTTGGCGTAATGATGATGATGATTATGTTGAAGTTGCCGCCTACAATTGCCCTCACATGTCAGCCCATGTGATTGTATGTCATATATGTGCCGCCCACTTTGATAAGTTTCGGCCCAATCATATTGATGCTTATCTTCTTTATTGTTGACTTTCAATTAATTCCTCACTTGACTTCATGTGTACAATTGTCTAGAAGTCCTTGCCAGCAAGCATGTGTTTTATTTATTTGTTTTTATAAAATAATCTCCTCCAAATAACACCTACATGCTGCCGTTAAATCCAAAACCAAGCCCACAAAGTCACGTGAAGTCTCTGATGATGATTAACTATTGTTGTTGACTTTTGATATAAGGTGCCACCAAAAACCCCATCCCTCAAAGTTTGCATGAGATGATGGTGATTGATATTGTTGACTTTCTTGGCTGCCTATCTTTGTAGAGAATGATGTGATGATTCAAATATGGTGCCCTTACATGCCTTTCTTTCGTCCGTAGCCTACGGGTTCCAATTTAACCGAATTAAGCGATTTACCTGTAAAACACACGAACACTCGTAGTTACTAAGTTCAAGCAAATAACCAAGTAAAGCATGGAACTTTAATCTTTTTAAACCATTTAAAGGTTGTCCAACGGACCACCCGTCAGCAGGACTCGAACCCGGAGTCAATTAAAGAAAAAATTAACTGCTGTAGATAAGACTCGAACCTATCGACTCGTAAATGCAGACAACTCGCCCAACCACCTGATCTGTATTATTATATGTAACGTAACCTGTGTCATCTTTTATTTATATTCAATCTCAACCCCAACATCATGAAACCCTACCCGAGCGTTTGAGGCGTTACACATGATGTTTTTAATTCATTTTGTTCGCATTTAAAACGATATTATGGAGATTAATACTTCTTATTAACTAATCGCCCCTTAAACATCCAAAACTGATGCACTTAATCACAACCTTGACCACCATTATTAACCATCAAGAACACAAACTGGGTTTTCCATATTTTCGCAAATCGAACCAAAATAATTACACCACCGAAACCTCTGCTCAAACCATGTAAAACCCCACTGAAATTTCTCCATTTCATCACCTCTACATCGCGAATTTAATTGAAGAACAATCTAGGGCTTGTAACTTGCCCGGACGATATCTCCTTCAATTCTTAACCTTTTCAGGTAATTCCAAAGCCTATTGTGCCTTATTTTTCTTTCTCTACAAAAGCCCTCTATCAATTTCTGTGATAGAAGGTTGATTTATCTTAAATTAATTTTAGTTGAAATTAGGGTTCTTCGTTCATACGATTTGGGGCTTTTAGGTTTAGACATGTGTTCTGATGAATTGAAAGTAGACTATTGTTATATATCATATTATCACATTGTGTGAAATTTTGGGGATTTTTAGATGTCAATTGGAATTTTGGTGAATTATTTATGTTTTAATCATTAGATAAATCAAATAAAAATACAAGATAATCTCTAATAAATTCAATAAATATTTTTATTGGTTATTTCAGATTATATCAACACTAGGGAATTTCTATATAATTTTTTCTTGATTTTTGGGAATTCATGAATTTAATTTGGATTTATACATGTTTTAATTATTTAAAAATACTAGAATTTCACAAATAAATTCTATAAATATTTTTACTGATTTATGTAGATTATATAATTGTAGTGGGAATTTTATATAAATCTTCCATAGTTTTTTTTTTATATTCATTTAAGTAAAGAAGTTATGGTAATATTAAACAATTAATTTCCGTTATATAATTAATCATAATATGTGATAATCATTTAATCTGCGATATAAAAATTATTAGATGGTTTCAGCAAATTTATTAAATAAGGGCATTTGAAAAACTATTATACCCTATTAAATTGATAATTCTAAGAATATCTCATGGTAAATAATTATAGAAATATATATAAAATCATATTGGTTTGGTTGTTTTGTCAAATAATTATTTTCTATAATTTAAGGTCCCCAAACAGGAGAACCCAATTTTCTAAAATTAACATATTCGTTCAAGTTTTTCGTTATTTAGAATCTTGGTTATATTTATTCTAGGGTGATTTAGTCAATTGTTATTCCTCGTGTACCCGTGCGATAAATCTCGTGGATTAACTCTTCGCAACCTGTGAGTAATTTCTTCCATTTCCCCTTTTTTTAACTTTACAAATTTTGGGGTGCATCACGTTACACTTTTCGATTTACTTAACATGCTATGATCAAGTGTTATTATGTGAACGTCTTATGTGTATTCTATTATTCTATATGCTATCTGATGTCAAGTGTATTGCATGCTATTATTCTAGTGGATCCACACGGCTGACTAGGTTCCCCACGGCCATGGGTTGTAGCCTAGTATCGCCAACAGTATTAGACTCGCTCCTCGGGGCTTGAGCCTAATGCACGCTATTATCAGGAGTCTATTTTATTTTGATTGTTTGTGTTGTTATTTGATTGTATATTCTTGTTTGGTAAATTTGGATTTATGGATATCTTGACTATGTTGATGATATGAGACCATTTATACACTAACCTTGAGTTGCATGCTAAAAATATATTTTTGTTTAAAAAGAATTAAATATAAAACTGTTTTCTATAAAACGAAGGAAATTATTCACCAACATAATTGTTGACCCAAAAATATATTTTTCTAACGTGGTGCAGGTTTTCAAAGTTGATGATCAAGTGATGTGGAGACGTAGCATGGGCCTTAGGAAATTAAATTGAAATCTTGATATATTTGTTTTGAATAATGTATGAACAATTTTGACTATTATATGTTATGTGACTATTTAAATGGTTATGCTTTAAATATTGAAACAATAATTAGTTGTCATGAGCTACGGGCAATCATCATGCCCCGTACCTTTCCGCTGCGGGTCGGGGTGTGACATCACGCTCCATGTTCATGTCAAACTCCGGGTGCGATGGATGGGCCAAGACGGAATACAGCCTCATTACCTTCACATCCCGACGGATAGTGGAGAGTATTGTTATATTATAAAAAAATTGTCCTAAACTGTCACTATTATTTAGATGCACTATTGTTTATATAATTTTGTGTAACCTGACTCTATTATATTTTTTTTGTGTTCGCATGTTCATTTAAGTTGTTACTTATAATACATCAACGTAACCCATCCACCGAGCGGGTATTAAACTAGTTCAAACAATGGTTGTTTAAGAGAGTTTGATTTCAGGTACTAAAGCGTGTCAAAAGAATAGAAAAAACATAGAAAAGAAACTTATATCAAACATAGCAATTTGAAGGTTTAAAACATTAAATAAGAAAATATTTATCACAAAGTTACTGTTGAATTGGTTTATGCTTATTTCATTTGTACCATATGCTCTTTTATTTGTACCAGAATTTATTATTTTACTTTTATTTCCTTATACTATTAATAACTTTAATTTTCTTCCCTTTAAGTATAAATTGTTCGTAAAAATATAATATAAGCTCTATTGTTTATTTTAAATTTTAATAAACCCTATTCTTTATAAGTTTTTTAATATTATTATTATTATTATTATTATTATAATTATTATTTTACTATTGACCATAATGTTTTACGTATGGGTCTGAATTTGGCAAGATAACACACAACAATACACTTGTATGGTTCAATGTTTTTAGGTCTAATTTTTTTTTTCTAGTTTAATGGTTTCACTGTAACACAAGGGTCCTAAAAGTTAGCATATTCAAAAGATTTTAATACTTGCCTCCAAAATGTTTATAATCTTATTTAATACAAGGTTAAAAGGTATAGGAGGGTCTAAAAGCTAGTGTATTCAAAAGATTTTAATATTTGCCTCCAAAGTGTTTACGATATTATTTAATACAACCGTAAAAGGTCTAAAAGTGTGGCATGCATTCACTTGTTTGAATATTTACCCAAAGTGAACATGATTTTAATTAATACAATGTTAAAACATCTAGAAGTTTTGGCATGCATTCACGTGTTCTAATATTTCACTATAAAATCATTCGTGTCTCCCAATATTTTTCTATACAAGATCAGGTTGCTTTATTCTTCTCCTACTTTATAATTTTACACCAAACAATGGAGGAAAAAAGGTTATCTATTTCAACTTATTTCTATTTAGAATTTTCAAATACAACTTCATGACATTCAGTTTAACAATATCCAAGTTATATTGACGCTATGTTTTTAACTTTAGATGTGCAGTTGTTACAGGGGGAAACAAAGGGATTGGGTTTGAAATATGTCGCCAGCTTGCACTAAACAATATCCAAGTTATACTAACAGCTAGAAATGAGAGTCGTGGCATTGAAGCTGTAAAGAAACTTAATGGTCTTGGCCTTCCCATTCCCAATGTCATTTTTCATCAGCTTGACATTCAAGATCCAACTAGCATGCCACATTTGGTCCAATTTATTAAAACCCATTTTAAAAAACTGGATATCTTGGTAAGCAAAAGATTCACAACACGCATATACTTTGTTATAAACTAGCAATAATATATCATACTTGAGTTGGACCGGAAAGAACCAGAAAGTAAACCAAGATTAAACCACTTCTTTATGTTCAATAGTTAAACCTAATCAAAGAATTGTAAACTTGTATAGGTCAACAATGCAGCAATAAGTGGACTTCGTTTTGTTGCTGAAAAAATAGTTTACAATGCACAAGGAGAAGTAAGTATATTTGTGGACAATATATAGAGCGGTATTAACGTACTACTTACATTCATTTCAGTTGTCTTTTATATTAGGTTTTCTAATTATAGTTTGTTACAATGAAATTATACATAGTCTATATTATTAAATAGCTTTATCATGAATTAGGCGCTACTAGAGCAACTGGTCGATGAGAATGGAGATATCTTACCTGGCGTTAGTGAGCAAACATATGAAATGGTAGAAGAATGTTTAAAGACAAACTATTATGGAACAAAAAGAGTTACAGAAGCACTCGTTCCACTTCTCCAACTCTCTAAATCACCGAGAATTGTGAATATTACCTCTGTCTCTGGACTCTTATCCGTAAGTAAAGTTAATATGCACAAATTATGACTCGACCATAAAATGTTATTACCTTATATTTATTGTTTTTCAGCATATTCCAAATGACAAGTTCAAAGAAGAGTTGGATGATATTGACAACCTAACTGAGGAAAGGATCGATGAGATGATTCAACTATTTCTTAGGGACTCTAAGGCTGATAAGTTGCGAGAGAATGGCTGGCCTCTCGCACCAGCTTCTGCTTACACAGTTTCAAAAGTTTTTCTGAATGCTTACACAAGACTAATGGCAAAAAAGTTTCAAAACAAGATTCTTGTGAATTGCGTCCATCCTGGGCTTGTTAAAACCGATATGTCACTCAACAGTGGAGTCCATGTGTCAGAAGGTGCAAAGGGTCCGGTGATGGCTGCTTTATTGCCTGATGACGGACCTTCTGGTGTCTACTTTGACCAAACACAAATAGCTTCATTTAAATAATCTAAAAAGCGTACACGCATTCTATTCTATGTTGTTTTGTCATATATTACTCAAAGCATGCATGTGAAGTTCACTTTTTAGTTTTCTTTCACGAAATAAGAGCATGCATATATACTTATGTTGTACGGTTTTTAATTTGTGGTTGTATTAAATAAGTTCATAAACACTTCGGAGGCAAGTATTAAAATCTTTTTAATATACTAGCTTTTAGGACCCTTGTATACCTTTTAACCTTGTATTAAATAAGATCATAAATACTTTGGAGGCAAGTATTAAAATCTTTTGAATATGCTAACTTTTAGGAACCTTGTGTTGCAGTGAAACCATTCAACTAGAAAAAAGTAGACGTAAAAACATTAAACCATACAAGTGTATTGCGGTGTGTTATCTCGCCAAATTCAGAGCCATACGTAAAACATTATGGTCAATAGTAAAATAACAATAACAATAATAATAATAATAGTTAAAAAAACTTATAAAGGATAGGGTTTAATAGAATTTAAAATAAACCATCTAGCTTATATTATACTTTTACCAACACTATAAGGAAAGAAAGTAAAACATGCTAATACTAAGGGCAAGAAAATTAAAGTTATGAATAGTATAAGGAAAAAAAGTAAAATAATAAAATCTGGTACAAATAAAAGAGCATATGGTACAAATGAAATAAGCACAAACCAATTCAATAGTCACTTTGTGATAATTTTTTTTCCATATTTAAAGTTTTAAACCTTCGAATTGCTATGTCTGACATAACTTTTTTTGCTCTGTTTTTTTTTTATACTTTTGACATGCTTTAGCACTTTAGATCAAAACTCTCTTAAACAACCTTTGTTTGAATTATGTATTAGACAACAAAATTTATTTGACTAGAAAACTAACTAGTTTATAAATTGATTAGGAGTCACGTAGGTTTTCTCTTAGAACTTTTACATGTATTTACATATTAGAAATACCAGATAATAGTGTTCTAGAGAAACTTTTATATGGTTATTAAATATTAAATATTTACATATTAGAAATACCAGATAATAGTGTTCTAGAGAAGCTTTTATATGGTTATTAAATATTAAATAATAGTTCTCTGGTGTAGTGATAATAGGCTAATAGCTGTGGCCTTGTATTAGACTTGGGCTTGAATTCTAATAGCCACACTACTTTTAATTTTATGTTGCATGTTTTTTTAGAATCGTAAGTTTTGGTCCTTTGTCTTTATACTAAATTTTAGGTAGTGTCCTTTGTCTGTAAAATTAATTAGTGTCTACACATTATGTTCTTTAGCCTTAACTTAGTCAAAATTTTCTGTTAAATCTTATCATATGCCTTGCACATGAGGGCACTTTTATCAATCCACCTTTATTGGGATTATTATGTAAATAATTTATTTTCGGAATTATTTAATACAACAATGGAAAAGATATTTATAAATAAAATAAATATGTGGGTAAATTACACTTTTTGTCCTTTAACTTCAATAATTACAGTACCGGATTGCAATGGATGACCTTTAACTTCAATAATTACAGTCACAGTCCTTTTTTATTAAAATCATTACACCTTCCTTTAACACTAACCCAATTAAAATTTCCAGTTAAGTCTCACATGTGCCTTGCACTTGAGGGCATCATTGTCCTTTTACCATTCTAATACAATAAAGATTAAAAAAAATAATAGATAAAACCCCTTGAGTTCCCTCTCTCTAACACCAACCATTACTCTCTCTACCCACACCTCTCTCTATATCTCTCTCACTCACTCACAACCAAACCCTCACTACTGCCCCCATCTTGAAAGTGGGATTTATGTAAAGCTTCTTTCTCTCTCAAGGCCACACTTCTCTCCACCCTCCACCTCCAAGAAACCCCACCACAATCAAACCTCCTGTCTCCATCCCCACCACCGTCACAGATGGGCCCCATCACCGGAACCCTAGTTTCGCCCCTGTTTCCTCTTCAAAATCTGAACTTGCTGCCGATTTCTCCGTTTACAGGTTATTCTCCGGTTGCAGGTTAACCCAGTTCATGGATTTTATATATTTTTAAAAACATTCAAAACTTCATATGGGTCTCTTCCATTTGCAATCACAGGGGTTGAGGAAGATGTTGCCCCTTCAGTCTTCGAACCCCCATCCCCTTTCTTCTTTAGTAAAAATAAAAATCAATTTTTTTTTTCAATCCCTAAAAGTAGATAACTTTTTCTCCAGAAACCCTTTTGATATATGAAAAAGAATGTCTAAGATTGATTGTAGAAGAGCTGTAGAGTGATCTTTGTAATGATTTGTGTTGGAGGTGATGATAATCAAACCGTACAATGGCGAAACTGAAGAGCAGTGAAGGGGGAAAATGCCAAAATTTGAAATTGGATGTATATGTATGAGAATGTGAAGTGTAATTAGTAGCTGTGAAATTGGGATTTCACCTTTGATTAAAAAAAGTGAACTCTCAGCTAAAGTCGGCAAGAAGCCTGTCAATAAGAATCGAAAATAAGCTTGCTTTCTTGGCTTGCAATATCGACTTTTTAAAATTTGTATACGCAGTTTTAGCGTATTTGACTTCCGGAAGCAACTGGGTTGCAGATCAACAAAGGCTTAATGGCGATGGGTGTGGCCGGAGTGGTGGCAGCAGGATTTGGTGGTGGTGGTGGTGGGAGGATGAGGTGGTGGTGGCAAGATGTGGTGGTTAGGGTTTTAGGGTTAGGAAATTGCGGAAGATAAAGTGTATATGTATTTTTTTGGTTTTATATTAAATATTTAGATAAAAAAAACATGAATTGACCAAAATACCCTAAGTGAATAAACTTAACTAAAAATTTTAATCCGGTTAGTACTAAAGAACGTAGAGTGTAACAGGTTTTGCAAATAAATGATTGTGACTGTAATTATTGAAGTTAAAGGTTATCCGTTGCAATCCGGTACAAACATAAAGGACAAAAAGTGTAATTTACCCTAAATATGTATATTCTCTCTCCTCTCTCTAACCTACATACCACCACCACCTGACCACCACTATTGGTTACCGCCACCACCCTAATCTCAATCAAATCAACCAAAATTAAACAAGTTTTCACCAACCCAATATTTAAAATAAAACAAATTTCATATCAAGCAGCCAAGTCAACAAAAATCCCAACTAGAAACAAAAACCTCAATTGAAAAAAAACCCCAAAAAGGTCCGACAAAAGTGTTGTTCGGAATATGAACCATAGTCGCCGATCAGACGCCACCTTGCCACTGGCGAGTCAGCGAGGACGTCAGATACAAAGTCCGGTAGTATTTCAAACAGATTTGGCCGGTGTAGGTCTGAGAAAGTATTCTCTGGTGTAGGTTGGTAACCTGAAACCCTTTATTAAAAAAATTGTCATCTATCTCGGCTTCCACGGTAAATTTTGTCCTTTTCTATGGAGTTGCAGGTCTTAGTCTCCCTGAAACCCTTTCTTGAAAATTTCACATACAAACAGATTTGTGGCCAGTTGATATAGCCAATTACATATGCATCTCGATCTATATGTTGAATATTTAAACACACATATAAAGCAATTTAATTAAGATTCAATTTCAATTCAAATCCCTAAATGATTCTTGGTGGTGGTGAGTTGGTTGTGGTGTGGTGTGGTGTGGTGGTGGCAGGTGGTGGGTTGGTTGTGGGTTTTTGGTAGGAGTGCGTGAGAAAGAGAGATTTGTTGTTTCTATATGTATATATTAAGTTAATAATTTTAATTTTTGTTATATTTATTAAATTTTTTTTAACTAAATAGGTAAAAAGACTAAATTTTCCTTTTGTGTTTTGATTTAACGTTAAAAATAAATTGTGTTACGGCCAAAGAATGTAAACTGGTTGAATTATTGGTCCCATTCATTAGGACCCTAGTATGGTGATTCTGCATAAGATACAGAACCACTGGAAATTTTGATTGGGTGCATATGCGACCTAGATGGTGGCATTTCCGGATCAGAATTTTCGTCCGGTTCGTTTGGCTGGTCCAACTAGTTTTAGGCAGCTAGTGGGGTATTGATGTACTTGGTTGGATCGAAAGATCCATGGAAGGAATGTGAATGAGAATGATGAGATTGGTGAGAATGATGAGAATGGTGGGATGGTAATGAGTTGTGAGAAAAAGAATGCCTCGCAAATTGAGACGAGTAAGAGTCATCCAAATATTGTCGATGCTCTGAGCTGTGAGGTAGTGAGGGTGCATGTCCAGATGGACCCCCTTGCATTGGTCCTTTGCCTTTGCCTCTAAATCCTGTTGGCATGTTTATCTCCTACCAAAAATCAAAAAACAACTTATATATATAACTTAATAATAATGAGAGTAAATCCTAGGTCATTGCCTAGACTCAGAAAGTCTAAGGATTATGCTATTGTGATGTTTGAGATTAAACACAAAAGGCTAGTGTTTAATTCACTCAAACGTTGTCTCTGATACCAACCTGTCACACCTTGATATTTCCCGGTGGGCCCGGATGAGGTACGTGACGAGACAGATATCAAATACACAAATAGCACAGCGGAAGTCCTGGATTTAAAAGACTATTACAATGTAAATGTCCAAATGTTCAAAATACAATACAGGCGGATGTATCACAAGATCCACAGGCGGATCGTAAATAAGATAAAGATGAAATAATAGACTACTGGGCTTCAAATGCAAAGAGTTGCAAATTCCTCTTAAGCATTACCGGGCACTTCCAGCCTATTTCGTAACCTTGCAACCTGTCACTAAGTCTTTTGAAGATACGTCAGTTTACACTGGTAAATACAAATAACCGACACATTTTGAAAATATTTCCAAATTGTTTTAAGTGCACAAAGGCACATGTATTTTATAAATAACTTGGGACAATAATAATTATCTCGTATACAGTTTTACATGCTTGTCACGAGAAACCGATAACATGATTAACTGACATGCCACTTTAACCCATAAACGGTATCCCCAATATGGGTAGAAAATATTTTATAATAGCATTAGCATCTGTTGGGTGTATGCCTACACCCCGTGCTTAAGTTTAAGCCTCAGCTCAATTAAATGAGCCGAGGATATCCAGGACACGGTCGCATTAACCCTCAATGTTTAAGTTCTCAAGCAAAACAGATTAAAATGGGTTATGCAGATTTTTTAGTCACAATCCAACATCTGATCCCATACCCGACCAAGCGCTAATAATTTACCGTATCCCAAGCCCGTATAGGGAAAATAGCTTAAGAGAATTTACCTAGCTTAATAAATCTTACAATGCAAGATATAAAAATAAGCACAACTGTTATCACAATTAACTAGCACGGTTGCAGTCTACTGGAATGGCTTAGTTTGGAATGAATGGTATAATAACCAATTAGAATATTAACGGGCTTTATTCAAGTCATAGACTTGGACCGGTTAGATTAAAATAGTGAAAACACTACGATACGCTAGATTAAGTGATGACCAGATAGAATGTAGTTTAAACCCTCACAAGTACTAAGACTTGTATAATGTGGGTAAACATGTTTACATTCTAGAATTTGAAATAAATTTGAAAGAATTGACCCGTTTCGGCGAACTTACGTAAACTAGGTACATAAGCTAACCGTACGTGTATAGGCGGTATCGGGTGATTGGATGAGCTATAAACAAGTTCAATATGCCAAAACATTTTAATTATGTTGTAACATTAGTAGGTTATCAAATTTGTATGCTCATTATGGTTTAAAACCAAACTATGCACCATAAGGGCATTTTAGTCATTATATGGCATAATTCATGAACTTGTATTAAAACTTATGTTATGAACAAGTTCATTATGCCAAAACATGTTAATCATATTACCATATCAACAGGTTATCCATTTCATAAGTTTATCATTGATTAAAACCAAGTTATGCACAAAAAGGGCATTTTGGTCATTATTAGGCATATTATAAGAACTTGCAATAAAACTCAATAACTGATTATGATTAGATAGTATAACCCCATAGGTTATTCTACACCATAATATGATCATAATACAACTTAGAATTAGTAGTTAAAGTTGCTAAATCGGGTCAGAATCGAAAGTCAAAGTAGAAGTCAAACTGCTTGACTTTCGGTTGCGAACCGACACATGAACTGGAAATGACGGGCTGAACATGTTTATACATGTTCTAATATTAGTTACTAACTAATTTAGGGTTAAAAACATGAGTTAAAATGTTTACAACTTCGTTTTATAAGTTTTCTGAAAATCTACCGTTTGACTTTTTATTAAACATAACTTTGACCCGTCATTTAACCAACTTAACGTGATTTCCAAGGGGTGCCCTTTTGAGGGATTAACACCTACCTTATTACGATCATGTAGCCATGTTCGATTCGAACAATGGCTGGACCATAATGGTCTAAACCGAAAGTCAAAGCAGAAGTCAATTTGCTTGACTTTCGGCTAAATTTTTAGCCTACAAAAGGAAAGAGAAGGAAAGGAACACTTACTTGTGATCTGTAGAATGTTTAGAACTCAGAGGATGCTCCCTTAGTGATCAGGAACTTCCAATGTAGCTGATGTTTTCAAAATACAACATATAAATTACATCGAATAAGGCATAAAATCAACTCTTTTCTAGTACTAATGTTGGAAAAAGCTTGCGTTTTTGTTTCTTTTGAATAAACAGGGTTATTTGAGCTTAAAAGAACAAAAGAAGCAAAAAGACAGCAGAAACCAACATAAAATGCTATAAAGAAGGATTGACCAACTTGCCGAGCCCCCATCCACATCCAAACCCAAGAAATAACAGAGACACAAGCTCTGGCACATGGCCGTGCTTACCTAGCACGAGCCATGCCCGGTGGGAATTCACTGCAGTAGAAAGAGACAACAATAAAAGACAAATTTCAAGCTCAACACGGGGCCTTGCTAAACCAACACAGGGCTTGGTCAACTCTTAGATTTCCAGAATCTAAAGAAGTACAACAAGTACATTGGCCACGGGTTATGCCGTTGACACACATGGCTGTGTTTGTCACACCCCCAAAATACCACATGCAAAACACCGTGGGATGTGTGACGTACCAGGATCCAAGCCACTAATCATATTGAACCAATAATAAATATTTAAATAAAACATTCGCTTCATTGCATAAGATAAATCTAAGTCATGAGTTAAAACCAGAGAAAACATTCAGCGGAAGCATAAGGTAAATTGTTAAACAACTGTTACAAATTAAGTGTTCAAAACCAATGTATCAAATATCCAAGAGTCTTGATCCATGACCACTCCAGCACTCTCAGATAGCAAGTCCATATAAAGAATCTAACGACCTGCAAGCATGCAGACAAGTGTGTCAGACGACGCTGGTGAGTTCAAAGTTTTGTTAACGCGTTTAGTTACCAGATATGTGTATAAAACGGTTCAACGATTTGTTTTGATGTTGTTATTAACTCGATTACCGTAAATGGCTACAAGATGTATTTGCCCAACCCCAATGCCTCTATCAAAGCATTGGTCAAGTGGTCAAGGTAATTAGTTTACGCCCATCCTCCCCGGTATGGTGTGAGGGTGCCAAACCTAATAGCGCTATCAACTAATAACCTCATTGCCTCCCCGACAACTATCGGTAGATGTAAGGGGTCTTATATGATAGAAACTGAGTAATAATAACAAACATCCTAATAACCTGACATTCCTCCCCGGAACGTTACCCGATATCCCTCCCCAGGATGCATGCTTGGATAAAGAGCAGTGAACTCACCTTGATTTGCTCGGTTTAGTTAATTAATTTTCTTATACTATTAATAACTTTAATTTTATTCCCTTTAAGTATAAAGTGTTTGTAAAAAATATAATATAAGCTCTATTGTTTATTTTAAATTTTAATAAACCCTATTCTTTATAAGTTTTTTACTATTTTTATTATTATTATTATTATTATTATTATTATTATTATTATTATTATTATTATTATTATTATTATTATTATTTTACTATTGACCATAATGTTTTACGTATGGGTCTGAATTTGGCAAGATAACACACAACAATACACTTGTATTGTTCAATGTTTTTAGGTCTACTTTTTTTTTTTCTAGTTTAATGGTTTCACTGTAACACAAGGGTCCTAAAAGTTAGCATATTCAAAAGATTTTAATACTTGCCTCCAAAATATTTATAATCTTATTTAATACAAGGTTAAAAGGTATAGGAGGGTCCTAAAAGATAGTGTATTCAAAAGATTTTAATACTTGCCTCCAAAGTGTTTATGATATTATTTAATACTACGGTAAAAGGTCTAAAAGTGTGGCATGCATTCAGTTGTTCGAATATTTACCCAAAGTGAACATGATTTTAATTAATACAATGTTAAAACATCTAGAAGTTTTGGCATGCATTCACGTGTTCTAATATTTCACTATAAAATCATTCGTGTCTCCCAATATTTTTCTATACAAGATCAGGTTGCTTTATTCTTCTCCTACTTTATAATTTTACACCAAACAATGGAGGAAAAAAGGTTATCTATTTCAACTTATTTCTATTTAGAATTTTCAAATACAACTTCATGACATTCAGTTTAACAATATCCAAGTTATATTGACGCTATGTTTTTAACTTTAGATGTGCAGTTGTTACAGGGGGAAACAAAGGGATTGGGTTTGAAATATGTCGCCAGCTTGCACTAAACAATATCCAAGTTATACTAACAGCTAGAAATGAGAGTCGTGGCATTGAAGCTGTAAAGAAACTTAATGGTCTTGGCCTTCCCATTCCCAGTGTCATTTTTCATCAGCTTGACATTCAAGATCCAACTAGCATGCCACATTTGGTCCAATTTATTAAAACCCATTTTAAAAAACTGGATATCTTGGTAAGCAAAAGATTCACAACACGCATATACTTTGTTATAAACTAGCAATCATATATCATACTTGAGTTGGACCGGAAAGAACCAGAAAGTAAACCAAGATTAAACCACTTCTTTATGTTCAATAGTTAAACCTAATCAAAGAATTGTAAACTTGTATAGGTCAACAATGCAGCAATAAGTGGACTTCGTTTTGTTGCTGAAAAAATAGTTTACAATGCACAAGGAGAAGTAAGTATATTTGTGGACAATATATAGAGCGGTATTAACGTACTACTTACATTCATTTCAGTTGTCTTTTATATTAGGTTTTCTAATTATAGTTTGTTACAATGAAATTATACATAGTCTATATTATTAAATAGCTTTATCATGAATTAGGCGCTACTAGAGCAACTGGTCGATGAGAATGGAGATATCTTACCTGGCGTTAGTGAGCAAACATATGAAATGGTAGAAGAATGTTTAAAGACAAACTATTATGGAACAAAAAGAGTTACAGAAGCACTCGTTCCACTTCTCCAACTCTCTAAATCACCGAGAATTGTGAATATTACCTCTGTCTCTGGACTCTTATCCGTAAGTAAAGTTAATATGCACAAATTATGACTCGACCATAAAAGGTTATTACCTTATATTTATTGTTTTTCAGCATATTCCAAATGACAAGTTCAAAGAAGAGTTGGATGATATTGACAACCTAACTGAGGAAAGGATCGATGAGATGATTCAACTATTTCTTAGGGACTCTAAGGCTGATAAGTTGCGAGAGAATGGCTGGCCTCTCGCACCAGCTTCTGCTTACACAGTTTCAAAAGTTTTTCTGAATGCTTACACAAGACTAATGGCAAAAAAGTTTCAAAACAAGATTCTTGTGAATTGCGTCCATCCCGGGCTTGTTAAAACCGATATGTCACTCAACAGTGGAGTTCATGTGTCAGAAGGTGCAAAGGGTCCGGTGATGGCTGCTTTATTGCCTGATGACGGACCTTCTGGGGTCTACTTTGACCAAACACAAATAGCTTCATTTAAATAATCTAAAAAGCGTACACGGATTCTATTCTATGTTGTTTTGTCATATATTACTCAAAGCATGCATGTGAAGTTCACCTTTTAGTTTTCTTTCACGAAATAAGAGCATGCATATATACTTATGTTGTACGGTTTTTAATTTGTGGTTGTATTAAATAAGTTCATAAACACTTCGGAGGCAAGTATTAAAATCTTTTTAATATACTAGCTTTTAGGACCCTTGTATACCTTTTAACCTTGCATTAAATAAGATCATAAATACTTTGGAGGCAAGTATTAAAATCTTTTGAATATGCTAACTTTTAGGAACCTTGTGTTGCAGTGAAACCATTCAACTAGAAAAAAGTAGACGTAAAAACATTGAACCATACAAGTGTATTGCGGTGTGTTATCTCGCCAAATTCAGACCCATACGTAAAACATTATGGTCAATAGTAAAATAACAATAATAATAATAATAGTTAAAAAAACTTATAAAGGATAGGGTTTATTAGAATTTAAAATAAACCATCTAGCTTATATTATATTTTTACCAACACTATAAGGAAAGAAAGTAAAACTTGCTAATACTAAGGGCAAGAAAATTAAAGTTATGAATAGTATAAGGAAAAAAAGTAAAATAATAAAATCTGGTACAAATAAAAGAGCATATGGTATAAATAAAATAAGCACAAACCAATTCAATAGTCACTTTGTGATAATTGTTTTCTATATTTAAAGTTTTAAACCTTCGAATTGCTATGTTTGACATAACTTTTTTTGCTCTGTTTTTTTTTATTCTTTTGAGATGCTTTAGCACTTTAGATCAAAACTCTCTTAAACAACCTTTGTTTGAATTATGTACTAGATAACAAAATTTATTTGACTAGAAAACTAACTAGTTTATAAATTGATTAGGAGTCACGTAGGTTTTCTCTTAGAACTTTTACATGTATTTACATATTAGAAATACCAGATAATAGTGTTCTAGAGAAACTTTTATATGGTTATTAAATATTAAAATTTACATATCAGAAATACCAGATAATAGTGTTCTAGAGAAGCTTTTATATGGTTATTAAATATGAAATAATAGTTCTCTAGTGTAGTGAAAATAGGCTAATAATTGTGGCCTTGTATTAGACTTGGGCTTGAATTCTAATAGCCGCACTACTTTTAATTTTATGTTGCATGTTTTATAGAGTCGTAAGTTTTGGTCCTTTGTCTTTATACTAAATTTTAGGTAGTGTCCTTTGTCTGTAAAATTAATTAGTGTCTACACATTATGTTCTTTAGCCTTAACTCAGTCAAAATTTTCTGTTAAATCTTATCATATGCCTTGCACATGAGGGCACTTTTATCAATCCACCTTTCTAGGGATTATTATGTAAATAATTTATTTTTAGGAATTATTTAATACAACAATGGAAAAGATATTTATAAATAAAATAAATAGGTGGGTAAATTACACTTTTTGTCCTTTAACTTCAATAATTACAGTACCGGATTGCAATGGATGACCTTTAACTTCAATAATTACAGTCACAGTCCTTTTTTGTTAAAAGCATTACACCTTAGGTCCTTTAACACTAACCCAATTAAAATTTCCAGTTAAGTCTCACATGTGCCCTGCACATGAGGGTATCATTGTCTTTTTTCCATTCTAATACAATAAAGATTAAAAAAAATAATAGATAAAACCCCTTCAGTTCCCTCTCTCTAATACCAACCATTACTCTCTCTACCCACACCTCTCTCTATATCTCTCTCACTCACTCACAACCAAACCCTCACTACTGCCCCCATCTTGAAAGTGGGATTTATGTAAAGCTTCTTTCTCTCTCAAGGCCACACTTCCCTCAACCCTCCACCTCCAAGAAACCACACCACAACCAAACCTCCTGTCTCCATCCCCACCACCGTTGCAGATGGGCCCCGTCACCGAAACCCTAGTTTCGCCCCTGTTTCCTCTTCAAAATCTAAACTTGCTGCCGATTTCTGCGTTCAGGTTATTCTCCGGTCGCAGGTTAACCCAGTTCATGGATTTTATATATTTTTAAAAACATTCAAAACTTGGGGTCTCTTCCATTTGCAATCACAGGGGTTGAGGAAGAAGTTGCCCTTTCAGTCTTTAAACCCCCATCCCCTTTCTTCTTTAGTAAAAATAAAAATCAAATTTTTTTTCAATCCCTAAAAGCAGATAACTTTTTCTCCAGAAACCCTTTTGATATATGAAAAAGAATGTTCAAGATTGATTATAGAATAGGTGTAAAGCGATCTTTGTAATGATTTGTGTTGGAGGTGATGATAATCAAACCGTACAATGGCGAAACTGAAGAGCGGTGAAGGGGGAAAAGGCCAAAATCTGAAATTGGATGTATTTGTATGAGAATGTGAAGTGTAATTAGTAGCTGTGAAATTGGGATTTCACCTTTGATTAGAAAAAGTGAACTCTCAGCTAAAGTCGGCAAGAAGCCCGTCAATAAGAATAAAAAATAAGCTTGCTTTCTGGGCTTGCAAAATCGACTTTTTAAAATTTGTATACGCAGTTTTAGCGTATTTGACTTCCGGAAGCAACTGGGTTGCAGATCAACAAAGGCTTAATGGCGGTGGGTGTGGCCGGAGTGGTGGCAACAGGATTTGGTGGTGGTGGTGGGAGGATGAGGTGGTGGTGGCAAGATGTGGTGGTTAGGGTTTTAGGGTTAGGAAATTGGGGAAGATAAAGTGTATATGTATTTTTTTAGTTTTATTTATTAAATATTTAGATAAAAAACATGAATTGACCAAAATACCCTAAGTGAATAAACTTAACTGAAAATTTTAATCCGGTTAGTACTAAAGAACATAGAGTGTAACGGGTATTGCAAATAAAGGATTGTGATTGTAATTATTGAAGTTAAAGGTTATCCGTTGCAATCCGGTACAAACATAATGGACGAAAAGTGTAATTTACCCTAAATATGTATATTCTCTCTCCTCTCTCTAACCTACATACCACCACCACCTGACCACCACTATTGGTTACCGCCACCACCCTAATCTCAATCAAATCAACCAAAATTAAACAAGTTTTCACCAACCCAATATTTAAAATAAAACAAATTTCATATCAAGCAGCCAAGTCAACAAAAATCCCAACTAGAAACAAAAAACCCCAATTGAAAAAAAAAACCCCAAAAAGGTCCGAGAAAAGTGTTGTTCGGAATATGAACCATAGTCGCCGATCAGACGCCGCCTTGCCACTGGCGAGTCAGCGAGGACGTCAGATACGAAGTCTGGTAGTATTTCAAACAGTTTTGGCCGGTGTAGGTCTGAGAAAGTATTCTCTGGTGTAGGTTGGTGACCTGAAACCCTTTATTGAAAATTTGTCATCTATCTCGGCTTCCACGGTAAATTTTATCCTTTTCTATGGAGTTGTAGGTCTTAGTCTCCATGAAACCCTTTCTTGAAAATTTCACAAACAAACAGATTTGTGGCCAGTTGATATAGCCAATCACATATGCATCTCAATCTATATGTTGAATATTTAAACACACATATAAATCAATTTAATTAAGATTCAATTTCAATTCAAATCCCTAAATGATTCTTGGTGGTGGTGAGTTGGTTGTGGTGTGGTGTGGTGGTGGCAGGTCGTGGGTTGGTTGTGGGTTTTTGCTAGGAGTGCGTGAGAGAGAGAGATGGTGAGAAAGAGAGATTTGTTGTTTCTATATGTATATATTAAGTTAATAATTTTAATTTTTGTTATATTTATTAAAATATTTTTAACTAAATAGGTAAAAAGACTAAATTTTCCTTTTGTGTTTTGATTCAACGTTAAAAATAAATTGTTTTACGGCTAAAGAATGTAAACTGGTTGAATTATTGGTCCCATTCATTAGGACCCTAGTATGGTGATTCTGCATATGATGAAGAACCACTGGAAATTTTGATTGGGTGCATATGCGACCTAGATGGTGGCATTTCCGGATCAAAATTTTCGGCCGGTTCGTTTGGCTGGTCCAACTAGTTTTGGGCAGCTGGTGGGGTATTGATGTACTTGTTTGGATCGAAAGATCCATGGAAGGAATGTGAATGAGAATGATGGGATTGGTGAGAATGATGAGAATGGTGGGATGGTGATGAGTTGTGAGAAAAAGAATGTCTCGCAGATTGAGACGAGTAAGAGTCATCCGAATATTGTCGATGCTCTGAGCTGTGAGGTAGTGAGGGTGCATGTCCAGATGGACCCCCTGGCATTGGTCCTTTGCCTTTGCCTCTAAATCTTGGTGGCATGTTTATCTCCTGCCAAAAATCAAAAACAACTTATATATATAACTTAATAATAATAAGAGTAAATCCTAGGCCATTGCCAAGACTCAAAAAGTCTAAGGATTATGCTATTGTGATGTTTGAGATTAAACACAAAAGGCTAGTGTTTAATTCTCTCAAACATTGTCTCTGATACCAACCTGTCATACCTTGATATTTCCCGGTGGGCCCGGATGAGGTACGTGACGAGATTGATATCAAATACACAAATAGCACAGCGGAAGTCCTGGATTTAAAAGACTATTACAATATAAATGTCCAAATGTTCAAAATACAATACAGGCGGATGTATCAAAAGTTCCACAGGCGGATCGTAAATAACATAAAGATGAAATAATAGACTACTGGGCTTCAAATGCAAAGAGTTGCAAATTCCTCTTAAGCATTACCGGGCACTTCCAGCCTATTTCGTAACCTTGCAACCTGTCACTTAGTCTTTTGAAGATACGTAAGTTTACACTGGTAAATACAAATAACCGACACATTTTGAAAATATTTCAAAATTGTTTTAAGTGCACAAAGGCACATGTATTTTATAAATAACTTCGCACAATAATAATTATCTCGTATACAGTTTTACATGCTTGTCACGAGAAACCGATAACATGATTAACCGACACGCCACTTTAACCCATAAACGGTATCCCCAATATGGGTAGAAAATATTTTATAATAGCATTAGCATCTGTTGGGTGTATGCCTACACCCCGTGCTTAAGTTTAAGCCTCGGCTCAATTAAATGAGCCGAGGATATCCAGGACACGGTCGCATTGACCCTCAATGTTTAAGTTCTCAAGCAAAACAGATTAAAACGGGTTATGCAGATATTTTAGTCACAATCCAACATCTGATCCCATACCCGACCAAGCACTAATAATTTACCGTATCCCAAGCCCGTATAGGGAAAATAGCTTAAAAGTATTTACCTAGCTTAATAAATCTTACAATGCAAGATATAAAAATAAGCACAACCGTTATCACAATTAACTAGCACGGTTGCAGTCTACTGGAATGGTTTAGTTTGGAATGAATGGTATAATAACCAATTAGAATATTAACGGGCTTTATTCAAGTCATAGACTTGGACCGCTTAAATTAAAATAGTGAAAACACTACCATACGCTAGATTAAGTGATGACCAGATAGAATGTAGTTTAAACCCTCACAAGTACTAAGACTTGTATAATGTGGGTAAACATGTTTACATTCTAGAATTTGAAATAAATTTGAAAGAATTGACCCGTTACGGCGAACTTACGTAAACTAGTTACATAAGCTAACCATACGTGCATAGGCGGTATCGGGTGATTGGATGAGCTATAAACAAGTTCAATATGCCAAAACATTTATTTATGTTGTAACATTAGTAGGTTATCAAATTTGTATGATCATTATGGTTTAAAACCAAACTATGCACCATAAGGGCATTTTAGTCATTATATGGCATAATTCATGAACTTGTATTAAAACTTATGTTATGAACAAGTTCATTATGCCAAAACATGTTAATCATATTACCATATCAATAGGTTATCCATTTCATAAGTTTATCATTGATTAAAACCAAGTTATGCACAAAAAGGGCATTTTGGTCATTATTAGGCATATTATAAGAACTTGCAGTAAAACTCAATAACTGATTATGATTAGATAGTATAACCCCATAGGTTATTCTACACCATATATGATCATAATACAACTTAGAATTAGTAGTTAAAGTTGCTAAATCGGGTCAGAATCGAAAGTCAAAGTAGAAGTCAAACTTCTTGACTTTCGGTTGCGAACCGACACATGAACTGGAAATGAAGGGCTGAACATGTTTATACATGTTCTAATATTAGTTACTAACTGATTTAGGGTTAAAAACATGAGTTAAAATGTTTACAACTTCGTTTTATAAGTTTTCTAAAAATCTACCGTTTGACTTTTTATTAAACATAACTTTGACCCGTCATTTGACCAACTTAACGTGATTTCTAGGGGGTGCCCTTTTGAGGGATTAACACCTACCTTATTATGATCACGTAGCCATGTTCGATTCAAACAATGGCTGGACCATAATGGTCTAAACCGAAAGTCAAAGAAAAGTCAATTTGCTTGACTTTCGGCTAAATTTTTAGCCTACAAAAGGAAAGAGAAGGAAAGGAACACTTACTTGGGATCCGTAGAATGTTTAGAACTCAGAGGATGCTCCCTTAGTGATCAGGAACTTCCAATGTAGCTGATGTTTTTAAGATACAACATATAAATTACATCAAATAAGGCATAAAATCAACTCTTTTCTAGTACTGCTGTTGGAAAAAGCTTGCGTTTTTGTTTCTTTTGAATAAACAGGGTTAATTGAGCTTAAAAGAAGAAAAGAAGCAAAAAGACAGCATAAACCAACATAAAATGCTATAAAGAAGGATTGACCAACTTGCCGAGCCCCCATCCACATCCAAACCCAAGAAATAACAAAGACACAAGCTCTGGCACTGGGCCGTGCTCACCTCGCACGGGCCGTGCCCGGTGGGAATTCACTGCAGCAGAAAGAGACAACAATAAAAGACAAATTTAAGCTCAACAGGGGCCATGCTAAACCAACACGGGGCTTGGTCAACTCTTAGATTTCCAGAATCTGAAGAAGTACAACAAGTACATTGGCCACGGGTCGTGCCGTTGACACACGGGGCTGTGTTTGTCACACCCCCAAAATACCACATGCGGAAACACCGCGGGACGTGTGACGTACCAGGATCCAAGCCACTAATCATATTGAACGAATAATAAATATTTAAATAAAACATTCGCTTGATTGCATAAGATAAATCTAAGTCATGAGTTAAAACCAGAGAAAACATTCAACGGAAGCATAAGGTAAATTGTTAAACAACTGTTACAAATTAAGTGTTCAAAACCAATGTATAAATATCCAAGATTCTTGATCCATGACCACTCCAGCACTCCTAGATAGCAAGTCCATATCAAGAATCTAACGACCTGCAAGCATGCAGACAAGTGTGT
The DNA here is from genome assembly GCF_002127325.2 of Helianthus annuus. Taxonomy (NCBI): domain Eukaryota; kingdom Viridiplantae; phylum Streptophyta; class Magnoliopsida; order Asterales; family Asteraceae; genus Helianthus; species Helianthus annuus. The sequence goes on along the minus strand of NC_035448.2, from coordinate 197,033,477 downwards.
CAGACGACGCTGGTGAGTTCAAAGTTTTGTTAACGCGTTTAGTTACCAGATATGTGTATAAAACAGTTCAACGATTTGTTTTGATGTTGTTATTAACTCGATTACCATAAATGGCTACAAGATGTATTTGCCCAACCCCAATGCCTCTATCAAAGCATTGGTCAAGTGGTCAAGGTAATTAGTTCACGCTCGTCCTCCCTGGTACGGTGTGAGGGTGCCAAACCTAATAGCGCTATCAGCTAATAACCTCGTTGCCTCCCCGGCAACTATCGGTAGATGTAAGGGGTCTTATATGATAGAAACTGAGTAATAATGACAAACATCCCAATATCCTGACATTCCTCCCTGGAACGTTACCCGATATCCCTCCCTGGGATGCATGCTTGGAAAAAGAGCAGTGAACTCACCTTGATTTGCTCGGTTTAGTTAATTACTTGTTCACACTTAAACTGTCACATCCTATGATGTTCACATATTTGATGTCAGTTTGTATTCCCAAGTTCACATATAAATGGTAGTATGCATCGCAAACAGTGATTCCCAATTGGCACAAAGCAGTTAAACAAACTCATTCGAATCCACAGTTCACGTATAAGTTCCATAATAATACTTAACAGTTATGTGTACTATACTAGATGCATGAATCAAATTATGTCTCTTGTCCATAAGTGAACCTCATTAACAGTAGGCAACATCAACAGTAAGTATCATGGTTTAATTAACATAATCATAATCACAAAAGTCAACCTAGTTCATAGTTCATGTGTTTTATTAATATAATTCACTGTTCCATTAGTTTTCCTCAGACGGCAAAGGACCTGACTTCATCGAGGTTCCACATGACGAAACCTTAGGAGGTTTCGTCGACAATATGCATGGCGAAACTCAGAGGTTTCGTTGACTATGTGCATGGCGAAACTCAGAGGTTTCGTCAAGGCGATAAATGTTCCATACTCTAACTGCTCCTGAATTCCCAAAACCGATCACTCAACAAACCTAGACTACCTGATCGCCATTATGCACGTATTCATATTACCAATCCATTGTATATTCACAGATAGCATAGTATTCAACCGACAAACAGTTCCCATGATTTCATGTAGTGAATCGTGCGTGTATACAGGACGTAGAATTAACATTCCATGTGTTCTAATATGATGGTTCAGCAATAAAGTATCAAAACCCTAGTGAATAAAAGATCACAATCATTAGAATTCCATAGATCAAACCCCTAACATAAATTGATACACACACTAACCCTTGTTTACAAATTCAGATTATACAGAGCAAGTTTCAATAGCAACATCAACAATTCAACAAAACAACATCACAGACATATCACTATCAATCAAGAAGGTACTAACCGAGATACGAATGATTTGATCACGAGAGATCGACTTCACAGAAAGAAGAGGTTACAAGGAAAGGAACTATCGTCTGTACGTTAGGGTTTGATAATAAAATGTTTTGTAATCCCTAGGCATGCTTAAATAGATCAGACAGGCCATTGGCCCACAACCGGTTCTGGGCCCAAGCCCCTTGCGACGAAACACTAGTCCACCAACGAAACTCATGTTTCGTTGGCCTCATGATGACGAAAGGGCCCTTAGTTTCGTCTAAGGTTGATGTTCAGGATACTTGTCACACTAAATTTCCATTAAACATTTATTTTATGCTTTTAACAATAATCACTAACATAAACTCTTAATCATTGAAAGTTAAATAAAGAACTACAAAACAGGATTGCGAGATCAATGATAGCAAACGGAAAGGCCTTGAAATCTCGGGTTGTCACATCATCCCCAACTTGAAAGAAATTTCGTCCCGAAATCTCAGGATGACTATGGATTTTCTGCGGGTACCACATCATCCCCAACTTGAATGGGAATTTCATCCCGAAATTCACTAGTTGCATTAGATCTAGACTTACCAGGCTTGGATATGTCCTCTGGAAATAAATGTGGGTACTTGAGCTTCATCTGATCCTCGCGTTCCCATGTGAACTTCGGTCCATGTCTTGAGTTCCAATGAACTCTCACTATTGGAATACGGCTGCGCTTACAGACCTTGACTTCCCGGTCCATAATTTCTACTGATTCTTCAACAAACTGCAACTTGTCATCGATTTTCAGTTCTTGAAACGGTACGACCAGTGTTTCATCAGACAAACACTTCATTAATTGCGACACATGGAACACATCATGAACGTTACCCAACTCAGCAGGTAACTCTAACTTGTAGGCCACTTTACCAATTCACTCCAGAATCTTAAATGGCCCAACATAACGTGGGTTAAGCTTGCCGCGTTTCCCAAAATGCACTACACCCTTCCAGGGTGAGACTTTCAACATAACACGATCATTAACTTCGAATTCCAAAGGTTTCCTACGCTTATCAGCGTAGCTTTTCTGACGGTCGCGCGCTGCCGCCATACGATTCCTGATCTGAACGATCTTTTCTGAAGTTTCCAACCCAAGTTCAGGGCCTTTGACCTGGCTGTCACCCACCTCAGCCCAACAGAGAGGTGAACGACATTTTCGTCCATACAATGCTTCGAATGGTGCCACCTGAATGCTGGTATGGTAGCAAATGTGGTAAGAAAACTCCACCAAAGGCAAGTGTTTCTCCCAACCCTTGCCAAAATCGATAACACACGCCCACAACATGTCTTCTAGTGTCTGGATGGTTCGTTCACTTTGACCATCCGTCTGCAGGTGATAAGCAGTGCTCATGCTGAGCTGTGAGCCAAATGATTTGTGCATCGACTGCCACAAATCTGAAATGAAACGCGGGTCACGGTCAGAGATAATAGAAGTTGGCACCCCGTGCCTAGAAACCACTTCCTTCAGATAGACGGCAGCTAACTGTGAGAACTTATCCGTTTCCTTGATTGCCAGAAAGTGCGCTAACTTCGTGAGACGATCAACGATCACCCAAATGGTATCGTTCCCGGTTTGAGTTCTAGGTAGCCCAGTAACAAAATCCATTGCGATTTGCTCCCATTTCCAAATGGGTATTTCTGGTTGTTGCAGCAATCCAGACGGTTTCTGATATTCCACTTTAACTTTCGAGCAGGTCAAACACTTACTCACATAAGTCGCGATGTGAGCTTTCATCTTCGGCCGCCAATACATGACTTTGAGATCCTGATACATCTTATCCAAACTTGGGTGAACGGAGTATCGAGACTTGTGTGCTTCATCCATCACAAGTTCTCTGAGGTTACCGAATACAGGAATCCATACACGCTCCATGAAGTAGAGAATACCATCCGATCTCTCTACAAGTTGCTTATCCATGCCCCTTAAGTACTCTGCTTCAATGTTTTCCCCTTTCAATGCTTCAGCTTGCGTAGAACGGATCTGATCAGGTAGGTTGGAATGAATGGTGAGCTGCAAAGCGCGAACACGTTTGGGTTTCGATTCCTTCTGACTGAGAGCGTCAGCTACAACACTGGCCTTACCCGGATGATACTTGATTGCACAATCATAATCGTTTAAAAGTTGCACCCAGTGACGCTGTCGGATATTCAAATCCTTCTGGTCGAAAATATGCTGAAGGCTCCTGTGGTCGGTATAAATAGTGCATTTAGTACCGTACAGGTAATGCCTCCAAATCTTGAGCGCAAATACTACGGCTCCCAACTCCAAGTCGTGTGTCGTATAAATCTTCTCGTGAACCTTCAACTGTAGAGAAGCATAAGCTATCACATTGTTGCGTTGCATCAATACGCAACCCAGACCCTGTATGGAAGCATCACAGTATACCACAAAATCTTCTGTACCTTCGGGTAGAGACAAAATTGGTGCGCTGCAGAGTTTCTATTTCAGTAGCTGAAAAGCTTCCTCCTGTTTCGTTCCCCATGAGTATACCACGCCTTTCTGAGTCAATGAAGTAAGAGGTTGAGCAATCTTCAAAAAGACTTTAATAAATCTCCGATAATACCCAGCGAGACCGAGAAATTGTCGCACCTCAGTTGGAGTCTTTGTTGCAGCCCAATTTTTAACAACATCAATCTTGGCAGGATCCACATGTATGCTTAATTCATTCACAATGTGACCAAGAAAGTGTACCTCTCGAATCCAGAAGTCACTCTTAGAGAATTTCACGTAAAACTGCTCCTTCCTCAGAAGTTCCAAAATGAGACGCAGGTGCCGCTCGTGATCTTCCTTGCTCCTTGAATAGATCAGAATGTCGTCAATAAACACGATAACGAAGTTGTTGAGGTACGGCTTGCATACATGGTTCATGAGATCCATGAAGACCGCTGGCGCATTCGTCAACCCAAATGGCATAACTAAAAACTTATAGTGCCCATAACGCGTTCGAAAAGCCGTTTTAGGAACATCCTCTTCCCGGACTCTCATCTGATGATAGCCCGATCTTAAGCCGATCTTCGAATAAAAACTTGACCCTTGTAACTGGTCAAACAAGTCGTTGATGCGTGGCAATGGATAACGGTTCTTGATAGTCACCTTGTTGAGTTCCCGATAATCAATACACATTCGAAAGGACCTATCTTTCTTCTTTACAAACAAAACTGGGGCTCCCCAAGGCAAAGAAATGGGTCGAATTAAGCCTCTGTCCAATAACTCTTGCAGTTGGTTAGACAGCTCTTGCAACTTTCCAGGTGCTAAACAATAAGGAGCACGAGAAATTGGGGCCGCTCCTGGCCCAAGATCAATATGAAATTCCACTTGACGGTGAGGAGGTAAACCAGGAAGTTCCTTGGGAAACACATTGGTAAATTCGCGTACAACTGGCAGATCCTCGATCTTTCTTCCCTCTGATGGAGTGTTAGTAACAAGTGCCAAAATAGAAGGATACCCCTTTCGTAGACATTTCTGCGCTTGCATAGCTGAAATAATACCAACCATCGCACCACTGCGATGCCCCTGAACTGACAATGGCTCCCCACCAGGGATAGGGATACGCACAATCTTTTCCTTACACAGAATCTCAGCTTGGTGCTTAGACAACCAATCCGTACCGACTACTATATCAAAACTACCGAGTGTAACATGAAGGAGATCAATATCAAATACTCAACCCACGAGATCTAGTTTACACCCAAAAAGGACATGTGAAGCTTCTATTGTTTTACCATTGGCTAATTCTACTACATGCTTAACCTCTAAAGGTGTTGGAGTTATCCCTAATCGCTGACTAAACTCTAGGGACGCATAACTCCAATTGGCACTTGAATCAAATAACACAGAAGCAATAAGATTGTTCACTGAAAACGTACCAGTCACGACATTGCCGTCATTCCTAGCATCACCAGCACCGATCGTGAATACCCTTCCATGAGCATCGTTGCCCCCATTGTTGCCATTGTTGTTGTTGTTGTTTCCAGCATTGTTGTTCTGGAGGTTGTTGTTGTCGTTAACATTCTGATTCAACTGAGGGCAATCCCGCTTAAAGTGGCCCTCATCCCCACACTGGAAACACCCCTTCTTGAAACCCTGTTTCTGATGGGGTTGTTACCGTTGCTGTCACTGATATTGCTGATTTTGCTGCTTCTGTTGCTTTGGCTGCGGGGCTCTATAGTCTTTGGCCTCATGGCCCACTTTCTCGCACCTACGGCAAGCCCGGACACACTGTCCATAATGATGATAGCCACACTTGTTGCACTGTGGTTTCTTCCCAACATAGGAGCCCTGATTCTGATTGCTGCCCTGGCCTTGATTAACTAAGGACGACTGACTGAAGCTACGGTTATTGCTGTTGTCAGGCCTTTTCTGAGATTGACTCGCACAGGTTGCTTTGTCGGTAACGTTCCATTTTCGTTTTTTTTATCACTAGCAGGTGTAGTAGCTGTGGTTGCAGCAACAGTAGTGGCAGAAACACGTAGTGGCAGCGATCCACTCTCCACCTCCTGATCAGTGATCTTGTGAGCCAAACAGACAATCTGAGGTAAGTTATTGAGGTTCGCTGCAGTAACCAAACCCTTCACTCGTGGAGCTAATCCCTTGATGAATAGTTCTATTCTCCGATGCGGAGGTCGGGACAAGTTCGGGCACATGATAGCCAACTCATGTGACCGTTTCACATACGCTTCAATCTCTGACCCCACCATCTTCAGATCATAATACTCGTTCTCTAGTTTCTGTATCTCATCACGAGGACAATACTCCTCCCTTATCAGCTCCTTAAAATCATCCCAAGTAGTGGCATTTGCCACGTCGATGCCCAACATTTGAACCTGGGCATTCCACCATGTCAGGGCACCATCCTCGAGTGTGCCCGTGGCATACTTCACTCTGTCCCCAGCAGGACAGTTGCACCTCGCAAACACTGATTCTGCCTTCTCAAACCATCGCAGGAGTCCTAAAGCCCCTTCAGTCCCACTGAAGGTCTGTGGCTTACAATCCATGAACATCTTGAACGTACAAGCAGGTGGATTGTTTTGGTTTTGTGCTTACTGACCTAATGGACGAAAGAAGACACATTACAGGGGTAAGAGTTGTGTACATGACACAAAATTAAAGAGTGTTTGGCACATTTCGTACCAGCTTCGTAGGCTCCCAAAGCCTCAGCCACACGTATGTTGATTAAGTTTGTCAATTCAGCTTGGGTCATCGCGATGTGACCACGTCCGTGACCTCGTCCACTCATGATTCTATATAAGGAGAGGGAACAAATTTAAGAGTCGAGTTGAGGTAAAAGTCAAGTATCACGTTAAAGTCTAAAACTACCAAGTTCACACACAATAGGGCAGAACCCTTCTCACACTCGTTAAGCCTCACTGGGACTTACATGCACCTCACGTTATTATTATGTGTGCACCCATAATAATAAGGCAATTTGCATGCTCATCTCAGTGCCTCTTAACTTGCGTGAAAAGTTTCCCCCGCATTCAAATAGCAAAGCAGAAGGTACTACAGGATTACGAATCACAAACGTCGAAGAGTAGTGTCATACTATCCAATCACCATAGTATCTTGTATGTCGTTTCATGCAAGCTGTGAGTATGTGACTACTAAACAAGTAATGCATAAAGTAAACAGAAGACGAACATTGTAATCTGGAGCTGAGTGTCATGGTCGATTTTCAAAGGTGTTCGGTTATAGTCTGGTTTTATGAAAACGTTTTAAAACCTAGTTCACTATAACCAGTAGCTCTGATACCAAACTGTCACACCCCCAAAATACCACATGCGGAAACACCGCGGGACGTGTGACGTACCAGGATCCAAGCCACTAATCATATTGAACCAATAATAAATATTTAAATAAAACATTCGCTTCATTGCATAAGATAAATCTAAGTCATGAGTTAAAACCAGAGAAAACATTCAGCGGAAGCATAAGGTAAATTGTTAAACAACTGTTACAAATTAAGTGTTCAAAACCAATGTATCAAATATCCAAGAGTCTTGATCCATGACCACTGCAGCACTCCCTGATAGCAAGTCCATATCAAGAATCTAACGACCTGCAAGCATGCAGACAAGTGTGTCAGACGATGCTGGTGAGTTCAAAGTTTTGTTAACGCGTTTAGTTACCAGATATGTGTATAAAACAGTTCAACGATTTGTTTTGATATTGTTATTAACTCGATTACCGTAAATGGCTACAAGATGGATTTGCCCAACCCCAATGCCTCTATCAAAGCATTGGTCAAGTGGTCAAGGTAATTAGTTCACGCCCGTCCTCCCCAGTACGGTGTGAGGGTGCCAAACACTAATAACCTCATTGCCTCCCTGGCAACTATCGATAGATGTAAGGGGTCTTATATGATATAAACTGAGTAATAATAACAAACATCCCAATAACCTGACATTCATCCCCGGAATGTTACCCGATATCCCTCCCCGGGATGCATGCTTGGAAAAAGAGCAGTGAACTCACATTGATTTGCTCGGTTTGGTTAATTACTTGTTCACACTTAAACTGTCACAGCCTATGATGTTCACGTATTCAATGTCAGTTTGTATTCCCAAGTTCACATATAAATGGAAGTATGCATCGCAAACAGTGATTCCCTGTGACACCTGTGTCACCACGAACACCAAACAAATGCCAAACCTATGAAACATTGTGTTTCATACCTGGGATTTGTATAAATATGTGTATTCTTTGCACATATCATTTCTCGTTCAATTCCGAGCTTTAAATCGCTTTCTTGAAAGTTATACGCGCACTGGTGCGTAAACGTAATCAGTTTAGCGCGACAAACACTCCGGAATAGTGGAATAGGCTTAACATACTTTAAATGACCTTTACATAACTTAGAAATAAGTTTTGGAAGGTTTGGTATGGCGAAAACAAGTTTATTCGATCGCAGGGACTATTTGCGTCAAACTGCGAAACTATACCAATTCGTATGGTATCGAACAGTCCAGAACTTGATCATAAGTTAAACATACCATATATAACCTAATCATAGCTTAGAAACAAGCTTTGAGTGGTTCGGTGTGCGGAAACATGCTTATATGATCATTCAGGGACTAAAAGTGTCAAAAAACGGCTTAAGTTTGCATTTTCGCGCATATCTTGCGTTCTGGACACATCTGGACATCCAAAATTTTTGTACACACTAAAATATTTTTATTTTAGTGATCGCCATGCAAAAATTCCATTCGTCGCTTAATTTGGATCGATTTTGCGTTCGTTACGACTTCCGTCGTAATTAACCGAACAACGCGATTGTACAATCAAACGAACCGACATCCGAGATATTTTTGAGCATGTTTTGAGTCCCCTATGCTTTAACTTCATTTTAGAGCCTTGAAATGAGGTTAACGGGGTTTAAACGCATCGAAAAAGGCTTTAAACGCGTGCAGGGACCATTTCTGCCATTTTTGAAACTTTGCTGAATCTGATACACCGTAGCGTAGCGTGAGCCCTCCTGCCTATGCCGTCGCGCTACGCGAGTGCCACATCTGGGCAGAAAGTTCATTTTCAGCAACAGTTTGCAAATTCAAGGGCTGTTTGTGCAATTTCTTTGTGTGGTGGGCAAGTTTGTGTGTTCACCAAGGCTCTAATCAGCTTGTAACACATGTATGGCTAGGATTAATGCTTAATGGCTACGAAAAACAAGTGGAATGATCTTGTTAATCCACTACAACTATAAATAGCTTGGCCAACTTCCTCATTCTTTGCTCATTCCTCTCATTTCTCATCTCTTATCTGATTTGGGAGCTTTCTAATCTGCTTGGAACTTTATTCTTTGTAGAAAAGATAGCTAGGACCCTTTGTAAGTCTTCTTTCATGCTTGTTCTTTATGTTTAAGCAGAAAGTCAAACAGTTTGGCCAACAGTTTGACTTTCGGTTTTGACCATCAATTGGTCAAGTCAAAGTTCAATTGAACTTTGAAACGTGATTGTAGTCACGATAGTTATAATCCTTCGTGATTATAACCGCTGATTACCACGTTAGCTAGTTCTAGTGTCGAGTCAAAGTTTCGGTCAAAATGCGTTTTAGCACGCATTTTGCAACGGAACTACTTTAGGGTATCAAAACGCTTTGTTTTGATACCAAATCAGTAGGTTGGACATGTTTTGACATGTCTAACTCGACACTTTTAGTTTGTGCTTGTTTAGGGTCGTAAGGTAAGCGGTCTAAACAACCGCTTATACTTCCGAACCCGACCCGTTTGGTCGATCTTTAGGATCCGACCAAGCTTAATTAGTGATCATAGTTGTATAGGGAATAACCACTGAGGTTATACCTTATGATCACATAGGATTGGTTAGTCGTATGCTAGTTAGCTTGTATGCCCATAGGAAATGACCAAAATGCCCTTTTGAAGCTAAAATCCGTATTTTGATTATGTGAACATATTTTTGACATATAATCTGAATTAGTAACATGTTTAGGGATAATTGGGCATGTAAGACTTGACATAGCACATAGTTAACCATCCGAACATAAGTTTTACGCAAACGACGCATTATAGTGGCTTATACTACCATAATGTGTCGAAACGGGTCAAAAGCACTTAGGTAGACTTCCAAATCAGAATGTTAGCTCTATTAAATCATGCCATATGAGTTGCAATACTCATTTGATTTATAGAACTTCATTCTATCCTACCTCCCGACTTAGGATCCGATTGTTTAACATAGTGATCCATACTAGGTGCCACTTGATTCCTTGATTTCCCGAGCTTTGTTAGGACACTTAATCAAGGATACTTGCAATCTCAAGTGAGTACATAGTCCCCTCTTTTACTGTTTTCAATTGTTTTGGGGTGAAACATATATGCCTATCTGTTATTTTCCTGATTTTAAACTATATGATTACACATGCTTAATACATATTCTTTTGACAAATTAAACAATTACCTATGGTTTAAACAGTGATTTTCCAAAACTTAATAAACAAATTGTTGGATTGTACCATTTTTATACATTCACCCAGCCGATTGGTAGTATGATATAGCGCTATAGGACTAGACACCCCATTCCTGTTGTATGGAATGTCAGAAACCAAATTTAAACCAAATAGAAATTGCCTTCGTGGTATTTCTATAGTCTCCAAAGTGTAGTTTGATACACTAAGGCTTTGTTGAATACCAAATCACACTCTCTTTGTATATGTTGATATACTACAAAAGTACAGTTTGATGTGCTCTCAAATGTGATCTACCAAAGTATATTTTGATATACTAAGTACAAAATCCAACATATGTTTTAACATACTACTTTGTTATTTACCAAAGCATAGTTTGATATGCTACTGTTTACCAAAGTATAGTTTGATATACTACCAACTTTGTTATTTTAAACTAAAGTATATTTTGATATACTATCTAAAGCATAGTTGATATGCTACTTTTAACCAAAGCATAGTTGATATGCTATTTACAAACCAAAGTATAATTTGATATACTACCAATACTTTTATTCTTAAACCAAAGTATACTTGAGATATACTACCGAAACTATTATTTTAATTACTAAAGTATATCTTGATATACTATCCATTTAACTATTTCAAAACTAAAGTATACTTTGTTATACTATTTATACAAACTTTCCAAAACCAAAGTATATTTTGTATATACTATAAACCCTTTTACAAAACGACACGTTTTCAGAAACAAAACTTTTTACATTGGATTCATGGCTATTTTGAAAACATAAAACCTTTTCCTCCTTTATCCAAAGCCATGAATCTAATTCATAAAATCCTATGTTACTCACAGGCATTTTTATGCTGACGTACCTATTTTCATATATGTTTCAGGTACTGCTTTGTGATGATTGTTGATGCATGCTACACATAGGAGGGACTTGTGCCTTAGCGACTTTAAAACTGAGAAACAATTATTTGTATTTATCTGAATTGTACCAAAACATTGAGTTCAATAATTTAATAAAACAAAACTATTTGATCCATGGTTGTGAAACAATGATTCTGTTACAACACTCCCCGACGTTTCCGCCACAATTTGTTGTTTTACGTGGTCGGGGTGTGACAGAAAAGTTGGTATCAGAGCCAATGGTTATAGGGAATTAGGTTATTAGTAATGCTTTGACCTAGACTATAACCTTCCTAGGACCCTATCACAAGTTATCTTGTGTTTAGTCTTAAAACAATACACGTCACCTATCCTTAGGTGATAACCACAACGAGAACACAATAACAAATCCGCTTCGAAAATTAATCATCTATCCTTGGATGATTGATTACTAGGTTTTGAACCCTTCCAGTTTGATTCATCTTTAGCTTTGTGCCTTTTGAGTTTTCAAAATCCCGTCAAAGTTTGAGTCTAAATAATGTGAACACGTGCAAACTGGAAGAGTGAATGCCTGTACCCTGAGTTTTCTGTCTAAGGCTAGAGTGTTCGTACAAATCCGCAGTATCGGACCAGTCACTCTTACCTGGGAACTCTTGGGGTGAGTGTTCACTTATAGGCGAGCATGTCTTCAGTGATACATTATGTTGACCCATTTACTTTGATTTGTCATGGTGTCATTTGTTTGCTTTAAGTAACGAACAAATGGTCACAATCCTTATGCCTTGTCGATATTCTTAACATCCAGTTTTGAATATCCAATGACATCTCACTCGTTTTTCCCTCATGTTTCTTTGCCCTTTTAGAATATGCCTCCTCGACGTGATCAAGCTCAGGATGCCGCCTTGGCAGCCTTAATCGCTCAGCAATTCGCTGCTGTACTCCCGAACCTTATCACCCAGATAAATCAGGCAAACAATAACAATGTTCAGTGCACCTTTAAGACATTCAACTCAGCTAAGCCACTCACATTTACTGGGTCTGAAGGGGCCACGGGACTCCTACAGTGGTTTGAGAGTCTTGAAAGCACATTTCGTCATGTACAATGCCCAAACGAGCGAAAAGTTGAGTTTGCGTCAAGTGTGTTCCAGAAAAGAGCACTCACATGGTGGAACGGCATAATGAGGGATCGAGGTGCCGATGTAGCAATGGCACAAACCTGGGAAGAGCTTCGGGCTCTAATGATGAAGGAATTCTGTCCTCGTCATGAGCTTAGGGCTTTGGAACGGGAATTTGATGATCTCAAACAAGACAGCGGTGAACATCGAGCCTACACTGATCGATACGAGGAATTGAGTCTGTTATGTCCTACCATGGTTACGCCCTTGGATAAGGCGATTGAAAGATACATCGATGGTCTTCCTGACCCAGTTCAGGATATTGTTACTGGTAGAACCCTACTACCGTCAGACAAGCCATTGAACTATCTGCTACCCTGACTGAATCTCAAATCAGGAAGGGTAAGCTTTTCCGAAAAGGCGATCCAAGACCATCTGACAAGACAGCACAAGATAAACCAAAGGATAAACAGACCGAGTCCTCTAAGAAGTCGAAGAAGCGTAAGGCTTCACAAAACTTCGCAGTAGTTGCTCAGAATGATCAGGTTGCACCAAATCAGCCAGCAAAGCCTCGTGCTAGAAAGAACTATATTGGTACTGCACCCTTGTGCAACAAATGCAACCGTCATCATGTGAATCAAACACCGTGTCTCAAGTGTACCCACTGTGGGCGTTTGGGACACTTGGTCAATACATGTCATCATGTTATCCAAAACCAGAATGTTGTAAATCCTGCTGCTGTTCAAGCACAGTTTCCACCTGGATCGTGCTATAACTATGGTGATCTTACTCACTACCGGAACAAATGCCCGAGACTTGTTAATACAAATCCAGCACGTGGACGAGTATTCAACATAAACGAGGCAAATGCAAATGACAATGCAGCAGTGAATAACTAGACTTTTGTATTTCCTTTGTTTGTTATCTTTTGACATTTGAGACAATTCAGTTATTATAAATAAAATGGTTGTTCCAATTTTATTTCCAAAACTGATCCGATGGTGTGTGTGTTGACATACCCCTACGATATTCACGCCAAGGAACTGTGTTCCTAACAAAGCAAACTACTCGTGTGGTTCCTTCATTCTATGATCATTTGTGATCTCCCCAAAAATCCTAAGTACTAATTTCTTTTAAGAAACAAAGTACAGGTGCAATTCTTAATCAGATACCTGAAGTACCATTTCAAATCTTTGATTTGATAAAGGTGTGACAACTCGAACCTTAGACTTACTTTGTGTAACGATACGTGTTTACGAGAACGTTATTAATTGAATAGATACTTGGTATGTTATGTTTATGTGCATTATGTGTGTATGTATGTTATGTGAAGATCACGCGAGCCCAAACCACACACTATAACCCGATCGCACTAGGCTAACCGGTCGCACAAGCCCTTTGGGCCACACCTTGTAAACGAACAATAGGGCAGCCCATGTAAGGGCCGGCCCACCCCTCTAAACCGTGTAAACACCCATAGTTGGGGATTAGAAATCTCATTGTTACAAAACACATTATCACACACACAAACCCTAGGCGACTTGCTCTCTCTCTCTCTCGTTTTGTTTGGAAACCCGACGGCACCCATTCAACTGATTTCCACATCTCGGTTAGTGTTTGTATTGTTTTGCTTATTGTACGATTACATGCTTAGACTTGAATGATTTGGGTTGATGATTTAATGAACTATATGATCGACGTATGTATGTTCTTGTAAATCGGCTTTCATGTATTAATTTTATGGTTGTTGATGATGTGATAATCGGGTACTAGTTCACAGGATTTGGATGTTTGTTTATATAAAAACCGGTTGATAGAATGGCTAGGTGATTGGTATGATTGTTGTATGGTTCTTGATGAATTGTTTAAGTGTTGTTCATGTTGTTGTTCATACGGATTTAGTACTAGAAATCCTGTTTGATCGATAATTGCTTGAAAGAGAAACTGTTAATTGATGGTGGTTAATTTGGAAACTGATAGTGATAATTGATTTGCATAAATGTTGTAACCGATCTGCTTGAAATCAGGAAAACTGTTACACTTGGTTGCGACACAGATTGCGAGTCGAGACCTCATGATCCCGACTCGAGACCACAACAGTATGAACCGAAACCACGGTTGCGAGTCCCGTTGCGACTCGTAACCAGACCATGACGAGCCGAGACCATCCCTTGCGACTCGAAACCTCTCGTTGCGACTCGTAACCCCCTGTTACGACTCGAGATCGCTGGTTGCGACTCGAGACCGGTTATGCATGTACACTGTAATGGACCCTGCCTGTCACGAGCCCAATCGGTTGGGCCAAATAATTTGGACTTATGACTGTATGTTATTGGACTGTTTATCTGGTTGGGCCGATATGTTATTTGGTAGTACGTAATTGGGCTGATTGTCTTTTGGGCTTAGACATTGGATCGCACAAGTTTAATAAGTGGTATATAATTGGGCCGGGTTATGTTGGGCCGAGATTAGAACGCACAAGTTATGCTCTTGACTGCTAAGTGTTACCATGCTCTATAAGTGCTCGAAACATGTTAACTTGTATGTTTTATACGTGCATTACGTGAAGTCAAAACCTGACTTGAATAATAACCATGATAGGACGTGGTTGACCATTTACTAGCTTACCTGTACTCTTTGTGTATCTGCCGAGCAATCCAAGGTGAGTTCACACAACCAAGGCATGGGATTCCCGGGTTGGGAATTGGGGTGGATATGTTGATATTGAAAGAGTTACTCGTACTTACGCATTCACTAGACTACAGACCATCGTCCTCAGGATAGTCAGGACACGTTACGTAAAGCCTACGTAACCCAGTATTCGCCATTTGTCTCCCGGGTCGGGAGGACACGTTACGTAAAGCCTACGTAACCTAATACCAACTACTGTATTCCGGGTCGGAAGGACACGCTGCGTAAATCCTGCGTAGCCCCCACGCGTACCACTGTCCTCGGGGAAGGGCACGTCACGTAAAGCCTACGTGACCCAGTACGTATTCCTGTTCTCGGTTTAAGAAGAACACATGGTTGCACTAGTCTAGTAAGTACCATAATGGGAATCCCCCATTGTTCAGGATAATTGTGAGAATCCCTCACCAATAGTATATACATGTATGGGAAGCCCCCACTAGATGAACTTACGCATTACTGTTACGAACTTACTTTCTGTGAACTCGCTCAACTAGTTTGTTGATTATTCGCTGCATGCCTTGCAGGACCTTAGGTACATTATGGAGCTTGCACAGGGAGGAGCAGGTCGTTGTGGGATACGGATCATGAACAATATCTGAACTTAT
Organism: Helianthus annuus; assembly: GCF_002127325.2. Classification (NCBI taxonomy): domain Eukaryota; kingdom Viridiplantae; phylum Streptophyta; class Magnoliopsida; order Asterales; family Asteraceae; genus Helianthus; species Helianthus annuus. Next base: position 197,017,876 of record NC_035448.2, on the reverse strand, counting down.
AACTATTTTGAGATTACATTACTATGCTTCCGCTACTTAAATAAATGTTTGGTTTTGAAACATCAATCATGTCATGATGAATCACATTAATTACTTTCATTACTATTAAATGCTATGTTTGATATGATTGATGGCTTGATCCTGGTCAGTCACGCTCCCAAGCGGTGGTACTCCGCAGTGTGGGATTTTGGGGGTGTGACAAAAGGTGCTATCGTAAGTCCTTGATTGGATTCTTTATGTGTCCTAATACGAATGTTATATCACGACAGAAACAAATTCCAAATCCTTATAAGATCTTCCTATCTTCATAGTTAGATTCTTGAGGATATTTTAAAGTACTAATTGAAGTCCGTGATTGGATTTCTAGTGTACTTCAAATTCACAAACGAGCTAATAATTAAATTAACGAATACACAATTTTTGGTGATTTGTGTTTATGTGTAACTCCAAAGCTCGTTATCTAAGTCCTGGTGGAATCTTCCGTATTTTCATATGTTAGATTCTCAGAAGGATACTCAAAGTACTGTCTTAAATCCTTAAGGGGCTTCTATGCAAATAGTAAGAACCTTGGATTCCAAAGTGCTGATTCAAAACGATTATTTGGTTCCGAGTTATAAAGATCCCTTAAATGGTCTATTTAAAAAGATCATACGACGATCTAGATAAGGAGATCATGTGTTGATCTAGTTAAAAAGATCGTTCGTTGATTTAATTAAAAAGATCTTTTGGTGATCTAGTCAAGTCATTTCATGGTTATTCGATTGATTTTACCCGACACATTATGAGATGAACTGTGCGGACTGTGCAAGGAATTATGTAATTATGGATGCATACGTAATTATGGAATTCAGTGCACAGAAACCATAGCAAGTTTTGTCATGTGTTAAGACCTATAGTGATAAGAATAACGAGACGGGAACAATGTAAAAAGGGCATGGTGGATACGCCGCTGGTACTTCCTATATATAAGTGTTCCTTATTACATTGCGAAAGTAGCGTTATTTAAATTACTAGAAGTCCTGGACCTTGACCAATGTCATTCTATTTTGGAATCTCCGACTTTGATTTCGAGCACACACAAGTTTCCTATAATAGTCTTCATAGGAAACATCCTCCTATCCGTCGTTCGAAACCCCATGTGTTTGTTACTGCAACATTCTGGCAGTTAACAGATTCGCTAAGAATCCAAACGTGACCCAGAATTCTACTTGGGAAACGAAGGATTCATTTGAAAGCGAAATAATCACAGTTGTCTTCACAAGTTTCCTCTAGAATTAAATTTCGGGACGAAATTTCCTAAAGTAGGGGAGACTGTGACACCTGTGTCACCACGAACACCAAACAAATGCCAAACCTATGAAACATTGTGTTTCATACCTGGGATTTGTATAAATATGTGTATTCTTTGCACATATCATTTCTCGTTCAATTCCGAGCTTTAAATCGCTTTCTGGAAAGTTATACGCGCACTGGTGCGTAAACGTAATCAGTTTAGCGCGACAAACACTCCGGAATAGTGGAATAGGCTTAACATACTTTAAATGACCTTTACATAACTTAGAAATAAGTTTTGGAAGGTTTGGTATGGCGAAAACAAGTTTATTCGATCGCAGGGACTATTTGCATCAAACTGCGAAACTATACCAATTCGTATGGTATCGAACAGTCCAGAACTTGATCATAAGTTAAACATACCATATATAACCTAATCATAGCTTAGAAACAAGCTTTGAGTGGTTCGGTGTGCGAAAACATGCTTATATGATCATTCAGGGACTAAAAGTGTCAAAAAACGGCGTAAGTTTGCATTTTCGCGCATATCTTGCGTTCTGGACACATCTGGACATCCAAAATTTTTGTACACACTAAAATATTTTTATTTTAGTGATCGCCATGCAAAAATTCCATTCGTCGCTTAATTTGGATCGATTTTGCGTTCGTTACGACTTCCGTCGTAATTAACCGAACAACGCGATTGTACGATCAAACGAACCGACATCCGAGATATTTTTGAGCATGTTTTGAGTCCCCTATGCTTTAACTTCATTTTAGAGCCTTGAAATGAGGTTAATGGGGTTTAAACGCATCGAAAAAGGCTTTAAACGCGTGCAGGGACCATTTCTGCCATTTTTGAAACTTTGCTGAATCTGATACACCGTAGCGTAGCGCGAGCCCTCCTGCCTATGCCGTCGCGCTACGCGAGTGCCACATCTGGGCAGAAAGTTCATTTTCAGCAACAGTTTGCAAATTCAAGGGCTGTTTGTGCAATTTCTTTGTGTGGTGGGCAAGTTTGTGTGTTCACCAAGGCTCTAATCAGCTTGTAACACATGTATGGCTAGGATTAATGCTTAATGGCTAAGAAAAACAAGTGGAATGATCTTGTTAATCCACTACAACTATAAATAGCTTGGCCAACTTCCTCATTCTTTGCTCATTCCTCTCATTTCTCATCTCTTATCTGATTTGGGAGCTTTCTAATCTGCTTGGAACTTTATTCTTTGTAGAAAAGATAGCTAGGACCCTTTGTAAGTCTTCTTTCATGCTTGTTCTTTATGTTTAAGCAGAAAGTCAAACAGTTTGGCCAACAGTTTGACTTTCGGTTTTGACCATCAATTGGTCAAGTCAAAGTTCAATTGAACTTTGAAACGTGATTGTAGTCACGATAGTTATAATCCTTCGTGATTATAACCGCTGATTACCACGTTAGCTAGTTCTAGTGTCGAGTCAAAGTTTCGGTCAAAATGCGTTTTAGCACGCATTTTGCAACGGAACTACTTTAGGGTATCAAAACGCTTTGTTTTGATACCAAATCAGTAGGTTGGACATGTTTTGACATGTCTAACTCGACACTTTTAGTTTGTGCTTGTTTAGGGTCGTAAGGTAAGCGGTCTAAACAACCGCTTATACTTCCGAACCTGACCCGTTTGGTCGATCTTTAGGATCCGACCAAGCTTAATTAGTGATCATAGTTGTATAGGGAATAACCACTGAGGTTATACCTTATGATCACATAGGATTGGTTAGTCGTATGCTAGTTAGCTTGTATGCCCATAGGAAATGACCAAAATGCCCTTTTAAAGCTAAAATCCGTATTTTGATTATGTGAACATATTTTTGACATATAATCTGAATTAGTAACATGTTTAGGGATAATTGGGCATGTAAGACTTGACGTAGCACATAGTTAACCATCCGAACATAAGTTTTACGCAAATGACGCATTATAGTGGCTTATACTACCATAATGTGTCGAAACGGGTCAAAAGCACTTAGGTAGACTTCCAAATCAGAATGTTAGCTCTATTAAATCATGCCATATGAGTTGCAATACTCATTTGATTTATAGAACTTCATTCTATCCTACCTCCCGACTTAGGATCCGATTGTTTAACATAGTGATCCATACTAGGTGCCACTTGATTCCTTGATTTCCCGAGCTTTGTTAGGACACTTAATCAAGGATACTTGCAATCTCAAGTGAGTACATAGTCCCCTCTTTTACTGTTTTCAATTGTTTTGGGGTGAAACATATATGCCTATCTGTTATTTTCCTGATTTTAAACTATATGATTACACATGCTTAATACATATTCTTTTGACAAATTAAACAATTACCTATGGTTTAAACAGTGATTTTCCAAAACTTAATAAACAAATTGTTGGATTGTACCATTTTTATACATTCACCCAGCCGATTGGTAGTATGATATAGCGTTATAGGACTAGACACCCCATTCCTGTTGTATGGAATGTCAGAAACCAAATTTAAACCAAATAGAAATTGCCTTCGTGGTATTTCTATAGTCTCCAAAGTGTAGTTTGATACACTAAGGCTTTGTTGAATACCAAATCACACTCTCTTTGTATATGTTGATATACTACAAAAGTACAGTTTGATGTGCTCTCAAATGTGATCTACCAAAGTATATTTTGATATACTAAGTACAAAATCCAACATATGTTTTAACATACTACTTTGTTATTTACCAAAGCATAGTTTGATATGCTACTGTTTACCAAAGTATAGTTTGATATACTACCAACTTTGTTATTTTAAACTAAAGTATATTTTGATATACTATCTAAAGCATAGTTGATATGCTACTTTTAACCAAAGCATAGTTGATATGCTATTTACAAACCAAAGTATAATTTGATATACTACCAATACTTTTATTCTTAAACCAAAGTATACTTGAGATATACTACCGAAACTATTATTTTAATTACTAAAGTATATCTTGATATACTATCCATTTAACTATTTCAAAACTAAAGTATACTTTGTTATACTATTTATACAAACTTTCCAAAACCAAAGTATATTTTGTATATACTATAAACCCTTTTACAAAACGACACGTTTTCAGAAACAAAACTTTTTACATTGGATTCATGGCTATTTTGAAAACATAAAACCTTTTCCTCCTTTATCCAAAGCCATGAATCTAATTCATAAAATCCTATGTTACTCACAGGCATTTTTATGCTGACGTACCTATTTTCATATATGTTTCAGGTACTGCTTTGTGATGATTGTTGATGCATGCTACACATAGGAGGGACTTGTGCCTTAGCGACTTTAAAACTGAGAAACAATTATTTGTATTTATCTGAATTGTACCAAAACATTGAGTTCGATAATTTAATAAAACAAAACTATTTGATCCATGGTTGTGAAACAATGATTCTGTTACAACACTCCCCGACGTTTCCGCCACGATTTGTTGTTTTACGTGGTCGGGGTGTGACATTCCCAATTGGCACAAAGCAGTTAAACAAACTCATTCGAATCCACACTTCACGTATAAGTTCCATAATAGTACTTAACAGTTATGTGTACTATACTAGATGCATGAATCAAATTATGTCTCTTGTCCATAAGTGAACCTCATTAACAGTAGGCAACATCAACAGTAAGTATCTTGGTTTAATTAACATAATCATAATCACAAAAGTCAACCTAGTTCATAGTTCATGTGTTTTGTTAATATAATTCACTATTCCATTAGTTTTCCTCACACGGCAAAGGACCTGACTTCATTGGGGTTCCACGTGACGAAACCTTAGGAGGTTTCATCAACAATATACATGGCGAAACTCAGAGGTTTCGTCGACTATGTGCATGGCGAAACTCAGAGGTTTCGTCGACTATGTGCATGGCGAAACTCAAAGGTTTCGTCAAGACGATAACAATTCCATACTCTAACTGCTCCTAAATCCCCAAAACCAATCACTCAACAACCCTAGACTCCCTGATCGCCATTATGCACGTATTCATATTACCAATCCATTTTATATTCACAGATAGCATAGTATTCAACCGACAAACAGTTCCCATAATTTCATGTAGTGAATCATGCGTGTATACAGGACGTAGAATTGACATTTCGTGTGTTCTAGTCTGATGGTTCAGCAATAAAGTATCAAAACCCTAGTGAATAAAAGATCACAATTATTAGAATTCCATATATCAAACCCCTAACATAAATCGATACACACACTAACCCTTGTTTACAAATTCAGATCATACAGAGCAAGTTTCAATAGCAACATCAACAATTCAACAAAACAACATCAAAGACATATCAGTATCAATCAAGATGGTACTAACCGAGATACGAATGATTTGATCACGAGAGATCGGCTTCACAGAAAGAAGAGGTTACATGGAAAGGAACCGTCGTCTGTATGTTAGGGTTTGATAATAAAATGTTTCGTAATCCCTAGGCATGCTTAAATAGATCAGACAGGCCATTGGGCCACAACCGGTTCTGGGCCCAAGCCCCTTGCGATGAAACACTAGTCCACCGACGAAACTCATGTTTCGTCGGCCTCATGATGACGAAAAGTCCCTTAGTTTCGTCTAAGGTTGATGTTCAGGATACTTGTCACACTAAATTTCCATTAAACATTTATTTTATGCTTTAAACAATAATCACTAAACATAAACTCTTAATCATTGAAAGTTAAATAAAGAACTACAAAACAGGATTGCGAGATCAATGATAGCAAACGCAAAGGTCTTGAAATCTCGGGTTGTCACAGTGTTAGTACAAGTCTGACACTGCAGTTAATGTAGAAGAGAGAGACTGATGACCACGGGGCCGTGCCAGGCGAGCACGGGCCGTGCTGGATGTTCTGTTTTCAGCTATAAATAGGGATGCTTGGTTTCACTTCAACTCATCCCTTGGTAAACCACTTCTCTCTCACTTGCCACCACTACACCACTACAACACCATCGTCCACCACCATTATCCATTTTCCATCTTTAGAGTGTGTGTGTAGTCTCATGATCCAAGATTGATCGTAAGAATCTTTGTCAAACAAAGGCCATGCTTGGCTAAATTCTTGCATCACTTGGTGAAGACATATCTTTTATGTATTTCTTTTATGATTTCCAAACTTTAGCTACTTTTTAATTGGGTATATATTAATGACTTTAATAATTAGTTTTTTTTATTGAAGTAGAATTTCTTCAAACATTCTTCATATGTTCATTGACTCAACATGTTCATGTCTTTACGGTCTATATAAAGCATGTTAATTAACCCGAAAGGGAGATTAGAAGGGTGGTTTGGGTAATTCTATGTCTCGTTCAGCGTATAGATCCTATGAGAACCTGGTTCAAGCCCAGTAACACCACACGAGTCAGAGCGGGCATTACCCACCATGGGAGAGGTGCAAAGAGCTTGAATCCCTTATTCTTAAACTACTATTAAAACTTTAAACCAACCCTACGAGGACTGTATCCCTACTGACTCAGACCAACGTGTTGAGGGTGATCGCCACCTCAGAAGAGGGGTCCACCACATTTTGCATTAATAACTTACTTAATTATCTTTCAATATTCCGACCTAGTGGGATTGTATCCTTGCTAACTCAAACCACTAAGTTGAGGGTAATGTCGACTCGGAAGAGGGGCCTACTACTATAACTAAGATAATCTCTTAAAACGCCCAAAGTGTGGAAATTATCAAAAGGGTACATGAAAGATAAGTTGGATCAAAGTGATTTTTTCTTGTCTATCATTTTTATTTTATTTTTATTTTCTGTTTTTATCTTTTTATTAGCTTAAAAATCTTTTCTCAAAAATTGTTTCGATTAGACGTTGACGATAAGCCGGTACTAAAAGCTCTTGTGTCCTTGAACGACCTCGGTATCTTGCCATCACGATACTGCGTCCGCGATGGGTATACTTGCCCAAGCGTATGTGTATAGTGATAATAGAATATCATGTTTTATAAATTTAAAACTTGAAATCGGCGAGTAAAAAGAGCTAAAAAATATAACAAAAATATATATACACCCGCACGCACGTCAAGTTTTTGGCGCCGTTGCCGGGGACACAAGGATTTTAAGGAAGCTTAAAATTAATGGCCTAATCAAATTCTAACATTTTTTTGAAAACTGCGCGCTCGTTTTTAAACTTTTTTCTGTTTATAGTAGGTTAACACGGGGCCTTGCTGATGGGACACGCCCCCGTGCTACATATTTTTCTAAACCCTTTTTAAAACGGCCAGATACAGAACTGAACAAGGGGCCGTGCCAACTCAACACGGGGCCGTGCTCAACCTTCTGTTAAATTTTTAATATCTGTTTTTGATCCCGAGGCTCGTTGTTCTTCTGGGTATCTTCCAAAACAATGGATTACTACTCAAAAGACTACACCTATTATATAGAGGATGGTTATGAGGAACCATATTGTACCATTTGTGGAAAATCCCATTCGGTGCAATATTGTGACCTTTTTAGACCATCAACCTCATACACGACTCCAAGTTCTTCATACACCACTTATGAAGAATCAAGGTTTGAGCTCCCAAAGTCAAGCTTTTGGGATACAAATCCGTTTGAAGATTACGACACTCCACCAACAATCATTCCCGAAGCCGCAAGACTCATAGAAAGTATTAAAAATCTAGAAATCTTACTTAAGAAATCTAGAGAAAAGGATGAGAGGCTATTTGCACTAAAGAGGTAATAATCGAAGAGGTAAAAATAGAAGAACAAAATGAAAAACTCACGCATGAACGAACTCAACAAGAAGGTAATTCTAAAACTAACGATTCTAAAATTGATCAAACTTTTTCAGAAATTCACGTTTTACAACCTTTTCTTGAAAATCATTGTTTGGTTTCTTCACATGCTAAGTTTTTAAAAGAGTTGAACACTTCTACTAAAATCGAAGAATTACTAAGCGTCACATTAACAAATGATCAAACTTCGCTAATAAAAGATGAATATCATGAAATGAACATAAAACCGGTACCATGTTTTTTTCAAAACGTCTTTGTTAGTAATGTTTTAATCGATAAAGATCTTTGCGTTAACATAATGCCTAACTATATTTTTCAAAAAATTGGGTACAATTGATTTTTCTCCTCTTAAAATTCCAATTTTTCTCTCAAATTGCAAAACGATTACTACCAAGGAAATGGTCGGAAACGTCTTAATTCAAGCAAGCAAAGAGGTAGTCCCAACCGACTTTGTCATCTTAGATGATGCCCCCCTCGTGTTGGGAAAACCATTTTTAAGATCCAATCAAGCCTTGACCCAATGGAAGCAAACCAACCTACCACTTCAATTAGGGGGTGAAAAAAGGTATGTCGATCTTGACCAATCAATGAAATATCCAATTCACGATGACGACCCCTTAATCAAAGATGAAGCGGAACCACTCAATACGGAAGAAGAAGAAGAGTTCGTCGAAGAGGAAATTGCCCTCGAGCAATCCTTTTTGGCCATCGACGTTAATAAAGAAGAAAATAAGCGGTCTCTTGAAGACCCACTGCCACTTGAACTCAAGGAACTATCTAGTGGTCTAGAATACGCATTTTTAGATGAACTTGGTAAGTTCCCCGTCATCATTTCTTCTAAACTAGCACTTTCTGAAAAAGAAAAATTAATAAAACTTTTCAAAAAACATAAAAATGCAATTGCATGGAGGCTCATGGATATCAAAGGCATCAACCCATCCATGTGCACCCACAAAATTTTAATGGAAGATGACTATAAAACAGTATAACAACCACAACGTCGAGTAAATCCAAATGTTCAAGAAGTTGTTAAAAATGAAGTCATCAAGTTACTTGACGCCGGACTTATCTATCCTATTTCCAATAGCCCATGGGTAAGTCTCGTTCAAGTAGTTCCAAAGAAAAGAGGTATAACGGTAATAACAAATGATAAAAATGAATTAATTTACCAACAAGAACCGTCACCGGACGGAGAGTGTGTATCAACTACCGTAAGTTAAATGAAGCACCAAGGAAAGACCACTTTCCTTTACCTTTCATCGACCAAATGTTAGAAAGACTATCTGGTCATAAAGTATTATTGTTTTCTCAATGTTATTTTCAAATTCCAATTGCACCAGAGGACCAAGAGAAAACAAATTTTACATGTCCCTATGGAACTTTCGCTTATCGACGCATGCCTTTTGGTCTATGCAATGCCCCCGCTAAGTTTCAACGTTGCATTGTAGGATCGATATTGATGATCTAATGAGTCAATCAGAGTCAAAATACCACTGTTTATGTGGCGGAATCACACAAACAGTTTGAATCAAAGAGAATGGAGTAGAAATAGACAGAATATCACTTTAAATACTGTTTCTCATTAATTGATCACAGAAAAATTTGGCAGCAGTTCGGTATACAACTTGACGATCGGTACCAAATGAGAAACAGACACACATATATATACTGTTGGGATTTCGCTTGAAATGACGTGCTGTCATTTCGAGCGGAATCAAAACTTCCTGATTTCGCTCAAGCGGAATCACTTCCTTAAACCATAAAATTTACATTCAGCTCCCCTACACTATACATAATAGACATATAAGACCCCTAGACCCTATAGAAGCATGACTAAGACTTAGACGTAGGCTTTAGACATCGTGCACTAACAAACTCCCCCTTGGATATAGCCGGAGTCTTCAGTCTTATCTTCGGGTCTTCAGCTCTTCATAGCGACTTGAAACTTTCGTCTCTTGGCTTAGGCTTCTTTCTCAGCAAGTTCCTCAGCCTATCATTCTCTTTCTTCTTTTTCTTTGCTTCTTCAGCCTGTATCTTCATCCACTTTCCTTTGTTTTCTTCAAGCTTCTTTCGTTCTCGTTCAGCTTTCTTCTTTTCTTTCTCTTCAAGCGACCACCATTTCGAATTCCATTTACTCTTAGAATTTATGCCTTTCTGAAAGTAAATAGTTACGACTTTCTGGAATTGCATCGCCTGCTCTCTGTCTTCAGCCTGGAAGTGGATCTTGTTAACAAACAAGCATTCAATATCTTTCGCTGAGCAGTTAACTAACCACATCGGGTCATAGACAAAAATCTCTCGGATTTCGTCCCTGCTTTGTAATCACAGCCTTAGTAGAAATACAACTGTATACCCATCCCATGAAACCTTTATAGAATTCCTGTTCCATTTTTGGCACTGGAATGTTCTTCATTGATTTCGGCTTTTTCACATTCAAAATTGTCTCTTCATTTCCAGTCTCAGGATTGATTCTTCTAACTCTCTTCGGATAATGAGGCTTCCAATGCTTGAAGTCTTTCAGAGCCTCAAACTTTATCAGTCCCCACATTGCAATATCATTCTTCCTGACTGGATATCCCAAAGTTCTTACTTTTGATAACTCATCCACATCCCACCATGGAAGGGACATAACATCATGCAATTTTTCAAAATACTGAACACCACATTCTCTTCTGATCGCATAAGCATTAACTTGAGGTAGAAACCCCCAACTGATGATATCCCCCAAGGAAATACTTCTATCTCTTTGATAATACTTCAGCGGACGCTTGAATTTACGTTCATTGCTTTCCTTGAACCATTTCTTGCGTTCTTCTTTTAGTGGATCTTTCGTGGTACCGTCAAAGTTTTTATCTTTAAGGATCTCAGCAACTTTCCTTCTAAGTTCATCCCGATTCTCTTCACTAAAGAATTCCATAAGATTTGGAAGATCAGAAGTATCTTCATTCAGAATGTCTTCATCAGTAAAGTCTTCAACCTCAACCCTGTCATACACATCAGCGTCTTCCACATACTTGTATTCATACTCTGGTTGATGGTTGATGTCGAAAGCATTCAGTTCTTCTTCAAAATCAAACTTAAACTTGGCTTCATTCACATTGAACATTTTCAGTACTTCATCCAATGTGTAGGTATGCCTGATCTCACTTTCTTCAACATGAGGCTCTATTCGAAGAATAAGCTTTTCAACTTGATCAACATTTTAATCATCAACATGCTCCCCCTCTCCATCAGCTCCCTCTATTTCTTCATTAGCATCATCATTCATGTAATCATCAACGTTCTTTTCTTTTGATGCTTCAGTCGTAGTAACACCTGTACCTCCCTGATTATCATCGTCATCATTGTCATCATCAGAACCATGACTACTCGCAGAAAACACTTTTTCATCATCATCATCCTCTTCATCATCATCTCCTTCATCATCATCCTCCTCATCATCTTCTTCATCGTCATTACCAGCAAGATCTTCAAGAGATACATCTTCCTCAAAAATAGCTGATACAGAAGATATAGGAACAGGATTTTCAACAACTAATGATGGAACGATTGATCTTTCAGCTACTGCAACACTGCCTGCAGCATTCTTGCCTTTGTCTTTCATTAGGGCTTCAATCTCAACTTGGCGTTTAGCCCTGACTTCTTCAACTTGAATTTCCTCAAATCTTTGCTCTATCGACTTTCCGAGCATACTCTCTATCACCCTGTTCATCATATAAAATTCATGTTCCTTCAACGCCTTCGTAGCTTCAAGTTCTTTGTTCTTTAATTCAAAATATTTGTTCTGTTCATCTCGGCGAGTCTTTTCTTCCTCTAACTCTGCCACTCTCACCTTCAAGAAATCAATCTCTGTCTAATCGGTATCTATCTTCTTCAATAAAGACTTGTTCTCAGACTCTAACTTCTTTACTCGCATCTCGAGAATCTTTTCACGATCACCCACTCTTTTGCTTTCAGCTGCTAGTCTTTTGTTTTCATCCATCACAGCATCAACTTTACTTTCCACATTCTTCAATTGAACATTACTCGCAAAATCAAAGTCTCCAATCTCATCAAGCCCCATACTCAAGTTCGGAGGAACGGGTGGAAAACCTCTGTACCCCGAAGAACCAGATGCGGTTTGAATAATTGGTTGTGAGGGTGGTGGTGTTTGGAAGATTGGTTGAGATGTAAGAACAATTTGTTGCTGTGGTGGTGTAGTAGTGTGAATTTGTAATGGTGAATGAGGTGGTGTGAGATGGAATGGTGATGGTTGTCTTGGTGGTGTTGGTTGTTTAGGAGGTGATTGGTGAGGTGGTGAGTGTATAGGAGATTGATGTGGTATAGGTTCAGGTGGTGGTGATGTTGGTTTACTTGGTTCTTGGGAAGATTTTTTCTTTAGTACAATCTTCATTGGTTTCTTGATCTTTTGAGTAACTTTCTTTATCTTTGGAGAAACAATCCTCCTGCTTGCACCAGTTTTCTTTTTACCACCAGAAGGAGTTGATTGAGATTCAGATACGTGTTCTGGAGATGGAACATATACATCATCATCCTTCTCCTGTCTTTTTCTCTTTCTTAACTGCTTCTCTTTAGCAATCTCTTCTTGAATTCTTCTCAAACGTTCTGTTTCATTAACTTCATCTTCCGAAGAACTAGAAGAACTTGTTGTACTTTTGTTCACATCATCACCTTCTATATCTTCAACAGCTACTTTCTCTTTTTGAGCATCAACAACAACTTTATCTTTCTTTGCATTAAATGCCTTAAGATTCTTCAGCAAACTCTGAGAATTAGGCGATAGACGAACATCAATTTCAGTATTAGCTTCAGCTTCAGTTTCAGCTTCAGCTTCAACATCATGTTCAACTTCAACCTCAACTTCTGGTACTGGCTCTTCAACATCAGATTCATCAATAAGCATAGTCTTTGCCACTTTCTTTTGTCGTTTCTTGGGCTGTGACGATGAACCCTCTCCCTTTTGCACTTTGGGAGTAGCTTTCTTGCTTCTCTTCCTCTGTTCTTTCACAAACCAATCATTACGTGTACTTTTGAATTTTTCAAGAGCCTCTAACTCATCAGCATAAGCAACTTCTTTCATCTCCTCTTCATTCCTCCAGTTTTGGTGATTTACTGGACCTGGATCAACATAGTTTGCATCCTTGATAAAACCGAAAAATTCAGCTACTTTCATTGGCTCATGATGATTCGGATGATATCTTGCTAGCTGCTTCAGAGAATCGTTGCTCATGTGTGATAATACCAACAAATCATTGTTTACATCTCTTTCAATGTCAGAATAAGCATGATCAATCCACATTTGCACAAATCTTGGATAAATCCAAGTCTTACTCTTTGTTGTAATATTTTTAGCCATGTAATGAAAAATGATGTGCGAGAAATTTTACTTCTTGTTCAGAACCAACGCTGTAATCATATTCATCTGATAATCTTGCATAGCGTCATAACCTCCCTTGCAATGGCTTAGAGCCTGCAATACTGAATGAACAATAAACTTGTACGGCTTTTGAAACTTCGACTTCAAATAATTTGTGTTGTTCAAAGCACCATCATATCCCATCCTCAGCATACATCCCTTGACCATCCTTTCTGGAAACTTTGTTGGTGAATCTACATCATCCGGAAAATCCAAAACTTCACGAACAAGTGCCTCTGTAACAACAATAGGCTTCTTCTCTTCATACTGCTTCACAACTGAATTTATTACTTTGTTTGCTTCATCGTAAGTTGCATGCTTCCAGAAACGTTTAACGTGAGATTTATACACCAAATGTTGCTCTGTCAGCGCTTTCTGAATCGGTACTCTTCTCATAAACTCTAGAATGCTGCTAAACTCCGACAACTTGGTATTCTTTTCTTCGTCAAAGTCACAACAACTGTTGTGCAACGGATCATAGATCACATTTGAACCCTGCACCACAACACAGCAAAAAATAATCAAACACTTTGAAAAATTTCAGTATCAAACACCTTCAAGCGAAATCACATGAAATGCAATAACATTTCAAGCGAAATCACAAGAATTAGTTTGAAGCGAAATCAGCTAAAGTAACTTGAAGCGGAATCGCATGACTATTTTGAAGTGGAATCAAACATTAAGGTTTGAAGCGGAATAACATATGAAACACTAACAGATTGAAGCGGAATCACATGATTGAACTTTAAAGCGAAATCATGAACCATCAGTTTCAAGCGGAATCATGAGTAAACATACAAATCATTTCAGATGATAAAATTGAACATGTTGGAATGTTTATCAGTGAAATCCGATCAAGGGGGTATGTTTTAATTTCAGTTTAACCTTCAAACACATCCTAGATCTAAGTTTATTTGCCCTGTGTGTCGTCAAACATGCATAAAACCTAGATCTAATTCAATCAACACTCAAAACTTGTTCTACACAACACTCTGACAACAATGATATGATTTTTTTCGTTTTACACAACATTTAAACCCTACATCTATGTTTGAAGACTGTTAAACGCCGACAGACACAGATACACAAGATCTGGTTCAAATTGGTCCATAATCCTACCTTTCCCATGTTCCTAGATGTGCAAACCAACTAGAAACAACAAATCTAACAGAAAACGGGCAACAATTCGACTGGAAAAACGATGATTTGAGGTTTCGCTTGAAAATCGCCTGGAGAAAAGACTTTGAAGCGAAATAGGAGAAATAAGGTTCAAGCGGAATCAACTGGCCTATTTATAACCAGTCTGATTTCGCTTGAAATGGCCCTCGATGCAATACAAGCGGAATCACCCATGAAGCAATTTCAAGCGAAATTAGCAATTAATTGTGAAAAGCTTGTTTTCAAGCGGAATCAGAATTAAGCTTTTCAAAATCATAATTTTTAACCTTTTCAGATTGTTTACCGACACACCCAGTTAACCAAGTCCAAGTTAATGACCTTGGTCAACTGTTCAGCCTACCAAGTCCAACTTAATGACCTTGGTTGACCAGATTATGAAGTATGCTGATTTTTTTATTTTGAAAACAGTTCAAATTAATGAACTTTCAAACTTTTTAAACTTTCAAACATGCACCAGTCACTCTTCAGAATCTCCTGCTTACCCAAACCTTATGAATCAGACATGTTCTGCACAAGACTTTGATCATCTGATCCCCAACGTCAGTTGTCGTAAATAAGATGAAAATAAAATCTTTTTTGTAACATTTGTGCTTGTAATCATTGTGAACAGTTCAATTATCAATAAAACAATGTTATTTGATCCCAATGTTTGTTTGGTTGTGTTTTACATTTTTCATGTTTTGACTTTTATTCAATTCCAAACTCTACATCACTTTCTGGAGAATTATACGCAAACTGGTGCGTAAACGTACTCAGTCTAATGCGACAAATACTCCGGAACATCAACATATACTCAACATACCCTAAATAACCTTTACATAACTTAGAAATAAGTTTTGAAGGCTTTGGTATGGCAAAAACAAGTTAATTCGCTTACGGGGACTAAACTTGACAAACTGCGAAAGTATGCCAATTTGAACTGTAATGAACATTCCGGAACATGCCCATAAGTTAAACATACCATAAATATCCTTTACATAGCATAGAAATAGGCTTTGAGGGGTTTGGTATGCTAAAACAAACTTTTGGATCATTCAGGGGCTAAAAGTGTCAAAAAGTGCACAAGTTTGCACTTTCGCGCATAACTTACGTTCTGAATACATCCGGACATCCAAAAATTTATGTAAGCATCCTAATATTATGCCTTAGTGTTTGGCATGAGGAAAATCCATTCGTCGCGTCATTTGGATCGTTTTTCGCGCTTATGCGCATTCCGTCGTAATTAAGCGAACATCGCAATCGTACGGCCAAACGAACCAACATCTGACATATTTTTGAGTTTGTTTCATGTCCACAATGTTTAGGCATCATTTTAGGGCCTTAAAGTTGGCTTTACGGGCCTTAGAAGTGTCGGAAATGGCTTAAACACGCAACAGGGACCTAAACTGTAAATTCTGCAAGTGGTGCAGATCAGACAGGGCCAGGCGGCCCGCATTAGTTTGGCCTGCACCTTGATGCGGGCCGCATCAGACATACAGAACAGATAAGATCAATTAGTCAGCAAATCTCAGCTGATTAAACCACAACCACATGATTTCACTTGCCCTTTCAGCTCACTAAGGGTCATTTTCAGTAACCATAACTTTTCGACAAGTGTACGCACGAGATTCGATCACGTTTTTCAAGAAACGATCCTAACGGTTCGGGAAATACTATAAATACCCCACCCCCATTCTTGTTAAAACCCACAAAAATCTGATCTAAGCTCTAAGTTGGAACCTTTGTTTCATACCTGAGCCATTTTGATCTAGATTAGCATTCGGGGACCCTTCGTAAGTGTTCTTTCGTTCTTTTAATCGCTTTCTAGTCCGAAAGTCAACGTTTTGTTTGACTTTCTGCGTTGACCAGCCTATGGTCAACACGAAGTTCATTGGAACTTCATAACGTGAGCGTGATCACGATGGTTATAGTCCATGGCGACTATACCTACTGATTACCACGTTATCTAGGCTCAGTGACGAGTCGTAGTTTCGGCCAAAATGCACATTCTTGTGTATTTTGTAACCAAACTACTCGTGAGCATCAAAGCCATTTGTTTTGATGCCAAACCTGTTTTCTAAACTTAGTTAAGCATGTCCTAACATGCTTAGCTCGTCACTTTTAGTTTAGTGCATATATAGGGTCGTAAGGTAAGCGATCTAAAAATCGCTTATACTTTCGAACCCGACCCATTTGGTCGATCGTTAGGATCCGACCAAACACATTAGGTGACCATAGCTATAACCTTCCGAGGTTATACCTTGTGGTCACGATGTTAGGCGTTCCAAACGCGTTCTACGTGAACGACGCGTTAAGGTAGCATAAGCTACCTAAAGGGGTCGTAATGGGCTGTAAGCACTTAGGTTAGGTTTCATTTTAGTATGTAGGCTTTGTTAAACCATATTACACGAGTCTCCATACTCGTTTGGTTTACGAACCCGCATATTATCCGATCCTTCCGATTTTGGTCCGGTATATTAACATAGCTACCTATTAGGTGCCGTTTGATATTCCGTGATCACTAGCATTGTGTGATTATTACACAAGAACTTCAAAGCAATCTCAGCTGAGTACATTGAACCCCGCATTTACTGTTTTCCAAACTGTTTTGGGGTGAAACACATGTGCCTACTTGTTACTTTCATGCTTTCAATGTTTTCACATCATATGCCTGCTATGTTCGTTAGTACATTATAGTACATGATTACATTACATTTCATACTATGTATGCCCATTGTGTGCGTACTTAGTACATTGTTTTACATTACATTTCATACTATGTATGCCCATTGTGTGCGTACTTAGTACATTGTTTTACGTTACATTTCATACTATGTATGCCCATTGTGTGCGTACTTAGTACATTGTTTTACATTACATTTCATACTATGTATGCCCATTGTGTGCGTACCTAGTACATTGTTTTACATTACATTTCATGCTATGTATGCCCATTGTGTGCGTACTTAGTACATTGCTTTACATTACATTTCATGCTATGTATGCCCATTGTGTGCATACTTAGTACATTGTTTCACATTGCATTTCATGCTATTTATGCCCATTGTGTGCATACTTAGTACAATTGTTTACATCACATGCCTTCATTTTGGTATAACATTTGGTTTGTTTAACATGGAACAATTAATTCATTAACATTGATCACGCCATTCGTTAGTAGGTAGTGGTACCATAGGAATTGACAACTCCCGTTCCTGAAATCCTGGGTTTGTTTGGATTGGAAGGAATGACCGAATTCGATATACATAACTTAGATAAACCTTTAATTTATTTAAGGGTTTATCGCCACAGTCTCAAGGCTTGGATGTATGCATTTTCACAATACCGCATAAATGTTTATATCAGTATAGCATGCATTATTCCACAAAACATAACGTTGATTTAAACCATGTTTTACTCCAACACCTTGTTTTTGTGCATTTTACATATGGTTTAGTTGATACATCTCACTTACCATACAAGATATATTTTGGGTACACATTACATGATCTACATTAAACATAAACATTTTGACATTGATATACATACTTGGTGGTTTACATTGAACATAGACATTTCGATATGGTTTACACAATAACACTTGACAATTGATTTATACATGAACAAAATTTACATGGTGGTTAGTTTGGGTAAATGGTTGGAGTAACGTGGCATATGTAATATGATACAAACATGGTGGATACGCCGCTGGTACTTCCTATATATAAATTCTTGTATAATATTACATATCGTAGCGTTATCTAAGTCATTTCAGTTTAGACACATTACATTTTACACAAATAACATACTCTTCACAAGACATTATTTTTTACAAACAACTTATCTTATTCAACTCATTTTACTTGGTTACTCGTTTAACCTTACACTTATCTATACATATCATCTTATATTATCATTTTTCAAATGGTTTACGAAGCAAGACAAATTACAAGGTTCATGACTGACTGTTATTAAACATTCCTTTAAACTCAAGTCATGAATCCCATTTTCACAAAACCTATGTATCTCACAGGCATTTTTATGCTGACGTACCTACTTTCACATGTGTTTTCAGGGGCTATTCTATAGGATGATGATCATGACACTAGGGCGGACCTGTGCCTTAGAGACTAAAACTGAAGATAGACTTAGTTAATTAGGTTATAAACTCTTTGTTTTCCTGTTTAAGACAATGTACTACTCTTGTTTAATAAATAAAATGTAACTTTGATTTCCATGGTTATTGTCACGACCCCCGACCCACCCTGGACGGAATCGGGTGCCGTGAGCAGTCCCGTGGTACCGGTGATTATTTTTGAAAAACATTGCAGCGGAATTTTCATCAGGACCGTGAGTTAGGAAAAATATCAGAGTTTAGAAAACACCGGATTTGATTTAAATAGATGGGATAATTCCCTATTTTAAAATGGTAGCTTTAATAAAGATAAGTTTTATTTTATAAAACAATATTTCTTTAATAAGCCATTTCTTGATGCCTTTCAGTGCCGTATCCAGCCTTTATTCCAATCTATGGTAATTACCTGAAACATGTTGGAAAAAGGTTTTGTCAGCGGGAATGCTGAGTGAATTCATTCCATTTTTATACAAATATATTGTTATACCTTACAGTATTAAGGTTTTATATTTATTTGCATTTACCCTACTTAATCAGTATTTTGTCACATAATGGCAATTCCAATATAACAGCAATAATATCACTCATTGGTTTACTTTCATCCAATAGCGAATTAATCAAATAACTATACTTTACTGTTATTCAATTTATCTATCATTAGGCAATTCCTATGACTGGGTCATATCACTGTTGATCATTCTTTCAACTAGTGACTCTGACCATATCACTTGTTCATAACACTGTTGATCATTCTTTCAACTAATGTCTTTGGTCATATCGCTGTTGATCATTCTTTCAACTAGCGATTCTATTCATGGCACTGTTGATCATTTTTTCAACTAGTGCTTCTGGTCATTATCACTGTTGATCATTCTTTCAACTAATGATTTTAATTATAACACTGTTGATCATTCTTTCAACTAGTGTCTTTGGACATATCACTGCTGATCATTCTTTCAGCTAGTGACTTTGGACATAATGATGTCTTATTACTTTGTCAAATATATTATTTCTAGCACCAAATCATGCAATTCAGAATAATGACATTTTATGTCAAAAACATGTTAATTCACTAATTGTAATAATATGATATAATAACTTGACTACAAATAGAATACAGTATACTTGACTTTGTTATGGTATCTGCCATTTAGATTTATATATAATAATTATGGTTATGCTAACTTTTTGGGTAATAGCAATGAGAATCAAATAATGTATAATACCTCCCATACCAGTAAAATATAATAACTTAATCACTGTAAGTATAACTGGTAACCATTTAGGATTTTTAGAAAGCAATTTGCAATATACTTGTTTCACAAAAAGGTGATAAAACTGTGATAAAAGAGTATGGACTCACAAACGGTGAGAAAAGAGAAATGAACTCACAGTGCAAATTTCTACGGGCAAAGTTTAGTCTACAGATAAGCCTTGATGTATTGCTGATTGAATTTAAGCAGAGTCTAGTCTATTGATTAGCCTTTTTATCCTAAGTTTAATAACAAGCACACAATTCTGGGTTAATGATCAATACAGCAGTTACGATAATTTACGAGATCAAATTCTCCCAATGAATGACCAAGTGCAATACTTCAACTCATTTATCATATTAACGACAAACGACAAAGCATAACCCAATGTGGGTGGCACTTAGACATTCTTTGGACATATTGATCCCGGAAATGAATCGTAATAGCGATCGAGTTATACCCTGATTGCGGCAGCGATTTGTGTTTTTGGAGTAATTTGGTGATATCTCAACGTACAGAACGAATTTTCTCGTCGATTTTGTGCCAGAATTCAAGTCCCAACCTCTACTATTTATACCTGAAATTTGACCCTGTCGCGTAGCGCGAGGGGTACCCCCCATGGGCGTCGCGCTACGCGAGGGGTAACCTATTTTCTATAGGTAGCCACGTGTCTCAGTAGCTTGGGTGAGTCGATGAAATTGTAAAATTCTAAACGGCCAGAAAGTTATTTAGATTATCGTAACTAGGGTTTTGCCCCCCCTGAGTTTTAGGGGCCCTGATCCTGATTCTGATTGTTCTGGAAATTTTAGGGTTAGTGCAGAATCACTTGGGTTTCTCAATTAGGGTTTTCTTAATAGCTAATTACCATCCTAATTATGGATTTTAGTGACAGTTGTTACATCCTCCCCACCTTAATAAAAATCTCATCCTCGAGATTTGGGTTATGATATTTCTGTTAGATTTATGTCATAATTTAGTCAATGGAACTGGATTCTTTTAAGGTAAATGACACAGAGTCAAATTTTGTGAATACTAGTTGTATCAGTAGGGTTTTAAAAAGTTCAACTGAAATAGTTCAAGAAATCGATGACCACTGAATGAGATGAAATGATATAGTTTCGAATGGAACTAGGTTCAAGTCAACAGATATATGATCAAATAGATATCTGTTTACAGTTAGTGAAATGACTTTTTAGAATAAAATTCATGGTCAAAAGAAAACTTACTTTGATTGGCAACTGAAGAAAACTTAGAATCAATAAGGTCAGAATGAAATAATAGCACGAAGATGATTGTGAATCATATCAAGAGAAAAATCAGTGTGTTTGACATTGCAAGAATACACTGGACTGCAACAAAGTTTAGTGTATCATTGTCTTAATATACAATTGTATCAAGACTACTTTCGAATGATGAGTCAAACGAAAGACATACGTGGGTTTAAATGATTCGTATGTTTATGATAAGCTACGACTTTGCAAGGTGTCGTAAGGTTTGGAATAATTTCAATAATTACGGTGCTCGAACAATTTCACCGTATAATCAACTGAAAGTTTTAAATGAAGAAAACTTGGATACCCATTTCAAATAGGAGTTTCAATTGATGATGAAAAGACAAAATAAAATTTTATAAAATTTTCGATGATAGAAGAAACGTTTAGGAAGTACACCGGAATATGATACGAATTTGTGTACTTTTATCTTAACACATAGTTGTATTAAGATTGGTTAAGAATATGAACCAAAAATTAAAATTCGTATATTAGGAGTGAAATTGAAAATAGTTCAAGCTATAAATTTATTATGACGCCACAAGGTGTCATAGTAGTGGTGAATGAAACGAGTTTCACCATGAAGTAAATCTGAATGTTTCAAAATGAGTAGGATTTCTGGATTGAAATTGAAATGATCAAAGATGATAAAGCAATAAAGATTGCGAAGCGCTCGATAGATACACGGAAATATGAAATGAATTTGTGTATCATTATCTTAGCACACGATTGTGTTAAGATTGTTTTGATAGAATAAATCAAAGCGGATTCAACATAAATGAATAATTAAACCCGTATGTAAGAGGTGCAACGAGATTAGCACAAGCTTCAAATTTGTGAAAACGTTACCACAAGGTGATCGTGACCAAATAAATGATTTAACGAAAGTGAAAACCAAACAAGTTTGTTATGAATCTGAAATAGAGGAAATATTTGACGGAATGTATTTATTTATGAACTTTTATTTGTACTAGGGTCAAGTAATAACTTAAATTAAATATATATCAGTGACTACGTCTGGAATCATCTCTACTTCTTGTGTAGTAAGTGCGTATGCTAGCGCGTTCTTCTTAGCTCCGTTTGTTGTTCTAGCCTTGTTGTCAGATGCTTTGGTTAGTTTCGGGCAATACAGTTTGATGTGTCCGGTTTCCCCGCAATTGTAACAGATGTTAGTTTTCCTTCTGCACTCTTCCTCTGTGTGCCCGGTCATCTTGCAGAAGTCACAGTAGGGTGTGTTCCTAAAACGACATTGTCCTGTTTTGTTACTGTTTCTGCAGATAGGTTGCTCCAATGACGGTTCAGTTTCTTTCTTCTTGAGTTCTTGGGAAATTTTCTGGGCTAATTCTTTCTTCTTGTTTTCTTCTCTTGTGCGGATTAGTCCATCTGTCAGCATGTTAGCTAGTTCAACTGCTTCCTCAATAGTCTGGGGTCTAACGGCCTTGACTATGTCTCTGATTTCGCTAACTAATCCCCAAATATAACGAGAAATTAGTACGGGTTCTGGCGAAGCCAGAGTTGGTACCATTCTTGCATATTCGAAGAATGTTGTCGTATATTCACGACAATTCACATCTATCATTTTATGATTTAGGAACTTGTTAGTTATTCTTTCCTTTTCATAAGGAGGACAAAATTTTCTTTCTACCATTTCCTTGAATTCTTCCCAGTTTATGGCATAAGCCATGGTCCTTCCTTTTGCCTGAAGAATGGTATTCCACCATTCTAAGGCTTTTTCCTTAAAGAGATTAGATGCATACATCACCATATCTTCTTTAGCACATTTGTTGATCGTAAGAACAGCCTCTGTCTTTTCCAACCATCGCAGAGCAGCCGTGGCACCTTCACTGCCTGCGAACTTGGTTGGTTTACAGGCTAGAAATTCTTTGTAGGTACACCCGAGAGTTATCGCCTTCTTCTTCTTAGGAAATGGGGTTTTGGTAATATCATTATTATCACTATTGACACTATGGTTAAAACTATCGTCACGGGTATGCTTACTGCTCATAGCTTTGGTGGGTTCTATGGGATTTTTAACAGCTTTAATTATTAAAGGCAAGGCATTAGCTATTCCTTGAGCTATTAGATTTTCTATAGCATTTTTATCCAAAGGATTTTCATTATTAGCATGAACTTCTGGATTATGTGATACTTCATTCGACATCTGGATTGCAAATATTTTCACTTATTAATATCACATAATAATTAAAACAAAATAATACCTCCAGAATATTATATGTGCATATTGACATATACATATTCATGTATAACACATAAGTTAATTTGCATTAGTTTCCTGACTTTATTGTTTAGGTATTAAAGAACACCTAATTAGCTTAAACAAGTGGCTTAGCTTATACTAAGGCATCTCTTCTTATATTCAAGTCAGATATGCTACCAGTTAATAGCAATGTCCTAACTCTTTTATTTAAGTTTAAATATTATTATCACAACACTTATAGGATCAAAGTAGAACCTGGCTCTGATACCACCTTCTGTCACGACCCCCGACCCACCCTGGACGGAATCGGGTGCCGTGAGCAGTCCCGTGGTACCGGTGATTATTTTTGAAAAACATTGCAGCGGAATTTTCATCAGGACCGTGAGTTAGGAAAAATATCAGAGTTTAGAAAACACCGGATTTGATTTAAATAGATGGGATAATTCCCTATTTTAAAATGGTAGCTTTAATAAAGATAAGTTTTATTTTATAAAACAATATTTCTTTAATAAGCCATTTCTTGATGCCTTTCAGTGCCGTATCCAGCCTTTATTCCAATCTATGGTAATTACCTGAAACATGTTGGAAAAAGGTTTTGTCAGCGGGAATGCTGAGTGAATTCATTCCATTTTTATACAAATATATTGTTATACCTTACAGTATTAAGGTATTATATTTATTTGCATTTACCCTACTTAATCAGTATTTTGTCACATAATGGCAATTCCAATATAACAGCAATAATATCACTCATTGGTTTACTTTCATCCAATAGCGAATTAATCAAATAACTATACTTTACTGTTATTCAATTTATCTATCATTAGGCAATTCCTATGACTGGGTCATATCACTGTTGATCATTCTTTCAACTAGTGACTCTGACCATATCACTTGTTCATAACACTGTTGATCATTCTTTCAACTAATGTCTTTGGTCATATCGCTGTTGATCATTCTTTCAACTAGCGATTCTATTCATGGCACTGTTGATCATTTTTTCAACTAGTGCTTCTGGTCATTATCACTGTTGATCATTCTTTCAACTAATGATTTTAATTATAACACTGTTGATCATTCTTTCAACTAGTGTCTTTGGACATATCACTGCTGATCATTCTTTCAGCTAGTGACTTTGGACATAATGATGTCTTATTACTTTGTCAAATATATTATTTCTAGCACCAAATCATGCAATTCAGAATAATGACATTTTATGTCAAAAACATGTTAATTCACTAATTGTAATAATATGATATAATAACTTGACTACAAATAGAATACAGTATACTTGACTTTGTTATGGTATCTGCCATTTAGATTTATATATAATAATTATGGTTATGCTAACTTTTTGGGTAATAGCAATGAGAATCAAATAATGTATAATACCTCCCATACCAGTAAAATATAATAACTTAATCACTGTAAGTATAACTGGTAACCATTTAGGATTTTTAGAAAGCAATTTGCAATATACTTGTTTCACAAAAAGGTGATAAAACTGTGATAAAAGAGTATGGACTCACAAACGGTGAGAAAAGAGAAATGAACTCACAGTGCAAATTTCTACGGGCAAAGTTTAGTCTACAGATAAGCTTTGATGTATTGCTGATTCAATTTAAGCAGAGTCTAGTCTATTGATTAGCCTTTTTATCCTAAGTTTAATAACAAGCACACAATTCTGGGTTAATGATCAATACAGCAGTTACGATAATTTACGAGATCAAATTCTCCCAATGAATGACCAAGTGCAATACCTCAACTCATTTATCTTATTAACGACAAACGACAAAGCATAACCCAATGTGGGCGGCACTTAGACATTCTTTGGACATATTGATCCCGGAAATGAATCGTAATAGCGGTCGAGTTATACCCTGATTGCGGCAGCGATTTGTGTTTTTGGAGTAATTTGGTGATATCTCAACGTACAGAACGAATTTTCTCGTCGATTTTGTGCCAGAATTCAAGTCCCAACCTCTACTATTTATACCTGAAATTTGACCCTGTCGCGTAGCGCGAGGGGTACCCCCCATGGGCGTCGCGCTACGCGAGGGGTAACCTATTTTCTATAGGTAGCCACGTGTCTCAGTAGCTTGGGTGAGTCGATGAAATTGTAAAATTCTAAACGGCCAGAAAGTTATTTAGATTATCGTAACTAGGGTTTTGCCCCCCCTGAGTTTTAGGGGCCCTGATCCTGATTCTGATTGTTCTGGAAATTTTAGGGTTAGTGCAGAATCACTTGGGTTTCTCAATTAGGGTTTTCTTAATAGCTAATTACCATCCTAATTATGGATTTTAGTGACAGTTGTTACAGTTATGAAACAATTAATTCTGTCCACAACACTCCCCGGCGTTTCCGCCGCGGTTGCACGTTACACGCGGTCGGGGTGTGACATTTTTGGATTTTAGAAACAGATAAGCAGAAATATGTATACACAATATTTTTGTGAGCGTGTTAGGGGATCATATCAGCTGCTGACAAGACACAAGCACCGTTAAGCTTATATTTCATACCCAGCTTTAAACAGTTCGCTTAGATTGTCGATATACTGATCCTCTTAAATTTTCACACAACTCTGTTCGGGATACGGAATTAATGTCTTAAGACTTAAACTTTTACATGTGTCCCACCTCAGTATATACTCCCATATCCAGATCCCAATATTCAGTCTTACAGGTGAGTATACCTAGATGATATCTGTAATGGGGTGAATTGCGAGGCCATGAGAGCTCGGGTCAGAACTTTCGTTCAGCAGAGAGATGACGGCTCGACTTTGGTGGGTTCCCTTTAGAGAATCTTTTTTACAACAACACATGATTAACATTTTGCAATGTGTTATCATTTTTTATGCTGAGGGGAGACTTCACAAGTAAAGCATTGCGTAAAGTATTATACGGGGACTAGGTCAGAATTTCCATTCAGCAGAAGTCCCGGGATAATACCCCAGATATCACTAAGCATAAAGACCTAGTATCTCAAAAAGAGGGACCTTTCAAACGAGATTTCGGGGGTTACCCATATATCCTGGAGATGTTCCCCACGTAAAAGCAAGTAAATTTTATGTCTATATCCCAAACAAATCTACTAATATTGTAAAAACCTATCGGCACATCATCAGCGAGACTGCTTAACGCATATTAAACATTACATTTCTTTAGCGTACCGTGTCTATCTAGCTGATGTACTATCATTTCCCCTATTATACACAAACTCTTTTTCAGTTTTTCAATGTTTTTGAATTTTTCAATTTTATCATGTTTTGTATTTTTCTGCGACTTTCTCCCCCTAAAAATAAAAACATATTTTTGGATTTTGTTTTTATCGAAAAGTAGAAAAACAACCTGTACAAACAAAGTTGACAACACGACGTAGTTCACATCTGATCGCCGCCCTCCTCGGCTTCACATTCTTCAGCCCTCCCAGAACGCAGATTTTTCATCCCATTCAATTTTAAAAGATAATAAAATCTCTTTTTATCAAACGTTTTTGTATAGAAATCAGCCTTCTGATCATCGGTGTGTATGTGTTCAATCCGTATCAACTTCTTCTCGTGACAGTCACGGATGAAGTGATGGCGAATCTCTATATGTTTCGTTTTAGAATGTTGAACCGGGTTTTTAGTGATATTGATTGCTGCTTCATTGTCCACAAATATCGGTGTATCCAAGAATTGCAAACCAAAGTCGCGCATTTGCTGCTGGATCCAAAGGATCTGAGAACAGCAGCTGGAGGCTGAAACGTATTCAGCCTCACAAGTAGAAAGCGCCACAGAGGTTTGTTTCTTGCACTGCTAGGTAACAAGTCGAGTTCCGAAGAACTGACACCCAGCAGTGGTGGACTTAGCGTTCTGCTTGCAGCTTCCAAAGTCAGAATCAGCGAAACCTGTTAGAGAGAAGTCACCCGAGCGAGGATACCACAAGCCGATGCTTGGGCAGCCTTTCAAATACCATAATATCCTTTTGACAATCGTCAGGTGTGACTGCTTCGGGCTCGACTGATATCTGGCACAAAGACATGTCGGATACATGATGTCCGGTCGGGAAGCAGTGAGGTACATTAAGGATCCAATGATAGACTGATACAATGTCTCCTCCACCTTTACTCCTCCCTCGTCAGGACAAATACCATGCTTCTGTGCTAGGGGGGTTGCTGCTGGACTGCATTGAGCCATATCAAACTTTTCAAGCACGTCCTTCACATATTTTGTTTGGTGAATGAAGATTCCATCGGGCATCTGCTCCACCTGCAGCATGAGGAAGAACTTCATCTCCCCCATCGAACTCATTTCGAACTTCTTCTTCATAACCTTCTCAAACTCTTTACACAATTCGTCGTTGGTCGAACCAAAAATGATGTCATCTACGTAGATATGCACAATTAGGAGATGTCCTGCAACTTCTTTTGTGAACAATGTGCTATCGACTGTTGCCCTGGTGAACCCGTTGGCCAGCAGATGTTGGGAAAGCGTCTCATACCAGGCTCTCGGGGCCTGGTGTAGTCCGTAGAGCGCCTTATCCAGCAGATAGACCTTGTTCTTGTGTAGTGGATCAGTGAAACCCGGTGGTTGTCCCACATACACTTCTTCTTTTATCTTTCCGTACAGGAAGGCAGATTTAACATCAAGCTGGTACACTTTGAAGTCTATCCGTGACGCAAACGCCAGGAAGATCCGAATAGCCTCAAGTCTAGCAACAGGCGCATAACCTCATCATAGTCGATGCCTTCTTGCTGAGTAAAGCTTTGTACCACTAATCGTGCTTTGTTTCGAACCACGACTCCTCTTTCGTCTCTTTTACACTTGAATACCCACTTTGTTTTGATCAACTTTTGATTCTCTGGCAGATCAACTAATCTCCAAACACCCAGTTTCTCGAATTGCTGCAGCTCCTCCTGCATAGCATTCACCCAGCTGTCTTCAGTCAAAGCTTCTTTATAAGTTCTGGGTTCGATCTGCGAAATATAACATTTCAGTGAGAATTCTTCCTATAAATGTGCAACAGACGAATAAAAACATGTAAGAGCTCTATTGATTTGATCTCTCGTTTTAACACCACTTTGTAGGTCACCAATGATTTGCTCTGAAGGATGATAAGACAAGGTTCGAGGCATGACGGTATCAGGAACATCAACTTCCGATTGCAAGCTCGTTATGTCAAGATCACCGGTGTGATCCTAAGCTTCCGTCGTAATAACATTTGGTTCCTCGTCAAAAGTCGGAGCGGATTCCTCTTCTGAGCCGTCAGAGTTGTCAAACGTTGGAGTTGGTTCCTCTGGTGGTTCGTGAGCTGTTCCACTTGGACCGACTTTGTGATCGTTTGTGCCACCTGTAGGAATGCTTGTATCCACCTCAGGTTGTGAAACTACCAAAGGCCTTGGCACTTAATCTTGTGAACTAGATTGTTGCTGTTGATATAGCAGAATAAGTTCTTCAATACTTGGCTCGGTCGGAAGATGAAACGACTCCCAGAGTTTGTCATAATCGAACAGGAATCTTTGTCCGGGAAGTTGTGGTGAAGCAGTGTGCTTCTGACAATCCACATGCAGAACTTGTATTACTTTTCCCAGGCAAGGTACGAACACCCTCTTCAATGGGCTCGCGTAACCTACAAAGAAACCATCATTTGACTTAGCACCGAATTTACCATTTTCATCAATAAAAGCACATGGAGACCCAAACGGCTCCAGAAACTCTAAATTTGGTTTGTAACGGTGTAGCAACTCAAAAATTGTTTTCTTGTACTTCTTGACGGTGAGCTCACGGTTCAAAGTGTAACAAGCTGCAGCCACTGCTTCGCTCCAGAAGAAAATCGGTAACTTGGAATCGGCTAACATCGTTCGAGCAGTTTCTATTAGGGTCCGATTCTTTCTTTCAGCAACGCCGTTCTGTTGTGGTGTATACGGCGCACTAAATTCATGAAGAATTCCCTTTTCATTGCAAAACTCGAGCATCTTGTTATTCTTGAATTCCGTTCCATTGTCACTTCTTATTCTTCGGATAGGCAGCTTATACAACGTCTCCATTTTTTTAAACAGAACCATCAGCGACTCAAACGTCTGATCCTTTCTTTCCAAGCACACAACCCACAAAAACCTTGTATAGTCATCAGTGACTACCAAGCAGTACAAATCACCACTGATGCTTTTTACATTGACCGGCCCGAAGAGATCCATGTGGAGTCTCTCAAGCGGTACTCTGATCGAATTCAGCAATTTTTGTGGGTGTGACTTCCGAGTCTGCTTTCCCTTCTTACAAGCTACACAATCATCAGACAAATGAAAATTCTTTAAATTTACACCTTCTACTAAATCGTTATGCACCAGAAAATTCATTTTTCTAACATGAATGTGGCCCATCTTTCGATGCCACATAATAGACTCTTTTTCTGTCGCTTTTGTTTTCGACACAAAACATTGTTTTTGATGATTTGTTGGTGTTGGGACACTCATATCAAGAATATACAAGTCGTTCTCTCGTGGAGTGCGCAACAACACCATATCATCAGGGATTTTAAACCCAGGTTTTAAAACCAAACATTCGTTTTTCGTGAAATGAACAGTAAACGATTTATCACAGATTTGAGAAATACTAAGCAAATTGTTTTCCAACTCTTTGATATAGTTCACTTTCTCAAACGAAATGACCCCATTTGTCAAGGTTCCTTGGCCTACAATTCTGCCACCCTGATTTCCTGCAAAACCCACGTAACCTCCGTTGATTGATTTTACGTCGTAAAGCAATGCCAGCATCCCCGTCATATGTCTAGAGGCCCCACTGTCCATGATCCATTTTGAAATGATTGACCTGGGCAGCCCCTGCTAACATTACATCAACTCATTCAAACAACGATACCAATGACTTCTTAACGGTTGACACACTTCCAAACACTAAATCACACGGTACATCAATCTTTGGAAAGTTAAACGTGACATTTGGAACATCAGTTTTTACTTTCGGTTTGACTTCATTTTTGATTGGTGGAAACTCTGCAAGAAACTTATCAAGTTCAGATTCAAACTCAACTACATCATCTTTCAAAACCTTTGTTTCATTTTTCAAAATGTTTTCCATCTTTTTCTCCTCGACCGACGGTTTTGATTTCGCAACCCATGATTGATTTTCAAAAATTTTTGTTTTCGGATAAATTTTTGAAGTCTTGTGAGACTTTGAAGATTCGCCAATCTCAAATGTCGATTTCGGCTTATCTTCCAACTTCAAAGATTCACCCCTTTTCAAGATGCGAATTGGTGAAACCATTGGTTTTTTACCCTTTTTGTCAATTGGTGACTTAGGTCGAGGTTTTTGAACAACAGGTTTTACAGCGACAGGTTTTTCGAAAACTTTCTTGCATTGTTTTGCCATGTGCCCGATTTCATTGCAGCGATAGCAAACTCTTTTGTCATACTCGACAAAAGTTGATTTGAATGATTCCTCTTTCAGTTTCTTTGCCGCATTGAAATCGTCAACGACTTTCTGACTAAAGATGTATTCTTTCTCATCATCCACACTTGGTCCAACAACAAAGATATCATTCATTTTATCTTTTGACTTAACAACCTTCTTAGCCATCTTTTTCTCAAAACCAATTCCTTTGTTTTTAAAGTTGTTACCATTTTTCTTGTTGTTACCATTCCCTTCCCACTCATTTTTGCCCGAGTTGTTAGAACGTGTCGTAACAAAGACTTTTTCGGTTTCGAAAAGAATTCTTTGTTGTTAACTTCAGCAATGTCAATTTCAATCAGTTTGAAAACTTTCTCAACATTTTCAATCTTTGCATTCTGAAGTGGATACTCGAAGTCAGAGTAAAGCTTGTCAGTTCCAATCATAGTGTAAACCACCATGACCGGATTATCATTCGCACTCTTGTCTGATTTCGGTATGAAACGATCTAAAAAATTACCCTCGTCTTCAGAATCACACACAGACTTCTCAGAATGAGATTTCATGACTTCAACCTCAGAGTTAACACTCTCTTCATCTAACACCTGGTCGACAACAGTCTTGATGACCTGTGACTCGTTGTCTGTGTCAGACGCAGAGAATGTAACGTCAATGCTCTCTGGCAACTCATCCTCAATTGTTCTCAGCTTAAGGTTCAATGCAGCTTCCACCCCATCTGGATACTTTTGAGTATAATGATTCCACATTGGGGGTGGAACGCTGTTAAAGACCGGTGTTGCACTGGGCTATTGTGGAACAATCTGCTCAAGAACATAGGACGATGCAACATAGCTCATCAATTTCTTATCAATTCGCTCATTTTCAATTTTAGTTAATTCTAACTCTTTTTTTAATGATGCGATAGTGTCAAGATGAAAATTAACTTCCACTTGTTTATCAAAGAGTGTTGCTTTTGCTAGTTTCGTAGCTTTATCATTTTCTACACTTTCTTTTTGAATCATTTTAACTGATCTGGCTAGTGTATCATATGCCTCTTTGACTTGTCCTAGATCATATTTTAACAGGTCAGCATGTTGTTTCAATTCCTGAAACTTAGCATCTTTTTCAAGACACTCCATGCACGGTTTTAAACACTTTTGGCATGGGGTTTCAGACATTGAATCCACTTTCTCAACAATCTCTGCTTCATGAGCAGTTTTCACTTCCTGTTTACCGACATCTTTGGACTCTGACTCAGACATTTTCTCAGATTTGATCTCCTCAATTCCCGACTCCTTATCCGACTCCATTTGAACTGACTCGGTACCGACAGACTCGAGTTTCACAAGTTCTGTGTCTACCTCTTTCAGTTTCGCCATGAGAGCCCTGTCAGCAATTTCTTTCAAAGTGTCTTCGGTCATTTCTTTTGTCACATCGATCATCTCCTCGACAGACTCTTTCTTCTCCTCATATCTTGGACACAATCCAGTCGTCGGTTCTTCAAAGAAACCTGCAAAAGATTCAAAAATTTTAGGAGGCATGATAGATCTCAATGAACTGGCTAATACCTCATGTTCAGACTGATAGTAATACCCTTCTGCAGCTAACTCCTCAATATCAGTCACACTATCTACAGTAACATCTTCAACAACCAC
Source organism: Helianthus annuus (assembly GCF_002127325.2). Taxonomy (NCBI): domain Eukaryota; kingdom Viridiplantae; phylum Streptophyta; class Magnoliopsida; order Asterales; family Asteraceae; genus Helianthus; species Helianthus annuus. The sequence continues at coordinate 196,985,346 of NC_035448.2, read as the reverse complement.
TTCAGGCTCAACCACACTCTCAGGCTCTTCAATTATCTCAACCATCATAGCCTGTCCATCACTTCCAGGGATGTATTTATCCCAGCTAAATCCCTCGGCTACTTTCTCGTCGTCCTGGTTCACAATGAGAGCTTTCTCAGGTTTGTTCTTGATTTGTGGCCTTTGAACTACAGGTTGCTGATTCGGTCGGTGGTAGATTGCCTGTCTGTAATTATCATTCGTGAACGGGTTTTGATGATTATTCACTTCTCTGTTCGGGCATTCTCTTTTGAAGTGGCCTCTCTCTTTGCACTTGAAGCAGGTTACTTTAGACTTGTCGAAACCTAGCTTCTGATCAGGTCCAGAAAGGTTGTTTCTGCCAGTGATCTCCATAAAACGCTGTGCTCTTCTCACAAGACTAGCCATGCCCCATTTAATATCTATCAACTCAAGCTCCTCCGGGTCTATTTGATCGTAATCCTCTTTGGTCATGTCCGGATTCCCGATCTGACCCGCTACCAGAGATTCATACGACTCTAACACAGAAGCCAACAATGCAATATGTTGTTTCGCAGCTGATTCAGTGAACTCATTCCCATTCTTGATAGTGACTGCGATATTGCATTGGATCCCAGAAACATACGCCTGATTGTTTGAACTCGTTGAGCTTTGAGGTGACGTCTGTTCAGTAGCTCTGATGTTTGGCTCGTAACTGACAAATGGCGAAGACTTGTTTGTTTGTGGAGTGTTTGATGAAGCACTTGAAGTTGTGTCAGCACTGAAACCAGATTGTATTTTTGGGCTCTGGTTTGTTGTAACAGGAGTACTGCCTTTGTAGTACAAAGATACATCTTGTTGAACATTCGCTGAGTTCATCTTTTTGATCTTCAGCAACTCCAACTAATGAGCTTCAATCTTTTCTATGACCGAGCTGAGATTCAAATTTACAAAGTCAGAATTGTTCTTCAGCATCATCAGATAAGTGCCCCACTCGTCATATGGTAATGCATCAGACAACTTATCAATCCATTCTTCATTGGTCTTTTTGATTTCTAATCTCTTCATCTCAAGTACTAAATGGCAATATCTTTCGATCAGTTGCCTTGTAGTTTCACCCTTCATGCCGGTAAAAATATCAAACTACTTCTTGATCAAAGCCTTCTTGCTCTTGATCATTGACACACTACCTTGAAACTTTATCTGCAATGATTGCCACATAGATTGAGCATTGTCTTCATGTTGCAACAACACTAAAATATCCTCTTTGATAGCCTGCTGGAGGATACTAATCATCTTTTTCTCAGCTTTGAAATCATTCTGTTCTGTCTCTGTCAGACTTCCAATACCCTTTTCCATACCTAAACCATCAACTGGTGGAACGTACTTTTTCTCTATCTTCATCCAGCATTCGAAATGGTTAGCCTGAACCCAGTTCATAAATCTGCCTGACCATCCCGCATATTCATCCAGGTTCATCAACTTTGGAGGCTTTTGCATCGTTCCCAATTCGTTTTCCATGTTGACATTTTGAACGATACTCGCTGGACTCTGTCCTGCTGTCATACCACTGCCCGCGAAGAAGTTGTAGAAATCTTGATTTTCTATTTTAGGTGACAATTACTGAAAACTTTTCAATTTTTTGAAAAACAGGTGACTTTTACTGAAAACACTTACTACACAAACTGAACTTCAGACGCAATATCACGAACGAAATGGACTTTTACGATAAAACCCTAATTTCAAGCTGAATTAGGTTGTACATGAGGATATGCAGATTTAAGCCAGGTTCCAGATCATGTGGCTACGGAGAGCCAGGAAACGTTCTTGAATCTGTGAAAGCTGCAAAGCGTGAAACCAGGTTTCCGATTCAAAGTCTGTAGGTTGTGAATTCCAGACTGCGATCCCAGCTTATCGAAAGGGGGAGTCTGAAGACATAAGAGCCAGATACAGATTATGGATCAACATTCAAGGGGGAGTTTGAATGGTAAAGAGCCAGGTTTGAATCATGATGTCCACGCAAGCTGCTGATGCTAAAGAACTTAAGGAATCAAGAGATCTGATCAAGAGAAGATAAAGTCAGGTTGAGATTCTGGAAGAGAGAGAGAGAGAGAGAGGGAGAGAGAGACAGAGATTGAGGATGCTTACAATGGAGAATACTTGGAAAGAGCATGAAGACTGATAAAGACTGAAGAGTTGACATACTGAAGACTCGACACCGAAGACTTCGTCAACATCCAAGGGGGAGTCTGTTGGTGCATTTGTCTGTCGACTTCGTCTTGTATCGAGTCTTGTAATAGATTAGATAGATCAGGGCACGTAGAACGAGAAAATAGAAATTTATAGGAGAATGTCCAATTCGCACGAAATGGGATGTGTTCATTTCGTACGAAATGGCAATGTCCAGGTCGTGTGAGTCCATTCCACACGAATTGGATTCTCTATAAATAGGAGGCTTGGTCATTTCATTTGTAACTTTCTGATTCCGGTGCCGAGGTGCTGCCGAAGTGTCTCCAGCCTGTAAAACGTTGTGAAATCAATCTAAGAGACAATTAATGTGATTCTAGTGTGTATACAGCTAAAATAACTCCGATACGTATGTTTCCGCCTTTCGTATTGGACGAGATCTCTTCTGAATGACTCGTTTGGTCGTGCAAACGATCCTACACACTTATTGAACAGGGCATTCTGATTAGTTGATAATTTTACTATTAGTTGGGAATTTTGTGAAAGGTTCCTGTAAAAAATTTCATTAACGCCTAAAAAAAGAACGGCAACAAAAAATAGATTTTGTAAGCTACCTGGGGCGTATCGCCCAAATCATTGGTCCGGTACTAGATGTAGCCTTCCCGCCAGGAAAAATGTCTGGGCCTTACAATATCCCCCTAGTTTTATGCTATCTTTATTACGGCTTAGTTAAAAAAATGATATCTTCAGCTTTTATGATCTTCAATCTTGGGTCTTTTCTTTTAGTGTTACAATAGTAAACATGCCCACTCTCTTATAAACCTTCCGATCCAACAAAGAAACTTAATCAGCCGATTAGACCTGGAATAGAGGAGATCCACCAAAAATTCATATCCTTCTTCGGTCCAGAGAAAAAAAAATTGCGTCTGGTTCTAGTCCAATGTCTTTAGCGCAATCCACAGCCCACTCAAAATTAAACCTTAACACAATATTAATGCCTTGCACAAGTTTCGATCCAAATAAAACCTAATATAATCTGTCGCAAAAGAACTTTCCCAATACCCAAACTGTCACAAAAGATCTGTTTGCTTCGTCTTCGTTCAAACAACACACCCCAAAACCCGATGTCTACAGGTGAACGGAGAGGTGATCGGAGATGGAGATGAAGTGGATTTGAGTCGGAACATTGATTTAAAACACGTGAGTGATGTAGTGACGGAGAAGAATGAAGAGTCAAAACCAGTTGGTCCGACCTGGTTAGAGTGAGAGCTTCAGATGACCTAGCAAGAACCTGCAAGATCATAAGGAAACAAGCACACCGTTAGCCTCGTCACAGGGAGGGGGGGGCTCTCTGTGACCAAGGTCGGGCGTGAGAATAAGAATTTGTGAGGAGAAAGTAGGTCAGGGAGAGAGAGAGGAGAGTTTAGAGAGAGAAAGTAGTGATTACTCCTTTTTGGAGTCCTAAGTGTGGTATTAATAGTCTTTGGGTATGCTGATGTGGCGAGATAGTTAGGGCCGAACCAGTCTCTGTCATGGCGGTTATGGCCGTGGGGCCCAGTTAGTTAGTTATGGCGTACCAATGTACTTGGTCGTTCCATCTACGGTATGTGGTGCGATCCCACCTTTATGCGATGAGACTCGGTTCTATGTCTGCTGATGATACGGTCCGACCAAGGACGTATCCTCATCAAGTCCCCCTAGTTCGTAGTGTTTTTTTAGAAAAAACTTCGAACTATATGGCGAAGTGTTTGGAGGTCCGTGGTTTTCGCTGTTGGTTTTTGCTGATTTTAAATTTTTAATTTGGGTGGTGACCTTGGTTGCATATCTGACGGTCGTTTTAATTTTTCATCTGATGTGACGCTTGATGTACGTCAGCTGTCATGACGTGTCATTCTTTTATTGGCTGTCATTGAGGCGGTGCAAACATCCCTATAAAAGGGGGTAAAAAGAATAGCTTTTTACTTTTACCTTTTTCATTTCATCTTCTTCTCTGAGGCGAAACGACTTGTTTGAACAGGTTAGTGTCCTTTGTAAAATGGCGAATAACAGTAATCTGTCGGGTTGTTTCAATATTTTGAGTAAAAAAGGTTTACAGTGGTACATAGATAGTTATGCAATTCCTGCCTCATTACACCCCGTTCTCCCCGAAAAGGATACGCCTATTTATCCTTTCGTATCGGGGAAGATAGGGATTTACACTCGCCTCTTCGATTACTGCAATTATCGTCTTCCTCTGATGAAATTCTTGATCGAAGTTCTTTTGTTTCACGAGGTTCATCTTTCTCAAATGAACCCTTTTGGCCTTGCTAAGGTGTGTCATTTTGAGTTAGCTTGTCGTGGTTTGGGATCCGACCCGGATTTGGATGTTCCGGGCCTTTTACAAGTTGAATCGGTCTGGTAGCTGGTACACTTTCGAAGTTAGGGACAAAACTTCTTGTTGTTATACGCGGATTACTACCAGTATAAAGGATTGGAAAGACCACTTCTTCCTGGTTGATGATCGGTGCGTTCCGGAATTTATGACGTGGAGATCGAAGAAGTCGCGCCTTCCACCCCCTCTTCCTGAAGCTGGACGCATACAGAATTTGATTAAGGAAGCTGGACGCATACAGAAGTATCCGGAACACATCCTTGTCATGGGGTGGATTAGCACGATCTGGGCCGAACCAGAGTGGTATCCTACCCTCAAGTGGAATAAAGAGGGTCAGTTATGCGGTGCTTCTTGAATTTGTTTTGATTACTTTGCTTGCTTTGTTTGTTTTTCGTCATGTCGGACTATAGATATTATTTATCGTTTGTTTTTTTGTGCAGTTATGGGCTTGAAGGAAGCTTTGAGATTGAAATCTTTTGATTCCAAGGAGCACGACATCCGGGTCACCAAAACACCGAAAGGCGATCCTCCGTATCTAAATGTTGTGCAAGAGAATCTTTATCAGATTCGGGAGCCCGAGGCTCTGGGTAACCAGGATGGTTCGGCTGGCCAAGGTGGTTCTGACTTAGCTCCTGCGACACGGGTGTTAAATTTTGCTCCGGTTCAAGCGGCAGTGGTGACTGGTAGTGATAAAGGCAAGGGCGTTAGTTCGAGCGGCACAAAGGGGTCTGGCTCCAAATTCGTTATCGAAGACGAAGGAGTTCATGTTTCTTTTGAAGACGAAGGGGTGCATGCTGAAGAGGGCGAAGAGGATGATGATGGTGATGATGGGGAACGTCCTCAAGCCAGTTTGAAGAGAAGACGGACTACCTCTTCAAAGTCTGGTCCGAAAGTTAAACAGATGAAAACGAATACGGCTTTTAAAACTATTACATTGGATGATGATGAGGAAGATCAAGCCACCGACTTCTCTACTGCTGGAGGTTTATTGGCAAAACTGGACGCCCATCTTCATGGTGGTCGCACCCCGAGGGATCGTTCGGTTAAGGTTCCGACAAGTCCATTATCCTTTGGAGGGGCAAACACCAAGGTTTTGGAAGACATCTATATGCCCGACCCCCTGTCTTTTAAGAAAATTGAACCTTCTCCTTCGGGTAAGCCTACAACCGGGGTGGCTTCTAACGTTTCAAGGTCAAGTCCACAACCATTTGATGGTGGGGATAGTGCCTCTTCTTCTCCTTTGTGGTTTAAAACTGAAGCTGCTTTCTTGTCCCGGGAGCTAGGTTCGGGCGATGCTGGGGATATGGATTCGGCTCGAGCTTTGGAGAAGTATGTACCCGAGTGGTCGTTGGTGAACAAAGATAGAATCGTGGATGCTTTGTCAACGAAGATGGCTTTGTTCCATCTTGGAACTCCGGCAGAACACGCACACTATCGGAAGATGAGCGGCCCGGAGCTTGGGAATGCTTTAATGCTGAACCAAGCTCAGTCGAATTCTCTTGTGGTTGAAACTTATAAACACTGGATTGATTCGGAATCAAACTGTCGTAAACTGGAGCATGAGGTCACCAATCTGAAGAACGAAGATAATGTCCGGTCAAAAACGAAGCAAGAGCTTTCTTCCCTTCGATCTCAGGTAGATCGCTTGAAAGGGAAAATTTCGGAAGCGAAAGAGGTCAACAAATCCTCTCAGGCTTCGGCTTCGGCAGCTCATGAAGCCCGAGATAAAGCTCTTCAAGACTTGGAAACTTTTAAGTTGAAGTTCGGTGATTTGGAGAAAAAATTGCTTGATGCGGAGAAGAGGCATTCAGCTGAATTGAAAGAGATGCAAACTTCCTATGACCAGCTTCTGGCCGATCACCACCATTTGATGGATGGTACGTTTGCAACCTTCTTTTTCCTTGTTTTTTCTTTCTCGGCTAACTAAATTTCATCTTTCTTCAGACAAGGATGAAATTGAGAGAGCCCGCGACAGGGCGATCGAGTCGCACAAAGAAACGATAGATGAGGCGAAGGGCATGCTTACTCGTTGTGATGGTGAAATGGTTGAAGTGTATGCCCAGGTATCGGAGCTCATGCTCACTAAGCAGTGGTTCTTAACATAGGGGATCGCATGGGTAGTCAAGTTGGGGCATCAAAGCCCCGAGCTGGAGAAGGTTGTGGCGGACCTAGTTAGCAGTGTTAACGCAGTCGGCGCGAATGAAGGAATTAAACAAGGTTTTCAAGCTGCCTTAAACTCGGTCCGTTCAGCCGAGGAAGTTCCCGGGTATGACGAGGGGGAGTTTGAATGGTAAAGAGCCAGGTTTGAATCCTGATGTCCACGCAAGCTGCTGATGCTAAAGAACTTAAGGAATCAAGAGATCTAATCAAGAGAAGATAAAGTCAGGTTGAGATTCTGGAAGAGAGAGAGAGAGAGAGAGAGAGAAAGAGAGAGAGATTGAGGATGCTTACAATGGAGAATACTTGGAAAGAGCATGAAGACTGATAAAGACTGAAGAGTTGACATACTGAAGACTCGACACCGAAGACTTCGTCAACATCCAAGGGGGAGTCTGTTGGTGCATTTATCTGTCGACTTCGTCTTGTATCGAGTCTTGTAATAGATTAGATAGATCAGGGCACGTAGAACGAGAAAATAGAAATTTATAGGAGAATGTCCAATTCGCACGAAATGGGATGTGTCCATTTCGTACGAAATGGCAATGTCCAGGTCGTGTGAGTCCATTCCACACGAATTGGGTTTTCTATAAATAGGAGCCTTGGTCATTTCATTTTCATTTGTAACTTTCTGATTCTAGTACCGAGGTGCTGCCGAAGTGTCTCCAGCCTGTAAAACGTTGTGAAATCAATATAAGAGACAATTAATGTGATTCTAGTGTGTATACAGCTGAAATAACTCCGATACGTCTGTTTCCGCCTTTCGTATTGGATGAGATCTCTTCTGAACGACTCGTTTGGTCGTGCAAACGATCCTACACACTTATTGAACAGGGCATTCTGATTAGTTGATAATTTTACTATTAGTTGGGAATTTTGTGAAAGGTTCCTGTAAAAAGTTTCATTAACGCCTAAAAAAAGAACGACAAGAAAAAATAGAGTTTGTAAGCTACCTGGGGCGTATCGCCCAAATCATTGGTCCGGTACTAGATGTAGCCTTTCCGCCAGGGAAAATGTCTGGACCTTACAATATCTCCCTAGTTTTATTCTATCTTTATTACGGCTTAGTTAAAAAATAATATCTTCAGCTTTTATGATCTTCAATCTTGGGTCTTTTCTTTCAGTGTTACAATAGTAAACATGTCCACTCTCTTATAAACCTTCCGATCCAACAAAGAAACTTAATCAGCCGATTAGACCCGGAATAGAGGAGATCCACCAAAAATTCATATCCTTCTTCGGTCCAGAGAAAACAAAACTGCGCCTGGCTCTAGTCCAATGTCTTTAGCGCAATCCACAGCCCACTCAAAATTAAACCTTAACACAATATTAATGCCTTGCACAAGTTTCGATCCAAACAAAACCTAATATAATCTGTCGCAAAAGAACTTTCCCAATACCCAAACTGTCACAAAAGATCTGTTTGCTTCTTCTTCGTTTAAACAACACACCCCAAAACCCGATGTCTACAGGTGAACGGAGAGGTGATCGGAGATGGAGATGAAGTGGATTTGAGTCGGAACGTTGGTTCAAAACACGTGAGTGATGTTGTGACGGAGAAGAAGATGGTTGTCGGACGTGAAAATCAGAGACGGTGCGATGTTGTTGCCGGAGATGGTGACAGTTATACGGTGATCAGTGATGGCAGTTGCCGGTAATGACAGTGAAGGTGGAGGTGGTTGATGGTTGAGTTGCAGGTTGTTCGAAGTGTACGATGTCGGAGAAGGTGTGCAGGTTCGGTGTACCGTATCGGTTTGCGGAATCGGTGTGCGGGATGTGGTGTGCGAGGTGGTAATGATGATGAAGGAGATGGATGTGTATGGTGTGATGATGATGATGATGATGATGTTTGTCGGTTCGGATGGTAGACTGTAAACGGACCGGCGACGATGATCGGAGAAGAAGTTGAAGATGAATGATGAAATAGTGAAGACGAAGAGAACTCGAAAGCCTGTTATGAACTCGAAAGCCTGAAACGATGATGATGCAATTCAAAAAGTGATGTAATATGGTTGATGATGTAATTCAGAAAGTGATGATTATTCGAAATGAAAGATTTAGTGTTTTGAATGATGATGGTGTCAAGAAAAGATGTTTCTTGGAATAATGATGATGATGATCTGTCGCACAGTAGAAGCTGGTCGCACAAACCAAAAAAAAATTTGCACAATAACTTCAATTTCAGTCGCACACTTCTAGTCTAGGCAGCACACTTTTCCAAAATTAAAAGATGAAGTCGCACACTCCAAATTTTTGCACACTGACCCGTACACCTTACACTTTTCAATTCCTTGAAGATATAACTTTATCAATCAAATCCCAAAAATAAGGAAACGAATCACCACTTAAAATCTCGAAAATCAAGGAGACTCAATGATATCTCAATTCTTTCCACCAATATTTCCTTAAAACATGCACCACAGTCTCTCTCTTCCCCCAACAGATCAAACACGAAATTTTTAATTGTTCTTCGAATCTTCAAGTGTGTTCTTCGTATTCTTCGAATCTGAAAACGGTTTTTACCACCAATCACGATTCTCAACAATAAAATAAACTATTAACCTTGTGAACCGGAGATCTTCCTTTTCACGAACATACATCCCCCGACACTGTGCAAATCCTACTTCTTGTTCTTCGAGTGATATCAAAACCGAGCTCTTGAATGGCTTCAATGGCTCTGATACCACTTGTAAGTCCCTAAAATCCCCAAGATATCACTCAAAGGTTTAATCGAACGCGGAAAATAAGATCAAACCAAAAGAACAAAAAGAAAATATATTATTACAAAACATTGTGCCACTGCTTCGATCGTTTCGAGAACCGTCTGGTACGATCTCTAAGAAGATTGCACACGTTCTCTAGGAACGTCTGGTACAATCCCTAGGAACCTTGGACACAATCTCTAGGATTGTCTAGTACAAGGTTCTCTGTCACACCCCGACCGCGTAAAACAACAAACCGCGGCGGAAACGTAGGGGAGTGGAGCGACAGAATTATTGTTCCACCACCATGGTAATTAAAATTTTGTATTATTAGGTAAAGTGTTTTGCAATGTCTTACGAATGATCAAAAACATAGCAATACTAAATTGTCTTTTAAGTCACTAAGGCCCAAGACCGCCTAAGTGTAGCACAAACATCATCGTGCATTAGGACCTGAAACACATGTAAAAATAGGTACGTCAGCATAAAAATGCCTGTGAGATACCTAGGTTTTGTTTATGCAGGATTCATGACTTGTAGTTAAAAGAAGTGTTTAACGAAAAGTAGTCATAAAGAAATAATGCATGGTTAAATGAATAACCATGTAAAAATGAATTTGTATAAAATATGTAATTTGTAAAACAATGTCATGTCTTCGTATAATATGTTTCATGTCTTTGTCGATGTGGTTTAGATAACGCTACAATGTGTAATATAATAAAAGCACTTATATATAGGAAGTACCAGCGGCGTATCCACCATGCTTTTATCACATTACACATAGCCTCGTTATATAAGTCACTTATCAATAATCAACCAAAATGTCTTGTTTAAACCAATGTCAAAATGTTTATGCGTGAACCATGTCCAATGTCATGTGTAAACTATGTCATGTATAAACAAATGTAATGTATGGCAAGTAGAAAGTATCTACTCAAACCGTATGTATAATGTCAATGTGAAAACAAATGTAATGTATGGTGAATAAATAGCATTTACTCAACCCCATAGGTAAAATGTACAAAACAGTGTTTTTGAATAAACCTAAGTTTAAATCAAATGTCATGGTTTGCAGAAAACAATGCTTTATGGATACGAACATTTATGCAGTAATGTTTATCGCATACATTCAAGCCTTGCGACTGTTTGGACAAACCCTTAAACGAATTAACGGTTTATCAATTTATGTATATCGGATTCTGTCATTCCCAACTTCCAAACAAACCTAGGAAGTCGGAAACGAGATTTGTTAAGTCCTATGGTACCATTACATACTACCGAGCGGCGTGATCAATGTCAATGAATGTATTATTGTCCCGATTAAACATACCAAATGTCATAACCAATGTAGCATGTGAAAACCATGTACTAAGTAGGCTAAGTAAGCATACACAGTACAAATGTTCATGAAATCAATGGTGCTAGCATGCTCAGTAAACATACATAGCAGAAATGTGATGTAAATCAATGTGTCCATATGCTGAGTAAACATATGCAACAAAGTGTCTATGAAATCAATGTGCTAGCATGCTTAGTCAACATACATAGCAAAACATAGTTGAAATCATGTACTATATGTGTACTAGGTGAAACTAGCATGTTTATGTCATAAAAGCAATGAAAAGCATGAAAGTAACAAGTATGCACATGTGTATCACCCCAAAGTATTTGAAAACGGTAAAAGATGGGAACTATGTACTCACTTGGGATTGCCTATTAGTCTTGAGAGTAAGAACAAATAAAGCTTCAAGGATCATGGAATCAAACGGCACCTAATATAGGTAACTACGTTAATAATTAGATCCTAAATCGGGAGATAGGATAGAATGAGGTTCTATAAATCAAATGAGTATTTGAACTCATATGGCATGATTTAATAGACCTAACATTATGATTTGGAAGTTTACCTAAGTGCTTTTGACCCGTTTCGACCCGTTATGGTAGTTTAAGCTACTACAACGTGTCATTTGCGTAAAACTAAGGTCAGATGGTTATCTATGTCCTATGTCAAGTCTTACATGCCCAATTATGCCTAAATATGTTACTAAATCAGATTATTTGTCAAAAACTTGATTATATATGCAAAACATGAATTTATGCTTCAAAAGGGCATTTTGGTCATTTTCTATGGGCATATAATCTACTTAACAAATAACTAACCAACCTGTGTGATCATAAGGTATAACCTCAGTAGGTTATTTCCTATGCAACTATGATCACTAAATAAGTTTGGTCGGATCCTAATGATCGACCAAACGGGTCAGGTTCGAAAGTCTAAGCGGTTGTCGAGACCGCTTAACTTACGACCCTAAACAAGCACTAAACTAGTAGTGACGAGTTAAACATGTTAAAACATGTTTAACTAACTTAGAAAACTGATTTTGTGTCAAAACAAAGTGTTTTGATACCTAAAAGTAGTTCCGTTGCAAAATGCGCGTAAATACGCATTTTGACCGAAACTTTGACTCGTCACTACACCTAGTCAACGTGGTAATCAATAGATATAATCGCTAAGGATTATAACCATCGTGATTACAATCATGTTGCGAAGTTCAATTGAACTTTGACTTGACCAATTGATGGTCAAAACCGAAAGGCAAACTGTTGGTCAAACTTTTGGTCAAAATGTTTGACTTTTAGCTCTAAATGGCTGAAAATAACTACTAAGCCATGAAAGAACACTTACACGGTGTTCAAAGGCTGGACAGAAGGTTTTAGAACTCAGGTAGATGGCTCCTTAGCAGGAAATCCTCCACTTAGAGTCCCAAAATGAGAATGAGCAATGAAACAAGTGAAAGGACCAAGCTATTTATACTTGTGGATGATGAACAAGATCATTACAAGTGGATATGTGTTCCCCAAGCAATTAATCTTGGTCATACAAGTGTTTAGGGACAGCTAACATACTTGGAGAGGTGTTAATTTGTTCCCCAAAACATTAGAAATTGCCTAAAAGTCCCTGATTTGCAAACGGTTTGCTGAAAATCAAGTTTCTGTCACTGGGAGTTCTATCGCGCCCCGCGTAGGAGATAGGGCCAGCCTACGCGGCCCGCGACCTCTCTTCAGTTCAGCAAAAGTTTCAAATGTTACAGGTTTGGTCCCTGCATGTGTTTAAGCTGATATTTGACGTATTTGACCCCCGTTAAGCCATTTTCAAGGCCCTACAAGGTCGTCAAAGTATAGGGGACTCAAACTATGCTTGGAAAAATCACGGATGTCGGTTCGTTTGTTCGTACGGTTGCGTTGTTCGGTTAATTACGACGAAACTCGAACGGACGCGAAAACGATCCAAATTAGGCGACGAATGGTATTTTTGCATTCCGATCACTAAAATAAAATATTTTAGCGTCTACAAAAATTTTTGTATGTCCGGCTGTGGTCAGAACGTAAGATATGCGCGTAAATGCAAACTTACGCCGTTTTTGACACTTTTAGTCCCTGTATGATCAAATAAGCATATTTTCGCACACCGAACCATTCAAAACTTATTTCTAAGCTATGTTAAGGTTATATATGGTATGTTTAACCTATCGATCATGTTTCGGAATATACGTTGCCATACGAAATGGCAGACTTTTGCAGTTTGACGCAAATAGTCCCTGTAAGCGAATAGTCTTGTTTTTGCCACACCAAACCCTTTAAAACTTATTTCTAAGTTATGTAAAGGTTATTTAAGGTATGTTAAGCTTATGTTGCTGTTCCGGAGTGTTTGTCGTGTTAAACTGATTATGTTTACACATCAGTTTGCGTATAACTTTCTAGAAAGCGATATAGAATTTAAAATCAAACAAAAATCAAAACGTGCAAAATGTCAAACATAAATAAACAAATATTGGGATCAAAACATATTGTTTTATTGATATTTGAATTGTTCAGAGTTTGTACAATGATTACACAAGCACAGATGTCACAGTCTCCCCTACTTTAGGAAATTTTGTCCCGAAATTTATTTAGAGGAAACTTGTGAGAATAGATGTGGATATTTCGCTTTCATTTGATCTTCACGTTCCCAAGTAAATTATGGGCCACGTTTAGATTCCCAGCAAACTTTTACAATAGGTATGCGCTTGCGTTTGAGCTTTTTGACTTCACGGTCCATGATTCCACAGGTTTCTCAACGAAGTGCATCGTGTTATCAACACAAATTTCATCAAGTGGTATGTGGAGGTTCTCATCAACTAAACACTTTTTGAGATTGGACACGTGGAAAGTTGGATGAACATTTCCAAATTCAGGAGGTAGCTCAAGTCTGCAGGCTACTTTTCCGATTCTTTCAACGATCTTGAATGGTCCAACATAGCGTGGTGCAAGTTTTCCTTTCTTTCCAAATCTAATCACACCTTTCCAAGGGGATACCTTGAGTAGGACGTGATCACCGACTTGAAATTCTAAGGGCTTGCGTCGTCGATCCGCGTAACTCTTTTGACGGCTTCTAGCTATCTGTAGGTTACCACGAATCTTCTTGACCTTATCTGTAGTTTCAAGAATGAGTTCAGGTCCAGTAAGCTGAGCTTCACCTATCTCATTCCAGCAAACCGGTGAACGACATTTTCGACCGTATAAAGCTTTGAAAGGAGCGATATTGATGCTAGAGTGATAACTATTGTTGTAGGAGAATTCGATCAACGGTAGATGCGAATCCCAACTACCACCAAAATCGATCACACAAGCTCTAAGCATATCCTCTAGTGTCTGGATTGTTCTCTCAGATTGACCATCCGTTTGAGGATGATATGCTGTGCTTAAATTAAGTTGGGTTCCCATGGCAGAGTGGTTTTCCAAAAGTGAGACGAGAATCGAGCATCTCTGTCAGATATGATGTTCAAAGGAACACCATGTCAGGATACAATCTCATCCACATAGATCTTAGCAAGTTTATCAGCAGATAGATCCTCACGGATCGGCAAGAAATGTGCTGACTTGGTTAGACGATCAACAATTACCCAAATGGCATCATGACCTCTATTAGTGCGTGGCAGCTTGGTAATGAGATCCATAGCAATGTTTTCCCATTTCCAAACCGGTATCTCTGGTTGCTCCAATAATCCAGAGGGATGTTGATGTTCTGCCTTAACCTTAAGACAAGTAAGGCATTTCGAAACATATAAGGCATTGTCTTTCTTCATACCCGGCCACCAGTACTGGGTTCGAAGATCCTTATACATTTTATCTGCACCAGGATGGATAGAATAACGAGACTTATGAGCTTCATCCATTAGCAAGGTGCGAAGATTGTCTTGACTAGGGACCCACAAACGGTCCATGAAATAATACAACCCATTGTCTTTCAGTTCAAGCTCAGGTTTAAGATGATATGGTAATTCCTTACCCATCAAGTCTTGTGTAACACAAGTATGTTGAGCCTGAGAAATACGGGTTTGAATATCAGATTGAACCTGAACACAGTGAAGCTTGACATGTTCTTTACGACTTAATGCATCAGCCACGACATTCGCCTTACCAGGATGGTAGCGAATTTCACAATCGTAGTCGTTTAGAAGCTCAACCCAACATCGTTACCTCATGTTTAGTTATTTCTGATTGAAAATATACTGGAGACTTTTGTGGTCAGTGAACACTACACACTTTGTACCGTACAGGTAGTGTCTCTAGATTTTGAGAGCAAAAACTACCGCACCTAACTCAAGATCATGGGTGGTGTAATTTTTCTCATGTACCTTTAACTGTCTTGATGCATAGGCTATGACTTGGTTTCTCTGCATGAGAACGCAACCAAGACCTAAATTAGATGCATCACAGTACGCAACAAAATCGTCGTTGCCCTCAGGTAAAGATAGAATAGGTGCATCGCAGAGTTTCTGTTTCAAGCTCTGAAAGGCTTCTTCCTGTTTGGATCCCCACTCAAAAGGTTTATTCTTCTGATTTAAAACAGTGAGAGGAACCCCAATCTTGGAGAAGTTTTCAATAAAGCGGCGGTAATAACCTGCTAGACCAAGAAATGAACGAACCTCGGTAGGTGTAGAAGGCATATCCCAATCCTTAATCGCACTGATTTTGGCGGGATCTACATGAATACCTTGTTCGTTGACGATGTGTCCCAAAAATTGAACTTCCTTAAACCAGAATTCGCACTTGGAGAATTTGGCGAAAAGCTGCTCTTTCTTTAGGAGCTCCATTGTTTGACGGAGATGTTGTTGATGATCTGCTCGTGTCTTGGAATAGATTAAAATATCATCAATGAAAACGATGATGAACTTGTCCAAATAAGGCTTACAAACCCTATGCATCAAGTCCATGAAAACAGAAGGAGCATTAGTTAAACCGAAAGGCATAACAGTAAACTCATAATGACCATATCGTGTACGAAAAGCTGTCTTGGGAATATCTTCTTCAAGCACTCGAAGTTGATGATACCCAGAACGTAGATCAATCTTTGAAAAGCAAGTAGCACCCTGTAGCTGATCAAAGAGATCATTAATGCGAGGTAGGGGATATCGATTCTTGATGGTAAGCTTGTTAAGCTCACGATAATCGATACACATTCGGAAAAATCCATCTTTCTTTTTCACGAATAGGACAGGAGCGCCCCAAGGTGAAAAGCTCGGACGAATGAATCCTTTGTCAGAAAGTTCCTGAAGCTGTTTAGATAACTCTTGCATCCCAGATGGTGCAAGACAATAAGGTGACTTAGAAATAGGATTTGCGCCAGGCACAAGATCGATACGAAACTCAACTTGGCGTACAGGGGGTAAGCCAGGTAATTCTTCAAAAAATACCTTAGGATAATCCTGAACAACAGGGATATCTTGAATAGTCTTACCTTTGCCTTTCTCCTCTACGACATGTGCCAAGAAGGCGACATAGTTCTTTCGTAGGTATTTTTGGGCTTGGGTACTGTTAGGTCTAAAGTTTTACGCTTATCTTTATTGTATTAATTTATGTATTAATTGGGTTTAGATTAGGTTTTGGACTTGGGCTAGGCCATGTGGGCCAATAGGGTAGAGGCTCCTATATATAGTCTTGTCTAGAATATTGTAGTAGAGCTCCCCATTTTAGCAACAATGTAATCCTCAAAGGAGAACCTTGTACCCGACAATCCTAGTGATTGTGTGCAAGGTTCTCGAAGATCGTACAGACAGTCTTTGAGACTGTGTGCGATCTAAGCAGCGGCACTACGTTATTTAATAAAATATTTCTTTTTGTTCTTGTCGGTTTGATCTTACTTTCCGCATTCGATCGAACCATAAAGTGATGTCACGGGTTTTTCGTGACTAACAAGTGGGCCAATAGGGTAGAGGCTGAGAATAAACACCAGATTTCAATGAACCGAGATCTGAGCATTTACGAACACACATCCCCGACACTGTGCAAAAACTTCTTCTTGATCTTCGAGTGATATCGAAACCGAGCCTTTGAAAGACTTCAATGGCTCTGATACCACTTGTTAGTCCCGAAAAACCCGTGTTTCACTCTAGGATTAATCGAATGCGGAAAATAAGATCAATCCATAAGAACAAAAAGAAAAAATTCATTACAAATCATAGTGTCGTTGCTTAGATCACACACAGTCTCGAAGACTGTCTGGTACGATCTTCGAGAACCTTGCACACAATCCCTAGGATTGTCTGGTACAAGGCTCTCTATTTGGGGCTACATCATTACAATGGAGAGTTCTACTACAATAACCTAGATAGGACTATTTATAGGAGCCTCTACCCTATTGGCCCACATAGCCTAGCCCAAGCCCAAAACCTAATCTAAACCCAAATAAACATAAATAAATACAATAAAGATAAAGCGTAAAACTCTAGACCTAACAATCTCCCCCTAGTTTTATGCTCTCTTTATTACGGTTTAGACGGTCTCCAACCTTGGGTCTTCTCCTTTAGTGGCCCAGCAGTAAACGAGCCCATCAACGTATCTCAGATGATATGAGGCTTGATCTCGGATGAAAAGGTTATGAATGTGATGTCGGACGAATGACGGAGGTCTCGGATGATGGTCTCGAATGATAAAGATAAACTTGATCTCGGACTTGAAATATATCTCACATAAAAAAATGTTATGTATCTCGAAGATGGTCTCAGATGACTTACATTATGTATCTCGGTTGATTGATGCCTTATCTCGGATGGAATTGTGAAGTATCTCGAATGATGCTGATGTGAATCTCGAGATGTGGGCCATTTTCCAGGATGGTGGTCCTGCTTTTACATCTGTTATCGATACTCGCCACGAAATAATGGGCGTCTACATCATCCTTAGAAGGTTCTCGGCTGCAAAGGTTGGCCCCACAAATGTTGCACAAACTTCACAACCAATCCTGATTGTTAATTATCAATCATCCAATGGTGCACATTTCTTAGGGTTTTTAGAGAATTTCATGACAAGACATCCTATGACAGCCGCCACAGAATGTTCCCCTGACGTCATTACCTTCGAACACCGTTTCTCAGACGCCATCTCCAACACTCACCACACTCTCCGGTGAACACCGTTTCGAATCGTTGTTTCGAGTTTTGAGTTCGAGTTTTCACATTTTCGATCATCATTGTCTCCGTCGTTGGTCATCTTCTCCGACCAACCTGTACTTCAGCAGCAGCATCATCAAAACATCTTCAGTCATCTTCAACATCTCCGGCGACGACCTGCAACCGGCGACGACCTGAAACAGTTTTCTCCGTTCACCGAACATCGTCTCCGTCACCTTGAGTTTCAAACGTTGTTCACCGTCATCATCCTCCTTCGTCGTCCAAACATTTCCGTTCATCTTCTTCATCTCCGGTTACCACCAGCTTCACCTTGATCGTCATAATCTTCGATCACCGTTATCGGACCTTTGTAACGGTCATTGTCTCCGACCATCACCACCGATGCTTTCAACCATCTTCAACGACTACCGAAGCTGTAATCTTTACAATCAACATCTTCGTTCACCGTTCACCATCCACCGCAGTTCTCCGTTTACCATCACTGTGCTACCTGCAACTCATCCTTACACTAGCTTCGTCACACTGTTAACCATCATTCATCTGCCGGAGAACCACCATCACCAGCCGATAATAGACTACAGTTCACCAGCCGATGATAGACTACAGTTCACCTCCATCTTCCTCTCTACAACACACACTCAGCTGTGTAGTTGGATGAACACAAACATCAGCAGAACCTAAAGTTTTTCAGATCTGTTGACGAATATCGGATCCTGTTAACCGGAGATCTCTCCTTTGACGCACATACTCCCCGACACTGTGAAAAACAACTTCTTGTTCTTCGAGTGATATCAAAACCGAGCCTTTGAAAGACTTCAATGGCTCTGATACCACTTGTTAGTCCCGAAAAACCCGTGATATCACTCTAGGGTTAATCGAATGCGGAAAATAAGATCAATCCATAAGAACAAAAAGAAAATATTCATTACAAATCAAAGTGTCGCTGCTTAGATCGCACACAATCTCGAAGACTGTCTGGTACGATCTTCGAGAACCTTGCACACAATCCCTAGGATTGTCTGGTACAAGGCTCTCTATTTGGGGCTACATCATTACAATGGAGAGCTCTCCTACAAATAAACTAGACATGAGTATTTATAGGAACCTCTATCCCATTGGCCCACATGGCCTAGCCCAAGCCCAAAACCTAATCTAAACCAAATAAATATGAATAAACGTAATAAAGATAAGCGTAAAACTCTTGGACCTAACAGGTACAAGACATGAGTTTAAGACTACTAACGAGTTTCTCCCCACGAACTTCTAAGATCTCACCAGTCGAAAGCGGTATACGAACAATCTTCTCAAAACAAGCCACCTCAGCATGGTATTTGGCTAACCAATCCATTCCTACTATTACATCAAAGCTCCCAAGTTGCATCGGTGTGAGGTCAATAGGGAAAGGATGGTTATTAAGGTTCAACTGGCAATTTCGAAGAACGGAATCAAGTACAACGGGTTCACCACTAGCTACTTCTACTGTCAAGGGCTTTCCTAGTTTTGTTCTAGTCATCGAAAACAAAGGCTCAAAAGCTAAGGACACAAAACTCTTATTGGCACCCGAATCAAACAGAATGGAAGCAGGTTGGTTGTTAATAAAGAACGTACTGTTCACCACTTCGTTATCCGCACGTGCCTCGTTTGCCTTCAGATTAAAAGCTCTACCACGAGCCTGTGCCTGATTTGCGTTTGCCAACCTCGGGCAGTTGTTCCTGTAGTGGGTCAGATCCCCACAATTGTAACACGAACCAGGCGGGTAGTGAGGTCATGTAGGATTTTGGGCAGGGTTTTGGATTGCCTGATTTTGGTTAGGAGCAAAGCGGTAGGTGTTTGCGAAATGACCAGATTTCCCGCAGTTTGTGCAAATGCGGCATTGCACCTGTGGTTGGTGGTGGCTGTTACATTTGTTGCACAGAGGTGCGTTACCAGCATACTGCCTCTTGGCAGCAGGTTGTGTAGGCTGATTCTGTGCTGCCTGGTTTATCTGAGGGGTAATGGCTAAATTATTGGTAGCCTTACGCTTCCTTGATTTCTTAGAGGACTCAGATTTCTTGCCCTTTTGTTCCTTGGTGTTATCAGTCTGTTTCTGTTTCTTATCCCCTTTTCTGTGGAGTTTACCCTTTTTGACTTGAGAGTCTGTTAGGGTTGCAGCTAGCTCAATGGCCTGTCGGACGGTAGTAGGGTTGCTGCCAGTGACAATATCCTGAACAGGATCTGGCAAACCGTCTATGTATTTCTCAATAGCCATATCCAAAGGCGTGACCATCGCCGGACAGAGCAAGCTTAACTCCTCATATCTGTCAGTGTAAGCCCGGTGTTCACCAATGTCTTGTTTCAGGTCATGGAACTCATTTTCAAGTGCCCTCTACTCGTGACGAGGGCAGAACTCTCTCATCATAAGAGCTCTAAGTTCCTCCCATGTCTGACCCAAAGCAACCTCAGCACCTCGATCTCTCATTAACCCATTCCACCAAGTGAGAGCCCTCTTTTGGAATATACTAGAAGTAAACTCGACCTTACGATTGTTTGGACACTGAACATGGCAAAAGGTGCTCTCAAGACTTTCAAACCACTGTAGGAGCCCAGTTGCTCCTTCAGAACCACTAAACTTGAGTGGTTTAGCCGAGTTAAAGCTTTTGAAATTGCACGGAGCAGGTGCATTATTCTTATTGTTGGCTTGGTTTATTTAAGTGATGAGATTTGGTAGTATAGCAACCATCTACTGTGCAGTAATAGTTGCCAGTTCGGCATCGGGTTGTTGAACGTTACGTCGAGGGGGCATTCTAAAAGAGGAAACATGAGAGAAAACGAGTGAGATGATGTGATGAAAAATTGAGATGTCATAAATATCGACAAAATGAAAGGATGGTGGTCATTTTTTCGTTACCTCGTAACAAACAGTCGACACACGGTGACAAATCAAAGTAAATGGATCATAATAATGTATCGAGAAGACATGCTTTAGCCTATAAGTGGACACTCACCTCAACAGTTCCCAGGTAAGAGTGACTGGTCCGATACTGCGGATTTGTACGAACACTCTAGCCTTAGACAGAAAACTTGAGGTACAGTTACCCACCCTTCCAGATTGCACGTGTTCAGATTATTTAGACCCAAACTTTGATGAGATTTTGAAAATTTGAAAGGTACAAGACCAAAAGAAATCATCCAAGGATAGATGATTGATTTCAAAATCATCTTGGGAATTTGTGTTCATGTTTTGGAAATCACCTAAGGATAGGTGACGTGTATGTTTTAAGATCTAAACACAAGAAAACTTGTGTTAGGGTCCCAGAAAGTTATAGTCTAGGTCAAAGCATTACTAATAACCTAATTCCCTATAACCATTGGCTCTGATACCAACTCTTCTGTCACACCCCGACCGCGTAAAACAACAAACCGCGGCGGAAACGTCGGGGAGTGGAGCGACAGAATTATTGTTCCACAACCATG
This sequence comes from Helianthus annuus, assembly GCF_002127325.2. Lineage (NCBI taxonomy): Eukaryota > Viridiplantae > Streptophyta > Magnoliopsida > Asterales > Asteraceae > Helianthus > Helianthus annuus. The sequence goes on along the minus strand of NC_035448.2, from coordinate 196,964,047 downwards.
GTAATTAAACTTTTGTATTATTAGGTAAAGTGTTTACAATGTCTTATGAATTATCAAAAACATAGCAATACTAAACTGTCTTTTAAGGCACTAAGGCCCAAGTCTGCCTAAGTGTAGCACAAACATCATCATGCATTAGAACCTGAAACACATGTAAAAATAGGTAGGTCAGCATAAAAATTCCTGTGAGATACCTAGGTTTTGTTTATGCAGGATTCATGACTTGTAGTTAAAAGAAGTGTTTAGCGAAAAGTAGTCATTAACCTTGTAAAATGTTTTCTTTTATAAAATCATGTGAATATCGAAAAAAAATCAGATGATAAAAAAAATAATGCATGGTTAAATGAATAACCATGTAAAAATGAATTTGTATAAAATATGTAATTTGTAAAACAATGTCATGTTTTCGTATAAAATGTTTCATGTCTTTGTTAAAGTGGTTTAGATAACGCTACAATGTGTAATATAATAAAAGCACTTATATATAGGAAGTATCAGTGGCGTATCCACCATGCTTTTATTACATTACACGTAGCCTCGTTATATAAGTCACTTATCAAGTCAAAATGTTTATGCGTGAACCATGTCCAATGTCATGTTTAAACAAATGTAATGTATGGCAATTAGAAAGTATCTACTCAAACTGTATGTATAATGTCAATGTGAAAACAAATGTCATGTATAGTGAATAAATAGCATTTACTCAACCCCATAGGCAAAAGGTACAAAACAATGTTTTTGAATAAACCTAAGTTTAAATCAAATGTTATGTTTTGCAGAAAACAATGCTTTATGGATACGAACATTTATGAAGTAATGTTTATCGCTTACATTCAAGCCTCGCGACTGTTTGGACAAACCCTTAAACGAATTAAAGGTTTATCAATTTATGTATATCGGACTCTGTCATTCCCAACTTCCAAACAAACCAAGGAAGTTGAAAACGGGATTTGTCAAGTCCTATGGTACCATTACATACTACCGAGCGGCGTGATCAATGTTAATGAATGTATTATTGTCCCAATTAAACATACCAAATGTCATAACCAATGTAGCATGTGAAAACCATGTACTAAGTAGGCTAAGTAAGCATACATAGTAGAAATGTTCATGAAATCAATGGTGCTAGCATGCTCAGTAAACATACATAGCAGAAATGTGATGTAAATCAATGTGTCTATATGTTGAGTAAATATATGCAACAAAGTGTCTATGAAATCATTGTGCTAGCATGCTTAGTCAACATACAAAGCAAAACATAGTTGAAATCATGTACTATATGTGTACTAGGTGAAACTAGCATGTTTATGTCATAAAAGCAATGAAAAGCATGAAAGTAACAAGTATGCACATGTGTATCACCCCAAAGTATTTGAAAACGGTAAAAGAGGGGAACTATGTACTCACTTGGGATTGCCTATTAGTCTTGAGAGTAAGAACAAATAAAGCTTCAAGGATCATGGAATCAAACGGCACCTAATATAGGTAACTACGTTAATAATTGGATCCTAAATCGGGAGATAGGATAGAATGAGGTTCTATAAATCAAATGAGTATTTGAACTCATATGGCATGATTTAATAGACCTAACATTCTGATTTGAAAGTTTACCTTAGTGCTTTTGACCCGATTCGACCCGTTATGGTAGTTTAAGCTACTATAACGCGTCGTTTGCGTAAAACTAAGGTCGGATGGTTATCTATGTCCTATGTCAAGTCTTACATGCCCAATTATGCCTAAATATGTTAATAAATCAGATTATATGTCAAAAACTTGATTATATATGCAAACCATGAATTTATGCTTCAAAGGAGCATTTTGGTCATTTTCTATGGGCATATAATCTACTTAACAAATAACTAACCAACCTGTGTGATCATAAGGTATAACCTCAGTAGGTTATTTCCTGTGCAACTATGATCACTAAATAAGTTTGGTCGGATCCTAATGATCGACCAAACGAGTCGGGTTCAAAGGTCTAAGCGGTTGTCGAGACCGCTTAACTTATGATCCTAAACAAGCACTAAACTAGTAGTAATGAGTTAAACATGTTAAAACATGTTTAACTAACTTAGAAAACTGATTTGGTATCAAAACAAAGTGTTTTGATACCTAAAAGTAGTTCCGTTGCAAAATGCGCGTAAATACGCATTTTGACCAAAACTTTGACTCGTCACTACACCTAGTAAACGTGGTAATCAGTAGGTATAATCGCTAAGGATTATAACCATCGTGATTACAATCATGTTGCAAAGTTCAATTGAACTTTGACTTGACCAATTGATGGTCAAAACTGAAAGTCAAACTGTTGGTCAAACTGTTTGACTTTCAGCTCTAAATGGCTGAAAATAACTACTAAGCCATGAAAGAACACTTACAAGGTGTTCAAAGGATGGAGAGAAGGTTTTAGAACTCATGTAGGTGGCTCCTTAGTAGGAAATCCTCCACTTAGAGTCCCAAAATGAGAATGAGCAATGAAACAAGTGAAAGGACCAAGCTATTTATACTTTTGGATGATGAACAAGATCATTACAAGTGGATATGTGTTCCCCAAGCTATTAATCTTGGCCATACAAGTGTTTAGGGACAGCTAACATACTTGGAGAGGTGTTAATTTGTTCCCCAAAACATTAGAAATTGCCTAAAAGTCCCTGATTTGCAAACAGTTAGCTGAAAATCAAGTTTCTGTCACTAGGCGTTCTATCGCACCCCGCGTAGGAGATAGGGCCGGCCTACACGGCCCGCGACCTCTCTTCAGTTTAGCAAAAGTTTCAAATGTTACAGGTTTGGTCCGTGCATGTGTTTAAGCTGATTTTTGACGTATTTGACCCCCGCTAAGCCGTTTTCAAGGCCCTAAAAGGTCGTCAAAGTATAGGGGACTCAAAATATGCTTGGAAAATTCACGGATGTCGGTTCGTTTGGTCGTACGGTCGCGTTGTTCGGTTAATTACGACGAAACTCGAACGGACGCGAAAACGATCCAAATTAAGCGACGAATGGTATTTTTGCATTCCGATCACTAAAATAAAATATTCTAGTGTCTACAAAAATTTTTGGATGTCCGGATGTAGTCAGAACGTAAGATATGCGCGTAAATGCAAACTTACGCCGTTTTTGACACTTTTAGTCCTTGTATGATCAAATAAGCGTATTTTCGCACACCGAACCATTCAAAGCTTATTTCTATGCGATGTTAAGGTTATGTATGGTATGTTTAGCTTATGATCATGTTCCGGAATATACGTTGCCATACGAAACGGCAGACTTTTGAAGTTTGACGCAAATACTCCCTGTAAGCGAATAATCTTGTTTTTGCCATACCAAACCCTTTAAAACTTATTTCTAAGTTATGTAAAGGTTATTTAAGGTATGTTAAGCTTATGTTGCTATTCCGGAGTGTTTATCGCATTATACTGATTACGTTTACGCATTAGTTTACGTATAACTTTCCAGAAAGCGATATAGAATTTAAAATCAAACAAAAATCAAAACGTGCAAAATGTCAAACATAAATAAACAAATATTGGGATCAAAACATATTGTTTTATTGATATTTGAATTGTTCAGAGTTTGTACAATGATTACACTAGCACAGATGTCACATTCTCCATAGGGGATTACATGATTACAAAAATGAGAGAGCTCCTAACAATAAACTAGAGATGACAATAGGAGCCTCTAACCAATCGGCCCACATGGCCTAGCCCAAACCTAAGTCCTAATCTAGCCCAATAAACATAAACGTGTACAATAAAGATAAGTGTAAAACTATACAATTTCTGGGCCTTACAAATATCAAGCTTTTAGGTTTTTGAGATAGTGATTTTGCTGGTTGTAACACCACAAGGAAGTCCACATCAGGAGGGTGCCAATTTCTAGGCAATTGTTTAGTTTCTTAGCAAAGCAAAAAAAGCAAGAAGCTGTTTCAACATCCACGACAGAGGCTGAATACATTGCTGCTGCAAGATGTAGAGCCCAACTTTTGTAGCTTCAAAATCAACTGCTGAATTTTGGTGTAACTGCTCTAAAGACTCCTCTCATGTTGGGATAATCAAGCGGCTGAAAACATTATAAAAATCCAGTCTCCCATTCCACCACCAAACACATTGACATCAGACATCACTTTGTGAGGGATAGCTATGAAAAATGTTTGATTTCTTTGCATCATGTTCCAACGAAGGAACAGCTGGCAGATGTGTTGACAAAAGCTTTAGACACGTCTACTTTTGAAAGTTTGATCTCTTCGATTGGCATGCTAAACATGGATTAAAAGCAAAAAATTGTTTTCCATGAATAAAAAGCATTAAAATGTTTTCAGAAAATAAAAATTCATCCTTAAAAATATCTTTGATTGAAAATTTTTCAAGAATCCTTAAAAGTCTGTTTGCATAACCATTATTTTTCAAAACTCTGATTGGCTTAAAATTCATCCACTGCTGAAAGGTATCCTCTGTTTTCCATTTACCACTGTTCATGACCTCTGTTGATCAAACAACTGTTGGTCCTAACCTCTGATGTCTATCCACTGATAGACTAAATAGCCACTGTTAATTTCATTGTTCCCAACCTCTGTTTGTCACACCCCCAAATTCCACCTGCGGAGTATCATCCGCTTGTGGGCGTGACTGACCAGGATCCAACCACCAATTATACTAAACATTGGTTAATAGTAAAGTATTTGCTATCCAAAGTAGTTGGCAACGTCTTAGTTTAAGTTTAATAGTAAGTTTAAACAAAACAGCGGAAGCATAAACCAAATAGTTTTAAAAGATAGTTCATGGTTCAAGATAAATAAAACCCAACACACGGGCTTTTGACGATCACTACACATTCCCAAGCAGCAGCTCCTCAGTCACTGGTTACCTGCAAAGCATGCAGTAAGGGGTCAACAATAATGCTGAGTGAGTTCACTAGTTGTCCAGTTTTAATTACCAAAACTTGTTTCACCAGTTAATTTATCCGTTTATACATGCCATGGGGACCTACCCCAAAAGTTAGCGACTAAACTGTTTTTCCAATACCGAACACTAGGTAACCGTTTGCGTTTCCGCAGGATGCCCCGATGTCAATGTTCTATCATCATTGACGGATGCCTGAGTACATTAGTTCACGACCGATCCCAAACCATGGCACGGTGTGAGGTTGGTAAGACCTAAATAGCGCTATCAACTAATAACCCGTTCGCCTGGCCCCGGCGACTAATCGGTATCATGTAGTAGGGACTTGAGTGATAGAGTTGCGTTTAGTGCCGTTTGGTTGCATTCCGTATAAACAGTAATTAACTAAAAGGTTTCCCAATACAAGGGAAGGAAAAGTAAGTTTGTTCCCAGTAACTAGGGAAGGAAAGTGAATGGTATCCCCTTTACAAGGGGATAGGGTTGATTTAGTCTCGTGTCCCAAACCACCGGGACGCATGCTTTTAAGTTGTGAACTCACCTCGGGTTGCTCGGTATGTATTTTTACTTGGTTAAGTATGTCGGTCACCACGTCCTAGCATGGTTACCAGTATAGGTCAGGTTGGGGTACAAGTAATCATGTATAGTAACACGTATAAACACATTTAGCATACAAGCATACAAACAGTTGGGTTATTGGGCCTGCCTAACATCTACACAACAAACAGTAACAGATACACATGCAGTCCAGTCATCAGTTAGCCCAACAAGTTACGGCCCAATAATACTAAGGCAGCCCAGTCGAGACAAGGGTGGTTTCGACTCGTAATGCATGGTTTCGAGTCGCAACCGGGGGATTCCGACTCGCAACCCTGGTTACGGTTCATCATGCCTGGTCTCGAGTCGCAACCAAGGAATGCTGACTCGCAACCCTGGTTTCGGTTCATCATGCCTGGTCTCGAGTGTGCTGCTTGTGAGTCGCAATCTCGAGTCGCAACTAGGAGCTTTCGACGAATCACGTTCTGGTCTTGAGTCGCAACCAAAGGTTCCGACTCGCAACCACGATTTCGTGCACAGAAATGTTTCTAGAACCTGTGCAGATGTACTATCCAATAATATTGCATTTTCATGAGACAAAATGTACTATCCAGTAACATTTCACTAACATGTTTTGTTGTCTAACCCTTGTCTAAAATGGATTAAACACACATATTTTTTTTTGAATATTCAAACCATCTTCAAACTGTTCATCATAGATCATAATACATATTCATCGTCAACACATTTAATTCTTCATGCAATAATCTCACTTAACAAGAATCTATGTATGCTATTTTCTGTCCGAATATATATCATGGTCATAACATTATCAAAATCCTAATCTAACATCATTTACTAACAATGTTAATCATCAAGTTTGCATATTCATCCATATCCTTCATTTAAGAACAAGCAAAGTTATATGTTCAAAACAACAATTAACCGAGGACATTATTAATCAACATACGGTTTCATTTTTGATTCCTAACAACATACACATCATCAAAGACATTACTCATTTACAAAAACAATCAAGAAACATAATAATCATCTAAGATCCACTAACCGGTTAATGAGGTTCAAGGGTGAGAATGAAGCTTCTAAACGGGTGCACGTGAGAGTCGATCCGAGAGCTTGGTTCCGAGTAGAAGGAAGAAGATGATGGTGGATGTTGGTGTTTGTAGGGTTTTGGAGAGGAAGGATGAGAGTGAGTGAGAGGAGTGGGAGTGTTTGCAAAAAGGGTGTGAAGGTTTGCCATTCCATCGGGTTTTATAAGGTTCCAATGGGGCTTAGGGGTTCCGACTTTGGGCTTCTCGGTCACAAGGCCCAAACTGACCCATGGGTTACTGTTCACTCGAGACCGGGTGGTCTCGAGTCGGGCTTGGGATCTCGGGTTGGTTGTGGTTTCGGCTCACTAGCAATATACACCTATATATATATAACGTACATACATACAACACATAATCACAGAAAATCCATAGTTTCCATTTAATAATATATGTACACGCTAAATTACATCAAGAAGGTTTCCCGGGAAAATCCGAAGTGTCACATTATCCCCAAGTTTTAAGAACTTTCGTCCCGAAAGTTAAGGCAGTCACTGTCAAGCTAGTGTAAGTGAAAACGTTTCAACGGGGTGTCACATCGTTTCAACGGGGTGTCACATCATCCCCCCGTTAGTTTGGAATTTCGTCCCGAAATTCAGTTGTAGCTTCAGTGCTGGGGTTTTCGTTTGGGAACAACTGGGGATACTTGTGCTTCATCTGGTCTTCCCGCTCCCAGGTAAACTCTGGGCCACGTCGCGAGTTCCAACGGACTCGTACAAGAGGTATCTGGCTACGTTTGAGGATTTTGATCTCTCGATCCGTGATCTCAATCGGTTCCTCAGTAAAGTGTAGCTGTTCTTCAATAGTTAGTTCCTTGAAGGGAATTACGAGCGTTTCATCTGATAGACACTTCTTCAGATTAGATACGTGAAAAACGTTATGTACCGCACTCAGTTCTTCAGGCAGGTTCAATCTATAAGCAACCTTACCGATTTTCTCGGTAATTTCGAATGGTCCAATATATCGCGGATTAAGCTTGCCCCGTTTACCAAAGCGAACCACACCCTTCCAGGGTGAGACTTTAAGTAGAACCCGGTCACCGACCTGGAATTCTAGTGGTTTCCTACGCTTATCAGCGTAACTCTTCTGACGGTCACGAGCTGCCGCCATGCGTTGTCTGATCTGGGCAATCTTTTCCGTTGTTTCTACCACCATCTCTGGGCCCGTGATTTGACTATCACCGATTTCTGCCCAGCAAAGAGGTGACCGGCATTTACGACCGTACAATGCCTCAAAAGGTGCTGCCTGAATACTAGTGTGGTAGCTGTTGTTGTAGGAGAACTCTACTAGCGGTAGATGCTTCTCCCAATTTTTGCCAAAATCGATCACACATGCTCTAAGCATGTCTTCTAGGGTTTGGATGGTGCGTTCGGACTGTCCATCCGTTTGCGGGTGATAAGCGGTGCTCATGTCCAAACGTGAGCCAAAGGATTTGTGCATAGCTTGCCACAATTCCGAAGTAAAACGAGCGTCTCGGTCGGAAATAATTGAGGTTGGCACCCCGTGCCTTGAAACTACTTCCTTTAAGTAAATCTCCGCCAAGGTAGAAAACTTGTCTGTTTCCTTAATAGCCAGAAAGTGCGCGGACTTGGTCAATCGATCTACTATTACCCAAATGGTGTCATTCCCGCGTTGAGGCCTAGGTAGCCCTATAACAAAATCCATGGAAATTTGCTCCCATTTCCATTTCGGGATTTCTGGTTGTTGGAGTAAGCCTGCTGGCTTCTGGTACTCTGTCTTGACTCTCGCGCAAGTCAAACATTTGCTGACGTATGTTGCCATGTGGGCCTTCATACCAGGCCACCAATATGTTGTCCTCAAATCGTGGTACATTTTATCCGAGCCAGGATGTACTGAGTAGCGGGACTTATGGGCTTCGTCCATCACGAGTTCACGTAAGCCTCCAAAGAGTGGAACCCAAATGCGCCCTGTTACATAGTAAGCGCCATCTTCTTTCTGTTCTAGTTGCTGTTTCGATCCTCGCAGGGACTCAGCCCTGATGTTCTCCGGTTTCAATGCTTCGGCTTGAGCATTGCGGATCTGGGTAGGGAGGTTAGACTGGATGGTAAGTTGCAATGCTCGTACGCGCTTTGGTATAGTGTCCTTTCGGCTGAGGGCGTCCGCCACGACATTGGCCTTGCCCGGATGGTACTTGATGGCGCATTCGTAGTCATTCAAGAGTTCGACCCAGCGGCGTTGTCGCATGTTCAACTCCTTTTGCCTAAAGATATGCTCGAGACTCCTGTGGTCGGTGTAGATAGTGCACTTGGTACCGTACAGGTAATGTCTCCATATCTTAAGGGCAAAAATCACTGCTCCCAATTCCAAATCATGCGTAGTGTAGTTCCTTTCATGCGCCTTAAGTTGTCGAGAGGCGTAGGCAATAACTTTCTCGCGTTGCATTAACACGCAACCGAGCCCATGGATAGACGCATCGCAGTAAACCACAAAGTCGTCAGTGCCTTCAGGCAATGAGAGAATAGGAGCGCTATAGAGGTTATCCTTTAGCCTTTGAAAGGCCGACTCCTGAGCTTCATTCCACTTGTAAACAATGCCTTTCTGAGTAAGAGTCGTGAGGGGTTGTGCAATCTTTGAGAATCCCTTGATGAATCTGCGGTAGTATCCTGCTAATCCCAAGAATTGGCGAACTTCGGTTGGGGTTTTGGGCGTAGGCCAATTCTTTATCGAGTCGATCTTAGCGGGGTCGACGTGAATACCGTCCCTGTTGACCACATGCCCAAGGAAATGGACCTCTCGAAGCCAAAAGTCACACTTCGAGAATTTGGCGTACAATTGCTCGTTGCGCAAGAGTTCGAGGATAAGGCGTAGGTGTCGTTCATGCTCTTCTTGACTTTTCGAGTAGATCAGGATGTCGTCGATAAACACAATCACGAATTTGTCGAGGTAAGGCTTGCACACTCGGTTCATGAGATCCATGAAAACCGCAGGTGCGTTAGTCATTCCAAAAGGCATAACGAGGAACTCGTAATGACCATAACGAGTCCTGAACGCAATCTTAGAGATGTCTTCATTACGAACTCTCAGCTGATGATAGCCTGATCGCAGGTCAATCTTAGAATAGTAGCCCGATCCTTGCAACTGATCGAATAGGTCGTCGATGCGCGGGAGAGGGTAACGATTCTTGATGGTGACCTTGTTCAACTCACGATAGTCGATGCACATTCGGAATGTGCCATCCTTCTTTTTGACAAAGAGTACTGGGGCTCCCCAGGGTGATGAACTAGGACGGATAAATCCTTTATCCAATAGTTCCTGTAGTTGCGTAGAGAGTTCCTTCAGTTCTGCAGGGGCTAGACGGTACGGTGCACGAGCTATGGGTGCTGCTCCGGGAGCTAGCTCGATTTGGAATTCGACCTGACGGTGGGGAGGGAGTCCGGGTAGTTCCTCAGGAAATACCTCGGGGTAGTCACGTACTACAGGGAAATCTTCAATCCTCTTTTCCTTTTCGTGAGTATCGGTGACAAGTGCTAGGATAGCGGTGTGCCCTTTTTGTAAACACTTCTGGGCTTTCAGAAGCGAGATAATGCCCGTGATTTCTCCACCTTTGTTGCCTCGAACGATGAGGGGTTGGCCAGAACGGCGAGGAATACGAACCGCTTTCTCTTGACAGAGGATCTCAGCGCGATGTTTGGATAACCAATCCATACCGATGACGACGTCGAAGCTTCCAAGTTTGACGGGGAAAAGATCGATACTAAACGTGTGACCAGACAATTCTAGTGTGCAGTCGTGGATCACGTGCGTGGCCTCGATGTTCTTACCATTAGCTATCTCGACGATGTGCTTAGAACTTAATAATGCAGGCGGGTGCTTAAGTTTCTTACTAATGCGAAGGGATACATAACTGGCATCGGCACCGGAATCAAATAACACAGAAACATAACGATCGTCAAGTAGGAACTTACCCGCCACGACGTTGGGGTCGTTCCTTGCTTCTCCAGCTCCAATCACGAAAGCTCTTCCCCTTGCACCATTCCCAGCATTGTTGTTTGGCTCATTGTTCCCAGCTCCCTGATTGTTGTTGCGATTCTGATTCAGTTCAGGGCAATCCTTTCGCATGTGCCCCGTTGCCCCGCATTTAAAACATGCTCGGTTGTTACCCTGCTGCTGTTGCTGTTGAGGTTGTTGCTGATTCTGCCTTGCTGGGAACTGACTTCTACAATCCTTGGCTTCATGCCCCATCTTGTTGCATCGCTGACACTGACCTTTGTTACATGCCCCATTGTGGTGCCTGTTACACTTGTTGCACTTAGGGTAGCTTCCCCGGTAGCCACCCTGTTGTTGAGTGCCTTTGTTGTTGTCAGTTTTCCTTTGCTGAGCTGGGGCCTGAGTAGAGTTAGCATCTTTGCCCTGATTTCCATCCCACTTCCGTTTGCCATCACTGGAAGTTCCTTCCGCAGCACTGATCCTTTTGGGCAACCTGCCCTCTTCCACAGCCTGGTTAGTGAGTTTGTGGGCAAGACGGACCACAGGCTGTATGGTAGTGAGGTTGGCCGAGGTCACATGGCTCCTGATTTCTGGGGCTAAGCCTTTGATGTACAATTCGATCCTTCGATACATGGGTCGGGACATGTTTGGGCAAAGAGCAGCATAGTCGTTGGACAGCTTGGTGTAGGTCTCAATCTCTGACCCAACCATCTTGAGTTCATAGTACTCGTCCTCGAGTTTGTGGATGTCATCCCTATGACAGTACTCTTCCTTGATCATATCCTTGAAATCTTCCCATGCAGTAGCGTTAGCAGTCTCCAAACCAAGCATTTGAATTTGCGCCTTCCACCACGAAAGTGCGCTTCCCTCAAGAGTACCAGTAGCAAACTTCACCCAATTAGCAGGGGGACACTCGCAGACAGCAAAGACAGCTTCGACCTTCTCGATCCAGTGCAGAAGACCTATGGCACCCTCAGTGCCACTGAATGGAAGAGGCTTGCATTCCATGAAGGTCTTGAAGGTATAGACACGTGGTTGCACAGGCGCATGCTGACCTGTTGTGGGAGCGATACGAATAGGTTTAGAGGTGAAAAGACGATGTGGCGGTAGGATCTAAACATCCTAAAACAACAAGCTTACCTCCCGGGTGAGCTGCGAAAGCTGCAGCCACCGTGTTGATCAGGTTAGTGAACTGAGCCTGAGTCATGTTAACGTTTCCTCGTCCGCGTCCACTCATTGTCTTCATAACCAGAAAACATAGTATGAGTGTGGTGTCGTAACATACCGAGAATGAGATAGAAGAGAGGTGGCGAATCTATCTAATTAGGCAAACTAGTACGTATAGTAGAGCGGAAAGCATAAGACAAACAAGCAAGTAAATATGGGTCCGAGCTATGAGGTCAGATAAGTCGAGCCTTGCACTTGGAGTGTAGTGTCGTCACGAGTCACGGGTTATAGTCTGGTTTTTCTCAAAAAGATTTTCCCCTTTTTAAAACCAAGTTCACTATAACCAATGGCTCTGATACCAATCTGTCACACCCCCAAATTCCACCTGCGGAGTATCATCCGCTTGAGGGCGTGACTGACCAGGATCCAGCCACCAATTATACTAAACATTGGTTAATAGTAAAGTATTTGCTATCCAAAGTAGTTGGCAACGTCTTAGTTTAAGTTTAATAGTAAGTTTAAACAAAACAGCGGAAGCATAAACCAAATAGTTTTAAAAGATAGTTCATGGTTCAAGATAAATAAAACCCAACACACGGGCTTTTGACGATCACTACACATTCCCAAGCAGCAGCTCCTCAGTCACTGGTTACCTGCAAAGCATGCAGTAAGGGGTCAACAATAATGCTGAGTGAGTTCACTAGTTGTCCAGTTTTAATTACCAAAACTTGTTTCACCAGTTAATTTATCCGTTTATACATGCCATGGGGACCTACCCCAAAAGTTAGCGACTAAACTGTTTTTCCAATACCGAACACTAGGTAACCGTTTGCGTTTCCGCAGGATGCCCCGATGTCAATGTTCTATCATCATTGACGGATGCCTGAGTACATTAGTTCACGACCGATCCCAAACCATGGCACGGTGTGAGGTTGGTAAGACCTAAATAGCGCTATCAACTAATAACCCGTTCGCCTGGCCCCGGCGACTAATCGGTATCATGTAGTAGGGACTTGAGTGATAGAGTTGCGTTTAGTGCCGTTTGGTTGCATTCCGTATAAACAGTAATTAACTAAAAGGTTTCCCAATACAAGGGAAGGAAAAGTAAGTTTGTTCCCAGTAACTAGGGAAGGAAAGTGAATGGTATCCCCTTTACAAGGGGATAGGGTTGATTTAGTCTCGTGTCCCAAACCACCGGGACGCATGCTTTTAAGTTGTGAACTCACCTCGGGTTGCTCGGTATGTATTTTTACTTGGTTAAGTATGTCGGTCACCACGTCCTAGCATGGTTACCAGTATAGGTCAGGTTGGGGTACAAGTAATCATGTATAGTAACACGTATAAACACATTTAGCATACAAGCATACAAACAGTTGGGTTATTGGGCCTGCCTAACATCTACACAACAAACAGTAACAGATACACATGCAGTCCAGTCATCAGTTAGCCCAACAAGTTACGGCCCAATAATACTAAGGCAGCCCAGTCGAGACAAGGGTGGTTTCGACTCGTAATGCATGGTTTCGAGTCGCAACCGGGGGATTCCGACTCGCAACCCTGGTTACGGTTCATCATGCCTGGTCTCGAGTCGCAACCAAGGAATGCTGACTCGCAACCCTGGTTTCGGTTCATCATGCCTGGTCTCGAGTGTGCTGCTTGTGAGTCGCAATCTCGAGTCGCAACTAGGAGCTTTCGACGAATCACGTTCTGGTCTTGAGTCGCAACCAAAGGTTCCGACTCGCAACCACGATTTCGTGCACAGAAATGTTTCTAGAACCTGTGCAGATGTACTATCCAATGATATTGCATTTTCATGAGACAAAATGTACTATCCAGTAACATTTCACTAACATGTTTTGTTGTCTAACCCTTGTCTAAAATGGATTAAACACACATATTTTTTTTTGAATATTCAAACCATCTTCAAACTGTTCATCATAGATCATAATACATATTCATCGTCAACACATTTAATTCTTCATGCAATAATCTCACTTAACAAGAATCTATGTATGCTATTTTCTGTCCGAATATATATCATGGTCATAACATTATCAAAATCCTAATCTAACATCATTTACTAACAATGTTAATCATCAAGTTTGCATATTCATCCATATCCTTCATTTAAGAACAAGCAAAGTTATATGTTCAAAACAACAATTAACCGAGGACATTATTAATCAACATACGGTTTCATTTTTGATTCCTAACAACATACACATCATCAAAGACATTACTCATTTACAAAAACAATCAAGAAACATAATAATCATCTAAGATCCACTAACCGGTTAATGAGGTTCAAGGGTGAGAATGAAGCTTCTAAACGGGTGCACGTGAGAGTCGATCCGAGAGCTTGGTTCCGAGTAGAAGGAAGAAGATGATGGTGGATGTTGGTGTTTGTAGGGTTTTGGAGAGGAAGGACGAGAGTGAGTGAGAGGAGTGGGAGTGTTTGCAAAAAGGGTGTGAAGGTTTGCCATTCCATCGGGTTTTATAAGGTTCCAATGGGGCTTAGGGGTTCCGACTTTGGGCTTCTCGGTCACAAGGCCCAAACTGACCCATGGGTTACTGTTCACTCGAGACCGGGTGGTCTCGAGTCGGGCTTGGGATCTCGGGTTGGTTGTGGTTTCGGCTCACTAGCAATATACACCTATATATATATAACGTACATACATAAAACACATAATCACAGAAAATCCATAGTTTCCATTTAATAATATATGTACACGCTAAATTACATCAAGAAGGTTTCCCGGGAAAATCCGAAGTGTCACACTGTTGTTGCCAAACAGAGGTTTCCAAACAACTGTCATCCATTAGCTCCAACAGAGGCTGCCACGTGAACAAATGTTAGCCATCAGTTCTTTGTAACTGCTGCCACGTCAGAATTCATTTTTTCACCTATATACACCCTGTTTCATCCCCGAACAGAGCTTTACTGTCATCTCGAATTCAAAATTCTCAAAAGTGGTTTCCATTATCTTCTTCTCCAAACCCTACTCACTTTCTTCTTTGATCATGACTCTAATAATAAAAAACTCCCACAACTACCTTCCAAACTTTGAGAAAACAAACAAAAATACTTCCTTTCATTCAATAATTGACGTTCTAACGTAATCAAAATACAAAGCAATTCTTACTTTCCATGCTCCAATCCATACTGAAACACTCCAAGATTTTTGGGCTAATGCTGAAATACAGTCACAAAAGAAACAGCCCTATGCTATCACATCTAAAGTTGGAGAAACACTTGTTCAAATTTCCTCATCCTCAATATCCACAACATTTTCATTGGACGACCAGGCAGGTAAGACATCCTTTGATAAACATTAACTTCACATAGAGTTCATTGAGAGGGTGTATGAAGGTTAATTAAAGGGAGTTGCTATTTTTAAACCAAACTTCCCTGCTGAGATGAAATATTTTTTCCATACTCTCTTCATTTGTCTCTCAGCCAAAACCACTACATTTAATGAGATACCACTAAAAATCCAGTATTTGGGATATGTTTTTTTAATAAAAACTAATTACAATTTATTCCAAGCATTGTTTTCTGATTTGGTGGCAAATGTGAAGAATGTTCAAAAGGGTGCTAATAATGTTTTTCTCATGTACCCAAGACTTTAAAGCTATTACCTACAAAAACAAGTGGTAGAAAAAGATTTTCAAAAAGGTGTAGCTTTTTAAATAAATAGTCTTACTGTAATGGATAAAGAGTCAAAAGTTTCCAAAACACAAACAAAGGAGGTTGAGCCTATTTTAGATGCATCCACATCTGTTGCTCAAACCTCTGTTGAGCCAACTTCTCCTGGTGTTGTGAAACCCACACCAGACAAACTCAAAAGAAACCTTCCATCTCCAAAAATCCCACCAAACCAAAACAAAATAAAAAGGGTCCTTTGGAAGATGAGATCCCAGAGGTTAACCCTGTGACAACACAAATGTCACTTAAAACCAATGTTGCTGCTTCCTCACAACAGATGGTAAGATCTCCACCTAACCAAACTCCTCTTGAATCGTCACAAAAGGATCAAGTTGTAAGCATAGGGACACCACAACAAGAAGCAGACCTTTCACTTGAAAATATGCTTAAAAGCCCCTCTCCCAGGGCAATGTCTCTTTCCACTCCACAACCCTCTCCATCAATTCCACCCATAATAATACCCCTATTTGAGGCAATTGAAATTGAGACACAAATCAGTCCCTCCGAGTCACCCATTAACGAGAGTAAACCCCCACTAATGACTGAGTCTGAACAACTTCAATCTACTATTCCACAAACAGCTGAGGAGGCTACACCCCTTGAGTTTCAAGAAACTCTTGGTGGTAGTTCAAGTGGAGCAGCCACTACAACTGGTGAACCCATTGGTTATCAGTTGGACAGTGGTTACATCTTTAAGACTCCCTTGAAGGCGACAACTGTTGAGGCTATAATTGTATCCTCTACTACAGTTGGAAGTCCCCAGTACCAAGACAAAAGGTACATTTGTTTTTGATGATTTGGAGAATTCCCCTATTATCAAAACAAATACAACTACCTCAGGTAGGGATTCAGATGATCCTATTAAATTAGGTGATGAATTGAGATACAAAGAATTGACGGATAGAATGTCCTCCATGGAGTCTTCAATGACTAAAATGAAAGATATGATGAGGCAGATGATGGAGCTTTCTCAAAGTCAGCCTAACACTCAGTAAATTGCCAATGAGCTGTGGAAATCTGTGCAACCCATCATCCAAGCTCAAAGGAATTTGGCTGGAGTTCCTGTTCCAGCCGTATCTACACTAACAGCAACATTCTCTGGTTGCTTAGGAGCAGATTTCTTTGGAGAATTTGATCCTTTCTCCTCACTATCACCTTTCTTCTCAGGTGATTTCCCTCTCTGTTTGTCACTCATTTGTGCTTCACTATTTTTGTTAGGACAGCAGCGAGCTACATGTCCCTTTATGTGACACCTAGAGCACGATCTCCTTTTCAAAGACTTCTTAGCTGGAGTCTCTGAGGTAGATCCCTTATCAGATGGTGATGATGCCTTGGATGAATCATGTTCAGTTTGCTTGGATTCAGATATTTCTTTGTTTTTATTTTTAGAAAAATCTACATTTGATTCATTTTCAATAACAGTTGTTTCGTTTTTCATATCACTACCTTGAATAAAATTAATCTTTTTAACAAAGATTTGATTTTTACTCTTAGGAGGTGAATTTTTCTTGTTCAAAGGTTCCCTGTTATTGTTCTTCTTAGCATCATCACTCTCAGACCCCTCACTTTGACTTGATGCGAAACTACTTGGTGTAGTTGCCATAAAGTCTGCTAGCTCATCTTCATCTGGCAGGAAAGAATAGTCATGACTAAGAGGAGGTGGGACTTCATTAAAGCATTGAAAGCCCAAACTAGTCTTGTCATTACTCTTCTTTAACCCACCCATCATGTGTTTCATAACAAAAGTAGAATCCCTGAATTGACCTAATTTCTTTTCAAGTTCAACAATTTTGAGTTGTGCATCTGACAACTCTTTGCATTTTTCAGAAATCTCTTTTGTTTTCTCAGCCATCATGTCATGAGCTAAATCTATGACTTGAAGTTTTTCATTTAGTGTCCAGGTTAAAGCTTCAATTTCACTTTCATAACCTCTTATCTTCTTCAAGTATATAGATTCGTTTCTTTTAGCAAAAAACTTTGACTCTTTTATGCTCGACATCTCGCTTACTAGACTTTGATTTTGTGTTGACAATCTCTCAACCTCACCCTGTAGTTCACGACATCTTAAACACACAGAATTAGATTATACCTCTTCCTCATGAACTTCAGAAGTTGGATCAGCAATAACCTGTTCAGTTTTACTTTCTTTCTCTACTTCAGCATCCACTTTTGCTTCAGCATTTTTCACTTCAGATTCAACATCACTCACAGTAGTTTCAGCCTCATCAACTGGCACTATCTCTGCCATGAATGCCTGAGTGGCACTCTCATTTCCCTGATATCTCTTTTGTAATGCATCCCACATATCCTTTGAATTAGCGTACTTGTTAAAGATATGCTTGATGCCATCAGGTAAGGACATCTTGATAGCAGCTAAGGCTCTCTTTTCAGCCTTATACATCTTCTTATCATTCTCTTGCATGTTCACATAGTCTGTTCTACGTGGTCTGCCCTCAAAATCGTGTGTTGGGTTTGTGTACCCATCTACAATACAGATCCACATGCGTGCATCCTGAGATTCAATGAAGGATTTGAAGTTGTCCTTCCATGTAAGATAATTCTCCACCTTCATCATCTTAGGTGCATTCAAATTCGTCATGTTCGACATTTTAAACGCAACAGACTGCTAAAACTGTACAAAATATCTCCGAAAACAGTGGTTACCAAATTACACCGTTAGAATCGTCTCGAAAATACGAATCTAATGATATATAATGTCAAAAACCGAATTCGGGATTTTTTTTTTTTGTTCTAAAAATGCAAGGAATTTAACGGCGCAAACGGTTTTGTTAAACAAGCTACGGATCAATTTCTATTTGCAAAACACTGAAATTTTTTCTTACGCTTGCCAAAAAATCTTCCACCTTTTTAAATTTGCTACTAATTTTGATGCTTAACCTGTTAATTTCGCTAGGTTAAATTCGCTGATTATCAAGACACCGATTAATTTCGCTGGATCACTTAAATTCGCCGGTAATTATGCTGTCAGGTTCGCCGGTCAATTTCGCTATTACGACGACTGGTAAAGTCGCTGAAAACCGTGCTAATTTCGCTGTAGACAATTACACGGTTACCAAAGTTGCCTTTGGATTTTAAATTTGCCAATAACTTTGCTGGACTGTTAATTTCGCTACTACAGTTAATTTAGGAAATTCAATCTTTTCGAATTTCTGATTATTTTCCTGATTCTCTTAACACTTTCCTACAAAATCACAAGGCAAAATATTAGTAATTTTTTGAAAACAATATGATAAACACGAAGAACAGTCTTCGAATTCCAGCCAAATATTCTTCAAAATTCAGCAAAACCTATCCCGAAAACCTGCAAATCAGCAAAATCACACACACAAACTGATCAAACACAAACAAATTCGCTGAAAATTATCAAAACTCAAGAAATTTCGAAACCCTAATTCAGGTTTCAACATTTCGAAAATCTCCCTATTCTTCTGCAGCCAACAATTCTGAACCGAGCCTTCAAGAGCCTAATGCTCTGATACCAATTGTAGGTCCCCTTGATTCGTATGGATCTTTCACAGAATTGTCAATCTAATCAAGAGTGCGGTATCCTCTTGATCAGAATATAGCAAAAAACGTGTAGGAACAGAAATCAGCAATTCACTTTCAAACCAGGTTTTCTATTGATTATCAAACCAAAGTATTACAATCAATCAAAACCCTAATGACCAAAATTTCGTCCAAGCTGTTATGCTCTCACGAAATCTCTCTAAAATACTATTTTTTTGCTGATTAACCTCAACCCTAATGCCTAACCTTGTTTATATAACACAAGGTTTACAAGTTGGATTAGGGTTTCCTACATGGGCAAGGCCCAAATCGTCCCACCTAGACCCAATGTGGGTTTTGTTTAGCCCAAACTCAATTATCTCACTAATACAAAGCTAAACCCGCTAACTGTTTATCGTTTAATTAATTACAAGATATCCAAAGACCAAATCTAAGTTGTTGTCACAGAATATGCACCAACAGCTGGGTAGACGCGATGAAGGATGAGTTGAACCAGTTTGAGAAACTGAAAGTCTGGAAGTTGGTTACTCTACCTGCTGGAAAGAAATCACTCGGAACTAGATGGGTCTATCGCAATAAGAGAGATGATAGAGGAGTGATTGTTCGAAATAAAGCAAGACTGGCCGTCCAAGGGTTTAGACAGATTGAAGGCCTTGACTACGACGAAGTATATGCTCATGTGGCCCGACTGGAGGCAATCAGAATCTTTTTGGCGTATGCATCCTACATGGGATTCAAGGTCTATCAGATGGATGTCAAGATGGCGTTTCTCTACATCAAAGTAAAGGAAGAGATTTATGTGTCACAACCACCGGGCTTTGTGAACAAACAGTGTCCTCGTCACGTTTATAAGCTTGATAAGGCTTTATATGGGTGCATCAGGCTCCTCGTGCATGGTATGCCGCTCTGACGGAGCATCTGCTCGCTCATGGATACACTCGGGGAGTAATTGATCAGAAACTGTTCATTCGAAAGGTGGGAGAGGATCAAATCTTAGTGCAGATCTATGTGGACGACATCATCTTTGGATCCACTAGTGAAGCACTGTGCAAAGAATTCGAGGAGGTCATGAAGAAGCAATTTGAAATGAGTGCGTTGGGAGAGATGAGTTTCTTTCTGGGTCTGTAGATTCGTCAAGATTCCAAAGGAATTCTCATTCATCAGGGAAAATATGTTGATGATATCATCGAAAAGTTCAAACTTCAAGATGCTAAACCTGCAAATACTCCTATAGCAGAAAGACAGTGATGACTGAAGATATGGAATGGGAAGCTGTTGATGCTACACTGTACCGGTCGATGATTGGTTCGTTGATGTATTTGACAGCCAATGGACCAGATATCATGTTTGCTATGTGTCAGCGTGCTCGTTATCAGGCTGCTCCTAAACTTTCTCATTTAAATGCTGTTCAGAGAATCTTTCGATATCTTAAGGGCAGGTCTCGGCTTGGACTTCTGTATCGAAAAGAATCTCCATTTGATCTGTGTGCTTTTTCTGACAGCAGTTTTGGAGGTTCTGGTAGGGACATAAAGTCTACGTTAGCTGGATGCCAGTTTCTGGGGGATCGCCTCATCTCCTGGAAATGCAAGAAGCAGCAAACTGTCTCACTGTCGACTGTAGAAGCGGAATATGTGGCCGCTTCAGCCTGCTGCTCTCAGTATCTGGATTCAACACCAGCTGGTGGACTACGGTTTGAATTTTTCCCAAACTCTCATTTATTGTGACAATGATGCAGCTATCCAAATAGTGAAAATCCGGTATATTTTTCAAAAACCAAGCACATTGCCATAAAAATTCACTTCATTCGTGATTATTTCAACCAGGGTTTAATTAAAATGGATCAAATTCATGCTGACGAAAATGTCGCGGATATGTTTACAAAACTGGTTGATAAAGCACGCTTTCTTGCTCTTCTTGAACTTCTCAAAATGGTCGATTTCAAGGATTGACCGCGGTCACACAAAAATATTTTTCTTCGTTTCTGTAAATTTATCTCTTAAAATTGTTTTTCGTTCCTTTTTTTTTTTCAAAAAGTGTGACTGGGGTATACAGGGTGTTGTGCGACGGCTGAGATACTTTTCAGAAACTTCATCATTCAAAAGTATCTCTTTTGAAAATTCTCAAATTCTCCGATCGCACATCCTTCTTGCTTTATCATCTTCATACTCATCACAAGATATAAACTCACAATCTGATTGCATCTCAGTCATGTCAAAATCAAAAGAAAAATCTAAAGGTTAGTCCTTCTATTTGTTTTATTGAATCTTAATGTCATGACGGTGAGTTATTAGATTTGTGTTGTTTTGTTTGTATGATTGAATGATATGTTGTAAGTAGAGGTTTTCTTTTCTGTTGAAATCGAAAGAATTATAGGGTGTCAAGGTTTTGCATATTAGATTTTGACTGAAAATGGAACAAAAACCTAAGTTTTGGCCGGAAAACTCGATTTGAAACCCTAGACAGTCGCTGGAAAACGCAGGTTTCACCGGAGAAGATGACCGGAGACGGCGAGTGAACTACATGCGCCGTCAGAGTGAATCACACAAGTCGGGGTGGACGATTTTGCCTCTGAACATTTTGAGTAAAAAGTCTGCTTTGCCCCTGTGTTTATCAGACTTGTGCGACTGAAACATTTTTTACTTTTGTAGACCGTCTTGTACGTTTGACTCTCATTGACCAAGTCTTGTGCGTTTGACTTTTGTTGACCAGACATGTGTGATTGGACTTGTGCAATCCTGTTTATTGTTATTTTAATCAAAATCACTTTTAAAGTATTTACAAAATTGCCATCGCACAAGTGATGCCGGATCGCACAACTCATTTTGAATCGCACTAGCCCTTATTTTTGGGCCTGATCCAACGTTTTTGGGCCGATATTGAAACCTTGAATCTGTTAACTTGTTTTATTATATTTTGTGATTCTTTTTAACAGAATACAATTATGTGTTGTGTCTTTTAAAGATTCTAAAAATATTTTGAAGCAGTTGACTTAGTTTGACCAAGTTCACGGTGAAACTCCGAAATTTTATGTCTTAACGTATATGTGTCAGCACTAATTTGTCTCCTTTGGTGCAGATACAGGAAAGAAAACAACAGGTTCTCATGTTCCAACATGGGAGAAGACAATGAACGTTGTTTGCTACTTATCAGATTCTCCAAAGGGCTTTGAGATGTACAAGTCGATGATCGTGGGTCTAAATACTTGCAGATTGGCTCACCCTTCGAGAAAATCCTGTTATTCGTGAAGATTGGATCAAAGATTTCTGGGATAATGCAACGGCAAAGAAAGTAGATATGGTGATCAAGTCAAAGGTACAGGGAACAGACGTTTCAGTCAATGAGCAAGACATTCATGAGGTTTTATTATTTGGTGACGAGGCAGATGATCCAGTGGAGTATCCGAAAGAAAAGGTTATGTAAGGATTGGTGAAAATGAGTTACGAGGGAGCGTGTCCTCCTCCCACAATTAAGAAGCTGCTGCATCCATACTGGAGATTTCTAGCACATATCTATCTAGTATGTATTAGTGGGAACAGGAGTGGTCTTGATAAGCTGACGTTGAAGCAGACATCTGGAGTGGTTTCAGTAGTTGAAGGATGGAAATACAACTACTCAAAGAGTGTGTTCGATGATATTTTGGCTAATGTCAAAACCATAAATGAGAAGTATTGGTACAAGTTTCCCAGATTTGTGCAGTTGATCTTAGAGAAGAAATATCCAAAGTTGCCAATTACAGTAAAAACTTATGACGTCAAGATGATGAATCACTTGGTATTCACTTGGTTAAATCAAAGGTCAAGAGACAATGTTGAGACAAAGTTTCAAAACAAGCGAAAGTTAGAAAAGTTTGGGGCTTTTGCTGATATTCAAGAAGAGGTACCTACTCAGATAAATGCCATTGTAGCTGAAGAGCATGACGTAGAAATAATTGAAGCTCCTGTTGGAGTACAAGAGCCAATTGAGAACGTGGATTTGACTGGTGTTGAAAGTGAAGAGGATGTTGCAGATGATAATATGATGGAAGATGATGAGATAAATGACGATGTCGATGAGATAGAAACAGAGACACTTACTGAAGGCCTCACAGCAGAAACTGAAGATGTTAATGAACCAGTTCATATGAGCCCTCCTCATATTGAACTTGTTACTACAACGGAAGCTATTGATGCTAATCATTCTTGAGAAGATCCTACCGTTGATCTTCCTCCTAGGAAACGAAGCAGAAGAGATCCTTGGAGTGGTGAGGTGAATATTGAAGTTCAGACAACCACAGAGACATCTAAGCCCACTGGCACTTCACAACCAAAAATTAACTACACATCGTCAGAACTCAATCCAAAAATCATTAATTTTATATTAAATGAAAGATTTGCTATGTATATGCCTGCTCCTAAACCAGGTGAGGGTTCAAGCAGTGGTCCATCTAGAGCTGATGTTCTTAGAGCTGCTGAGCTACTGCAAGCTGCTGCTGTTCAAGTTGAAGCAGCAGCTAAGTTAAAACAAGCTGCAATCCCTGAAACTGCTGAGACTGCAAAAAGTTCTGATAGTGAAGACTTGTTTGAGGAAAATGAGACAACAATTCTGATGTGATGAATTTCTACTCTTGAAGAAGACAAGATATTTAAGGATGCTCAGATTGCTAGTCTTATGGAAGAGTTGGTGGTTAAAAATCAGAAAATAAATGAGTTGGAAACAAATCTGGGAGCCCTCAGTGCTGTAGTTATGGATATGAAGCAAAAGCTTGAAGGAAAATTTCCTAAAGAGTTTGTTGATCCACCAAAGGAATCCACTGCTCAAGAGAGAGAGAGCAGCAGAGGAAAGAGCACGAAGATGCTATGAATAGATATTATGAAAATCCTCCTCGTACGGCAAATCAAAAACCAAGAAAGAAAATGGTTGTTATGAGGAATGTAGGGGCTGGAAGGAATTTGCAGTTTGGTGATAAACCTGACAGGTATGTAATTACCACAGAGAAAAGCAAAAAGGGGAACAGATCGGGTATCAAAAGCTGGGCATACAATGATGAAAAGGAGATGTTCATTGTGCTGAGGAAAAATGGTGGAGTGGAGTATTATGCTAATTCTGAAGCATTCAACTCCTGGACTCCAATTTGAGGGAATTAGGTAATGCAGGATTTCATGATCAAGTTAAGAATCCAAATTGCAAGATTGGAGTTAATTTCTTCAACAAGTTGCAGCAACAAGCAAGAGTCAATTTTAGAGACATGAAACTGGCTCAATCTACTATTGAAGAGGATGAAGAAGTGTTGGATCCTGCTACAGGGAAGCCGTATAAGATTGTCAAGTGGCCTGCAACAAAAAAGATAAACACAGTGCCATTGTTAAAGGAGCTTCCTGATAACACTCTAAAGAACTTCTAGTTTTGGATGTATGATCCTGTTTCAGGTCAAGCCGTTGTTATATGTGACGATGCTGAATACAGATTCATTGATACTTGATGTGTTTTGGTGAAAATGACATCAATCTCTTAGCAAGGTCACAGATTCAGAGTGATCCTCAATATGAAGTGTGTGTCAAGAGCTGGACAGGAGCTGTGGCCCAGATTATGAATTTTAAATTATGGTCAGCGCAGCGTACTAGAGTGGAAACACAACTATTTTGTCTGTATGTTGGAAGAAATATACAGATCTTACTTGAATTACAAAGGAAAAAGAAGGAACATGCTAAGAAGCAGCAGAGGAAGCAGAAGTGAAGTCAAAGACGCCAAGCCAACACAAACCTAGGGGGATATTGTAAGGGTATAATCTAGTGTAGGTTTGCGTCTGTCTTGGGTTATTCTGTAGGGGTTGAGTTTGAAATAGTTAGTGGGTTTGTTTGGTTGTTTTGTGGTCTATGGGGAATGGGCTTGGCCAGTGTAAAAGGATCTCCTATGCTTGTATAAATAGCGGATTCCTTAGTCATTTATGGTTGTTGATTCACTTGCAAACTTTTGTAATCTTGTGCGTCCAAGAATACCAGACGAGTCCAGAATTCGTGTGTTCTTGGGTTTAAATCAATACTATTTGCTTTTCAATCTTCTACATCTTATTTGTAATTCCGCTACTTTTTTGGTGTTTGATATCCGATTGTACTGTTTTGGGACTTATAAAATCAACCACCACCCACACCACAAAGATTTCCTACACATCCACCTTCACCACCAAAACGTCCACCATCACCAAAACTCAAATTCACACGCAAAAGGAAAACTTTTGTAGTGCAAAAAGATGATGAGGAGATTAAATCACCAATCCCCTTATCATCTGCACGCATTCAACTTACACCACTCTCATCATTTCCATTCAAAAAATCTACTGCACCTCTTCCACCTGCTTCACAACCATCAACCATTCCCTTAGGTACTCAGTATCCTCTGGAAATTCACACTGGCAGAAGTGAAATTGAATCATTTTTCACCACAGAGGATGCATCACAAAGATACTTCCCATCTCTCTTGGTTATAGAAAGCCCAAGAACTTAGATCAATATCTAAAGTTAAAGGCATAACAAGCTGACTACATTGCCAAAGAGAAGAGTAAAGCGATGGAAGACAGGAAGTTTCAGGGTATCTTGTCACATGAAATTAGCAAAGTAAGCAAACTTGAAGAATTTGCTAAGGACCTGAGCAAATCCATGTCAGAGAAGCGAATCACTGCTGAGCTTGACAAGGAACTAAGGGAGGATTACATTGAACGTGTCATGGCTCATAAACCATACAAGGCAACCAAAGCTCATTTTAAAGACTGGTCATCAGATGCTCTCAGGGAAGAGATTGAAACAATCACCAAAATTCTCAATGGTCCTTTAGTAAAGCCAACTCCACCGGATTGGAAGAAAGGCAAACAGGTTAATCCAGATAAGGCATTGAAGCTTAAAAGAATGAGAGCAGAGCTTGTGGCTGCAAGTTATAGTACTACTAGATCCATTGCCAAATGGTCTGAAGCCAAGATAGTTTAGACCTACAAAAGGCTAGAACAACTTAGAGCCAAAGATCCTTCAGTTCCTCAAAAGCCAGCATGTCCTCTAACAGTTGACATCCCTTAACAGACCCAAACATCCAAAAAGTTGCCCTCAGCATCTACTTTATCCATAGCTGCCTTGAAACAAGTAAAAAGGCAAAAATAGACTGATGAGGCTAATGAGCAGATGTTTGAAAGCATCAGAAAAAAGAGAATTAAATGCCAGCATGATTTTCACACAGATCCTGCTGCTGCTGACAAACTTGCTGCTAAACTAAGAGAAACACTTGCAAAGATTGTCAGCAAGCCACATTCACTCAACTCATCTTCAATAAGTCTTGTCCCAAGAAAACCAACTGATCCAAAAATACTAAAGTGGAAGTCATCCTCAGACACCCACGTATTAACTCTGCTTTGAGAAGCTAAATATGGAGAATGCATATAGTCTAGATGCATGTGATCTCCAAGATCTTTTGAACCTCGACCTTGAAAGGGATATTGATGACATGATCTCCATGGACTTTGAACTACAATTCAAACGGCAAATCCAAGAGATGTTGATGAGGAATAAAGATCTGCAATAAAGATAGGTTTTGGCATAATCTGTTCTAGGGGGAGATTATTGGATCATGTGGACCACGCCAAAAGAACAAATGATAGAAAGCCAAAATAATCTGCAATCATCTGATCAACAATAAAGGCATCAACATCTCCTACAACCAAAGGTGCTGGAACTAAAGTCTGCTAGAGAGAAAGTCTATTGAAGACAAAGTCTGCTGGTTCCCAAAGGTCTGCCAAAGTAAACCACTGATGAAGACAAAGTCTGCTAGCAAAGGTCTGATCACCCTCTATTGTAGAAGACAAAGTCTGATGAAGAAAGGTCTGTTGAGGATCAACAAAGGATAAGACTCAACAGATGATGAATCAACAGATGATGTATATTAGTGCTTTCAATGTAACAATGTTTTAGTATTAGCAGATGTTAGAGGTTATTAGAAGTTGTTAGATGTCATTGTCTAGGTGACATCAGGTTAGATTCCTCGGAGGTTTGTATTGTACTATAAATATAACAATACATGTAATGTTCTATTATCACTTCTCCCTGACATTTTGTACGAGCAAATCAGAGTGATCTTAGGCTGAGGGGGAGTTTGTAATTCATGCATGCATGAAGTATTGTATTTTACAATCTTTCTATTAAAGTATCATGATGAAAATAAATATTCCATTGTTTGTGATTTAAAGTTTATTCTTTCGCTGCATTATTTCCACTTTTGTTATCCTCTTTCATTGTTCCTATTAAATATTCACAAAAAATTCAAACTTGGATCCCAACAAGGAGAAAAGGTTATCTATTTCAACTTCTTTCCTACGTATTTCTATTCAGAATTTTCAAATACAACTTCATGACATTCAGTTTAACAATATCCAAGTTATATTAACGCTATGTTTTTAATTTAGATGTGCAGTTGTTACAGGGGGAACAAAGGGATTGGGTTTGACATATGTCACCATCTTGCACTAAACAATATCCAAGTTATACTAACAGCTAGAAATGAGAGTCGTGGCATTGAAACTGTAAACAAACTTAATGATTGTGGCCTTCCCATTCCAAATGTCATTTTTCATCAGCTTGACATTCAAGATCGAAATAGCATGCCATATTTGGTCCAATTTATTAAAACCCATTTTAAAAAACTGGATATCTTGGTAAGCAAAAGATTCACAACACACATATACTTTGTTATAAACTAGCAATAATATATGATATTTGAGTTGGACCGAAAAGAACCAAAAAGTAAACCAAGATTAAACCACTTCATTAGGTTCAGTAATTAAACCTAATTAAAGAATTGTAAACTTGTATAGGTCAACAATGCAACAATAAGTGGAAATCGTTTTGTTGCTGAGAAAATAGTATACAACGCAGAAGGAGAAGTAAGTATATTTGTGGACAATATACAGAGCGGTACTTAAGTACTACTTACATTCATTTCAGTTATCTTTCAAATCAGGTTTTCTAATATAGTTTTTTACAATGATACTATACATAGTCTATATAATTAAATAGCTTTATCATGAATTAGGCGCTACTAGAGTGACTGGTCGATGGGAATGGAGATTTCTTACCTGGCGTTAGTGAGCAAACATGTGAAATGGTAGAAGAATGTTTAAAGACAAACTATTATGGAACAAAAAGAGTTACAAAAACACTCGTTCCACTTCTCCAACTCTCTAAATCATCGAGAATTGTGAATATTACCTCTAACTTTGGACGACTATCCGTAAGTAAAGTTAATATGCACAAATTATGACTCGACCATAAAAGGTTATTACCTTATATTTATTGGTTTACAACATATTGCAAATGAGAAGTCCAGAGAAGAGTTGGATGATATTGACAACCTAACTGAGGAAAGGATCGATGAGATTATTCAACTATTTTTGAGGGACTCTAAGGCTGATAAGTTTCGAGAGAATGGGTGGCCTCTCGCACCATCTTCTGCTTACATAGTTTCAAAAGCTGTTATGAATGCTTACAAAAAAACTAATGGCAAAAAAGTTTCAAAACATGATTCTTGTGAATTGCGTCCATCCCGGGCATGTTAAAACCGATATGTCACTCAACAGTGGAGTCCATGTGTCAAAAAGTGCATAGGGTCCGGTGATGGCTGCTTTATTGCCTGATGACAGACCTGCTTGTGTTTACTTTGACCAAACACAAATAGCTTCATTCAAATAATCTAAAGAGCATATACGCATTCTATTCTATATTGTTTTCTCATATTATTACTCAAAGCATGCATGTGAAGTTCACTTTTTAGTTTTCTTTCGCGAAATAAGAGCATGCATATATACATATGTTGTATGGTTTTTAATTTGTGGTTGGCAAGGTGATACGTGCATATAAACACAAATTCCAAAACATAAGTGATACGTACACATAATCTCGCTCACCACGCCAACCACAAATTAAAAACCATTCAACATATGTATATATGCATGCTCTTATTTCGTGAAAGAAAACTAAAAAGTGAACTTCACATGCATGCTTTTAATAATAATATGACAAAACAACATAGAATAGAATGTGTGTATGCTTTTTAGATTATTTAAATGAAGCTATTTGTGTTTGGTCAAAGTAGACACTAGAAGGTCCGTCATCAAGCAATAAAGCAGCCATCACCGGACCCTTTGCACCTTCTGACACATGGACTCCACTGTTGAGTGGCATATCGGTTTTAACATGCTCGGGATGGACGCAATTCACAAGAATCCTGTTTTGAAACTTTTCTTTGCAATTAGTCTTGTGTAAGCATTCATAACAACTTTTGAAACTATGTAAGCAGAAGATGGTGCGAGAGGCCACCCATTCTCTCGAAACTTATTAGTCTTAGATTCCCTCAAAAATAGTTGAATAATCTCATCGATCCTTTCTTCAGTTAGGTTGTCAATATCATCCAACTCTTCTTTGGATTTCTCATTTGGAATGTGCTGTAAACCAATAAATATAAGGTAATAACCTTTTATGGTCGAGTCATAATTTGTGCATATTAACTTTACTTACGAATAGGAGTCCAAAGTTAGAGGTAATATTCACAATTCTCGATGATTTAGAGAGTTGGAGAAGTGGAACGAGTGCTTCTGTAACTCTTTTTGTTCCATAATAGTTTGTCTTTAAACATTCTTCTACCATTTCACATGTTTGCTCACTAACGCCAGGTAAGAACTCTCCATTCTCATCGACCAGTCGCTCTAGTAGCGCCTAATTCATGATAAAGCTATTTAATAATATAGACAATGTATAATATCATTGTAACAAACTATAATTAGAAAACCTGATATGAAAGACAACTGAAATGAATGTAAGTAGTACGTTAATACCGCTCTATATATTGTCCACAAATATACTTACTTCTCCTTCTGCATTGTATCTATTTTTTCAGCAACAAAACAATTTCCACTTATTGCTGCATTGTTGACCTATACTAGTTTACAATTCTTTGATTAGGTTTAATTACTGAACCAAAAGAAGTGGTTTAATCTTTGTTTACTTTTGGTTATTTCTGCTCCAACTCAAATATCATATATTATTGCTAGTTTATAACAAAGTATACGCGTGTTGTGAATCTTTTGCTTACCAAGATATCCAGTTTTGTAAAACAGGTTTTAATAAATTGGACCAAATATGGCATGCTAGTTGAATCTTGAATGTCAAGCTGATGAAAAATAACATTGGGAATGGGAAGGCCACAATCATTAAGTTTGTTTACAGCTTCAATGCCACGACTCTCATTTCCAGCTGTTAGTATAACTTGGATATTGTTTAGTGCAAGTTGGCGAAATATTTCAAACCCAATCCCTTTGTTTCCCCCTGTAACAACTGCACATCTAAAGTTAAAAACATGGTGTTAATATAACTTGGATATTGTTAAACTGAATGTCATGAAATTGTATTTGAAATTGAATAAAAATACGTAGGAAAGAAGTTGAAATAGATAACCTTTTCTCCTCCATTGTTTGGTGTAAAATTATAAAGTGGGAGGAGAGTAAAGCAACCTGATCTTGTATAGGAAAATATTAGAAGACACGAATGATTTTATAGTGAAGTATTAAAACATTTGAATGCATGCCAAAACTTCTAGATGTTTTAACATTGTATTAATTAAAATCATATTCACTTTGGGTAAACATTCGAACAATAATTAAAATCATATTCACTTTGGGTAAATATTCGAACAAGTGAATGCATGCCACTTTTAGACTTTTTAGCATTGTATTAAATAAGATCATAAACACTTTGGGGGCTATTAAATAAGATCATAAACACTTTGGAGGCGGAGTATTAACATCTATTGAATACACTAGCTTTTAGGACTCTTGTATGCCTTTTAACCTTGTATTAAATAAAATCATAAACCAATGGGGTGGTGGTCCATTGGCAAAGGCAATGCCTTTAAAACACCTAGGTTGGGAATGGGAAGGTCTTGGGTTCAAGTCCCACAGACGATGGGGGAATAAAGAAATTAGCCATTCAAAAAAAATAAGATCATAAACAATTTCGAGGCAAGTATTAAAATCTTTTGAATATGCTAGCTTTTAGGACCCATGTGTTGCATTGAAACCATTAAACTGAAAAAAAAGTAGATGTAAAAACACTGAATCATGCAAGTGTATTGTGGTGTGTTATCTCGTCAAATTCACACCCGTATGTAAAACATTATGGCCAATAGTAAAATACCAAACATAATAATAATAATAATAATAATAATAATAATAATAATAATAATAATATTAATAAAAATAATAATAATAATAATAGTCAAAAAAAACTTATAAAGGATGGTGTTTATTAAAATTTAAAATAAACCATAGAGCTTATATTAAATTTTTACAAACACTCTAAGGAAAGAAAGTAAAACTTACTATTATTAAAGGGAAGAAAATTAAAGTTATTAATAGTATAAGGGAAAAAAAAAGAAAATAAGCACATGGTACAAATGAAATAAGCACAAACCAATTCAATAGTAACTTTGTGACTTTTTTTTCATATTTACTGTTTTAAACCAAATAGCTATGTTTGACATAACTTTTTTTGCTATGTTTTTTATTCTTTTGACATGCTTTAGTACTTTAAATCAAAATCTCTTCAACAACCTTTGTTTGAATTATGTATTAGATAACAAAATTTATTTGACCAGAAAACTACCAACTTTATATATATTTACATATTAGAAATACCAAATAATTGTGTTCTAAAGAAAATTTTATATAGTTATTAAATAATAGTTCTCTAGTTTATTGATAATAGGCTAATAATTGTGGCCAACCACACTACTTTTAATTTTTTTTTGCATCTTTTTTAGAATAGTAAGTTTTGTTCATTTATCTTTATACCAAATTTCAACCAGTTTCTTTTGTCTGTAAAATTAATTAGTGTTGTACTTAATGTTTTCAAATGCTATACATTACGTTCTTTAGCCTTAACTCAGTTAAAATTTTCTGCTAAATCTTATCATATGTAAAAGATGAGGGCCTTTTGTCAATCCACATTTCTAGGGATTATTATGTAAATAATTTATATTTAAGGACTATTGTGTACAACAATGGAAAATATATTTATAAATAAAATAAATATGTATATTCTCTTTCCTCTCTCTAACCTACAGAGCACCACCACCACTTGACCACCACTATTTGGTTACCGCCACCACCCTAATCTCAATCAAATCAACCAAAATTAAATAAGTTTTCACCAACCCAATACTTAAAATAAAACAAATTTCATATCAAGCAACAAATTCAACAAAAATCCCTACTAGATCCAAAAAAACCCAATCGAAAAAAAACCCAAAATGGTCCGAAAAAAATGTTGTTCAGAATATGAACCATAGTTGCCGATCAGACGCCACCTTGCCACCAGCAAGTCACCGATGACGTTAAATACAAAGTCTGGTACTATTTCAAACAGATTTGGCCGGTGTAGGTATAAAAAAGTTATTATCTGGTGTATTGTCACACCCCGGCCGCGTAATACAACAAATCGCGGCGGAAACGTCGAGGAGTGGAGTAACAGAATCATTGTTTCACAACACATGGTATTTAAAGTTTGCTTTTATTAGAATAATTGTTTACAGTGTCTTGAAATTTAACTGAATACATAAAGTAAATTAAATTGTCTTGCTTCATTTTAAGTCACTAAAGCCCAAGTCCGCCTAAGTGTAGCACGATCATCATCATACATTAATCCTTAAACAAATGTGAAAATAGGTACGTCAGCATAAAGATGTCTGTGAGATACATAGGTTTTGTTGATGAAGGACTCATGACTTGAAAGTTAAAAGAAATGTTTAACAAAAAGTCGTCATGAATCTTGTAAATTGTTTTCTTTTATAAAATCATGTGAAATTCGATACGAAAACAGATAATATATAAGAATGATGCATGGTTAAATAAATAACCAAGTAAAAACGAGTCGTATAAAATATGTTATTCGTAAAACAGTGTCTTGTAAACAATATGTCTTGTCTTTGTATAAAATGTATCATGTCTTTGTTCTTGTCAAAGTGGTTTAGATAACACTGCGATATGTAATATCATAAAAGCACTTATATATAGGATGTACAAGAGGCGTATCCACCAGGCTTTTATCATATTACACATGCCTTGTTATTTAAATCACTTACCAAATAAACCACCAAAAATGTCTTGTCAAACCAATGTCAGATAACAACTAATATCATGTATGGTGAATAAAAAAGTATTTACTCAACCCCATAGGTAAAATGTCGATGTATAACTAAATGTCATGTATGGTGAATAAAAAGTATTTACTCAACCCCATAGGTAAAATGTCGATGTCTAACTAAATGTCATGTATGGTGAATAAAAAGTATTTACTCAACCCCATAGGTAAAATGTCGATGTATAACTAAATGTCATGTATGTTGAATAAAAAGTATTTACTCAACCCTATAGGTAAAATGTCGATGTATAACTAAATGTCATGTATGGTGAATAAAAAGTATTTACTCAACCCCATAGGTAAAATGTTGATGTATAACTAAATGTCATGTATGGTGAATAAAAATTATTTACTCAACCCCATAGGTAAAATGTCGATGTAGAATCAAATGTCATGTGAAAACCATGCACTAAGTATGCTAAGTAAACATACGAAGTAAAGCATAATGGAAATCATGTACTATATGCGTACTAATGAACATAGTAAGTATATGTCATTAAAGCACGAAAAGTACGAAAGTAACAAGTAGGCACATGTGTATCACCCCAAAATATTTGAAAGTGGTAAAAGAGGGGACTATGTACTCACTTGATATTGCTTAATAGTCTTGAAATAACATCCAAGTAACGCTCGAAGGATCACAGAATCAAACGGCACCTAATATAGGTAACTATGTCAATAAACCGGACCTAAATAGGAAGATCGGATAAAATGAGGTCTCCTAAACCAAATGAGTATTGGAACTCATATAATATGGTTTAACAAATCCTATATTCTAAATCGGAACCTATCCTAAGTGCTTACGACCCATTATGACCCGTCAAGGTAGCCTACGCTACTTTAACGCGTCATTCGCACGAATGCGCGTTCGAGACGCCTAACTAGTCCTATGACAAGTATTATATACCCTAACATGTTTAAATATGTTGCATAATCAGTTTAAGTGACAAAAATTAAGTTACATATGCTTAAATTCAAATTATGCATGAAAAGGGCATTTTGGTCATTTTCCTAAGGCATATAAACTACCTATCATACAACTAATTAAACTAAGTGACCATAAGGTATAACCTCGGAAGTTTATTCCCTATACAACTATGGTCACAAAATATGTTTGGTCGGATCCTAATGATCGACCAAACGGGTCGGGTTCGAAAGTGTAAGCGGTTGTCAAGACCGCTTGACTTACGACCCTATACAAGTACTAGACTAAAAGTGACGAAACATGTTTAACTCAGTTAGAAAACAGGTTTGATATCAAAACGAAGTGTTTTGATACCCGAAATTAGTTTCGTCGCAAAATACGCATAATCGGCATTTTGGCCGAAACTTTGACTCGTCACTTCGACTAATAGACGTGGTAATTAGTAGGTATAGTCACAAGGGACTATAACCATCGTGATTACGCTCACGTTGCAAAGTTCAACGAACTTTGTCTTGACCAATTCATGGTCAAAGCAGAAAGTCAAACACTGTTTGACTTTCATGCTTGAAAAGCATAAACAAGCATGAAAGAAGCTTACAAAGGGTCCAAGCTAGGAAGCATTGAACTAAAGATACTCAGGTATGAAGCTTTCAACAAGTGAGAGCTTCAACTTAGAGCAGATTAGATCAAATGAGCAAGCAACAAGAATGAAAACCCAAGACTAATTATAGGAAATCTTGGATTAATAGGATGATTACATGTGTTTTTGAGCAAATCAAAGCTTGATCTTGGCCATACACATGTTACCCATAGTTTTAAATACAGGTGGAGCACAAAAACAAGCTCAAGGTATGTTAAAACCATGGTAAAAATGAATGGAAACAGGCTGCTGAACCAGATTCAATATTTCTGCTAACATGGTTATTCTTTAACATACTTAACAAAGTTAACAAACTTAACAGGATTAACATACATAACAGGAATAATAAGCTAACAATGTTAGTTAACTAACAGAGTTAACAAACTAATAGAGTTAGATACTTAACAGAGTTGCATACATAATTTAACAGAGTTAATAAAATTAACAGAGTTACTAGACTTAACACAGTTAATAGACTAACTGGGTTTACATTATTAACATGCATAACAGAGTTAATATACCTAACAGACTTAACATACTAACCGAGTTAACATACTAACAGAGTTATCACACTAACAGAGTTATCACACTAACAGAGTTATCACACTAACAGAGTTATTACACTAACAAAGTTATCACACTAACAGAGTTATCACACTAACAGAGTTATCACACTAACAGAGTTAACATACTGAACTACGGTTACTTATAAATTTCACGAGGAACCTTAAGCTTCCCCTATGAGGAACCTTAACCTTCCCCATGAGGAACCTTAACCTTCCCCCACAAGGAACCTTAACCTTCCCCATGAGGAACCTTAACCTTCCCTTAACAGTTACGAACACAGAACCCTAAAACATTCTAACAGTAAGCGACGGCTACAATAACCATTTTCTCAATCACAACAATTCATACAATCACTTTTAATCATCATGTGGGTCACGATCATGAGTTGAATCATCACATAAGTTTTATCGGCAAAACTCTAAATCATACTAAGCATCTTAACGAATCAATCATGGTCCTCTTTTGATTAGATCACTAAGTCTGTTAACATCATAATCATTATACTATCCATCAAATACGACCCTAGTTAGTGGATTAACATTCAACGATTTAAAACAACATCAAAATATGTTACTAACATAACTCCAGATCATGATCAGTCAACTTTGCAGTACACCAAGAGCAATTGATAAGAACTAAAACAAGTATGACCATACTAACCAAAGAAGTCGAGGAGGGTATGCTAGCATGATGGAGATGCTACCTCAAGGAAGGGAGCTTGCCAAAGAAGCTGCCGTCGCACAAATAGGTGGGGAAGTAGGGTTTGGTTTGCTATACAATAGTTATAAAGCCAAAGGATCACACAAGTGGGCCTCCGAATTGGGCCAAAGCCCATTCTCGACGAAATTAATGAAGGCGATGAAAACACGGTGTTTCCGTCGAGTGGGTGTTCGTCGGGTGGGGTGGGTGTTTTCGTCGAGTGCATGAATGTAAAGTTAGCTTTACAGTTTATATACTAACATCCTAAAACCAACATCTTAAAGCATAGGCACGCACAACTACAAACATCTCCAATATATAATATAAACACATATAATTACAAAGCATCTAAGTCACACAAGCATCAGTGCAAAACAGGTTACGTGTTTGGAAACTCGAGTTGTCACAAATTGCTTCTCAAATCTTTCAAAGTGAGAGAGAGAGAGAGAGAGAGAGAGTCATCAGCATCCCTTTTGAGTGGAAGATCTTGCAGATCCTCAATTTTTAGGCTTATGACACTATTCATTGAAGTCTTTTTCACTTCTCCTTTCTCCCTAACTATTGTGTAGGATCGTTGTAACGACCAAATGAGTCGATCAGAAGAGTTCTAGATCAATACGAAAGGCGGAAACAGACGTATCGATGTTGTAGCAGCTTGATTTACACTTAGAATCACTTTAACTATCTCTTGTATTGATTTCACAACGTTTTACAGGCTGGAGATACTTCGGCAGAGCTTCGCTACCGGAATCCAAAGTTACAAATGAAAGACCCAAGACCCCTATATATAGTGAGGCAAGTTCGCATGAAACAGCTTCCCCAGTTCGCACGAACTGGACTATCCACTTCATGTGAACCTGCTGAATCAGCTCTGTTCCCCATTTATCTCGTTCTACGTGTCCTGATCTATCAAACCTATTACAAGACTCGATACAAGACGAAGTCGACAGACATATGCACCAACAAACTCCCCCTTGGATGTTGACGAGTCTTCGGTACGAGTCTTCAGTATGTCAAGTCTTCAGTCTTGATCAGTCTTCTCTCTCTCTCCAAAATGTCTTTCTCTGTAAGCATACTCAATCTCTCTCTTCTCTCTTCTAGAATCTCAACCTGACTCTATTATCTCTCTTGATCAGATCTCTTGATTCCTTAA
The DNA here is from genome assembly GCF_002127325.2 of Helianthus annuus. NCBI lineage: Eukaryota > Viridiplantae > Streptophyta > Magnoliopsida > Asterales > Asteraceae > Helianthus > Helianthus annuus. The sequence goes on along the minus strand of NC_035448.2, from coordinate 196,926,969 downwards.
ACTCTTCAGCATCAGCAGCTGGCGTGGACAGCAGGATTCGAACCAGGCTCTAATGCCTTCAGACTCCCCTTTGCTAGTAGACTCCCCCTTAAGTTGTTCTGGGATCGCAATCTGACATAGCTCTCGTTCTAGGATTGTAATCTGGCTCAAACTCTGCTCAGGCTTAGACGCAGGGATCTTGCTTTGCAGCTTTCATAGGTTCAGAACCGTTGCCTGACTCTCAGAATCCTGGCTCTAATCTGCATATCCTCAGGAGTCGAAACCTGGCTTTTGCAAAGCTGCTTACCTGCACAAACTCTACCTAAACATAAGATTTTTGTAACAATTTTAATCTCTGCTTACCACTTTGTAAAATCAAACTCAAAACATCACTTGTTAGATTATGACATTTCTCAAATTATCTCAAACTTTATCTTTCATCTCAAACAAATTCTCCCAATCCACTGTTGTTCATCATGTTTAGCACTCGGAATTTTGAAAATCAGCTTTTCAACATCAGTTGTAGAAAATAAGATGAAATAAAATCTTTTTGAGTTTTTCAAAAATTTTATGCTAAAACATATTCTTTTTGGATTTTGTTTTTAAAGAAAAGCAGTAAAGAAATATTTACAGACAATATTTTTGTGAGTTTGTGTAAGAGGATCATATCAGTTTTTGACAAATCACTAGCACCGTTGAGCTTTAAACACTTTAAGTTCTAAACGATTCACTTAGATTGTCAGTATACTGATCCACTTAAATTTTCACACAAAGTTCAACTGTTTCGAGATACGAGATTAGTGTTTTAAGCACTTAAACTTATTCGCATGTACCACCTCAGAATATACTCCCGTATCCAGACTCCTATATTCAGTCTTACAGGTGAATGTACACTAATGATATCTGTAAACGGGTAATGCGAGACCATGAGAGCTCAGGTTAGAACTTCCGTTCAGACAAAGAGATGATGGCTCGTCTTTAGGTGTGTCCCGTTTGGGGATCTTTTCTTCAACAACACATGATTAGCATTTTTCAATGTTTCATCATTTTTTATGCTGAGGGTGGGCTTTATGACTAAAGTTGTGCAGAGTATTATACGAGGACTAGGCTATTGCTTCCACAAAATCAGAAGTCCTTATATAATACCCCAGATATCATCACGCACAAAGACCTAGTATGTCAGAAATAGGCAATCTTTCAAACAAGATTTCGGGGGTTACCCATATATCCAAGAGATGTTCCCCACGAGATAAGTAAGTATTTGATATTTAGGTTTATATCTCGAAAACAATCTACTGAATGAGTAAAAACCTACTGGCATATCATTGAGACCGTTTATCACATTTGATTTTTCATTTCTTTAGCGTGTTATGATAGTCCACTGATGTACTATCATTTCCTCTTTTTCACAACAAAACTCATTTTGAATTTTTCAATGTTTTTGGCTTTTTAGATTTTATCATGTTTTTGGATTTTTCAAAATTTCTAAATTTTTTACTCCCCATAAAATCAAAAATATGTTTCAATTTTTGATTTTCTGGGAAAATTTGAAAATAAACTGTACAAATAAAGTGACAAACTAATGAGAATTGCTTCAATTCGCCATCCACTTGGCATAAACAATCAGAACTCACCCTGACAACAAACTATTTTCCCATTATGATTTCAAAACACTTAAGTTTGTTTTAATCAAAATGGTATTTCCGGAAAATTAGTTTTGTTGAATTCACAAACCACTTGTAGGATAGGGGATTTATTCATTACTTTGTTCTTTCAACCACTTGTATGAAAGTTAAATCAAGTTCAACTTAATGACCTTGATTAACCACTTTTAGGTTCTTATCAACAATACCACTTGTAAGTTGAAATATGATAATTTTGAAATTCTCAAGAAAGATACCACTTGTAAGTTTTTCAAACAAACATATTCAAGAATGATGCCGATTCCTGCTCCACGATTACCAACTTGGGAGCTCCAGCAAATCAGGATTTTTAGTCAAATAGATTCACCCAAGCCTGACGGTCCTTGGGTGATTCCGAATCATCATCGGATTCCGAGTCATCAACACTCGGTTTCTTTCCTTTCTTTTTCTTCTCATAAAGTTCCTTTACCCCTTTGACCTTCCCGTCAATAATTTTTCCAAAAATATTTTGAATTATAGGGTTAAAGGCTTTTTCAATATCAAATTCTTTCTTTTCAGAAAAGAATTGATTTGAAATCTCAACTTTGCCAACTTTTTGTTTTAAATTTTCAGTCCGCAATGTTGGAAAGTTTGCTTCATCCATTGACGGTACTGAATTTTCTCTTTTAAGATCAATAGGTGGCTCCTCTGACTTTGACGAGTCAGATTCATCGCCAGAACTATCATCCGATTTCTTAACAACCCACTTTTGGTTGTTAAGCTTCACTTTTCTTTTGTAAATTCTTTTTGAACTCTCACCAACCTCAAATTTTGAATTTTTGAACACTATAAATTGTTCGGTTGGTGGTTCATTATCAACCATCTTTTCTTTCAGTTTTTCAGAGACTCCCTGTTTTGTGTTAGTTGCCTTTGGACAGTTCAAGGCCATGTGACCAACTTTGTGACATTAATAACAGGTTCTCTTTTCCTTCTTCTGAGCATCATCATTCTTCATTCCCTCTTGCTTCTTAGCAAGGAATTCTTTGTTTGATTGCTTCCAGAATGAGCTTTTTTCCTCTTCTGATGATGTTGCTCCTGAAACAAATTTAGTTTTTGGTTTATAAGTTTTCTCATTTTTATAATTTACTGGTGGAATAAAACCTAAACCTTTCTTTTGAAATTACCGTTATGGTTTGGTTTCTTTCGATAACTCGAACCAGAACTGTAACCCTTTTTCTTGTTTAACCTTTGTTGAACTCTTGAAGTGAATTTTTTAGGTTTTCCAGTAAGATTTACATCTTTTATTTCAGGAATATTAACTTATGTTAATTTGAAAACCCTGTTAATCATTTCAGTTTTAACACCTCTTATTGGAAATTCTTCATCAGAATATAATTTGTCAGAATTATTCAAAGTATATGCTACTTTGAATGTGTCGTCATTCAAATTATTTTGTGACATCAGAAAATCTTTATTGTAAACCCTTTTGCCTTTTTCTACTGATGGACATGAAATGTCAGACTTTGACTTTGATTTTGACTCTGACTCCTCGGTTTCATCTTTATCTAACACCTGATTGACCACTTTCTTTATTAACTCGGACTCATGATCAGTGTCAGACGCTGTGAAGGGGATGTCAATATTATCTGGCAAACTATCTGAAGGTTCAGATTCCCACTTTAAATTTGTTGCCTTTTTTACTCTTTCTGAATTAGGATTTCGTGGAGAATATCCTTCTTCAAGCGGAGGTGGACACCTTGTATAATCAGTACTATGTTTCTTATCAGTATTCTTTACTTCAGATGTCTTCTCCTCTTCAAACGCTTTCATGCCTTCTACTGTAGGGTAAATCCTGTCAATCACGTAAGAAGCACATGAGTAACTTTTCAATAATATATTTACCCTTTCAGTTTCTATCCTCTGAGTTTCCAATTTTTGTTCAAGTTCAGCACATTTCTCAATGTACTGATTGATGATTTTCTGCTTTGTCATGAACGCTCCATTGAGTGTCTTCATAGCTATCACTTGTTCACTGCTTGACTTGTTATATTGATTCATTGCTTTGTTTAAAACATCATAAGATTCTTTCAATCTGTTCATGTTATGAATCAATTTGTTAATTGTGCCTTTTCACAGTATCACAATTCTCACACTTCTCAGCTATCTTTCCAGTATCAGCTTCCTTCTCAACCTTGATAGCTGGACTTTCTTTAACCTGCTTATTTATACCTTGAACATTTTCTTCATCACTGTCATCTTCCATTTTTCCTACAAAATACAAATTATCCCTATCAGATGAAAATTTTCTTTTATAATATTCATGTTTTTGAATTTCTTCAGTATCGTCATCACTCTCTTCATCTGATGAGTGATAAAAAACTGGAGCTTTTTCTGAAGCCTTTTTTGTTGAAACTGGTTCTTCTTCTTTCTTTGTAGGACTGTATTGCTGAGATTCGTAATAAGCATACGCCATTTCTTCTTCAGCAGTTGAATCTTCATAAATTTGAGCAACAAATGCTACTTTTTCTGAAGTTCTGTTAGGATCATACTTATCCCAACTAAAGCCTTCTGGAAGCCTTTCATCATCTTGATCTATCAGACCAAAACAAGCTCTCCTCGTTGATGGATCTTCGATCAATTCCTTCCTAGCATGTGCTGTTTGTGGTGATTATTGTTGATGCGGAGCAACTTGATGATAAATCGCCTTTCGATGATAATCATTGTTGCCGAATGGATTTTGAGCTCCACTTGCTTCACGATTTATGCATTCTCGCTTAAAGTGCCCTTTCTCCCTGCAACGAAAACAAGTAACTTTAGATTTATCAAAACCTAAAGGTGAAGTTCTAGCATCACGGAAATCATCTCTTCCAGTGATTTGTTTAAACTTCTCAGCTCTTCTCAACACACTAGCCATACACCACTTAATATCCATAAGTTCCATTTCCTCAGCATCAATCTGTTCGTAATCCTCTTTGGTCAGCATAGGATTTCTGATCTTTCCCGCAACCAAACTCTCATACGACTCTAAAACAGTCACCAACAAAGACATATGACCTTTAGCAACCTCTTCCGAGAAATTTTGACCATTCTCAAGATTTAATGCAATGTAGCATTATAGTACTTGGCCAATTCTTGGTTGCTGAAAAATTTGGATCAAAGGACGGATATGAAGAGAATATCTTATTGTTGTTTGATCCTTGAGATGACCCTCCAGAAGAATTGTTTGCGTTAAATGCAGTTTCAATCTTTGGTGCAATGTTGGTCTTATCACTCATTCCTCCTTTGTAACACAAACCAATGTCTTGTTCACCATTAAAGTCCTTCATCTTCGCCATCTTCCGTTATTTTATCTCCTTAACTTCGAGTTTTTCAATAAACTTACTCAACGATAGATTTGCAAAATCATCATTATTCTTCAACATCATAAGATACGTGCCCCAAACATCTTGTGGCAACGCATCAGCCAACTTTTCAACCCATTCTTCTCTATCTTTCTTGATATCCAATCGCTTCATGTTAACCACCAAATTGCAATATCTTTCTATAATCTGCTTGGTGTTTTCAGTTTTTAATCCATGAAATAGATCAAATTCTTTCTTCAAAAGTGATTTTTTGTTCTTGATCATATCTTGACTTCCAACAAACTTCGTTTTTAGTGCTTTCCACATTGAGTGTGCACTTCCGTTGTGTTGCAATAAAATCAGGATGTCTTCCTTAATAGCTTGTTGCAAAATACTGATCATCATTTTTTCATTTTTGTATTTCTTTTTCTCATCAGCATCTAAATATTTAATAGCAACAATCTCTCCGTATTCATCAATTGGTCTAACATACCGTTCTTCAACACATTCCCATGCATCTAAATGATTCGCTTGAACCCAATTTTCAAAACGTTCCTCCCATCCATTATACTCCTCGATACTCATGAGCTTAGGCGGTTTTTGCATGGTGCCCATTTCATTTTCTTAGTTCACATTCTGAGCCATAGAGATCGGGGTAGCAAGCGCGTTGTAGAATTCGTTTTCCATGGTTCGGTTTCGAATGTTCACAAACACAAATTGTTCAAATGATCTGAGATGTCACACGAACTGGAAATCTTCAAACTATACAAACTGAAACGACTTGATCAATACTCAAACGACCTAGACTGAATCCAAACGAACTGGACTTTCAAAAGAATTGACGTTTCACACGAATTGGATCTCTTCATGCGATCTGGTTCAACTTTCAAACTGACTAGTTCACTTCGTGCGGACTGATAAACCTTCCAAACGGACTGGTTCACTTCGTGCGGACTGATGAACCTTCAATCAAATAGAACTGGTGCGAACTGAAACAAACTCCTCAAACGAACTGACACTTTACACACGACCTGGATGTTCAATTTGTGACAACCCTCACTAAACCAGGTATCCGTACGATTTAATTAATTATTAATTGTTGCCTAATTACTGTGCTTAACTGAGATTTCTGATAAACTGCTACTTGACTGTTGATACTTGTACATGTCTGCATCATACCTTGATTTTTGTCACTACATTATTTATTTACTAAACTCTAGTGACAAACATGATGCACAAAAGCACAGTAGCATTTGAACGGATAACCTATTGAACATGCTGATATAGCCAGCATCAGGCGAACACTGCCTCTAAAGGCCTGTATGAGCCAGAAACATTATACTACACCCAGTGTGTGTGTAGGGATACAAGGGTTGTTAAACTGCGTCTCTAGGAATAAGATGTAATGATTGGATGTGCCTAAAACGTACTCTAAGCACGAAACACAGCACTTTTATCAACATACTAGCTTCTAGCAAATTAATAAAGTGCCAAAACATAAGGAAATATTCCTGACACTTTGCAGAATAAATTGTGTCGCTAAAAATATTATCTACGATGCTTAAAGGATTACTTAAGCACTTTAACGGATTACTATCCAACCGAACAACCGGACAATACCCGGCACATAAAAATATTGTCAGAAATATTGTTAGCTTTTTTCTGAGCCAGTTAGGGTCCCTGATTACCTTAACACCCGCTTTATAACGCATCATGCAACTAACGGGGTTAATCTCTAAAGTTAACCTATTAACATAACTAATCACTAACTGAATGATTGAAAACCAACCGGATACCCCCCCCCCCCTAAAGAGATCGGCCAAACCAAGGGGACAAGGAAGTACACATTTTGATTTTTAAATTGTTTATGCCTAAAATCTAGATGACATAGTAACCGTTGGACGATGATCAAAGTTTTGCCTATAAATACTCACACTCACACACAAGATTATCACACCACACAAATCACCAACACCCACTCTCTCATCTCCTCCCACTCTCGGCCGTAACCCCCCACCACCATCCATCCTTTGTTCGATCTTGTTATCCATTCCAAGCATATACAAGGCTTACGGGTTTCGTATAAGGAACCTTGAAGCAAGCGGAAGTTGAAGGACCTCGTTTCTTTGCTTTTATCCACGCCATTTTTGACTAGATTCTTCCCTAGCCCCGAGCTAGAGGTATAATGTTTAAAACTCACTCTCGATCATATCTAAAGTGGTTAATATGATTTTTAATGGTTAAAAGTCGGAATCATGCGTTTTGAATCTATAAAGTCTACTAAAACTCGAATATTGTTGGTTAAAAGCTCATAACATGTGTAAAGGTTGTAGTATTTGAATATGTTGATTATTGAGGCCCGATCTACGATGTGGTGGCTCTTATCATCGTTTAACCTGACTTTGTTAAGATCATAGATCTTGACATAAGCTTGTTTCTGTCGGTACGAGGGTTAAAAGGTGAAACTCCACCACACGAGAAACATGAACTTGTGTAAAAGTATTTTGACTCGTAAAATAGTATTTAAAACGAGCCGATCTACGTATGTACAAGTGGTATATTCGTAGAACCAAGTTTCGAGAAAATCATGTTTTATAAAAGTTGGGTTACATGTTAACAAATATGATTTTTACAAACTACAAGTGTATAAACACTTGTGAAACGAAAGATCCGACAAAGTAACAATTTTTATAAAAGTTGTCGGGAAGTTGTAAAGGATGATTTGTTCTAAAAACGGGGTTTTTACAAGACTAAACTATTTTATACATAGATCCACTAAATATGAGGTGATCTACACTATGACTTTCGGAAAAACTACAAGTTCATGTAATAATGCGATTTTACATACTAGTCTACAAGTTTGATGTGTTGAAACTAGTTTGAAGTATCGGAAATTGATTGGTTGATTTAAAGAAGTGTTGGAATGATTTTGTAAAAGAAAATGATACGCTTGAAAGCGTGGCCACCTCCAGTTACAGGGGAAACTCTGGCGAAATTTTTCTAAAATCTAACACTTAGAATTATTTGCAAGTGTTAAACTATTTTGAAATGTTTTCAAAATACATTTCGCCAAGACTTTATTTATTAAATAATCGGAGGTGGGACTTTCACAAAAACTAAACGTGATAAATATTTATTCGATAAATATATTTTTCACCACACTGTTTATGATTATTTTGTGAAAATATATAAATATTATTTTTAGAGTAAAAATAATATTTACAAACTTTGACGAACCCAAAATAATGCAAACGCTTACACGACAAACATATAAGTTACAACGGTAATTACTATTACCACTTACTCGCCAAAACGTAACTTACGCTTAATACGGAAATATTCATAAACGAGTATGTTGTCAACGTATTATTTTTGGAAAATATTATGTGTAGAGAAAATATAATATTTTTGAGAAAGATATTTATATTTTGGAATGAGAAGTAAAATATATTAAGTGAGACTTAATATTATAAACGCGCATGTATTAATTCCCCCATCCTTGAGAAGGAGATTAACTACCAAATATATACAAGGAACGGTTGTCTAACTGTTTCCCGAAAATTAAACTATAAAGCTAAAGCACGGCCATCCGTCTAATAGAATTAGCACATGTAGGTCGTTGCACAGCTTTCGAACATTTGGAGTGCTTGATTTAGCGACGCACTGACTGTGAGTTCATGTCCCCCTTTTCTCTTAACTGTTTTCAGTTTTCTAAACTACGGGGGTGGAATACATGTTACATTGATTATGAATACTTTATACATGGTATGGTTAGCGTAAGGAGGGTTGTTACTTTTTAGATCATGTGAATGGGTAGGCGGAAACTTGAGGTCATTAATCCTCAGGGTAGGACCGAGGGGCAGGAGCGGTAGATCTATTTGGGTGTAGCGAGCCCAGTCCCAGGTCCAGCATAACGGACCTTGGGATGACTTTGTTCCCGACGCATAAATTTGCTAGGTTTGAGCCTTCCTACTTGCATTTCACACATATCAATGGCCTTGCAAACCATTGGTGATCTCTTTTTCCTTATTTGCTACATACCAGGTTTTTGATAAAGATAAAGGTTTATTTACTCACTATCGCATGAACTCGCTCAACATTATTGTTGATTTTTCAACTTACATGTATTTCAGGAAACTAATGATCTGGCGCGGTATGGCTTGTTTTCCGCTGCATTAGGCACCAAGGTCATCCAGGGTTCGGGGAATGTGACTCTTACCTGGACAAGTCACAGTCCTTGAATTCATGTTTCTGTTTGAATTTGTAATGTTTAGACAGGTTTATGGTTGTTGGGTGTTAACCCGTTAAGACAATGTTCCGATATTTTTATTTTTAATTTTAATGGATGATCTTGCATATTTTTAATTCATATAGCTTGTTATGATTAAGCTATGGTATTAAGAAGTCACACCAAATTAACCACGCTTCCGCAAAGCCAGGGTGTGATAGCTTGGTATCAGAGCTCTGATCATAGCGAACTAGGATTCCTTCTTGAGTCTAGACTATGATCACTAGGGCTCTCACGAAAACATTTTTACTGCATACCACTTAAGTCCAGATCCAAAACGTTTTTATAAACAAATGTTGAGCATATTTTATTTATTATTTTTAGGCTCAGTCTGGGAGGCTGAGGCTCGGTCTGGGAGACTGAGGCTCGGTCTGGGAGGCCGAGGCTCGATCTAATGGATCGAGGTAGTTGTCTAGTGGGACTAGGGAGTCAGTCTGGGAGGCTGGGAGAATTTGCTAGTGGGACTAGGGAGTCAGTCTGGGAGGCTGGGAAAGTTTGCTAGTGGGACTAGGGAGTCAGTCTGGGAGGCTGGGAAAGTTGGCTAGTGGGACTAGGAAGGACAGTCTGGGAGGCTGGGAGGCTAGTGGGACTAGGAGGATTATGTGATTATTACTTGGTAACTTATGTGATTACCTGATTTACTGATTATTTGTGCATATTTTGTGTTTGTTACAGACACATGGATTCACCAGGCACGGGTGATTCGGATACCACCGGACCTTTACCCATAGTATCTGACGACACTATATCCTCAGAGCACGAGGTGCATACCTCCGATTTCACGAGCACTGATGACGATGACTTCCAGCCCTTCGCTCTGCCCGACGGCGCTGATGAGCCTATTGATGACCCTCCTGCTGAGTACTTACCCTTAGTTGTGATACCAGCTCCTATTCCTTTAGCTGTCTATCCCGCATATGACTTGCAACTCGACGCCGAGGCTGACGGCGATATCGATTTGTTTGAGGACGAGCCTTTTGAGGATGAGATTCCGGATGCAGCTCTTCTTCCCGCTGGCGATCTTCTGATGATCGCTGACGCCCCTGCTGAGGACTCGCCCGCACATTCACCGGTCCCAGACTCCTTTGAGTCTGTGGCATCCGCACCTTCTCACGAGGTGAGCGCACAGCATTTCGCACACGACTCGGATCCTGACCAGGCTTCCTCAGCAGCACCTATTCCGAGCTTCGCATTTGAGCATGACGACATAGAGGATTCTGATCCCATTTTCCCTCCGGGATTCAACCCGGATCACGACATTGAGTTTATCCCGATGGACCAGCTCGTGGAGGACCCCGCTGATCCAGTTGACCCTATTGATCCTGAGTTCGACTTTGATATGGCTTTTGATGACCATGAGCCTGCCTTGGCTCCTGAGCAGGCAGCTGCTCTAGATCCCATGCATGAGCATGACTTGGTACATGCTGGCGTTCCTGTTGAGCCCATTTTGGCAGACCCACCTGTTGGTGACCATCTTGTGGACATTCCTTTGATTGTTGACGACCATGTTATAGCTGATGATCCTGTTGTTGATCCACCTTTTGTTGATCCCCCTTTGATTGCTGATATCCCTATTGACCACCCAGTTGAGCATGTTGCACCAGTTGACTCTGTCATTGCTCCATTTGATCATGTTCCCCTCGAGCCTGAGCACGCTCTGTTTGCTGATCACCTGGATCCACCCGATGAGGACGCTCAGCACGGCTGGATACCTGCTGACGAGGACGTCCCACCTTTGCCCCCTCAGATCCCTGTTACACGATCTGTTGATTTCACTTTTCAGGTTCCACAGTTTGTACCTCCAGCGAGGCCTGGAGAGGGTTCCTCAGCCCATCCTTTTGGGCACATACCGGTGTCTATTCCCTTCATGCCTCAGATGTCATCTGTTCCACCCTCTACTTCACCGTTTCATGTGGCACCATTTGACCCCACCAGTGAGCCTTTGCTTTGGCCGACGCCATCAGCCATACCACCTACTGACCCATACCATTCGTTTCACGTTGGACACACTATAGAGGACGTTTTGATGTCCTTCGTTCATCAGCATGAGTCGCACACGCAGCGTCTCCAGGAGCTCGAGAGAGCTCAGATGCCACCATGTTCATGCCATGGTCAGATACACTCCCCTCTTCAGCCAGGTCGATCTTTACCCCCAGATTTTGCTGCTCGTCTCTTGACACTGGAGCAGCAGATTGCTTCTGTTATTCGCACTCAGCAGGCTATGGAGGAGGATTGGCTTCTGTTACGCCGCTTGCTTTACCCTCACTTTCCCCCTCCTCCCCCGCCATCCGCTTAGAGCTCATCAGTGCTATATAGGTAGACGTTGGTGAGACGACCGCGATTGTGACTGCACAGCATTTTGGAGACCAGCTGATGATACTGACTTTTGTTGACACTTATTTGATGTACTTGATGTATTTGACACTGACATGATATAGTTTTTGTACAGGGGTGATGTAGCCCCTAATTGATTGATGATTGTATGACACAGTGATGTACTGATACACTTACTACATTGTGGTCTCGATATATATGGCAATCGCAGTATTCTCACCATATCTGATTCACTTGATTGCTTATTTATATTTTTGTGACATGGGATGTTGGGACATGGGATGTTGTGTATATAATACTTGTGACATGGGATGTTGGGACATGGGATGTTGTGTATATAATGATCGAAACATGGGATGTTATGTGTGATATATTGATAACATGAGATGTTATGTGCTATTACTATTACTATATACGTATGCTTATTATGGCCTGACCGACGTATACATCTTTAGAAGATGCCGCCAAGACGTCAACCTCAGCCAATGCCTACGACCCAGGACGAACTACAGCAAGTCATTGCTGCTGCTATTGCTCAATATGCTGCCTCGCAAGGAGGAATGAGTGGAAGCAACCCCGGCAACACGGGCAACAACAACAATCCACCGCATGGGTGTACTTACAAACAATTCTTGGACTGTAAGCCCGTAAACTTCGATGGCACAGGAGGTGCTGTCTCTTTCGTTCGCTGGGCTGAGAAAACCGAGTCCGTACTTCGCATGAGCAAATGCGCGCTAGATCAACAAGTCACTTATATCTCAGGGCTATTTGTGGATGGAGCCCTATCCTGGTGGAATCTACAAGTCCAGACACTTGGCGAAGCTGCTGCTTACGCACTGACCTGGGCTGAACTAAAAGAACTCATGCGCAAGAAGTACTGTTCTCGCGCGGAAATCCAGAGGTTAGAGACCGAATTCTGGCACCTGAAAATGGAAGGTTCGAAGATAGCTGAATATGTTCAGAGGTTCCACGACTTGTCGCATGTGGTACCATACATGGTTACGCCTGAGTTCAAGAGGATTGAACGCTTCATTTGGGGATTGGCTCCTCAAATAATCAGCATGGTGACTTCCTCCAAACCTGCAACTATCACAGAAGCCATTGATTTGAGTGTGGCTCTCACCGAAGAGGCAATTCGGTTGAACAAGTTTGATGAAACTGAGCCCAAGAAAAAGGAGACTCATGTGGAGTCATCTGGTGGCAACAAGCGAAAGTTTTCGAATTTCAAGCAGGGCACCGGGATGGTGGTTAAGAAAGGGGAATCGAATGTGTCGGCTCAAGATTCAGCTGGTGGTAGGAAGAAAGGTAAATGATATATGGGTGCTCATCCCAAGTGTAATTCTTGCCAACGCCATCACTCTGGCCGATGCGGGCCAAAAGTTTGTGAATCATGTGGGAAGACTGGTCATTCAAAGGATTCTTGTTGGGCTAATGCTGGCCGGGGAGGCCAAGGAGGATATGGGAATAAGAACAATCGTGGCGATGGAAACCGCCCACAAGGAAACCACGGAGGTGATGGAAACCGTGCCAATCATGCTAACCAAGCGGGCGCCATGAATCGGAACAAGGGAAACCATCAAGCTGGAAACAATGGTGGAAACGGGCAGAGGCCCCGGATGTTTTAACTGCGGAGATCAAGGGCATTACAAAAGGAATTGCCCAGAATTAAACCAAGCACGCGGAAGAGTTTTTAACATAGAAGCAAGGGAAGCGCGCCAGTATCCCAATGTTGTCACTGGTACGTTCCTTGTAAACCAACGCTATGCATCCGTTTTATTTGATACTGGCGCCGATTATAGCTTCGTGTCGTTAGAATTTAAGAATATGCTTGGTTTAGCCGCTAGTAAGTTAGATATTCCGTACTCGATCGAATTAGCGAATGGGAAGTTAGTAGAAGCTAATGAAGTGATTCGAGGTTGCGTAATCGAGTTGGGAGAGCGTGAATTCGCTCTAGATCTACTACCAGTCCAGTTGGGAAGCTTCGACGTGGTAGTAGGGATGGATTGGTTATCAAGTAACAAGGCAGAGATAGTTTGTCACGAGAAGATTATTCGTATCCCGACCGTAGATGGTGAGACCATTGTTGTTCATGGAGAGAAGCGTGAGACGCCGTTGCGGATTATTAGCTGCCTGAAGGCAAGAAAGTGTTTGCAAAAGGGATGTGCTGCCTTTCTGGCACACATTGTAGATAAGAAGGCTGCTGAGCCAAAGATCGAAGACATCCCTGTCGTGAGGGAATACCCAGAAGTCTTTCCAGAAGATTTGCCTGGCTTGCCGCCTCAAAGGCAAGTGGAGTTTCGCATTGACTTAGTTCCAGGCGCCGCGCCTGTGGCTAAGGCACCCTACAGACTTGCTCCGTCTGAGATGCAGGAACTGTCGACACAACTTCAAGAGTTGTTAGAGAAGGGATTTATCCGACCGAGCTTCTCGCCTTGGGGAGCTCCAGTTTTGTTTTTGAAGAAGAAAGACGGCAGTTTCCGCATGTGTATTGATTACAGACAGTTGAACAAGCTGACGATCAAGAATAGGTATCCTTTGCCAAGAATCGATGATCTGTTTGACCAACTTCAAGGTTCAAGTTTCTACTCAAAGATCGATCTTCGATCTGGATATCATCAACTACGGATACAAGAGGAGAGTATCCCAAAGACAGCCTTCAGAACTCGATATGGACACTACGAGTTCCTCGTTATGCCGTTTTGGTTGACAAACGCACCTGCCGTGTTCATGGATTTGATGAATCGGGTTTGCAAGCCGTACTTGGATAAGTTCGTGATTGTATTCATCGATGATATTTTGATTTATTCAAAGACAGAGGCTGAGCACGAGCAACATCTTAGAGCTATTCTAGAGTTGCTGAAGAAAGAACAGTTGTACGCCAAGTTCTCTAAGTGCGAGTTTTGGCTAAGGGAAGTGCAATTCCTTGGGCACGTGGTGAACGGAGATGGAATCCACGTGGATCCAACCAAGATCGAGGCGATCAGGGATTGGGAAACGCCAAGGACGGCAACTGAGATTCGGCAATTCTTGGGTTTGGCTGGCTATTATCGAAGGTTCATCGAGAACTTTTCAAAGATCGCTCAACCGTTGACACTCCTCACGCAGAAGGATAAGAAGTTTGATTGGGGAATCAAACAGGATGAAGCGTTTCAGATATTGAAAGATAAGCTTTGTAACGCGCCAATCTTAGCTCTACCAGAAGGCACTGATGATTTTGTGGTATACTGCGACGCATCGCGTCAAGGATTGGGTTGTGTGTTGATGCAACGTCAAAAGGTTATCGCCTACGCATCACGCCAACTGAAGGTGCATGAAAAGAACTATACCACACACGATTTGGAGCTAGGTGCAGTGGTTTTTTCCTTAAAGATCTGGAGACACTACCTTTACGGTACAAAGTGTACGATCTTCACAGATCACAAGAGCCTCCAGCATATATTCAACCAGAAGGAGTTGAATATGAGGCAAAGGCGATGGGTCGAGTTGTTGAACGATTACGACTGCGAGATCAAGTATCATCCAGGGAAGGCGAATGTGGTCGCTGATGCCCTAAGTCGTAAAGAGAGAATCAAGCCCATAAGGGTTAGGGCTATGGAAATGATAATTCAAACCGACCTTTCCTCGCGCATTCGTGCAGCACAGAAGGAAGCTCTCAAGGAGGGAAACCTTGAGGAAGAATATCTCCGTGGGATGGAGAAGATATTGGTGCCAAACAGGGAAGGAACGTTGTGTTTTGAGAAAAGGATTTGGGTTCCTCTGTTTGGTGGTTTAAGAGAGGTTATCTTTGATGAAGCTCACAAGTCGCGGTACTCTATCCACCCTGGAGCGGATAAGATGTACCAGGATCGTAAGGATTATTACTGGTGGCCTAGGATGAAAGGCGATGTTGCTATTTACGTGAGCAAATGTTTAACTTGCGCCAAAGTTAAGGCGGAATACCAGAAGCCTTCGGGACTTTTGCAGCAACCAAAAATTCCCCAGTGGAAGTGGGAACAAATCTCCATGGATTTTATTACAAAGTTGCCAAGAACGCCAAAAGGCCATGACACTATCTGGGTGATAGTGGATCGCTTAACGAAGTCAGCACACTTCTTACCTATCCGCGAGAAGGATAATACGAGTAAATTGGCTGAGATTTACATGAGAGAGATTGTTACGCGCCATGGAGTACCACTCTCGATTATCTCTGATAGAGACGGAAGGTTCGTGTCAAGGATATGGCAATCCTTCCAGGAAGCTTTTGGCTCCAAGTTGAATCTGAGCACTGCGTTTCACCCACAGACCGACGGTCAAAGCGAGCGGACGATTCAGACGTTAGAAGACATGCTGAGAGCATGTGTGATAGATTTGGGCGGTAGCTGGGATAAGCATTTACCCCTGGTTGAGTTTTCATACAACAACAGCTACCACACCAGTATTGGTGCAGCGCCGTTTGAAGCTTTATATGGGCGCAAGTGCAGATCGCCGCTTTGTTGGGCTGACGCAGGTGATAGACAATTGGTTGGTCCTGAAATGGTACAGGAAACCACAGATAAGATCGCGCAAATCCGAGACCGTATCAGCGCGGCTCGTGACAGGCAGAAAGCCTACGCGGATCGAAGCAGGAAACCTCTAGAGTTTGAGGTTGGTGAGATGGTTTTGTTGAAGGTATCACCCTGGAAGGGTGTGGCACGATTTGGGAAACGTGGAAAGTTGAACCCGAGGTATATTGGACCATTCAAGATCTTGGAGAGAATCGGGTTAGTAGCTTACAAGTTGGACCTACCTGCCGAACTGAATGGTGTTCACGATACATTTCATGTATCTAATCTAAAGAGAAGTCCAACTCAAGATAACGTTGCCATTCCTACCGACGAAATTCATGTTGATGACACGCTCCACTTCGTTGAAGAACCTGTCGAGGTCACGGATTGGAAAGTAAACAAGACCCGCCGGAGCAGTGTCAAGCTCGTCAAAGTTCGTTGGAATGCTAGACATGGTCCTGAATTCACCTGGGAGCGTGAGGACCGAATGAAAGAGAAATACCCCCACTTATTTCCTGAGAACCCTGCTTCTACAAGCAGAACATAAAATTTCGGGACGAAATTTTTCTAACGGGGGGAGAATGTGACAACCCTCACTAAACCAGGTATCCGTACGATTTAATTAATTATTAATTGTTGCCTAATTACTGTGCTTAACTGAGATTTCTGATAAACTGCTACTTGACTGTTGATACTTGTACATGTCTGCATCATACCTTGATTTCTGTCACTACATTATTTATTTACTAAACTCTAGTGACAAACATGATGCACAAAAGCACAGTAGCATTTGAACGGATAACCTATTGAACATGCTGATATAGCCAGCATCAGGCGAACACTGCCTCTAAAGGCCTGTATGAGCCAGAAACATTATACTACACCCAGTGTGTGTGTAGGGATACAAGGGTTGTTAAACTGCGTCTCTAGGAATAAGATGTAATGATTGGATGTGCCTAAAACGTACTCTAAGCACGAAACACAGCACTTTTATCAACATACTAGCTTCTAGCAAATTAATAAAGTGCCAAAACATAAGGAAATATTCCTGACACTTTGCAGAATAAATTGTGTCGCTAAAAATATTATCTACGACGCTTAAAGGATTACTTAAGCACTTTAACGGATTACTATCCAACCGAACAACCGGACAATAGCCGGCACATAAAAATATTGTCAGAAATATTGTTAGCTTTTTTTCTGAGCCAGTTAGGGTCCCTGATTACCTTAACACCCGCTTTATAACGCATCATGCAACTAACGGGGTTAATCTCTAAAGTTAACCTATTAACATAACTAATCACTAACTGAATGATTGAAAACCAACCGGATACCCCCCCCCCTAAAGAGATCGGCCAAACCAAGGGGACAAGGAAGTACACATTTTGATTTTTAAATTGTTTATGCCTAAAATCTAGATGACATAGTAACCGTTGGACGATGATCAAAGTTTTGCCAATAAATACTCACACTCACACACAAGATTATCACACCACACAAATCACCAACACCCACTCTCTCCTCTCCTCCCACTCTCGGCCGTAACCCCCCACCACCATCCATCCTTTGTTCGATCTTGTTCATCCATTCCAAGCATATACAAGGCTTACGGGTTTCGTATAAGGAACCTTGAAGCAAGCGGAAGTTGAAGGACCTCGTTTCTTTGCTTTTATCCACGCCATTTTCGACTAGATTCTTCCCTAGCCCCGAGCTAGAGGTATAATGTTTAAAACTCACTCTCGATCGTATCTAAAGTGGTTAATATGATTTTTAACGGTTAAAAGTCGGAATCATGCGTTTTAAATCTATAAAGTCTACTAAAACTCGAATATTGTTGGTTAAAAGCTCATAACGTGTGTAAAGGTTGTAGTATTTGAATATGTTGATTATTGAGGCCCGATCTACGATGTGGTGGCTCTTATCATCGTTTAACCCGACTTTGTTAAGATCATAGATCTTGACATAAGCTTGTTTCTGTCGGTACGAGGGTTAAAAGGTGAAACTCCACCACACGAGAAACATGAACTTGTGTAAAAGTATTTTGACTCGTAAAATAGTATTTAAAACGAGCCGATCTACGTATGTACAAGTGGTATATTCGTAGAACCAAGTGTCGAGAAAATCATGTTTTATAAAAGTTGGGTGACATGTTAACAAATATGATTTTTACAAACTACAAGTGTATAAACACTTGTGAAACGAAAGATCCGACAAAGTAACAATTTTTATAAAAGTTGTCGGTAAGTTGTAAAGGATGATTTCTTCTAAAAATGGGGTTTTTACAAGACTAAACTATTTTATACATAGATCCACTAAATATGAGGTGATCTACACTATGACTTTCGGAAAAACTACAAGTTCATGTAATAATGCGATTTTACATACTAGTCTACAAGTTTGATGTGTTGAAACTAGTTTGAAGTATCGGAAATTGATTGGTTGATTTAAAGAAGTGTTGGAATGATTTTGTAAAAGAAAATGATACGCTTGAAAGCGTGGCCACCTCCAGTTACAGGGGAAACTCTGGCGAAATTTTTCTAAAATCTAACACTTAGAATTATTTGCAAGTGTTAAACTATTTTGAAATGTTTTCAAAATACATTTCGCCAAGACTTTATTTATTAAATAATCGGAGGTGGGACTTTCACAAAAACTAAACGTGATAAATATTTATTCGATAAATATATTTTTCACCACACTGTTTATGATTATTTTGTGAAAATATATAAATATTATTTTTAGAGTAAAAATAATATTTACAAACTTTGACGAACCCAAAATAATGCAAACGCTTACACGACAAACATATAAGTTACAACGGTAATTACTATTACCACTTACTCGCCAAAACGTAACTTACGCTTAATACGGAAATATTCATAAACGAGTATGTTGTCAACGTATTATTTTTGGAAAATATTATGTGTAGAGAAAATATAATATTTTTGAGAAAGATATTTATATTTTGGAATGAGAAGTAAAAATATATTAAGTGAGACTTAATATTATAAACGCGCATGTATTAATTCCCCCATCCTTGGGAAGGAGATTAACTACCAAATATATACAAGGAACGGTTGTCTAACTGTTTCCCGAAAATTAAACTCTAAAGCTAAAGCACGGCCATCCGTCTAATAGAATTAGCACATGTAGGTCGTTGCACAGCTTTCGGACATTTGGAGTGCTTGATTTAGCGACGCACTGACTTTGAGTTCATGTCCCCCTTTTCTCTTAACTGTTTTCAGTTTTCTAAACTGCGGGGGTGGAATACATGTTACATTGATTATGAATACTTTATACATGGTATGGTTAGCGTAAGGAGGGTTGTTACTTTTTAGATCATGTGAATGGGTAGGCGGAAACTTGAGGTCATTAATCCTCAGGGTAGGACCGAGGGGCAGGAGCGGTAGATCTATTTGGGTGTAGCGAGCCCAGTCCCAGGTCCAGCATAACGGACCTTGGGATGACTTTGTTCCCGACGCATAAATTTGCTAGGTTTGAGCCTTCCTACTTGCATTTCACACATATCAATGGCCTTGCAAACCATTGGTGATCTCTTTTTCCTTATTTGCTACATACCAGGTTTTTGATAAAGATAAAGGTTTATTTACTCACTATCGCATGAACTCGCTCAACATTATTGTTGATTTTTCAACTTACATGTATTTCAGGAAACTAATGATCTGGCGCGGTATGGCTTGTTTTCCGCTGCATTAGGCACCAAGGTCATCCAGGGTTCGGGGAATGTGACTCTTACCTGTACAAGTCACAGTCCTTGAATTCATGTTTCTGTTTGAATTTGTAATGTTTAGACAGGTTTATGGTTGTTGGGTGTTAACCCGTTAAGACAATGTTCCGATATTTTTATTTTTAATTTTAATGGATGATCTTGCATATTTTTAATTCATATAGCTTGTTATGATTAAGCTATGGTATTAAGAAGTCACACCAAATTAACCACGCTTCCGCAAAGCCAGGGTGTGACACAATTCGTGCGAACTGGGTCAACTACGTTCAATCCGTACGAACTGGAACCTTAATTCAAACGAACTGAGACAACTTTCAAGCAACTTGAACCACTTCGTGCGAACTGGATGTAATACCACACGACCTGGTTCAACTACGTGCGAACTGAAACTCTAATTTCAAACAAACTGAGCCATGTTCGAACGAACTGATGTGTTTTCGGTTGAATTTTGTCAAAATTGATCACGTTTTAGGTCGAATTAAGTTCTGCTTTTTTCAAGGATTGATTAAAACAGTGTTTCGCGTGTTATATCACAAAATCATTCCATTTTATCCGTAAAATCTTGGTTAATTTGATGAAAAAGTGTAAAAGAATGAGTAGAAGTTAGAATTTTCGGTGAAAACAAGCTGAAATGGTAAGAACTCTTCCTCGTGAGCTCTGATACCACTTGTAGGATCGTTGTAACGACCAAATGAGTCGATTAGAAGAGTTCTAGATCAATACGAAAGGCGGAAACAGACGTATCGATGTTGTAGCAGCTTGATTTACACTTAGAATCACTTTAACTATCTCTTGTATTGATTTCACAACGTTTTATAGGCTGGAGATACTTCGGCAGAGCTTCGCTACCGGAATCCAAAGTTACAAATGAAAGACCCAAGACCCCTATATATAGTGAGGCCAGTTCGCATGAAACAGCTTCCCCAGTTCGCACGAACTGCCAGTTCGCACGAACTGGACTATCCACTTCGTGTGAACCTGCTGAATCAGCTCTGTTCCCTGTTTATCTCATTCTACGTGTCCTGATCTATCAAACCTATTACAAGACTCGATACAAGACGAAGTCGACAGACATATGCACCAACATATTGTCAAATCATGGCTTACTCTATCTGATGGCCGTTTTAGAATTTTAGAGGCTAATGGATTTACTAGGACCAATTTTATTGGAAGAGGTGAGGGAATTTGTTTTCCCAAGATTTCCCCAAGCTGCTCCTCTAGTTTGGCACCTGGATGCCTATACATGAGTTCATTTCTGATCCCGTCCTTCCTTATATGATCTTCATACTTTCATAGATCCTCTGCGGACATTTCCTTTTGCCTTTAAGGTGGCTTCTAACACATGAGGAGACATTCTTTGTAGTGGGAAGCTCTGAAGGGTTAACCAGAGTGCTGATGGGTACTTTTATAGCTTCATAGTTTGGCCTCTTTGGGGACTGAGGGACCTATAGCTCTTACTTTTCTAGTTTCTTGTAGCTCTCTTTGATTGTTGGCTCATCCCATCTAGCCATTGAATTCATAGACCCAAACATTGCTGCCACCATATCCTTTATCATTTTTCTAAGCTCAACAACCTTTTCGCCAACATGCTTTTTACCTGCTTTCTAATTTGGAGGAGTGGGATTGATATCTGGATTGAGCTTTAATTTCTCAATCTTGCAGTTTCTTTTAGAAGAGCTTTTGTAGTCCAACCAGAGAATTGAGTCCTTGTGGTTGTGTAAGACTTGTTCTTCATAATAAATTCCAAGTAATCTTCCCTTAAAGCTCTTCTGAGCTCAGGGTTGTTTATTGGTCCTTGTGAAGGCTTTTTGCTGACATCTTTTGCAAAATCTTCTAATCTATTTACTTTTTAAATTCTGCAGACATAATTTGTTGTGTCTCCTCACCACTTTTTTCCTTTGCTTTTAAAAGAAATTATTCTTTTAGCCTGTATGCTCTTTAAATTCAGGTTTTCTTGTACATTTGTAGGCTTTGAATATCTTCAAAGGGATGGACAGGTAAGGTAGTTGTATAGTAGAAAAATTGTATCTCTTTTGATACATTTTCTAACTCTAGTGGGTCAAGTATGGTGGTGGGTGGTTTTGTTGGTGGAAATGTAATGGTGAGTGTTGTGGTTGTTGTGGTAGAGGGTTGAGATGTGATGGATAATGCTGTGGTGGTTGTGGTATTAATGGGTGATGCATTAGGAGTTTCTTCATTATCATCTTGGACAATGAATTTTGTTCTCCTGTTCTGGTTTGAGGTGTTGGAGTTTTTGTTGGTGGTTATGGAAGTTATGTTGTTGGTTTTCTTTTGTATTGTTGGTAGTGGTAGTGTGGTTGTAACAGTTGTTCTCACTTTTGTAGTGGCAATAAATGTTTGGGATATGGGAGTGGTGTGCGTTCGGTGCGATATGATTTTATTAAGATTTTAAGTCCATTTTACGCATTAGTCAAGTTTTAAATTTATAAAACACAATATTGTACTAACACTAAACACACACTTGGGCAAGTGCACCCATCGTGAGCGTAGTATAGTGTTGGTAAGATACCGAGGTCGTCCAAGGACACAAGAGCTTTTAACACCGGTTTATCCTCAACGTCTAATCGATCTAAATTTTTTAGAAAAGTTTTGAAACATGAAAATAAAACTAAAAATGAAAAGATAAATAAAAGAAAAACAGATAGACAAGATAGAATCACATAGATCTAACTCGTCTTTAATGTATCCTTTGATGATTTTCGCACTTTCGGACTTTTTAAGAGATTCTCTTAGTTATAGTGGTAGGACCCTCTTTTGAAGGTGACGTTACCCTCAACCTAGTGGTTTGAGTTAGCAGGGATACAATCCCAAAGGGTCGGAATATTGAAAGACAATTAAGTAAGTTATTAATGCGAAAAGTGGTAGGCCCCTCTTTTGAAGGTGACGTTACCCTCGGCTAAGTGGTTTGAGTCAGCAAGGATACAATCCCAAGAAGCCGGTTTAAAGTATTAATAGTAATTTACATATGAGGGGTTCAAGCTATTCGCACCCCCGCCATCCAAAACCATTGGGCATTGAAGGAGGTCCTAGTAAGCTTGAACCAGGTCCTCGCAGGATCTATACACTAAACGAGACAAGAACTTTACCAAACCATCCCCCTAACCCCCTTCCAGGTAGTTAACGCGCTTTATATAGACCGTAAAGACACGAATGATGATATCATTTACTTTATATAGACAGTAAAGTAACCTCAAGACACCAGGAAGAAATGATAAAGAAAATTCACCTTCAACATAAGAAACTAGTTATTAAAGTCATTAATACAAACCCAAATAAAAAGTGCCGAAAGATTAAAAATCAAAAGTAATACATAAAAGACTTGTCTTCACCAAGTGATGTAAGAGGCTTAGCCAAACATGGCCTTTGATTGGCAAGAACTCTTACAATCAATCTTGGATCCCGAGACTACTTCACACTCTAAAGATGGATGATGGATGATGGTGGTGGGTGTTGGTGTTGTAGTGGTGGTGGAGTGGTGGCAAAGTGGGAGAGTAGTGGTTTACCAAGGGATGCCTTTGAAAGGAACCAAGCACCCCTATTTATAGTCAGATCAGAGCCCTGACCACGGCCCTGTGCTCGCTGGGCACGGCCCCGTGGTCACTCCTTTCTCTTCCTTCATTAGTTGCAGCTGTCAGCAGAGAGCCCCACACGCCCACGTGGCCTCCGGATACGGCCCCGTGGTCAACTCTTCGCTGTACTATCAAGATTCTGCAAATCTTAGAGTTGACCACGCCCCATGGTGAGCTGGGCATGGCCCCATGGTGGGCGTAGAAGCTTCTGCAGGCTTTGTCTTCTTGTGTCAGGGCTGACCACGCCCCGTGGTGAGTTGGGCACGCCCCATGGTGAGCTTCTGTCTTCTTGTTTTTGCTTTGGGAGATGTTGCCGAGGGGTCAAGCATGTCACTTTATTCCTTCTTCTTGTATTTATGTTGGTTTTGGCTGCTTATTTGTTCCTTTTGTTCTTTTTAGCCTGTTTAGTCCTATAAATTCAAAAGGAAGAAAGAAACGCGCTTTTTCCAACATTAGTACTTAAAAGGGTTAGTTTTATGCCTCATTTGATGTAATTTATATGTTGCATTTTGCACACATCAAATACCCCCACACTTGAATCTTTGCTTGTCCTCAAGCAAAACTCTTTAATATGTGGCTTACACACCCAAATGGAAGAGGTAGAGGAGAAGTTTGTGGCTTATCTTGAGTGTCGGGAATCCAAGATCTTTATTAAGTTTTATTTTTATTTTATTTACAATCCTATTCGTCATGATTTATTTAGAACACTTGTTAAGAAAAATTATTTATTTGGGCATAACATGTCTCTTTAAAATTCCATTTATATACAAGTTTACATACCTCACGGGAGATCACTCAACACTCAGCCGATTTGTGTATTTTTGTGAAACACTCGATACCGGCATGGAACTTACTTCTACCATATACTTGCCAAGCAATCAAACCTCCTCCTTTTTAACTATAAACCTTTTTAAATATCAAGAGGACTTGGGAAAGGGTTAGGCTTGGGTTAAGGGTAGGTGGTTTTTGGGTTAGTAGTTAGTGAAATGGCGAAAAGCGTAAAAAGCGTCAGTTGCCGTAAACTTTTTTTTGTGACATTTATTCAAACTAAGCATATTCAAACAAGATTTTTGAGGAACTTGTTTGGTTATTGCAAAATTCTATTTTTTTGTTTTTTTCTTTTTTTTCATGTCACATGATAACCGAGCTTTTTACTAAAACAAATGGGTTTGAAATGAAAAAGGGTTTTGGTGGGTTGTGGGTGTTTGTTTTACGGGTTTTTGAAATGAAAAGGTTTAGGCTCAAAGGGGTTAACTAGGGGGATTTTGGGTAGTGGTGTAAAAAGGATGAAAATAATGGTTTTGAAAGAAAAAAGGGTTAGTCCTAATGCCTCCATCATTTACTTACTTGGGTTCAAGTTGGTAAGGACCGGGAATGTATCGTCTTGGCAAGTTCTAGAGTCGTAAGAACGAAGCGACTATTCACACAAGAAACGAAAATGAGCATTTAGTTCAAAGATGTATGCAAGTATGCTCAATAAAGGCTCAAAACTCACTTATTGTAGGAATGGGTTTATAATGTGATCAAGTATATATAATCAAATTTTAAATAGATTTGTCATGCCTTTTCATAATTTTCTTATTTGGTTCTTTTTATCACGACGCTATCGGATGTAATTTGTAAAAACATAACCTTTTTAGAACTTTTTATTCCCGAATTAAACCAAGACAAGTAAAGAAAAATGAAAAATTTTGAAAAAATCTGGGGTGATTAGCGGTTCCAATAGAGTTTTGTGTAAGGCTTGTTATTAGGACTTGCAAGATTCAAGGTTTTAGCATCCCCCCCCCCACACTTAAATTACACATTGTCCTCAATGTGTCCAAAAATAAGTTTTTCGGTTGATTAAAATGTGTAAAAGTGGGGTTAAAAACAAGATTTTATGTTAGTGGGCAGCTGAACACGGGGTGTGGTGGGCTGACCACGGCCCCGTGGTCAGACTACTAGTAACAGAAAGTTACAGAAGGTTGACCACGGGGCGTGCCCAGTGGACACAGCCCGTGGTCAATTACTTGTTAGAAAATTTTTCTGCAGAATCCTGGGCACGAGGGCGTGTTGGGTGGCCACGGCCCCGTACTGCACATGTTGTAATGCTGGAAATTTGTTAGGAGGCTCCTATTTACGTGCATGGGGTCCCTTTTTCAACGTCCCTTTGCCATCTCCAATCCTTATTTGAGTGTTTATTATCCTTACTAATTTATAAACTTAAAAATAAAAGAATTAACTAAGAACTAAACTAAATCTTAAACATGATTGTCCTTTTAAAATAAAAGAAGCCATACTTTTGAAAGTTGAACAAGTATGTTTAAGCAAACTACTTTTATTAATTTATAACCCATGGAATGCCTCCATTGTGCGCCACGTTTATAAGGGTCCTTGGCTAGACCCACCGTATCGGGTGGCTCTGGTTCATCTTCAATTAGGGGTCGTCATTGCCGATGGGATATTTCATTGATTGGTCAAGATCGACATACCTTTTACCGGCCCCTAATTGAATGGGTAGGTTGTTTTGCTTCCGATTTATCAATGCTTGATGGGTTTTTACAAAAGGTTGTCCCAACATAAGTGGAGCATCATCAAGAATGACGAAGTCGGTTGGGACTACCGTTTGGTTTGTTTGCACTAACATATCCTCAGCTACTCCCATTGATTTTATTATTTTCCGATTAGAAAGAAAAATGGGGATTTGAAGTGGAGAGAAATCACTAATACTTAATTTTTCAAAAATATAGGTTGGCATTATATTAACACATAGATCTTTATCAATTGTAATATTACTAATAAAGGTGTTTTGAAAGAAACATGGAACCGGTGTAATGTTGATTTCAAATGGGTCATCTTTTATTAGTGCAGTTTGATCGTTTGTTAATTTAATGCTTACTATTTCGTCAACTTTGGTGTTAGTGTTTAACTCTTTTAAAAACTTAGCATGAGTGGGTACCAAACAATGATTTTCGAAAGAAGGTAGTAAAAGTTAATTTCTTGAAAAATTGACTCTTTTTGAAAATTGTCGTTTTCGAACTTACCTCTTTCGTCGTTTGGTTCATGCGTTGGTTTTTCACTTACTTGTTCTTCCATTTTTACTTCTTCTATTATTACCTCTTTAGTACAAATTACCTCTTCCCTCTCGCGGGATTCTTTTATAAAGCGTTTGTTGGGATTGAACCCTACCAGAGGAACAGATAATGTAAAGCCAAAACCGAATCACAACTGAGGACTTCAAATAAACAGCAATTTACACTTTGCTCTCCCCTTGATTATGGCTCAAACATCTGATATGCTCCAAAGTACTGCTTCTATAAACATCTGCTGACCTACAACTGCTGATTCTACACAAGGACTGATGAAGACTAATAGCTCTGCTGCTCAATCTACTGCCTTGGTTCAAGCACTGCTGATCATGACAAGTACTGCTGGGTTCACAGCAGTGGAAGGATGCAGCAGCAGTTTATATTTATCTCATGTAATACAATATAATATCAGTAGTTAGCAAAGCAGTAGTTGTATAGATCAGTAGATAGAGTTTGTTAGGTTGTTAGATGTCACTTTCATGGTGACGTCAGCTGAGATGCTTTAGTGGTTTGGTTTGCCTATAAATGGAGCAGTACCCTGTACTGTTACATTTGATTGACTGAGCAAGTTCTTCTTCTCATGTCTAATCCTTTCATCTTGTGCAACCAACCTTGGAGCATCAGGTTGAGGGGGAGCATAGTATTGTAAGCATGCTTGTAATTTTTTTTATTTTCATTGTAATCATTCGACTCAAAGTAAAACAAGTGTTTAAACATACTATTCTCTTCTATGTTTGTGTTTACAAAGTTTGTATCCATTTCCGCTGCACTTTTCACTGTTTCATATTCTCTGAATGATCAATTTATACAAACAAACACAATCATGAGAGCCTCCGATCCTAACAATTGGTATCAGAGCTTGGACAGTCAAATTCGATCTAACAATCAATTTGACATAACAGTCCAGCTCACAATTCATTGATACTAAAGGTTGGTCGTATTTTAGTTGAAAAACAGAGTAACAAGAAATCACGTTCAAAGTGATGACTCAAATTCTCTATAAAACAACCAAGATGTCATAAGATTCACAAATCTCATTCAGCTGGTGATATCATGCACAAATCCTTCATAGTTTCCAGATCTGGAAACTTATCTGGCAACTATGGTATGTTGATCTTCATTCAAAATTGATTTCAACTGTTGTTATGAAATTTGTGATGTTTTCATCATATTTTGAACTAAAGTATGTACCTCAGATCAGCAAAACTTATGTTCATATAAACATTAGTGCCTTGCTAACATAGAAAGAGGGAAATAAAGCTTTAGTCAAAATTTCTTATGTGTTAAAAGGCTAGTTGAGAATCCACAAAAGGACCAAATCAACTTTGTCAAAACACATTAAGAAAATAAGGTATCAAAACAGTCCAAATCATATGTAATGTGATATCTGGTAATAAAACATTTACAAATGTGGCTAGATCTCTCAAAACATTACCTCAAAATGATTCTGGACTAAACTTCTTCAAAATAACATTTCTCAGTGAGTATTTCTATACTTGTGAATGGGAAGGGTAAAAAGGGAAATGAACAAATCTCAAAGTGTGGTTATCTCAAAACTTTTGAATCCAAAAGAAAAAGAGATAAGCATAAAACACTTATGAGGTCAAAATTTGGGTAAACAGTGGAATCAAGCAACTGTGTGCTTTCATCAAATACAGGAATCGTTCAGGTAACTATGGCATCTCCAGTGATTGTTCTTAAAAGAAGAATTTACAATCAATTGTTAAAGAAAATGACCCCAAATAATGGTCAAAATAACTTGAGAATGATATGATCATGAACTTATTTGAAAAGCTGTCAGATCCTTTTGAAAATTTTCAAAACATCCTTTAATATTTTTTTAAAGGTGTTTGTCTCTAAATAAAACCAGATATATATTACTTTTTATAAAATCTATTTTGTACTTTTACTCATTTTTGATAGTAAAAGTTCATCTCTGGTCAGGATGCAATTTCCTTATTTTTGTGTGAAATTACTATCCCAAATCTGATCAAAAGGAAATGGCACACATATCAAGGTCATGTTAAGCTCAAGTTTGGTTATCACAGATCATAAATTGATTGCAAAGTGATTTTGAACTACTGAGATACTCATGTTCTAGTTTAAGTAATTAGACATAAAATGAGTAGCTCTAGTAGAAATGTCTTCATCATCTGGGATGCTAAACCACTGTCTGGAATAATGGACATTTGGCAAAACCTTGAACAAAATTTCTGTAGATAAATGCTGGCAATTTAATCTTGATAATATACATCTAAATGTATTTTGTTAAGAATAGCATCTCTGGTGCTCAACAGATGTTAGATAAGATATTGTGCTTTCACAAGACAAAATCAATTTCTACATCTGAACAAGCAGATGCTAACATTATTTGTCAAAAGTTAAAACACTGCTGCATTATCAGTTGTTGCAATAAAAGTCTTCATTTTATTTTCTACCACTGTTGTACCTAAAATGCTGTTGTGCCTCAACATCTGTTCTCTAAAATATGTCCACTGCTGATAGTCAACCTCTGCTCTTCAAAAACACTGATGTTTAAAATCATTGTTCCATCCACTGATACACCCACTGCTTCATTTCATTACTGTTGTAACTACTGATGCTTGATCCATCAGTGGTTGTCAAAACAACTGTCCTCCATTATTTACCATTTCATCAGGGGTTGGCACGTGGTCAGTTTTTAGCCGTCAGATCATTATAACCGCTGCCACATCAGCATTCACTTTTTCCCTAAAATAAAACCCTGATTAAACCCAAACAGGGGCTCACACTGTCGAATTGAATTCCAAAAGTTCTTTTCTCAAAGCAGTTTCCCACTCTTCTTCACAAAAACTCCCATCGATCTTCTTCATCAAAAATGACGAAACCAAAATCAAAGTCAAAATCAAAACCATCTTCTTCCTTCACCCCAACATACGCCACTCAAATGGCCGTTGAAACCACAGAAATCCGTTACAAAGCCCCTCACAATTATGTGGAAATACTCACAAAACCTACAACTGACAACACCTTCGACTCCATCATTGACATCTTATCTGCATCGAAGTACAAAACTTTGATAACAGCAGACGCTCCCATTTATCTTCAAACCCAGAGAGAGTTCTGGAAGAATGCCACTCTTGAAAAACAAGGAGACATCATCACAGCCATCAACTCCTCGATACAGGGTAAGAAGGTTCAAATCTCTCCACAATCCATTTCTGAAATCTTTAAACTCGATGATTTGAAAGGAAAAACCTCATTTTCTAAAGACGAGTTGAAAAAGGATTTCAAAAACAGGGGCTATGCAGAGCAACCTAAAAGGGATACCTTACAAAAAGGCTATTTTCCTTCTGCACCCAGATTTTTGTTTCACACACTGTTAATGTGTGTTTCTAATAAAACAACGTCTTTTAATGAAATACCAACAAAAATTCAATGCCTGGGGTATGCAATTTTAAACAATGAAAACTTTAATTACTCCCAGGAAATATTTGATGATTTGGTAAAAAACGTTGATAATAAAGCATTTCTGCTCTTTCCACGATTTCTAAGCTATTATTTTGAACAAAAATTTGTAAAGGAAGACGCAGAATTGCCCAAACAAGGTGCCTCTTTTAAAATAAACTGCTTAACACCTGAAACATTCTCAAGAATGTTGGAACCAATAAAAACAAAAGCAGAGGTGCCTGAGCAGAATTTAGCAAATGAAACTGCTCCTCAGGTATCTGCTGCTGAGCCCACTGCTCCAGGTGATCAAAGCAGCACACCCACTGTTTTGAAACCCACACCTGCCACCACAAAAAGAACCAAAAATAAAATATCCAGAAAGCCCACCAAACCTAAAACAAAGGCATCTCTGGAAGATGAGATCCCAGAGACAATGCCAGTGACAGCACAAAAGTCACAAGTAACCACTGCTGCTACTTCCTCATAGCAGTTGGAATAAAGATCTCAACCCCAGCCTCAAACTCCTCCTGCATCCTCACAAAAGGATCAGGTTGTATCCACAGGGACACCACAATATGAAGCTCTGGATCCACTCGGATCCATCTTCCATAGTCCTAATCCCAGGGACATGTCTCTTTCAACCCCTTTACCCTCACCCATCACATTCCCACAATCAATAAAACCTTTGTTGCATACAGATGCTATTACTCAGACACAAACCAGTTCCTCTCAATCACCTATCACTGAGGGTATACTCCCACAAGTGACTGGGTCTGATGTTGATATCTCTGTTATCCCAGCAACAATTGAGGAGGTTACACTGCAGGAATTACAAGTAATTCCTGTCAGTAGTTCAAGTGGAGCAGCCACTACAAGTGTTACAACATCTGTTGTAATGGCAACAGTGGTTGAAACACCAGTTGTTTTAACTACTGTTAGCCAGCCAATTATCACCACTCCAACAACTGCCATCATAACCCCTGCTCAAAAGCAGAAGACATCTGCTAATACATCAGTAGTTGTAATGACAACAGCGGTTGAGACACCAGTTGTTTCAACAGCTGTTAGTCAACCATCCACCACTGCTCTCACCTTTCCTACATCACAACCAAAGCTCTTCAGTAGAAAAAGAAAGCCAATCTCTGCCGATGAGGGTATACATGATCCTAATGCTGCACAATATCCACTGGAACTTGAAGCTATCAAAAATGAGATGAGGCAATTCTATACAGAAGAAGATCCTTCAAAAAGAAGATTCTCCTCACTCATAGGCTACATGCCACCAGAGGATATGGATGATTACCTCAAGATCAAGGCAAGGCAAGCTAAACTAAGAGCTAAAGTTGAGAGTGAAAGTGAAGGTCTAAGCAAAGAAGGCATTGCTAAAAGACTGGATTTCTTCCTCACTAAAGTAAAGCAGATAGAAGAGTTTGCACAAGAATTGAACAAAGAAAAGGCTGAACAAAGAAAAGGCTGAACAACGAAGAAAGTTAAGGAAACAATACCTAGCCTACATCATGAAAGAAAAATTCTATCCTGCTGAAGAAAAACAGTTTGAAGAATGGTCACTAATCGCTCTAAAGCATGAGGCTGATAGGATTGACGGAATCAAGAATGATCCTACAAAGAAGAAGAACGCTCCAAACTGGAGCAAATTCAAAAAGCTCATTGCTGACCTCACTGCTGAGTACAAAAGAAAGAAAAAGGAGCTGGTGGATGTGAAAATGGATACTACTGAAGCCATATCAAAATGGTCAAAACAGCAGACTGATGAAGCCTATGAAAGGCTAAAGAGAAGAAAGATAACTGTTTCAAGTGCTTCAAAGAAACGTGAACAAATGATGAAGCTTGAACAGCAGATTGAAAACCTCAGAACAATGTTCAAATCAGCAGATAATCCTACTCTTGTGATAAACCAAGAAGAAGGTAAACAGCTGACTGAAGAAGAGGTCAAAGAAAAGGAAGCAGAGTACTTCAAGGACACCATCATGAAAATGGGTCTAAAAGAAGACAGCTCAACAAAGCTTCAAAACCTTTTTAAGAATGTATTAAACAAACCTGCATCACCAAACACTGCAACAGACATGTCAGAAATTGAAAGGCAAGGGCAAATTGAGAAAGAAACTGCAGAAGACATAGCTGCAGCAAACAAAGTCATTGAAGAAGCCTTTAAAAGAATGTCTGAAAGTCTGCAAGTGTTCACAAGGCCATTATCTCCTAACTCATCAAAGAATAAATCTCTCCCAAGAAACCCATTTGGTTTAAAAATACTAAAGTGGATATCTGATCAAAAGACCCACGTTTTGACTCTGGTCAGAACCAATGGTGAAGTGAAGTATATATCAAGGAAAGAAGCACTAGGCCTTAGTGTTGAAGATTTGCAGGATCTCCTTGAACTTACACCGTGTAGGGATGAAGATGATCAGAGTTCCAAGGAATTTGAAGCTGAATTTAAGAAACAAGCTAAGGAACTCTTGATGAGAAATAAAGGTCCTGAATAATGAAGGGTTTTGGCATTATCTGTTCCAGGGGGGATTGTTGGGATTGAACCCTACTAGAGGAACAGATAATGTAAAGCCAAAACCGAATCACAACTGAGGACTTCAAATAAACAGCAGTTTACACTTTGCTCTCCCCTTGATTATGGCTCAAACATCTGATATGCTCCAAAGTACTGCTTCTATAAACATCTGCTGACCTACAACTGCTGATTCTACACAAGGATTGATGAAGACTAATAGCTCTGCTGCTCAATCTACTGTCTTGGTTCAAGCACTGCTGATCATGACAAGTACTGCTGGGTTCACAGCAGTGGAAGGATGCAGCAGCAGTTTATATTTATCTCATGTAATACAATATAATATCAGTAGTTAGCAAAGCAGTAGTTGTATAGATCAGTAGATAGAGTTTGTTAGGTTGTTAGATGTCACTTTCATGGTGACGTCAGCTGAGATGCTTCAGTGGTTTGGTTTGCCTATAAATAGAGCAGTACCATGTACTGTTACATTTGATTGACTGAGCAAGTTCTTCTTCTCATGTCTAATCCTTTCATCTTGTGCAACCAACCTTGGAGCATCAGGCTGAGGGGGAGCATAGTATTGTAAGCATGCTTGTAATCTTTTGATTTTCATTGTAATCATTCGACTCAAAGTAAAACAAGTGTTTAAACATACTATTCTCTTCTATGTTTGTGTTTACAAAGTTTGTATCCATTTCCGCTGCACTTTTCACTGTTTCATATTCTCTGAATGATCAATTTATACAAACAAACACAATCATGAGAGCCTCCGATCCTAACAGCGTTCAATATCTTTGAGGTGTTGTACTATTCTCTCGGCTTCGGGGAGGATAGTAGGTGATTCGTGAAAGTTAGCAGGATAAGTGTCCTAAAAGCTTGAGTTTGGAAGTTCAAACCTTGGTGCCTTATAATACTCATATGAAGTGGATGGTTCATACCTTTGTTCCTCATAGTAAGTGTTTGAGGGAGATGATTCATACCTTGGTTCCTCATGGTATGTATATGAGGTGGATGGCTCGAAAAGGTCACAATATTGCACCGAGTGAGGATTACCGCAAATGGTATAATATTCTTCTTCGTATCATCCTGTCACACCCCGATTTCCACGTGTCACCGGTGGGCCCGGTGTGGGGTACAGTGACGTAGTTGGCATCGTCATAGACAATCAACACAATATAATAATGCACAGCGGAAGCAGAATAGATACATTTCAACTTTTAAATAAATTGCAATAATAAATATCACAGTAGTTGAAACGGATCCACAGGCGGATCAAATACAAATAAGATAAAATATTGTTCAACAGATATTTGTCGTCCGAGCTTGCGAGACTATAGTGGACGCTCTTAGGAAACAGCCAGCCTATTTTCGTATAGTACCTGCACTTAACCTTTTGGGAAAAATACGTCAGTTTACACTGGTAAATACAAATCGACTGACTCATTTTGAAAATGATTGAAAATTGATTTAAATGCACAAGGCATAAATATTTTTATTAACTTGGGATAATTATATAATATAAACTTGTGAACGATTTACATGCACTCGTATCTTTGGTGGCCCGGGATCTGCTGTCCGGGCTAAGAATTAAATGACACACCACATTAAAGAGTTATACACGCCGAGTGTACGCCTACACCCCGTGCTCTGGTCGTGGCCATCTCGTAAGATAATGCCAAGGATATCCGGGACACGGTCAATAACCCCCCAAAGCCTTTAAGTAAGACAAGACTGTTTAAACGAAGTCGCACAAGCTATTCAAGACTGTACACCCATAAGGCGCAGGACTTGTGCGCCCGATCAAGCGGTATTTTAAATACCGTACCCCAAGCCCGTATAGGGAAAATAAGTCAAAATGTATTTACCTGAGCAAGTATGTAACACAAACGGTAAGTGTGGTAGCTTTTACTGGGCCTCCTAATCTGGAACAAAGGTTTATAATTAACCTATTAGATTCCTAACGGGTCTTTTATTTAAGCCTAAGCTTTGACCGGTTAGTTTTAAGAATGATACGGTTTACGCACGATTAAGCGAAAGACCGGATAGAATGTGATTTAGACCCGACAAGTTTGAATACTTGTATAATATGGGTATACTAAATACATTCTGGATTTTGAAATAAAAATGATAACGTTTGACCCGTTTCGGTCAATTTACGCAAACTAGTTACGTAAACCGAACGCAAAAAGGGCGATACGGGTAGACAAATGATTCAAATGCAAGTTCCCTGATATAATATGCTTTAAATATGATATAATACCAGTAAGTTATGTTCTATATTGCCCGGAATAATTTTAAACTCAATTTATGCCTTAGAAGGGCATTTTGGTCTTTTTAAAAGCTTATAAAAGAGTCAAATTAGAAATCTGAGTTTCGGGTCTGGTTCATACAGTAAATATACCTCATTTAACATATTATAACAGTAGGGTATGACCCATATATCAAATTTATCATTTAAAATCAAACTATGCACCGTAGGGGTATTTTAGTAATTTCACGAGGGCTAAAAATGCCAAAACTGGAAATCTGAGATCATATACTTATACTTACTGTTATTATATGAAAATATGCTAATTACATCAGTAGGTATAAGTCTTACATGTTTAAAACAAGTATAACGCTTACTATGCGCTTAAAACGCTAAATATGCGATTTAGAGCCGTTTCCGGGTTTATATATGAAAGCTGAGATTTTTATATTTCCAGAAGGCTCATAATAATTTATTTAACATTTGAAATCAGTAGAAAAAGGTTTCGGGTCAAAAGGATGTGTAAAACTCATTTTATGGCTTAAACGGTCAAAACCGACATAACCCGAAATAACTAGGCGATCTAGGATCCGTTCAGCCAAAAATTAATTAAAAAACATCAAAATTCCCAGAATATTATAATACATCAGTTGGTAAAAAGTTTTATACCCAAAACGTGGCCAGAAATAGGTCATATGCGAAAAGGGCCGTTTATGTAAATTAAGAACATAGTTTTACGCTAATGGCCATAACTCAAAATCTGGACCACCAACTGATCCGAAATTTTCGGTGCAAGTTTATATATTAGAAATAAAGATTTCTACTCTTTCACTTTTCCAAAAATCACGTTTTATATCAAAAAGGGCAAAATAGTCAACTTTTAAGCATAATCGGAAACATGCAATTTAATCGGCTAAGCATAGACTCAATCAACAAAAATTCCAGAAAGTTTTACCAAAATAAAAATGGTCAAAAATACTCTCCAATACAGATCTCAAACATGCATGTACGAATCCGAATCGTTAGTCTACGAATTAGTCGTTTTATAGGACTTTCGGCTCCGATTCGTATTTATACTATAGATTGTCGAGTTGATCGTGGTAAAATACATTCTTATATTCATAATAAAGCTATCTATGAAGATCAAACAGATTGCATGTCATTTATTTTACCATTTAAGCTATTTTTCTCAAAAATCACTTCTGTTGACTTTTTAGAATCACGTTTGACTCGACAATTAGCATGCATGTAGTGGGATTCAGATAATACCCTTTAGAGGGTTTGTTTCCCACGTAAATACCAACATATATCAGGTTTCAATTCGAGAAATGACTGATTGAAACTTGTTTAATCAGAAAGTCAAAGCTTATGAACAAACAGTTTGACTTTTAGCAATAATCAAAGCAAGAACGGATTAAAGAACGAATTGAAAGCTTACAAGAGTCCTATAGGTGTTAAGCTAACACTAGAAATCGGCCTTGATGTCCAGAAATGCTTCAGAGATGCTTGAGAGCTTTTGCAAGTTTGGAAGTTCTTGTTCACAACACAAGTGTTTAGTAAAATGAGCTTTGGATCAGATTTAAAGCTGAATTGTTGATGTTTGCAAGGGGTTACTGTGGCCTAGGCATGCATGCAATGTTATTGGAGCTTTTGGGAGGTGAAAACAGCTGTTACCCACTTAAATTCGGACCCAAATCGCTGCTGTTCGCGGATTCTGCACCTGGGTTTATTGGCAGCTCCAAAGTTTGCCCATTTGTTGCAGTTTTGGTCCCTTGCGATGATTTGGCCATGAATCTTGACTCGTAAACCCTCGAATCTGGTTTTTAAGAACCCTTGGACATTTACCAACATGGTAATGTCCTCGTTTAACTTTGCGCTCGCCCGAAAAGCCATAAAATTCGACGTTGACGCTTTTAACCCCTCAAGTACGGTTTTGGCCATAACTTTCTCATATGATAACGAAACTTCATGAAATTTTTACCACATATTCTAGTGAGTATATTTTAGCTTTACAAAGCTTCGGGTCTGCCAAAAGATCACTCAGAGGTATAAATTAAACATGTTGACACTTTTGGCCCCTGTAGTTTGCAATACTTCACTTTTGTGCAATTTCCGCGTCGTATGATCCATGAACCATCCGTTTAAGGTTATAAACATTATGTAGGGTTATCATAGAGCCTATTTATCCATTGTTGACACTTTGGACCCTTACGTTCCATAGTTTTCACTGTTTGTCACTTTTAGTCCCTCTAAGGTATGTTTTCACATACCGGAACCTTATGACACGTGTCAATACATTATTGGACGAAATTTTTCGAGGTGTTACATCCTCACCCCCTTAAAAGAAATCTCGACCCCGATATTTATTCAAACTAATGGGGATATTTTTCTTTCATCGTGGATTCCACTTCCCACGTGTATTCGGGACCTCTACGGGCATCCCACTTGACCTTAACAATAGGCACGTGCTTCCTTCGAAGCTTCTTTACCTGTCGATCCTCAATCGACAAAGGTTTTTCCACAAATTTTAGACTTTCGTCTATGTGTATATCTGTATGCGGTATAACCAGTGAATCGTCAGCGAAACACTTCTTCAAATTACAGATATGGAACACATTATGAATAGCACTAAGCTCTTCAGGCAAGTTTAACTTATAAGCGACTGCCCCGACGCGTTCGATTATCTCGAAAGGTCCTATATATCTCGGGCTTAGCTTGCCTTTCTTTCCAAATCGCATTACACCTTTCCAAGGTGATACCTTAAGCAACACTTTTTCACCTACATTGAAGTGAAAATCCTTGCGCTTAGGATCCGCATAACTTTTCTGCCTATCCCTGGCAGCTTTCAAACGATCACGGATCTGAACGATCTTGTCTGTCGTCTCAAAGACGATATCTGGTCCAGACAACTGGACATCTCCAACTTCTGCCCAACAAATGGGCGATCTACACTTTCTACCGTATAGGGCCTCAAAAGGCGCAGCCTTTATGCTGGAATGGTAGCTATTGTTGTAGGAGAATTCAATCAGTGGTAAGTTCTTATCCCAACTACCACCTAAGTCGATCGCACATGCACGAAGCATGTCTTCCAAGGTTTGAATAGTACGCTCGCTCTGACCATCAGTCTGAGGATGGTAAGCCGTACTAAAATTCAAACGAGTGCCCAACGACTGTTGGAAACTTTTCCAAAAATGTGACGTATATCTAGTATCTCTATCGGAGATAATAGATATAGGTATACCATGTAGCGCTACTATCTTATCGACGTATAATTGAGCTAACATATCTGAGCTATACGTCTCCTTGATGGGTAGAAAATGAGCTGACTTAGTCAGTCTGTCTACTATGACCCATATGGTATCATTTCCCTTTTTCGTCTTTGGCAACTTGGTGATAAAATCCATTGTCACCATTTCCCATTTCCATTTGGGAATTTCAGGTTGTTGGAGCAAACCTGACGGCTTCTGATGCTCGGCCTTGACTTGCGCACAAGTCAAGCATTTGGCCACATACTCGGCCACGGACTTTTTCAAACCCATCCACCAGTAGTTTGATTTCAAATCCTGGTACATCTTATCAGCTCCAGGATGAACGGAATATTTAGAGCTGTGGGCTTCCTGGAGGATAACATCCCGAAGTCCTCCATAGACTGGAACCCATATTCGTCCGTTTAGGCGTAGCATTCCATCTTTATCGTAGGATAACTGCTCCTCAGTTACTCCCAACTTTTCTGCAGGATAGTTAGCTTCCAGCACAGCTTCCTTCTGTGCAGCTAACACCCTTTCATTCAAATTATTCCTTATTTCAATGCGCTTGGCATTGATTCTGATCGGTTTAACCCTTTCCTTTCTACTTAAGGCGTCGGCAACCACATTTGCCTTGCCTGGATGGTATCGTATCTCGCAATCATAGTCATTGAGAGTTTCCATCCATCGCCTTTGTCGCATGTTCAATTCCTTCTGATTGAACAGATGCTGAAGACTCTTGTGATCCGAATAAATTATGCACTTGGTTCCATACAAGTAATGTCTCCATAGCTTTAATGCAAATACAACTGCACCCAATTCCAAGTCGTGGGTGGTGTAGTTCTTCTCATGCACTTTGAGCTGTCGAGAAGCGTAGGCAATGACTTTGCCTTTCTGCATGAGTACACAGCCCATGCCAGTATGTGATGCATCACAATACACCACAAATTCATCTATTCCATCAGGCAATGTCAACACTGGCGCATTGCTCAGCTTCTGCTTCAGAATGTCAAAGGATTCCTGCTGCTTAGGGCCCCAATCAAACTTAATCTTCTTACGGGTCAACGAAGTTAGGGGCGCAGCAATCCTTGAAAAGTTCTCGATAAATCTTCTATAGTATCCTGCCAACCCGAGGAAACTGCGAATTTCCGTAGGAGTCTTCGGCTCCTGCCAGTTCATGACTGCTTCTACTTTGGCGGGATCTACTTGGATACCACGCTCGCTTACAACATGTCCAAGGAATTGGACTTCTCGAAGCCAAAATTCACACTTTGAGAATTTGGCATAAAGCTTCTCTTGATTCAAAAGTTTGAGAATACAACGAAGGTGTTTCTCATGGTCAGCTTGGCTCTTCGAATAGATAAGGATGTCGTCAATAAAGACAATGACGAATTTATCTAGATAAGGCTTGCAGACACGGTTCATGAGATCCATGAATGCGGCTGGTGCGTTAGTGAGCCCAAAAGGCATCACTAGGAACTCGTAATGTCCATAACGAGTCCTAAACGCGGTCTTGTGCACATCTTCATCTTTGACTTTCAACTGATGATAACCTGACCTGAGGTCAATCTTTGAGAAGTAGCTTGCTCCTTGCAGTTGATCGAACAGATCGTCGATTCTGGGTAACGGATACCTATTTTTGATAGTGACCTTATTAAGCTCACGATAATCGATGCACAGACGCATCGAACCATCCTTCTTCTTAACGAACAAGATTGGCGCTCCCCAAGGGGATGAGCTAGGTCTGATAAAACCCTTAGCTAATAAATCATCCAACTGCGTCCTCAACTCCTTCATCTCCGTTGGTGCCAATCTATATGGTGCTCTTGCTACAGGTGCTGCACCTGGAATAATGTCTATCCAAAACTCTACTTGCCTATCCGGTGGCAAACCGGGTAGTTCTTCAGGGAATACTTCAGGATATTCCGAGATAACAGGGATATCCTCAATCTTCGGCTTCGGCTCATCTATGGTAACTTGTGCCATATAAATGACACATCCCTTCTGCATGCATCTGGATGCTTTGAGCATGGACACTTGCTCAGGCAATCCATGCTGGGTATCTCCTTGAATAGTAAGTGACTCACCGGACGGAGTCTTAACTATTACTTGCTTTCTGTTGCACAGAATCTGGGCTTGGTTACTCGACAACCAATCCATGCCTATTACTATATCGAATCCAGCTAGCTTAAAGGGAAGCAAGGATAACGGGAAGGAATGATTCCTAATGGATATAACACATCCATCTAGAACAGTCGAGGCGGTTTCTATGGTTCCATCGGCTAATTCCACCTCATATTTCACGCTTAAGGTTTTAACAGGAAGGTTCAACAATTTACAAAACTTATCATCTACAAACGACTTATCAGCTCCTGAATCAAACAAGACTCTAGCAAAAACATCATTTACAAGAAACGTACCGGTAATGACGTTATCGTCAAGGACTGCTTCCTTTGCGTCCATTCTGAAGACTCTCGCATTAGTCTTCTTCCCATCATCAGTTTTCTTCGCATTCTTTGGGCAGTTGGGCCGAATATGCCCTTTCTCGTTGCAACCGAAACAAGTTGCATCCTTCATTTTCTTGCAATCCACAGCTTTATGATCTGTGGACTTGCAGATCCCACAACGTTTCTCGAAAGACTGGGACTTAGACTCCTGCCTGCATCTCCCAAAATGATGCCTCTTACAAACCTTGCATTTGGGTTTCTCACCCAACTGATCCCCTTTCTTGAACCCTGACCCTTTCCTATGGTCGTTGTTTCCCTTGTGTCGTTTCTCAGATCTTCGTGAGGTGTCATCCTCACGTTTCCTTTTGTTTTCCTCCGAGCTCTTCATAGCTCTTAGTCTGACGACATCTTGAGTGAGGGAGAGGGATAGATCAGCTACTGATCTAAATGTAGTAGGCCTTGAAGCCTTGACGCTTGCCTTTATCTCCGGTGCCAGACCCCCAATAAATCGAGCAATCCTACGCGGCTCCGGGGTCACCAGATAAGGCACTAACCGGGATAAGGTGTTGAACGTAGTAAGATACGCTTGACAATTGAGATTCTTCATAACTAGAGACACAAAATCCGATTCAATTCTCTCGACCTCATGCTGCGGACAGAAATTCTCCTTGATCAGTGCTACAAACTGATCCCATGTCATGTTATACAGAGCGGTCTTTCCAGTAGCTTGTAGAAGCGATTTCCACCATGCTAACGCGTCTCCCTTGAACGACTGGGACGCGTACTTCACAACATCCCTATCAGCACACCCGCTGATATCGACCACAGTATCCATCTCATCAATCCACGTCATACAATCGACGGCTCCCTTTTCCCCAGTGAAATCTCTGGGCTTGCAAGATACGAAGTATTTGTACGTACAGGACCTGCTGTGCGTATCATGGTTCATCTTAACTTCTTGCTTTGGGATGCTGCTGTGGTTGGAGGAGTGATTATCATCCTCAGCTTTCTTCGGCTCACTCTTTTTAGAAGGTGGCTTACTATGAGCCTCAGAATGAGTCTTGGGCTTTGCGTGCGGTTCTGTTCGGGTCCTACTCCGAGTACCACTAGATTCCCTGAATTGCCTATCCATAGCTTTGGCAACAGCGTTATCTATCAGTGCTTGCAACTCTGCACCGGTGACGTGAATCTTTGCATTATCTGAGTGTTCCCCAGAATGACTGTTGGTCTCCTCCGATTTGGCCATTGTAGCTTTAAGCTACAATAAAGGACAAGGTCTAATTTAGAACCTAACAGTATTATCGTTCTAGACGATTTATTAACCATGGTATCAAGAACCTTAACAGTTAATTTAATAAATTTCATTCAGGCTCTTATTAGCAATCAAGGAATGAAAATATATATATTGGCACCATAGGCCTAGTCACATGGACAATTACTAAATTATAAATTTAGATTTTTACAGGATTATAAATTGTATAATGAAACAAATAATCCTTTACTAGACAGAGAGTCATAAACCACAACTGTCACTATATGACATAGTCATAACCCGTAGGTATCAAGTCATTAATAGACTTGTATACAGATAAAATCTGTAGATAATTTATTAAAAAGGGTGGCTTGTGTGATTCTACCGATCACGCTTAGCCAGGAATGTTAACATGTTTTCAGATGTCAACAGGGAGTGGAATCTTTTCAACCAGGTTTTACCATCAGGGCCAGGCCTGTTAATAAGACATTCAAGCTAGGTTATACCTTACTAAGATTCTTATGAATGGCAAATCAAATAAAAATTGATATTTTCCATTATTTAAATATTATATTCATGCATATAAATAAAAATGAGAAATTCCAATTAACCATTTCAAATCCCAAATAAAGTACTAGTACATCTTTGCCCTAAACGGGACTTTAATTCAAACATCACGAATAACATGCCCGCGCAGGGGCTAAACAACTAACAATCAACGACAAATGAAATAAAACAAACCCACGCAGCGGTAGAGTACAAGGATAGATGTCCACGCAGGGACATGAGTACAAGAGACAAAAATCGAAGGATTCAATGATCCCTCTTACTCTTACCCTTGAGCAGGTCAAACACCTTCTTGAACATGCCACGGTTGTGACGGCGATCATTTGGCAACTCCCGTCGCATGCTATCAATCCCATGCAGGATCTCCTGAACCTGCGGCGGCAACATCATAGGCGCCGGTGGCGGTGGCTGGTAGTGCTGCGGCTGCGGCGGCTGGTACGGCTGCGGCTGCGGTGGCTGCTGGTAACCCGGAGGGTAACCAAAAGTAGACTGCCCAGCAGTCCAAGTGTCTCCCAATGGACCACTGGGTGGGAGTGAGCTGTAGTTCACAGCTTGCCAGTAAGGGTCTCCCGTGTAATCATAACCCTGGGGGAATACATGCTCGAACGGGTTGAACTGAGCGGCACTAGCATAAGCCGGAATCGGCTCTCCATAGTTCTGCGGCGGCAGAGGCGGGATCGGTACGGAAGTAACCTCCGATACGGGATGCTGAGACTCCCCTGTCTCGGACTCCCCGGGAAGAGACGTGTAGCGGCTGCTACTAACATGTGGAGGGGTGCCTATGCGAATCCCTCCGCGCGTAGACATGCGCGCATTTCTCCTAGGCCTCTGGGGCGGAGGAGGTAAAACTGGTGGCGGCGGTGGTGACGGAGTGATCACGTCACGCCATAGGGCCTCAGATAGGTCCTGCGGTAGAGGCGGCTGCTGCTGAAGCTGCTGCGAGTGGTGCTGCGAGTGCACCGGTGAAACCTGGTGAGACTGGATCATCGGAGAGTTGTGGCTGGGGGTGAAATACCAATCATGCTGCTTAAATCTCTCCTGGAAGCTGTCCCCACCATTGTAGGGTGATCCCCTAAATGGCGACCCATCCGATATCTCAATCGGATGGTTAGGCGTACCTGATGGTGGTAGCGAGGGGTCCGTATCCTCGTCGACGTCCATCTCGTGACCACCAGAAAAGTGGTCCTCCGGTCCAAGTGGGTTATGGCCCACTGGCTCTTCCCCAAAAGCATTAGGGTCATACAAACCCTGGTAGACTCGTGCTGGATACTGGTGTGGTGACTGCTGCAAAGGTATGTAGGATCCATGCGAACCATGGGGCCCATTCTCCGAGTGGGGCCCAAACGAGTGGGGTAAAGACGGTGAAGTGCTGGCGGATACCGAGTGTCTAGCAGGCTCGGCGAAAGACCTCCAAAGGTCGTTGGCGGCTGTGTTGTGCGTGGCGGATGGTGCTCGCCTATGTGAGGGCCCTGCCTCATGGTCGTGGGTTGTAGCAAATCCTCCTCGACCTCTCATTCTTGGCGGCATAGTGATCCTGTCAAAAGTCAAACAAGTTGCACAACAAAATATATAAGACAATGCAAAATAATAAACATAAATTAAACGAAAAGTTGAACATTTCCTAAGTTCTTTGTCTAGACTCGAAAATCGAGGAATGTGCAATTGTGTAACTGAGATTAAACACATTAGGATAGTGTTTAATTCACTCAGCGTTGGCTCTGATACCAACCTGTCACACCCCGATTTCCACGTGTCACCGGTGGGCCCGGTGTGGGGTACAGTGACGTAGTTGGCATCGTCATAGACAATCAACACAATATAATAATGCACAGCGGAAGCAGAATAGATACATTTCAACTTTTAAATAAATTGCAATAATAAATATCACAGTAGTTGAAACGGATCCACAGGCGGATCAAATACAAATAAGATAAAATATTGTTCAACAGATATTTGTCGTCCGAGCTTGCGAGACTATAGTGGACGCTCTTAGGAAACAGCCAGCCTATTTTCGTATAGTACCTGCACTTAACCTTTTGGGAAAAATACGTCAGTTTACACTGGTAAATACAAATCGACTGACTCATTTTGAAAATGATTGAAAATTGATTTAAATGCACAAGGCATAAATATTTTTATTAACTTGGGATAATTATATAATATAAACTTGTGAACGATTTACATGCACTCGTATCTTTGGTGGCCCGGGATCTGCTGTCCGGGCTAAGAATTAAATGACACACCACATTAAAGAGTTATACACGCCGAGTGTACGCCTACACCCCGTGCTCTGGTCGTGGCCATCTCGTAAGATAATGCCAAGGATATCCGGGACACGGTCAATAACCCCCCAAAGCCTTTAAGTAAGACAAGACTGTTTAAACGAAGTCGCACAAGCTATTCAAGACTGTACACCCATAAGGCGCAGGACTTGTGCGCCCGATCAAGCGGTATTTTAAATACCGTACCCCAAGCCCG
Source organism: Helianthus annuus (assembly GCF_002127325.2). Taxonomy (NCBI): domain Eukaryota; kingdom Viridiplantae; phylum Streptophyta; class Magnoliopsida; order Asterales; family Asteraceae; genus Helianthus; species Helianthus annuus. The sequence continues at coordinate 196,882,292 of NC_035448.2, read as the reverse complement.
TATAGGGAAAATAAGTCAAAATGTATTTACCTGAGCAAGTATGTAACACAAACGGTAAGTGTGGTAGCTTTTACTGGGCCTCCTAATCTGGAACAAAGGTTTATAATTAACCTATTAGATTCCTAACGGGTCTTTTATTTAAGCCTAAGCTTTGACCGGTTAGTTTTAAGAATGATACGGTTTACGCACGATTAAGCGAAAGACCGGATAGAATGTGATTTAGACCCGACAAGTTTGAATACTTGTATAATATGGGTATACTAAATACATTCTGGATTTTGAAATAAAAATGATAACGTTTGACCCGTTTCGGTCAATTTACGCAAACTAGTTACGTAAACCGAACGCAAAAAGGGCGATACGGGTAGACAAATGATTCAAATGCAAGTTCCCTGATATAATATGCTTTAAATATGATATAATACCAGTAAGTTATGTTCTATATTGCCCGGAATAATTTTAAACTCAATTTATGCCTTAGAAGGGCATTTTGGTCTTTTTAAAAGCTTATAAAAGAGTCAAATTAGAAATCTGAGTTTCGGGTCTGGTTCATACAGTAAATATACCTCATTTAACATATTATAACAGTAGGGTATGACCCATATATCAAATTTATCATTTAAAATCAAACTATGCACCGTAGGGGTATTTTAGTAATTTCACGAGGGCTAAAAATGCCAAAACTGGAAATCTGAGATCATATACTTATACTTACTGTTATTATATGAAAATATGCTAATTACATCAGTAGGTATAAGTCTTACATGTTTAAAACAAGTATAACGCTTACTATGCGCTTAAAACGCTAAATATGCGATTTAGAGCCGTTTCCGGGTTTATATATGAAAGCTGAGATTTTTATATTTCCAGAAGGCTCATAATAATTTATTTAACATTTGAAATCAGTAGAAAAAGGTTTCGGGTCAAAAGGATGTGTAAAACTCATTTTATGGCTTAAACGGTCAAAACCGACATAACCCGAAATAACTAGGCGATCTAGGATCCGTTCAGCCAAAAATTAATTAAAAACATCAAAATTCCCAGAATATTATAATACATCAGTTGGTAAAAAGTTTTATACCCAAAACGTGGCCAGAAATAGGTCATATGCGAAAAGGGCCGTTTATGTAAATTAAGAACATAGTTTTACGCTAATGGCCATAACTCAAAATCTGGACCACCAACTGATCCGAAATTTTCGGTGCAAGTTTATATATTAGAAATAAAGATTTCTACTCTTTCACTTTTCCAAAAATCACGTTTTATATCAAAAAGGGCAAAATAGTCAACTTTTAAGCATAATCGGAAACATGCAATTTAATCGGCTAAGCATAGACTCAATCAACAAAAATTCCAGAAAGTTTTACCAAAATAAAAATGGTCAAAAATACTCTCCAATACAGATCTCAAACATGCATGTACGAATCCGAATCGTTAGTCTACGAATTAGTCGTTTTATAGGACTTTCGGCTCCGATTCGTATTTATACTATAGATTGTCGAGTTGATCGTGGTAAAATACATTCTTATATTCATAATAAAGCTATCTATGAAGATCAAACAGATTGCATGTCATTTATTTTACCATTTAAGCTATTTTTCTCAAAAATCACTTCTGTTGACTTTTTAGAATCACGTTTGACTCGACAATTAGCATGCATGTAGTGGGATTCAGATAATACCCTTTAGAGGGTTTGTTTCCCACGTAAATACCAACATATATCAGGTTTCAATTCGAGAAATGACTGATTGAAACTTGTTTAATCAGAAAGTCAAAGCTTATGAACAAACAGTTTGACTTTTAGCAATAATCAAAGCAAGAACGGATTAAAGAACGAATTGAAAGCTTACAAGAGTCCTATAGGTGTTAAGCTAACACTAGAAATCGGCCTTGATGTCCAGAAATGCTTCAGAGATGCTTGAGAGCTTTTGCAAGTTTGGAAGTTCTTGTTCACAACACAAGTGTTTAGTAAAATGAGCTTTGGATCAGATTTAAAGCTGAATTGTTGATGTTTGCAAGGGGTTACTGTGGCCTAGGCATGCATGCAATGTTATTGGAGCTTTTGGGAGGTGAAAACAGCTGTTACCCACTTAAATTCGGACCCAAATCGCTGCTGTTCGCGGATTCTGCACCTGGGTTTATTGGCAGCTCCAAAGTTTGCCCATTTGTTGCAGTTTTGGTCCCTTGCGATGATTTGGCCATGAATCTTGACTCGTAAACCCTCGAATCTGGTTTTTAAGAACCCTTGGACATTTACCAACATGGTAATGTCCTCGTTTAACTTTGCGCTCGCCCGAAAAGCCATAAAATTCGACGTTGACGCTTTTAACCCCTCAAGTACGGTTTTGGCCATAACTTTCTCATATGATAACGAAACTTCATGAAATTTTTACCACATATTCTAGTGAGTATATTTTAGCTTTACAAAGCTTCGGGTCTGCCAAAAGATCACTCAGAGGTATAAATTAAACATGTTGACACTTTTGGCCCCTGTAGTTTGCAATACTTCACTTTTGTGCAATTTCCGCGTCGTATGATCCATGAACCATCCGTTTAAGGTTATAAACATTATGTAGGGTTATCATAGAGCCTATTTATCCATTGTTGACACTTTGGACCCTTACGTTCCATAGTTTTCACTGTTTGTCACTTTTAGTCCCTCTAAGGTATGTTTTCACATACCGGAACCTTATGACACGTGTCAATACATTATTGGACGAAATTTTTCGAGGTGTTACACATCCTCTTCATAGTAAAGTGTAACCTCCTGAGTATTGATCCATGAGAATCACTCAGCAGATCACAAAGTCTAGGGACCAGAAAACAAAATTAAAAACCTGAAACAGAGGCTCACCACGGCCCTGTGGTCAGTGAACACGGCCCCGTGGTCAGATCCTATATCTGGGCATTTGAAAAATGTTACTGGTTATGTGCAGCACGGGAACGTGTTCAGTGAGCACGGTCCCGTGTTCAAACTACTGTTATGCAATTCCAACGGACACGCAGAGAAGATATGAGACACCGAGTCAAGGCCTTCATTACAGAAATTACACACATCGTCAATCACCACCACTCCCCTCTTACCAAGCGCGTCAACCGTCCGGATTCTATCCAAGTCCGCTCGCCAAGCAAAAATGTTACATTTTTTTGGGACCCATTTGCACCAATCCATTACGAAATGGCTGCTAAAATCACATTTAGACACTATGTGCTGCTTCACAGCCGCAACCGAGAACCCCTTAGACCCACTTCCCAACCACAACCACTTGTCCGAACCTGAAGACAGGCTAACCGAAGCCACAGCCGACCCTAACGACTGCCATTCAGCCATCTCCTCAGCGGAGTCCGGATCGTGCTTCTAAAGCCAAAATCCTTCACCTTCAAGACGGTCACGCACACTTCAAGACTTCACAACTTCTAAATGGAAAAGAGCAGGGAATTTCTCCTTCAGCGGGACATCAAAAAGCCACGGATCTAGCCAAAATAAAATATTATCTCCCCTACCCACCACCCCTTTGAATAAATTCCGAACAGGCACATTATCAACCAACGTTCATTTTATAATCGAAACTATATTACTCTAAACCCCACCATAAGCTTTTTTCACTGGGAGAAAGTCCCAATCAGAACTACCAACATGTAAAGCGTTAACAACCTTCACCCACAAACTTTCGTGCTCATTTTTATGCCTCCACCCCCGTTTTGTTAACAAAGCTGTGTTCACATCTTTGAGATTTTGAAGCACTAGACCACCCATCTTAACAGGAAAAGCTACCCTATCCCACGCGACCCAATGAACCTTTTTAACCTCCGAGGAACCCCCCCCCCCCAAGAAACTTTCTGATAAGAGCTTCCAAATCCTGCACAACCTTTACCGGGGCGCGGTACAAAGAAAAATAATAGGTGGGAAGACTTTCAAGAACCGAGCGAATCATGGTAACTCTACCTCCAATCGAAAGAAAAGAGGCTTTCCAAAGGGAAAGACGTTTCTCAAACACATCAAAGACCGGTCTCCAGTTTGAAATCTGGTTCATATTGGCCCCAACAGTCAAACCGAGAAACTTGAACGGGAAAGAATCCGCTTTACATCTGATAATCTCGGCCATCTCTTCTACCTTCCCTGGCTGCATACCAACCCCAAATAAATTCGATTTGCATAAGTTGATTCTGAGCCCTGAACACGCATGAAAGCACCTCAAGATTCTCACAACATTTAGAATGTTCTCCCTAGTCCATTCTCCCAGAATGATAGCTTCGTCCGCATAAAATAAGTGAGAAACAACCGGGACCTCATTAGGAAGAGAAACACCCTTGATTATCTCCAAATCACAAGCTTTATTTATCATGCACGATAGAGCTTCCATAACGATGACAAAAAGAAAAGAGGAAATAATGTACCCTTGACGCATTCCTTTGTGACATTTAAATTCGAAGGTCGGGGTACCGTTGACCAAAACCGAAGCCCTAGCCGAAGAAATAACACCGTTGATCCACGAGCGCCACTTATTAGAAAAACCCATTTGATTGAGAACATCCAGCACGAAGTTCCAATTTATTTTATCGTAGGCCTTCTCAAAGTCGATCTTGAGGATGAAAATCTTTTTCTTAACTCTTTTGATCCAGTTTTGAATTTCGTTAATAATAATCGGACCATCCAGAATGTATCTACCACTGATGAAGGCTGATTGAGTCAGGGAAATAATCGAGTCCAACACTCTTTTTAGCCTATTCGCCAAAATCTTCGAAATCACCTTGTTAATGATTCCCACCAAACTAATAGGCCGGAAGTCTTTCAGCCCGATCGGGTCGTTAACTTTAGGAATCATGGCAATAAAAGAGGAGCCACAACCCATATTGATCACCTCATTAACATAAAAATCAGCCATAATATTGAAAAAATCATCTTCTAGTAAATTCCAAAAACGCTTAACAAATCAAAAATTAATATCGTCGGGGCCCTGGGCCTGATCATCTCCACTCGAAGATAGTGGATGGAAAGTTAAAAAAAAACAATATTAAATTTGGAAATAAGGAATTTTTCAAAGGGTCGTATTATTGGCACACCTGACCTCTTAAATCGACACCCTCAATACGCATCGTATAGGCCTATACGATCCATATTACTTTTTCAGTTTCCAATAAAGACTGATGTCTCAGATTTTGTCTTTTTGACTAGACCTATACGAGTCGTATTGGTTAAGTTTTTGTTAAGTTTTAACAAAGTTTTCTAAAAAAATATTTTTTTAAATAAAAACTTCCTTAATTTTTTTAAGAATACCATGTACAATGTACTATAGTATAGATGAGGTATAGGTCATGTATGAGCATGGGTCGTATTGGTTAGGTATTTTTTTTTAAATTTTTTTATACATTTGTTTATGATTTTAACAAAGTTTTCTAAAAAGTATTTATTTTTTAAATAAAAACTTCTTTAATTTTTTTGTAAGAATACCATGTATAATGTAGTATAGTATAGATAGATGAGGTATAGGTCCTGTATGAGCATATATAAGTGTAGTAAATGTCCCTTATATTTTTTTTAATTTTTTTTTTAAAATACCATGTACAACGTGTAATCCAGAGGTCGGTCTCGGGTGGGCATAAGATCCGTTGGCCCTATTATCGGATCTGTGACTCCATGGAAGATATGATTAAGGTAAGCGTGCCGTAAAGTTGCATCTTTTAGGGAGAGACCTTTAAAATATGCTAAAATACGCTGAAATACGTTAAAATACGCCGAAATACGTTAAAATACTCTAAACTACGCTAAAATAGGTTAAAATACGCTAAAATATGCAAAAAAAAAACCCTCAAATACTCTAAAGTATGCTAAAATACTCTAAAGTACACTAAAATATGCGAAAATACGCAAAAATTCTCTAAAATACGCAAAAATACGTTAAAATAAGCTAAAATACATGAAAATATGCTAAAATATGTTGCAATACACTAAAATACGTCAAATTACGATAAAATATGTTAAAATACGCCGAAATACGTTAAAATACGCTAAAATAACCTAAAAATAGGTTAAAATAAGCTAAAATACGTCAAAATACGCTCAAATATGTCAAAATACTCTAAAATACGCAACAATACGATAAAATACGTCAAAATACGCAAAAATACGTCAAAATACGCAAAAATACTTCAAAATACGCAAATAATGATATTTCCACGCGCGTATGCATATAACACAGCACTATACAATACAAGCGGTTTTCAAACAAAACTATACGTAATTATAGAATACGATAATCGCATGCAACCGAACGTCAGCGAAACAACGCATGTTGAAGGTATAAGTCATAAAATGACAAAATATGCGAAAGTTCGACAAAAAACGACACGTATACGCGTCGAACCGAGGAAAACACGATAAAAACAAATTTTCTTATTATGCCATATACGATCGTATAGGCGTATGTTGTATCGTATAGCAGATTAATACGCATCATGTAGGCCTATATGATGCGTATTAAACTCTGAATTTCTCAAAAATACCCCTGAATTTATCAAAAAAAACAGGGGTATTTCAGTAATTCGGGGATATAATACGCATCGTATAGGCCTATACGGGTCATATTGGTTAAGGGTCTTTTTTTTTTACAAATTTTTTTATACATTTGTTTATGGTTTTAACAAAGATTTCTAAAAAAATGTTTATTTTTTTTAAAATAAAAATTTCCTTAATTTTTTTTAAGAATACCATGTATAATGTAGTATAGTATAGATAGATGAGGTATAAAAACTTCAAAATTCATGTTTTTTTTTTGTGTTTTATATCTTAGTTTTTTTTTAAATGTTTTAGTTGTAAGTAGAAATTCAAAAAAGTGTAGTATATAATACGGTTATAACATAGATAGTATAGTATAATGGGTCGTATTATTGGCACACCTGACCCCTTAAATCGACACCCTCAATACGCATCGTTGCAATACACTAAAATACGTCAAATTACGATAAAATACGTTAAAATACGCCGAAATACGTTAAAATACGCCGAAATACGCTAAAATAACCTAAAAATAGGTTAAAATAAGCTAAAATATGTCATAATACGCTCAAATGTGTCAAAATACTCTAAAATACGCAACAATACGATAAAATACGTCAAAATACGCAAAAAGACGTCAAAATACGCAACTAATGATATTTCCACGCGCGTATACATATAACACAACACTATACAATACAAGTGGTTTTCAAACAAAACTGTACGTAATCATAGAATACGATAGTCGCACCTAACCGAACGTCACCGAAACGACGCATGTTGAAGGTATACGTCGTAAAATGACAAAATATGCGAAAGTTCGACAAAAAACAACACGTATACGCGTCGAACCAAGGTATAAAGATACACATTCAACATAAAATTGAACAATAACAACCGGTTGTTTTAGGGTAAATACAATCACAATGATGAATACACAATCGATAACCATTAATAGATAAAAAGGGGTTTTAAAAACCCTTCGAATTCAACACTGAATGGTTAAATCCAATAACTATGATAAATACACAATAAAAATAATAAAAAAATACCCTAATGAGGCAACATACCAAAATCCACTCGAAGAAACTGATCCATACGACGTCGTTCGACAATCAACCGTTTTACGGCATCATTTTCCTCAATCTCTCATCGATTTCTCCATGAATCAATCCCGATGCCAATCCAAACACAATTCCTCAATCATAATCTCACAAAAACCTAATAATCTTTTTGAATCTGATTAAAAAAGCAAAAACAACAAAACGACGTAATCTCACAAAAACCTAATAATCTTATTGAATCTGATTAAAAAAGCAAAAACAACAAACGACACAGAATTAGGTTTAGATCGTCATTACAGATGATCGATTGAGTTGAGATGATAATATTAACGAATCGGAGGGGGTGAATTGTGTATGTATACCTGATGATCTTTCGCATCCTCTTAAAACTTCATCTCTATAATTCTTCGCAAAAGAAGGCGGTGGAGAAGAAGTCGATTTCAAGAAATAAAAGATATGTATACAGATTTGAAACCCTAAATCTTACCTTGTTGAGATTAGAGATGGAAGAAAATGTTCAGTAATTTAGGAAACTCCAATTTCATGAAAGAATGGGGATTGAAGAGATGTAATGATGAACTTGAGAAAATAAAAGGGGAAACGGCTTAAGGGAATTGGCGCTCAATCTCTTTGAGGGAATGGTTTTAGAGTGCCAGGTGGCAATAATAGGAGTAAGAATATGTCAAGTGGCCTAAGATGGTTTTGCTTTATTATTATTTATAGATTATAGATATAGATATTTTTTAATAAATTCAAATACATCAAAGCTAAATTCTATATTAACCCCTTAAGCTGAAGTAAAGTTATAATTTAAACCTTTTAGCTCCCTCTGACCTTTTATATTAAGTACAATTATAACTAACTAATTTAAGTAGATACCTAATGTGTTTGGTTTACGTGTTTTTTGTTTTCTTATTTTTGATATATTATTATGTTTTTTATTTCAATGGCAAAGACTCGAACACCTATGATCACCTTGGCAAATGAATCACCATTTCGTCCGAAGAACAAAACATGGTGACGTGACCCACCCTCCCATGAGAAAACCCACAATTATGAAAACCCATTGACTCAACGCGGAACAAAATTTATCCCAGACAAGACTCCAATCTATTAGTTCAAAAAAAACTCCAACCTATGACCTCATATTTGGAAAGTCATGAGGGTACCACTCAAAAGGTTCGGTGGTATATTATTATTATTACTACTAGTACTACTATTATTTTTATTATTATTGTAATTATTATTATGGTTAATGACCTCCTATTTGGAAAGTTATGAGGGTACCACTAAAAAGGTTCGGTGGTATGTATTATTATTATTATTATTATTATTATTATTATTATTATTATTATTATTATTATTATTATTATTATTATTATTATTATTATTATTATTATTATTATTATTATCATCATCATCATCATCATCATCATCATCATCATGGTTAGTAAGTTATTTCTTGTTTAAGTTACTTGCAACATTGTTAAAGTTCAAGCAATATAAGACCGTTTTCCATGGATACAAAGACTGAATATGCATAGAATGTTGTTATCAATAAAACTTTTGTCTTCATTAGTTATACATGTTTGAGTTTTATCAATGTTGCCAAATTCAATACAAGGGTAAATAGCTTTATAATAAATAAGGATCGGAACAACAAAAATGATAGGAACTCGAAATTCAGCAGGCTATTTCGAATCCCCGTCAATGGAACCACCAGAACTGCCTCGGGTCTGGACCATTTCGAATTCCCGTCAATAGAACCAAAATGATAGGAACTCCAAATTCAGCAGGCTATTTGATTAATTGAAAAGTAAACAGCCCGATTCGAGATGGGCAAATCTCCGGTACTTAGAAATCAACAAAATAACATGAACAACAAAAATGTCTAACATAAGCATGCTAATAAACTGGAAAAAACAAATCAATAACTGCTTGTAAACTGCTCCTCACTCTCTAATTTTCCCACTCTCTAAATGCATTATTCATTACTACTTATACTCTCTCTCCTCTAACAAAGTCTTAGCTACTTTTAGAAACTTCACCTTTGCCCCTTCTAGAATAAACATGTAGTCGTTCCTGCTTAGCTTTAGAGATAGCTAAGGGATCAACCGTATCAGCTCCCATCACAAAATCCTTCCATTTGGTTGGAGATTTCTTGACCCGATCACTCCTCTTAGTTGATGTGCGGCCCATTGTAGAGTTCTTGTTTATAATCTGCTTTTGTAAGCCAAATGTATCAGGTCCATTCACAACAGTATTGCGGTTGCAGTTAGTCTTCAAACGTTTAGGTAACGGTTCTTCTCCAAAATCAGTCACTGAGTTGATGGTTTCAATATTCGTGATGCAGCATTCTTGCCAATGCAGAAGTGAGAGGTCTCTGATTACATCATTCAGACTCAGGAACGCGTTTGAAGAAACATCACTTTGCAGAGTTGAGTGGTGCGCATCCATCAGCTCAATTGATCTCACCGCATCTAATAAATCATCCTGCAGATATTTTTATTTATTTATTTTAATTAAATAATACCAAAGATCACAAACATGTCTCCATAACAGTGCTTAATATCACATAACCTTTGGAACATTGAAGCTTTTGAATCCATGTATCGTAAGTATCTGTAAAGTAAATCAAAAGGTTTTCATTAATTTTAATAAGATATACAAAAAATAAATCCTAATTTAACTAAAAATGTATTACAACCTTTCGAAGCATGTGAGGGGAGATGGCGTCCATATGCTCCAAATTGAGGTAACTCTCTAGCGTAACCTTTGGCTTCCACGGCTTTCCTGATGCTCCGTGTGATGTCATCGCTGTTAATAGCACAAGATCGGTTGATGCATAATATAATTTATATAAAACTTACATTACAATTGAAATGATATAAACCGTCGACTACCGTACATGATACACTAGTTATGTGTTAAAGAAAGTTGGTGCATAGTATATTTTATTTCAAACTATACATGATCTATATATATTCTTTACAAATAAACATATGAATTATAGCATCAAATAAGGACAGCAAAGAACAAACAATAGAAGAGGCGGATTCTTAACATCTGACATTTATGTTTTCACATGTCACAGAAAATGTTAGATATGAAAGTTACTGATAACAGACTCTACTATATATGTTATGACAGTTAAATTTACAAACAAACACTTAACAATGGTAACTAATATTGAGTCAAGCAGTTAATATCACTGAGTAATCTCTTATATTCTTCTTTCTTTGAGTGAACTTTTTGTATATAGCTATATTATTCTTCTTTGCTTGTTTCATTAGAACTGCAAGAGATTATAACTTATATACATATGATCACTACACATTATGCACTCAAATTCTAAACTCACTTTCACCTCAAGGTTCCAGTTTCCTTTCATTCATTCTCTCGTTTTTAAGAGCTACAATCTTACTTTAAGTCGGATCAAAACTATTTCAAAATTTCATATCCATGACACGAACCACCAGATTGTGCGGCGCGTTGATGTACTGTTATGATTTTCTAACTATCTTGGTTTTTTTAAAGACGCAGGTAAGAAGTTTCCACACAATATCTGGTTCTGATCATACTAAATCTCTATAGAAATGCACATCGAACTAAAATATCCATGCTAACACGCAAATCAGACTTTTGTGTATGCTTGAGATTCGCTTATGAATGAAGCAACAACAACAATAATAACTGTGAACCGAATTGATCGAATAACCTTGTGAAAAGTAACGAGATATGAGAGATTAAGCGGTTACCGTCAAATCAAATCGCAACTTAAAATCGAAGATCCTACAGGCACTGGAGACCTAGATCTGAAGCAATTTCTCCTGATTTAACTGCAGAAAACTGAAATTGGACGTAACTAAAGCAGGTAATGGAAAATCAAACTGGAATACCTAATCGTATACCGATCAACAATTAGATACATATGTAAACAGTTAGCAGAAATGGATGAGATTATCATACCTGAGAAGATGTTGAGCAGTTATTCAGAAGACGATAGCCTATCGTAAATGGTTTGATTTTGGAATTTTGGCGCCTCGTTTATTAATGAGTTAGTTTGCTTCAAAGTTGAAACAAACCCCAAATTTTGGCATAAGCATAAATTGACAATTATGATTCATTAGACCATGTGTAGTGGGGCGTTTTTTTTAAAAAAAATTCAAAAAAAACGCCCGAAAACGCCCAACGCACCATTACATTGGGCGTTATATTTAAACAATTTTGAAAAAAATGGTGAAGGGCGTTTTATATAAAACGCTCAAAGAACCTGCCATGTTTGACTTGAAGGGGCATGTGGCCAATGGGATGTCTCCATTGTTTGACTAACCTCTTTGCTTTATTTATTTTTTTTTTTAATTTTTTTTTTCAAATGATTGAATGGGGGTTATTGGTATAATGCCCCACTACGCCACTTTTGCTATAATGCCCCAACGCTGACTAGGATGCCACGTGTCGGATAATGCCCCATGGTAGGGGCATTATACAAACTTACCACTACACATGGTCTTACTACCATACGAATTCTATATATTTTTTTTACCATTTTTCTATATTTTTTATTTATTTATTTTCACCAATTTATATGAATTCTATATTTTATTTATTTTTTTTTTACTATTTTATAGTATCATATGATTATTATGTTATCTACATCTTGCAACGAGGAATGACAAAATAAATTGAGCTACAAGTAAAACGTGATGCCCGAAATATTTGAGACTAGTATGAGACTGATATGGCCTATGAGATTAGTTTAAAAAAAATATGGGTTTAGTATTAGGTGTGATCCACACCTGATTCCCTAAACTTGTTTATTAGCATTAAAACTAAACAAAATATATTATATAATCGTAAGAACTTAATAAATAGTATGTTGAAGTCGTTAGAAACTTGAAATTATTATAATTATAAAATTATAAGATATGCAGTTGAGTATTTGATGCTTAAGTTGGTTTTGAGTTGAGTTTAAAATTGGCTAATAGGTAATGAGCATCCCAATAGATAACTTTAACAACGTAAGACCATATATAGGCATACATGTAATACTCGTAAACCCAATGGATAATAAGTAATAGATATCTAACATGTATACGGTTCAATAATGAAATATGAAAGTTAAATTACTTTACACATTGTTATCTCTACTTGCAATTACAACCTGACTTAGGGGTCTCAGTTTGTACCGGTCCTTTATAATTATGTTGGGTCCATGCCCAATAGCCCAATCTGTGGAGCCTATACCTCACTGGGCTGGCTATAGGATGAAGATCTTGAAACATTAATATGGCAATAAGGGTCAATGGATCCTCCATATTCATATGAGTTCATATGAGTGTGACATCTATATTTATGAAAATGGTTGTAAATTGTTATGAGTGGATGAGAAAGAAAAAAGAGAAAAAGTTACTGTTTATCGGTAAATTTGAAGGAGATATTGTTCACCTCTATAATTTTTTAATATTGTTTGAAAGTGGTTGTGAGTGGATGACAGAGAAAAGGTAATTGATAAAAGTAAGAAAAAAATATTATTTAATTGAAAATGAGAGATGAAAAGATAATGCTTTTTAGTGTAATAATATAGATGAAGTAAGAGATTTGATTGTGAATGCTTAAGATAAACTGATAAGGGACCACGACTCTAGAGGATGGGTAGAGTGGTGAACAAGACCCAAGTGTGTATACATGTTTGAGGGTCTCAGACAACAACGGAACCCCTGTAAAATGAGGTTCTAGTTTTTCTTTTTTTTTTTTAACAGCGGAATGAGGTACCGGTGGAGTGGACTTATCACATGTAAAAGGGGTGTGAATTTATAAGACCGATCACAAGTAAACCATTTCTTAAGTCGTTCGTGGAGAAGATGACGACCCAATTGGAGGTGGGAGAGATGAGAAAGGGATCAAGGCATCCATGGGACAAACACCAATGGGTGATGGATGGATGGATATTGTGAGAGTGGTAGGAGAGAGGGGGGAGGGGAGAGAGAAGTAGCATATGTGGTCGTTCTTGCAGTCATGTCGGGCAACACCAAGCTGGTGAAGACTCCATTGGGATGCTCTAACACAATACGAAAATATGACATAAACATAATATAAAATTTACATGGTTTTAGTTTGAATAGGCTTGGGTCTGTTTTCAGTAAAATCAGACACTAAAGGGGTATGGTCCCACATCCTGCGCCGACCATATGAGTTAATCTCAAGTCGCGCGCGCGACCATACCCAAAGTAAATCAAAAAGCTAAACATGAGATTCACAGGTTTGGTTTTAGTCTTAATGGGCTCAGGTAACTTTATAGTCGAACCAACGGACACGTTTAGCTAATGGGGTGTACGGGTTGACCTGATAGGTAAAATGCTATTAAGAAAAAATAAATAAGAAAGTGTGTGTGCCATGTTAGCTGTTACGGTCAAGAAGAACCCACGAATAGTCTGAAAATTAGTGGCAAAGAAGCTTGTGTTCAACATTTAGAATATTTCGTGTGTTATCCAATATTTTGACTTTTTACGTTAGAATTAACTAACAACTGTAATAGTTTTGAAATGATATTAGGGTGTCCGGTGTGGGGCGGTAAACCCACCCGGCACCGCATATCACCCACCGCCAACATGTTTGCCGATTTTATATTGCCGAAAATGTGGACAAAATCGGTGAAGGTATACCGATTCGGGAAGAGGGGGGAGAGGGGAGAGAGTGGGGTTGTGTGGTGGGATCCATGCCATCTCAACCAATCACACATTTTTCTTTTTTTTAAAAAAAAATAGTTTACCATTTCACCAAGTGTCTAACCATTGCCAACATTTTGAGCATAGTTTACCACTTTAACATGGCACACTCTCATTGGTTGATTTTTTAGTTTGTCACTCTCAAGTGTCTAACCACTCCCTACACCCTTATGGATGTTTGATTTGATAATCGGTTTCGGTCATGTTTGAACTAGAGTTCGTTTTTGAACAAACTTATGTTTTGCTACAAATTGATGAAAAACTGTTCTTTTTCAATTGTTATCTAAAAATTGGTTTTGGATTTTCTAAGATGCTTAGGGTGTAAGGGGTACTCCTAAGTGGGGAGTGACCTCTCTTACTCATAGCCAATCAGCATGCGCCACGTCAACTTCCCACTTAACTCCCCCTCACACCCTCAATTTGATGACGGCACTCCTCTCTTGAGGACTTGTTTTTTTTTTTATTTAAGTTGAAAAAATCAAAAAGAAAAAAAAAGGAAAATACTTGATTGGTTGAATCAATGGTGGGCCACCCTCTCCTTCTCTCCCTTCATGCGGTGAACACCCACCGCTCCCCACTCCCCGCTTAGCCTCCCGAGGGGTCGGCGACGTTGTTCCCGCTCGGGGACTCGCCTCACCAAACCTCTCCCCGCAAATCGCCCCGTTCACCCTTATTTAAAAGCATAATTTGTATTCTAGAAAGTCATAAAACTCAATTAAAGAATTTAGTAACAAACAGGTTAAATCGGAGAAAGAAAGTTCGTAAATTTACTTAAATTGGCAAGAGGCGTGCTCCCCACATCAATATTTCAAATAATTCCAAAAAAAGTTCAATATTTCAAATAATTCCAAAAAAGATCAATATTTCAAATATTTTACACTTATTAGTTTTTTTAACTTTTTTAACAGAAAAAGAGGATCAATTTTATTGCCTTCATAACCAAACTTGCTAGCCAGGAGCTAGAAAGTTATTACATTTTGTCAACATACATCGCTAATTTTGAATTATGTTTAAACCCAATTTGTTCCAGTTTTCTACATAGATATCTTTCATTTGTCCCAGTGGTGGATCTTGCCCGTTGAACGTGCCAGTGCCGAAAGACACGGGCACTAAAAACAGCTCGGGCAAGCCCGGGCCAAACATAGTATATATAAAAAAATTCGATCGAAATGTGAAAAATTAGCACTACGACCGAAAAACTTACCCGGGCCGTGGCCATGCCACAGCCCTTCTAAGAACCGCCCCTGATTTGTCCTCTATGTTTTTCAGCCACAGTAGCGAGCATTCTTTAATGTCTTTAAAAATCTTTGAGCTGGAGTTGTGTTTAGGTTCAAACGACCCAAACTGGTTGGGTTGGTCACACGGCTCAAAAGAGTTCATGTGTTTTTTAACAGGAAATTTGTGTTTTTTAAAAATAAAGATAATTCATGAGTGTTGCATATATATAATTGCATACATAAATATGGAAAACGGAAGAAAAACTAATAAAAGTTAAATGAACAGTTTAGTTTACAAGTTCTAAGTTACAAACCGTTTGCGGAACTATCACTTTTTAAACCTGGTTTTATCAAACCGTAAACCATGGAACAAAATATATTAATATGAAATCGGTTCAGTCGGTTTCAACGGTTTACAACCCCTTGTCATTCACACCCTGGATACCCATTATTTATGATAGTACAAAAAAGAAAAAGAAAAAAAAAACTGAAATGTACATTTGTAGCAGCAGGGGAAGTTATGAATCATTTCCCTTGTACAAATGCAATACAAGTTATATATATATTCTTCATACCATCACAAATTCACCGTGTTACAGCGTTTCGGGCTCTAAAGGCGTGACACAATGAGCGTTCGCGTTTGTCTCCTCAACCCGCTCACTCTCAGAATCCCAGAACCTCGCGGTTTTGATATCATCCTCAGCCATTAGTTTTGAAAACTCTTCATGATCATATTTCAAGTTGAAGTTAGCATTTCCTCCAAACTCGCTTGGAAGATTTTCAGTATCAAAATACGACTTTATAACCTCGATACTAGCTTTATCACTCGGGTAAACAAATTTTATCTTGAGATATGTCTTCGGGTCTATGAAGTAACTTAAAACCTGTTTAAAATTCGCGTATCCAGTTTAATCGCTAAATAAATTGTAAGAAAAGGGAGCAGGACTAGGAGATATCACGGTACCTTAAAAAATGGTTGAAATATTTTTGGAGGATTGTAGAGAACGATAATGGCAAGTCTCTCGGGGTAATGGTTTTGTAGCACGTTCACAATATCCCGAGATGTTTTCATCTGAATATTTGATGCGCTCATCGAAAATCCTGTGAAATCGATCAACCAAGTCATTTGTTCTTGGCCTTTGGGGAGGTTTAAAATCGCGTTTTCAATCAGATATACTAGATGACGAACATTTCCATCACCTGTTTTAGTATTCTGCAAATCAAAAGGGTAAAATAGTCTTTTCTCTTTTTTAAGACCTAAAGTAAAAAAACGAACAGTCATCCACTCTAGCGACCAAACGTGTTACAAACCTGCTTCCCTGGCCTCATAATGAGGACGGGCCTTCCAGATCGATCAACAAAATTAGCTCTTGAAACTTTACCGGTTTCTCCTTCATGTGCTACTTCATCCTAACAATGATATACAACATTTCATTTAAAATCTTTAATTTTACACACAAAAAAGTGAATTAATAAAACATATATAAATATGATCAAGTAGACGGGTGAATGAATACAAACCCAACGAATTTCCTCAGGTTTATAGGTTGATCTCCATTCAAGCGTTTCCTCCAACATCTTCTTAGCTTTTTCAAGATTCCAGTTTCGAGCTTCTAAGTACCTTCTTAAGCATGCATCCGTACAGAACTTTTTGGCACGCCCAGATAGGGGCCCGATAGCAGTCCTAAGGTCTTTGATCTGGTTGTTTAAAAGAAAATAAAATACAGATTGCAAATAACAATCACTTGAAAACGGATCACTAGAAAAACAATAGACTTTGCAAGATCATGTATTATTGTATTTACCATCTTATCATGATCCACGGGCTCACATTCGCGTTGGTTTTGACCACGCCATCTTCTTAACATGTTTGCCATTCTTCGCGATCTAGGAAAAAAAACCAAATTTAATATTATAGGTTATGAAAATGCCCTATGGTGTAATGTGCTTGTCACTTGATTGCACATATTTATAAGTGATATGGATAGATGATGTTTAGTTAAATAACTCAAGCTAACATATAACTAAAAGTTTGTGCATATATAGCGACAGGTATTTAAATGTTGGTTAACACTTATTCAAATGTTACAGTTTAGTCCCTTCACAATACACACTTGACACTATTGGACTATACTCAAGAACATTGTTACACAACTGGGTCGAGTAAATTACTTTTTGAGTCCCTGTGTTTTAGTGGTTTTAACCATTTGAGTCCAAAATCAAAAAGTTTAACGCCCTGAGTCCCTAGACGCTTTTTTTATAACCTTTCGAGTCCTTTTGGGTCCATTTTTTAAACCTTTTGAGTCCAATTTTTTAAACAAAAATGGACTCAAAACGTTATAACATGAACAAAATTGGACTCAGCACGTTATAAAATGAGCGGTCAGGGACTCAAGGTGTTAAACTTTTTGATTTTAGACTCAAGTGGTTAAAACCAGTAAATCACAAGGACTCAAAAAGTAATTTACTCCAATTGGGTCAGAATTAAGTGAGTTGTCTGTTGATATTGCCATGACAATTGTTTAGCTTTGTTATTGTCCTGGTGGTTGGTTATTGTCATGGGCACACTAGTACCAAATTTATTATAACACCTTGATCCACAAATTTGTACCAAAATGTCAAGCGTTTGGCGTTTAACACGTTATATTAATCTTTTAATACGTTAAACCAATATAAAATAATCATTTTTCCTGTTACCTAAAAACATACTACTAAGGATCAAACGCATTACAATTTAGCAAACAATGAGAACCGAATCCGTAATTTCACAAACAATATTTACCAGATCAAATGAATACGGTTATTTCCCTTAAACTTTTTGAAATTTTATAAATTCTGAAGCTGATAAAAAAACAACTTGAATTATTTAAGGAGTATTAACTAAATTCCGTACTATACAAGTATACATATTCATAAGTTACAATATCTTCAAATCAATCATAATCTGTAAACCTAACAAAATTGAGTTCGAATCGACCACAAAGGACATACACAGTTGAACTAGTAATCCGTCATCATCTGGTAAATACGCTTGTTTATGACACGATTAGACTTTTGAATTTGAAATAGTAATCTGTCATCATCTGGTAAATACGCTTGTTTATGACACGATTAGACCTTTGAATTTGAAACAGTAATCCGTCATCATCAAATTTGAAACAAATTGAAGTAAACGACAAAATGGGGCTGACAACTCATGGCGTGTTTATGACACGATTAGACCTTTTTTAATAAAAAATACGCGATGTAATTTTATATTTTTAAAATGTAATTATAATTAAAAAGTTAGTCTCCATCATTTCTCCTTCTCGATACATAAAACATATAGTAAAAATAGAAAAAGTTACAGACACGAGAAAAAAGTACATAAAAAAATTAAAAACGAGTCATATTCATGTTTGATTTTTTTAACAGTGTTTTGCCTGCCGATAAAATTCATATTCGGTCAAATCATCCGGCTTAAATCGGACGGTTGAAACTCACATATATGAAACAGAGTAATCGTAAAATGCAAATTCGATTAAATCATGCAGCAAAAATTATGTCAACAACGAATCAAGTTCATGCCTGAGTTAGTAAGACGAGGAGAACAAAGACGACGTCGTTCTTGTTGTTGTGTGAATTCTTCAGTCGATTGATCTTCAATCTGAATAGCAGATGAACGATCGTCAAAAGGTAAAGTAGAAATAAAAGTATAGAGGTAGAAACAAACGGTTATCGGCGTAGGTTAGCAACAAACTACCGGCGTACTTTAGCGGGCGGAGGCAGTTATGGATTGTGAATTTATAATTTAAAAAATGGTGAAAAAAGCAAGAAATTTGTGAATTTTTATTTCAGGAAGGAATATAGAGCCTGCAAAATATTTTGAGGTGCTTGAGTTGCTTGTACGGGTGGTTTCATCTTTCTAGAAGTGGTCCCACACAACAATATTGCTAATACGGGTGTCGGTCGCATCAGATAAACAACTTTTGGGTCATACATACAGTCAACATTGTGTAACGAGACCACGGACTCGTAAAACCTATTTGCATAAATGTGTCAAACGGAATGACGGGTTTTTGGGTTGTAAATATAGGTTAAACGAGTTAATGGGTCGTTTAGGGTTGGCTCTAAGAATTTGTGTACCCGGTTCGAGCTCGAAAAAACGTGCCCTTAAGCCTTAACGAAATTGGGTATTGGACTCACTAAACGTCTAAACCTAATGTCAATGGGCTAATAACTGATCTAAACCATAAAAATAGTTTTGTAAGTGGGCCTATGTTGGTGTTTGTATGGGTATACCCTATTAATTTACTTATTTTTACATATACATATCGAATTTTTTTTAAATAATGTGCCCTTTGAAATATCAGGCTCTGGCCGGTGGTCCTCATCGCCCACCCTTAGGGCCGGCCATGGGTCGTTATGTTTAAATAGATCAACCCAAACATGACTCGTTTTATTTAACTTGCTAGATAATATAACCCAAAAATCTGATTTTTTTTTCGTGTAGCGTTTATGGTCATTTCGAAAGCATCATCCGTAGCTACAAATACAAACATCCTCATGTTTTATCACGTTGATTCTTAAGGAATGATTATGTTTTAAGTGGAACAACTTAATGCAGCTAAATGGATTGTTTTTGGGTCATGCTAATTACACACGCCCAAAATAATTTTCACACCCCTAAGCGCCGCGCTATGGTCAAAGCGGGGCGCTTAGGGCGACAAAAGTTGATACGAGGTTTCGAATGACTGACTGACTGACAGACATAAAGGTGATACGAGGTTTCAGTCGCCCCGTGAACCCTAAGCGCCGCGCTTTGGCCATAGCGCGGCGCTTCGACCCCAAATGTTGCCTTTAAATCCCTGGACAGACTCGACATTCATAATTCGGATTGTTTTTTGTCGATTTTCTTTGCTCTATTAGTTACATGTTTTGAAAAACGATGTCGTGGTTAAGTAATTATCTTTTCGGTCAATATTCTGACGAGTCAGTTGTTCCTGATTCTTACGAGGGGACCGCTATTTCTGACTCGTTTGAGAAACCGGTGTCGTCCAACTTGAGGGAGACAGAGGTTGTATCTGGCATTCATTATCGTGATAACACGGTGCAGCTGGATTTGAATACCCCTGTGGAGGACCCTTATGCACAACAAGGTTATTCGAATTTCGGTTACGGTGGCGACTATAGCTTTGTACAGCAGGAGTGTTATCCAAACGACAGTTACGGTTGTCAACAGAGCTTACAAGGTTATTCGAATTTCGGTTACGGTGGCGAGCAAAGCTTTGTACAGCAGGAGTGTTATCCAAACCAGAGTTACGGTTGTGAACAGAGCTTTGAACATCAAGTCTATTCGAACCTCGGTGACGATGGTGAGCCGGAGAATGTGTCTGTTGACGAGGAAGGTTGTTACCCGGTTACATTTTCGTTTGATACAACGCAGACCTTTTCGTCACGTAAAGAGTTGGTGCGTTGGGTACAAGACACGGCAAAAGACAATGGTTACCTCATTGTGACTAAGAGGTCGAATAAAAGAGGAGAGAATTACAAGATTTGGTTTCAATGTACTTTTGGTGGGAAGCATAAGAGTATAGCTACACAGAGGAAAACGGGTAGCAAGAAAATAGGCTGCCCGTTCGAGATGATCGGGTTTTCGGAATCATCCGGCAGTGTTTGGAGGATCGAGGTAACGAAGGCGAAGCATAACCACACTCCTATTGAAAACTTCGAGGTCACGCGTATGCGAGAAGGCTTTCTTCGGAGGACAAAAAACTGGTTAAGGAGTTGGCAGAGCAAGATATTCCCAACCAAAGTATCTGGCGAACGCTGACAAAAAACAATCCGGCTAGAAAGCTTATTCCGAAAGATATACACAACGCTGTTCAGAAGATCAACGCCGAAAAAAATGTCGGTAAGTCTCCGATGCAAAAACTTAAAAACATTCTTATCGAAAAAAATTACACTTATTACATGCGCACGAATGAGATATCGAACGAAGTTGAAGACGTCTTCTTTGTTCACGAAAAATCATTCACTATGTGGTGTGCCTTCCCGCATGTGCTATTGATTGACGCCACATACAAAACGAACATGTACAACCTACCATTTGTTCAGGTCGTAGGCATGACGTCGACAAACAAATCGTTTACGGCTGCTTGTGCGGTAATTTCCGCTGAGAAGTCGGAGAACTACCTATGGGTGTTGCAGAGGATCAAGTCTATGCTGGTAGGATGTATGGAACCACGCGTGATTTTAACAGACAGGGATTTTGCGCTAATGAACGCGTGTGAACAAGTTTTTCCAAAAGCGCATAAGTATCTTTGTCGGTTCCATATTCAACAAAATATTAATAAGAACAGCAAGAAGAAATTCTCTGACAAGGAGTGGAAAGAATTCGTACGTACATTTTGGACATTGTGCGAGTCTACGACCGAGGAAATATACAGGTATAACTTGGAAAACCTTGAAGCACAGCTGAAAGAAGCTGACCGTGAACGTGAGTATTTCTTACATAATTATGTTCAAATTTTATATAATAACAAAAACTGACTATTTACGTTTTTTAATTTTAGAGGTTTTTGATTATTTGAAGAACTCCTGGTTGGATCCGTACCGTGAAAAGTTTGTATCTTGCTGGATTAACCAAACTATCAACTTTCACCAAACTACGACCAACAGGGTTGAGGGCATGCATGCAACATTAAAAAGTCACTTTCCAAGTCATCGCAACACACTGGATAAACTTGTACTGTATGTTGATCATGTTGTTGATAGACAATACGCCGAGATTAGAAGTAGCTTTGAAACAAGCCTCCGAAAAGTGATGACGCACCACAAGAATCAGCCTATGCTTGCATATATTCTCAGAAAGGTTTCAATATATGCGATTGAGCTTTTGAGTATGGAACTAAAACGTAAGGAAGATGGGTTGAGAGCCTACGGTGCAAGCTGTGGTTGCCAACTTTTTACCAGCTGTGGTTTGCCATGTGCTTGTCGTTTGGAAAAGTTGGAAAATAAAGGTAATTAATATTTTTGACCTTTCTCGTTAGGATTTTGCCACATAATTTGTTTTCATCCACAGGTCAGCAAATCCGGATCACACACATAGACGTGTTTTGGAAGAAGCTTGACTTCAAGCCTGCAAGGAATAACATAGAGGATATCGATGTAGACGCGGAATTTGAAAAATTGAAAAAACAGATCGATCCAACACCCCCTCAAGTGAAAAGGAGCTTCTTTGAAAAGTTTCAGCAAATCCTCAATCCAGGGAACAATAACAAAATACCTCCTGCTGTTCTGAAGAAAACTCGTGGTCGCCCGACATTGAAAACGCATGAAGAAAGAAAGGTTGAAACCGCTAGACAAAGCTCTTACATTCCGTCAGAAGAAACTTGGGTCGATGCCTCAGACGATCTTCCCCGTCACAGCTCGTACATATCAGCCGAAGATTCTAGAAGAGAAAAGAATACCAAACCGCTCAACCTACACCCTGATTTCCCGAATATCAAGCTCGGTCCTAAGACGGATATAGCGATCCGCAACTACGCATCTCAGATTCCCAAAGTGATCCATCCATACATCGTTAGAATAAAGGACGTGAAACCAGATGGTCATTGTGGATTTCGATCGGTGTCTGTTGGGTTAGGAGTGAAACAAAATTCATATTTGAAGATCCGGGAACAACTTCTAAAGGAGTTACGTATGAACGAATCGCTTAGGAGGCAGGTTTTCGATCCAGAAAACATAGGACATTATGATGCGCTGGTTAAACGGATCGATTTCAAGGGGGTGGGACGAGCAGGTATCGAAAATTACATGTCGATGCCTGAGACGGGGTTTCTTATTGCCCAACGATACGGTGTGATTGTTCACACCTTCGACATTCGTGGGAGCGATACAATTTTCCCTCTGCTGGGCGGGCCAAACGAAGCTGAGGAACCTCACCTGGTAGTTGCGGTTGTGTTCGTCGAAAATGGGCATTTCATACATGTAGAGCTTGGAGGTTGTTATCCAATGCCTCCCCCAAACCTACTCTGGACAGCGAACAGAAAAGAGCGCGCAGCAGCCTGGCATACATTATACAGGGATCAGATCAACACGTACGAAATGCTTACGTATCGTGCCCCTGACCTTAATGTAACCCCATATGTTCACGATGTATCTTAAATGTGTTTAATAATAATCATGTTTGTGTTTGTTCAATATACGCGTTACATCACGTTAAAAACCGAATGTCACCGACACGACCCAATCAGATTCAATACGCACTTGTACGACCCGAAATGACAATATACATCATAATACTACAATTAATGAAAAAATACGTCATGTTCATGTACGGTAGGCGGCTGATACACATAAAACTTCTCACAGGAGTACTTGTGCTTTCAAACCTAAATGATACGAGATAACGAAATAAGACATCACACGTAACCGATTTGATCCGGAACTTGCAGTATAGTCCATATATATTAAAAAATGATGTGTAATGGAAAAAAACGGAAAATTTAGACTATTTATTGACGCGTTTGTGAATTAAAAACAATTTTAAAAAATTTAAAAAATGCCCAAAACGCCCCGCTATGGTCATAACGCAACGTTTTGGGTCCAAAGCGCCGCGCTATGGCCATAGCGGGGCGCTTTGGTCCCTCGTTATACACTGAAGCGGGGCGTCTTCTCCCCCACTTCACCCAAACACAAAAAACACACACTAAGGTGCGATCTCACACACTCGAGCCATTTTCGGAGATTTTTCGAGCTTTTCAACCGCTAAAAGGTGCGAGGTAAAACCCTTAATCTTTGCTTTCACACATGTTGATTGTTGATTGTTGTTGATTTTGGCCTTAATCTCCTGCTGTTTGGGTTCGCCGCGCCGAGGCCAAAGCGGGGCGCTTTGGTTCATGTTTATTTTTTTTTGTTATTTGTTTAATTATTATTAATTGTTTATTAATATTTGTTTAATAATTATTATTTGTTTAATATTAATTGTTTATTAATATTTGTTTAATAATTATTATTTGTTTAATATTAATTGTTTATTAATATTTGTTTAATTATTATTATTTATTTAATTATTATTAATTGTTGATTAATATTTGTTTAATTATTAATATTATTTGTTTAATATTATTTATTTAATATTATTTATTTAATATTATTATTTATTTAATATTATTTGTTTAATTAATATTATTATTTGATCAACGTGCAGGGATGGATTTATCCGATGAGGAGATTGAGCATATGGAGGCTGAGGGAGAGGTGGGGGACGAGGAGGAGCCGGCATGTCCGTATCTTCAGTTTCCGATGGGGTCACGGGCGAGGGGGAGATGCGTTAGGTTGCGCACCATAGAGATTGGGGAGCAGCCAGCCTGGCAGATTACTTCTGTCAGTCCTTGTCTGTTGACCAAAGCCAAAGCGTCCCGCTTTGGCCATAGCGAGGCGCTTTGGATGTGCAAAAAGACAACAGCCGTGTGCAAATAGACCAGCCCTTATTTTTTGAGTTGAATCAGGGGTGTATGTTTAAAGGGATTATATAAAGTTTCCTTTCACCCAATCATATTGTGTCATGTAATTTGTCTCATATTCTTGCCTATTACCCAAAAAACGCAAGGGGAGCATGCCTATTTGAGATTAGACAAACTAATTTAAAAAACAAAAAAAACAAAAACTTGTGATTGGTTGATTTGGGTATGGGCTCCACCATTCTCCCTCTCTCTCTTCTTTCCCTCATCGGCAACTTCTCGCCGAAATCAAGTCTCCCTCTCTCTCTGCCGTGCGGATGTTATTGTTGGTGGTGGGGTTGCCGATCGGCAACAGCTTTGCCTAAGACGTTTGCCGCAACCACCCCGTTAGGCCTCATGTTAGGGTTTACTAAAGCTAAACATGTCAACCAGCATAACTTGTCAACTCGTTTGCATTACCAACCTATAAAATAAACATGTTATAATTTTAAATGTGTATGGGTTAGGTGAGTGACATATCTATGATTTATTTATTTTGTGAATGAGGGTTTGTTGCAGAGCTAATTAAATGTGTATGGGTAAGGTGAGTGACATATCTATAATTTATTTATTTTGTGAATGGGGGTTTGTTGCTGAGCTAATTAAATGTGTATGGGTAAGGTGAGTGACATATCTATGATTTATTTATTTTGTGAATGAGGGTTTGTTGCTGAGCTAAAATAGGCATGTCGGTTAAAATGTGTCACAAAGAACTCAAAACATTTTATAATAATGTTGTTATTCTATTCTCGAAAAATACTATATAATCGAAGTTTATTTGGGTAAGAATACCAGAAATTAATCTTGACCATCTATTTTATTAATCAAGAGTTAAGATTAAATAAGTGAAATTAAAGAAAAAAAAAAGGAGGTGCGTGAGTTTGTGTAGGGAGTGGCATTCTAGTCAATTCAAGCCAATAATTTATCTCTTCTTCAATTCCCCCCATTTTTTAAACGTTAATAACTCTTTCATACGACATTATTTTTTATAAAAATTGCAATAAAAAACGAGCATTTTTTTATCTTTAAAACGAGTATACTATTGCTATATTTTCGAAAAAAAAAATTCGAAAACCCAGTTGCGTAAAACGCAATAGACAAAAAGCGTAAAAATGAACTTTTTCTAAAACGCAATGGACAAAAAACACAAAGAAATGTCTTATTTCTAAAACGCAATGGCCAGAAAACCCAAATAAATGTCTTTTTTCTAAAACGCAATAGCCTAAAAACACAAAAGAAAGTGTTCTTTCTAAAACGCAATGAACTGAAAACCCATAAAAATGTGTTTTAGCTAAAACACAATGGACTAAAAACACTTCAAAATGTGTTTTTCTAAAACGCAATGAACCAAAAAACACATAAAAATGTCTTCTTTCTAAAACGCAATGACCTAAAAACACAAAAGAAAGTGTTCTTTCTAAAATGCAATGGACTAAAAAACTTAAAAATGTGTTTTACCTAAAACGCAATGGACTAAAAAACATTTCAAAATTTGTTTTTCTAAAACGTATTAGACTAAAAAACATATAAAAATGTGTTTTCCTAAAACCTAATAGATAAAAACACAAAAGAAAGTGTTTTTTTTTTTTTCTAAAATGCAATGAACTAAAAACACATAAAATGTGTTTTACTTAGAAAGCAATGGACTAAAAATACAATAAAATGTGTTGTTTCAAAAACCCAATGGACTGAAAATACAAAAAAAAAAACAGTGTTTTTTCATTACTTTGTAAAACGCAATGACTTAATTCAAAAACCCAGACCATAAAAATGCAATTCAAAAATTTCTTAGATAGATCAAAGCCGATTTCTTCAGATTTCTTCAACGATTGACGAAATTTGAATGTTAGAAACACTTATCAGCGATCGAATCGAACGAATCGAGTGATTCACTTCAAAATCACGGAAAAAAATGAGATATTGTATGAAATTAAACTGGGTTTCTTCAAAAACGTTGAAGAACACGTTGATTGGGTGTTTGAATCATTGATTGGTGAAGAAAATCGCACTATAATGTAGTGATTATTGAGATATAAAGTGAAGAAAAGGTTAAAGATGATGGGTTTTGAAAATGGTGGGTTTTAAAGTTACAGAGAGAGAGAAGAAGGGAGAAGATTGAATAAAATTGACTAAAATACTTTCTTTATTGTAAATTTTGCCACATGTCATAATCTTATTGCTTTCTATCCTTCCTAACCAAAATAAACTTCCTATTTGATGCTTTCCCTATAAAATTAACCAAATTTCTTACATTATTTTGGGAAGCATTCATATTGAAGTCCCTGTCTCCTTCTCCATCTCCAAATTTATAAGATTTATCTTATTCTCTTTTCCTTTCAAATCTGTATCTCCATCTCCAAGTTATAAAGACTTGGTAAAGTTCTTGTACAAATAATCTTAACATACTAAACATACAAATTGAAGGGAAACTTAAAAAGACAAGGTGGCATTTTTGTAATTATCAATAACTATCAAAGTTACTCTACAAATATACCTAAAAAAACCTAACCACTCCCCCACCCCCAAAAAAAACCTAAACCCCCCACCCCCCCACCCCCCAAAAACCTAACCCCCCACCCCCCCCACCCCCAAAAACCTAAAAAAAACCTAACCCCCCCCCCCCCCCACCCAAGCTAAAATGCTAAAAACTAAACCCCCCAAAAAACCTAAAAAAATCTAAAAAAATAAAAAAAACACACAAATTATTTTATTATATTTTTTTAACATTTTTTATTAGAAAATCGTTACTTTTTTTTTTTTGCTAACGAAATGTAGCGATTTTTTAATAAAAAATGTTAAAAAAATTGTGTTTTTTTAGGTATTTTTGGTTGTAACTTTGATAGTTGGTGGTAATTACAAAAATGCCACCTTGTCTTTTTGGGTTTTCCTTCAATTTGTATGTTTAGTATGTTAAGATTATTTGTATTTGATCTTTTGCCATAAAGACTTTGCTATACGGAATCTCTATATATAT
Source organism: Helianthus annuus (assembly GCF_002127325.2). Lineage (NCBI taxonomy): Eukaryota > Viridiplantae > Streptophyta > Magnoliopsida > Asterales > Asteraceae > Helianthus > Helianthus annuus. Next base: position 196,854,328 of record NC_035448.2, on the reverse strand, counting down.
AGATTTATTATGCACATATTCTATACATTCTTAAAAGAGAAAGTCGGTGGCTTCTATCACCGACCACCTTCTCTGCTGCCGTTCTTATTTATATAAATTTTGCGTATTAAAAGTCAAATTTTTAGTTTGCTCTGGTGGTTGGTATATCTTTATGTATATACACAAAATAGTTGGGGTTCGATTACTGTAACCTTCCTTTTTTCCCCTCTTGCCTTTTTATTCATTTTTTTAACTGCAAGTGGAATTCTATTCTTTCTGTTCTTTTGTTTTGTAACTAACTTTTACGTGAAAGTGTTGTTGTTTTTGTTTTCTTTAAATTATTTTTCTTACTATTAACTACTTTAAAAAAAAATTATTTTTACTTGCAAGTAATTGAAGTAACGTTACTTTTACGATGAACCAAAATACCATACCATTAGAGTAATAGGTCATGATTCTGACAAAAAAAATCTCAACTTTTCTAATTGACAAAAACAACTCCTAAGCTTTGTAAAAACTTCCTAAATTGTCATTTTCACCAATTTGGGGTATTAGCTTTTCCAATGTACCCGATTATTTTTATTTCTTAGCTTAAAATTAAAAAAAAAATGTTTTCTCATGTGGTGATTTTTATGTACGTCGTGGTATAAATTCACGTTCTTACGTAAAGTTTTCCGAAAACGAGTTGGGTTAAATACAATACGTTCTCATTCAACTCAGGTTCGATTATGTCGCAATGATTTAGATCACATACGTCGAAACACGTGTTTTTATATGGATAAACGCATCACATAAAGTGTCGCCAGCTAAACAACTGAGGCGTTGCCGCCGCAACGCGCGGCCTATGGCAACAATACAATCTGAAAGGAGAAAGTCGGTGCAATAATGCACCGTCAAAATTGCAAAAAATGCAAAACTACATAATTGCAATCTGCAAACGACATTTTCCTTCTTTCTCTATCTAGGGCTAGACTTCCGATTATACAACCAAGACACAACCACCACCATGAAGTGATGGAGGGCTGGGATCCAACCACCAACAAGGTTCGTAGAAACATGGTGAACGAAGCCAGCCCTCACAGCGGCGCTGTGTGAACTTCGTTACCTATTATTGCTAAAACATGATGCCAAACAACTGGTTCGACTCCGAATTCGCTCTTCTCGAATCTATTCGCCGTCATTTGCTAGACGATTCAGCGTTAAACTCGAGTGATAGTTTCCCGCCTATGCACTGCAGGAGCAATGACAAGTTTCTTTACTTATCAGACGCTTGGGGTGAATTGCCCTTTGAACAGAATGATTCTGATGACATGCTCATCGCTTGGTTTCTACACGAAACGTTGAAATTCGAGTGTCTGTCGATGAATACATTGGAAATTACACGACTACTGTTAAATCAGAGCCGGAGATATTTGTGAGTTTGCCGGAAATTTCGAGTTTTCAAGCAGAATCGCCGGCTGGAACCGAAATAGGGAAACATTACAGAGGCGTGAGGCGGCGGCCGTGGGGTAAGTTCGCGACGGAGGTTTGTGATCCGGCAAGAACGGTGCCAGAGTGTGGTTGGGGACGTTTGAGACGACGGAGGATGCAGCGTTGGCGTACGATCGGGTTGCGTATAGGATGCGTGGTTCTCGCGCTTTTCTGAATTTCCCGCTGAGGGTTAACTTGGGAGAGCCAGAGCTTGTTCCGATAACCTCGAAAAGGAGGAGAACGTCTCCGGCGAGTTCTTTGGAGGATCGATCGCCGAAGAGGAGAATAAAGGTAGAAGTAGAGTCCAGCATGGAAATGTAGTCAAGTGGCGAATAGTTTGTGGTTGGTAGATAGTGAGTGTGACTTATGCATAATATCATAGTTATAAACTAAAACCACACCAATACATAATTGTTTTCGTTTAATTATTGTCAAGAAAAATTATACCAACTGCGAGTCTTAACACGCTACAAAAAATTGGCATACAAGTGGTGAATGTCATCGCAAGCTTCTTTGAGAATTTGTGTTTTATGATAATCGTCTTACAACTCAAATTTTTGTTTCCTTCTGCTTCTTTTATCCTACGTTTCCTACCCAACTTCATACGCTTATCTTTAATTGCCTAGCCACATTAACTTCATAGCCATAATTTGGTTCGCAACAACATTGCTTTGAAGTTTGCAAATGTGCCCTTTAACATGTTCATGTCATTGTAAGACCTTGCGCGTTGCGGAGAGGTAATTACCAATTAGGATATTTCGTTTAAACTACTTTTATTAAATTTTATAAATCCGTAACGTATGAGGCATAATATGGTTTTAATATGTTTTCTTATATGTACCTAAAGACATTAATGTAATTGTCCCAACGAGTGTAACAAAGTTCGCAAACACGTCGCTAAACACGGTCCCACCACAACTTTGATCCAACCGCATTGCTTACATATGTTACATTGAGTTAAATTGAATATGTTGAAACACGCGTTTTCATATGGTTAACGCATTACATAGTGCTTGGGCTAATCCATACGATGTTTGCAACTGGCCCACGGCGCATCGCCCGCGGGTCATATTACTAGTTCAAATTTAAAGATATTTTATTAAATATTTCGATTTGTACTTTAAGAATTTTGTTTTATACCTCAAGTATAGAAGAAAGAAAAAGAATTTATAAGAAAAGAATATAAAGATATAGATAGAGAATAGGATCTGGGAAGTTAACAAAAACTTAGAGATAAAATTTTAAAGAAATGTGACTTTATAGAGATGGAGATGAACACTTTAATATGCTAACAACAACTTGCTTCTTTCCCTGTTTACTATATACACACAAACAACAACATTGGACTTTCTCGGGTATGTTTGAAGGTGGTTCGAGTGGTGGTTGATGGTAGTGACGGGGTACACGGCGGAGGTGGTTGGCACACGTGGTATGGTAGTGGTTAGGTTTGTGGGTTTTGCAAGTGGTGGAATGGAATCGGTGCATGATGGTGACCGGTTGTAGTGGACTTTATCAGGGTTGATGGTGGTTGTTGGAAGCAGGTTGTGAGTGGTGGTGGTCGGTTGTAGGTGAAGGGTGGTGCTATGGTGGTGTTAGGGTGGAGTATTGGTGTTTAAACGATGGGCATATTGGTTGTCGGAAACAGGTTGTGAGTGGTGGTGGTCAGTTGTAGGTGAAGGGTGGTGGTGCGGTGGTGTTAGGGTGGAGTGTCGGTGGTTGAACAACGAATAGAGGTGGTGGTTATTTTTTTGGAAGCTAGGATGGTGGTATATGGTGAGGGCTGGTGAGAATTGGGGAAAAGATGAGAATGTGAAGTGTTGAATGCGAAATGACCGATTTACCCCTGCTACAGTGTTAACAGTTACCCACTTAACAAAATATTCTAATAAAAAATACTTTAGGGACTTAGAGTGTAGTGTTTTTCAAACCATAGGGACACAACTTTCCATTTTGCAAAATAGGGATTCAAGTTGACTTTTCCTTATACCACAGGGATGCAAATTGCACTTTATTCTCTCTCTCTCTCTCTCTCTCTCTCTCTCTCTCTGTATATATAGGAATGAACATTTGGTACTGGGTATAATCGGTACTGTTACCCAATTTCCCCGTTTTTTGGTACCGGTATATTCGATAGCGGTACAAATTTTCACCGTTTTCTGTTACCGGTTCGGTACCGAACGGGTACCATACTCATCTCTATATATATACTAGTATGGTGCCCGCGCGATGCGACGGGGGGCACACTTTGCATTGCGGCACTTGTTTCTAATAGTTTTCTTATTCGTATAATATTTATGATAACATTATTGTGGTGGATACATGTCATAAGTGTTATTACACATATGTAAAGTTTTGTTTTTTTATAAAAATTAATAATCAAAAGACAAAAATAAAAGATAAGTTGTTATAAATGTAAAGTATGTTTATTTTATTGGTTAAATTATAAAGTATAATTTTTATTTTTTAAAGTTCATAATTTTTTTTTAAATATCCACATAGTACTCATCGAATAAACTTTAAGTTTAAAATTTTCGTTTTTATAAAAAAAATAGTATTTAACTCGTAAGTACGTTTTCGACCTTTAACTTAAATTGTTAAATTTCGGTTTTTAAAGATATAAAAATTTATATTTTAATAAAATTTCAAGAACGGTTTTTATAAAAAAAAGGATGTTAAGAGTTTATATCTTTATTAACTTTATATCATACTAAGTTCAGATTTTTAGTTCCTAACTAATCTTATCTATATGAGTCTGCTTTTAACTTATAATCCCTAAAAATATGCAACACAATTCACTATGTGTCTAGTCAAGTTGGTAAAGAATTCTTTTGAAACTGACTAATATTATCTATAACAATATAGTTGAACTTGTAGTTCCTAAAAATCTGCAACACAATTTAGTATTTGTCTTGTAAAGATTGTCAATTTTTGGAGTAGTTTATTTATATTAGTTATTACAAAAAAATGTTTATAAAAGAATTATTTTTTTTATAAAAACAAAATGTTTTGTTTAAAAATAAAGTAAAAAAAACTGTTTTACACATGTAAAGTTTCGTTTTTTAATAAAAAAAATAATAATCAAATGACGTAAAATAAAAGATAAGTTGTTATAGTTGTAAAGTAAGTTTATTTTGTTGGTTAAATGATAAAGTTTATAATTTTATTCTTTAAAGTTAATAACTTTTTTTAAATATCCACATGGTACTCATCCAATAAACTTTAAGTTTAAAATTTTTATTTTTATAAAAATAAAAAATAGTAGTTGACTCGTAAGTACGTTTTACACATTTAACTTTAATAGTTAAATTTCGTTTTTATATATATAAAAAATTATATTTTTATAAAATTTTAAAAACAGTTTTTATAAAAAAATAGGATGTTAAGAGTTTATATCTTTATTAACTTTATATCATAGTAAGTTCAGTTTTTAGTTTAGCTTTAAAGTTTGTTAATTTATTATTTTTTAATTAAGAAATACAAATTATTAGATTAATATCCAAGAATAACTGCAATATTTTATAATTTTAGCTTGAATATATCTAACTGCAATATCTATTTATTGCAACTGTAGGATATTAACTTATATAAGTTTAGTTGACTTGTGAATTTAGGATACTAACTTTATTTTGAATTTTATTAGTATGGTCAATAACTGCATTATATTAACACCAAAAATAATGTTCAAATATAGAATAAACTTTATTCAAACGTCTAGATCAAACATAACAACGGAAATGAAAAAAAACAAACATAAAAACACTTAATAGATTTCATATGAGACTGCATGAAATATGTTCCGCTTTTGAATTGACACTCGAGGTATTTTTAATCGGGTTTTCTGGTTTGTGCTTGAATCGGCGGTATCTTTTAATTCCTCTTCTTTGTCATTGTTTTCAGAATCGTCTAAATTAATAACCTCACTCCATTTCCATTCAGAGAGTCTCTTGGATCTCTTCCTTTGAGTCTCAAACTTCCGATCCTTAAAAAGGACAAAACTTGAATACAAAAGTCAAGAAAAGATTAAATAAACCTTAAAATTAGACTTGTATGGACTAAACATTGCACCATACGAGATATTATCAACACTTTTATCACCATCATCCTGCAATAAAACACACATATAATAACATAACGAACATGTTAATATAAAAGATATACGCAAAAATAATACTTAAAAACCAGTAAAATCAATACCTTAGAAGCTTGTTCAACAACTGGGTTGTTTAAATTGGCATGTTCATCATGCAACTGAATATGAAAAATCAAATAAGTTAACATTCACATAAAAGTAAATAAAAGAACACAATTATTCACTGCTGCGATATAACAGAACTGAACTTAGAATTTTCAATCTCGCATGCTTGGTTTTTCGCAACAATGGGGATCCATTTTTTGACTTTGTTTAGCAATAGATGTAGGGGTGTCATGCTATGTATTTATAGTAGTAACTATAGAAGTGCATTAGGGTTTAATTTTAGATTTGACATCCCTTTATTTAGGAAGTTTGTTGTGGTTAATTTTAAGTTTTTATAAGATAGGAAGTTTGTTGTGGTTAGTTTTTAGTTTTTATAAGATATATCTAAATATAAATATTAGGCATTTTTAGAAAAATAAAATGTGACACATAATATCTTCATTCTATGTTACGGTACTTTTAATTCTTTTTGTTTTTGTTTGCATAGATGAAACCCATCTTTGTAGATTAGGCGCATTAGATCACAAGTATTAATTACTTGTACATTAAAGCATTATCGACTTGTACCTTTTAATCCGTGGGTCGATATTGAACAAGACAACTACCGAAACGTCGACAAAAATGTGTAGGTCATCATGCTATCTTTCGATTTTTTTTTAAACAGTATAGTTTATAAGATGCGTCGAGAATACATAAAAAATTATAATTGTTGTGGATGGGTGAATTGTAACTAATTATCTATAATTTTGTTAAAACCTCAGGGATTTAAGTGTAATAAGTTTAGGGGCTAAAAAATAAATAGTGTTTAAAATACCAAACTACCCTCATTTTAAGGGTCTGGTATCTTAAAATACCCCTCTCTCATGCATTATAATATAGTATAGATACACACACATACTTGAATGACAATCTACGCTACTCCTAAAATCTACACTATTTGTATCTAATAAGCCCAGAACCCTCACCAATCTAGGAGAGGGACACAAGTGCAACATCTTTTTTAACAACTTACTATTAAACCACACCTAGCAAGATGCTAGGCGACTAAGACCAAAAACATTACATGTATATTAGGGGGTTCTTAAACCACTTAATCAACGGCGAACAGACTTCAGAGAGGAAGGAGACTTCGGAAATCGGCGATAATGGAAGACGGAAATAGGTGCACATGATGTCATGTGCATGGGAAAGGTGATACTCTCTTTTCGGTAGAGGACAAAAGTAAGGAAGCTGACATAGGGGGAGGGACCGAGGGGACAAAGGCGGCTGATGGGGATTTTTTTAATATTGTTTCTCCGGCCCCTCAGTTTACTGTTGCGGTAAATAATGTTAAAGTTAAGAAAAATCGGTTTAATCTTTTAAAAGATAAACATGTCTGGAGGCCCATTATAATAAGCCCAGGTAGTGAACAAAGGCCCATGAAGAGATCGAGATTAGACTTCGAGGAGCCCAAATTTTCAACATGGCCGGTTAGGTTTGACTTTAGTGATAAGAGAGGAGATTCCTTTTGTCCTCAAAACAATAACGTCACAGGAGATTCAGATATTGAAGTTTCGGTGACGTTGGAGAAGAACCAGCCGGAGGGAACCGAGATTCGTCACCGGAGTAGGGGCTCTTGCTCGCCGGAGGAGGTTCCTGAAACTCAAAAGGAGGACCTTGAGAAACAGCGAAAAGATGAGAGAATTCTTAGGGAGGTCGAAGCTACGATTGAATTAGGGAAAAAGGTGGGAGCCTTGCTCGAAGACCATACCTGCAAGATCAAGGAAGCTCTGCTTGAAGAAGGTAACAATGTAGTTAATAAATGAATTTTCTGTCTTTGAATGTTAGAGGAATTGGGGGGATCTTAAGGTTGGATGGTTGAAAGGGTTAAAGATTAAACACAAAATTGATTTTATGGCGATTAAAGAAACCAAACAGGAAGATCTGAGTGGTTTTAGGCTCGAGAAATTCTGGGGAATCATAATTTCGGTAGCGAGTTCGTGGGGTCAGTGGGCAATTCAGGGGGTCTGCTCTGCTGCATCTGGCATCTGGGTATTTTTGACATGGAAAGAAGTATAAAACGGCGAAACCTGCTGGTTATTAGGGGAAAACTTAAGGGTAGCGGTGATGTGATCAATATTATAAACGTGTACGCGCCCCAAAGTACGTCGGCTAAGTTAGCGCTGTGGAATGAAATTCTGGGGATTATGGGAAGTTTGGATGGTAAATGGGTCGTGGCTGGGGATTTTAACGCGGTCAGGTATGCGTCGGAGAGAAAAAAAATCGTGTTTTAAAGCCTCCTGTGCTAAAAACTTCAACGAGTTTATAGCTCAAGCGAATCTTATGGAGTACGATATGAAGGGGTTCAAATTCACATGTGTTAGAGAAAATGGTAAGAAGCTGAGTAAGTTAGACAGAATTTTGGTGTGCCCGAAATCTTTTAATAGCTGGCCGGGAGCGACTCTTAGAGCTCTTCAATCTGTGCACTCTGATCACTGTCCCTTAATTTTGGAAGTGGTGGAAAAAAACTTTGGAGCGAAACCGTTTCGCGTGTTCGATACTTGGATGGGAAAGGAAGGTTTCTCTGAAACTGTTGAACATGCGGCTGTTTCGGGTGTCAATTGCGGTCCTCCTGATAGTTACCTCTCTGCCAAGCTCGCTCGGATTAGGAAGGCATTGAAGGAGTGGCGTGATAACTTTCTTAAGAAAGAAGGTGAAGAATATGCGAGAGCGTTAGAAGAGCTGGAAGTCTTGGAAAGAAGAATGGAAGATCGGGAGTTATCGGAAGAGGAGGAATGGGTCCTCACAGAAAATAGAAAGATTATTCTGGATGTGGACAACAAGAAGTGTATGGAGGCGAAACAAAGAGCTAGAGTCAAATGGGCTTCGGAAGGAGACGCTAATACAAAATTTTGTCATCTTTAGTCAACAAAAGGAAAGCCTCTAATCAAATTCCTGGGCTGAATATCAATGGGAGGTGGGTCTCAAAACCAGCTTTGGTTAAAAAAGAAATTATGTCTTTTTTCAGGAATCGGTTCAAGGAAGATTGGCCTGATAGGCCTAAGGTCTCGTGCGAGGAGTCGAAAGTTTTGGAGGAGGCGGATAGGCAGTTCCTGGTTCAACAATTCTCATTGGAAGAAATCAAAATAGCGGTGGCCAATTGTGGAAGTGATAAGTCGCCCGGCCTGGACGGTTTCAACATGAATTTCATTAAGAATTTCTGGCATCTGTTTGGGAAGGATTTCAAAGAGGTTTTGGATTATTTTTTCGTCAATGGGAAGTTTAGCGTGGGGAGTGGGTCCTCATTCATAACCTTGATTCCCTAAATTAAAGATCCAGTTGAGTTAAGAAATTACAGGTCGATAAATCTTATAGGCATTATTAGCAAAGTGGTCTCTAAGGTTCTCGCAAACCGGCTAAAGAAGGTCATTGGCTCAGTTATTTCTGATTCCCGGTCGGCGTTTCTGGAAGGAAATTTTATATTGGATGGGCCGCTCATTATCAACGAGATATACAGGTGGGGTAAAAAGTTCCAGAAGAAAGGTTTTTTCTTTAAAATCGACTTCGAGAAAGCTTACGACAACATAAATTGGAACTTTTTGATCGACACTATGTCCAAGAAGGGTTTCCCAGATCGTTGGTGCCTCTGGATGAAAGGTATTCTGAAATCTGCCCGGTCTTCAGTGCTCGTTTATGGCTCTCCAACTTTTAAAATTCAGTGTTTCAAAGGTCTTAGATAGGGGAATCCCATTTCCCCTTTTCTTTTCCTTTTGGTGATGGATGTGCTCTCGTGTATGCTCGATAAAGCTAAGAAGGAAGGTTCTTTCAAGGGTGTGAAACTGCCAAACAACACGGATGACGCTATCATTTTAGGGGAGTGGACTAAAGAAAATTTATCCAGTGTGGTTTGCATCCTACGGATTTTCCATTTATGCTCCGGGCTTAAGATCAACTTGGATAAATCGAACATTTTCGGGATGGGAGTGGAATCGGAGGAACTTGAGGAAATGGCGTTGTTAATCGGGTGTAATACGGGGTCCTTTTCGTTTTGCTATCTTGGGCTAAAAGTTGGAGCAAATATGAATCGGGTTGCGAACTGGAGCCCGGTGTATGAAATTTTCAACGCTCGGTTATCAAGTTGGAAGGCCTCACTTCTTTCGATCGGATGTAGAGTGATTCTTATCAAATCCGTTCTGTAAAGTCTCCCCAATTATTATTTTTTGTTGTATAAAGCGCCTTGTAAAGTCATCAACGATTTGGAGGCTAAAATTAGGAAGTTTTTATGGGGAGGGGATGACGGCAATAAAGAACTTCATTGGGTGGCTTGGAATACCGTCTCTCTCCCGAAAAACCAGGGAGGTCTAGGCCTAAGTAAGCTTAAAAACATTAATATCTCGCTTCTCTCAAAGTGGGGGTGGAGATTCAAGGTGGACAAAAATAAACTATGGGTTAGAGTGGTGGAAGCGATTCACAATACAAGGTTAAATTGGGATTTCCTTCCTTCTAGGAAGTCGATGGGAGGGGTCTGGTGTAATATCGCTTAAGTTTTGTCTAAAACGGTGGTGGACGTAAGTCCCTTAAGGAATTTTTTTAGAAGTAAGGTGGGGAATGGGGATAGCACCTCGTTTTGGCTGGACCCTTGGATGGGCATGGAGCCGTTCAAGTCCAAATATCCGAATCTTTTCAATCTGGAAAAAGAAAAGAGATGCAAGGTTTCGGATCGGTTCGCCCGGTCCGCGACTTCGGTTAGTGGTTCAAACTTTGTGTGGGCTTAGGCCAGGAACATCGCGAGTGGGGTTGAGGTGGACGAGTTGGTTGATCTTTGCAGTAAGCTGCACGACTTTAGGCTTGGTGACGGGTCCGACACTTGGGGGTGGATAGGAGCCGAAGACTTCGAGTTTAGTGTGGGAGCTGTGAAGAGGATTCTTAACAAAGAAGTGCAGCACTCTCCTATTTTTCAGGATCCGCCAGAAACATGCAAATGGATCCCTGAAAAATGTAATATTTTTTTGTGGAGGGCGGCATTGAACAGGATCGCTACGGTGGAAGCACTGAAAAAAAAGAAATATTGAGATACAGGAGGATGCGTGTGCTCTTTGTAGGGATGGAGAGGATTCGGTGGCCCACATTTTTTCTTCGTGTTATGTGGCCTCGATGGTCTGGAATCACGTTAGCAGGTGGTGTAATATTCAAAATTTGTTTTTTTCAGCTTTAAAGACATCACGGAGATCCACGAGCATGTCGGGTTAAAAGGAGAAAAAAAAGGAGGCGTTTAAAGGAATCACTAGGATTGTTTGTTGGTGCATTTGGAAAGCGAGAAACAAAGCTAGGTTCGAGAACAAGGAAATTAGAGTCGGGGACATTATTAGTGAGGTGAAAGCCTTCGGTTATTTGTGGTTCAAAAATAGGACTAGATTTAAAGATATCTTATGGGTTGATTGGTGTAAATTTGTAATTAAGTTGTACTTTGTGTTTTGGGCCTCTTGGTTTTAAGGTGGTTCGGTTGTTTTAATGAAGTTTACCTTTAAAAAAAAAAAAACTTTAAATTACATTTTCGATTTAAGAAGACCACTTCGTTCCACTCCAAATGATCCATTAAGTGACAAAAATTAAGGCTCCCACCAATTGTTTTTTCTCATGTTTAATCTTCAAATCTCCTGCCCAAACAATAAAAGAAATGGGATCTTTTTCTGATGATCGGAAACGATCCACCAACTAGGGATGAGCATGGTACCTGTTAGGTACCGAAGCGATACCGGTATCAAAAAACGGGGAAAACTGATACCGGTACCGAATATACCGGTATTTACCGGTGTTTTACCCGTAAATATCGATACCGTACCAGTATCGGTACCCAAAAACGGGGAAAATAGATACCGATACCGAATATTCCCGGTACGGTTCGATACTTGTACCCATTACCAAATGCTCATCCCTATCACCAACCAACAAATTAGAAAGAGATGATAATACGCAGTTTGTTGCCCGTCTACCTGCTATCCTTATATAAATTTGACTTTTAAAAAAGAAAGTGAGAATACTGAAGAAAAAAAAAATCAAATTGTCCGTCCCAAAAAACAGATGTAAGACGAACTAAATTAAAACCAAGTCAATCTTGTTTCCTGCAAACCCAAAAAGTTAATCTTGTTTCTTGCAAACCCAAAAAGTTAATCCTTGCAACATCACATAATTTAGCAATCCTTTTACATTTCTCCACATTCCCCATCCCACATGTGTTAATAGATAACGTATCCATTGATTAACTTCCATTTCTCCAATCTCATTAATCAATTTATCCATGTCCACCTTTGAACATTTCATCTTAGGCTAGAGGGTATGGTGATGGTTCTTCAAGGGAGGATGATCCGCCACGTAGGCGCCACATCATAGTCCTTCCAAGGATGGTCCATCCCACAAAACTAGAGGGTATGGAGGATGATCCTACCCCACCACTTTTATGTTTTTTATTTTTTTAATCCTCAACTTTTTTTTAACATTTAACAAATAAACAAAATCATAAAAGCAGAATCTTGCAGCAACAATAATACAAAATCTACAAAAACAAATTCTTAACCATACACGATAGCAAAAACTAATACTCACAATTGCAATATCTTGCATCCTAACTCATAAATATACAAACATCGAGATCTTAAGTCCACATGAGCACCATCAGCCCCAATTTCTTCTTGAATTCTAACATGGAAATAGATACATGATCAGATTTTTTTTTTTTTTGAAAGGCAGTCTTATATTAACAAGAACCAGGCCAACATGCCATACAACCAAGCAAAAAAAATTACATATAGAAGCTAAAGTCTAGCCAACTATCCAATTCTAATGTTACCCGATCAGATAATAAGAACGGCATTAATAATATCGTTGGCCTATCATAAACATAAATTATAAAACCCGAAGCCAAAAAGTTAGCTAGGAAATTTTGGGCTTATTACTTTTTACCGAAACACGGAGGAATGGTAACAGAAGTTGCATGTCTCAGGTGAAGTTCACTAGCAAGCCAGAACGGCAATTCGACCTTTGACCTAGGTTCTACCTGTTTAAACAAAGATATCAGCATTAGAAAAAAGATCTTTTTCAACATATCAAAATGAAGATTATTAAAATTTACCCTGTTTGTGTCATTGGCTTCAAACAAAGCAACTCCATTTACCGCCTCCAAGAACACTGCTGGAACAAGCTATGAAAAAAGCACCATTTTAGACTTATAATTTATAACCTTTCTTTCAAAAAAACATGTGAATGCAGAAGAAATGAAAAGAAGAAATAAGTTACAACCTTGTCGAATACCCAACCTCCGGATGACGTCGGCTGGATCTTCGCTGACGTTGAGAGCTCCTGTCCTTGCTTGCTACAAAATAATAAACCGTTAGCCTCGCCACGGGGGACCCCGGAAGGGGGATCCGTGACCAAGCTCTGGCGTGAGAATAAGTAAACTTGCCGGATGAGGAAAAGGAACGTTTTCCGATGAAGATATTCACCGGAGAGTTCCTATCTTGGTGTGAATCTAATTAATGTGTTGTGTGTAGTAAATACAAGGAATGTTGGTCGGAGTTAATGAGGGGAATGAATGAGAGTAGTAAATGAGAAGAATGGCCGGAGATTATACCTGCCTTTGCCTTATCCTCTTTCCTTCTTATATAATAGCATGCCCTTATCTCTAAGAGAAATATCCCCCACAATATCTAACGGTAACTATGATGCCTTGGGAAGGTCAGACACGTGTCTGACCCCCAACGGTGCGATACCCGTCTTCATTAATGCATCGCCGGACAAGTACGATGATAGTGACCGGATGCTTCTCTTATCGGGCATTAAATGAGCCTGCTGCCCCTTAGCTGTTTTCCCGCTCAAAACAGGGAAAAGTCCTTGGTGAGCAAGGGTGGTTTGTTTAATGGACATTTTAGTAATTGGGCTCCCAAAGAGAAAGGCCCAAAGCGGGCAAAGTGGGCTCCCCCACTGGCCCGTCGTCAAGTCATCTTTAGTCCCTGGTTCTGAGACCCGAGACTCATGATCCGGGGCTGAATCACAACCGCTTAAGAGAGATGGTTTCTCTTTGGGTGGGCCCACTTTTGATCAGTTGCTATTTGCAGTTTTTATGAATCATTGCGTCGCCAAATCAACTGTAGCTGGAATTAACTCCCTAGTTGCACGTGCCCGTTTTTAAATTTTTTAGAGGACTGCTGATGTGATAGTTACTTGTACGTCAGCAGTTATCTCTTTAAATACCTCCTTTAATCTCCTCCGGTTTCTCATTCAAACCTCCCAATCTTCTTTCTTTCTCTGCAACTATTCTCCCCATTCACCATTTCTCTTAACCATGAGCCGTGGAGGTCGGTCATCAATAAGGTCTGTTTTAACGATGAAAGATCTGAAAACCTTTGTCGAGGCATACAACATTCCAGATCAGTTTTCCCCTTCTTTACCCGGCCCCAACGAATCGGCAGAATGCACGCCGGATAGGATACCCATCTATACTCTTGCCTTTTCTTCCTGTGGGGTCCGATACCCCCTTTCTGCCTTCAAGATTTCCTTGCTCCGTCATTTTGGCGTGCATTTCTCACAGATTCACCCTTTGGGGTTTATGAGGGTAGTTCATTTTGAATTGTCCTGTGCCGCAATTTCGGGGGAACCCTCTGTTCCTCTGTTCTGCATGTTTTACCGGCTGATTTCTGATGTGATTGGTTTACATTTGCTAAGCATCAAAACAATGTTTCGAGACCTTGTTACAGCTTTATGCCGACTTCGACCTACCCAAAGGACTGGAAGTGTATGTTCATATTCGTTTCTGCGGCCATGCTACCGGAGTCCCCTGCTCCCAAGGATCTTGACGCTGCTATTGAGGATGTTGTCCCTACCCTTTCTGCGAGTGAGACTGTCCAGTGGAAAAGAATGTGTGATAATCCAACAAGGGCTTTCACCTTTTCGGAGGGGATGCTTGCTATGGGTGGTTTGAGTCCTTCCTACCCAGTTCGTCCGAGAGCCTTCTTTGGCAAGAAAGGTACTTTGTGTTCTGGGTTTGTTTCTTATGGTCATTTTCTTTTTCTTTCATGCTTTTGGGGGTCTGTAGTCATCTTTGGTGTCTTGTGTAGAGATAACTTTGTGGCGGCTTCTTCAAGGCGATTCCAAAGATGTGAAATATGTGGTTGATGATGAGATCGATCCCTGGCTGAATGCAGAGGCACAGGCTGCTGGGGGATCCGTCCAGGCAGGGGGCTCTGTTGCCATGGGTGGATCCGAGGAGGATCCTTCTGGTGGGGAGGAAAGTTCTCCCGACCTTCCTCCTGTTCATCCCTCCGGTCAGAGCGACGATGAAGAAGTGGAGATACAGCTGGTTCGTAAGAGAAAGTCTGTCAGTCCTCATCCGGCTCCTGCACCTCGCAATATTCGCCAGAGGCTTCGGAGTGCTAGTGGTCAAAAACCTCCTTCTTCCAAGGCTGTTTCTGACCTTCCTCCTGCCGGGGTCAAAGGTTCCTTGTCCAAGCATTTAAAGTCCTCAAGCTTAGTGAGTGCCCCATTACTGGTAAGTTATCTCTTTTCCTCTTCTTTCTTTTTGTGTCTTTTCTGATTGTCCCTTCTTCTTGTTTCTTAGGGGAGTTCCCGGGAGCCTATAGAAATTCCAACTGGTCCTTCTCCTTCCCGCATCCGGGACAAGGCCTCTGAGGTGGGGGTAGCTCGCTTTTCCTCGGCTTATGAACTTTCTTCGTTACATGCTACTGGGACTAGCAATCCTACTTTTCAGGAGGGCCTTGCTTGTCGATCCCCCCTTGCCCCTCTGTTTGCTGACGCCATCCCTACCACTTATGTTCCCAAGTGGAAGGTGACTAGTTCTTCCGTGATAGGGACTCCTGAAGCTGCCAGGGATTTTCTGAGTCATGCTGTCCCCCCCTCACATAAATTTGTAAATTCTGCCCTGAGGGATGATCTCTTCGAAGATCAATACAGCATGTCTTTGTGTGAAAGCTTCTTTAGGGGTGCTGGGATGCTGCAAAGGATTGACGATTTGAGGAAAGCAAACGAGGGACTCAAGGCTGAGCTTAAGGCTTCCTAGTCGGTTGTTGCTGGGCTTAGAGGCCAAGTAGTTGATGCTGAGAGGAGGCTACAGGAGGAGAAGGTGCATAATCTTCTCCCCCCCTTTTTTTATATATATGTATGCGTATTCACTGATCCTTGGTTTAGGGGGCTGGTGCTATGCTTGAGAGGAAGGAGCGAGCCTGGGAGCAGGAGATGGCATCGCTGATTGCGGAGAAGGAGGAGCTTGCTGCTAAGCTGAAGCATGTGAAGGAAGTTGGCTCCGTTTCCCAGGAGCAGCTTAACACTATGTATGCAGATTACGGGATAACTTCAGATGATAACCAGCGGTTGGCTGGGGAGAAGCACTGGTTGATTACTGAAGGTTTTGGGTTTTCCTGACTGCTGTAGCTCAATCAGAAGACTTTAAAAGCGGTTTGGAGGAGGTTTATAGGGCCTATAGGGATGTTGGCTATCAGGCAGGGTTGAAGGACGACTATGCTTATTCTGCCCAAGGCCTGGGCAGAAAAGAGACTCCTCTTTATAATTCCAAAGCGAAGAAGAGGTTGTCCAAACTGAACGAGGAGTTTGGGCGTAAAACCCCGGCCGTCCTTGCCAAGATCCTTGAGCATCCCCTGATTTCCATTGATGAACTGAAGGCCCTGTTCTCCTCCGCTGGTCCTTCGTCTCCGCCGTCCCTTTCCGGGGGTGATCCCCAGTGAATTCTGAACACTTGAAAAACTTCGATATGGTTGTAATAACTCTAACTTACTTTGTGACATTTGTATGCTTTTCTTGACTTTGTTTTGGGTGGTCCTTTATGTTGGGGACCACCTTGACCGCTAATCGTATGACCTATGGTTATGTATAACTCCTCCTTTGCTTTGTTGCCCGTTCCTTGTCTTGTTTGTTTTGTTTCTGCAGGGGCTTTTATCGGAGGATAGCTTGGTGATTCCCTGGGGACTTTCAAGCTACTTTAGTGAGGAGCTATGTTTTCACTTTGTCTCGCTGTGTTTGTAATTTCCTATATTGTTTAGTTTTTGCCCAAGTTACTTGGGGCTTCTTTTTGCATGTATTAAATAAAGCAGATTCCCCTTCGTAGTTTTCTATATACGAGTGTGTTTGCATTATTTGTTTTTTATTGTTTGCTTCGCTAAACTGTGATTGTCTGTTCGAGGCCAATCGGTGGACAAGTTTATAATGCGGTATTATGCTTTTTGACTTGTTTTTGTCCGTCTTAGGTTAGCTAGACCTTTATTAGCCCCACGGCCGGGCTTCGGGCATGTCTTGAATGCCTCATACACGTGTGTTTGTTTGTTCTAGTTATAGATTTAAAGGGTGTTCATAGGCACGTCTGCCCAGGTATGGTTACCCGCAGTTTTCAAAATGGGACACTTTTGTCCGTCTTCCATTGAATCTTCGGGGGATTTATACTACCCTTCATAGACTGTTTACAAAAGGTTTACTTTCTGGGGGGAAAGTCCCCGTACACATAGTTTTCCTACAACAAAAGTGGCCCTTGGCCGTTTTCTCCTGGGGGCATGCCCCTTACATGTAATACTTCCTGAGCTGCATCAGGTTCCAGGTCCTAGGGACCTCTTTTCCTTCTAATGTCTCAAGCTTGCATGTTCCCTTCCCGTTTACCCATGTGACTCGATATGGGCCTTCCCAGTTGGGGCCCAACTTCCCAGTATTTTCCTGCAGACTGGCCTCATTGGCCCTAAGGACTAGGTCCCCTGGGACGAGGTTAAGTTTCTTCATCCGGGTGTTGTAATAACTTGCCAGGAGTTTTTTGTAGTGAGCTTCCTTCACCGCTGCTATCTCTCTTCTTTCTTCCAATAAGTTCAGGTTCATCCTTAGATCCTGCTCGTTCTCCTCATCCCTCAGCTTCATCCGGGCGGTTTGGGATCTGATCTCCGCAGGGATCATGGCCTCTGTCCCGTAGGTAAGGCTGAATGGGGTTTCCCCATTGCAACTTTTAGGGGTGGTTCGGTATGCCCATAACACAAATGGAAGTTCCTCCAGCCAACCCTTCTGTTTCCTCCCAAGCCTGCCCTTCATTCCTTTGATAACGCTTTGGTTGGCTCTCTCCACCAACCCGTTACTCTGGGCATGGGTTACAGAGGTGAACACCTGTTGAATTCTCATTTGTTCGCACCATGGCTTGAAGGGTCTCCCGGCGAATTGAACCCCGTTGTCACTCACCAGTTCCTTCGGGACCCCATACCTGCACACGATGTTATCCAGCACGAACCGTCTCATCTGATCTCCGGTGATCTTCGCCAGGGGCTTCGCTTCGATCCACTTAGTGAAATAATCAATGGCCACCACCACGTATTTGACCCCCCCGGGGCCTTCTGGAAAAGGCCCGATTATGTCGATGGCCCATTTTTGGAATGGCCAAGATGTCGAGACCGGGACCATAGGGTGTTTATGCTGGTGGGTCATTGGTGCATGTACTTGGCAGTTATCACACTTCTTGATTTCTTCAGATGCCGTCTCGTACATTCGCGGCCAGTAGAAGCCTGCGTTCATTGCCCTTCTTACAACCGTTCTTGGTCCTGAGTGCATTCCACAGATTCCCTCGTGCATTTCCCTAATCACGTATTCGGCCTCTTCCATATCTATGCACTTTAGGGACGGACCCAGATATGATCTTCGGTATAGCTCCTCCCCAATCAGCTCATATTGTAGGGCTTTGACCCTTATCTTTCTGGCCGCCCATTCCCCCTCGGGTAAGGTCCCGTCCCGGAGGAATTTAATGATTGGGGTCATCCATGTTTCTTGGGAACCTTCTATTGTGGCTACTTCCGTTACGTCCAGGGAGGGGGATGTCAGGACCTCTACTTTGACTTCCTTCGCGAGGTGATCGAATGCCACTGAAGCTAGCTTGCTCAGTGCGTCAGATTTCCTATTCCTCCCTCGGGGGATGTATTCCAGTTTAAAGGTTCCGAACGCCTTAGCTGTTTCCTTAACTTTCGCCACATACCAAGCCATGACGCCATCCTTGGCTTCATATTCCCCCTGATACTGCTTTACCACCAACTGTGAATCGGTACTAGCCTCCACTTGTTTTGCTTTCATCTTCTGTGCCAATCTCATCCCTGCTAAGAGGGCTTCATACTCGGCGGTATTGTTGGTGTTTTCGAAATCCAGCCTTATAGCATATGTCAGCTCAACCCCCTTGGGGCTTATCAACGTGATGCCTGCACCGTTCCCTTCTTCACTGGATGCTCCATCCGTGAACAACTTCCAGACAGCCTCGTCTTCCCTTCTCTTTTCTTCTTCCTCCAAAGCCTCCCACCTTAGTAATTCCCTCTCTTCGTCCTCAGGTACTTCTGCTAGGAAGTCAGCCAGTATTTGTCCCTTCATGGCTGTCCTGGGCTTGAACTCCAGAGAATGTTCTCCCAATTCTACGGCCCATTTAGCCAGTCGCCCTGACTGTTCCGGTTTTCTAAGCACTTTCTGGAGGGGCTGATCAGTTACCAAGGTGACCTTATGCCCTTGGAAGTACCTTCTGAGCCTTCGAGATGCAAAAACCAGGGCCAACGCAAGCTTTTCTAAAGGCATGTACCGCTCCTCGGGCCCCTTAAGTGTTCTGCTGATGAAATATATGGGGATCTGTTTCCCCTCCCGTTCCACCATCATGACCGCGCTTATGGTCGTCTTAGAGGCGGATAGGTAAAGGAGCAGTGGGTCCCCGGGCACCGGGGTGGCTAACGCTGGGAGCTTGCAGATGTAGGTCTTCATTTCCTGAAAGGCGATTTCGGCCTCGGTGGTCCAGTTGAATTTGTTGGTCTGGAGGCAGTCTTTTAACACCTTCATAAAAGGGAGGGTTTTGTCAGCCACTTTTGATAAGAAACGATTTAGCGCAATCAGCCTTCCGTTTAATTGCTGGATGTCCTTCAAGGACCTGGGGGAGCGCATTTCAGCCACAGTCTGGGTCTTCTATGGGTTTGCCTTTATCCCTCCTTTAGTTACCACCACCCCCAGGAAATTTCCTTCCTCTACCCCGAAACAGCATTTCCCGGGGTTCAGCTTCATATTTACATCCTGCATTGTGTTGAGAGTCTCAGCTATGTTGTCTATCATGGCTGCTTCTGTCAGACTCTTGATGACAATGTCGTCAACATACACCTCTAGATTCCTTCCCCTTTGCTCCCTAAACAAGGTGTTCATAAACCTTTGGTATGTCGCCCCCGCATTTTTGAGACCAAAGGGCATCTTAGTATAGCAAAATGTTCCCTCATCGGTGATGAAAGCGGTCTTTTCTTCATCTTCTATTGACATCTGTATTTGGTGATATCCCTTGTAGGCATCTAGGAAGCACTTCAGTGGGTACTGGGACAGGGAGTCGACCTGGGTGTCTATCTCCGGGAATGGGTAGCAGTCCTTGGGGCATGCTTTGTTTAAGTCTTGGAAATCGATGCACATCCTCCATCCCCCATCTTTTTTCTGAACCATAACTGGGTTGGCAACCCAGGATGGGTATTTGACTTCCCTGACTATCCCCGCCCTGAGCAGTTTGCGGGTCTCTTCACAAGCAGCCCTTCTCTTGTTTGGCCCCATGCTCCGCTTCTTTTGCTTCACTGGTTTCGCCCATGTGAAGGTGTTGAGCCGGTGTTCCGTCAGGCTTCTGGGAATTCCCGTCATGTCACCATGTTGGAATGCAAACACGTCCAGGTTATGGAGGAGCAACTCCTTCAGGGCACTCTTGCATTTGTCACTTAGGTGGCTTCCCACCTTGACCGTTTGCTCCGGGAACTTATCACAGAGGACCCATTCTACCACCTTCTTCCCTTGGGTCTTCTCGGGTTCCTCTCCTTTGGATACTGAAGAGATCACTTCGTAGGCTGACTTAACCCATGCAAGCCCCTTTGGTGTTTGGAATACCAAAGCCCCGTGAGGAGTAGATGCTTGTGCTTGTAGATCTCCAATCCCTGGTCTTCCCAAAATCGCGTTGTACTTGGAGGGTGCCCTGACTACAGTGAAGGTTAAATTGATCGTCCGGACCCTGTCCCCTACACCGACTGTAAATGGGAGCCTGATCTTTCCCAGAGGGTGTGATACGCTGTTGTTGAATCCCACCAATGGGATGGAGTCTTCCTCCAGTCTATCCCTTATATCTCTGTCGAATCTGAGGAAGCAATGTTCATATATTACCTCGACGCCTGACCCTCCGTCCACATGTATTCTAGACACTTTGTGTCCAGCTATCACAGCTGAGATATTCAGCGGAAGTCGTTGCACTTCGCTTTCTTCTAAGTACGGCATATGGATGGGAGTTTTCATGCAGTTCGGAGAGCCTAGGATCCTGGCCTTAACACTTCGGGTAACATCAAATTCATTTCTCCTTCTTATCATATCAACATCTGCCCTCCCAGGCTCTCTTGCATCTCTTCCCTTACGATCCCCTCCCCCTTCTTTGATTTCCTTGACCAGGTGGGCCAGTCTTCCCGTCTTCACCGCCGCCTCTATTTCCCTCTTGAGGTACATGCAATCATCGGTTTTGTGCCCGAAGCCCTTGTGAAACTCACAGTATTCGCGTTTGGCTGTGCCTTGGGACCTGGCTTTATGGGGGGTGGCCTTGGGAAAGAATTCTTCACTCTTTCCGTGGCCAGTATCTCACTTGGAGTTTTGACGAGGGGGGTGAAGCTGTCAGGGTAAGGGGGAGGCCCCCTCCCTCGGGGTCTGTAGGGGGAGTAGGAGGGCCTTGCCCTGTCATGTAACATTCTATCAAAGGGAGGCTTTCGGGAATAGGGAGTACCTTTTTCAAGGGGTCTTGCTGTTGGGGTGGCCCTTCGGGGTGTAGTGTCCGTCTCCTTAGCCTTGCTGACCGTATCCTTTCCCCGGACGAAAGCCCTGACCCTGTCCATGAGATTATCGAAGGAAGGTGGGAACTCCTCTCCCAGCTTTTCACACAGCTGTGCATGCTTCAGCCCATTTATAAAGCTACTGATTTTCATGACCTCCGGAACATCCTTGATGTTCATGCTTTCTTTGACAAACCTTTCCATGTACTGGTCTATCCGCTCGTTGTCCCTTTGCCTGATGTGGAGGATTTCGTTTGGATTCTTGACCACCTTTCTTTGTTGGCCGAAATTTCTGAGGAATTTTTCGCTTAACTCTTCGTAGCTGTCTATGCTCCCCGGAGGGAGGCTATCAAACCACAGCCGGGCTCCTTCTGTTAAAGTTTGCACAAACATGTGGCACCATACCGGCATGGGCCACCTTCCCAGCTGCCCCGCTCCTCGGAAGGCATGCAGATGATCCTCTGGATCCCTCGTTCCGTCGTAGCGATCAAAGCCTGGGGGCAGCTTTGTCTTGGGAGGCATGGGTGCCTCCGATATTCTCCTTGTGAACTTTGAGACCTCGGCCAGGTCTCGTGGTAGGTATGGTTGGTCCAAACCAACGCTACCTGAGTCGTCTTTCTCCTTTTCCTTGTGTTTCTGACCGATGATCAAGTCCTCTCTCTCTTCGGAAGACATCTGCCTCAGGGCTGTCATGAATGTTTCCAGTTGGTCCCCATTGTTGCCCTTATTCTGGGGGTTCGTTCCTTCTTGATTAGAAGGTGTGTCAAAAGAGAGTCTGGCTCTGAGGCTGTCCAACTTTTCTTGTCTCTTCAGATCGTCAAGATACTTGGTTATCTTCTCCCTGTGCATGGCCACGAAGCCAGGGGTGACATGCTCCGTTTCTTCCAGGTTTTCTACCAGATTCTCGTTATCCTCTTCATGAGTGATATCCTCCACGGTGACCTTCTCCAGATCATTTTGGGCCGTTTGGGTGACACGTGAACTATGTGGAGTTGCCATGTTGTTTCTGGAAAGGTGAGTTGCTCTCTGAACGTCGGATGTTAATGTGGGAACACCGGTCAAGCCTGGGTCCCACGGATGGCGCCAATGTCGAATACCCAACCTCCGGATGACGTTGGCTGGATCTTCGCTGACGTTGAGAGCTCCTGTCCTTGCTTGCTACAAAATAATAAACCGTTAGCCTCGCCACGGGGGACCCCGGAAGGGGGATCCGTGACCAAGCTCCGGCGTGAGAATAAGTAAACTTGCCGGATGAGGAAAAGGAACGTTTTCCGATGAAGATATTCACCGGAGAGTTCCTATCTTGGTGTGAATCTAATTAATGTGTTGTGTGTAGTAAATACAAGGAATGTTGGTTGGAGTTAATGAGGGGAATGAATGAGAGTAGTAAATGAGAAGAATGGCCGGAGATTATACCTGCCTTTGCCTTATCCTCTTTCCTTCTTATATAATAGCATGCCCTTATCTCTAATAGAAATATCCCCCACAATATCTAACGGTAACTATGATGCCTTGGGAAGGTCAGACACGTGTCTGACCCCTAACGGTGCGATACCCGTCTTCATTAATGCATCGCCGGACAAGTACGATGATAGTGACCGGATGCTTCTCTTATCGGGCATTAAATGAGCCTGCTGCTCCTTAGCTGTTTTCCCGCTCAAAACAGGGAAAAGTCCTTGGTGAGCAAGGGTGGTTTGTTTAATGGACATTTTAGTAATTGGGCTCCTAAAGAGAAAGGCCCAAAACGGGCAAAGTGGGCTCCCCCACTGGCCCGTCGTCAAACCTCTTCATCTGCTAGGATGTCATCAATATCATGATACTGACCCATGATTAAAGCAAGAGCTTGTTGTTAATAACAATTTGTCACCAGAACTCACTAACTGAGTAAGTGTAAAGAACCAGATTGGGTTGTAAATCAACAGCTTAATTGTTAATTACCCAATCATACATGCCAATTAAATTTGTAGCAGGACATTTTCAGTCAAGGTTCATATGCTTAGTCCAAATCTGACAGTTCCAATAACTCATCATCATAAAATGAAAGCAGTTGCTCAATTTCAAAATCGTAATATATTACAAAAACACTAGCAAACAACATTTTTGTTTCAAAAAACCGATTTCATGAACAATTAATCACAGATTGTTTAGATAAAGAATTTACTGAAAATCGAACCGAAATCATAGCCGAAAAAACCTAACTGAAAACATGAACACCACTACTTGAGAAACAATCATCCATTTCTGATTCCGAGCAACCGAAATTGAACGCCTCCTCCTCAAATCACCATTCGAAACAACCCTAGCTTCATTACCAACATTAGAAGCAGTAAAATTACCATCGTTTCGTCTGGAAACAGATCTACCACGCCTCTGAGAAGACGAATTCGAAACCGCATAATCACTAATCTAATTCATCTACTTTTTAATTTATCCTACCCCACAAATCAACAACAAGACTGATGCTTTGCATCTGATCAACCATCACAAGAAACCCCAATTTTGGTTCTTAATCACACTCACAAAGAGTTTATAACAACAATCGGCCAAAGAATCACAAAATATAAATTATCAAAGATAACATATGCTGACCTAGGGTTTCTGTTGAATGCTTGCCGCCGCTGCTACGGGTCATGAGCCGGAGCTCCGGCGACCCCTGCTGCAGTCGGCTCCACCATCATCTTCTCAACCACTACCACCCTTCTCCATCACCATCAACAACTCAGTCAATCGCTGCCGCCGCCATCTTCGAATGCCATCACCACCTCACTAACTCGTGACTCTCTCTCAAAGGGTTTGATTTTGGATTTGGGAGAAGGGGTTGATTTTGGATTTGGGGTTTTATTGGGGTGTGAGAGAGGGGGAGGACCGTCCTTGGCGTCGAGAACCCGACGATGGCGACGATGGAGGAACGGCGACGGAGGGCTCGAAATGGAGAGGGGGCGGCGACGGAGGGTCGACGTTGTTGGACGGTGCCCAAACCGTCCAGCCTTATAGCCCAAAATTCCTCAAGGTATGTGTGTGTTAATAACTTTAAGTACTAATTACCATATTGAAAGTAAGTTTTCCAAATCTTTAAAAATAGACTTATAACATTGTGCTTGTTGAGCCAAACTTTCATGTTTTTTATGTCTATATAGTAATAACATGTTAATTGCTTGAAAGAGGGTTAGATGTTTTGGTTCAGGACTTCGGGTTTGGTAAAGTCTTTCCTTGGTGTGGTGACAAAATCTAAACGCTAAGGACATGTATTACATATTCACTACTCTTGCGGAGATATGATCAAAACAGGAGGTCCATAGTGATTGGTGGATAGTCCCCTTGTTGCTTCTGTTCAAAGTTGCGGGATTGATTCCGACTTTGCGAATAGTTTCCCTGTTAATTATATTTAATATGGTTGAGATGTGATGATGCTCATAAAATGGGGTCCTACGACTTTATGCATTAACAGATCACAACTTTTTACTAGGTCTTAAAAGAACGACTTTGGTCGGTTGTCTCCTAGAGTATTCCAACGTTCAAAAAACCTTCCAAAGACGTCTCTCACAAATGCCTTAGTTTTATGTTTAATGTGTTTTTATTTTAGGACTTTTAGTTTTAACGTATTTTTATCCTAGGACTTTTAGTTTTAATTTATTTTTTATTCTATGACTTTTAGTTTTAATGTATTTTTATTCTAGGACTTTTATTTTTAATGCATTATTTATTTAAGAATTTAAATATTAATGCATTTTTATTTTAGTTATTTTAATATCAGTGTGATTTATTTATGTTTTTAATGGCTAAATGTCATAATATGTGGGTACTGAATTTATTATCTCCTCCAATGTTTTTTTAACGGGTTATCTCCTCCTATCTAAACACTTAGAGAGGGTGAAATATATGATTTAAATAACATTTAAATAAATGAGTAATGATTAAAAAATGATTAGGATGATGTAAATTGGATTGAAACGGGGTGAAACCATGGTAGGTGTCAGTGAGATGACCAATATTTTATAATGTGATAGTAACGTTGGGTGAAAACAGATGAAACTATTAGTGAAAAATCTTGCATGTGGAAAAACAAAGTCAATAAATAAGATTTTCCAAAGATATCATTCCACTCATTTTTTTTAATATTTTCATCTTAATCATTGTGAAAAATGACAGGTTAAGATTAATTTTTATCATACTTAAACAAAATAAACTTTTTATTTGATCTACCCTGTAAAAACATCTCATTACATAGGTGCTATTTAATGTACGACAGGTGAGTTCTTTCCGTTCCTCTATGTGTAAATAACGTTTAGGAACTTAGAAAGTTCTTTAATCCCTTTTTATCATTAAATTTTATTTGGAAAAACCCCTAATGAATAATTCAAAATTTCTAGCATACCCGTTTAAGATTCTTGGAGGCGTAGGCGGTAGGAAACCACAATGCTACTCTCATTCAAGCTAAGAATCATACACCTTGTGTAATAACATCTTGTACATTATCTAAAAAAATCGGCTTACGTCATATCAACTAATAATGTTTTCTCATAATATTGGAGTAAGAAACACAACCAAAATACCAAAGATCATAAATAACAAGTAAATGAACATCACAACACCCCTCTTTGCCTTTCTTGATAGATTCTTTGTTTAAGTTTGATTCATCCTTCTCCCTTTTCAGCAGATTCACCCCCGCTAGTCTTGTCATACTCTTTGATTAGGATATCAGAGAACCATTACGGTTAGCGTTGTTTTAAATCCTAAAAAACGAATAATGTATCTATGCATGTATGTACACACGCACATGCATAAGGACATATGCATGTATTTGCTATGTAAGTATCCATACATGATACATTTATGCATACATACATACATGCGTGTTTGTATTTGGAGAAAGAAATGTACCGGGAGAATTCGCATGAACAATCTTATCCTGCTCTCTACTAGAAAGAGAATCGTTACCGGTAAAACTACCTCCAAAACCTTCCTCGTCGGACCTTGTTGAATAACCATCCTCGAGTGAATTTGTAATCACATCCCTATCTACAACATGGCATCAATTAACGTACATCAACCTCAAACGTGTTATAATATGCTAATACGAAAAAATAATAGTGAAGAGCAGTGTTGAGACATTATACACGATCTTAGACGCACAAATATGATGGGTATATAGTTTAGTCGGATTGGTATAAGGGAGAAGCATCGGTGAGAGAAATATTGAGTTCCCACAAGGATGGGTTGATGTTCCCGCATCCCTTTTTCTCACGTTGTTTCTTGCTCCCTCATAGAGTTTTCGCTCCCCAGGGGGTACGCATCGCACCACTTCCGAAGCTTTCGTCTAATGTGGACAGTTTGGTCCAATATGGCACTCGTTTCTGACAGAGTTTTGGGGTGGACTCCGTTCGCTTAAAAGGGTTGGTAGGCTTTGCACGTATTTATAACTTTTTATTAAATATAATATTTCTTTAAAAAGATAATTACAAAAATATTACTTTTTATATCTATACTATATAATAAAATAATAAAAGAAATCAATGTGTGACACGTGTGAGACATCTACTTTTTGTGTTCCCACCTTTTTTTCTACTTTTCTTATATTAATTAAATAAATAATAAATTAATATTAAATCTTCTCCTATCCTTCTATTTTTCTAATAAAATATTATCCTCAAATTTAAATTGTTAATTTAAGATATTAAAAAAATTATTTATTACGAAAACCAAACTTTGTATAAATATATTATTTATTTTTATTTTCATTATAAAAAATTATTATGCCGGTTTTATTACATAATTTATAAATCAAATTGTCTTGAGTAACGTATCTTTTTTTTCAAGAACCATCTCCACCCTATCTATCGCGTATGTTCTATATACGTTAGTTTTTTTTTTTTAAGAAACAACTTTTTTTTATTATTTGGTCCCGTGTAATACATGGGTTTTTTTAAAGATATTATTGTTTTATTATTTACTATACAAAATTACACTTATTCAATCTGTGTAATACTTTTAAAGACATAATTTTCTGTTACTTGGTATATAAAATTAGATTTATTTAACCTGTACAATACACGACGTTTTTTATAAAATATAACTTTTTATTATTTAATATACAAAATTATATTTATTCTACGCATATAATACACAAGGTTTTTAAAGATATAACTTTATTTATTATTTGATATATAAAATCACATTTATTCAACCCATATAATACACGGGATTCTTAAAGATGTAACTTTTTTATTATTTAATACATAGAATTCAATTATTCAACCCATGTAATAAGTAAGATTTTTAAAAATATATTACTTTAATATATAATATATAAAATTATATTTATTCAATTCGTTTGATACACGAGGTTCTAAATCTATTATATACGGTGATCATGTCTTGAAAACTTATATGTTTTGATTTTCTAAAATATTTCATGTACCCATTTGATATTCACCTATTATCATCGTCATCATATTATAACTATAATTATATTATAATATGATATAAGGGTTATGATATAATAGAAAGTTTATTTGGGTAGAAAGCCTATGAAGTAATCTTGATCATCTATTTATTTAATCAAAGGCTAAGATTAAATGAGTGAAATTGAAGGAAAAAAAGGAGGCGCGTGGGTTTGTCTAGGGGCATTCTAGTCAATCCAAGTCAATAATTTCTGTCTACTCTAATTCCCCCTCATTTTTTAAACGTTAATAACTCTTTCATACGACATTATTTTTTTTTATAAAAATTGCATACAAAAATGAGCCTTTTTTATCTTTAAAACGAGTATACTATTGCTATATTTTCGAAAAAAAATTTCGAATACCCGGTTGCGTAAAACGCAATGGAAAAAAAACCTAAAAAATGTCATTTTTTCTAAAACGCAATAGCCAAAAAACACATAAAAATGTCTTATTTCTAAAACGCAATGGCCATAAAACACCTAACAATGTCTTTTTTCTAAAACGCAATGGACTGAAAACACCTAAAAATGTGTTTTACCTAAAACGCAATGACTAAAAACACTTCAAAAATGTGTTTTTCTAAAACACAATAGCTAAAAAACACATAAAAATGTCTTATTTCTAAAACGCAATGGTCAGAAAACACTTAAAAATGTTTTTTTTCTAAAACGCAATAGACTGAAAACACCTAAAAAAGTGTTTTTACCTAAAACGCAATGACTAAAACCACTTCAAAAATGTGTTTTTCTAAAACGCAATAGCCAAAAAACACATAAAAATTTCTTATTTCTAAAACGCAATGGCCAAAAAATTTCTTATTTCTAAAACGCAATGGCCAGAAAACACAAAAGAAAGTGTTCTCTCTAAAACGCAATAGACTGAAAACACCTAAAAATGTGTTTTACCTAAAACACAATGACTAAAAACACTTCAAAAATGTGTTTTTTAAAACGCAATAGCTAGAAAACACAAAAAATGTCTTAGTTCTAAAACGCAATGGCCAGAAAACACTTCAAAAATGTGTTTTACCTACGAATTTTTGTCTTCGAAATGAGGCAATTTCCAGAAAATTAGAATTTCTGATGCAGTTTCATTAAAGCAATTTAATAATAAAAAAAAATTCCAAGCTCGACCCCAGCCAGGGGCTGCCGCCCCTTGGACCCTGCTCCCAGGGGCGCTGCCCCCGGACCCCCACCAAGATCGTAAAACGCAATGACTAGATTCAAAAACCTAGATCGTAAAAATGCGATTCAAAAATTTCTTACATACATTTTTTCACCGATTGACGAAATTTGAATGTTAGGAACATTTATTAGCGGTCGAATCAAACGAATCGAGTGGTTCGCTTCAAAATCACAGGGAAAAAATGAGATTTTGTATGAAATTAAACTGTGTTTCTTCAAAAAAGTTGAAGAAAACACGTTGTTTGGGTGTTTGAATCATTGATTGGTGACGAAAATCACACTATAATGTAGTGATTATTGAGATAGTAAGTGAAAAAAGGTTGAAGATGGTAGGTTTTGAAGTTACTGGGGAGAAGAAGGAAGAAGATTGAATTCGACTGACTAAAATACCCTTCCTCTTTATCTTAAATTTTGTCACATGTCATAATGCTATTGCTTCCTATGCTTCCTAGTCAAAATAAACTTCCTATTTGATCATCACCCTAAGATAAAATTATATTATAATATATATTAAACTATATCATATTACCTATAATATAGTTATTTCCTTGTTATTTTATTCATTAAAAGTTTTTCTTTTTTCACTTTAGCCACATAAAACCTATATATTTTTGTTTTATTTTTATAAATCAAATAGAAAATATAAATAATTCTTAATATATTATACGTAAAACACTTTTTTCTATGTAATAAATATGTCAAAAATTTTGTGTATTATATTTTTTACTTTTAGAATAATAATAGTTTTACCGGGTTCATTTTTTATATTTTTTTATTAATTGTAATAAATTTGGATATGGTATGGTTTTTCTAGATTTTAATTTAGGACGTAACTTTTTCATGATTTGTAAATATACTTTTTTATGATTTTTATGACGTGACGTACCGTCGCGCAGATAATATTTTACTAGAATATATTAAATAACTAACTCAATTGATACAGTAGATTTGTTTTCCTTTTGTTTTGTACACCAAAAGTTTTCTTTTGTTCACTTTGACCAAATAAGTTTTCCATTATTGATTAATTAAAAAGAAAAGGTTGAAAAAAAAAAGAAATTAAGTATGAGTTTAACACTATTTTATACAATATTTGTTAAAATAGTGTTTACGTTGGGAAACTTTATTTTTATACAATAAAAATATAAATCATTATGAATTTGATACTCTAATACGTATTCTTATTAAATATGTTAAATAATTTGTGTTATAGTTTCTACACTTTTTAAAATTTAGAATAGTTGTAACTTTATCTCATTTTTTTATCAAATTTATTTGTTAAGTGTAACAAACTTGGATAGGTCATGGTTTTACTCGAGTTTAATTTTTGACGTAACTTTTTCTTGATTTGCAAATATACCGTCACAGGTGTTTTGCATCTACAATTCTATGGGTTTACTCATGTTTAATTTACGACATGATGTACCGCCATAACGTGCGGGATATTTTACGAGTCTAACACTAATAAAAGACTCCAAATAATGGCACATGACATTTTCTCCTTCAATCTCATAATATTTATTTATAATTATATAAGTAATATTCCTTTTTAATATAAATTAGTAATTTTATACGAAAACTTAATTATCATTCTCCCAATTCATTGTTGTAATTATCATTACCCCAATTCATTCTTTGGGGAAGGTTTATTTGAGAAGAATCTTCTTGAAAGAACAAAAATAAATTAATCTAGACCCTATATTTTTTAATCAATTGTTGTGAATCAAGATATCATATTGTCAACTTTTGGTTAATGCTTTAATTAGTAAGGATAGTATAGACAATTTGATATAGAATACTAATAAATATTTTAAAAAGTTACTCAAATCTCATTAATGCCACCATAAATTTCTCATTCATCACTATTAATGTGTTGGGTTTTACACCAATTTTATTAGGAGTCACAAAATTATTTAAAGTGTTGTGTCCTACACATATTTTATTATCAGTCGCAAAATTATTTAAAAGTGTTTGAGTCCTACACATTCTGTACCTTACACCAAAACATTGTTTTATTGGTGTAGGAAACGTTGAATACGTAGGATCATGTGCATGATTGTTTTTATTGTGTAAGGTGCACAACTATTTTATAAGATTACTCATTAAATGATTAGGGTACATTAATTTGAATAACAAAAATAAATGACAGACTCATTAAATGATTTGTTCAAATTACCTTTTTATTCTTTATTCTTTTTGTTCTTAATTTGTAATTTGTTCTCATTTAAACTCTCCACTTCATTCTTTATTATATAATATATGATGATGGCCGATATTTTCTATTTTTTCATAAGTTAGTTGAACTTACACATTTATATTCACAAATATACAAATGTCTCAAAATGTTTCTATTTGTTATAACAATAAAAATAATAATTATAATAATAATAATAATAGTTTGGATCAAATACAAAATCTCCTAAAAATACTTCTATTTTTATTCATCGAATTGAACTCTAAAATTAATAAATAACTTCAATTAATACCACATGACATTTTCTCCTCCAATCTTTTAATAATATTATTAATATCTAAATCTGATATCTAACAAATTATTAATATCTCTTGAACTAATATGAAAAGAACTAATTCACAAATATTAAACTAATCAAAGATCAAAAAATAATAAATAAATTGAAACCATATCGTGGATCCTGATAATAAATGAGTATTTAACCACTAATAATAGTTTATTCAAATTTTACAAGAATAAAATTTTTACCTTTTTTTGTAATTTATGGTGTTGCATCTCATGTATAGAGTTTTTTTTTTTCATTTCTAACCCAAAACTTTTTTCTTCTTTTGCAATTTAGACCCTTTGTTTTTTTACTTTTAACCCAAAGTTTTTCATCTTTTACAATTTAACCTCAACTATTTTTTATTTTCAATTTTGGTCCACCATACTTTTCACCTTTCCCAAGTTTTTCGTTTCGTTCTATATTTTATGAGTTAACGCACCGCAACCGTGTGAGGTTCAACATTTTTTCGTATATTTATTCGTTTGACTGGCCCGTCGCAACACATCTATTTTTCTCCGTTTGACAAGTTCGTCGCTACGCGCAGGTCCTGGATTGACTTAGTTATCTTTTTATGTTTTACGTTTCGGTTTAATTTCTCTGTAACGAGCGTACGTGATTCAAAGAGTTTATGTTTGTTTTTCGCTCGACGTTATTTTTTTCCGTTTTTATTTATTTTGTTTTTTTAAGCTTTTCCGGTGTTGGTGGTCGCTAACATTGGTATAGCATTGGTACTACTTGACATAGTTTAGGACAACCACTGCAACACATGGGCTTAATACTAGTTATCAACTTTATATTTTCTTTTATTTGTATGTCAGATTTTGTCACATATCCATTTATCAGATATTTAATTTTCATTTATCTACTTTATTTTTTTACATAAGTTTTATGTATTATGAGCATTTTTAAAAATACGTGAAGATACAATAGATAATTATAATATACCCCACATCTACAAAGATATAATTAATTTGATCTCGATACCATAAAATAATATTTTTTGTGATTTAATTTCTTTGTGAAGAAAATATAGTGTTATATCACTTATAAAAAGTTTTTGGTACGCCTATATTCTACCAAAATTCATGTAAGTGGCTTAACTAACAAAAATAGTAAATAACCTTTTTGAGTAGGTTCCTGTGTGTGTTGAATCTTGTCCATGCTGGTGGGGCTTCCAGTGCTGGCGGACGTTCGACGCGATCCCATACTACCAATGGTCGGGTATACCTTTCCGGTGGCATTCTTTGAAGCTGTAAAAATGAAAGAAACTGTTGGTTTGGTCTGAACCGAAACTGATTTGATAACGTTAAACATTTCTGTTCGCGTTTATCCTGAACCTTAGAATTCTAGGGTGGTTAAACAATGGAAAATATGATAAGTTATGGTATTTATGTTATATAATTTCAGACAAATGAAGCTAGAGATGAAGAGAATATCAAGGCTGAAAATAGGGTGTTTGACAAGTGTATGTCTTTGTAAATCACCCTAACATCACATATATATTATTTTTATTCATAAGGATAACAACTAATGTGTTACTTACATATAGATGTATCCGTATAGAGCATATGTGTTCATTTCATTTTTTTCCCTTACAAAAAGTTGAAATTTGAAGTTATCAAGTAATAATTATAGTCCGATAGGAGGAAAATGAGATGCGTTTTAGAAGTTATGCTATAATTATTATATTGACATTATAGAAATTTCTTTCTATATTAATATATAAATTATAGAAATTTCTTTCTATATTAATATATAAATAGTGACCATACTGCTTCGGGCCCAGTAAGACAATTTATTAATCGTGTGATCAATGAATAAGACAATCTGGCACATGTGATCAGTTTGCTGGTAAGGAAAATTTGGTGCATTTGATAAATGAAAGAATGGATTTAAATAATATAACGAGTAAGGTCGCGTCTTAGAAATAGTTTTGCTTATCACCCCAATCAGACCAATTGGTCTGTATTCTCTTAAACCAATCGGATCCTTGTTTTTCAGAATAAGGGTATGTTTGGTAAAAGTAGCTGGTGACTGGTAGCTGAAAGCTGGAAGCTGGTAGCTGGTGGCTGGAAGTTGGTAGCTGTAGCTGGTAGCTAGTAGCTGTAGCTTTTTAGATATATTTGGTGTTTGGTAGAGTAGCTGGAGCTTTTAATAAAATGTATAAAATTACCAAAATGGACATAACTAAAAATTTAGAAAGTTGGTGCATTAAAAAGTTTCTTATTTTGAGAGGTTAAAACAGCCATTTTTCCCTAAAAGCTTGTAGCTCCTTCTAAACGCTACTAGTAGTAGCATTCAACCAAAAGCTTCAAGCTCCTAACCTAAAAGCTTAAAGCTCCTTCAGCAAACAAGACTTTTTATTAAGTAGCTAGTAGCGTTCAACCAAAAGCTTCAAGCTCCTAACCTAAAAGCTTAAAGCTCCTTCAGCAAACAAGACTTTTTATTAAGTAGGAGCTTTTTCTTAAAAACTTAAAGCTAGAAGCTCCTAAAAGCTTCATGCCAAACATACCCTAAGCGTTATGAAAGAAGAGTTACACCCCACTGCGATCGAACCTTTGCTGTAAAAAGAGACCAACAAGTTATAGAAATCATTTTCAAATAAATTCCAATACCTTTTAATGAGTCTGAAGTTAAAACCATCATGCCCAAGAGCTTTGTATGTCCCACAATTGAACACTGCACTTTTGATCTCTTCTTTACTAAAAGGCACCGTCAAAAACGCCGCATCAGCCTCCGATAGACGTCTAACATTATGGCATATGAGTTTAGGTCTATTTTTTATTTTTTTTCCTCGAATGTCCTTTTGAAAAACTCATAATCTCTTTTTTGATCAAAGCGGGTTTAGTGATCCACACATCATCGATCATAAGACCCGGGATATTGTTGAAAGCCCGCCTACTTTTGATGTACCCATGGAAGAACGCAGAATTTTCATCACCTTCCAAATTCCATCTAGCTCTATCTATTTATTTGAGATCTTTAATTTTAGAACCTTCGAGCTCACTAAGATTTTTTTGACATTCCACCTTAGCCCACTCTTCCTCTTTGGATAACTCTCTATCTTCCGACAGTTCTTCCCAGATTTCTAATTCTTCCTTAAGAATCGACTCTGTTTCCCCTTCCTTGGCTAAAACCTCTCTGTTTACCCTCCCTGATCTCCTTTAATTTCTGCATTAGCGTCTTGTCTGGCTGCCCATCCCAGATAAAATTAGCATTCGCCTTACGAACCACCTCATCGAAATCCTTTCTCCCCAACCAAGAGTTGAAAAATCTAAACGGTTTGGGTCCGAAGTTTTTATCCGTGCATGTCAAAACTAGAGGGCAGTGGTCCGATAGAAATCTCGGCAACGCCCGAAGGCATGCCACCGGCCACTCAGAAAAGAACTCATGATAGACGAAAACTCTATCAATCTTGCTAAGTTTGTTACCGTTATCTTTAAGGTACGTGAATTTTTTTCCTTTCATATCGTATTCTCTTAACCGATTTTCAGAGATGAAATTATTAAAATTAGAAGCTCGTTTTTTTATTAAAAACATAATTTCTCCTTTCATCACGATTGCAAACCGTATTAAATCACCCATAATCACCCACCACCCCAGATGACAATCCAACACCCCCCCCCAATGTCATTCTAAAGACCCTTTTCTTGGGAAACTTTTTGCGGAGCGTACATGTTAACAATATTAATAGCTTTATTGCTCTCCTTTAACATCCCCAAAGTTAATAATAAATTAGGATGTTTGATAGAATCGTATACCTTGAGAAGCGCTAGGGTCCTACATGTTAACAACCCTTCCAGATCTGCCAGTCGCCGGGACGTAGTCCATTTTGAAATTTCCCGCTCCCCAAAATTTCTCGAATTCAATACCTGAAACGTCACTAAACTAAATTTCTTGTAAAGCGATGAAGTCAATACCATTCTCACGTTTCAAATTTCTTATCCAAGCCGCCTTGTTTTTACCACCATCACCTAAACCTCTGATATTTAGAGAAAGAAAATTCATCTGTCTCCTTTTTGAATTCCTTCTTCCCTAACCGCTTCTCTAATTAAGGGCTCATGGTTCCGAAGATCAACACCCACTATACTCCCCAAGACAGATGTGACATACGTCTCCATATCATTGTTTTCCCCCTCCTCCTCGTTGGGTTGCATGTTTAAGTCATCTACCACTTCCTTAGTTTTCTCACCACCTCCTATATTTTCCGTAATGAAATCGTCATTTTCTACCTGTTCTTCATTGTTTTCACTATCATCCTGAATCCCAATAGTTTCATTCAAGTCGAACGGGTCGTTTTTCCTCAACCTCTTTCTTGGCCAAATAAGCCCACTTACCTCCTCTACCATGATTTTTGTAACACCCTAAAATATTAAATTATATATGTTTGTATACATGTATAATTATATAAATATCGAAAATAAAATAATGAGATAAAAACTAGGAATAATTAACCTAGTTAAAATCCTGTTATAAAAAGATGGAAAATAAGTGATGTTAGTCATTTTACATATCCTAAAACTTGAGGGACTAAATGGGATTTGTTTGAAAGTTGTTTTTAAACAAGATAAGACTTAAAACACACACTTTTGTGTGTGTGTTGCCCCTGGTCGATCAAACACAGAGCCAAGAAAACAGAGTTTTGTTCAAAACCCTAAATTCATCAAATTCTACTAAAAATCAAAGAAGAAATCGATTGGGATTCGATTCTAAGCTGAATTAGTGATCATTACACTTAGAAGATCACAAGGTACACTTAATTTTTTTTATCTTTGGTGATGTTTTGATTATTCTAGAATTCTCATAACTGAAATTATTGAAGAATTGATAGATGTTATGACTAAAGTAGGATGATTATATGTCTAGGAACAACTCCTAGATAAGAAATTGATGAATTTATGTCATAACCTAGTGATTTCAATGTTTATCATATGTGGGTTATGTGGGTTTTGTGAATAATATGAAGAACACTTGAATCATAGTGACGATTTAGTGTTATTTGATAGATATGATATAAGTTTAAGTGTGAAATTGGTATTCTTGACATATGAATTGAAATACTATGCTTTAACATGGTTAAAGTCATTAATCATGAACATGACAATGTTAGGATACTAATTATGCACACAAGGTGTTTGATAAAATGCTTGAATGAATTTGAAATAAGTGAGAATTATAAAATAATCACTTATTTGGCTAGTTGAAAGCATTTAAAAGTTGAATATAGAATTATGGATATTAAGCGATATGTCCGAACTGGATTTTATAGGCAATTTGGGTGGATCGTCTAGTAACCAAGGTGGAACGGACAATCGGTTGAAAGGAAAGCTCTAAAGGTACGCGGCTATGCGCTTCGTAATATTTCGCTAGTATTCTATGTTTAGTATGTGAATGATAATTGAATCATTATGAAAATTTGTTATTTTTAATACGGAGGATTCCGTACGTATTAAACGTATGGAACAAATAGTGAATAGCGATATAACAAAGATAAAAGTGGTGAATTCCACTATAATGTTTAAACGGGTCAAAATGATCCGAATTATACATGTTTGGTTGTGTGAAAGTGAAGGAATTCGCTAACTAATCCAAACGGGTCAAAACAATATATTGTTATGAAATTGAAGAGTGTCAAAACGGTGGATTCCGTATAGACAAACCGAACAAAAATTTATAAGAGTAGAAGTCAAAATAAGATAATAAAAGTGATGGATTTCACTATAATAGTCAAACGGGTCAAGTTGACCCAATTGGTGATTGTTTGGTAAAATAAAGTGGCGGATGTCGTTAAGAAAACCAAACGGGTTAAAATAACCAAAGTAATGAAACTTTGGTGAAACGAAGCGATGGATGTCGCTAAGAAAGCTACACGGGTCATTAGGATGTCTTGATGTAAATCCGAAAGGTTACATGAATAAAGACATCGAAATGATACCGGATTTTGAAGTTATAAACATTATAGTCGTTAGACGACAAAGGGTAAAGTTGAATCTACGTCATGAACTCAGGTTTGAGTATGACTAAAATATGCGCAAATTGCTAATATAGGATTTGTGTTAAGTTTGTTTAACTAGTTATAGTTAAACGGGTCGAATAATTAACATACATATAAACATAATGGGCATAAAACCTTCATGGTTATAGCCTAGTATTGGCAAATATCCAAATTGTGTTGATGTGTAAATTCTTATAGAAGTTTTGAGCTCATAAGTAGGTTTTATGGTTCAAGAATTGAAACGGGTCAAATAATTATGGAAATTACTATAAACCGAGGGTTCAAAGTAAGAAAAAATTGTTCAGTCATATGTTGGATTTTTATCCCGTATTATAGATGGTCTAATTACGGTCGTGTAGGAAGAAACGTGACCCAACTCGGACTAGAAATGAACAAGTTATGAACATTTTCGTAAAATGTATCATAGCTGGGAAAATGCAGACCTGGAACTAAACATTCTGTCGAAACACCATCCTCGCGTCGCGCGACGAGAATCACCATTTGTGGTCGCGACCCGCGACTGGGCTCGCGTCACGCGACGGCTCATATCTATCCCGTCGCGGCATGC
Source organism: Helianthus annuus (assembly GCF_002127325.2). Classification (NCBI taxonomy): domain Eukaryota; kingdom Viridiplantae; phylum Streptophyta; class Magnoliopsida; order Asterales; family Asteraceae; genus Helianthus; species Helianthus annuus. The sequence continues at coordinate 196,816,157 of NC_035448.2, read as the reverse complement.
GACGGTTTATAATTGTTACATTTTGTTGCTGATTTTTGTTTTGGGTCATAGAAACTCATAATAACATGTTTAAACACTTATAATTAACAAATTTTGAGTGTTTTGAATGTAGGTAACTAACATGAATATGCGGATGAAGATCAAGCTTTGGAGAGAACCGAACACGCACCCATAATGAAGCTTCCGCTTGATTAATCGTGTCTTTTGACTCACTAATCTTATGTTTAATAAGTATAATAATCTTTATGATGTTTAACTTATGATATTACTGTTTAAATGTTTCGAAAGTCAAGTGTGTGTAGTTATGATAATATGGTTTAAATCTTTAGTAAACGTCTTTTGAAGGTTTGAACTGTATAAAAATATCGTTAAATCGATGTTTTATAATAAATGTAATTTAATTACATGGTAAAATGTATGAATTACGAAAACGACATGTAAGGGTCTTACAATTTTATTCTTTATGGGCTTCCTAATCTTCTTTTTTCCTATACCTGGCCAAAAATCCTTTAGGTTAACCTTAAAGCAATCTTGTTTTAAAATATTAAATTCATCGCAGCCCCTTTCCTTATCCTTGTTTCTCGAAACCCCCTCCTCCACATTACAGCTTTCATAAAATCTTGGAAATACCACCTCCATTTCATTCTCCGATCTGCTATTAATGTCCTTATAACCGTTGCTATTATTGGGTTTACCCACTACATTAAAAGTTCCGGGCCTTTCGTTCAGAGTTCGGAATTTCCAAGATACCGTTACTGGTATTCGAGGTCACATCCGGCGACTTCGCCGTCGACGACGGCCAATCTCTGGCGCCTCTTACCTCTTGATCGATAGGATTCTCCACATTGGCATTTCCGATATTGAGGTTCTCCTTCAACTGATTCGCCCCTGACGGCATCCTATCTCCGGCGTTGCTTTCCGTAAATCTCAAGAATCCATTTGTCTGCTCCCCCGTTCCACTGTTTGTCGGTTTACCTTTTCCACCGATCTCCGATTTTCTATTTCTGTTATGTCTATCAAGCTCCGATGCCGACCCACTATATTTCGAATCCAGCAGATCATTGTTATTAGTTTTTACCCCCTCATACATGAACTCTACCATCCATTGCCTTCATCTGTACTAACTCCCTGGTTGTCGATCGAATCCGGTACCCAATCCCCCCTTTCTTCTTCAACCCGAATCCTAAAACGTTTTCCATCTTCAATAATGATGACTTCTTCTTCGATTATTTTAACCGTGTTTGTCAAAACACAAACGCAATCTAAAGTTAATATGTTGTCCTCCGGTTGTCTTTGCGAAGCATGGATAACTTTGGCGAAACGTCTCCCAACCGAATCGAAGGTCTCGTTCTCCGACAGATGGAGTGGAACTCCGTAAATGTTCAGCCAAGCCAATCTCTCGAAAGCGACCGATTGTCCCTTCCAAATCTCCACATTTACGAACCACCCGAAGCCTGGAGAGTTGGCTCTAAAGCTATCGGCCTCTATGTTTGACTGGAAAACCAACAAGACAAACAACCCGCCAATATACTTAATTGTTGCCTCCCCATAACTCCACTCCTTCAGAAGGATATTTAGATTTCTCAACATCCACAAATCCTTCACCTTGCCGACAATCGTCTTACCATGAAGGTCATTGTAACCTTTCACATAACCGGAAATCACTACTTCCTTCAATCTGCCCGAACTATTAAACTTGCCTGTCACGGTATCAGCGTAAGATCTTCCACAGTTGATGAAGTTGCTTTCACTAATTCCTTCCTTCTTTTTGAAAGTGTGAAGATTATCTCCTTGAACCATGTTAGATTGACTCTTCTTCTTCCCCGATTTTCCTCATTGTCCCCCCTCGTTTTACATAGCAAACTTTGCGACGTTGATGATGAGCCTATAGTTTCCCATCCATATGTTTCTCATCTCCTTCTCTAACTGCACCACGTTATTCACCACTTTGAAACTCGCAAAACCGAAACGATATCCCCGCTTATCTCTCTTCCAAGCAATATAAACTCCTTCGACCTTCCCGAAGGGTCCTAGAGCTTCCAAAATATCCTTCGAACTACACTTCTTCGGAAGCCTCGACACGTAGAATTTCGTTATCCCGTTGCAATCAGACCCAAACCTCCGGCCATCCATGTCTGCCAGGAGAGTAGAGAGAGAACTCTTACTGTCTCAAAATGGTTATAGGGACCATCATATCGGAGAACCAAACGGCATTTCTTAAAGGGAGGTGCATTCTGGACAGTCTGGTAATGCTAAATGAGCTCATGGCTTGGATTAAAAAAAATATAAAAAAGGCTTTTCTTTTAAAAATCGACTTTGAAAAAGCTTATGACAACGTATGTTGGAGTTTTCTTTTGGACGTAATGGGGTAAATGGTTTTTCCTGAATTATGGTGCAAATGGATTGAAGGGATCCTTGTGTTAGCTAGATCCGCGGTTCTTGTTAACGGATCCCCTACCTTTGAGTTTAATTGCAGTAAAGGGATCAGACAGGGAAACCCTCTCTCCCCATTTCTGTTCCTTTTGGTCATGGAAGCCTTGTCTAGCATTTTGTGCAAAGCTAGGACTGAAGGGCTTATCAAAGGAATTCAAACTCCCAATAACAGACCGATTATTTCTCACATTTTCTATGTTGACGATGCATTATTGTTGAGGGAATGGGATAGGGAAAATATGAAGAACGTGGCGAGATGTTTGAGAGTTTTTTATTTATGTTCGGGTTTAAAGATCAATCTTCAAAAATCTAACATTTACGGGTTGGGTGTGGAAAATGGGATAGTGTCGGAAATGGCTAAAGTGATTGGATGTAAAACGGACACTATCCTGCTTACTTACTTGGGGATTGTGGTGGGGAACAATATGAACAGAATTAACAATTGGACACATATTTTTGAGGTTTTTGATAAAAGATTGTCAGTTTGGAAGCTAAAACTTTATCGATAGGGGGAGACTTACCTTAATCAACGCGGTGTTGGAGGGTCTGTCTATTTATTATTTATCCTTATATAAGGCTCCAGTCGGGGTCATAAAAACACTCGAAGCCAAAATGAGAAATTTTTTTTGGGCGGGCTCTAGTAGTAATCCTAAAATGAACTGGGTGGCTTGGGATTGGGTCACTTGGCCAAAAAGAAAAGGTGGTTTGGGTGTTAATAGACTCAAAGAGGTTAATGAGGCTCTTCTTGTAAAATAGGGGTGGAGGTATAGGTTGATAATCAAAATCTTTGGTGTAAAGTGGTGGAAGCTTATCACTATAAGAATAATCAAAGGAGCTTCCTTCCGCTTAACGGAAACTTAATGGGGTGTTGGAAGAATATGGTTAACTTGATATCTAAAAAGAAATTAAATGGGAAGGGGTTAAACCAGTTAATTAGGGGTAAGGTGGGGAATGGGGCTAATATTAGATTTTGGATTGACACTTGGGCGGGCGATCTTCTCTTTATGGAAAGATGGCCTCATTTATTTAGTTTGGAGCTTTTTAAAATGTGCAGGGTCGTAGAGAGAATTGTCACGGATCAAGGAAATGGAATATTTACTTGGCGTTGGTCTAGACAGCCTGAGTCCGAGGTGGAGTAAAGGAATTGAAGGAATGCCACGAGGTTCTTAGTTTCTTGAGGCTCTCCAATGATAAAGATGCTTGGTATTGGGATGATGATAGTCAGAACGGTGTTTCAGTGAAGTCGGTGAAAAAGGCTATGATTATTGATAGAGGGAATGGTCACCCCCCTAATTTTGAGTGGTGTAAATGGGTGCCCATAAAATGTAACATTATGACTTGGAGAGGCACTCTAGATAGGCTTCCAATGAGAATTAATTTAAGAAGAAGGAATGTGGGTATAACCTCAGTCATGTGCCCTTTTTGTGACGAATGCGAGGAAACGGTGGATCATTTATTCACTGCTTGCTTGGTGGCTATTCGGGTGTGGTCGGCTTTCAGCATTTGGTGTAACATGCCGCCGCTTTTCTTTTTTGACTTCAAAGATCTTCTTGACATCCACAAGGTCATCAAGAGTGGTAAGAAGGCGGAAAAGATTATATACGGGATAGCTATGATCGGTTGCTGGTTCATATGGAAAGAACGGAATGATGTGATTTTCAACCAGAAAAAGTGTAGCCCGCAAGATATCATAGGGGAGATAAAATCGAAAAAATATGCTTGGGTGAAAAATAGATCATCTTGTAATTATATTAGCGGGGCGGAATGGTGTAAATACCCATTGTATATGTTGTAATTTTTCTGGTCCTTTGCCCGTTTGGGTCGGGGACGCTGTTGTTCTGTTTGGCCTTTTACTTGTTTAGGTCGGAGGTGTGTTTTAATGAAGTTTAATTTAAAAAAAGTAAAGTGGCGTCTCTAAGGTTTCCGGGCGAAGTCAGCATGAGTTCCCACAGGAAAATTTTAGAAGCTTAAGTCTTTATGGTTTGAAAAGAGCTACACTTTGAGTTCCTGTGGTATGTTTCCATTTGTTTAATCGTTTGACAATGGTTAAAAAGTCTACTTTATCCCTGAATTTTATTGTGAAAATACTATTTTATCCCTGGTTATTATTAAAGTATTACACCTCAAAATTCAATCCCTATCCTTTGTCTTTAATTTGTGCATCGTATCTTTCTTCACAAATTGAAGCAACTGTTGCGAAAGCTCTGAAACCCCAACTGAGATTTGAGATTTAAGAACATAAACGATCAAGATCAAGGATACCCATTTCAAAAAAAAAATATTTTTGCGATGTGGGTAACTAAGCAATAGTCAGTTGGATGGATGATGAAACTGAGTAGGTGATGAAGATGAGTGTGTGTGTAAATAAGTGAATTCACCGTTAAGAATGTCCCATGTCGTTGAGAATCCCAACCCAAACCCTTTTGTCAGTATACCATGATTTCATGCAAAAGCTTGATGAACAAACCCTATTTTTTGTGAGAATGAAGACGCTAGGGGTTTTTTGAATGGCGAGGGGCTTGGATATTGATAATTTTGCCCCTCTCGTGAGAGGCACATGAGTGCATTTTACTAGGTTGGTGGATGGTGGTTAGAGAAAAGGACAAGGGTTGAGCAAAATTGATTTTTAAAGGGCGGAACCAATCTAGAACGAGCCGTAGCACGGGCTACAACTCAACCCCGTATTCGTGGTGTAATTTCTTTTTTTGGTTTTATACATAGCTTCGACCGATCTACAGGAGGGTCCATTGACCATCTGACCGGTCAAATCTACTGTGTAACCTAGTATTCAGCGGAAAAAAATAAGCTAAGCTTGATCCTCTAGATTATGTCAAATAGACTAGTTAAAGTTACAAGAGAAAGATATAGTTACTATATTTGATGATTTTCCGGCGAGTAACGATTGTCCGACGAAATTGTTTAGTGACTGGTTAGATGCAACAGATACAACGGGGAAGAAGATAGTGTTGATTTGAGTATTAAGTAAGCCCACCTCATTTTATTGACACAATGGTTTATGGGTTTTTCTTTAGGCCCATCTAACCCACTATAAAATCTGTTATAGTTTATTAACGTTTCTTCTCTTAACCTACTATTTACCGTTGCTGACTGGCGACACACACCCTTGATCAGGGGCGGAGTATAATGGGTGCCCGGGGGTGCACCCCCAATGTTTCGGTTAGAAGTGTATATGGTCCGATTTTTCGTCCGAAAATTTTAAAATTATATAGGATCGCCCCCCGATTATTTTTCCTAAATGATGGGTAGTTTGGTAAATATATTGTAACTCTTATTTTATTTGTTTAACCCTAGATCACCCACCACACAATAAATTTAATACTAAATTATTAATTATCAAATATAATTCATCTTTTTCCCAGCCGACAGCCGTAGCTTTTTGTTTTTGCAATTCTGCCGCAAGAGACTTTTGGTTCTGTTTCTGCAGTTCTACCGCAAGGCTTTGGGCCAATTTGGGGAGTGCTGCCATCCTTATCCTTTTCCAATTCACGGTTTCCACTTTCCACCAACATATTGGGTAACAATTCTTTATTCTTTTATTGTTATTAGGAATGCATTAATATTTATCTTTATCTTTATTCATGAATGAGCATCATAATTACATAAATGATAGATCTAAAATACTTAAAAGATAAAGAGGACTTGATACCTTGATGATGAATTAATTAATGTATTATTAGTACTTGATGACATGATATTAACATATTGTTCATGTATTAGTCATTGATGATTACTTCTATTATTTTATATATGATATTAATATACTTTTTATGTATTATTAGTCCATAATATTAATATAATGTTCCTATTCATTGTTTCTTTTTTGTTAGGAATTCATGGGAAAGGCAAAAACTATTCATTCTTTTTTCAAAAGAAAGGATGATAAACAAGAGAGTAAACGTCAGAAAGCTTCAACTAGTGAGCCTGAAGAGCATGAAGTGCCACCACCACCACAATCAAACACAATTCCAAACGATGCTCCACCACCACCACCACAATCAAACTCAAATGAAGCTCCACAACCACAATCAGACACTAATGAAGTGGATGTTAATCTTTTAGAAAGAGATACCAGTAAAAGAAAATCAATGTGGGAGCATCTGGTTAATTTAAGAGAACAAGTAAGACGTGCTTATCTTTCTTTTGGACCTTACCAAATAGAACTTACAGAATATAAAGTTAATGGTACAAAGAAGCAAGCTCGTAGGTTCCGATATCCTTGATTCAAACTTTACCTTAATTGGTTGGAGTATTCTCCAACAACACATTCGGCTTATTTCTTTCTATGTTATCTTTTTTGTGACAAACCAAATATGAGCCATGGTCATGATACATTTACAGTTAAAGGGTTTGATAATTGGAAAAAAGTTTGTGGGAAACAATGTGCATTCATGAAGCACATTAAAACTTCACATCATAGAAACGCCCTTTTATTCAGTCAAAATTTATTGAACCAAGAAGCACACGTTGATAATTCCATATCGAAGCCAAATAAGGAGATAATTATGAAGAACTGTTTATGATTAAAGACTACTTTTGAGGTAGTTCGTTGGTTGACATACCAAGCTTGTGCTTTACGAGGACATGATGAATCTGCTAGCTCTAAAAATCGAGGTAATTTTCTAGAATTGCTAACACTTCTTGCTTCTTATAATGATGAAGTTTCAAAGGTTATACTAGAGAATGCTCCTTATAATGCAAAGTATACTTCTGGAGATATTCGAAAAGAAATTCTTAGTATTATTGCAAATAAAATTCGAAAGCATATTCACAGTGAAGTGGGGGATTCGGCCTTTGGTGTCATGGTGGATGAGTCACGAGATGAGTCAAAGAAAGAGCAAATGGCTGTAGTTGTGAGATTTGTTGATGAAAAAGGGATGATACAAGATAGGTTCTTGGATTTGATTCATGTTAGGGATACTTTATCAGCAATCCTAAAAACAAGTTTGTGGAAACAACTTTTGCATTATCAGTTTGATGTTAGTAAAATTCGTAGGCAAGGTTATGACGGTGCTAGCAATATGAAAGGGAAATGGAACGGATTACAAGCACTTGTTCTTGAAGAATGTCCTTATGCGTATTATGTTCATTACTTTGCTCACATGTTAGTTACTTGGTTATTTTTTTCTTTCATTATTCAGTTTGACTAAAATACTTTTATGCTTATTACAGTTTTGCTTTTTGCTAACAGGTTACAACTTGCCTTGGTTTGTGCTTCAAGGGAAGTTATTCTAGTACACCATTTTTTTACATACTTAGTTGACATAGTTAATGTGGTTTATGCTTCTAGTAAGCGGCATGATGAATTACAAAAGGCAAATGCAAACGAGGTTGAAAACTTATTGGAACTGGGTGAAATCAATTCGGGGAACGGACATAATCAACTTGGGACATTAAGAAGAGCTGGTGATACTAGTTGGGGGTCTCACTATAACTCTGTTTGTAGTTTGATTAAGATGTTTGATGCCACTCGTGTTGTTCTCGCAGGAATAATCGATGACGTAGCTCATACTACTTTTGCTCAACGTGGAGATGCTGAAGGCGTTTGACGTAACATGCAATCATTTGAGTTTGTCTTTATTCTTCACTTGATAGAGAAAGTAATGGGAAAAACCGAAATACTTTCTCAAGCATTACAAGGGAAATCCCAAGATATTCTGAATGCCATGGAATTAGTTTCGGTAATGTAGGTCCCCTTGATGTGTATGGATCTTCACAGAATTGTCTTTCTAATCAAGAGTGCGGAATCCTCTTGATCAGAATATAACAGAAACAAGTAGATGAACAGAAACAACAATTCAATCAAACCGGGTTTTTATTGATTATCTATCAATACTGATTACAATCAATCCAAAACCCTAACAAACTACAAATTTCGTCCAAGCCTAATTGCTCTCACGAAAATACTCTCTCAAAATTCTGTTCTGGCTGATTAACCTAAACCCTAAAGTCTAACCTTGTTTATATAACACAAGGGTTACAACTAGGCTAGGTTAAACACTCTTGGGCTGCGAATTGGACAGGCCCAATTCGCCCCCATCACCCAATGTGGGTTTAGTTTAGCCCAAACTCAATTATCTCACTAATACAAAGCTAAACCCGCTAACTGTTTATCGTTTAACTAATTACAAGATATCCAAAGACCAAATCTAAGCTGTTGTCACAAAATATGCACCAACAAACTCCCCCTTGACAATAGCTTCATAAAAACTTTGTCTTCAGTCTTCTTGTAATCTTCATGTAGTCTTGCACTGTCTTTGGTCTTTGGATAGCTTCAGCTTCAATAGCTTCTGTCAGCAACAAACTCCCCCTAAGCTGATGCATCCAATCACCAAATCTTCAACACGTTAGCGTTTGAGTAAACTCCAGTTCAGCATTTGCACAGCAATCTTCAAACTCTTCAATCTTGTCTGCAATGTAGAAAGGAGGTTCTACCATGCATCCAATCAAACTCTCATCTTCACACTTCACAGCAACTTCTCAGCAACTATCTTCTCAGCAACATACTCGCTTCAATCTGTATACTACAAAACAAACATCTCGAGAAACCATAAGAATTTTTCAACATAAGTTAAATAAATTATTATTTTTCAAGAGATTGGTTAAACTGTATAACAGATTAAGCTTTTTCAACTTATCACCAACACGCAAAACTTTTGTTCAACACAGAAGAACCCGCATGATTTAAAATTTTGAACTCACTTTCTAACATCGTCTCCCCCTATCAGTAACAATTCCTCCAAGAATAACAGTTTTCCGTACGTTAAGAATTTTAAACAGAAAAAGACACTATTTTTGGATTTTTATATTTTCTGAAAGTACGAAAATAACAAAAGCAATAAACACTCTATTTTTGTGAGAATCACTGGTAAGAAGATCATATCAGCACAATCAAATTGTTTCACACAATTAGATTAATTCTTTATTTAATTTTTAGTGAAAAACCGTCCAAGACGATTACCAGTATGTTTGTCCACTTAGACAAAATGCATGAACATTTCAAGTACCATTACCGTATGATACGTTAAGGTAATTTTATTATACTGAAATACTAGTGTGTCCCACTTCAGGATATACCCCCGTGATCAAGGTATGCACAAAGATTCATCGTAGTAGGTGAGTATACTGATGTCATCCTTTAAGATATCCGGACTGTGTCTAGGTCTGCATATAATCTGTTTTATCATGTTTTAATTGCTTAACAATGAACACCCAAATAAATACGAATCAAATCCTGGAAATATAAACAACACACTCTATCATGCAAGTATCTTCCCTACCACATATTTCACAAGTCCAATCCAGAGTTCTGAACTTAACTGGGAATAGGTTGAGAAGAGAACAGAATAGATCTTTAGCAGAGATGGTATAATATACAGATCAAATGAGATTTTCTCAGTTTGAGATAGTTTTCTTGGGTTTCTTTTGGGCACTTGAGGGCCTCTTTCGGGTGTATTAGATCTATAGCGCGACAACGTACAGCTAGGTCAGCATGTATCTGGATGCAGCAGAAGCTGTCGTTGCCTAGCACCTCCAGGTCAGCATATATCTGGATGCAGCAGAGGAGGTACACGACTTTTTTCAGAGCAGATTTCATAATAAGATCAAAATTGTGTGTATCGGGAAAACATACAGACATTCAAATAGAAATGAGTTAATTCCAAGTGACTCTCTTTCCTGGGGTTATGTACAATTTTAGTTCTTAACAGACAGACATCCAAGATATCCCTAGATGAAATAACAGTATAAAGACCCAAAACTTCAGATTTTGGCAATCTATCAACGCAAGAATTAAGGTCATTAAACCATACACCACTGATGTGTTCCCCACTCATATTCAGTTCATTTAAGTTTAGATTATTTCATGCTTTTGCCTACTGGTACATCGTATAATGAAGCTGCTATCACACTTAAGCAATTTAGGTTCAAGTTCAGTGTGACAGTCTAACTTGCTGATGTACTATCATTTCTCCTTTTTTACACAGTGATAACTCATTTTTGTTTTTTCTATTTTTTTTTATGTTTTTTATTTTTCAATTTTTTTTATTTTTGATTTTTAAGAAAAGCAGTAAACTATTTACAAAATTCTTATGAAAAACCAGTTATTCAGGATTCCTCATCCCGTTGAGTTTGACTAAATGTTTAAAGCGAGCCCTGTCAAATGCTTTAGTATAAAGATCTGCCAGGTTATCTTCTGTGTCGACTCGATGTAATTCAATTAGTCTCTTTTCAGTACAATCCCGTATAAAATGATGACGTATGTCAATATGTTTTGTGCGACTATGGTTCACGGGATTATTAGTTATTGAAATAGTGGCATTATTGTCGATCATAATAGGAGTACGAGTGAAATCCAAACCGTAATCGCGCATTTGCTGTTGAATCCAGAGAACCTGAGAGCAGCAGCTTCCAACAGCAATATATTCAGTTTCACACGTAGAGGTAGACACACAAGATTGCTTCTTGCATTGCCAAGACACAATCCTGCCTCCTAAGAACTGACAACCACCTGTTGTAGACTTCCTGTTCGATTTGCATCCTCCAAAGTCTGAGTCAGTGTAAGCAACAAACGTCAAATCACTATCAGCTGGATACCACAACCCAAGTTTAGGTTTCCCCTTCAAGTAATGAAGAATCCGCTTCACTGCTTTCATGTGTCACTCTTTTGGATTTGCCTGATATCTGGCACACAAGCATACGGCAAACATGATGTCGGGTCTTGAAGCAGTCAAGTACATTAGAGAACCAATCATTGCCCTGTATTGAGTAGGATCAACGTCTTCAGTACTTTCATGATCTGGGCCAAGATTGTGATTTTCACATATGGGTGTGTTGGAAGTAGAGCAATCATTCATTTTGAACCGACTCAAAATGTCATACACATACTTTGTTTGATGAATAAACATCCCATCCTCCTTTTGTTCAACTTGTAATCCCAGAAAGTAAGATAGCTCACCCATAGCACTCATTTCGAACTTGCTCTTCATCACCTGCTCGAACTCTTTACACATGCTTTCATCTGATGACCCAAAGATGATGTCATCCACGTACACCTGTACTAGCAGAAAATCTTCCTTCTTCCTCTTGATGAACAGTGTACTGTCAATCTGACCTCTTTCAAAACCATTCTTTATCAGATGTGTAGACAGTGTCTCGTACCACGCCCTGGGAGCTTGATGTAATCCATATAAAGCCTTATCAAGTTTGTACACCCGATCTGGATAATCTGGATCAACGAACCCATCTGGTTGTGAGACATACACCACTTCTTGGACTTTCCCGTAAAGAAACGCACTCTTCACGTCTAGTTGGTAAACTTTGAAGCCCTTGAAAGTTGCGAAAGCTAGAAACAAACGGATTGCCTCCAAACTTGCCACTGGTGCAAACACTTCATTGTAATCTATCCCTTCTTGCTGATTGAAACCTTTGACAACCAATCGAGCCTTGTTTCGCGTGACTATACCTCTTTCATCCTTCTTGCACCTAAACACCCATTTAGTGCCAATCTCTCTTTCACCTTTAGGAAGATCAACCAACTCCCAAACCTTCAACTTCGCAAACTGGGCCAATTCCTCTTGCATAGCTTCAACCCATGAATTGTCTTTAAGAGCCATATGAATGTTCTTCGGCTCCTCTTGGGAAATAAAGCAACTATACAAGCACTCGTTCACAATCCCAGTCTTCTCAATCGACACAAATAAACCAGTATTCGCTGCTATGCTTCTTCTCGTCTGAACACCTGCAGTAGGATCTCCAAGTATCATGTCAACTGGATGATCTCTATTTGCTCGTGTAGTAGCAACCGCATCGACTTCTAGATTATCACCCAGGTTTGATCCAACCTCCCCCTGAATATTCTGATTTGCAAACGGATTAATGAAATCCTCCCCCTGATTGGGTTCGGGTTCACTATCACTTGAATCAGTATCAGCAGCAGCATGGGAAGTTTCTGGAGCATCTGTCATATCAACATTTGATCTAGGCATGAACTCGCCTTCATCATCACCAATCACTGTTTGAATCAGCTGAGACTCATCTGCATTGGAAAACTCAGGAATATTAAATGATTTAAAAACACTTTCATAATCATATAATATAGCTGGTCCACTCGTTGATTGTTGAGGTTTGTAAGAAGTAATTTCAACATTAAACACAACCTCAATTTTACCAGTTTTTAGATTAAAAACCCTTTTATTCGGTGCGCCAGGTACGTAACCTAGAAAGTAGCCCTCGTCGGCCACCTCACCGAATTTTTGTTTATCTTTATTTCGCACAATGGTGCAGGGTAATCCAAATGGTTCAAAGCCTTCTAAGTTTGGTTTCTTGTTAAACATTAATTCATGACAAGTTTTGTTAAAACGTTTAACAGTCAAAACTTTGTTTAGGACATAGCAAGCTGTATTCACAGCTTCTCCCCAGAAGAGAACTGGTAGCTTAGAATCTGAAAGCATCGTCCTAACGGCTTCAATCAACGTCCTGTTTTTCCTCTCAGCGACTCCATTCTGTTGAGGCGTATAAGGAGCAGAATATTGATGTTCAATTCCCTTGCGAAGACAATAGAGATCCAGAATGCGATTCTTGAACTCCGTGCCATTATCACTCCTTATCCTCTTGATCTTTGCATCATGGACGTTTTCCAATTTTGTAAAAAGATCTATTAACATTTCTGCCGTCTCATCTTTTGTACCTAAAAAGAAAACCCATGAATAACGTGAGTAGTCATCAGTGACAACAAGACAATAGTACTTTCCACCTATGCTCCTCACGTTCACTGGACCGAATAAATCCATGTGAAGTAATTCGTAAGGGGCATCTATGGAATTTACTGTTTTTGATTTGTGAGGTTTCTTATGTTGTTTTCCCTTTTGACATGGAAGACATTTGTCTTCCACTTGAAACCTCTGCATTGGAACCCCTTTCACTAGCTCATTTTTAACAAGATAGTTCATTTTTCGATAGTGAATATGGGCCATGCGTCTGTGCCACAACGTGGATTCAGCTTCAGATGCTTTTGATAGTAAACACGCCACCACCGCAGTTGGATCCTTAGCACCCATGTCCATGACATAAGTGTCATTTCTCCTTGGTGCTCGCATCACTATCCAATCGTCCGGTATCTCCAGACCTGGTTTCAACACTAATGCTTCATTCTTGGTAAAATGGACCGAGTGACCCTTGTCGTAGATTTGCGACACGCTCATCAGATTGTGTTTAAGCTGCTCCACATAGTTCACTTTGTCCAGTGTGATCTTCCCATTGGTCACCTTTCCTCGTCCAGTAATTCTACCACCTTTAGCACCCGCAAAATTCACTTGTCCTCCATCATATTCTTCAAATTCAGTCAACAACCTCGCATCCCCCGTCATGTGCCTGGAGCAGCCACTATCAACATACCACAAGTTGATAATCCTCCTTAGCAGCTCCTGCACACACCAACCAAGAAATTAGTTAGATTGGGGGACCCAAGCCTTAATGGTCTTGGGTCGTCCAAATTCACCAACCACCGGAACATCCATCCAATATCCATTACTCCTAACGGGAGTCTTGGATCATAGACCTGTTGGAATTTGACTTTGATTTCCACTAGGTCTTTGGTCCTGAGGGTTCCTATGTGTGTTTGGACTATTTGACCTTTGAAAATTTTGATTTTGATTCCAAGAAGCATTATTGTTGTAATTTCTAAAGCCATTGTTATAAAAATTTCGACCACCATTATTTTGGTATCGATTTTGATATTGACCTTGACTTCTGAAATTATTTGTATTTTGCTTGTTCACTCTTGGTGAACTGCTTCTAGGTCTCTCAAATTTGCCTGGTGGAGATCTAGGCTGAAATCTTGGTTGATTTCTTTGAAAACGAGGAACTTGTGGAGTTCCTTTTTCAGCCTTATCCACACCAACAACAACTTTCTCTGGTTGCTTAGGAGCATATTTCTTTGGAGAGTTGGACTCTCTCTCCTGCTTATCACCACTTTTCTCTGGTGACTTCTCTCTTTTCCTCCCATTCGCTTGTGCTTCATTCTTTTTGTTAGGACAGCAGCTAGCTACATGTCCTTTTGTGTGACATTTGAAGCACGACATCTTTTTCGAAGACTTCTTATCTGAAGCCTTTGAACTAGATTCAGGCTTTGATGATGATGCTTTAGAAGAATCTGGTTCAGTTTGCTTAGTTTCAGAATTTTCTTTGTTCTTGTTTTTAGCAAACTCTACATTAGATTCGTTTTCAATAACAACAGTTTCGTTTTTCATGTCACTTCCTTGAACAAAATTAATCTGTTTAACAACAGTTGGATTCTTATTCTTAGGATGTGAAGTTTTCTTTTTCAAAACTGGTTTGCTGTTGTCATTCTTCTTAGCATCATCATACGCAGACTCCTCACCTCGACTTGCTGTGGAACTACTTGGTGCTGTTGACATGAAATTGGTTAGCTCATCTTCATCAGGTAAAGGTAAGAATGAATAATCATGACTAAGAGGAGGTGGGACTTCATTAAAGCCTTGGAATCCCACACTAGTCTTGTCATTACTCTTCTTTAACCCACCCATCATATGTTTCATAACAAAAGTAGAATCCCTGAATTGACCCAATTTCTTTTCAAGTTCAACAATTTTGAGTTATGCATCTGACAACTCTTTGTTTTTATCAGAAATCTCTTTTGTTTTCTCAGCCATCATGTCATGAGCTAAGTCTATGACTTGAAGTTTTTCGTTTAGTTTGCAGGTTAAAGAATCAATTTCAGTTTCATAACCTTTTATTTTCTTCAAGTATAGAGATTCATTTCTTTTAGCGAAAAAAATTGATTCTTTAATGTTAGACATTTCGCTTACCAAACTTTGGTTGTGTGTGGACAACCTGTCAACCTCACCCTGTAGTTCACGACATTTTAAACACACCGTATCAGACTTTACCTCTCCTGTCTATTTGTCAAGGTTCGCCATTAGAGCCGCAAGCTGAGCTTCCATTCTTTTATACTTGGCATCCTTTTCTTCAGCTTCCCTTTCATGTTCAGACTTTTGCTTTTCCTCTTCAGCAACCGTTGTCTGATCATCCTTCTCTTCTGTAGCTTTATTTTCTACCTTCTCATCAGCATCGACTTTCACTTCAGCATCTCCCTCAGTAGCTTTATCATCATCAATGGGCACTATCTCTGCCATGAATGCCTGAGTGGCATTCTCATTGTCTTCTAAATGAATACTCCAATCATAAGAACCTTCTCGTGCTGTAGTGATCAACACCTTTGAGCTAGAGTTGTTTGATGCATTCCTGTTGTTTGAACTCTGACTCGAATTATCTTGCTTTTGTTTCTGACATTCCCTAGCAAAATGCCCATAACTTTGACAATTAAAGCACCTCACTTTGGTCTTGTCGAAACCAACACTCCTTCCTACAAACTTTCTTCCTGTCCTGTTCATGAACCTCTTCACACGCCTAGAAATCATGGCCATTTGCCATTGCAAATCCATCTCTTCAAGATCATCAGGATCAATCTGATCATAGTCTTCATCTAAAGTAGCAGGATCAGAAATCTTTCTCTGAATGTAGTTTTCATAAGAAGCAACAAACGAAGCAAGTAAAGCAAGATGTTCTTCAGCAGATTTCACACTCATTGGCATCGACTTAGCACTACTACTCTGCTTAGCAGCTGATGTTTTCTTTGCTCCTGATGTTCCTCCTGAAGCAGCAACAAAACACACATCACCATCCTCATTCACCATAACCTGCTCTTTTTCACATGATAGAAACGCAGTAGCAGAGTCGCTAGAAGCGTTGTGAGATGAAGAAGACGTAAGCCCATTGTAGACCGATGGATCTTGAACCTGATCATATCCAGTATCTTTCTTCTTCATGCTGAGCTCATAAGCTCTCAGCTTGCCAACAACCTCTTCAAGCTCTTTTGTCTCATAATCTGCTTCACCCTTGATCATAAGAGTGTAGATATCCCACTTGGTAGGCAAAGCATCTAGCAGCTTGTCATTCTTCTCTACGTCAGTATAGCAATCGATCTCATAATTTTCCATTTCTGACATCAGATGGTAGTAACGAGTGATGACGTCTTCAAGTGACTCATGCTTCATGTACTTGAAAACAGCAAACTGCTTCTTCAGTAGATCAATCTTGTTTTTCTTGACATCAGCATTTCCAGCGTATCTTTTCTCCAAAGCATCCCACATATCCTTTGAATTAGTGTACTTCTTGAACGTATGCTTGATGCTATCAGGTAACGACATTTTGATTGCAGCCAAGGCTCTCTTTTCAGCCTCATACATCTTTTTATCATTATCTTGCATGTTCACATAGGCTGTTCTACGTGGTCTGCCCTCAAAGTCGTGTGTAGGGTTTGTGTACCCATCTTCGATACATATCCACATGCGAGTATCCTGATATTCAATGAAGGACTGAAAGCGATCCTTCCATGTCAGATAATTTTCCACCTTCATCATCTTAGGCGGTTTGTTGGTAGTGCCAACCTCATGCTCCATTCTCAACAGCTCATTCAAACTAGACATGTTCGACATTTTTAACGTAACAGACTGAGAAAACCGTACAAAATTTTTCCGAAAACAGTGGTTACTAAATTACACCGTTAGAATCGTCTCGAAAAGACGAATCCAATGATATATAATGTCAAAAACCGAATTCGGGATTTTTTTTGTCCTAAAAATCCAAGGAATCTAACGGCGCAAACGGTTCTGTCAAACGAGCTACGGATCAAATTCTATTTCCAAAACACTGAAATTTTTCCGACGCTTGCCAACTAAAATTCCACCCCTTAATTTCTCTCCTAATTTCGCTAGGTTCTGAGTTAATTTCGCTAGTCTAAGTTCGCAGGTTTGGTTCGCAGGTTTAGTTCGCTAGTCTAGTTCACTGACAAGTCTGTTGATTTCGCTGAATAGTTAATTTCGCCGGTTAACCAGTTCACTATTACGACGACTGATAAAGTCGCCGAAACCGAGATAATTTCGCTGTGGAAAATTATTCAGTTACCAAAGTCGCCTTTGGATTTTAATTTCGCCGGTAAATATGCTAATCAGTATAATTTCGCAGGTCTTGTATTTTCGCTGGTCTGCAAGTTTGGAAACTTGATCTTTTCGAAAATTTTGATGATTCTCCAACACAATTCTGCACAATCAAACAAGCAAATCAACAAACTTTTGACAAAAATTTTATGAACTTAATGAAGAACACGAAGACAGGCTTCGAATCTTCAAGAAATTTAGCAAAAATTTCTTCAAAACAATCAGCCAAAAACCTTCTTGGAAACCCTAAAACATGCAAAACAGCAATCAAACAAAACAGAAGATCAAAACAGCCAAAAATTTTCGAAAATTTTATCAAACCAACACAAAAATTTCGAAAATTTTATAAACCCTAATTTTCAGGTTTAACAAAAAAACGAAATCACTCCCTGTTTCTGCAGCAAACAATTCTGAACCGAGCCTTCAAGAGCCTAATGCTCTGATACCAATTGTAGGTCCCCTTGATGTGTATGGATCTTCACAGAATTGTCTTTCTAATCAAGAGTGCGGAATCCTCTTGATCAGAATATAACAGAAACAAGTAGATGAACAGAAACAACAATTCAATCAAACCAGGTTTTTATTGATTATCTATCAATACTGATTACAATCAATCCAAAACCCTAACAAACTACAAATTTCTTCCAAGCCTAATTGCTCTCACGAAAATACTCTCTCAAAATTCTGTTATGGCTGATTAACCTAAACCCTAAAGTCTAACCTTGTTTATATAACACAAGGGTTACAACTGGGCTAGGTTAAACACTCTTGGGCTGCGAATTGGACAGGCCCAATTCGCCCCCATCACCCAATGTGGGTTTAGTTTAGCCCAAACTCAATTATCTCACTAATACAAAGCTAAACCCGCTAACTGTTTATCGTTTAACTAATTACAAGATATCCAAAGACCAAATCTAAGCTGTTGTCACAAAATATGCACCAACAGGTAACAAAGATTACTCTAAATAATTAAAGAAACGATGGATGTGATTCTTTAATTAAAGAAGTTACTTTGTTTTGTAACAAACATCTAATAGAAGTTCCGGATATGAATGCTCCATTTACATCTACTCGGTATCGGGCTCGTAAAAACGATCTTCAGTTTACATTTGAACATTATTACCGAGTAGATCTATTTACATCCACATTGGATAAACAGATACATTAGTTAAATAGTAGATTCAATGAGCACACGATTGAGTTGTTATCTCTTAGTACTAGTCTAGTTTCAAAAGTGATTAACGTTGATCAGGTTTGTCTTCTAGTTGAGAAGTTTTATCCTGAAGATTTTACGAACCAAGAGAGGACTGGGTTACGAACTCAGTTAGAGCTTTTTAATGTTGAATTGTCAAAGAATATCAGGCTAAGTAGTGTATCAACTCTTTCTGATCTATGCAAAACCCTTGTGAAAACTAACAAACGAGAGGAGTACACTTTAGTTGATAGAGTGGTTCAGCTAATCTTGACACTTCCAGTTTCAACTGCAACAACAAAGCGGGGATTTTCAGCAATGAAAATATTCAAGAATCGCCTTCGCAATAAAATGGCAGATGAATATCTCACAAATAGCTTGGTGATTTACATAGAAAAAGAAATTGCTGATAAGTTTGATTCGGAAGACATAATTGATGAATTCAAAAATCTTAAAGGTCGCCGGCTGAGTTGTAATTCTTCGTCCAGGTTTCATTTATCTCGTATCATTATATATATATAGGGCTGAGTTCATTTCAGAACTCTAAATAACTACAGAACTTTCAGAACTCCTAATAAACAATCATTTTATATATAAGTTTTTGTATTTAGGATCTTTTTATCATCTATTATATGTATTGCTTTAATTACATAAATGTTAAAAGTAGTTTACATATGTTTAATTACCAAAATTATATATATGTGTCATAATTAATTACATATATGTAAAAAACTAGTTTACATATGTGTAACTATAAAATTACATATAAAAAAAATGATAAAATTACTCTAAACATGTATGTAATCGTAAAAATATACATAATAAATGATAAAATTATCCTAAACATAAAAATATATAAATAAAAAGATTGTTTATTAGGAGTTCTGTAAATATTTATGGTTCTGAAATGATCCTGGCCCTGTATATATATATATATATATATATATATATATATATATATATATATATATATATATATATATATATATATATATATATATATATAAGTCTTTTGTTTGTAATAAAATATTTAGTTTTTCTATGTGCAAGAACGGGTTCTTTGAATGAATGAATTTTTTTAGTTTTATTTGGAACTATAATTATTTGACCCGACTTGAATCGAATAGCCGACCTGACTCGACCCGACCCGAAACATAACGATAGGCAAAAATTTTTTTGGATCCCATCACTTTACGCCCCCTCGAAACTTTTGGTCAAGCTCCACCACTACCCTTGATAGTCTAGTTCTACATAGTTTGGTTGCTTTGTTCATCTTATCCTCTCTATTCAATTTTCATGGTATGTGAGTAACTTGTTAGTTTTGTTATATTAATAACTAGTTTAAGAACCCGTGAGTTTCGTGAGTGGCTTAACACAAACATATAATATCTACTGGCATTAATTAAGAGTGTTAGACATGAATTTTTAAATGGTAATTTTTTTACTCTAGTTTAATTGTAATTTTTTTATGTCTTAATTGATTTTTATTTTAAATTCTGTTATTTATTTAAAAATTAAAATAAAAAATTAAATTAAATTAATGATTGATTAATTGTGACAGATGCTATATAAGCTTTATCCCACTATAAACTAAGGGGATACGGTGTGGCATCTTTGGGTGTCGGCAAACCAAGTTTACCGAAATGGCAAACCATTGCCAACCATAGTTTGCCGATGAGAGTTGGTTTCATGCGGTGAAGCTTTACCGAAGCGGGAAAGGAGAAAGGAAAGAGAGAGGGGGGTATGGGGTGGGGTCCATTCCAATCTCAACCAATCAAACCTTTTTCCTTTTTTTTTAAAAAAATAGTTTACCACTTCACCAAGTGTTTAAACCATTGCCAACATTTTTCACCAAAGTTTAAACACTTTTGCCTAATTGACATGGCGCGCTCTCATTGGTCGGTTTTTTGGTTTGCCACTTTAAAGTGTTTAACCACTCCTTATACCCTAATTAATAATGGAGCCCTCTCTTCAATTGGCACTCACGTAAGGTGACGCCATCCAACCTAATTTAGAGGTGCTAGTGAACCACACAGTAGTTCACAAATGTGGTCGCAATTAACTAACCAAAAATAGTTATTTACAACTGAACTGAATAAAAAATATATGGTCTAATATAATTTCAGGAATTGAATAGGCCACCACATCCAATCCGCATCCCATAGGATATATTTCGATGAACCTACACAACTGGTATTATTATATTAGAAAACGTTTACAAATCATACATCGGTTCTCACTTTGAAAAAAATATGGAAACGTAAAGAATCTGGTAAGCTAAAAAAACACTTGTCACATGCTTGAATTAAACATCCAAATCTTATATATAGTTCTAAGTTCTCTCACATTGATCTCTGCATATACATAACCTACTACATAACAATAACAATGTTACAACCACAAAAACTAAAAAAAAACATCCAACATTCTGTATCCTTTATTATGCATTTCTTTACACAATATATTGTTCATCAAATGTACAATCCATTAGTAGTATGTAACTAATTAATACTTTAATAGCATCAATTGACATTTCAGCACTGCAAAGAAAGGTTCATTACCACATATTCTAAATCCTAACACCACATATTCTAAATCTTAACACACCTAAACAATATTACCATTAAATCATAGTACTATCCAATTATCGATCTTTATATCAAAGAAACCATTTTTACTTCAGCCATGTTACATAACAGCACCGGGAACAAAGGGATGTGACCTTGTTGTGAGATGATTTTTATTTATGAGCATCCATAAAACCCACTTAAAACGCGATCACTTAATAAGTGACCCGAGAAACCCGAACCCGATTAAAAGATAGACCTGAACCCAAACACATATAATAAGTTCGATTTCAAGTTTCAACCCATACATATAAATGACTTGTTAGCCTTTTATATAAAGAAAAGTTATAAATTTTGGATTAAAAGTATTTCAAGTCAACCCAACCCGAATGGTTTCAACAAATACCAATATATGACCCGTTAGTTGTTTTACTTGAACAAAAATTATGTTTCATTTCAAGTCAACCCAACCAGCTCGATAACTCACACAAATAAATGACCTGTTAGCCTTTGATGTACATAAAAGTTGTGAATGTTGGAATAAAAAAACATTGCAAGTAAACACAACTGGAACCGATTTCAACTTATACCAATAAGTGACTAGTTAGCTTTTTATTCAAAGAAAACCTAGAAATTTCGGATATAAAAATGCATTTGTAATCAACCCAACCGGGCCATTTTCAACTCATACCAATAAATGACTTGTTAGCTTTTTATTTAAAGAAACGTCATAAATATTATATTTAGTGTTTCAAGTCGACCTATCCCAGCTGGTTTCAAGTTGCAACCCATACCAATAAATGACTCGTTAGCTTTTATTTATGAAAAAGATGAACTTTGGATAAAAAAATGTTTCAAGTTTTGATCCATACCAACAACCGACCCACTTAGGCCTCTTACCCTACATGCCTCACCTCTACATAAATGCATGATGAAAAAGTGACATACCTTGAACTGAGTTTATAACAACCAATTGAGTCCATGTAAGACCGTGGGGTATGGTGGGGCGGGGGTTTAGGGCATGGGTTGACACGTGGCTTGGGGGGGCTTTGCTGGGCTGACCCACATTGTAGACGGTATGGTGGGGCGGGGGTATGGGGCGTGGGTTTGGTGGGCTTCACTGGGCTGACCCAAACCGTGGGCTATTTGAGTATTTTTTAAAACAACAAATTTAATTTTTTAATGTTTTTAATTAAAGAAAATTACATAAAAAATTCCTAACGCTTATATTTATTCTTTATCTCTTGTCTCATCTCCAAGACTAGTTGCAACTCGTCACCCTCTAGGTGATCAATGGGTTGGGATAGAAATTTCAAATCATCCCGTTTTTGTTTCAGGGCATCTCTAGCATCTTTTCTCTTTCGAAGTTCAGCCCTTACGTTGAATGTATCTAACTTGCATGCAATGTCATCCAACTGATCGCTGTATATTCCCCTACGCGAGCCCGAACTTCCAGCTGAAGGCGATGCCGTACTCGATCTTGATTTTTGAGCGCGCCTTTTTGCGACATCTCTTCCATATTCAGGCCGGTTTGGCGAATCATCCAAAAGGTCCTCAAACTCTTGATCTCGTGCATCAGATTGGGCTTGGGACGAGGCCCTTGACCTTTTGGAAGACGTGTTCGATTCGCTACCACTGGGGATATTCGTCCACTTTTGGATGGAACTTACAAATCTCCCAACAATGCATGAAACGGAAGTCGGTCCCCACATTTGTTTTAAATGTAACCAAAGCATTTGTCACAATGTCGGCTTCAGTTTCACCACTTTTTGGGTTTTGCTTTGCTTTATTTAAGAAACCACTAAATTTTGTATGTTGGCCGCTTATCTCGCTCCACTTCGAGGATAAGCTATTGTTTTCACGATAAGCCTCCCTTCCTATTTCTTCATGGAATGCTCTACTAACCGCTTCCCACAAATGGGTTCGATGTTGAGAATTTCCTATTTTAATAAAAACAAAATTTAATATATTACAAAGTTATATAATAAATAACCATAAATATTAAATAAAATAAGGGATACAAAATATTTAAGAATACCTAAACTTGGATGTTGAGATTGTTGACACCAAGCCCTCGCCAATGCAAGTTCTTCATTAACAACCCATTTTTGTTGTTTTCGTTTGACGGTTTCAAGTGCTTTCTCCATCTCAGTTTTTTTCTTATGACTTCTCTTTTTGGGAACTATTGAGGCGGAAGGACCATCGTTGGGTGGTTGAGTTTCGGGGACGGTTTTGGTTTGTGAAAGGTCGATGGAGGTTGGTGAAAGGTTGATGGGCGTTTGTGTAAACGGGGTAGGTATCGAATCGTCGGTGTGTGGGAAGTTAGTAAACACACGATTCCCGATATACGATGCATAACTCGCTTCAAGGGGCATAGGGGAGTGTATGAAAAATGGACGAGGCATTGGACGATTGGGTGGTGGGCTAGGATTATTTTCTTGGAACCCAAACGGGTTGTTCGGGTCGTAAAACACAATTATGAGGATGCATTTTCGGTTTTGTAGAATGAGAATTGAAGATGATTATAGAAGATGTGGAGTGTATTGTGGTTGAATGTGGTAAAACTAGGAATTGAAGTGTGATATTTATAGTGAAACAATAAATTTTTTTAACATAGCCGTTGGCCAAAGGCTAGCCCAACGGCTAGTTTGCTTTGGCCATTGACAGCCCGCCATGTCACCTTGCTTCCCTCGCCCCACGCCCGGCTTCAAACCCAAGCCCCAAGGGCCACGCCCCAACCCAATCCCACCCGGAGTGGTGACTTGGGCATTTTTCCCCAACCCAAGCCCCATACCCCATAGTCTAATATGGCAATAGAGCCACCAGTCATATCATGTCAGCCTATCCAAATCAAGTTTCTTGAATTGACTTACTACAAAATTTAATACATGCCTTTTCTTTTAAAGAAAGACATTAATGAAGTAACATTATTTTGCTAATAATCCAATTTCCTTTAAAAGAGAACGGTTGCAAACACTTGAATGTGCTATGAGTCATTAGACTCTTTTTTAAAATGATAAAGATATTGTATAATATAATTTAAATACCAACTTCAAGTTTTTAAAAGATTTACGAAAATGCTACCTTAATTTGGGTCATATGAATGAAGAAGGAAAGAAGCATACCCGCCTTTGGTAGAGGTATTGCTTACAAAAAAAAAAAAACATTTAAGCAGATTTTATTAACAAATTATAGTATTAATATGGAGTGATAAAGTATAAAAATTAACTTCATTGTTTCTTGTTTCGTGTGTGGACTTCGCAATGTAGATCAGCGATAGTGTAGAAAAACTTGTGGCCACATAGATATCCATATATATATATATATATATATATATATATATATATATATATATATATATATATATATATATATTTATTTTTGCATATGATCATTATTTTTTGTATCATGGTCATTATTGGAAGAAAAGAGAAACTTTCTGTTGAAAAGATAAGGTATAAAGAGTTGTTTATTTAAAAAATAATTAGAATTAGTTTTTTAAATGATAGATGTGTTTTTGTTCATGATTTTATCTATGTGAGTCCGTGACTAATATGTCAAATGTTTGTTCTGAGGATGAGCATTGGGTACCGGGTACCAATACTGAAACGGTATCATAGTTGTACTGGGTACCGGTCCGACTTTCCCGTACCAAAATATTATCGGTACCGATTTGGTACCCACTTTTTGGCATTTTCGGTAACGGTATTTAACCGATTTTTACCTTCAAATACAGGTACCGTACCAATCAAATTCGGTAACGGTATCCATTTTTGGTGATTTTCGGTACCGGTATTTTCTCCCCAGTTAGATTTAGTAATCAGTTAATCCAATAGGGTGTAGTTAGGTTCATTTAAGTATCAATTTTAAAAATGTTCTTGTTTGCTTATCCAGTCAAAGTACAACCTCTTATATGTCGCAATAGCAATGAAGTATGAAACAGTTGTGAACTTAATTAGGCTCATTCATATCTAATTCGTAAAATCTCTCTATTTGGTGGTTGTATCATTAAAAAATTTGTGAATGTCAAACAGAGGTGAACTATGCATATATCAACAGTTCACTAAGGCATTTATAGTTTAATGTTAGTGATGATGAACCTATAAAATGAGCATAGACCAATAATCTGCTACATCCAGAAAACCAATGAAATGCATGGGGTCTAATGCTTGAGACTTAAGACATGGTATTAAGCATCAACACAAACATGGGACCATCATGTTTGAGGTCTGATGTTTGAGATCATAAGTAGATTTACCTAAACGTGTGTCTATATTCACCAATCTACTCGAACTTAGGCTCGTATGATCCACCGGCCCGTATTATGTGATTGGTATGAGGTGGTGTCTCTTCACCTGTAACATTTTGATTAGAGTTTTGGGAAAGTAAAGATTAGCCATTAACAATGTTGATAAAACTGAACATGATTCAATAGAAGCACAGTTAGCAAGCAGGCTAATGCCCCAAAGCATTAAAGAACCTCCCTCCTTCCAACACCATTGCTACCACCTTCCTCAATTTTACAATTACTTACACCCTTTTCATGAAATCAACACATAAATTTACTCTAGTTTAATTGTAATTTTTTAATGTCTTAATTGATTTTTATTTTAAATTCTGTTATTTATTTATAAATTAAAAGAAAAAAATTAAATTAAACTAGCAATAACACTTGCGCGCGTTGCGGCGCGGTTCATCGCAAACATCAAATGGATTAGTCCAAACGTTATGTAATGCGTTAACCATACGAAAACACGCGTTTCGACGTATCTGATTGAACTCAACGTAACCTATATAAGCATTGTAATTGGATCAAACATAAAGTAAATGAAATATACCGTACAATCATAACGTATTATATCACCTAACTCGTTTCCCAAAAAAATTACGTCGAAACATACGCCAACTCAAATTAAACCGAAACTTACATAAAAATATGCACATAAAAATGTTTTTTTTAAACGAAAACGTATTATAGTTGACCTGACTCGTTTCCAGAAAAAGTTTATGTCGACACGTAGAGCATATCGAATTTATATCGGCACGTACATAATAATATGCACGTGAAAAAAATAGTTTTTCTTAAGTAGAGGAGGTATAACGATAAACTCAAAACAAATTATTAGTACAAAACTTAATAGGTCAATAACGTTTGTAAAATTGTGCCAAGTAGCACTAATGCCAAACCATTGCCAGCGAACACCAACATCAGAAGAGCTTGTAAAAATAAAATAAATAAATAAAAAGGTAAAAAATTACACCTAACAAAAACATACGTAAAATTGTTGAACCACGCACGCCCATTGCGGCGTGTTAATGCGATGAAATTAGACAGAAATGTAAAACGTATAAAAGAATAACTAAGCAGATCTAAGATTCGTGCGTTGCGACGAACTTGTCAAACGGATTAAAATAGATGCGTTGCGATTGGCCTGTCAAACGGGACAAACAGATAAAAAACGTTGAACCTCACACGCACGTTGCTGCGTGTTGACTCGCAAAATTTAGAACGAAGTATGAAATGAAAAACTTGTGAAAAATGAAAAGTATTGGGGATCAAAGTTGAAAATTAAAAAGTGTTGAGGTTAATTTGACTAGTTGTAAAGCTTAGGGTTAAAACTAAAAAAGTCAAAGGGGTTAAAAGTGAAAAATGCAAAAAATTTTTGAAAAACTCTCCATCCATATGTTACAACCATATAAAATAACTAATTATTGCTAACTTATAGTTTTTAAATTAATGATTGATTAATTGTGACAGATGCTATATAAGCTTTATCCCACTATAAACTAATTAACCATGGAGCCCTCTATTCAATTGGCACTGACGTAAGGTGACACCACCCAACGGCACTAATGAACCACACAGTAGTTCACAAATGCGGCCGCAATTAACTAACTAAAAATAGTTATTTACAACTGAACTAAATAAAAAATATATGATCTAATATAATTTCTGGAATTGAACAGGGCACCACATCCAATCTGCATCCCATAGGATATATTTCGATGAGCCTACATGATATATTTCGATGAACCTACACAACTGGTACTATTATATTAGAAAACGTTTACAAATCATACATCGGTTCTCACTTTGAAAAAAAAATATGGAAACGTAAAGAATCTGGTAAGTTAAAAAAACAGTTGCCACATGCTTGAATTAAACATCCAAATCTTGTTATATATAGTTCTAAGTTCTCTCACATTGATCTCTGCATATACATAACCTACTACATAACAATGCTACAACTAGGGGTGCAAACGAGCCGAGCCGAGCCCGAGCTTGACCAGGCTCGAGCTCAAGCTCGATTAACTTATGAGAGCTCGGGCTCGAGCTCGGCTCGATTCGAGCTTTGTTTTCAAGGCTCGAGCTCGGCTCGTTTGTATTTTCTCAAGCTCGAGCTCGGCTTGGACTCGGCTCGTTTATTCTTTATTAATTAATATATTAAATAAAAATTATATAAATATTAGACTTTTTAGGCTCGCGAGCTCGATAAGTGAAGCTCGGGCTCGGGCTCGTTTACTAAATATGCTTATTTTTAGGTTCGATGTCGGCTTGTAAATAAGTTTGAATAAGCTCGGCTCGACTCGGCTCATTTACACTAAGGCTCGACTCGGCTCGACGAGCCTAACGAGCTTCACATTCGAGGCTCAAGCTCGGGCTCGATAAACAAACGTGCTTTATTTTAGGCTCAAACTCGGCTCGGGATCGATAAGGCTCGGCACGTTTCGAGCTTTTTCTCGAGCCGATCTCAAGTAGCTTGCGAGCCGCTCGGCTCGTTTGCACCCCTAGTTACAACCATAAAAAGTAACAAAAAAACATCCAACATTCTGTATCCTTTATTATGCATTTCTTTACACAATACATTGTTCATCAAATGTACAATCCTTAGTAGTATGTAACTAATTAATACTTTAATAGCATCAATTGACATATCCACCACTGCAAATAAATGTCCGTTACCACATATTCTAAATCCTAACACCACATATTCTAAATTCTAACACACCTGAACAATAATACCATTAAATCATATTACTATCCAATTATCGATCTTTATATCAAAGATACCATTTTTACTTCACAAACAAGCAACGGTTCAACACAAGAAATGAGATGAAGTAGAAAGATTATTGATTGATGATTATAGATCTTGCATACAAACGAGAATTGTCAAATACAAGATATTCTTGATGTCACCAACACTAATGACCTAATCACACTTTACTATTTTTAGAAAGTGTTTAGGGAGGATGCTCCCTAAACCCTAAGCCTATTTTCCTTAATAGCCCACTCCAATATCCTCTAATCCACTTAGCCACTAATCCATAAACATAATTAGGGCCTAACAACAATGAAGGAGGCCTGATCACCAAAACCTGTCAGTGTATTATAATTTTGCTCGTCAATTAGCAGCAATGAAAAGAATTAAATGACAAAATCATACATAAAAGACAAAAAAACATGATCAAAACTTGGAAAACATATAAAAAAAAATAACTACATCAATTTAGTAGTTTCTGTTATCGATATAAATTTGTCTAATATTTTGTTTTTATAAACACATACTTACATGTACATAAAAATACCTTTTAGTTTGAGTAGTTTTAAAACATCCGTTATAATTATAAAAGTATCGGATATTACAATAACTTTATTTTAAAAAAAATTGTATTTTATTTATACTTTATATAAAAAGTGATTTATCTTGTCATTATTATTTACTTTAAAAAATATTAAAATCAAAATTTTTTATAAATAAATTTGATATATAAATATATAATTATTAACAAATAATAATGTTTTTGCAAAAAAAAAAAAGTTTTCTATGTATATAATATTTTTTTTTGGCAAAAATCAACCTTTATGTTATAAATAATCTTTTTGCACAAATCGACCTTTATGTAATCAAAGACCATAGTAACTTAACAGAGATTTTGGACGACGCTAGTTGTAAAGGTTATAGAACGTCACAAAACATGAATATACAGGTTGGGTTCTGCCGATTTCTTAGTGAAAGGTATGGAGTGCAGTTTAGGTATAACCAGTGGCGGAGCCAAGATTTTTTCTACTGATGTCACTTTTTTTGTGACTGAGTTTTATTAACTCCATGTTAGAACTTTTGGGTCGGGTTGGGTTTTTATCACTAACGTTCCAATCAAGAACAACTAAAATTAGTAAAGTTTTACATCTAAATATATCAAACATCACATACTCGAGAAACAAAACAATAAAAATCTATATTTTCAGAAACTTATTGTATCTGAATAAAAATTATTATCGTCCTGTATAAGTTGGGCTTAAACTTAAAAACCAAGAAAGTACAAAGAAAAAAAGTGAACGGGCCAGTTTCGAACTTGGGTGGATTGTTTTTGAAGTAAATGGACTAACCACTCCAACTTGATTCGATTGTTTTTTTTTTTTTTTTTGACGCAAATTATTTTTATGTTGTCACCATTTTAAAAGCATTGGATTATTCAGAATTTTTATACTACACGCTCTATATAAACTTCAAAAATCAATAATGTCCAGTGACTGCGTTCGAATACATATAACTCCGCCCCTGGGTATAACATAAAGGTTGATTTATACAATTTAGTCTATTATTTAAAAAGCTTGCCTGGAGAATCAACATGTGTTTGTCCCGTTTGCGTTTGATACCTTTGGTGGTCTCGCTCCTGACGCTGTACGACTCTTGAATCGGGTTCAAAAAGTCGTTAATAGTAATTCTTCGTCGCTAAAGGTTTCAAACTTTGTATTTAGTAGAATTGGTTTTTCTATTCAAAAGGGGGTGGCGGCGCAACTTGTTGCCCGACTACCTGCCATTGCTTTGTAATTGCCCTTTTTCATGTGGAATGATATCGAAATTTTAGTACCATATATTAAAACTTCTAAAACTACCCGTGTTTAATAAAATGTGTTATGTAAAATTTCTAAAACTACCCGTATGTTTACACGACTGTTACATCTCGTATAATAAAAAACAGCAATTTGAGTTTTGTTATTCTTCCTAAAAAAGATACCATTTCTGAACCGCAAAGAACCCTCCAGGTAGTCATAAAAATAGCTTTCAACACAACTTCCTTATCTTTGTTGAGCCGTAAATAATCCATCCAGGGGAACAAAGCACGAAGACTTTTAGAATGATATATTCAAGAGACAAAACAAAACACATTTCACAAAAAAAAAAAAAAAAAAAAAGACGGATAACATTTAACAATACGATGATGTTATTCACAAAAGCCATTCCGACTAAAGTTCGTTGCATTTCATATTTGAACAACACAATAAAGTAAGAGAACATTTTACACATGTTGCACTATTTTTTTAAGAAAAATTACAAGTTTTGTGCTTTATACCACTTTTTAGACGGTGTCCTTTTTAACTGTGTTGGGTGTAAAGGACTAAACTTGCAACAAAATACCTAGTAAAGGACACCGTCTGTCAACATTTGTTAAAAATGACACTGTCTGAAAAGTGGCATAAAGATAAAGGACAAAACTTGTAATTTTTCCATTTTTTTTATTAAGTTTATATTTATCATACTGGGTTTACTAGCGAGTTGCAAGGTTTTAGTTTCTAGGTAATGGAAAAATAATTATAACGTATGTATTGTAAAATAATTTATTATTGTTATTCACCTTTGTTATATTTAATCTTACAAATTAAGAATCATATTAACGGAATTTGGTGAGCTCCTTGCTTGCCTTTGGTGGTTTAATAAAATCTTCTTTATTTGTCGATAAAAAATAGAACTAATTACATAGTTATATATGTGGTTTGCTTACTTTGAAATTTTCTTACATATTTATTGAAAATTACACAATTGGTATCAACTTTTACAAAATCATTTCATCATAAATAAATCACAGTACTAACCATGTAATAAATTTTACAACCACATGTACTAATTGTGAAAAAGTTTGAACCAATTGCGTAATTTCTATAAAATAGATATCAAAATAGTAAAATAAGCAAAGCACAGGTACTAACTATGTAATTAATTCTTATAAAATATTAACGGAACTTGAACTGAAGATTGATTTAACTTGTTTACACACATCCATGATATGATTTCTTACAAATTTGGCTTAAAATCTTATATTATCAGCAGATCAAAACATGCAATTAATAATGAGACATTTTGCTTAAAATCTTATGTTATCAGCATATCAAAACAAAATATTTATTTAGCAACAGTTTTCTGTATAATACTTTCCTAGTTTCCTCCCAAAATATGGGCCTTTGGTATCTTTTAGGCATTTGCCCATTAAAAGTGCTTGAAAACTGAAAGATGGGCCTTTGATATCTCTAAGCCCACTAAAAGTTCTTGAGTTGAAATTAATTGAAAGATGCCTGAACCATGTGAAACGCAAATACGACTAGCCCACAGTTCCTACAAATTATTAGTTGTCTAGGCTCTAGAGTAAATTGTGGACAAATATTTACATGAAATTATGATGTATTTAATCTTATAGAATGCAGAAAGATCGAAAGTATGAGGTCGCTGGACGGGACAAACGACGGGCAACATTTCCTGACACGACCTGTAATATGACATGAATAAATATGAGTCGGGTCCGGGTTCACTCAACCCATCGCGATTGACACCCCTAGTGTAGACAGATGTGTGCACGCATGTTAGCATAAGCAAAAATTGAGAAATAAATGGCCGATAGCAACAGAGCACACCCATACTCTACATGTCATGAGTGTCCAAGCGCAAGGAAAAAAACCTCACTCTAAACATCCATCTTTACATGAGTTAGAAGATTTTAAAGAATTTTTTTTTGAATGAAGATTAATAAAACAGAGACGATTATAGACTAATGGCAGGTAGACAAGTAACAAGTTGCGCCGCTACCCCCTTCTGAATAGCAAACTCTACCCTGCTAAACACAAAATTATGCCCCTTAACATGCGCGGTGTTACTGCTTACGACCTGCTGAACCCTCTTGAGGAACTGCACTGCGTCAGGGGCGAGAGCGCCAAAGGTATCGAAAGCGAACGGGACGAACACGTTTTCTAAGTCATGGGAAATCATGAATGAGCAACTTGAGGGAACTCGTATTTGTTATGCCCAGTTTTGCATTTATATACATTTGATGAAGAATTATACTTGTCATACATAAACTACTTTGGCGCATTGTGCTTGTTAGTCAATGTATAACATTTGGTGAAAAAATTAAATATGTAAAAGTGAGCATATTATGAGCATGACGTATTCAATTTACAACAAAACCTTAACGTACACATTATTAGAGTTACCAATTGAATTTGTGATTCTGACATTATTTGTTCTTATGTAAGTTTTGATCAAAAAAGTATTCTTGATTAGTTAACCTAAGGCTTTCAATGAAAATCAACTCACTTTTATTTCTTAATCATAGAATAGGGTATTAGTTGAATTCACGATCCTAAGGGATTGATTTCTACTTTCATGCATATTAAATAATACATGTGAAATATATTTAAAACAAATTGCATTTTAACGTGTATCTTGAAACTTTGACCTTCATTGAATAGTCAACTATTGAGTTTATAAATCTCTTTTCATACAACAATATACCCGGTAAGATCTTATTCGTAGACAGTGACAGACCTATAAATTTTTCATGGAGGCAATCAGGGGACTTAATCACACTTTGAACGGGGACGATCTGGAATTTTGTGTAAGTATAACATTATGTTTTAAAAGGATGACCGCACCCTTAAGTTCTTAATGGGTCCGCCCTAGCCCGTAGCAAAGTTCTTGTTAGATTAACTCCAATGGTGTCCAAAGTCATGCCGCCCGTGATGAGGTGGATGTGTCCAAATCTAAGGGTCCATTAATCTTCATCCATGTTTCATTCAATATCCTTCTGTAAGGGCATAGGACTTTTAGGTTATTGTGTCAATACATTAATATTATATTAATATTTGCATGTGAGTGGGCCTAAAGTAAAAGAAAAAAATATTTTATTTATATAGTGTGTGTAATGGGTAGGTAATGAGGTGGAAATTAAGAAGGGTAAGGATATATGTAAGGTTGGAGATGAAATAAGAGTTTTTAAGGATTTTTAAAGATATGATGTGGCAGATAACTTGGCGACTAAGGTGCTGTTTGTTTTTTCTGCGGGAAAAGGTCTGCAGTCTACGGACCACATCTGTAGGCATCTGCAAAAGAAGAGGTGGACCAAATGTCTGCAGTTTGCAAGGAGAAGAGTGTTTGTTTTTTACTTCTACAAAACCCCTTCTCACACACACAACACACACACTGATCTCTCTCTCCTCCCTCGATCTCTCTCTCTGCCCTCATCTACCACCACCACCACCGTCACCACTACACCACCGCCACCACCGTCACCACAACACCACCGCCACCACCGTCATCACTACACCACAGCCACCACCGTCACCACTCTTCTCTCTCTCTCTGCCCTCATCTACCACTGTCGCAACCACCACCACCACAGAACACCCACCCCCGTCGAAACCACCACCACCACCACAGAACACCCACCCCCGTCGCAACCACCACCACCACCGAACACCCACTGTCACACCCCAACCGATGGCAGAAACATCGGGGCGTGGCACTGAGCGAAACAGATTGTCCAGAAGTTTCCATAACAATTATATTTATCAATTACTTAAAACAACATGTCCCATACCATGTCATAAAAGATAGTGCAATTATTACAGACAAAATCTAGGCAAATAATTCTGTTCAGACAACTCAGATTTCATTTGTACAAACAACTATTTGTTGGCCTCTAGGACCTTATTCTAGTCTCGCTTTCCTAGCAGATAAGCATCCTAAACACCTGTCACATACGTAAAAATAAAGTCAATACACATAATGTAAAGGCGAGTATACAAGTTTGATAATAGCATATAGAGTTCGAAATAGTTTACGTATAACCAGCACGTACACAGAGGAAAACGAAGCATGTTAGTTATCGACATGAACCTATCGATACCAATGACTGCGGGTTGACTGCCCAAGGCAGTTCGCAATACATGATCACCACTGTAATCCATGCAAGTAATTGTCCTTAACAACCCCCGTGTGAACGGGTGCTGACTCCAAACTATAGTACTATCATTGCTAAGGCAGGTAGACAGCATTCCATGTGTAAACATAACAAACAAGCACTCATTAAGTCACGTATAACATGCGGTATCGGTTAGCGTTTAAAACTGTTGCGTAGTGTGTTTGATGTGATTTCGTATAAGTAACGTATGTAACACCCAAAAGTGCGTAAGCAAAAAGGGGTCGAGTATACTCACAGCGGTTGAATGGATTGAAGGGAGCGCTTGAGAGTAAGGTTAGCCTGATTAGAACGATAGCATAACGATAAGTGGCGCGTAAAACGAAAACAAGTGTTGGTGGGTCGAATGGCAGTTCGATCGGATGGTAGTCCGGTCGGATGGCTGTTCGAGTGGATTGTTTCTTCCTTTGAGAAGAATGTGTTTATGTATGATGGTTTGACTTTTGAAGTTTTTGTTGTAGCATTTTGAAAACATAGAAGTATCTCTATCTTTCAGGTCGGTTGGACGGTCGTTTGATCGGCCGGCAACCCGATTGGCTGGACACTTTAGTGAGAACAAGTTCACCGCAGGATGTCACTCGATAGGACAGCAGTTCGATCGGGTGACATTCCTAGTGCATTGAACATGTTGAAGATTGTTTAAGTGTTGAAGTTTAACAATC
The DNA here is from genome assembly GCF_002127325.2 of Helianthus annuus. Taxonomy (NCBI): domain Eukaryota; kingdom Viridiplantae; phylum Streptophyta; class Magnoliopsida; order Asterales; family Asteraceae; genus Helianthus; species Helianthus annuus. The sequence goes on along the minus strand of NC_035448.2, from coordinate 196,781,233 downwards.
ACATGTTCGAGCGGTTAACCCGATCGGATGGTAGTCCAATCGGACAACAACTCGTTCAACAATCAGATCTCAAATGTTGGTGCATAGTTTAAGTGTAGGACCCAAGTGCAGATCGATCGGGTGACAACCTGTCCGGATGACAGTCCGATCGGATGGTCGTCCGATCGGACGGCATTCCGTCCTGGTCATTCCGTTCGTCCGTCACTTGGTCGTTTTGATTGTTTGTCGTTTTATTGAGATGTTTTTGATAACGTGTTAAGCAATCGAAACCTCGTCAATACTTAGTATTCCTGATCAGACAGGAACCACCCAAATCCGGTCAGTTAACTGTTCAAGACGGTGTTCCATGTTTAACCTGTAATCGGTAACCCTCGTTGATAGGATTCAGATCTTGGACCAACACAACCACAAGAATGAGTAGAAAGTCGGTACAAGCCCCGATTCTATCGGTTTTGAGTGCATTGAGTGTAAAAGAATTTGAAAGAAAGTTGGAAAACATTCTCTCAATCCTTTTCATCATGAATATGTTTAGATCTATGAAAGATCTTTGTTTGTTTATGTAGAAATCGGTTAGATCCAAGTTATTCTTGGTGGATTGAGGCCAAATCATGAAGTTCTTCAAGAACACATGATGACGTCATCCTAGAACACCTTGAATCTTGGTGATTTCACGGTTAAAAGTTAAGATTCAAAAGATAGAAAGGTGTAGGAGTGTGTGTAGATCAAGAAAGTACAAGATTTAGGATGAGATCTTACCGGAATCGAGAGAAATCAAGGAAAAGGTGAGGAGCACGAGCTGTTCGGTCAGAGAGTTTCCAAAAGTGGAAAGAATGAAAGTTACATGGGGTATTTATAGGATTCCAAAAGTGGAAAGGGTTGGCCGGTCGGATGGTATCTCATCCGAGTGGCAGCCCGGTCGGATGGCACCTCAACCGGATGGCAGCCCGGTCGAATGGCAATCCGGCCGGCTGGCATCTGGTTCAAGTGCTCGGCGTGACGAGTTTTGCTGCTCCGATTTCGATTGCGAACGTTGCGATGTGATGGAATTTCCTAGTCAAATTACTTTTAAACCCAACTACTCATATCTCGCGCTATCTCTTCTCCACCAATTATCATACTATATCTACATACAAACATCCCTATTTCGTATTCGTTTAGCGTTTGCGATTCGATTGCGTTTGAGTTCGATTGCGATTCGATCGATTACCACACATAACATAAATAAACATGCACAAGTAACACATAAGGCACACACACATGTATAACAATCACCAAAGAGCGTAATTCGAGTTGTGAGCGCGGTGTCGATTAGATTAGTTCGATTAGGATTTAGTTGACTTTATCGCATTGTTACTTCCTATTATTCACAGTCGTAGAGCGATTCGTAGCGACAAATGTATATCGATTACTGCGATTCTTAATAATTACTCCACATAATACAATTAATGCGAAAATAAAATATACTAAACTATAAGTCAAAGAAGTCAAAACAGGAATTGAGCAAGGAGAGACAGGTTGCAATTAGCAATCTTTTCTTCCTTTGACTTCAATCTTGACTTTGACTTCCGAAACCTTGGGGTGTTACAGCCTCCCGTAGTTGAGGTAATTTCGTCCCGAAATTAGGCCGAAGCCGTAACAAACAACTGTGGGTACTTTGTCTTCATGTCGCTTTCGAGTTCCCAAGTGAACTCTACGCCTCGTTTGCCTTCCCATCGGACTTTCACAATAGGAATGCGCGAGCGTCTGAGCTGCTTGGTTTGGCGATCCATGATTTCAACAGGCTTCTCCACGAAGTGTAGTGTTTCGTTTACTTGGAGGTCATCGAGGTACAATTAAATCATGCTCAGCCAGACACTTTCGAAGGTTTGACACATGGAAAGTCGGGTGGACATTACTGAGTTCCTCCGGTAGTTCGAGTCTGTAGGCGACCTTTCCGATTCTTTCGAGAATCTTAAAAGGTCCAACATATCGAGGCGCTAGCTTCCCTTTCTTGCCGAATCAGACCACACCCTTCCAAGGTGATACCTTTAGGAGTACGTAGTCGCTGTAACACCCCGTGTTTCAAAAGTCAAAGTCAAAGTCAAGATTGAAGTCAAAGGGAGAAAAGATTGCTAATTTCAATCTGTCTCTCCTTGCCCAATCCCTGTTTTGACTTCTTTGACTGTATATAGTCTATTTTATGCTTTACATTAGTTGTATTATGTGGAGTAATCAGTTAAAATCGCAGTAATCGAATATTTATCACTATGAATCGCTTTACGACTGTGAATAATAGGAAGTAACAATGCGATAAAGTCAATTAAACGCTAATCAATCTAATCTAATCGACATCGCGCTCGCAAACTCGAATTACGCATTTTGGTGATTATTATACGTGTGTGTGTGCCTTATGTGTTACTAGTGCATGTTTATTTACGTTATGTGGTAATCAATCGAACCGCAATCGAACCCATCGCAATCAAATCGCAATCGCAAATCGAATACGAAATAAGTATGATTGTATATAGATATAGTATGATAATTGGTGGAGAAGAGACAGTGCACGATATGAGTAGTTGGGATTAAAAGTAATTTGAATAGGAAAACTCTATCGTGTTCGCATCACTCGCAATCGAAATCGAAATATCAAAAATCGTCGCGCCGCGCACTCGAACCAGATGCCAGCCGGCCGGATTGCCATCCGACCGGGCTGCCATCCGATCGGTGTGCCATCCGACCGATCTGACATCCGGGTGTGGTGTCATCCGACCGACCCACCATTTCCTCTTTTGGAATCCTATAAATACCCATGTCATTTTCAAAATTTCTACTTTTGGAAATCCTCTGTCCGAGCAGCTCGTGTTCTTTACTTTTTCTTTGATTTCTCTCAAATCCGGTAAGATCTCGTCCTAAATCTTATACTTTCTTGATCTACACGCACTCCTACACCTTTCTATCTTTTAGATTTAAATTTTTAACTGTGAAATCACCAAGATTCAAGTGTTCTATGATGACGTAATCCTGGTGTTCTTCAAGAACTTCATGTTTTGGCCGCAATCCTTCAAGAACAACTTGAATCTAACTGATTTCCACATAAATAAACAAAGATCTATCATAGATCTAAACATATTCACGGTAAAAAGGATTGAAAGATGGTTTCTAACTTTCTTTCAACTCTTTTACACGCAACGCACTCGAAATTAATAGAATCGGATCTCGTTCTAACCTTTACTCGTTCTTAGTAATGTGTTGGTTCAAGATCTGGATTCTATCCACGAGACCACCGATTTCGGGTTAATCAAGAACTACCGACTTGAACCGGCTAATTGGATTGAACATTGGGTGATTCCTGTTCGGTCAGGTTACCAGGGACAAGACGGGGATCTATTGGTTGACACGTTATCAACAACATCTCGATAAAATGACAAACGATCAAAACGACCAAGTAACGAACGAACGGAACGATCAGGACGGAATGCCGTCCGATCGGACAACCATCCGATTGGACTGTCATCCGGACAGGTTGTCACCCGGTCGAACTACACTATGGTGTTGGTGCATTCATCTGTTGTCTACGTCTTATATCGAGTCTCGATTTACTAACTTGAAGCTGAAAGTTTGAAGCTGAAAGTTTGAAGCTGAAAGTTTGAAGCTGAAAGTTTGAAGCTGAAAGTTTGAAACAGCTGAAAGTTTGAAATGTCCGGTCCGTTTGAAAGTTCCTGTCCGTTTGAAAGTTCCTGTCCGTTTGAAAGTGTTTCAAACGGAAGGGTCAATTAGTATAAATAGGTTTCAAACTTTCGCATTTGTAACTTTCCGGCTAGAGCAACGAAGTGCTGCCGAAGTGTTGTCAGGTTGTAAAACGCTATTAAATCAATCATACAACAGTTTAAAGAGTAAATCTAGCTGAATTGAGCTCTACACGTCTGTTTCCGCCGTTTGTTTAGAGATAAACTCTTCTGATTGACTCGTTCGGGTCTGAAACCGATCCTACAAGTGGTATCAGAGCTCAGGAGGAAGAGTTCTATACAATTCAGCTGCATTTTCTACTTCTACACCTTTCTTTTTCAAATTTTTCAAGTTTTCACGGTTGAAATTGGCTGAAACTTTCACAATGTGTGTGTAATGATGTTTTAACAAAGCCTTGAGAATCTCAGCTTAAAACTCGACGTAAAAGTGGTAAAAATAGCTTAAAAAAGGGTGTCCGTTTGAACGAAACATTGCATGTCCGTTTGAAAATCACTTTCCATCGTTCGAAATCACTTCCTATCGTTTGAAAATATATCTGACCGTTTGAAAACATGCATCCCATCGTTTGAAAATGAGATCTATCGTTTGAAGCATCTTCCTATCGTTTGAAAATAATTCTACCATTTGAAAACTGGTCCTGTCGTTTGAAAAATGCATAACCGTTTGAAAAGACCGTTTGAATATTGACTATCGTTTGAGTTGACCGTTTGAATTATTCCCATCGTTTGAAAAAGTTACACATCGTTTGAATATATAATATCCATTTGAAAAGATCACCGTTTGAAACGTCAAATGAAAATCGATTGCATGTGACTATCTTTGTTCTTGTCGGCCACAAAAAGAATCACATATATTGATAAAGTTGCGGTCCAATAGTCTCTCAACAAAACTGATATATGACAGTTAGAAATATGAATTGATATTATCGGCTTTTGTGAAGTTAACGGCCCAATTACTATTAGTGTTTCTTGAATGATTGCCATATAGTGGCCCAATAACTCTCATTAATGGTGTCGGCCCATCTTTAAAAATAGAAACCGAATATTAATAAATCAATGTGAATGTTTGTCGGCATATTTAGCATTTAATCATATTACAATCATATCATATCATAGTGATACTTGTTTTTGTCGACTATTATCAAGCCCACTGTTTACATCGACCCAATCTCAAAGCTCAAAGTTTAGTTGTCAGTTCATTACCAAATCCGCACAGTTTGGAGTTCAAAAGTCTGAAAAGTTCAGGTCATTTGAAAGTCTGTCAGTTTGCACGGAAAAATGTCAAGTCATCTGTATTTGATCCGGTTCTTAGCCGTCCGCACAGTGTGTCAACTTTCAATCCGTACAGAATTGTCACCAGTTCGAGTACCATTCTGTTTCAGTTAATTGATAAGTCTTTAAAACTGATCGTGTTGTGTATTTGTTTGTTGTCAGGTATTATTGTACGAGGTGATTCAAGGTGATTTGTGTACCAGCTCATTTGAAAACATGGACGAAGATTTCTACAACGCGTTTGCTACTCCGTCTACTCCAGCTGTCCTTGCTAAAAACATGAATCTAGAAAACGAAACGGGGACTGCACAAAAACCACCTAAACTCATGGATATTGATGATTATAATGTGTGGTCTGAACGTTTTGGAAACTGGGTTGAGGCTTATCATCTAGATGCGTGGGAACACACTGAGGAACAATATGTTAGGCCCACAAAAAACAATATCGAAAATGGTGTGCCGTTAACACTTAGAGAAATGAGTTCGGAAGACAAAAAGAAATATCGAGATGAGAAACTCATGGTGAGTCTGCTTCAGCAAGCTATAAAAGAAGATATCTTGATACTGCTTCAACATGATGGAACTGCGTATTCAATATGGACAGAATTGGAAGCAAAGTTTATTGGAAGCGATGACATGCTCAAGAATCTTTTCAATACTCATGCTTTCATTGCTAATGCTTATGATTTGAAATGTGCAGAAAGAAACAGAAGAGTCATAGAAGCTGCTGAAGCAAGACGAAGAAAGCTTGAAGAAGAGGAAGAGAGATTAAAAGCTGAGGCTAAAGCTGAGAAAAAGAGGAGAGCTGAGTTTTTGCAACCAAACAGGACAGTCAAAGAGGTTCCTGAATTTGAAGTGAAACTTGATGCAGAACCAGTTCAAGTTCTAGAAAAGTGCATGAACTGTGATTCGCTTATCAAGCAGAACAATGAATTGTTGCACAACATAAACAGATTGAAAGAATCCTATGATACAATGAAGAGAGAAATTAACAAATATACGGATTCTGATGGTGAACAAGCTGTGGCAATGAATACACTGAAGTTAGCGTATCTGAGACAGCTTGATGATGCAAATTTTCACATAAAGAAATGTGCTGATCTGGAGTTGGAGTTAGCAACACAAAAGATAGAAACTGAGAAAGTTAAGAAATTATTAGAGAGTTACTCATGTTCTACTTTTGTTGTTGACAGGATCTATCCAGTGGTGAAAGATTTGAAGACATTTGATGAAGTGAAGACATCTGAAAAAGAGAAATTTGTGACAAAAGATGAAGAAAAGGTGAAGACTTCTGGTAAGAAATCAAGTGTGGTCTATAACAGATGTCCGCCCCCGGTCGAAAATGGATATTCACCTCGAAATCCAAATTCCGAAAGAGTCCATAAGGCTATCAATTTACAATGGGAGTCTGGGCCGTCGGATAACTTGCCAGAAAGTATTGATGTCACGTACACGTCATCTGACACTGATCATGAGTCAAAGTTGATAAAAAGTGTGGTTGATCAGGTGTTAGATAAAGATGACAGTGAGGAGTCAAATCTGGAGTCCAAACCCGAGTCAAAGTCTGGGTCCAATGTGTCAAAGCCGACATTCAAAAAGAACAAACGGGTTTATGATAAAGAATTTTTGCTATCAAAATCTAATTTGCATGATGAATCATTCAAAGTGGCATATACTTTGAAAGATTCTGACAAATTATATTCTGATGAAGTTTTTCCAATAAGAAGTGTCAAATTTCAAATGATTCAAAAGGTTTTCAAAATCACAGAAATTAATATTTCTGAAATAAAAGATTTAAATCTTTCCGGAAAACCTAAACAATACACTTCAAGAGTTCAACAAAAAGAAAATGGGTTACAATTGTGGTTATAATTTCCAAAAGAAATCAAACCATAATCGTAATTTCAAAAAGAAAGGTCTTGGTTTTGTTCCACCGAAAAACTATAAAAATGAAAAAATGTATAAACCAAAAACTGTGTTTGTTTCAGGAAAAACGTCAGAAGCTGAAAAAGAACAATCATTTAGAAAGCAGACGAATCAGGAATTCCTTGCCAAGAAGCAAGAAGCGTTAAAGAAGAATGTTGTTCAGAAGAAGATAGAAACCAGAACCTGTTTTCAGTGTAAAGCTGTTGGTCATGTTGCTAAAGATTGTCCAAAGACATTCAAGCCAAAACAGGAAGTTTCTGGTAAAATGAAAGAAAAAGTTGTTGAGAAGACTGAACTGTCAACCCAGAAGTTTACTGGCTTTGAAAATTCAACTTTTGAGAAAGGAGAATGTTCAAAGAGTGCTTCAAGAAGAAAAGATAATGTGCCAAATCAAAAATGGGTTGTGAAAGGTTCAGGTAATAGTTCTGGTGATGAATCTGATTCCATAAAATCAGAGGAGGCACGTGTTGAGAAAAAAGTTGAAAGATCAGTTCCAACTATGAACGATGAAAATTTTCCACCGTTGTGTGCTGAAAATTTTATGAAGAAAGTTGGAAAAGTTGAAATTTCAAATCAATTTTATTCTGACAAGAAGAAATTTGATGTTGAAAAGACTTTCAACGGAAATGTGAAACGTATCTTTGGACAAATGGTCAACGGTAAGGCTAAAAGTATCAAAGATTTTTATGCTTCCAAAGGACGTGTTTACAAGTCTGTTGAAAGAAAAGATGATGAGATTGTTACACCCAAGGAAGGTCAGGCTTGGGTGGATATATTTTTCAAAGAATAAAAACCTGACTTGCCGGAGCTCCCAAGTTGGTAATCGCGGAGCATGAATCGGCATCATTCTTTATCATTTTTGAAAAATGTGTTTGAGAAGTTTTGCAGGATTTGCCGGAACTCCCAGGTGTGTAAGCGTGGAGTAGGAATCGGCACTTTGAGAATTCAACCAACAGATGGTAATTGGTTGAAAAACAGGTTTGAGTTGTTTGTTTGTGATTGTTATAAGTGGTTCAGAATTTGAACTAGGTTGATCGTACAAGTGGTTAAATCAAGGTCATTAATTTGAACTTGAGTTAACTATCATTCAAAAGATTGGTAAAACAATGTGATGATTTGATCCCCAAATTTTACAAGTGGTAAAATCAACAAAACTTATTTTCTGGAAAAACCATTCTGATTAAAACAAACTTAAGTGTTTTGAAATCATTATGGGAAAATAGTTTGTTGTGAGGGGGAGTTCTGATTGTTTAAGCCTAACGGATGGAGAATTGAAGCGATTCGATATCAGTTGTCATGTTCTGTACAGTTTGTTTTCAATTTTCATTAGATGTATTTGAATTTTAGGGGGAGAAAGAATTTTTAGAAAATCCAAAAACATCAGAAAATTTGAAACAGACAAAAACATGATAAAAATGAAAAATGAGTTTTTGTTGCATAAAAGAGAAAATGATAGTACATCAGTGGACTATCACGACAAGCTAAAGAAATGTATAGTAAAAAATGTGATAAACAATCTTACTGTGGATGTGTCAGTAGGTTTTCGCACATTTAGTAAACTGTAACGAGATATAAACCTAAAATCAAACTTGCTTATTCTGTGGGTTAACAAAACTGCTTGGATATATAGGTAACCCCTGAAATCTTGTTTGAAAGGTCCCGTATTCTGAGATACTAGGTCTTTATACTCAGTGATATCTGGGGTATTATCCCGGGACTTCTGCTGTATGGAAATACTGACCTAGTCCCCGGATAATGCTTTCTGCAAAAAGCTTTGAAATATAAGCTCGCCCTCAGCAAGCTGATGAAACAATAAAATTGATAGTCGCTGCTGTTGTAACAAAAGATCCTCTAAAGGGGACCCCCCAAAAGTCGAAGCCGTCATCTCTCTGCGTATACGAAAGTATCGACCTGAGCTCTCACGGCCCTCGCACATAACCCCTTTACAGATATCAGCTGTGGTATACTCACCTGTAAGAATGAATATTGGGATCTGGATACGGGAGTATATTCAAATAGTGGGACACACGGATAAGTTTAAGTATCTAAAACACTAATTGCGTATCTCGAAACAGTTGAAATCTGTGTGAAAATTTAAGAGGACAAACATACTGACAATCTAGGTAAATTGTTTAGAACTTAAAATGTAATCAAGCTTAACGGTGTTTGTGATATGTCTCAAAAACTGATATGATCCTCTTGCACGAACTCACAAAAATATTGTCTGTAAATATTTCGTTTCTGCATTTTCTTTTATTCAAAAATTCAAAAAGATTTTTGTTGTGTTTTAGCATAAATTTTGAAAAATTCAAAAAGATTTTCGACAACTGGTATTGAAAAGCTGATTTTCAAAATTTCGAGTGCTAAACATGATGAACAACAGGTTTGGGAGAAATAATCTTTGAAATGAAGAATATTATTTTTACAAAGTAAGTCACCAGAGTTTAAAAATGGTGTTGTTAAAAGAAATCTACCAGTAATTTCTAAATTTGTCAGGATAAAAATTTTGGAAATTTACTGTTGGGTAGAGTTTATGCAGGTTGGCCAGATTTCGATCCAGAGTAGGATGCGAGCCAGGACATGATCATGATTTTAAGAATTCCAGACTACAATCTCTAGCGAAAGGGGGAGTCTGAAGACATCGAGAGGGAGTCTGAAGATAGTAGAGCCAGATTCAGATTGTGAAGATTTCGAGAAAGAGTAAGAGTTTGATTTGAGGATTCTAACAACGTCATATGCTTCAAAGAGCTCGAGAGGACTGATAAAGATTGAAGATGCAGAGACTCGACACTGAAGACTCCGTCAACATCTGAGGGGGAGTCTGTTGGTGCATTCATCTGTTGTCTACGTCTTATATCGAGTCTCGGTTTACTAACTTGAAGCTGAAAGTTTGAAGCTGAAAGTTTGAAGCTGAAAGTTTGAAGCTGAAAGTTTGAAGCTGAAAGTTTGAAGCTGAAAGTTTGAAGCTGAAAGTTTGAAACTGAAAGTTTGAAACTGCTGAAAGTTTGAAACAGCTGAAAGTTTGAAATGTCCTGTCCGTTTGAAAGTTCCTGTCCGTTTGAAAGTGTTTCAAACGGAAGGGTCAATTAGTATAAATTGGTTTCAAACTTTCACATTTGTAACTTTCCGGCTAGAGCAACGAAGTGCTGCCGAAGTGTTGTCAGGTTGTAAAACGCTATTAAATCAATCATACAACAGTTTAAAGAGTAAATCTAGCTGAATTGAGCTCTACACGTCTGTTTCCGCCGTTTGTTTAGAGATAAACTCTTCTGATTGACTCGTTCGGGTCTGAAACCGATCCTACATATGGGTCCCACACCTAATCACTTTTCATTGAACGAACTGCCATCCGATCGGACTACCATCCGACCGGATTACTCTTCGGGTCATGAGATACTTGACTTTAACACTTAACAATTTTCAACATGTTCAATGCACTAGGAATGCCACCCGATCGAACTGCTGTCCGATCGAGTGACATCCTGCGGTGAAGTTGTTCTCACTGAAGTGTCAACCTACCGGATTGCCGTTCGATCGACCGACCGTCCGATCGACCGACTGTTCGATCGACCGACCTGGAAGGTAAAGGTACTTCAATGTTTTCAAATGCTACAACAAAAACTTAAAAAGTCAAAGCATCATACACAAACACATCCTTCTCATAGGAAGAAACAATCCACTCGAATAGTCATCCGACCGGACTACCGCCCGACCGGATGACCATCCGCACGAATTGGCCAACCGATCGGATTACCATCCCACCGAACTTCCATTCGACCCAATAACACTTGTTTCGTTTTACGAATCACTTATCGTTACGCTATCGTTCTAATCAGGCTAACCTTACTCCCAAGCGCTCCTTTCAATCCATCAACCGCTGTGAGTATACTCGATCCCTTTTTGATTTAAGCACTTTTGGGTGTTACATACGTTACTTATACGAAATCACATCGAACACACTACGCAATATTTTAAACGCTAACCATTACCGGATGTATTACGTGACTTAATGAATGCTTGTAAGTTATGTTTACACATGGAATGCTGTCTGCCTGCCTTAACGACGATAGTACTATAGTTTGGACTCAGCACCCGCACATGCGGGGGTTGTTAAGGACAATTACTTGCATGGATTACAGTGGTGATCATGTATTGCGACTGCCTTGGGCATTCAACCCGTAGTCATTGGTACCGATAGATCCATGTCGATAATTAAGATGCTTTATTTTCCTCTGTGTACGTGTTGGTTATGCGTAAACTATTTCGAACTCTATATGCTATTGTTAAACTTGTATGCTCACCTTTACACTATGTGTATTGACTTTTATTTTAACGTTTGTAACATGTAATTAGGATGCTTATCTGCTAGGAAAGCGAGGCTAGAATAAGCTTCTAGAGGCCAACAAATAGTTGTCTCTAGATCTGAAATCAAGAGTCTCTAGAAGCAGATAAACAATTGGGCAATTTTGTAAAATCTGAGTTGTCAAAAAAGAACTATTTGCCTAGATTTTGTCTATAATAATTTGTTTATCTTTTGAGACATGGTATGGGACATGTTACTTTAAATTGATTGGTAATGATAATTATTATGGAAACTTCTGGACAATCTGTTTCTCTCAGTGCCATGCCCCGATGATTCCGCCATCGGTTAGGGTGTGACAGATTGGTATCAGAGCCATAACTATAGGGAATTAGGCAAGACACGACCTAGTCCGGGTCAATGTCCTAGAGACCTAGTCTATAGTTAGGACCCAATAGACCGACTCGTGCATGTCCATTAGGGATTTTGTATGAGCTCACTACTAATCTTCGCCATACTCGCCTACACTACACTATCACTTCACTCGAATTTTCAAATAAAGACAAGCGATTAAGTCGAGATTAGGTGTGAAAACCGCAAACTCTCGACTAAAATCTGCTTGATAAACCTACTTTTTTACTATCAACGGGGAGAATTATACCAAACCAGGAGTGAAATCCATATTTTGATGAATAATCTCCTCTGTTTTATTAAAATATGAGGGAAGTTGTCAAGCCAGGGGTGAAACCCTAACCTTGACGGCTTGTCCATGATTTTACCAAAACTCTCACCAAAGTCTCGACGGACTCCAACGAGCTGAACTCACAGTATGGCCAAAAGGATGTGCGCCGGATGCCCAAGAATCGAGGCAGAGGCCCTATCCTGAAAGCCAAAATGTGTACGACAGATCCTTGAGAATAGTCGAATCGCTTTGGGTAGTCAATGTCTAATAGCCGCAGACAATCTACTTCTCGATTTTTACATGTTTCGATTCTGAGCCCGCAACTGCTGACTCTGATAACTCGTTGATTTTCTGTGTTTTATGTGTATCTACCTGTTTACGTGTTTAAAATTTTGGAAGACTTATTCGATTTTTGTTCTCACTACGATCAACACACACAACCCGCATTGCTCTTCTATCTCAAAACGTTAACAAATCGCTACCTACGGATAATCGCACGTTACGTAACTCGCTTACACTCTACTATATGCTATGATAACCACTGTACGCAATCCCTCGCAACAAAAGTCCGCGAGCGTAGACTTCGAATGATAGGTTTCTGTATTCTGACTGCCTCTGTGACTAAATGCGTATGTGCTTCTGTGCCTCTATGCCCTACGTGCTTATGTGCTTATGTGTGCCTACGTGACCCTATGTGAATTTGTGATTACGTATTTACATGTTTGAACGTATCCTAAGCTTTAGTAAGTACTAGACGTGTGAGGTGAGATTCGGTTATGACGTGTCTGAGACCTATGACAATGTCTGTTGCAGACAATGTCAACTGGACCGTCATCAGGATCCCGTCGCCCATCACTTTCTCGCCAAGAAAAGAGAGACAGACGTCTTGCTGCTATCATTGCCAAACAAGTAGCAAAAGCTGTCAGTGATGTCTACGAGAACGTCAGCAAGTCCTCTGAGGAGTCGAGAACCGAAGCTCCTAAAGCTACCCCTAAAGCTGCCTTCAGTTTCAAGCAGTTCAAGGCTTGTGGGCCAAAGGAATTCACTGGCGAGGAAGGCCCCACAACGTTGTTCCAATGGTTTGATTCCATTGAGGTTACTCTACGACAGAGCGGTTGCCCTGACGAACTCCGCACTCTCAACGCTACTGGCGTCTTCCAGTCCCGCGCACTAGACTGGTGGACGGCCGAGAGAAACAAAAGAGGGAACGATGCAGCCTACGGTCTGTCGTGGGATGAACTCAAGGAGGTCATGCTGGAAGAATTCTGCCCTCCTCATGAACTTCAGAAGTTGGAAGATGAATTCTGGCACATTAAGCAAAAGGATGGCGAAAAAGTTGCTCTAACTGCTCGATTCAAGCAGCTCAGTATCATCTGCCCTGATCACGTGAAGACTTCTGATATTGCAATCAAGAAGTATATCCGAGCCCTGCCAGACTGTGTTGCAAATTTCGTGCAAGCGGCTAAGACTAAGACGATCGAGGAAACCTACCTACTGGCCGCTGAAATCAACGACAAACGGGTCAAGGCTGGTGTCTGGGATAAAACTCCAAAGCACCTGCATCAAGCTACCGCGGCCGCTCCAACTGCCGAAACCGCCGCCGCTCAACCATCAAAGTCCTCACGCCGGAAGAAGAGGAATAACAACAGCAGCTCCAGCAACAAGAACTTCGCTGCCACCACCACTGCTACTCCACTGCAAGCCGTACCGGCTCAGCAGCAGTCCCACCACCGTCCAGCTCCAGTTACCTATGCACCGCCAGCAAAACGTGCATACACAGGTCCCTTCCCGATCTGCCCAACATGCTCTTATCATCATCCGGTGGGTATTGCCTGTCGATTCTGCGCCCACTGCAACATGTACGGCCATTTCACTGTCAACTGCTGTACTGGTCCTCGCAACACCGCAACTCCTGCCACTGCTCAACAAGCTCTACTCCCAGCCCCGCAAGGCCATGACGCGGCTCAGGCACCCGCGATCAACGCCAGAGTCTGCCTCACATGTGGTGATCCCAACCACTTTGCGAATATGTGCCCGAACAGGGCGGTGAAACAAGAGCCCCAGCAGCAGCAGCCTCAGCAGCAGCAACAAGCCGCGCACGCCAGAACCTTCGATATCAACGTGCGCCAAGCCCAGACTGACAACAACGTGGTCAACGGTACGTTCCTTGTGAATGATATTTATGCATCGTGTTTGTTTGATACTGGAGCCGATAATTGCTTTGTGTCGTTTGAATTCTAGAAGCTACTTAGTTGTAAACGCTCCCAACTCCCCTCGACATTCGATGTTGAAGTCGCTACTGGATGAACTGTCGCCGTTAATTCTGTTCTTCGTGATTTTACTCTTGAGCTCAACAATCACATCTTCCCAATCGACCTTATCCCGATGCAACTCGGAAGTTTTGACGTCATAATAGGCATGGACTTTCTATGCGAAAACCATGTTGAAGTTGTGTGTTTTGACAAGATGATTCGATTCTCGCTCACGAATGGTGATTTATTATGTGTCTATGGAGAGACTGCTTCGAAGGGTCTAAAACTTATGTCCTGCGTCCAAGCTAGCAAGTATCTCCGCAAGGAATACAGAGCTTTCTTGGCCAACATTGTAGTAGCGGAGAAGGAAAAGAAAAGGAAGACAGAAGTAAAAGACGTTCCTGTGGTCCATGAATTTCCTCAGGTGTTCCCTGATGACCTTCCTGGACTACCGCCAAGTCGTGATATCGACTTTCGAATCGACCTCATTCCTGGAGCTAACCTTGTTGCCAAAGCTCCTTACCAACTCGCGCTGTCCGAAATGCGTGAACTTTCGAACCAGCTTCAGGAATTACTTGAAAAAGGCTTCATTCACCCGAGCACCTCTCCTTGGGGCGCGCCAGTCCTTTTCGTCAAAAAGAAGGATGGGTCGTTCAGGATGTGCATCGACTATCGAGAATTGAATAAGCTAACCATCAAGAACCGCTATCCCCTACCTCGCATCGACGATTTGTTTGATCAGCTACAAGGTGCTACGTGTTTCTCAAAGATTGATCTACGCCCAGGCTATCACCAGCTACGCATACAAGAGGAGGATATACCCAAAACCTCTTTTCGCACTCGTTACGGCCACTATGAGTTCGTTGTTATGCCCTTTGGTTTAACCAACGCACCCGCGATTTTCATGGATCTGATGAATCGCGTGTGTAAACCCTATCTCGACCGTTTCGTTATCGTGTTCATCGACGATGTCTTGATCTATTCCAAGTCAAGAGCCGAACACGCACAACATCTACGTTTGGTTCTCGGACTACTCCAGGGGAATCAACTCTATGCTAAGTTCTCCAAGTGTGAATTTTAGCTGGGGGAGGTTCAGTTTCTGGTTCAGATAGTAAATAGTCAAGGTATACACGTTGATCCCGCGAAGATAGAAACAGTTAAGAGTTGGATTACACCTAAGAATCCGTCTGAAGTCCGTTCTTTTCTCGGACTAGTGGGCTACTATCGACGATTCATCGAAGGATTCTCTAAGATCGCTGTGCCACTTACCGCTCTTACACATAAAGACAAGCCTTTTGTTTGGGGAACTGAACAAGAGTCTGCCTTCCAAACCCTCAAGCACATGCTCTGCAATGCTCCTGTTCTCACATTGCCCGATGGAAACGACGGTTTCATTGTCTACTGTGATGCTTCCAACCTTGGTCTTGGTTGTGTTCTCATGCAACGGGACAAGGTTATAGCTTACGCATCTCGACAGCTCAAAATCTATGAGAAGAACTATACAACCCATGATCTCGAGCGAGGCGCGGTTGTTTTTGCATTAAAGATTTGGCGACACTACCTATATGGTAACAAGTGTACGATCTTCACCGATCATAAGAGCCTACAACATATCTTTGATCAGAAGGAACTTAATATGCGTCAACGCTGATGGGTAGAACTGCTCAACGATTAGGACTGTGAGATTCGTTATCACCCAAGAAAAGCAAATGTCGTTGCCGACGCTCTTAGCAGACGAAGTTATTTGCTCAGCATTCGCGATACCCAAGCCCAATACGATCTCGAAACCCTCATTCGCGAAGCCCAACATGCCTGTTTTAATGAACGCACCCTGAAGAAGGAACGAATCTATCACGATGGAGCTCAACTGGTGAATAAATCAAATGGAATATTCCACTTCCTGGACCGAATTTGGATCCCTAAGCGGACCAATTTACGAAAGATTTTGATGGACGAAGCCCACAAATCCCGGTATTCTATTCATCCCGGTGCCGACAAAATGTACCAGGACCTTCGTTACAAGTACTGGTGGCCGAGTATGAAAAGGGATATTGCTCTCTATGTTGGGAAGTGCCTAACTTGTGCAAGGGTCAAGGTTGAACATCAAAGGCCCTCTGGCTTACTCGAACAACCCCCAATCACTATGTGGAAGTGGGAGAGTATAGCTATGGACTTCATAACAAAGCGTCCGCACACGTCATCAGGTTACGACAACATATGGGTTGTTGTTGATCGTCTAATCAAATCAGCCCACTTTTTTCCAATACGGGAAGACTACAAGGTAGAACGATTAGCCCGAATATACACCACGAGATCATTTGTAATCATGGGACGCCTCGTGACATCATCTCTGACCGTGACGCTCGGTTTACCTCGCGATTTTGGGAAACGTTTCAAGCTGCTCTTGGTACTACGCTTAATCTGAGTACCGCATTCCATCCTCAAACCGACGGTCAGACTGAAAGAACGATCCGTACTCTTGAAGACATGCTCCGTTCGTGTGTCATAGACTTCGGTGGTAATTGGGACAAGTACCTGCCGTTAGTCGAATTATCGTATAACAACAGTTATCATACCAGCATCCAAATGGCACCATTTGAGGCTTTATATGGAAGAAGATGTCGATCGCCTATTGTATGGCACGAGATCGGTCACTCGCAATTAACCGGTCCTGAGCTACTGCAAGAAACGACTGACAAAGTCCTCCAAATTCGAGACAACTTGTTGAAAGCTCGAAGTAGTTAGAAAAGTTACGCCAATAGACGACGCAAGCCCCTTGAATTTGACGTTGGCGACTAAGTACTCCTAAAGGTATCACCTTGGAAGGGTGTGGTCAGATTCAGCAAGAAAGGGAAACTAGCGCCTCGATATGTTGGACCTTTTAAGATTATGGAAAGAATCGAAGAAGTCGCCTACAGACTCGAACTGCCGGAGGAACTTAGTAACGTCCACCCGACTTTCCATGTGTCTAACCTCCGAAAATGCCTGGCTGAGCATGATTTAATTGTACCTCTCGACGACCTCCAAATAAACGAAACACTACACTTCGTGGAGAAGCCTATCGAAATCATGGATCGCCAAACCAAGCAGCTCAGACGCTCGCGCAGTCCTATTGTGAAGGTCCGATGGGAAGTCAAACGAGGCGCAGAGTTCACTTGGGAACTCGAAAGTGACATGAAGGCGAAGCACCCGCAGTTGTTTGTTACGGTTTCTGCCTAATTTCGGGACGAAATTCCCTAAACAAAGGGAGGCTGAAACACCCCGTGTTTCGAAAGTCAAAGTCAAAGTCAAGATTGAAGTCAAAGGGAGAAAAGATTGCTAATTTCAATCTGTCTCTCCTTGCCCAATCCCTGTTTTGACTTCTTTGACTGTATATAGTCTATTTTATGCTTTACGTTAGTTGTATTATGTGGAGTAATCAGTTAAAATCACAGTAATCGAATATTTATCACTACGAATCGCTTTACGACTGTAAATAATAGAAAGTAACAATGCGATAAAGTCAATTAAGCGCTAATCAATCTAATCTAATCGATATCGCGCTCGCAAACTCGAATTACGCATTTTGGTGATTATTATACGTGTGTGTGTGTCTTATGTGTTACTTGTGCATGTTTATTTACGTTATGTGGTAATCAATCGAACCGCAATCAAACCCATCGCAATCAAATCGCAATCGCAAATCGAATACGAAATAAGTATGATTGTATGTAGATATAGTATGATAATTGGTGGGGAAGAGACAATGCACGATATGAGTAGTTGGGATTAAAAGTAATTTGAATAGGATAACTCTATCGTGTTCGCATCACTCGCAATCGAAATCAAAATATCAAAAATCGTTGCGCCACGCACTCGAACCAGATGCCAGCCGACCGGAATGCCATCCGACCGGGCTGCCATCCCGTCGGTGTGCCATCTGACCGATCTGACATCCGGGTGTGGTGTCATCCGACCGACCCACCCTTTCCTCTTTTGGAATCCTATAAATACCCATGTCACTTTCAAACTTTCTACTTTTGGAAATCCTCTGTCCGAGCAGCTCGTGTTCTTCACTTTTTCTTTGATTTCTCTCAAATCCGGTAAGATCTCGTCCTAAATCTTGTACTTTCTTGATCTACACGCACTCCTACACCTTTCTATCTTTTAGATTTTAACTTTTAACCATGAAATCACCAAGATTCGAGTGTTATATGATGACGTCATCCTGGTGTTCTTCAAGAACTTCATGTTTTGGCCTCAATCCTTCAAGAACAACTTGAATCTAACCGATTTCCACATAAATAAACAAAGATCTATCATAGATCTAAACATATGCACGGTAAAAAGGATTGAAAGATGGTTTCTAACTTTCTTTCAACTCTTTTACACGCAACGCACTCGAAACTGATAGAATCAGATCTCGTTCTAACCTCTACTCGTTCTTAGTAAAGTGTTGGTTCAAGATCTGGATTCTATCCACGAGACCACCGATTTCGGGTTAATCAAGAACTACCGACTTGAATCGGCTAACTGGATTGAACATTGGGGGATTCCTGTTCGGTCAAGTTACCGGGAACAATGACACGTTAACAACAACATCTCGATAAAACCACAACGATCGAAACGACCAAGTAATGAACGAACAGAACGATCAGGATGGAATGCCGTCTGATCGGACAACCATCCGATCGGACTGTTATCTGGACAGGTTGTCACCCGGTCGAACTACACTATGGGTCCCATACTTAATCATTTTTCATTGAACGAACTGCCATCCGAATCCGACCGGATTACTCTTCGGGTCATGAGATACTTGACTTTAACACTTAACAATTTTAAACATGTTCAATGCACTAGGAATGCCACCCGATCGAACTGTTGTCCGATCGATTGACATCCTGCTGTGAACTTGTTCTCACTGAAGTGTCAACCTACCGGATTGCCGTCCTATCGAACGACCGTCCGATCGACCGACCTGGAAGGTAAAGGTACTTCAATGTTTTCAAATGCTACAACAAAAACTTCAAAAGTCAAACCATCATACACAAACACATCCTTCTTATAGGAAGAAACAATCCACTCGAATAGTCATCCGACCGGACTACCGCCCGACCAGATGACCATTCGCACGAATTGGCCGACCGATCGGATTACCATCCGACCGAACTACCATTCGACCCAACAACACTTGTTTCGTTTTACGAATCACTTATCATTACGCTATCATTCTAATCAGGCTAACCTTACTCCCAAGCGCTCCCTTCAATCCATCAACCGCTGTGAGTATACTCGATCCCTTTTTGATTTAAGCACTTTTGGGTGTTACATACGTTACTTATACGAAATCACATCGAAAACACTACACAATATTTTAAACGCTAACCGTTACCGCATGTATTACGTGACTTAATGAATGCTTGTTTGTTATGTTTACAAATGGAATGCTGTCTACCTGCCTTAACGACGATAGTATTATAGTTTGGACTCAGCACCCGCACATGCGGGGGTTGTTAAGGACAATTACTTGCATGGATTACAGTGGTGATCATGTATTGCGAACTGCCTTGGGCAGTCAAACCGCAGTCATTGGTATCGATATATCCATGTTGATAATTAACATGCTTCGTTTTCCTCTGTGTACATGCTGGTTATGCGTAAACTATTTCGAACTCTATATGCTATTATTAAACTTGTATGCTCACCTTTACCCTATGTGTATTGACTTTTATTTTAACGTATGTGACAGGTAATTAGGATGCTTATCTGCTAGGAAAGCGTGGCTAGAATAAGCTTCTAGAGGCCAGCAAATAGTTGTCTGTAGATCTGAAATCAAGAGTCTCTAGAAGCAGATAAACAATTGGGCGATTTTGTAAAATCCGAGTTGTCGAAATAGAACTATTTGCCTAGATTTTATCTGTAATAATTTGTTTACCTTTTGAGACACGGTATAGGACATGTTACTTTAAATTGATTGGTAATGATAATTGTTATGGAAACTTCTAGACAATCTGTTTCGCTCAGTGCCATGCCCCGATAATTCCGCCATTGGTTGGGGTGTGACAGTCGCCAACATCAAATTCAAGGGGCTTGCATCGTCTATCAGCGTAACTTTTCTGTCGACTTCGAGCTTTCAACAAGTTGTCTCGGATCTGAAGGACTTTGTCAGTCATTTCTTGCAATAGCTCGGGACCGGTTAGTTGCGAGTGACCAATCTCGTGCCATACAATAGGCGATCGACATCTTCTCCCATATAAAGCCTCGAATGGTGCCATTTGAATGCTGGAATGATAACTATTGTTATACGAGAATTCGACTAACGGCAGGTAAGTGTCCCAATTACCCTCGAAATCTATGACACACGAACGGAGCTTGTGTTCAAGAGTACGGATCGTTCTTTCAGTTTGACCGTCGGTTTGAGGGTGGAATGCGGTACTCAGATTAAGCGTAGTACCGAGAGCAGCTTGAAACGTTTCCCACAGTCGCGAGGTAAAACGAGCGTCACTATCAGAGATGATGTCGTGAGGCGTCCCATGATTGCAAATGATCTCGTTGATGTAGATTCGGGCTAATCGTTCTACCTTGTAGTCTTCCCGTATTGGCAAAAAGTGAGCAGATTTGGTCAAACGATCAACAACAACCCAAATGCTGTCGTGACCTGATGACGTGTGGGGAAGCTTTGTTATGAAGTCCATAGCTATACTCTCCCACCTCCACATGGGGATTAGGGGTTGTTCGAGTAAGCCAGAGGGCCTTTGATGTTCAGCCTTGACCCTTGCACAAGTCAGGCACTTCCCAACGTAGAGAGCAATATCCCTTTTCATGCCCGGCCACCAGTACTTGTAGCGAAGATCCTGGTACATTTTATCGGCACCGGGATGAATAGAATACCGGGATTTGTGGGCTTCGTCCTTCAGTATCTGTTGCAAATTGGTTCGTTTAGGGATCCAAATTCGGTCCAGGAAGTGGAATATCCCATTCGATTTATTCACTAGTTGGGCTCCATCGTGATAGATTCGTTCCTTCTTCAGGGTGCGTTCAGTAAAACAGGCATGCTGGGCTTCGCGAATGAGGGTTTTGAGATCGTATTGGGCTTGGGTGTCGCGAATGCTGAGCAAATAACTTCGTCTGCTGAGAGCGTCGGCAACGACATTTTCTTTGCCTAGGTGATAGCGAATCTCACAGTCGTAATCGTTGGGAAGTTCTACCCATCGGCGTTGACGCATATTAAGTTCCTTCTGATCAAAGATATGTTGTAGGCTCCTATGATCGGTGAAGATTGTACACTTGGTACCATACAGGTAGTGTCGCCAAATCTTTAACGCAAAAACAACTGCGCCTAGCTCGAGATCATGGGTTGTATAGTTCTTCTCATGGATTTTGAGCTAACGAGATGCGTAAGCTATAACCTTGTCCCGTTGCATGAGAACACAACCAAGACCAAGGTTGGAAGCATCACAATAGACAATGAAACCATCGTTTCCATCGGGCAACGCGAGGACAGGAGCATTGCAGAGCATGTGCTTGAGGGTTTGGAAAGCAGACTCTTGTTCAGTTCCCCAAACAAAAGACCTGTCTTTATGCGTGAGAGCGGTAAGCGGCACAGCGATTCTTGAGAATCCTTCGATAAATCGTCGATAGTAGCCCGCTAATCCGAGAAAAGAACGGACTTTAGACGGGTTCTTAGGTGTAATCCAACTCTTAACTGCTTCAATCTTCGGGGGATCAACATGAATTCCTTGACTATTTACAATGTGACCCAGA
The DNA here is from genome assembly GCF_002127325.2 of Helianthus annuus. Classification (NCBI taxonomy): domain Eukaryota; kingdom Viridiplantae; phylum Streptophyta; class Magnoliopsida; order Asterales; family Asteraceae; genus Helianthus; species Helianthus annuus. The sequence goes on along the minus strand of NC_035448.2, from coordinate 196,759,333 downwards.
AACTGAACCTCCTCTAGCCAGAATTCACACTTGGAGAACTTGGCATAGAGTCGATTCCCCTGAAGTAGTTCGAGAACCAAACGTAGATGTTGCGCGTGTTCGGCTTTCGACTTGGAATAGATCAAGACATCATCGATGAACACGATGACAAAACGGTCGAGATATGGTTTACACACGCGATTCATCAGATCCATAAAAACCGCGGGTGCGTTGGTTAAACCAAAAGGCATAACAACGAACTCAAGGTGGCCGTAGCGAGTGCGAAAAGCGGTTTTGGGTATATCCTCCTCTTGAATGCGTAGCTGGTGATAGCCTGAGCTTAGATCGATCTTCGAGAAACACATAGCACCTTGTAGCTGATTAAACAAATCGTCAATGCGGGGCAGGGGATAACGGTTCTTGATGGTTAGCTTATTCAATTCCCGGTAGTCGATGCACATCCGGAACAACCCATCCTTCTTTTTAACAAAAAGGACTGGTGCACCCCATGGAGAGGTGCTCGGGCGAATGAAGCCTTTCTCAAGTAATTCCTGAAGCTGACTCGAGAGTTCACGCATTTCGGACGGTGCAAGTCGGTAAGGAGCTTTGGCAACAGGGTTGGCTCTAGGAATGAGGTCGATACGGAAGTCGATATCACGACTTGGCGGAAGTCCAGGAAGATCATCAGGGAACACCTGAGGAAATTCACGGACCACAGGGACATCTTTCACTTCTGCCTTCCTTTTCTTTTCCTTCTCCGCTACTACAATGTTAGCCAAGAAAGCTCTATACTCCTTACGGAGATACTTGCTAGCTTGGACGCATGAGATGAGTTTAAGACCTTTCGAACCAGTTTCGCCATAGACACATAATAAATCACCATTCGCGAGCGAGAATCGGATCATCTTATCGAAGCACACAACTTCAGCATGGTTTTCCCGAAGAAAGTCCATGCCTACTATGACGTCAAAACTTTCGAGTTGCATCGGAATAAGGTCGATTGGGAAGATGTGATTGTTGAGCTCAAGAGTACAATCATGAAGAACAGAATTAGCAGCGACAGTTCTTCCGGTAGCGACTTCAACATCGAAGGTCGAGGGGAGATGGGAGCGTTTATGACTAAGGAGCTTCTCGAATTCAAACGACACAAAGAAATTATCGGCTCCAGTATCAAACAAACACGATGCATATATACCATTCACAAGGAACATACCATTAACCATGTTGTTGTCAGCCTGGGCTTGGCGCACATTGATGTTGAACGTTCTGGCGCGTGCGGCTTGTTGTTGTTGCTGCGGCTTTTGCTGCTGGTGAGGCTACTGCTGCTGGGGCTCTTGTTTCGCCACCCTGTTCGGGCACATGTTCGCAAAGTGGTTGGGATCACCACATGCGAAGCAGACTCGGGCGTTGATCGCGGGTGCCTGAGCCGTGTGATGGCCTTGCGGGGCTGGGAGTAGAGCTTGATGAGCAGTGGCAGGAGCTGCGGTGTTGCGGGGACCAGTACGGCAGTTGACGGTAAAGTGGTCGTACATCTTGCAGTGGGCGCAGAAGCGACAGGCAAGACCCACCGGATGATGGTAAGATAATGTTGGGCAAACCGGGTGGGGGCCTGTGTATGCACGCTTTGCAGGCGGTGCATATGTAATTGGTGCTGGACGGTGGTGGGATTGCTGCTGAGCCGGTACGGCTTGTAGAGGAGCAGCAGTGGTGGCAACATAGCTCTTGTTGCTGGAGCTGCTGCTGTTGTTGTTGTTATTTCTTCGGCGGGAGGACTTTGACGGTTAAGCGGCGACGGTTTCAGTGGCTGGTGCGGCGGTGACTTGATGTAGAGACTTTGAAGCTTTATCCCAAAAACCAGCTTTTACCCGCTTGTCATTGATCTCGGTAGCAAGCAGGTAAGTTTCTTCCATCGTTGTTGTCTTTGTGGCATGCACAAAATCAGCAACATAGTCGGGTAGAGCTCTGAGGTACTTCTTGATCGCCATATCAGACGTCTTTACTTGATCGGGACAGATGATGCTGAGCTGCTTAAAGCGAGCAGTCAGGGCAGCGTTGTCTCCATCCTTCTGCTTTATGTTCCAAAATTCGTCCTCCAGCTTTTGCCGTTCATGGGGAGGGCAGAATTCATCCAGCATAATGGCCTTCAGCTCTTCCCATGTCAGCGCGTAAGCTGCATCATTTCCGCGCTTGTTTTGTTCGGTCGTCCACCAGTCTAGTGCGCGGGACTGGAAGACGCCAGTTGCGTTTAAGGTACGGAGATTTTCAGGACAACCGCTTTGCCGCAGAGTGACTTCGATGGAATCGAACCATTGAAACATAGCCGTTGGGCCATCTTCTCCGGTGAATTCCTTTGGACCACAAGCCTTGAACTGCTTGAAGCTGAAAGCAGTCTTGGTAGCAACCTTAGGAGCTTCGGTTCTAGACTCCTCAAACGATTTGCTGACGTTCTCGTAAATTTCACTCACGATCTGGGGCACAACCTTGGCCACTTGTTTAGCGAGGATGGCAGCAAGGCGTTTGTCCCGTTCTTCTTGGCGAGTGAGTCGTGGGTGACGGGGTCCTGATGATGGTCCGGTTGACGTCGTCTGCAACAGACATCGTCAAAAGTCTCAGATACATCATAATCGAATCTCACCTCACACGTTTACTTACTTAAAGTACAGGAACAGTGGGAAACATATATCACATAAGCACGTAGGTACATAATTACAGATTCACATAGGCACAGAAGCACATCAGCACATAGGCACGTAGGGCACAGAAACACAGAAGCACATAGTCCCCCTAAAAGTACATAGGAGTAGTCAGAATACAGAAACCTATCATTCAAAGTCTGCGAGCGTTCGAATATAACGATTGCATTTAGCGTAGCAATTATTTATAGTTTAAGCGTATATCATAGCATGAGGTCGTCTATGATTAGCGATTTGTCAGCGTTTTGAGGTAGAAATGCAGTGCGAGTCGTGCGTGTCGACTGAAGTGAAAGCAAAAATCGAGTAAGTCTTCAAAACTTAAACACATAAACAGGTAAATACACATAAAACACATAAAATCATGAATCATCAGAGTCAGTAGTTGCGGGCTCAGAGTCGAAACACATAAAAAATCGAGAAATAGATTGTCTGCGACTATTAGACATTGACTATCTAAAGCGATTCGACTATTCTCAAGGTCTTGTCGTACACATTTTGACTTTCAGGATTGGGCCTCTGCCTCGATTCTTGGGCGTCCGGCGCACATCCCTCTAGTCATAATGTGAGTTCAGGTTGTTGGAGTCCGTCGAGACTTTGGTGAGAGTTTTGTAAAACCAGGAAGAAGCCGTCAAGGTTAGGGTTTCACCCCTGGCATAACAACTTCTTTCTTATTTTAATAAAATAGAGACGAAAATCCGCGCTAAAGTATGGATTTCACTCCTGGTTCAATGCGAATTCTCGCGTTTTATAGATAAATATAGATCAAATAAGCAATTTAATCGAGAGTTTATGGTTTTCACACCTAATCTCGATTTAATCGCTTATTCATAATTGAAAATTCGAGTGCAGTGATAGGGTAGCGTAGGCGAGAATAGCGAAGAATAGTAGTAAGCTCATACATAGTCCCTACTGGACATGCACGAGTCGGTCTATTGGGTCCTAACTATAGACTAGGTCTCTAAGACATCGACCCGGACTAGGTCGAGTCTTGCCTAATTCCCTATAGTTATAGCTCTGATACCAATCTGTCACACCCCAACCGATGGCGGAAACATCGGGGCGTGGCAATGAGCAAAACAGATTGTCCAGAAGTTTCCATAACAATTATATTTATCAATTACATAAAACAACGTGTCCCATACCATGTCATAAAAGATAGTACAATTATTACAGACAAAATCTAGGCAAATAGTTCTGTTCCGACAACTCAGATTTCATTTGTACAGACAACTATTTGTTGGCCTCTAGGACCTTATTCTAGCCTCGCTTTCCTAGCAGATAAGCATCCTAAACACCTGTCACATACGTAAAAATAAAGTCAATACACATAGTGTAAAGGCGAGTATACAAGTTTGATAATAGCATATAGAGTTCGAAATAGTTTACGCATAACCAGCACGTACACAGAGGAAAACGAAGCATGTTAGTTATCGACATGAACATATCGATACCAATGACTGCGGGTTGACTGCCCAAGGCAGTTCGCAATACATGATCACCACTGGAATCCATGCAAGTAATTGTCCTTAACAACCCCCGTGTGAACGGGTGCTGACTCCAAACTATAGTACTATCGTTGCAAAGGCAGGTAGACAACATTCCATGTGTAAACATAACAAACAAGCATTTATTAAGTCGCGTATAACATGCGGTATCGGTTAGCGTTTAAAAGTATTGCATAGTTAGTTCGATGTGATTTCGTATAAGTAACGTATGTAACACCCAAAAGTGCGTAAGCAAAAAGGGATCGAGTATACTCACAGCGGTTGAATGGATTGAAAGGAGCGCTTGAGAGTAAGGTTAGCCTGATTAGAACGATAGCATAACGATAAGTGGCGCGTAAAACGAAAACAGGTGTTGGTGGGTCGAATGGCAGTTCGATCGGATGGTAGTCTGATCGGATAGCCAGTCACTCGGATGGCAATCCGTTCGGACAGCGGTCCGATCGGACGGTAGTCCGGTCGGATGGCTGTTCGAGTGGATTGTTTCTTCCTTTGAGAAGAATGTGTTTGTGTATGATGGTTTGACTTTTTAAGTTTTTGTTGTAGCATTTTGAAAACATAGAAGTATCTCTATCTTTCAGGTCGGTTGGACGAGTTTTGCTGCTCCGATTTCGATTGCGAACGTTGCGATGTGATGGAGTTTCCTAGTCAAATTACTTTTAATCCCAACTACTCATATCTCGCGCTATCTCTTCTCCACCAATTATCATACTATATCTACACACAAACATCCCTATTTCGTATTCATTTAGCGTTTGCGATTCGATTGCGTTTGAGTTCGATTGCGATTCGATCGATTACCACACATAACATAAATAAACATGCACAAGTAACACATAAGGCACACACACACGTATAACAATCACCAAAGAGCGTAATTCGAGTTGCGAGCGTGATGTCGATTAGATTAGTTCGATTAGCGTTTAGTTGACTTTATCGCATTGTTACTTCCTATCATTCACAGTCGTAGAGCGATTCGTAGCGACAAATGTATATCGATTACTGCGATTCTTAATAATTACTCCACATAATACAACTAATGCGAAAATAAAATATACTAAACTATAAGTCAAAGAAGTCAAAACAGGAATTGAGCAAGGATAGACACGTTGCAATTAGCAATCTTTTCTTCCTTTGACTTCAGTCTTGACTTTTACTTTGACTTCCGAAACACTGGGGTGTTACACCCACCCACGTCGCAACCACCACCACCACCACCACAGAACACTCCTCTCTCTCTCTCTCTGCGATGAAGATGATGGTGGATTTGGGGGTTTCGATTTGGGGGTTTTATTTGCAGATGAAGGCAGAGAGAGAGAGAGAGAGAGAGAGAGATCGAGGGAGGAGAGAGATCGTGGATTTGGGGGTTTCAATTTGGGGATTGACGGTGACGATGGTGGTGGGTTTTGATGGCGGAGGAGAGATAGGGTGTCGGAGGTGGAGGTGTTCTTGATTCTGTTGATTTGAGGGTGTCGAAGGAACATGAACAGGGGTTTATGGTGTTCGTTGATTCTGTTGATTTGTGGAGGTGGTGGCGGAGCAGTTGTGGGAGGTGGTGGCGGAGTGGTGGTGGGCGGCGGAGGTGGAGGTGGTGGCAGAGGAGGTGGTGTCTGGAGGGAGAAGAGGAGAAGTTGAGAAGAGGTGAGCAGACCTTAGAAGACATGGGTCAATGTCTGTGCCAAGAAGAGGTCTCGTAGACCTTTTTTAATGAAAGGTCTGCGAGAAAAGAAACAAGCTGTAGCACTCAAACGTCTGCGTACGTCTGCGCGACGCAGACATAAGTGACCAGAAGTGCTTCTGGCCAAAAAATAAACCCCACCTAAGGACGCCCGTAACATTGAAGATAGTGTTAGCATTTGAAAAGAGTAAAATATGAGCAACAGAGCATATCTTTATAGAAAAGGTGCTTCTATTGAGACAAGTGTCTCTTAAACTACATATGTACATAAAAATTATATTAAGAATAATGAGTCTTTTTCATATTTAATCAGTTCCATGGAAACCCAAATCATTCAAAGCTCTAATTTTTATAATTGTTTTTAATATTGAGGCAATTTCATATATATACACCTACAATTTCATATTTATTTTTCTAAATCAGGCATTTAAACTTAATACTTTTTTTTGATAACGAGCTTTTTGGTTGAGTGGTAGCCCTATGAGGCTATGACTTTTTAACAGTGGCGGACCTAAAAATTATATGATGTGGTACTGATGAGGTGTTCAATCATATTTTCAGGGGTGCGATCGAGTTTTTTTTGCTTAAAATATACACTAATTTTTTTAAGAGGTGCGGCCGCCAACTTTGGCTAAAGGGTGTGGGTCCGCCGCTGCTTTTCAAGTGTAAGGTCATAAGATAATTTTTGTTCCAAATTAAGGTCATAGCGACTTTTGAAAGGAAATTACAAACCGTTTCCTCCTAAAAAGATAATCGGGGTAATCAATCATGATTTGTTTTTGGATGAAAGGATAGACCCATTTGTTAGAATTATCAGACCAAAGAGTATGGGGCAGCCGTCCCTCCCTTTTTGGGCCGTCGCACACCACCCCCGAAGGGGCCGTCTCGTCACTTTCATCGGAAATGAGACGTTGGAGACGGGGCTAATTTTTGAATGGGGTGGGCCCCCCTAACGGTAACTTGCATCTTTTATAAAAAAAAAAATCACCCCACCACTATAAGTTAAACCACTTTTAACCCCATTTTTTTTTACCAAATACTTCCACTTTTCTCCCAATTTTATAAAAAATCATCTCCCAACCTTAAAAAAATTATGGATCCCTACAACCCAAATAATCCCAACTCAAGTTCACACCCGTTTTCGTCACCCGGCTATACACCCGTAATGGACAACTCTTTTACGGGTTACCAACAAATGCTCAACGCTTTCAACCAACGAAACCAATACCCGTTCAACCCAATGCAAATGCAAAAACTCAACATGCCGTTCAACCCATATCAAATGCAACAACTAATGCAAAACCCGCTAAATATGCCATATCAACCACCGCCACAAGCATATCCAACACAAATCGAGGAACAAGATGATGACGTAGAGGTTGTGCCAGAAACGCAACCTGAACCTTCAAAAAAGAAAAATACAAAGGGAAAGGGAAAAAAAGAAGACGCAGCCGCCAAACAACAACAAAATTGGACAAAAATTGAGGAAGTGGCGTTGGCGAAGGCATATATTAACTATTCAACGTCTCCTATAATCGGTAAAATATTATTATTGTTATAAAATTATTTTTTGTACATTATATTATTATTGTCATTAAATATTATTTGTACATTATATTATTATTGTTATTAAATATTTATTTGTACACTATATTTTTCTAACAAAATATTATTATTACTGTTACTAAGCTGTAGGTAACAATCAACAAAGCGAGGGGTTTTGGCAACAAGGCGAGTACAGAACCATTGATTCTATCAGCTCCAAGTGGCGCAAGATGAATACGTTGATCCAACGCTTTTGTGGGTTTTATAACACAATGCTCGCCAACAAACCGAGTGGGTGGAACCACGAAAATGTTTTCAATGAAGCGTTGCGTTTATACGATCATGAGAACAAATCTTCTTTCCCACATGTCCGTGCTTGGCAAGTTGTAAAGGATCAACCAAAATGGAAGGGAACTCGAAATGAGGTTGCAAGCGCGAAACGAGCAACGAAACGGTCTAAAACTTTCGAGTCAGGAAGTTATAGCGTTGGAGGCTCAACTGGTCGTTGCCAAATAAATATCAACGACGAGCCCGATTATGAGGAGGAGCCGATTAAAGATGGAGAACGTCCCCTAGGAAGGGACAAAAGTAAAAAGATAGCGGCTCAAAAAAAGAAACAAGCCCCATCAGGAAGTGGTGGTGGTTCGAAGTTGGAAGGTATTATGGCCGAGTTGAAAGCATTCAACCAAACTTTTATCGAGACGCAAACCGAGAAGGTAAAGATGAAAAAAAACTAGCCGAGGAGAAGCAAAAGAAGAAACAAGAAGCGCAGGAGTTGGAGGAATGGAATATAATGACCACCGACCTTATCGAATATCCACCGGAAGACCGTCCCATTTTACAAATGATGAAGGAAAAAATTAGGAAAAAATGGAGTGGGGGAGCGTAGTTTTTTTAAATGTAACTTTAGGTTTTTTTTAAGTGTGGTTTTTTTTATTTAAATGTAACTTTAGGTTGTTTTTTTAGGTTTTATTTAAATGTAACTTTTTTATTTTTATTTACTTTGTTTTCATTAATTAATTAAATTAAATAAAAAATAATAAAAAAATGGAGGAGGAGCATCCACCACACCCTTGGGTAGTCTCCAAGAGGATGCTCCTCCACCAAAGCTTATGTGGCGCCTATGTGGCGGATAGTCTCTTTGTAGACTATCCACCCCATATCTCATGGTCTCAGAATGAATGTCTGAGACTAAAGGCCGTTTGAGTGGTATTATTTGAACTCAGACTGTTTGAGGGTCATAGTTTGAACTGAGGCCGTTTGAATGTCAACCGTTTGAACTTAGACAGTTTGAATTCAATCGTTTGAAACTGATTTGTATGAATGTTGACCGTTTGAATGACATGAGTTTGAAAATTTTTTTTAGAGTTTAATTGTGTTGAATGTTTGTGTTTTGCAGCCAACTTCTACATTATTCAATCCTAGTCACAATACTTGTTGCAATTTGGATGAGAAGTAAAATCCGAAGTTATCAGACTTCAAAGATATTCTGGAATTCATGAGAAGGATACCTATTCTGAAGGCTTTGACAGAGAGACGTCTAGTATTCAGATCACATATCAAACGCTTTTGGAAGAATGCTTCGTATGATGAACAAAACAAGATAATTAACTCAGTTGTGAAGATAGACGATGAAAAGAAACCTATTGTCATTACTGAAGCAGTTATCAGAGAAGTAATTGGGTTTCCAGATGAAGAGAATTCACCAACGAAGTTGCCAGAAAAGATGGTCAAAGGGTGTTTGCTTAGAATGGGATATGTAGGTGAACTGAACAGTGCCAGTTATTTGAAATCAAAGTTCACCAAGCCTTATAAGTTTCTGATTCATGCAGTGATGATTTCAATGAGTCATCAGAAAGGCGGTTATGATACCATGCGTGATTATTTGATGAACATGGTTGTATCTCTTGTGTTAAACAAAAAATATAATTTCTCTCATATTGTTTTCCATTACATGGTTGAGGAAATAGTGTCGGACAGAAAGACTTGGTTATATCCCAGATTTGTGCAGATGATATTAGATCATGCTTATCCAAATTTGATTAGAGATGAAGAAAATGATATGTTGGTATTATCACACATGGATAATGATTCAATTAGAGCTTTAGCCAAGTATCATCCAAAACATCCAGAGCCGACAAAATCTGCTGAACTATTTGGAGCCATCAAAGATAGTAATTATCAGGATCCTGATCCTGAGAATCATGAACATTGGAGAAATGAGGAAGAAAGAAAAGAGAAAAGTTATGAAGAAGAGCTGAAGATCCTTAAAAGTTTTATTTCTAAGAGAAGTGAATGGTTCTTAAAGGAAGAAAAGAAGAAGTCAAAGAAATCTACTCCTACTATGAAATCAGGCGAAGAATCTTCTTCACTACCGAAAAAGAAACAAAAGAAAGCAACTCCAATGTCCTTGATTGATGAGCCTGATGAAGATATCTCTGCTGCAAATGTTGAAAAGGAACAAGAAGTGGCTGCTGCTGAAAATATAGAAATTAATGCAGAATTGTTTACAACTGATACAGATTTTGTTGATAATGTTGTGCAGACTGTTACGTCTAACATTCAGAAAGAGAAAGAGAAAGTGTTAGATGATATTGAAGGTGACGACGTTGATAAAGACACTACCAGTTCTTCTAGTTCGTCTGAATATGAAGTGTTTGATGCAAAAGAACGTGAAAGACGAATGAGAGAAGAGATAAAACAGGAGAGGTTGATTAGAAAAAGGAAGAGGGAAGAGAAGGAAGATACACCTTATGTACCTTCTCCGGAGCATGTTTCAGTGTCACAATCTACTCCGGGAGGTAAAAAGAAGGCTGCTGGTCGAAAGAAAGTTACACCAAAGATTAAAGTATCAAAGCGCCCTCAGAAAATCATACAAACTACACCTCCACGTCAACCAACACCTCCACATCAACCAACACCTCCACAATCTCCAATTCACACAACACCACCCAGACAACCATCTCCTCTGTTTCGATCAACACCACCTCCACATCAACCATATTATTCTTCTCAAGATCTTTTTGGTACACCTCCACTCACCCAAGCACAACCTGGTTCATCAAGTAGAGGTCTTCAGATACCACAAGATAATCTGCTAGACGTTGATTTCGACTTTGCAAACAATTCGCAAGTGTTGAAATTGGAAAAGAGAATTGATGAAGTGATAGCAGAGAATAAAAAATTGGTGGCTGAATGCAAGAAGATTGCTGATAGAGAAAAGACTCTTGCTGGTAGAGTGCAAAGGTTGGAAGGTGAAAACAAAGTGTTGACACTGAAAGTTGAAGTTGATCAGACAGAAATCGACGTTCTGAAAGTTCGAGTGTCTGAATTAGAAGAAGAGAAGAGTCGTCGAGAGAGTGAAAATGAGTACTATAAGTTGAAGAATAAAGAGCTTATGGCTGCTAAAGCGTTGCATGAACACAAGTTCTACATGCTGAATAGAGTTGTGGAAAGCATGTTAGAGACATCAGTGGAACAGAAATATGAAGAGTTGAAGTTAGAAGACCTTCGTGCAGAACGTAAAGCAGAATTAGAAAGGCAAATGAAAGATAAGGGTAAAGGAGTGGAAGGAAGTTCTGTAATGTCTATTGTACCTTCAATGGTGATAGAAAATCCTGAGCCAATATCTTCAGTTCCTGGTATAGTCGAAGAAGAATCACCAACGCCTAAGTTAATTGGTGGCGAAGATTAAGAGGATGATGAAGATGATGATGAGGATGAGTTTGTTTATTCTGCAAGCAGTCACAGTTCTAAAGGCAATGATGATGATGATGCTGCAGGAGGTTCAGGTGTTAGAGTAACTGAAGTCTCAAAAGAAAAAGTCGTTGAAGATCTGTTAAACGACACAGTTAATGAAGAAAGTGGTGAAGCTGAAGGTAAGGGGGAGTCGAGTAAGACACAGATTGTAGATCATCATGAACCTTTGTTCTTACGTTTAGACGTGTATAGGGAGATGTTAAAAGATGTAAATCCCGAGATTCAAATTGATCTTGAAGCAGATCTGGAATCGTTTGATATAAATAAACAGAAAGATTACAAGTATGATTATGTCGAAGATGCTGATCAGTATGATAGGGTTGAAGTAGAGGATTGTTCTGATATGAGGATGTCCCTGAAGATACATCAAAACTTCCAACGTTAATGGAATTCTTCGCAGCAGAAAACAGAGAAGAGTTGCGACAGAAAGTGACTGAAGCTGTGAATGAAAAAGTGTTTGAAAACTTGAAGAAAGATACTGAAAAAGAAAGTCAATCAAATGTTGAAAAAGAAGATCGTTCAAAATGGTTTAAAGACAGTCATGAGAGAAAGTTCAAAAGGTCTTTGAAGTTTTTTCAACGTGATAGATCTATTTCTCTTGGTGACATTATAAGTTGGGGTTTTCTTCCACAAGTAAACGCTTATGCTATTCGTAGGGAGTATGGCGTCCAATACTTTAAACGTCTATATGACATTATGTCATTACCATGGTGGGACGTCGATGAATTATCTCAAGTGAGAACCTTGGATTATCAAGTTAGGCAGAATGATAAGGTGATGTGGGGATATATTAAGTACGAGACTTTGAAAGGTCTTCGGAAGTGGAAGCCTCATCGGCCTAGACGTATTCAAAGAGTAGATCCGGTGACTGGTGTTACTGAAACCATTCTGAATGTAAAGCCTCCTAGAACCATGACGACAATTCCTATGCCAGAAATGGAGCAAGATTTTTACAAAGGCTTTATTGATTGGGTTTACAGCTGTATCACAACTGAGGCAATCATAACTTACAGAGCTGGTGGTGAACTTAGAAATATTCATGTTTATGATCCTATGTGGTTGGTGAATTGCTCAACAAAAGACATTGAATGCTTGTTCATTCACAAGATTCGTTATAAAGCAGAAGATAAAGATCAAGCTCTTCAGTTTCAACGTGTAGTGTCACTGTGCTTTCAAAAAGGTATCAACTCAGAAAGCAAGTGGACATCTTCATGGTGGGCATTAGATGAGAAGATGAAGAAGAAAGCAAAACGTGAACGTGAACGTGAGAATCGAAGAATGGAAGAGAATAGAGGAAAGTTTATGAGACAACAGCTTGAAGAAGAAAAGGCATTGAAGAAAAAGAGTGAAAAGATCAGAGTTGCGTTAAGTCAAAAGCCAAAACAGATGGAAGAGAAATACAGAGCTGTTCAAAGTCCCAAAGACCAAGACTGAAGACTGCGGCTCTATCCAAGGGGGATTTTGTTGGTGCAGTATGTCTAAAGCCTATGTCTTAAGTCTAGGGTCTTAATATGTCAAGTTTGTATAGTCTAGGGGTCAAATATGTAAAGTTTTAAGTTGTTTATTGCCTGACCGTTTGAAACGTGTCCGTTTGAGTTTCAAACGGAAGGGTGTGTTGCCTGGCCGTTTGAAATTGTGTGTGTTACTTCAAACGGTCAGCCTTGCCTATATAAAGGCTTGTGTGCTTTTCATTTCATACGGTCAGACCTTGAAGTGTACTGTTACTCTGCCGAATTTTCAAGTCAAAGTGAATGAAAAGCAAGTAGTTAAAGTATCTGCAACGTATCTTCATCTATTTTATACTATTTCTTACTGATTCTGATCTGATTGAGTGTTTCCGCCACTCAATTAGTGTGTATTACTCAAATTGACTCATTCTAGAGGTCAAACTGATCCTACAAAGGGTATGGGGATCGGCATCGAGTCATCCCCCCCTTTTTGGGCCGTCGCACACCGCCCCCTTGGGGTCCGTCTCGACACTTTCGTTAGATTTTAGACGTTGGAGACGGGGCTGCTTTTTGTGGGGACCATGCAATAATGCTGTTGATAACGGCTATATTTAAAAAAAAATCATTTAATTTAAAGCCTTTATAAATACCCACATATTTATCCACTTTTATACGAAAATTCACCCACTTTCTCCAAACAACTCCCACATTTTTATACAAAATACCCACATAATCTTCTCTAAAAAATACACCATGTCATCTTCTTCTTCATCGGGTTCGACGGACACCTGGTTCGAATAACGACATCAACGTTCTACAAAATTCTGAGGTTTTTGACGATGTTATAAAAGGGATCGGTCCTGATACGAGGTTTACAGTTTCGGGAGTGGAGTACAGACGCGGGTATTATCTTGCCGATGGAATATACCCACAATACTCTACAATAGTTAAAACGGTTAGGCATCCTGCAGATGAAAAAAGAAAGAAATTTGCCAAGTTTCAAGAAGCGGCTAGAAAAGATATTGAACGATGTTTTGGGGTTCTCCAACAAAGATGGCATATTATTGAAAACCCAGCGCGCGCTTTTACACCCAAAACGTTGCGATACTGTATGTATGCATGTATTTTGCTGCATAACATGATCCTCGAAGACGAAGGACATGTAATTTGTGAGTATGACGAGAACACGGTGGAGGAGAATTATGTTCCGGTTAGCGGAGAACAACAAGATTTGAACAGATTCTCGTTACATTACAATTTCACACATGCCAATCTTCAATCGGACTTGATCGATCACATTTGGAGTCTCGGAGAAAACAACGCGTAGTTTTTTTATTTATTTGTAACTTTAGGCTTTTTTTTTTAATTTAAGTTTAGGTTTTTTTAATGTAATTTTAGGTTTTTTTAATGTTACTTTAGGTTTTTTTTTTAATGTAGCTATAGGATTTTTATGTAAATGTAACTTTAAGTTTTTATTTAAATCTAACTTTTTTTATTTTTTATTTACTTTGTTTTAATTAATATGACAAAAAAATAATAAAAAATGGGGGAGGAGCATTCACCACACCCTTGGATAGTCTTCAAGAGGATGGTCCTCCTCCTATGCTTACGTGGCACTTATATGGAGGATAGTCCCTTTGGAGACTTTCCTTCCCACACCTTATGGTCTGAGACTTTGTTGTTAAAAAAGAAATAATACAAAAATAGTAATGATAAAGTATTATCGTGACAAGAGAACGGATACACACAATTTGAAGAGGATGGTGAGGTGTATGAATAAGGCTAGACGGTATGGGGAGCGTCCCCCACCCGTCCAGCCCTGGCGACGGACCGCACACCATCCCCCCTCCCCCCCCCTCGCGTCCTCGTCCTCACCGTCGAGTGTTGGATGTTGGCGACGGTCGCTAAAAGACAAAACCCACCCCTTTTCAATTAGGGGTGAGCAAAAGCAAAAACCCGACCCGACCATTACCCGACCCGACCCGAGAACCGATCAAACATAAAATACAGAACCGATTCACTACCCTAAATATAGGGTTGGTTCCGGTCCATAGGTCCAAGTCGGGTTTCACCATGAAAAGAACCGAGAACCGACCCGACCCGATCTAAATACCTAGGTACTTGGGTTCGGGTCGGGTTGGGTATATTTTCAGTTTGGTTCTCGGTTATTTTCGGTCCAAACCTAAACTTGCTCAACCCTATTTTCAATATTTGTTTCCTTTGCAAAAAATTAAAAAAAATAATAATTTAATTGCTATAATTAGTGGGGTAGGACCGTAGGATCATCCTCACATTTCCCGTGTTTTGCCATGGCGGATCATCCTCTATAGAACTATGATGTGACGCTTACGTGATGGATCATCCTCTAAAAGAGAATGGTCATCATACCGCATAGCCTAAGGTATGATGCAATCTACTGTTGCATAAGTGTACATTCAGGCAGTTTGTAGGGCCGTCAAAACAGCAGATATTACGTCATCAACCTGACCTGATTTAACTTATTTAGGTGGACCAATCGGCCACTTTACCATCTATATACTATTTTAGTACTTTTATAAGGTCTTTTAAATAGGGTCAAACTATTTGATACTCAACTTTAGGGTGAATGGGGCGCCCTCGGGGAGGGGGCGGTGAGTGTGAACCCCGTTCGGAAACATTGCCGCCATCCTTTCGGTGACCCAAATCGGGGTGTGGGGAGCGGGTTGTGTTCACCGATTGAGATTTGTAATTTTTGACCCTTTTTTTATATTAAAACGGCTATATAGCTGTTATATATTAAAAAAAAATTCTCCTAAACCCTATAAATACTAACCCACTTCAATCTTTTTATTTTTCAAACCCAAAACAACTCCCACTATATTACTCTCCTAAACCCTTCAACTCATCTAATTTTTTTACCCAATCTTTAAAAAAATGAATTCCGAGTTCCCGTTTTTTTCTCTCCTGCCCGACTTTCCCGACGATGAAGATTCATCGTCAAGCGATAGTAGTTTAATTTTCTTCCAAAATCTCATCCAACAAGCGGAGCTCATTGACGAACCCGTCTTCGATGATACTGCTTTTAGCGAGCTCATTGACGATGAAACGCTTTGAGGACTAAAACACGATCTCGTTGAGCATCTCGGACGTTTATATCTACCTCACCTTGAAGCGAATTCCGATGACGAGTAGTTTGTTTTTTTTATTTTTCTAGTTTAAATGTAATTTTTGTTTTTAATTTAATGAAATGTTTTTTCTTAAATTTATATATGATAAAAAAGAAACTCAATGAACAGTGATTCATTATTTTTTTTTAAATTAAAATTAGAATGAAATTAATAGTAACATTATTAAGCGATAATCAAATGGTATCGGGTATAGGTACCGGTTTCAAATTTATCAAACCGGTGTATTTTCGGTACCGGTTCTGCACAGGTATTCACCGGTTTTTACCCTCAAATACTAGTGCCGTACTAGTACCGACCGGTACCAAACCGTACCATGCTAGGTATATTCGGTACCGGTACCCACTTTTGGGGATTTCGGTAAGGTATTTTCGGTACCGGTTGGTACCGAGCTCATCAAATCCTGTAGCAACGCAGCAATGCAAGTAATTGCACCGTTTAGATTACTTTTCATACACACAGTAAGTCAACTTTATTTCGTTTGAATGAGGTTTTATATACACAACTTATTTTGCTTTCTTTTTTGTCTTTTTTTGTAATGAATGAATTGTAGCATGTAAAATTAACTTGGATATTTAGAATATTGATGAGCAAATCGTATCAAATCCTGTAAACGAACCGGTATCGTATCGGTACCAAATTTACTATACCAAATCATTTTCGGTACCAATTTGGTACCCACCTTTTGGCGTTTTCAGAATCGTTACTTTCGGTTCGACACCGGTCTAGCACCATACATGTATTTATTGATTTTTACCTTCAAATACCATACCGTATTGTACAGAGCATTTTCAATGCCAGTACCTAATTTCGATGATTTTCCGGATCGGTACTTTCGCTGCCGTTATCGGTACCAAGCTCATCCATATTTTAACGTGTTAGCAGCGTAATAACTGAACTGAAAACAATCGAATTTCCAACGTGTAGGACGTGTGGGTCCTATTATTATATATTAGTTTATTTAAAATCGTTTTTTATGACGGAGTGACTATCCTTACCACGTCATTTTATTTATGATTTGATATTCGGTATCTTTTTGCCGTTGCTGACACGCCTTTTGTAGTCATTGGGTCCCGCCGCAACGCGCGACCAGAAAGTAACTAGTTTTATTTAATTTTTATTAGTATTTGTTTAATTTATAATACATCAATAATTACAACAAATAAAAAAAAACAAAAAAAAGCAAGTCCCCCAAGAGAGGAGTGCCACCATCAAATTGAGGGTGTGGGGGAAGTTAAGTGGGGAGTTGACGTGGCGCGTGCTGATTGGCTGTAGGTAAGAGAGGTCACTCCCCACTTAGAGGAGTGCCCCTTACACCCTTATGTTTAGACACCCAACTTATCATATATGACTTGTATAGTTCAATGCGTATAGGATAACCTTAAACAACAAAGACTAACAGTGTTTGATGGCTTGTCATATACGACGTAAATGAATTTTTAGGGTGGGGGTATGGTTTCGGGGACTCATTCGGGGAAGTGTAGTCACCGATCGGTGACCACACCGCGGTGATGAAGACCTTCGGTGAGTGCTATTTCGGTGAGGTAAATCTGTGTGTAGTCACCGATGTGATTGAGTGGTGTGATTATGAAATTTGACCGTTAAAAAAAGCTAGCCGTTTTATAAAAAAACTACAACTTTTTCTTATAAAAACAATACCATTCAACATCATTTTTCACCATTTTCTTCTCCATACAACTCTATTTTATAAAAAAATTCACATCTTCTGTTTTTCCAATGGATGATATACCACCGCTATTCATTCCAATTGATATTAGTGAAGACGATCATTCTTCCTCGAGTGATAGTAGTTTAATTTTTTTCCAAAATCTTATTAACGAAGCCGCAGAACTGGAAGACACGGGCACTTCTAGAAAAAGGAAATATGTACGTCGAGATCGAGTGAAATGTCACGAAAACCTTATGAGGGATTATTTTGTTGAGGAGCCCGTGTTCAACGAAGAGGTTTTTCGTTAAAGGTTTCATATGTCGAAAAGGTTGTTTTTAAAAATTTTGAGTGACGTGCAAGCGAATAACTCGTGGTTTCAAGACACTGTGGATGCGAGTATGAGGAAGAGTTTTACACCTATGCAAAAAGTTACTTCGGCGATTAAGCAACTAGCAACCGGTAACGCTCCAGACGAGTTCGACGAGTATTTAAGTATGTCCGCAAGGACTTCCCGAGAAAGTCTAGAAAATTTTTGCGAAACGGTATGTAATTTATACGCTTCCGAGTTTTTACTTAGACCTACTAGCTACGACGTTGCGCTCTTGTACGAAGCTCATAAGGAGAAACATCACCTTCCTGGGATGTTGGGTAGTCTTGATTGTACACATTTTGTTTAGAGAATGTGTCCAACGGAGTTGCGGGGTCAATATATGAGGGGGGATCACAGTCACCCGACAGTTATGCTCGAAGCGGTGGCCTCTCAGGATTTGTGGATTTGACATGCTTTTTGTGGTCCACCAGGTTCATAAAACGACATCAACGTGCTCCAACAATCTCCGTTATTTCTTACTGAATGAAATGGAACTGCACCAAAATGCCCATTTTACGTGAACAACCACTTGTATAAGCGTGTATACTATCTTACCGATGGAATCTCCCCTACTTGGTCTGTGTTTGTGAAATCATTTCCGTATCCTCACATTATGAAAGAAAAGAAGTTCAAGAGGCAACACGAGGCGGCAAGAAAAGACGTGGAGCGGGCTTTTGGTGTTTTAAAGGAAAAATGGCATATACTTCGTCGCTCGATGCGTGCTACGAGTGTTAAAAAAATTAGGATGGTCATATATGCATGCATTATTATGCATAATATGATTCTAAAAGACGACGGTAATGCGATTGCACCGGTACATATTCGGGATCCTCCAGTCGAGCCCGTTTTCGAAGACATTGCTTATAACGAGCTCATTAATGAAGATACGCATTATAGACTAAAATATGATCTTGTGGAGCATCTTGGAGAACAAGATTTACCCCACCTTTTGGCGGATTCCGACGATGAATAGTTAAATTAGGTTTTTTTTTTAATTTATTTTTATGTTTTAATGTCATATTATTTATTTTAATTTTATGTAATGTGTTTTTTTAATTAAAAGTACCTTTGTTTAGGTTAAAATATGTTTTATTTATTTATGAATAATTTCTAGAAATAAAAAAAATATATAACTCAAACACCCTAGAGTGATTGAACCATACCTAGTGATTGAGTGCAAAATAGGGAGTGGAATGGGGAGTTGACATGGCATAATATTATTGGGTAGAGAATCACTCAAACACCCTAGAGTGATTAACCATACCCCCACCCTTAGAGTTAAAAGATGGGTGTTTTCAGTGTTTATTGTTATTTCACAAACCTTGTGACACCTACTACCCTTAGTAGATGTTTGTCCCTCTGAGACCTACTACCCTTAGTAGGTGCTCGTTCCTACTATCCTTAGTAGGTGCCTCCCTCATGGACACCTGTTATCCATACTAGAAAAAACCTAAAGGGGCAACACCAACTCCCGTTTTACCTTTTTCCAACTCCCAACCACCACCAACTTCATTAAGTACCTAAACTCACCCTAATCCTATTTTATAAATAAGAGCCTCCATACACTCCAAAACAGTTTCCACTCACCTTAATCTCTCTCAAGTTTTCACATTCTCTCAAGTTCTTAAAGCAAGACAGAATACTTCCAAGTATTCTTAGTGAGTTTTCACTCACTTTCCAAACTCACTTTCCTTCTCATTTCTCCTTTTTTTTCTTTTCTAAACTACTTGGATAACCTCTAGAAAGGTTTCCACAAGTTTGCCATGACAAACTAAGGTGGAACCTCACCGTATTTGAGATCCAAAGTGGTTATAGCTTATTGTTTTAATTTGCATTCTTATTTCTTATGTATTTTGCTTGAATCTTGGTGAAACCATATGCCTACCTTGCTCCCAACTAAGTTTATAGTTGTGGATTTGTGTTGTGGTTGATTTCTGCAAGAAATGATGCTTACAATCTATTTAAAATTATGTCCAAAAGTTCCAAGCAACTTTAAAAGTGTTGAAACCATTCAAGGTTCATCATCTTCAATATGATGAAGCTTGAGTTTTGATGAAAAGTGTGAACCATGGAATCCTTAGCTTTCTAATTTAGTTCCACTACCTCACTTGTTGATTATTACTTGTCTTCTTATCACTAAGTCACTAAAACAACTTCCTAGACATAAAGTGAACAAGGCTACTGACGTGAGGTGAGGGTGTGTGATTTTTAATATTTTTGGAGAGTAGATGAGGCATGGCCCCATGTGCAATGAGCACGGCCCCGTGTTTTTAGGGATTTATGAAGTTTCATCAGAATTTTCAGGAACCGAATTTTATCAGGAGGTTCCTTACTGGTTGGGGCAACACCGAAATGCCGAATGTACCTTAGGTTCCAGCGAGAGATACGAAAACGAAAGAGGTTGTCGAAATGGAAGAAACTTAAGCTAAAATTAGGATGGGGGAACCATCCTTTATTTACCTTTTCCGGGCTCTTGTTAAAGAAGGTGTGAGTCGACTCGCTCTGGTCTAAACCGTTGGTGTGAAATTCACAAGCCGTTAAGGAGTCCTTCATTGCGTGGCCGATACTGGGACAACTATCGCCTTCGTTTTGGCAAGAAGCCAGGGTACACGTGTTGGCTTTGGTATTGTCTATTCCTGAATGTGGTTCCATCAAATCGTGTTTCGATTCTTCTCCTTCGTTATTGTTCCTTGCTGAATATCGTGCCTTAATCATGGATTCTATTTCTTTGAGTTTTTGGAGAATCCTCTTTTCTATTTGACATAATTCTTCCGAACTTATGTCTTTTATAGACGAGGTTTGATGGAACTCAGGTGGATGATAGTCATCGTTTTTACTCCCGCCCATCTTAAGGTGATCGTCACAGGAAAACGATGAGTCTATTAGGTAATGGGGATCGAGATTTAGAATGGGACATTCTAAATCTATCTGAATTCCTCCGCATAATTGACACCATTCATCGTAAGAGTAGCGGGGGTAAAAATAATCATTGTCATCCATAGTTACCAGACAAGGTGTTAACTGCCGGGATCAAACAGTACTATTTCCTAGAAACTGTTTTGTGGACACGGCCCCATTTGGTTGTCACATGGCCCCGTGCTGCAGCTTCTGTCTGGCAGATTTTTTTTATATTACTGGGGAAATTGGCATGGCCTCGTGTGTGACCAGACACGGCCCCGTGCTTAGTTCTGCAGAAAGTGGAAAATTGAAAAAAAAAGAAGAAAAACCTGAAAAGAAAAATTAGAGAAGCATAAAAATGATTAGGCCGTTGATTTTAAACTTTCTTAAAATCCTTGTTTCCCCGACAACGATGCCAAAAAATTGACGTGAGGTGAGGGTGTATGATTTTTAATACATTTTAAGCACTTTTCACTTGTTTTTCAAGCTTTAAATCTATAAAACACGATAAAATACTATCACTCTCTACAGCAGGTTAGGGCAAGTGCACCCATCGTTGGCATAGTATAGTGATGGTAAGATACCGAGGTCGTCCAAGGACACAAGAGATTTTAATACCAGAATATCATCAACATCTAATCTAACCAAATTTTGAGAAAAGATTTTTAGTAGTTAAAATAAAGAAAGAAACTAGAATTATAAAAGAAACAAATAGACAAGATAGAATCACTTGGTTCCGACTTATCTTTTACATATCCTTTGATGATTTACGCACTTTGGGTTTTTTAAGAGATTATCTTAGTTATAGTGTTACACCCTGATTTTCCAGTGGGCCCAGACTTGAGGGTTTATGCGTGACAAATTGATATAGATATTCACAATAACACAGAGGAAGTCTTGGGAGTATAAAATAATTATTACAAAATACAATTGTTCGAAGGTTCATAACATAATATACAGACCAAAGTGTATAAAAGATCCACAGGCGGATCGAATAACAAAAGATTATGTAAGACCATTGGGCTTCTTGCATGGAGTTGCAAATTCCACTAAGCAATTACCGGGTAGCTTCCAGCTTATTTACGTTCTTTGTAACATGCGCTTAGTCTTTTGAAGATACGTAAGTTTTCACTGGTAAATACAAATAACAGACACATTTTGAAAATATTTCAAAATCATTTTTATATACCAGTTGGTATATTTATTTTCATAAATAACTTGGGACAAAATATCTCTTGTTATGAGTATTACATGCCTGTCAATACATGTGGGGCGCGGAACTATGTCCGAGAACATGATTAACTGACACACCACTTTAATACCCTTATTGGGTAAACCCATATTGGGTAGACCCATATTGGGTTAAGAGAATATTTTATCATAGAATTAGCATATGCCGGGCGTATGCCTACACCCCGTCCTTAGGTCGTAGTCATTTGCAATTAAATGAGCTGAAGATATCCAGGACACGGTCGCATTAACCCCCAATGTTTAAGTTATCAAGTAATACGAATTAAAACGGGTTATTTGGATTCTTGAACACATAGGTCATTGATCCCATACCTGACCAAGCGGTAATAATTGACCGTATCCCAAGCCCGTATAGGGAAAATAGGTTATGAGTATTTACCTGGCTTAAATCTTTACAATCCAAAGATATATATATATATATATATATATATATATATATATATATATATATATATATATATATATATATATATATATATATATATATATATATATATATATATATAAGCACATCCGTTCAATCAAAACAACTAACAAGATTGCAATTTATTGGATGCCCTTAGTCTGGAATGAATGGAATAATCATCCATTAGAATGTTAACGGGTCTTATTCAAGTCATATGACTTGGACCGGTGATGTATAAGAATTTATACATCTTTTAAACGTCAAATACGCCATGTTTATGCGAAAACTCTTTGTATTTTCATTGATTTTGGTACTCATTTGAGTTATTTGTGAAAATACAGGTCCGGGCTTCGGCCCGGTGATGAAACGGAAGCTTTTGGAGCAAAATAGAGCTAAAATGGTGCATTTCAGCAAACTGCCAGATATGGCACTACCGTGCCAAACAGTGGCACGACCGTGCCAAGCCTCCCGACGTCGGCACTCTCGATCAGCACTAGCACCCAGCAGCCAAATCTTCAAAATCAAGGGAAGCACGACCGTGCCAACCAGTGGCACGACCGTGCCAAGTCAATCTTAGCCTCTGATCAGCTTGTTTCCGAGAACGAGGTGACTGTTACTGAGCACTACCGGCTCGCACGACCAGAGGATCTCCGAGCACGGTCGTGCGACCTCGGGAACATTTGAGCGCGGTTTTTCCGAAAATGGTAGCTTGCTTGGTCAACACTCAAGAAAGTGGCTCTGACACTTGCCAAGCACGACCGTGCCAAAAGGTGGCATGGTAGTGCCAAACGCCCAGCAGTTTAAATACGAGTTTCTAGCTCATTTGCAAGGGAGTTGGAGCATTTTGGTGACTTTTTCTCTCAAGAATCTGGTCTTGGAAGCTTGTTGGAGCCAAGAAGGAGCCTTGAAGAGGATTAAACCACTTGAAGATCTACTCAAACACCATTTAATTCTTGTCTTTAACTTGGTTAGCTTACTACATTATGAACAATTTATGTTTATTTATGCTTGATTTGGTAGTTATGAGCCTTGTAGGCTAAACATTTGTGTTGTCTAAACTATGTTGAAGCTTATGAACATGTGATAATATGGAAGTAGATGTGATGATTGTTCTTGTTAATCTTCATGTTGTCATTTGATTTTGTTCTTGGAGTTCATATGCATGCTTAAAGTTCTTGTTCTTGAATGTTTGCTCATAAGTATTTACATGTTGTGTTGGAAAGCCCATGTAGAGATTATGATTATTGAATCTTGTTAACTTGTTAGTATGATTCATAGCATGAAACTAGGAATGGTGAGTGCTAATATGATATGAACAATGATTTGAGCTTGTGTGTGAATTCTTGCATCTAGATTTGGAAAGATCAAAAGTATGTTTATATGAATTCTATAGTTTGTGTTCATGTTTGGTTGATGATTTAGGCCAAGGTTGTTAGCTAGCATGACCATGCTTGTGGTTCATATCAAGAACATGGTGATAGTGCCAACTACTTAAAACCAAGTTAGGGTGATTAGTGTGTTTCTCATATTAGTTTTCCCTAATTTGTAGAGTTAGGAGTTTTGACAAATGAATAACTCATCATCAAAGATTAACATCAACTTAGCAAGTGAGCTTAAAGGAATAATTTTTAGGTGATTAGACTGTTAATTCATTTTTAATTTTCCTAAGAATTATAAACTAGGAAGCCTTGATTGGGGACTTAGTTAAAATTGGAGCTTGCATCATCACAATCCCTTCCTCTTTGTTGTCACATGTGAATAAGTGGATACTTAGTTTAGGCAACCTTTCTTAGTTATTGTTATTTGTTAGAAATTTTAGTAGTTTATTTATTTTGCATGATAAGTTAGAAAAACCAATCCAATCATTTGAAAAGGCTTTGAAGTAACAAAAGTTTAGTATCGAGACACCGCATCCACGGATTGATATCCGGTTCTTACCGATTAGCTATATTACCACCCGACGGGTACACTTGCCCTTTGTGTGTGTAGTTAGTTTCTAGGTGAAAAACCATTTTAAAACTAAATTTGTGTGAAGAAAACCTCAATTAAAAATATATATAATTCACGCACATCAAGTTTTTGGCGCCGTTGCCGGGGATGCGGTCTTCTTGAAAACGATTCGAGTTACTTATTTAGCCATTGTGAAAAGTGTACAAAGTTTTTGTCTACTTGTTTTATTTGCCTTTGCTTGATTATTTGAAAAAAAAATATATATATATATGATTATTTGCTAGTTGATTTTTGTTTTTGTATATATTTTGTGCATTGTGCTCCTTATTCCCTACAGGTCGTGCATGTCCTCAACCCCTGCTGCTGATATCGTTGAGCCTTCATCGGAGCCGGAGCGTGACCTTCACCGGAGACTACGGGAGCGGTTCCGCGTGGTAGCCGAGGCGATTGATACAGACGCAGCGGACGACGACACCTTCTACGAGGTTCGGGTAGACATGGCGGACGCGGAAGAGAATAGGATCTTG
Source organism: Helianthus annuus (assembly GCF_002127325.2). Lineage (NCBI taxonomy): Eukaryota > Viridiplantae > Streptophyta > Magnoliopsida > Asterales > Asteraceae > Helianthus > Helianthus annuus. Next base: position 196,734,494 of record NC_035448.2, on the reverse strand, counting down.
AATGAAATTGGAAAACCGTCACTCGATGGTTTGCCTGCGAGCATCAATGCACCGACAATCGACAATAATAATTTCGAGATCAAGGCTGGCACCATATCGATGTTGCAGAATGCGGTGCAGTTTTATGGCAAGGATCACGAGGATCCTAGTGTTCACATCGCGGGGTTTCTAGAGGTTTGTGCCACATTTAGGATTCGTGATGCATCAGCGGATGCTATCCGCCTTCGGCTCTTTCCGTTTTCCTTACGGGATGGAGCCAAGGAGTGGCTTCTTTCACTTCCAGCTGGATCTATCACTACATGGAATCAATTAGCTGAGAAGTTCCTTCAGAAATATTTCCCTCCAGAGAAAACTGTTCGGTTGAGAACCAAGATTCTGAACTTTCGTCAGGACGAGGACGAGTCCCTTTACGAGGCATGGGAGGGTTTCAAAGAGCTTATGAGAAAGGTCCCACATCACGGGTTGCCCAAGTGGCAACAGTGTCAGATCTTCTACCATGGTTTGGACAGTCAGGGACAGATGATGATTGATACATACTCGGGTGGTGATATCGGCACGAAAAATGCCACCGAGGCATTTGAGATTCTTGAAAAGTGTGCCGTGAAAAACCGGACGCAACAGCCCCCGAGGGGAAAGAGTTCTCGGCAGGGAGTTCATCATGTGGACGACTACACAGCCATGACAGCACGTATGGATGCCTTGTCTTCGAAATTTGATCGAGTGATGGAAATGCACTCGAGAGGTTCTTCGAGTGGGGGAGCATATCAGGTAGGTGATTTTTCGACGGGAGAGATGTCACACGAGCATGTTGATTTCATGGGAAACCGATACCGTCCTCAAAACAATCCCTACAGCAATACTTATAATCCGGGGTGGAAGAATCATCCAAACTTTAGTTGGAAGCCCGATGCTTCTAACCAACATCCACCAGGATTCGCTCCACGTCCCACAGCTCCGACCCATGGAGCATATGGTCCACCTCGTCCTCAGCAGCCGCCTCCTTCTAGTGATCCTAGTGTGCATGATATGCTTAGTCAAATCTTAGCTGGTCAAAACACACAAAAAGCGGAGAATGAGAAGCGTTTTAGGGAGTATGACGGTCGTTTCACGAGGCACGAGAGTGAGTTGAAAAGCCAAAAGGCTTCCATGCAGGCCATTGAGAACCAAGTTGGCCAGATTGCCAAGATGTTGTCAGCGAGACAACAGGGGGGCCTTCCGAGCAACACAGAGCCAAATCCAAATGCTACAGCAAAGGCCATCACGTTGAGAAGCGGCAAGACCGCTCAAGCCATCCCTCCGGCTGTTTCAGAAAAGCCAGTTGTTGACGAGGAGGTTGATGAGGAGATTGAGGCTGAGTCTCCGGGTGAGGTGCAACAGAGGCGAGTCCCAGCAAGTACCGCACGACCCAAGGAGCCAGTGAGAGAGTATGTCCCTCCCGTTCCATATCCGGGGAGGTTGAAAAAGCAGAAAATGGAAGAACACTATGGTAAATTCCTCGAGCTTTTTAAGCAACTTCATATTAATTTACCATTTGTCGAGGCACTTGCTCAAATGCCTAAGTATGCCAAGTTTCTGAAGGATATCCTATCCAACAAAAAGAAACTTGAGGAGCTTTCGCAAGTGACCTTGAATGAAGAGTGTTCAGCGGTTCTTCAGAACAAACTACCGAAGAAGATGAATGATCCTGGGAGTTTCACTATCCCGTGTTTGATCGGTAGTTTGTCGGTCAGCAATGCGTTGGCTGATCTTGGAGCTAGCATAAACCTCATGCCATATGCGGTTTTTGCTAAGCTAGACTTGGGAGAGCCCAAGCCGACTCGTATGAGCATTCAGCTAGCCGACCGTTCAGTGAAGTACCCTCGAGGCATAGTTGAGAATATGCTGGTGAAAATCGACAAGTTTGTCTTTCCTGTCGATTTCGTGATTCTGGACATGGATGAGGATAAAAACGTTCCCCTTATCTTAGGTCGCCCATTCCTAGCCACTGCGAGAGCCTTGATTGATGTCTGCACTGGTAGACTTACTCTCAGAGTTGATGATGAGGAGGTTACCTTTGATATAGGGAAATCCATGCAACACTCACAGAGTCAGGATGATACACTCTACTTCATTGAGACTATCGATACTTATGTGAGTGATCATCTTCATGCTACATTCGAGGAGGATGTTATGGACACACAGCTGCTTGGAGGGGAGACTTTTGGTTCACCTAGTGTGGACCGAATGGTTGAGGAGGTGACCTGTCTGATAGGTCACGCATCTCCCCCGTGTCCCGAGGTATTTGAGGTTGTGGATCGCGTGACTGAGCCTAAAGCACGCCCTTCTATTGAGGATCCACCTTCGGTTGAGCTTAAGGAGCTCCCAGATCATTTGGAGTATGCTTTCTTGGAGGGTGAGACTCATCTGCCCGTTATCATTTCTGCTGGGTTGTCGAAGGAAGAAAAGGATCGATTGCTTGAAGTCCTGAAGCAGCACAAGAAGGCGATTGCTTGGAAGATTATGGATATAAAAGGGATCAATCCATCCTTTTGTACCCATAAGATCTTGATGGAGGAGGACTTTAGACCTGTAGTACAGCATCAGAGGCGTTTGAACCCCAACATGCAGGAGGTTGTGAAGAAAGAGGTCATCAAACTACTTGATGCAGGTTTGATATACCCGATCTCTGATTCACCATGGGTTAGCCCTGTACAGGTAGTCCCGAAGAAAGGAGGTATGACAGTGGTGACCAATGAGAAAAACAAGTTGATTCCTACTCGTACTGTCACCGGATGGAGAGTTTGCATTGACTACCGCAAGCTCAATAATGCCACAAGGAAGGATCATTTCCCACTCCCTTTCATTGATCAGATGCTGGAGAGGTTGTCGGGAAGGATGTACTACTGCTTCCTTGATGGTTTTTCAGGATATTTTCAGATTCCCATCTCTCCTGAGGATCAGGAGAAGACGACATTCACATGTCCCTATGGCAGATTCGCCTACCGGCGGATGCCCTTTGGACTGTGCAATGCCCCTGCCACATTTCAGAGATGTATGGTGGCCATTTTTCACGACATGATCGAGGACTCCATGGAGGTTTTCATGGATGATTTTTATGTGTTTGGAAGTTCTTTTGATCAGCGTCTCGGGAATCTGAAAAGGATGTTGGCTAGATGTGAAGAAGCCAACCTTGTGTTAAACTGGGAGAAATGCCACTTCATGGTGAAGGAGGGCATTGTGCTTGGGCACAAGATTTCACAGGCGGGGCTCGAGGTTGACCGAGCCAAAGTCGAGACTATTTCAAAGCTCCCGCCTCCCACATCCGTGAAATCTATTAGGAGTTTTCTGGGTCATGCAGGTTTTTACCGGCGATTCATAAAGGATTTTTCCCAAATCGCCCGTCCCATGACTCAGCTCCTCGAGAAGGATGCCCAGTTTGTTTTCTCCGATGAATGCCTTCGGGCATTTGAGTTGTTGAAGGAGAAGTTAGTGAATGCCCCGATCATGGTTGCTCCCGACTGGGAGCTGCCATTTGAGTTGATGTGTGATGCGAGTGATTTCGCAGTCGGGGCTGTCTTGGGTCAAAGGAAAGATAAACACTTTCACCCGATTTACTATGCGAGCAAGACCTTGAATGACGCTCAGGAGCACTACACCACGACAGAGAAAAAGCTCCTAGCTGTGGTCTTTGCTTTCGATAAGTTTCGGTCATATCTTGTCCTTTCCAAGACCATTGTGTACACGGATCATGCAGCTCTTCGGTATCTTTTTAGCAAGCAGGATGCTAAACCGAGACTGATACGTTGGATTTTGCTGCTGCAAGAGTTTGACATCGAAATCCGTGATAAAAAAGGGGCTGAGAATTTGGCAGCCGATCATCTGTCTCGACTTGAGCATTCCGAGGAAAAGGAAACTCGTGGGCCTAGCATCAATGACAATTTCCCCCACGAGTTCCTCATGAGGATCGAGACTAGTGATGATTCCCCATGGTTTGCTGACTTTGCAAACTACTTAGCTAGTGGCATCCTGATCAAGGGGATGACCCACCAGCAGAAGCGAAAGTTTTTTGCGGATGTCAAGCATTACTTCTGGGATGACCCTTACTTATTTAGGGTAGGAGCGGATCGGATGATCCGGCGATGCGTGTATGGTGACGAGGCGAGGGATATTTTACGCCACTGTCACGAGGGACCCACGGGAGGCCACCACGGAGCGAACAACACGGCGAGGAAAGTGTTTGATGCCGGATTCTTTTGGCCGACTATTTTCCGTGATGCCCATGAGTGGGTGAGGTCCTGTGATGCTTGCCAGAGGGCGAGCAACATTTCTGCACGCCATGAGATGCCACAAAACGGCATCCAAGTTTGTGAGGTTTTTGATGTGTGGGGGCTAGACTTCATGGGCCCCTTTCCGACCTCTTTTGGCAACCGCTACATCCTAGTCGCTGTTGATTACGTTTCAAAGTGGGCTGAAGCACAGGCTTTGCCCACTAACGATGCGAGGGTGGTGGTGCGATTTTTGAAAAAGCTGTTTGCTCGCTTTGGTGCCCCGAAGGCATTGATTAGTGACCGTGGGACGCATTTCTGTAATGCTCAGCTTGAGAAAGCATTGTCCCGATATGGTGTGCAACATCGATTCTCTACACCGTATCATCCGCAGACGAGCGGACAGGTCGAGGTCACTAATCGGGGTATCAAGCGGATTTTGGAGAAAACGGTTAATTCTAGCCGTAAGGATTGGTCCGAAAAATTGGACGATGCACTGTGGGCTTTTCGGACAGCCTACAAGACTCCTATAGGCACCACACCGTTTAAATTGGTCTATGGGAAGTCTTGTCATTTGCCTGTTGAACTCGAGCACAAAGCATACTGGGCTTTGAAGACAGTTAATCTTGACATGGCTGCTGCGGGTGAGAACAGGTTTGTGCAGATTCACGAGATTGAGGAGCTTAGGCACGATGCGTATGAAAGCTCCAAGCTGTACAAGGAACGTACTAAGACGCTCCATGATGCCCGCTTGAAGGACAAGAAAGAATTCCGAGTGGGTGATCGTGTGTTGTTGTACAATTCACGTCTTAAGTTGTTTCCTGGCAAGCTAAAATCTCGGTGGTCGGGTCCCTACACTGTACGATCAGTGTTTCCTTACGGGACCGTGGAGATAGGCCATGAGGATGGCCGGTTGTTTAAAGTCAACGGGCATAGGTTAAAGGCTTATGTTGGAGGGCCCGTTGACCCGAGTGAGGAGGTTGTTACCCTCCACCCCAGGAACAAATGAATTCGGGGTGGTGAGTCTAGCTAAAGACTCGTAAATAAACTTAGCATGTTTTGTGTATATTATCCTGTTATTATTTTTATGTGTGGTTGTCTTTTTATTTTTCAGGTTGCGGTTCGTTCTGGTCGCGAGGGATGTTAGAGCTTGTTGCCGGCTCTCAGGTATGTTAGTTCAGTTCTTTTTCTTGGTAGGAGATGCTTCGTGAGTGCCCCGGGTTCAAGGAGTTTGTCTATAAAGATGTCCATTTTCTACACCCTTAAAAAAAAAAAAATTAAATCCGAAAATTAAAGCACTACCAACAAAATCTGGCACTACCAGAAATGTGTCAGCCCTTTGCAGATCAATAATAGGGCCATTTTGAATAAAACCCAACCACCACCATCTTTTTCTTCATAACTTCATCTTCCTCCTTGAACCCATTCAAAGCACTCACGGATCCTCTGCATCTCCTAGCTTCCTCCAAGGAATTCTTTCATCCCAACATCATTCCAGGTACGGATTCATCCTTTTTCTAGTTAGATTCATGTGTTTTGTTATTGTGTTCTTCATGTTCTTCATAGTTAGTTCTTTAGGTTTTTAGGGCTTGGTCTAAATCACCCGATTCAAGCCCGTTTTTAGTGTTTTTAGTGTTGATTTGAACCACAATGAACCGATTTACAAAACACCTAAACAAAAAGTTGGAAAAAACGGGGTTTCGGGGGCGATTTGGGCGTTTTTTCGAAGCTGGGTTCCGACAAGCACGGTCGTGACCTGCTATGGCACGCTCATGATCTTCAAAAACTCATAAAATCTGCATAAAATCTCCAGAAATTTGACGTGGCACGAGGGTGCCATTCAAACGCACGATCGTGCGCTTCATAAAAACGTCGGATCTTCATAACTTTGCCCAGATCTTCAACGTGGCACGAGGGTGCCATGCGACGGCACGATCGTGCTCCTTGAAAAAATGCTCAGAACAGTTCCCGGTCATCGGTCAGGCACGAGGGTGCCATATGGTGGCACGACAGTGCTTCACCAAATTGCTGGTTCAAATCCGAGCCGTTTACGGCCGAGCACGATGGTGCCGTGGGATGGCACGGTCGTGCTCCTGGGGAATAAAAACCCAGACTTCATAATTTTCCCAGAAATCTTCATAATTTCACTGATTTGCAGGTCTCGCACGGTAGTGCCATATGGTGGCACGACCGTGCCATTTTGTCCAGTCCCGAAATTTTTGCCTGTTTGTTTTGGTTGCTGATTAATCTTGTTTCAATCTTGCAGATGGATCACCCCTACTTGCGGTTCGAAATCAATGCCAGGGAAGGGTATTGCATTCCGAAAGTGGAGCGATTGTGGGCCCGGCGACATCTTATCGAGCCCATGAGAAAACTGCAATTGGTGGATTTGGACCTGCTCGGACAGGCCGAGAGGTTCGATGATCTGATGACTCCCCCGTGGTCTCGTCTCTTTGAGATCGCGGAACCGCAATATGTGGAGCTTGTTATCGAGTTTTTCGCGTCATTCCGATTCACCTTTCCATGTCCGGATGTCTACGACAAAAAACTTGGTGTTAAATTCCGGTTGGGGAGGAAATGGCACCACCAGTCAATAAGTCGATCCGGGATGGTGTTGGGGTTGTATGAAGATGATGAAATCGACTCGGAACTTTTTCACGGGAGCCTGCAGGATTGGGAGCCTGATGCAAACAAGGCAGCCTTTTGGGAGCAGATTACGGTGCCGGGTCGGATTTGGGACCCTCGCAGAGCTAAAGCTACATGGATACTTGACCCGCTTCATAGAGTCATCGAGCGCGCCATCTTTCATGTGATTGGTGGTCGGGGTGATAGCACAGGGAACATCACCACCCGCGACCTATTTCACCTGTACTGCATCATCTCGGGCTCAAACTGCAACTTAGCGGTCAGCGTTGCAGAGTCGATATTTCGAGGCGTTGGTTCGACACCCACGTCACGGATTTGCGGAGGAGCCTTTGCAACCAAGCTTGCAAAATTTTATCGGGTTCGGTTAGACCATCTGACCGAAGCCTGTGACTACGGCCTCCTCGATTTGCAACAGCTGAACTCGATGCATCTTACCAGGAAAGTGAACGGGATTCCGAAGCTCGTTGACAGACAGGGAAGGATTTGGGACCCGCTACCTGTAGTTGAGGAGGGTGGTGATGATGGTGATGGCGGCGATCATGATGTGCATATGCACGATATCCCGGTTCAGGGCCAGCATGGGGGCGCTGGGGGAGCGGACCCCCACATGCAGGTTGGGCATGTGATTCACGGGTTTGATAGCCCGAACTGGGATAACATGTATGGTGGTTTTAGTGGTGGAGGTTATGCACAGGGTGGTTATGGCGCCTACGGTCCTTCCGAGCCGTCATCGTTGGACCTCTGGAGGCGGATGGACGGACTGGCATTGGACCAAGAAGAAGTGAGGCGAGATGTGGGTCTCATACGCGCGGAGCAACACCGGCAGGGCAACTATTTGGAGGAGTTGCACGAGCAGCATCGACGAAGCATGGATTGGTTGTTCGGTTCGCAGCAGCATATCGCGAACTCACTCAACCATCCATACACACAGCCGCCTCCGCATTTTGCGCGTAGATCCAGGTTTGATCGCAGGGACGACACCGGTCCTTCGGGATCCGGTGGGAGGTTTTAGTCCCGCCCTCATCTCGTATTTGTATTACTATTTCGTGTTTGAGGGATGTGCCATTTTCCATCGTACGTACATCCCTCCGTTTTAGGTGTTAGTTTTTATCGCTTTATTAGTGGGTTAAATTAATAAACAAAGGCAAGGGAAGAAATGGGTTGGGTAAACTTCCTATGTGTTTGATCTTGTTTGCTACATGTGCAGTGTTGGGTTAAATGAGGTGTCGGCTTGGTGGAAGGGTTGGTAGTTCGTTGTGGATGCTCCTAGTTGCTTCATCTTGTTCCGCTTCTAGCTTCATGTTTCAGGGGAGTTTTCGTGTTCCCGCCTTCCTTTAGTTGTATTGAATTCGCAATTCTTTTGCTTATTCAATTTTTTGTTGTACATCGAGGGCGATGTACAATTCAAGTGTGGGGAGGTGGTCTATCGCTTGAGCTTTGTCGTTGTCATATATATATATATATAAAAAAAATAAAAAAAAAAAAAAAAATAATAATAATAATAATAATAATAATAATAATAATAATAATAAATAAAATAACAATGCAAAGCTCTCTTTTAACAATTTTTGTGGCATATAAATCAAATTAACATAAGTATCTAAATAAGCACCAAAATTTTTGATAAATAAAAATGGGTTGACACAAAAAGGGGGTTCACTCGTGTAAGGAAAAAAAGACCGTTAAGTAACTTGTTTTTTGTACAAAATTGAGCATGAGAAATCAAGCGATTGACCTACTTGTTTGCCTTGCATATTTACCCAATACGCCCGTTTCCGTGAGTTATTTTTGAGCCTTATAGCTTTAGATTATTTTTGCTCATGTTTTTGCGGGCAAAGATTGAGTGAGCCGGATAACTTTTGCGATTTAGAACTTGTGTTAGGCATGCATTTCGAGGCCACAAAGCGAGAATACAAGCATAGAAGTGATTGAGGCATTAGGAAACCTTTTCATTTTAGCCATTTTCATTCACCTCCCTACCCGACTTATTCCCCTAGTTAAACCAATTTGAGCCTTTCCCGTTCGTTTCTTAAAAACCCCAAAACATTAGCCACTTAGCCAAATTAGCCTTTTATATTTTTAGCCCATTTTTGGTTGGAAGCCCGATTCGGTTATGATTAACTTATAGATTTTGTATAGTTCTTCTTAGTTGTTATATCCCTCATGTTCAAGAGTTTTTAGCTAGGTAGACGTACTTAGTTCTCTCCAAAGCATGGGTTAGTTCTTGTTATAAAAAAAAAAAAAAACGAAAGAAATAAAGTTGAAAGAGCCTTATCAAATGGCTTTGTTAGAGCGATTTTGGAAGCGAAAAGAAATACTTGTTGGTGAGCTCTCGGCTAGTTACTATTTAGTTGTATAGTTTTATTTTTCTTATGCTTTAAGTTAGTCAAACCGTCAGGTTACAACCGTTTTAGCCACTTTTCAAAATCCATTCCACACCCTCAACCCAAGCCAAGTTACAACCCAACCAAGACCTCATGATTTATGCTATATTTTCGCCAAGTGATTAGATTTGATCCTTCCACAAGCTTATGATATCGCATAGTTATCGTCTTGGCATCGAGTGTTCTAAACATACTCCATGAATTGTATGTGCACCTATATTAAGCCGAGTGTGTGTGAACATTGTGAGGATGCTTGGTGAATTGGTAGGGATTTCTAAGATGGACCATTGCTCATAAACTTATTTTACATATCTCTTTTCGGTTGTTTCTTTATATTGAGCACTCCTTGATTGTTGTGACCCAAGTTATTTGTTTGTGCTTATGAAATGCTAGTTGAGATGATTGCCATTTAGAGAGTTTCGTTGATTTTAGTTTGCTTGAGGACAAGCAAAGTTCAAGTGTGGGGATGTTTGATGTATAAGAATTTATACATCTTTTAAACGTCAAATACGCCCCGTTTATGCGAAAACTCTTTGTATTTTCATTGATTTTGGTACTCATTTGAGTTATTTGTGAAAATACAGGTCCGAGCTTCGGCCCGGTGATGAAACGGAAGCTTTTGGAGCAAAATAGAGCTAAAATGGTGCATTTCAGCAAACTGCCAGATATGGCACTACCGTGCCAAACAGTGGCACGACCGTGCCAAGCCTCCCGACGTCGGCACTCTCGATCAGCACTAGCACCCAGCAGCCAAATCTTCAAAATCAAGGGAAGCACGACCGTGCCAACCAGTGGCACGACCGTGCCAAGTCAATCTTAGCCTCTGATCAGCTTGTTTCCGAGAACGAGGTGACTGTTACCGAGCACTACCGGCTCGCACGACCAGAGGATCTCCGAGCACGGTCGTGCGACCTCGGGAACATTTGAGCGCGATTTTTCCTAAAATGGTAGCTTGCTTGGTCAACACTCAAGAAAGTGGCTCTGACACTTGCCAAGCACGACCGTGCCAAAAGGTGGCATGGTAGTGCCAAACGCCCAGCAGTTTAAATACGAGTTTCTAGCTCATTTGCAAGGGAGTTGGAGCATTTTGGTGACTTTTTCTCTCAAGAATCTGGTCTTGGAAGCTTGTTGGAGCCAAGAAGGAGCCTTGAAGAGGATTAAACCACTTGAAGATCTACTCAAACACCATTTAATTCTTGTCTTTAACTTGGTTAGCTTACTACATTATGAACAATTTATGTTTATTTATGCTTGATTTGGTAGTTATGAGCCTTGTAGGCTAAACATTTGTGTTGTCTAAACTATGTTGAAGCTTATGAACATGTGATAATATGGAAGTAGATGTGATGATTGTTCATGTTAATCTTCATGTTGTCATTTGATTTTGTTCTTGGAGTTCATATGCATGCTTAAAGTTCTTGTTCTTGAATGTTTGCTCATAAGTATTTACATGTTGTGTTGAAAAGCCCATGTAGAGATTATGATTATTGAATCTTGTTAACTTGTTAGTATGATTCATAGCATGAAACTAGGAATGGTGAGTGCTAATATGATATGAACAATGATTTGAGCTTGTGTGTGAATTCTTGCATCTAGATTTGGAAAGATCAAAAGTATGTTTATATGAATTCTATAGTTTGTGTTCATGTTTGGTTGATGATTTAGGCCAAGGTTGTTAGCTAGCATGACCATGCTTGTGGTTCATATCAAGAACATGGTGATAGTGCCAACTACTTAAAACCAAGTTAGGGTGATTAGTGTGTTTCTCATATTAGTTTTCCCTAATTTGTAGAGTTAGGAGTTTTGACAAATGAATAACTCATCATCAAAGATTAACATCAACTTAGCAAGTGAGCTTAAAGGAATAATTTTTAGGTGATTAGACTGTTAATTCATTTTTAATTTTCCTAAGAATTATAAACTAGGAAGCCTTGATTGGGGACTTAGTTAAAATTGGAGCTTGCATCATCACAATCCCTTCCTCTTTGTTGTCACATGTGAATAAGTGGATACTTAGTTTAGGCAACCTTTCTTAGTTATTGTTATTTGTTAGAAATTTTAGTAGTTTATTTATTTTGCATGATAAGTTAGAAAAACCAATCCAATCATTTGAAAAGGCTTTGAAGTAACAAAAGTTTAGTATCGAGACACCGCATCCACGGATTGATATCCGGTTCTTACCGATTAGCTATATTACCACCCGACGGGTACACTTGCCCTTTGTGTGTGTAGTTAGTTTCTAGGTGAAAAACCATTTTAAAACTAAATTTGTGTGAAGAAAACCTCAATTAAAAATATATATAATTCACGCACATCAACCGGTTAACTATAATAAAAACGGAACGGTTCCCTAGATTAAGCGGTGACCGGATAGAATGTGGTTTGAACTCTCACAAGTACTATGACTTGTATAATATGGAGCAAACATTAATACATTCTGATTATAAGAGAAATTGAAGGAGTTTGACCCAATTCGGCTAAGTTATATAAACTAAGTTATATAAGTCAACCGTATGCGTGTTAGGATCTGAGTTTAATTGTTTGTGTTTATTTTTAAAGATGAAAGAAGATAATAAGATGAAATAATTGCAGCGAAAATGAAGAAAACTTTATAACACAACCAATGGAAGAAATGATTGTTGGGTCTTAAATTGAGACTGAAGCTTGCCAAATTGAAGGTTACAACATGCATGAAGTTGACGGTTCTAAAGATGATACAAGAATTTGATAACATTAGCCTAAGGGGGAGATTGTTGGGTCTAAAACGTGTAGTCTAATGTTATCAAAGAATCAAGTCAACAAAGTCATCGTGTCGAAGTCAACGCAAACAAGTCAAAGTCAACACGCAAGTCGACACGAGAAAATCGAAGAAAGATATGGCGTGTGGAAGTTCAAGATTCAATAGTCATATTGCTTTGGATAATTAAATATATTTTGTTTAGACAAAATATATTTGTTGTCTTAGTTAGTGCCCCTTTTTAGTAAGTTATTATCTCTAGGGACTTAAATATAATTAGCCTAAAGTGGTATAGGCTATAAATAGTAAGAGATGATTAGGGTTTTGAAACACACTTTGAGTGAGATTTGTGGGCTAATTGTATTCATCTTTTGTAAATCATTATTCAAAGATTTTCAAGTTTATTTTGTGTGTGTTCATCTTGATTTCTTTATCAAAATCAGATTTTTGGCTCGATCTGATCCTACATCTGACACCTACTACCATCAGTAGGTGCAACCCCCTATGACACCTACTACCCTTAGAGGTGATATCCTTAGTAGGTCTTACCCCTAATGACACCTACTATCCTTAGTAGGTGCTCCCACATCTGACACCTACTATCCTTAGTAGGTGCTCGTCCCTACTACCCTTAGTAAATGCTACCCCCATTGACACCTACTACCTCTAGTAATGGCAAAGGAGGAGTCTGGAGCTGATACGGGTGGTGGAACAATTGAAATGATGGAAAATGTTGAAGTTGTTAGAAGGTTTATCATCACCTGATTCCGATGTTGAAGATATGGCTGCAGAAAGTTATCTAGTGAGTGATGATCTGGATAAAGATGAAGTAGTCAAAGGGATTGTAGAAGACTGGAAGTCCGATGAGGATGATGTAGTTGAGAAAAATTGATGAGGTAGAGAATAAGAATGGTGAGGAAATTGTTTATACCAGTGGAGATCTTTCGGATATTGATTATGAATCTTTCAGAAAACACACTTATAATGATGAAAAAGTTTCTAATCCTGATACAATTGCTGAAGAAACAATTTTTCAGTTTAAGATGAAGTGGTTGAAAGATCCTCCTCCAGTGTTGAAGCAAAAGAAAACTTTTGTAAACACACATGGGGAGTATTCAGGTTAGATTATTAGTTAGGATTTTAACGAGAGGCATAAGTTGCTAATGGTTAAAAGAATTGATGGTGTACAATATTACAAATGACGTGCGAAGTATCTGCGAAGTCTACCTGCCAGAGATCTGCGCAACTTATCTCAAATGGATCTCAACCACCAAACATCGAATGCAAATGTTAATGGTATGATTAACAACTTGAAAGCCGAGAGCCATAATTGTAAATGGAAAAATGTTTAGGCTGGCAGTTGGAAGACATGTTAGGAGCAAAGATCTAGTTACTGGTAAACGTATTTACAAAATAGTGTACAAACCAACTAGGTGCTTGAGGTAAATGTCGATGAAGAGTTTGACTTAAATGTGTTGAGAGGTATTAAGAGGTGGTATGTGGATGGTAAAACAGGTGAAGCAGTAATTACCTGTAAATGTCTTGGCAGAAATTGTTCGTATTTTGGATCCAATGTGGTTAGTGAATATGAAGATTGAGGATCTGAAGAAGCCGAAGAGACATTCTTTACAGTACATAGATGATGCGCATACATTAGCCATGCAGTATATTCGAGTCATTCTGTTTAGTGTTAAAACTGGAGTTTATGCTGGAAGTGACTTATGCTCCTACGACTAAAGACATATTAGCTAAAGTTATCTGAAGATCTGAGCATTCATCAAAGGGGAGTCTGTAAGTGCACGAAGTGTGATGAAGTGTTAGATTTGTCAAGATTAAAGAATACAAGGGCCTTTTTGTAACTTGTTTAATGTTTTGTATAATATGCATTCCAATGTATTGCAAGTTCCGGATTACCTTTGGGTAATTCAGAACAATGATAGTTTGTCCGAGTTTTGTAACATACTTTGGAACTTATGTGTTCAATAGTATTAGGTTTGTATAAATACTGTTATGTACAGTATTCTGGGTAACTTTTTGGGAAAGAATTGTATGCAAGAAACTTTTTGAGGGAAACCGAATTTCATTATGTGTGTGTGGACTGTATGTATTCCATCAGATCTGAGAATACTTTGTGGATTCTTAGATTGATCGTGATCAGTTTTCTACACCTTCTTATCGTGAATCTACGCGATGTGATCGCGTGGTAGTTTCCGCATACTATGCGAGTTTGTTGTTCGTGTATATATCATGTTAGACATGCCTAGGTGACCTTACAATTACATGCGGCTCCATACACTTTTGCAACAAAGACTTGATCCTCTGTAGGACTCATATGTACGTTACTTCCTGCTCATTTGAAAGAAATGCATGCACGATTCAAAAGAACTGCTTTGTCGATGTCATACCCAAAACTTCGACAAATGGAAGATTGTACATGTTGGTTTTGTAGGTTACGTCGATCATCAGCACATGTGGGAATGCCTTCCATATTTCGAAGGACAACTCGTGACAAAAAAAGATATTCTCAATGGCGTTTGTGGAGGGTTCCAGCTGCGTGTAATAGGTGAAGTGTTTCTCAATGGTGTTTGAGGCCTTAATGTTCTAGCAAGAGTTGTGTATGTCTTTCAGAACAGACTTGTTATTGGGGTTATGTTCGATTATGGTTTTCCAAATTCTATACGTCATCATGTCTTGCGCTACCAACTCCTCCATCAATCTGAAATCATTATGAGAGAGTCTCCTGGAATACGTGTAACCCTCCAGATATTGAGCAGGGTCGTGGTTATGTTTCGGGTTGTACACATCTATCTGCCAAGCGAACGCGTTACGTCGAGAAACCCTATCACCATAAAAGGGTTGCAACATTTTTTGTTGCCGGTTTTCGTAATCGTGGTCGTACTCTTATGCTCGCCGCTACGACTGCATTGAAGCCATGTCCTCGTGGCCTTATCACCATGTTTTTCGACCGTCTAGTAACAATGACGTTTCCATTATCAAGTCCCTTTTTTTACCCAATCTTCCAACTCATCGTGGGACAAAAAATCCTAAAAAAATACATTTATAATAATATTTTAACAAAATATATAACATTTATAATACAATTTAACTTAATATATAACAATTTAATTTATATATTTTAAGCATTTATAATTCATTTTATAAAAATATATAACATTTATAATAATATTTTAACAAAATATATTATCACAATTTAATTTATACATTTTAACAAAATATATAACATTCATACCTGCTTAGTTTCATAAGAAACTTGCGGGTAAGCGGGTTGATCGTGAATTAATGACTCCTGGGCGTAAGAAGGCTCACCACCGTCTTCGTTGTTGCCATAGTTTTGCTATCCATACAAGGCCTCATACCCGTGTTCATAACCCGGATACCCGTGATCGTATTCACCTCTAGGCACAACAAACTGAAAAAACATCAAAGGGTAAAAGATGACGGTAAATCTAATACTTAATTCAAATAAGTAAATAACTGCTTACCTCGTTCAGGTCTGGCAACAACGGTTCCTTGGGATAATAATGAAAGCTGGACATGACCTCCTTCGCGTGATCATCCTTGTTGGTGCATATGTCTGTCGACTTCGTCTTGTATCGAGTCTTGTAATAGAAATGTTAGATCAGGGCACGTAGTTCGAGGTAAATAGGGCTTGTGTGTGGATGGTTGATTTCGCACGAAATAGCAAGAGGCTATTTCGCACGAAATGACATTTGGTCATTTCGTACGAAATGACTCTTGGCTATTTCGTACGAAATACCAAGCCTATAAATACCCATGTTGTCAAGTCATTTGAAACGATCGTGATTCCGGTACCGAACTACTGCCGACGTGTCTATTGATTGTAATTGTTGTCAAATCAATAAAACAAAACAATTAAGAGTGAATCAAGCTGTTATAAAGTCTAATCAATGAATTCCGCCTCTGATTAGATTGAGAACTCTTCTGATGGACTCGTTTTGGTCGCACGACGATCCTACAAGTGGTATCAGAGCTCAGGAAGAAGAGTTCTTGCCAAATCAGCTCGATTTCATCATAATTTCTGACTTCTACACCTTCTTTTCAAAATTAAACAAGATTTAACGGTCAAAATGACTTGAATTTCACTTATAATAAGCGCAACACTGTTTTAACTAATCCTTGAAAGAATTGAACCTAAAATCGATCTAAAACTTGATAAATTTGTTCATTTCGTTTGAAAATCTGATCGAAAAGATGACATCAGCAGCGTTTCACACGGAATAGTCCATTTCGTTTCATTTCGTACGAAATCACCAGCTTATTTCGCACGAAATCCTCATCTTCATCATCATTTCGCACGAAATACCTCATTTCGCTTGAAAAGACATCTATTTCACATGAAATCAGCATCCTGCATTTCATTTCGTACGAAATCACATTATTTTGCACGAAATCAAACTATTTCGTACCAAAAGTTGTTATTTCGCACCAAAGGGGTATTTCGCACCAAAGGGGTATTCCGCACCAAAAGTCATTTCATTTGAGAAAATCATTTCGTACGAAACCTTATTTCGTTTGAAAGTTGTGATTTTTTATAAAAAAGGTTTACCGAAACATGGAAGAGGAATTCTACAATGAGTTTTCTACACATGTTGCACCAATCACAGCTGCTGAAACTATTTACAGTGAAAATGAGACAGGAACTCCCCAAAAACCACCAAAGCTAATGTACATTGAAGATTTCAAAGGTTGGCAAAGTCGATTTGAAAACTGGGTGCAAGCTTATAAGTTTGACGCATGGCGTTCGCTAGATGTAGATTACGTTAAACCGAAAAATGAACGTGGGATTGAAAAAGCTTTCAGTGATTTTTCTGATGGTGAGAAGTTATAATACACCAGTGAAAAAATGATGATTAGTCTCCTCCAACAATCCGTAAAAGAAGATATTTTTGTGTTGCTTCAACATAATAATGTGACAACCCTCACTAAACCAGGTATCCGTACGACTTAATTAATAATTAATTACTGCTTGATTACTGTGCTTAACTGAATTTACTGATGAACTGCTACTTGATTCCTGATATTTGTACATATCTGCATCATACTTTGATTTCCGTCACTACATTATTTACATACTGAACTCTAGTGACAAACATGATGCACAAAAGCACAGTAGCACTATGAACGGATAACCTATTGAACATGCTGATAAAACCAGCATCAGGCAGATAATGCCTCTAAGGCCTGTATGAGCCAGAAAGATTTTACTACACCCATAGTGAGTGTAGGGATACAAGGGTTATAGAACTGCGTCTCTAGGAATGAGTTACAATGACTGGATGTGCCTAAAACGTACACTAAGCACAAAACACAGCACTTTAATGAACAATTCAGCCTCTGGCTAGCTAATAAAGTGCCAAAACATGAGAAAAATATTACTAGACACTTTCCAAAGTGTCAGGAATAAGTTGTGTCACTAGAAAGGGCATTAACGACACTTAAAAGCTTTGTTAAGCGCTTTAAAGGATTACTATCCAACCGAACAACCGGACTTTACCCGGGACATGAAAATATTGCCATAAACATCATTTATCTTTTTCTGAGCCAGTTAGGGTCCCTGAATACCCTAACACCCGCTTTAAAACATATCACACAACTAACCAAGTTAACTACTTAACCAACCTATTTAACATAACTAAATAACCTAACTATTGGTTACATATGGACCAAGACTCCCCCCCCCCCCACATTGAAATCGGCCCCAACTAGAAGGGGGCACACCTTGAATTCTTTTTATTATTTTAATCAAGTTGTCTAATATCTAAATAGCACATAATCCTTTGGACACTAATCTCATGAATGTCTATAAGTAACTCTTGATACACATTAGAACTTTCACACATCAACACCCACCAAACTACTCTCTCTTTCCCTCTCTATATCTCGGCCGAACACCCCCCTCCCCCTACATCCATTGTTCGAGTTTAATCATCCAATTCCAAGCATACACAAGTGTTAAGGATCTCGTATTAGGAAGCTTGGTGCAAACGGAAGGCGAAGGACCTCTTTCTCTAGCTTTTATCCACCTCATTTGCGCTTAGATTCTTCCCTAGCCTCGAGCTAGTGGTATGTCACTTAATACACCTTCTTGAACTAATCTAGAGTGGTTAATATGATGTGTAACGATTAAAACTCGAAATCTTGCAATTTGAAGCTTTAAAGTCTACTAAAAAGCATGTAAAAGATGGATAAAAGATCATGTAATGTGTAAAAGTTGTAGTAATTGAAATTTGTGATTATTTAGACCCGATCTATGTTGTGGTAGCTCGGATCATCATTTAACCCGGGTTGGTCATGATCACGAATCATGACATAAGGTTCTTTTGAATGGAACAAGGGTTAAAAGGTGAAACTCTACCACACACGAATCATGAACTTGTGTAAAAGTGTTTTACTTGTGAAATAGTATTTAAAACTAGCAGATCTACGTATCTGCAGGTGGTATTTTCAAAGAACCACGCATCACAGAAATCATGTTTTCTAAAAACGGATCTTACACTTACAAGTATGATTTTTAGAACACACAAGTGTGTAAGCACTTGTGTAACACAAAAGTTTCGACAAAATAACAATTTCTGTAAAAATGACGAGAAGTTGTAAAGACGGATTTTCTCTAAAAACGAGGTTTTTATGAGATCGAATTACTTTATATGAAGATCCACTAAATATAAGGGGATCTACACTATAATTTTAGAAAACTACAAGTTCATGAAATTTCTACAAATTACATACTTGTTAACTAGTTTGTTGCGTTGAAAATTGTTTTGATCGAATGAAGAAGTTGTTGAATTGTTTTGTAAAAGAAAATGATACGCTTGAAAGCGTGGCCACCTCCAGTTACAGAGGAAACTCTGGCGAAATTTTTTCAAAAACCTAACACTTAGAAATATTTTCACTACAAGTGTTAGAAATACTTTTTGACATGTTTTCAAATATAAGTTTCGCCACAACTTTATTTACAAAATATCGGAGGTGGGATTTCACAAAATAAAACTTAGTAAATATATATTTAATATATATATTTTTCATAAATCACTTGATGCGTGTTTATGATTATTTTGTGAAGATACATAAATATTATTTTTTTTAGAATAAAAATAATATTATCAAACGTTAACGAATCCAAAATAATCCGAACGCTTTCACGATAAATATATTAGTTACACCGGTAATTACTATTACCACTCGATCGTTAAAACGTAACTTACGCAATTTACGGAAATATTTATGAACGCGTATATTTGACAAAGTATTATTTTGGGAGTATTTTGTGAAGTAAAATATAATATTTTTGAGAAAAATATTTATATTTTGGAGTTAGAAATAAATATATATTAAGTGAGACTTAATAATATATTTTCAAGATATACGAACACACATGTATTAAATCCCCCATCCTTGGGAAGGAAAATAATTACCAAGTATATACGGAATGTAAACACGAAATAGTTGTCTAACTATTTCCCAAGAACCTAAACCATAAAGCTAAGGTACGGCCATCCGTCTGATAGAGTTAGAACTTGTAGGTCGTTGCACAGCTGCTTGACTTGGAGTATACTTGGTAGAGACGCACCGCTGTGAGTTCATGTCCCCCTTTTCTCTTAACTGTTTTCAGTTTTCTAAACTGCGGGGGTGAAATACATGTTACTTTGATTATGAATACTTTATACATGGTATGGTTAGCGTAAGGAGGGTTACTACTTAGATCATGTGAATGGGTAGGCGGAAACTTGAGGTCATTAATCCTCAGGGTAGGACCGAGGGGCAGGAGCGATAGATCTATTTGGGTGTAGCGAGCCCAGTCCCAGGCCCAGCATAACGGACCTCGGGATGACTTTGTACCCGACGCATAAATCTGCTAGGTTTGAGCCTTCCTACTTGCATTTCACACATATCAATGGCCTTGCAAACCATTGGTGATCTCTTTTTCCTTATTTGCTACATACCAGGATTTTGATAAATACAAAGGTTTATTTACTCACTTACACATGAACTCGCTCAACATTATTGTTGATTTTTCAACTTACATGTATTTCAGGGAACTAAGGGATCTGGCACGGTATGGCACGTTTTCCCGCTGCACTAGTACGAGGTCATCCGGGTTTAGGGAATGTGACTCTTTCCTGGACAAGTCACAGTCCTTAAACCATGTTTATGTTATGTTTAAGTTTGTAATGTTTGTTGAACAAGGTTATGGTTGTTAGGGTGAGTTCCCGTTAAAACAATGTTGTTGTTTTTGGATTTTAAACTAAATTGAATGGATGATCTTGCATGTTTTTAATTCATATAGCTTTGTTATGATTAAGCTATGGTATTAAGAAGTCATACCAAATTAACCACGCTTCCGCAAAGCCAGGGTGTGACAAATAATACTTCTAGATCAGTTTGGTTGGCTTTGATTAACAAGTTTAAAGGAAGTGCTGATATGATAAAGAACAAACAAGCTTTACTTAAGAAGTCATTTGATATGTTTGTAGCTTTCGAAGGTGAATCAACAAAAACAACCATCGATAGATATTGTCATCTTGTTCCGGAAATGGGAAGATTGGACATAAAGAAAGACGACGATGAGTGGGCTGATAAGCTAGCCGATGCGCTCCCACAGCATAAACGGGGAACATATTTGTTTATTTTAAAACACATGAGAAAGTCTGAATGTATGAACTTGGCAAAGTTCATTCAGAAGATTGAAGAGCATGAGTTAGATATTCAGAAAACTGCAATTATGAATAATCCAAATGCTCAACAAGATGTGAGTTTATACTACAGAGGAAGCAAATCTAAGTCTACTCCGAGTCCAAAGGTTAAGACTGCTTTCAGTGCTGATAGATCATCTGGAACAAGTGGTAGCACAGTAACTCAGAGTGGTGGATATTCTTCATCATATTCGAGTTTTGATCCAAATTTCACAACACCAAGTTCTCAACGACAGAATTCAACAAATCTGTAATGCAATGTTACTTTGAATATTCAAAATGGTCCAAATCTATCACCAGAAATGGCTAAGTAACACATGGCATCACTTGTTGCAATGTTAGAGTCGTATGAAAGTTTAGTTGCTGGAAGAATTAGAAATCCGATGCTCACCAAAGAGGATTATGACCAGATTGATTCTGAGGAACTTGAGTTGATGGATATCAAGTGGTGTTTAGCCAGTGCTGTAAGAAGAGCAGAAAAATTCCAGCAAATCACTGGTAGAGATGATTTTCGAGAAATGAGTGCATCTCCGATAGGTTTTGACAAATCCAAGGTTTACTTGTTTTCGTTGCAAAGAAAATGGACATTTTAAACGAGAATGCAAAAATAAAGAAGCAACTGAAAGACAAAATTCATCTGGAAACAAAAATTATTATCAAAAATCAATTTTTCATCAATTAGATCAACAACAACCATCATCGTCGCGTACTATTGAAGATGGAAAGAAGAAAGTTCTTCTTGTCAACCAAGATGATGAAAAATTAGCAGAGGGTTTTAGCTGGGAGAACTACGTGCCAGATAAAGAATTTTTAAAGAAATCAGCTCTTATTGCTCAAATCTTGGAAGCAGAATCAGTCAAATCTCAGCAAAAAAGAATACCGATTTTTCCAGAATTAGGAAGTGATGCAGACATAGATGATGAAGAAGAGTATATTAATAAAGCTAGAAAAGGTCTGGATACTGATAGTTTTAATTTGTTCTTTGCAGATAAGGTTGAGATGCTGAATGAGAAGAATGCTGATAGAATGAAAAGAGAGTTGGAAGCTAGAAGAATTGCTGAAGAACAGGCTAAAATAGTAGCTGAACAAGCAAAGGTTGAAGAAAATCCAACAGAAAAGATTAAAGATGCAGAGCATGAAGTAACAATAGAATTTGATGATGAACCAATAATTGAGAAAGTGGTAGAAAAAAATTGTTGAAGTGGAGAAGATAGTGGAGAAAATTGTCGAAGTTGAGAAGATAGTCGAAGTTGAAAAGATTGTTGAAGTTATGAAATCTTGTGTACAATGTTTGGAGTCTTGCAAACATTGTGAAGAGAAAGATAAGAATATTTGTGAACTTGAGGAGTTGAAAGAAAAATTGTTGTTTGACGTGAAATATGTGAAAGAGTCGTATGATGTTTTGAACAGAATGGTTGATGGTTTGAACAAAACAAATCGAGAAGTAGATGCTGTTATGACAATGATGAGTTCAACATTAATGACAAAGCAAAAGGTAATCAATGGGTACATTGAAGATTGTGCAAAACTAAAGCAGGATTTGGAACTCGAAAAAATTGAAAGTGAAAGAATCAAACGTTTGCTGTTGAGTTATACAACTTGTGATTATCTGATTGATCGGGTTTATCCTACTGTTGCAGGTCTTGAAGCCTTTCAAGAAATAAAGACAGAAGATACGAATACTGGTACAAGCTCAGTTGAAGAAGAAAAGAAATCTTTCTGGAGACCAGTCAAATCAAGAGTTTTTAGCTGAGAAGAAAAAGAATATGATGATGAGATCTGAACAGAGAGTTGAAAGAAGGAAATGTTTCAAATGTCATAAGATTGGACACATTGCTTGGAATTGCAAAAACTCTAACAACACAAAACAGGGAGTTTCTTTTAACTCAAAAATAAAAGAGAAATGTGTTGATGAAAAGAGACAAACATTTGAGAAGTTTAAAATGTTAGAAAATTCGACTTTCAAAACTGGTGATGTTTCAAAACGGTTCTACAAAAGAAAAGTCGATTTAAACAAACAAAAATGGGTTGTAAAAAGTTCAGATGAAAGTTCTAGCGATGAATCTGATTCCATAAAATCAGAGGAGCTATCTGTTGAGAAAAATGTTGAGAATTCTGTTCCAGAAATGAACAATGAAAACTTTCCGCCATTGGCAAGGGAAAATTTGAAGTTGAAAGTTGGTAAGATTGAGATTTCAGATCAATTCTTTGTTGGTAAGAAAGAATTTGATGTTGAAAAAGCTTTTAATGGGCAAGTAAAACATATCTTTGGGAAAATAGTTGACGGTAAGGTAAAGGGTGTGAAAGATTTTTACAAATCTAAAAGATGGTGGGAAAAAGATGATTCACAATCACCCAAGGCTGGTAAGGCTTGGGTGTCAGTTTTGAATACTTAAATTCCTCACTTGCCGGAACTCCCAGGTTGGTAATTGGGGAGTAGGAATCGGCATTTTTCTTGAGAAATTCACAAAAGTGATTTCGATCTACAAGGGTCTGTTTGGTATGAGGTAATGGAATGGACGAAGGAATGGAATGGACGAAGGAATGCAATGGATCGTTACCATTCCATGTCTTGTTTGGTTACCATGTGTGAATGGAATGAATTATTATTATGTATTGTTCGGTAGGCAAGAAAAAGGGAGTGATAAAATAAGCGGTGAGTGGTGGTGGTGGTGGTCGGTGATAGTAATTGTGGGTGGTTATAGGTGGCGGTGGTGGGTGTCGGCGGCGACGATGGGTGGTGGTGGTGGCGGCGAGTGGCGGTGCGGCGGTGACGACGAGTGGTGGTGGCGGCAAGGTGGCGTTGGTGGTGGGTGGCAGCAGAGGTGGCGGTGGGTGGCGGTTGGTGGTGATGTGGTGGTGGCGTCGACGATGGTGGTGGGCGGCGACGGCAAATGGCATTGGCGGTGGTCGCGGTTGTGGGTGATAACGGTGTCGAGTGGGTGGCGGCGGCGACGGTGGGTGGCGGGGTGAGGTGGCAGCGATGGCATCGGTGGTGGGTGGTGATGGTGGTGTGTTGTTGTGTTGTTGATGAATAGTGGAAGAGGGGATGGAATGAAAAAAACATGGGGGGTGGAAGGAATGATTTTGAGGGAATGGAATGCCTTTTGGAATGGGTGATTCCATTCCATTGACCAGCAAAACACCCTTTTCTTCATTCCCTCGTAATCATCCATTCCATTTCACCTCTCATTCATGCATACCAAACACTACCCAAGTGTTATTGTTATTCTTAAATTGTCATATTTTGGATTGCAAATGGTTGAATTGGCATGGTTTGGTTAAATCTACAAGTGGTTATCAAGGTCATTAAGTTGAACTTGATTTAACCCTCATGCAAATATTTGAGAAAACAAAGTGATGAAGTAACCCCTAACCTACAAGTGGTTTGAGAAAATCAACAATACTTATTTTCCGGAAATACCATTTTGATTAAAACAAACTTAAGTGTTTTGAAATCTTAATGGGAAAATAGTTTGTTGTAAAGGGGAGTTCTGATTGTTTATGCGAAGTGGATGGCAAATCAAAGCATTTCACAACAAGTTGTCACTTTATTTGTAGAGCTTGTCAAATTTCCTTTTAATGATTTTGAATTTTAGGGGGAGTAAGAAATTTCAGAAAATTCAAAAACATTAGAAAATTTGAAAAAGTCAAAAACATCGAAAACATCGAAAAATTCAAAATGAGTTTTGTTGTACAAAAGAGGAAATGATAGTACATCAGTGGACTATCACAACACGCTATAGAATTGGAAAGTCAAAAATGTGATAAACGATCTCACTACGGATATACCAGTAGGTTTTTATACATTTAGTAGATTGTGTTCGAGATATAAACCTAAAAATATCAAACTTGCTTATTTCGTGGGGAACATCTCTCGGATATATAGGTAACCCCTGAAATCTTGTTTGAAGGGCTTTCTATTTCTAACATACTAGGTCTTTGTGCGTGATGATATCTGGGGTACTATACCAAGACTTCTGATTTTGCGGAAGCAATAGCCTAGTCCTCGTATAATGCTTTGCATTGCTTTAATCATAAAGCTCACCCTCAGTACAAAAATGATGAAACATTGAAAAATGCTAATCATGTGCTGTTGAAGAAAAGATCCCCAAATGGGACACACCGAAAGACGAGCCATCATCTCTTTGTACGAACGGAAGTTCTAACCTGAGCTCTCATGGTCTCGTACTACCCGTTTACAGATATCATTAGTGTACATTCACCTGTAAGACTGAATATAGAAGTCTGGATACGGGGGTATATTCTAAGGTGGTACACTCGAATAAGTTTAAGTCTATTAAAACATTAATATCGTATCCCGAAACAGTTGAACTTTGTGTGAAAATTTAAGTGGACCAGTATACTGACAATCTAAGTGAATCGTTCAGAACTTAAAATGTTTAAAAGCTTAACGGTGTTAGTAATTTGTCTCATAGATTGATATGATCCTCTTACACAAACTCACAAAAATATTGTCTGTAAATATTTCTTTTCTGCATTTCTTTAAAAGCTAAAATCCAAAAAGAGTTTCAGTGTGTTTTAGAATAAATTTTGAAAAATACAAAAAGATTTTCGATAACTGATAATGAAAAGCTGATTTTCAAAATTCCGAGTGTTGAACATGACGAACAGGTCTGGGAAGAGTTTGTTTGAAAATGGTGTTTTATCTACATGTGATCATCAAAGTTTTTAAATAATAAATCATTTTGAGGTTTTGTTTCTACAAGTGGTAAACAAAGAATAAAATTTGTCAAATTGTTAAATTTGTAAATCTTATGCTGAGGTAGAGAATGTGCAGGATAGTCAGGTTTCGAATTCTGAGCAGAAGATGAGCCGGGTTTCGATCCTGATCCTGTGAAAGCCAGACTACGATCCCAACACAACTTAAGGGGGAGTCTGCTTGTAATAGAAGAGATCTGAAGATACAAGAGCCCGATTCAATTTCTGAGGTTCGCGCCAGTTGCTAATGCTGATGAACTTAAGGAATCAAGAGATCTGTTAAAGAAAAGATTAAGAGGATAGAGCCAAGAGTTTGATCCAAGGAGAAAATGCAAGAGATTGTTAGATCAACATTCAAGGGGGAGATTAGTTGATAAAGAAAAGAGACAGAGATTGAGGATACTTACACTGTTAGATAATATGAAAGAGCCCGAAGACTGATCAAGGCTGAAGACTGTGAAGACTGGATACTGAAGACTTCGTCAACATCCAAGGGGGAGTCTGTTGGTGCATATGTCTGTCGACTTCGTCTTGTATCGAGTCTTGTAATAGAAATGTTAGATCAGGGCACGTAGTTCGAGGTAAATAGGGTTTGTGTGTGGATGGTTGATTTCGCACGAAATAACAAGAGGCTATTTCGCACGAAATAACATTTGGTCATTTCGTACAAAATGACTCTTGGCTATTTCGTACGAAATACCAAGCCTATAAATACCCATGTTGTCAAGTCATTTGTAACGATCGTGATTCCGGTACCGAACTGCTGCCGACGTGTCTATTGATTGTAATTGTTGTCAAATCAATAAAACAAGACAATTAAGAGTGAATCAAGCTGTTATAAAGTCTAATCAATGAATTCCGCCTCTGATTAGACCGAGAACTCTTCTGATAGACTCGTTTTGGTCGCACGACGATCCTACAATCCTTTTCTCTCCACTCGTAAGAATCAGGGATGGCAGACCCCTCCTAAAACAACGGTGTTGTAAATATTTCATAAACAAAACAAGTTAATAAATAGTATTCCAGAATGCTTTTCGGAATAAACATGCTCGTGTTGCCGAAGAATTCGCCAAAAGATAAATGCGGTCGAACCAAGACATCAAAATACCAAATGTTTGAATTGTTGTCGAAAGAAAGAAGAATGAATGTTCTGAGTTTATTTCGTCGTTTAAAAGGGAGAAAGAATGCCAAAACCAATCATTCACCAGAACTCTATACGACTCGTGTAGCTCTATACGAATCGTATAGGACTGACATCACTTCCATCGGCTTTCTGTCACTGTTGAATGACATTGTAGTTCATCGTACTTAATACGAGTCGTATAGACCTATACGCCTCGTATATGGTTCACATGTGATAACTTTGACTGACTTTCGGAAGTTTAGTTACTATATATGAGTTGTATGGAGCTATACATATAGAAAGTGTCAATTGAAATATTTTGGGTGTCTGAATAATACGTTCCTTTAAATAAGTTAAGTTTGATTGAAAATAAACAAGTTCTGAAATGAGTGATATCGTTTTATTTGATGATTTTATTTAGATACATTCAATTGATACAGCAGTAGAAATTTATTGCTTTTGTAAAACTTTTTAATTTAGAACGAGTTTAAGTAAACTGTAAAATCATCATAATCTACCATCAGGATAATATCGTATCACACTTCCTACTGCCAATCAATGCAACCATGGTTATCACTAATGATACCATCTCTTTCATCACCATTAACATTTTTTTAAAGTAAACTTCATTAAAATGCAACGCCAACCTCAAAACGAGGAGGCCACAAACAAGAAACCTACATAATTACAAATTTACACTATTCTTCCCATTATATGGAATTGTTTTTAGTTCTATATTTGAACCATAAATACTCTACAGACTTAACCTCTCCTATTATGTCTTCGATCTTTATACTCTTGTTATTAAACTTGACTCCATTTCTTGCCCTCCAAATGCTCCAGCAACCAATCCTGATGATACCTTTAAGAGCTTCCTTTTGAAGACCTTTTAAACCAACGTGCTCATGAATTTCCAGAAGATCTCTAAATGAAAATGAAAACAAGTTCGGTATTTTGCACCAAGCACTAATACGCGACCAAAGAATAGTGGCGATCGCACACGTGCAAAAGATATGTTCCACAGACTCATCACTATCGTTGCACAGCAAGCACCTCGTATCTTGATCCCCAATGTTTCTCTTCATTAATGCGTCGATCATCGCAATCCTCTTCATCTTGGCCCGCCATATGAACACATTCCATTTTATAGGCAACCACTTACACCATTCCAGAACATACACGTCTGAAACAGTCCTGTTTTTGTCAAGTAATCTTTTAACCGCTCCCATCGAAAATTCCGTCTCTGCTGCTCCGATCCATTCCCATCTATCTCTAGCATCTTTTAATTCAAAATTGAAGAGGAGACTGCATAAATTCAGCAATTCCATCACCTCAACACTTGCACTAATATCACATTTCCACTGCCACCAAAACACACGACAGTCGATCGGGTATTTCACCCTCCCACTCACTCTACATCTTTTATCTGATTCTAACTTGAATAATTCCGGAAATTTATCTTTCTGGGGTTCATTGAAAATCCATGGGTCTAACCAAAGCCTCGTATCCAACCCATTACCTACCGAACTCTTGAAAAAACTTCTCAAGGGTATCCAATATATTAAATTTTAGCTAACACTGAAACAATATTACACCACACGCCACCCATCGTTTTTCTTGAGGGAAAAATAATAATTCGGTAAACTCTCGAGAACCGATTTAATTAATGTAGTACTTTCTCCGACAGACAATAAAGGAGCTTTCCACTTTGCGAGTCTAGAATCGAAAATATCATAAACCGGTTTCCAGTTGGCAACCCGGTTCATATTCGTGCCCACCATTAATCTAAGATATCTGAATGGGAAATTTCCCGCTTGACAACCCACAAGAGTCGCCATACCTTCCAACTCTACCGATCCCACTCCCATAGCGTATAAGTTTGACTTCGAGAGATTAATTTTGAGGAACTTATGAGGAACGGTAATTATCTGGAGAGGAAGAATGGGCTTATATTGAAAATAAAAAAGTGATTCTTGAATTTCAGAAAAATAAGAGTTTGGACATAAAGCAAAGGTCGAGAACGAGGTGGGATGGGGATGAAGATTCAAAAATTTTTCATGCTCATGTAAATGCTAAGAAGGCTTCTAACCAAATTCCGATTTTAAACATTGGAAATAGGTGGATTACGAAGCATGTGAAGGTCAAAAAAGAGATTATGAACTTTTTTAAAGCGAGATTTAAGGAGGAGATTCAAGAGAGACCGGCGCAGTTGTATGACGGTCTCAAAAGGTTGTCCGATTATGAGTCTAATGGGCTGGTGGAACCATTTAGTATTAAGGAGAAATGGATTTTATCACCCTAAACTAATCAAAATTGGCGGTTGTCACTCCCAACTTTCATTTTGACTTCCACCACCTCCAACTGGACACTTGGGTTACTGTGTCACCCCGTTGTTAACCAGATACTAACGAGGTTAGTTTTTTTGCTGACCTGGCCAATTTTTGATGACATGGCATGGTTATGTGTAAAAAATTAAACATTAAACATTTACCAAACACCCATAATGTACAACTTTCAATGCACAAAATACAACATAAGCTGAGAATCACTCTAAATCGCCAGAGTCTAGGGTTTTGAGTTCGAATTAACTGTCACAAATGTAATAACACTCCACTTGCCGATCAATTCTTGTTATGTTTAAAAATCAACAAAACAATATTACATACACACACAATACGCACACCTGTATAAATATAAACATGGCGTGGATCGGTGCAGGGTGTGTAGTCCTGTAAGTCAGCACTGCATTCAGGAAAACAAACCGATTTAACTTGTATCGCGCTAGAATCATTTTTTTCTGCTTCTCTAGCGTCAACCGGTTTCGAAACTTGTTCAACAGAAATTTTATTATTTTCAGAACAAAGATCCCACCAAGATAAAATGAGAATCCACATAGCACCAAAAACATTATTCCAACCAAACCCACACACTTGTAGCCACTGTCGGCTCTTCTCTGCCGGATAATCTCACCACCGCCGGATAATCTCACCGGAACCACAGCCAGATTGCTGAACTTCCTCATCGGAGACTCGTAGATCTGCAACAAAGGTACCCTCATTATCCGTTTACATAGCTCTGCAGGTCGCTGAACTTCCTCATCGGAGTGTACGGTGGCATGAGAGCGGTGTCGGTTACATCCAACGGTGGTTAACGGCACCCAAATGAAGGTTCTCAGGTGGCTGAGAGGTTGCATTGAAAAATATTGAAGTGTGTTGTTGGACTGGTGTTGAGTTGTAGGAGTGATGATATCTAGACTACCACTGATTTAGGGTTTTTATTAAGTTACACGGATGATAGTAAAGGGTGAGTCCACATAACCGTGCCATGTTAGCAAAAATTGGCCAGGTCAGCAAAAATTGGCCAGGTCAGCAAAAAAAAACTAACCTCGTTAGTGTTTGGTTAACGACGGGGTGACACAGCAACCCAAGTGTCCAGTTGTGGGTGGTGGGAGCCAAAATGAAAGTTGGGAGTGACAACGGCCAATTTTGATTAGTTTAGGGTGATAAAATCCATTTCCCCTAGCATTAATGAAATCAAAATGGCGGTTAGCGAATGTGAGGATGACAAGGCACCTAGCCCGGACGGTATGAATATGAGATTCATTAAGTTTTTTTGGCAGTACTTTGAAAATGATTTAAGAGAAATTCTGGACTATTTTTTTAACATGGTGAGATAAATACTGAATGCAGCTCATCTTTTAGAACGTTGGTTCCTAAAATCAAAGACCCGGTTTCTCTAAATAATTATAGACCTATCAATCTCATCATCATTATGTGAGATTAAATATATAAATGTAATATTTAATCTTGTAGCCTATATAATCATTTATATTATATTAGATCAAAATATATTAATAACCTATTAATAATTAGTTGGTAATTGTTGATGGACCATATTACCCTTATTAACTAATTAGGTTTCCTCTTGGGTGTATAAATAAGGGGCTTATTAGAGAGTTAAAGGGTTACACACATTACACAATCACAAACCCTCATAACATCAATATTTCGTCTCTCTCCCCATAACCGAAATCAACCCTACTTTCGGTTTCATCACCATCATAACTTTACACCCTAAGGAGGAACCAGATCATCCTGACAATCATGTCGAACTCTATGGCTGCATCTCTGACTGGATTCTCTACCGGCCTGTCTGCTGTAACAGGTATGTTATTCATGTTTTCCATACATTTAAACAGAACTGATCCAACATGTGGTATCAGAGCATATGTTGATAAATCAGTTCTGGTTTTGTATCCATTATTCTGGGATCAAAAATCTGGAAAACGGAAGTTTTTTATGTCATTAAAATCAAAACTGTTTCGAGTCCTAATGAACCGAAATCCCTGTTTTCGGAAAATAAGTTTGATAATTTTTGACTCGAAACCATAAACGGGATAATAATATCCGAAATCTGTTAACTGGAATCATAAAATTTAGATTTCGGAACCCAGAATTATGTTTTTATTTTTTTTTTAGGGTTCATCATA
Organism: Helianthus annuus; assembly: GCF_002127325.2. NCBI lineage: Eukaryota > Viridiplantae > Streptophyta > Magnoliopsida > Asterales > Asteraceae > Helianthus > Helianthus annuus. The sequence continues at coordinate 196,703,414 of NC_035448.2, read as the reverse complement.
ATGTTCTAAGAAAATTCGAAAATTCCATAAATTTTGGAATCTAATTTGGATTAGTGAGTGTTTTAATGATTTTGATCTTAATTTTATCTATTAAATTTTCGAAAACTGTTAATGGATTTTCAGTTATTATTTTCGAAATCTTTTGATAAGATTAGATCAGAAATAAAATAGGAAACACTATCCCACAATCCCTCAAATTTCGATTTTCAGTTAATTATCACAATAAACAGCATTAACAGTGGTTTCGAAATCATAAACGTACAAATCGCACAAGTCCCTTAACAGTCGCACAAGATCAGATATGATCTGATCGCACAAGACATTCGCACAAGATCAGATCTTAAAAAAAAGGAAGGTCTGATCGCACAAGGGAAATCGCACAAGATGTGTGGATCGCACAAGACTTGTGGATCGCACAAGGCATTACTGATCACACAAGTTATTGGGCCTTACTGATCGCACAAATTATTTGGGCCTCACTGATCGCACAAGTCATTACTGATCGCACAAGTCCTTACTGATCGCACAAGTCTTGGGCCTCACTAATCGCACAACACTTGGGCTTTACTGATCGCACAACACTTGGGCTTTACTGATCGCACAAGACTCGAAACCTCATTACTTTAGCTGTTTAATGTGGTTTGCTATTAAATACTTGGTTTTGTTAATACTTAATTACTTAATCAGAATCAGATAATTTTTACAAAACCAAAATAACTTAACTTGAATGAGCTTCTGATGTATTAATTCTGGCCAAAGCTGATTTAATACATCTATTTATTGTTCAAGTATTATAAAAGCTATGTTAAGTATGCATTACAAACGTGAAATGTCTTAATTCTGGCCAAAGCTGATTTAATTCATTTATGTTTAGCATGCTTGACAAGTGCATAACCAAAGCTGATTTGTCACGATTACTTTGCACACATACTTAAATGATTACACTTCTGGCCAAAGCTGATTTGTCTTCGTTTAAGTAGAATTTTTACTAAGTCTATTATTTTGATGTTAGTAATAGACATTATCACAGCTTCATAATTAAAATGGTCATTATTTATGCCTGCCTTAGTATAACATGCCCATTAGATCACATTAGGACTTCTTCCTTTGTATCATAACTTGCTCATCTTATTTCCACTATCAGCACCCAATTGCGGGATTCCACCTTTGACTGGTGATAACTTTGCTGCATGGAAGGATGCTCTCATGCTTACGCTTGGGCTGCTGGACTTTGATTATGCTCTAAGAGAGAATAAGCCAGCGGACCTTACCGCTACAAGTACTGCTGCTGAGCAGATAGTCCATGATAAATGGACTAGGTGTAACCGCATGTCTCTCATGTTCATGAAGCAGTCCATTCATAACTCAATCAGAGGAGCCATTCCTGATTCTGAAGATGCTAAAACCTATTTGGCTTCTGTGGAGGATCAATTCAAGGGAACATCAAAAGCACACGCCAGTACTCTTATCCTCAAGCTGGTGACAACTAAATATGATGGGAGGAGCGGCATTCGCGAACACATCATGATGATGCATGACATGGCCAATAAGCTGAAGGGCCTTGAGATGGAAATCAGTGATGGTTTTCTTGTTCACTTCATCATCACTTCGCTTCCTTCGTCCTATGAAGCATTCAACACTCAGAAGGACAAATGGACGATGAGTGAGCTGATCGCTATGTGTGTGCAGGAGGAAGAGCGTATGAAGATGGATCGCACTACTGATGTTGCTAACTTCACCACCTCCAGCTCAAAGAAGAGGAAGAACTCTTATCAAAGAAAGGATGCTTCTAAGGTTCAAAAGCCAAATCCAAATCCTAATACAAGTGCATCTTCCAGCTCTAAGAACTCCTTAGGCAAACCCTATTGCAAGTTCTGTAAAAATACAGGACATAAGCAAAAGGAATGCCCTGACTTCAAGGAGTGGCTGGCTAAGAAAGGTAACGATTTTTTCATGATACTTGAGTCCTTTAATTTAAATGTTCCTGCTAATTCTTGGTGGTTTGATTCTGGTTCTATGGTTCATGTTACCAATTCACTTCAGGGATTCCTTACAATCCAGAAGCTGGGAAGAAACCAAAGAACACTTAAAGTTGGGGATGATCGGGAATTAGAAGTGAAGGCCATAGGAACATTACAATTATTTTTGAAAACTGGTTTATGTATTAAACTTTATGATACCTTATATGTTCCTGAGGTAACTCGGAACCTTGTATCAGGACCAAAGTTAGACATGGACGGTTTTGTCGTTTCTCATGGTCATCGCAAACTTTCTATTCTCTATGATTCCGTTGTTTATGGTACTGGCATTCTGGATGGTGGTCTCTATAGATTAGAACTAGATGATAATTTTTCCAAATCTTTGCTGTCATATAATATTAATGAATCACTCACAAAGATGGAAAAGAAACAAATTCGAGACTTTGAGACTTCATCTATGTTGTGGCATCAACGTTTAGGCCACATCTCAAGAGAACGATTAAATCATCTCGTAAAGGATGAAGTCTTACCTCCTCTCGATTTCACCGATTTTGGAACATGTGTCAAATGTCTTAAAGGCAAAATGACATCAGCGAATAAGAAAGGTGCCACTAGGAGCTCTAATTTATTAGAACTCAATCACACTGACATTAGTGGTCCCTATCAAATCGCTGGCATCATAGGACATACTTCATTTATCACTTTCATTGATGATTATTCTCGTTACATGTACTTGTATCTTATTAAGGAAAAGTCTGAATCTCTTACAACTTTTAAAGATTATAAAGCTGAAGTTGAAAAGCAATTAGATCGTCAAATTAAAGTTGTGAGATCAGACAGAGGCGGTGAATATTATGGAAGACATACTGATGTGGGTCAAGCTCCTGGTCCATTTTATGAGTTTTGTAAGGGCCAGGGGATTGTGAACCAATACACCATGCCCGGTACACCTCAACAGAATGGTGTCGCTGAACGAAGAAATCGTACCCTTATGAACATGGTACGCAGTATGTTAGCCAACACTAATTTACCATTATTCCTCTGGACTGAAGCGTTAAAAGCAGCTGTTCATATACTCAATAGAGTTCCTTCTAAGTCTGTCCCTAAAACTCCTTATGAACTTTGGACAGGAAGGAAACCGAGTCTTAAATATATGAAAGTATGGGGCTGCATTGCTGAAGCAAAACTCTATAATCCTTTCCTAAGGAAACTTGACCCTAAAACAGTTACCTGCTTCTTTATCGGGTATCCTGATCATTCAAAGGGTTATCGTTTCTATTGTCCTTCCCATGTCACCCGTATTGTTGAAACCAAGCGTGCTGCGTTCCTGGAGGATTTCAAGGTCAGTGGGAGCAGTACCAACCCTTACGAAGAATTGCAAGAAGTACAAGACGCGGGGGGGAGAGACTCGTCGCTTACCATTACTCCGTTTACTCCTCTTGTACCCCATGCAACTGCACCTGAAGCCACTGCACAAACTCCATCTCCACAACCAGAACCCATCATACCTCATAACGAAGGCACATCAAACGCTCAAAACCAAGACAACGCTGAACCCGAAAATCAGCTCAGGAGGTCATCTAGGCAGAAACGGCCTACTAATTGGGATGATTACATTACCTACCTGACTGAAATGGATGCTGGAAAGCTCAATGATCCTATCTCTTATAATGAAGCCATTAGCAGTGATCAGTCTTCTGAATGGAACAAAGCAATGATTGATGAGCTTGAATCCATGAAGAAAAATGACGTTTGGGATTTGGTAGAATTACCCAACGGTGTCAAACCTGTAGGTTGTAAATGGGTGTTCAAAACAAAACTGGATCCGAATGGGAACGTTGAACGCTACAAAGCGAGATTGGTTGCAAAGGGCTACACTCAGAAAGAGGGAATTGATTATCAAGAGACGTTTTCACCTGTCTCTCGTAAAGATTCATTAAGGATCGTTATGGCCCTAGTAGCTCATTTTGATTTAGAGTTACATCAGATGGACGTCAAAACTGCTTTCCTTAACGGAGACTTGGACGAAGATGTTTACATGAAACAACCTGAAGGCTTTAAACCTGAAGGTCAGGAGCATCTAGTCTGTAAGTTGAAGAAATCCATTTATGGGTTAAAACAAGCATCATGTCAATGGTACCTCAAGTTTGATGAAGTCATGAAGAGGCAAGGTTTTATGAAGAATCAAGTGGATCAATGCACCTACCTCAAGATGAGTGGGAGTAACTTTACTATACTTGTCCTTTACGTAGATGATATTCTATTGGCAAGTAATAGTTTAGACATGTTGCATGAGTCGAAGCGGTTACTCTCGCATAACTTCGACATGAAGGATCTCGGAGATGCTTCTTACGTCATTGGCATCGAAATTCACCGAGATAAACACAAAGGGATCTTAGGATTGTCTCAAAAGACTTACATAGATCGTGTCCTTACACGTTACAACATGCAACAGTGCAAACCCTCCGTCGCTCCAGTAGTTAAGGGAGATGTTTTCGGTTCATTCCAGTGTCCGACAACAGAGGTTGAAAAGGAGCAAATGAGCCAGATACCTTACGCGTCAGTAGTCGGGAGCCTGATGTATGCTCAAGTCTGTACTCGCCCAGATATCGCTTATATTGCTGGAATGCTAGGCCGTTATCAGACTAATCCTGGTCTAGATCACTGGAAAGCAGCTAAGAAGGTCCTCAGATATCTGCAAGGGACGAAAGACTATAAACTGACTTATAGAAGAAGTGATCATTTAGAAGTGGTAGGTTATTCTGATTCTGACTTTGCCAAATGCAAAGATGACAAGAAATCCACTTCGGGCTACATCTTTATGTTAGCAGGCGGACCTATCTCATGGAAGAGTCATAAACAACAGTTAACTACAACTTCCACGATGATGGCAGAATACATTGCTGTTTACAACGCAACCTGTCATGGAATGTTGCTTAGAAATCTGATCACTGGACTCAAAATTGTTAATTCCATTTCTAGACAATTGAAGCTTTACTGTGATAACTCAGTTGCCGTTAGTTTCTCGAACAGTAACAGTTCGACTGGAGCTGGTTTATATCTCGATACAAAATACTTGTTCGTACGTGAACGAGTTGAGGAAAATAATCTTTGTATTGAGTATATTAGTACTAAAGATATGCTAGCGGATCCGATGACTAAAGGTCTCCCACCTAAAGTTTTCGAAGAATATGTATCGAATATGGGACTTACTAAAGACCTCATTTAATGGCATATTGTACTAGCTTATGTTTTAATTAATAAAATTTCCTCAGTTTGATTTTGTATGTCTCTAACATATGTTCTGCCGGTGTAATGACATATAGACAAATATAAATACAAATCAGACGCTAAAGGGCTTATACATATTTTGATCGTAACTATTAGGTTTTAAATTGAGGCTATAGTATGATTAATGGGGGTCCTGAGTCGAATGATGATTCAACGGCTGTATTTCTCTGCTATAGTTCTTGGTTTAAAGCTAAAATGAGTGTTAACTCCTGGCCAGGCTTACCTAATACTCATGATAAATGATTACTTGGCTAAGTGGGAGAATGTGAGATTAAATATATAAATGTAATATTTAATCTTGTAGCCTATATAATCATTTATATTATATTAGATCAAAATATATTAATAACCTATTAATAATTAGTTGGTAATTGTTGATGGACCATATTACCCTTATTAACTAATTAGGTTTCCTCTTAGGTGTATAAATAAGGGGCTTATTAGAGAGTTAAAGGGTTACACACATTACACAATCACAAACCCTCATAACATCAATATTTCGTCTCTCTCCCCATAACCGAAATCAACCCTACTTTCGGTTTCATCACCATCATAACTTTACACCCTAAGGAGGAACCAGATCATCCTGACAATCATGTCGAACTCTATGGCTGCATCTCTGACTTGATTCTCTACCGGCCTGTCTGCTGTAATAGGTATGTTATTCATGTTTTCCATTACATTTAAACAGAACTGATCCAACACATTATCAGTAAAGTGATTTATAAGGTGCATGCAAATCGACTCAAAAAGATTGTTGGCTAGGTAGTGTCGGAGTCTCAATCGGCATTCTTGAAGAGTACGTATCGTTGTGATCTTCTTCACTGCCTCTGCTCGGCATTGCAATTAACTGCCATAAATAAATATATATAGTCGATGAGTCTGCTCTAAGCTAACCCTTTAGATCCGAATAAGTATGATGTGTTGATCTAAAGCTCTTCGTTCCGGGTAGTTAAATAATTTAGCCCACCCATTTTACCACTTACCACTCTTTAATTTTAATAAAATATAGCCATCTCACTTTAGTGATTGATAATTTATTATAGGTAATTATGTTGAATCTAAACAAAAGGCTTAATAATGTGATTGTGAAAGTGCAAGTAATCTTGACCAATCATGTAATAAAAAAAGATGCAAAATATTATTTATCTTGAAAAAACAAAGGATGACGGTGTTGCTAAATGCACTCCCATCTTCTTAATTTTTACTGATCGCACTCCCCTCCTCTTAAAGTTTTTAAATAAGTATAATCAAACCTTTTAATTTGTATTTTTTTTAATTGCATACCTTTCAAAAAAGATAATTAAATCAGATTGATAAAACTTATCTAAAATTTTATACAGATTGAATCTCTGTGAATTATTGATCCCCAAAAAAATTCAAAACGTGCATTAACATAGTTTGTTTTGTTTTTGGTTGAACTTCAACTGTAATTTGTTTTGATTAAACACTTAAAACTTCATCTATTTTTTTCTCATATAATAATGATAATCTTGATGATGTAGAATTGTAGATGGCTTGAAACGATTGATCAGTCCATCACAACAGAATTTACACATGCTTTTTTCACGTGAATAGCCATTTTAGTTTAGTTAAACTTCATAATTTCTTTTTAAAAAAATTCACAAACTTTTGGGCGAATGTTTCTTTTTGAAATTTAGTTGTTAAACACGTCATATTTTTATATCATTAATTTACAGTATACATGTAATATAAAAAATCTTACACGTCAAATCAAATTGTTAAAAAGTATCAAAATCTCAAGAGTGTATTTTTTTTTTTAACAAAACAGTCAACAAATAATACAAAACAAAATCATCCGGGTGAAAAGAGAAAGAAACTTGAACAAAACAATCAAGATTTAATAAAAAACAAACAGGGAATGAACAAAAAAAAACCGTAAACAATTGAACAAAACAATAATATATAAAAGGTAAAAAGGGTGGAATTTAAAAATTTATAAAAGTGATATTTTTGGAAATGGGGGTATAAACAGTAAAAATGGAGGTGCATTTATTAAAATTGTTTTAATATCACCTACTCTTTTAAATATTGGAGACACCCAAAGAAGATAAAAAGAATTAAACACTTCTAATAAATTCAAAAATACTATTATACATAGTGGTGTGTGTTTATACCAATTTTTTAAAATTAGATCGATCAATTGGTCACTTACACCGTTTTAAAACAAAATATGCGCTAGGAGGGTGATCCGTTTGCCTATAAATAGGTGGTAGTGGTGCGTTGAGATAATGAATTTTGGATTGGAGCTTTTGTAAAGGAGAGTTTTAGAGTCAAACTGTTGTCGAAATTGAAGCTGAACATTTATTTACTAATTCTTGTCATATTCACACACGATTGCATGAATTCCGCACTTGCATTTGTGTAAAGTAGATCCGTTTCCGTCATTTTAACGTCTAATCTCGTTGTATGAAGTCGTTTCGGGATTTTTAATATGAAACTATTATATAAATCTTTAAATTGTAATGAATCACTAAATTAGATTGAAAAATAAAAAATAAAATCCAGCTAAATTAACCTGGCCCAGTTGGCCGATTATGTAGCCGGTTTCTAATTTGACCGGCCGATCGATAAACAAGAGTTTAAATTTAAGATTTTGAAATATGTACTGTTATTTGTAGTAAAAGAAAATCAAATATAATGATAAAAGAAAACCCAGCTAATGTTTGACAAAATAAGTAGAGAAATAAAATAAGTATTTGACATGAACGAGGCTTTATTTCTTTTGATTATTGCTTTCTTGCGTCGAATTGTCGTAATGTTACATTTAGATGATAGCCATACCAAAATAATAGAGCTTAACATTGGATCTTTAAAAGTTTTAACAAAATCAAATTTGACATTAATTATTATTACGTGATGTAAATTTTAAAATGTTCTTTTCATTGGACAAGCTATCAAAACTTACGATTTGATATTTTTTTCTTTGTGTTGAAACAAGTAAGCGGATGACGTGTTATTCGTTATACTAATATGTCAGGGACATATCTGAGAATTCGGGCATCATCCATGACTAAACTATCAAAACTATTAACATTTCACGTCATGGGAGGTCCAAAAAAGTAAAATATAACCTACCAATTTATGATAATTATAAAATCACTATTAAAATGGTTAAAAATCAATTGAAACAAATAAGGAGTTAAGCTTGTAAATACTGATATACTTCTCCTATTGCCGCCTTTCTCCGTATGAAAAATATAAAACCTGGGGATATGGACACTAGGGATGGTAATGTACTAGGTATAGAACGAATATGGCTAATGAAACCATATCCGGCTGTAAAACCTTGTCTCATACCTGATTCATTACCCGTCAGGTATATATCGGTTATTTACATGTCGGATATCAGGTATACCATCCCGTTGGGCTTTTCACGTATATATATTTTCTACTTTCTTTTATAATTTTATGTTATTAAATTATGATAATTAACATACATATTCTCTGTAATAATATTTTATATATTTAAAAATGTGTGTGTATATAATTTGGGCTAGGAGTTGGTAGTCCAAATATCCAAAAAAATTGTAAAAAAAGTCATAAAACACACCTAAAATTCATAAATAATATAATGAAGATTACTAAACCACCATATATGTGGGTTTTGTTTTGTGTTTTGGATGATAAGGTTCTGATTGTTGAATAACTAACATTATTGTGTTTTATAATGATTATGTTTTGTTTTATATTTATAGTTCTAAGATGGTGTATTTGATGTTTTTTTTTTTTGAACTGTTAGGGTTTGAATATGTTGTTTTAGTAATCTTCACTCTGTTTTTTTATGAGGTTTCGATTTCTTTTATGGCTGAAATTACAGTGTTTTATAACTTTCTACACTTTTTAAAAAAATTTGGACTTTTTAGCCGAACCCCACCCAATTTAATCTCAAAAAATAGTTTTGTATTTCACAACACATAAATATAAGTAATGTCATAAAGATATGTATTCCAAAAGAAAAGTTTATTTTTCAAATAATAAAGCTACTATAATAAAACATTACTAAATAATAGTTTTGGGCATATGTTTCCGGTAAATGAGTATATACTTTTGGATAATCAGGCCAAGTATCATCTAATCCCATACCTGTCCAATATCCGTGAAATATTTTATTTCCAATTCCCTACCCGGCCCAATACCTATCGGGTATCGGTATACCCGTCCCAAATGCTTCGGGTTTCGGGTATACCCGTCAGGCTTGGGTATTTTTGTCATCCCTAATGCACACACTCATCTCTATTAGAAAATCAGGCTATTGATCAAACACATAAAAACGACTCGAACAAACTCGTTCGACTTTTTTTATTAATCATTGAAAGCACATCATTTACCATAGCTCTAACCATCTATTTATACTAGACTCATACTTATCCTAACATAATTCAAACTCTATTGTAATAATATAACAAGCCAAACAAATAAACATATTTATCTCAAATCTACTTGAATTTTCTTCAACCCATTTAAACTTTATGAATAATCCACCAAATCAGAATTATCCTTCATTCACCCGTTAATTCTGATTTGGACCTGCTTCATATCCGCATCGTTATTGACAACTTTCGTCATTTGACCAATCTCAATATCCATTTTCCAGGGTCACAACAACTACACCATTTTTAACCATCGACCAAAGGAAAAAAAATAAGTTTGCCGCTTCTTCCATTTTCATTCACTTGCTAGACATGACAAGATTCACAACCTCTTACTTTGACGAATCTTCTTCCATCTGCCTACTTGCAAGTCCATTTAGATATCTTCTGTTAATAAGAACAACCTATACCGATTACTCTGTTCTTATCTTTTGCGGGAAGTAACGGGTCTGATCATCCTTGGATTGAAAGTTGCTAACTCGGTGAAGTTCATCACCATTAAACCGAACTAAACTGGTCACCTTTCACTACCGTTTTCTCAGCAATACTCCATGTGACACCGGCTGACCCAATACACCTTTCGCCACCACGAACCCACCAAAGACTACCGATTTTAGTCTCAAAATCACACTCAAATCACCTGATGTTGATGTCCCATTTGACAACCCAATACCATTGTCTTTTGGGTCTATTTTGATCGCCATTGCAGCCTTTAAATCAACACTCTATCGAACATTTGTGATTGTCACTAAACACTCAAGCGCACCACTGCTTTTGGTTTTACAATCGGGTTCAGAAACCAATCGAGACACAGCTCTGTAAGACACGTATTAATTCCTTATAGTTGTTGCTCCTTTTTTCTCAATTTAAGCAATCAAGTTTAATACTCCGTTATAACATTCCGTATTTTTCAATTCTTTTTCAATTATTTATAATTCGTATTTTCATTTCAATCTTATTATTTGAGACTTGATCATAATGGGAATCACATTTTTATATCATACTTATTTAATCATACATGCATAGTACGCAAACAATCACAAAATACGCGTTTTATTTAAAACCCAACAATACATCAAGATTATATTTTCTCAGAATTACATTCAAACATATTCATATATTACACATGTTTAATTACACTTTAAAATATTCAAAACATGTTTAACCATACGTTTATGACCCTAAATAGAAACCCAACTAAACAACAAGGACTAAAGTGGAATTTTTGCATTTTTAGGGTCCTTGCGAACCATGTACAACAACCATGTGGTCCGCAAGGCATCAATCTGGTGCTGAATTCGTGAAATTTGCTTGTTTTTTGACTTTCCCTCTTCTCCTAACTCCCAACCACTTCTGTTATGACCAAACCCTGAATCCACACTTATAAATACAACTATTGTACACCTCCTAAACACTTTCCACACTCAAATCACTCTCTCAAACACTCTAATCTTCATATTTTGCAAGTTTAGGGAGATTCATCCAAGTTCAAAATAGTAAGTTTGGAGCTTGTTTATGCAAATTTTCTTCTTTTTTTCTTGCTTCTCCTTCATTGGATAACTGATGTGTGCAAAATGCAACATATAAATTCATCAAATGTGGCATAAAACTAACCCTTTTTTAGTACTAATGTTGGAAAAAGTGTGTTTTTGTCTTCCTTTTGTATTTTCAGGATTAAATGAGCTCAAATGAACAAAAGAAGCAAAAAGGCAGCTAAATCTAGCATAAATACAAGAAAAGGAACAAACGTGGCATGCCCAACCCCCCGACGACATCTTTCCAAGCAAAAACAAGTGAACAGAAGGCTGAACACACCCCGTGATTAATGAGCACGGGGGCGTGCCCAAGTGTCTGCAGAAAAGACAAAGTTGTAGAATCTTCTATCACCCACCACGGGGCATGTCCAGCGGACACGGGGCCGTGGTCAACTCTAAGATTCGCAAAATCTGGAGGAATCTCGATAGGACACATACGCTTCTGCACACGGGGTCGTGCCCAGCGGACACGGGGGCGTGGTCAACTAATGCAGACAAACTGCAGTTAATGAAGAAAGAGAAGGAGGATGGACACGGGGCAGTGTCCAATGGACACGGGGCCGTGTCCGAGCTGCTGTTCAAGCTATAAATAGGGGTGCTTGGCTCATTTGCAAACCATCCCTTGGCACACCACCTCTCTCACACTTCGCCCACCCACCACCACCACCATCACAACACCATCATCCACCACCATCATCCATCATCCATCATAGAGTGTGTGAGTCGTCTCGGGATCCAAGATTGATCGTAAGAGTTCTTGACAATCAAAGGACATGTTTGCCTAAGTCTCTTACATCACTTGGTGAAGACAAGTGTCTAGGGTAATACTTTTTATTTTTAATCTTTTCGCACTTTTTATTTGGTTATGTATTAATGACTTTAATAACTAGTTTCTTATGTTGAAGGTGATTCTTCCTTATCATTTGTCCGTGGTGTCTTGGCATTATTTTACTGTCTATATAAAATAAAAGATTTTCACCATTCATATCTCCACGGTCTATATGGAGATATGTTGGCTACGTGGTCGGGGGTTAAGGGAATGGTTTGGTAAGAGTCTTACCTTGTTCACTGTATAGATCCCGCAAGGACCTGGGTCAAATTTAGTAGGACCTCCTTCAATACCCACCGGGTGGATGGCGGGGGTCCAAACTCTTTGATCCCCTCATATGTAAGCTGCTATTAAAACTTTAACCCGGCTACTTAGGACTTTATCCCTGCTGACTCAGACTACTTAGCCGAGGGTAACGTCACCTTCAAAAGAGGGGCCTACTACATTATGTATTAATAACTTAATTAATTATCTTTCAATAATCCGACCCTTTAGGATTGTATCCTTGCTGACTCAAACTACTGGGTTGAGGGTAACGTCACCTTCAAAAGAGGGGCCTACTACAATAACTAAGATGATCTCTTAAAAAGTGCAAAAGTGCGGAAATAATCAAAGGTTACACTATACATGAGTCGGATCCAAGTGATTCATCTTGTCTATCTGTTTTTACTTTTATTTTATTTTTTAGCATTTTAGTTAGTTTTATTTTCTAGTTTAAAAAAAAAACCTTTTTCTAACTTTTTATTTGATTAGACGTTGAGGATAAACCGGTATTAAAAGCTCTTGTGTCCTTGGACGACCTCGGTATCTTACCAACACTATACTACGCTCACGACGGGTGCACTTGCCCATATGTGTGTTTAGTGTTAGTAAATATCGTGTTTTATAAATTTAAAACTTGGCTAAAAAGTGTTAAAGGGCTTAAAATATACATTAAAAATCTATAACACTTCACATGCATCAAGTTTTTGGCGTCGTTGCCGGAGACACAAGGATATTAAGAAAGTTAGGAATCAACGACCGAATCGTTTTTTTCTAATTTTTCTATTTTTTTAGAATTTTCTTAATTTTTCAGTTTCTGCAGAGCTCAGCACGGGCCGTGCTTGGTCGGACACGGGCCGTGCCCAGCATTGTTACTGGCAGTTTTTATTTTCTGAGTTATAGAGAGTTGAGCACGGGGCCGTGTCGGTGCAACACGGGGCCGTGGCGAACTCCCCAGTAATAGGGATCCGGAAAACAATCATTGTATCTCCGACCACGGGCCGTGTTCATCTGAACACGGGGCCGTGGTGAAGCTTCTGACCAACGTTCTTTTTGTTTTTATTGCAGGACTTGGAACCCAGGCGCCACATCTGAACTCTCCACGTAGTGTATGAGCTCCAGTTCTAGTAGAAACGTAAAAGAACCCTTAGACGAACCCGAACGCTTTCTAAGAAAAATACTTAAAGCTAAAAACCAAGAGAAAGTTTCAGGGGACCCACTTCCAATGGCGGACCAACGTACCCTCATGGATTACCTACGACCCACCGTAGGTAATCTCGGCGCCGCTATCGATGCACCGAATCTCGAAGCCAACAACTTCGAGTTTCGACCACATTTGATACAAATGCTTCAAAACTTCGCAACCTTCCCTGGGCTTGCGGACGAGGATCCTCATCTACATATTACTAATTTCTTAGAAATATGTGATACCTTTCGGATCAATGGAGCATCAAACGATGCCATCCGCCTTCGAATGTTTCCATTTTCACAAAAAAGACCGAGCTAAGGCTTGGCTTAATGCCCTCCCAGTTGGTTTGGTAAACACCTGGGATGAACTAGCCCAAAAGTTTCTATATAAGTATTTCCCTCCTGCTAAAACGGCTAAAGTAATGACTGAAATTAATACATATTCACAAGAGGATGGGGAGTCCTTATATGAAACTTGGGAAAGGTTCAAGGAGCTACTAAGAAAGTGTCCTCATCACGATCTTGCGATGTGGAAACAAGTATCCACTTTCTACAATGGGTTGTTGCCTCACACAAGACAAACACTTGACTCTAGCTCCAGGGGACTTTTAGGTAATCGTCGCCCAAATGATATATATAATCAAAATGAGGAAATTACTCAAACCAATTTTCAGTGGCACACTCCCCGAGGCAATAAATCTATTGCCCCGGGCGCCAATAAGGTTGATGAAAACACTTCTTTACAAGCCCAAATCGAGGCCCTTTCTTCGAAAATCAAAAAGCTAGAAATGGCAAAAACAGCCTCGGTCATGGCTTGTGAAGGGTGTGGTGGGCCACATGAAAATTGGAGTTGTATGAAAGATAGATGATCAAACAGAGTCGGTAAACTACATTGATAATAGACCTAGGCCGTCGGGTCCTCAAACGGGTACCTACAACCAAGGATGGCGTAACCACCCTAACCTTGGTTGGAGAGAACCCGGCAATGGTAGTAACCAACAAAATCTAAACCAACGAGCAAACTTTCAACAACCAAGAATCGAGTCACAAAATTTCTCTCAACAACAAGGTGGACGAGAAAGGCTTGAAGATACTGTATCTCGCCTCATCTCCGACACCGAAAAGAAAAACTCGGATCGATTTCAACAATTGGAATCGAATTTTAGAAATCAACAAGCTAGTATACAAAACATTGAAAAGAAATTAAATCAAATAGCTCAGAATTTCTCCGAGAGACCACAAGGCGCGTTACCAAGTAATACCGAAACCAACCCAAAGCGCAAGTACATCTCATAACATTGAGAAACCGCACCGTGGGTCCCGAAGAAGCTCCATTACCGCCAACTGAAAGAAGCCTATCTAGCCAAACCACAACTCCACCCACGCCCTAACAAGAGAAGGCTTCTCCACCAATTCAAGAGCCTACTAAGACTCCTCCGGTTCCATACCCCGGTCGGTTAATTCGTCAAAAGACCGATGAGCAATTTGCAAAGTTCGAAAATTTACTAAAACAATTGCATGTTAATATTCCATTTATCGAAGTCCTAACTCAAATGCCTAAATATTCAAAATTTATGAGGGACTTCCTCACTCATAAAAGGAAAATTGAATCATTGCAATTAGTTAATTTAGGCGAAGAATGCTCCGCCTTACTACTCAACAAACTCCCGCAAAAGAAGCTTGACCCCGGAAGCTTCACAATTCCTTGCTCGATTGGGGAATCCCCCATTCGTAATGCACTAGCCGATCTCGGGGCAAACATCAACCTCATGCCCTCATCAATGTTCAATCGACTCGGCTTAGGGAAAACAAGCCCTACAAAAATAAGCATACAACTCGCCGATAGATCCGTCAAATATCCACAAGGTGTCGCTGAAAATCTATTGGTCAAAGTCGGTGAATTTGTCTTTCCGGCCGACTTTGTCATACTAGATATGGAGGAAGATGCCGAAGTACCGCTCATCCTAGGGAGGCCATTCCTAGCTACGGACCAAGCAGTGGTGGACATGAATGATAGAACACTAACATTGAAGATTGGGGACGAGGAAATGAAGTTTGGAGTTGGAAAAAGAGTAGAAGACGACGACCCGGTCAACTACATGAAGGTCATTGACTTGAGTTTGGATGATGCTCTCCAACGGTGTAGCATGGGATGCAAAACATCCCACTTGAGTGACATATGACCAGGCTTTGGGTCTAGCCAGGGACCCTTATAAACGTGGCGCACCACGGAGGCATTCCGCGGAACTATCCTTAGTTTAGTTTAGATTAACTTTTATGTTTTCTAGTTTAGTTTTAATTTTCAGGAATAAAACACACTCGGGATGGTGAAGGATACCAAGGGAAACTTGAACCAGCACCCCATGCACAAAAACAGGGCCACCCGACAAATTTTTCTTCATTACAGCAAGTTCAGCACGAGGTGTGCTCACCCAACACGCCCCGTGCCCAACCATCTGCAGAAAATGCCCAGTTCAGGTAACTGGACACGAGGTGTGCTCACTGAACACGCCCCCGTGCCCAGGCTTCTGTTTCTTTTTACTAATTTCTGTTACTGGCAATCTGAACACAGGGCCGTGCCCGGACACCACAGGGCCGTGTCCAGACGCCCAGTAACATAAATTTTTGCTTTTCACACCTTTTTACACATTCAATCAACATAAAAACTTATTTTTGGGACACATTGAGGACAATGTGTAATTTAAGTGTGGGGGGATGCTATAACCTTAGAATCTTGCAAGTCCTAATTACAAGCCTTACACAAAACTCTATTGGAACCGCTAATCACCCTAAATTTTTTCAAAAATTTTCATTTTTTTACTTGTCTAGGTTTAACTTGGGAATTTCAAGTTCTAAAAAGGTTATATTTTTACGAATTTACAACCGATAGCGTCATGATAAAAAGAACCAACGTAAGAAAATTATGAAACGGCATGACAAGCTTAGTTAAAATTTGATTATATATACTTGATCACATAAAAACCCATTCCCACAAAAAGTGAGTTTTTGAGCCTTTATTGAGCATACAAATGCATATCTTTAAACTAAATGCTCATTTTTCGTTTCTTGTGTGAATAGCCGCTTGGTTCTTACGACTCTAGAACTTGCCACGACAATACATTCCCGGTCCTTACCAACCTAAACCCGAGTAAGTAAATGATGGAGGCATTAGGACTAACCCTTTTTATTTCTACACCATTATTTTTCTTTTTTTGTTACCACCTACCCAAAATCCCCCTAGTTAACCCCTTTGAGCCTAAACCTTTTCATTTCTTAACCTAAAACAAACACCCTTCTACCTACCAAACCCTTTTTATTTTTAAACCCTTTTTTTAGTAACAAAGCTCGTTTTTTCTTATGACTTCGTTATCAATATATATATATATATATATATATATATATATATGATGAGGATGAAGCCAAAAGAAATAAACAAACAAGTTTATCAAAAATAACTTTGTTTGAAGAATGACTTCATCAAAATAAAAAGTTACAAAAAAATAAAAGGTCTTACGAAAACCAACGCTTTTTACGCCTTTCGCCCTTCTACTAACCACTAACCCAACCACCTATCTTAAACCCAAGCCTAACCCTTCACCCAAAAAGTCCTCTTGATATTTACAAAGGTGTATAGTTAAAAAGCAGGAGGATTGATTGCTTGGCAAGCTTATGGTAGGAGTAAGTTCCATGCCGCTCTCGAGTGATTCACTAAAATACATCTTCGGCCGAGTGTTGAGTGATCCCCCGTGAGGTATGTGAACTTGTATATAAATGGAATTTTAAAAAGGCATGCTGTGCCCTAATAAGTCATTTATCTTATGTAACGTTTTAAATAAATTATGACGAATAGGACTGTAAATAAATAAAAATAAAACCTAATTAACAATCTTGGAAATCCCGACACTCTATGACAAGCCCAAAAACCTTCTCTTCTACCCATTCCATTTGGGAGTGTAAAGCCATATTATAAAGAGTTTTGCTTGAGGACAAGAAAAGATTCAAGTGTGGGGGTATTTGATGTGTGCAAAATGCAACATATAAATTACATCAAATGTGGCATAAAACTAACCTTTTTTTAGTACTAATGTTGGAAAAAGTGTGTTTTTGTCTTCCTTTTGTATTTTTAGGATTAAATTAGCTCAAATGAACAAAAGAAGCAAAAAGGCAGCTAAATCTAGCATAAATACAAGAAAAGGAACAAACGTGGCATGCCCGACCCCCCGACGGCATCTTCCCAAGCAAAAACAAGTGAACAGAAGGCTGAACACGCCCCGTGCTCAATGAGCACGGGGGCGTGCCCAAGTGTCTGCAGAAAAGAGAAAGTTGTAGAAGCTTCTATCACCTACCACGGGGCGTGCCCAGCGGACACGAGGCCGTGGTCAACTCTAAGATTCACAAAATCTGGAGGAATCTTGATAGTACAGATACGCTTCTGCACACGGGGTCGTGCCCAGCGGACACGGGGGCGTGGTCAACTAATGCAGACAAACTGCAATTATTGAAGAAAGAGAAGGAGGATGGACACGGGGCCATGCCCGAGCTGCTGTTCAGGCTATAAATAGGGGTGCTTGGCTCATTTGCAAACCATCCCTTGGCACACCACCTCTCTCACACTTCACCCACCCACCACCACCATCACAACACCATCATCCACCACCATCATCCATCATCCATCATCCATCATATAGTGTGTGAGTCGTCTCGGGATCCAAGATTGATCGTAAGAATTCTTGACAATCAAAGGACATGTTTGCCTAAGTCTCTTACATCACTTGGTGAAGACAAGTGTCTAGTGTAATACTTTTTATTTTTAATCTTTTCGCACTTTTTATTTGGTTACGTAGTAATGACTTTAATAACTAGTTTCTTATGTTGAAGGTGATTCTTCCTTATCATTTGTCCGTGATGTCTTGGCATTATTTTACTGTCTATATAAAATAAAAGATTTTCACCATTCATATCTCCACGGTCTATATGGAGATATGTTGGCTACCTGGTCGGGGGTTAAGAGAATGGTTTGGTAAGAGTCTTGCCTTTTTCAGTGTATAGATCCTGCAAGGACCTGGGTCAAATTTAGTAGGACCTCCTTCAATACCCACCGGTATTGGCTGGCGGGGGTCCAAACTCTTAGATCCCCTCATATGTAAGCTACTATTAAAACTTTAACCCGGCTACTTAGGACTGTATCCCTGCTGACTCAGACTACTTAGCCGAGGGTAACATCACCTTCAAAAGAGGGGCCTACCACATTATGCACTAATAACTTAATTAATTATCTTTCAATAATCCGACCCTTTAGGATTGTATCCTTGCTGACTTAAACTACTGGGTTGAGGGTAACGTCACTTTCAAAAGAGGGGCCTACTACAATAACTAATCTCTTAAAAAGTGCAAAAGTGCGGAAATAATCAAAGGTTACACTACATAGGAGTCGGATCCAAGTGATTCATCTTGTCTATCTGTTTTTACTTTTATTTTATTTTTCAGCATTTTAGTTAATTTTATTTTCTAGTTTAAAAAAAACCCTTTTTTCTAACTTTTGATTTGATTAAACGTTGAGGATAAACCGGTATTAAAAGCTCTTGTGTCCTTGGACGACCTCGGTATCTTACCAACACTATACTAGGCTCACGATGGGTGCACTTGTCCATATGTGTGTTTAGTGTTAGTAAATATCGTCTTTAAGTTGCCAACAAATCCCTATGTTGGATTGATTTGGATTGAAAGCACCCGTTATATTAGTTTGCATTTCATGCATTCTAAGTAAGTCACCAAGTAACTTCCAAGCAAACAAACTACACCAAGTCTCCAATCATAACCATGTTTAGAAGCACTCGTTTAGTTGAACTCACTTGGTAACTTGGTGAATTAGATGATTTACTTATATTCTTCATATTGTATTATTGACCCTCCGAATCATCCATCTTATGATTTGTGCATTGGTAAACTCATATGGTTAATGGATTTATCCAACCTATGCTTGACAATACATGACTCGACTAATACATGACTTGTATGTACATATATATATATACATATAGGGGATGGTTCAATTAAAAACCACTAATTAAAGTGAAAACTTGTAAGCTAATTTTAAGCATGTAATGCACATGTGTAGTACACATATAATGCACATGTGCAGTACAAGTTTTTTTTTTTTTGAAATTTTTTTATATATATAAAATAGTGATTTTATATAAAAAATTGTAAAAAAACATTGTATGCTTTTTAGGTTTTTTTTAGGTTTTTTAGTTTTCTCATTTATATGTAGTTTTCTCATGATCCTCTCCCTATATATATATATATATATATATATATATATATATATATATATATATATATATATATATATATATATATATATATATATATATATATATATATATATTCGGTTCAATTAAAAACTATCACGAGTTATGAGAATAATGAGAACTCCTACTTCTCGCACGAGTTGGGTCACCAATTTTTGCACAAACGTAGATGAAAATGTTATAAACACATTTGTAAAAACAGAAAAAAAAACCAAAAAAAATTGTCGAGTCGATAGTTACGCCCGATGTAATTTTATTTACACCTGATGTAAATTTTCTTTATGGCAATGTATTTTTTTTACATCCGATGTAAATTTTTACGTGGGATATTTTTTTTACTGGAACAAGTGATTTCTTTTATGTTTTTTGAGAAAAATGATTTTGAAAAAAAGCTTTTGGAAGGCCTAGTTCTCATGGTTCTCATAACTCAAGGTGGTTCTCATTTTACCCTTTCCATATATATATATATATATATATATATATATATATATATATATATATAGGAAAAGTGTAAAATACAATACGGCTTAACGTACATCACGTACAACAACGTGCGTGATTACGTGTATAACGTGCGTGATTAATGTTTTCATCATGCGTGATTAATGTTTTTCAACATGCATTATTTGGGTTTTTTAGTTTATAACGTGCGTGATTTTCAAATGAACGTGCATAATTATTTGTCGTACGTGATGTACGTTAAGCCGTATTGTACGTTAACTGGCCTCTATATATATATATATATATATAGGGTCAGGATTTAGAGAAAACGGTGAAAAGTGTGAGAACGGAGAGAACGGTTATGGATCGTCCGATCAAAACAATCTATGGACTAGATGACGCGGTGGCGTTTTCGTAAATAACATAACTTTTATTGCTGTGGCGCTATTCATTAAGGGTAAAAACGTCTTTTGACTTCTCTACACAAAACGCCATCACATGAAATAAAACACCATTAAATTACCACCTTAACCTACAATAGCACACACCATCATAATCTAAAAAACGCCATCAGATATAAAACGCCAAAATTAATTATAATAAAATCCCGCCTAAAAAGCCGCAAAAAAACATCCTATATATACATCTCAGACCTTCCACTAAAACATACAAAAACCCAAACGCCATATTTAATATATACCATTCGTCTTAGAAACGCCAAAAAACCCAAACATCAATTATCCTCTAAACCAAAACTTTTATTTGAAATTCAGTTTGGTTGTCGGTAAGGTTTCGCTCAATGTAATGGACAAAATCCTTAAGTGAGGATATTCTCCATTTCATTGAGCAAAATCTTATTGACTTATCCTCAACTTCCATCCAATTTATAACGTCAAAATATACAAAAACATTATTGAGGTTTGTTGTCAATAAAGTTTAGCTGTATGGGATGGACAACATTGTCAGACATCTTTCTTAATTGAGGATTAACAATGTTGTCCATCACCATACAGCAAAACATTATTGATTTAGCATGATCAAATTTAGAGTTTTAAGGTGCTTTCATTTAGTGGCGTTCTTTTTCTCGGTAAAACGCCAAAAAGTTAAAAAATCAAACATAGTTCATTGGAAATTCAAAGATTGTTGGCTGAAGAGTTTAAACTCAATAACATTTTGCTGTATGAGATGGACAAATATTCAAGAAAAAGAGGCTGATTTCAGACTTTGTGCTTCCACACGGCGACAAAAAAACTACTTCAAAAAACAAAAATAAAAAAATACGAAAGTCGAAACAGCCAGTGAAGATGCTTTAAAAGAAGAAAGAGACTGGTGACAGTGAAGATTTGGAATATCAATTGTTTATATATATATATATATATATATATTGTTTTTTAGTTGATTGTTATATAATAACAACGCCATTTATAATAAAAACACCACACAACCAAATGCTTGTCAAAACGCCAACATGCCATAAAACGCCCCAAAAATTACCAAACCATTATAAAATTACTTTGGACAAGTATTATAAAAAACCCAAAAAATTAAAAAAAAATAAAAAAAATAAAAACCAAGCTTGAAAATGTAATTAGAACCAGTAACTACAAAACAGTAAAACTGAAGAGACGGAAAATTTATTATATTATAATCTAAAATGCCAAACTTGAAAGATGGGACATGTTACAGACTTCAGAGATAAAAGCTTATCAAAAACAATAATTACAAAACAGTAACTAAAACGACGAATACTTTATTATAATAATGCACCGCCTAACCTACGTGCCAAAAAGACATCCTTATAAAATGATATGTCTCAGCAACTTACATTCGATCAAACAAAAAAAACAAACGCCAATACTACTAAATACCACTCACTGTAAAACGCCAAAAAATTAAAAAAATCAAAGATGGCTAATATGCTTTCTTGGATATTCAGTATTGTTCTTTGTGAAGTTTCACTGAATGGATTGTCAGCTGAGGGGAGTAACTCAGTAAGATTTTGCTGAATGAGATGGACAAATATTCAAGAAAAAGATACTGATGACAGTCATATGTCATTTTGTGTTCTTTGTTCTTGAAGAAGGCTTGGATGAGGAGAAGAGATCAATGACACTGAAGAGTGGGATGATTATAAAGATGAAGATCAAGTTGAAGAACAAAACGAAAAAACCCACCAACACGTCATACATCTATGTCCCCAAACATCCACAAAAAGCCAATTCACCAGACGAGCAGGCAAAATAATCAAACCGATGGGTTTGTTAAGTTTTACATAAAAGGCCATATATTTGGTGACAGTTCTTGTAGTATTAAAAAAGAGAGAGACTGATGAGAGTGAAGATTGTGAAGAGAGATCCGATTAGAATTTTTAATTTATTTTTTTCGCTTCTATTTTTTTCCCTGTGGTTGTAATATAATTTTAGAATTGTAAAACGTCAAGATACCACAAACGCCAAAATGTATATAAAAAATAATAGAACAATGGGCCATCTTGTCTAAAACGCCTTGAAAAACTCCATTAAGAGAGATTTGAAAAAACGTCATAAACGCCATAAATGCCAAAATGTTAATACAATGAAACCATTAAAACGCCATATAATTATTGAATTTGGTTAACGCCAAAAATCTTACACCCCACAAATAAATCAATATTGTGAAAAGCGGAATTGGAAAAGTAGAAGATAAAATGACAAAAAAGCCCCTCCGCCCTTCTCTATGTCGCGTGACACGTGTTGGGCCATGATGCGTTCTCACCGTTCTCACACTTTTGGGCGTTTTCTCCTAATCTGGTTCCTATATATATATATATATACACACACACACGCGCACACACATACATATCTCCAAAACCTCACCATGATATCAACCAACTCATGGTTGAATATTATGTAATAAGGTGGAGAATATTTTGGTCTTGGATTCCTTACTTTGGACTTCTAATGGGTGACTTAGTACCCATGAAAAACACTACACATAATAATGTCCAAATAAGTGTCTAAACAAGATATTTTTTATGTAGTTTCATACTTATAAGCCCCATTTATCCAAATCTCCAAATCATCACCTTTGTTTATCCTTTTTAGGGTAATTTGGTGATTCCACCCTTCAAAACCCACACTCTCTTTTTGTGGAAATCTTCTCAAATCGTGAGTATACTTGACCCATTTTTGATTCCATGCTTAATTGATATGTTTATTGTGATTCCATTCTTGACTTTTCATGCTTACTATTACGTCATTAACCTTGCAAGCCTCTCTTGACATGTATTGAGCTATAGGATTAGCACACCGCCTTATTTGTTGGGTCATTGTTAAGTATTCAATATTTACGGTCATATTCACTTCGGTGATAAGATTACGCTAGTAGAAACGTTGGATTGATGTTTAGTTATGCACGCTAGTATGTAACATGATTAGTATACTTTAACATGTGGATTGAGAACCAATCTTTTATATGCTACGTTGACAAAACTAGTATGCTCACCAACATTATTTGTGTTGACTGATACTTATTACATGGTGTAGGAAATGTATGATGATGCCACAAGAAACTACTTAGGGTGGAATTAGAAACTCAGCCAAATTTATTTATATATTTCGATGTTTAGTTATGTTTACTTTCAAGATGTTGTATTTCCTTTTGAAACAATGTATCGTTGAATTGATGAAATGAAATGGAAATTTTTGTTAGTGCAGTAATGTCTATCGCTTCCGTCAATCCAGTTCGTAGCAAGACACCGAAGATACTTGTCCTTATGATGTTACTAGTTAGAAATAGCAAGGTGGCATTTTGGTAATTAATGAGAATTCTCATTAATTCCAAGGCCTATAAATAGGAGCTTTATTTATTAGATTTAAGACTTTTGCTCATTTGACATTTAGAAGATCTAAGCTTAGAGAGAGAAAGTCTAGAGAGAGAAAGTCCTCACGTGATTCTCAGTGGATTGTACACGTCATCTTTTTCAATAGAATCACGGTTATTGTACGTTCTCGTGTGTTCGGTCACGCACGTTCACGGATTCCGCACGTCGAACGTGTCGTTACGCAATCGTACGGTGTCAAAACCGATCCTACATGTGGTATCAGAGCAGGAGCTCGATTGCACTGATCAAACACATAGATTCGTACCGGATTACATCGATTTCAGATCTGAATTGCATCATTTCTTCATCTTCTACTCATTCTTTCACGTTTTTCACTGTTTTTCGTCAAATTGAACGGGTTTTTACGGTCGAAAATTCATGATTTTTTGATATGTTGTGCAAAAACACTTGATTTACAACCCTACCAAATTTCAGATTCAAACTCCTAGCCGTTTAGGAGAAATTTGAGTTTTTAGGTCCGATTTCGTATCAAACAGCGAGATTCCGCTTGAAAACCATCTTAATTTCGCTTGAAAAAGTCTAATTCCGTTCGAAAAAACCTGATTCCGCTCGAAATCGTCGATGTTAGTTCAAACAGAATCAGATTCTGCTCCAAAATCGTTGATTCCGCTTGAAATTACTTACTGATTTCGCTTGAAATTGAACGTAGTGATTTCGCTTGAACATTAATGCTTGATTTCGCTTGAACGTGAACATAACAGTTGTTGGTCAAATGAAAAGTGTTCTCATGAATCAAAAATGTCGATCCATGTGATAAACATTTGTTGCCCAATCATATCATCCTGATACTAGTAGTTGTCGGCCAGTTAATCATTGTTTTGTTCCAAAATTGTGTCGTTACTTTGATTGTGTCGGTCCATTGCATGTGTTTCTCGATTAAACAAAAGTGTTTTAAGTTTGAAATTAGGCGGCCCAATTAGATTGTTTGAGTGTTCAGAATTGCTTTAAGAGTTTGTCGGGCCTTTAATAAGTGATTTGCATGTGAATTGAATGAAGGTCCAATCAGTTTATTTGAGCAATTAATAGTTGTCTGCCATATACTTTTGGGGTCCAATCAGATTTTATCAGATTTAAAGTAAAATCAAAATTGTTGGACTTTATTGTTTACATATGATAATGTTTGTATTCAGACAACTTGGCCCAATCAACATTTAAAGTGAAAATCATCGGCCCAATCACAGTCATCGGTTTCATTAATAAATTGTTAAAGTCATCGATAATCACAATTTTGGAAATTGAGTTGTCGGTTAATTGAAATTGAGCGGCCCAATCAAAGTGAATTCATAGGTTAGCGGCCCAATCACTGTTTTTTGGATCTTAAAACTGAATGGCCCACTGAAATTGAGTTGTATATTAAACTTTGTCGGTCATCATTATTGATTGTCAGAAGTTCATGTGAGCCTTGATTTGATTAACTCGTGCATGTGAGTATATTACAAGTGAGATAATTTCAAGTGTTGGCCCAATCAGATTTATTACATATGTAGTGTGTCAGCACCATTTACCAATCCATGTGATCATACTGCTCAAAAATATAGCGGCCCAATCAATTTTATTGAACAATTAGAGTTGCATGTGACTGTTGACCCTTCAAAACTAATCGGCCCAATCAGACTTAAGGAATATCAAAAGATGTAGATCATTTTCAAAATATAAATCACATTGCTCGAAGTTATCGGCCCAAGTTAATATCATCAGTCCACTTTATATCAATTGGTCCAATCATTAAGAAGGGTTGTCAGATTTTGTTTGGGGGCACATTAATCAACTCGGGAACTCATCATCTGACTGTTTGCATGTGAATTGTTCTATATTGTCGGCTATTTGAATTAATAGATTGCTTGTGAAATTTTTTTCAACAACAGTGTAGAGGTTCAATTACATTTGATTTCAAGTTGGTGATATTAATCTGTTTCAAGGATAAGCTTTTGGGTTCAAGTAAAAGGCCAAACTCTTGATATAAACTCCATCGGTTTAATAAGTTTTAGTTTCGGCCCAATACAAAGTCATTTGATTGTTGAAAATTGTGGCCCATTCATATAGATTGATTTGTTTAAACTGGTCATTTTCTTGTTGTTTGCAGGTGATCCGAGGTATTTGTCAAGCATAGGATACCCGTCCGAGCGAATTTTCACCCGATTAGTTGTCACCGGATTTTTGTCACTAAATCGGATATTCATCTGATTCAGTGGTTTGATAAAGTGATTAAAACTAATCTCAGATTGTGTGAATTTTCAGATTGTTTGAACATCCGTCTTTGTAAATTGTTCAATACCGAAACATGGGTTCTGAGATTTATATTGCACTGAACAAGTTTGATTGTTTTACAGGTATCAAGGGAGAGTCTACAAAAGATTTGATCGAGAGGTATGCTAAGTTGTATAGAGAGATGAGAAATTTGAAAATTAACAAAATGAATGAGGAGTGGCTTGATAAGTTGGCGAATTCTTTACCAATTGATGTGTGGGGAACGTATTTGTTTGCTTGGAAGAAGAGCGGAGAATATTATAGTTTCAATTTGAGCGATTTCGTCAAGAAGATTGAAACTCAAGAACTTGAATTCCAAAAGATTAGAAAACTGAAGTCTGATTCAGGGGAGAAGTGCTAAAACTGTGAAAAATCTGAATCAGACAATGCCAAACTCTTGAAAGATTTGGAGAGTTTGACATTGAAAATCAAAAATTTGAAGGATGAGAAGAAATCTGATGATAAACAGATTCTTGAAATACAGGAAAATTTTGAGAATTTGAAATCCGAAAATGTCAAACTGTTGAGTGATTTGAATAGTTTGACATTAGAAAACAAAATTTTGAAAGAAAAAGAAAAAGAATTTGAAAGCAAAATTAAATCTTTAGAAAATGCAGATCTCTGCATAAAGCTTGAAAATAAAAATCTGAAACAAAATGAAGCAAAATTTCAAGAACAAATAAAAATTTTAGATGTTCTTGAAAAGAGTAAAATTGAAGATAAAAAAGTAATCAAGTCTCATCTTGAGAAAATCTCTCAGCTTGAAAATGAAGCTAAGAGTGCAAGAAAAAAAATTTGTGATCTTGAAAAGAAATTGAAAGGTTTTGTGACTTCGTCATCAACACCAGATTATATCTGTCCAAAACCAATCAATGCAATTCCAATAAGTGACAATGTCACAAATTTTGACAAAGTCAAAATTGAAGATTGTGATGAGAAAACTGATGATGAAAATGAGAAAAATGAGAAAAAGAAAATATTTTGAAATTAAAAGAAAAATTTCAAGAAACTGTTCCGCAATCAACTGAAAAGGGTGAAAGCTCTACGCAAAAACCCTTGAAGAATCGTATTAGCCTGTGCTTTATTACAGGTAGTCATTCCCCCGTTCCTTTAGTCTTTTCAACGGTACTTGAATCTTAAGTCGCGGTCATGAAAGTAGAACAGAAACAAAAAGTTAAAATTCAGAAAATATTCAAAACAAGAATAAAAGCTCATCAGTTCAATCATCCAATCAAGATAAAAAACCACAAAAATTGAAAAAATCAAAACTCACAAAAAGTTGGTAATATGTGGTGCAGGTTTGACCACAGTGCTTCAAAAATAAATCCAACTTTCAGGAGGAGTGCTGATTACCACAAAGCCAGACAATGTTATGATCTGAGCGTTTGGTGTGAAAGTGGTGAATGGTACGATAACAGAGTGTGTTACACTTGTGGTGTTCAAGGACACATTGCTGTTAACTGCCAGAATCAGTGGTTTGAGACAAGGAGATGCTATAACTGCCAAATCAAAGGACATATTGCAAGAGATTGCCCAATAAGATCGAGGGTTGAATTTCATGGAACGGTGAAAAAATCAGTTAAAGTCGAAGAAAAGCCCAAAGAACAGAAAGTGAAGCTTTCACAAGGGCAGAAAGACCGACTGAGAAAGAAAAGAAAGAAAGCTCGAGAGTATCTCGAAAGGATTTTGTCCTCGGATACAACAAGAAAATCAGAAAAGAGTTCTGATAAATCGTCTTGCTCTCCAAAGAATGACAAATCAAACAAAACGAATTCATCAGATGCAAATCTGAGGACAGAATGGAGTGTGAAGAAAGGAAAAGTTCCTGGTGATGAATTTGTTTCTTCTGAAACAAAAGAGCCAGTTGTTGGCAATGATCTTGACTCATCAAAGTTAAAGGAGCCATGTTCAGGTAATGAATCTGGTTTGTCAAAACCAGAGGAGCCATTGGTTGAGGTAAAAAGTGGTGATTCCGGTTTGACAATGAATGATGAAAATTTTCCATCATTGTCAAAAGGAATTTCAAAAGCACCCAAGGACCGTCAGGCTTGGGTGAAACTGTTTAAATGAAAAACCTGACTTGCCGGAACTCCCAGGTTGGTAATTGGGGAGTAGGAATCAACATCTTTCTTGAGAAATTCACAGGTTGTTAACTGTGATATTTTGTCTTACAAGTGGTTAATCAAGGACATTAAGTTGTACTTGATTTAACTATCTTACAAGTGGTATGATTATTAGAAATTGTTTTTGTGATAAATCTACAAATGGTTGAAAACAATGTGATGATAAAACACCATGTTTGTGAAACGACACACAAAACTAATTTTCCAGAAAAACCATTTTGATTAAAACAAACTTAAGTGTTTTGAAATCATAATGGGAAAATAGTTTGTTGTCAGGGGGAGTTCTGACTATTTAAGCCAAGTGGATGGCGAATTGAGGCAATTCTCATCAGTTTTTCACTTTGTTTTATAGTTTACTGCTTTATTTTTTCAAATTTTCCCAGAAAATGAAAATTGAAATACATTTTGATTTTAGGGGGAGAAAAATTAAAAAAAAAATTGAAAATTTGAAAAAGTCAAAAACATTGAAAAAAATCAAAATGAGTGTTGAGACAAGAGGAAATGATAGTAAATCAGTGGACTATCACAGCACGCCAAAGAATTGGAAAGTAAAATGTGATAAAGGTCTCACTAAAGATGTGACGATAAGCTCAGCTAGACTAGTAGATTTGCGATAACGATACAAACTTAAATGAAAAAGCCTAGTTCTAGTGGGAAACGCGGTTGAAAGCATAGTACTTAGTTTTGTCCTTCTTGATTGTGTACCTACTCAGTAATCGCGAAATGCAAAGAGCATGAAAACTGGTTAAATTTGTGAACTTTCACAATTTTGCTGAAAAATCACTGTGTTTGTGCATTTCATTTTGCAACGATTTAAACTTGTTTGATTTCTTTATTTTGTTTAAGCATTGGACATCCTCTGTGTATACGTGAGTATTGACCTGAATGTTATTGCCTAAACGTTCTGCTTTATTTTCTTTGGTGTTTCGTTTAAGCTTTGGATCACCTCTGCGTATACGGGAGTATCGACCTGGTGGTTAAAGCCTAAACAATTTCAACTTGTTTTATTTTCTTATTTTGTTTAAACATTGGACTTTCTCTACGTATACGGAAGTATCGACCTGATTGTTAATGTTTAAACATTCTGCGTTATTTTTGCACAAATCACAGTTGATGAAAGTTTAAAGGAATTACTTGAGTTAGTGTATTGCATGATGAGGGGATATGCTGAGATCGTGGGGTCCATAAGATTTTAGTGCAAAATTAATATACCTTAAAGTATCGGTAAGCATTTTCGAAAGTTTTTAGATTGAGCTTAAGAGGACAATTATATCGTCAATCAACGTGAATCGTTTAGAACTTAAATGTCTAAAAGCTTAACGGTGCTTGTGATGTGTCTCAAAAACTGATATGATCCTCTTACACAAACTCACAAAAATATTATGTGTACATATTTCTTTATTGTATTTCTTTTTAAAATAAAAAATCCAAAAATATTGTGTTTTAGTCTTGTAGGATCGTGTACGGACCCGAACGAGTCGTTCAGAGGAATTTTACTTTGTTTCAGAGGCGGAAACTAAGAAACAAAGGTAGAAACAGCTTAATCTTCACTTTAAACACTGATTAGATTGATATAATCACAATTACAATCAGTTTTCACACCGGCAGCACCTCGGTATGGAATTCGACAATCATTACAAATGATTTCGCTCCAACCCTTTATATAGGGTCATGATTCCGCTCGAAGCATATACACAACAGTTCAAGCGAAATCAGTAAGATGGAGATTCCGCTTGAAACTGACTGATGTCATTTCAAGCGGAATTAACTTTCCAAGCGAAATCAGACTTAATTCAACATAAAACTTCCTATTTTCTCGATCTACGTGCCCTGATCTAATCTATCTAGTATAAGACTCGATACAAGACGAAGTCGACAAATGCATGCACTAACAGACTCCCCCTCAGATGTTGACGAGTCTCAAAGTGTTGAGTCTTCGCAACTTCAGTCTTTATCGGTCTTTGGGCTTCATTCTTTGTCACACCCCGATCTCCACGTGTCACCGGTGGGCCTGGTGTGGGGTATGGTGACGTAGTTGGCGTCATCATAGACAAATAACACAATATAATAATGCACAGCGGAAGCAGAAATAGATTCATTTCAACTTTAAATAAAATGTAATATTAAATATCACGAGTAGTTGAAACGGATCCACAGGCGGATCAAATAAAATAAGATAATTGTTCAACAGTTTTATTGTCGTCCGAGCTTGCGAGACTATTGTGGACGCTCTAGGAAACAGCCAGCCTAGTACGTGTAGTACCTGCACTTAACCTTTTGGGAAAATACGTCAGTTTACACTGGTAAATACAAATTAACTGACTCATTTTGAAAATGATTGAAAATTGATTTAAATGCACATGGCATAAATATTTTTATAACTTGGGTTAATTATGCAATATAAACTTGTGAACGAATTACATGTTACTCGTGCGTTCAGTAGCCCGGGATCTTGTCCGGGTTAAAGATTAATAGACACACCACATTAAAGAGTTATACACGACGGGTGTACGCCTACACCCCGTGCTCTGGTCGTGGCCATCTCGTAAGATAATGCCAAGGATATCCGGAACATGGTCATTAACCCCCCAAAGGCTTAAAGTAAAACAAGACTGTTTAAACGAGCCGATCAAATTATTCTAATTGCACACCCAAGGGTGCAAGATTTGTACGCTCGATCAAGCGGTATTCTATATACCGTAACCTAAGCCCGTATAGGGAAAATAAGTTAAAAAGTATTTACCTGAGTAAGTATGAATCACAATTGGTAAATGAGGGTAGCTTTTACTGGGCCTCCTATTCTGGAACAAAGGTTTATAATAACCTATTAGATTCCTAACGGGTCTTTATTTAAGCCTAAGCTTAGACCGGTTAGTTTTAAGAACGATACGGTTCAAGCGCACGATTAAGCGAAGACCGGATAGAACGTGATTTAGACCCGACAAGTTTGAATACTTGTATAATATGGGTATGCTAAATACATTCTGGATTTTGAGACAAAAATGATAACGTTTAACCCGTTTCGGTCAATTTATGCAAACTAGTTACATAAACCGGACCGAACGCTAAAAGAGCGTTACGGGTAGCCAAAAGAGTCATATGCAAGTTCCCTGAGATAATATGCTTTAAATATGATATAATATCAGCAAGTTATGTTCTATTATGCCCCGAATAATTTTAAACTCAATTTATGCCTTAGAAGGACATTTTGGTCATTTAAAAGATTATGAAAGAGTTAAATTGAAGATCTGAGTTACAGGTCTGATTTATACAGTAAATATGTTTAATTTGACATATTATAACAGTATGGTATGACCCATATACCAAACTTGTCATTTAAAATCAAACTATGCACCGTAGGGGTATTTTAGTAATTTCACAAGGGCTAAAAATGTCAAAACTGGAAATCTGAGTTCAAAAACTTATACTTACTGTTATTATATAAAAATATGCTAAACACATCAGTATGTATAATTCTTATATGTTTAATATGGGTATAACGCATACTATGCGGTAAAAACGCTTAGAAAGGTGATTTAGAGCCGTTTCCGGGTTTTCAAAAGAAAGCTGAGATTTTTATATTTCCAGAATGCTCAAAATAATTTATTTAACAAATAAAATCAGTAGAAAAAGGTTTGGGGTCAAAAGGACTTATAAAACTCATTTTATGGCTTAAACGGTCAAAACCGGCATTAACCGAATCAACTTAGCGACCTATGATACGATCAGCCAAAAATTAAATAAAAATCTTCAAAAATCCCAAAATATTATATAACATCAGTGGGTAAAAAGTTTTATATCAAAAAGTGGCCTTAAATAGGTTATACGCTAAATGCGCCGTTTATTTAACATAAAGCTATACTTTTACGATATCGGCCATAACTCAAAATCTGGACCTCCAACTGATCTCAAATTTTTGGTGCAAGTTTATAATTCAGAAATAAGGATTTCTACTCTTTCACTTTTCCAAAAATCACGTTTTATATCAAAAAGGGCAAAATAGTCAACTTTAAGCATAAATCGGAAACATGCATATGAATCGGTTAAGCATAGACTCAAGATGTAAAAATTCCAGAGAGTTAAACTTAAATAAAAATGGTCAAAAATAAACTCTAATACAGATCTCAAACATGCATGCACGGATCCGAATCGAGAGTCAAAGAATAAGTCGTTTTATAAGACTTTCGGTTCCGATCCGAGTTTATACTAAAGATTGTCGAGTTGATCATGATAAAAACACATTCTTACATTCATTATAAAGTTATTTTTGATGATCAAACTGATTGCATGTCATCTACATTACTATTTATGCTATATTTCGCAAAAACCATTTCTGTTGACTTTTTAAGAACAACTTTGACTCGACAAATAGCATGCTTAGAGTGGGAATCAGAGAATACCCTTTTGAGGGTTTGTTTCCCACATAAATACCCACTTATAAGTGGTTTCAATTTGAGAAATGACAGAGCCAAATTTGTTTAATCGAAAAGTCAAACTATATGAACAACGGATTGACTTTTGGCTAATAATCAAAGCTAGAACGAATTAGAGAATGATATGAATGCTTACAAGGGTCCTAATGAAGCCTAGATAACACTTGGAAGTTGCCTTGTCGATCAGATTGCTCCTGGAATACCTTGTGAGTTCTTGCAAGTTTGTGGTTTTCTTGTTCTCTAACTCAAGTCCTCAAGAATGATGCTTTTGATCAGATTTTATGATGTTTCAGATGTTATAGGAAGCTCACAGGTGTCCATGTTTGCATGTAATCTTATTGGAGGGCTTGGGAGGTGGAGAAAGCTGGCAAACACTCACAAAATCGGACCATATGGCTACTGTTCGCGAACTGCTGCACCTGGGCGTGGGTCGCGGCCCGCTTCAGACTGCCCAGGCGGGCCGCCTGGGTCTGCAGCTCCCAAACTTTGTTAAATATTGCAGTTCAGTCCCTGTTCTTTGTAAACGAGAATTTGGCCATTTATCTTGACTCGTAAACCCTCAAATCTAGTTTTTAAGAACCTTGGGACTTTTACCAACATGGTAATGTCCTCGGATAACTTTGCGCTCACCCGAAAAGTCATGAAATTCGACGTTGACGCTTTTAACCCCTCAAGTACGGTTTTGGCCATAACTTTCTCATACGATAACGAAACTTCATGAAATTTTTACCACATATTCTAGTGAGTATATTTTAGCATTAGAAAGCTTCGGGTCTGCCAAAAGATCACTCAGAGGTATAAATTCAACATGTTGACACTTTTGGCCCCTGTAGTTTGTAATTCCTCACTTTCGTGCATTTTCCGCTTCGTATGATCCATGATCCATCCGTTTAGGGTTATAAACATTATGTAGGGTTATTATGGAGTCAATTTATCCATTGTTGACACTTTGGGCCCTTACGTTCCATAGTTTTCACTGTTTGTCAACTTTAGTCCCTCTAAAGTATGTTTTCGCATATGCAAAGTTTATGACACGTGTCAATGCATTATTGGACGTAAATTTCCGAGTTGTTACATCCTCACCCCCTTAAAAGAAATCTCGACCTTGAGATTTACTGAAACAAATGAGGATATTTCTCTTTCATCGTGGATTCCACTTCCCACGTGTATTCGGGACCTCTACGGGCATCCCACTTGACCTTGACAATAGGTACATGCTTCCTTCGAAGCTTCTTCACCTGTCGATCCTCAATCGACAAGGGTTTTTCCACAAACTTCAAACTCTCATCTATGTGTATATCTGTATGCGGTATAACCAGTGATTCGTCAGCGAAACACTTCTTCAAATTACAGATGTGGAACACATTATGAATAGCGCTAAGTTCTTCAGGCAAGTTTAACTTATAAGCAACTGACCCGATACGTTCGACAATCTCGAAAGGTCCTATGTATCTCGGGCTTAGCTTGCCTTTCTTACCAAATCGCATCACCCCCTTCCAAGGCGATACTTTAAGCAACACTTTATCACCTACATCGAAGCGAAAATCCTTGCGCTTAGGATCCGCATAACTCTTCTGCCTATCCCTGGCAGCTTTCAAACGATCGCGAATCTGCACGATCTTGTCCGTCGTCTCAAAAACGATGTCTGGTCTTGACAGTTGGACATCTCCAACTTCTGCCCAACAGATGGGCGATCTACATTTTCTACCGTATAGGGCCTCAAAAGGCGCAGCTTTTATGCTGGAATGGTAGCTATTGTTGTAGGAGAATTCAATTAGTGGTAGGTTCTTATCCCAACTACCACCTAAATCGATCGCACATGCACGCAGCATGTCTTCCAAAGTTTGAATGGTACGCTCACTCTGACCATCAGTCTGAGGATGATAAGCCGTACTAAAATTCAAACGAGTGCCCAATGATTATTGGAAACTCTTCCAAAAATGCGACGTATATCTAGTATCTCTATCGGAGATAATAGATACAGGTATACCATGTAGCGCTACAATCTTATCAACGTATAATTGAGCTAACATATCGGAGCTATACGTCTCCTTGATGGGTAGAAAATGAGCTGACTTCTTCAGTCTATCTACTATGACCCATATGGTATCATTTCCCTTTCTCGTCTTTGGTAACTTGGTGATGAAATCCATTGTCACCATTTCCCATTTCCACTTGGGAATTTCAGGTTGTTGAAGCAAACCTGACGGCTTCTGATGCTCAGCCTTGACTTGAGCACAAGTCAAACATTTAGCTACATGCTCTGCTACGGACTTTTTCAAACCAATCCACCAATAGTTTGCTTTTAGGTCCTGGTACATCTTATCAGCTCCAGGATGAACGGAATATTTAGAGCTGTGGGCTTCCTGGAGGATAACATCCCGAAGTCCTCCATAAACTGGAACCCATATTCGTCCGTTCAGTCTTAGCATTCCATCTTTGTCGTAGGATAACTGCTCCTCAGTTACTCCTAACTTCTCTTCAGGATAGTTAGCTTCCAACACAGCTTCCTTCTGTGCAGCTAACACCCTTTCGTTCAAATTATTCCTTATTTCAATGCGCTTAGCATTGATTCTGATCGGTTTCACTCTTTCTTTTCTGCTTAAGGCGTCGGCAACTACATTTGCCTTGCCTGGATGGTATCTTATCTCACAGTCGTAATCATTTAAAGTTTCCATCCATCGCCTTTGTCGCATGTTCAATTCTTTCTGATTGAACAAGTGTTGAAGACTCTTGTGATCCGAATAAATTATACACTTGGTTCCATACAAGTAATGTCTCCATAGCTTCAATACAAATACAACGGCACCCAGTTCCAAGTCGTGGGTGGTGTAGTTCTTCTCGTGCACCTTTAGCTGTCGTGAAGCGTAGGCAATGACCTTGCCTCTCTGCATGAGTAGACAGCCCATACCAGTGTGTGACGCATCGCAATACACCACAAATTCTTCTATACCATCAGGCAATGTCAACACTGGTGCATTGCTTAATTTCTTCTTCAAAATGTCAAAGGCTTCCTGCTGCTTAGGGCCCCAATCAAACTTAATCTTCTTACGAGTCAACGAAGTTAGGGGCGCAGCAATCCTTGAAATGTTCTCGACGAATCGCCTATAGTATCCTGCTAATCCTAGGAAACTGCGAATCTCGGTAGGAGTCTTTGGCTCTTGCCAATTCATAACGGCTTCTACCTTAGCGGGATCTACTTGGATACCACGCTCGCTTACCACATGTCCAAGGAACTGGACTTCTCGAAGCCAAAATTCACACTTCGAAAATTTGGCATAAAGTTTCTCACGGTGTAGGAGTTTGAGAATACAACGAAGGTGTTTCTCATGGTCAGCTTGGTTCTTTGAATAAATCAGGATGTCGTCAATAAAGACGATAACGAATTTATCTAAATAAGGCTTGCAGACACGATTCATGAGATCCATGAACGCGGCTGGTGCGTTAGTGAGCCCAAAAGGCATCACTAGGAACTCGTAATGTCCATATCGAGTCCTAAACGCTGTCTTGTGCACATCTTCATCCTTGACCTTCAACTGATGATAGCCTGACCTCAAGTCGATCTTCGAAAAGTAGCTTACTCCTTGCAACTGATCGAACAGATCGTCGATCCTGGGTAAAGGATATCTATTCTTAATAGTGACTTTGTTAAGCTCACGGTAATCGATGCACAGACGCATCGATCCATCCTTCTTTTTAACGAACAAGATTGGCGCTCCCCAAGGAGACGAGCTAGGTCTAATAAAACCCTTAGCTAACAGATCATCCAATTGCGTCCTCAACTCCTTCATCTCCGTTGGTGCCAACCTATATGGTGCTCTTGCTACTGGCACTGCACCTGGAATGATGTCTATTCGAAACTCCACTTGCCTATCCGGTGGCAAACCGGGGAGTTCTTCAGGAAATACTTCAGGGTATTCTGAGATGACAGGGATGTCTTCGATCTTTGGCTTTGGCTCATCAATAGTAACTTGTGCCATATAAATGACACAACCCTTCTGCAGACATCTGGATGCCTTGAGCATGGACACTTGCTCAGGCAATCCATGCTGGGTATCTCCTTGGATAGTGAGTGACTCACCAGACGGAGTTCTAACTATCACTTGCTTTCTGTTGCACACAATCTGGGCTTGGTTATGCGATAACCAATCCATGCCTATCACTATATCGAATCCGGCTAGCTTAAAGGGAAGCAAGGATAATGGGAAAGAATGGTTCCTAATGGATATAACACATCCATCTAGAACAGTCGAGGCGGTTTCTATGGTTCCATCAGCTAATTCTACCTCATACTTCACACTTAAGGTTTTAACAGGTAGGTTTAACAACTTACAGAACTTATCATCTACAAATGACTTATCTGCTCCTGAATCAAAAAGAACTCTAGCAAAAACATCATTTACAAGAAAAGTACCTGTAATGACGTTGTCATCCTGAACTGCTTCCTTAGCGTCCATTTTGAAGACTCTTGCATTGGTCTTCTTTCCATCATCGGCCTTCTTAGCATTCTTTGGGCAATTAGGTCGGATGTGCCCTTTCTCATTGAAACCATAACAAGTTGCATCCTTAAGTTTCTTACAATCTAATGCCTTATGATCCGGGGACTTACAAATCCCACATAATTTCTGCTGAGATTGAGATCTAGACTCCTGCCTGCATCTCCCAAAATGATGCTTCCTACAAACCTTGCACCTGGGTTTCTCACCCGACTGATGATCTCCCTTCTTGAATCCCGACCCTTTCCTGTGGTCGTTGTTCCCTCGGTGTCTTTTCTCCAATCTCCGTGAGGTGTCGTCCTCACGTTTCCTCTTGTTTTCCTCCGAGCTCTTAAGAGCTCTCAACCGGACTGCATCCTGGGTGAGTGAGAGAGATAGATCAGCTACTGATCTGAACGTCGTAGGCCTCGATGCCTTAACGCTCACCTTGATCTCTGGTGCCAAACCCCCAATAAAACGGGCGATCCTTCTCGGCTCTGGGGTTACCAGGTATGGCACCAATCGAGATAGAGTGTTGAATGTGGTAAGGTATGCCTGGCAGTCGAGGTTCTTCATCACCAGAGATACGAAGTCTGACTCAATCCTTTCGACTTCGTGTTG
Organism: Helianthus annuus; assembly: GCF_002127325.2. Taxonomy (NCBI): domain Eukaryota; kingdom Viridiplantae; phylum Streptophyta; class Magnoliopsida; order Asterales; family Asteraceae; genus Helianthus; species Helianthus annuus. The sequence continues at coordinate 196,665,403 of NC_035448.2, read as the reverse complement.
TGGACAGAAATTTTCTTTGATCAGGGCTACAAACTGATCCCATGACATGCTATAAAGGGTGGCCTTACCGGCAGCTTGCAAAAGAGATTTCCACCACGCTAGAGCGTCCCCTTTGAATGATTGGGACACGTACTTCACTACGTCCCGATCAGCACACCCGCTGATATCTACAACCGTATCCATCTCATCTAACCAGGTCATACAGTCGACCGCTCCTTTCTCCCCAGTAAAATCTCTGGGTTTGCATGAGACGAAATATTTATACGTACAGGACTTGCTGTGCGTTTCATGCTTCTGCTTGATCTCCTGTTTCGGGATACTGCTGTGGTTAGAGGAGTGATTATCCTCGTCATTCTTCTTCGGCTCATCTTTCTTTGATACATCATTCTTAGAGGGCGGCTTGGTATGAGCCTCTGAATGATTCTTGGATTTGGAACGTGGTACAGTTCGGGTCCTACTTCGAGTCCCGCTCGATTCCCTGAATTGCCTATCAATGGCCTTGGCCACAGCATTTTCTACTAGTGCTTGCAGTTCAGCACCAGTTACATGAATTTTCGCGTTATCTGGGTGTTCCCCTGAACGACTGTTTGTTTCTTCCGATTTAGCCATGTAGCTTTAAGCTACATAAAAGTAAGGACAAGGTCTATTTAGAAACCTAACAGTATTATCGTTCTTGACGATTTATTAACCATGGTAATAATAACCATATTAGTTAATTTAATAAATTTCATTCAGGGCTTCTATTAGCATCTTTATCATAGAATGAAATATATATATATTGGCACAATAGGCCTAGTCACTTCGGACAACTTCTAAATTTTAAATTTAGAATTTTATAGGATTTAAAATTTGCATAATTAAACAAATAATCCTTTGCTTGGCAGGGAGTTATAAACCACAACTGCCTTTTTGTCCTATTTGACATTAGTCATAACCCGTAGGTATCAAGTCACAATCGGACATGTATACAGATATAATCTGTGGATAATTTATTAAAAAGGGTGGCTTGTGTGACTTTACAGATCACGCTTGGCCAAGAATGTTAACACGTTTACAGATGTTAACAGGGAATCGAATCTTTTTAACCAGGTTTTACCATATTGGCCAGGCCTTTTAATAAGACATTCAAGCTAGGTTTACCTTTTTAAGATTCTTATTAAAATGGTAAATCAAAATAACAATTGATATTTTTCATTTATTTGTATATTATGTTCATGCATATAGATAAACTGAAAAAATTTGAATTAACCATTTTTAAATAAAGTAGACCAGTACATCTTTGCCCTAAACGGGACTTTTGCTCAAATAACATGCCCACGCAGGGGCTAAACCAATTAACAAACAAACAAAACAAACAAACCCACGCAGGGGTTAAACAGAAACAAATATACCCACGCAGGGGTAGAACAAGAGAAATATGCCCACGCAGAGGCAGAGTACGGAATAAATGTCCTCACAGGGACATGAGTAGTAAGATAACAAACAAAGGATTTAATAATCCTTCTTGCCCTTCCCTTTGATCAAATCAACCATCTTCTTAAACATTCCGCGGTTGTGTCGGCGATCTTCCCGCATTTCATGTCGCAATTCACGTCGCACATCGTTTATCCCCTGAAGGATTTCTTGAACTTGCGGTGGCGACATCATTGGCGCCGGCGGCGGTGGCTGATACTGCGGTGGTTGAGGAGGCTGCGGCTGCTGGTATCCATGCGGAGGGTATCCAAAAGTAGACTGCCCCATAGCCCAAGTGCCTCCAAAAGCACTCTCCTGATTGAGAGGGTTGTAGCCCGAAGCTATCCAGTAGGGATCCCCTGTATAGTCATAACCTGGGGGAAAAGTCGGCTCGAAAGGATTGAACGGTGCTGCGCTAGCATAAGCCGGGATTGGCTCTCCAAAGTTCTGCGGCGGCAGTGGCGCGATAGGCGCAGAAGTAACTTCTGAGACAGGATGCGAAGACTCTCCTATCTCTGGCTCCTCATGAAGCGGCGAGTAGCGGCTGCTACCTGAATGTGGAGGGGTGCTAATGTGAATCCCTCCCCGAGTAGACATACGTGCGTTCCTCCTTCGCCTTGGAGGTGGAGGAGGCAAAACCGGCGGTGGCGGCGGCGGCGGAGTGACCACGTCGCACCAGAATCCCTCAGAAGGATCCTGCTGCTGAGGCTGCTGCTGAAGCTGCTGCTGGGAGTGATGCTGTGAGTGCACAGGAGAGCTGTGGTATGACTGGTGCATGGGAGAGTTATGGTAGCTAGGGGTGTACACCCAGTCGTGCTGCTTGAATCTCTCCTCGTAACTGTCGAGACCATTGTAAGGTGATCCCCTGAATAGTGACCCATCAGATATCTCAATGGGGTGGTTCGGTGTGCCGGACGGTGGCATGGAAGGATCGGTATCCTCGTCGACCTCCATCTCATTGCCACCCGGGAAGTGGTCTTCCGGTCCAAGTGGGTTATGACCCACTGGTTCTTCCAAGTAGGCATCAGGGTTGTACAGGCCCTGATAGACGGGTGCTGGGTAATCATGAGGTGACTGGTGTAGAGGAATGTAGGATTGGTGAGAGTGATGGGGCTCATTTTCAGAATGGGGCCCAAAAGAGTGTGGTAGGGAAGGTGAGGTACTCAGTGAGTGCCTGGCGGGTTCAGCGAACGATCTCCAAAGGTTACGGGCATCCGCGTTATGGGATCCTGATGGGGTTCGCCTATGCGAGGGCCCAACTTCATGGTCATGAGAGGTGGCGAATGCTCCTCGTCCCCTTCCTCGTACACGTGGCGGCATCTTGGACCTGTCAAAAAGATCAAACAAGTGGCACAACAAAATATATATAAGACAAAGTTAGAAAAATAAAAGAAATTTGAACATTTCCTAAGTTCTTTGTCTAGACTCGAAAATCGAGGAATGTGCAATTGTGTAACTGAGATTAAACATAGAAGACTAGTGTTTAATTCCCTCAGCGTTGGCTCTGATACCAACCTGTCACACCCCGATCTCCACGTGTCACCGGTGGGCCCGGTGTGGGGTATGGTGACGTAGTTGGCGTCATCATAGACAAACAACACAATATAATAATGCACAGCGGAAGCAGAAATAGATTCATTTCAACTTTAAATAAAATGTAATATTAAATATCACGAGTAGTTGAAACGGATCCACAGGCGGATCAAATAAAATAAGATAATTGTTCAACAGTTTTATTGTCGTCCGAGCTTGCGAGACTATTGTGGACGCTCTAGGAAACAGCCAGCCTAGTACGTGTAGTACCTGCACTTAACCTTTTGGGAAAATACGTCAGTTTACACTGGTAAATACAAATTAACTGACTCGTTTTGAAAATGATTGAAAATTGATTTAAATGCACATGGCATAAATATTTTTATAACTTGGGTTAATTATGCAATATAAACTTGTGAACGAATTACATGTTACTCGTGCGTTCAGTAGCCCGGGATCTTGTCCGGGTTAAAGATTAATAGACATACCACATTAAAGAGTTATACACGACGGGTGTACGCCTACACCCCGTGCTCTGGTCGTGGCCATCTCGTAAGATAATGCCAAGGATATCCGGGACATGGTCATTAACCCCCCAAAGGCTTAAAGTAAAACAAGACTGTTTAAACGAGCCGATCAAATTATTCCAATTGCACACCCAAGGGTGCAAGATTTGTACGCTCGATCAAGCGGTATTCTATATACCGTAACCCAAGCCCGTATAGGGAAAATAAGTTAAAAAGTATTTACCTGAGTAAGTATGAATCACAATTGGTAAATGAGGGTAGCTTTTACTGGGCCTCCTATTCTGGAACAAAGGTTTATAATAACCTATTAGATTCCTAACGGGTCTTTATTTAAGCCTAAGCTTAGACCGGTTAGTTTTAAGAACAATACGGTTCAAGCGCACGATTAAGCGAAGACCGGATAGAACGTGATTTAGACCCGACAAGTTTGAATACTTGTATAATATGGGTATGCTAAATACATTCTGGATTTTGAGACAAAAATGATAACGTTTAACCCGTTTCGGTCAATTTATGCAAACTAGTTACATAAACCGGACCGAATGCTAAAAGAGCGTTACGGGTAGCCAAAAGAGTCATATGCAAGTTCCCTGAGATAATATGCTTTAAATATGATATAATATCAGCAAGTTATGTTCTATTATGCCCCGAATAATTTTAAACTCAATTTATGCCTTAGAAGGGCATTTTGGTCATTTAAAAGATTATAAAAGAGTTAAATTGAAGATCTGAGTTACAGGTCTGATTTATACAGTAAAAATGTTTAATTTGACATATTATAACAGTAGGGTATAACCCATATACCAAACTTGTCATTTAAAATCAAACTATGCACCGTAGGGGTATTTTAGTAATTTCACAAGGGCTAAAAATGTCAAAACTGGAAATCTGAGTTCAAAAACTTATACTTACTGTTATTATATAAAAATATGCTAAACACATCAGTATGTATAATTCTTATATGTTTAATATGGGTATAACGCATACTATGCGGTAAAAACGCTTAGAAAGGTGATTTAGAGCCGTTTCCGGGTTTTCAAAAGAAAGCTGAGATTTTTATATTTCCAGAATGCTCAAAATAATTTATTTAACAAATAAAATCAGTAGAAAAAGGTTTGGGGTCAAAAGGACTTATAAAACTCATTTTATGGCTTAAACGGTCAAAACCGGCATTAACCGAATCAACTTAGCGACCTATGATACGATCAGCCAAAAATTAAATAAAAATCTTCAAAAATCCCAAAATATTATATAACATCAGTGGGTAAAAAGTTTTATATCAAAAAGTGGCCTTAAATAGGTTATACGCTAAATGCGCCGTTTATTTAACATAAAGCTATACTTTTACGATATCGGCCATAACTCAAAGTCTGGACCTCCAACTGATCTCAAATTTTTGGTGCAAGTTTATAATTCAGAAATAAGGATTTCTACTCTTTCACTTTTCCAAAAATCACGTTTTATATCAAAAAGGGCAAAATAGTCAACTTTAAGCATAAATCGGAAACATGCATATGAATCGGTTAAGCATAGACTCAAGATGTAAAAATTCCAGAGAGTTAAACTTAAATAAAAATGGTCAAAAATAAACTCTAATACAGATCTCAAACATGCATGCACGGATCCGAATCGAGAGTCAAAGAATAAGTCGTTTTATAAGAGTTTCGGTTCCGATCCGAGTTTATACTAAAGATTGTCGAGTTGATCATGATAAAAACACATTCTTACATTCATTATAAAGTTATTTTTGATGATCAAACTGATTGCATGTCATCTACATTACTATTTATGCTATATTTCGCAAAAACCATTTCTGTTGACTTTTTAAGAACAACTTTGACTCGACAAATAGCATGCTTAGAGTGGGAATCAGAGAATACCCTTTTGAGGGTTTGTTTCCCACATAAATACCCACTTATAAGTGGTTTCAATTTGAGAAATGACAGAGCCAAATTCGTTTAATCGAAAAATCAAACTATATGAACAACGGATTGACTTTTGGCTAATAATCAAAGCTAGAACGAATTAGAGAATGATATGAATGCTTACAAGGGTCCTAATGAAGCCTAGATAACACTTGGAAGTTGCCTTGTCGATCAGATTGCTCCTGGAATGCCTTGTGAGTTCTTGCAAGTTTGTGGTTTTCTTGTTCTCTAACTCAAGTCCTCAAGAATGATGCTTTTGATCAGATTTTATGATGTTTCAGATGTTATAGGAAGCTCACAGGTGTCCATGTTTGCATGTAATCTTATTGGAGGGCTTGGGAGGTGGAGAAAGCTGGCAAACACTCACAAAATCGGACCATATGGCTACTGTTCGCGAACTGCTGCACCTAGGCGCGGGTCGCGGCCCGCTTCAGACTGCCCAGGCGGGCCGCCTGGGTCTGCAGCTCCCAAACTTTGTTAAATATTGCAGTTCAGTCCCTGTTCTTTGTAAACGAGAATTTGGCCATTTATCTTGACTCGTAAACCCTCAAATCTGGTTTTTAAGAACCTTGGGACTTTTACTAACATGGTAATGTCCTCGGATAACTTTGCGCTCACCCGAAAAGTCATGAAATTCGACGTTGACGCTTTTAACCCCTCAAGTACGGTTTTGGCCATAACTTTCTCATACGATAACGAAACTTCATGAAATTTTTACCACATATTCTAGTGAGTATATTTTAGCATTACAAAGCTTCGGGTCTGCCAAAAGATCACTCAGAGGTATAAATTCAACATGTTGACACTTTTGGCCCCTGTAGTTTGTAATTCCTCACTTTCGTGCATTTTCCGCTTCGTATGATCCATGATCCATCCGTTTAGGGTTATAAACATTATGTAGGGTTATTATGGAGTCAATTTATCCATTGTTGACACTTTGGGCCCTTACGTTCCATAGTTTTCACTGTTTGTCAACTTTAGTCCCTCTAAAGTATGTTTTCGCATATGCAAAGTCTATGACACGTGTCAATGCATTATTGGACGTAAATTTCCGAGGTGTTACATTCTTTCGATCTTCTCTTGAAAATCTTCAGACTCCCTCTTGCGATATGCTGGCATTCCTTAAGTTCATCAGCATCATCAGCTTCAGGATTGTAATCTGGCTTTCACAGGATCAAGATCGTTGCATGGCTCATCTTTTGACCATTGAATCGAATCCTGGCTTAAACTCTATTCACTGCATTCTCAGGTATCGGAACCTGGCTTTTCTAAAGATGTTCCAAGATCATAACTTGGCTCTCGTTCTGCTCAGGATCGTTAACCCAGCTCAGACTTACAAATGCACAATCTCTACCTCAAAGTAAATATCACACATTTAACAATTCAATGTATGCTCTAACACTGACTCTCCTTATCAAATTTAACTATCCTCTTTGATGAACCACTTTAAAATTTGATCAAAACATATTTGTTTTCAAACACACACTCCCCCTTACAAAAATGGCATCATGTTTAGCACTTGGAACTTTGAAAATCAGCTCTCCAACATCAGATTGTCGAAAATCTTTTTGGATTTTTCAAAAGTTTATGCTAAAACACACACAAAATCTTTTTGGATTTTTTAAAGTAAAGAAATGCAGTAAAGAAATATTTACAGACAATATTTTTATGAGTTTGTGTAAGAGGATCATATCAGTATATGAGACATATCACCAACACCGTTAAGCTTCATTTCATTTTAACTTCTAAACAATTCACCTAGATTGTCAGTATAATGGTCCACTTAAATTTTCACACAAAGTTCAACTGCTTCGAGATACGATATTTAATGTTTTAAGCACTTGAACTTATTCGCATGTCCCACTACTTGAATATACTCCCGTATCCAGATCTCAATATTCAGTCTTATAGGTGAGTATACCACAGATGATATATGTATGGGTTAGGTGCGAAACCGTGAGAACTCAGGTCAGAACTTCCGTTCAGCAGAGAGATGACGGCTCGACTTTTGGTGTGTCACCTTTGGAGGATCTTTTTTACAACAGCAATGACTATCAATTTTATTGTTTCATCAATTTGCTGAGGGCGGCGCTATATTTCAAGCTTTTGCAGAAAGTATTATACGGGGACTAGGTCGGAATTTCCATTCAGCAGAAGTCCCGGAATAATACCCCAGATATCACTGAGCATAAAGACCTAGTATCTCAGAAAGAGGGACCTTTCAAACAAGATTCCGGGGGTTACCCATATATCCAAGAAGTTGTTACCCACAAAATAAGCAAGTTTGAAATTTTAGGTTTATATCTCGTCACAATCAACTAAATGTGTAAAAACCTACTGGCATATCCGTAGTGAGATTGTTTATCACATTTTTAACTTTTTAATTCTTTAGCATGTTGTGACAGTCCACTGATGTACTATTATTTCCTCTTTTATACACCAAAACTCATTTTTGAATTTATCATGTTTTTGGCTTTTTCAAATTTTCTAATGTTTTTGGATTTTCTGAAAATTTTCTACTCCCCCTAAAATGCAAACACATTAAAGAAATTTGAAACAAACTAAGCTCTTGACCCACTTAAAAAAATTTAAAACAAACTATACAGAAAAATTTGACAACCGATATCAAATCGCATCAATTCGCCATCCACTAGGCGTAAACAATCCAAACTTTCCCCTATCAACAAACTATTTTCTCATTTAGATTTCAAAACATTTTAGTTTGTTTTAATCAAAATGATTTTTTTCGGAAAATAAGTTTGTTTTTACCAGTTGTAGGGTCACTTGTAAATGAGGGGTCATTTCATCACATATTTCTTCAAACAATTGTAGTACATCAAGTACAAATTAATGTCCCTGATTTACCACTTGTAAGTATGCACCAGCAAACCTCTGTATCAGTTGTAAAAACACAATCAACTGTATCAAGTGTAGGAATAAAACATCTACTCTCAATCATTTTACCAACTAGGATACCAATTCCTGCTTCGCACTTACCAACCTGGAAGCTCCGGCATATTCCTTCAACCTGTAAAATTTCTACAATTTTCAAATCTTTACAAAAACTATCTAGACAAGAATGATGCCGATTCCTGATCCACGATTACAAACTTGGGATCTCCGGCTTAGTCAGTTTGTTCAAGGGAAAAGAATTTCCACCCAAGTCTGACCAACCTTGGGTGTTTTTAGCTCTTTCAGCTCTTGTTCAGTTGGGTTAAAAGTTGCTTTCTTTCTTGCGTAAAAATCTTTAACCCCTTTTACTTTCCCATCAAGCATTTTCTCAAAAATTTTCTTAACATTCCCATTGAATGTTTTCTCGACATCAAACTCTGTTTTCTCAGAATAAAACTGATCTGAGATTTCAACTTTACCAACTTTCTGTTTAACTTGTTCAAACTTCAGTGATGGAAATTCATCATCATTAACTGAATACACAAATTTTTCTTCCTTTTTCTCAACCTGTGGCTCCACTAATTTTGTTGAATCAGTTTCATTTCCGACTTTCTCTTTAGACTTCTTAACAACCCACACTTGGTTGTTCTTGCCTTTCCTTTTGTAAAAATTCTTTTTAGAACATTCATCAACCTCATAAGTTGAATTTTCAAAAATTTTGAATTTTTCGGTTGGTGGTTCAACATCAACAACTATTTCTTTTAGTTTTTCAAAAACTCCCTGTTTTGTCTTAGCATTTTTCGGACAGTTCCATGCAATGTGACCAGCTTCATTGCATTTGAAACAGGTTCGAGATTCTTTCGGATGAAACACTCCAGTTCCTTTTCTTTTCTTCTCAGCAAGAAACTCTTGATTTGATTGTTTCCAGAACGGTTTCTTCTGTTCTTCATCTGCACTTCCACCTGAAACAAATTTTGTTTTTGTTTTAGAATTTTTCTCATTTTTATAATTTTCTGGTGGAATAAAACCTAAACCTTTCTTTTTGTAGCTACCATTATGGTTTGGTTTCTTTTGAAAACAAGAACCAGAATTGTAACCCTTTTTCTTGTTTAAACGTTGTTGAACTCTTGAAGTGTATTTTTTAGGTTTTCCAGTAAGATTTAAATCTTTTATTTCAGAAATATTAATTTCTGTCATTTTGAAAACCTTTTTGATCATTTCAAATCTAACACTTCTTATTGGAAACTCTTTGTCAAAATATAATTTGTCAGAATCATTTAAAGTATATGCTACTTCAAATGTTTCATCATCCAAATTTGCTTTTGATAACAAAAACTCTTTACTGTATGCCCGTTTAATCGACGACTTTTGACTGTTGACTGACGAACTTGAACCTCCAGACTCAGACTTTGACTCAGACTCCTCATCAGTATCCAACACCTGATCGACCACCTTTTTGATTAACTCAGACTCATGATCAGTGTCAGACGATGTAAAAATGACGTCAATGTTTTCTGGTATTTCATCAGTTGTGTCAGTTTTTAACTTTATATTGACTGCTTTTTTCAAGTTGCTCCTCATTTGGTTTTCTAGGAGAATAACCTTCCCAGATCGGAGGCGGACACTTGTTATAGCTAACAGTCGGTTTCTTACCAGTATCCTTCTTCTTTGGCTTGTCGTCTTTGAATGCTTCAAAACCTGCAACAGTTGGATAAATTCGATCAATAAGATAATCAGAACTAGAATAACTTTGTAATAAGCGTCCGATTCTCTCATTCTCAATCTTCTCTGTCTCCAACTCTTGCTTCCACTTCGCACTCTCTTCGATGTAGAAGTTTATAGCTTTCTGCTTCGACATCATCGTAGCATTCATCATCATCAAAGCGTCCTCCCTATCGGAGTTTGTCTTTTGAAGACCAGTTACTGTTTTGTTCAAAACATCATAAGATTCTTTCACATAATTTAGATTGAACGGCAACTGCTCCTTCTTCTTCTCATACTCAGCCAGCCTTTCATCATTTGCTGTACACTCCTTGCAAGCTTCGAAACACTTTGTGCAAGGCTTAATGACTTCTACAATCTTTTCTACTTCGATGATTTTCTCCACTTCTACAACTTTTTCATTTTCTTCAACTACTCTTTTGATTGTTTGAAACACTTCTTTAGAAAATTGAACTTTATCATTGTTTTGGTCAAAAATTACCGAAGCAATTAAGTGATCAAATTAGTTAAGTGAGGTAGTGTGCTAAGAGAATGTGTTCATAAATATGTTAATTGAGTTATTTGCAAAAACAGTTTTAGGATACGGCTCAGGATATAGAGCTGTATCTATGATCAAACAATGAGCAAAAAAGTAAAGGTTGACACGTGATGTACGAGGAAAGCCCTTGATCAATCTAGATCACTGGCACAAAACCTCGGGAGCTGACAATCGCAGCTGCCTTGTTCTTCTATTACTTCAAACGTCAGGATACAGTGCAGGATGTAGTGCGGACCAACTAGGTGTTACAATATAATTAGGGTACAAGTGTTTGCTAGAAGCTAGAGAGCTAAAGTGTACGGAAGAGTGCGAGTGTAAAAAATTTGTGTGCCTTAATCTGATCCGCCCCATCTATTTATAGTAAAAGAAATTGAACAAACTATCCTATTAAACCGGGATCCGGCGAATATTCCCCACTCGAATGTTGTAGACCTGGTCTTTCGGGTCCAACGTCTCTCAAACAACTGATTTGCCCGAGTCTCTAGGAGAAGAAGTCCATCTGACCGTTAGTGACTTGCAGCCTTTTACCTGCACGTGAATTATTAAGTTAACACCAGGATATCGCCCGGGATGTTACCAATATCCCGATTCAGTATTCTGATCGCAAACAAACAGTCAAAAGCAAGATATTAGTCAGGATATATAGACTCAGAAAATGGCCCATAACAATTGTCCCCAAATATATCTGGTTGTATACCAATCCAACGGATATATTTAAAAAATTTTATCTCGCAGACCGAAGCAATTAAAACGAAGAAACGTTTGAGATGACTTTGTGCAACTTCCCATGCTTCTTTTACTCTTCACCCCCTATGTCCAGCCTATAATTAGCTGAGATATCTCACGTTATTATCACTTCTCTCTAAGCAATTTTTAGGTATTCGTCCTCTCTCTCATCCTCTGTTTTCTTTGAATTTCTTGTAATTTGCTTGATACTTCTTATGGCATCACGGACAAGATCTCACTCGAATGAACCGGTCCCAACCCTCGTGAGTCAAAACCTCATACGAGAACCAGAAAAAGAGATCTGATCCTTCAACAATGCCGATATCGCTGCTCTGAAGGATTCCGGCGCCTTTCCCACCGGAACAGTCATTCGCCCTTTTGATCGGGAGGTCCGATCAGATGCGTCATCAGACGAGTGGGTTCGCTTTTTTGCCTACCCCTTTTCTTTAGGAAACCGGTACCCATTTCCACCCTTCATTTCTCGTTTCTTCGAGCTCACCAGCCTTAGTTATGCCCAAACCATGCCAATGGTCTGGCGAGTTTTGATGGTGCTTGACCAAATCAAATCTCGTCATTGCCCTGACTTGTGTATTGAAGACCTTCCCATAGCATATCGATTGAGATCTCATGGAAATAGCCGTTTTCTCTTGTTCTCCACTTCCAAAAATCCCCTAATCCTTAAAGCCACCAAGAACGAAGATCAGTGGCAACGAAAGCTCTTTTTCGTAAAAAGGGACTCCATTGACGGGGGTTTTGATCTGCCAGTTAGATGGCTAGCCAAGGGTAGGATTTAGGATTTAGGAACATTCCCAAATATATTCTTAACTGTATTCTGACTGATATCCTAATATTTGTGCAACGAATTTCAGAGACCTAGCTTCCCCAAGTGCAGAATCACAACCAGGATCAAAGAGATTTACCGACTTCCTGCCGCTGAAAGAACTTTCTCCCTGTCTCTCACAAACTCAAGCCAGAAATCTAGTTCAGAAATGTCTGGTCAGTATAGGTGAGCAGATTGACTATAGGATATAAATGACATAAATTAAACACTTCTCCCTTGACACAGTGCCGGTCATCAACCTTGAAGGCTTCCAACTTGATGAGTTGGATAGTTATTCCAGCCTTGCACCCATCAAACAAGAGATTAATCCGAAGTCAGCTGATACTCCAAAGCCCAGCAGCTCAAAGACTACCACCATTCCCAAAGCTCCTCCAGCATCCAGGACCCGGGCCTTCAGCTCCCGGAAGAGGAAGGAAGCAGATCATCCTACTACTCCCCATGTATTCCCATTTGAGAATCATGGGTTCACAGATTCCAGCAAATTCATGACAGGTTTCCTTAACCAGGTTAGTATTTTGGCCTATATCCTGCACCATATGCCAATTACAAATGTTAGTTTAGGCTGATATCTGTTTACCTACCTTGCAGGGCCTTGAACGCCTGGTATTCCTCTACGAGGACGCATGTGGCTCGAATGTCATGTTAGAGAGCAAACTGAAGAAGGCTGAGGCTACCATCGCAGATCAAGCAGCAATCGCCACCGCCAAATCGGAACACTATGAAGCTAAGTACAAGGCCATGACTCAAGACCACCAGTCTGCCATCCAGAAGATCACCTAAGAGGCTCAAGCTAAGTCTGACGCGGCCCAGGTTCAACATGAGCAAGATATGGCTTCGTACCGGGAGAGCCTTAAGAATTCAGTTATCATCTCCCTCCTCTAAGCCAGACTGAAAATGGCTTACGAGGCCAGGGCTTTGGGCTTTGAATGCCTTTCATGGAATATCAAAGCCTGGGAGATGAAATTGAAGGATCTAGGTGGCAATCCTGTGGAGCCCCCCTCAAAACCTGCTGCAGAGAAATCCGCTAAGGTGATCGAGAAGGTAGATGATGCTGGTGCTACAAAGGATGCTGGTGGAGATGCTGCTGATGAGGCTTGGATGAATGCTGGAGAGGATGCTGCTGGAGAGGACACGATGGAAGAGGGAGCTGCCCCCTAAGCGCAGCAATGTGGGCGATGATGGATGTATGTGCCGAGGCCGGAGCCCACTTTTTTAGATTTGGTTGTTGTAGCTTGTTTAAACAATTTACATTTCCTGTCTTTGAACATTTTATATTTCCTGCATTAGAACAATATGATGACCAAAGGTGGATGGGTCCTGGGTTTCAGGATGAAGCCCTTAGTCATCAGTTAGTATGATGCAACGGTTGGAGGCGGATGGGTCTCATTTTGAGATGAAACCTTCAACTGTTGCGTAAATATGGTAAAAACTTAACTGTGCTTTTGGCGGATGGGCCTCAGTTTGAGGTGAAACCAAAAGCACAACTTTTGACCTGTTAATAATATAACCATCTTTTGACTTATCTGTTGTTGCCTTTTAATTCCCGTCATGCCTTACTTAGTTTAGATTTTGCAAAATTATTCTTACCATTTCCTTGAAAATATCCTGATCAATATACTTAGTGGTATCCTACGAAGACTTTCGTCAAATAGGACTTCTCAAAATCCAAACAATTTAGACAAAGTTTCTAAAAATAGTTCACTTTTCAAAATCTCCAATAACTTAAATAGAATTTTTAAAGGAAAAAGATAATTTACTTAGAATTTATAAACAAATTCAGCTCTGATTTTCAAACCCAAGTACCGTATCCCGAATATTCCAACCAAATATCCTGAATCATATTTCGAGGATATATCTCGAGAATATACCCTAAAAAATATATCCTAATCAGGATACTTAAACTTTAAACATGGTTTCAAAAGATCAAACAAATTGTGTAAGATTCACAAAGGAAAGATCATACCAGGAATTGAGTGTAACCTTAGCATCAAACTCCAACCCCTTTTGCAACTTTTCCCACAAAGATGTCCCTAGTCCGAGACACTTAGCCCAACCTTGATCTTTTGAGCTTCACATAATTGCTGTAGAAGGAATGTCCCATGTGCATGAAGTCTTTAAACACTTAGAAAAATTTAGAACATTAGTTCCAACTGTATAGATAATTCTCACATTACAGGGGTAAAACCCAAAGATATACTGGGGATAAATCCTTAGTATCCTTGGGAAAATCCCAAATTTTCATGCGCTACAGGCGGGAGTGTATAAACTCCAAGACTTAGAAAGGTGAAAACCTTTAAACCTTAGAGAGTATGAAAATACCCTTTCGCGAGAGAGGGTGATCAATCCTCATATACCTTAAGGATCCAGGGCATAGCCAACAGTAACGAAATTGTCAGCCACTTTTACATGAACTGGTCTCGCCACCTTGAACTATCCCTGGATAACTTGCGCTCCAGGCGGGGTGTTTAAACCCAATTCGTGGGAAAGGTGAATACCTTTAAACCTGTGAAGGGATCAGGATCCCTTAAACGTGAGAGAGGGGGCCAATCCTCTAATCTTTCGAAGTATCCTGCGTGTATATCCTGGAGCTACATCCCGAATCATATTCTGCAAAACAACCTTAAACTAAGGTGGGTGTTAGCTTGGCTAACACCCCTCGGATGCTTAAGTTAGTATTGAGTTCAAAATAAAATAAATTATATTTAAAAGAGACAGAATTCATACCATCTTGAGTTAGAAATTAAATTCTAAACTCACTTGAAATAGGCTTTGAGATGTATAGCATTCCAGGATCTTGGTAGCATATCCCCCTCCATATTCTTAAGTCGGTACGCTCCTTTCCCTGATTCTAATTCAATCTCGTAGGGTCCTTCCCATTTTGGAGCTAATTTTCCATCGGCAGGATTGGTAGTATTCTGAAAATCTTGTCTCAACACCCAATCTCCGACTTGAAACCTCCTATTTCTTATACTTTTGTTGTATGCTCTGGATATCCTCTGTTGATATGCCGCCATCCTTAGCTTTGCTGCATCCCTTGTTTCATCCACAGTGTCTAACTCATGGCACAGAGCTTCAGGATTCTGCTCAGGATCCTGAAGGTTGGATCTTGCCGTAGGTATCACCATCTCTGTTGGAATCACTGCCTCTGTTCCAAATACCAAAGAAAATGGGGTTTGGCCCGTTGCATTTTTCGCTGTTTTTCTATCAGCCCACAAAACAAAGGGTAGTTCTTCTGCCCATCTTCCTTTTTTTGGCTCCTAATCTCTTCTTCAAAATGTTGACAATTATCTTATTTGAGGATTCAGCTTGCCCATTTGCTTGAGGATGTATCGGGGTAGACGTGATCATTTTGATTCCCCAACTTTTGCAAAAGTCAGTAGTCCTCTTGCTTATAAACTGGGATCCATTATCACAAATGATTTCAGCTGGTACTCCAAACCTGGTCAGGATATTTCTCTTTATAAAGGATACTACTTCCTGGTCTCTGACTTGCACAAATGCTTCAGCTTCTACCCACTTAGAGAAATAATCAGTCATTGCCAACATAAAGACTTTTCCTCCTGGAGCTTTTGTAATTTCCCTACTATGTCCATCCCCCATTTCATGAATAGCCAAGGGGAAACTATAGGATACAATGGTTCAGCTGGTTGGTGCAGAATGTTGCTATGCCTCTGACATGCGTCACATCTTCGAGCATATTCCGCAGCATCTTTCTTCATTGTCGGCCAATAGTATCCTGTCCTTAATACTTTCGAAAATAATGACCTGCCCCCAGTATGGTTACCACAATCCCCTTCATGTATATCCTGGAGTACCTCTTTGGTCTCGGGATCCTCCAGGCACCTCAGATACGGACCTGCAAGTGATTTCTTGTACAAAACGTTATTTATATAGTAAATTGTGAAACCTTCATCCTAAAGGCCTTAGGATTCTCATCTTTGGGGATATGTCCATCCTTGAGATATCTTGTGATTGGAGCCGTCTAGGACTTAGGATCCCTGTCGGGATACTTGTTCTCGGGATCCTGAATACTTATTACTTCCTTATCCTGAGGATTCGTCGCAGGATACAGGATATGTAATATTGGTATTCGAGTTCCTTCCGGTATCCTGACCGATGATCCCAGATTTGCCAAGGCATCAGCTTCAGCATTATCCTCTCTTGGTACCTGTTCAAGTGTAAAAATAACGAAATATCCTGCTAATTTTTTGAGAATCTCGAGATACTCGATTAACTTCTCTCCTTTAACTGCATAGGTTCCATTAAAATGATTAGTGATTAAAAAAGAGTCAACATATACTTGCAAATTCTTGATACTCATACTTTTAGCCAACTCTAATCCTGCAATCAAAGCTTCATATTCTGCCTCATTATTAGTAGCAGGAAATTCACACCTAATAGCCTGGGGTAATATGTCCCCCTGTGACGATTTTATTAGTATACCTAGACCTACACCTCTTACATTAGATGCACCATCAGTATATAATATCCAGGATTCTAAGTTTTCTGCTAGCTGTTGTACTTCTAAGTCTACTTCATCCTGAATGTCACTACTGAAATCAGCCACAAAGTCGGCTAGAGCTTGAGATTATATGGCATTCCTAGGTTCATATACTAAATCATTTTCGACTTCAACAATCTGTCTACTTCTTCTTGAATAATTGCATTTCATTCTGGAGCAAATTTCCTTCTTTTCTGCTGGACAGGCTTAAATGACCTGTCAATACCAAGCTTGTGTGTTATAACATCCTTGGAAATACCTATCATATCCTCGTGCTTCCACGCGAATGTTGACGTCCTGCATTTCAAAAAGTTAGTCAATTGATGCTCAATATCCTGAGGGATATTGGTCCCTACGAGCACCGAGATATCCGGATTATTCTGATCCAGGATAACTTTTTTCACATCCTACTTCGAAGCTTCCGCGATATCCTGGGCCTGTATCTTTAATTGCTATGCTGCATTAGGCTTGGTTGAGGATTTCATGGATGATGAGTAACACTCCTTTGCTTCCTGCTGATCACTGTCTACTTTCACAACCCCCCAAGGTGTAGGGATTTTGATGCATTGATGATAAGTCGATGGCACAGCTTTTATATCATGGATCCATGGCCTGCCCAATATAATATTATAGCAGGATAGGGAGTCCATCACACAGAAGCGTTGTATTGAATTGACCCCTTCAACATATACTGGTAATTTAATCTCTCCCACGGTATTCCTAGCTTCTCCACTGAAGCCAACGAGTACAGTGGATTTTGAAGTGATATCCATTGGGGATACGTTCATCCTCTTCAACGTCTCTAGTTGGACTATGTTGACGGAACTTCCATTGTCCACCAATATCCTGCGTACAAAATGGTTAGCCACATATAATGTTATTACCAGAGCATCATGGCGAGGATCCTTGACAGTATCCCTATCATCGCTATCAAAAGTGATCACTTTATCAGCTGTAAGGGTTGTCATCTTGGTTGGCCTTTCCCCTCTTTCGGCTTTAGCCTCCTTTGCATGCCTCTTGGCCGCTGAATATGAAGTTCCACAAATGTCGGATCCTCCTCAAATGAAGTTGATTATCTTGGCATCCGCAGGAGGTGATGCTGCACGTTCAGGATCCTTCTCAGTATCCTGACCCTTGTTTTTCTTTCTTCCCAGGAGATCCTTCAGATAACCTTTGCTCAGGAGATAGCTTATTTCCTTCCTTAAAGCAATGCAATCCTCTGTAATATGTCCAAAATCTTCATGGAAGGCACACCATTTGGACTTATCCTTCCAATCAGCCTTTTGTTGATTCTTCCGAGGCCACCTGGCTTTGTCTCCTAAATCCTGCATTGCATACATTAGTTCAGGTATATTAACAGAAAAACAATATTCAGATAACTCAGGATACTCCTCAGGATCCTCGTCTTCAACAGCATTCACTCTCTTGTTATCATTTCTACCATACGACTTAGAGCGGTATGGTTTGTACGAGGATTCTGACTTCCTGTTAGTTGATTCATATGTTGAGGATGCATTTATCCTCTCCTGCATTTTCTTATCATCCTCCAGCCTGATATATCTCAATGCCCTGTTACGAGCTTCATCCAGATTTCTGCAGGGATTCATCACAAGATCCTGGTAAAATTGGGGATCTTTCTGCAATCCCATCTTGAAAGCCTGCACAGATGTTGCGACATCAAGGTGCGGGATATCCAAGGATTCCCGGCTAAACTTATTCACATAGTCCCTCAAGGATTCCTGAGGTCCTTGAGTTATCCTGTAAAGATCACTGGTTAATTTCTCAAAACTCCGGCTACAAGAAAATTGACTATTAAATAAGTTAACCAAATGAGCAAAAGAAGTAATTGAGTGAGGAGGAACGTTTAACAGCCATTTTAGGGCTGATCCTGTTACGGTAGAGCCGAAACCCTTGCACAAGCATGCTTCCTTAAGTTCCGGAGGGATAGGGTTGATTTCCATCCGTTCCCTATACTGGGCAATATGCTCCTCAGGATCCGTGGTTCCATCATAAAGCTTCATGTTAGGAGTTTGGAATCTTTTTGGGATTTCAGCATCACAAATAGGATGCACAAACCGAGATATCCTGTGGCTATCCTGGGATACTTCAGGGATCGGCTGAATCACCCCAGGTACACTGGATATCATATCCTTTAGCTTCTGAAGCTCCCTAGATAATGCCGATGTCACACCTGTATCCTGCAAGGATCCAACACTGTTAGTGGCAAGAGTATTATTATTATTAGACACGTTACCAATCTGAGGATTTTGGCCATATCCTGAAGCATATCCTGAGCTCCTCACAGTTGACACTCTAACCGAAGAGGGCATCTCAGGAGTAGGATTCTGGGGATGGCTAGGCACAATATTTCCCCGGTTATCCTCAGTGTAAACTGCAGAACTGAAGTTCAAAGCCCTGGGCTGTAGAGGAGTGACGATATCTTCAGTGGATCTGCTCGAACCAGATTTTAAGAGTTGTATTTCCCTTAACAGCATTTGGTTTGTTTCCTGTTGCTGCCTCATTTGTTCCTGCACACTTACGAATAAGGTTAGAATTTCATCATTAGAAGCTAAAACGGGAGCAGATCCCTGAATACTCCGAGTAGGGATAACATCCTGAGGTTGTGAAGGAGCGGGCATCCTTGGAGGAGGTGGTGGAAGCACCGAACCAGAAGTAGTAGAAGCCGTAGAAGACACAGTGGAGGAGCTCATGCTTAATCTTGTGGCCATTGCAAATAATGTGGCAAAAATTTTTGAAAACAGAAAACCAATTAATGATTTTACAAAGATTTTGAGTAAAGATAGCACCACTTGCCCCACGGTGGGCGCCAAATTGTTTTGGTCAAAAATTACTGAAGCAATTAAGTGATCAAATTAGTTAAGTGAGGTAGTGTGCTAAGAGAATGTGTTCAAAAATATGTTAATTGAGTTATTTGCAAAAACAGTTTCAGGATACAGCTCAGGATATAGAGTTGTATCTGTGATCAAACAATGAGCAAAAAAGTAAAGGTTGACACGTGATGTACGAGGAAAGCCCTTGATCAATCTAGATCGCCGGCATAAAACCTCGGGAGCTGACCATCGCAGCTGCCTTGTTCTTCTATTACTTCAAACGTCAGGATACAGCGCAGGATGTAGTGCGGACCAACTAGGTGTTACAATGTAATTTGGGTACAAGTGTTTGCTAGAAGCTAGAGAGCTAAAGTGTACGAAAGAGTGCGAGTGTAAAAAATTTGTGTGCCTTAATCTGATCCGCCCCATCTATTTATAGTAAAAGAAATTGAACAAACTATCCTATTAAACTGGGATCCGGCGAATATTCCCCACTCGAACGTTGTAGACCGGGTCTTTCAGGTCCAACGTCTCTCAAACAACTGATTTGCCCGAGTCTCTAGGAGAAGAAGTCCATCTGACCGTTAGTGACTTGCAGCCTTTTACCTGCACGTGAATTATTAAGTTAACACCAGGATATCGCCCGGGATGTTACCAATATCCCGATTCAGTATCCTGATCACAAACAAACAGTCAAAAGCAAGATATTAGTCAGGATATATAGACTCAGAAAATGGCCCATAACAATCATTAAAATCAGAATCTTCTTCTTGATCCGTATTTTCACAATTCTCTTTTGTTTCAACAATCTCCTCAGTAACACTTTTAACTTCATCAATTTGAACAATCTCTTCTTTTTTAGCAACACTTTCAGTCTTCATTTTCTTTTGTTCTTTTGCAGCTTGTTTCTCTTTCAGCTTCTCCAAGCGATCTGCAAAATAAAAATGAAAACTTTCAGGAGAGAGATGAGATTTTGCAATATTAATATGTTTCTCTTCTTCATCGTCACTACTGTCATCAGTTGGTGACTGATCAAACTCGATTGATTTTTCAGAATTATCATCCGAAGAACCAGAATCTGATGGTGTTTGATCAAAAATAACTTCTTTTTCTGAAGTTTCATCACTTTGTGAGCTTTCATCTGCACTCTGTGAGCTTTCATCAGATGCAACAGACTCTTCTTCCACATTCTTCACAGCCTCACCAATAGATTTCATCCATGTGGCAAACATATCTGGTTCTTTCACAATCTTAGCAATAAAAGCTTGAATTCTCCTTTTTCATCAACAAACATATCCCAGCTAAAACCATCAGGTAGTCTTTCATCATCCTGATTGACTAAGCAGACTTTGCTTTCGGGTGATATGTATTTATTCCAGTTAAAATCCACCAAACATGCTCTCTTTGAATCCTCGATCACTTTTCTACCATGAGCCACCTGTGGTTCTTGCTGTTGTTGCTAACCAACCTGTTGATAAATGGCTTTTCGGTAGTAATCATCTTTTCCAAACAGATTCTTTTCATCACTTGCCTCTCTGTTCTTCCACTCCCTCTTGAAATGACCTTTCTCCCTCATCGAAAACAAGTAACTTTAGATTTATCAAAACCTAAAGTGAAAATGTGTGCATCAAGAAAGTCATTTCTCCCAGTAATCAGCTTGAATTTTTCTGCTCTTCTAAGGACACTAGCTAGACACCATTTGATGTCCATAAGCTCCATTTCTTCGACGTCTATCTGATCGTAATCCTCCTTTGTGAGCATAGGATTCCCGATCCTTCCTGCGACCAATCCTTCATAAGATAGTAACCCAGCACCAAGTAAAGCCATGTGATCTTTCGCAATCTCTTCAGAAATACTTTGACCATCTAGAAGATTCAACGCAATGTTGCATTGTATCACATAACCACTTCCACTTTTCGTGCTCTGAGAACTGAAACTTGAAGTTGGGCTTTTTGGATTAACACTCGGGTATGAAGAGAAACCACTGCTGCTTCTAGGACTTTGATCAACCATTTCTGAAGAATCTCCAACACTAAACACAGTCTGTATTTTCGGGCTTCTTTCAACCTCTGGAACACTGCCTTTATAATACATCTTTACATCTTGTTGACCACTTGGACTGTTCATCCTTGCGATCTCTTGCTGTTCCAGATCCTGACTCTCAATCTTCTAAGTGAACTGAGAAATCGTCAACCCATCATAAACACCCGTATTCTTTAGAATCATCAAGTATGTACCCCACTCTTTCTGAGGTAACGCATCAGCTAACTTGTCTACCCACTCTTCACGATCTTTTATTATGCTTAGCATCGACATGGATCGCACTAAGTGGCAGTATCATTCAATTAGCTTCTTTGTATCTTCTCCCGGTGGACTACTGAACAGATCAAATTCTTTCTTAAGCAACGCCTTCTTGCTCTTAATCATATTTTCACTACCCTCAAACTTGACTCTAAGCGCATCCCAAATCGATTTTGAAGTTTTGTCGTGCTGAAGTAATATGAAGATGTCTTCTTTGATGGCTTGCTGAAGCAGACTGATCATCATTTTTTCAGCTTTGTAAATGTCACGTTCTTTGTCACTGAATTCCGAAAGTTCTTTGATAACCTGCAAATCAGTACGTGGTAACACATACTTCTTCAAAATACATTCCCATGATCTCAGATGGTTTGCCTGGACCCAGTTTTCGAATCTGTCTTTGTTAGGATTGAACCCTGCCAAAGGAACAGATAATGAAAACCAAAACTGGATCAGAGCAGTGGATCCAGAATAAGCAGATGTTTGGTTGCAAGTCTCTCCCCTTGAAAGTGGTTTCAACATCTGCTGACCTTGTTGGACCGGTTTGCGACCCTAAACAGTCAGTATAAGGCAGTTCATCTCCAAATACAAAGGCGGAATCAATGTAAATGAAGTAACACAGCTGTTCCTTTCGATTCCTTCTCTTTTTATGCTTTCTGAATGCAATTTGACAGAGTTTCGTTACACAGCATATGACCAGGTTTCGCTCCAAAAGTTACCAAATGAAGTCACACATGGGGTATATATCGTCCTGCTGATTTCGCTCAAAGGACTGCCTTATGAGCGAAATCCCATGTGACATTATAGGTGAAACCACCTAGAACCACATAAGCGAAACCCTAATGATCCTATAAGCGAAACCTCACTCTAAATATGACATATGAGCGAAACCTCTAATATAAACCTAATTTTGACTTTCAAGCTCCTGTTTTGACCTAACTTGACCTAAGACTTAATACAAACGTAGTCAACAGACATCTCATGCACCAACAGACTCCCCTTGGATGTTGACGAAGTCTTCTGCTCAGAGTCTTCAGTCTTGGTCTTTTCTCCAACTCTGTCTATTCTTCGTAAAAACTTTATCTTCACAGGTTCAGGATCACATCCTGGCTCTAACTTCCATCTTCCCTTTGACTGTTGATCCAGACTCCCCCTTTCACAGACTCCCCCTCTCAGTATGCTAGAATCTGATGTCTTGATCTGGTTCAAGCTTTGACATTTAGCTTCCATGGGAATGATGAAGTCCAAAACCTGTGTCTCAAACATCAAACATTACAAACTATCTTTACACAAATAAACACACAATCTATCAGTACAAGAAATCCACTCAAGTATTCAGATCCAAGTAAATGACCCTGATTACTCAATTAATCTACCAAGTCCAATTTAATGACCTTGGTTGATCTTTTGACAATACAGACTGATTTTGTTAACATTTTCAAACATTTTCTAAAAATGTAACAAGCATCAAATTAATGAACTTGTTTTAACTTTGTAATAACTCAAACTCCATCAAAGTAAGCTCTCCTCATTCTTCAGCTCAGAACTTTTCCTGCATCTGCTTCAATCTTCGAGAATCCAACGATCAACTTTCCACTTTGTTTTGTCAAACGAAAAATCTTTTTGGATTTTCACAAAGTGTTCTAAACTAATAAATGAAATACAAGAAACTTAAATTGCAGAAAGTAAACTATTTAGAAACATATATTTGGTGAGCGTGTCAGGGAATCATATCAGCTTTTTAGACAAATCACAAGTACCTTTAAGCTTTATTTCATACTCAGACTTAAACAATTCACCTCGATCGTCGATATACTGATCCATCTTAAATTCTCACACAGACTTCAATCTATTCAGGATACGATTTAGATGTTTTATGAACTTAGCTCATTCATGTGTCCCACCTCTTGAATATACTCCCGTATCTAGAATCCCAGATATTCAGTCTTACAGGTGAGTATACCACAAATGATATCTGTCAGGGGTTAAATGCGAGGGCCGTGAGAGCTCAGGTCGATACTTCCGTATACGCAGAGAGATGACGGCTTCGGCTTTTCGGTGTGTCCCCTTTAGAGGATCTTTTAGTTACAACAACTGCGACTATCAATTTTATTGTTTCATCAGCTTGCTGAGGGCGATGCTATGTTTCAAGCATTTGTAGAAAGTATTATTCGGGGACTAGGTCAGAACTTCCATTCAGCAGAAGTCCCGGAATAATACCCCAGATATCACTGAGTATAAAGACCTAGTATCTCAGAATATGGGACCTTTCAAACGAGATTTCAGGGGTTACCTATATATCCAAGTAGTGTTCCCCACGAATTTCACAAGTTTGAAATTTTAGGTTTATATCCCGAATAAATCTACTAAATGTGCGAAAACCTATCGACACATCATTAGTGAGACTGTTTAACTCATTTAAACATTACAATTCTTTAGCATACTGTAATTGTCTAGCTGATGTACTATCACTTTCCCTTTTTACACAAGCTCTTTTTCAGTTTTTATAATGTTTTTGTATTTTGAAATTTTATCATGTTTTTTGTAGTTTTGCATTTTTTACCGTTTTTGTATTATCTGAAAATAAACTATATACATCTACTCCCACTAAATACCAAAACAAGTAAAAAATCGACAAACCATTGCAGATTGTTTCTCATCTTCATCCGCAACAGTACTCTCATCAACGCCAATTATGCCATCCGACACCGAAAGAAGCTTCATACCATTCAGTTTTAACAAATATTTAAACCGATTTTTATCAAAAGCTTTGGCATGTAAATCAGCTTTCTGTTCGTCAGTGTGGATTTTCTCAATTCGAATCAACTTTTTCTTGAAGCAATCGCGAATAAAGTGATGTCGAATTTCTATATGTTTAGTTTTAGCGTGATGTACTAGATTATTTGTTATATTTATAGCGGCCTCGTTATCAATAAAAAGAGGTGTGTTAAGAAACTGCAAACCGTAGTCGCGCATCTGTTGCTGTATCCACAGGATCTGAGAGCAGCAACTACTAGCAGAAACGTACTCCGATTCACATGTAGATAACGCCACAGACGTTTGTTTCTTACACTGCCAGGTAACCAATCTAGGTCCAAAGAACTGGCATCCTGCAGTTGTTGATTTTGTATTGACTTTGCAGCATCCGAAATTCGAACCGGAATACCCTTCGAGCGTAAAGTCGCCTTTTCTAGGATACCACAACCCCAATGTAGGAGTTCCCTTCAGGTAGCGTAATATCCTCTTCACAATGATCATGTGCAAAGCTCTCGGGTTAGATTGATATCTTGCTGCGAGGCACGTTGGGTACATAATGTCAGGACGTGAAGCAGTTAGGTACATCAAAGAACCTATCATGGAACGGTAGAACGTTTCATCAGCCCTATCTCCCGTGAGATCTGGGTGAATCCCATGATTTGTCGCAAGAGGAGTAGCAGCTGGAGTAGAACTTGACATTTCAAATTTCTCCAGAATATCATGCACATACTTCGTCTGATGAATGAAAATTCCTTCAGGAAGTTGTTCAACTTGTAGACCCAGAAAGAATTTCATCTCCCCCGTTGATGACATTTCTAATTTTTGCTTCATCACCTGTTCGAAATCTTTGCATAGATTCTCATTTGTCGACCCAAAGATTATATCGTCCACATAAATCTAAACTATCAGAAGATGTCCGTCGACCTCTTTAGTGAAGAGAGTGGCATCCACTTTTCCACGTGTAAAGCTGTTGGCTAGTAGGTGTTGAGACAAAGTCTCGTACCAAGCTCTCGGGGCCTGGTGTAAATCATACAGCCCGCTTTGTCCAATAAGTATACTTTGTTCTTGTGGATTGGATCAGTAAAGCCCGGCGGCTGACCGACATAAACCTCCTCTTTGACCTTCCCATAAAGAAACACCGATTTTACATCTAACTGATATACTTTGAAGTTCTTCCAAGACGCAAATGCAAGGAAAATTCTGATTGCCTCTAGTCGTGCCACAGGAGCATAGACTTCTGTAAAATCAATTCCCTCCTGTTGACTAAAGCCCTGAACAACAAGTCGAGCTTTGTTTCTTACAACAACTCCTCTGCCGTCTCTCTTACACTTGAATACCCATTTTGTATTGATTTTTCTATGACCATCCGGCAAATCCACTAACTTCCACACACCTAACTTTTCAAACTGACTCAATTCTTCTTGCATCGCAATGACCCAAGAGTCTTCAGTAAGCGCCTCTTTATACGTTCTCGGTTCGATCTGCGAAATGAAACAACTTAATGAGAAATCAGTTTGTAAAGGTGCTAGTGTAGAATAAAAACATGTTAAGCCCTGGTCAATTTGACGTCTCGTGCGAACGCCTGCTTGCAATTCTCCTATGATCAACTCCTCTGGATGATATGAAAGAGTTCGCGGCATTACTTCGCTTGTAACATCCACATCGCCTTCCAGATTAGTCACATTTTGATTTGCACCTTGTTCACTAACTTGGTTTGTTTGACTTAAATCCTGAATCTGCTCCCCCTGAGAATCTGAATCTGAATCTCCATGATCAAATATCGGCATGTTTTCAGCTTCTTGATTTTCATCCTCTGCCGACTGATTATCTTGAGCAACATTATCTTGTTGGACATCATCGTGTTCACTAGCATTACTCGGACCTGCTTCATTGTCATTTGAAGTTTCCCGTGTTCTTCTCGAATACTCAGCTGGGAACCTTTGCTGTGACTCGTATTCACGCAAAATATCCAATTCATCAAAGAAATCTTCTTCTTCCTCTTGTTCTTCCATCATGTCAAATGATTCCCACAATTTGTCATAATTATAACGCCATGAATCTCCTGGACTTTGTGGCGGCATAGTATAACCTTGACATTCAACATTTGCAGCTTCAATAAACCGCTTTTCACTTGGAACGAAGACACGTCGTGTAGGACTTGAATATCCAACGGATATACCCTCGATGCACTTCGGACCAAACTTTACATAAGGCTCTAGAACAGTACAGGGTGACCCGAACGGTTCAAGATACTTCAAATTAGGTTTACGGTTGTTGATTAGCTCAAAGCATGTTTTGTTGAACTTTTTGACAGTGAGAACTCTGTTGAGCGTATAGCATGCGGCGGAAACAGCTTCAACCCAAAAATTTATTGGTAACTTTGAATCTGCGAGCATAGTTCAAGCTGTCTCGATTAGCGTCCGGTTTTTGCGTTCTGCAACTCCATTCTGCTGCGGAGTGTACGAAGCACTAAACTCATGCAATATTCCTCTTTCATCACAAAATTCTTCCATCTTGCTGTTCTTGAATTCAGTACCATTATCACTTCGAATTCTTTTGATGCGCCTCTGGTACAGATTCTCAATCTTTTTGAACAACGCCATCAAACTGTCAAACGTTTCGTCTTTCGTCTTCAAGAAAGAAACCCACGAAAATCTGGAATAATCATCAGTAACCGCAAGACAATATTTATCTCCTGTAATGCTCTTGACATTCACCGGACCAAACAAATCCATGTGAAGTCTCTCCAGGGGTCTTGAGACTGAATTGACTTGCTTTGTAGGGTGTGACTTTTTCTTTTGCTTGCCTTTAACACAGCTAATGCACTCCCCTTCCAGATGAAAACCTTTGACATGAACTCCTGTAACCAAATCGTTATGCACCAAGTGATTCATTTTCCTAAGATGTATATGTCCCATCTTCCGGTGCCACAATCTCGATTCTTTTTCAGTTGCTCTGGACACGAAACAATGAGCTTGACCCGTGGTTGTAGTAGCTACGCTCATATCCAACACGTACAGATCATTAACTCTCGGTGCCCGCATGATAATCCATACCTCAGGGATAACAAATCCTGGTTTCAAGATCAAACATTCTTTATCAGTGAAGTGAGTGGTATACATCCTGTCACAAATCTGCGAGATGCTCAGTAGATTGTTCTCCAGCTCAGCAATCTAGTTAACTCTCTCAAACGTCACAATCCTGTTGGATAACGTTCCTTCACCAATAATTCTTCCTCCTTGATTACCCGCAAAACCAACATACCCTCCATTGATATTCTTCACATCATATAACCATGCAGTCTTCCCTGTCATATGTCGAGACGCTCCACTGTCCATAATCCAGCGTGAGACCAGTCTCGGAAGATCCTGCACATATAACAACATTATTCAAAAACTTCAATAAGGATGCCGATTCATGCTTCGCGATCAAGGAAGCTCCGGCAATTCAAACTGCTCAGTCAAACATGGTGTCCACCCAAGCCTCATCAGCCTTGGATGTAATCTTGACAGTTTTAACTCTTGCAACTTGAATTTTAAAGTTTTCAGCCTTCAGAGGTGGAAAATTTGCATCATAATCAATAGTAATATACTCCTCAGAAGGTGAAACCTTTTTCTCATTCTTGGGTTTCCAAACTTGTTGAGATAATGCAACCCGTTTGTAAAATTTGTCATTTTTAGTTACCGACTTCTTTACAGGTTCATTTTTCACTTTGGTGTTATCATTTTTCACACTCTTTTTCTCAACAACCATTTGTGCTTTACCCATTTCATCAACTTTCTTCTTTTGATCCTTCACAGCTTCAGTCTTAGGCTTTGTGTTGGTACACTTTCGTGCAATGTGACCAACTTGATTACATCTAAAACAAGTCCGAGTATCAACACCTCGACTTGTGCCTCCAGACTGAGCCTGTGAAGCTCTCTTCTCAAAGAACTCTTCATTCGATTTTGAAAAAAATTCTTTATCTTCATCAGCAAGCGAACTCGAACTATTCACAAACTTTTTCTTCTCCACAAACTTTTTGTTTGGAACATTCTTCTTCTGATAAGACTTACCCCCTGATAACCACCCGACCAATTGTTTCGGTTGTTATTATAAAAACGTAGTGGAACAACAGGCTTCTTGTAGTAAGTTTTATTTTTCTCAAAATTCGTTTTTCTTTTTGATTGACTCAGATTGTTCACTTCTGACAACTCAACTTCGACCAACTTGAAAACATTTGTCAATTTGTTCACATTTACATTCTCAATTGGAAACTCTGAATCCGAAAACAACTTATCTGAACCCAACATCTTGTACATGACAAGATTTGATTCTTCATTTAAGTTGTTCTTGGACTTTTGTTTCGGAATGTATTTGTCCAGGAAACATCCATCTTCCTCAGTAGTGTCATTATCCGTTTTTAGCACATTTTCAACAACACTTTTTACAACATCATGTTGGACACTATCGTCATTGGAAGATGTGAATGTGACATCAATTGAATCAGGAAGTTTCACTTCACTTTCTTCTCCAGTTTCAACCAATCCCGATTGCTTTTTCGTGTAATTATCCAAAATCGGCGGTGGAACTCTATGAAAACCCACCCCGGTTCCATCAGAATAAACATCTTCGCCAGCTTTGTTTTTCCCGATAGGTTTGGGAACAATGTGTTGCAAAACAAAGCTTGCGGAGCTGTAACTGTTAAGCTTCAACTGGATTCGCTCGTTTTCAATTTCAGCCTCTTGAAATTTAAGTTTCAGTTTAGCGATTTCATCCAGTTGTTGGTTGATTGATTCTTCTTTTACTCAAAGCACTGCTTTTAATTGAACATTTTCTTTATAAGTTTTACCATTTCGATCATCATTATCTTTCATTGTGCTTTTGAGTTTTTCAAACTTCTCAGAAATCTGACGGTTTTCAAGAATTAAATTTTCATTTTCTTTTTTAACTCTTTCATGATCAATTTTATCATTTTCAATTTGGTTAGTTAATTCTTTTATCCGTTCAGTCGAAGATTTAACTCTTTTGTCATGATCAAGAATTTGATTCTCAACGCTTCTGACTTTTGTTGTCAGATCTTCAACTTTCTTACTGTTGAGATACGTAACTGTGTTACAAAATTTGCATACTTTGATGCAATTTTTGCAATCAGCATTTCCATCAATTTTCTTACCTGACACATTTGTTGACAAGTTTGAACTGACCTGGCTTTTTGACTCAGACACGGAGTTAGAGTCTACCTCAAGTGCCTTAGCAGCCAGCACTTTGTCAGCCATTTTTCCGAGGTTTTCAGCAGTTAACTCCTGCGTTGTGCCAATAACCCCAGTATCAACTTTCTTTGATTTCTCTTTCTCTTCTTTCTCCTTCTTCTCTTTCTCTTCTTTCTCTTTCTCATCTCCAGTTCCCCATCATTTATTCTGCGAATAATCATCCTCATCTTTAAACTCCTTGATTATAGCTTCCAGATCAAGAGTTTTATCATCAACCGCAATATTTCCATTTTGATCTAGATAACACTCCCTGTCCGGATCCCATCTTCTCGCCCTCTTCGCTTCTAGATAGATACCAGATATTCTAATTATTCTGTTTTCAGCCAACATTTTTCTGTGTTTATACTTCTGCTCTTCAGTTCGGTTATCTTTCCAAGGAATAGGTTCGTTTTTCTCCATGAACGCATAACCAACCGCATCTTCTTCCGGTAGAACCTCTTCACTCCAATCATAACCCTCATCATCATAAATCACCGCTGTTGGTGCAGTTGTCTGTCGACTACATCTTAGTTCGAGTCTTAGGACAGGGTTGTTCGTATTGTATATGTGTTTAGAGTTTTAGGGCCGCTTATAGGGTAAATGAGTCGGACCGCTTTTGTGACATTTAAGTGGACCGCCCATATGTCAACTGGTAGGTTCGCTCATATGGACATGTCCATATGAGTGGTTCCTGACTCCTATATATAGGTGTCATATGGGTGGTTCCAGGAGATAGTGAAGTGAAGTGTGTGTTTTCTAAGGTGTAAAGCGAAGCTCTGTCCGAATTGTCTCCATGTGCTTGTAAACTGTTATAGAATCAATAAAGGAGACATTAAAGTGTGAAATCAAGCTTTACGAAGACTAATTCAATGAATTCCGCCTCTGGATTAGTCTAAGACCTCTTCTGATCGACTCATCGGGTCAGCAAACGATCCTACAACCGCAAGAGCTCTAGATTTCTCTTTATTTTCTTCAACCTGCTTCAATCTAGGCGGCTCAGATTTATTCTGGTGATAAATTGCCTTCTTGTAGTAATCTTCTCTGAAAGGGTTCTCCGACTCATCAGCATATACGTTTCTGCATTCTCGCTTGAAGTGACCTTTCTGCTTACACTTGAAGCACGTCACCTTGGACTTATCGAAACCCAACTTCGTAGATGCTCCACTAATTGACTTTCTGCCGGTTATTTCCATGAAACTCTGTGCTCGACGAACACCACTGGCCATACACCACCGTTTGTCTATCAATTCCATTTCTTCAGGATCTATTTGATCATAGTCCTCTTTTGTCAGGTTGGTGTTGCCTATCTTCCCAGCTACTAACCCTTCATATGATTCCAACACAGATGCTAGAAAGATCATCTGCTGTTTAGCTGACTCCTCATCAAAATTCTGAGCATTCTTTAAGTCTATTGCGATGTTGCATTGAAACCGATTCTTTGCATCAGAATGACTTGTAGATGATGAAGATCCACTGTGATAACCACTGTGATTTCCACTGCTTTGACTGCTTTGACTTTCTTTGCTAGTCGTGGACACATTCTCAGTAGAAAACGCAGTCTTGGGAGAAGTTGTTTTTTGCATCATGCTTTTTGGATAATACAAATCCAAATTCTGCTGGTAGGATGAGTGATTGACTTTGTATGTCTTCTTTAGTTCCAACTCGTGACTTTCAAGTCTCTCAATCAACAAATCCACAATCAACTTTTCAGGCTCGATAGTGTTCTTCAGCATCAGCGCATAATATCTCCAATCCATCTCGTCTAGTAATGAATCGAACAACTTGTCTACTAGCTCATCGTTAGAGTACGTAATTTCATGTCTAGCTAGCTCTAGTTTCAAATATCCAAACCTCTCGATCATCTTTGACACTGATTCATTCTTTAGACAGCCAAATAAATCAAATTCTTTCCTAAGAAGTTTCTTTTTACTTTTCACAATTTCAGCACTTCCTAGACATTTTGTTTCTAGCTTTTTCCAGAGATCTTTTGCATTTGAATAATCGATCAATGAGATTATGTCTTCCCGAACAGATTGAAATAACAATGCCACACATTTTTGCTCAGCCACAAATGATTCAATCTCCTCAGCTGATGTTAAAGTTTCACCATTTTTGTTTCCATCTTGATAACCGTTTTTCAGACTCCTCCAGCTGGGAAAAGCAAATGCCATCAACCAATCTTCAAACTTTCTTGACCACCGACTGTATTCCTCGATAGCCATTAGCTTTAGAGGTTTATTGAAGGTTCCAAAGGCACTTTCAGATTCCCAAGCTTCCTTTTTCTTCGCATTCAGCGGATTCTCATTCTCTTTGCTTGACGAAGTATCATTGTTTCCAGAATTTCCAGAGACTGCGTACATGTCGCTAAACGGGTTCAAGAATATGTCATCCATCTTGAATGTACCTGAAAAATCAGCAAACACTTAGAAAAATTTTCGAAATTTTGAAAAGATAGTGACTAAAAAGCGAAATAACAGTGTGTCTGTATAAGCGAAATCAGGGATGTTCCTATGAGCGAAATAGCAGCAAGTCCTTATGAGCGAAATAGCAGGATGTCAAATAAGAGAAATCAGAAATGTGACAGATAAGCAAAATCAGACTTGACAAATAAGCAAAATCAGTCTGAAAGTGTCCGTATAGGCGAAATTAGACTGTATCTAAAAGCGAAACCCCTTCGATGCCTTAAAAGCGAAATCAAGTTTTTAAGTAGTTTTTACCATTTTTAAGCCGTATTTTAACTTGATTCTTTCTAGGATTTGTTATTACTATGTTTCACACGTTATGTTCAAAATTCAGGCCATTTCAACCGTAGGAACTAGTTCAAATCGAAAAAGTATGAAAGAAAGTGAGTAGAAGTAAGAGAATTTGGTAGAATCAAGCTGTAGTAGTATGAACTCCTCGTCCTGAGCTCTGATACCACTTGTTGGACCGGTTTGCGACCCTAAACAGTCAGTATAAGGTAGTTCATCTCCAAATACAAAGGCGGAATCAATGTAAATGAAGTAACACAGTTGTTCCTTTCAATTCCTTCTCTTTTTATGCTTTCTGAATGCAATTTAACAGAGTTTCGTTACACAACATATGACCAAGTTTCGCTCCAAAAGTTACCAAATGAAGTCACACACGGGGTATATATAGTCCTGCTGATTTCGCTCAAAGGACTGCCTTATGAGCGAAATCCCATGTGACATTATAGGCGAAACCAACTGGAACCACATAAGCGAAACCCTAATGATCCTATAAGCGAAACCTCACTCTAAATATGACATATGAGCGAAACCTCTAATATAAACC
This sequence comes from Helianthus annuus, assembly GCF_002127325.2. Classification (NCBI taxonomy): domain Eukaryota; kingdom Viridiplantae; phylum Streptophyta; class Magnoliopsida; order Asterales; family Asteraceae; genus Helianthus; species Helianthus annuus. Next base: position 196,632,335 of record NC_035448.2, on the reverse strand, counting down.
TAATTTTGACTTTCAAGCTCCTGTTTTGACCTAACTTGACCTAAGACTTAATACAAACGTAGTCAACAGACATCTCATGCACCAACAGACCTCCTATCTGCTGATCATGCAAACTGCTGACTTACAACTGCTGATCAAGACAAAGTCTGATTGAAGAACTAAAGCTCTGCTGCTCAATCTACTGCCTTGGTTCAAGCACTGCTGATCATGACAAGAACTGCTGGTTTCACAGCAGTGGAAGGATGCAGCAGCAGTTTAAGTTTGTTTTATGTATTGAAATGTAATATCAGTAGTTAGCATAGCAGTGTTTGTCACACCCCCAAAATCCACCTGCGGAGTATCACCGCTTGGGAGCGTGACTGACCAGGATCAAGCCACCAATCATATTGAACATGTAATTAATATGTAAAAGTAAATGCCATTCAATCCACCAATATGAAAGGTGTTCAAAATATAAGTATGTTATCACTGTTTAGCGGAAGCGTATAAATAAAACCCAACATAATTAAGTATGAAATGTCATAAGTGTTTAACAAGACAATCACGATCCAAGCCCACAACGACCAGCTCCTCCCTGTGCAAGCTCCATGTATCTAACGACCTGCAAGGCATGTAACAGAGGATCAACAACTAGTTGAGCAAGTTCACAGAAAGTAAATGCGTAATAGTAAGTTCGTTTGAAACATGCGGCTCTACTGGGCCGATAGTACGTTCTATTGGTGGGGGCTTCCCATGTTGTATAACCACTAGACTATTCGTAACCATAAGTGTTCTTCACAACCGAGAACAGTAGTACGTACAAGCTTTACGTAGGTTTTATGTAAGTGTCCTTCTGTACCCGAGGACAGTGGTATGCGTGGGGTTTACGTAGTCCTTCCTATCTCCGGAAGACAATAGCATGTTATTGTTTACGTAGGTTTTACGTAAGTGTCCTTCCTGACTACGGAAGACAGTAGCATATTCCTGTTTACGTAGGTTTTACGTAAGTGTCCTGCTTAACCCGAGGACCATGGTAGATAGTCTAGTAACCGTGTATGTACGCGTAATTGTTCAATTCCATCATTCAACCCATTCCCTATCCCCGGGAATCCCATGCCTTAGTAAGAGTGTGAACTCACCTTGATTTGCTCGGTATGTTATTGCTTCTAGGGTTAATTAAATGTCTAAGTCCGTTACACACGACCTAGGATACATTGCACATGATTCGATGTAAGGATTACATTCAATTAGGGTTTACAAGTCCTTGATATACAAGCAATTGTGTTATATGTGTTCATTGTGTACAGAATGATATGAGGAGACTGTTCACACATACTGGACAATACAGTTGCATTCAGTAGCATACAATCATATATAGAATCATACAGTAAGCTTCAACACTGATGTTTGTCATAAGCATATATCATATGTGGTATTCTGACTAGTAGCATGCAAATCAGGGTGACAATCATGTTTAATTCACAAAGGTGGGACACAACAGCACAATAGAAGATCAGACAACATTTCTAGGACCAGAAACTCGGACTCAGGGTTCCCTCCTTTAAAGTTCGGACCCATAAAGCCTCAACAAAACTCTGACAAATGTTCCCCCCTTTAAAATTCGGACCTCCTAGGGTTTCATTTACAAAATTCGGACAAAAAGGGGAGGGGTTTCCCTGCTCAAAAGTTTGGACAAGGGGTGGGAAACATCCCCTTCACAAATTCGGACTAGGGGGGTTCCTTGCTTAAAAACTTGGACTAGGGGGGTGGAGGGCTTAAAATTCGGACAAGGGTTTTAAAACCCTGACTCCCATTCTTCCCTAGGATAAAACTTGGACTTTCTTCCCTAGGATAAAACTTGGACTTTCTTCCCTAGGATAAAACTTGGACTTTCTTCCCTAGGATAAAACTTGGACTTTCTTCCCTAGGATAAAACTTGGACTTTCTTCCCTAGGATAAAACTTGGACTTTCTTCCCTAGAATAAAACTTGGACTATCAATTAGGGTTACAAAACTCTGACTATGTTTATCACAAAACTCAGACTCTTGTTAGGTATAAAGTTCGGACTAAGCATGTTGTTACAAAACTCAGACAAACACAAAACTCTGACCTTTGTGACTTCACAAAGCCCTGACTGTTAACAACGAGTTTCAACATACGTGATTTCCACAGCCAATTCACAAAATCAAAGCAACAGTTACATTCTAACATTCATACGATCAAAACCCTAATTCATACTTTCATAATGCAGAATCAAATCAATCATCAATAGTTTTGACAAATCAATCATCTAAATCATCAGGCAATGATTACACAACAATCAACATCAATTCACAATAATAAGAATTCAATAACACAGAATCTTTACATATGGAACTAGGGTTTACATGAATCACATAATCAAGAATCAGTGACAACAAACAATCATTAACAATTACCTTGAATTGATTCTAAATAGATTGAAAGATCAAGATTGATGTAGAAGACTTGTGCCAATGATGGAGATGATGATTGCCAGAGAAGATCAGAGAAGTGGAAGTACGTGTTTTGTTTTTGTGTGGTGATTAATGAATGATTAGGGTTAAGAATCACTAGGATTTCACTAATTACTCTATACATTCCTAAGTATCATATTTTACACAAGTACACCATTTCAAGATAGTTCACAATTTCACCACCAAGTTCATACATTTGAAAAATCTTTCATAATTAACCCATAACCATGTTCAATATACAATATACTTAACTGAATCAAAACGTTACAGTTTCACAGCAAACTGATTGTGCAAGTAAACAACTAAACAAACAATGAACGTGCAATAAATGCGAAAATGGAATCTTAGAAACTCGAGTTGTCACATTATCCCCAACTTGAAAGAAATTTCGTCCCGAAATTTAGCATGCGGTTACTGAGGAAGCTAGGTAAGTTATATCGTTTACTGGTTTTCCTGGGGTGTCACATCATCCCCCCGTTGATTTGGAATTTCGTCCCGAAATTCTGTAGTAGTAGCTTCAGCCTCAGTAGTGGTTGCACGGTTTCCGAATAACTGGGGATACTTGAGTTTCATTTGATCTTTACGTTCCCAGGTATACTCTGGGCCACGACGGGAGTTCCAACGAACTCGTACAAGAGGTATTCTAGTGTTCTTGAGGACCTTGACATCCTGGTCCGTGATTTCAACTGGTTCCTCGACGAACTGCAACCACTCGTCGATAGTGAGTTCCTTAAAAGGAACTATGAGGGTCTCATCTGACAGACACTTCTTCAGATTCGACACGTGGAATACGTTGTGAACTGCACCGAGTTCAGCTGGTAGGTTTAGCCTGTAGGCTACTTTGCCTATCCTTTCAATGATTTCGAACGGTCCAACATACCGTGGATTGAGCTTGCCTCGTTTACCAAATCTAACCACACCCTTCCAGGGTGAGACTTTGAGTAGCACTCGATCCCCAACTTGGAACCCGAGTGGTTTTCTATCAGCGTAGCTTTTCTGGCGATCACAAGCTGCCGCCATGCATTGTCGTATCTGTGCAATTCGTTCAGTAGCATCAACTACCATTTCTGGACCTGTAATCTGACTATCCCCCACCTCTGCCCAACAGAGAGGTGACCGGCATTTACGTCCGTACAATGCCTCGAATGGAGCGGCTTGTATGCTGGTGTGGTAACTGTTGTTGTACGAGAACTCCACTAACGGGATAGTTTTTTCCCAGCTGTTGCCGAAATCGATAACACATGCCCGAAGCATGTCTTCTAGAGTTTGAATCATGCGCTCAGACTGCCCATCCGTCTGAGGGTGATAAGTTGTGCTCATGTCTAATCGAGAGCCAAAAGCTTTGTGCATTGCTTGCCATAGTTCTGAAGTGAATCGTGCATCCCGATCCGAAATAATAGAGGTTGGCACTCCGTGCCTCGAAACAACTTCTTTCAAGTAGATGTCTGCTAATGTAGAAAACTTATCCGTTTCCTTGATAGCCAAGAAATGAGCAGACTTTGTGAGTCGATCTACGATCACCCAGATAGTATCATTCCCATGCTGGGATCTAGGCAGACCAGTGACAAAAGTTGCCGACGTAAGTTGCAATGTGGGCCTTCATGCTAGGCTCTGATGTCGTGATACATTTTATCTGAACCTGGATGTACCGAGTAGCGAGACTTATGAGCTTCATCCATCACAAGTTCTCGTAAACCGCCATATAGTGGGACCCAAATACGTCCTGTTACATAGTAGGCGTCGTCTTCCCTCTGTTCTAATCATTGCCTCAAGCCACGTAAAGCTTCAGCCTTTACGTTTTCTGGTTTCAATGCTTCCACCTGAGCATCTCGTATCTGTGCAGGAAGATCAGACTGAATAGTAAGCTGCAAAGCTCGTACACGCCTAGGTAATGTGTCTTTCCGACTGAGAGCGTCAACCACAACATTGGCTTTACCTGGATGGTACTTGATGGCGCATTCGTAATCATTAAGTAACTCGACCCATCGTCGTTGACGCATATTCAATTCCTTCTGCTTGAAGATATGCTCGAGACTCCTGTGATCGGTGTAAATAGTGCACTTGGTACCGTACAGGTAGTGTCGCCATATCTTAAGCACGAAAACAACAGCTCCCAGTTCTAAATCGTGTGTCGTGTAGTTCCGTTCATGAACTTTGAGTTGACGAGAAGCGTAGGAAATAACTTTATCCCGTTGCATCAATACACACCCAAGCCCCTGTATCGATGCGTCACAATAGACCACAAAATCATCCGTGCCTTCTGGCAATGAGAGAATAGGTGCGTTGCATAGTCTATCCTTCATGTACTGAAAAGCTGTTTCTTGTGTATTACCCCAAGGATAGGTAACACCTTTCTGTGTCAGCATTGTATGCGGCTGTGCGATCTTGGAGAAGTCCTTGATGAATCGTTTGTAGTAACCCGCCAAACCCAGGAATTGGCGTATTTCCGTTGGTGTACGCGGTGCAGGCCAGTTCCTGATCGAATCTACCTTGGATGGATCGACATGAATCCCATCCCTGTTCACCACATGGCCTAAGAAGTGGACTTCACGAAGCCAGAAGTCGCATTTGAAAACTTGGCGTACAGTTGTTCCTTTCGAAGAAGTTCCAAGATAAGACGCAGGTGCTGCTCGTGTTCCTCCTGACTCTTGGAGTAGATCAGAATGTCGTCGATGAAGACAATGACGAACTTGTCAAGATAGGGTTTGCACGCCCTGTTCATAAGATCCATGAAAACTGCAGGCGCGTTTGTAAGCCCGAATGGCATGACTAGAAACTCGTAGTGACCGTAGCGAGTTCTGAATGCTGTCTTGGAGACGTCCTCCTCGCGGACTCTCAGCTGATGATAACCGGACCTTAGATCAATCTTGGAGTAGTAACTCGACCCTTGCAACTGGTTGAATAAGTCGTCAATGCGTGGAAGAGGATAACGGTTCTTCACTGTGACATTGTTCAGTTCGCTGTAGTCTATGCACATCCTGAAAGTGCCATCCTTCTTTTTCACAAATAGTACTGGAGCTCCCCAAGGCGAAAAGATAGGTCGGATGAATCCCTTATCCAATAGTTCTTGTAGCTGCGTCGATAGTTCTTCCAATTCGGATGGAGCTAAGCGATACGGTGCGTGAGCTATAGGTGCTGTCTAGAACTATAGGAATGAGGTCGATAGGGAACGTCTGACCAGCTAGGATAAGATTACAACCCTGAACTTTGTATGGCCTCTAGACCTTTACCATTAACTAACACTACGACACGTTGGGTGTTCAAGGGAGTTGGTGTACATTTTAACATTCGACTAACTTTCAAAGACATATAATTGGTATTCACACCTGAATCAAACAATATAGTAACATAGAAGTCGACAAGAAGAAACTTACCCATTATTACATTAAGATCATTCCTTGCGTCACCCTAACCAATCACATACACGCGGCCTCAGCGTCATTGTTTCCATTGTTTCCCCCAACGCTATCCCCATTGTCGCCCCTGTTTCCATGGTCGTGGTTCTGAGTCTGGTCCTGGTTTATTTGTGGGCAATGCCTCTTGTAGTGATCTTTAGCATCACACTGAAAACATCCTTTAAAACTCTGTTGTTGCTGCTGATTCTGCGGAGGTTGAGGCGGTCGTTGTTGTTCTTGAGTTACAGGACGTGAGTTTCGACAATCCTTAGCTTCATGACCAATCTTGAGACACCGCTGGCAACAACCCTTGTTGCACTGACCGCTGTGGTGTCTATTGCATCTGTTACACTTTGGATGATTACCTCGATATCCACTCTGCCCACGACTACTAGAAAACTGCTGTCCGGGGCTCTGGTAGTCATCTATCTTTTGCTGTTGCGCCAGAGGCTGGACCAAAATTAATCCCTTGCTCAGGTTTTCATCCCACTTGCGTTTGTTATCACTAGAAGCACATGCAGTATCAGTTTTACCACGTTTCGGTAGTTTGTTTTGTTCTATAGCCTGGTCTGTGAGACGATGAGCAAGTCGAGTGACTTGCTGGATAGTGCCAAGGTTAGCTGCGGTCACATGACTCTGAATTTCGGGCACCAGACCCTTGAGATACAGTTCGATGTGTTTGGTGGGAGAGTCTACCATAGTGGGACAAAATGTGGCTAATTCATTCGATCTCTTCGTATAAACTTCAATTTCAGACCCCACCATCTGTAGGTTGAGGAACTCTACCTCTAGTTTGTGGATGTCTTCTCGACTGCAAAACTCTTCCTTAATTAGGTCCTTGAACTCGTTCCAGGGAGTGGCATTAGCAGCTGCCAGTCCTAACATTTGAACCTGTGCTTCCCACCAGGTTAATGCAGCACCTTCGAGTGTTCCAGTAGCAAACTTTACCCTACGAGACTCAGGGAAATCACACACCTCAAAGTCAGTTTCGAGCCTTTCGAACCAGTGGAGGAGGCCTTCAACTCCCTCAGTTCCACTGAAGGTACTAGGTTGGTAATCCTTGAGATTTTTGAAGGTGTAAACAAGTGGTTGAGCGTGTTGACCTATTGTGTATAAGAATAGGACAAGGTTAAACACAAGAGTTGGTTTAGGAGTGTAGGATCTAAAGATCCTAGTTACGACTGCAAGGTATACCTCCTGCTTGTATGGCTGCAAGTGCCGCAGCAATCCGTTCGTTAATGAGAGCCGTCAACTGGGCTTGTGTCATGTTGATACGTCCGGCCATGATCTTCATAGCAAATGTAACGTAAGTGAGAGAGGTTCGCGAATAGTGCGATGACAGAAGAGTGTAAGCACACAAGTGTTCTCAAGCAATAACAAATAGTGAGCAATGTAATCTAAGCATACCACGAGCAAAGTTCTATGCAATTCTAGCAAGTAGGCAATAAACATAAACCTTATTACCTAGAATGTTGAGTCTTGCACGTGGAGCGAAGCGTCGTTGTGGATCGTTGAGCACTGTACTGGTTATAGTCTAGTTTTAATAAAAACGTTTTCCCCTTATTAAAACCAAGTTCTCTATAACCAATGGCTCTGATACCAATCTGTCACACCCCCAAAATCCACCTGCGGAGTATCACCGCTTGGGAGCGTGACTGGCCAGGATCAAGCCACCAATCATATTGAACATGTAATTAATATGTAAAAGTAAATGCCATTCAATCCACCAATATGAAAGGTGTTCAAAATATAAGTATGTTATCACTGTTTAGCGGAAGCGTATAAATAAAACCCAACATAATTAAGTATGAAATGTCATAAGTGTTTAACAAGACAATCACGATCCAAGCCCACAACGACCAGCTCCTCCCTGTGCAAGCTCCATGTATCTAACGACCTGCAAGGCATGTAACAGAGGATCAACAACTAGTTGAGGAAGTTCACAGAAAGTAAATGCGTAATAGTAAGTTCGTTTGGAACATGCGGCTCTACTGGGCCGATAGTACGTTCTATTGGTGGGGGCTTCCCATGTTGTATAACCACTAGACTATTCGTAACCATAAGTGTTCTTCACAACCGAGAACAGTAGTACGTACAAGCTTTACGTAGGTTTTACGTAAGTGTCCTTCTGTACCCGAGGACAGTGGTACGCGTGGGGTTTACGTAGGTTTTACGTAAGTGTCCTTCCTAACTCCGGAAGACAATAGCATGTTATTGTTTACGTAGGTTTTACGTAAGTGTCCTTCCTGACTCCGGAAGACAGTAGCATATTCCTGTTTACGTAGGTTTTACGTAAGTGTCCTGCTTAACCCGGGGACCATGGTAGATAGTCTAGTAACCGTGTAGGTACGCGTAATTGTTCAATTCCATCATTCAACCCATTCCCTATCCCCGGGAATCCCATGCCTTAGTAAGAGTGTGAACTCACCTTGATTTGCTCGGTATGTTATTGCTTCTAGGGTTAATTAAATGTCTAAGTCCGTTACACACGACCTAGGATACATTGCACATGATTCGATGTAAGGATTACATTCAATTAGGGTTTACAAGTCCTTGATATACAAGCAATTGTGTTATGTGTGTTCATTGTGTACAGAATGATATGAGGAGACTGTTCACACATACTGGATCATACAGTTGCATTCAGTAGCATACAATCATATACAGAATCATACAGTAAGCTTCAACACTGATGTTTGTCATAAGCATATATCATATGTGGCATTCTGACTAGTAGCATGCAAATCAGGGTGACAATCATGTTTAATTCACAAAGGTGGGACACAACAGCACAATAGAAGATCAGACAACATTTCTAGGACCAGAAACTCGGACTCAGAGTTCCCTCCTTTAAAGTTCGGACCCATAAAGCCTCAACAAAACTCTGAAAAATGTTCCCCCCTTTAAAATTCGGACCTCCTAGGGTTTCATTTACAAAATTCGGACAAAAAGGGGAGGGGTTTCCCTGCTCAAAAGTTCGGACAAGGGGTGGGAAACATCCCCTTCACAAATTCGGACTAGGGGGGGTTCCTTGCTTAAAAACTTGGACTAGGGGGGTGGAGGGCTTAAAATTCGGACAAGGGTTTTAAAACCCTGACTCCCATTCTTCCCTAGGATAAAACTTGGACTTTCTTCCCTAGGATAAAACTTGGACTTTCTTCCCTAGGATAAAACTTGGACTTTCTTCCCTAGGATAAAACTTGGACTTTCTTCCCTAGGATAAAACTTGGACTATCAATTAGGGTTACAAAACTCTGACTATGTTTATCACAAAACTCAGACTCTTGTTAGGTATAAAGTTCGGACTAAGCATGTTGTTACAAACCTCAGACAAACACAAAACTCTGACCTTTGTGACTTCACAAAGCCCTGACTGTTAACAACGAGTTTCAACATACGTGATTTCCACAGCCAATTCACAGAATCAAAGCAACAGTTACATTCTAACATTCATACGATCAAAACCCTAATTCATACATTCATAATGCAGAATCAAATCAATCATCAATAGTTTTGACAAATCAATCATCTAAATCATCAGGCAATGATTACACAACAATCAACATCGATTCATAATAATCAGAATTCAATAACACAGAATCATTACATATGGAACTAGGGTTTACATGAATCACATAATCAAGAATCAGTGACAACAAACAATCATTAACAATTACCTTGAATTGATTCTAAATAGATTGAAAGATCAAGATTGATGTAGAAGACTTGTGCCAATGATGAAGATGATGATTGCCAGAGAAGATCAGAGAAGTGGAAGTACGTGTTTTGTTTTTGTGTGGTGATTAGTGAATGACTAGGGTTAAGAATCACTAGGATTTCACTAATTACTCTATACATCCCTAAGTATCATATTTTACACAAGTACACCATTTCAAGATAGTTCACAATTTCACCACCAAGTTCATACATTTGACAAATCTTTCATAATTAACCCATAACCATGTTCAATATACAATATACTTAACTGAATCAAAACGTTACAGTTTCACAGCAAACTGATTGTGCAAGTAAACAACTAAACAAACAATGAACGTGCAATAAATGCGAAAATGGAATCTTAGAAACTCGAGTTGTCACAATGTTTGTATAGATCAGAGGTTAGAGTTTGTTAGGAGGTTAGATGTCACTTTCATGGTGACGTCAGCTTAGATGCTCAGTGGTTTGCAAGTGCCTATAAATAGAACTGTACTCTGTACTGTTCTGTTTAGCTCTTTTCACCATCTTCTTCTTGCACGAACAAACACTGAGCTCAGGCTGAGGGGGAGTTTGTGAATCATACATGCATTGTAATCAGAGTTTAAAAATAAATTTAATCATTTGATTCTATGTTGAAAATGTATGATTGAAAGCATTTCTTCTGTTTGATTGTGAAAAGTTTGCTTCCATTAAATTCCGTTGCACTACTCTTTCATTTGTTCATCTAAATTCAAACACAAATCACAATCAATCCAAACTTAGATCCTAACAATTGGTATCAGAGCTTGGACAGTCAAATTTGATTTAACAATCATTTTGACGTAAATAGTTCGGCTCAAAATTGTTGATACTGATCGTTTGTTCGGTTTATTGAAAAACAGAGCAAGGTTTAATCACCGATAAAGTTGATTGATCAGTGCCTGTAAAACAACCAGGAAGATGTCTCAATCACAAGATGATAAAAATAACATTGGCTCTTTGTTTAAACCACCTGTGCTTAAAAGAAATGAATACAACATCTGGGAGCGAAGGATGTGTCATATCCTTGCACAACAAAACACTGGATGTTGGAGGTCTGTTGTTTTCGGTCCTCATGTTCCTATGGTGCCAAGTGCTGAGGACACCAAAAAGTTCGTTCCTAAACCAACTGAAAATTACACTGAATCAGATTTTCAGAAGTTCGAACTTGATGCCAAAGCATTTAGCATCATAGCCTCTGCACTACCCAACGAAATCTATGCTGGGCTGTTACATTGTAACAGTGCCAAAGAATTGTGGGATGCATTGAAGGAACAATTCAGGGGAACGGAAGAGGTTATTGAAAACAACAGGGAAATTCTGAATCAGCAGTATAAAACATTTTGTCATATCAAAGGGGAATCACTAACCCAACAATTTGAACGTTTCAGTTGTCTCATCAGTGAACTAAGGCTTGTTAAGGTTACATTTCCAAATGCAACCCAAAATAGCAGGTTCCTTAGATCACTGCCAGAAAAATGGGACACAATTGCTTTTGTCACCAGAAATTCAGCTGAGTTCAAAGATCTGACCCTGACCCAACTCCATGGTAGACTCCTGACCTATGAAAGGGAGTTAAACCAGAAAGGAAGTTGCAAGAGTCTGGGAAAGTTGCTGATGACTATTCATTCGGCAGCACAGCTCTGTTTGGTCAGGAAGAATCTGGCAGCAGCAGTAAGGATCAGAGTTATGATCACTTTATTGACATAACTGCTGAGGGTCAATTTGACAACTCTGATTCTCACTCTGCAAATTATGCTTTCACTGCAAATACTGAAAACCAGATGTCAGATAATTTGTGCTTTGAGCTGAATGATTTGCAACATTTTGATCCCACTGACTTAGAAGAGATGGACATATTGCATCAATTGGCTTTGCTTAGTGTTAGAACAAGCAAATTCTACAAAAGAACAGGGAGAAAATTCCCAGGGCTTCATGGGAATTTAAGGGTGGGGTTGGATAAGTTGAAAATCAAGTGTTATAAGTGTAATAGGCTAGGTCACTTTGCTAGGGAATGTAGGAGTCAAACCACTGGTCCCATAATTGCTCACCCTGGCTCAAACCCTAGACCGCAACAACAAAACACTGTGCACTATACCCAATATGCCCCTGCAGCACATGTTAACACTGCTCATTATGCTGCAACCCCTGTGCCTGTGCATTATGTTCAAACCACTGTTCCATAAATTCAGTATGTTCAAGCCCCTGTTCCTCAGGCACAAGTGCAACCTGTTGCACCTCAACCAGCTGCTCCAACAGTGACACAACCAGATCAGCAAAGCTTTTTCACACAAGGCTTTGTTGATTGGAGCAGCATGCCTGATGAACTTGGTGATGAAAATTTTGCTCTATATGCTTCTAATGATGCTTTTGATGATGAATTTTGTTTGATGGCATTAGAGTCAATACCAGAAGGGGATGAAACTGAAGGTGAACAGCTAAGTGCTGAAACAGTGGATGAAGTTGCTGAAGCAGTGGTTACTGCAGTTGCTGGTGAACTACTGCTGGAAGAAAATTCAGAAACCCTGATTGAACCGCTGACCAACCCTTGGTCCAAAGATGACAAAGAGAAAGAAGATTTGAAGAAAGCTGGTGAGGAAGAAGAGAGAGCTGATGAAGAAGATAATCCTCAATGTGATTGTGCCATGATGGCTGCTGCTAAGGTATCACCTCAAGTTCTTGAAAAACTGTGTTCAGACAACAGTATTATTGCATTTGCTAACATTAAAGAGATGAATGAAAACCTTAGGGATAAAGTCTTGTCTGGTGAGGTCAAATTTGAAAAGTCATTAAAAGAACTTAGAAACAAATTGGCTGAAAAAGATAAAGAGATCAGCAGCTTAAAAGAAGAACAAAGCATAACCAAAACTCAACTCCAAACTATGGTAGAAAAATACCAAGTTTGCAAAAAGGAGTTAGAGTCTACCCAGATCACCTGTGAAAGATGGGTGGAGTCTTGTAAAGGGTATGAGGTTATGCTTGCAAAACAGCTTGAAAGCAATGTTAAATTTGGTATTGGACATAGAAAATATGATGATCTTGAAAACACTGCTGGAAAACAAGCTGGTTCAACTGAGATAATTCCAACCACCAAAAATTGCCAAGAGGTTAAAATAACCGACAAACTTGGTAACAAAATTACTCTGGAAAGATCTGTGGGATCCTCAACTTTTGAGGAAATTGAGAAATACCAATTTAAACCCACATGGTCTGATGAGTGTGATATCCTGGAAAATTTCACACCAATGGATTTCACAACCACTGATGGTGTAAAAGCTCCAAAAGCAAGAATCATTCCTATCAAAGATATCCCAATAGAGGTTCAAAACTCTGTTGCAAAGGAATCTGAGAAAAGGAAGAAAAGAGAAAAGATCAAAAACTTGTTTTGTGAATTCTGTGAAATGAAGAATCATCTAACAAAAGATTGTTTTCATCTAAAAGCATATGATATAAACAAAACAAGCATCATTTTACATGCTGAAAGCTGCACCATCTGTGGCAAAGATAATCACAAAACTCAAGAATGTGTGTATCTCAAAAACTTTGACATAAAAAAAGAATGAATACACTGCAAAAACATCCTTGAGTCTATCAACATCATCTGTCAAGTTCACCAAGAAACAACCACTGTTTGTTCCTGTCCAAACTGCTGTCACAAAACAGCTGAACCAAACGTCTGTCCAAAGAGATGTACCGGTGACTGATGCACCTCCTGCCAATCAATTCAAAAAAGGTAAGGAAAAAGCATCATACCAAAGGATTCCACACGTTTATGAGACCTACAAAAGGCCCTCTAAACCAAGAGTGAACATGCATCCTTTTGGTTATCAACAGGTGCTTGGCCAAGACCCCCAACAGTGGTTAGAGAAAAACATTCCCAAAAATGTTCAAACCCCTGTGCTAACCACTGTCCATGCATCTGCCTCCATCCCAGACACTGTTGAGACCCCATCCAAAGCCCTGTTGGCTTTGGAGACCTTTATGAGCTAGTCCTTTTACTTCATGTGCAGGGAGCTTCTGCATGCTTAGATAGTCTTTGGTATGTAGATAGTGGAGGCTCCAGGCACATGACAGGATGTAAAGCCCTTCTTCAAGATTTCAAAATTCATGGAGGGGGTGATATATCATTTGGTAATAATAGTAAAGGAAAGGTTCTGGGGTCTGGCACAGTAAAGTCTGGAAATGTAAAATTTGAAAATGTCAATCTTATTGACAATCTAAAATTCAACCTCCTGAGTGTATCTCAAATGAGTGATAAAGGGTTTGGCTCATTCTTCACAAAGGATTGTTGTAGGATTGTTGGACCAGAAATGGTTAGTAAGATTGAAGCAATAATCAAGAAAGGTACAACAAAACTTGTTGCTCAAAGAAGTGGCAATGTTTATGTTGTTGACATGTCAAGAGAGTGTCCCAGAGCTGATGCCTGTCTGTTCTCAGCTGCCTCTAACAAAGAGACAGAGCTATGGCACAAAAGACTAGGACAGACAGATCTCAAAACAATCAATGAAATTTCAAAAAATGGCTTAGTGAGAGGCTTACCACAAAAAATGTTTTCATGTCCTGAACACTGTGTTTCCTACTTAAAAGGAAAACAACATAAAAGCTCCTTTAAGTCCATTGAAGAGTCCAAAACAACCCAGTGTTTGCAAATGCTGCACATGGATTTGTTTGGTCCAGTGCAAGTCATGAGTCTCAAAAAGAAGAAATATTGCTTGGTTATTGTTGATGACTTCTCTAGGTTTACATGGACCTTCTTTTTACACTCAAAAGATGAGACTGCAGGCATTTTGCAAGACTTTGTGATACATGTTGAAAAGCAATTTGACCTTCCAGTAAAAGTCTTCAGGAGTGACAATGGCACAGAATTCAAAAATAAGGAGTTGGATGCCTTCTGTGTGAAGATAGGGATTGTAAGGAAGTACAGCATCCCTAGAACACCAGAGCAAAATGGGGTTGTTGAAAGAAAGAACAGAACATTGATTGAGGCTGCCAGAACCATGCTTGCAGATTCAGGTTTGCCATTAACCTTTTGGGCAGAGGCAGTAAACACTGCTTGCTATGTCCAAAACAAAGTTTTGATCAACCCCAGGCACAAAAAGACTGCTTATGAAATTCTGTATAAAATAAAGCCATTAATCTCATATTTCAAAGTTTTTGGTTGCCCATGTTTCATTCTAAACTTAAAAGATTCTATCTCAAAGTTTGCAGCCAAAATTGATATGGGATACCACCTGGGATACTCAACCACTGCTAAGGCCTACAAAGTGTTTAATACACGGACCAAGGCAGTGGAAGAGACTTTGAATGTAAAGTTCAATGAACTTTCATCAATGAAAATCCCTGCAAATCCTGCAGAATTGTTTAATCTTGAAAAATTCACTTTTGAAAATACTGCTGTCAAGACTAACAATGCAGGTCCATCAGAAGACTCATCACCAGACTATGGATATGAGATCATCATTCTTCAAAAGTCTGCTTCAACAGGGAGAGCATCAGTTGTTCAAAACAGTTGTCAAAGCTCAACCACTACTACCTCAACAGTTGTTGACCAAAGTAGCCCTTTAACCACTGCTTCCACCTCATCAAACACTGCTGACAAAAGTCCTCAAACAGTGGATCAAAGTCAGCAGGTGTCCACACCTTTACCTCCTATGCCACCACCTTTTGAAGCCACTGCTGGGTCATTAAAGTCACCAGCAGTGGTTAGTTCAAATGATACACATTTGCAGCCTTCACCACTCAATGCCATTATTCCATACCAAGGAGAGCTAATCTTCTTGAAATCTCATCCACCAGATCAAATCATTGGCAACATCAATGAAGGGGTGCTCACAAGAAAGCAGTCCCAAAACATTTGTCTTTTTGCAGGTTTTCTATCACTCCATCAGCCAGTTAAGTACCAAGAGGCACTGAAAGACAACAGCTGGGTAGAAGCAATGCAAGAGGAGCTCCAACAGTTTAGAAGACAACAAGTATGGGAGCTTGTTCCATTGCCAGAGGGTGTGAGTCCTATTGGCACAAAATGGGTCTTCAAAAATAAAATTGATGAAAGGGGTATTGTTGTCAAGAATAAAGTCAGGCTTGTGGTTCAAGGTTTCAGACAAGAAGAGGGCATTGACTATGATGAAACATTTGCTCCTGTAGCAAGACTTGAAGCTATCAGACTCTTTCTGGCCTTTGCTGTCAACCACAACATCAAGGTGTATCAAATGGATATCAAATGTGCATTCCTCTATGGTAAGATTCAAGAGGAGGTTTATGTTTGTCAACCTCCAGGCTTTGAGGATCCATTTAATCCAGATCATGTCTACAAGCTAAATAAAGCTTTGTATGGCTTGAAACAAGCACCAAGAGCCTGGTATGAAACTCTGTCCACCTTTTTACTTTCCATTGGTTTCACCAGAGGTAGGATTGATAAAACACTGTTTTTAAAATGGAGAGGGAAGGATTTGATGATTGTCCAGATTTATGTGGATGACATCATTTTTGGAAGCACATGTAATAAAATGTGTGAAGAGTTCAGGCAACTCATGACAGCTGAGTTTGAAATGAGTGCAATGGGTGAACTCCAGTGCTTTCTTGGTCTCCAAGTAAGGCAGCTGCAAAATGGTACTTTCATCCATCAAGGCAAATATGCCAAAGAACTTTTAAAGAAATTTGATATGTATGATTGTAAACCATGTAGTACACCCATTGCAACCAATAATTGGTCATGTCTGAAGAAAAGGATGATTTGGTTGATCAGACCTTATATAGAAGCATGATTGGGTCCTTATTGCACCTAACTGCATCTAGACCAGACATCATGTTTGCAACATGTGTCTGTGCAAGATCCCAATCGGCCCCTAGAAAGTCAAACCTTATTGCTGTGAAAAGGATATTCAGATACCTCAAAGGTGCTCCCACACTTGGTATCTGGTATCCAGCTGATGGTAAAATTGAGCTTTCAGGTTTCTCAGATAGTGACTTTGCTAGATGTGATAAAACAAGGAAGTCCACTTCAGGAGGGTGCCAATTCCTAGGCAATTGCTTAGTGTCTTGGTAAAGCAAAAAGCAAGCAGCTGTTTCCACATCCACTGCTGAGGCAGAATATATAGCTGCTGCAAGCTGTACAGCCCAACTGCTTTGGCTTCAAAATCAGTTACTGGATTTTGGTATCACTGCCTTGAAGACACCACTTATGTTGGACAGCCAGGCAGTAGAAAATATCATCAAAAATTCAGTTTCCCACTCAACCACCAAACACATCGACATCAGACATCACTTTGTGAGGGATTGCTATGAAAAAGGTTTGATTTCTCTGCATCATGTTCCAACTAAGGATCAGCTGGCAGATGTGCTAACCAAAGCATTAGACACATCCACCTTTGAAAACTTGATCTCTAGGATTGGCATGCTAAACATGGAATAACAGGCAAAATCCTATTGTTCTATGAATAAAAGCATTAAAATGTTTTCAGAAAATCAAAAATCCATCCTTAAAAATAGCTAAAACTGAATTTTTCATTAAAATCCTAAAAGTCTGCCATAACCACTGATGGGTTCAAAAGTCTGTTCTACCTCAAAAGTCTGTCCACTGCTGAAAGTCATCCCCTGTTCTCATTTCTCTTGATAAACCCTGATGTTCAAAATCAGTGTGTTATCCACTGCTGAGCTATCTACTGATAGTTAAAAGCATCCACTGTTCTCCATTACCATTACAACTACTGTCTTCACCAGTTGTTTTCACAAAATGTACTGTTCAAAAGTACTGTCCTTCATTTCACCAGGGATGGCATGCGGGCAGTACTTAGTGGTCAGACCTTTTGTAACCGCTGCCATGTCAGCATTCACTTTTCATCAATAAAACCCCCTTTCAAAACCCAAACAGGGTATCACTGTCGAATTGAATTCTTAAAAGTTCTCTTCACAAAGCAGTTTCCACCACATCTCATCAAATTTCTCCACAATCTCATCTTCGATTCTCATCTTCAAAATGACAAAATCGAAATCATCCGCAAAATCTTCAAAAGGGGCCTCTCAAAAGGCTACCTCCACATAAATCCCACACAAACCGTCTCATAATCTTCTGGGTCTCCTCACAAAACCCGGCCACATCGACACATTTGATTCCATCCTCGATATGCTCAATGCATCAAAGTACAAAACTTTGTTAACCGTTGATGCACCCATTTACCTGCAAACTCAGAGAGAGTTTTGGAAAAAATTGTACCCTTGAAACACAAGGAGAAGATGTCATAGCCATTAACTCTACTCTGCAGAAGAAAGCAGTCTGAATAACACCGCAATCCATATCTGAGGTCTTTCAGCTCGGTGATCAGGAAGGTAAAAATTCTTTCCCTAAAAATGAGTTAAAAATTGACTTCATTGAGAGAGGGTATGCAGACACAATGATGAAGAGGGATACCTTACAAAAAGGTTTCTTTCCTTCTGCAACAAGATTTTTATTCCATACCCTTCTCATGTGTGTTTCAAACAAAACCACTTCTTTTAATGAAATACCAATGAAAATTCAAAACTTGGGATATGCTATTTTACAAGGAGAAAATTTTAACTATTCCAAGGTAATTTTCAATGATTTGGTTAAAAATGTTGAAACAAAATCATTCTTACTGTTTCCAGATTTTTGAGTTATTATTTTGAGAAAAAGTTCAGTAAGGATGATATTGCGGTAATAAACCAAGGTGACTCTTTTCAAATAAATAGCTTAACTGCTGAAACATTTACAAGAATGTTAACACCTTGCAAAACACAAGCAGAGGTGCCTGAGCAGATTTTAGCAGCAACCACTGCTCCTCAGGTATCTGCTGCTGAGCCCACTGCTCAAGGTGATCAAGGTAGCAAAACAACTGCCTTGAAACCCACACCTATAATCCTCAAAAAGCCAAAGAAAAAGAAAAATTAAAAACCCCAAAACCTACCAAAAAGGAAACTCTGGAGGATGAGATACCAGAGCAACTGCCTGTGACAGCACAAAAGTCACAACAAACCACTGCTGTTACTTCCTCACAGCAGATGGTCGAAATATCTCAACCCATACCTAAAACTCCTCATGTCTCTTCACAAAAAGAACAGGTTGTATAACAAGGGTCACCACATCATGAGGCTCTGGAAGCACTCGTTTCCATCCTCCACAGCCCAATACCCGGGGTAATTCCGCTTTCTAAACCTACCTTCACATCCCCAATTCCCCCAAACACCAAACTACTGTTGGATGCAATTGATTTGAACCTAGCACAAACCAGTCCTTCTCAATCACCTGTTCATGAGAAAATACCTCATCATGAGACTGGGCTTGATGTATCAATCTTTGCTAACCCACCAACACAACCTGAGGAGGTTACACCCCTTGAGTTACAAGTAACTCTTGGTGGTATTCCAAGTGAAGCAACCACTACAAGTGTTGAACGTACAGGTTTACTCTTGGACAGTGGTTACATCAATAAGACTTCCTTGGAGGCAATTCCTTCCATAACACCTCTGTTATCTGCTAGCGAGTTTGTATTAACCACTGGTTCCATCAAAAGATTATCAAGTGTTGAAGGAAGAAGACCCTAGTACCAAGAAAAAGGGGCATCAGTGGTTGATGTTTGGAGTACACTCCCTACCTCAACCTCTGATACAACCACTGCTAGTGGGAAATCAGATGATCCCATTAAACTGGGTGATGATTTAAAATACCAGGAATTGACGGAACGAGTTGAAAAACTGGATACATCTGTTGTAGAAATCAAAGAAATGCTACAACAGTTGTTAACAGTTCATATGGTACCATCCACTGCTGTTCCACCTCAAGCACCTGCTCCACCATCAGCAGATGTTACAAATGAGCTCTGGAATCGTCTTCAACCTTTTCTCCACCAACAACACCAGATGGCTGAGCAGCAGCATGAAAAACATGTTCAAGAGCTCAAACATGCAATGGAGTCTAGGTTCAAGGATACAAAAGATGACATCAAGGCTATCAAGGCCCATCTGTTGACAACCACTGGCACTGCTCCTCCTACAGTTCTCTTCATTGATGAAATCCCCTCAGATAATGCCAAAAAGGGGGAGAAAATTAAGGAGTGGATAAAGAAAGGGATTGATAATGGGCTATACCTTGATACAGAAAAGGATGCAATACTCAGAGAAATTCCCTTGCCAGATGGAAGCAAGAAGGTTGATGTTACCCAGAATGCACTTGATGATGGTATCATAAGTGTGAAAAGGGATAGAGCGGCAAAGGATTTGTCAAGGTGGAATGAGGAGAAAAGAGCCTTCATGAAGCTGAATGAGCAGGGTTGTTCTGGTGAAAAGCATGATCAAAATCCTGTTCCAAAAAGAAATCTTACTAGAAAAGTAAGGAAACCCAAATCCACACCATCCAGTCTTCCAAAGCATACTCCAAAACCACCATCCAAAAGCCACCAACATCAAACCTCCATTCAAACAGTTGTTGAAACTCCTGTTGTATCAACATCTGCTGGTACCTCAGTTGTTACAACAACTGCTCTCACTTCAACACACACCACTTCAACACACACCACTACCACTGCTTTATCACCACCAAAAACAACATCTCCACCATCACTTCCTGCCATAAAGCATAAGACAGCAGATGTTAAAGCATCTGTTGTAATGACAACAGTGGTTGAAACACCAGTTGTTTCAACAGCTGTTTGTCAATCACAAACCACTGCCACTATTCCATCCAAAACATCATCTGCCTCTCCTAAAATAAAAAGGAGAAGGGTTATCATACAAGATGATGATTCTCCATCACCACCACCAACAGCTTCAAAATCCCAAGCACTTGTCACAATTTCAAAACCCATTCCTCTCTCTTCAGCTCATATGTACAAACCCTTACCTCCTGCAGGTGTCCAATTTCCTCTTGAACTCATAACAGTTAGAGAAGAAATTAAGTCATTTTACTATGAGGATGACCCTGCTAAAAGGAGTTTGCCATCAGTTGAAGGATATCCAAGACCAAACAATATTGAAGAATATTTGGAAGTCAAAGCTAAACAAGCAGAGGATATCTCAAAAAGAAATGCTCAAGGAAAATCTGATAAAGAAATTCAGCAGAATTACCAATTCTTGCTCACACAAGTCAGATCCTTAGAGCAAT
Organism: Helianthus annuus; assembly: GCF_002127325.2. Classification (NCBI taxonomy): domain Eukaryota; kingdom Viridiplantae; phylum Streptophyta; class Magnoliopsida; order Asterales; family Asteraceae; genus Helianthus; species Helianthus annuus. The sequence continues at coordinate 196,611,617 of NC_035448.2, read as the reverse complement.
TTGCAAAGAATGTATGTCGACAAATTTCAGAAAGAGCAGATGAAACTCTTAGAAAAGACTACATTGAAAGCATCATGGCAACCAAGAAATACAAGGGGGAGAAACACAGTACAAAAACTGGACCATTCCTGAGCTTGAAAATGAAGCAGCTAGGATCCAAGAGATGATCAAAGATAATGTCCAGCAGACTCCCCCTGAAAAATTCAAACAGTTTGAAGCTGAAAAGGCACTAGAGTTGAAAAGAATGAAAGGGGAGCTAATCACAGCTGATTATGGGTCAAGGAATTCTGTGTCAAAGTGGGGAGAAGCGAGGTCAGGGCCACCTATAAAAGGTTGGAGGAGCTCAGGAAGAAAGATCCAACAGCTCCACAAAAACCTGATTACTCCAAAGCAGAGGTTTCAAAAAGACCACCAAATCTGCAAGCCAAAAGAACCACTGCTCCCGCTGGTGCTGCCATCTACAAAAGAAGGAGTAAAAACCAGTTGGGTGCTGAAACAGTTCAAGATCTAATTGCTGGTAATAACCTGGTAAAAGAGGGAGTTATGATAATGATGAAAGAAGAATCTGAACTGGAACAATCTGCAAGTACTGCTCAGCCAGTCATGAAGAGGCCAGCATCACCAAACTCCTCATCAAATAAAAATCTCCCAAGAAACCCATCAGGCTTAAAAGTACTAAAGTGGAAAACTGATAAACAGACCCACATATTGACTATGTTCAGGGCTGATGGCGAAGTGAAGAAATTAACAAGGGAACAAGCTCTTGGCCTGAGTCTTGAAGATTTGCAGGATCTCCTTGATCTTCCACTTAGCAGGGATGATGATGATACAGATGCCTTAACCTTTGAATTGCAACTCAAAGGGCAAATAAGGGAACTGCTGATGAGGCAATAAAGATCTATAATAATGAAGAGTTTTGGCATTATCTGTTCCAGGGGGAGATTGTTGGGATTGAACCCTGCCAAAGGAACAGATAATGAAAGCCAAAACTGGATCAGAGCAGTAGATCCAGAATAAGCAGATGTTTGGTTGCAAGTCTCTACCCTTGAAAGTGGTTTCAACATCTGCTGACCTCCTATCTGCTGATCATGCAAACTGCTGACTTACAACTGCTGATCAAGAGAAAGTCTGATTGAAGAACTAAATCTCTGCTGCTCAATGTACTGCCTTGGTTCAAGCACTGCTGATCATGACAAGAACTGTTGGTTTCATAGCAGTGGAAGGATACAGCAACAGTTTAAGTTTGTTTTATGTATTGAAATGTAATATCAGTAGTTAGCATAGCAGTGTTTGTATAGATCAGAGGTTAGAGTTTGTTAGGAGGTTAGATGTCACTTTCATGGTGACGTCAGCTTAGATGATCAGTGGTTTGCAAGTGCCTATAAATAGAACAGTACTCTGTACTGTTCTGTTTAGCTCTTTTCACCATCTTCTTCTTGCACGAACAAACACTGAGCTCGGGCCGAGGGGGAGTTTGCGAATCATACATGCATTGTAATCAGAGTTTAAAAATAAATTTAATCATTTGATTCTATGTTGAAAATGTATGATTGAAAGCATTTCTTCTGTTTGATTGTGAAAAGTTTGCTTCCATTAAATTCTGCTGCACTACTCTTTCATTTGTTCATCTAAATTCAAACACAAATCACAATCAATCCAAACTCAGATCCTAACAGTCTTTCAATCCGTAGTACTCTTCTATGCTCATCAATTTCGGGGGCTTTTGTAACGTTCCGGTCTCGTTTTCCAAGTTCATATTCTGAGCAATGGAAGCCATAGTAGTCGGGGTAGCAAACGCGTTGTAAAAATCGTTATCCATGATTCGGTAGCACGTTTTTCAATAACAGCAGCTTTCAAGCGAAATAACCAATCAGCAGTTCAAGCGGAATTACAAAAATGCGTTTTGGAGCGAAATCACCAGTCACTTTGGATTGTTTAAACATTGGACTTTCTCTGCGTATACGGAAGTATCGACCTGATTGTTAATGTTTAAACATTATGCATTATTTTTGCACAAATCACAGTTGATGAAAGTTTAAAGGCATTACTTGAGTTAGTGTATTGCATGATGAGGGGATATGCTGAGATCGTGGGGTCCATAAGATTTTAGTGCAAAATTAATATACCTTAAAGTATCAGTAAGCATTTTCGAAAGTTTTTAGATTGAACTTAAGAGGACAATTATATCGTCAATCAACGTGAATCGTTTAGAACTTAAAATGTATAGAAGCTTAACGGTGCTTGTGATGTGTCTCAAAAACTGATATGATCCTCTTACACAAACTCACAAAAATATTGTGTGTACATATTTCTTTATTGTATTTCTTTTTAAAATCAAAAATCCAAAAATATTGTGTTTTAGTTTTAAATTCTGAAAGATTCAAAAAGATTTTTGACAACTGATGTTGAAGAGCTGATATTCAAAATTTTAAATGCTAAACATGATGAATTGGATTGGGAAAGTTTGTTGAAAAACTTTGAATGATATATGCAAATGTTTTGAAAAATTGTGTGATTAGTTAATCAAGATTATTCATTTGAACTTGATATAAATATACAGATTGATGAATGAATGATTTCTACCAGTAAGTTTCTTAAATCTAAGTGTTATAAATTTGTGAAACTTATGTTGAGGTAGAGGATGTGCAGGTTAACTAGGTTTCAAATCCTGAGCAGATGCAGAACAAAGCCAGGAATTGATCCTGAACTTGTGAACCTGTAAAGGCCGGATTACGATCCCGACGGCTGAGTCTAAGGGGGAGTCTGAAGACGAGCTCAAAGCAAGAGGAAGCGTGGATTCTAAAAGCCAGATAACTATCCTGGAGGAGCTTGTATTCGGAAATCCAGGTGTCGATCCCAAAAGCACGGAAGCTTGACGAAAGGGGGAGCCTGGAGGAAAAAAAGTCTAAGAAGAAGGGGAGCAACGGAAGTTCGAAGACAGATCCACGGGGATTCTGTTCGTGAAAGAGAAAAAGACAAGTTGCTACGAGATTGACTGCAGCAATATCCAAGGGGGAGTCTGTTAGTGTAGTAATGTCTATCGCTTCCGTCAATCCAGTTTGTAGCAAGACACCGAAGATACTTGTCTTTATGATGTTACTAGTTAGAAATAGCAAGGTGGCATTTTGGTAATTAATGAGAATTCTCATTAATTCCAAGGCCTATAAATAGGAGCTTTATGTATTAGATTTAAGACTTTTGCTTATTTGACATTTAGAAGATCTAAGCTTAGAGAGAGAAAGTCTAGAGAGAGAAAGTCCTCACGTGATTCTCAGTGGATTGTACACGTCATCTTTTTCAATAGAATCACGGTAATTGTACGTTCTCGTGTGTTCGGTCACGCACGTTCACGGATTTCGCACGTCGAACGTGTCGTTATGCAATCGTACGGTGTCAAAACCGATCCTACAATTTTGAATTATTAAATACTGTCATAATTTAGTGTTATGAAGTCTTTGAGCAATCTATTACGTCTCGCCTCGTTGTTTCGGCCATCGGTTGGGGTCTGACATCCGCCTTCGCTACAGTACAACACCTCACAGGCCTAGCCACTACCGTCACACCTTGATGAACCCACACTATTATCCTTATTTCCCACAACCTTTAGGCTGCTGTGACACCACCACATGCCACGTCCCGTTGGTGTTTTCTTTATCCAAAGAAAGCCCACCTTGTTTGACTTCCAATATCATCGACTTATTATTTACTTTTTAGTCTCCTCCTAGCCTTGCTGCTTGTTTCTTTGTTGATAACACCTAACAACAAGAAAATTCCAAACAACTCGCCTCCCTTTTGTCGTCAAATTCACCAAACTTTTCGAACTAATATTTTGATTTTCTTCTTCTTTCATTACAACCGATTTCACCGTCGTTGCAACCCCGCAACGAGCTGCTATCCCTTCTTGGAACACGACTCTCAAAGTTGCTAAGCTCTTATACCAATTGTTGGAAGGTCAGGCCCTTGATTGAACACACAAACACGATTTGAATGAACTCATTCGACTCTTTTATTATTTATCAATTAAAGCACACCAATTACAATAGCCCTAACCATCCATTTATGCTATACTCATACTCATCCTAACCTAACTCAAACTCTGTTTTCATAATAAATAAACCCATTAAATAAACCTATTTAATAAATAGATAATTCAAACCATTTAAATAAATAAACCAAAGAGTGAATTTTAAATTTTGTCCTTTATCTATATACCCAATTTCAGGCGCTGTCATTTATCTTTAAAATTGACGAGTTTTGTACTTAATGTTGTAACATCTCAAAATTTACAAACATTATGAAACGAATACACGAAGTCTCCGGGTTTTACCAAACAGTGCGGTTGATGATTTTAGATGCACTGGGTGTGACTTAATGAAGTATCTAGTTCAGGGGTTTGAATGTAATTATTTGAAACTATTTCATATAGCTTTGAGAACAATTTTATAAAGTGGATATTTGAATGGCCAAAATGTAACTCTAGAAAAAAAATAAACTGTATAACTATAAACCCTAAGCCAGGCGGCTGGGTTGTTTACGGCAGAAGAGAAAAGCGAGAGAAAAAGAGAGTTCGAGATCGGAGATGATCCTACGACGGTTTGTGAGCGACAACTTCAGATCACGATCAGGGTGACGATGGGTTGTTGTGGCTACGGCAATGGGTGAGTAGTGTGACTGGTGGTGACGATAGTGACGAGGTTGGGTGTCGGAGGCGGCTGAGATGGTGTGCCATGATGGCTTGGTGGTCACGGAGGTGACTATGGAGATGTATGATGATGGCGTTGATGATGGTTATGGCGACGGTGTGTGGTGATGACGATGGCGAAGTGACGATGTGCGGTGATGACGATGGCGGAGTGGCGGCATGTGACGGATAGGAGGGGGCACGGTAATGAGCGGTGTGTACGGTGGAGGTGGTGGTCGAAAGTGGTTATGGTGGTGGTGCAGGACGGTTGTGATGTTGATATTTTAGTCTTGGCGGTGACATCGGTGGAGGTGGTATGCAATGAGGTGAGGTTTAGCAAAGGGTGAAAATGATAGAGTGTGATGTTTGGCGTTAATTTTTATTTTTAGTTAGTAATGATGTGTGTGTATGGTATAGGAATGTATATGTGGGTGTGTAACAGTAGGAGTAGGTGGTTGTGTGTGGTGCATGATGGTAATATATGGGGTGAGTATGCATGCAGGGGTGGTTGTCTAAAGTTATTTTTCATTTGAGGATGGTATTACGTAAGGATGGAATAAGTGTTGCATGGTGGCTTCAAGTTCATTAATGTGTAAAGATTTGTTTTGGGCAAGATTGCATGGAAGATATGTTTAGTGGATGTAGGATATGGTTTTTCATAATAGTGACATTGTGAAAGTGTGTGTACTATGGTGTGGGGTGTGATTAATGTTGCATGGAGTTAAATAATGATAAATTGCATTGAGTTCATGCATGCACGATGGTGGCATAGGATGATATGGGGCAACGATGATGGTTAAAAATGGTTACGAGGTTCGTATTCGAGTGATCATTTGCAGGAGGCTAGCTTGTGTACTGGAAGATTTGCAACCAGTGAGTTCTAATCCCTTTTTTCTTAAATATTTTCGGGGCTAGCATACATGCTTCTCACACGTTAACATACGTGTTTACGAGTGTTATATATTAACGAGTTTTGTGATTAAAATGTTTTTAAACGTTTTCTCACGAACAATGCTTTTATACGACATGGTGATTAATAGGGCCTTATTAGTCCTGCATGGGCGAATTACATTTTATTTAGTGGTGTTGAGGTCGTATAGGGATGGGGCGTGGTAGGTGTCGATACTAAAAGCACAACTTGTGGCGTGATAAATTTATTTGATAATTCTATCATAGGTTTCGAACCTTAGTGGTAACGAGATGGTGAAGGTAGTAGTTGTCGAGTAGTTGACGTGCTTTTAACATTATGTGTGTATTTTTATGCCTTATGTGCATTAGCATCCTTGAGGTGCTTGATGCGGGTTACTTGTGATGGCGGCGTTACCTTCGGGGTGGCATCAGGTCATGAGATGCGGGTTATTTTGATGGCGGCGTTACCTTCGGGGTGGCGTCAGGTCATGAGATTCGGGTTATTTGTGATGGCGGCGTTACCTTCGGGGTGGCGTCAGGTCATGAGATGCGGGTTATTTGTGATGGCGGCGTTACCTTTGGGGTGACGTTAGGTCACGAGATGCAGGTTATTTGTGATGGCGGCGTTACCTTCGGGGTGGCGTCAGGTCATGGGAAACATCACTGAGATGTTTAAATGATTAGCCTTAGTGGCGATGATGGACCCTTCGGGGTATTATGTGGGTGACGGACTCTTTGGGGTCAAATTGGAGGTGACGATACCCTGACGAGGGTGCCCTGACGAGGGCAATGATGATAGCCAACGGGCAACAACCGATGTGTTAAGTTCCCACCTTATGTGCTTATATGTTTCACATTAGTTAAATGGTGGGTAAATGATGATTATTTGTGTACCTGGCGAATGATGTTAAATGATGTGGGTGATGAAGGATGTTCTATTATGAGGTCTTCGAGTGATGTTAAATTGTGTAGTGGTCAGACGAGATCAAGTTACGATTGAGTTTTTAGGACATTAATTGTTATGTTCTAGATACGAGTCGGTTTGGTTCATGGTCCTATGAATTAAGATGCATTGCGGGTAATCCTTTGGTGTCTAAGTAATTTGATCCATATCGAAAAGGATTACTGGTAGGATGATTAGACAGAGGATATAGGTGGAGTTTTGGGTTACGGGTTGGAGTCATTAAACTTTAAAAATGACGTTAATGTATTTTAATAAACGATGGTGTTTTTAAAATGATGGTGTTTTGGTTTTCAAATAAAGCATTTGGGAGGTGTTTTTAATGCTTCAACTAAACTATTAGAACTCATTTAGCGTAGCTGACTTTTGCATGTATGTTATATTGTTTTGCAGGTGTGTGATTCGAGTCGGTGTTGCTCTTGGCTAGCAGATGGGATTACTCATTTATATGGTGGAGTGCATTCGATTTGTTAGAAACTAAATAACATTTTAAGTTTTTATTTAATCATGTACTGTCTTAATTAAAATTTCCGCTGCGTATTTTTGAGAAAGGACTTATTTTCAAACAGTACACTGTGATGTGACCCGACGGTAAGGTGCCCGGTTTGGGGCCTTACAAATGTTTTCAAATGCTGCAAGTTATGTCCTTTAGCCCTAACCAAGTTAGTTTTTTATGTTAAATTAGATCATGTGCAAAGCACATGAGGTGCAAAGCACATGAGGGTAATTTTGTCATTTCAACCTTCCATATCATCTTCATCTACAACTAATCCCCACCCTACCCCTAGAATAAACCACACACTGTCACCCCTTATTCCTCCCCCAACCAACAATCACCGGTATTACGAGTTTGGCTGCCATCATCAAACGTTATCAAGTTGTTATAGCTATGAATCCAGACCTTAAAAACCCATTTCTCAACCACTTTCTATGCATTTTTTCTTTCTGATCTAGAGTGAGTTTTGTCCCGACTCGTTTTTCTTGGTTGCGTTTGACCCGATTAAGCTGCAAGAGACGAGGATTGATGAGTATTGGGTGTTATGTAAGTTCAATTCGTGTTGTGTGAACTTTGGTAGACACCTCGGATTTGGGATTGGATTGAGCACTCGTAATCATTTTAGGAATGGGTTTATAATTTGTACTAACCTCACAACTCAAAAGCATTAATCTGCAACGGCCGATCAATTCGCAACAAAGTAACATATTTGTATTATTTCTTCCAGCCTTGATGAAGCCTTGATGAAATGAAACTATTAATAATTTGTATATGGAAGTAAATTTAGTCTCTGGCAAATTAACGAGGAAAGTTAGTTTTTTTTTCTCTTTTTGTACTGATTATACGACAGGTTAAACAACTACTTGAGATAACTAGTGATATTTTAGCAGGTACCATGGTGGTGTTGTGATGGTCGCCGAGGGTGGTGCGATGGTGGGGTTGTGATGGTCGCCGGAAACTGATTGGAGGGTGGGGGTGGGTTTGCAAAGAAGAAGAGGTGGGTGGGGGTGGGGGTGATGGTGGTGGTCCATAGGTTAGAGAGAGTGTAGGTTAGAGAGTGATGGCGGCGGTAACGAGTGGTGGCATTAACCAGGTGGTGATGATGGTGCTCTATAGGTTAGAGAGAGTGAGAGAGAAAGAAGAGGGAATACAGATTTATTTATTTTATATATTTTTATCATATTTTACACAACAGTCCCTATATATCAAATATTTACATAATAGCCCTTGTACCGGTGAAAAGACAAATATACCCTCATGTGCAAGTCACATGGCCAGATTTAACAGAAAAATTTAACTGAGTTAGGGCTAAAGGATATAACGTGCAAGATTTTAAAACATTAAGTACAAAACTCGTTAATTGGAAAGATAAAGGATACCGTCTGAAATTCACTATAAAGATAAAGGACAAAATTTGAAATTCACTCTAAACCAAAATATATTTATCTCGAATACACTTGAAGTGGAGGGTTCAAATGAAAGAAAAATTTGTAAGAATAAAAATAAGAAGTTTTAAACCAATAGAAATGCTTCATTTTAATTCATTTAATATGTGTGTTTAATGTTTTTAATAAGGGCATGTAGGTAAATTTATAATTGTAATTAATTAGCTAACTAATTAAATTTATAATTCACTTTCAAATATACTCTTTCAAGATAAAAAAAAAATATGGTGAAGGACAAATTTCGACATGTGTAGGATAAATTTTAGTATGTGTAGGATAAATTATTAAATGTGTATGATAAGTTTCGATATGCGTAGGTTAAATTTCGGTAAATGTAAGATATATGTAGGATAATTTTGAAATGTGTAGGATAGAATGTTTTTTTTTCTTTATTAATGAGAGATAACACAATTAATGGGGAGAGTTATAAACTATTTAATGTTTTACTGTTATGCCCTTTCTTCTTTTTATTCTCACATTAAATCTATACATATAATAAAAGAAACCACTTTGAGCACACTTGTCATCATATTAGGTCATGTCTTATAAATAATTATAATTTTAGTTTAATCTATTCTAATTGAATTATATTTTAAGTTTGCGTGATGTTATTTCAAGTATTTATGTTGATAAAACTTTTAAAATTTTGAAACAAGAGAAACAATTTACAACATTCCAGATTATATGTAGACTGAGGATGATATAATATTAATTAATCTTAAAATGTTGGTATCCAATTTTTATGTCTATTTTGTAATAGTTAATATCAAGAGTAAATTATGATTTTGGTCCATGTGGTTATATCACTTTTACCCTTTTAGCCTAAAAAGGAATTTTTTAACATCTAAGCCTTCAACGTCTTTTTTTCTAACCCTTTTAGACCCCAATGTCTTTTTTTTAAACTCTTTTGGTTCCTAAAAGTAAATGGATGGGGTTAGTATTAGGGGCAAAAAGGGTTAGAAAAAAAGACGTTGAGGGCCCAGATGTTAAAATATTCATTTTTTTGCTAAAAATGGTAAAAGTGATATAACCACAGAGGCCAAAATTGTAATTTACTCTTGATATTAACTATTATATTTGAACTTTTGTTTAGTTTGGTATCAAATAGATTTTACGAAACTTAAAATAAAATTAACTAATATTATTTAGAGAGTAAACTGCGATTTTGGTCCCTGAGGTTTGGTTAGTTTTGTCACTTTAGCCCAAAACTCAAACCTTTTGCATCTGGGTACCTGTGGTTTCAGTTTTATTGCCATTATGGTCCAAAAATGAAATCAGGTCATATTTATCTTATAAAATCCTACAATTTTGTCATTTTCCTCAGGGGCAAATCAGGTCATATTTGTCTTATAAAATATGGTATTTATGTATAAAAAAGAAATGATTATTTTGCCCCTGCGGAAAAGGACAAAATAGCATGATTTTATAAGACAAATATGACCTGATTTCATTTTTGTACCAAAATGGCAATAAAAGTGAAACCACAGGGACCCAGATGCAAAAAGTTTGAGTTTTAGACTAAAGTGGCAAAAGTGACCAAACCACAGGGACCAAAATGGCAGTTTACTCTATTATTTATCATTTCTACATTTACAAGTTTTAAATAAATGGTTAAATTTTTTGAGACTTCGTTAACAAATTTTAGTATAATATAATAATCTATGAAATATTTTTATTAAAGATATATTGTTTTATTATTTAGTATATAAAATTTATTTATTCAAAAAACCTTTTGTAAGGTTGAGTTCTCTAAGTTCTCACAACTTGTAGAAGTTTTCATTTTACCCTAACCATATATATTTGTTAAGATAAAATATATTATTTGGATATAAACTATAATTACTAATTATGTATCAAATCACATGTACAAGTAACGAAAATATAATTGTTCTTTATTTTTACTAATTTATCTAAATAAGTCATTTCATTAATAAAGATTATATACAAGTTTATAATTTACATTTTTCGTCACTCAACCCGTGTAATACACAGGGTTCTAAGCTAGTTTCTTCTCAAATAAATCTTCCCCTACACTTGAATTATCTTTAATCTATTTAAAGTTTATGGGTAATCCTCAAAATCAAAATTATCCACAAAATCAATTTTTTGGAGTCACAAATCCGTTATAGCAAAGACGTGTACGCATACACTCCTTAAACCGATGTTCACTTTCAAACCAAAATCAAACTTGGTTAGAAAAGAAGAATCACTTTGGTATCACTAAACCAATGAAAAATATATCTTGCAAAATAAATTAAAAGAATCAGTTTCCAAGTCTAAAACCATCATTTATTCATTTACCCTTTCCCAACATCATTTTATATACAAACGTACAAACCCACACATTTATAACACAATTGCTTTAAATCTAAACCTCGAATCTATTCAATAGATTCGACTTCTTTCAAGTCATAAAACTAGTTAGTACTTGTTTCAGGAGACTCATGTTTACCAACATCAAACATACATTGATATCAAAAGCATTTAAAATACAATAGTACATAAACCAAAATCTAACACAAATATGGTATCCAAGATATAACATGACCAAATGTACTACATCCACCTTCATTAAAATCCACACATGTATCTTAAAGGCTGTGAACCATGGTGGTTCAAAGGAGGGCCACCATAGACATGTTGAATGACATTATAAGGGCCATTTATGCAAATGAGGAGCGGCAAAACTGAACCCTCCAAGGGACCAACGTTGCCTAGCATATTTAGGGCTTTCCATATATATGTTACCATCTCTGCCTCAAATCTTACTTAAATACTTTTTTGTGGACCGGTTGAATTTAATTTTTTGAAATTTGAGAAGTTTCTTTGTTTATGTAAGTCTTAGGATCTTGTAAAAACAATATTTTTCGTGAAAGGTGTGAGAAGACATAAAAATTCATATGTAGACATAATGTTTTGGACTTGGGCATAATGTTATGTGTTGTTTTAGCAAGAAAAATACCAAACATAACAATTTAAGACACAATGCAATGAATTTTAGGCTTAAAACTTACAACACCATGCCAAGAACGTTAAGTGGTGTGTTTTAAGTGTTAAGCAGTGTGTTTTAAATTTCACGCCCATAATACGTCGCATTGTGTTTTAAATTATTATGACTGATGTTTTTTTTGCCAAAACAACCCAAAACATCATGTCTAAGTTCAAAACATGATGTCTGCGTGTCAATTTCTATGACTTCTCACAAAAAAAGATCCTTTTTTTACAGGAATCTCACCTAACATGTATTTTTGTTTTAAGTATTTATGAATTTTTTTATGAAATGACAATGTGGATGTTTATTTTTGTTATTACTAGACAACCTAAAATAGTTATTATAGGAGATATGGACTTTATCTAATGTTGATCAACGTGTTTAAAGTTAGATTTACAAAAAACTTTGAAATATTCATGTTCAATCCGTTTATTATAATTTATAACCCATCAAATTGTTTGACTTGCGAGACTGTTTGAGCCATTCACTCATTTGTATAAAAGGGTTTAACGGATCATGTTACGGTAATATGGTTTTAAGTGCACTCTAGTTAGGCTTTGATACATATAATTATATAGGTTATGTTTAGGCAATCAATTTCAACCCACCAGTCCTATCATCTTACATACATGCATGCCCGATGAGTGTGTATGAGTTCATACGATGTATTTAGGCGTTTTTAGGCATTTTCAAATGGCCATTCTTGTACGACGATATATATGTGAGGGAATAGGGAAAAGAAAGTTAATTTTGTTAAGGGACACCCGAGCAAGGCGTTGCGGTTAATGTTTAAGGCCTCTTATGAGAGAACAACAATAATAATAATAATAATTCATGTGTGTCAACATATTGACCCGGACAACACTTCATCAAATCCTTAGTCGTTTGAGTAATATATTAAAAAGAACTTTCTTTTTAAATCTATACACATGTCATTTAATGAGTGCATTAATAATTTATAGATAAATTTAAAATTTAAAATTAAAAAGATTTAAATATTATATTTGAGTTTTATCTTGATTGTAAATCTAAAGTCTAATATAAATTTCGTAATAAAAAAATAAAACAATACCGAAACTTAAGAATTTAAAAAAATTAATACTTAATCAAAGAAACCAATAGATAAATAAATAAATAAAAAGACTTATTTGACAATTTTATATAATTTTTAAGCTGATCAGCTGATGTCGAGTGTTTTCAACTTTCAGCAAGTAGTCTTCAAAGCCCAAAAAAAGCATTTCAAAAAATATTAAATGTTTTATTAAGTTTTCAATTGGGCCATGAATCGAATTTTCAAAAGCCCAATGTAATTAAATAATAGAGTTAAATGTGATTTTAGTACATGTGGTTTGGTCATTTTACCAGTTTGGTCTAAATGTTTGAAACGTTGTCATTTTAGTCCAAATAGTTTCAAACGTTTCCATTTTAGTCCACTCATACTAAATATGCTTAGTTTAATATCTTATATTATAGATAATCCTCCTACTAAATATTATTAGTATAATATCTTATGGATAATTATTATTTAGTTTAATCTCATTCTCATTTATAATATTATTTACTTGAATTAATTATATTTGAACGTTTTGTTTAGTTTGGTATCAAATAGATTTTACGAAACTTAAAATAAAATTAACTAATATTATTTATCATTTATACATTTACGGAGTTTTAAATAAAGGGTTAAATTTATTGAGACTTCGTTAACAAATTTTGCAACAACAGAATAATCTATTTTTATCATGAAGACCAAACACGGGGTTTTTTAAGGATATATATGTTTTATTATTTAGTACAGAAAATTACATTTATTTAAACCGTATAATGGCGCATATTTTTAAAGATATATATTTTTTTTGTTATTTGGTATATAAAATTACATTTATTAAACCCGTGTTATAAATGAGGTTTTTTAAAGATGTATTATTTTATTATTTGGTAAACAATATTACATTTATTCAACCCGTGTAATATACGTGGTTTTAGAGATATAACTTTTTTATTTCGTATATAAAATTACATTTATTCAACTGGTACAATATGGTTCTTATAGATATAACTTTTTATAATTTAATATATAAAATTATATTTATTCAACCCCTACAATAAATGAAGTTTTTAAAGATATATTATTTTATTATTTAGTATATAAAATTTATTTATTCAGCCCCGTGTAATATACGGGGTTATAACCTAGTACTCATATAATACAATTTATACCTTTCACTTTATAATTCAAACATTTCAAAACTACGTTAACTGACCAATTTTTTTACAGGAAATTAACATTCTCTTAAATACTCAATGACTAATCTTTTTAACAGCAAATTAACGTTCTCTTAAACATTCATATAATACGATTTATGCCTTTCACCTTTAGGCTGCTCAGTATGAAGCGCCATTAGCCTGTTACCTTAGCAAAAATTGAGCAATAGCCCCCCCCCCCCCCACACACATATACCCTGGGCGCCCTTGGGGGGGGGGGGGGATATTCAAGCCCAACGAACGCAATAACAATCTTTAGCAAGGGTGAAGTTGGATGTGCTGACAAGGCGTTACAACGACTTTTTTATTTAAAAGATTTTTATATTTTAAAACCTAATTTTTACCCTATATATAAAATCTTTCAACCCATTTTTCAACACCAACTCAATAATTCATCCAATCTTTTCAAACAAAAAACCATCTCTCACAACCCATACCATCCATAACTTCATCATGTTTCCGCTCGATAACGACCCAAACGATTTTTCGCCACACAATCGACGTTACATACAAATTCAACAACAACCATGGACCGTCTACCCAACATCGGCGAAGACGAATAACGACCGCTTCCCACCAACGATTCACCAATATGGAACATGCAATCATCACAACCTCAACACACACCTCCACCCGTTCAAATGTCGGGCCTTTACATGTACCCGTCCACGTTTGGTCAATACATGTCATAACTCTTGTCACCCGATACCCAAACCGTAGTACCCGATACCCGGCCCGACACCATCCCCAAATCGAAAACCATGAAACGTCATCCTAGCAGAGTCATCATAGAAAGCAACCCGACGAGTCGCGAACAAAAAAAAAAGTCATGACAAGTGGACGATGAAAGAGGAGTTAGTCTTGCCACGATCTTGAGTCAACATATCCGAAGACCGCGTCGTTGCTAACATTTTTATAGGGTTTATTAGTTATTTAATTGTATGTTACATGTTTAGAATTTTAGATAATTTAAATTACTTATATAATTTTATTTACTTATATTATTTTAAAAAGTATTAAAAAAATTTTAAAGTATATAATTTTTGAAATTCTTACAAACAATTTAAAGTATATATAATTTTTAAAAATGTCTCTTTTTAAAAAAAATGCTATATCTTTTTTTTCAGAATTTAATTGTTGTTTTTGTAATGTAGGTTTAATTAATATGTCTTTTTTATAAACTGTTATGTTTTTATATATTTATTTCTTTAAGTAATCATAATAATAATAATAATAATAATAATAATAATAAAACAAAATTAAAAAATAATTGATTATGTAATGATTGAAGGGGCTACATTCCATACCGTAGATGTTACCGAGGAGATGCAATAAAGCCTTTTAAGTGACGTGGCGATGATGTGTTACAACGGAACCTTTAGAGGACTCCAACCATACCCTCTAGCCTTAAAAAAGACCATCTTAGCACGCCATGTCCCCAAAAGACAATAGGTTAGAGCATTCACATTGGATTCTTTATCTCTATCCATATAATTACACTAAAAATCACTATTTTTTCTCTCTTCTTATCAATTAAATAATAATTTTTATACATTTATGTTATAGGTGAAATTCTGAGCTCATATCCTGACTTTGTATCTTGATTTTATGTTAGTTGTTTATAATCTGGATATCGAACCAGGATATTGGTAAGATCCTGAGGCAGTATCCTAGCTATTACTAACAATTTACTTGTAGGCTATGGGTGCAGGATTATAACGTTCATAAGGACTAGTTCTCCTAAAGACTCGCTCAATATCGTTGGAAGAAAGACGTTGAAGCCGGGAGAATAGGTCTACAACGGTCATGAAGGAATATTCAAAAGTATCCCGAGATTATAGGACAGTTTGTATATTGTTGTAACTATACATATGGATTGCCAGATCGTAGGAACACACACATTTTCGAGCTCTCTTACTCATACACTCTCTTTTCTAGCAACGATTACACTCTAACACTCACAATTCACAAACATTGTAACACTTAGAATCGATCTGAGCATTATCCTGCACCTGTATCATGGTTATTTAAAGCAATAAGAAGAACAAGGCAGCTGACGATTGTCAGCTCCCGATGTTTTATGCTGGAGATCTAGATTGATCAAGAGTTTTCCTCATACATCTCGTGTCAACCTTTACATTTACTACTCATTGTTTGATTATTTATATAGTTTGATATCCTGAAACTGTTTTCATTCACATTCAACTTAACATATTTTTTGCAAACACCAATAGCACATTACCTCACAAATTAATTTGATCACTTAATTGATTCGGTAATTTTTGACCAAAACAATTTGGCGCCCACTGTGGGGCAAGTGGTGTTATTCTTATTCAAAACTTTGCTAAAATCATTACTTGGTTTTTTATTCTCGAAACTTTTTACAAAACTATTTTAATGGCCTGTAAATCAAACTTGAGCTCTTCTTCGATGCCCACTTCAACCTCTGCTGCGATTGGTTCATTGCCTCTTCCACCTCCACAAGTTCAAGCTCATCAAAGGAGAAATGAAAGCCAAATATCCCAAGACACTCCTAGAGCTCAGAATGTTTACAAATCTGGTGTTCCAGGGAGAACTCCTATTATGGCTTCTAATGATGAAATTTTGTCTTTGTTTGGTAACATACGGGATCAAATGAAGAAACAACAGGAAACTAACCAGCTCATAACGAAGAAAATAAAACTCTTGGATTCTCTTGCCAGAGTGCAGATTGCAAACAAAACACCATAATTAATAATCATCATCAAATGCTAAATGCAATCAAAAGTGTAAAAGGCGCATAATTACCCCTTGGATTCTCTTGCCAGTAACAGGGCACTTCGGACCACTGGCTCTCTTCTTTGTAGTCTGGTAAACCAACATTCCATCTATAATTACGAACACAAATCAATCAATTATTGAAGAAGAGTGCATTAACATAACATGGGGGTGGCAGCTAGAATGATGAGGGATGTACCGGGGGTTTTAACAACCCGCTGCTGATTGGATTTGGTAGCATAGCTATGTCATTTCCGGTAGGTGAGCCGCTGCAACGTTTTCGGGTCTGAATAATAGCTCTCTAGTATGGCCGACTGGGAGGGGGCTTTAGGGTTTGTTTGCTACAAGATGTTAATGTTAAATTGTTTGTCTTTTGGTGGTGCCCTAGATCTGACGGCTGCCGCCTCCTTCCACACAGAACACTCAAAATTAACAACCAGTCGTCGCCTCCTTCCAGGTCTTAGAGATGTATGTCTCGTGGGAGTGGTAATAGCGGTGGTGCGGTAGTCGTGGCGGTGCAGAGTCTGGTGGGTGGGGTGGCGCGTGAGAGTACTAATGGCGGTGGTGCGATGGTTGGGGTGGTGGCTGGCGGGGGTGTCTGGTGGAGGTAATGGTGGTGGCTAGTGGTTGGTGGAGGTGATGGCAGAGAAAGCGTGTGTGTCTGGTGGAGGTAAATTGTTTTATATAAATAAATCGTAAAATGACCAAAATACCCTTATGTGGGGTACACTTGGTCTGATTAACCATGAAAAATAACAGAGTTAGGGCTAAAGGATATAATGTGCAATACGTTTTTTATACTTTTTGAAGACAAAGGACACACTTTGCAATCTGGTGTCAACATAAGGACGAGTTTTGTAATTTACTCTTTTTTTTTAAATATCCAACGGCTATACAGCCGTTGTTTGTCTCCAACGGTCGAAACAATCAACTGGTGAGCACTCCCCGCGTCTTCCATGTTACGGTACACAAATAGGGGAGGACGGTGGTGTTACCGTGCGGTAACCCGCTCACTGCAGACCATTTCCGAAGGCGCTCCGCTCACCCTTAGACAACTATTTCAATGGTAAATTTGATTGTTTTTACATATTCACCACGTCCACCTCATAAATGACAATAAATTAAAAGCAAATGAACAAATCTAGAAGTAAGAAACCACAACGGCCATTTCACATTTGCCAAAAAGCTCTAGTTTCATAAATGCCAATGACGCTGAAACAAACGCAATTCAGTAAAAACATAACCAACCTGCAATTCAGTTCACAACACCTTATCATTCATTACCAAAAGCTTCAAAAACCACCATTAATGGCGGATCTATTTCTAAAACTTGGACCAGGCTTCATCACTAAAACAAACCAAATGCTCCAAAAAGAACAAAAAAAACACCACTAATGGTGGATCTAATTGTCTTACCTGTACTCATTACACCAAAAAAAAAACATTTAAGAAAAAATCACTGATCAACAACAACAACTAACAGCTAACGCCATGAAGAAACAGTAAGAACTGGTACACCATTCCAAGCAAGAGATAGAAACCCTAACTGTGAATCATCATCAATAAGCTCATACATATCACTGTAATTATAACTCCACAACAGAATCTTAGCTTGACTCACTGCATAATTACTAAACTTCACCTTCTCAAACCCTGCATCCTCCATCATTATCCGCCATCGTTCCTTATCCTCCATCCGTTCTCTTTCGCTACCTTCTTCATTCCCATTCCCCACTGTGGCCGCTATCCTTCGCCCGAACAACAACCTCTCCACCTGCAGCCTCTCCACCGAGTCTCGGCTCATGTTCGGTTCAATCGAATCGAACAAAGCCGAATAAAAGCTTAACGCGTTGTCAAATCGTTGAACAAACGGTAACCCGTTCAAACTCGCTTCGTATTCGCCTAATGTGACAATACTCGGATTCAACGATTTCGCTAGCTTTAACGCTTTTGTAACCGCCTTCGAGTCTTCATCCAACAGGTTGTATAACTGGAGCATGAAATTAACCGCGACAAACTCGTTATCGTTGATCCAGAAGCTAGATACGGTTAGGTTTTCGATTGGAGTTAAGATCGGTTCGAATTCAAATTTCAGATCTAGAAGCTTGGCGAACTCACGGAGGCGGTTACCGGTTGCGAGAAGCTCCGGCGCCGGTGAGGAACCGAGGATTAGCGCTGGAATACCAGAGATCCGGATGCTTGTCGGTTTACCGGCGGGTCGGGTTGCGAGAGCTTGCAGAAGTGCCGCCCATTGAACGCCTTGAACGATTCCGAAATCGATTATGTGGATTTTATCAGCGGTTTCCGTTGCTTCTAGAATCGATTGATTTGCAGTTAGGTGAGCGAATTTGAAGTACGGACAAGCGTCGTTGAGAGCTTTGTATGTGAGAGTGAACTCGGTTGCTGACGTCACGTCGGAGATTGAACGTGGTTTGCGAGTGACGCGGTTGTGTAAAGCTTCGGCGAAGTAAAACGCTACTCTCTCCGTCGGATCTCCGTGCTCACCGGACAGTGACTCCCGGAGGCGGTTAAGCGGCGTAACCGCTTTTTCAGGTTCAGTATCGGCGATTCGAGCACAGTCAGTTAGGGTTTTGAGTAACGGCTTGGTTAAAAACCGCTCCGGCGAGCTAGTTGAAGCTACATCCGGTTTAACCGGCGGCAGTTTCTCCAGTTTTGGAACCTTCACTTCCTTCTCCTCCGGCAGTGAGATATGTACCGCCGCCGCCGCCGCCGGTGGTGGTGGCCAATTAGAGGTTACATTTTTCAAATCGGTTGACTCAGTGAGTCGACTCGGACAATCCGAAAACGGATCTGAACCGTACAGAGTGAAATCAGAGCTCGTGGAGTCAATCAAGCTCTCCATCCACTCATCAGTATCAAACTCACCTACAGATCCAGACGCCGCTACAAAATCCGCAAACCTAAACCCTGGCTGGTGGTGGTGATGACTCTCTAAACTCGGAAACTGAAATCCAGCCGCCTCTTCACCTCCGGCAACATCCACCGCTCCTCCGTCAAACGGATCGGAAAAACCGTACGGTAGAGTCGGAGAAACCTGGCCGGTGGCGTTGGTCCAAAACGGATTAACATTCATAGTGTGTGTGTGCGCTAGTGGCGGATGTTGTTGGTGGTGTTGGTGAAGTTGTTGTTCTTGTTGTTGTTTCTGCTGGATGACTTGTTGAGCTATGGCCATTAAGTTGCCGCTGTCTGTGCACATGTATGCCATTCTCCGGCGAGACGGTGCCGGTGACGGTGAGTTGTTACATCAGTGGGGGATAGTGATGGAGAGTGAGTATATATGAACAACGGAAACTTGGAAAAAGGGGAAATTTTGAGAGTGAAGGGGGGAAATTGAAACGCTAGTGTTTGGAAAACTAGATTTTAATTATTAAAGTCGTCTTTTTTCAGCATTGATTTCATGTTTTAATAAAAGTAAAGGTGTAATAAAAGTGGTTAAATGATAGTTTCATTTGTCAATAAATTATTTTTATTACTACTAAAACTGTTCAATAACAAGGCTTTAGGACCAATAGTTTTGGGTTCGATTTTTATAAGGGGGTTCTCCTATATTTATATGGTTTTCTCCTAAATTGGTGTATAGGCATTATGCCTAGTGGAGATGGAAATGATCGGGTGGTTTCGCTGATGACACGATAATACTCCAGTGGTCCGTCAGTGATCCAAATTTGCCATTCAAAAAAAAATAAATAAATAAATAAATAAATAAAGCCAGCTTATTTATAACCAAACTTTTCCTCAAACGTACTACGTGTCACACCCTGACTTTTGCGGAAGCGTGATTATGGTGTGACTTTCTTAATTTCATTGCATTCAATCATAACAACTATATGATAAAAACCATAGAAGGTCATCCATTAGATAAGTTTGAAAACATCACAAACATTATTGTTTAAACATAGACTTCAAATTTAAGTTTTTCAAACCATACGAATTGTTTAGAGTTCCAGAAGGACTCATCAAAAGACTCTAAATAAAATCAGGCTTTGGTAGATGTGTCTCGTCCAGGAATAAGACACACTGACCAAACCCTAAGACAACGGATGACATCCTTTATTCTTAACGCAACTTGAAACATCCAACGCCCGCCAGATCCACTTTCTTAATTCCCTGAAATACATGTGTTTTGAAAACATCAACAAAAGTTGAGCGAGTTCGTGTGTTTGTTTGTGTGTATGAATAAACCTTTGAAATCATTGTAAGTATGTATGTAAGTTTGTAAATCCCGGTATGAAAGCAACAAGGAAAAACAGATCATTAATGGTTTGCAAGGCCATTAATATGTGTGACATGATGCAGGAAGACTCAAACCTAGCAGACTTTGCACCGGGCTTCCGGCTGTAAGACATAGTCAACCCATGGGCCAAACCCTGGTACAACATGAGCGGGGCTCGCTACACCCAAATAGATCTATCACTCATGTCCCTCGGTCCTACAACGAGGATTAATGGTCTTAAGCGTTATACCCACCACTCACATGATCTAGCAGTACCCTTCCTTAGCTAACCATACCAAATAATAACGTTTGTAAACAGTTTGTAACATGTACTTCACCCCCGAAGTTATAAAACTGAAAACAGTTAAAAGAAAAGGGGGGACATGAATTCGCAGTCTTGCGTCTTCAGTCACCTTAACTCAAGCTCCTTCGGGTAAACACGACTACCTACAATGTACTATGATCTATTAGACGAGCGGGTCGTGCCTTGACTTAGTATTAATGTATTTGAGTTACGATTCTTTTGTGTCTTCGATATTATTCCAAGTTATATAATTATTTGTTAAAATAATTAATATTTCAACTTAAATTATATTTATTAAATTTTGGAACGATTGTTAAACAATTATTTTAACTTAATACTTCCCAAATATTTATACCCGTATATCCTTCCCAAGGATGGTGTTATTTGTATTCGTATTCTTATACTTGTATATTTTTGCCATGTATTAGAGTCGTATTCCGGTATGTATTTATACGTATGAGGATACGTATTTTTATTGTATTCATTAAGTATTCTTATACTTAATTTCGTATTAATTTTTCCGGAATATTATCTTTAATAAAAGTCCATCAATATATACTTCCAAAATATATATTGTAATAAATATTATTTAGAAAAATTATTTATAATTTTCTTTTGGCAAAAATATTTGTATTCTCTTATAAGTTCCAAAAATTAATATATTTTCAAGTCCAACTTGGAAATATATACTCATTTTTCTCCAAAAATGATATTCTTCGTATTTATTTGAGAAAATATATTTTTCATCCATAAATATTGTATTTCATGTTTGTGTAAGAAAATATATATTTCTTAAAAATAATATATCTTCTAAAAATTCCCAAGAAAAATATATATTTATACTTGCCAAAATAATATATTTTTCTTTGTCAAAAATATGATATATTCTTGTAGTAATTGTAAAAATCATATTTTCATTTCCTTGTGTCCCAAAATATTATTTACCAAAATATACTTTGCGAATAAATTTCCGGAATATTTTTGTAAGTCTTATTCCATAGTTCGGTTTTTACCAATATTTTGTGTAAATGCGTATATTCATTCTTTGGAATTTTTGTAATATTTTGGATTGTGATTCTTGGTATTTTAATGTGTTATATTATTTCATGCCCTAAAATAATATAACTAATACACAAAATATACAAATAATCACACACATGGTGTCATCTAAATATATATTTTCTAAATACATATTTAGCCACTTTTATTTATGAAAACCAACCTCCAATATTTGTATTTTTGTACCCAAAAATTATGGCAAAGTTTTTGTAACAACTTATGGTTTAAAATACACTTGTAAGTGTAGGTTAATAAACATTTTTCTAGGTGTTTAGATTTTTAGAAAATTTTGCCATAGTTTCCCCTAAAAATGGAGGTTTCCATGCTTTCAAGCATATCATTTTCTTTTGTAAAAAATCATCACAATCAATCCGCAAACAACAATAAACAACCTTTACTTACCAATTTGCCCAAAAATAAGTAATAATCAACCACTTCATGAACTTGAATATTTGTAAAAATTTGTAGGAACTTACTAGTGTTATTAGTAAGCCTTGTTATCCTTTAAAGTGTGATTAGTTCTTTAAAAACTTCATTTTTAAAGAATATAGATGTTTACAACTTCAAATCATGTTTTCTAAAAATACTTCTTTAAGCATTCTTCTTGTTACACAAGTGTTTCTACACTTGTTTAACCACCAAAAATAGAGTTTATTTATGTGAGAACCAAGATCTAGTAAAACTTATATTTTTAACTTGATTTCTTTAGAAATCATCCATAAATCTTTAGATCTACAAGTGTTACTACACACTTTGATCATTATTTTTCAAGAAAACCATTTATTCATTCAAGTTCATGCTTCATGTGTGGATGATCTATCATCCTACAATATTTCTACTTTCTCATCTTGCTAGATTATGTTTTTAATCATGATCTAGCAAGATCTTATGATGATCTACATCATATTTATGAACAAACAACAATCACCAAGTAAATCAACACATAAGCAACTTAGTTTCATCATTAAACATGCTTATGTTCAAGTTTCATTCTTGTGATCTTTAGTGTTCTTCAAGATTATGATCCTTCTTTAACCACTTAAAATAGAAGTAATCTAGCAAGATCAAGACTCTTCCCACTAGCACAAGGCTAGGGATGATCAAGAGAAGTTATGATATGGATAAAAGCAAACAAGAGAGGTCCTTCCACTTCCACAAGATCCTAGCTTCTTTGTATGATCTCTAACACCCTTGTAAGTGTGTAGAATGTATGAGAATGGATTAATGAAGGTGGGTGTGTGGGTGATGGTTCTCGGCCGAGAGCTCCAAGGGGAAGAGAGGAGAGTAGTGTGTGTTAGTGTGGGAAGTTTATGAAGATGTGAACTTACATGTCTTACTTATAACCATGTTAGCATTTTAACCCTTGTGTATTATGTCATTAAAGAGGGAACCATATCCAATTTTATAATGAAATAAAATCAACATGGTGGGGGCCATGTTGGACGTAAATAGTGGGGGGGGGAGGTCTAGCATAGGCTTAAACTAGATTAGTTACATTAAGGTTGAAATGTAAGTATCTAGTTAGTTATATTAGTTACTAGATATTTTAGGAGGTGTTATGATGTTCGAGGACCATAACTAGCTTGGTAATGTTAAAACAGTGCTTCTAGTGAAATTTTGGTGTTTCGGGTAGTGTCCGGTTGTTCGGTTGGTTACCGGTTTGTTAAAGTGCTAAACTATGCAGTTTAGTGTGCTTTATGTATCTTTTTGTGACACTTTTGATTCCCGACACTTAGGAAAGCATTCAGGACCATTTAGCCGTGTTTCTGCATAATATAGTGTGTTAAAATGCTGATTTTTGCTGAATTCAGCACTTTGGGTGAGTTTTAGGCACTTTCCGGCACTTAAACCATCACTAGAAAGGTAGTTTTGTGATCCTTACTTTCCTACACACTATACTAGTGTGGTACTTAGTTTCTGGCTCATTCTGTGACTCAATGCACTGTCTGTCTCTGTGCTGAGTTCTGTCAGCATTTTCTAGATTTATCAGATAACTGTGCTAACTGTACTTAATGCATCATTTGAGGCAATAAAGCTTTCATGCAATATTGGTGTGACATTAAACAATGTATGATGCACATGTATGTATATGGCAGAAATCAGAAAGCAGTTAATTGCAAATTTAACACAGTCATTAAGCACTAATCATGGTTAATTAATTGTACGGATACCTGAATTTTTTACAATTCTCACACTACGAGCTTTTTGACTACCTGTAAACTTAAACGTTTCATTCTCCTATTATCATCATCGTATGTATATGTGCGCATAATAAAATCCTACGTTTGTTAAACTTGTTAAATCAACCACCATCTTCAGAGAAGGATTTGCTAGGATGTTTACAATGATTTTGGCTGGTTACTTGTTGTGATTAGTCTTTACTTGTGTTGTGTTATCAAAATCAAAACCTATTTTGGTTTTGATTCATTGAGTAGGGTATGAAACTAATTCCATTTGTATTTTACTTCTTTGGTGTTTGTCAACTAAGTATTGTAATGGATTGACATTGATTGCAACATGTTGGGTTATGGGCTTCAATGGGTTTACATGATTTGGTTTGGTTTTATGGTAACTCGATGGCAATAGATTTGGGGATTGTATCGAGTTTTACTCTTTTTTGTGTGTTGTGATTATTGATGATGGAGTCTAGGATCATCATAAGTTTATGAGGGGGATAATGGATTATAATAGCAGGGTGTTTACAAGGTGAATGGTGATGGTTGGTGGCAAAGAGAGGTTGATGATCGTGGAGTAAGATGGAGTGATGGGTGAATTGAGGTGGCTAGCAAGCGATGGTTGAATTTTGAGCTAGAGAAATTTACCTATTATAAATTAGCAACACTTTGTTGCATAGAGAAGTTGTACAATATGTTTAGGGAGATTTTCAAAAAAAAAAAAAAATGAATGTTACACTTTTAACCCAACACTACTTTGATCTTTTACTTTTAAGCCAAAAGTTTTTTATTTTTCCAATTTAACTTCACAACTTTTCCACTTTCAACTTTGGCCCCTATACGTTTCATATCTCGCAAAATTTTCGTTTTACGTTTTGTTCTAAATTTTGCGAGTTAACACGGCATAATGTTCGTCTGTGGTTCAACGTTTTTATGTTTTGTTTTATGCTTTGTTCTAAATTTTGCAAGTCAACTAACGTAATGTGCGTGTGTGGTTCAACGTTTTTATGTTGCCTATTTTCCCCCGTTTGATAGGTTCGTCGCAACAAGCAGGTCCTAAATCGACTTAGTTATTATTTTTTATGTTTTACGTTTCGATCTAATTTATCCGTATTAACATACCGCAACTTAAGTGTTGGTGGTTGCTGACGGTACTGTGACATTGGTGCTATTTATCACGGTTTTACGCCCCCACCGCAATGCAAAGTGACTTAATACTAGTTATACTATAAAAGGTAAAGTAAAGTAATAATAATTACTATAATTTAAAAACTATAGTGTAATAATAATTTCTCTGGCATGAACGTAATTACTTTATGTATTTGTATATTTATCACATTAAATTTATTTGTATTTGATCAGAACACATATATAATTAAATATAGTTAGGACATGAATATATAAACTTACACGTTATGCTCAACCCTTGATGCAATTTTGTTTTCTTTGACTGGTACAACTTGTGGAATAATTATCCTTCACATGTTACACAAAACCCTATTTTTCTTTCCTTACTTGAGCATAACATGTAGTCGTAGTAAGTATGAAAATGCGACTTTTTTTTTCTAAAAATGGCGTCATATATAGGGTTATATAGATTTTACACACTTTGCAAAATTGTTTCTAATTATTCTCTTTGTGAAGTGTATGGTCCAAAATGGCGCGCATGGCCATGCGTGTAAAGGACCAAGCCCACGTTAATTAACAAACAATCAGCCAACCCAGAGTGATCCTGCATGGGAAGACCCGCGTATGCGTATCGTGACTCCTCACGGAAGGGGCATGCAGTACATAAGATGGCCACATGCAGCCAATCAGGTTATAGCAGGCTCTACAACCACGATCTCCATGATGAACTAATCCTATAGTGGACAACAAGGACGGTGACGTAGCTCCAATCATGTTGCGCCACTATCTGCTCCATTATCTCCACCAAGGGCTGGTGATAGACCAGACATGGAGTACACTTGGAGGATGACGTGTAGCCAATCACGTCGCGCCATGCCGTCTCCACCTCTGCATATATTAACTGTCGTGTCAGAGGGGACTAAGTGGGTATTCTACGAAAGTGACATCTGGCCCAAGACCCATCAGCCCACCTCCATCTCTCTATCCTTCAACTATAAATTGGTGACTCTTCCAAAGGTTTAAGAATTTAATCTCTTGCTCTCTCTCACACTTAATACACACTTGTTTCCTTTTTCCTTTGAAAGAACAATACTTATTCTCACGCCGGAGGGTGGTTACGAGAAGAATCCCCCACATCTCCTAGTCGTTAAGAGCTTTATGATTTGTTTGTTTCGCATATTTGCTCTCGAGATTTATTCAGTCCGGTGGTCTAGAAGTGATTAAGGATTAACCCCTAGAAGTGATTAAGGATTAACCCTTGTGTTGAGACTACTGTAGCAGGTTCAACCCCCGTGGATTGAACTAGTGTTTCTTCATTTTTCGTAGTGTATATTTTAGTGTAATGTGTTGGAGCATGTGATTTCATATGGAAGGCTTATAAGAGGGTTTAACGACGATTTCTGAGGAACTATTATACATATATACGCAAGAGTTATGACACTTAGCCATATACACAAGTTATGACGTGTATCCTAATGTATTGATTGTGGTCACATGGTCGGATCCATAAGTGTGACGATTAGCCAAATGCATCAGTTTAATTCAAACTTTCAAACCGCTTATGACATGTGTACGAACTATGGCGTATTAGACCATATGTAGTGGAAGACAAAAATAATGCCCTCACCTTTGGGCATTTTGTGCCATGTGGCAGTCCAGTCAGCAATGGGGCATTATTGGGTATTATGTTAAAAGAGGTGTAGTGGGATAATGCCCTATAATGCCCAAAGCAGTCATTACCCAATTATTTTCTTTCAAATTAAAACTAATAATATTTTATTAATTAAATGAAAATTACATAAATAATAAAACACATAGTACTACTCGTCTTAATTTTCATCTTTGCTTTCGCCATTCTCGTCATCTTCGTCTTCCTCGTCATTCGATTCTTCCTCACCCTCGTTTGGAATATACCTAACCGACCATGCGTGTTCAACCAAATCAACCGCTAACGCATTATGTGCGGCTTCAGACCGCATTTCATGTGCATTCTTCACTTTGTCTTCCTGATGTGCGTGAAGTGTGTTATATTTTAGGTGTATATTTTAAGCCCTTTTACACTTTTTAGCCAAGTTTTAAATTTATAAAACACGATATTTACTAACACTAAACACACATATGGGCAAGTGCACCCATCGTGGACGTAGTATAGTGTTGGTAAGATACCGAGGTGGTCCAAGGACACAAGAGCTTTTAGTACCGGTTTATCCTCAACGTCTAATCAAATCAAAAAGTTAGAAAAAGGTTTTTAAACTAGAAAAATAAAACTAACTAAAATGCTGAAAAGTAAAATAAAAGTAAAAACAGATAGACAAGATGAATCACTTGGATCCAACTCGTGTGTAGTGTAACCTTTGATTATTTTCGCACTTTTGCACTTGTTTAAGAGATTATCTTAGTTATTGTAGTAGGCCCCTCTTTTGAAGGCGACGTTACCCTCAACCCAGTAGTTTGAGTCAGCAAGGATATAATCCTAAAGGGTCGGATTATTGAAAGATAATTAATTAAGTTATTAATGCATAATGTGGTAGGCCCCTCTTTTGAAGGCGACGTTACCCTCGGCTAAGTAGTCTGTGTCAGCAGGGATACAGTCCTAAGTAGCCAGGTTAAAGTTTTAATAGTAGTTTAACTTATGAGGGGGTCAAAGAGTTTGGACCCCGCCATCCAATACCGTTGGGTATTGAAGGAGGTCCTACTAAATTTGAACCAGGTCCTTTGCAGGATCTATACACTGAACAATGGCAAGACTCTTACCAAACCGTTCCCTTAACCCCCGACCAGGTAGCCAACATACCTCCATATAGACCGTGGAGATATGAATGGTGAAAATCTTTTATTTTATATAGACAGTAAAATAATGCCAAGACACCACGGACAAACGATAAGGAACAATCACCTTCAACATAAGAAACTAGTTATTTAAGTCATTAATACAAAACCAATTAAAAAGTGCAAAAGATTAAAAATAAAAAGTATTACACTAAACACTTGTCTTCACCAAGTGATGTAAGAGACTTAGGCAAACATGGCCTTTGATTGTCAAGAACTCTTACGATCAATCTTGGATCCCGAGACGACTCACACACTCTATGATGGACAATGGATGATGGTGGTGGATGATGGTGTTGTGATGGTGGTGGATGATGGTGTTGTGATGGTGGTGGGTGGTGGGTCAAGTGTGAGAGAGATGGTGTGCCAAGGGATGAGTTGCAAGAGCTCCAAGCACTCCTATTTATAGGCTGAACAGAAGCTCGGGTACGGCCCCATGTCCATTGGGCACGGCCCCATGACCATCCTCCTCTCTTTCTTCATTAAATGCAGTTTGTCCGCATTAGTTGACCACGCCCCCGTGTCCGCTAAGCACGACCCCGTGTGCAGAAGCATATTTGTACTATCTATATTTGCCTGGATTTCGCGAATCTTATAGTTGACCACGGCCCCGTGTCCGCTGAGCACGGCCCCGTGGTGGGCGATGGAAGCTTCTACCACTTTGTCTTTTCTGCTGACACTTGGGCACGCCCCCGTGCTCATTGAGCACGGGGCGTGTTCAGCCCTCTGTTTCCTTGTTTTGCTTGGGAAGATGCTGTCGGGGGGTCGGGCATGCCACGTTTGTTCCTTTTCTTGTATTTGTGCTAGATTTAGTTGCCTTTTTGCTTCTTTTGTTCATTTGAGCTCATTTAATCCTGAAAATACAAAAGGAAGACAAAAGCATACTTTTTTCCAACATTAGTACTAAAAAAGAGTTAGTTTTATGCCACAATTGATGTAATTTATATGTTGCATTTTGTGCGCATCACTTCCATTATTGCTTGGGGATATTCCTGAACAGCGTCCGGTACATAGTTCGGGCATATTGCTTTTCCTTTGTCTTCCAATATCATATTATGCATGATTATACAAGCGTACATAGCATCTCTCATTTTTTTCTTCGGTCCATGCACGACAAGGATTCTCAAATAATGCCACCATTTTTGAAGAACCCCAAAGCATCTCTCAATGTCCTTCCGCGAAGACTCTTGGACTTTTTTAAAGTAAGCTCGTTTTTCATCGTACGGGTCCCTAAACGTCTTCACGAAAATCGAATACCTAGGATAAATTCCATCTCACAAATAGTATCCATGCGGGTAGTAGTTTCCGTTTGCATAAAAAGATGCTTTTGCTGCTCTACCAGAAATACAGTCCTCTACCAATGGAGATTGTTCGAAAACGTTTATATCATTGCATGACACTGTCACACCAAAGTAAGCTAACCAAACCCAAAGGTCCTGTGAGGCAACCACTTGAAGAATAACAGATGGTCCGTCTTGGTCACCTCGTGTGTGTTGACCTTGCCATGCGGTCGGACAATTATACCACTGCCAATAACGACAATCCAAGCTCCCGATCATGCCCGGTAAACCATGGAGATTAAAATGGACCTCATAAATTTACTGAAGGTCGTACCATGTGGGCTTTCTCAGATAACGTGCACCGTACAAATTTATGATACCTTTAACAAACATATATAACTTTAAGCTAACTAAAAAAATATGAATGCATGTAATGTTTATAGTATAGTAATGCACCTTGACAAAAATGCTCCAAGGGATCTCGTGTTGATTTCTCGGCCATTTTTAAATACTCGTCGTTGATGTCCGTCGTGTTTCCATACACAAGGACTCGTAGAGCTAAAGTACACTTTTGAATACCGGTGAATCCAAGTGTCCCTCTCGCATCCGATTTTTGTTAAAATAATCAAAGTTGTTTTCCAAGTCTTCAGCGATGCGTAAAAATAAACATTTACTCATCCGAAAAAGACGCCTAAAAACTTCGGGGTTTGGTTAGTAGGCGCTTCATCGAAGTAATCTTTCATCAACCAATCGTTTGCCGCACATCGGTCTCGTTCAATATAATCTCTTGGTAAAATTTCACGTTAAGGACGGCTACAATGCTTTATATACCGAGCCGCGAGTTCGCACGCACTCTTAACCGCCTCTTGCTCGACCTCCTCATCGGCCGAGTCACCTTCTTTCGATAAAAACTCTTTGTAATAAAATTTGCAACGGGCGACGAGGAGGTGGGAGAATCCATTTTTTATATAAAATGGGGTGTAAAAGGTTTGTAGTTTGAGGTTGTAAGTGTAGGTTTTTGATTTGGGTTTGTATAAAATGGGTGTAAAAGGTTAGTATATATATATACATATATATAACTTAAATAAAAAAATAAATAAATGTAGCCGTTACCTTTTTGATTGTTGCCAACGGTCATTGGCCAAACAATTCGAACCAAGGCGTTTATAAAAGCATGATTCGGATGGTTTTTTGAAAAAAACGCCCAGGGGCGGTTAAAGGGCGTTTGGGGGGTTTTTTTAAACACCCCCCTATGGGTGGTCTTAAAGGGGTTCCACTTAATACCAAATTTTATGAGGTTAGATATTCGGGTTTGTTAGAATTAAATTCAAACTTTAAATTTTGTATTCTTATTATGTTACTTCACCACATTTTTACAAATTGATTGAGGGCTTCACATTTCGACCTATTAATCTGTTTTAGGATTCATGCCACACTAATTGCTTCTGTATGATTTAGGATGCTTTAGGGATTGTTTGGCAATTTTGTTCTGAGCCATTAAGAGGTCTGGTCAATTAAGAAGTGACCATTAAGATATGTCTTTTAAGCAAACCAAACACATTCTACCTCTAACCGATTCAGAGGTTTTTGGAAATCAAGCTCTTGATCAAACACACAAACATGGTATGAACAAACTGTTCGACACATTTTATTATTTATCAATGGAAGCACCCCAATACAAAAACCCTAACCATCCGTTTTTAATAAATTCATTTGAGTCTTAACCTGACTCAAACTCTATTTAAATAATTAAATAAACCAACCAGACAAAATTATCTATTAAACAGCTAACTAAAACTATTTAGATAATAAACCAAATCATCTTTATCTAGAACTCATTTAGACTTTCAAGATAATCTACAAATCATAATTATCCTTGATTCACCCCCTTAATTCTAATTTGGATCCGCTTCACATTCTCATAGTGATGGAAAACTTCAACTCCTTAACCAAGTTTGGCATCCCTCTTCCTGTAACATCCGTCAAAACGGATTCCCATAACCCGACCTGTAACGTAAACCAAATCCAGAATATTTTAAATAGAAAACGAGACTTTATTATTCTTGTTGTTTTGAATTTTGGTCACTAGTTAAAGTAAAATAATAAATAATTAACTACAAAGTTTGAAAATATATATTTTAAAGTTAAAATAAGTTAACCCCGTTAGCTCCGCTAAAATTTGTAAAAGAAATCGTGTAACACAGTTAGTGTTTTATCAAGTTAAGTTGGATCTCTAAAGGGTAATCAACTAATCAAGTTACATAAATTAATAAGCTAAGTTAGATAAAATATTAACCAGGTTAATTTTTATATCTAAGTTAATCGGTTATATAACTAAGGGGTCTTGTTTTGTCAATATCTGAAACCTATTAAATGCAGGGGCCTTGAGGTCATAACATGAAAACTATTATATGAATTTAAGGAAAAAAAATGTTGCTGGTGGGTTTCGAACCCGGGCCACCCGGAAACTCAAGCAGGGAGCAAACGAATTGGGCTACGGCCCTTGATGTGCAGAAAATACAACATATAAATTGTATCATATACGGAGTAAAATCAACCCTTTTTCGGTACTAATGTTGGAAAAAGCTTGTTTCTTTGTTCCTTTTTAATTTACAGGGTCAAAAGAGCTTAAACGCACAAAAGGAGCAAAATAACAGCAAAAACCGACATAAATACAAAGAAGGGGGATTGACGCAACTCGCCAAGCCCCCATCCACATCCATACCAAGAGAATAGCAAGATCAGAAGACCTGACATGTGACATTTGTGCATTTTCAATCATCGTACAATCCTGAACAATTTCGAATCCAATGAAATCTTGTGTTTCATTGATATTCACCAATTTACACATATTTTAGTCCCCCATTGTATCCCCATTTTGTGCGTTTTCGGCCGTAAAACCGTCATTCGGATACTTAATCGGGTGTATTTGTGTTTACAGGCCTAAAACTGCATGCCGAACAAGAAGATGATGAAAACGAGGACTTTCCGGACAAAACGACAAAGCTGCGAAGATTCTGTGAAGTTTCTGACCTGGTCAATTGGCACGGCCGTGCCATGAGTGGAACGACCGTGCATATCCGACAAAATAGCCCAGCCCGACAGTGAACGACGGTGTGATCCGAAGTGCAAGCAAGTCCCGGAGATGAACGGTCGTGCGCATGGTTGCACCCCGTGCGGATCCGATGTCCAGCACAAGCCCAGCAATGCACTGCCCGTTCAAGAGTCCGTGCAACAAGAACCCGGGAATGCACGATCGTGCCTCCAACAGAACAGTCGTGCGAGGTCGAAGACCAGTCAACTCTGCTGATGTCACAAAAGTATGGTGCAACGTAATGTAAAAGTGAACGGTCGTGCACTTTATTGGCATGACCGTGCGATCGCAAAATGTTATAAAAAACAGACAATAGCATTCTGTTCGTTAGCGCTAGATATTTTGGAAGCGATTCTAGCGATTTTCAGGCTCCGGAGGCGTTAGCTTTCACCCGGATTCAAGCCACATTGTGCCGATTAGCTTCGTTATCTTCCAGATTCTTAATCTAGTGCTTGTTTATGGTTGGGTTTTCTAATCTTTCCAGAATTTTGTTAATCTTTCAAGCATTTAGATTAATGTTTATGTATTATTGTTGCCTTTGGGCAAAAACACAACAATCCCTTGCTTGATCATAACCATTAGTATGTTAATCTTTGTTTGTAATGACACTTGGAAGTATTTTCTATGTTAATCTTTGATGATTAGTTTGCAACCTTGTTATTGTTGTTGATTTCTTGATTATAAGTAATTGTGTTGGATGATTGGTATATGGTTAGTTGAGCTAGTTGAAAAATGAAGCTTAATTAATCATGTATTAGTAAACTTTAAACTTGGTTAACTAGTTTAGCTTGGTTAAAATGTGTGCACCATGATACTAGAAATGGTTAGTGGTTTAATAAAATGTAATTATTGTTAATCAAGAAAGCTTTCCGTCACGTAAGAACCTTAACGGGTCAAATGGCGTTGTTATGAATTCTTGCCATGATTTGTTAGCTTAGTTAGTAGTTTAGGCCAAAATTGCTATCTTGGTGAATTTATGTGCAAGATTTGTAAAATGAACTTGGTTGTGATTTAATCTAGTTTATGCTTGTCTCGGTGGTTGCATTGTGTTTATCAGTGTCACTTTCCTTGTTTAAGTGAGGTTAGAAAACTCCTAACGGATGACTAACTTATTTTTAAGAGATTTTCATAGACATTTATCAATTGCACGTTAAAGAACAATTTTAGGTGGTTAAAGTGTGTTTATCGTTTTAGCTTCCGAATGATTGTCATGTTAGGATTCCCGAAAGGGATACTAATTGTCTTGAAAATGAAGAATTGATCGAATGCTTCTAGTGCCAAAACCGACTTAGTTGACATGCTTTGGTTGTGTATTAAGCAAGGCTTCTTATCTATTTTCATATTTGAAATCTATTATGTTTTTATATGTATTTGTTTATGCTTACTTTAGTTTAATTAAAAATCAAACAACTTATCTTTTTACCGGTAGTTTAATGACAAAGGTCTAGTATTATTCCTCCGCCCATTTCCTTGGATCGATACTTGGTTCTTACCAATACTTTACTACATATATGACGGGGTACACTTTCCTCCTTCGTGTGTGTTTTGATGTTAAAGTAATAATCACTTTCATAAATTTAAAACCGAATCGTGTGTAATTTCATTATAAAAATATGTGTAGTCGCGCACACGTCAAGTTTTTTGGCGCCGTTGCCGGGGAATTGGCGAGCCTTAGGAACGACCCGAGTCATTGTTTTATCGGTGTATATACTTGTGAATATTTGTTTATATTTGTGAATATTTTCTTGATTATTTATTTGTTAATATTTCTTGATTTTAATTCATTTTATTCGTTTACGAGATTATTTTGTACACTTGTAAATTTGTGTTCCATTTATTTGTTCTAATCCGGATTTATTTATTCATGTATTCTTTGAGTTTTCGGCTCCTAAAATTCATTTTTACACTAGCCGATTCGATTATTTTCATTGCTTTAATTTTTATAAAATTTCGGGCCCATTTTCGGATTTTTATAAATTTTTCAGCCCATTTAAAATAATATTCTGTTTCTTTTAAGCAAAAAAAAAAACAGCATTATTATATTCATAAAATATTCATTGTGTCATTTTTCGTTTGCAGGTTGATGTTTTCAACCCCCGCTCCAGAAGTTGTTGAGCCGTCAGACGAGCCTGAGCGTGATCTGAGGAGACGTCTTCGCGAAAGATCTCGTGCGGTTGGCCTGCTTCTCGCAGCTGGTGAAACGGAACCGGTGGTACCCGCTGAGGCCGAGGGCCCAGCCAACGAAGGACACATCATCATGGCGGACAACGAGCGACCTTTGAATGAATCAAATCAGGCCGGAGCAGCAGGCCTGGAGCCGAGTATCCTTCAGCCTACTATAGATGCACCCACATTTGAAATTAGATCTAGTATTTTTAACATGGTGCAAAATTCAGTACAGTTTGACGGGCGTGAGCATAAGGATCCCGGGAGACATATCGCTGCTTTTCTCGCTATTTGTTCAACATTTACGATTACAGGTGTTTCCGAGGATGCAATTCGGTTGAGGTTGTTTCCTTTCTCGTTGCGTGACAAAGCTAGAGCTTGGCTTATGTCACTTCTAGCTGGGTCCATCAGGACCTGGAATGAGTTGGTGGAGCTGTTTATGAAAAAATATTTTCCACATGAGAAAACAACCAAGCTACGAAACCGGATTGTTTCCTTTCGCCAGGACGAGGGAGAGTCATTGCACGCGGCCTGGGAGAGATTTAAAGATTTTTTGATTGATGTTCCACATCATGGCTTCTCCAAGAGACAGCTGGTCTTGATTTTCTATCAAGGTCTTAGTTACGACACGCAGGAGAGATTAGATATGAATGCAGGAGGCGATATAGGGACAAAGACGCCAAACGAAGCAGATGATATCATAGAAAAAGCTGCGTTGAAGTCTGACTCGCGTCGAGCAGGAGATAGAGGCCGGACATCATCATCGTCTCGCCCAGGAGTTCAACGCTGTGGACGACTACACAGCCATTACTGCACAAATCTCCGCTCTTTCAGCGAAATTCGACAAGTCCCAGATAGCTGCTCAAGCTAGTTCAGGGTGTGACCAGTGCAGAGTGTCACACGAGCCTGGTGCATGCTTTCAGGGAGTTGTATATGAGAGCCAAGAGGAGGTAGACTTTGTGAGTAATCAGGTGAGGTCGCAGAACAATCCCTACAGCAATACATACAACCCCGGATGGAGAAATCACCCAAATTTTGGGTGGCAAGCGAATACAGGTAATCAAAACCCATTGGGGTTCACTCAGCGCGCTCCAGCGCCACAGTGTTAGAGCTTATGAGATCGTTGATACTTGTGCTGGATCAGTTTAATAGTAGTTTGTAGCTATTTTGAATGTATAGGGGCTTATTTTGTAATTCTCTAGAACTAGTAATCCTGACTTGGTGTAGTTAAGATTCCAGCAAATTTATAAATTTGCTGGCAAGTCAGGAGTTCACTATAAATACCCCAAGCATTGTAACCTAGCCAAGCTTTTGGCTCTTTGATGAATATTAGTGTTGTTACCTTCTCTTGTTGATCTAGTGCTCAAATCTGATATCCAAGGTTGTTTATTGTTATATCTTATTGTTTGGATTCAATACAACACTTGTTGTATTCATTAATCCATTAGCTTCACCTTCATCTTTGTTTCTTCTTGACTTTACATAACTCAAACACCTAATCAATAGGTGTTGTGGGTTACAACAACCAACCACTGTGATCCGGATACGTTTTGGGATCTACAATTTGGTATCAGAGCCTTTGTGCTCTTGGTTGTTGTGTTCTTGTTGAGATTTTTCATTGTTTTGAAGGTTTTTCAAAGTTTCAAGGTTTTTCAAATTTTTGAGCTTAAAATGGATTGATTTGGTGTGTTTAATCGATAGGTTGTTGTTAATACTTGATTAGGGAGTCATTTTGGACATTTTGTTGCATCAAAACATGGTTTTTGAGCTGTTTTCGAGTGATTAGAGGGTTTTTGTTTGTGTTAAACCCTCTGTCCAACGAAAATAACTTGAAGACAGCGAAGAATATTTGAATACAGCGAAACTATTTTTTTGAAGACAGCGAACTCAGCGTTGAATATAGCGAAATAAATCAAATCGTTGAGGATCTTATCGCATAATCATTAATTTCGCCGACCATTGTTCGAGCGAAATTGTTGATCATTAGCGAAATAGTGTCAATCGTCCCTTGAGCGATATTATCGAAGGCGACTTCGAGAACCGTGATAGTGAACCACATCGTTCTTATCACGGTTATCGGTGAAATTAACCTAACATCTGTCTGTTTTTTGATTTATCAGCGAAGTTACGTGATCGCTCGTGCAGGATTACATAACTCTCCAGCGAAGGTAGCGGATTAGCTAGCGAAGGTCTTCAATCATCATCGATCATCGGCGAAATTAAGTCTCCTGTCGGCGAATTTAAGATCTGATCAGCTCACATTTGTCTAAAACAAGCAAAGATGTCGCTAAATCAACTAAGTCCAATTGCTCAAGCGGAACTTGAAACTGTAACTACCACTCGCCCACCAAAGTTGAAAGGGGCGGAAGACTTTAGCACTTGGAAAACTCGCATTCAATCGTTCTTCGAGTACACGGACTACAATCTGTGGCTCTCTGTTACCGCTGGACCTCACATTCCAACGGTAGTTCGAGGAGATGCAGTAGTTGCTAACAATGATGCTACTACCTTCACTGATGAAGACAAGGCTCTCATTCAACGTGATCGTCGCGCACACGCTGCTCTAACCTTGGCTCTATCAACCAACGATTGCAACATGTTTGAAGAACACCGAACTGCAAATGCACTCTGGAATGCATTAATCGAGTACTATGAAGGAAATGAAGAACTGATCGAAAGCAAGAGAGATATGGTGCAGAAACAATACGACATGTTTTGCGGAGTTCGTGGAGAAAGTCTTTCTGATCACATTAGTCTCTTCTTGAACATGATGACCAAAATGAAGAAGGCAGGAAATCCTGTTACAAATCGTGCTGCAATAAAGAAGCTGCTTGATTCACTCCCCAAGGAATGGAGCCTACAATGCATGATGATCAAGAAGGATTTCCTCAACAATCCTAATCCTTTCACTCTGTCAGATCTGATCAACACCCTAAGAGCCTTTGAAATGGATGTTAACAAAAGAGAGATGAACACTGCTGGATATCAACCTAAGTCAACTCAACCTTCAGCTGGATTGAAGAATGTGGCATTTCTCGCTTCAGGGGGCATCACTCCACAAGCTTCTGACTTAATTTACGCGAACGCTTCCGCAAGCGCATCAAAAGCCCCACAACTTGTTGAGAAGACCATCACTGTTGACACTCAAGCGTTGAAAGTATCCACTGAAAATGTGGCACTCTTCAACACATTTCTGAGCAGCTACGAAGCCCTAATGTCTGGGGAACTGAAAAAGGAGATGTTCACTGCTGAAGACATGTATCAGGTTGATCCAGATGATATGGAAGAAATGGATCTGAAATGGCAAATGGCCATGATCACTTTGAGGTTAAAGAAATTTCAAGACAAGACAGGCAAGCGTTTGGGTCTTGGAAAAGTTGGCTTTGACAAATCTAAGCTGAGGTGCTACAACTGCAAGAATCTAGGACACTTCAAGCGCGATTGTCCTCTGTTGAAAGAAGGAAACAGTGAAACTACTCCTGCTGTTAAGCAAATCACAGTTGAAGAGAACAAAAACAATGCGTCTCCCAGCATGCCAAAAGCTTTAGTCGTTGAAGACTATGATTGGAGTGAAGAAATCACTGAAGCAAAGAAGCAAGTTAACAAAGCCCTGATGGCCAAGATCTCAGGTGAATCATCTGCCAGGCAGTTTGAGAAGCAGACAGCTAGAATTCCGACTGGAGACAATGCTGCTAACAAGGGATTGAAAAGCATTCTTACTTCTGTGGAGACTTGTGATCAAGCAGAAAAGCATGTTGCTAAAGAAACATCTGAGAAAGGCAAGGATAAGGTCCAAGCAGCAGCCATGAAAGCAGACTTGTCAAAAGAAAAGGCTGACAAGGACTTGGTAAATAGTATTCCACTTAGTTTTAAAGAAAAATTATGCTCACCAGCATGCGTTGATGTCGTGGCACATTACAAATTCTTAAACCTGGAATTTGAAAGGCAAAAAGACAAAGCTTTAAAATTTAACAACGAGCTTAAACAGAACGAGGCTGCATATCAGAGAAAGTTGAACTCAACTTTGGCTGAAATGCAAACCCTTAAAGAATTTGTGTTTAGAAAAGATTTTATCATTAATGATCTTACAGAAAGATTAGAAAAAGCTTTGAACGAAAAGAACAAACTTCAAATTATAATAGATAAATGGAATGTCAGTCAAAAGGCCTTTACTGACATTAAAAATTGCCAATGACCAACGTTTGTGAAAGACGGGATTGGATATAAGGATAGGCACGGAAATGAAAGAAAACTCTTCTTTCCACCTCACAGCAAAAACTACGTGCATATGCCGACTCCTCATCCCGAAAATGATCTCATAAATGAAAAGGCCTCAGTTGAACAAAATGAATTTTATGAAAATGAGACAACCGCTAACTGTTCTAAAAGCAATGCAGATCCCATTGAGTGTAAAGAAGATGTGTGCGATGAGGATGGAGACTGCGGCGGGTCAAAAATAGGAATTGGATATTCAGGCGACAGTTATTCCACCGTTAACTGGTTCGTCTGGAATTGTTCTAAGAAAAACAATGTTAAGGATGAATGTAATAATTTAAGTAGGATGGATGACTGTAATGGCCAAGTGCCTAAATTTAAACCCTTGGATGACTGTAAGGGCCATGTGCCTACATTTGAGACCTGTGATCATGAACCTTATGTGTCTGATTGTCATGATTTGAATTATGCGTGTTGTGATGATAAAGTTGCTTGTGAATCTCCTGTATTTGTGCCAGAATTAAAAAGGAATAGCTTTGGAAAATTCCTTACAAAGGAAATTCCCGAATTTATTCCTTCTAGAACAGGTATGACAGAATCAGAAAGGAGCGTCACTGAAAAACCAAGATAATGAAGATTCAAGCGTCACTACCAAAGAAGACGAACAAACATCAGAAAGTTCAACTGAAGATCAAACAAATAGTGATGAAAGCTTCGAGTGTTCAAGTTATGAAGCAAGTGAAGAACAAAGTTCGAGCGAGGACAACACGTCTGAAAGCTCACTCGATTCAGACAGTGATGAAGAACATCAAGAAGATGAAAGCAGAGTGGACAAGAAAATGAAGAAAGCAGAAAGCTCAAGACTCTCATCACATACATCATCTTCTCACACCAAAAGACCCAGACATAAAAGATGCTTTCGCTGTGGTCATTTAGGACATACAGCGAAACATTGTAAAACCCAAAAGTTTCCTAAACCAGAGCATGATTTTATTACGAACGTCACACATCAACTAAATTATCTTAAGAAATCTGTTAAAAATCTGGTTGAGTCAACTGCGTATCTTTGGAAACAAAAAGAGGTCAAAGTTGGTCAAAACCACGATAGATTTGAAATGAAGCAGATCTGGGTTCCCAAATCAAACTAATTTGTATATTTGTATATTTGTGAATATCAGAATAAACTCCAGAAATGGCTTCGAATGCTCATGGAATATATCTGGCACGTCGACAGCGGATGTTCAAGACACATGACTGGATTGAAGGAACTGCTGAAAAACTTCCGCTTTATTGATGGTGATTTCGTGTCTTTTGCTGGCGACGAAAAGGGAGGAAAGATTGTTGGAGTAGGAGATGTGGTGTCCGAAGCCCTCACGTTAGAGAATGTCAACTATGTTCTTGAGCTGTGCTATAATCTCATGAGTGTCTCTCAAGTCTGCGATAAAGGAATCTCAGTGCTCTTCAATGATATGGAATGCTTGTTCCTGAAGCCCGGTTATGTTGTTCCTGCAGAAATGATCATGCTCACTGCTCCAAGACAGAACAACACATACGTGCTCAACATGAAAAATGCCAAGACAAATGACAACTTGACATGCTTAATCTCCAAAGCTTCAGAATCGGAGTCACTGCTTTGGCATAGACGACTGGGCCATGTTAATTTCAAAAATATGAACAAACTCTCTAAGTTAAACTTAGTTAGAGGTCTTCCAATTAAAGAATTTCCATTTTCTGAAAAATGTATTGCATGCGCCCAGGGAAAGCAGCATAAGAAACCACACAAGTCCAAAGCAGTGAACACGATTTCTGCACCACTTCAATTGTTGCACATGGATCTTTTCGGTCCTATCAGTGTTAAAAGTCTTGCTAAAAGCTCTTATTGTTTGGTTGTAACAGATGATTACTCTCGGTTTTCGTGGGTATATTTTCTTGAAGCAAAGAGCGAGACAGCTGAAGTGTTAAAATCATTCATTCCCCTGATTGAGAACGTGACCAAGCTGAAAGGTAAGTCTATCAGAAGCGACAACGGGTCCGAGTTCAAAAATCAGACCTTCATATCATTCTCTGCAGAAAAAGGAATTCATCTTCAATATAGTGTAGCCAGAACTCCCCAACAAAATGGAGTTGCTGAACGCAAGAATAGAACGCTGATCGAAGCTGCAAGAACCATGCTGGTGGACTCCAAGCTTCGAATTATCTTCTGGGCAGAAGCAGTTAATACGGCATGCTACGTTCTAAACAGGGTGCTCATCGTGAAACCTCATGGAAAGACAGCATATGAGCTTCTCTTCAAAAGAAAGCCACTTATAGATTTCTTCAGACCATTCGGATGTTCGTGCACTCTTTTAAACACTCAAGAAAATCTCGTCAAGTTTGAAGCAGTGGGCAATATCTGCTACTTTATGGGGTATTCATCCACACAGAAGGCTTACCGTGTTTACAACAAACGAACGAAGATGGTAATTGAATCTTACTACGTTGACTTTCAAGAAGGAAATTACACCAACACCGGAAGTACCCCTGATTGGTTCTATGATGTGGGAGTGATCTTCAACAACTTTGAAATTCCGGAGATTGTACCAGACCATGAACCAGTCGAAGACACTCAAGTTGAACCATTGTTTGACTCGTCTGACATTGGCTTGACTCCTTTCACCACCCGCTTATCCCCATCATCCGCTGATCCTATTCTGGCTGTAAATGAAACAACTGGTGACACTTCGCCTGAGAACACCCAAGACAATGGTGCTTCTTCTTCACAGGCGAATGTGAATGAGCCAACTCAAGAAGATGATCCACCAGTGATTTACGTAGACGAACACTTCACCAACCTTCCGCAGCAGATTGAATCTCTGACAAATGCCGGATACAAGACAAATAGAAATCATCCTCTTGAAAACGTCATCGGCGCTGTAGAAGAAGGAGTACGTACACGCGGGCAGTCGTCTAGCATCAAAAAAGGTCTCTTCGCAGCTTTTCTATCGCAATCAGTTCCACGTGACATCGAAGACGCTATTCAAGACTCTAGTTGGGTTCAGGCAATGCAAGAAGAGCTGTCTCAGTTCAGGAAACTTAAAGTTTGGGAACTAGTAGATTTACCTGATGGAAAGTTTCCAATTGGCACTAAATGGGTCTTTCGAAACAAGATGGATGATCGTGGAGTGGTGATCAAGAACAAGGCCAGATTGGTCGTACAGGGTTTTCGTCAAGAAGAAGGGATTGACTACGAAGAAGTCTTTGCTCCAGTCGCACGATTGGAGGCAATCAGAATATTCCTGGCATACGCCTCATATAGAAACTTCAAAGTCTTTCAAATGGATGTTAAAAGTGCGTTTCTGTACGGGAAAGTAAAGGAAGAAGTTTACGTATGTCAGCCTCCAGGGTTCGAAGATCCACACTTTCCAGGTCGTTACTTCAAGCTAGATAAAGCACTTTATGGTCTTCATCAAGCTCCACGCGCTTGGTACGAGACCTTGTCCACTTATTTGTTGGAATGTGGATATACCAGAGGGAAGATCGACATGACTTTATTTACCAAAAAGATCGGAGGGGATGTAATGCTCGTGCAAATCTATGTCGACGATATCATCTTTGGGTCAACCAACGAAGCTCTGTGCAGAGAATTCGAAACTGTCATGAAGGCGAAATTCGAGATGAGCATGATGGGAGAGCTGAATTTCTTCTTGGGGCTAGAAGTGAAGCAAAAGGAGGATGGGATTCTTATTCATCAAGCAAAGTACATTCGAGACATTCTCACGAAGTACAACATGAACGATTGTAAAGTTGCAAGCACGCCATTCGCCTCTCAAACAGAACTCACTCTAGATCCTCAGGGAAAGCCAGTAAACAAATCCTTTTATCGCTCAATGATCGGTTCCCTGATGTACTTGACGACCAGTAGACCAGACATCATGTGGGCAGTTTGTCTTTGTGCTCGTTTCCAAACAAATCCCAAGGAATCCCATGAAATTGCTGTAAAGCGCATCTTCCGCTATCTCAAAGGAACTCCGAAACTAGGGCTCTGGTATCCTAAAGATAGTAATTTTGATTTAATTGCATATTCTGACAGTGATCATGCAGGTTGTAAAGTAGATCGCAGGTCTGTATCAGGAGGATGTCAATTCTTGGGAAACCGCTTGATTTCATGGCAGAGCAAGAAGCAAACAACAGTCTCCACATCAACCGCTCAAGCAGAATACACCGCGGCCAACAGTTGCTGTTCACAAGTTCTTTGGATACAAAATCAGTTGCTGGATTACGGAATCAACATCATGAAGACTCCTATATTCATCGACAATGAAGCGTGTCTAGGAATTGTGAAGAACCCCATACACCACTCAAGAACAAAGCACATCGAAATTCGTATTCACGCAATTCGAGATGCTTATGAAAAGGGATATATTCAAGTGGTGCCAGTGGATACAACGCAGCAACGGGCCGACATCTTCACGAAAGCTTTCGACAAAACTCGTTTCAACCAGTTGGTAACCTGGTTGGAAATGGTCAATTTCCTTGACTGGAAATGAATCTTGTGTTGTTAAAAAAAAAAA
Organism: Helianthus annuus; assembly: GCF_002127325.2. NCBI lineage: Eukaryota > Viridiplantae > Streptophyta > Magnoliopsida > Asterales > Asteraceae > Helianthus > Helianthus annuus. Next base: position 196,568,078 of record NC_035448.2, on the reverse strand, counting down.
AAAAAAAAAAAAACGTTTGTTGAAAGTAAAACAAGTACCGGAAATCGTTGCTCACCAAAAAGATTTTCTTATTAAAATTTTATTTTCGGGAAAATGGACTCACAAAAATAAAGATTTTAGGGGGGATATATTCAGAAAATCCAAACGTTTGCTTATATCTGACTCCTGCGAGAGGAAGTGATAGAAAATTGCTAACACTCTGTCATTTCTTGCTATCACAGAAAACAAAAAGAAATCGGGGTACCAAGCAACGACATGTCGGTAGATTCAGCAACACCAACGAGTAAACTGCTGTTAGGGAGCAAAACATAATGTCTACACAAGAATTCTGGCTTTTCTCAGACATTACGCATCTCAGTGGGTAACACGTTGCGGCATATGGCTTAATGGTCTTGAATCTTGCGTTGATAGATTGCCAAAATCTGAGATTTCGGGTCTTTATATTGGTATTTCATTCGGGGGATATTATAGTCATTCTTCTGCTGCATCCAGATACATGCTGACCTAGACGCTATGATATTCTTTTAATAATAAGTGCCTTAAAAAAAAATAAAAAAAGGCCAAACCCTTTCTAATAAGCGCCATTTTTGGCCAAAATCCATAATAAGCGCCATTTTTGGCCAGAATCCTTTGATAGATTAGTTTGGCAACTCTGCTGTACGGTGGTACTGACCTGTTAGCCGAGCTGTCTGTCTCAGCCCTCGATAGCTCTTGGGATCTCTGTTGTACGAAAGTACAGACCTGATCTCCGTTCTATCGTTGAAGAGAATGAAGCCAATATACTCACCTGTTATGAGGAATCTTTGTGCATACCTTGATCGCGGGGGTATGTCCTGATGTGGGACCCATGAGGGCGTAATGATTCTATTTTCAATAGCTTGTGTGGGGGCCATCGAAGACTTGTCAATATTACCAAAAACATGATAAAAAGAGCTCTCCGAAGGTATGTTGAAAGAAGGATGCATGGATTTAAGTGGACAAACATACTGACAGTTTTTCTTGTGCCCTGGTTAGCAAAATAATAACAATATATTAAGAATTTGGCAAGTGTTAGCAATGTGATCTTCTGCAGGCAAGTTCGGTAAGCATCAAATATTTCAAGAAAATCTGAGTTAAATGGAGCCTCCCAGAGCAAGATTTTTGAAGTTCGGAGTCAAAATGGCCCAATTTTTAGCATTGTTGTAAATATCTCGAAATAAACATCTCTTTAATAAAAAATGGGCACGTTTTTTGAAAAAGTTTGAAATCATCAAGCAAAATTAGAAACGGTTTGAAAAAGGGACCATAGCGGCGAAATTAAGATACCAGCGAAATTACTATTTCGCTGGTTATCTGAATCCGTACATATATATACACTTTTTAACCGTTTGTAAATTTTTCAAAACTTTCACCCAAACACTTACGGTTTTTCATCTTCTCTGTTTATCACCAAACATCATCTCAAATCAACACAAGATTCACTTTCATTCAAGATCATCAGGTATGTGTTGTTGTACAGTTTATCGATCATTCTGATTTCGTGTTTTCATTGTCTGATCATTAGTTAATGTTTCAACCATTGGGTGGGTCGTGAATGGGTTTTCGGTTGTTTATTGGGTTATAAGGAATTTATGAAGTGTGTTAGATAATGTTAGTGTTCATATCAGTGTTTAATCCGACATATATTGATTGTATAAAGTTTAAATTTGGGCAAAAACCACTAGGGATCAGTCGGATATGAACTGCTAAGAGGGTTTTGTAAAAAGGGTTTTTCAAGAAATTTTTGAATACAACGATATTAACATGATGCCAGCGAAGACAGCAGATTTAAGTGGGAATCTCAAAAGTCTCGAACGCGAGTTTGAGCAACCAGCAAATGATCTATTTTTGCTCGTGTAGCGATTTAGATTGTTGTCTTCGCTGGTAAACCGTTTCCGGTAAAAGAAACCATGTCTTCATTAATTTCGCCAGCGAATTTATCTCATGGTCTGATCGACTAGCGAACTTAGCGAAGTTATTGTCACCGATCATGTTCGGTCATCGAGCGATGTTAGCGACGACTCCGATATCTAGTCAACTAGCGAAGTCAGCGATGATGAATCATCATCGCTGACTGACCTAATTTTCGAAGCTCGATAACCGACACCAGCGATCATAGCTTGATTTGGCAGCGAAGATATCAATCTTTTGATTTCTTTTAATTCATTTAATTTAATTAAATATTTAATAAAATTGTGTACATTTCTTGTAAATTCCATTCTCTGCATAGTTCATCGAGTAATTATCCATTCTAACTTGCCTCGTTTTCCGTGTAATGTGCAGTATGGTGAAGAATCTGGAATGGGATAAAACGCTTAAGCACAATCAAAGCATAAATCTAGATGAAGTGCCTACTGATTTTGAAGATGTAACCAGATGGGTGCGTACTAGCAGGATCGGATACGCTGTGGAGACATCCGTTACAGTCTACCCCATACATATTCAAGACTTCTGGCAAAACGTGAAGCTAGAATCCATCAACAACAAACCAGGAATAGTTTCAACCGTTCGTAACAAGAGAGTGGAGGTGACTGAAGACAGAATTCGTCAGGTGTTAAGGTTTCAAGACAACAATCAAGATCCGTTAAGTCTAAGTCAAGATGATGTCCTTGATGGTTTTAGAGGAATGGGATATGTTGGAGACTTCCGCAATAAGAAAGAAATCAAGAGAGGTGGACTCACCCGAGATTGGAGATTCATCGTTCATGTGATCTCTATGAGTCTAGCTCATCGAAAAGGTGGATTTGATGGGCTGAACCTGGAATGGTCGGCGGCCATGTTGAATTTATGCCTAAATCAGAAGTTCAACTTCTCGGGCTTAATATTCAACTACATGCGTGAAAATGCAAACGGAGCTACGTGGGCGATGTACCCTAGATTCATTCAAATGCTTATCAACGATCAACACAAGGATCTCCCGAATGATGGAAACGTTTACAAGTTTCATGTCCCTACCAGCCGATAGTATACTGAAATAAAGACCAATGAATGGGTGTTGCTGCATGATTGGATGTACAGAGCAGAAAGATTACCAATTGTTAAGGCAGCTTATCAGAAGTACAAAGAGGGAGTAAGAGAAAAACAGCAGAGAGTTGCTCAGGCTCAAGCCGAAGCAGCTGCAAGAGAAGAACGCAGTAAAGGGAAAAGAAAAGAAAAACAACCTGCTGAAGGGGAACCGCCCAAGAAGAAAAAGACAACAGAAAGCTCTGAACGTTTCATGGGTGCAAGCATAAGGGCAGCTGAATCTGAAGAGCAGCACCGCCAACACATCAAAGATCTGAAAGCAATTCACGTTCTGCAAGAGAAGGAGAAAAGAGAGAAGAGTTTAAAGCGTAAAGAAATATCTCCCACAGAAAGGCCCGAAACGATACCTGAAGAAATTCAAACAATGAATGAATTTGTTGACGCCATACTTGTTGATCCCGATGAAGTCCAAGCAAGTCAAGGCCCATCAAATGTGTCTCCAGTAAAGCCTACAAGGATTTCAAGGCCTCCGGTTCCTCCGCAAAGGGTTCGCCCCTTCCAAGACCTGTATGACAAGTTAATCAAAGACTCCGGGCCTTCAGTGGCAAAAGAAATCTGCTTATTGAAAAATCAAGTGAATGATACCAACATCCTCAGGGAAAAGCTTAAAGACCAGAGGAAGAAAAACAAAGATATGACTGCGTACATGGCTAAGCAGTCCAAATTCATCAGGTTTCAGCAAGCAGGGCTAGAGAAAATGTACAGGATGATGCGAGGAATGTGTGAGAAAATGAAAATCGAACCAATGTTCACGTTTGACGAAATCTTTGACTTCGATGCTTTTATTGAAGAAGAAACATCTCGAAAAGAAAAAGAGGCTGAAGCAAAGAAGAGGCGGTTAGAGTCAGTTGACAAGGTATCGGAAGGTAATGAAAGTGATGAAGAAGCGGTAGATCGGGAAGATATGCCATCAAAGTTCATCGAATGGGGGCTTGAGGATGAAGTTCTATACGAGCAAGCAAATGGAAAAACATTCGCTCCCGAGCACCCGGAATGGTTCAAAAAGGAAAGAGAACGACTTCCTGATTTTCATCAAGTTATCAAAGTTGAGAAATCTGAGGCTACTGATAAGATTATCAGTTGGAAGTATGATAATCTTAGAGGAATGTTCGTGGTAAAAAGACGCGGTGGAGTAATTCAGTACTTTGAAACTGGATTTGATCTATTCACACTTCCGAGATGGGATCTCAGGGAACTTGGGCGTCTAGACTTACTAAATCACGAAGAAAGAGGAATAGGAAGGGACTTTGAACGTATAATTGCTAAGGAATGTAACAAGGGATTCCAAAATCACGCTCCTCAGCGACCAAGGCGCAGAGTGTCCAAAACAACCATCGATCCAGTTACTGGAAAAGGGAAGGTGACGTGGGTAATCAACCCAGCTAAAGTTGTCACTCGGATCAAACTTCCAGAAGAAGCTCCTGTTGCTCTCACAAACTTCAAGAAATGGTTCTATGACAGTAATACCGGTGAAGCTGTTATAAGATCAAATGAAAATGAAGATATCCGTATTCTGGATCCAATGGATGTCTTCATGTTTGGGCTCTCTGATTTGACAATACTAAATGCCAGCCGCATAAACATAGGCGCAGGAAATGCAAATTTGGAGGAGGCGGCGTTATTTTCGAGAGCGGTGGAGCGAGCATGGAGGCTAAAAAGAGATATGCTGGATATGGTTGACAAAATGGAAAAGAGAAAGGAAAAGGATCAAAAGAAGAAAGAAGCGAGGAAGAAAAAGAAGCACGAGCGAACGAAGGAAGGAAGTTCTGCTTCAGCAACTGAACCTACCACAACCTCGCAAACAACACCAACACCTCCGGCCTCATCCACATATGAGGTCGCTAAGGAGGACCAACCAACGTGTGAAGCTAATGTTACTCAAGAAACTCCGGAAGCACCGACCGAGACCGTGGCACCACCAGAAACAATAGTTATCGAAGAAAATCCATCAGAGCCCGAGAAGCAAGCTACTGAGAATCCAGCAGCAACTACCGAAGAATGAAAAGACAAGTATGCAACGATCTAGGGGGATATTGTTAGAGCTTATGAGATCGTTGATTCTTGTGCTGGATCAGTTTAATAGTAGTTTGTAGCTATTTTGAATGTATAGGGGCTTATTTTGTAATTCTCTAGAATTAGTAATCCTGACTTGGTGTAGTTAAGATTCCAGCAAATTTATAAATTTGCTGGCAAGTCAGGAGTTCACTATAAATACCCCAAGCATTGTAACCTAGCCAAGCTTTTGGCTCTTTGATGAATATTAGTGTTGTTACCTTCTCTTGTTGATCTAGTGCTCAAATCTGATATCCAAGGTTGTTTATTGTTATATCTTATTGTTTGGATTCAATACAACACTTGTTGTATTCATTAATCCATTAGCTTCACCTTCATCTTTGTTTCTTCTTGACTTTACATAACTCAAACACCTAATCAATAGGTGTTGTGGGTTAAAACAACCAACCACTGTGATCCGGATACATTTTGGGATCTACACACAGCAGGGTCAGGGTCAGCAGTTCCAGCCATACAAGCAACCTTACCAGCAGCGTCAATATTCGTATCAGAATCAGGGCACTGGGAGTAGCTCCCAACAGCAGGCCCCTCAGTCTAGTTCCAAGCTGGAGGATATGATGGCTCAGCTTCTTACTAGCTCCTCGAGTGCGAATCAGTTGGCTGAAAAACGCTACCAGCAGAGTGAGGATCGTTTTCTTTCCCATGAGGGAGAAATGAGGAGTCACAAAGCCTCAATTCAGAATATCGAGAATCAGGTTGGTCAGCTGGCACAGATGATGTCTAAGAGACCCCCAGGTGGTCTTCCAGGCAATATAGAGCAGAATCCGAATAGGCGTGGTAATGACCCGCACATGTAACAAGTGTGGGGACATGAGTCTTGCTATCGACTCGCCGACAAAAATTTAGCATGAGTCTTGCAATCGACTCGCCGACAAAAATTTATCATGAGTCTTGCTATCGACTCGCCGACAAAAATTTAGCATGAGTCTACGCTACTGACTCGCGGATAAAAAAATGTAGCAAGAGCGTCTTTGGCGCTTTAGGGGTAGAATCGTCCTTTTATGTGTTTTTGTAGTTTTAGCGTAATTTAGGTGTGTTTGGTAGTTTCTGTTATTTTGTACAGTTTTTATACGTGCCGAGCGAAGGTTCTATGTTGGTATATTGTTAAAACAGTTTGCGTGTTGAAAAAATTGGCGAAAAACGGCCAAAACAGTTGCTGGAAATGGCTTCTGCAGAAAAAACTGATCTGCAGCTGTTGCACGACCGTGCCAAGCGTCGCACGTCCGTGCGGTTGCGAGCAGATCGGCACCATGAGTCGCACCCCCGGTGCATCTCCGAGAACAGCGTGCAGGGTTGAACAATGTCGGTGATGCACAACCGTGCGAGCTGTCGCACGACCGTGCATGAGGCAGGGGCAGTTTTGTCATTTGTACATTATAAAAACCCCCATCTGCTGCCATTCCCCTCATTCGCGAACCCTAACTGCAGACAGCCGTTCCAGAGCGATTTTGCCTCAAATCGCATGGTTTCTTCGCACGGTTTCACACATCTCTTCGCACGGTATGTTCTTTCTTGTAGATTTCTTGTTTTATCTTTGTCTAGGTTAGATTCATCCGATTCTTCAAGGCTTTTTAGGGTTCCCTTCATAAATACAAGCGAAACCCTAACCCTTGTTTGAATCGTACGTATCGTGAACATCCGGTGGATTTTCTGACCCGTTTTCACAAAAACTTGTTGATTTTTGAAAGATCTGGCTACTCAGAGCCGGGGTTATAAATCTGTAGAAAAAACATGATGCACGGTCGTTGACGGGTGGTCCATTAGACAACCCTTTATGATGTTAAAACACAAGTTTATCCCTCATTTAAGTGTGTAATTACCTTGAATTAGATAACTTCTGTTGCTTATGTCTCAGGTGCGGTTTGGTAGCTTAAAGTGGATAAAATGCAGCTTTGGAGGGTTTGAAGATGAACGGGTCGTGTGCGGAACGAAAGAAGAAACAAGGCACACATTTTAGGGGTCCACTGTAAATTACGGTGGCCACTGTAATTTACGGTGGCCCTGAAATGTCAAAAGAACCCACCGTAACTCAGTTTCAAATCACCGTAACACTTTGAACATCACCGTAAATTACGGTGATACCGTAATTTACGGTGGAGGCTGCGACAGAATCGTAACTGCCCTCATTAAGTCAATTTTATGGTGTCTTTTCATCTATTCTCATCATTGGACGGTTTGGGAACTTGCTAGGGGCGATTTTGGCTATCTTGCTTGGTTGTAAACATTTTCTAAACAATTCGTTTGTGTTTTCGATCCGTATGAACATTGAACTTGTTGCTATGATGATTCACCGAGCTATGTGTGGCTAAACTTATGGTGATCATCCTGAATTGAAGGTTTGTCTATGACTTTTGTGTTTAGATTCGTATTTCTAGAATAATAGACTTGCAATGTTTGTTTGTTTATTATGGTGTGTGAATGTTTGTTTGTAAATTGTTGATTGATGTTATAATCATATTCTAAACCCTACGTTCTTGGTGTCGTTGACAATCGAGATATCACGGGAGGGATTAGTGGTGGATATTAATCAATTGGTTATCGGGTAACAACCTCGCATTGTCATAATCCGAGTACTTAGTTCCCTTTTATCGCAACAAACAATTATACACGAATCATGTCTATGCTATTCTTTCTAGTGAATTTAAACACAATTGTCAAAAGCAAACTGGAAATTTAGGATGGTCGCTTGTTCCTAATCTGTTTACAAACTTAATCTTTGATTTGCAATTTAAGTAGTTCATAGTAGTTCGTAAAACCAAAACAAACAACTCTTGAATTTTAATTTCTGCAATTTAGTTTAATTTTATTTTAAGTGCAAAGCTATAAAATCACACTTTTTCCACATACTCCCTGAGTTCGATACCCACTTACCGCTAACTATTAGTTGTAATTGGATTAAATTTGATTGTGACCACGACATCACGTCAAATTTTGGCGCCGTTGCCGGGGAGTAGTGCGCAACGTGTGTTAGTTTAATAGTTTTGTTTTGTTATTTTCGGGTTTACGCTGGTTGTGTTTAGTGTGCAGGTACTTCAGGTGTATGCATACTAGGGGCTCTCACAGGTCATCACCGCTATCGTTTGATCCGGAAATTGAAAGAACGCTAAGGCAAAACAAAGTTTTAGTACGGGAAAACAAGATTATTGGTTCACCCACTTCACCCATCACACCGAGAAACATCATGGCTGATTCACAAATTCCACCTACAACGGGTCAAACGACCTCATCCTTTATACCTACTTCCACTCAACCATCACCAAACACCACTTTACCTAATACCAGTGTCGAATTCACACCAACCAATGTCACTCAACCGATCACTACCCAAGTCGAACCCGCCATTACCCTTAACCCTTCTACCACAATCCCACCATTATCCCACTTCTTTCCCCCAACTACGGGTCAATCATCATCTAACTTCACAATTGCACCAAATTCAACTATTGTGCATGCTATGCCCTCTTTTAGACCACAACACCAATCGGGTTTTCAGTACTCGACTCTCCCATTTGGGCAATCTTCGGGAATTCAAGGAGATGGGTATGATGAAGGATATGAGGAGTTTGAAGGTTTTGATGAAGACGGGTATGCTTATGGGGATGATGGAAATCAAGGGGAATTCGGATACATGCAAGGTCAAATGCAAGTAATGCCAAGTGTTGGTGGAGTACAACAACAACAACAACTCATACCACAACACATTCGGCTAAGACCACAAGGGCCACAAATGCAACGCCCTACACCATTGCAACAAGTTCGACCGCAACACGTACAACCACAATTCCAAAGACCAATTCAACGCCCACAGATGCCACAACAACAGTTTCAACAACCAATTGCACCACAAGGGCATGTACCAAGGCCAATGGGTCCTATTCCTCCAAGGGGTAGGTTCGGTGTACCAAGGAGGCATCTTAGAGAAAATGTGAGGGGCATTGAAGCGCATTTTAAGCCGGTAATCACTCATAATCCTTCACCGGTAGTCATTCCTCACAATGATCAAGGGAGGACATTTGAAGTGAGGACTAACTCATTGCAAAGCTTGCCAAAATATAAGGGTTTAGCAACGGAGGAGCCTTACTTTCATTTGAGGCTTATGACTCGATTTGCAACACTCTTGGGAGTCAAGGATTCTCAGCCGATGATATTAAATTGGTATTATTCCAATTTTCTTTGGAAGACAAGGCGAAAAAGTGGTTCTACACATTACCTTCAGCATCTATATATACATGGGGGGAAATGCAACAAACCTTTTTGGATGAATTTTACACTGCTCAAAAGACGAATGATGCTAGAAAAGGGTTGAGGAGTTTCCAACAAAAACATCGTGAAATGTTTCATGAGGCTTTTGAGCGTTTCAATATGATGATCAAAAATTGCCCTCACCATGGAATTGAATTGTGGGAATTAATGAATGCTTTTCACGAGGGGTTGAGTGCTGAAGATGCTCGTGATTTAATGTCTATCACCGGTGGGACTTTTGGTACAAATTACGAGAATGATGATTGGGAGTTTTTGGAGAGTATGGCAACTACATCAAAACGAAAAGCTCAAGCATCAAGGAGAGCACGACCGGCCATTGCCCGACCTCAAGTGCACGCAATAGATGACGGTAATGTTCAAACCACTAACCAAATTTATGATGTTTGTGCATTGTGTAATGAAATAGGTCATGCGGCTGAAAATTGCCAAGGAATGGTGGAAGGGCAATATGAAGAAGTTCATGCCGTTCAAGGTTAAGGAGGGGGTGGTAGAAATTATAACAACATGAATTCTAATACTTACCACCCCGGGTTGAGGAACCACCCAAATTTTCGGTACGGGAACCCCTCAAATCAATCTAACCCGAATTTTCAAGGTAGCCAAGGTAACTTTGGTTCGCGTCAACCTTATAACAATCAAAGTGGGTATAGAGGTGGAAACAATCAAGACTATCAAAGGCAGTACCAAACGGGTCAAGAACAAGGGGGGTCGTCGGGCGGAAATGAAATGATGGATATGTTGAAGAGTATGCAAGCGGAAATGCGAAAGAGAAACCAACTCTATGAAGTCCGAATGCAAAAAGATGAAGTTCGTGACAAGACTATCCAATCACTAACAACCCAAATGGGTCAATTGGCAACCGATGTAGCGGAATTGAAGAAGGGAAAAGGTCAACTTCCTAGCGACACCAAGGTAAACTCTTCACATGGTTCGTCACAAGGTAATGTTAATATTAATCATGTTAGTGTCTTGAGAAGTGGAAAAGAATTTAAAGCCAATTTGTCACCCGAATTGGTTGAGGGGGTGGTTGAGGATATCACGGGTATTGAAAGTGATGAGGAAGTTTCACCGGTAAAATCAAAAGAATCAAATGTTAACAAACCGGGTTTGGGTGAAAATGAAAAAAATGAAAAAATTGAGGGTGAACCGAGTCAAGTCCCGTTTCCATCGGCTTTACTTGACCCGGGAAAGAAAAATTTTATTGCATCAAGAGGTCCCCAAAAAGAAGAGTTGTGGGATATGTTTAAACAAGTTAAAATTAACCTCCCACTCCTTGATGCAATAAAACAAGTACCCGCCTATGCAAAATTTTTAAAAGAGTTATGTACACAAAAAAGGTAAAACAAGAAGAAAGTGCCTAAGCGGGTGGACTTAATCGGGCAAGTGAGTGCGGTTTTGAATGGGGAGCTTCCTCCTAAGCTCCAAGATCCAGGTACGCCATTAATTAACATTCAAGTGGGTAATTTTCAAATGGCGAAGGCGTTACTAGATCTTGGAGCCGGGGTTAGCATTTTACCGGGGGGTTTATATGACAAATATGATTTTGGTCCGTTAGCAAGGGTAGAGACAACGGTTGTTTTGGCCGATTTGTCCCATAAGTTACCCCGAGGGATGGTTTAAAATGTAATTGTTAAAATTGATGAGTTTTATTACCCGGTTGACTTTCTAGTTTTGGACTATTCGTCTGCGGATCCAAAACAACAACAAAATGTAATTTTGGGTCGGCCATTTTTGAGCACCACACATGCTGTCATCGATTGTAGATTTGGTACATTCGATATGACTTTTGGTAATCGAAAATTGCGTTTGAACGTTTTCACTAACAATTCTAATGCTAATGGTGTTGACAAGTGTTTCATGGCAGATATAGTTGAAGGATGCAACCCGCATGAGTATGATGAGGATGGTATGGAAGTTTGTTTGTGTGATTTTTCTGAACAGGTACATGCTTATGCACTCCGGGTTGAAGAAGAGAAGCAAGATGCTATGGCCTTGAGGGAAGGTCGACCACCATGGACTCACCAATTTGAAAATTTGCCGACGGAGATCAATTCGGGGACTAAACCGTCATTGGAAGAGCCGCCAAGGTTGGAGCTCAAAGACTTGCCGAGCCACTTGAAATATGCGTTTTTAGGGGATAATGACACTTTGCCGGTCATTATTGCCTCTAATTTGGAGTTGGCACAAGAGCAAGCCTTATTGGAGGTTTTGAAAGACAACAAGGGAGCTATCAGATGGACGATTGCCGATCTTAAAGGAATTAGTCCATCAATCGTCATGCACAAGATCATTACCACCGAAAATGCAAAGCCGACACGAGAAGCTCAAAGGCGATTGAATCCGAACCTACCGGAGGTAGTTAAACAGGAGGTAATTAAATGGTTGGATGCAGGAATTATCTATCTGATTTCGGATAGTGCTTGGGTGAGTCCCACCCAAGTTGTGCCTAAGAAGGCCGTCATTCAAGTAGTCAAGGATGAAAATGGGGAATAAATTGCCACCCGACCGGTTACCGGGTGGCGTGTATGTATTGACTACCGAAAATTGAATGCCGCCACTTCTAAGGACCATTTCCCATTATCTTTTATTGACCAAATCATTGAAAAACTGTCGGGTCAAAAATATTACTGCTTTTTGGACGGGTATTCGGGTTACAATCAAATAGCAATACACCTGGATGACCAACACAAGACGACCTTCACTTGTCCATATGGCACCTTCGCCTTTCGGCGAATGCCATTTGGCTTGTGTAATGCTCCGACCACTTTCCAACGATGTATGATGAGTATCTTCTCGGACATGGTTGGGGAGCTGCTTGAAGTGTTTATGGATGACTTTTCAATCTTTGGCACTAGTTTTGAATCATGTCTTAACGAATTACAAAAAGTTTTAAAAAGGTGCGTTGAGAAAAATTTAGTGCTAAGTTGGGAGAAAAGTCATTTCATGGTGCAAGAGGGCATTGTGTTGGGTCACGTAATTTCAGAAAGGGGAATGGAGGTGGACAAGGCAAAAATACGGGTAATAGCCTCTTTGCCACCTCCGAAAAATGTTAAGGGGGTAAGATCGTTTTTGGGACACGCGGGTTTTTATAGACGTTCCATTAAAGGATTTAGTGTTATCACTAAGCCTCTGTGCAACTTGTTACCAAAGGATGTCCCATTTGATTTTACTAATGAGTGTATGCAAGCTTTTTCTGTTTTGAAGGAATATTTGGTGAAGGCTCCCATCTTACAACCGCCGGATTGGTCGAAACCATTCGAAATCGTGTGTGACGCAAGCGACACTACTATTGGTGCATTTTTGGGTCAACGAGTTGACAAGAAACCGGTGGTTATCTATTATGCGAGCAAGACTTTATCCGAAGCACAACTTAATTACACCACAACCGAGAAGGAATTATTAGCGGTGGTGTATACTTTGGATAAGTTTCGTTCGTACATTTGGGGGAGCAAAGTTGGGGTATACTCGGATCATAGTGTTGTCCGGTATTTGATGGAGAAAAAGGATGCGAAGCCTCGGTTGATTCGGTGGGCACGAGAAGCTCAAAGGCGATTGAATCCGAACCTACCGGAGGTAGTTAAACAGGAGGTAATTAAATGGTTGGATGCAGGAATTATCTATCTGATTTCGGATAGTGCTTGGGTGAGTCCCACCCAAGTTGTGCCTAAGAAGGCCGTCATTCAAGTAGTCAAGGATGAAAATGGGGAATAAATTGCCACCCGACCGGTTACCGGGTGGCGTGTATGTATTGACTACCGAAAATTGAATGCCGCCACTTCTAAGGACCATTTCCCATTATCTTTTATTGACCAAATCATTGAAAAACTGTCGGGTCAAAAATATTACTGCTTTTTGGACGGGTATTCGGGTTACAATCAAATAGCAATACACCTGGATGACCAACACAAGACGACCTTCACTTGTCCATATGGCACCTTCGCCTTTCGGCGAATGCCATTTGGCTTGTGTAATGCTCCGACCACTTTCCAACGATGTATGATGAGTATCTTCTCGGACATGGTTGGGGAGCTGCTTGAAGTGTTTATGGATGACTTTTCAATCTTTGGCACTAGTTTTGAATCATGTCTTAACGAATTACAAAAAGTTTTAAAAAGGTGCGTTGAGAAAAATTTAGTGCTAAGTTGGGAGAAAAGTCATTTCATGGTGCAAGAGGGCATTGTGTTGGGTCACGTAATTTCAGAAAGGGGAATGGAGGTGGACAAGGCAAAAATACGGGTAATAGCCTCTTTGCCACCTCCGAAAAATGTTAAGGGGGTAAGATCGTTTTTGGGACACGCGGGTTTTTATAGACGTTCCATTAAAGGATTTAGTGTTATCACTAAGCCTCTGTGCAACTTGTTACCAAAGGATGTCCCATTTGATTTTACTAATGAGTGTATGCAAGCTTTTTCTGTTTTGAAGGAATATTTGGTGAAGGCTCCCATCTTACAACCGCCGGATTGGTCGAAACCATTCGAAATCGTGTGTGACGCAAGCGACACTACTATTGGTGCATTTTTGGGTCAACGAGTTGACAAGAAACCGGTGGTTATCTATTATGCGAGCAAGACTTTATCCGAAGCACAACTTAATTACACCACAACCAAGAAGGAATTATTAGCGGTGGTGTATACTTTGGATAAGTTTCGTTCGTACATTTGGGGGAGCAAAGTTGTGGTATACTCGGATCATAGTGTTCTCCGGTATTTGATGGAGAAAAAGGATGCGAAGCCTCGGTTGATTCGGTGGGTATTACTGTTGCAGGAATTTGATTTAGAAATCCGAAACAAAAAGGGAAGTGAGAATCTAGTGGCGGATCACTTGTCTCGGATTCCGGTTGAAGGGATTGACGATGTTAGTGAGATAAACGAAAGTTTTCCCGATGAGCAACTCCTAGCCGTGTCCACATTTGTTGCACCGTGGTACGCTCATTACGTAAATTATTTGGCCACGGGTGCCATCCCAAGTCATTGGACCAAAAAGCGAAGACAACAATTTAAGGTTCAAGTGAAGCAATACATTTGGGATGAACCAGATCTTTTAAAGATTGGGCCGGATCAAGTTATTTGGAGGTGTGTGCCCGAAACGAAAGTATTGGAAATTTTGACCCATGCTCATTCATCCGCATGTGGGGGTCATTTTAGCGGGCACAAAACGGGTTACCGGGTTCTCTCATGTGGGTTTTATTGGCCCACCATTTTCAAAGATGCTTGCGAGTTTGCTAGAAATTGCATCAATTGCCAAAAGATGGGAAGCATATCGAAAGGAGATGAAATGCCCTTACAACCGATCTTGGTTGTGGAAATATTTGATGTTTGGGGCATTGACTTTATGGGCCCCTTCCCGAATTCGAATGGTTTTCTATACATTCTGGTGGCGGTTGATTATGTCTCTAAGTGGATTGAAGCCATTGCAACACGCACAAACGACCATTCGGTGGTTTGCAAATTTGTTCAATCCAACATCTTCGCCCGGTTCGGCATTCCGAGAGTTATCATAAGTGATGGTGGGTTACATTTCAAGAACTTTAACTTCGGGAAATTATTGAAGAGATATAGCGTGAATCACCGGATTGCCACACCTTATCATCCGCAAACGAGTGGACAAGTCGAAGTGTCCAACCGTCAAATCAAGGAAATCCTCATGAAGACGGTAAGAACGGATAGAAAGGATTGGTCGAGCAAGTTGGATGATGCGTTGTGGGCATACCGAACGGCCTACAAGACTCCTATTGGCACAACCCCTTACCGGATGGTTTATGGGAAGGGGTGTCATTTGCCAATGGAGTTGGCGCATCGGGCTTATTGGGCGATAACTATGGTTAATGCAGATTACAATGAAGCGGGGAAAATGAGAAAGCTTCAATTGTGTGAAATTGAAGAACTTAGAGACGAGGCGTATGAATGTGCATCGGCATACAAAGACAAACTCAAGAAAGTGCATGATGCAAAATTGCGAAAGAAGACATTCGAAGTGGGTCAAAAGGTTTGGTTGTACAACTCAAGACTCAAGATGTTTGCGGGTAAGCTTAAAAGCAAATGGATGGGTCCATATGTCGTTCGGCGGGTTGGAAGGTTTGGTGATGTAGACATCCAAGACGAGCAAACGCTAAAACAACAAACGGTGAACGGTCACTGGTTGAAACCGTACCTGGAGGGGAACGACATAAACAACTTGGAACTTGACAAAGTGGGCTACATCTTACGCCCGGTCGATGAGGAACAACAATGAGAGGCCCAGGTTTGGTAGTGTAAATATTAGCATTTGTTTTATTTTGCTTTGTATAGTTTGCACGATTACCGTATTTCCTTGAAATCCGTGTTTGAAACAAGTGTGGGGATATTCGGGTTACGAATTATTCTAACGTTGTGTTGAGGACAACACGGGGTTTTCGTGGGGGTAGGGTGATTTTTATCTGTTTTTGAAAAATTAAAAAAACACAAAAAAAAATCAAAAAAAAAATGAAAAAAATATAAAAAGTATACTTGAAATGGCATTTTTAAGCAAACCAAAAACACCCAGGTGCCACCGTAATTTACGGTGGCACCGTAACTTACGGTGGATATTGAAAAAGTCTGGCCTTTACGGCATTCAGCCACTGAGTTACGGTGGGAAAATCAGCCAGAAGTTCACCGTAATTTACGGTCACACCGTAATTTACGGTGACTTCTGGCGATGTAAGGGTCCGTCCAGTTCCGGTGTTTCATATAAAAAAAATAATAATAATAACAATTACAAACATCAGTCCCGAAAATTAACCCTATCCACCCATTTTCTCTTCATCTTTCTCACCTATCTCTTTCAACCATCACTTTCCAAACCCCACAAGACCTCCATAGCTTTCTCAACCTTTAATCACCCATAACTTCTTCAATTTCCAACCAAATCAAGTGAAATCGGAGTCTATTTTGGCTAATTTTTCACGCACTTTCTGATTTTGAGAAGAGATTTGTTTAAAAACAAAGTTTTTGGGCTCGGATTCCAAACCCTAGTCCGAAAATTTTAGGGGTTTTTGAAGCTTTTGTTTCACAAGTGTGTTAGCATCTCCAAACCAAGGTATGAAAGCTTATTTGTTATATTTTGATGCTACATTGTGAAAAGTAAGGTTATTTAGGTTATTTGCCCATACCCACTTGCTTGTTCTTAGATATGGTCATGAAATTGGTTATTTGAACATGGTTATGGTTGTAGATGTGGGATTTGTGATTAAAGTAGTGAACTTTTGGGATGCTCTACATTGTAGAGACACCATGCCCGATTTTTTGAAGAATTCTTGATAAATTTTTGGTTCACTAACATCTACAACCATGGTAACAAGCAAGTGTGGGGATATTGTGAGAGAAGACTAATGTTTGCGTTTGGTTGTGTTGTTTGCTCTAATGTGTGTAGAAAATGGCACGAACAAAAGAAAAGACCGGAGCTAGTTCATCTTCATCATCGAAGGGAAAGGGCAAACAGCCGGAACAACAACCAAGGAAGATACAATACATGGGTCGAGTAAGCGAAAGTGAAAGTGAAGATGAGGAAATGGAGTTGGACCCGGCTGAAAAGCCGAAGTGGGACTCGGGTCCTTTGGATGAACAACCAGAGCATTGGCAGCCAGCTTTATATCATGACCGTATGAATAAGTTGAAGAATAAGGCAGCGGCCTTTATATGTGAGAGGGAAGTTCGGGAAGTTGAATTTCAACAGTTCGGTGTGTTTGACAAATTCCGTGCTCTAGGTTGGGAGTCGACACTTAAATGTTTTGACAAAGATAAAAGCAACTTGTTTATCACCGAAATTCAAGAATGGATGGCAACTCTCAAGGTTAACACATATGAAAAGCCATCGTAGATGAAGCTAATTGGTGAAGTGCATGGGGTTCCAGTGGAAATGTCTTTTGACACGTTGAAGAAGCTCGGGAAATATGATAGTCTTCCAGCCCGTGATTATATGATTCCCACTCTTGATAACCTTTTGGTGAAGCCGGAGAAGCACCCCCGTTGGAACGACATGTTGGCAACGCTATTTTTGCCCGCTACCTATCATGGAGTTTTGTATCGGAAGAATTTAAAAATCGAAGCAAAATTGTTGTTGGCAATTTACCTTTTGAATGTCATACCACGAAGGGGGGACAAAGAGCAAGTAAGATTCCCGGAAGTACCAGTTCTCTATTCACTTCTTACTGGGGGTCCGCGCTTCCCAATCCGTTATTTGATCATGAACCACCTATGGATCTGCCGGAACAAGTTTGGAAGAGACATTATCCCATATTGTCGAATCATCACGGGGTTAATGAAGCAACAAAAGGCACTTACGTCAGAAGATAGAGGAGCAACAAAAAGACATCAACCTTTTACTCTAGACAAAATGGGGATTAGTTGGAATTATACGCAGTCGGAGCGGTACCATAAGCTTAAGTCTGAGGGGCAAAGATGGAGAGCGTTAAAGGCGGGTGCTAGAGATTTGTTACCGGGTGAAGAAGATGAACCCGAGAGTGATGCAGAAATCCCAAGTGGTGACGATGATTATGCGGATGCGCCGCATGGTGGTGAATATGTGAACTTGAATGTTGGGCAAGGGGGCCCGGGTGGAGGTTATGGTAGCGCTTTTTACGACTACACAGAGCGTTCTTACGAGCCTGGGTGGGCTTATGAAGGTACTATGCAAGAGGTGATAGCAAATCAACGTCCTCCGGCTTCCGTTTTTGAAACGTGGTCGGGATCGGAGCGGACGTTATATGATCAAAATACAATGATGAGTGCAAGCATAGAGCGGTCGTTGAAACATAGCTTTGATCGTAATGAGGCGTGGAATCGCACCCGTGCGTATTCCCATGAGTTGGAGATGAATAGTCGGTATAATGATGATCAAGCTAGAAGAATGCACGCGGATTGGCACGCCGGGCGGCCGGTGGTGGTGGATCCACAACATGTGGATTATGCTTCTCTACCACCTTATGATGGTAGTGTGTCGTATCCGACTCCACAGCTTCACCACTCACAATGGATCGACCCGCGGCAACAAGAAGGAGCTCAACAACAACAAGGTGGGAGTAGTAGCGGCTCATTTGCGTTTGGAGAATGGAAAGACATGATGTCTTCCATTTTTGGACCTCCGGGACCGCGCTATTATTAGTCAGGTTGTGTTCCTCCTTTGTATATTTTGTGCATATTTGTTAGTTTGTTTTGTTTATGGTCTGGTGGTTAGGTGGTGTTAGTTGTTATGTTGTGTTTGGGTTGGTGCTAGTCGATGGTGTGTTGGTGTTAAAAAAAAAGAAGAAAAATATAAAAAAATTATAAAATGAAAAATCCAAAAAGAAGTTTGTGGTTTGAGTGTTGAGCTTTTGGATGATGTTGAAGGTTTTAGTGATCAAAGCCTCCTAAAACCATACATTGGGGTCAATGTATCCCAAGTGTGTGGATGGGAGTAATTTTTGAATATTTTGAAAAATTTTGAGTCAAGCAAAACATTGTGAAAATTTGAACACCCTAGATTAACCCCAAATGATGCACCGGCAACCCTTGATACCCTTTTCATTCTTGGTGAGAGTTGAAGCCACCTTGTACATAAATAATGCTTATCTTTGATGAGAGTGGCAACGGGTGTGGGTGCATTAGAACTTGTGCTTGAACGCGGTTTGAGTCCTTAGTTGAATGTGAATGTGAAAAGGATAAGGGCAATTAGGTAGCCTCGTCTTGGTGTGAGCGAGTGTGGGATTTGGGGGGTTGGACCTCATAAGTTATATATATGAGCATGGTTGCGAGAGGGGCGAGGGCTTTGGACATGTAGTAGCCATTTTGTGCCTAAAAGCTTATCGTTTGTTACCCCTAGCTACTTACTTAAAAATTTACCCAATTTAACCCGGTCTTATAGTGCTAGTAGTTGCTTTAGTCGTGTTTAGATATGTTATGTGAATGTTTCTATTTGTTAAAAAATGAAAAAAAAAAGAAAAAAGAAAAAGCAATGAAAAAAAAATGATGAAAATGAAAAAGAAAAAAAAGCGATGGTAGTTGTTTTGTATATATTAGTTAACTTGGTAGTTGTTAGTTTGCTTTATTGTAATAAAAAGACCGGGTTAAGTTTCGCTACTTCATATATATTCCATTTCCTACCCATACACTTAGCCACGTTACAACCTTGGAAGTCCCTTTGATTTGCATTCATGTTCGACACATACGAGGAGAAGAATCGATTTAGGTACAAGCTTATAGTTGTGTAACCACCCGTTAGCCGTTGTGTGTCTAGCTCATGTTGCTAGTGCTTACTTGTTACCGAGAGGAGAGACATAGCGAGGGGTGCATTAGCTGGGTGTTAAAAAGGGTTTGTAAAAAGGATTGCATGCTTTTGCTTGGTTTACAATGATCACTTGTTGAGAAATTGATTTAATGAGTTGCTTGGGACAAGCAACGGTTAAGTGTGGGGATGTGACGGGTGGTCCATTGGACAACCCTTTATGATGTTAAAACACAAGTTTATCCCTCATTTAAGTGTGTAATTACCTTGAATTAGATAACTTCTGTTGCTTATGTCTCAGGTGCGGTTTGGTAGCTTAAATTGGATAAAATGCAGCTTTGGAGGGTTTGAAGATGAACGGGTCGTGTGCGGAACGAAAGAAGAAACAAGGCACACATTTCAGGGGTCCACCGTAAATTACGGTGGACACCGTAATTTACGGTGGCCCTGAAATGTCAAAAGAACCCACCGTAACTCAGTTTCAAATCACCGTAACACTTTGAACATCATCGTAAATTACGGTGATACCGTAATTTACGGTGGAGGCTGCGACAGAATCGTAACTGCCCTCATTAAGTCAATTTTATGGTGTCTTTTCATCTATTCTCATCATTGGACGGTTTGGGAACTTGCTAGGGGCGATTTTGACTATCTTGCTTGGTTGTAAACATTTTCTAAACAATTCGTTTGTGTTTTCGATTCGTATGAACATTGAACTTGTTGCTATGATGATTCACCGAGCTATGTGTGGCTAAACTTATGGTGATCATCTTGAATTGAAGGTTTGTCTATGACTTTTGTATTTGGATTCGTATTTCTAGAATAATAGACTTGCAATGTTTGTTTGTTTATTATGGTGTGTGAATGTTTGTTTGTAAATTGTTGATTGATGTTATAATCATATTCTAAACCGTACGTTCTTGGTGTTGTTGACAATCGAGATATCACGGGAGGGATTAGGGGTGGATATTAATCAATTGGTTATCGGGTAAGAACCTCGCATTGTCATATTCCGAGTACTTAGTTCCCTTTTATCACAACAAACAATTATACACGAATCATGTCTATGTGATTCTTTCTAGTGAATTTAAACACAATTGTCAAAAGCAAACTGGAAATTTAGGATGGTCGCTTGTTCCTAATCTATTTACAAACTTAATCTTGATTTGCAATTTAAGTAGTTAATAGTAGTTCGTAAAACCAAAACAAACAACTCTTGAATTTTAATTTCTGCATTTTAGTTTAATTTTAGTTTAAGTGCAAAGCTATAAAATCACACATTTTCCACATACTCCCTGAGTTCGATACCCACTTACCGCTAACTATTAGTTGTAATTGGATTAAATTTGATTGTGACCACGACATCACGTCAGTCGTTTCCCCTGTGGCACGTCCGTGCATTTCCGGCTGTTCACGATGGTGTTCTGTTGATTCGATGTTGCAAGTGGTGTGGTTGACTGCACGTCGTGCAGATACGACAAGCATCGACCATCTTTGCTCGTTCTCGGTGACGCACGACCGTGCGTCTCGTCGCACGTCCGTGTGACAGGCCCATATCAGCAACACAGAATCTTCATAGCAGTGTGTTCGGCTGTTTTTGATTGAAATTTTTCCTACTCCTATTATTCTAACGATATTCCTCACACAGATGGATCATCCCTTCTTGCAATTTGACCCCGATGATGAGAGAGAGAGCCTGTGCATCCCAAAACTTAACGCCTTATGGAATAGGCGAGGGCAATTTGGCATCCTCCGGAGGCTCGATTGGGATGTTATGAGGGATCTAAATCAGCGTGAGCGACTTGAAAACATGCTCACTATCCCACTTTCGCGTCTAGTCGATATCAACCGCCCCATCTATCGTGAGCTCACGATAGAGTTCTTTGCCACATATTCCTAGAAAAAGCCACAAGCTTATAAAAGGCCATACTTCCGCTATAAGGAGCGGATAACTTTCAGGTTGGGTGGACGCTGGCACAATTGGTCTGTAGGTAGATTGGGTCGGAGGCTTGGGATATACACAAACGAAGACATGGATTCCGAATTCTTCACGGAGCAGTTTAACTTTCCAACTGATGAAGCATGGTCCGCATTTTGTGCTGAAAATGCAGTTGGTGACCCTTACGACCCGAGAGTGTCTAAAGCTTCACGATTGAGAGACCCTTTGCATCGAGTGATGCATCATATATTCAGCCACACCGTTTGCGGGCGCATGGACAGTTTAGGGAACTATCCAACACCAGATCTGATATTTCTTTATGCGCTGGTTGAGGGAGTACACATCAACCTAGCTGCAAGGATGGCAGAATATTTGGTGAAGAGCTCAGGGAGGACACCCAACAGTCAGATTCATGGGGGTCAGTACGTGACTCAGATGGCATATGGCATGGGGTTGATGACGGACGAGGTAGTTGAGGGTCTTACTTTGGTGACTGGGGGTGTATTTGTTGACATCCGCTCGTTGAAGGCGATGGGGGTTATCGCAGAAACGGATCATGGGGATAGGTTGAGGGGGCTCAACAACGAGGTCTGGGACCCGTTGCCCCCACTTCCAGCAGAGGATGAGGATGAAGAGATGGAGGAGCAGCACGAGCAGCACGGACCACAGACACTACCACACTCACCGCAGCATCACACACACCACCAGCACCAGGATTGGCCCGAGGGCATTCCCTCTTACCCTGAGTTTTACCAGCAGTTCCAACAAATGCAAGTTAACCAGGAGCAGCATGGGATTCATATAGAGCAGATCAGGGCTAGTCAGCACCAGATTAGGGCCAGTCAGGACCAGATCAGGGCTAGTCAGGACCAGATCAGGGCGAACCAGGACTATATGCACCAGGGGGTGCAGGCCTGGTTTTCATACCTTTTTGGGGAGCTTCATAATGCCTTCCCAAACTACTTTGGGGAGCCCCCACAGTTCCCATACGGGAACCCACCTGGTTATGGAGGCGCATGCCCGTCCTACATGAGAGATGATGCTGGTGACGATGACTAGGAGACAGTGGAGTTGATCGTTGGTGGTTTTTGTTATTTTAGTACTTTGTTTATCGGGTGTTCATTTTGGTTATTATTTAAAACACCCCCGGTTATGTACTCTTTATTTTCAGACACTTTAGTTTGTTTGTGCTGTCTTTTATATGGATTTTAGTACTTCTATTTATGTACATTATGGTTTATTTGTGTTTATTTTGTTTCTGTTCTGTTTTGCTGTACCATGTGACATACTTGCAGATTTTGGCTATCAAATCTTGGACCGGAGCACATCACAGATACAGCTTGGCAGTCTCGTTGCATCACAATCATCTTGAGGGGAGTATTATTCTCCTTTATCTCTATATTTCGGGTTTCGCATTGGGGACAATGCGAAGTTCAAGTGTGGGGAGGGGTTTAATTTGTTAACTTTGTTTGTCCTCTAAAAAAATTCAGAAAAATGATTCAAAAATATTTGTATTTTGTACATATTTTAGTAAATAAACCGGTTGGTTGTGTTTTAGAAAGCTTCAGACATGATAAAAACTCGACAAGCAAAATAAATTTTTAAAAAGTAAACCGGAAAGCGTGACAAACAAAGAAAGACTTGCATGATAGTTTTCACACTTTTACCCATTCCTTCCGTTACGTGAGCATATTTGAGCCTTGAAATTGTTATATATTTGTTCATTTCGGATATAGGAGTGAGCCAGATGTCATGTGTAATTTAGAACTTGTCACTAGTATGCTTGTTAAGACCATGAACATGCGGAATTGTGTAAAAGTGATAGAGGCACTTAGATTACCCCTTTGTTGTTAGCCTTGTTCTTTGTGTTGTGTTTCCCGTAAACCTTACATTACCTTTAGGATTAACCATGTCGAGCCTTCCCGTTTACCTTTGTTTACCCAACATAATCGCCCACTTAGCCAAATTTAGCCTTTTTATGTTTTAAACCTTTTAGTGTTGAAACTCGGCCAAAATAATCGTTTAACTAGCGCTTGTTATAGTTTATTATTCATTGTATAAATCCATTAGTATGTTAAAAAAAACAGAAAACAAAACAGAAAATAAAACACCCTAAAATAGGGTGAATTCGACAAAAATCGAGCAATTTTGAATGCTAAAATGTGAAAATTTCATTGACAAGCTCGATTTCGCAAAAGTCGCCTTTTTAAGGCGTTTGTATGTATAGTTGTATTGTTTGTCGCTAGTTAAACGCTAAAACCGAGTTTTAACCATTTCGCCACTTTAAATTTCCATTTCCAAACCCTTCGCCCAAGCCTAACGTTAAAACCCGTAAAGACCTCTTGATTTGCACTTTTTCACATGTTAGTTGGTAGAGACGAGATCTTATGACAAGCTTATGACATTACACATTTCATTGACATGGCATTGAGTGTTTGCACATACACATTTTTTGTATGTTTCACAAATAAAACCGAGTGTGTGTGAACATTGTGAGTTGTGTGAAGATTAACATGTTAAGTCAATTGAAAGTGAAGTCACGGCTTTTTGGTTATCTATATATATTTGCATATGCTTGTTTGGTTTGATTCATATGATGTTGTCCTTCGAAAAACCGGCTAACCAATTGTAGTTGTTTTAATAAATAGTTTGTAAATTCTCGTTCTTGTTAGATTCTATCTTTTATTGCATTTTAGTTTAGCTTGCTTGAGGACAAGCAAGGTTCAAGTGTGGGGAGATTTGATATTCACCAATTTACACATATTTTAGTCCCCCATTTTATCCCCATTTTGTGCGTTTTCGGCCGTAAAACCGTCATTCGGATACTTAATCAGGTGTATTTGTGTTTACAGGCCTAAAACTGCATGCCGAACAAGAAGATGATGAAAATGAGGACTTTCCGGACAAAACGACAAAGCTGCGAAGATTCTGTGAAGTTTCTGACCTGGGCAATCGGCACGGCCATGCCATGAGTGGAACGACCGTGCATATCCGACAAAATAGCCCAGCCAGGCAGTGAACGACGGTGCGATCCGAAGTGCAAGCAAGTCAAGGAGATGAACGGTCGTGCGCATGGTTGCACCCCGTGCGGATCCGATGTCCAGCACAAGCCCAGCAATGCACTGCCCGTTCAAGAGTCCGTGCAACAAGAACCCGGGAATGCACGTTCGTGCCTCCAACAAAATGGTCATGCGAGGTCGAAGACCAGTCAACTCTGCTGATGTTACAAAAGTATGGTGCAACGTAATGTAAAAGTGAACGGTCGTGCACTTTATTGGCACGACCATGCGATCGCAAAATGTTATAAAAAACAGACAGTAGCATTCTGTTCGTTAGCGCTGGACATTTTAGAAGAGATTCTGGCGATTTTCAGGCTCCGGAGGCGTTAGCTTTCACCCGGATTCAAGCCACATTGTGCCGATTAGCTTCGTTATCTTCCAGATTCTTAATCTAGTGCTTGTTTATGGTTGGGTTTTCTAATCTTTCCAGAATTTTGTTAATCTTTCAAGCATTTAGATTAATGTTTATGTATTATTGTTGCCTTTGGACAAAAACACAACAATCACTTGCTTGATCATAACCATTAGTATGTTAATCTTTGTTTGTAATGACACTTGGAAGTATTTTCTATGTTAATCTTTGATGATTAGTTTGCAACCTTGTTATTGTTGTTGATTTCTTGATTATAAGTAATTGTGTTGGATGATTGGTATATGGTTAGTTGAGATAGTTGAAAAATGAAGCTTAATTAATCATGTATTGGTAAATTTTAAACTTGGTTAACTAGTTTAGCTTGGTTAAAATGTGTGCACCATGATACTAGAAATGGTTAGTGGTTTAATAAAATGTAATTATTGTTAATCAAGAAAGCTTTCCGTCACGTAAGAACCTTAACGGGTCAAATGGCGTTGTTATGAATTCTTGCCATGATTTGTTAGCTTAGTTAGTAGTTTAGGCCAAAATTGCTATCTTGGTGAATTTATGTGCAAGATTTGTAAAATGAACTTGGTTGTGATTTAATCTAGTTTATGATTGTCTCGGTGGTTGCATTGTGTTTATCGGTGTCACTTTCCTTGTTTAAGTGAGGTTAGAAAACTCCTAACGGATGACTAACTTATTTTTAAGAGATTTTCATAGACATTTATCAATTGCACGTTAAAGAACAATTTTAGGTGGTTAAAGTGTGTTTATCGTTTTAGCTTTCCAAATGATTGTCATGTTAGGATTCCCGAAAGGGATACTAATTGTCTTGAAAATGAAGAATTGATCGAATGCTTCTAGTGCCAAAACCGACTTAGTTGACATGCTTTGTTGTGTATTAAGCAAGGCTTCTTATCTATTTTCATATTTGAAATCTATTATGTTTTTATATGTATTTGTTTATGCTTG
This sequence comes from Helianthus annuus, assembly GCF_002127325.2. Lineage (NCBI taxonomy): Eukaryota > Viridiplantae > Streptophyta > Magnoliopsida > Asterales > Asteraceae > Helianthus > Helianthus annuus. The sequence goes on along the minus strand of NC_035448.2, from coordinate 196,542,154 downwards.
CTTTAGTTTAATTAAAAATCAAACAACTTATCTTTTTACCGGTAGTTTAATGACAAAGGTCTAGTATTATTCCTCCGCCCATTTCCTTGGATCGATACTTGGTTCTTACCGATACTTTACTACATATATGACGGGGTATACTTGCCTCCTTCGTGTGTGTTTTGGTGTAAAAGTAATAATCACTTTCATAAATTTAAAACCGAGTCGTGTGTAATTTCATTATAAAAATATGTGTAGTCGCGCACACGTCATTCATTTTCCGGGATTGTATAATTACATGTGACATTTGCACGTTTTAGTCCTTGTACAATTTCGTTCACTCAAACCTTTTCTGAAAGTGAAATCGTAAACTGTTAGGCAAACGTAATCAGTTTAACACGACGTACACTCCGGAATAATTACATAAGCAAAACATACCCTAAATACCCTTTACATAACTTAGAAATAAGTTTTGAAGGGTTCGGTATGACAAAAATATGCTTATTCGATACAGGGACTATTTGCGACAAACTGCGAAAGTCTACCGATTCTCGTATTTTTGAATAGAGTAAACTGCCATTTTGTCCCTGATGTTTGGTCACTTTTGACACTTTAGTCCAAAACTCAAACCTTTTGCATCTGGGTCCCTGTGGTTTCAGTTTTATTGCTATTTTGGTCCAAAAGTGAAATCAGGTCATATTTCTCTTATAAAATCTTGCTATTTTGTCTTTTTCCTTAGGGGCAAAATGATCATTTCTTTTTTATAAATAAATACCATACCTCAACTCCTTCCTCACCCCTCAAACCCTACCAGACCTCACTTCCTTCCTCACCCCTTAAACCCTAAATCATCGGCATCGGCCTCATCATCATCGGCACCGGTCTGCCGGCAAATCCGTCCTCCACCTCGACCCAACCCCCACTACGGCTCCCACTCCTCCCTCACTCTCTGTCACACCCCCAAAATCCACACACGGAGTATCACCGCATGGGGCGTGACATGACCAGGATCAAGCCACCAATCATACTAAATAATAGTAAATGTAATTCAACCAAACAATATGAAAGGTGTTCCAAAACAAAAGTATAGTTTCAATGTTTAGCGGAAGCATAAATGTAAAACACAATCATAAGTAATAAGTTTGAAATGTCATAATGTTTAACATGGCATCCATGATCCATGTCCACAACGACTGCGCCTCCCGGTGCAAGCTCCATGAGTACCTATTGACCTGCAAGGCATGTAACAACGAGTCAACAACAAAGTTGAGCGAGTTCACAGTTGGTTGTTTAGCTATAGTATTCGTTTCATAATTCACGTGTTCGTTTTGTAAACCATGTATCGTATTTATTTGTATCGCGGCCTTCCAGGCATGTTTGCGAAGATTAGTGGGGGTTTCCCATGTATTCTAGACTAGTTACGTTTGTATCGCGGCCCTCCAGGCATGTTTGCGAAGATTAGTATTCGTATCGCGGCCATTCCAGGCATGTGTGCGAAGATTAGTATTTGTATCGCGGCCATTCCAGGCATGTGTGCGAAGATTAGTATTCGTATCACGGCCATTCCAGGCATGTGTGCGAAGATTAGTGGGGGCTTCCCATGTGTTACTAGTCTAGCTGTATCTATAAGTGACCTTCCCCTAACGAGGTCAGTGGTACAAGTTCCAGTACAATGAAAGTACAAGTAATCATTCAATCCCATTCCCAACCCCGGGAATCCCATGCCTTGGTAAGAGTGTGAACTCACCTTGGTTGCTCGGCAGATAAACAAAAAGTCACTTGAGTTGTATGTGGTCAACCACGTCCTAACATGGTTACCATACAAGTCAGGTTCGTATTTAGGTAGTGCACGTAAGGTTTTCTACACGTATACTAACAAGTTGTATACAAGTTTGATCATGGCATACACGTATAATCATGGCAGTTAACAGTTCATACGAGTTCAACAGTAGCATCACGTAACCAAACAAAAGCCCAAACATGCAGCCCAATTACACAAGCCTAAAGCAGTGAAAGTCCCAACCGGAAGTATGATTATGTGGTCTCGAGTCGAGACTAGAGATCTCGAGTCGAGACAATGCGGTCTCGGGTTGTAGCTTACGAGTTCTCGGGTCGCAACTGAGGAAGTCTCGGGTCATACGTTCATCACTCGAGACTAGGCGGTCTCGAGTCGCAACAAGACTCGTAACCACGATCTCGAGTCATGCTATTTGTGCTGGTGTGGTGTGGTCTCGAGTCGAGATAGTGAGTTCTCGACTCGCAACCTGTGTCGAGACTAAGAGATGTAACTGACTTCCTGATTTCCTTAATTTGCAGCTCAATAATTCCATAAAAACAGCAAACAACTTTGGCAGTTTCGCGAATCAGATTAAACAACACTTTTAACAACAATCATGAATATTCAGCAACCCTAATCATGATCTAAGCAAGAACAATCAACCAATCATCATACAAACATACAATCGGATCATTAAACTAGCGGATTCTAGATTAACATGCACCCTAGTTCATGTGTACACCAAATCATTCAAGATAGCAAATCACTTATCCGAATCATTATCATAAATCTGTTAACATGTTTTCAATCCATTCGATTTATATGAACACTATCCAATATATATATAGGAGCCGATTACAAGAATCTCAATATTAACAGTTTATAACACCATCAATTATATTTCATCCCTTAATTCATCATGTAGAGCATATATATCACAATCCTCAAGTATAATACAACCAACAATAAACACTAACCGGATTAGAGGATGAAACAAGAGTTAAATCTGAAAGCTTCGAGGGTTGCCGGTTTCGAGAGAGGAAGAGAGAAATATGTAGGGTTTGTGTGTTCTTGTTTTGCAAGTAATGAGAAAACTAAACCCCCCTAAAGGTTCATGTATGCGCATAAGGAGTGGGCCGAACCCATTAATGGGCTGCCCTTGGTCTCGAGTCGGCCAAATATAGTGAGCCGAGAGAGATAGGTGTGCGGCCCAAAGGGCTTGTGCGATTAGGACAAGTGTTATGCAACTATACTTACAGCATTCACGTATAATCACGTAGCACATAATATAACAACGTCGTAACATACATTGAAATCAAGCACATCAATCAATCAAGTAACGTTCATATAAATTACATCAAAACACAAAGAAGGGTTCTGGAATACGGGTTGTCACACTCTCCTCGACCTCACCTCCTTCCTCACCCCTCAAACCCTAAATCCCCAAAATTCTAGCACCGAAGAAGCACCAGATCACACCACCGTTATCAACGTCATCACTCGCACTATCTATTCCGGTATCGAGATCTGTTCGTATGATGATTCGGTTACCGAACATTCTAGAAAGTTTAACGGGACCTAGTGTTTTGTTTTGTGCTGATGCTGCTGTGAATTTGTTGTTGAAGTCGAGTGCTAATCAGTATGTTGAGTTTAAAAATATTGATGCAAACTGCCATTTTCACTGTTGAAAAAGGGTGAAAAGGGTGGCGGCGGTGGCTGCATTTGGTGGGATTTTCACTGTTGAAGTGAATCAGAGGTAGTGGGGGTGTTGCGGTAGTCGTTGGAAAAGATTTCAGAGGTTTCACGTTATGTGTTGGTGGTGGTGGCCGGAGAATAGAGGTGGTGGTTATCTGAAAATAGAAGTGGTGGTGGTGGTAGGGATGATATGCAGAGAGAGAGAGAGAGAGAGAAAAAAAACAAAAGGTTAATGACCATTTTGCCCCTATGGAAAAGGACAAAATAGCAAGATATTATAAGAAAAATATGACTTGATTTCACTTTTGGACCAAAATGGCAATAAAACTGAAACCACAGGGACCCAGATGCAAAAGGTTTGAGTTTTGGACTAAAGTGGCAAAAGTGACCAAACCTCAGGGATCAAATGGCAGTTTACTCTTTTGAATACGAACCATGTACGCACATCCAAAAATTTTTGTAATCACTAAAATCTTGTATTTTATTGATAAGAATGCAAAAATATCAATCGTTGCGAAATTTCGGTCGTTTTCGTGTTCATTATAGCGTTCGTCGTAATTAAGCGAAAAACGCAACTGTACAATCAAACGAGCTAACATCCACGACATTTCCAGGTATAATCCAAGTTACATATGCCTTAACACCTTTATAGAGCCTAAATATTAGGTTAACGGGTGTTTAAAGTGACAAAACGCGACGAAACAAATCTAGGGGCCAAATCTGCCAAAAAATGAAACTTGGCCCCAAAATGAAGAATCTAGGCACCATCGGCAACGCCCCTCCAATATTCTAGTTTACCAGCTCTTGGACATCACCTAGTTTTGTTGCCTTGGAGCCCAAGAACTCGAAATTTCTTGGTTTCTACCTGCATTTGACATATGTTACACCCATCCTGAGATCATGCCACCTCCTGGACACTTGGAATGATCTCAGTCACTTCAAAACACTATAAATACCAAGCTAAATCTTCAGAGTTCTTTGCTCATTCATCACTTCTTTCTCCTATTCCTTAAAATTGGAATTTACTTCTCTTTAGAGGCCTCCTACTGAGTTTCTTATCTTCCTAGAACACAAGTAAGTGTTCTTCCTTAGTCTATTTATTTATTTTAGCTTAATTTGAGCTAAAAGTCAAACAGTTTGACTTTCTGTTTGACTTTCAGTTTTGACCTTAGTTGGTCAAGTCAAAGTTCAATTGAACTTGGCAACGTGATCATAATCACGAAGGTTATAATCCCTTTCAATTACACCTTTTGATTACCACGTTTACTAGTCAAAGTGACGAGTCAAAGTTTCGGTCAAAGATGCGCATTATGTGCATTTTTATGACGGAACTATTTTCGGGTATCAAACACTAAGTTTTGATACCAAATCAGTTTATAAACTTATTTAGACATGTTTTGACATGTCTAACTCATCACTTCTAGTTTAGTGCTTGTTTAGAGTCGTAAGTCGAGCGGTTTTGACCACCGCTTTGACTTTCGAATCTGACCCGTTTAGTCGATCTTAGGATTCGACCAAACACATGTATGTAACCAAAGTTGTATAGGGAATAACCTACTGAGGTTATACCTTATGGTCAAGTCGTTTGGTTAGTGTTATGATAAGTCGTTTCTATGTTCTTAAAAATGACCAAAATACCCTTTTTGCGCATAAATCCATTTTAAGCATATGTAACCATATTTTTGACATATAAACTGATGTTACAACATTATTAAACATGTTTTAGCCGATAATACTTTTCATTGGACGTATTTAACCATCCGATCATACATTTACGTAAATGACCCGTTAAAGTAGCGTAAACTACCTTAACGAGTCACAACGGCTCAAAAGCACTTAGGACCCTTTTCAAATCAGAATGTTAAGTTTGTTAAACCATATCATATGAGTTCCAACATTCATTTGGTTTATAAAACTTCATTCTATCCGAATCCTCCGATTTTAGTCTCGACACGCTAAAATAAGTTATCCGACACATTAGGACACATTTGAGCTTTGTTATTTCACTTGATTCAAGGAGGCTTACGCAATCCCAAGTGAGTACATAGTTCCCCTATTTTACTTTTGCAAATATTTTGGGGTGAAGCATATGTGCCTATTACTACTTTTAATGATTTTCAACGTGAGTACATAGTCCCCTCTTTTACGTTTCTAAATGTTTTGGGGTGATTCATATGTGCCTATTCACTATTTTCATGATTTCGAAACTTTATGATTCTACATACATAGTACTTTATCCTTCAATGATTTGAAACCGTTACCTATGGCTTAAATAATGATTTTCAAAATTTGTATGACTCTTGTTGGTGCGTATTTGTATTCATGCCTAAAATAAATTCATTAACAATGATCAAGCCGATTGGTAGCATGATATAGCACTATAGGACTTGACACCACATTCCCGCTTCCTAGATTTGTTTGGAAGTTTGAATAGGGAATATTAGAAACCAAGTTTACACCAAATAGATTTTCCTTCGTGGTAAATCTATAATGTCACCAAAGTATAGTTTGATATACTAAGGTTTGGATGTATTACCAAATGACCACAATGTGTTTTTACAAAGTTTTTTTTTTCCAATTAAGCCATAAAAATTTATCTTTTATTTATGAACGAAAACCAAAGTATAGTTTGATATATTACCAAATCACAATCCAAAGTATAGTTTGATATACTACCAAAGCATAGTTTGATATGCTACCAATGTGATATTGTTTACCAAAGTATAGTTTGATATACTACCAAATCACAAACCAAAGAATATTTTGATATACTACCAAAGCATAAATTGAAATGCTACCAATGTGATATTGTTTACCAAAGTATAGTTTGATATACTACCGATTTTATTATTTGAAAACCAAAGTATATTTTGATATACGACCTATCCTATTACTAGAAAACCAAAGTATATTCTGATATACTGCCTATCCTATTAATTCAAAACCAAAGTATATTTTGATATACTACCTATCCTATTATTTCAAAACCAAAGTATATTTTGATATACTACCTATCCTATTATTCAAAAACCAAAGTATATTTTGATATACTACCTATTCTATTATTTCAAAACCAAAGTATATTTTGTATATACTACAAATCCTTTTTATCAAAAAGCAAAGTACTTTAGATACCAAACTTTTATCAAGGATTCATGGCTATTTTTGAAAACATATAATCCTTTTCTTATAATATCCAAAGCCATGAATCTAAATCACAAAACCTGTGTTACTTACAGGCATTTTATGTTGATGTTTTATTTTCACATATGCTTCAGGTTCTATTATGTGATAATTGTTGACGCATGCTACACATAGGATGGACACAAGCCTTAGTGACTTTAGAACTTGAAAGACAATTAGTTATAGCTATTTGATTTGTATCACAACAATGCAATCTATTAATGAAATAAAACAAAACTTCAAATACCATGTGTTGTGAAACAATTTATCCTGTGGCGTGACTCCCTGACGTTTCCGCCGCGGTTTGTTGTTTTACACGGTCGGGGTGTTACATGACACGGGGTTATGCCCACCAGACACGGGTTGTGTCCAATACTGGATTCTATGTAGAAGAAAAGACAACAACAAAGGACAAAACAGACAACCAACACGGGGCTGTGCTAAGGCAACATGGGGTGTGGTCAACTTCAAGATTCACAGAATCTGGGAGAGTACAGCAAGTACATTGGCCACGGGTCGTGCCGTTGACACACGGGGCCATGTTCGTACAAGACCTGGCACAACAGTTAATGAGGAAGAGAGATAGAGATGGCCACGAGGCCGGGCCAGGGGGCACGGCCCGTGTTGAGCGTCTGTCTTCAGCTATAAATAGGGGTGCTTGGTTTCATTCCAATCCATCCCTTGGCAAACCACTTCTCTCACACTTGCCACCACTCCACCACTACTACAACACCATCATCCACCACCATCATCCATCTTCCAACATTTAGAGTGTGTAGTAGTCTCGGGATCCAAGATCGATCGTAAGAGTTCTTGTCAAACAAAGGCCATGATTGGCTAAACTTTTACATCACTTGGTGAAGACAAATCTTCATATGTTGTTGATTCACATATTCGTGTCTTTACGGTCTATATAAAGCGCGTTAACTACTTAGAAGGGGGTTAGAAGGGTGGTTGGGTAATTCTATGTCTCGTTCAGTGTATAGATCCTGCGAGAACCTAGTTCAAGCCTAGTACTACTCCATGGATTGGCCGGGAATGACTGGTCCGACCGAGAGTAAGAAACTGCTTGAATCCCTTATCTATAAACTACTATTAAAACTTTAAACCAACCCTGCAAGGACTGTATCCCTGCTGACTTAGACCAAAGGGTTGAGGGTAACGCTGCCTGGAAGGGGGCCTACCACTTTTCGCATTAATAACTTACTTAATTATCTTTCAATAATCCAACCTTGCGGGACTGTATCCCTGCTAACTCAGACCAATAGGTTGAGGGTAACGCTACCTGGAAGGGGGCCTACTACAATAACTTAAAGATAATCTCTTAAAATATCCCAAGTGCGAAAATCATCAAAGGGATACATAAAAGAGGAGCTGGAACCAAGTGATTCCTTCTTGTCTATCTATTTTTTCCTTATATTTTATTTTTGCTTTTTAGTTTATCTTTTTATAGCTTTAAAACTTTTTCATCAAAATTTGGTTAGATTAGACGTTAACGATAAGTCGGTATTAAAAGCTCTTGTGTCCTTGGACGACCTCGGTATCTTGCCATCACTATACTACGTCCGCGATGGGTGCACTTGCCCTAATGTGTGTGTAGAGTAATAGTAGAATATCGTGTTTTATAAATTTAAAACCTGAATCAGCGAGTAAAAAGAGCTAAAATATATATAAAAAACATATACACCTGCACTCACGTCAAGTTTTTGGCGTCGTTGCCAGGGACAAAAGGATTTTGAGAAAGCTTATAATTAATGGCCTAATCTTTTTTATCTTTTCTTTTTAGGTTTTTCTTCTTTTTTATTAGATTTTTTACTTTCTACAGAAGTGACACGGGGCCGTATCAACTCTTCAGTAACCTCAAATCTATTTTTCTACCAGATACAGACTGCAGCACGGGGTCGTGTTACCCTAACACGGGGCCGTGTTAGACTAACAGTTTGTAGGAAAATAGCAACCGCCTGATCCCGACGGATAAAAACTTTCTAGAAAACATGGATTTTTATGATTATTTTACTCCCGCCACTCTTACGGTGAATGGTGTGATTATTGTGGGGAGGAGCATGAAGAACTGGAATGTGGCATTCTAAACTTCACTCCCCACTATTTAGCTCCATCGTTTTCCTGTAACGATCACCTTAAGATGAGCGGGAGTAAAAATGATAATAACGTCCATCCTCCTGAACTCCATCAACCCTCTCACCTAGAAGACTTAGAAGACATAAGTCAAATAGAAAAGAAAATTCTCCAAAAACTCAAAGAAATAGAATCCTTGAAGAAGGTGCGATGTTCATCAAGGATCCCAACCGAAGGAGAATGGATGGAGGAAACATCAGGTACAAACAACACCGAGACCAACAAAGCTACCCTAGACGCTTGTGAAGACTAAGGAGATGGTCATCCCTATTTCGATTTCGCGATGACGGTCCCCTTTACAGAGTGTGAATTTCACACTGACGGTTTGGACAGGAGCGTGTCGACTCATACCTTTTTAACAAGAGCCCGGATAAGATAAATAAGGGATGGTTCCGTTTTTCCATTTTTAAAGTAGGATTGTATCTTTCCAACAACCTCTTACGTTTTCGTACCTCTCGTTGGAGCCTAAGGTATGTCAGGCAATACGGTGTTGTTCCAACCAGTAGGAACCACTCGATAACGGATAATTCCTTAAAACATTAGACAAACTTCACAAAATTCCCTAAACACGGGGTCGTGTTCCTTGAACACGGGGCCGTGTCCGACCTCCTTCAAAAGCATGGGGGCGTGCTAGACTAACATGGGGTCGTGCCCCTCGCATTTTTCCAGCACTGGGCTGTGTCAGTGATGACGTGGCTCGTGTTTCACTAACGGGTAACATTCTCTGGCGCATGCAGACGGCACGGGGCCGTGTTGCCCAGGCACGGGGCTGTGTCAGTGTGCTGTCACTGCCTATAAAGCCAGCCTTGAGGAGAATGTTTGGAACCAATCCAAAAAGGCAAGATCCTCCAGATTTCTCACACATACTCTAAAAGGTATGTTTTTGAAAAGGTTTCATTTGACCTTCTATCATTACTTCTTTTGGTCCTTTCCTCTTCTTCATTCCACCAAGAACTCCATTGAAGCTTGAAGCTTCAAGCTTAAAAAGCTTGAATAGAAGGTTCAAAAGCTTGATTCTTAGCTCAAAGTTTTGTAATTCTACCATAGTAAAACATTATCTTAAGTTATTTACGTTCAGAAAAGTAAAAATCAAACAAATTTAACTTAAAATAAAAATTCTTGAGCAAAGCATCCAGAACTGAGGGAAGCAGCATGGTGTCGTGCCACATAGGACGAGGTCGTGCTGAATGGTCTGACATACCCTAATTTGTTTACGGTTGGTCATTTTTCCTAGAATGTCGAGCCAGCATAAGCGGGACTTCATCAACTAGCTCTAGGAATCACAGAAGAGGGAGGAGACTCTCTCTTGAGGCTACTCTTGTTAGATACGTGAGTGCTTTAAGGGAGTCTCTCGAAGAAATGACCATGGTGGAAGAAGTTCTTATCGACCAGGTGAACTACCTCTCCATGGGCCTAGAGGATTGCTTCGGGGAGATCAACCTTTTGCACCAAAGTTTGAACATCTTGGTTATGCCTCCGATGGAACCGATCTGGCCGCAAGAAGATTGGAACCTCGCAAATGAGGTATTTCAACTCATCGGGTAGGAAGACGAGATCCCAGAACCTCCCCCCCCCCCTCAACATTGCCTTTGAGGTTCCGGTGAATCCCGCTCCCCCTCAAGAAAAAGTCGAATAAGAACCCTATATCTTCCTTCCAAGGGAGATAGAGGAGATGCTAAATGATCTCTAATTGAGTGCTTCCGGAAATAGCTCAAGTCCTCTGACGTCTAACCTTCTTAGATCTAGGATAGTAGCCATAGGGTTTTTAACTAATGATCTCGATGAGGCATTCCTCAAGAATCTATCTATCTTAGGTTAATTTAGGATTGTAATCTTTATTTTCTTGTCCTTGTCTTTTATTTTCAACGAAATGTAAGTATGGTTGATGATGGTTTTAATAAATGTATTAAAAAAATTGGAAAAACCAGAAAGGTGATGAAAAATGGAACCCATGCACGTAAACCAGAAGCCTCCCGACTCAAAACCTACAAAGTAGTGTCTGCTGCAGAGGTCGTGCCCACCAGGCATGCCCCCATGCCCAACTGCCTGATATCCAAAATCTTCTACCGGGAAGGTGGCACAGGCCGTGCTCACCCAGCACGCCCCCGTGGCCACCTCACTGTAAGTCTTCTGATTAAATTTGTTACTGGCACTTTGGACACGGGGTCGTGTCCCCATACCATGCCCTCGTGCTGAAAGTGACAATAACAAAAAAATTTGCTAATTTTCACACTTTTTACACATTTAGCCAAAATAAATCCTATTTGGGACACATTAAGGGCAATGTGTAATTTAAGTGTGGGGGATGCTAAAACCTTGAATCGTTTGTCCTAAAACAAGACTTACACAAAACTCGCCTTGGAACCGCTAATCACTTCGAACTTTTTTCAATTTTTTTATTTTCTTTAACTTATCTTGATTTAGTTGAGTAAAATAAATTCTAAAAATAATGTTTTTACTAATTTACACATGATTGCATCGTCATAAAAAGAACCAATTAAGAAAATTATGAAAACGGGCATAACAAATCTTTGTAAAATTTGATTATATATACATTTTTACACTACAACCCCTTTTCAAAATTGCATGTTTATGTATATGAAGAAATCACATGTTGTGGTAAACAATTTCGCATGTTGTATTATATTAGAAATCGCATGTTGAAGCAAAAAACTCACAAGTTGAAAAACAATCTCGTACGTAGCGTACGTTAACCCCTGTTGTACAATAACCGGCCTATATATATATATATATATATATATATATATATATATATATATATATATGTAGGGTCGGGATTTAGAGAAAACGGTAGAAAGTGTGAGAACGGTTGGAACGATTATCGATCGTCCGATCAAAACAATCTATGGACTAGATTGGCGTGGTGGCATTTTCGTAAATAACATCAATTTTATTACGTGGACACACTTCAGTAAGGGTAAAAACGTCTTTTGACTAATCCAAACAAAACGCCATCTCATGAAAATAAAACGCCAAAACAAAAATCACACAGCATTCTGCTAAAAACGCCATTAGATATAAAACGCCAAACTTAATTATAGTAAAATCCCGCCTAAAAAAGCCGCCAAAAAATCCTATATATACAACAACTCAGACCTTCAATTAAAAAACACAAACAAAAACCCCAAACGCCATATTTAATATATACCATTCGACTGATAAACGCCAGAAAACCCAAACATCAAATATATTGTTGTCAATAAAGTGTAGCTGTATGGTGTTGACAACAATGTCAGTTATCTTTCTTAACTGAGGATTAACAATGTTATCCAACACCATACAACAACACTTTATTGATTTTAGCATGATCAAATTTACAGTTTTAAGATGGTTTGTTTTGTGGCGTTCTTTTTGTCGGTAAAACGACAAAAAAGATAACATTTTGCCTGAAAGGGTGTAAACTCAATAACATTTTGCTGCATGAGATGGACAAAAATTATAGAAAAAGAGGCTGCTTTCATACGAAAGTCGAAACAGCCAGTGAAGATGCTTCAAAAGAAGAAAGAGACTGGTGACAGTGAAGATTTGAATATCAATATTTATTTTGTTTAATTTTCTTTTTCAGCTGATTGTTATTTAATAAACAACGCCATATCTAATAAAAACGCCAAAAAAGCAAATGTCTTACACCTTTGGCGTTTATCAAACCATCATAAAATTACTTTGGACAAGTATTATAAAAAACTTCTTTTATGTATTCTTTTTTTATTTTCCTTTTCAGTTGATTATTGTATTATAAAAACGCCATATATAATAAAAACGCCAAAACAGCCAAAATGCTTGTTTAAACGATATCATCCCGTTAAACGCCCCCCAAAAACTCCCAAACTATAATAAAATTAGTTTGAAAAAGTATTATAAAAAACCCAAAAAAATAAATAAAAAATAAAAAATAAAAAACAAACTTGAAAATGTAACTAGAAATAGTAACTTCAATCAGAAACTGAAGATAGGGAAAATATATTATATTAGAATCTAAAACGCCAAACTTGAAAGAAGGGACGTGTTACAGACTTCAGAGATAAAGCTTGTCAAAAACAATGATTACAAACAGTAATTGAAAAGACGAATACTTTATTATAATAACGCACCACCTAACTTAGGCGCCAAAAAGAGATCCTATAAAATGATACATCTCAGCAACTTCCATTTGATCAAACCAAAAAAAATGCCAATACTACTAAATACCACTCACTGTAAAACGCCAAAAAAAAATCAAAGATGGCTAATATGCTTTCTTGGATATTCAGTATTGTTATTCGTCAAGTTTCACTGAATGAATTGTTAGCGGAGGCGAGTAACTCAGTAAGATTTTGTTGCATGAGATGGACAAAAATTCAAGAAAAAGATACTAATGCCAGTCATATGACATTTTGTATTGTTTGTTCTTGAAGAAGGCTTGGATGAGGAGAAGAGATCAATGACACTGAAGAGTGGGAAGATTATAAAGATGAAGATCAACATGAAGAAAAAGCGAAAAACTCACCCACACGTCATAGATCTATGTCCCCAAACATCCACAAAAAAAGCCATTTCAACAGACGGGCAGGCAAAATAATCAAACCGATGGGTTTGTTAAGTTTTACATAAAACGCCATATTTTGGTGTCAGTTCTTGTACTATTAAAGAACAAAGAGACTGATAACAGTGAATATTGTGAAGAGAGATCCGATTAGGAATTTTTAATTTATTTTCTTCGTTTGTATTTTTTTTATTGTGGCTGAAATATAATCCAACAATTGTAAAACGCCAAGATAACCCAAACGCCAAAATGTTTATAAAAAATAATAGAACAATGGGCCAACTAGTTTAAAACTCCTTGAAAAACGCCATTCAAATAGATTTCTTGACCCCTGGGTTACAATGGCATACGATTTGAATAAACGCCATAAACGCCAAAATGTTAATAAGATGAAACCATTAAACGCCATTAATTATTGAATTTGTTTAACGCCAAAAATCTTAAACACCAAAAATTCAAACAATATTCGGAAAAGCGGAACTGGAAAAGCAGAAGATGAAAGGACAAAAAAGCCCCTCCGCCCTTTTCTAAGCGGCGTGACACGTGTTGGGCCAGGAAGCGTTCTCACCGTTCTCACACTTTCGAGCGTTTTCTCCCGATCCCGTAGGGCAGGGTTTATTTGAGAACCACACAATTTTTTTTAATGTTTTTAAAAAAAATCGCTATATTTCGTTACAATTTTTTTTTCGAGTAACAGTTATGGATGCACATGTGCATATGTATCATTTTTTGGACAAATTCCGTAATATATTACCAGTAGTAGAAAAATGAACTTTCATTTACATTACCATCAGCAGTACACTACTTTTTACATTACAAATATTAAGAACACACATGTGCATCATTATGTATAAGCATGATATAACGTGTTTTGGTACAAAAAGTTTGTGATTTTAAATGATGAAGTAGGCCCATATACATGTGTTTTGGTTAGTTATATCTAGTGGTTGATGGTTTGATTATATTTGTCACTTTATGATGTAATATGTTGTTTGGATGGTATAAAGGGTGTTGATGTACATGTAATAAAGTGAAATATTGGTAATGGTATTGTATTATGGATGGTAGGAGGCAATGGTATTGTATTACGGATGGTAGGAGATAATGCTAGTGTATTATGGATGGTATGATAGATGAAAGGGAAAGTGTTTTTAAAGTGGTCTACCAAAACACGCTATAACATGTTCATACATATAGATGCACATGTGCATTTCTAGTGCTGTTAATGTTATAACAAGTTCATACATATAGATGCACATGTGCATTTCTAATATTGTTAATGTAAAAAGTAGTGTATTATGAATGGTAGTGTAAATAAAAGTGCAATTGTCTGATATTAGTAATGTATTACAGAATTTGTCAAAGAAATGATACATATGCACATGTGCATGGATAATTGTTTATCTGATTCTTTTTGTGACGAAATATAGCGATTTTTTATAAAAAATATTTAAAAATTTTTTTTGAGTGTTTTATGATTTTTTTAGGTATTTTTTGGTTGTGTTCACACTTGGTTCTCACGGTTCTCGCAATAAAGGGTGGTTCCTAATGGATCCTTCTCCTGTATATATATATATATATATATATATATATATATATATATATATATATATATATATATATATATATATATATATATATATATATAGGACAAAGATCCGTTAGGAACCACCCTTTATTGCGAGAACCGCGAGAACCAGTGTGAACACAAACAGTAATACCTAAAATAATCTAAAAAACACCCAAAATTTTTTTTTATTTTTTTACTATTTTTTATATAAAAATCGCTACTTTTAGTATCAAAAAAAAAAATTTTAAAATTTTTTTTTGGCTACTAAAAGTAGCGATTTGAACATAAAAAATAGTAAAAAAATAAAAAAAAATTTAGATTTTTTTTTATTTTTTTTTTTGATTTTTTTGATTTTTTAGGTTTTTTTGGGGTTTAGTTTTTAGCATTTTAGCTTGGGGGTGGGGGAGGGGGGGTTTAGGTTTTTTGGGGGTGGGGGAGGGGGGTTTAGGTTTTTTGGGGGGGGGGGGTGGAGAGGGTTAGGTTTTTTTTAGGTTTTTTGAGGGTTTTAGTTTTTAGCATTTAGCTTGGGGGTGGGGGTTAGGTTTTTTTTTTTGGGGGGGGGGTGGGGAACCTTACCCTACATATATATATATATATATATATATATATATATATATATATATATATATATATATAGGGTCAGGTTCTAGAGTGAACACTAGTGTATGTGCGAACTGAGTGAACATATCCTGGCCATTGATTTACACACGTGTATAGCTAGGATTGCTTCATCAAATCGTAAACTACAATAGTGTATTTCATCACCAAATCCTGGCTATTGATATACACACGTGTATGGCCAGGATTAGTTAGCTTAGTTCGCAAATACACTAGTGTTCACTCTTGAACCTAATCCTATATATGTGTGTGTGTGTGTGTGTGTGTGTAGAGGTGAAGGGGTATGGTCCTAAATCTTGCGCCAACCATACGAGTCAGCCTCAGATCGCGCGCAAGACCATACTCAAATTAAACCAAACTGATAACTTCCCTGACCTCGCGCCGACTAAACAGATGTGTTCCAAGTCGCGCGCGAGGTCTTGCCAAGACAAGATCAGTTTTGACACTTAGCTCCCTTGATAAAAGATCTGCCTTCCTTGACCCTGCGCCGACTACACAGATTAGACCTAGAGTCGCGTAGAGGTAAGAAACGCAAGCAAATATCGAACAAGTACAAAAGGTACAGGTGACAGAGCAGTGGGCCAATAAGCGTACAACAGGCTGTACCTAGTTGTGTTGCACGATGAACAAGAGTACAAGAGACAAAAAGGTACATAAGGACGTATACATGGCACCAATCAGCGTGCACCAACCACTCCCCACGATCTCCACTTAGCCGCTGATGACAGACCAGACAACAAGGACAATCATTAGGACATGTGGATCAATTCAGTTTGAGCCAGCTACCCTCTCTCCTGGAATCACTAACGGTCGTGGAAAAGGGGATGTAATGGATATTCCTTGTTGTCGTCTACAGGCCCAATCCATCAGCGCATCTCCTTCACAAACCACCTCAGCTATAAATAGGGAACTTCACCTCCTGGTTTAAGGACCGCTCTCTTGCTCTCTCACTATATACACACACTATTATCCTCAAAACCGACACTTATTCTCACGTCGGAGGGTGGTTACAAGGAGAACCCCCCTATTCTCCTCCTTGTAACGAGCTTACGGTGTGTTGATTGTTTTACAGGATCTCCATACCTGTTTAGACGAGACAAAAAAAGATTACTTTTATTTGTCGAGCCACAAACCATAAACTAATTAGTTTGGTATTTCTTCAAGAGCTAAACCTGACAATATGGCATTCATTTTATGTGTTTTAGAATTTGTGTGATGCATAGGAATGTTTGCATAATCTTCTATTGGGTTAGCAGGTTCACGCGTTTGTGTTCACAGGTCAAAACTATGTATAATTTTTTATTTTAATATAAAATAGCTTACATGGTAGGGGTAGGCTAAATGTACCACCTCTTATTACTTTTCATACCCCCTTTCCATAAAATCACATTAAAACTTGTAATATTTACCCCCTATACAAATTATCATTTTAAAAAGTATTCTCCTTGTTACAAAACAAATTGAAATGTGTAAAAAAAGATTACAAATGTTTTTTTTTAAATTGTTTTTTTAATTTTTATTTAAAAAACATATTTTTTAAAAGTTCTCGGATATTGTTTTTAAAGACACTTTCTCAAATCGTATTTTGATTATGATTTTTTATTGAACATCTTTATAAATAAATACTAACATTTTTTATAAAAACAATAAAAAAAGTTTTGAACTCTCTTTTAAAAAAAAAAGTCTATATTATATTTTTCCCTCGTCTAGTTTATATTTTAAAAATTTTACTTTTATAATTTTTAATACTTTAAATGTGTTTGTAAAATAATTAATAGTTTTTATTTATTAAAAATAATAAAGTTTTTTCTTTTAAAATAGTGTTTATAGAGCCCTAGCACATATTAATCATTCAAACCATCTATGTAAGTGAACAAATAAACAATAGGTACTAAAATAATTTTATCAAACTATAAATTAACAATCTATATTAGTTCAAATTTAATTAGGTAAGGAGTATGTTATAAGGATGTTAAAACCAGTTTAGGACTTTCGATCGAAGTGAACGCTTTAAAAAATATATTTTTTAAATTAATATAAAAAACAAACAAAAATTTTGAAAAAAAAACGTCTACAATAGTTTTTTTAGTCCCTGAGTTTTGTCCAAATTTGCCATTTTGATCCAAATAGTTTTTTTTTTTGCATCTGGGTCCCTGACTTTTACATTTTGTTACCATTTTGAGCACTTTGCCTAACTCCATCCAAAAACCCAGTTACTCTTTTCAATTTAAACCTTTTCAGTTGCCATTTTGATCCAACTAGGATTGAGACCCGCCGCAATGCGGCGGGGATTCTTTAGTTATAACCAAGTCGATTTAGGACCCGTACGTTATGTTAAACATGTCAAACGGGAAAAAATAGACAATGTAAAAACGTTCACCCACACACGCACGTTGCGTCGTGTTAACTCGCAAAATTTAGAACGAAACGTAAAAACGTTAAACCAAAGACGCACGTTGCGATGTGTTAAGTCACAAAATATAGAACCAAACATAAAACGAAAAATTTGCAGAAAATGAAAACTATAAAGGACCAAAGTTGAAAGTAAAAAAAAAAATTGCAATGATAGATTGCAAAATATAAAAAGTTTTGGGTTAGAAGTAAAAAAACAAATAGTTTTGGGTTTAAGTAATTAATGAAATACTTTTTTGTGAAAAGTAAAAAATCATTTATTTTGAAAAACCCCCAAAGGCAAGGTCACGATAACCATATGCATAACCATTTTTTCTTTAGAAAAACCCCAAAGCACACCCCGTGTTGCGGCGGGGTGTAAAATGGTGTCAAATAGTACTAATGTCACACAACCGTCATCGACCATCAACACTGACTCGGCCTAGGATCTGCGTGTTGCGACGAACCTGTCAAACATGAAAAAATAGAGGTAAAAACGTTGAACTACACATGCACGTTGCGCCGTGTTAACTTGCAAAATGTGAAACAAAACATAAAAAAGTTGAACCACACTTGTAGGTTGCGTTGTATTAAGTCGAAAAAATTAGAACTATACGTAAAACAAAAATTTGACAAAGATGAAAAGTATAAGTGACAAAAGTTGTAAAGTTAAATTACAAATAATGAAAAGTTTTGGGTTAAAGTTAAAAAAACAAATGAGTAAGGTTAAAATTGCAAAAGCTAAAAACCTTTGAGTTAAAAGTAAAAAAATCAAGTTCAGTTTTGGATTAAAATTAAAAAAACAAATTATGTAGGGTAAAAATTACAAAAGCTAAAAACATTTGGGTTAAAAGTAAAAAATAACGTTTTTTTTTTTGAAAAACTCCCAAAGCACAAGGTACAAGTGGTTATGCACAAAAAACTTGCTTATTTATATATGGAATAATAGAGATAAAAACATTGAACCACACATGCACATTGCGTCGTGTTAACTTGCAAAAATTGAAACAAAACATAAAAAAGTTGAACTACACTTGTACGTTGCGTTGTATTAAGTCATAAAATTTAGAACTATACGTAAAACGAAAATTTGCCAAAGATGAAAAGTATAAGTGACAAAAGTTGTAAAGTTAAATTAAAAATAATAAATAAATTTTGGGTTAAAGTTAAAAAAACAAATTATATAAGGTTAAAATTGCAAAAGCTAAAAACCTTTGGATCAAAAGTAAAAAATCAAGTTTAGTTTTGGGTTAAAGTTAAAAAAACAAATTATGTAGGGTTAAAATTAAAAAACTAAAAACATTTGGGTTAAAAGTAAAAAATCAAGTTTTTTTTTGAAAAACTCCCAAAGCATATAGTACAAGTGGTTATGCATAAAAAAGTTGTTTATTTATATATGGAATAATTCTTAAAAAAAACATAAAAATTCTAAAAAATCCAAATAATTCTAAAAAATCCAAAAAATCCGTTTCGGCGCGAACCGTTTCGAACACGAACCGTTTTGGCGCGAACCGTTTCGAACACGATCCGTTTCGAGCTGAACCATTTCGACGCGAACCGTTTCGACCCGTACCGTTTCGAAGCCGAACCGTTTCGACCCGTACCGTTTCGAACCGAACCGTGCCGTATCGAACCGAACCGTTTCGAGCTGAACCGTTTCGAACCGAACCGTTTCGAGCTGAACCGTTTCGACCCGTACCATTTCGATGCGAACCGTTTCGAGCTGAACCGTTTCGACCCGTACCGTTTCGAAGCCGAAAACACTTCGGTTCGATACGGTACGGGTCGAAACGCTTCGCGTCGAAACGCTTCGCGTCGAAACGGTTCGGCTCGAAACGGTTCGGGTTCGAAACGGTACGGGTCGAAACGGTTCGTGTCGAAACGGTTCGGCTCGAAACGGTTCGCGTCGAAACGGTACGGGTCGAAACGGTACGGTTCGAAACGGTTCGCGTCGAAACGGTTCGCGTCGAAACCGTTCGGTTCGATACGGTACGGGTCGAAATGGTACGGTTCGAAACGGTTCGCGTTGAAACGGTACGGTTCGATACGGTACGGGTTCGAAACGGTTCGCGTCGAAACGGTTCGGTTCGATACGGTACGGGTCGAAACGGTTCGGTTCGAAACGGTACGGGTCGAAACGGTTCGTGTCGAAACATTTAATGATTTTTGGATTTTTTAGAATTTTTTTGATTTTTTAGAATTTTTATGATTTTTTAGAATTTTTTGAATTTTTTGGAATTTTTTTGATTTTTTGGAATTGGATCAAAATGGCAACTGAAAACATTTTTTAAGGAAATCCCCAAAATACCCCTGTTACAAACTGGGTTTTTGGATGGAGTTAAACAAAATGATCAAAATGGCAACAAAATGTAAAAGTCAGGGACCCAGATGCAAAAAAAAAAACTATTTGGATCAAAATGGCAAATTTGGACAAAACTGAGGGACTAAAATGACAATTTACTCTTTTTTACACTTTTAAATTTGTTTTGTAACAAAAAGAATACTTTTAAAAAATATGACATGTATAAGGGGTAAATATGATAAGTTTAGATGTGATTTTATGGAAAGGGGGGTGTGAAAAGTAACAAGAGGGGGTACATTTAGTAGCCCCACATGGTATCCATTTAATTTTTGTACAACCTGAATATAAAGAGTTTTTGTTTGTGTTAGCATGTCAATTCGAACATGAACTCTTTATTTAACATAACCAACTTAAATATCTGACTATTTCCATACGAATTTGTGTCATTTTTAGGTTATATCAGACACGAATGCCACTAATTATAATTCTTCCAATTTTGATATATAAGACGAATTCGTTACTTTGTTTCACTCGTATTGACCTTAGCCACATGGATAGTTTTAGGTTTGCAATGTAGATACCAAACACGATGAATGATTACATTTTGATACAGAAGAACACATGGTGTGTCTGTTACTTTTCACTTATACATATTAGTTTCAAAAACATTTTATAAAATCAAATAGAGTAAATTACCGTTTTAGTTCCTAAGGTTTGTCCTAAATTGCCTTTTAGTCTAAATAGTTTTTCTTTCTCCTCTAGGTCCCTGAGTGTTCCATTTTTTTGTCATTTTGATCACATTGTCTAACTCCGTCTAAAACCTCAATTTTAACCAGGGGTGTATTTATGGCATTTACGTTATAAACTTTTCAAATTGTCATTTTAGTCCAAAACTTATTTTATATTGAAAAAATAAAAGAAAAATATCTAAGTAGTGGGACCCACCCCTACCCTCCCCTTCTTCATCAAACCCGCTCTCTCTCTCTCTCTCCCTCTCTCTCTACCTTCACCTCACTTTACATCTCCCACCCGATACCACCAAAACACCAGCCACCACCACTATCAACACCATCCACCACTACCACCACCGTCACTACCCTCGTCAGCTTCTCACCACTTCCATGACCATCACCACCCACCACCATCACTACCCTCGTCAGCCTCTCACCACCGCCACGACCATCACCGCCCACCACCATCACTACCCTCGTCAACCTCTTACCACCGAAGGGACTAGGCATACTCCGACGATACTATTGCATGGACTAAAGTAGCGATACGGTTGTAGGGAATAGGCAAATTCTTTCCACAACAACAGTCAGCGATAGGGTTGGCTAAACAGTCAGCGAACAGTCAGCCTCTTGAAACCCTCTTCAACCTCTTACAACAGTCGGCTAGGCTAATTTCAAAGATGCTATTGCAGATACGACGTCGGCTTCGGATCTATGTTGTCCATCCAGATTCCGGCGATACTATTGCCCTTACATTCCGACGCTGCAAATTTTGTTGCCTTTACAGATCTACGTCCTCTATCTAGTGGTGTCGTTTGTTGATTTTTTTAGTGATTGATTTGAGGAATGTGGTGGTGATGATGATAATGGTGAGGATTGAATTGATTTGGGGTGGGCGGTGATGGGTTTGATTTGGGGATGGTGGTGGTGGTGGGTTTTGATTAAGCAGTGGTTGCGGTGGTGATTGTTGTGGTGGTTGAGGGAGAGAGACATGAGAGAGAGTGGGGGTTGTGAAACGGTGGTGAGTGGTGATGGTTGTGGTTGTGAGTGGTGGTGCACGGTGGTGTTGGGTGGGAGATGCAGAGAGAGGTAGAGGTAGAGAGGGGGAGGTCGGGGGAAGAGGGAGAGAGAGTGTGTAATTATGTGTGTGTGTATATATATATTAGTTAAGAGTTAAATGTCATTTTAGTCCCTGTGGTTTGGGCTATTTTGCTAGTTTAGTCCAAAGGTTTCAGTTTTCGCATGTGGGTCCAAAAAGGTTTCACCATTGCCATTTTAATCCACTTGGTTAACTTCATCATTTTTTCTGTTAAGGAGAAGGACAATTCGGTCATTTTATATGTAATTTTGTTAACTACAAGAGCAATTCAGCCATATAAAATGACTGAATTGTCCGTCTCATTAACAGAAATTATGGATGAAGTTAACCCAGTGGACTAAAATGGCAACAGTGAAATCTTTTGGACCCACAGGCGAAAAATTAAACCTTTGGACTAAACTGCCAACATGAACCAAACCACAGGGACTAAAATGGCATTTAACTCTATTAATTAATAGTTAATATTTTGTTTTATATTTTTTAATAATCAAAGGGTTTTATCGAATCAGAAATAGAAAAAAGAATGGATCAAAATGGCATCCGAAAAGATTTAAATTGAAAATCCCCAAAATACCCCTAGTTAAAAATGGGGTTTTTGGACAGAATTGGGGTATGTGATCAAAATGACAACAAAAGAGAAAAGTCAGGGACCTAGAGGAGAAAAAAAAAACTATTTGGACTAAAATGACAAATTTAGACAAATCTCAGGGACTAAAATAACAGTTTACACAATCAAATACAACAGCCACAACGGTTTAAAAGCAAGCCAGTGATAATTTCTCACTAGATACGTTGCGTTTTATTTGATCTCATTGATCAGTTAACATAGTGTTACTAAGGTCCTGAGTTTTCGGTAACGGATCTTTGCGGTTAAGAAAAGCTAGTGATATATTAACACACTGAATGATATTTTTTGATAAATCCCAAATTTATAGACGATAGTAATATGGATTTTTGATGTGAAATAACACTTAATATAACACTCAGTCAAATTTGGTATGTAAACTTTTTGTCAACAAGAAAACACAAATTGAGTAAGAAACTATTAAAGTACGTTGATAACAAATATAATTGCATTGGGTTCTTTTACTATTATTTTTTCGATTA
Organism: Helianthus annuus; assembly: GCF_002127325.2. NCBI lineage: Eukaryota > Viridiplantae > Streptophyta > Magnoliopsida > Asterales > Asteraceae > Helianthus > Helianthus annuus. Next base: position 196,519,023 of record NC_035448.2, on the reverse strand, counting down.
TAGGTTTAATGAAACTTTGAAAACAGAAAAAATTACTTTTACATTATGAGTTTCTTATCATATAATTTATAACTTAAAGACCATAAGTTAAAGTCAGTAAGTTTATAAAAAAGAGGTAAGACTTGCTAATATATATATTTTTTTAATATTTGGATATAAGACCATGCCTAGTGGTAAGGGTGAATAATGCCCCCACCCTTGGGCGTTTTCCGTCATGTGACAGTACAATCAGCAAGGGGCATTATTGGGCGTTTTTCTAAAATGGGTGTAGTGGGGATGTGAGCATTATGTTAAAACGGTGTAGAGAATTAAACAAAAATAAAAAAAACCAACCAAAAAAGCTATTGGCCAAAAAAAAATGAAGCTTCAATGTGATTGGTCAAAATTTCGCCCCAACAGCGTAATTTTAAACACGCCAAACCAAAAAAATTGGTCAAACACGCCCAGGGGGCCGGTGTATGGGCGTGATCGGGCGTTTATTTGGGCAAATTTTGGAAAACCCACGCCCACTACGAATCGTTTAAGCATATAAAAGAATAAGCTACTTCAAATATCCTAAGACGGGATATTGGGATATGATTGGTCAGAATCAATATAAGAGTGTTATTATTTTGGGAAGTAGCGTGGGCCTTTTGATTGTACATTTTGTCACCGAGACTCCCACCAAGTACCAACTATTATTAAGGTTAGAAAACAAGTTAGACCGTGGGGTATGGTAGGGCGGGGATTTGGGGTATGGGTTGACATGTGGACTTCGAGGGGCACTGCTGGTCAGTTGCATGTTGGGTCGGTATGGCGGGGCGTGGCTAGCGCGCGTGGGTTTGGCTTGGCCAAACGGTTGTTTTTTAAATTTAAATCCTAGCCACCTATAGCCTAGCCAACCCAGCCAATGAGAGCCGGCCACGGAAAACCGCTAGGCCCGCCCAAAGCCCGGGCTGAAACCCCGCCTAAGGGGCCATGCCCAAACCCAAGCCCACCCGGGGTGGTGACTTGGGCGTTTGTACCTAACCCATGCCCCAACCCCGCCCCATACCCCATAGTCTTATATGAACAATAAATAATAATAAAAACTTCACAGAATATTAACCAAAATATTTATTTGCTCTACTAAGTATATTCACATTAAAATCATTATCTCCATTCTTAAATACTAAGCTAAAATGAGATCCATCAAATATGAATATCATAAAGTCGGTTCTTGGAAGGCGAATTCATTATCATTTGGTGGACGACTAACACTAGTAAAATCGGTTTTTGGAAGCTTAACTATTTATTACCTTTCGTTGTTTAGAGCACCTCTGCATGTTATCAACGAGCTTGAAAAAAATAAGAAGGAAGCTCCTTAGGGGGAGTCCAATAACAAGCCGAAAAATAAGTTGGGTGCCACGAGAGAAGGTTATAGCCCCAATGAAATCTGGTGTTGTAAAAAATAAGTAGCCTAAACGCAACTAATCTGACTATCCTATACAAGTAGTGGTGGAGATTCAAATAATAAAATCAGAAATGATGGACCGATTTCCAGCATTTTACAACTCTTCTTCTTGAACAAGTGGGTCCTTCGAAAGGTGATTCTGTTTGTGCGGAGAGCTGGCATGGGTAAAATTTGCTTCCAAGAGTGCTTTGCTTCACAGAGGCTATTCAGTTACTGATTTGGAATGCAGCAGTTGCGCTATTAAGCCAGAAATCACTAACCATTTAGTGGTTAAATGCCTAATCGCAAATACACCATGAGAGTGATTTAATGGGTGTGGTTCATTGATGTGCTGAGATAGTAACAAACAAATATCAGTTAATTGTACAAACTAGTTTTAAGGTAAAAATAATAATACTAGCTACACACGTAACAGACAAGTGTACCTATCACAATATAGCATAGTTCAAGTAGGTTACCGAGTATTAATCCTAGGGCACTATAGCTTTTACTATTAAACCGGTAAGATCTAAGTATCCAACCAATGTATTACTGAATTTAGAAAATCTATTAGAGACGAAAATAATAAAAAGATGTTTTAACGAAATAAAAAATGAGAAAGATAACCGGTTAGGATCATAATCCTGTTAGGGTATCGGGTTAGAATAGGCTCGAGCGGAAGCAAAACAAACACACACACATACAGTAGCAGAAAAATAAATAACACTAAAATTTATGTGGTTCGGTCAAGATGACCTACGTCCACGGGTTCCAACTAGGGTTTCAATTTTACTAGATGCTCACAAAATGTTCATAGAATGACACATACTACAATTACATCATAGATATTTATAGAAAAAGATTAGGGTTTCCTACTTAGTCAACAAGTTAACTAAGTGGGACTAACAACTAGGGTCGACTAACCCGAATTAGGGTCCACGAAAACAACAATCCCCACTCACAGGCTTTGCATAGTTCACAAAGTGCATCCAAGGAACCCATCTCCAGTAACTTCAGTAATCTTTACGTTCAAGTCTTCCAAGCCTCCAGTTCCAAGAATAAGCTAAGACTTCAGTCACATCCAAGCCACCTAGTTGCAACCACACCTCTCATCAAGTACCCAAGAGACTAGTTGAAGCTCCCACAAGCTCCAACCCAGCTGTGACTAAAACCGTCACTGACCCATTCTATATCTCAACCGGCTTGCACGATCTACATTTTGCAAACTATTTCCACGAGAGCATTTTTCTTCAGTCGGAATCTTCGTCTTTAAAACCCAACGGCTTTTTGTGATTGTACTCAGAACACGACTCGTGCTTCCACTACCACTTAATCCCCTGATTGATTTAAACTTAGAGCCCCGACCATATTTAACTGACATCCCCAAAGCACTAGGATTCAACTTTGCAAATCGAACCCTCTTCCGCTTACTAGATTCAGTGAACTAGACTTAATGCTTAACAGGAATGGCTACTCCCGTAGCTGGTACCTCAACGAGATACAACGATTCACCTCTCCTCCCACAAACAACAAGATTTCTAGCAATCACCTTTCACTTCCCACCACCAAACTTAACATCTAGTCCATGTTTATCCAGTTGACTAACAAAAATAAGTTTCTTTGTAAAACCTGGAATTACCCTGAGATTCTGCAAGTTCCATGTAGTGCCCAATGGGGTCTTCGGGTTGACATCTCCCATACCTGTAACATTAAGAACAAGAATGTTAGCTAATCGTACCTTTCCAAAGTCTGATTTTTTCATATTCACCATCGTCTTCCCATTGTGCATGGCGTGAAACGAAGAATCAGAATTCATAACCCAAAACTCTATAGACTCTTCACGGCAAACCAGTACGTCACCGTCAGATTCATCTAACACAACACTGTTTACATGTTGTTTACCATCCTTTTTCTTAGGATTAGAACACTTATTTTTAATATGCCCCTTTTCACCACAGTTCCAGCACCTCACATTTTTCCCAACTTTAGACAAGCTTTTCTCACGACTCCTACTGCTTCTGTTTTACCTCTTCCCCTGCTAACACTGAACATACCAAAAGTAAATAAGTTCAGGTTGATAACAGCAGGTTAAATACATAGGTTTTAGTGTTATTGGGTACAAATACGCAACAAATGCGTTAGTCTCAAAGGTACTTGATCAAATGTGCAGGTTGGATTGATTTATAAATACGCTCGCACGGTAAAAGCGTTAAAAGAACTGACACTGTCTTGGACTAACGTATTTGACAATTACGCTGACAGATCTTGATTTAAAACGATGACACCGGTAAAAGCGCCGAAACATCGTGATAAAATCGCAGAAGATTTATGTCACTGACCCCGAAGTCGCCTTTAGATAAATACGCATATTTGATGGAATTACGCACACAAATACGCAGAATAGTTCTACGCTGATTCTTCAACAAATACGCCCAGATGGGTTTTACACACGAACAAAAACCCACTAATCATTCAAAAACAACCTAAAAACCATAATATCTTGTATCCATATGACACAAATCAAACGTAAACACTGATTTACAACTTCCTAAGCATTAAAGACAACAAATCAAGTCATTTTCACTCAAACTTTCTGAAAAAGTTTGAAAATTTTGAAAAACCTTCAAACTTTGAAAATATTAAAAACCAACAATCAATTAAGAACACAAAGGCTCTGATACCAAATTGTAGATCCCATTACGAATCATAGTGGTGATGATTAATGAACACACAACCATCTATTGATTAGGTGTTTGAATGATAAAAGTAAGAAATCAAAGTAGAAGGTGAGGAATCTTGAATAAGTGTGAATCAACCAATGTTGATATAGAATCCCATAAGATATAACACAATCAAGAGCCTGGATATACGAATTAAGCACACAAATCAGATGAACAACAACTGAATAAAACACCAAGAACATACCTAGTCCAAGAAACTTGGAATGCTAGGTTGTGGCTATTAAAGATAATACAAAATGTTCTAAACTATGTTACTCAAGTACCAAGGGTCTCAAATGATCTAACACACATTTTCCAGGAAAATATATTATCATCCCATTTAGGGCATGTTTTAAATAAAAACATATTAATTCCTTTTTAAGGCGTATTCTTCCCCCAAAATAGTATATAAAATAGTAAAAAGAGGGGTAGTGAAACTCACCTTTGGGTGCGTTTCAAACAAGCAATTATTTCCATACAAATTGATCGACACATCCTAATTTCAAGCAAGAACAATTTATTGACTAAAGATTCTACAATCCGTAAGTTTCTCCAAAACTTATGATTTGCCACACAACGTCATGGTTTCTCAAAATGTCTTTATTTTTTTGGTTATGTTGGTGTGTTTATATATTTGTGTTCATATATATTCTTCTTTAACATTATGCGAACTTGAACAATTTTTTGGTGACCCTCGTTAGGTTATATATGTTAACACACTCATTTGTGTACAATATATCTACAATTTACACTTTGTAACAAATTTACACAAACTTAGAAGATAGCATTTCATCAAACATCAAATTGCACGTATTTTGCTAACTTATGTATTTCATCATTTTAAAAGCTTTTATACACGCAATAACTTCATGAGTTAGCCTATGTATAATTTTATGCTCAATAAATAAGTTACATTTTAACGCGTCTTTTTAACGAAACCATTGTTTAATCATACTAGTACACATGCATAGTCTTACATCCTACTATCATGTTAGAACTTATCACTCCACATATCACATACCAATACCCATATAACCCATCTCATCATGCAATTTCACACTCAAACAATCCATTTCGTGTACATCAAAATATGCGTACTTTTAACGTTTTTTAACATTTTTAGGCGTCGAAAGTCACGCACGACTAATCAAACACCATGGATACTTAATATCAGTTTAAATACTTATTTTTGTATAAAAATATCATTTTATAACCTGAACTAAATCAGTTTCACAAAAATCAATTTAAAAGCCGATTTTACCGTTTTTAACGCATAGTCGTGTACCGAACTTTACCATAATCATCCCAAATCATCAAAACTTCATATTTTAACACAACACATGTTATTTACTATATAAAATGATGATGATAATCATATTAGTTCAAATTTCATGTAAACAACATAAATCATACAATTTTCATCCAAGTCACTGCTTTTTAAGCCTCATGTACACCATGCAAGACCATCAAACTATGACATCTTTTTGTATCATTAAAACCCATCATATTTCATCATATTAAAATGCATGAAACCTGATTTAGTTCATCATATCATATTATCATCAAATCATCTTTGCATCATCATCTAATCGTCACTAACACTTATCTAAAATTATTCAATGCATGATCATCATTTCTTCATAATCTAGCAACTTAAATGCCCATCATCATACATTATCACAACTTCAAATATTAGAAGACGTTAACTTCACTTAACTCATCCATCTAATTATTTTGATCTCATTGCATGTGATGTGTGTAAAATGCAACATATAAATTACATCAAATGAGGCATAAAACTAACCCTTTTTTAGTACTAATGTTGGAAAAAGTGTGATTTTGTTTTCCTTTTGTATTTTCAGGGTTAAATGAGCTTAAATGAACAAAAGGAACAAATATACAGCCAAAACCAACATTGATACAAAGAAAGGGAAGAAACGTGGCAAGCCTGACCCCTCGACAACATCTCCCAAAGCAAAAGCAAGAAGAAAGCTGAGCATAGGGCTGTGCCCAGCTGAGCATGGGGCTGTGCCCAACTCAACACGGGGCGTGCCCAGCGGACACGGCCCCGTGCCCAGCGGACACGGGGGCGTGTTCAGGTGTCTGCAGAAAAGACAAAGTTGTAGAAGCTTCCATCGCCCACCACGGGGTCGTGCTCAAAGGACACGGGGCCGTGGTCAACTATAAGATTCGCGGAATCCAGGCAAATCTTGATAGTACAGATATGCTTCTGCACACGGGGTCGTGCTCAGCGGACACGGGGGTGTGGTCAACTAATGCAGACAAACTTCAATTAATGAAGGAAGAGAAAAGGGTGGACACGGGGCCGTGTACAGGCTTCTGTACAGGCTATAAATAGGGGTGCTTGGTTCACTTCAAAGGCATCCCTTGGCACACCACCTCTCTCACACTTCACCCACCACCCACCACCATCACAACACCATCATCCACCACCATCATCCATTGTCCATCATAGATTGTGTGAGTCGTCTCGGGATCCAAGATTGATCGTAAGAGTTCTTGACAATCAAAGGCCATGTTTGCCTAAGTCTCTTACATCACTTGGTGAAGACAAGTGTTTAGTGTAATACTTTTTATTTTTAATCTTTTGCACTTTTTAATTGGTTTTGTATTAATGACTTTAATTACTAGCTTCTTATGTTGAAGGTGATTCTTCCTTATCGTTTGTCCGTGGTGTCTTGGCATTATTTTACTGTCTATATAAAATAAAAGATTTTCACCATTCATATCTCCACGGTCTATATGGAGGTATGTTGGCTACCTGGTCGGGGGTTAAGGGAACGGTTTGGTAAGAGTCTTGCCATTGTTCAGTGTATAGATCCTGCAAAGGACCTGGGTCAAATTTAGTAGGACCTCCTTCAATACCCAACGCTATTGGATGGCGGGGGTCCAAACTCTTTGATCCCCTCATAAGTTAAACTACTATTGAAACTTTAACCCGGCTACTTAGGACTTTATCCTTGCTGACTCAGACTACTTAGCCGAGGGTAACATCGCCTTCAAAAGAGAGGCCTACCACATTATGCATTAACAACTTAATTAATTATCTTTCAATAATCCGACCCTTTAGGATTGTATACTTGCTGACTCGAACTACTAGGTTGAGGGTAACGTCGCCTTCAAAAGAGGGGCCTACTACAATACCTAAGATAATCTCTTAAACAAGTGCAAAAGTGCGAAAATAATCAAAGGTTACACTACACACGAGTCGGATCCAAGTGATTCATCTTGTCTATCTGTTTTTATTTTTATTTTACTTTTCAGCATTTTAGTTAGTTTTATTTTCCTAGTTTAAAAACCTTTTTCTAACATTTTGATTTGATTAGACGTTGAGGATAAACCGGTACTAAAAGCTCTTGTGTCCTTGGACGACCTCATTATATTACCAACACTATACTACGTCCACGATGGGTGCACTTGCCCATATGTGTCTTTAATGTTAGTGAATATCGTGTTTATAAATTTAAAACTTGGCTAAAAAGTGTAAAAAGGGCTTAAAATATACACCTAAAACATATATACACTGACACGCATCAAGTTTTTGGCGCCGTTGCCGGGGACACAAAGATTTTAAGAAAGCTTAAAATCGACGGCCTAATCAGTTTTTCAAAACTTTTTCAAAACGCGCGCACATTTTTCTGCATTTTAGTTTAGTTTGCATTTACAGTAGCCTGAACACGGGGCCGTGTTCACTGAACACGGGGCCGTGCTGCATATTTTTCATAAAACACCCAGATACAGAGTCTGAACACGGGATCGTGCTCACTGAACACGCCCCCGTGCTCAAAGAAACCAGTAACTTTAATTTAAAACGCCCATATACAGATCCTGAACACGGGCCGTGTCCACTGAACACGGGGCCGTGTCCAGCCTCTGTTTCCGTCTTTATTTTTGTTTTCTGGTCCCGAGACTCTATTGTGGTCTGTTGAGTGATTCTTATGGATCGATACTCAGAAGACTACAACTACACCTATGAGGAGGATGATTATAGAAGAGACTATTGCACTAATTATGGTAACCCGCACTCGGTTCAATATTACAACTCATCTTAACCATCCACTTCATACAACTATTATGAGGAGCCCAGGTACGAGCCATCGACTTCATATACATCCTATGAAGACGAAAGGTATGAACCTTCTCCCTCATACTCATATTTTGATGAACCAAGGTATGAACCTTCATACTCATACTTTGAGGAATCAAGATATGAGCCACCACCTTCATACTCTTATTATGAGGAACCATGGCGTGAACAACCCACCTCATATGAGTACTATAAAGAACAAAATTTCGACCCTTATCCATCATATGCTGACAATGAAGAACAATGGTATGAACCATCTACTTCATATGGGTACTATGAGGAACCAAGGATCGAACAACCGGATTCAAGCTTTGAGGATCCCGATCCTTTTTCTATCACCGAAGTGACCAATAGGATATTAGAAAAACTTAAAACTATCGAGCGATACATAAAAGAATCTCGCGCAAGGGAAGAGGAGTCCCGCGCAAGAGAAGAATTAAATAAAGAAATGATAGTTGAAGAGTCAAAAATGGAAGAACAAATAAGTGAAAAACCGACACATGAGTTAAACAACGATAGGGGTGAGGACGATGACGTTAAAATTCAAGAAGAGTCTAATTTTGAAGAAATTAATCTCTTGTCACCTTCTTTTGAAAATCATTGTTTAGTACCAACTCATGCTAAGTTTTTAAAAGAGTTAAACACTAACACTAAAATTGAAGAAATGGTAAGTGTTAAGTTAACTAATGATCAAACATCGCTAATAAAAGAAGACCCTTTTGAAATTAACATTACACCGGTTCCATGTTTCTTTCAAAATTCATTTATTAGTAACGTCACCATTGATAAAGATCTTTGTGTTAACATAATACCTAATTACATTTTCGAAAAATTAAGTATTAGTGATTTTCTCCACTTCAAATACCCATTTTTCTATCTAATCGGAAAATAATAAAATCAATCGGTATAGTTGAGGACGTCTTGGTCCAAACAAATCAAATGGTAATCCCAACCGACTTTGTCATCCTTGATGACGCTCCTCTAGTGTTGGGACGACCTTTTGTAAAAACTCATGAAGCCTTGAAAAAACGGAAGTACAATAATCTATCCATTCAATTAACGGCCTTTAAAAGATGTGTCGATCTTGAACAATCAATGAAATATCCAATCGGCAATGACGACCCCCTAATTGAAGATGAGCCAGAACCACCCGATAAGGAGGGTCTAGCCAAGGACCCTTATAAATGTGGCGCACCACGGAGGCATTCCGCGGAATTATCCTTAGTTTAATTTAGATTAACTTTTATATTTTCTAGTTTAGTTTTAATTTTCAGGAATAAAACACACTCGGGATGGTGAAGGATACTAAGGGAAGCTTGAACCAACAACCCATGCACAAAAACAGAGCCTCCCCACAATTTTTCTTCATTACAGCAAGTTCAGCACGGGGTCGTGCTCACCCCAACACGCCCCGTGCCCGAGGTTCTGCCTAGAATACCCAGTTCAGGTAACTGGACACGGGGCCGTGCTCACTGAACACGCCCCCGTGCCCAGCCTTCTGTTTAAATTTGATACTGGTAGTCTGACCACGGGGCCGTGCTCAGCCAACACCACCCCGTGTTCAGCTACCCAGTATATTAAAATCTTGTTTTTAGCCCACTTTTACACATTTTAATCAACCGAAAAACTTATTTTTGGGACACATTGAGGACAATGTGTAATTTAAGTGTGGGGGGATGCTAAAACCTTGAATTTTGCAAGTCCTAATTACAAGCCTTACACAAAACTCTATTGGAACCGCTAAACACCCCAATTTTTTTCAAAAACTTTTCATTTTTTTACTTGTCTTGGTTTAATTTGGGAATAACAAGTTCTAAAAAGGTTATATTTTTACAAATTTACAACCGATAGCGTCGTGATAAAAAGAACCAACATAAGAAAATTATGAAACGGCATGACAAATCTAGTTAAAATTTGATTATATATACTTGATCACATAAAAACTCATTCCCACAAAAAGTGAGTTTTCGAGCCTTTATTGAGCATACAAATATACATCTTTAAACTAAATGCTCATTTTTCGTTTCTTGTGTGAATAGCCGCTTGGTTTCTTACGACTCTAGAACTTGCCACGACGATACATTCCCGGTCCTTACCAACTTAAACCCATGTAAGTAAATGATGGAGGCATTAGGACTAACCCTTTTTATTTCAACACCATTATTTTTCTTTTTTTTTTTACCACTACCTAAAATCCCCCTAGTTAACCCCTTTGACCCTAAACTTTTTCATTTCTTAACCCAAAACAAACACCCTTTTTCCCACCAAAAACCCCTTTTTCATTTTAAACCCTTTATTTTAGTAACAAAGCTCGGTTTTTTTTATGACTTCCTTATCAAAAAAAAAAGAGAGAGAGAAAAATGATGATGATAATGAAGCCAAAAGAAATAAACAAACAAGGCTATCAAAAAGAACTTTGTTTGAAAAATTGCTTCATTAAAATAAAAAGACAAAAAATAAAAAGTCTTACGAAAACCGACGCTTTTTACGCCTTTCGCCCTTTTCTACTAACCACCAACCCAACCACCTATCTTTAACCCTAGCCTAACCCTTCCCCAAAGTCCTCTTGATACTTACAAAGGTGTATAGTTAAAAAGGAGGAGGATTGATTGCTTGGCAAGCATATGGTAGAAATAAGTTCCATGCCGGTTTCGAATGTTTCACAAAAATACATCTTCGGCCGAGTGTGAGTGATCTCCCATGAGGTATGTGAACTTGTATATAAATGGAATTTTAAAGAGGCATGTTATGCCCAAATAAGTAATTTCTCTTATGAAATGTTCAAAATAAATCATAACGAATAGGATTGTAAATAGCATAAAAATAAAACCTAATAAAGATCTTGGATTCCCGACACTCAAGGCAAGCCCAAAACTTCTCTTCTACCCATTCCATTTGGGAGTGTAAGCCACATTATAAAGAGTTTTGCTTGAGGACAAGCAAAGATTCAAGTGTGGGGGTATTTGATGTGTGTAAAATGCAACATATAAATTGCATCAAATGAGGCATAAAACTAACCGTTTTTTAGTACTAATGTTGGAAAAAGTGAGCTTTTGTCTTCCTTTTGTATTTTCAGGGTTAAATGAGCTTAAATGAACAAAAGGAACAAATATACAGCCAAAACCAACATAAATACAAAGAAAGGGAAGAAACGTGGCATGCCTGACCCCTCGACAGCATCTCCCAAAGCAAAAGCAAGAAGAAAGCTAAGCATGGGGCTGTGCCCAGCTGAGCATGGGGCTGTGCCCAGCTGAGCATGGGGCTGTGCCCAGCTCAACACGGGGCGTGCCCAGCGGACACGGGGGCGTGTTCAGGTGTCTGCAGAAAAGACAAAGTTGTAGAAGCTTCCATCGCCCACCACGGGGCCGTGCTCAGCGGACACGAGGCCGTGGTCAACTATAAGTTTCGCGGAATCCAGGCAAATCTTGATAGTACAGATATGCTTCTGCAAACGGGGTCATGCTCAGCGGACACGGGGGCGTGGTCAACTAATGCAGACAAACTTCAATTAATGAAGGAAGAGAAAAGGGTGGACACGGGGCCGTGTCCAGCGGACACGGGGCCGTGTCCAGGCTTCTGTACAAGCTATAAATAGGGGTTCTTGGTTTACTTCAAAGGCATCCCTTGGCACACTACCTCTCTCACACTTCACCCACCACCCACCACCATCACAACACCATCATCCACCACCATCGTCCATTGTCCATCATAAAGTGTGTGAGTCGTCTCGGGATCCAAGATTGATCGTAAGAGTTCTTGACAATCAACGGCCATGTTTGCCTAAGTCTCTTACATCACTTGGTGAAGACAAGTGTTTAGTGTAATATTTTTTATTTTTAATCTTTTGCACTTTTTAATTGGTTTTGTATTATTGACTTTAATTACTAGCTTCTTATGTTGAAGGTGATTCTTCCTTATCGTTTGTCCGTGGTGTCTTGGCATTATTTTACTGTCTATATAAAATAAAAGATTTTCACCATTCATATCTCCACGGTCTATATGGAGGTATGTTGGCTACCTGGTCGAGGGTTAAGGGAACGGTATGGTAAGTGTCTTGCCATTGTTAAGTGTATAGATCCTGCAAAGGACCTGGGTCAAATTTAGTAGGACCTCCTTCAATACCCAACGATATTGGATGGCGGGGGTCCAAATTCTTTGATCCCCTCATAAGTTAAACTACTATTAATACTTTAACCCGGCTTCTTAGGACTGTATCCTTGCTGACTCAGACTACTTAGCCGAGAGTAACGTCGCCTTCAAAAGAGGGGCCTACCACATTATGCATTAATAACTTAATTAATTATCTTTCAATATTCCAACCCTTTAGGATTGTATCCTTGTTGACTCAAACTACTGGGTTGAGGGTAACGTCGCCTTCAAAAGAGGGGCCTACTACAATAACTAAGATAATGTCTTAAACAAGTGCAAAAGTGCGAAAATAATCAAAGGTTACACTACACACGAGTCGGATCCAAGTGATTGATCTTCTCTATCTGTTTTTATTTTTATTTTACTTTTCAGCATTTTAGTTAGTTTTATTTTCCTAGTTTAAAAACCTTTTTCTAAAATTTTGATTTGATTAGACGTTGAGGATAAACCAATACTAAAAGCTCTTGTGTCCTTGGACGACCTCGGTATCTTACCAACACTATACTACGTCCACGATGGGTGCACTTGCCCATATGTGTGTTTAGTGTTAGTGAATATCGTGTTTATAAATTTAAACTTGGCTAAAAAGTGTAAAAAGGGCTTAAAATATACACCTAAAACATATATACACTGACACGCATCACATGCAACATTCTTACATATTTATGAACTATCAAACAAAACCTACATGTATACGTACATACATACGTATATATACACAATATACTTTTTACTTTATCAACTTTAGTCATCATCATATTTCCATAAATCAACTTTGATCATACATGCAACAACTTTTCAAGAATCCTTTCAATCAAAACTCAACTTTTAAAGAAAACATAATCTCTAACCCACATACATACCCAATCCCATATACATACCCATTTACACTTCTATTTTAAGTTTGATTAAAATCATGTTGTTGTTTGATTTCCAAAAGTTGTGAAGAATCCAAGTGTTTTTGAAACAATCTATCATCATCATCAAGAAACAAGTTCAAAAGTTGGAAATGGGTTTATACCTTTCAAGAACCAAAAGAGGGTTTTGATGAGATTTTTTATGAGAATAAGATTGTTCCTCCTTGTAATCATATTTAATCACCTTTGGATCTTCAAATAAGTTTGAAACCAACTTCGACTGAGCTTAAATCTTCAAGTTTTGAAAGAAAACAACAATGGAGGTGGTGGATGAGTGTTCGAACAAGAGGAGGGAAGAAGAGGAAGGGCTTTATGATTTGTGGTTGGTTCTTCGGTGTTGGATGGATCTTATAAATATATGTAATGATTATATGGAAGGTTTTATGCACACTTGTCAACAAGGACCTTTGGTGCGCACTTTCATGGGCCGCCACCTTGCCCTACACACACACACACTCTAGACATATACATATATAGCTTAATACTTGTATAAACAGGTATTTTACTGATAATCGGGTATTTTATTTCACGCTTTAAGGTGTTTTATATTAGTTTTGTTATTCTACAAAAATTAACTCGCCATAACATTGTTGTACTATGTTATTTGCCTAAGCTGACAATGTTGTTTAAATTTTGTAAGATACGCACAGTATTGTGTAGTACACGTTCAAAACAACAAATTAGTGTTTTTAAGCGTTTATATAATTTTTTCCTCACGGAAATGATTAAATATAGCATTTTCATCATAACGGATAATTTTTAGGAGTTTAACATTAACCGGATTGTAATCGACGTTCATTTCGCATTTTGTTCGTTAAGCTATAAGCTTTTATCTTGTTTTTACCAACATAACTCTATATAAAATTTTGACTTGCTAGAACACCAAATACCATTAATTAACACTAATCCAAAACAAATACTGCATTTATTCTTAAATAGCACTTGTTACACTAGTATGGTATGTACTCTATATAGCTGGGTGTCCCACCTCATCTGAGGCTAAAGATTATATTGCGGGGATAATTCCCATCGAGGTACCTTCTTGAGGCACAAACATTATCATAATTACGTATTGTTTAACATGTTCCACAATCATAGTTATCAAATTAAAATATCTATTTCAAACAACGTGTTTTCCCCTAAAACGTAAATAAAGCTTTATTTAAAATAGGGTTGTGAAAACTCACCATAGGGAGCGTTAGCCCTAGCAATTTAGTCCAAAAAAAATCCCACAAATAAAATCGGTTGACTCGTGTCCTAATAAAAAGGAACACTTTAAAGACCATTCTAATACTATATCTACTAAGTTGTTCCCCCAACTTATGATATTCAAATAAACGTTTTATCTTTAAAAAATGTTTAATTTGAAACCATGTTTTTATTTTATAAAACACATGATTCGAACGACCCATTGGTGATCTTACTTTTCGTTAAGTCCATATTCCTATAAGTGTTAAGTTAATAGTATTCATGCATAGACACTTAGCACCTGCATATATCTCAAAACACCATTCATCCGCACAGTGTAGACACATACACACATATTTATGCACATAATTTCACCTTTAAGAGTATTACAAAACTTATCACATAATCATACAGAAGTTATAAATTTGACGTTTTCGACTTCCGGTACGGTCGTTTTCGCGTTATCTATGAAACATCTAACTAATTCATCATTTAATCAAATAAACATCTTCTCACATCAAGATACATGTAAATATTATATTTTAGCCATAAAAATAATATCACATAATTTTAGTTAAATGTTACCCATCTTTGGCAATTTTTAGCGTTTTCGCATCAACTTATGTGACAAAAACCGTCTACGGTTATATTTTAACACTATGACTGTGACAACCCGCACTTTCAGGTTAACGTCGTTATCTTCCTTCGTTAAATATTTATGATTTCATACACATAATTATAATTATATGCAATTAAATTAATTATGAAAGTTATAACATAAGGGGTTAATCTAAACTATGGGGATAAATCTCATACATACATTCAAGGTTAACTCGGTTCCCTTCCTACGCAAGTTTCAAGATTTTGAAACTAGAGGGACTAGTCCTACACATGCACACAAAGTTATTTGAAATGACTTCCTACCCAAGTTTGAGATTTGGAAACATAAGGGACTAGTTATGCAATAAATCAAACTTGAATTATAATTAATTAACAAAAACCAACCCTAATTTTCCCCCACCCCTTACAATCGTCCTCTCTCTCTCTCTAGGCGACTCAAGCAACAAGCAACAAATCCATTGAACATACACTCATAACTTGAAGTTCATGGCTGCGTTTTGTTGATTTCATGAGATCTTGAATGCATGCAAATATGGTTTACAAGTATTAGGGGTTACTAGAAACATGTTGTTCATGTCTATATAATGGTTTTTTTGTAGTCTAGTGACTATATGATTTCATATGCATGCTAAGGTTTCGTGTATGCCATGATATTGATGATGGAACTTGTTGTAAAACTAATATATATGAGGTAATATAGGTTGTATGTGTTGAAAAACATGATAAAAGAATCGTAAATATGTTTTAGATGAAAGCTGATCGTAAACATGTTCAGTCTAGGTTTTTACAGCTGACTTGTATCGGCTATAACATGATCAAAACTTAACAAAATCGGGTGGTTCTTGAGTTTAAATGTAGTTTAATGAAATTTCTTTCAAACCTAACTAGAATCATAATTTTTCGAGAAGTTTTGATATTTTAAAAGATTAAAATTGAAACATAGGTGCAGGCTGCGTTTTTCTGTAGAAATTACAACCTGTTACAAGGATCATAACTTGGTGAAGGATTGGAGTTAACATGTGAATTTTTTACAATTGATAGTTCTAGGAGGTCATCGTATCCTCCAGCTGGAATTTGTCAACTATAGTGATAGATATTTTTAAATAAAATAAATTCTAAACTGTCGACAAAATGTGACGAAATTGCCCCTTAGGTTGTAACGCCTCTTAATTTACTATTTATATTTTAGACAATTCATATTCGTACCATGATTCGAGGCGTTAATCATAATGAAATATATATATATATATATATATATATATATATATATATATATATATATATTATCAACTATTCGTTATTCTTACGATCGATCATCTAAATAAGTGATTTATGCACAAACCAGTGCTTTTCGGTTTGCAATTACGCGTTTAACGTCAATTACCGACCCTACTCGACATATTTTTGATCCTAAAACAAAATAATACGACATGCTACGGCGATCGGGTTTATAAAACGAATTCGTAGTAACTTTCGGGCCGCTTAAACACGCGAGATGGGCTTGTGGGCCTTGGGCCCAAGCCCAAAGCCCAAAGCCCACTAACTAAATAAACCCTACGAATATAAGACTAGACCCTAATTCTTATCAAAAGGCAGCCGTTATCATCCATGGTTTCCTCTCAAAAACTCTTGTCTGCAACTCAAAACATCACACACAAAAGTCACGGATCAAACAAAACGCAAACAAACATCATCATCTTCACTCCCTCTTCCCCACCATAACTGACCGGGGAGCACAGGGAAGTCCGACTAGACTTTGGTGACGAGACCAGCAGATTTACCGGTCGACCAAACACACCAGCTCCCCCCTTGACTCCCTGACCACACGCGACGGCGGCCGGCGGTGACGGCGGTGGTGGTGCTTATCTCCGACGCGGTTCACCGGTAAATTCCCACTCCTTCCTTCTCTTTTCCTTTCAATAGATCCGATGCAGGTTTTGTTTTGATTATTCTCGATTTAAATTCCGAGTTGTTCTCGGTTCGGTTTAGGCTCGTCTCGGGACTATACAATATTCATCAAGCACATCAGTGGTTTCAGGTCAGATTCTGGACGAATACGAGTCAGGTTGCGGGCCTTATTTCGGGTGCTCGGGTTTCAGCTCAACGCGGCGTAACTCGGGTCAGTTTCGGGTTACGACAGAACTAGACGCGAGCCGCCGTTTCGTCGCCGGAACTGAATGGAGATCGACGGGAAGCCTTACGACTCGTTTCGGTACACATTTCTCATGCCTTTGTTTTGTTCGTTAATGCTCTGTTGAAATACAATGAATCTTCATTCAAATGAATTGAAAAAAATATGGAACCTTGTATAACAGTCGATGGGTACTTTGTTGAAGAAGATGACCAAGCATATTTTTTTTAAATTGAACTCTCTTCTTGCAAGTTAGATAGTCCAATGCGTTCATAATTGTAGTAGTCTTATTTTAATCTTTCAACAGGGTTCCCGTATGGAAATACAAGTCAGTAGATTGACTACATTTTTTTATGCCATGGCACTAATGGTAATGATTTTATATGATATGCATTAGAAATTTAAGATAAAAAAATGGTAAAAAAATATAAATAAAAGAAAGAAAGAAGCATATGGATGCACCATTACGTAGTAACTGGTGTAATAATATTCATAAATTTAATTCTTGAGTTTTATGATAATCCACTTTTGCATACTATAATGTTTAGTTATCTAAATATTATGTATGCTTAAATACACACTTTGCTACGTACTACAATTTTAGCTAGTCATATAACCTTTTGTCATAAAGCTAGACACTAAGTTTTATAAATAATAAATGGATTCGTTATTTATAAATTTGATATCTGAAAATGTGTAAGTATAGTCTTGGCTCACAATAATCTATTTGACACTAAATGTTATAACGAGATAAATTCTAACGTTAAACTAATCGATTTGAGAACCATTAAACATTAGGAATATCATTTATTAATGAGATTGTTATGTGCCATTTCAAATATCTAAGTCAAACCCTCTCGTTCGTTCTCTTGAATTGTTCCAATCTTTACTCGTGCGTTATTTCACTAGGAGTCGCAATCGCAACCACTCATAAACTCGAGACTTCGGTGTTCCTTCCTCCTAATCTCTTACGCTCGTCAACACTTGGATAATCGGAAGACTTAGCAATTTTGTGAGTATACTCGCAACCCTTTTTTTATGTTTACCACTTTTTGGGGTGTAACATGTTTTAGTATTAAACTACACTTAAACTTATTCTTTATGCAATGCACAAAACAATCCTTATACATGAACACTATGTTATGATACTTGATGCTTACGTGGACCATACTTATGTGATATGTTTTAGTCATTAGCTCTCACGAGCCTCCCTTCGACATGTATAGCGCTATAGGAGTAACGCACCGCCCCCCTTAGACTTGGGTCATGTTGAATTAATTAAACTTTCTTGCGTAAACAGAGGTTGGCTAGAAATATTGCATGCCACGCTAGGTTGATCTCGTATAGACTAAGTTGCCATGTGGATTCGTTTTAAACTTTTACACTTATATTTATACTTATGCTTAAACTTGTATACTCACCTTTGCTTTTGCATTGAATTGTATTTTAAACATGTTACAGGTTGATGATGACGATGCTATGAAAAGAAGTAGCGTTGATGCCTAGATACACATATAGACGTTTAGGTTTTATATGTTGTATCAATTTGATTATGTTGTTACGTATTTCCTTTGAACATGTTGTTATTTGAATTTCCTTGTATGTTTGACAATTTATCTATGAAATGAAATCGGTTTATTAAACATTGTCACAAATAGCGTTATGATGTCTCTAGCAATCTTCACACTTCGTCTCATCCCGATGTTTCCGCCATTGGTTGGGGTGTGACAGATTGGTATCAGAGCCATAACTATAGGGAATTAGGAAAAGTAGGAATGCTTTAACCTAGTCTATAGTTTTAGAGCTTTATTATCGTGTATTGCTTGAAACTACTTGCATGCTACTTTACTCGCTTCTCATTTATTCGCTTTGACTTTTTAAACATATAAGTCGCTTGTGTTTTAATACTTGACGTGCTATTCTTATGTGTCAATACTTGTCTTATTATGTGTCGATACTTGATTTATTGATCTATTCTTTGTGTGTTATTCTCGACATGCCTTTTTGTGCTTATACTTGTTTGTTATTTCCTTTAACATACGCCTTTTTCCAAGGCATTTTACTCGATTTTTCTTAAACTCGAAAACACTCATATTATACAAACGAGACGAGTTTACCAAAATAGGCGTGAAACCCACAATTTGGTAAACGACTCTCATCCCGCTTGATTCTATTTTTCACACAAAATTCACCATTAAGTTAGGAGTGAAATCCACATCTTAACGGAAATTTCAAATTTAAATTCTAGTGGACGTTCGTCAACGTGTCGAAATTTAATTTGACCCGACGAGTGCCAACTACACTTAGGGTACGCAGTCGTCAAGTTAGGGGTGAAACCCGCACCTTGTCGACTAGTCCCGCTCCTTGATTTTCAAAAAAATCCCGCCAAATCTCGAATTTTCGATTGATTTGGAACATGTAGTAACCGGAAGGGTAAATACCGTTAACCGATGTGTCGGCGAGAGTATTTCACCTATTAGGCCAAAGCATGCTCTCAAATTCAAAAGACTCTTCGACCACTTTGGTTAGTCAACGTTCTGTTTTGGAACCATCCGAGTTTCTTTTATCAAACTTACGCTTTATTATTCCGATCTTTCATAATGAAACTCTCTTTTGTCAAGTTTGAACCATTTCGAGATTTCACTTTTGCGCATACATCATACTATTACTTTTCATACGATCATACATTATTAGCATACATAAGTTTACGAAATTTTATTTACACTCCTTGCAACAACAAATGTAGACATGTCATCAAGATAGGAGTGATTCCCTTACCTTGACGACTAACTCCGTTTTATTTCTCACCTTACAACGACCTCACCAACGAGTTAGGGGTGATTCCCTTACCTAGGTGATCGTTACCAACGCTTTCTTTTAATAGGCTATATTATGTAAACACGATCATGTTTATACCTAAATCATTTATCATATATTTCAAAATGCTTCATTTATTTAAACGTACCTCTTATTCTATAATCTATTTTCACATCACTCGCATACACAAAAATTTTAATGTTACCATAAACGCTTGTTCCTCGATTTTCAAAATTTCACGAAATACTACTTGTCAGCCCTGTCGGTCTAATAAATCTGTTGCCCACAAATTCACCAATCAACGTAAATATTGAAACACGCTCCTCTCACACCATTAAACTAGAGATTTTTATTTTCAATTGAGAATCAAATCAACTTTGTCGCACACACCTATAAAATATTACCAATATTATTCAATCATTTACTAAAATTCCTTTTCAAAACCAATGAAACATTTTTCAACAATCACTAAGTTCATGTACCAAATTCCTTTTTCTAAGGATCAACTTTTTCACAAGAAGTTGTAAGTTTCAAAATTTTCTAACACAAAGTTACTTAAAACGATGCAAACTTATTAATCTCTAGAACTTTTTCAAAACCTCACTCGATACGTCAATTAAATTCAAAACACGTGGGCAAGGAAACTTCATAAGAACCGACAAATTTTCAACTTATGTAAACTCTTTTAAAACCGAAGTAGCATTTCCATTCCTTTACAAAGTACTTTCCACATAACGTCTATACGTTTTATACTCTCTTACATTCACAAACTAGAGTCTATATTTCGTGACAACTCAATCTATTTTAACTTCACATTTTGCGCAAACCACTATATATGCATATCATTTTACACGTTTCAGTCAATATCTCACAACAATCTCATGCGTGTCACTCGTTTCCTTTTTCTTTCATACTCAAAACTTTTAAACCTTTTATGCACATAAACTCATGTATTACGATTTATACAATAAACAAAATCATTATTTCCTACGTCCATACTTATACATTTTGTGCCTTCACTAATGCTCACACTTACACATTTATGTTATACTAATGATTCAAAATTCATACGTTTTACGTTTATGCATACACATACACTCACAACTATACATTTACGTTGTACTTACATCCATGTTTATACTACATTCATATTCATATTCATATTCATATTCATATTTATTATATTCATGTTCCTGCATTTTATGTTTTCAAATACACTTAAACAACTTTGTTTACACTTATATTCATACACATATATCTTATTCATACTTAAACCTTCATGTTTTACACCTATATTCACGTTCATATCTATGCTCATACATCTTATGTTCACAATTATACTCGTATTCATACTCATACGCTTTGTGTTTATACCCATACTCATGGTTGTATTCACATTTTATACTCACTTTCATACATGTTATGCTTATACTTGTGCTCACTCTTAGCATACGTTTTGTGTTTATGCTCACATACGTATTCATATTTAAACTTATACTATGCTCATGCTTTTTACTCAACATTTATACTTTCGCGCCTATACGCGAGCGAAATCCGAAGGATTCGCTTACGTTGGCCTTATACTATTTGGAACGCAAACATGCTTATATGCTACATTTCTATACGCACACAATCTTATTTTCCTCAAAATTTATGTATACCTTGATTCATACGCAACTGGTATAAGCTATGCGGATCATGCGACGATTGGTATAATCGCGGGTGCACACGGGATTATAGTAATAAGCGCATGAGAATCATAGAGTGTACTACCGTGTATGGTAAGACACGGAACGTAACATGACACCGAATACGAGACGGACGTAATGTGGTCAAAACATGGTGGATACGCTGCTGGTACTTTGTATATATAAGTGTTTCCACCATGTTACCAAACTTTCGTAAAACTTGCCATGAGAAATTCAGTGTTTTGCAGACCTATTTAAACTTAATGCAACTTTAAGCAACTCACAAACGCATTATATCCGATTATCCACGACGAGGCTTCATTCTTAAGACGCTACTTTCATCTATCTGATACTTATGCTATTCTTATAATCATAATCGTTATTAGATCAATCGTTCACCTATACCTTCATTATTCTTCGTTGTCCTTCTTAAAAGCATCAATTTTTTTTTAAACAATCCTCGGCTGTATGCCATCCTTCCCAAGGTCTTCCTCTTAAATAAATTTCGGGACGAAATTTCCTAAAGGAGGGGAGACTGTAACGCCTCTTAATTTACTATTTATATTTTAGACAATTCATATTCGTACCATGATTCGAGGCGTTAATCATAATGTAATATATATATATATATATATATTATCAACTATTCGTTATTCGTACGATCGATCATCTAAATAAGTGATTTATGCACAAACCAGTGCTTTTCGGTTTGCAATTACGCGTTTAACGTCAATTACCGACCCAACTCGACATATTTTTGATCCTAAAACAAAATAATACGACATGCTACGGCGATCGGGTTTATAAAACGAATTCGTAGTAACTTTCGGGCCGCTTAAACACGCGAGATGGGCTTGTGGGCCTTGGGCCCAAGCCCAAAGCCCAAAGCCCACTAACTAAATAAACCCTACGAATATAAGACTAGACCCTAATTCTTATCAAAAGGCAGCCGTTATCATCCATGGTTTCCTCTCAAAAACTCTTGTCTGCAACTCAAAACATCACACACAAAAGTCACGGATCAAACAAAACGCAAACAAACATCATCATCTTCACTCCCTCTTCCCCACCATAACTGACCGGGGAGCACAGGGAAGTCCGACTGGACTTTGGTGACGAGACCAGCAGATTTACCGGTCGACCAAACACACCAGCTCCCCCCTTGACTCCCTGACCACACGCGACGGCGGCCGGCGGTGACGGCGGCCGGCGGTGACGGCGGTGGTGGTGCTTATCTCCGACGCGGTTCACCGGTAAATTCCCACTCCTTCCTTCTCTTTTCCTTTCAATAGATCCGATGCAGGTTTTGTTTTGATTATTCTCGATTTAAATTCCGAGTTGTTCTCGGTTCGGTTTAGGCTCGTCTCGGGACTATACAATATTCATCAAGCACATCAGTGGTTTCAGGTCAGATTCTGGACGAATACGAGTCAGGTTGCGGGCCTTATTTCGGGTGCTCGGGTTTCAGCTCAAGGCGGCGTAACTCGGGTCAGTTTCAGGTTACGACAGAACTAGACGCGAGCCGCCGTTTCGTCGCCGGAACTGAATGGAGATCGACGGGAAGCCTTACGACTCGTTTCGGTACACATTTCTCATGCCTTTGTTTTGTTCGTTAATGCTCTGTTGAAATACAATGAATCTTCATTCAAATGAATTGAAAAAAATATGGAACCTTGTATAACAGTCGATGGGTACTTTGTTGAAGAAGATGACCAAGCATATTTTTTTTAAATTGAACTCTCTTCTTGCAAGTTAGATAGTCCAATGCGTTCATAATTGTAGTAGTCTTATTTTAATCTTTCAACAGGGTTCCCGTATGGAAATACAAGTCAGTAGATTGACTACATTTTTTTATGCCATGGCACTAATGGTAATGATTTTATATGATATGCATTAGAAATTTAAGATAAAAAAATGGTAAAAAAATATAAATAAAAGAAAGAAAGAAGCATATGGATGCACCATTACGTAGTAACTGGTGTAATAATATTCATAAATTTAATTCTTGAGTTTTATGATAATCCACTTTTGCATACTATAATGTTTAGTTATCTAAATATTATGTATGCTTAAATACACACTTTGCTACGTACTACAATTTTAGCTAGTCATATAACCTTTTGTCATAAAGCTAGACACTAAGTTTTATAAATAATAAATGGATTCGTTATTTATAAATTTGATATCTGAAAATGTGTAAGTATAGTCTTGGCTCACAATAATCTATTTGACACTAAATGTTATAACGAGATAAATTCTAACGTTAAACTAATCGATTTGAGAACCATTAAACATTAGGAATATCATTTATTAATGAGATTGTTATGTGCCATTTCAAATATCTAAGTCAAACCCTCTCGTTCGTTCTCTTGAATTGTTCCAATCTTTACTCGTGCGTTATTTCACTAGGAGTCGCAATCGCAACCACTCATAAACTCGAGACTTCGGTGTTCCTTCCTCCTAATCTCTTACGCTCGTCAACACTTGGATAATCGGAAGACTTAGCAATTTTGTGAGTATACTCGCAACCCTTTTTTTATGTTTACCACTTTTTGGGGTGTAACATGTTTTACTATTAAACTACACTTAAACTTATTCTTTATGCAATGCACAAAACAATCCTTATACATGAACACTATGTTATGATACTTAATGCTTACGTGGACCATACTTATGTGATATGTTTTAGTCATTAGCTCTCACGAGCCTCCCTTCGACATGTATAGCGCTATAGGAGTAACGCACCGCCCCCCTTAGACTTGGGTCATGTTGAATTAATTAAACTTTCTTGCGTAAACAGAGGTTGGCTAGAAATATTGCATGCCACGCTAGGTTGATCTCGTATAGACTAAGTTGCCATGTGGATTCGTTTTAAACTTTTACACTTATACTTATACTTATGCTTAAACTTGTATACTCGCCTTTGCTTTTGCATTGAATTGTATTTTAAACATGTTACAGGTTGATGATGACGATGCTATGAAAAGAAGTAGCGTTGATGCCTAGATACACATATAGACGTTTAGGTTTTATATGTTGTATCAATTTGATTATGTTGTTACGTATTTCCTTTGAACATGTTGTTATTTGAATTTCCTTGTATGTTTGACAATTTATCTATGAAATGAAATCGGTTTATTAAACATTGTCACAAATAGCGTTATGATGTCTCTAGCAATCTTCACACTTCGTCTCATCCTGATGTTTCCGCCATTGGTTGGGGTGTGACATAGGTGTTAAATAATTTTTAATGATTTTCTGAAAACAATTAAGCTTTGGGAAAAATTCACAAACCTTCTAGGAGCTAATGGCAAGCCTCTTAAATTAGTTATAATTTTTTCAAGCACATTAAGTATTATAATAAAATTCACGAAAACAACTCAACTTTGGAGGTTGAGCTGAAACTGCAGAAAGTTAACTTATGTGTTCCTAAAGTGTGTTTACATGCTACTATAAGATGTTGATTGTTGGTTAGTACCTAACTGAGTATCATTAACGTGTTGCATGATAAGAAATGAACACATGCACATACCCACATGAACAAATAACTAAGTGTTGACGTGTTGCATGTTCTCTGTTAGTATAGATGTAATAACTAAGTGACTATTGTGGTTGACAACTAACATAAAACAGTAACAATATCAGGACGTGGTTGACCACATCTACCCTTAGTCACTATAATTCTAGTTAACAAATCTAAGGTGAGTTCACAACTTTACTAAAAGCATGCAATTCCTGGTTTTAGAATTACACTCTCCCTGGTTTGAGACCACACTTTTATTCCTGGTCTGGAATATGATAACTTAAATACTCTAGTTTAATTTCATGTATGTAGTAGCGCTATTAGGTTTGACAAAACCTCAGACTGTGCTGGTAGCCGGGCGTGAACTTTTGACCTTTAACTATTGCATCAATGCAGATAGACATTGATGCGGAGGACACAAAAACTTACTACGTTAGTTTCAGTATTACTCGTTAAGTTGCTTAACAGTGGATTAGCTACCCATGACATGCCTTTAAAACATTGTATTTGGAAATTATATTTCGTTGAATTAAAATTGTGAACTTGCCAATTTTTTGTTGATACACGTGAGAATGATTTCCAGGACGTTAGGTACAATGCAGATGGGGACTTGCGGCTTGGTTAAACTATTTTCATTATTTATGCTAAATAATTGTGGTCTTTCCATTATGTCTAGATTTTTATATTTTTGCTTCCGCTGTTAACTTAAACTAATGTTTTCGAACATTGAGACTGTTATCCCTATTCATGTTGAATGTGAGAGTTAAACATTTTCCAAATTATTTGAATAGTTCAACATGATTAGTGGCTTGATCCTGGTATGTCACGTGCCTTGCGGTAAAACCATGGATGTGGAATTTGAGGGTGTGACAGATTGGTATCAGAGCCATTGGTTATAGTGAACTCGGTTTTTTTGAAAAAAAAACAGACTATAACCGTTCTCTTTCGAAAAGCTACGATGACACTCTGCTCCAAAGTGTAAGGTTCACCAGTCTTATTGCATATACTATACATATAGTTACGTAGCACTCACACATACATTGCATTAGTTACACATACGCATAAATTTGTTTGACATTTATGCATTAGTTCGCCTCAGGAACCAGGAAAGGAACCGGTCGTTCCTGAACCACCACCTCAATCACATTACCAACCCATTTTCTCCAAATCAGAAGGTTGCAAGCTCGGCTTAAAACCGTCCCAAACCATACAACCAACACGTCCATTCGCGTACAATACCCATGATTTAATGTTACCGAAAAACCTTCCCAAAAGACGTCCTTAACATTCTTATCACATCCCAAAATACCCCCAAACAATGAATATAAGTTTCTACGGAGTCATACCTTTGCGTACGTGTCGTCCTTGGCGCGTCTATTTTACTCTGAACTCCTGACACAAATTGCGAGTAGAATCTTGTTTCACCCATAACTTGACCATATGACATCCGTTTCATGTGGTCTACCTATCCACGCAATTGTCTCCACATGCCTTACATCTAAAAATTATCGACATCATCTGTTGACGCCGTCGCTGATGCCAGAAGACAGATCTGACTCTCTGTGCATTCGGTTTTGCGCGTCAATATTCGAGTAGACCAAAACCGGCCCAAACGAACTCGGATTTAGGCGAATAATATGTCCACATGTTCGTGTCGACGAACCACATCATTTCCACCTGTCTCCATCACCGGAAACTGCCGCTACGGTCGCTAGAATACAAAACAGTGGCTGGAAGTCACAGTTTTGCATGTTTGTCATCGTGCAGCTCGAAACCCTATCATCCGAACTCCGTTGCGGACAAAAAATATATCCACGTGACCGTGACGCAACGAACTTTCATCCTGTGCCATTGCTGCCGCTGGTGACTAGATTAGTTGCCAGAATTCTTCAGTTATTTGCCATATTCTATGTTTTTTGATTAATTCTTCGCCTGAGCATCACCAACCTCCCGTTCCTTCGATCGACTACCGAAATAACAAAATATTAATAATCATATCACAATCCCCATCAATAACAAGGCTACCCCAATTACCCTGTTATGCGGTTAATCCTTAGTCTAACTTGATTTACACCCTAGCATATCCAACTTTGCAAACGGATTTCCCCAAATGGTTCCATGGTCTCAGGGGCTTTGGAAGAGGGAGATACAAATTAGTCAACACTCAGATGAACTTGATGACTTAGACAATTATCTTACGCTTTTATTGCAAGAGTCATTATCCCGTAAGAATTTTTCTTTTTATGCGAATCTCTCCACTGGTCTTTGCACTAGTCAATGCTTACCGTTTAATGCAATATCTAATTACTATTATCGACTTAGACAAATCTATCATTCCATTATCATGGTGACACTACATATTTGCTTGTCCATGCAGAAACTCCAATAAGATTGATCTCCGGCTTAGAGAATTTGATAAACTCGACTTTCGATCCTTGGTGATCACTTCTTGAAAAACCACTACCACTAAACCTAAGAAGGGGAAGAAATATTGTTGGTGCACGAATGTCTATCGCCTTCGTAAATCTGAGCAGTAACGAGAAACTGAAGAAATCTAGACTTGATGATGTTATTAGTTAGTAAAGGCAAGGTGGCAATTGTGTAATTAATGAGAAATCTCATTAAAATCCTTGGCCTATAAATAGGAACTTTAGAATTAAAGTTTAAGACTTTTGAAGACTTTTGGCTCCATTTGTGATCTTGGTGATTCAAGTCTAGAGAGAGAAAGTCTCTCCAACGTGATTTTTGTATTGAACTTGTTATATCTTGCAATAAAATCACGGTTCTAGTACGTTATTGTGTGTTCGGTCACGTACGTTCACGGATTCCGCACGTCGAACGTTCGTTACGCAATCGAACGACGTCAAAACCGGTCCTACAAGTGGTATCAGAGCTAGGAGCTCGATTGCACGATCAAACGCATTGATTCGTACCAGATTTCAGCATTATCAGATCCGATTTCATCTATTTCTTCATCTTCTACCCATTTTTCACGTTTTTTACTGAATTTCATCAAATCGAACAGGTTTTTAAGGTCCGATTCAGCTGAATTTTGGATATATTGTGCGAATATACCTGATCTATAAACCTACCAAGTTTCAGGTCCAAATTCTTAGTCGTTCAGAAGTAATCAAGGTTTTTCTGTTCGTTATTTGCGTCAAATTCAGGTCCGCTCAAACGAACCTGGATGGTTCGCTCATAGGGATTCACTTATTGTGGCTGTTGAGGTTCGCTCGTAAGGTCTAAGTTTAGTGGTTCGCTCATAAGTGTCATATCCAATGAGGTCCGCTTATTAGTCAGTATGGTTCGTTCATTTGTCAGGTAGTTTTGCTTGTGTGGTCCGCTCATAGTAACAATCAGGTCCGCTCTTATGGTCAATACATAGGTTCGCTCATAAGACCATTTCATAGGATCGCTTATCTGTCATCATCAACATTGAGTCTGCCACGTTTAATAACAGGTCTAATGATATAATCGAACTCATTAAGTGTTGTCGGCCACAATCAAGTAAAGGCCCAATCATATTAAACAGAGTATTAAAGTTGTCGGATTTTCTAATCTTGAAATTGCAGTTGACATAAGACTTAACAAACGGCCCAATCACATGAAGTTGAACATCACAATTGTCGGCCATTAATTCAAGTGAAACAAGTTGTACATTTTTTGAAAAAGAAATTATCTGCCATTTCTTTTTGAGGCCCAATCATCATACATCGCCCCACTATAACGTGACGATCCAATCAAAAATTAAAACAAGCAAAATCTTCGGTCACTTTTAAGATACATTGAGTCAGAGATCATGGCCCAATCATAGTTGAGCTGTGTAATTGGTTGTCAGTTTTAGTGGATTATTTGGCCCATAGTTGTCGGCAAGATTTGAGGCCTCGGCATATTAATTCATTTTGAAGGTCCAATCAAAGAGCGATTTTAATTTGTCAGTACATGTGATCACCGACCCACTAAGAATCAAAGGCCCAATAGATTCTTAATAATAATTGTTGTGTCGGCTGAGTGGGTTTTGCGGCCCTATAGGATTAATTCGAGACTGTTGTTGTCGGCCATACTCAATTGAAAGATTCAATCAGAATTTAAATTGTATGTTGTAGGCCACACAATTGAGCGGCCCAATCAGTGTTGCCGGCCCATGTGCAATTAGGTAATTTGTCAAGCATCAGATACTCGCACGAGCGAATCCACACTCGATCCGATCTTTGATAGTTATTTGATTGTGTGAAATTTTTGTATTGATTGAAAATTCGTTTTTGTGAATCTTCTTTTCATTACCGAATCATGGATATGAATTTCTTTAATATGACTAAAGAAACATTTGATAGAATAAAGGTATTAAAGAAAGAATTTGATTCGTTTTCAGGTTATCCAGGAGAAAATACAAAGAGTATCATTGAGAGGTATAGCCATCTTGTTCGCTCAATGTCTGAGAAGGGTATTCAGAAAAGTCCAAATGAATGGGTTGAAAGATTAGCCAATTCCATACCTCAACAAGAATGGGGTACATATCTTTTGGACTTAAAAAGGACTGGAGAATACTCTAGATTGACAATTTGTCAATTCATTGAGAGACTTGAAGAACAGATGGAGAGAAATGCTGAGAAGAAGAAAAGTCAAAGTGTAAAATCAATACTAAAGAAAAGCAAGAGTGTTCAAGTGGGAGAGGAACAAACGGAAGAAATTTCTGTTTTGAAAAAGGAAAAGAAAGCTGATGAGAAACAAATTCTTGTGTTGAAGACAAATTGTGAGAGGTTGAAATCAGAAAATAACAAGCTGTTAAGTAATTTGAACAGTTTGACATTAGAAAACAAGAGTTTGAAAGAGAAAGAAAAGGATTTTGAAAGCAAACAGAAATCTTTAGAAGATGAAGATTTCTGGATAAAGCTTGAAAACAAAAAATTGAAAGAAAATGCGAAAGTTTTTGAAGATAAAATGAAAAATTTTGAAAATGAGAAATTAAAAGTGGAGAAGGAATTTCAAAGTCAAATAAAAATTCTTGAAGATGGGAGAGATGTGTTTAGTAAAAACAACATCGAAAAGCAAAAAATGATCAATT
The DNA here is from genome assembly GCF_002127325.2 of Helianthus annuus. Lineage (NCBI taxonomy): Eukaryota > Viridiplantae > Streptophyta > Magnoliopsida > Asterales > Asteraceae > Helianthus > Helianthus annuus. The sequence goes on along the minus strand of NC_035448.2, from coordinate 196,488,685 downwards.
CTCATCTTGAAAAGATTATTCGACTTGAAAAGGAAAGTGAGCAAGCTCGAAAGAAAATCAGTGAGCTTGAAACAAAATTGAAAGGTTTTGTGACTTCTTCAAAGTATGTGAACATTCCATGTCCAAAACTGATCAATTCTGTTCCAATAAGTGACGATGTCACAAACTTTAATAATGTCAAAGTTGAAGATTGTGATGAGAAATCTGATGATGAAAATGACAAAATTGAAAAACAAAAATTGTTTTTGAAATTAAAAGAAAAATTTCAGAAAATTGTTCTACAATCGACTGAAAAGGGAGAATGCTCTAAGCAAAAACCTTTGAAGAAGAAAGTGGAACAGAAACAAAAAATTAAAACTGAGAAAATTGTACAAAAAGAATATAAAAGCTCATCAGATCAATCATCCAATCAAAATCAAAAATCACAAAAATTGAAAAATGAAAACTCAAAAATTGTTGGTAATAAGTGGTGCAGGTTGGACCACAATGCTCAAAAGTCAAATCCAACAATCAAGAAGAGGAAAGAGTATCACCAAGCCAAACAATGCTTTGATCTGAGCGTTTGGTGTGACAATGGTGATTGGTACGATAACAGAGTGTGTTACCGATGCGGCTATCAAGGACACATTGTTGTTAACTGCCAAAGTTGGAATTATGAGACGAGAAGATGCTTTAACTGTCAAATCAAAGGTCACATTGCCAGAGATTGCCCAAGGAGATCGAATGACAGATTGAGGGCTAAATCTCAGAAATTGGCAAAAATTCCAGTCGAAGTCAAGCCCCATGAACAGAAGGATCTAAAACCTAAAGTTCAAGAACAGACAATTCAAGAAAAGAAAGTTAAACTTTCACAGGGGCAGAAAGACAGACTGAGAAAGAAGAGGAAGAAGGCGAGAGAGTATCTCAAGAAGATTTTGTCCTCGGGTTCACCGGACAGATCGAATAAAAGTTCTGATGAATCAACTCCCTCGACTGCAAAGTCAAGCAAGATGAATTCATCAGATACAAATCTGAGGACGAAAAAGGACAAGAAGAAGGTAACATTTGGTGGCAATGAATCTGTTTCTTCGGAAACAAAGGAGCCACATGTCGGCGATGAATCTGGCTCATTAAAGTCAGACAAGCCACATTCAGGCAATGATTCTGGTTCGTCAAAACCAGAAGAGCCAGTTATTGAGGTAAAAACTGAGAATTCAGGTTTAACAATGGATGATGCAAACTTTCCACCATTATTGAACAAGAATTCAAAATCGCCCAAGGACAGTCAGGCTTGGGTGAAACTGTTCAAATGAAAACCCTGACTTGCCGGAGTTCCCAGGTTGGTAAGCGTGGAACATGAATCGGCACATTTCTTGAGAAATTTCATTCTGGTGATTTTTCGCCTTACATGTGGTAAATCAGGGACATTAAGTTGTACTTGATTTTCTACAAATGTTGTTTGGGATTTAAAACTGAAATTGTAAAATCTGTCATGTGTATGAAGAAAACAATGTGATGAAGTAACCCCGAACCTACAAATGTTTGGTAAACAAACTAACTTTTCCGCTAAAACCATTTTGATTAAAACAAACTTAAGTGTTTTGAAATCATAATGGGAAAATAGTTTGTTGTCAGGGGGAGTTCTGATTGTTTATGCCAAGTGGATGAAGAATTGAAGTGATTCTCATCAAGTTGTCAAGTTTGTACAGTTTGTTTTCAAATTTTCCCAGAAAATCCAAATTGAAACATATTTTGATTTTAGGGGGAGAAAAATTTTAAAAAAAATTAGAAAATTTGAAAATGTCAAAAACATCGAAAAAATCAAAAACGAGTTTCGTTGCGAAAAAGAGGAAATGATAGTAAATCAGTGGACTATCACAGCATGCTAAAGATATGAATTGTCAAATGTGATAAACGGTCTCACTAAAGATGTGACGATAGGCTCAGCTAGACTAGTAGATTTGCGATAACGATACAAACTTAAATGTAAAAGCCTAGTTCTAGTTGGAAACATGGTTGAAAGCATAGTACTTAGTTTTGTCCTTCGTGATTGTGTACCTACTCAGTAATCGCTGAATGCCAAAAAGCATAAAAACCGGTTAAGTTTGTGAACTTTCACTACTTTGCTGAAAAGTCGCTGTGATTGTGCATTTCATTTTGCAAAGATTTAAACTTGTTTGATTTCTTTATTTTGTTTAAGCATCGGACATCCTCTGCGTATACGTGAGTATCGACCTGGATGTTGTTGCCTAAACGTTCTGCTTTATTTTCTTTGGTGTTTCGTTTAAGCTTTGGACCTCCTCTGCGTATACGGAAGTATCGACCTGGTGGTTAAAGCCTAAACAACTTCAACTTGTTTTATTTTCTTATTTTGTTTAAACATTGGACTTTCTCTGCGTATACGGAAGTATCGACCTGATTGTTAATGTTTAAACATTCTGCTTTATTTTCGCACATATCACAGTTGATGAAAGTTTAAAGGCATTACTTGAGTTAGTGTATTGCATGATGAGGGGATATGCTGAGATCGTGGGGTCCATAAGAACTTAGTGCAAAATTAATTTACCTTAACGTATCAGTAAGCATTTCGAAAGTTTTTAGATTGAGCTTAAGAGGACAGTTATATCGTCAATCTATGTGAATCGTTTAGAACTTAAAACGATTAAAAGCTTAACGGTGTTGGTGATATGTCTCAAAAACTGATATGATCCTCTTGCACAAACTCACAAAAATATGTTTGTATATATTTCATTTCTGCATTTAATTTCTGTCTTTGCATTTATGTTTCTTATTTTGAAAAATCCAAAAAGATTTTCGACAACTGATGGTGAAAAGCTGATATTCAAAATCTCAAAGGCTAAACATGATGAACAGACAGGTTGATTAAATGGTTTGAAATGTTTAAGATGATTCATTAATTTGAATCAGAATTTGGAATGTTTCAAAATTTTGATCAATTTTAAATGTAAATGAGTTTCAAATGTTTAGTTGATTCATTAAGTTGAATCACAACTTTATTGGTTTGTAATAGAGAGTTTGAGATGTGCAGGCTTCTGATTTTGTTGATACAGAAAGCCAGGCGTTGATCCCAAAAGCAAGGAAGCTTGACGAAAGGGGGAGTCTGAAGAAAGAGAGCAACAGAAGCTGAAGACAGATCCACCAGGATTCTGTTCGAGCAAGAGAGAGTCTGTGTTTGCTGAAGACGTTAAATCTTAAAGAAGACTCAAGAGAGAGAGAAAGACAAGTCGCTATGAGTTTCACTACGGATTGACTGCGGCAATATCCAAGGGAGAGTTTGTTGGTGCACGAATGTCTATCGCCTTCGTCAATCTGAGCAGTAGCGAGAAACCGAAGAAATCTAGACTTGATGATGTTATTAGTTAGTAAAGGCAAGGTGGCAGTTGTGTAATTAATGAGAAATCTCATTAAAATCCTTGGCCTATAAATAGGAACTTTAGAATTAAAGTTTAAGACTTTTGAAGACTTTTGGCTCCATTTGTGATCTTGGTGATTCAAGTCTAGAGAGAGAAAGTCTAGAGAGAGAAAGTCTCTCCAACGTGATTTTTGTATTGAACTTGTCATATCTTGCAATAAAATCACGGTTCTAGTACGTTATTGTGTGTTCGGTCACGTACGTTCACGGATTCCGCACGTCAAACGTTCGTTACGCAATCGAACGGCGTCAAAACCGGTCCTACAAATATCACAATAGATAGGATCGTTCTAAGGTCCGAAAATGTAACGCCCTGCGTTTTCATACTTTCTATATTTGGAAATCCTCGCTTGAAATTCTATTTTTGGAAACTTTGTAACCTCGTAATCGTCATGTCATTCTAATCGACAACAAATCCGAGACTTGAATCGTATTGGAACTCGTGTTTTTACTCGTTTTATGTTGGTTTTATGAAATAATTACTTTCCATACCCTTAGATATGTTCCTTGTGCCAAAAACACCTTGAAAACTCCTTAAAACATGTAAATATGGAAGTTTAGGGGCTTAAAACATCAAAAATAAAACTTTCTTCGAAACAGACCACTAAGCGGGCCGCGACCAGGCCCATGATCAGCCTACGCGGGCCGCGAGCCCATCAGACTCGCAGAATTTGATCAGCTTTGATTTTAGGCGCAATTTTGAGGTTTGTTTGAGTTTTAAACTTGATTTTGGCATTTAATACTCACCAACTTCAACCCTAAACCCTTCCTTATAAATACCACACCTCTTCCAAGCTTCATACACTTTACAAACTCACAAATTCGCTCTCAAAGCACTCCCATTTCAGCTGCAAATCAGTAAGAAGGCAGATTCATCACAAGTTTCTTAAACAAGCATAACTCACTCGTTTCTTTTCTGGTCTGATTCACTCGATTCTTTTTCCTACTTCTTTGTATTGATCTTAACAACGTTTCCAGAGGTTTCCCATGGAAAACCAGAGCTTGGAACGTCGTCAAAAAGGCTCCAAAGTTGACTGATTTTTTTGTTCTTGATTCAAACTTTGATAAACATGATTAAACTTGAGGAAACTCATCTCAAACCTATGTCCTTATGCTTATAACCACATATATGGTTAGTTAGGCTTAAAAACAAGGTTGAGACATGTAAAATCAGAGGTGTAAACCTCACAAACTTTCAATTTTGTTCAAGGGTTTAACCCACAAGTAATGTTCAAGCTTAAGACTTGATGATTGTGTGATTTAGGATTAGCTTGGGCTATCCTACTTGAAAATTCACATATTGTTTGATGTTTTCTCATAGATTAGTTGTTCATATTTTATTGTTTCTTGTAAGTTCATGACCCTCCCTGAATGTTCATAACATCAAATGTAGTGGTGAACATTTAGAGGTGTCTAAATGGAAGACTTGTTCTTCCTACCACCTACATGAATTCTATGATACATAAGAGATTCCTAAATGGAGGATTCATCCTCCAACCTCATGCTTGACATATTTGACATATTAACATATTACATAATCTATATATATTACCTAAGTAATCAACCTTTGATGATGATATAATGATCACTTGTCAAGGTGTTAGGTTACATCATCTAAACATTATGTGTTAAAAGATGATTACTTTTCATACGTTATTTTCGTGTCCACAAACTTCAAATCCTTAGACCATATGTAGACATCTCTTAAAAACTCCTAATCGAACACATTCAACTTGCTAGTCTCAACAAATTCATCGCATTGGATAATCGGAAGAATTAGCAATATTGTGAGTATACTTGACCCATTTTACCGTTTTCACACTTTTGGGTGTAACATGTTTTTATATACAAAACACACTTAGTATACATATTCTTATGCAACTACATAAACAAACAATCCAATACATGCTTACTATTTGTTATGCTTGCTTCGTGTTTTCTGGGTGATTCTTATGTGATGAACTTGTCATTAGCTTTGTACAAGCCTCCACTTAACATGTATAGCGCTATAGGAGTAACGCACCACCCGTGAACGAGAGGTTATGTTAGGTTTATTCATTCATATGCGTAAACAGAGGGTTGACTTGTAAATCGCATGCCAGTTTATACGTTAATCTTGATAACTAGGTTTGCCATGTGGATTGTTCCTTATCGTTTTTATACCTATATACTACACACCAAACTTGTATGCTCGCCAATACCTTTGTATTGATCTACACTTTTGAAACATGTTATAGATTTAACGATGATGTTGGTGATGCATGGAATCTAGTAGGATGCTTAGATACACACTTTAAATTTTTATTCTTATTGTATTGTATTTCATTATTCATGTTGTAATTGTTTCGAATCCTTGTAATTGACTCTTTTGAAATGAAATCAAGATTTATTATTTAAATACTTGTCACAAATGGCGTTATGAAGTCTCTTGCAATCTATTTCATCTCACTCCGATGTTTCTGCCATCGGTTGAGGTGTGACAGAAAACAGAATACAAGTGTTGGCTTTAGCTCTTTCTCCAAGGGAAAGTCTCACTGCAAAGTCTGCCATTAGACCGGGCACAAACAACAAGACTATCCATAAACCAGGGGAGCAACTAGCTAAGTTAGGTAGTCACCAATTAATGATATTTAAGTCTGCTAATATTAAGATTCCAATTAACACATGATAGGTTAAGTCTAGTTCTATACAGTTCCTTACCGTAAATCAACAAATAATTAAGATTAGAGTTAGTGAAAAATCAAATGTTAAGGCTATAAGAACCATAATAAACTGATCTTTGTATTGGGCTATAATAAACTAATCTTTGTATTGGGCTTTATGATACCTTACATATTCTAGAGATTACTTAGAATTTAGTTTAATACTAAAGCTAACTTTTGATATTTATGTGGGTTGCATGGCCAAAACAACGTCACTTTTAACGTAAAATCTCACTATCTGGATAGAAACCTTTATCAAATAGAACTAGATGATCCTATACACTTTCACAACTTTTGTTATCATGCAAAGGAAAATATTAACAAAGGAAAAATGAGACCTGCGAATTTCATCCACTAAGACCAAATTTCATGAGAAAACATGACTAGGTTTATGACAGTTGAATTTTCATCAAATCTCATTCTTAGTGACTTTAAAACATGTGTTATGTTAGTGCATATTATGTATGCCCGCTACTGTGCGAATAGACTAGATAGACCGTGTGTTGAATATTGAATAGTTGAGATACGAACACATGACTTTGGAGAGGACGAGAGAGGTCCATATGGATGTAACTTTGTACGGATGTAATTTTGTAATGATGTAACACTTTCGTACGGATGTAACTCATTCGTGTGGATGTAACTACATCCGCATGGACAAGCTCATCCGCACGGAAGTGCTCGTCCATCCCAACCTCATGTATATATATAGTGTCGTGTGTTCGTTAGTTGTTAAGTTTGTGAGTTTGGCTGGAGAGATTGCTAATGCTCTCTCCAGTCGGCCAACGATATATGCTCTTTCGGTATTAATGGAACCTTTCTCTTATGACTATTCTTACGAGACTTCTACCAAATTAGCTTTATTCTATCCAAACTTCCGTCTAAACTGTCGGATCCTGAACTTATAATTGGTATCAGAGCTACGGTACCGATTCAATCAATCTAACAGTTGATTGAATCACCTACGCTCATGAATTATGGACTTTTTAGGGGTTTTATACGTAAATCATCAAATAAATGGTCAATTCATGGACAAAAAGTAAAATCGAGACCAGAAGATTGAATAATATTGAATTTTGACGTAGTCTGTGAAAGAATCATCATAAAAGTCGAAGAAATAAAGATTTTGGATCAAAAAAGTTAATCAACAGTGTTCGAACGGAGGAACTACATCCGCATGAAAGTACTTTATTCGTATGAATGTAGATACATCCGCACAAAGTACTTCATTCGCATGAATGTAGTACATCCGCACGAAAGTACCTTTTCGTTCCAAAATCAGCTCATTCGCACGAAATGATACATCCGCACGAATATAAATTTTTCATCCGTACGAATATACCTAAAATGCCTAAAAAACCATTTTTGATCATGGTGATAAGACGAGTGTCCAGAAAATATTTGGTGATTGAAATCTTTTTTCGAGATTTTAATGACAAATACGGGCTGTTCGGGGACACCGTTAGGGGATTCAGAGAATAGATATGATGATATGATCACATAATATTGAAGATAGTGGGGCAGTCATTGATACATATGCAGAATGTATATCATTTGGTAGGTACAATGACTATTAATGGGCCAACAAGAAAAATCCGCAGTTGATGAAAAACGCACTTTTGTGGACCAAAATGACATATTTTCACATAGTTGAGTTTTTCTGTGAACAGAGAGAACTGAATTTGCCAAGTTTGAGGGAAACAATCAGTGATAAGTTTTAGAGAGGTCAGAATTTGCAAAAATGATGGGGAATAAATATTTCATTACAATATATTGAAATTCCGGAATTTTTGAAATTCAGACATGCAACAGTATGCGGGTGGTTTCGACTTCAGATTGTCCGGGGATGCATAAAATCTGGATTCGTTAGTACGTGATCATAGGAAGTTCAGATTCTTCAAATCATGTCCAGATTGATGTCTTAGGGTTTGAGTCCCAAGTCTTCGTCAAGTCGGTTAGCAGGATTAGCGTCAGGAGTGATGCATCAGTATTGTCGATACTTAAGTGATGCATCAGTATTGTCGATACTTAAAAAATATCTCGGAATTGATAATTCTGTGATAGTCTAAAGTGTCAGATTGGTTAATCTTTGAGCAGATGAGTTATTTTCTGGACTAACCGCCAAGAAGTGATGATGTTTGTTGATTAAGTTGATGTTGGGACTAACGGAGAAGAATATATATCTGTTATCGTGGATGAAGAGGAAGAATGTGAATCTGATCGTGAAAGAATGTTTCTTAGATCGCAATGTGTTACCATATGATTTGTTATTCGATGAAGATTTGTTGATTGTGGATTACCGTTTACACTGATCAATCATTCAGGAGTGTGCTTAAAGATTTCAGATTTTCATGGGTATTCACAGACTTGAAATTTACCGGTGTGGTGATTCGAAGTTTCTGTCAATTTTCGGTTGGGTTCTTTAAGATTAAGAGATTGAGCTAAAGTGGTAAATAAAAAACCAAACACAAGTGTGATTGGTGTTGAAACAGAGATGCTACATCAATTACTTTCAAGTTGATGATTATTTGTGAAGATTACAGTTAAACAAATCAGATGAGGTTGGGAATCATGCAAACAAAGACCTGAAGATTCATTTCAGGGGGAACGTATTGAAGATATTGCAAACTGGAATCATCAATCAAGGGGGCATTATCTGAAGATATCAAATGCTTGATTAAAGTTGCAAATATTTAAACACGAATCTCATATTCAAAGAATCAAGATTCGACAGTGGCGGCCAAGGGAGAATTTGTTAATGCATATTATGTATGTCCGCCACTGTGCGAATAGACTAGATAGATCGTGTGTTGAATATTGAATAGTTGAGATACGAACACATGATTTTGGAGAGGACGAGAGTGGTTCGTACGGATGTAACTTTGTACGGATATAATTGCGTAAGGATGTAACACTTTCGTATGGATGTAACTCATTCGTGCGGATGTAACTACATTCGCACGGACAAGCTCTTACGCACGGAAGTGCTAGTCCATCCCAACCTCATGTATATATATAGTGTCATGTGTTCGTTAGTTGTTAAGTTTTGGGAGTTTGGCTGGAGAGATTGCTAATGCTCTCTCCAACCGGTCAACGATGTATGCTCTTTCAGTATTAATGGAAGCTTTCTACTTATAACTATTCTTATGAGACTTCTACCAAATTAGCTTTATTCTATCCAAACTTCTGTCTAAACCCGTCGAATCCTGAATTTACATGTTAAATGCCTCAAATATTAATTAGCTAAACGAGTAAGAGGGTCCACAAGAAGTTATAATTCACTAACATTCGTGGAGCTTGTTCCAATTGGAATTTTCGAACGTAAATCATTTATCATTTAAAAGCATATTTACTTGTATCAAATATGTTTCCTATAGGCCAAATCCTTAAGGACATCATTTCCTATATACTTAATTTGATTCCTTCTAAATATGTCCCTAAAATTTCTTATGAAATCTACACATTAAGGAAATCAAGTCTAAAATATATGAAGGGTTTCCACATCAATGTGCATCATTGAAATTTGTCCGGTAGCATTCCTAGAGATCTTAAAGATCAATGGAGCACTAAGTGTCCTAATTATGACTTGCAAGATTTGCAAGAAGTGGGGGAGTGATAGTTTGATCTTACCTTAACTAAGACCTCTTGTAGAAGACATGACTCCCCATTACAACTCCTCTCATTAGAATCTAATGCTGCTCATAACTAAGTCTCGTTGATGCCTAAATGTGGGCTAACTTAATTTTGACCCTAAGCATGCTAAATTCTTAAAGATTTATAAGGTTGGTAGGAGCAATAAAAGTCCATATCATGTCTTGCTAGAAGTAAAAGAGGCAGGGGGACTCTTCATTTTTTAATATGAATTTAACTTCGATTACACCCCTTGTACATCATACTGCATCAACACTTACACATTTAGAAACTAATGTTGCTAATAATATACATGTTGCTCCTAATATACGTGAAAATGATAACACCTAACCAAGAGCTAATCCATATAACCTAAACTCCTGATAAACCAAATAATCAACTCAGGAGGTCATCTGGGTTTAAAAAGCCTACTAACTTTCATGATTATGTATCCTGCCTGACTTAAGTTGAAATGGATGTTGGAAAGTTAACCGATCCTACCTCCTCTAATTAAGTCATTAGCATTTGATGTGCGTGAAGTGTGTTATATTTTAGGTGTATATTTTAAGCCGTTTTTACACTTTTTAGCCAAGTTTTAAATTTATAAACACGATATTTACTAACACTAAACACACATATGGGCAAGTGCACCCATCGTGGACGTAGTATAGTGTTGGTAAGATACTGAGGCCGTCCAAGGACAAAAGAGCTTTTAGTACCGGTTTATCCTCAACGTCTAATCAAATCAAAAAATTAGAAAAAGGTTTTTAAACTAGAAAAATAAAACTAACTAAAATGCTGAAAAGTAAAATAAAAGTAAAAACAGATAGACAAGATGAATCACATGGATCCGACTCGTGTGTAGTGTAACCTTTGATTATTTTCGCACTTTTGCACTTGTTTAAGAGATTATCTTAGTTATTGTAGTAGGCCCCTCTTTTGAAGGCGACGTTACCCTCAACCCAGTAGTTTGAGTCAGCAAGGATACAATCCTAAATGGTCGGATTATTGAAAGATAATTAATTAAGCTATTAATGCATAATGTGGTAGGCCCCTCTTTTGAAGGCGACGTTACCCTCGGCTAAGTAGTCTGAGTCAGCAAGGATACAGTCCTAAGTAGCCGGCTTAAAGTTTTAATAGTAATTTAACTTATGAGGGGGTCAAAGAGTTTGGACCCCCGCCATCCAATACCATTGGGTATTGAAGGAGGTCCTACTAAATTTGACCCTGGTCCTTTGCAGGATCTATACACTGAACAATGGCAAGACTCTTACCAAATCGTTCCCTTGACCCCCGACCAGATAGCCAACATACTTCCATATAGTCCGTGGAGATATAAATGGTGAAAATCTTTTATTTTATATAGACAGTAAAATAATGCCAAGACACCACGGACAAACGATAAGGAAGAATCACCTTCAACATAAGAAACTAGTTATTAAAGTCATTAATACATAACCAATTAAAAAGTGCAAAAGATTAAAAATAAAAAGTATTACACTAAACACTTGTCTTCACCAAGTGATGTAAGAGACTTAGGCAAACATGGCCTTTGATTCTCAAGAACTCATACGATCAATCTTGGATCCCGAGACGACTCACACACTCTATGATGGACAATGGATGATGGTGGTGGATGATGGTGTTGTGATGGTGGTGGGTGGTGGGTGAAGTGTGGGAGAGGTGGTGTGCCAAGGGATGAGTTGCAAGAGCTCCAAGCACTCCTATTTATAGGCTGAACAGAAGCTCGGGCACGGCCCCGTGTCCATTGGGCACGGCCCCGTGTCCATCCTCCTCTCTTTCTTCATAAAATGCAGTTTGTCTGCATTAGTTGACCACGCCCCCGTGTCCGCTGAGTACGACCCCGTGTGCAGAAGCATATCTGTACTATCAAGATTTGCCTGGATTCCGCGAATCTTATAGTTGACCACGGCCCCGTGTCCGCTGAGCACGGCCCCGTGGTGGGCGATGGAAGCTTCTACAACTTTGTCTTTTCTGCTGACACTTGGGCACGCCCCCGTGCTCATTGAGCACGGGGCGTGTTCAGCCCTCTGTTTCCTTGTTTTGCTTTGGGAAGATGCTGTCGGGAGGCCGGGCATGCCACGTTTGTTCCTTTTCTTGTATTTATGTTAGATTTAGCTGCCTTTTTGCTTCTTTTGTTTATTTGAGCTCATTTAATCCTGAAAATACAAAAGGAAGACAAAAGCACACTTTTTCCAACATTAGTACTAAAAAGGGGTTAGTTTTATGCCACAATTGATGTATTTTATATGTTGCATTTGTGCACATCAGCATTAATCAATCTTCTAAATGAAATAAAGATATTATTAGCAAAACTGATTCTATGTGTCATAATAATGTTTGGGAATCGACTGGGAAGGACACTCGTCAAATTTTACTCTGAATTTAACTTCGATTACACCTCTTGTACACCATACTGCACCAACTCTTATACACTTAGAAACCAATGTTGCTCCTAATATACCTGAAAATGATAGCATTTAACCAAGAGCTAATCCATAGTACTGAAACTCCTGATAAACGCAATAATCAACTCAGGAGGTCATTTAGGTTTAAAAAGCCTACTAACTTTGATGATTATGTATCTTGCCTGACTAAAGTTGAAATGGATGTTGGAAAGTTAACTGATCCTACCTCTTCTAATTAAGTCATTAGCATTACTTAATATTCTAGATGGAATAAAGTTATTATTAGCGAACTGATTCATGTGTCATAATAATGTTTGGGATTCTATTGAATTACCTAAAAGGTGTTCATAACTAAACTAAATCCGAATAGAAATATTAAGACACTAAGAAGTACGATTGATTGCTAAAGGTTATACTCAAGAAGGAAAAATTATCAAAAAAAAAAAAACCTTCTTACCTATCATACACAAGGTTCCTTTGAGGATCATTACCGTTCTAGTAGCTTATAATAAATTTAAGCCACATTAAATGAACATTAAAATAACTTTCCCTATCAGTGACCTACATGCTCATAAAACAACCAAAAAGTTCTAACCTGAAGGTTAAGAACTATTAGTTTGTAAGTCAATGAAATCCAAGTATTGGTTGATGTAAGTACCAAAATGAAATGAAATCATAATGCAACTCTCTTCATCAAGAACCAAGTAGATTAATGCACCAATATCAAGATGAGTGGGAACAACTAATCCAAACTTATTCGTACATAGATGACATTTTTTAACAAGTGTATGTTACATAAGTTAAGTATTGTTCACACATGTTTTGACATATGGAACTCGGAGATACATCTTACATGATAGATATCAAAATACACCATGATAGACCTAACATGACATCGGTTTTATCCCATAAGCTTTATATTAAGTGGGTCTTTACACATGTAATGTACAATATTGCTCTCCTTCATTGGCTAAAAGGATAAATGAGATTATTCCCTTTGTGCTTTATTAATTAGAAGCCTTATGTAAGTTTGATTTTAAACTCGTTTAGATACTGCTCATATTGCTAAACACTAGACCGGTCTAGATTATTATGAATCATTTAATAAAATATTACAATATCTTTAAGAAATGAGAGACAATAATCTAATGAAAAAGTGAGAACTCAAACTGGTTGATTACACTTACTCTGGATTTGATGTATTCAAAGAAAACAAAATGTTAACTGTAGGGTATATCCTTATGTCAACCGATAAACATATCTCATGGAGGAGTCATAAGGAACTACTAACAATAACCTAAGTTAAAATGACATAATATGGTGTTAATCACAACGCAGTTGTCACTAAATGTTGTTGGAACTTTATCAGTTGACTCACAATATAATAACTCCACGTAAATACTATGTTAAGGACTTATTGTGATAAGTCAGCTACCCTTCTTCCTCGAACAGTAACAGTTTGATAGGAGTTGCATTAAATTTCGATATGAAATTATTGTTCCCTTATGAACAAGTAGAGGAAACTAAATCATTGTAATGGATACATTCATGATATGCTTTTGGATCCAATAACTAAAGTTCTATCACCAATAAATATTATATAAGCGCTTATAATAAAGATGGATTTTCTGATGACCATGTATAATTGTATATCGTATGATGAATGATTAATTATGATTTTTTTCTCACTCGTTTGGAGTTTGTTTCTCTGAATATGTTCACACTAGTAAAGATATATAGACAATAATTATACAAAATAACGTTAGGGGTTTATTTGTCAATTTGATCCCAAGTTACTTAAGTTTTAAATTTGTGATTATAGTATGATCAATGGGGGTCTTGAGTTGAATATTGATTCAATAACTGTATTCTCTGCTACGGTTTCGGTTTAAAACTTAAATGAGTATTAAAATTCAACCAGACATAATTAATACTCATAATAAATGATAACTCATGTAAGAACAAACACTTATTTGTTTATTCATTTATATTAAATGGTCATTATTATCATTTATGTAATAGATGATTATTGACTTTATTACCCCTATATCAATTAATTAATAATTATTCGCTGGACGTATTTATCCTTGCTAGATAAATAAGGTTTCCCCTTGGATGTATATATATAGTCATCAGACAGAATCTATATCGAACTAAACACAACCATACATTTATTTCTTTTTTAAAGTTCACAAACGCAAGTATCTAAAAAAATTAAATTAGATGAGTTAAAAACTAATATTATTTATAGTTTAAAGGGTTTAAAAATTAAAAGAGAAAATAAAGTAATTAATAGCAATAATAGTTGTTAAGTGGAGAGTTCAAATGAAAAGAAACTTTATGTAAAAATAAAAAAGAAGAAATTTCAACCAATAAGAATACTTCGTTTTATTTCATTTAATATAAGTATTTAATGTTACTATAAGGGTAATATGGTAAACCTACAAAGATCATTAATTAGTAGTATTGCTCTTTAATAGCTAACTACATTAAAATTTGTAACTTATCTTCAAAATATATATTTTTTCAAAGAAATAAAATAAAATAATTTAGAGTGTAGGATAAATTACAATGTGTATATGATAAATTATGGGTTTTGTAGGATAAGATTCAACATGTGTAGGGTAAATTTCGAAAGGTGTAGGGTAACTTTTGATGTGTGTAGTCAAAAAACATTAGTGTGAAGGATGATAGTTTTTATAACTAATTAATTAGTCAAAGATGATAATAAATGAGATAAGTGAAAAAGTATTTAATGTTTTATAATTATACCATTTATTCTTTTTCTTTCAATTAAATTTTCCTCTCAAATGAACCTTCCTCTAATTGTTAAATTATAAATAAATATAAACTTTGCCAAATATTAGTAGTGAAAAGTATAGAAATAGAGAATTAATATAAATTTAATATTATAACTATAATTATAATATAAATAATATTGAAATAAAAACAATATATGATAAAATCAAAACTGAATGAACAGTACATTCAGTTTTGATTTTTTATTATTTTTTAATTTTAGTTCTTTATTTATTACGTGATCTTCTTTATATTGGAGCGAGGGTTGGGCCGTGGTTTGGATACAAATGCTTAAGTCACCATCCTGGGTGGGTATGGGTTTCGGCGTGGCCCCTTGGGCGGGAGTTTCAGCCCGGGCGTTGGGCATGCCTAGCGGTCCTCCGTGGCCGACTTCATTCAGTTTTGATTTTTTATTATTTTTTAATTTTAGTTCTTTATTTATTACGTGATCTTCTTTATATTGGATCGAGGGTTGGGCCGTGGTTTGGATACAAATGCTTAAGTCACCATCCTGGGTGGGTATGGGTTTCGGCGTGGCCCCTTGGGCGGGAGTTTCAGCCCGGGCGTTGGGCATGCCTAGCGGTCCTTCGTGGCCGACTCTCATTGGCTGGGTTGGCTAGGCCATAGCGGCTAAGTTTAAATTTTAAAAAATAACCGTTTGGCGCTAGGTCCTCCGTGGCCGGCTCTCATTGGTTTGGTTGGCTAGGCCATAGCGACTAGGTTTAAATTTTAAAAAATAACCGTTTGGCTTATATTGGGGCGAGGGTTGGGCCGTGGTTTGGGTACAAATGCCCAAGTCACCACCCCGGGTGGGTTTGAGTTTCGGCGTGGTCCCTTGAGCGGGAGTTTTAGCCCAGGCGTTGGGCATTTCTAGCGGTCCTCCGTGGCTGGCTCTCATTGGCTGGGTTGGCTAGGCCATAGCGGCTAGGTTTAAATTTTAAAAAATAACCGTTTGGTGCTAGGTCCTCCGTGGCCGGCTCTCATTGGCTTGGTTGGCTAGGCCATAGCGGCTAGGTTTAAATTTTAAAAAATAACCGGTTGGCTTTAGCCCGGGCGTTGGGCATGCCTAGCGGTCCTCCGTCGCCGGCTCTCATTGGCTGGGTTAGCTAGGCCGTAGCGGCTAGGTTTAAATTTTAAAAAATAACTGTTTGGCGCTAGGTCCTCCGTGGCCGGCTCTCATTGGCTTGGTTGGCTAGGCCATAGCGGCTAGGTTTAAATTTTAAAAAATAACTATTTGGCCAAGCCAAACGATTCACCCAAGTCACTATAAAACCCTCCAACCCCACCACCTGTCCACATCGCTACCCCAACCCTTCGCTCCACCTACCCGAACCAACTCCCCACACTTGATACCGGCACAACGCGATGAAGGGCAGCCAACCCGGTGAGACCCGTTACTGGCCGGAAGCTTTCGCTAGCTATCGGCACAACGTGGGGAACGACCGGCACAGTTTAAACGCGTGCTAACACAAGTGGCGCGAGCTACGACCGAAGCTCGACCGTTTTAAAGCCTACTACGATAGCGTCCCAGGTGGTGATATAAGTCACGAAAACCGGGTGGCGGTGGCCAATATCGAGTTCCGGGGCAAGGAGCGGAAGCCGTTTGACAAGCTCGCCCTGTTCGAAATCTACCTAACGCTTTAGTCTTTTTTTTCTTAACCGACCCAACACGTCACTTACCAGCGGGGAGGCTCGAAGTCCACGTGTCAACCCATGCCCCAAACATGAATCCTGTGAAACAAGAGTTAGGGTTTACGCTCAGTCTTTGCAAGAATTGAAACAGTTAAATGAAGAGTTGCAGGATGATGTCGGTCGAAAACACCAATGCCTTTCGCGCAACACGCGTCATTGAAAAACACTAGTTTATATATAAAAGAAAGGGTCAAACCATTAAATACTATGCACATAAACACTAGCCATTGGGATCGTACTTTGATACTCTCCCTGCAAAGGAGAACAACCTAAACATTTGAGTTACCTTACATTGTTAAAGCTTTATGTATGTTTCTGTATGTATCTATCTATCTATCTATCTATCTATCTATATATATATATATATATATATATAGAGAGAGAGAGAGAGAGAGAGAGAGAAAGTATAATGTACATCAGAGCTTAACCTACATTAACATACATGACAAAAAATATAACGTGCGTTATTATCATAGAACGTGCGTGATTATAGTCCCATGCGTTATTATGTGGTCCCATGCGTGATTATGTGGTCCCATGTGTGATTATGTGGTCCCATGCGTGATTATACCCCTGATCCAACGGTTACCATTGTCTCCTACGTGATGTATGATAAGGCTTTTTGTATGTTAACCTTACTCTATATATATATATATAGGGTAGGGATCCTAAGAGAAGTCCACCCTATTTGAGAAACTTGAGAAGCATTCTGGACCACACATTTCCCTAAGCTTTTCGTAATATACCACCACCATCATCAGCCACCACCGCTACCCACTCCAAACGACCATCGACCACCACCACCGCCACCCCCACCCCACCCTAACCCCGACATCGGCCCCGCCACTCCACACAGTCGCCATTGTGTTTAGATCTATCCTCCTTTACCGCCTACCCGGTTGTTTCCGGCATTTAAAGGCTTTAAATGCGGTGGTGAGTTTAGGTGATTCCGGGTAAAAGGGGGTCAGATGTGGTGCTTTTGGCCGGCTGGAACCTTAGATCTGTTTAGGGTTCAATGTAGATAGCGACGGCAATGGTTAAGACAAATTCGGTTGTGGGTGTTTATGATTTTGCAGGTGGCAGTGACACGATTTTGCAGATGATTGTGGTAGGATTGAGGATTTGTGACAGTAAGAAAAGGAGAAATATATTGGTGGTGGTGGCAAGTGGTGATAGCAGGTGTGGTGGTTTTGGACAGCTGGAACCCTAGATCTGCTTAGGGTTCAAGCCAGATAGCGACACCTAGAGTTAAGATAGATTTGGTTGTCGGTGGTTACAATTTTGCAGGTGGCGGTGGTATAATTTTGAAGGTGGTGAAGGTGGCGGTGGTAGGGTTAACGGTTTGTGACAATAAGAAAGGGAGAAAGATAGTGGTGGTGATTGAAGGGTAGAACAGGTTGTACGGGAGAAGGGTAGATGGTGGTGATGGCAGGTGGTGGTCGTCGAATGGTGGGGTGGTCGTGGTTTGGTAGTGTTGGGCAGGTGGTGGCGGCTAGAGATGGTGGTCATATCTGGTAGAGAGAAGTAGAGAGATAGAGAGAGGTTTTATATATTTTGTATCATATCAATAAATAAAAAGATAAAACAAATTTAAGGAATTAATGATAAATAATTAGATACTTATATATAAAATTACTGAAATATCCCTATCGTTAGTTGATTGGTTTAACTGAATTAAGAGTTGGGGAGCTTATCAGGAAAAAACATAGTACACTATTGGAGTAAAATGACACTTTTTAAACATTTAAGACAAAATCGTTAAAACGACCAAACCACAAGAAGCTAAACTGAAGTTAACTTTAAAAAAATATTAATATCCAAACTTCACTTTAAAACCTATTGAGAGTCAAAGGTTGCTGCAAGTGGAAGACAACAATTAATGTTTAACAAATCAAAACAACCACTCATTTTCGGTCTCTTTAGATATGAACGTATGCGTCAAAAAGGCATAGCATGAATTTTCAACGTCTCAATCAAATATACATATTTAAGTAAATAATTGAAGAATTTATTTAGCTAAATATCAAAGTTGTAATCATAATAAGAGGACCCTAATGCTTGTGGCCCAAGAGAATTATAACATTTTCTTATTAATTTAACGTTACTAAATTCATATATTTGTTTTTACTACCCAAGTAAATCGAAGTAAATCAACAAGTTTGATACCTCAATGATATCAAACAACCAAATCCTGAATTTATTTATTACTACTTGTCAAACAAGTTTTTTTTTTCTTAAAAAAAATGCCTGAGGCTCCTTTTGTGCAACCTCAATGATATCAAACAACCAAATCGTGTACAACCATCTTGTATTCGATTGTCAAGCGAGACATTACTATGAATAAAAAAAACATAATGCCAATTATATTTGTGGTTCATTAGTATTATCACTAGTACAAAACCAATTTTTTGGTGGTGTAAATTTCATGTTTTTGGTGCTATCTTATAATAGAAAGCACCAAATAATAAAACACACCACTTAAAACTACATTATACACCACCATTAAATTCTTACAAATTATACACCAACAAAAAATAATTATTTGAGGCTAAGGTTGCTAATAGCACCAAAATACACAATAAAATTGATTTTTTACTCGTTAATACAGGCGGTAATCCTTTTAAATTTTTTCATTTTCCCTCTATTCTTTTCCAAACACCCTTATTTGCTTAACAGTCAAACAAAAACTCAAGTGAGAACTGGAAAGAGGAGACTGGGGATGAGACGAGAGCCGGCCATAGATTCCTGCGCCTCTTTATTCGGAGAAGACATAAGATGATGGCAATCGAGTGGTGGTGTTGTAATTTACGCCAACCAACTAAGACGGTCGGGTTAGTCAACGAAGCTATGTTCGAAGCATAGATCGACGATGGTAAGCAATCAGTTCTTCATGTTTGATTTCAGGTTAGATCTGATAACTCTAATGTTAGATATGGTGGTTTGATTTCAGGTGATGCTAGATCCCAAAAACGTTAGGAAACCCTAATCCCATATCCATTCGATTTCTCCATATTTACTCAAATTCTTTTAAATTTACAATTTGGTGGTGGTTCGTAGTGATTACTCTAACTAATCCCCAATTTGAAACTTACAATTGGCTCAACTCTACATTTCTAGGTTTTCGATCTCTGTGTGTGTTCACCTTCTTCGTTTTCCATTCTGCATTGCTTAAACAACGGTGATTCTACCTCCATCAGTGACAGCAATGGCGGTAAACCTGCTCTTGATTCTTCTAGCGACGGTAAACAATTCATTTCCTTCCTTTTTGATTAAAAATATATGATTTTCATTGATGCAGTTTTCGATGGAACTTATTTTGTTGTTTATGTACTTAGATCTGATCTATTGTTTGGCAATGTTGCTTTTCATTTACTATAGTTACAACTTACAAGTTAATGAATTATGTGAACTGATGAAATGGTATTATATATATTATGTGAATGACTGGAATGTTAATATATATATTAGACATTAAGGTACTTTTAGGTGGTTAAATGTAGCTAGGCCATAAAGATGGTTCGTTTATGTGCACATACAAACTCATTTGTTACAATAACGAGTTTAATTTTTATGCTTGGTTGTAATACGATAACCTTCATTTTGTTTTGTTTATTAATCGGCAACAAAATTCCTGAGTTCAACGGGATGGTTTATCGGAACAGATGGTGTGATGCATTAGATCGACTTTTTGAGACAAATAACTTCCGAGATAGGGGTGAGCATATTTTGGTCCGGACCGATAAAACCTGATAACCGACCCGAAAAATACCCAAACCGACCCGAACCGCATAAGGTAGGTACAATGGTTGGTTCCAGTAATTCTTATAATTCTTATGAGATTGTTCGGGTCGGTTCGGGTCCAAAAACCGAATAAAACCCGAAGTAAAGAATACGGATCGAATTTTATGTAGCATATGTTCTATTTTGTTTGGCTCTTTTCTGTTCAGCTTCACACCTACAAAACTTTCCTTTTGACCCACTTAAGTAATTTTTTTTTATTTACTATGTTATACCACTTCAATTTTAGGAGGTTATTACAAGAATAAATACTAATTTTTACTAAAAGTTTTCTGATCATACCTTTGCAGGTTAACTAGTTAATTTATGGTTAACGGGTGAAAAAATTTTAATAAATGGATAAACGGGCCAGGTTTTGTTGCATGTTATTCTCTACTGGGTCAAGTCGTGTTCATTCCGAGTTCGTATACTAATTAACAACTATTCGTTTTCTATAATACCCGACCTATTAATTTATTATTTGTTGGTGTTATTATAATTAGTGGTATAACTATTGTTGTTGTTTTTGTTATAGATTGTTTTGTTATTTAACGAATAGGTCTAATAACATTACATGATCTTAAGTAATATACTATACCTTGATATTAAACTTCACAGGTTAATGAAACCAAATCACATGATTTAATATATGTCTCCACTACAGAGAAAGCTACTGCAAAAAACATTGAGTGCTTGATCATACACAATCATTTTGAGGAAGGATGGATGGTGTCTCGACCACCCCTCAAGAGAACTTGGTAATTTTTAGTTTCTTTGCGTTGACTTGCTTAATTATGCATTTTCATTTTTGACCATTCCATTTTTCTATAGGATGATGTATGAGGTTCCTAATTTTGAAGCCTGACAGTCATCGTGTTCGATAGGATAGGCCATACAGTCATCGTGTTCGAGCGTGCTGACCGAATCAGAGAATTGATGATGTATGAAGTTCCTAATTTTGAAGCCTAACAAAATCGACGTGGTTCAAAGACGGCTACTAAGGTAGGTGTGGATTTGTGGTAAATGCCAATGTCGGAACTGATCTATCATATTCCGTTGCAATTCTATAAGTTATATAGTTTTTAACAATTAATTAGTAGAAAACAATAACTTTGATTATTGACCCGTTTAACAATTTAGGTTGAAAAAGTCCGATTTGAAACGAAAAATGAACTTGCAAATGAAAGGGATGCCAGACAAGAGTTGGAGCAAATAGTGCATCAGATGGAAAAAGAAACGAGATTAATTTTAAGTGGCACATGGCACAGGTATGTGAATACTTTATTTGTTTAAAATAGTCTAGTCAACGTAATTCATTGTGAATATGATGCAGTGCAAACAACAGAAAGGCAGTTGGGAAGGTAGGTATATGGTAATCAAACATATGAAAGAGTTTATCGACTCTGTACAACATGATTTGGTTAACCCGAGTGAGTTTTCGTAAATATTCATAAACTTTGTTTATTGCATTAAATTATATATATTTGAAATCTAACTTTTGTATTTATTTGTTTTTAGCTTTGGAATGAAGAAGGGTATTTTGAAGAATCTCAAATTGAGAATTTAGTGGTAGATTTAATGTCGGGATTTATTAAAAAGATGTTTTGATCTTGTAAGCATTAGTTTGTGTTTCATATTCTTGTAATCCCGTATACTTGAACGGGTTGTTGGGTTGTTTAATACTAGTTAACTTTTGTCGTGAGCATGTGCATTTGCGTGTAATTGGAATTATATTGGGAAATATTACTAAAATTTCTGGAATTTTGCAAAAATATTAAAAATTTATATTTTTTTCTTGTCTTATTTTGTGGTGCTATGGTGTGTTTAAAGATTTAATGGTGCAGTGACTTATTTTTTATTATTGATTTTTTGGTGGTGTGTTTGAATATTTAATGGTGGTGGGACTTGTGTTTCATCATAGATTTTTTGGTGGTGTGTTTGGAGATTTAATGGTGCTGTTATTGAACAGCACCAACAAATCCTATTATTTGATGGTATATTTATTAGTGCTCTATGGTACAACATAAAATAAAGCATAAAATACAGCACCAAAAAGGTTATTTTGTACTAGTGTATTTAAGTATATATTAAGTCAAAAGCTTTTATGGAAAAAAAAAAACTAGCTAATGAATTAAAGTAATGTATAGACATTTAAATTATGTTAGGATCATTTTTTTTTTGGAGTACATATGGTCATTTAAATCATCTACTATTAAGTTGTTTGAAGTCCCGGGCAATTTGGTGGAATGTCTTGGTGTGGTTAAAACTATCGGTACAAGAGAATAATGATTCATGCGAGGAAATATTTGAAAGAATAGAAGAGTACAACGGATTGAAGGAATGGAAGAATGTAATAAAAGCTATAGTCATGACAACTTTGTGGCAAATTTGGAAGTCTAGAAATGATGTGGAATTTAATAGAAAGGAAGGATCGGTATCAAATATAATAGACGGAATATAAGAATTATCGTTTCTTTGGATAAAAGAAAGAGCAAAAATGAAGAACTTAGTATGGGAGAGGTGGAAAAATTTCAATATCAGAGATATCATAAAATGAAGTTTGTAGTTTTTGTTTCCTTTTAGTTTTGTTTCCTTAGAACTTAGTATGGGAGAGGTGAAAGGATTTAAATTATGTTAGGATCATTTAAATCATCTACTATTAAGTTGTTTGAAGTCCCGGGCAATTTGGTGGAATGTCTTGGTGTGGTTAAAACTATCGGTACAAGAGAATAATGATTCATGCGAGGAAATATTTGAAAGAATAGAAGAGTACAACGGATTGAAGGAATGGAAGAATGTAATAAAAGCTATAGTCATGACAACTTTGTGGCAAATTTGGAAGTCTAGAAATGATGTGGAATTTAATAGAAAGGAAGGATCGGTATCAAATATAATAGACGGAATATAAGAATTATCGTTTCTTTGGATAAAAGAAAGAGCAAAAATGAAGAACTTAGTATGGGAGAGGTGGAAAAATTTCAATATCAGAGATATCATAAAATGAAGTTTGTAGTTTTTGTTTCCTTTTAGTTTTGTTTCCTTTTGTTGTTTGTTCCTTGTACTTTTGGGTTTTACAGCTTGCTGGCCCTTGTTCTATAATTATAGAATTTTCGTCGTTCAAAAAAAAACATATGGTCAGAGTTTTGAAAATTATTTTTAAAACTTACTCTTTTTTCCTTCTGCATATTAAAAGATGAAGAAATGAAAGGATGGGTTATAGAAACAATTTTATACACTCTTTACCCTATTTTATACACTCTTTATATCGTTTTGTACACCTTATTTTATACACTCTAATTCATCTCACAAAAAACCTATACCCTTCTATGTTTTATACTTTTATACCTATGAGGATGTAGAGTACTTGAGCACATTTCCGTCTGACTCATCTAGTTTGTCGGAATCTTTGGGTTGCGTTTTGAAATTTTTTAAAAGGATGTCTTAGCTTGGAGATAGTAAAGTTTTAATAATTACCACAGATAAGGAACTAGGGTTTTGAGCAAAAATAATTTTTACGGGGCAAATGTCATAATTACCAATGTTCTATTATTATTTACTAGGTTATAACCTCTTATATTACATGGATTATTATTTTTGTAATTTGAATATGTGAGATAATAATAATAATAATAATAATAATAATAATAATAGAAAAGAATATAATGTTTGAGAGTATAAATCAATCCATTATCCCTATTGTCCAGCCAAATAGATTACAAGAACTGTTGGATAGATCAAGATAAGATTGTTTTGACTTAGAAATAGATAATATTGAAGTTTGAATCTCAGTAAAGGTTAGTCAATTTATTTGTTGTTTAAGGATTTTTTTAATCTGATTGTAATTGATCTTAATTTAAAGTGTTGTTCCCCTTGAGGTCAAGGGTTAGAGCCCTGTCGAAAGCAGATTTAGTGTAATTTAAGTCGTTAAAAACTGATCACAATTTAAAAAATTATTTAGTTGCTTTGAGCCCATGACAGTCTAGTCCATAAACCCGTGAAACACGATTAAATTATCTAACACCCATCACAATGTAAATTGAAATTTTATTTGTGCTCTCTCATAGATTGAGTGTGTGTGTGTATAGGAGAAAGATCGATTAGAAATCAACCTTTATTGCAAGAATCAATGTGAACACAATCAAAAATACCTAAAAAACACTCACAAAAAAATTAATATCTTTTTTAATAAAATCGCTACTTTTCGTCAATAAAAAAATTTAAAAAAGATTTTTGGAGACTAAAACTAGCGATTTTTATTAAAAAATATTAAAAAAAAAAAATTGTGCGTTTTTTAGATTTTTTTAGGTCTTTTAAGGGATTTAGCTTTATGGTTTAGTTTTTAGCATTTATCTTAGGTGGGGGGGGGGGGGGGGAGGGTAGGTTTTTTGGGGGGTTTAGCTTTTAGCATTTAGCTTGGGTGGGTGGGGGTTAGGTTTTTTTAGGTTTTAGTTGGTGTAGTGGGTTTATTTTATTGTGTTCACATTGAATCTCGCAGTTCTTGCAATAAATGTAGTTCTCGCATGAACTGTACCATATATATATAGTGTGTGTTCATTGTGGAACACTAAAAAAGTGGGGAACCGGAGAACACTTTTAAAAATTTAACTTAACATGTTAAAAATCAATTTTAAAAAAAAAAATTGACGCTACTCCTTATAAATACTTGTAGAAGTATTTTTAATAAAAAAACTAAAAATATAAAGAAACAGTTAAAAATAGGCAAAAAAAATTTACGAAAATTATTTTTTTTATTTTGAATAGTTTCTACCCATTTTTAGAAGGAAAAGCGCTGAATTTTTTTTTTAAGTTATTTTTAACATGTTAAGTTAATTTTATAAGATATTTATTTTTAAACATTTTTTTATATTTTTAGTTTTTGATTGTTTTTATTAAAAATGTTTCTACATGTACTTTTAAGAAAAAACGCAGAAACAAATTAAAAAAAAATAATTTTTAACATGTTAAATATAATTTTTACAAGTGTTCCCCGGTTCCCCACTTTTTTAGTGTTCCCAAATGAACCCTCCCTATATGTATGTGTGTATATATATATATATATATGTGTATGTATGTATATATATATATATATATGATAATGATCATGTGAGAAGTAGTAGGCTAATTGAGAAACTTAAGAAGCATTTTGGACCATACATTTTCCCTAAGCAAAAAAATGCAATAAAAAAAGTAAAAAAAATGCAATTTTTTTTTTTTGGAAAATCAGAGCTTTTTTTTTAAGATTTTGTTTTGTTTTTTTTTTTAAATTTGGGATTTATATACATGTGCATATTGTTAATCTTTTAACTATACATATGTGTATATTGTCAAATATACATATATGTATAAACATGTTTAAAACTGAAAAATAAGTGCTATTTAGGGTTTAACATTAGTATTTAGGGTTTAGCATTAGTATTTAGGGTTTAGCTTTAGGGTTTAGCATTAGTATTTAGGGTTTAGCTTTAGAGTTTAGCATTAAGGTTTAGGGTTTAGCATTATGGTTTAGCTTTTGGGTTTAACATTAGGGTTTAGCTTTAGTTTTTGGATTTAACTTTAGCTTTAGGGTTTGCATTAGGGTTTAGCTTTAGGGTTTTGCATTAGGGTTTAGAATTAGGGTTTAGCTTTAGGGTTTAGGGTTTAGCATTAGGGTTTAGCTTTAGGGTTTATGTCACACCCCCAAAATCCACACGCGGAGTATCACTGCATGGAGGCGTGACTGACCAGGATCAAGCCACCAATCATATTGAACATTGCAAGTATTAAATAAAGTTCAACTCATCAATATAAAAGGTGTTCAAAACAGAACATAGTCACGTGTTTAGCGGAAGCATAATTGTGAAACCCCAAACATAAGTAATAAGTTCAAAATGTCATAATGTTTTTAACATGGCATCCACTGTCCATGTCCCACAACGACTGCGCCTCCTAGTGCAAGCTCCATAAGTACCTAACGTCCTGCAAGGCATGTAACAGAGAGTCAACAACAAAGTTGAGCGAGTTCACAGTTGATTGTTCAGCTAAAGAGTTCGTTTCAGAAATGGTAAGTTCGTTCCATAACCCTGCGTTACCCAGTATCTTTGTTTCCAAACCTTTACAATAATAAGTGGGGGCTTCCCATGTTGTATGTACTAGACTAGTTATATCTATAGGTGTCCTTCCCAATCCGAGGACAATGGTAAATATGAGTTTACGTAGGTTTTACGTAAGTGCCCTTCCCTAACCGAGGACAGTACGTAGCGAGTACGTAGGATTAGCGCTGGTGCCCTTCCCAAACCGAGGACAATAGTACTTAGGTTTTACGTAGGTTCTAACACTGGTGTCCTTCCCAAACCGAGGACAATAGTACGTAGGTTTTACGTAGGTGTTCGCACTGGCGTCCTTCCCAAACCGAGGACGGTAGTAAGTAGTCTAGTAGTCTAGTAGTGATGCAAGTACGGGTAATCATTCAATCCATACCCAACCCACCGGGAATCCCATGCCTTGGAAAGGGTGTGAACTCACCTTGGTTTGCTCGGTATGCTAAAGTATGTGCTCACAAATAATCAGCCAAGGCCTAAAGTACGCACGTGTGCATAATCAGTTTACATTCACGAATTCACGTATAAATACAATCACAGTGGGCATTGAATCAGTGATCACCAAATAACACAAAGCACATATTCAATCTCATGCAAGTCATGCTTAACATTTAACAATAGTTAGCTAACCCAGTTATTTCTTAACAGAAATAAACTTAGTTACTGTGTAGTTTACCCACTCGACGAAACATACTCGTTTCGTCGTGAACCCCTTCGACGAAACCCACCCCTTTCGTCGTGCATGTTCTCGACGAAACACTCTTGTTTCGTCGTGACTGTCCTCCGGCGAAACACTTCCGTTTCGTCATCATCGGCGTTTCGCCAATTATGTCAGTTACGTCATGCCAACAGTTACACACAGAAAACCCTAATCATCTTGAACAGCCATTACCCAATGATCACCCACAATCACACAGCAAACATACAATCATTCGGAAATCATTGATACCATTTATCATACCAAATCATCATGGCACATAATATCTAGCATGTATCCTAATTCACCAAACAACCTTATACGATCTGGATTTCAACCCGTATGTATTTCCATGATAAGATCTATTTAACACAATACAATATAGACAGAATCATGAGCAGTGAATGTAACCAATTAACCATAAACGACAGAGTTATCAAACTTTCATAAGATCCATATCACATACAATCATTGGATTATCGGCACAACGATTCTAGACTCAATAATGTTTATGAAAACCCTAATCCTACACACAAAATCATCACATAATTATTTAGGTCAAATCATAGAGTTTTACACTAACCGAGATAGAAGGAATGATGGTTTGATCGCTAAAGAGGGCTTGGTAGACACAAAGCTGCCGTCACACAGAAGAGGAGAGAGTTCTAGGGTTTCTAAACTGCCAACAGTGTGACGAATGGAACAGTGGGACTTAATAAGTATACACGTAACATACTGGGCCCTTAATGGGCTTCGGCGAATCAGTGGGCCGGCGAAACACCCGTTTCGTCGGGATGCTTGTGATGAAACAACATCTGTTTCGTCGCTATGGGTTATGGCGAAACACTTTTGTTTCGTCGGTGTGTTCATGGCGAAACAATCCGGTTTCGTCGGGCCATTCAAAGTTTAAATAGTATATGTTTGTCAAACAGATTACATGATATAACACTAAACACATAGATTCAACAATCTCAATACGTTTCAACATATCACAAACGTGTACGGTTACAAAGCAAACAACTCGTATAAACCAACAACTTAAACAAATAACGTGCAATAAATGCGAAGGTGAAATCTTGGAAACTCGAGTTGTCACATTATCCCCAACTTGAAAGAAATTTCGTCCCGAAATTTAGCATGCGGTTACTGAGGAAGCTAGTTGTGTTGTGTAGTTTACTGGTTTTCCTGGGGTGTCACATCATCCCCCCGTTGATTTGGAATTTCGTCCCGAAATTCTGTAGTAGCTTCAGCCTCAGTAGTGGTTGCATTGTTCTCGAACAACTGGGGATATTTGAGTTTCATTTGATCTTCTCGTTCCCAGGTGAACTCTTGGCCACGACGGGAGTTCCAACGAACTCGAACAAGAGGTATTCTGGTGTGCTTGAGGACCTTAACATCCCGGTCTGTGACTTCAACTGGTTCCTCGACGAATCGCAACTGATCGTCGATAATTAGCTCCTTCAAAGGAACTATGAGGGTCTCATCTGACAGACACTTCTTCAGATTTGACACGTGAAAAACGTTGTGAACTCCATCGAGTTCTGCTGGTAGGTTCAGTTTGTAGGCCACCTTGCCTATTTTCTCAATGATTTCGAATGGTCCAACATAACGTGGGTTAGGTTTACCTCGTTTGCCAAAACGAACTACACCTTTCCACGGTGAGACTTTGAGTAGCACTCGATCCCCAACCTGGAACTCGAGTGGTTTCCTGTGCTTATCAGCATAGCTTTTCTGACGGTCACGAGCTGCCACCATCCGTTGTCGTATCTGAGCAATTCTTTCTGTTTCGTCTACTACAAGTTCTGGACCCGTGATCTGACTATCACCCACCTCTGCCCAACAAAGAGATGATCGGCATTTACGCCCGTACAATGCCTCTAATGGAGCGGCTTGAATGCTGGCGTGGTAACTGTTGTTATACGAAAACTCCACCAAAGGGAGATGTTTTTCCCAGCCGTTGCCAAAATCGATTGCACATGCACGTAGCATGTCTTCTAGGGTTTGAATAGTGCGCTCAGACTGCCCATCCATCTGAGGGTGGTAAGTTGTGCTCATGTCTAATCGAGAGCCAAAAGATTTGTGCATAGCTTGCCACAATTCAGAAGTAAAACGTGCATCACGATCGGAAATAATAGAGGTTGGCACGCCGTGCCTCGAAACCACTCCTTTTAAGTAAATGTCTGCTAATGTAGAGAACTTGTCTATTTCCTTGATAGCTAGGAAGTGTGCAGACTTTGTGAGTCGATCCACGATCACCCAAATAGTATCATTCCCACGTTGCGATCTAGGCAGGCCAATAACAAAATCCATGGAAATTTCCTCCCATTTCCATTGTGGTATCTTGGGTTGCTGGAGTAGGCTAGATGGTTTCTGGTATTCGGTCTTGACTCTCGCACAAGTCAAACATTTGCTGACGTAAGTTGCTATGTGGGCTTTCATGCTAGGCCACCAATACGTAGTTCTGAGATCGTGGTACATTTTATCCGAACCTGGATGTACTGAGTAGCGAGACTTATGTGCTTCATCCATCACCAGCTCGCGTAAGTTTCCATAATGTGGGACCCAAATGCATCCTGATATATAGTAGGCGTCGTCTTCCTTTTGTTCTAACCGTTGCCTTGAGCCGCGTAAGGCTTCAGCCTTGACGTTTTCTGGTTTCAATGCTTCTACCTGAGCATCTCGTATATGTGCTGGAAGACTAGACTGAATAGTGAGTTGCAACGCTCGTACACGCCTAGGTGTAGTATCCTTTCGACTGAGGGCGTCGGCCACCACATTGGCTTTGCCCGGATGGTACTTAATTGCGCATTCGTAATCGCTTAATAGCTCGACCCATCGACGTTGACGCATGTTTAATTCCTTCTGTTTGAAGATATGCTCGAGACTCCTGTGATCGGTGTAGATGGTGCACTTGGTACCGTACAAGTAATGTCTCCATATCTTAAGTGCGAAAACAACAGCTCCCAGCTCCAAATCGTGTGTAGTAAAATTCCTTTCGTGAATCTTAAGTTGGCGCGAGGCGTAAGCAATGACTTTATCCCGTTGCATCAAAACACAACCCAGACCCTG
Source organism: Helianthus annuus (assembly GCF_002127325.2). Lineage (NCBI taxonomy): Eukaryota > Viridiplantae > Streptophyta > Magnoliopsida > Asterales > Asteraceae > Helianthus > Helianthus annuus. The sequence goes on along the minus strand of NC_035448.2, from coordinate 196,458,401 downwards.
AATTGATGCGTCGCAATAAACTACAAAATCGTTCGTGCCTTCAGGCAATGAGAGAATAGGTGCGCTGCAAAGTCTATCCTTTAAGTGCTGGAATGCTGATTCTTGTGCATTACCCCAACGATAAGTAACGCCCTTCTGTGTTAGTGAGGTGAGAGGTTGCGGCAATCTTGGAAAAATCCTTGATAAACCCCCTGTAGTAACCTGCCAAACCCAGGAATTGGCGAATTTCTGTTGGTGTACGGGGTGCATGCCAGTTCTTAATCGAGTATACCTTGGATGGATCAACATGAATCCCATCCTTGTTTACCACATGGCTTAGAAAGTGGACTTCACGAAGCCGGAAGTCGCATTTCGAAAACTTGGCATACAGCTGTTCTGTTCGGAGGAGTTCCAAAATAAGTCGTAAATGCTGCTCGTGTTCCTCCTGACTCTTAGAGTAGATCAGAATGTCGTCGATGAAGACAATAACATATTTGTCAATGTAGGGCTTGCATACTCTGTTCATAAGGTCCATAAAGACTGCAGGCGCGTTTGTTAACCCGAATGGCATGACCAGAAACTCGTAGTGGCCGTAGCGTGTTCTGAATGCTGTTTTGGAGACGTCCTCATCCCGGACTCTCAGTTGATGGTAACCTGACCTCAGATCAATCTTCGAGTAGTAGCTTGACCCTTGCAACTGGTCGAATAAGTCATCAATGCGTGGAAGAGGATAGCGATTCTTCACAGTCACCTTGTTTAGTTCACGGTAGTCAATACACATCCTGAAGGTACCGTCCTTCTTTTTCACAAACAACACTGGAGCTCCCCAAGGCGAAGAGCTAGGACGAATAAAACCTTTATCCAAAAGTTCTTGCAATTGTTTGGACAGTTCTTCCAGTTCGGTTGGAGCTAAGCGATAAGGTGCTCGAGCTATGGGCGCTGCTCCAGGGGCCAGCTCGATTTGAAATTCGACCTGGCGATGAGGCGGTAGACCAGGTAAATCTTCAGGAAATACTTGAGGAAAGTCGCGCACTACTGGAATATCCTCTAATCTCTTCTCTTTCGTTGATGCGTCAGTAACAAGTGCTAAAATAGCGGTGTGACCCTTTCGCAAACACTTCTGGGCCTTAATAAAGGAGATGATGCCTACCACGGCACCACTATTGTCGCCATGAACTTCGAGAGGTTCTTTACCAGAATGGGGAATACGAACAATCTTCTCTTTGCATAGGATCTCTGCTTGCTGTTGGGATAACCAATCCATCCCAATGACGATGTCGAAACTACCCAGAACTATAGGAATGAGATCGATTGAGAATGTCTGACCAGCGAGGACAAGATTACAACCCTGAACTATGTGTGTGGCCTCTAGACTTATACCATTAGCTAACTCTACGACATGCTTGGTGTTCAAAAGTGTTGGTGTGCGCTTGAGCATTTGACTAACTTTTAGAGACACATAACTGGAATCGGCACCCGAATCAAATAAAACAGTAACATAAAAGTCATCGAGAAGGAACTTACCCATCACCACATTAGGATCATTCCTTGCTTCACCCTGACCAATCACGAACACTCGACCACAAGCACCTTTGTCAGCATTGTTGCCCCCATTGTTGTTCCCGTTTCCTTGATTGTTCTGATTCTGATTCTGATTTAACTGTGGGCAGTGTCTCTTGAAGTGACCTTCAGCGCCACACTGAAAACATCCCTTGTTGCCCTGTTGCCGTTGCTGATTCTGCGGTGCTTGCGGTTGCTGCTGACGATTCTGATTTGCAGGTCGTGAGCTCTTGCAATCCTTGGCCTCATGACCCATCTTGAGACACCTCTGACAACGTCCCCTGTTGCACTGACCACTGTGGTGTCTGTTGCATTTGTTACACTTTGGGTGGTTCCCTCGATATCCACCCTGCCCCTGACTACCAGAAGATTAGACCAGGACTCTAGTAGTCGTCAGTCTTTCGCTGCTGTGCCTGGGACTGAACTGTAGTCGAACCCTTGCTGGAATCCCCATCCCATTTTCGCTTGTTGTCACTGGGAATAGCAGAAGTATTAGTAGCGGTAGCAGCACTGATACGTTTAGGCGGCTTGTTATGTTCCACTGCCTGGTCTGTGAGACGATGAGCAAGACGAGTAACATCCTGGATGGTAGCAAGATTAGCAGAGGTCACAAGGCTTTGAATCTCTGGTACTAAGCCTTTGAGGTACAACTCAATGCGCTTGATAGGAGGGTCCACCATAGTTGGACACAAGATGGCCAGCTCGTTTGACCTTTTCGTATACGCCTCTATCTCTGACCCTGTCATCTTCAGGTTAAAGAAATCCACTTCCAACTTGTGGATGTCATCACGAGTGCAGTATTCCCGCTTGATCAATTCCTTGAAATCGTTCCATCGGGTGGCATTAGCAGCCGCCAACCCCAGCATCTGAACTTGCGCATTCCACCAAGTTAGCGCAATGCCTTCGAGAGTACCACTGGCATACTTCACTCTACGAGCCTCAGGGCATTCACACATCTCGAAGACCGATTCGAGCTTCTCGAACCAGTGGAGGAGTCCAACGGCCCCTTCAGTGCCACTGAATGTGCAAGGACGACAGTCCATGAAAGTCTTGAATGTGCATACAGGTGGCTGAGCGTGCTGACTTGTTGTGTATAAGAACAGGACAAAGTTAAACACGAGAGTTGGTTTAGGAGTGTAGGATCTAAAGATCCTAGAGGGAGTTTGCGACTGCAGGGTATACCTCCTGCTTGAGCGGCTGCAAGTGCCGCAGCAACTTGTTCGTTAATCAAAGCCGTCAACTGGGCTTGAGTCATATTGACACGTCCACTCATGATCTTCACAACAAAAGGGAAACATGAGTGAGAGAGGTTCGTGAAAGTGCGATGACAGAAGAGAGTAAGCACACATGTGTTTTCAATCAACAGTTGCTACGTTTATCTAAGCATACCATGAGCAAGGTTCTATGTAACTAACAAGTAGGCAATAAAACATAAACCATATCACCTATGTAACTGACCAGGATCAAGCCACCAATCATATTGAACATTGCAAGTATTAAATAAAGTTCAACTCATCAATATAAAAGGTGTTCAAAACAGAACATAGTTACGTGTTTAGCGGAAGCATAATTGTGAAAACCCAAACATAAGTAATAAGTTCAAAATGTCATAATGTTTTTAACATGGCATCAACTGTCCATGTCCCACAACGACTGCGCCTCCCAGTGCAAGCTCCATAAGTACCTAACGTCCTGCAAGGCATGTAACAGAGAGTCAACAACAAAGTTGAACGAGTTCACAGTTGATTGTTCAGTTAAAGAGTTCGTTTCAGAAATTGTAAGTTCGTTCCATAACCCTGCGTTACCCAGTATCTTTGTTTCCAAACCTTTACAATAATAAGTGGAGGCTTCCCATGTTGTATGTCCTAGACTAGTTATATCTATAGGTGTCCTTCCCAATCCGAGGACAATGGTAAATATGAGTTTACGTAGGTTTTACGTAAGTGCCCTTCCCTAACCGAGGACGGTACGTAGCGAGTACGTAGGTTTAGCGCTGGTGCCCTTCCCAAACCGAGGACAATAGTACTTAGGTTTTACGTAGGTTCTAACACTGGTGTCCTTCCCAAACCGAGGACAATAGTACGTAGGTTTTACGTAGGTGTTCGCACTGACGTCCTTCCCAAACCGAGGACGGTAGTAAGTAGTCTAGTAGCCTAGTAGTGATGCAAGTACGGGTAATCACTCAATCCATTCCCAACCCACCAGGAATCCCATGCCTTGGAAAGGGTGTGAACTCACCTTGGTTTGCTCGGTATGCTAAAGTATGTGCTCACAAATAATCAGTCAAGGCCTAAAATACGCACGTGTGCATAATCAGTTTACGTTCACGAAGTTCACGTATAAATACAATCACAGTGGGCATTGAATCAGTGATCACCAAATAACACAAAGCACATATTCAATCTCATGCAAGTCATGCTTAACATTTAACAATAGTTAGCTAACCCAGTTATTTCTTAACAGAAATAATCTTAGTTACTATGCAGTTTACCCACTCGATGAAACATACTCGTTTCGTCGTGAAACCCTTTGACGAAACCCATCCCTTTCGTCGTGCATGTTCTCGGCGAAACACTCTTGTTTCGTCGTGACTGTCCTCCGGCGAAACACTTTCGTTTCGTCATCATCGGCGTTTCGCCAATTATGTCAGTTACGTCATGCCAACAGTTACACACAGAAAACCCTAATCATCTTGAACAGCCGTTACCCAATGATCACCCACAACCACACAGCAAACATACAATCATCCAGAAATCATTGATACCATTTATCATACCAAATCATCATGGCATATAATATCTAGCATGTATCCTAATTCACTAAACAACCTTATACGATCTGGATTTCAACCCGTATGTATTTCCATGATAAGATCTATTTAACACAATACAATATAGACAGAATCATGAGCAGTGAATGTAACCAATTAATCATAAACGACAGAGTTATCAAACTTTCAGAAGATCCATATCACATACAATCATTGGATTATCGGCAGAACGATTCTAGACTCAATAATGTTTATGAAAACCCTAATCTTACACACAAAATCATCACATAATTATTTACATCAAATCATAGAGTTTTACACTAACCGAGGTAGGAGGAATGATGGTTTGATCGCTAAAGAGGGCTTGGTAGACACAAAGCTGCCGTCACACAGAAGAGGAGAGAGTTCTAAGGTTTCTAAACTGCCAACAGTGTGACGAATGGAACAGTGGGACTTAATAAGTATACACGTAACATACTGGGCCCTTAATGGGCTTCGGCGAATCAGTGGGCCGGCGAAACACCCGTTTTGTCGGGATGCTTGTGACGAAACAGCATCTGTTTCGTCGCTATGGGTTATGGCGAAACACTTTTGTTTCGTCGGTGTGTTCATGGCGAAACAATCCTGTTTCGTTGGGCTATTCAAAGTTTAAATAGTATAGGTTTATCAAACAGATTACATGATATAACACTAAACACATAGATGCAACAATCTCAATACGTTTCAACATATCACAAACGTATACGGTTACAAAGCAAACAAGTCGTATAAACCAACAACTTAAACAATTAACGTGCAATAAATGCGAAGGTGAAATCTTGGAAACTCGAGTTGTCACAGTTTATAACACTTATTTTTCAATTTTAAACATGTATATACATATATGTATAATTAACAATATACACATATGTATAGTTAAAAGATTAATAATATACACTTGTTTATAAATCCCAAAAAACTATTTTAAAACATCTTAAAAAATGCTCTGATTTTTACAAAAAAAAAAAAAGATTTGCATTTTTAACCTTTTTTTTTTTTGCATTTTTTGCTTAAGGAAAATGTGTGGTCTAGATTGCTTCTCAAGTTTCTCAAATGAGGTGGATTTCTCTTAAGATCCCTACCCTATATATATATATATATATATATATATATATATATATATATATATATATATATATATATATATAGGTAGAGGATCCTGTAAAAAGTGTGAGAAGTATATTATAACACTATATATAATACTATATAACACCATATAAACACCGTATAACAATATATAACACCATATAATACCATATAACAATATGTAACACTATATAACATTATATAACAAATATAACACTATAGTTTGTCTGATAGCATGTCTATGATAGATGTCTAGTGTTATATTTGTTATATAATGTTATATAGTGTTAAATAGTGTTATATGGTATTATATGGTGTTACAGATTGTTATACGGTGTTTATATGGTGTTATATAGTATTATATATAGTGTTATAATACACTTCTCACACTTAGGCCCTTTTTACACTATATATAAACGGGATCAGGAGAAAACGGCAAAAAGTGTGAGAACGGTGAGAACGCATCCTGGCCGAACACGTGGCGTGAGGCTTGATCAGGGACCGAGGGGTTTTTTGTGTTTTTAGTATTCTTCTCCTTTCACGGTTTTCGCGTTTGAGAAGCTTCTTTATTTTTTTGCATGCAAGATAATTTTGGCGTTTTCTAGATTTATTAATTATTTGGCGTTTATTGTTTTATTCTCAGGTTTCTTCTCTTTGAGGTAATTCTTTTTGTGTCACATAGTTAATATTTTTGGCGTTATGGCTTTTTCCATGTTTTTTTACGTTTTGTATCTTTCTGTTAATAATTCATTACCATAGATTAATATTTTAAAAAATTACAATAAGTAGAAAATCTAATAGTCTTTCGTAGGTGGGATTACATCGGAGATGTACCCATTGCTTTGTTCTTCACTTTCTTCAGATTCTTCATCATCAAATTTCATTTTTGCGTATAACGTCATTAGCTCGTCTCTTCTTTGCTGCAACCTATTCAAGAATATTACTGCATCATTGGATTTTGGATCGTTTGAAGGTGTTAAATCACAGAGTTGTTCAATGATAGATAGCAACCCTGTCTTCAAAATTTCTTCCATTGGTCTTGAATATTGCACCCCGTTTTCATAAGTTACTTCAAGTGTTCCTTCTTCCTCATGCAATACCCAACTCCTAAGTTTTGGTATTTGTGTATCTTCAATATCATCATCATCTTCTTCATTATCTTCTACTGGAAACTTTCTCTCCAGTCTTCTTATTACAGTTCTTGTTCTTTCACAATCGTTGTCTCTTGGAACCCCAAGGGCCAGGATATCCTTTTAAATATTTTCATTCATTCCCATCATGGCGTTTATTGTTCTTACCTTAACCCTTCTCCTGTCAGCGAACTTTATGATGAATCTTTTTTCTTTCCTTACAAACCTCCATGCAATAACCTTAGCCATTTTTTAAATTTTTTGGCGTTTTGGAGAATATGTGGCATTTTAGTTTTTTTGGTGTGTTTGAACTTGGGTTCTGATGGTTCTTTTATATTGACTTTTTTTTTCCCGCGTATGTCAGGTAATTATGGGGTTTTGAAAAAGATAAATAAATTTAATATAATAAATGTTAGTAATTATGTTTTCCGTCGTTTCATTTTACTGTTTTTTGCAGTTTACCGTGTTTTGTTTTAAGACTCAATTGTTTTAATGGTGTAACATGTCAAATCTTTTGACAGCTGTAATTATGGCGTTTTGTTTTCCAATGGCGGTTAGATAACTATTGGACTTCTTTTGTTTTATATTCTTTTGCACATTTTTTCACTCTTTTTTTATAATATTAGTTGTTCAAATTAATTTTTCTTATAGTTTGTAGTTTATTTGGGGGCTTTTGTATGGCATTATGGCGTTTTACACGTATTTGCTAATTTTGGCATTTTATTATATTTTTCGTTATAGCATTAATATTATTTTGTTGTTTATTAACTGACATTACAAAACCAACAATAGACAAAGAAAAGTAAAAAAAAAGTTAAAAAAAAAAAGTAGAAGCAATTTATTATTTTAAATCTTCAGTGTCATCTGTCTCTTTTTTCTTTTGAAATTACAAGAAATGTGACAAATAAATTGCGTTTTGGGTTTGGCGTTGTTTATTTTCTTTGTTCATGTGTTGAATTGTCTTTGTTGATGTTTGAGTCATAGAGCGACCCCCTGTGGGTGGATGCTACCTGCCACTAGTATGGTCTCTTCTTATCATCCAAACCTTCTTCAGGAACAAAGATGACAGTATGACATATGAGTGTCATCAGTCCCTCTTTTTTCAATTTTGTCCATCTCATGCAGCAAAATCTTTTCTTCACTCGCGTAAAAAATCATTAAATGAAGTTCATGCAGAACTTTACTGAGGATCAAAGAAAAAGATGTTTTTGCTGTCGTTGTACTTTTTGGCATTTTACATTGAGTTGTAAATTTTTTTAGCAACCACTGTGTGTTTTTTTGTGTTTTTTTTTTGGTGTGATAAACGGAAGGTGGTGAGGCGTTTCTATTTATAGAATTTTTTGGCGCGTAGGTTAGGCGGGATGTTATTTTTGTAGCACAAAATGTAACTAACATTTATTCGGATGTAAAGTTTGGCGTTATATATAATGGCGTTTCCTATGTTATGGCGTTTTTGTAACCAGAGAGCTTAAATAAAAACACAGAAAAAAGCACCCAGTGATAAATTTGGCGTTTTGTATTTATTTGGCGTTTTATTTTCAATGGCGTTTTATGTGAGGTAGTTTTTTTACTTTTTTACCCATAATGACGCGCGTCCACGTAATAAAATTGGTGTTATTTACTAAAATGCCACCGCGCCAATCTAGTCTATAGATTGTTTTGATCGGGCGATGCATAAGTGTTCTCTCCGTTCTTATACTTTTGAGCGTTTTCTCTAAATCCTGACCCTATATATATATATGTATATATATATAGAAACGGGATCAGGAGAAAACGCTCAAAAGTGTGAGAACGGTGAGAACGCATCCTGGCCCAACACGTGTCACGCGACGTAGAGAAGGGCGGAGGTGCTTTCTTGTCTTTTCAATCTTTTTTTATTTTCCCAACGCGGTATAATATTTTATGGCGTCTAAGTTTTTTTTGGCGTTAATTGTGTTTATTAAATTTTTTGGCGTTGAATTAATTGTTTTTGTGTCACATAGATAATTTTTTGGCGTTATAGCGTTTCTGGTTAATTTTTTTTGGCGTTTTGTATAATAATTCAATACTAGTAATTAATATTTGCGTAAGATTACAATAAGACCAATTTTTTTTGGCGTTTAGTGACTTTTTTGGCGTTTAATACATTTTACAAGGTGCTTTGCCAGCACCCGTATTCCCAGTTTTCATACTTTTAGCATTTTGATGTTTGTAGTTTTTGGCGTTTTATATAATAATGTATTTTATTTATAGAGAATTAGATAACAAAACAACATATAACTTGATATCAAAACAATATAAAATGAAAATATAAAAATAAAAAATGGTAATCTAATTTCTCTTCCGAATCTTCACTGTCATCAGACTCTATCTTCTTGAATTTTTTTTTTTGGCGTTTTGAACCTTTTTTTAATACTTTAGCTAGATTCCAACTTTCCTATATAAATCCCGTCTTTTTCAGAAGAAGCTGCTTAGTGGCATCCTGCGTTTTGGTGTGATATTCTTGTTTGGTGGCATGCCATTGAAGATCAACTCTTGCTTGATGCTATTTATAATAATGGAGTCCAAAATAGCATTTTACACTTGTGTTGATCCCTTTATTCCATGCCGATATTCATCAAGAACAAAGCTCACATGATGGCATATCACTGTCATCAGTCTCTTTTTCTTGAATATTTATCCATCTCATTCAGCAAAATATTATTGAGATAACCCTCTCAGAAGAAGAATCCATTTCAGTGAAAGCTTTGCCATCTATGGCGTTTTAAAGTGACTGGTTTCTAGAGGATATGGCGTTTGTGTTTTCTGTGTGTGATCAATTTCATTGTGTATAGACCCCTCTCTTATAGGAGTTTTTTGGCGCGTAGTTTAGGCGGGACTCTTTTATTGTAATAAATGATAGTAATAAAGTAACTGTCTTTTCAGTTACTGTTTTTGTATTTACTGTATTGATCAGCTTTTATCAGTTTTACAGGTGATAGACGTCCCATCTTCTAAGTTTGGCGTTTTTTTTAAATGGCGCTATGCAGACCAAGATGACAAAATACAATAAAGGAGTAAATAAAATATTAAGCAGGAAAAATATTTTTTGTTATTTTTGGCGTTTTGTAAGGAGTAACCATGTTTAGTATTTTTTGGCGTTTTGCTAATAAAGAGAGAAATATATCATTTAATTATCTTAAAAAAACAAAAAAAGATTACACAGAAGAAAAAAAAGAGGAAAAAATTAAAAGCCTTCGTTAGAAGGAACTTTATCCGAAAAGTAACCATCACTTGCGTCATCTTCTTCCTCCTCAGAGTCTTCATCTGGATCTTCATACATGTCATCACTTTCACCTTCATCAGCTTCTTGTTCCTGAAGATTTTGAAGCCTCCACTTGAACATGTCTTGCATTAACTCCAATTTTGAGTCTATTTCTGTGTTGCTACAAGTTGCGTTATGCAATTCTTCCATGAAACCCAGACGCTGCTTTGTCATGATGTTTTCTAGCCAGTAGACTTCCTGCTCTCCGCTGTCGTATGTAACGGTCACTATGTCTGTTTCATCATCAAAACGCCATGATGTCATGACAAGGTCCGGGTTCACATCTACTTTGATTGGTCCAAATTTCCTGGTTAATGCTTTCATAAGCATATGTGTTTCATGGCATTCGTTTTCTAGAGCGACGCCAAGGGATAAGATTGCCCTCTGTATCTCTTCTTCCATCTTCAGAATTGCCCTGACCGTTTTAACATACACTCTCCTTCTGTTGTCAAAACGTAGGACGTATCACCTGATCCCCAGAGTGTATCTCCAAGAAACGATTGTTGCCATTTTTGGCGTTTTGTTAAAGTTGGCGTTTTTGGTTAAAGATTGTTTTTTTTTTTTTTTTTTTTTTTTGCAGAATTGGATAGATTGAAGTGATTATGGAAGCTATGTTTTACCTCGTTTATATAATGATGTTTTTCGCGCGTAATTTAGGATGAAATTTTCTTCTAATAAATGTTAATAACGGAAATTCAGTTTCTGTGTTGTTTCATCTTCCTGTAATATCCAACGCGTTTTATGACTAATTTTTTGCGTTTTGTTTTTAATGGCGTTTTATTTCTTTGAATGGCGTTTTGGATATGAGCGGTAAAAGACCCTTTTTACCCTTAATGAAGCGTGTCCCACATAATATAATTGATGTTATTTACGAAAACGCCACCACGCAATCTAGTCCATGGATTGGTTTGATCGGACGACCCATAAGCGTTCTCACCGTTCTCACACTTTTCACCGTTTTCTCTAAATCCTGACCCTATATATATATATATATATAGGGAGAAGATCATGCGAGAACCACCTCTTATTGCGAGAACCGCGAGAACCAATGTGAACACAACCAAAAATGCCTGGAAATAGATAAAAATCACACAAAATTTTTTTTTTAATATTTTTTATATAAAAAATCGCTACTTTTCGAAGCAAAAAAAAAAACAATTTTTTTTTGCAACTAAAAGTAGCGATTTGAGCATAAAAATATTAAAAAAAAAATTAGATTTTTTTTTTGATTTGTTTAGATTTTTTTAGATTTTTTTAGGTTTTTTGGGGGTTTAGTTTTTAGCATTTTAGCTTGGGAGGGGGGTTAGGTTTTTTTTTTTTTTTTTTTTGGGGGGGGGGGGGTTAGGTTTTTTTTTTTTTTGGGGGGGGGGGGGGTGGAGGTTTGGTTTTTTTAGGTTTTTTTAGCTATTTTAGGTTGTGTTCACATTGGTTCTCAAAGTTCTCAAAATAAGGGTGGTTCTCGCATGAGCCCCTCCCTATATATATATATATATATATGAACACAACCACCCTTTATTGCGAGAACCAACTATGAACACAACCAAAAAATACCTAAAAAATAAAAAACACTAAAAATTTTTTTTTTTTTTTACTATTTTTTATGAAAAAATCGCTATATTTCGTCACAAAAAAACCAAAAAAAAAATTCAAGTAACAATTATCCATGCACATGTGCATATGTATCATTTCTTTGACAAATTCCGTAATACATTACTAATATCAGACAATTTCACTTTCATTTACACTACCATTCATAATACACTACTTTTTACATTAACAATATTAGAAATGCACATGTGCATCTATATGTATGAACTTGTTATAACATTAACAACACTAGAAATGCACATGTGCATCTATATGTATGAGCATGTTATAACGTGTTTTGGTACACCACTTTGAATACATTTTCCCTTTCATCTATCATACCATCCATAATACACTACCATTACATCCTACCATCGGAAATACAATACCATTGCCTCCTACCATCCATAATACAATACTATTACCAATATTTCACTTTATTACATGTATATCAACACCCTTTATACCATCCAAACAACATATTACATCATAAAGTGACAAATATAATCAAACCACCAACCACTAGATATAACTAACCAAAACACATGTATATGGGCCTACTTCATCATTTAAAATCACAAACTTTTTGTATCAAAACACGTTATATGATGGTTATACATAATGATGCACATGTGCATTCGTAATATTGGTAATGTAAAAAGTAGTGTATTTCGGATTGTAAGGTAAATGAAAGTGCATTTTTCTACTACTAATAATATATTACGGAATTTGTCAAAGAAATGATAGATATGTACATGTGCATCCATAACTGTTACTCGAAAAATTTTTTTTTTTTTTTTTTTGTAACGAAATATAGCGATTTTTATTAGAAAAATATTTAAAAAAATGTGTGTTTTTTGGATTTTTAGATATTTTTTTGTATTCACATTGGTTCTCGCGGTTGTCACAATAAAGGTGGTCTCAAATAAACCTTAATATATATATATATATATATATGTTCTTTTTAGTATATTTAGAAATTGTTTAGCTACTAAGATCATTTAACAAAAATACTAATACAAATTTATGTGAAAATTATTTGCTTCAAATTTTGTTTGACAAAAGAAACTAAAATAAACAATATTCAAATTACCAAAACAGATCATAGTATAAGCCTTGAGGTTAGGTTCTCAGATCATTTCCCATAAGGGGGTTTTACAAATTTATTCGGTTTTTTTTTTAATTGGTGTATAGACATTATTACTTAGTGAAGATAGATATGATCCGGTAGTTCCACTGGTGGTACAGTGATACTCTAGTGGTCCGTCAGTAATCTAAATTTACCGGAACATAGTATAAGGATTTGTTTGTTATTATATAGTTAAGTTATTTTTTATTAGATAATAATAAATATTTAGGTATAATATTTTTTAGAAAAATTAAAATCTAAAGAGAAGATGTTTGTCATGTGACATGAGAAATTGCCATATGTCATTTAATAGAATGGAGTTTAGATTTTGTTAGGGTGTTAGGAGTGGAGTCGGCAAAGGTGTTGGCAAAGGGGGTAGCTGCGCGGCAAACACCGCCGCCAACCTTTGTCGATGCCGAAAATCAAGGGAATCGGTGGGTGCATGCCGCTGCGGGGAAGAGAGGAAGGAGAGAGAGAGGGTAGTGTGGGGTGTGGTCCATTCTAATCTCAACCAATCAGACCTTTTTTCTTTTTTCTTTTTAAGTTTACCACTTCACCAAATGTCTAAACCATTGCCAACACTTTTCACCAAAGTTTAAACACTTTTCACTGATTGACGTGGCACACTCTCATTGGTTGATTTTTTAGTTTGCCACTCTCAAGTGTTTAACCACTCCTAACACCCTTAGGCATTGTAGCTTTTTTTGAACGGTGAACTTCATGTATAAGATTATCACACTCTTCAAATCAGAGAGTTTCGTATTGCCCCACTTTGGTCAGACTATGTTGTATTAATCGGGCCTACGCTGGTTTCAAAGTTTGGCTTTTTTGGGCGTTCCCCTGGGAAACCATACCGCCAGCTTCCATTTGACAATCGTTGTGCCACCACAAGAGGCCGAACTCTCTGGCGTAACACACGGTGGGACGAAACCCAATTGGGCGCGGAAATCGAACTGATAACCTTACACAAGACTAGTCCAAATCCTTTATTGCCTATATTCACCCTAATATGAGATAAATAGAAATTCAACTTGAGTCTATTATTATTTATTTCACTAGACATTGTAGCTAGTTTGCATTATTTGACTAATTGAGTCTATTATTATTTATTTCATTAGACATTGTAGCTAGTTTACATTATTTGACTAATTAAAAGAAGACTTTATAGCTTATTTTGGTTACCTGGGGCTGGTAATATCATAAGCATCGATGTAACGTGCCGAGGTGACTCTTTTTAAGATTTGAACCTATAACCAACCACTAGGTTGGTTGGGCTTGGGCATCTTAGATAAACAAGCTCAAGTGCTACTTAATAAGATATCTGTGTTTAATAATGTGATGACATGAAATTCATTTATGCATATTTTATTTATTTTTTATTGTTATCATTATCAGGGCCGGCTCAATCAATTAGGAGTATGGTTGTAGACGAACCGAATAAACACGAACAAGGCCTTGTTCGTGTTTGTTCGTTAAGGAAAAAATGTGTTCACGAACGGTTCATGAACACTTACCGAACAAGATTTTATGTTCGTGTTCGTTCATTAAGGAAATGAGCGTGTTCACGAACGGTTCACGAACACAAATAAATTTGGCGAATGTGACGATAGCTAAAGGTGGATGGCCTAGAGAGTAGTACTGGAACTTGAAGCCCTAATTGTGAAACATAGGTCGATCATATTCGTCGACGTAAATAATAAGTAAGGAAATGTGAATGGTGCATAAACAAGGTGGAAATAAGGTTTCTAATTTAATTGTTAGATAAAATATATGAAAACACAAAAATCTTTAATTAAAACACAAACAAACAAACATAAACGAATGCAAATGAAAAAATGTTCACGAACACCTTACCAAACGTTCACAAACACAACTGAATGAACGAGACCTCTGTTCATGTTTGTTCATTTAACTGATCGAACGAAATTTCTTGTTCATATTCGTTCGTTTATTAAACAAACGAACATAAACAAACTTTCCGCCGAACAATTCACGAACTGTTCGCTGAAAGTTCGGTTCGTTTACAGCCCTAATTAGAAGTCCCAAAACGAAGTAAAAATCCAAAGCTTTTTTTTTCTTTGTTCTTTAATATGTTTCCATAAATTACTCAATCTGTCTTACAGCCTGATAATTACCCGTTCATATTCCTTAGAGTTAATAGCCAAAATGGTCCCTGAGGTTTGCTCACTTTTGCCACTTTAGTCAAAAATCCAATTTTTTTAAATCTGGGTCCCTGAGGTTTGCATTTTGTTGCCATTTTAGTCCAAATTTCAAAAAAGTCTAATTTTGTCAGGATTTCTTACTGAATTTTGTCTTCTTCCTCATTTCTCATAAGGGCAAAATTGTCATTATAGATTATTATAAACTAATTTATATTAAAAAAGATTTAAAAAGCCTCAAAGAACTTTAAATAACCCTAATCGATCAAAACCTCTCACATTCCCCCATCATCTTCTTCCTCAGACCTGCTTCCCTTCCCCTAATCGAACATCGAACCCTAACATCGAACCCTATCTTGTTCACTCGAACCCTATCTTGTTCAGTCTGCAGTTTGGATGAGATCAAATTAATTCGCTGCTGTACATTTGTCCGAATCTGCATTAGTTGTCCATTCGCGCAAAATAGTTTGAAAGCTGATACTGATTCATCCGCTGGAATTAGTTTAATTGCAGAATTATTCATTCGCTATAGGTTTGTTTGTTGCAGTGTCTATTAGCTGTTACAGGTTTGCAGGTTATAAACGAACAGTAGGTTACGAATAGCAGATAACAGAACTACAGGTTATTAACTGTAAACAGCAGTGGAGTCGCTGAAATCATAGAACATGTTCATCTGTTACAGGTTCATTAGTTAATACAGATTTGTCCATCTGTTTAAAATCAGGTTTATTCGCTGAAAGCAGAAGTATATTCGCTGAGAACCTGAATATGTTGATTTGAGTGAACAAGATAGGGTTCGATGTTCGATTAGGGGAAGGGAAGCAGGTCTGAGGAAGAAGATGATGGGGGAAGGTGAGAGGTTTGATCGATTAGGGTTATTTAAAGTTCTTTGAGGCTTTTTTTTATTTTTTTAATAATCTATAATGACAATTTTGCCCTTATGAGAAATGAGGAAGAAGACAAATTTCAGTAAGAAAATCCTGACAAAATTAGACTTTTTTGAAATTTGGACTAAAATGGCAACAAAATACAAACCTCAGGGACCCAGATTTAAAAAATTTGGATTTTTGACTAAAGTGGCAAAAGTGAGCAAACCTCAGGGACCATTTTGGCTATTAACTCTATTCCTTAGAATTTTAGATTCAGTTTATTTGAATATCACATGCAACTTTTTTTTAACGGTGACTTTTATTTTGAGTGACCCAATGTCACACCATCTAAACGGCGGCCCTAGCCAAGATCTTCTCATACTACGTTATCTTAAATGGGTCCGCGTTAAATTGATCAGACTTAGTTACGGCGTTTCCCCGGAAACCACTAGTAGCAAGTAATCCGTACATGAACACTGTTCAAAAGAATTTCTTACATAACTGGAATACCTACAATTTGATGATGTAGCAAGGCTACATAAAGCACCGGTTAAGATTAAATTTTCATTCCAATGTAATGGACTTTTCCATTGTTACCTAATTTCATCAAACCAATAACTACGTTAAAGTTCTAATGCATATTAAATTATAACCCTTAACTGATATTAAAAACAGACGGTCACTATAAGTAATATATAAACTCTTTCATCAAATATTCAAAAATTGCACAAACTCAAACTTGCAATATGTGACACAAACAACAACCAATGGCACAACTTTAACAAATAATATTGCATCTCAAACATCACCTACCCAAGTAAATCATTCCTATTAGTTTTTTTCAACTCATTTTAACAATAAATTGAGTTTATTTTCTATAAAGAAAAAAAAGCATAAAAATTGATTTAATCACATCCAACTTACCTTTGTAGATATGCGCATTCGGAAAGAAATAATGCTTTCGGTTTTAATTGGTTTAATCTCCAAATCTAGAATTGACTTCGGAAACGATTTCTGGTGTGCTTATTCATAACTGATTTCTGTTCGAAACAATTTCCAAAGTTCGTTTAGATTACCCAGGAAAACGTCAAACTGTTCCAGTTCTACATGCGGCTTTTAGATTACCCCGAACAGACTCAACCCTCAAGGCCTCACGAGACTACTCACATGCCCAAACTTAACCCAGTTCAAACCTAATAAACTTCAAAAATATGAAGCCCTTCCAAACTGGTGGTCCAAAGCGAAAGCTTTATTAGGCTTTGATCATCATCATCTCTTATGGGGCGCATTGAGGAGAGAAGGAGGATTGTAATAAATGTGGTAGATCATTGTGATCAATGTTGAGGAAAGAGAGAGGAGCGACATTTGTGAGGACAAGCTAGCACATCCGTGAAGGATTGTGGAAGAGGGAGAAAGTGAAGAGAGGAATATGGATTGCATCTCTGGGCGTCCGTCAGATCCATCTGAGCTGTGTTAGGTGGCTTCATGCATAAAGGGCCTCAATGGGATGCTTTTGAAGAAAAAACTACATTCATCATTACTTCTGCATGCTTCTCAATTTCATTTCCTATATTTCTTTGAGAATACGGATTTTCACTCCATTATTGACATCATTACTTCATCAAAATATCATTACATACTCCCCGCAAACGCCCCCATCTATCTATCCACTCGCAGAGAATTTTGGGCAAATGTGAAGCTAACACTTCAAAACAAAAAGCCCTTTCTCATAACCTCCACCGTAAAAAACGAACATGTGGAAATCACCGCAAAATCTATCTCTACCATGTTTCAATTAGAGGATTTGACAGGTATGGAATCTTACCCCAAAAATGACTTACATGCCGAGTTCATAGAAAGGGGCTATGAAGGTTAGACGGTAGGAGCAACACTTTACGAACCAAGGTTCCCACCAGAAATGAAATTCTTTTTCCATACTCTCTTGGTTTGCCTATCTGCAAAAACCACTGCTTGTAATGAAATACCCCTAAAAACTCAGTGCTTGGGGTACGCTATTTGAGAAATTCAAATCATAAGCTATCCCAGACATTGTCGCTTGATTTGGTAGCAAACTTAAGAGCAATCAAGAGAGGAACTAGCAATCCTTTTCTAATCTATCCAAGACTGTCAAGCTTTTACCTTAAAAATGTTTTAAGAAAAGAAAAATTTTGAACAAGGTGAAGCACTTGAAAGTAACAGTCATTCAAATTCAAATGAAACTTTTACACGCATGATGGCCAAAATCCAGGAAAATGTTGTACAAGAAAACATTTTGGAAAACCAAGCAACAGATGTCACAACATTTGTTGCTCGGGCCACTACTCTTGGTGGCCACATTACACAGCCCCGGTGGGGAAGGAGATCGTCAAAAGGTAACGGGAGCAGGTGGGGAACCGGTGGTTGAAGAGAAACAAACCGTGTGAGTTGAGAAAGAAGTTATGAAACTAAGGGTTTTATCCCATCTGCAGTCAGGCACGGCCCCGTGCTTTAGAGGCACGACCCTGTTTATTTTAAAAATTAGTTTTTTGTGTGGTCGTTTCTATGTCCACTTGGTTCCTCTGCTCAAATTACCTGGCTTGTGGACTTTTTGTTATCGTCTTCCAAAGTGTACCTACAAGATGGATTATTGTAATAAAGCAGATAAATATATACAAGTTGTTACCATGTTCTTGTTATTTATCTATCTCTTCCAAGGTCATTTCTGTTTCTTCATCCTCGAAGAATCCTTCATTGAACTTAAGCCTACGCCCATTAACTTTAAATGGTTCTCCGTTTGGAGGCTTAATATATATTGTACCATGAGGGTAAACTTTGGTGATGGTAAACGGTCCTGACCATCGAGACTTAAGTTTTCCGGGAAAAAGTCGTATCCTTGAGTTAAAGAGGAGTACCTGATCTCCTTCTCTGAATTCCTTATGTCCGCTTATATATTTATCATGTATTCTTTTGTAACGTTCCTTATAGAGTTCTGAGCTAGAATATGCTTGTATTCTTAGTTCGTCTAACTCATTTAACTGGTGTAGGCGATCTTTTCCTGAAATTTCTTGGTCTAAGTTTACGTTTTTTAGTGCCCAATATGCTTTGTGTTCAATTTCTACTGGGAGGTGACAGTTTTTTCCATAGAATAGCTTATATGGCGTTGTACCTATTGGTGTTTTGTAAGCTGTTCGAAAGCCCATAAAGCAGCGTCTAATTTATCTGCCCATTCTTTTCGATTTTGACCCACAGTTTTTCTAGGATTTTTTTTAAACCTTGATTTGTTACTTTGGCTTGACCATTGGTTTGAGGGTGATAAGCGGTTGAGAGACGATGATAAACCCCATATCGTGTTAGAGTTTTCTCCATTTTTATATTACAAAAATGAGTTCCTCTATCACTGATTAGGGCTTTTGGAGTTCTAAAACGTGAGAACAGCCTTTTTAGGAATTTTACTACCACTCTCCCGTCATTGTTGGGAAGAGCTTCAGCCTTGGCCCATTTAGAAACGTAGTCGACAGCCACCAAGATATAATTGTTTCCTCTCGAAGGTGGGAATGGTCCCATAAAATCCAATCCCCAAACGTCGAAAATCTCACAAATAAGAATGCTATTTTGTGGCATTTTGTTTCTTCTTGATATGTTGTCTGCTCGCTGGCATTCATAATATGTTTTGGTTAATACATAAGCATCTTTGTGTATTGTGGGCCAATAAAATCCTGCATCATACACCTCTCGTGCGGTGTTGGCTATTCCGTGGTGTCCTCCAAATGGTCTTTCGTGACAATGCCGAAGAATTTGTCTTGCTTCACGACCATGGACGCATCGTCGAATGAGTTGGTCTGCACATATTTGAAAAGATATGAGTCTTCCCAAAAATAGTGTTTTACATCAACGAAAAATTTATTTCACTAATGAAAATACAACCCTTTTGACAATAATGCCATTAGCTAAGTAGTTAGAATAATCTGCGTACCAGGGTTCTTCTTGATATTCTACCATTTCTTAGAATTCTGTGAGGAATTTCTCATTGATGAGTTCTTCTTGAGTTCCTTCCAGAGTAGGGTCTTCAAGACGAGATAAGTGGTCAGCAGCAGTGTTTTCTGCTCCTCTTTTTTCTTTTATTGCTATGTCAAATTCTTGAAGGAGAAGAATCTATCTTATGATGTAACACCCCAAATTTATTTTAACATAAGAATAGGTAAAATCATGAAAGTGCTTGAATTAAACATTAAACAAGATTAAAGGGGGGCAATATGAAAATTTATCACTTAATAGGGTTTAATTATGTTTTAACTAAAGTTAAAACATTCTGTACGTGGGGGATCGATCAAGGGCAGGGGAAAAACAAGGGTTACCTTGTTCTTGCAAGAATTCACCAATTGACAAGGAGAAATCAAGGTTTAATTGCTGCATGTGCTAAAACTTCAAACATCTAAGTATATCTAGTAAAGTGGTAAGCTGAATTTTTGATTTTGGTGATGTTTATAATTAGGGTTTCGACCCAATCATGGAATTGTGGTATGATTTGTGTTGTTTAGATGTTAAGGATACTCCCTAGAGTAGAAATCATGCTTGATTTTAGTTAATTGAAAGAAAGCCTCTAAAAACCCACTTTGTGAAATTATGATTATGAATATGGGGATTATAGGAATGATGAACAAATGTAATTTTACATGTAAATCAGCTTGTAGTACCCAAAGGCTAATTAAATTGATGTAGATAAAAGAAATTGTAAAAGATAGATTGAGTAATGATGATGTATAGGATGGAATAGCAAGTTATGCTTTAAATGTTGTACACTATGCTTTATTAAGGTAACGCCTACTAGGTGCTCGATGAAATGCTTGAATGAGTAGTTATGTGTAAATTGGAAAAATGATGGAATGAAGTTTGGGTACTAAATGAATGATTAATCATGTTGATTTAGGTGTAAAGGAAGAAGGCTCGAACTCTAAGAAGCCGGAAGGTTCACAAGACCGAGGTATGATCCGTTCATACGAAAGTTTACTTGTTATTTATTTGTTAGTAATTATATTGAACGACCCTTGTTATGAGAATTATCCTATGTTATGGTTAATTGCAATGTTAGTAAAAGAATGGTAGATCCCTTGCGGATCCGTTTATGCTAAAGAAGGATTATGCTAAGTTATGCAAACCGACCGGTCCTTACGACTAGGTCGAGTAAGGATATGAGACCATCCGTCTAGAACGGGTGGTCATGTAAGCAAAATTGTATGCAAGAAGGTTCAATCCGCTATACGGATAGAACAAGAGATTTTAAGTTGAAAGCAAATAACCCGATATTATCGGGTCGAATGCGAAATGCTTAAATCTCATTATGAGATTGTATGCCATACCCACTAAATGGGTAATCGAATGCGTATAAGGAATGGACGTATATGGATGATTGTAATTACCATGTTGGTATTGTGGACTAAATAAGCGCCTTTACTAACTTTTTAAAGTTTGATGTTTAATGTAGGTAAATCCTCGACTTAGGCGATTGGACGACTTGGAACGTGCACACATGGTTTACGCCCGCTTCTCGCTTCCGTTGTTAAGCCCTTTTGGAATGGTTTAAGTCTTGGTCTTATGTATTTAAGTCTAGTTAGTATGTTGTCATCTTGTCGTAGGGTAAAAATTTGGTAGATGGAAATCATGTCGTGACCAATGTGGACTTGTTGTTTGTTTTGGGTTTTTGTCAAAGATGTTTAATGTTTAAGTTTGGTTTGTAAAACAGGTGGTTAATGATGTCTAGAACGAATAGGTCATGTCGAAATTTTCAAAAAAATATTTTCCTACTTATTTGTACGTATTTAATAGTAGGATTGGGGCGTAACAAGTTGGTATCAGAGCCTAGGTTTGAGGGATTCGAGCTGGAGTAATAGCGCTTGAACTCAAACCAATGGCTCTCGCGAAGGTGTGCTCGTTCCGAGATCGTCAACGAGGTAAAGTTTTAAATATTTGTTTAGTATGAGTAAGTATAACGCGTCACGAATGAGTTTTGAGATTGAGTATGCTAAGAAGTTATAAGATGGGTAAAATAAGAAGCCCCTGGACCCGGGTAGCTGGAAATATACTCGGGAAATGGTCGGAAAAGCCTAAAATGAGTTCAGCATCGTTTCAGCAGAGGAGAGGCTGTCGCCGACGGGCCTCTGGCCGTCGCCGACGCCCCCCCATGTGCCGACGCCTTACTTACCTGCTTACGGGTGAAGGTGGCCGACGCCACAATCCTGAACCCGTCGCCGACGGGAGGCTAGGCCGTGGCCGACGACTAGCGGAAGTCTGGTTCGCTGAAAATTTTCAATTAATGTCATTTTCATATTTCGAGTTCCCGAATTATTTGAAAGCCTTTTTTTTTTGTTGGGTAAGGCCCATATAAGACCTAAAAGGATAGATGTAACCACGGATAGAGGTTACAGTCGAATGAAACCATAAAAGCCGAAAGTAATATGTCGAATAATATGGACGAATGGAGGAAACCTTAAAAATGGATAAAGGCTTAAAACGTGAAAGTATAATGAAATGAACACGGGATTGACGAATTACGATATATGGAAAGCTTATGATTTGTATTAAATGAAATGTAACATTGTGTAGATGGCTGAAGCAAGAAACGTCAATGAGGATGATGACGCAACTCGGCAAGAAGCGTTTAACAATAGGGTTTCGGAGGTGGCGGAAGGGGTTATGCAAGCCCACCTTCCGCGATTAGCTCAAGAGGTGGAAAGCCGGGTTTTGGGAGTCGTAGATGCTATGATGACCAGTAAGATCGAGGAATTGAAAGAACTAATTGAGGGGTCTAAAAGTAAAGGCAAGGAACGACGATGCACGTATAAAGACTTTATGGCGTGCAATCCGGCAACGTATGATGGTAAAATTGATCCGATCGCATGCCAAAGATGGATTTCAAACATGGAGGCAGTGTTTATACGAAGCCGGTGTGATAGAGAAGATCAAGTGATGTTTGCTACGGGTCAACTCACCCTCCAGGCAAAAGACTGGTGGGATGCGCATAGCAAGGAAATAGGCGAAGAAAGACTCCAAACGATGACCTGGCAAGAGTTTAAGGATCCCTTTATGAAATATCACTGCCCTCAGTCAGCCATTGATAAGATTCAAGAGGATTTCTTACGCCTCCGACAGAGAAACGAGACGATAAATGAGATATCAAACACTTTCTTGGATAAGATGAAGTTTTGTGGAGAGTTTGTGCAAACTGAAAGGATGAAGATTAACCGCTTTTATGGCGTATTAAAGGCGGAATTTAGGGAGTTCATCACTCCCTCGAAGTGTGAGACTCTTGATGAGCTCATCAATCTAGCGCGGGATAGAGAAATCGAGATCAAGAGGCAAGAAGAGCGTGGAGAAAAGAGACCCAATGAAAAAGGTGGAAGTTCGACCCCGACCAAAAAGGGGAAGTATCAAGAGCAAGGAAGAAAGGATAAGTCGAAGAGTGGTATCACGCCGTGCAAGACTTGTGGAAAACTTCATACGGGGGAATGTTTGTTAGGCAAGAAAGGGTGTTACAAATGCGGTAAGGAGGGACACTCATCTTATCAATGTCCGAGTAGCCCAAAAACTTGTTTCAACTGTTTCGAAAAGGGGCACATCAAATCTGAGTGCCCGAAACTCCAGCAAGAGTCGAAGAAGGAAGATAAGAAACAGGAAGGTTCTAGGGCCAAGGGTAGAATGTACCAAATTACATCCGATGAAGCCAAGTCTCTCCCGAATGTGATTTCAGGTATCTTTTTACTAAACTCCATACCGGTTTATGTTCTATTTGATACTGGAGCTACTATGTCGTTTATTTCGAATGAAATCATACAACATCCGTCCTTTAAGATCGAACGAATGCCAATGCCTTTAGAAGTAGAAATAGCCGATAGCAAGATGTATATGTTACATGAGGTTTGTAGAAATTGTAAATTCACTATAGAAGATGAAGAATTTGACATCGACCTGATACCCATGGTTTTGGGGGAATTTAAAATGATCGTGGGGATGGATTGGTTGGCGCGACACCATGTGGAGATTAACTGTGAAACTAAAGTGATGGTTATTCAAGCTCCAAGTGGAAAACAATTAAGTATTCAAGGAGAGAGAAACGTGGAAACCAAGTTGTGTACCTTGGTCCAAGCTTATAAGTACATACTTAACGGGAGTAGAGCATACTTAGCTTATGTAGGAGATGCCCGACAAACCCTCCCGAAGCTTGAAGACGTTGAGGTCGTGGACGAATTTCCGGATATATTTCCGGAAGAACTGCCGGGACTTCCTCCCAAAAGGGAGATAGAGTTTCGCATCGAATTAAATCCGGGTGCGAAGCCTGTTGCGAAGGCTCCCTATAGACTTGCCCCCACCGAGATGCGGGAATTAATGACACAGTTGCAAGATCTTCTAGATAAGGGTTTCATACGCCCGAGTGTGTCGCCTTGGGGAGCACCCGTCCTTTTTGTTAAAAAGAAAGACGGGTCGATGCGCATGTGCATCGACTATAGAGAATTAAACAAACTAACCATAAAGAACCGCTACCCTTTACTTAGAATTGACGACCTTTTTGATCAATTACAAGGGGCGAGCTGGTTCTCCAAGATAGACCTGCGTTCGGGGTACCATCAAGTTAGAGTACGGGAGGAGGATATTCCAAAGACTGCATTTAGAACCCGTTATGGGCACTATGAATTTTTAGTCATGTCCTTTGGATTGACGAACGCGCCGGCTGCGTTTATGGATCTTATGAACCGAGTGTGCCGACCCATGTTAGACAAATCGGTAATCGTGTTCATAGATGATATCTTAGTCTATTCGCGAAGCAAAGCTGAACATGCAATGCACTTGCGTGAAGTACTTGAAATTCTCCGCAAGGAGAAACTTTACGCAAAATTTTCAAAATGTGCCTTTTGGCTCAGAGAGGTGCAATTCCTGGGTCACGTGATCAATGCGGAAGGTGTTTTAGTTGATCCTTCAAAGATTGATGCTGTAATGAAGTGGGTCTCTCTGAAGAACCCGACAGAGATAAGAAGTTTTCTGGGCCTTGTCGGGTACTATAGAAGATTCATACAGGATTTTTCGAAGATAGCCCTACCCTTAACGAAACTGACAAGAAAGAAAGAGAAGTTTGTGTGGGGTAAAGATCAGGAGGAGGCTTTTCAAATGTTAAAGGAGAAACTATCCCGTCCTCCGGTTCTGACATTACCGGATGGAACTGAAGACTTGGTGGTCTATTCAGACGCTTCACACCAGGGATTAGGCTGCGTCTTGATGCAAAGGGGAAGGGTCATCGCTTATGCTTCAAGACAATTGAAGCCGCATGAAGTAAACTACCCGACTCACGATCTAGAATTGGCGGCGGTAGTGTTCGCCTTAAAGATTTGGAGACATTATTTGTACGGCACGAGATGCACTATTTACTCAGATCATAAAAGCCTCAAGTATCTTTTCGAGCAGAAAGATTTAAATATGAGGCAACGGAGATGGCTGGAACTTATCAAGGATTATGATTGTGATATTCTTTATCACCCGGGAAAAGCAAACGTGGTAGCCGATGCGTTAAGCCGAAGAGAGTATCTGACTCCTTTTCGTGTAAAGTCCATGAAGATGATTGTTACGCCACGGTTACTTGAAATGATACGTGAATCTCAAATAAAGTCGCTTGGAGCGGAAGACTTAAAGAAGGAAAGACTAAAAGGTGTAATCGATAAATTAGAAGAAAATTCGATCGGACTCAAAACGCGATTCGGCCGAATTTGGATACCCTGATTCTGTGAAGTCAAGGCTGCTCTACTCGACGAGGCACATAAGTCACGATATTCGGTCCACCCCGGGGCTACAAAGATGTATCGAGATTTAAAAACCAACTATTGGTGGCCGGGCATGAAACGCGATATCGTCAAGTATGTCGCAAAATGCTTAACGTGTTCTCAAGTGAAGGCAGAACACCAAAAGCCTTACGGAGAATCACAACCATTGGGGATACCGTTGTGGAAATGGGAAGAACTAACGATGGATTTAGTAACCAAGCTTCCAAGAACGAAAAAGGGGTATGATACAATATGGGTAATCGTAGATCGACTTACGAAAAGCGCCCACTTTCTACCCATTAAAGAAGCTTATTCTTCCGAGAAAATGGCGGAAATCTACATGAACGAGGTCGTGTCTCGACACGGGGTGCCTGTGTCAATCATCTCGGATCGTGATACTAGATTTACCTCTCGCTACTGGCAAAGATTTCACGAAAGCGTGGGAACGAGATTGCACATAAGTACCGCCTACCACCCTCAAACTGACGGCCAGTCAGAAAGAACCATTCAAACACTTATTGATATGTTGAGGGCGTGTGCCTTAGATTTTGGGGGGAAATTGGGATGACCATTTACCACTAGTGGAATTTTCTTATAATAATAGTTACCACAGTGGCATTCAAATGGCACCATACGATTTACTATATGGGAGGAAGTGTAGAACTCCCGTATGTTGGGGTGAAGTGGGGCAAAGGGAGCTCGCACCAATTGATTTAATAGCAATGACAAATGAAAAGATTGAATTAATTAGGACTCGTTTGAAAGCTGCCCAGGATCGACAAAAAGCTTATGGAGATAAGAGAAAGCGTCCTATTGAATTTCAAGTTGGAGATTTCGTTCTGTTGAAGGTGTCGCCATGGAAGGGCATAATCCGTTTTCGTAAACGGGGTAAATTAGGTCCTCGGTATATTGGGCCGTTTAAAATCTTGGCTCGTGTTGGAAGGGTCGCTTATCGATTAGAATTACCGCCTACCCTAGACGGAATTCACAATACCTTCCACGTGTCGCAACTGAGAAAATGTCTCGCGGATGAAACCGCGTTAGTACCTCTCGATGACATTGAGTTGGACAAGGGGTTGAATTATGTCGAAAGACCAATAGCTATTAAAGATGTCAAGGTAAAGAAGCTCCGCAACAAGGCGGTCCGACAAGTGTTGGTACAATGGCAACACCGAAAGGGTTCGGAACTTACATGGGAATCAGAAGATGAAATGCGAAAATACTACCCTTTTCTCTTTGGTATGTCAACGTTTAAATTGTTATGTACTCAGGTTTCGGGGACGAAACCTCTTTTAAGGAGGGTAGAGTTGTAACACCCCAAATTTATTTTAACATAAGAATAGGTAAAATCATGAAAGTGCTTGAATTAAACATTAAACAAGATTAAAGGGGGGCAATATGAAAATTTATCACTTAATAGGGTTTAATTATGTTTTAACTAAAGTTAAAACATTCTGTACGTGGGGGATCGATCAAGGGCAGGGGAAAAACAAGGGTTACCTTGTTCTTGCAAGAATTCACCAATTGACAAGGAGAAATCAAGGTTTAATTGCTGCATGTGCTAAAACTTCAAACATCTAAGTATATCTAGTAAAGTGGTAAGCTGAATTTTTGATTTTGGTGATGTTTATAATTAGGGTTTCGACCCAATCATGGAATTGTGGTATGATTTGTATTGTTTAGATGTTAAGGATACTCCCTAGAGTAGAAATCATGCTTGATTTTAGTTAATTGAAAGAAAGCCTCTAAAAACCCACTTTGTGAAATTATGATTATGAATATGGGGATTATAGGAATGATGAACAAATGTAATTTTACATGTAAATCAGCTTGTAGTACCCAAAGGCTAATTAAATTGATGTAGATAAAAGAAATTGTAAAAGATAGATTGAGTAATGATGATGTATAGGATGGAATAGCAAGTTATGCTTTAAATGTTGTACACTATGCTTTATTAAGGTAACGCCTACTAGGTGCTCGATGAAATGCTTGAATGAGTAGTTATGTGTAAATTGGAAAAATGATGGAATGAAGTTTGGGTACTAAATGAATGATTAATCATGTTGATTTAGGTGTAAAGGAAGAAGGCTCGAACTCTAAGAAGCCGGAAGGTTCACAAGACCGAGGTATGATCCGTTCATACGAAAGTTTACTTTTTATTTATTTGTTAGTAATTATATTGAACGACCCTTGTTATGAGAATTATCCTATGTCATGGTTAATTGCAATGTTAGTAAAAGAATGGTAGATCCCTTGCGGATCCGTTTATGCTAAAGAAGGATTATGCTAAGTTATGCAAACCGACCGGTCCTTACGACTAGGTCGAGTAAGGATATGAGACCATCCGTCTAGAACGGGTGGTCATGTAAGCAAAATTGTATGCAAGAAGGTTCAATCCGCTATACGGATAGAACAAGAGATTTTAAGTTGAAAGCAAATAACCCGATATTATCGGGTCGAATGCGAAATGCTTAAATCTCATTATGAGATTGTATGCCATACCCACTAAATGGGTAATCGAATGCGTATAAGGAATGGACGTATATGGATGATTGTAATTACCATGTTGGTATTGTGGACTAAATAAGCGCCTTTACTAACTTTTTAAAGTTTGATGTTTAATGTAGGTAAATCCTCGACTTAGGCGATTGGACGACTTGGAACGTGCACACATGGTTTACGCCCGCTTCTCGCTTCCGTTGTTAAGCCCTTTTGGAATGGTTTAAGTCTTGGTCTTATGTATTTAAGTCTAGTTAGTATGTTGTCATCTTGTCGTAGGGTAAAAATTTGGTAGATGGAAATCATGTCGTGACCAATGTGGACTTGTTGTTTGTTTTGGGTTTTTGTCAAAGATGTTTAATGTTTAAGTTTGGTTTGTAAAACAGGTGGTTAATGATGTCTAGAACGAATAGGTCATGTCGAAATTTTCAAAAAAATATTTTCCTACTTATTTGTACGTATTTAATAGTAGGATTGGGGCGTAACATATGAGACAGGATTTTGCATCTTGTGTTTTGAAAACGTATCGGATGGCAGTGTGGTCGGTGAAGACTATAGTTTTGGAGAGCACAAGATAGGAACGAAATTTATCAAACGCAAATACTACAACTAGTACCTCTTTTTTATGGTTGTGTAATTTTCTTGAGCGTCATTAAGAGTTTTGCTAGTGTAATATATGGGATGAAAATGTTTTTCTTTTCTTTGTCCCAAGACTGCTCCAACTGCAAAATCGCTTGCATCGCACATGATTTCAAATGGTAGCTTCCAGTCGGGTACGATCATGATTAGTGCTTTGATAAGCATATCTTTAAGAGTAAGAAATCCTGTCGTGCAATCCTTGTTAAAGATGAATGGGACATCTTTTTCAAGTAGCTTAGTTAGAGGTCGAGGGATTTTAGAAAAGTCTTTGATAAATGGCCTATAGAATCTGGCATGTCTTAGGAAACTTCGAATGGCTCGAACGAATAGGGTATGATGTTGACAAGTTAGAAGTGAAACTCGGACCTTGATAACTAGTCCCGCTCCTTGCTATTTTTATGTCTCGCCAAAGTCTCGAAACTTCCATTCAATTAGGAACGTGAAATGACCAAAAGGATGAATACCGTAGGCCTAACATCGATGACGTATTTGTCTAATTAAGTCAAAACTCGTTGCCTCAATTCGAAAGGGGTTCGAATCGCTTTGGTTAGTCACCGTTCCTCTACCCGGAACAATCCTATGTTTTATGAGCCTATCTTTTATGTATCTCGATTTTACGTGTGGTTTTAAACTTGATTCTTCGTTTATTTTGATTCTTCGTTTATTTTGAGACTCTTACACGAAACGCACGTATGTCCGCAATCTAAAACGTTAACTCTAATATCAGGATCAAACTAAATTTATGAAGCTTTATTCATAATGTTAATCTATGTGGGAATCTTAATCGACTATGATGCTCTGTGAATCTATCCGATGAACCTATGTGTATTTTTGTGGTTGTAAGGCACTAAATGTAACATGGCATAGAATACGAGGGGAAAGTGACGTGTCCGAAACATGGTGGATACACCGCTCGTACTTCCTATATATAAGTGTTTCAGGCATGTTACCAACTTTCGTACCAAGTGCCATGCGAAACTTAGTGTTTTGCAGACCGGTGATGAGGTTGTGAATTCTAAAACTATGGGAAACTACTTGTGTAATCTAAGTGTGATCTATTTGTCATTCTATTGAAGCAGCTCAACTCGAAACTATTGAGGAAGTCTACCGTCTTGCAACTAGTCTCAACTACAACCGCGTTCGTGATAAGCAGTTTGCTAACCCTACTCCCTCCAAGTCTGCACATCAAGTCACCCAGCAGCCAAGTGCCAGCAAGAACAAGAGGCGAAAGTCACAGGGTTCAGGATGCAATGCTCTTGTTCCTGCTGCTAAACCTGCTCCTGCTGCTACTGTTCAGAACCTGGCTGCTCCTGAAGTCAAAAAGCAGTACTCTGGGTCTTACCCCAAGTGCGCAACTTGCAACTTTCATCATCCTGCCAACTCTGCATGTCGTTTGTGTAACAACTGCAATCGCTATGGTCACACGACTCCCTATTGTCGTCAAGCTAACCCTGCACAACCAGCTCAGCAAACCCCCGTTCAGGCAGTCCTACCAGCTCTTCCAGCTCCACAGCAGAACCCAAGGCCCGTCAATGCTATTCGTGCGTGCTACAAATGTGGAGATACCACACATCTTCGTAACCAGTGTCCTCAGCTGAACCAGGATCAGCAGCCAGCCGCTCGTGGACGAGCATTCAATCTCAATGCTAACCAGGCTCTTAACGACAATGACGTTGTTAATGGTACGTTTCTTGTGAATAACCTTTACGCTTCGATTCTATTTGATACTGGTGCCGATAGAAGTTTTGTGTTCGTGGAATTTGAATCTTTGTTAAACTGTGCACGCTCTAAGTTACCTAAGTCGTTTTCGGTGGAGATTGCCGACGGGAAATCTATTCTAGTTGATTTTATTCTCTGTGGTTGTTCCTTGACTCTTAACGACCACGTGTTTGATATTGATCTAATACCCATGCAATTGGGTAGTTTTGATGTCATAATCGGCATGGATTGGTTGCGTAAGAACCATGCCGAGATTGCTTGTCACGAGATGTTTGTTCGATTACCTCTTCAGTCTGGTGATATTTTGCATGTCTATGGAGACCGACCTTCAAAAAGACTAAGGTTAATGTCATTCACTCAGGCGAATAGATGCTTACGTAAACAGAACTTTGCATTATTGGCCCACGTGGTGGAACAAAAGGGCAAGGAGAAGAACATAAGCGACGTTCTAGTAGTGTATGATTTCCCCGATGTCTTTCCTGAAGACCTTCCTGGTCTTCCTCCTCCTAGATCCGTTGATTTTCGTATTGATCTCATACTTGGTGCGACTCCTGTCCCCAAGGCCCCCTATCGTCTTGCACCATCCGAGATGCAAGAGTTATCTAGTCAGCTTCAAGAACTGCTCGATAAGGGATTCATTCGTCCAAGTACCTCTCCGTGGGGTGCTCCCGTACTATTCGTCAAGAAGAAAGATGGTTCGTTTCGTATGTGTATCGACTACCGTGAACTTAATAAGCTTACCGTTAAAAATCGTTATCCTCTACCTCGTATCGACGATCTATTTGACCAACTACAAGGCACGTCCTATTTCTCAAAAATCGATCTTCGTTCTGGTTATCATCAGCTTCGTGTACTCGAGGATGATGTACCCAAAACCACTTTTCGTACACGTTATGGACACTACGAGTTCGTGGTCAT
The DNA here is from genome assembly GCF_002127325.2 of Helianthus annuus. Taxonomy (NCBI): domain Eukaryota; kingdom Viridiplantae; phylum Streptophyta; class Magnoliopsida; order Asterales; family Asteraceae; genus Helianthus; species Helianthus annuus. Next base: position 196,427,253 of record NC_035448.2, on the reverse strand, counting down.
GCCTTTTGGATTGACCAACGCACACGTTGTGTTCATGAATCTTATGAACCGTGTTTGTAAACCTTATCTGGATCGTTTTGTGATAGTCTCTATCGATGATATTCTCATTTATTCTAAGTCTAAGGCTGACCATGCTCGTCATTTACGCTTGATGCTTGAACTTCTACGTGGTGAACGTTTGTATGCTAAATTCTCTAAGTGTGAGTTTTGGATTGATGAAGTGCAATTTCTTGGTCATGTTGTTAGTATGATAAGGAAGTTTCACCTTCAACATAAGAAACTAGTTATTAAAGTCATTAATACAAAACCAAATAAAAAGTGCAAAAAGATTAAAAATCAAAAGTATTACATTAAATGCTTGTCTTCACCAAGTGATGTAAGAGACTTAGGCAAACACGACCTTTGATTGTCAACTCTTACTATCAATCTTGGATCCCGAGACTACTACACACACTCTATGATGGATGATGGATGATGGTGGTGGATGTGGGTTGTAGTGGTGGTGGACTGTGGGTGAAGTGGGAGAGAGGTGGTTTGCTAAGGGATGCCTCTGAAGTGAACCAAGCACTTCTATTTATAGCCTGCACAGAAGCCCGGACACGGCCCCGTGTCCATCCACTTTCTCTTTCTTCATTAATTGCAATTTGTCTGCATTAGCTCCACACGCCCTCGTGTCCGCTGGGCACGGCCCCGTGTGCAAAAGCGTATCTGTACTATCAAGATTTGCTTGGATTCTGCGAATCTTAGCGTTGACCACGGCCGTGTTGAGCTGGGCACGCCCCCGTGTCAGGAAATAGAAGCTTCTATAGCTTTGTCCTTTATGCAGACACCTGACCATGCCCCCGTGTCCGCTGGGCACAGGGCTGTGTTCAGCCTTCTGTTCTTTTGTTTTTGCTTGGGAAGATGTTGTCGAGCTGTCGGGCATGCGACGTTTATTCCTTTTCTTGTAATCATGTTAGATTTTGCTGCATAATTGCTCCTTTTGTTAATTTACGCTTATTTAATCCTGAAAATACAAAAGGAAGACAAAAGCACACTTTTTCCAACATTAATACTAAAAAAGGGTTAGTTTTATGCCTCATTTGATGTAATTTATATGTTGCATTTTACACACATCATTGACCCATCTAAAATCGAAGCTGTGAAGAATTGGAGTACGCCAAAATCTGCATCTGAGATTCGTTCCTTTCTAGGATTGGCGGGTTATTACCACCGATTCATCTCGTACTTTTCTAAGATTGCTGTTCCTCTCACTTCGTTGACTCAAAAAGAGAAACCTTTTGCTTGGGGTCCCGAGCAAGAGAAATCTTTTCAGACTCTTAAAGTCCTTTTGTGTAACGCTCCTATTCTTACTCTACCTGATGGGAATGACGACTTCGTGGTATATTGTGATGCCTCGAACCGTGGATTGGGTTGTGTGCTCATGCAGCGGGACAAGGTTATTGCCTATGCCTCTCGTCAACTCAAGGTACATGAGAAAAACTACACTACTCACGACCTGGAGCTTGGTACAGTCGTGTTTGCGTTAAAAATCTGGAGACACTACCTGTATGGTACTAAGTGTGTGGTTTTCACCGACCATAAGAGCCTTCAACATATCTTTGACCAAAAGGAACTGAACATGCGACAGAGACGTTGGGTGGAATTGCTTAACGACTACGACTGCGAAATTCGCTATCATCCTGGCAAGGCAAATGTAGTAGCCGACGCTCTTAGTCGTAAAACCCATGTTAAGGCTATTCGTATCTCTAGAGACCTGCATACTTGTATTCATGAAGCCCAGTACTCGTCAGCTAATGAAGGTAGTCTATATGTTGAAATTCATGGTGCTAATGTGGATCAACTCGAAACTAAATCTGATGGTCTTCAATACTATCTCAATCGCATCTGGGTGTCGGATCGCGATAATCTTCGTGAGCTCATCATGAATGAGGCTCACAGATCTCGTTACTCTATTCATCCAAGTGCCGATAAGATGTACCATGATCTGCGTATGACTCTATTCATCCAGGTGCCGATAAGATGTACCATGATCTGCGTATGACTTATTGGTGGCCTGGTATGAAGGACATTGTTGTATATGTTTCTAAATGCCTTACTTGCTCGAAGGTTAAGGCCGAACATCAGCGTCCTTTTGGAATCTTAGAACAACCCGAAATCCTAGTTTGGAAATGGGATAGCATTGTTATGGACTTTATTACTAAACTGCCCCGTACACCGTTTGGTCACGATTGTATCTGGTGATTGTTGATCGTTTGACCAAATCAGCCCACACTTGAATCTTTGCTTGTCCTCAAGCAAAACTCTTTATAATGTGGCTTACACTCCCAAATGAAATGGGTAGAAGAGAAGTTTTGGGCTTGTCTTGAGTGTCGGGAATCCAATATCTTTATTTAGCTTTATTATTATGTTATTTACAATCCTATTCGTTATGATTTATTTTGAAAGTTTCATAAGAGAAATTACTTATTTGGGCATAACATGCCTTTTTAAAATTCCATTTATATACAAGTTCACATACCTCACGGGAGATCGCTCAACACTCGGCCAAAGATGTATTTTTGTGAAACGCTCGAGACCGGCATGGAACTTACTTCTACCATATGCTTGCCAAGCAATCAATCCTCCTCCTTTTTAACTATACACCTTTGTAAATATCAAGAGGACTTGGGGAAGGGTTAGGCTTGGGTTAAAGGTAGGTGGTTTTGGATTAGTGGTTAGTAAAAGGGCTAAAAGCGTAAAAAGCGTCGGTCATCGTAAAACTTTTTGTTTTTGTGACTTTTATTCAAACAAAGCATTTTCTAACAAAGTTTCTTTGAGGAACTTGTTTGTTTATTGCTATACTTTATTTTTTTTCATAAGGAATGTCACATGAAGATCGAGCTTTTTACTAAAATAAAGGGTTAAAAAATAAAAAGGGTTTTGGTGGGTAAAGGGTCTTTGTTTTGTGGGTTTAGAAACGAAAAGGTTTAGGCTCAAAGGGGTTAACTAGGGGGATTTTGGATAGGTGGTAAAAAAAATGAAAAATAATGGTGTTGAAAAGAAAAAGGGTTAGTTCTAATGCCTCCATTATTTACTTACTTGGGTTTAAGTTGGTAAGGACTGCGAATGTATCGTCATGGCAAGTTCTAGAGTCGTAAGAAACCAAGCGACTATTCACACAAGAAACGTTTGATGAGCATTTAACCTAAAGATGTGTATTTGTATGCTCAATAAAGGCTCAAAACTCACTTTTTGTGGGAATGGGTTTATAATGTGATCAAGTATATATAATCAAATTTTAACTAGATTTGTCATGCCCTTTCATAATTTTCTTATGTTGGTTCTTTTTATCACGACGCTACCGGTTGTAAATTTGTAAAAATATAACCTTTTTAGAACTTGTTATTCCCAAATTAAACCAAGACAAGTAAAAAAATGAAAAGTTTTTGAAGAAATTTCGGGTGATTAGCGGTTCCAATGGAGTTTTGTGTAAGGCTTGTTATTAGGACTTGCAAAATTCAAGGTTTTAGCATCCCCCCCCCCAACTTAAATTACACATTTTCTCAATGTGTCCCAAAAATAAGTTTTTAGGTTGATTGAATGTGTAAAAAGGGTGTTAAAATAAGGTTTTGGTGTTACTGGGCATCTGGACACGGCCTCGTGTCGGATGAGCACGGCCCCGTGGTCAGATTGCCAGTAACGAAAACTTACAGAAGGTGGACACGGGGGCGTGTCTGGTGAACACGACCCCGTGTTGGGCAAAAATTAAACAGCAATCTGCAGAAATTAAACAAACAGCAGGTTCTGGGCGGTGGACACGGGGGCGTGCCGGCTGGGCACGGCCCCGTGTGGACAATCTGCAATCATTGAAAACAGGTTTCGGCTTTCGGTTCTACTTTCACGGCTTTTGTAGCACTAATATTTAGTGATTTAAGCCTCGTAGGTACATGTTTTACTAATAAATACCACACCAAACTAAATAACAAACATCCTACTTTACCATAGTTTCATCACCCACAACACAAACTAAAAAAATCTAGGAAATTAAAAGTGTTAAGAAAGTAAATTGTTCAACAATGGCACGCAGGCCATGAAACTGTTTGTGAGAGATAAAGGGTTAACCTGTTACGCCCTTCAACCGTTTAATACCACCTCCAACTCCTCCAGCTCAATCCATGTCCTCATCCTCGTCATCATCCCCTCCTTGGCCCGCCATGTACTCCCGGATGTTGCCGATGTCATCCTGTATGTCAGAGATGTTTCTTTCTATAACTCCGACCCGGGCGTACGTGTTGCTTACCATATTGTAGGTGTTCCGGGTACACATGAGATTTTCCTGCAATAAATGATGTAAACATTAAAAGTTAGGAAAACCACCTCCTTGAGAGGAGGATTGGCCCGGGTCACCCTGAGGCCGGTAGTGGTACTGGGGAGGAGGACGGATCTGCGGAGCGTGAAGGACGAGAGCTTCTTGAGGGTTCCACACATGCCCTTGAACTGTCTGAAATCTGACCGTCCCATCATCCGCTTCGTTGTTTAGGTTCATGGAGCGACATATAACAAGGTCCACTTTTCCCGACCATGGGCCCTTTTGAAAGGACCTCGGCATCCTTGGCACAAAGTGTTTGAAAAGGCGGTAGATCCACCCTCCAAAAAGGATAGGAGTCGGGGGAGTGGCAAATTGGTTCAAGTGCATGTTGCGAAGTAGCAGGTATGGAACATCGAGGTTGATACGGTTATGAATGCAATGGAGGACTAGTAGATCGCGCAATCCTACAACACCACCGCTGTCATGTCTCTGGCAAAGAGAGTAGCTGAGGACCCTATGGATGTAGCGGTAGAGAGGGTCCCTCAATACTGTGCTCTTAGTTCGGCTCGGGTTATAGTGTCCCTCCCCAATCTGAGCCCATGCAGCTTGGCGTTGATCTTCTGGAATTTCGCGGAGGCCACCAGTGTTCTCTTCCTCTCCAGCATCCTCTTCCGAATATAACCTGATGATTGCCCTAAATTGTGCGATCGAAATTGAGTACACAACCCCTGCACAACGGAATTCTACCCCCTCACTGTCAAACGGCTCCGCTCTTGTCTTGAAAGCAAATGTCCTGTAAAATCCCATGTTATATTTGTGCACGGAGTGAAGCCAAGTGCAAAGAGCTGCTCATAGTGGGCCAGTAACAAGGTTGTTGAAGCGGTCTATTTGGCCTACTGCTTCTAGAGTATCCAAGTAAACTTGTCAGGGATTTTCTTCTGGCCTTGTTTTGAGAACTCAAACCGTGCTAGAGTAGCCAACTCACTCGCGTTGAACCTGATAAATTTCTTGGCCATCTGAAAGAAGCACCAAACAATTAGCACGAAACAGTAAAATTTTCGAAGAAAACTGAAAACAGTCAGCTGAACACGACCCCATGTTCAGCAGACACGCCCCATGTTCGCCTGAAATCAGCTGGACACGCCCCCGTGCTCACTGAGCACGACCCCGTGCTCAGGTGTCTGTTTCCCAAAAATCCCATTTTTCGACCTGGTCCCGAAAACTTGAAAATTCTTGGTCCAGTAGGAGCGGTTTTCCCCGAAAATGAAACCCCAAGTGCCGTTTTTCTCAAAACAAACCGTTTACCCCTTCAATTTTATCTTTTTCGGTTCAAAAACAAGGGTTTGAGGTTTTTGTGAGAAATCGGGCAAAACTACCAACAATACAAGTTGATTTACTTCCTATAACATGTATCTATACTAATAATAACAGAGCTAAGCAAAAATTTGAGGTTTTGATTCGGTTCAAGTTGAAGAACCCTAGATTTTTCCCCAATTTTTTTTATGTTAAACTACATGCAAGTGATTAAACTAACTAATTATGATGATAGAATCATACCTTGACGTTGTTAGAAGTCGGCGGAACATTAAAATCTGCGGAAAATTTCGCCGAAACCAGAGAGTTCTTGGGGAAACGGGGTGTGTTGAAATGAGAAAATGAAAGGAAAAGGGGTTTTGTTCCCGACAGTTGTGCGGACACGGCCCCGTGTCCGCTAGACATGGCCCCGTGGGCGGGCAAATTAGTTTTTTTTAAGTGCACGTGTGAATGCCCTGTTTCCCGAAGCTTGGTTTTAGAAATCTTACCGATTCAGATGCTTTCCAGATGTTCGTAACTTACAAGATATGATGTTGATGCTCAAACCTTCGTTTCATTCTTTGGCCGCTTGTAGCGAGATTTCTTCCTCTTTATCCTCAATAAATCCTTAATAGAGCTTTAGCCGTTAGCCATTGACTTTGAATGGGATTCCATTCTGAGATTTAATTTCAATTGCACCGTGCGGGAAAATGTGGGTGATGGAAAAAGGTCCCGACCACCTAGACTTTAATTTACCAGGAAATAATCGAAGTCGTGAATTAAACAATAGAACTTGATCTCCTACTCGAAATTCATTAGGTTTAATGTGTTTATCATGCAGATTTTTCATTCTTTCCTTATAAATTTCGGAGTTAGAGTATGCGTGATTTCTTAATTTGTCTAATTCATTTAATTGACAAAATCGATTTTTACCAGCAATTTCTAAGTCTAAGTTTACGTTTTTAATTGCCCAGTAGGCTTTGTGTGCTATTTCTACCGGAAAATGACAACTTTTTCCATAGACAAGCTTATATAGGGTTGTACCTATGGTTGTTTTATATGCTGTTCGAAATGCCCATAAAGCATCGTCTAATTTATCGGCCCATTCTTTTTTATTTAACCCTACGGTTTTTTCAAGTATTCTTTTTAAACCTCGATTAGTCACTTCGGCTTGCCCGTTTGTTTGAGGGTGATATGCTGTTGAGACATGGTGATAGACTCCATACCAAGTTAAAAAAAAATTCAAGTTGATGGTTACAAAAATGGGTGCCTCTATCACTTATTAATGCTTTTGGAGTTCCAAAACGAGAGAATAAGCGTTTCAGGAATCTTACCACAACCCTTCCATCGTTTGTTGGAAGTGCCTCGGCCTCGGCCCATTTAGACAAGTAATCTACCGCCACAAGTATATATTTGTTTCCTTTTGATGGTGGGAAAGGTCCCATAAAGTCGAGTCCCCACACATCAAAAATTTCACAAACAAGAATGCCATTTTGTGGCATTTCATTTTTGGAAGAAATATTACCTGATCTTTGACAAGCGTCACATGTCTTGATAAGACTTTGAGCGTTTTTGTAAATTGTTGGCCAATAGAATCCTGAATCAAATACCTTTCGTGCGGTAATAGCGGCACCATGATGTCCTCCGTATGGACCTTCATGACAATGGCGGAGAATTCTTCTTGCTTCACTACCATGTACGCATCAACGGATGAGTTGGTCGGCACACATTTTGAAAAGATAAGGATCTTCCCAAAAATAATGCTTTACATCGGCAAAGAATTTTTTTTCTTTGATGATGTGACCATCCTTTTGCGACTATACCGCTAGCTAAGTAGTTAGCATAGTCGGCGTACCATGGCTCTTCTCGGTATTCCACCATTTCTAGGGACTCCGTTGGGAATTTTTCATTGATTTGCTCGTCCCTAGTTGCCTCCAAAGTTGGGTCTTCCAAGCGGGAAAGATGATCTCCCGCGGTGTTCTTGTGTCATCGACTTTGGTGGTAACTGGGATGTACATTTACCATTGATTGAGTTCTCGTACAACAACAACTATCATTCCAGTATTCAGATGGCTCCTTTCGAAGCCTTGTATGGCCGCAAGTGCCGATCTCCTCTCAGCTGGCATGAGGTTGGTGACAAGAAGTTTACTGGCCCTAAAATCATTCAAGAGACAACGGATAAGATTCTTCAGATCCATGATAACTTGATCAAGGCTAGAAGCAGACAAAAGAGCTATGCTGATATTAGGCGTAAGCCTCTGGAGTTTAACGTTGGTGATCGAGTTCTTCTCAAGGTATCTCCCTGGAAGGGAGTAGTTCGTTTTGATAAGAAGGGAAAGCTCGCTCCTTGCTATGTGGGTCCTTTCACGATACTCGAAAGGATTGGCAAGGTGGCGTATAAACTCGACCTACCACAAGACCTTAACAACGTGCACCCAATGTTCCACGTATCTAATCTACGTAAATGCGTAGCCGACGAGGAACTACAGGTTCCCCTCGAAGACTTGCAAATAAACGAAGTTGTACACTTTTTGGAGAAACCGGTCGAAATCATGGATCAGGGCGTCAAGCGACTGAGGCGCAGCAAAATTCCCATAGTCAAGGTTCGATGGGAAGGAAAGCGTAGCGCCGAATTCACTTGGGAACTGAAAAGTGAAATGAAGACCAAGTATCCGCAGCTCTTCGAGCAGTCTTCTTCTTAGATTTCGGGGACGAAATCTCCTAAAGGAGGGGAGACTGTAACACCTGCGTCCCTAGACTTTAGCTAATTGTCACTTTTAGCCCCTATACAATGTGATACTTGATACTTTTGATACTTGGTGAATCTTACGCTATGATACTTGATTCTTAATGCTATGATTCTTGATACTTGATACTTGGAAACTATGATTCTTGATACTTGGAATCTAGATTCTTGACTCTTGAATACTTTGGTGCTTAACTCTTGAGGCTCGTGAAACTTGAGACTTGGTTGAACGAGGGACTGGAGTCTTGTCACTGGCGGAAACTATGGAAACTATGGAAACTTATGTGTTAATAATATAATCTAGTTATGTGATACTATTACCCAATAATACGCAACGCAACGCTTAATCTAACTCGTGAAACGAATCAAAGACGAGAATGCGGAAAGGATGGGATTGACCGAATGGCAATCCGATCGGATGACCATCCGATCGGATGACCAACCGATCGGATGGCCATTCGGCCGAAGTGCCATCCGATCCGTACACACGGCCTCACTCCCTCTCACTGACACTATAAATAGGCCTGTCACATCCTTCTCACTGATGTGACAGCCTCACTCGACCAAGACACACGCAGTCCTACTTTTCTTCCATTTCTCGGTGATTTCGGTACGTTTTACACTAGATTCTTTTACATCTTTGATCTACACGTTATTCTCTACATGATTCTCCTTTGAAATCTAACTTTTCACCGTGAAATCTCTAAGATTTGAGCTCTTGAGGGTGATGTCATCATGGTGGTTTGTACAAACTATGGTGTGATGTCATTCCTGCCAAGATCTAACTTAGATCTAAGGAATTTCATGTGTTTTACATTGAATCTTAACTAAATCTATACTTTTTTAGCTAAAACTTATGTTTTCTCTCATATCTTCTTAACTTTTCACTTAAAACAGTGGAATCCGGATCTAAACGGACTGTAGACTTGATTATTAGTCTTGAGTCAGCTTGGAAATGGATTGTTAACCGGGGAAGATGACCGGAGTACGGATTCTGGCATAAGCACCGTCACGAACAGACGACTGAACGGACTGGGGTGATTCCCATCCGATCAGATCGGCTGTACACTGATGTGCTTACCGTTGTCTCAATACATACTCTGTCGTCGCCGTTTAAACAGAAACTTAGAAACCTTACAAGGTTAGGAACGGGACAAGGAAAACTAGATCGAATGGCAATCCGATTGGATAGCCATCCGATCGAACTGCCATCCGATCAGGTGATACTTGCCTCGTAACCTTAAATACTTTGAAACCTTGAATCCTTGATCGTCGAATGGCAATCCGATCGGATAGCCATTCGATCGAACTGCCATCCGATCGAGGTGACATTGTGTTTTGGAACCCTTCAACACTTAGAAACTTTTTTCAGAAACTTGAACACTTGGCAAAACCTTTGGAATCATAACACTTGGATCGAATGACTATTCGATCGAATGGTCATCTGTACCATCCGATCGGATGGGAATCCGTCCCCCACACAATAGTCATCCCAATCGCATGGCAATCCGATCGGATAGCCATCCGATCGGACAGCCATCCGATCAAGATGACTGATCCAACACTTGGTTTGAATCTCGTTATTCTGCCCGACTCTTATCTGTTGTAATCTAATCAGACAAACTCTAAAGAGCTCCCTTTGATCCAATAACAGTTAATCTGTTAAGCAATCACTGTGAGTATACTCGATCCCTTTTTGTTTTAAACTTTGGGATGCAACCTGTATTCTATTAAACTATGATACTTGAAACTTTTGGTATCTAAACTCTATCATATGTTTATGTGAAACTTGTGATTCTTGATTCTAGACTCTTTGTGCTATGCGGACGTTTAATCCAGAGTGTGTAGTTCCGCCTTAACAATAGTAGCGCTATAGGAGATGCACCTCCCCATTATTCTCGGGGGTATTGTTAGGAGGATTCTAGTTTTCCTTGAGACTTGGGAAAACACTAAAGCATCGGGATACTTGGGCTATCACTTGTTGGACTGCGAACACTAGCATGGCTGAAACTATTTTTGTGTCACTTACACGACGGATATGAGTTGTTTTAATCTATTATGCTATTACTCAAAGTTGTATGCTCGCCAGTGCATTTTGTACTGATTTTATTTTAATACATGTTGCAGGCTGACAGGATGCTAGGAATCGTGAAACAAGCTAGGATGGAACTTAGATACTCCACGTAGCTTTAGATACTCCACGTAGCTAAAACTAGAAACTTTGAAACAATAATTATGTTTGTTTTAGTTTGATACTATGTTTTGGTGGTTGATGTTGTTTTAGACAATTGCATGAAATGAATCTAATTTATATTGAAACTATTAAGTGTTATGGATTCTTATGAGCAATCTGAACGCTTAGTGCTCGTACCCCGATGTTTCCGCCGTCGGTTGCGGTGTGACAGTAAAGACACGAATGAGTGAATCAACGAAACATGAAGAAATGATAGAATAAAATTCACTTTCAATATAAAAAGCTAGTTATTAAAGTCATTAATAAGTGACCAAAGGTTGGAATCAAAAGTAATATATAAAAGATTTTTCCTTCACAAAGTGATGTAAGAGATTAGCCAAGCATGGCCATAGTTTGACGAAAGCTCTTACTATCAATCTTGGATCCTGAGACTACTACCCACTCTAACTCTAATGATTGTGGTGGAAGATGATGGTGTTGTGGTGGAAGTGAGAGAAATGGTTTGCCAAGGGATGAGTTACAAGTGAACCACGCACCTCTATCTATAGCTGAAAACACTGGGTTTACACGGCCCCGTGCCCTTCTCCTTCTATGTCTTCATTTAATGCACTTGTCAGTCCAGATGCTCGCACGACCCCGTGTATGAACGACACGGCCCCATGGCCCTTGTACTTGCTGTACGATCCAAGATTTGCAAATCTGAGAGTTGACCACGGCCCGTGTCCATGAGACACGGCCCCGTGTCCCTTGTCTACTTTTTTTTGTCTTCTTATTCAGGGAATACTGAGTGGGGCACGGCCCCATGCCCGACAGGCACGACCCGTGCTTGGCTTTCGGTTTGTTTTCATTGGTCTTGGGGTGAAGCATGGAGGGTTGGTATATTGCATCAACTTCCTTCTTTCGTATTTATACTGATTTTTGCAGTTAATTTGTTCATTTTGTACGTTTAAGCTCTTTTAATCCTAATAATCAAAAGTATATAAAGCAACGCAATTTTTCCAACATTAGTACTAAAAAGGGTTGTTTTATACCTTATTTGATATAATTTATATGTTGTGTTTGGTGCATATCAATTATATATTTCCCCTTTCTAATATCATTAATCGATTACATATGTCCCCAATTCGTGTAGTATTTCCCCGATTCTTCTATTTGCTATTCTTGACAAATAATACAAACAATACCATAATACTCATGATAAAAAAACACAAACTTGCATTAAAATGCTGTCCTTACTTGTTCATAATCAATTGCTCTAAAAAACATAAACTTTCGTAATATTCAAAATCAATACGATACCAAAAATTCAAAATCAATACGGTACATAAAATTCAAAATCATGAATCACCTTAACTTGTTATAATCATTATGAGGAACCGATATGGAATCAACCATCGGCATGTTATACACAACCAAAAAATAAAAGACAACAAACAGTTCTCTTGGTTAACACTAAATATTAAAAACCAGTGGCGGAACTAGACCTTCAACTCAGGGGTATCCCAAAATTTTTTAGGGGTGTCCTCGTACTTGTTCAGGGGTGTCCTGTGTATAAAAATCGAAAAAAAAAATCTTTTTTACACTACTGGTAAAAACTTGAGCCGTAGCCCGGGCTACGCCCGTTTACACTACAGGTCCGCCCCTGTTAAAAACCCAAAAGACTTAAATTAAATCAAGTTACAGGCACTCTAATTATGCTCCAACTTATGATTAATAGCCAATGAAATTGGTGATGAAAATAGATCGAAGACAATATATTATACTAATAATGAGATGATTAAGAAATTAGTTGAAAATAACGAACAAACAACAAACATATTTTAATATGAGAAGAAAAGTTGCGAAACAGAAGAAAGAAACGAAGACGTGGGACCAGCGTTGAAAATAATGACCAAACATCAAACATATTAGTTGAAAAAAATAACAAACATCAAACATATATCATCTTCTCATACTTATGATCATCATACTCACTAATCCCTAGCAAAGCTATGATAGGGTTGATAGGGTCTGAAAAGGGTAAGATGTAGACAGCCTTACCTCTACCCCATAGGAATAGAGAGACTGCTTTCAGTGAGACTCCCGGCTCGATAGTCCATGTTATCCTATTTATCATCTTCCATTATGATTAATATCCTGTTTATCCTTAAATAGAAGACATGGGACCAGCGTAAAACCACCATAATCCACGCTATTTATCCTCGATTGGATATATACATACCTAGAACGATGCAACGTCGTCTGTACCGGAGGCAGAAGAAATGATGGCGGGGTTTGGCTCCATCGATCGTGCCAGAGGAAGAACAAAAGTGGTCTGGTGGTGTAGGGTTTGTGTGCGCCGTGTGTATACTAGAGGAATATGAAACAGACTAATGGATTATGGGGTTTTTACAAGGGTAATTGGATAATTTCTTAAAAAAAGGAAATATGTAATTGTTTATTTTGATTAGTGAAATACGTAATAAGTCAGCTTAGGAGGAGAAAATATGTAAAAATCTCTTTAATATATAAGGAGATTGAGTAAGTAATGTGGTACAAACTTAAAAAAAATATTTTTCATTTTTGACTGTTTGGGAAGAGTTATAATTTGAAAGTTGTATTTAAGAAAAAAAAAACATTCTTCAAAACTCGCTTCAAGCCACACTAGTGGAATTCCCACGCCATTAACACCACGCCGTGACCACAACATGACCGGGTTTTCCACGCTCTGCGATCTGGGCACTGTCTCGGAGAGAGGCTCGGTGGGAAATTTATGGAAAGTTACAATCATACACAGGGTCGTAGACATGCATTATGCATATAGAACTAAGGGTATATCCACAAGTAAAATCAAATTAATATAGAACTAAGGGTATATCCACAAGTAAAGCAAATTAACTAATCAAGGATTGGTCAATCTAGTGAATTTTGTTTTATTTGACCTATATATGTGCAATTAGGTACCAATTGACATAAGCGTGATAAAAGACGACGGCCAAGAAGTGCTAATCATGGTGTAAAGTTGTGTTCATGTCGGGGTATATCAAAACCTATTCCATTTTATGTTCTTTCAAATGTAAGGTCAAACTTGTTATGCTAAATCCGATATTGCCAAATTTAGTAACTTTATTATATATGAAATTTATTTGATGTACAAATGTTGTGGAGATGCGTTGCCAAACCAAAATAAGGGGCTGTTTGGTAGCCTCTGAATGGTTATTAAGAGGTTACATCTTAATGGAACCATTAATGATTTTACCAATGAGAATGTAGAAGAATGTGACATGTGATGATTTACCATTCAGAAGTTACCTCTTAACCATTCAGACTTGAGATTACCTCTTATTCATTCAGAGGTTTTAAACCATTAAGAGGTAACATCTGAATGGTCATTAAGAGGCTACCAAACAGCCCCTAACACAGCTTGTGTGACCCGACAACTAAGCCAAGTCATATAATTTCCTAAGTGGATGGTTTTTTTTTTTAACCGCGAATTTATGTTTCTTGTGAGACATAACCTAAGATCTTACACTTAGGTGTTTTAGAAAGCTATAGTTTACCTAAGCAAAGTATAAGAGTTATCTTATGGGACAACCAAAATTTTTAATTTGGGGTTGTAATATAATTTATTTTTACATTTGTTGGCGCTGTTGGCGTGCATCAATATATATTAAGAATAGAGTAAATTACAAAATTTATCCTTTATGTTGACATCAGATTATAAATTATGTCTTTTATCTTTATAAACTTGACAGAATTCATACTTTATGTTTACAAAACATTACACACTATGTCTTTTAGCCCTAACTCAGTTAAACTTTAATGTTAAATCTGATCAAATGAACCACACGTGAGGGTATTTTGGTCATTTTACCATAAATACTAAAATAAAAATCATAATCATAATAAATAATAGATAAAAATAATTATGTTTAAAAAATATTATATGAGTAAATTACAAGTTTTGTCCTTTATATTTACACCAAATTGCAGGCGCTGTCCTTTAGCGCAAAAGTTGACGAGTTTTGTACTTTATGTTTCAAAATCTTGCACGCTTTGTCCTTTGATCCTAATTCAGTCAGATTTTTTTGGTTAAGTATGGTCATGTGCCTTGCACATGAAGGCATACTTGTCATTTCACCTTTCTAGGGGTTATTTTGTAAACACTTATTATTGAGGGACTGTATCTACATAATTATAAACACTTATTAATCATCAGTTACATTATAATCTCTCTCTCTCTCTCAGATTTTCATCTTCCTTGCTTTCTCCAGTCTCCTGCTTCTTCGTGTCTCCAGTTGCAGTGGTACAATCCGGATTCTGGACCATCAACGGTAACCATCAAAACTCAAACAGTGAACCACAGCATCCGACGGTCAAGATCCGACCCAATAAACCCAAGACCCGACCCGCAAACATCCTCCATCTAAAAACCTTCGAACGTTTCCCAATTCATAGTTTTCAGCTCATACCCAGAACCGGATCTTCACTTCTTGAAACAAATCTTCAAGAATCCACCAAAATTTCAAAACCCCACATCTCACTTTCCCCAAAATCCCACCTTTTACCATCCACCCCTGTTCATCATCTTTCTGAGTTAAACCCCAAAATTAAACTCTAAAAACCCTAACACAACCATTTCAGAACCTGTTCATCAATACATCTATTTCAGAATAAACACCCAAAATTAAACTCTAAAAACCCTAACACATCAGAACTTGTTCATCAATACACCCATTTCAGAATCAAACACCCAAAATTAAACTCTAAAAACCCTAACACATCAGAACCTGTTCATCAATACACCCATTTCAGAATCAAATCGGTGGTGATGGGTGGTTGCAGTAGCAGGTGGTGTGGGGATTTGTGGGACATGGAAATGTTGCTATACGTTGTATCCCCATCATTAATCTCTCTATGGGACATGGAAATGCTGCTATACCTTTCGGAATCAACGTCTCCTTCTTGTCGAGATCGTTTTGATCCCAAATCGACTTGTCTTTCAGGTGATGGCTGCCGGGGGTTGTTAACATTGACAATTTGGCCATCATCTAAACTCATACCGGAGTTAGATGATGATGATCATGGATCAAAAGTGGTGGATTTGTGGTGATGATCTAAACATCACCCACCTCGATCTCTCTCCCTCCCTGGAAACAATCAATCTAAATATTGTATATAAGTTTTATGTATATATTTATTTATTTATTTTTTACACAATACTCCCTACATATAAGTTGTTTACACAAAAATAATCTCTGAAAATGAAATGACAAAAATCTATTATCTATTATATATATTATACACACAATCTCCAGGTTTAAGGATCGCTCTCTTACTCTTAAGGAGTTCTTATTCTCACGCCGGATTGTGGTTACAAGGAGAACCCCACACCTCTCCTCCTTGTAACGAGTTTCATGGTGTTGTGTTGTGTCGTTTTGCAGGACTAGCTATTGATCAAAGCAGTTATTAGACGAGGAAGGAAGAAAGATTAACCTCGTGAATGAGGCTAGTGTTGTCTAATGGAGAACAAACACAGCAATTAGGGTTTGAATTGTATTTAGGATTGTATTGTGTTCATCATCGAAATAGGGTTACAAGAAAGGTGTTTATATAGGACACCACTTTACATACTAGTCCCTACACTATATATTATTCTCATTTCTGACACTCCCCCTCAAGTTGAGTAGTGGGGTCACCAATACTCAACTTGCTCAAACAGCTACTAAACGCGTTTCCGTTAACTGCCTTTGTGAGAATATCTGCAAGCTGATCTTTTGATGCCACATACGGGAGCTCTATGATTCCTCCTTCCAACTTTTCTTTGATGAAATGTCGATCTACCTCCACATGTTTTGTTCGATCATGTTGAACTGGGTTTTCTGAGATTTGTATTGCAGCGGTATTGTCACACATAACTTTACTAGGACCCTTTTGTGAAAAACCAATGTCTTCTAGCAGCTTCCTGATCCAAAGAACTTCGCTTAACCCTCGAGCTATACCCCTGAACTCTGCTTCTGCACTTGACAGAGCAACCACCTTCTGTTTCTTACTTCTCCAGGTAACTAGGTTTCCGCCAACCAAGGAGAAGTACCCTGATGTAGACCTTCGGTTTCCCTTATCTCCTGCCCAGTCTGCGTCAGTGTAGAGTTCAACATTTAAATGCCCATTTGTTTTGAACAGCACACCATGGCCTGCAGTTCCCTTGAGATACCTTAGAATTCTCTGAGCAGCTTCCATGTGGGCCACTTGTGGTTGGTGCATAAACTGACTTACCACTCCAACAGCGTAAGCTATATCAGGGCGAGTATGGGAAAGATAAATTAGCTTGCCCACTAGCCTTTGGTATCTTTCTCTGTCTGCGAGCTTTCCATCGAGTTCCATGTGAAGATTGTGGTTCACCACCATTGGCGTATCAGCTGGTTTACAATCAATCAACCCAGTTTCTGCCAGGAGGTCAAGAACATACTTCTTTTGGCAGATGAAAATCCCCCGTTTAGATCTGAGAACTTCAATTCCAAGGAAATACTTGAGATTCCCAAGGTCTTTCATTTCAAACTTTGAAAACAAGTTCCTTTTCAGTTGTGCTATTTCTTCTACATCATCTCCGGTGATAATCATGTCGTCCACATATATGATCAAGCAGGTTACGAGGCCGTTCCTTCTTTTGAGAAATAAGGTATGATCAGCGTTACTTTGGCAGTACCCGTATCCTTTCATGGCCAAGGTGAACTTTCCAAACCATGCCCGAGGAGACTGTTTTAGCCCGTATAGAGATTTCTTCAACCTACAAACTTCCCCATCTTTAAAACCTCCTGAAAAACCTGGAGGTGCTTCCATGTAAACTTCTTCAGTTAGGTCTCCATGAAGAAATGCATTTGTAACATCAAATTGATAAAGGGGCCAATCCTTATTAGCTGCAACAGAAAAGAGGACTCTGATGGTATCCATTTTTGCAACCGGAGAAAATGTCTCAGAGTAATCGATCCCATACGTCTGAGTGTACCCTTTGGCTACAAGCCGGGCTTTATATCTTCCAATGGAACCATCTGGTTTATATTTAATCGAATACACCCACCGGCATCCAACTGTTTTCTTTCCTTTAGGAAGAATGCACTTTTCCCATGTATTGTTTTTCATAAGAGCACGCATCTCCACTTCCATTGCTTCTTCCCAGTTCTTCTTACCTTGAGCTTCCTTTACGGAATTGGGTATCTGTTCAGTGTATAGGGAAGCAACAAATGCTTTTGCACTGTTAGATAAGTTCCCGTCGACCATATTAGCTACAGGATATCTTGAATTTCTGGTTTCCCTCTCTGGGGAGTACCGCTTTGGAGGAACTCCTCTATTGGATCTGGGTGGAAGTGAGTATCTTCCGGTAGTCTCCGTTGCACCTGATTCAACATGTTCAACAACTGGATCAACCTGTTCAACAACCGGATCAACAACTGGATCAACCTGTTCAACAACTGGATCAACATGTTCTGTAGTTGTCGGTTCTATATGTTCCCCTGTTGTCTCATAGTTATAAGACGTAGAACATTCAGGATTCTCAGTATCTCTTACCTCAGGCATCACGTTGGATGGACTTTCTTCAGTGGTACTGTGCTCCGTGGATTGTGTGTCTGTGTTTGAAGGACTCGCCGTACTGTGATAGTTTTCTGTTGTGACTTCTTCAGATGAGGGAATTTGAGTTAACCAGCTCAGAGTGTCTATACTGTCATTCTCCCCCTGACCACTGAGTTGGGTGTTATAAAAGTATTTTGTTTCAAGAAAATCAACATTCATTGTGGTGAACATTTGACGAGTTGCTGGATTATAACATCGGTAACCGATTTGATCGATCCCATAGCCGACAAATACACATTTCTCAGCACATGGGCCAAGTTTGTTCCGGTTGGTTTTGGGTATATGGACAAAAGCGGTACACCCAAAGATTCGAGGTTCAAGAGTAAGAGGATGGGGAATATTGGCAGATTTAGACAGACAATCTAGGGGAGTCTTGAGTTTAAGAGCTTTTGTGGGAAGCCGGTTCAGCAGATATACTGAGGTTGCAACTGCCTCCGGCCAGAAAGATTTAGGGACTTGAGATTCTATCAACAGGGCTCGAGTCATTTCAAGAATAATACGGTTTTTCCGTTCGGAAACACCATTTTGTTCTGGGGTATGGGCACAAGAGGTTTGATGAATTAATCCTTTGGTTGTAAAGAATTGTTTCATGGACGTATTGACAAATTCCCCTCCATTGTCGGATCGAAGGATTTGGATTTGAGTTTGAAATTGAGTTTGAATCATGGCATAAAATGTGACAAATTTTTCGAAAACTTCGGCTTTGGTTTTTAAAAAATATACCCATGTCATGCGAGTGCAATCATCCACGAATAATATAAAGTACCGAAGACCCTGCCCCCCTATCACAGGGGCAGGACCCCACACATCAGAATGGATTAATGAGAAAGGGGAAGCAACTTTCGTATTGCTAGGTTTGAACGGGTGTCGATGGCTTTTGGCGCGAAGACAAGTTTCACAATCTATTTTCCCATTTGAAGGGAAGAGTTTTGGAAACAAAAGGTGCGAATAACCGTGGGATGGATGTCCCAAGCGTCGATGCCATAACCAGGCGTCCCGGTTGTCAGTTCCATGAGCCAACATCACAGTACCCTGGTGAGCCACTTCATCCACATAGTACAATCCTTGGCGCTCAGTACCACGTCCAATAATCACACCCGTCCTGATATCCTGTAGGAGACAGAAAGTAGGGTGCATTACTACCGTGCAATTTAATTCTTTTGTGATATGACTGATTGACAGTAATTTGTGTGATAAGGACGGAACATAGAGGCAATTTGACAATTTCATAGTTGGTGAAATTTCAATTACTCCTCCTCCTTTCACTTGCATCGTTCCGTTGTTCGCTGTATGTATTTGAGACTTCTGAGGTCGGGTCATTGACCGTATGTCCAATGGTTCAAACGTCATGGTGTCAGTGGCACCAGAATCGAAAATCCAAGCATTGTTCTTACTAGGGTTGATTTCCATTTTTTTCCTTTTTTTTAAATAGTTTCTTTATTTGTAAACTATTAAAATAGCATCAAATCCTTCGATTATACCAACAGATCTTTTGAATCTTTTAAATCTTTGAAAATTTTGTCCCAAATACTCTTTCCACAATAAACTCCACCAAATAGGATGAGTATCCTATAACATAGTCAACGAAGCTTTTCTTTGATTTCCAAATCCCATGAAGATCAAACAAGCAAAATATATAATTATTTTGCTCTTTGGTAAAATACCACCGACACCAAAAAAAAAAATCGCCCGAAATACTTCTAAAAAATCACGAAGAAACTACTTTCTTGAACCTTGAATTCTTTGATATCACTAAATCGAGCCTTCGTAAAACTCGCGTACAACGTTACCGACCGGATTTAAATACGCTGTTCAGACGTATTTATCAAAGAACACCCGCGTATTAAACACGGAACTGACCAAGCGTACTTAACAAATACGCTGGCACTTGAACTCGCGTTCAAGATTTAAGGAGAGCCCGCAGATTCGCTAAAAAAAAACCAGCGAAATTATTTATAGCGAAGTTGGTTTGAAGATGTCGGCAGCGAAATTGTCGGCAGCGAATTTGGAAAGAAGTTGTCGGCAGCGAACTTTGGAAAGGAATTGACTGATTGGTTTCCTTACTTGGAAAGTAATTGACTGTCGGCAGCAAAGAGGAAATTTTTTTTAAACAATTTTAAAAAAAATGGCAGCGGTTGGACACGTATGGAGATTGATCCGAAAAAAAGTGTTTCAGATTGGCTGTGTTGGTTGGTGAGTGATTTTTGCAATTGGGGTAAAAGAAGATGGGATGGGATGGCCCGCCTGAAAGTGATCGGCAGTAGAAGCTCCGATGAGGGGGAAATCACAGTTGTTAGGTTGATTGGTTGGCTGTGGCTGCAGGAATTGGTTCCAGAATTATTCTTGAACCGATCGACTCTTGGTGTTTTTTCTTTCTTTGATTTTCAGGTTTGAGGTTGAATTGGGTGTGAGGTTATCTCAAGAATCAGAGACCTGCTCTGATACCATGTTGTCTAATGGAGAACAAACACAGCAATTAGGGTTTGAATTGTATTTAGGATTGTATTGTGTTCATCATCGAAATAGGGTTACAAGAAAGGTGTTTATATAGGACACCACTTTACATACTAGTCCCTACACTATATATTATTCTCATTTCTGACAGCTAGTCCCCCAAATTAACCCACGGTTTAACTTGGTGTTTCTTCACAGGGCAGGCCCTGAGAATTCGTGTACCATGTTCGAGCTTGAAAAGCGTGCCCTTAGGTCTTAACGAAATTGGGTATTAGTCTCACTAAAGGTCTAAAACTAATGCCAATGGGCTAATAACTAATCTAAACCATTAAAATAGTTTTGTAAGTGGGTCTATGTTGGTGTTTCCATGAGTATACCCTATTAATTTTTTTTTTACATATACGTATCAATTTTTTTTTAAATAACGTGCCCTTCGAAATATCAGGCCCTGGCCGGTGGTCCTCCCCGCCCACCCTCAGGGCCGGCCATGGTTTTCGTTTCGGTTAACGGTTCAATTATTGCTCACCTCTAATTGGTTCAATTATTGCTGACATCTAATATTTACCTTTTGAAGTATAAAGTAACATGTATATATATATTTTTTTCAATTGTCATTTTAACCTGTTGAGTCTAGTTACCAAACATTCAACCCATTGGGTCAGTTGGATTCACATGATTGAAGTTGAAAACCATGGTGAGTCAATGTGTTGACGGATTGGAATCAAATAGTTAAAATAGCTAAAATGATCAAACCACTAAAAAGAAATTAGATGTTTTATATGTCAAATTTAAGAGCACTCCAATGAAAACTACCATAATTGGCAACCTCAGACCACCAACGTAATCACTAATCATTTCCTTCCTCTTATTCCTACCACCTTTCTTCCCATCCATTATCAACCCTAAACCCTAATTTAAATTATGGCAAATCTTTACCAATGTCAAAGCCCTAATTTTGTAACACTTTGATGCAAAGATAATAAAGAACGAAAACACATGATATGTTATGTGTAAATAATCTCAACAACGAAACCCACAATAAAAACTCTAATAAAAGTCTACAATTCGAGTTTGATGAACGAATGATATGTTATGTGTAAATAATCTCAACAAGGAAACCCACAATAAAAACTCTAATAAAAGTCTACAACTCGAGTTTGATGAATGAATAGCCAATTCTTCACTCATCTTCTTATCCATCAGAGAATTTCTCTGACAATATTATACGCCAACGAGCCTTAACATAAAATAAGTTAATATAATAATATGCAGCAAAATACTTTTTTCCCCGAATTTGATAAATTTATTTGTATTAAAATAATAATAGCAATGAGATGGACCACTATCACGTGCACAACGTCTAAATCAGATGTTTATTAAAAATTATATAATATCTACCAAACATATTTTTAAGTCGTATTGTACATGTAAAATAAAGAAACGGATAGTTTTCACATGAGCACAATGACACAGCATATATTCAACTCAAATATAAGAAACCCAGATATTCGGTTTCAGTTTTGGGTTCTTTTCTTCAAACTGAATTCAAATTTAAACCCTTTAATCAAACAGTTTCTATTTAAACTCAATCAGTCTCTAATTAAAATCTACACGATCTTATCCGAACATTCTCAGTTCATCTCTGTTTGACCAGCATGGCAATCTTGTCGGGTTGACAGCCTAAACTGCTAGCATGACCTATTTATCTAAACATGTCAAACAGCTAACAATTAACCAGTTGTAAACAAGTTTGTAAATGGGTCATAGTAAATAGCTAACAATTAACCGTTACACACCCTCACACGTTGATGAAACACAGGATAACACTAAGGTTATACTGCCGGGTTGTTTCCCTAATGGGTTCAATCTCCTTTCTTACTTGTCGGAATGACCTGGATCCTGCAAAACAGCAACACCGTTAGTCTCGTTAAGAGGGGAATATGGGGGTTTCCCTCTTAACCAGGCTCCGGCGTGAGAATAAGTACTGTTCTGAGGGAGAATAAACAGTGGATGTTGAGTGTGTGAAGAAAGAGAGCAAGATGATCCAACCTGAATGAATGATGAAGGGTCCTATTTATAGCCGGAGGGTGAAGGAGGGAGGAGCAGCTGTGCCAGCTGTGGTTGCGCGCCAGCTGTCCGACCAAGGGGAATATCCTCTTGGTCTCCTCTGCCATAGCCGGTGTAGTGGTACACGTGGCGCGCTTACGTTTGTCCACGCTGGAAACATCGTACTGGTGTTGTCAGCTCTGCCCCCTGATTTACCGCAGGCCTATGTGGCGCTCTGCGACTGGTGACACGTGTTGTCCTTCTTGTCGGATAGAGCATCTTTGTTGCCACCTTGACATTTTCCAGAAGCTTCTAGAAGCTTATGGGTTACTTTGCTGATGTAGGCGTCATGTATGATCGAAAAGGAGGTGTGGTCCCTGTCATGTAGGCAGGGAATTGGGACCATACCTCTTCAAGTCCCCCTAGTCCAGTGTGCCTTCTAGTTGAGTTGATCGTCTAGGAGGGATTCTGGACTTATAAGGTTAGTGTTTTTTGTGGCGCATGAGTTTTGGTAACTTACAAAAGGTGTGCCAAATGGGTGCATGACGCATGGGTTTTGGCAACTTATAAAAGGTGTGCCAAATGGATGCATGGCACATGGGTTTTGCCAACTTATAAAAGGTGTGCCAAATGGATGCATGGCGCATGGGTTTTGGCAACTTATAAAAGGTGAGCCAAATGGACGCATGGCGCATGGGTTGTGGCACTTGTAAAAATTGAGCCAAATGGATGCATGGCGCATGGGTTTTGGCACTTTGTAAAAAGTGAGCCAAATGGACGCATGGCGCATGGGTTTTGGCACTTTGTAAAAAGTGAGCCAAACGGACGCACGGCGCATGGGTTTTGTCACTTTGTAAAAAGTGAGCCAAATGGATGCATGGCGCATCGCGTATGGCACTTTTAAAAAAATTGAGCCAGATGGAAGTACTTATTGTTTCCTTCTAATGGAAGTTTTGTTGTCTTGGGGAAGATATTGGTGTGACTGTCTGATGTCCCTGTCTTGTCGGAGGTGAACAGGCGCCTTTTCAGTTCCCGTCAGTTACTTTCTGTCACGTGTCAGGCCCTGTTACCCATGCTCACGAAAAAAGAGGTGACGTCTTCTCTATCTTCTGACGTGTCCTTCTCCCATTGCTTGCTTTTCCTGGACTCCGACGGCCCACTACCCATCGCATTAAATGCGATGGGTATAAATAGGAGGCGGTTTCTTCTTCCTCCTCACTTTTTCAAATTTTCCAAGTTTGGTTTTCTCCATATCCTTCATCTTTCCTTCTTTCTTTGTTTGAATACTTTCGTTTAACTTCTTAGTATCCTCGTTATGTCTGGTGCAAATCCTTCTCAGAGGAAGAGGAAACATAAGGGGAAAACTCCTCCTGGCCCTGACCAGGCAGTTATTGGGTGGAAAGAAGAAGAGTTCCACAACCTTGTTCAAGGGATGGGTTTTCGCCCTGAGTGGGGAGCCCAATATCTGACTGCTGGTTCCACCGCCATGGATGCTCCTCCTGGTTACTTGACTCTATACGCTGCATTCTTCCGGGAGGGTAACTTTAGGCTTCCGATTACTAAGTTTACTGCCTCTGTCTTGAGGAACTATGGGCTGCATATTTCTCAGATCAACGCGATTGGGCTTCCGCGTATTACTCATTTTGAGTTCGTTTGTAGAGCCTACCGTATTGAGTCGACGTTTGAGATGTTCAACGTATTTTACAGTGTCACTTATGCCAGTGGGTTTTATTCTTTCAACGTTCGGACGGGTGTTTCTCCGGTTTGTTCCGTTCCCTTGAAGAGCTTGCACGATTGGAAGCAGAAATTCTTCTACATTCGTCGCAATGTGATTCCAACGGATATGCATTATCGGTCGGTAAGTGAAGGGATTCCGAAGGTGGATGTGTTAGTGGATTATGCAGCACAAGATTGGTACAAGAAAATAACAAACAAGGCAACTGCTATTTCTCAGTTGGAGGAGATGGCCTTAGTCGGTGCCGGAATGAGTTTGTTGTGGGTGCCGAAGAATCCTTTGGGTGTTCCTGTTTACAGTTATCAAGGCAAATGTATGTGATTTTCTTTAAAGCATTTCTGAATTATCTTGTTTTGTGTATGTTTTTCCTTATCCCTTTGTCCTTTGCAGTTGGTTATAGTTTGATAAATGCTTTGGACCCAAAGGTCGCGGGTACCATGGTGGAGGCCATCCAAGAAGATGGGACACCGACGTGACTAAACCAAATTCGAGGCCGCTTCTTGCACCCAACTGATGAAAGTTTCAGTAAATACGCCAATGTTGCTCTAGGTGAAGATGATGAAGACGACCCTGTTGATCCTATTCGAGAGGAAGTTGTTGTTCTCTCGAGTGGAAGTTCTGACAAATCCCTTGAAGGTCTAACTTCTCATTGCGCGCGTGCAGGTACCGCGCTGGGTGGAGTTGATGAACCTATTCATGAGGTTGTTGGTGATGATGCAGAGATGCCCATTGATCCTTCTGCACAATTGGAGACGAGGAAGAAAGCAAAAACTGATAAGTCTGGGACAGGGGAGAAAAGGGGGGAGGGCAAAACGGCTGGTACTTCTCGTAAGCGTCCCTCTACTCTTCCTTGTCTAGATTATGTGGTTGTCTCTGACACGTTGTCTGGTCTAGGAGTTGGTGAGAAAGCTCGGGAGTTTGACCTAGATGATCAGTCTACTTTGACTGATATGATGAGGAAAAAAGCGCTTGAAGATAAGAAGCGCAAACTTGATGAGCAGGCCGCTGCTCTGCTTACTTCGAAAAAAGCTAAACTCCATAAAGAAGCTCCTCCCGCTCCTTCCGAATCTGAGATTGATATGGGCGTTTTCAGTGGAGGCCGCGGGAATCTCTTGGAGGAGATATTTGCTGCTTCTGCCCCTCTTGGTAATGGTTTTTGTAGTTGTGTACTTCTTTCGTGTTCCTTAGAGTTATTTTTAATTGTTGTGGTTGTTTTATGACAGAAATCAAGTCTGGCAAGAAACCTCGTAAGTTGGATATTTCTCAGATCACTCCCCCTGCTTCTCCTCCATCGAGGACGATTGGTTTGACCCCTCCTCGGGATGATCCTGAGAAGAAGAAGAAAGAAGATGAAGCAGCTGTCGAGGACGTGGGTGAAGGTGGTGGTGATGCCGCAGGCGGTGCTGGTGTTGATGGTAGAGGTAAGGGTATTGAGACTGAGGTGGAGTCCAGTGAGGCCACCCCACGTCAAGTGGTGGTGGTGCTACTTCTGGTGCGGTTCGCAGTCCGCAGTTTACGAATGTCCGTGCTGATTCGTGGGATACTCACAACCCTGCTTGTGATGACTTGCCGCATGCGCCTCGCTGGAATCTTACTCAAGGTTCCCGGATGAATGATTTGGGTAACTGTCATGACTTCTTTTCTATGTCTCTTCCTCCCGCTGAAAGGATGTTCCACAAGCGACGCAATCGCTTTGAGTTATTGGATGATCATGTTCGCGCCGGAGTTAACTTCTTTACCTCCGCTCAAGAAATTGTCCGGGACTGGAAAACTATGGGGGAAGAGACAGCTGAATTTGAGGATGCGAAGAGAGCGTTGGCTGAGGAAAGAGAGAAATTTAATGCTGAAAAGAAGGGTTTGCAATGGAGGGTCTCTGATGCCGAGCAGAAGCTTGAGGAACAGAAACAAATTAACCTTCAAAAGCAGAAAGATTGGGAAACTGCTTGTGATTGTTCGATTATCTGGTTAGAAGAAGGAGCTTGCTGATGAAGCCCATCAGGCGTGCCTTGCGTCTGAGAAAAAGGAGAAGGAGTATGTCGATCGTATTGACAAGTTGGAACTCCTTGTGAAGCAAAAAGCTTCTGAGTGTGAGGCTGCTCAGCGCCTTCTTGAAGAAAAAGCTTCTGAATGTCAAGCTTCTGAGCTCCTGGTTGAGGAGGTGTCTGCTGACTGTAAATGGTTGCTTTCTCGTGGCGTGCCCTTGGTAACCTCCTTTGGCTGTGGTCGTCTTTTGTCATATTTTGGTAATTTCTCTCTTATTTTGTCACTTGTTTTCTGCAGCTTGCTGACCGTATTTTAAATTCTACTGAACTTGCTAAATATATGTTCGAGTTGGGTCAGGCGGGGTATAATAGTGGCCGTAAGTTTGGTTACTCTGAGGGTAAGGCTGCGGTTATCAACAAGGAAAAAGATTACCACTTTGAGCTTTATAAAGAGGACTGCGAAGGCAAGTACGCCGCCAAGCGCAAGGAATTTTCGACTCTTGAATTTGCTGTTGTTAGGGCTGCTGAAAAGCTGTCTCGAAAACCGGATGGTGTTGCTTTGTTGAAAAAGGCTCTCGGGGATGAAGCGGGTGCGGGTACTAGCCATTCTTAAGTGAAGGGTTTCGGCCTGCGTGCCGCGTATGGCCTTGGACGACCTTGTAACTTTTTGATGACTTATGGACAATTTTATTTTCATTTTACCTGTTATGTTTGCGAACAACTGATCACTTGATGTTTGATATGTTAATATTTGCCTATGCGAATTTTGTTATCGTCATAATATGTGCATGTAAAATTACTTTGATTAGGTGTCACGAATGAATGATGGCGCTGACAGGTTATGTTGTGTTAACTACAACGTTTATTCTGTCGTATTTGCGCGCGGGTTGGTTCGTGACTACGAAGTGATCGAGTTGCAGATTATTGTGTTAGCTCAGCTGTGTTCAGCTTTGGGAGCATTACAATGTTTATTGACCTTGCTATCGATGCTTTCGTGTTTATGTAGGCACGAAGTTTTATTTTGGCGTATTGTAGGCTTTGGTTGTGTTTCTGACCCGGCTGTGCACTTGGTTGTGACGAGCCTTGGAGGTCTACAACGTTTCCTATGGTCGAGCCATTGATGTTTTCGTGTACGCCCAAAGTAATATATGCAGTTGTGACAAGAAATTTGCATGAAATAAAAATAGCCAAACACTTTTTGTATTACGGTAAATGTGTTGGCGATTCGGACGTTGCGGTTACATAACTATTTTACATATAACATTTTCTCAACTGCTAAGCGTTCCAGGTTCGTGGAACCTCCTTGTCGTCGATGGTGCGCAGTTTATAAGCTCCCTTGCCGAGTACTGCCTCTATTATATATGGACCTTCCCATTTGGGAGCCAGTTTCCCGGGTTTTTCTGCGTTGGAAGCCTCGTTGTCCCTTAGGACATAATCTCCTGGGTTAAAAGTGCATACTCGGACTTTGGAATTGTAATACTTCTCCAGCTTCGTTTTGTACTTCGCTTCGTTGATTGCCGCCATCTCCCTCCTTTCCTCTAGGAGGTCGAGGTCGATCCTCCTTTCTTCTTCGTTGTCGATTAAGTTCATGGAGAGCATTCGTGGAGACGGCAATCCGATTTCTGCTGGTATTACTGCTTCAGACCCATAAACTAGACTGAACGGTGTTTCACTGTTGCTTGTCTTTGGCATTGTTCTGTGAACCCACAGTATGCTTGGCAGCTCATCAACCCAGCCCCTTCTTTTCTCGCCTAACCTTGCTTTGATACCATCGACAATGCTTTTATTAACTGCCTCTACTTGACCATTCCCTTGCGGGTGCGCAACCGAAGAGAAGGTGTGTTCGATGTGCAATTCTTTGAACCATCGTTCGAGGTCGTCTGCAGCGAAGTTCGTTCCATTGTCAATGATGATTTCGAGTGGTAGGCCGAAGCGGCATATGATTTGTTCCCATATGAATCTCTTGACAACATTTGACGTGGTTGATGCAAGTGCCTTCGCCTCTACCCACTTGGTAAAATAGTCGACCGCTACTATTATGAATTTGACCGCTCCTGGGGCTTCTGGGAAAGGGCCGACCATGTCTATGCCCCATTGCTGGAAGAGCCATGCGGTTGTGACTGGTACCAATTCATTTTTAGGGCGCATGTCTTTGGCATCCACTGCATTTCCTTAACTCTTTAACCGCGTCTAAATGCATTCCGGGCCAGTAGTACCCGGCGTTCATCACTTTTGCCACCACCATTCTTGGCCCGGCATGTATACCACAGATTCCTTCATGGACTTCTCTGATCAAATAGTTTGCGTCCTTAGCGTCGACGCATCTCAACAGTGGACCCAGGTATGACTTTCGATACAAAATTCCATCGGCCATTTGATAATGCTCTGCTTTGTACTGGATCTTCCTTGCCTCGGCCTTGTTCTCTGGGAGTATCCCGGATTGAAGATACATGATTATTGGAGTCATCCAAGACGTCGTTCCTGTCTGGATGACACTTACTTCCCTGACTGGAACAGATGGGTTGCTCAGAACTTCTATGCGCACATCTTTCGCCAAATGTTGGAAGCTTGTAGATGCGAGTTTACTCAGTGCATCTGCTGGTTTGTTCTCGCTTCTGTTTATGTGGTGCACCTTGTAAGAATAGAAGGTTTGTAGCAACGTCTTCGCTTGACTTAGATAGAGCGCCATTACATCTCCCTTGGCTTCGTATTGGCCGTTGATTTGTCCAGCTACTAACATGGAATCCACGTGCGCTTCGATGTGTTTGACTCCCATTTTGATTGCTAATCTTAAGCCCGCAAGAAAAGCTTCATATTCGGCTTCATTGTTCGTACTCCTGAAGTCTAGACGTATCGCGTACGTGAACTCATGCTTGTCGGGGCTTACCAGCCGAAGCCCTGCTCCTGCACCATCTTCGTTAGACGCGCCATCTGTGTATAACAACCACGGTTCTTCTACTTGTTGCTTTTTGGCCTTTTCCATTGCTTTACATTCTCGATCCTTATCGTCAGGTACCTCTGTCATGAAATCTGCCAACACTTGCCCTTTGATGGCTGGTCTTGGTCTGAAGACCACGTTGTGGCCGCCAAGTTCTATTGCCCATTTGGCTAGCCTTCCTGAGATTTCTGGCCAGGATGTTTCCGATGTTGTAGTTTGTTAATACATGTATGACATGGTTAGCAAAATACCTTCGCAACCGTCTTAATGCATGGATCAGCGTGAGGACTAATTTCTCCATGATGGCGTACCGAGTTTCTGGGTCGGTCAAGGTTCGTGACACATAGTAGACTGGTGTTTGGATACCTTGACGATCGACAAGTAGCACTGCTCCAACTGCTCTATCAGAAGCTGACAAATATAGTACCAGGGGTTCTCCTTTGATTGGTGCGGTTAATGTCGGCAGTTTGATGAGGCAATCTTTCATCTCACGGAACGCACTTTCTGCTTCCGGAGTCCACTGAAACTGGCTTTTCTTCATATAGTTGCGCAATGTTTTGATGAACGGGAAAGACTTTGCGGCGTGATTAGCTAGGAAACGATTGAGCGCTGCTAACCGTCCTGCTAATTTTTGCATCTCTTTGATGTTTGATGGGGAAAACATTCTTTCGATTGCTTGAACTTTTTCTGGATTTACCTTGAAGCCATCTTTTGTGACAATGAAACCTAAGAATTTCCCTTCATCCATGCCAAATGAGCATTTTGCTAGATTCAGTTTAATACTTACGCTGCGCAGCGTGTTGAAAGTCTTTTGGATGTTCACCAGCATCATGCTTTCTTCCTTGCTCATAATCACCAAATCATCCATATATACTTCGATGTACTTGCCGATGGCGTCGCTGAACGTTTCGTTCATCAATCTCTGATAGGTCGCGTCCGCATTCTTTAGGCCAAAAGGCATCTTGGTGTAACAATACAGCCCTGTCGGCGTGCGGAATGTGGTTTTGTCCTCATCTTGAACGGCCATTTGGACCTGGTGGTACCCCTTGTAGCAGTCAAGGAAGCACTTCCACCTGAATGTTGCTAGAGAGTCGATCTTTTCGTCTATGTCTGGTAAGGCGTAACAGTCACGTGGACATGCTTTGTTTAGATCTTTGTAATCTACGCACATTCTCCAGCTACCATTTGGTTTCTTCACCATCACTGGGCTTGCCACCCATGTTTGGTATCTGACTTCTCTAATGATGCCCGCGTTCAACAGTTCCATTACTTGTTCTTTCATGGTGTCGTGTTTTATATCTACTAAGTGGCGTTTGGCATGTACCACTGGCTTTGCTTCCTCTTAGACATTTAACCGGTGTTTTGCTATGTGACGTGGAACACCCACCATATCGGCTGGTGTCCAGGCAAACACATCCATATTTTCGTGCAACAACTTCTTGAGCGCCGCACGCGTTAAATCGGACATCGCAAGTCCTAAGGTAACTGTCTGTTCTGGGTATGCACTGTTCAGTACCCATTTTTCTGCTTCTGCGCGCGGTGCTGGTTTACTTGCCTTTGCAGGTCTGACCTCATCCGTTGCTAAGACCTCTTTGCATGCGTATATTAATGCTATGCCTGTTTCTGTTGGGAATCCAACGGCTGAGTGTGGCGCAGAGCATATCATACTGAAGTCTCCCTGGGATTCTCTTCCAAAGAGGATGTCATGTCTTGAATGTGCTGGCAACACCATGAATGTGACCTCTTCTGTTCTTGAGTTTCTTCCGTCTGAGAGCACCACCGGGAATGTTATTTGGCCAAGAGGGAAAACGGCTTCGTTGCAGAAACCAGTTAGTGGATAATCAACTGGTTCCAAGCGCGCTTTATCTTCTTGGTCAAACTGGTTGAAACATTGTTCGTATATGATATCTGCGGTGCTCCCTAGGACGATAAAAATGTAATCGGTCTGGTAGTGACCAATTACCCCGGAAATGACGATGGGTCTTTTTTCTCTCGGGCCACCTCTAACAATTGGGAAAATAACTTGCTTCTCGCGCCACGAGTCATCTTGTGCGCGCTTGTTGTAATTTTTCCTTGGCCTTCGTGGGCCTCCCTGAACCATGTGGGTTTCTAACTTGCGGAGTTTTTTGTTATCCGGCCCTTCTTCTCTTCTTTGCATTTGGCGGTATTCGCGCTTTCCGCCCTTTACCAAATGTGTGAGCTTTCCATCTCTTAAAGCCCTTTCTATTTCTTGTTTTAGACTGAAGCAGTCGTCCGTTAGGTGGCCTGTGTCTTTGTGGAATTCACAGAAGAGATTGGGATCTTGACCCCTCTTGTTACGCATCTATAGGGGTGGTTTGAACTGGTATTTCAGTGGCCAAGACTTCAGAAGGGGTTTTTGTCAGTGGTGTCCACTGTTTCTCCCTGTTTTCTCTTTTCACTTCTTTTTGGTGGGCTATTTGATTGATTGTATGGCGTGCATCTTCCCTTGCTGGGCTTCTCTCTCTGTGACCAGACGCCTTCCATGATTGGCTTCTGCCCTTTCTTCCATGTCGGTCATTGGAGCTATACCCTCGCTGACGGGGATCGTCACCAGTCAACTGTTTATCTGTTTGCGCAATGGTTTTCGCTGCTTCAATGAACGTTTCCCAATCTTTGGGTCCTCCGTCTCTTCCTTTCACGCATTTGATTAGATCGTCGCATTTGACTGCCCTCATGAAATGTGCGCACAACATCTTTTCACCCACGTCTCCGATTTCTAGGCATTCTTTATTATATCTTGTGATGAAATCTTCCACGCTTTCGTGGTCTCGGCGCCATATATTCAAACAATCAGCTGGGTCTCTGGTATGTCTTCGTTGTTGAGAGAAGTGTGCGAGAAACTTTTCTCGGAAGTCGACCCATGATTTAATTTTTCCTGCTGGCAAACTGTCAAACCATATGCGCGCTGCGCCAACGAATGTTTGAGCAAACAGGTGACACCAAGCTGGCAGGTTCCATCCACCTGTTGCTCCTGCGCCATTAAAAACTTGAAGGTGGTCATCTGGATCTGTTAGCCCATTGTATTTGCCTACGTTGTGCGGTAACTTTGTCTTGTCTATAGCAGCTGTAGCAATTTCCCTGATGAACTTTGAATTTTCAGCCATGTCGTCTGGACGATAGCTCAAGGTGTAATCATGCTCTGCTTTTGGGTTGTATCCTGTGCGCTTGGTTGGTTTGTATGACTCGTGTTCTGGATGTGGCCTGCTGAACACTGTGCTTTCTCCTTTATACGTTGGGTCTTCTTCTTCGTCCTCCCATTCGGTGTTCATGTTGCGCGGGCCCAGACGGCTTTGAATTTGCTTTCTTTGTGGATTATGGACATAGTTGCTTTCCGTTTCGCCATAAGTGTCGCGCGTGTCGTGCGCGCTTGGTTTTCTGATGTGTGGCGCAGGTCCTTTCTCCGGACGTAAATTCCACGCGTTGATCTGCTGAGTCGTGTGCGTACTCAGAGACCGTTGCGGTGGGGTAACGAATGCCGACTGGTTAGCTTGTGCTTGGAGCAAAGCTTGTTGCACGCTAAGTTGTGTATAAACAAGGTTTATAGATGCCATCTGCTCGGCGTACCAGGAAGCCAGAGTTTTTCCTTCGGGTAGCCCTAAAAGTGCAGAGAAATTCAGCTGTGCTTGTTCCGATGGAGCTGAGGGGCCAGCTCCATGGCTTGATGTCTGCACTGGTGGAGGTGTTTGTTGGACTATCCCTGGTGGAGGTTGGAAAGTGGCTCCGTTTGTGGTCTGAGTGATTATCCTAGCGGGGGCTTGGAAAATGGGTCCAGTTGTGGTTTGACTAACAACCCTGGATGCACTTCCAAAAATGCTAGGAAAATCAATGTTTGTCTGCCCTTCTTGGATGGTTTCGTTCCTTTGGTTCCTTTGGACGTGTGCTGTGTCCGAAACGAGTTCAAAGGAAGAAACTTCTCCGTCTATGTGGTGTGAAGGGTTTTGTTCAGCCATTTTGATGAGTGTTTTTCAAAAAGAAAAAGAGACGAAATTGGTTTTGCAAAAAGCGGATGGTGCCAATGATGAAACACAGGATAACACTAAGGTTATACTGCCGGGTTGTTTCCCTAATGAGTTCAATCTCCCTTTCTTACTCGCCGGAATGACCTGGATCCTGCAAAACAGCAACACCGTTAGTCTCGTTAAGAGGGGAATATGGGGGTTTCCCTCTTAACCAGGCTCCGGCGTGAGAATAAGTACTGTTCTGAGGGAGAATAAACAGTGGGTGTTGAGTGTGTGAAGAAAGAGAGCAAGATGATCCAACCTGAATGATGAAGGGTCCTATTTATAGCCGGAGGGTGAAGGAGGGAGGAGCGGCTGTGCCAGCTGTGGTTGCGTGCCAGCTGTCCGACCAAGGGGAATATCCTCTTGGTCTCCTCTGCCATAGCCGGTGTAGTGGTACACGTGGCGCGCTTACGTTTGTCCACGCTGGAAACATCGTACTGGTGTTGTCAGCCCTGCCCCCTGATTTACCGCAGGCCTATGTGGCGCTCTGCGACTGGTGACACGTGTTGTCCTTGTCGGATAAAGCATCTTTGTTGCCACCTTGACATTTTCCAGAAGCTTATGGGTTACTTTGCTGATGTAGACGCCATGTATGATCGAAAAGGAGGTGTGGTCCCTGTCATGTAGGCAGTGAATTGGGACCATACCTCTTCACACGTTGACCTTATAGATTTTTTTTAATCTTAGCTTAAACTTGTTGACAGGCTGAACTAAAACACACTAAAAACAGCAATATATCACAATCCTAACGCTTTATTATTTCCGTTTCATGTCATTTTCATCTTCTTCAAACTATCTCCTATATAGGTAATAGCTTGCTCTCATCTTACCCTCCTCAGACTCTACTCTATGAGTGTGATTTTACCGATATGTTTATTTGTTTCAGCTAATGTCAGGATTATCTTCTAACCTTTACTGTTCTTTTTTTTTTTTTTTTTTTTTGAACTGCATCTCGACCAGTGCTATACATGGTCAAAGCTCGGTTGAAGAGGGATTCGAACCTGAGAACTCCAGGGCAGAAACCTACTAGGTAGTAAACCTTTACTGTTCTAAAATAAAAAATTCAGAACAAAAATATACGACACACACATCTTATTCCATGGATGACAATAAACAAACAGTTTAATGCAGGGTTTCAAACAAAAGCAAAAAAGGGCATTACTCTACTCTCCAACATAAATTACAACAAAGGCTGTGTTTTAAATGGCTTTATATGCAGGTTTGTCTTTGGCGTTGCACCAAAATTCAACAAATGCAACAATTTATTAACAAAATTTGGCAGTTGATGTAAATTATTGCTAACTTTTTAGAACAAGCAAAAAGCCATTTCTCGATCACCAACGACTAAAATCACTGCGAGATTGCTAATACACGCGAGCCTTAGGAGGGAAAGTCTCGACCTCGTCATCTAGAGTGTTCATGTGTACCGGCCTGTAATCCAGTCGCACCTTCTCATTCTCCCAGTATCTGCAGGTTTATAATATTATTGTATTAATATACTTTTCAGAATCGTTCAATCACATTTTGAAAAAAAAAAAATGGACATAAAGAAGAGACGGTTACCCGAGTGTGTGTTTCATCCAATTTTCATCATCTCTTTTCTGCAAAGTCGGAATTTGTATATGGTTATTAAAGAGAAAAAAGCGCGCTTCGTAACAGTTGAAATATTAAATACTAACCGAAAAGTCTTCACGAGCATGAGCTCCTCTACTCTCTTTCCTAGCTTCAGCTGAATGCATGGTGATACACGCATTGATCAAGAGGTTTTCCAACTCTATTGTTTCTATCAAGTCGGAGTTCCTGAAAAGTGTCTTCAATTTTAAGAATTTTGAAGAGTAAATGCAGACGTGTAATGTGTTGGCATATAATTATTCAAGTTTACCATATTAAGCTTCGATCCTTCAACTTAACATCGTGGTAGCTCTCCCATGCTTTGTCAATCAGGTTGCATCCTACAAAACAGTCATTGTTGACAAGAAGGAATCTGAGACATGCTTCAAGAATATTAATAATGTGTTCCTTAATCAAACAGTTAGTTTTATGAAGAGTAAAATGCCATTTTTCGTCCCTGAGGTTTGGCCAGTTTTGCGAATTTCGTCCAAAGGTTTGTTTTTCCGCATCTGGATCCAAAAAGTTTGAAATCTTGCCAGTTTCATCCGGCTCGTTAACTCCATGCATTTTTCTCCGTTAAGTCAGGGGTATTTCTGTCTTTTTTGTTAACTTAAACGGTAATTCGGTCTTTTTTCACTTTATGTAAAAAGACTGAATTGCCTTTTAAGTTAACAAAAAAGACAGAAATAACCCTGATTTAACGGAGAAAAATGGATGGAGTTTACGAGCCGGATGAAATGGCAAAATTTCAAACCTTTTGGATTCAGATGCGGAAAAACAAACCTTTGCACGAAAGTCGCAAAGCTGGCCAAACCTTGGGGACGAAAATGGCAGTTTACTCTTTTACGAATGAAAAACACACCTTCTAATAATGTCTCCTGAGTCCGAAACACAGCAGCATTGTTTTGCATTACACGCTGCATGTTTAATCTGATCTTAGAAGTAGGAAGTGAGCCGTTTGAATTTCTGATCTTGTCTAACCATGCAAGAGTCTTCTCTCCTGCATCCTTTTCCAATGGCTTTTGCTTCTCCCCTGTAGAGTAGTTAATTAAGCCCACATTCTAAAACAATTATACGTGTAGAAAAGAAAAACTAACCAGGCTTATGGATCTGTGCAACTCTATTTGCACAGGCTCGACCGAAAACAACAATGTCAAGAAGAGAATTTGCACCAAGCCGATTGGCACCATGAACAGAGGCACATGCTGCCTCTCCAGCCGCCATGAGTCCAGGTACAACTGCATCAGGATCATCACCTTTTATCGTAACCACCTGCATCAGGGTTATTTTTATTACGTTACTAATTTGTGAACTAAATATGATTAAAGACTTTATTGAATATATATAGCAATATGAGAGGCTACCTCTCCGTGGTAATTTGTTGGGATACCACCCATGTTATAATGAACTGTAGGTAAAACTGGAATCGGTTGCTTTGTAACATCAACACCAGCAAAAATGGCGGCAGTTTCGGAAATACCGGGAAGCCTCTCCTTGAGAACTTCTGGTGGTAGATGATTCAAGTGAAGGTAAATGTGGTCCTTCATGGGCCCTATTGAAAACAAATCATGGTTAAAAGCATATAAATTTACATATTAATTAATAATACTTTATTAGTAAATACACAGATAGTCTTGTGATAAAGACCATATTACGAGTTTGGGCCTTTCTTTTCAGAAGCTAAAATCATGGTCCCCACTATTCACTCCGAGTAACACATTAGGACATTAAAAAGTCTTACAAACTTACGTACAATTACCATTTTAACCTTTTATTTAAAAAAACAGAAATCTAATAATATTAGTAGCCCAAACACCCTCTTCTTCATCTCGCTAGACCTGGAAGCTCTGATGAGTTAAGGGTAAAACAGTCTTTTAGAAAACTCAACCGTCAAACACAAACGTCCATCCACTCTAAAGACCAAACATGTAACAAACATGGAGGACCAAAACCGTAACATGGCCTTACCACTGTATAACTAATTTTATTTTGGTGAGTTAATAACATACCTACACCACGACCTTCTCGGATTTCCATTGTCATTGACCTCGACACAACATCTCTTGATGCAAGATCTTTAGCTGTGGGGGCATATCGTTCCATAAATCTCTCCCCTTCACTGTTCCTTAAAATACCACCTTCACCACGGGATCCTAAGCATTGCATACAATAATCGGAAAATAATGAAATATCATCAGATGTCAATTTTTTATCTCACTAATAATGAACACTATAACGCCAGAGGGAAGTAGGAAACCAACCTTCAGTAATGAGACAACCAGCACCGTATATACCAGTTGGATGAAATTGTACAAACTCAAGATCCTGTAATAAGTAATGACCCAAAATGTTGATGCAACCAAAATTTTCTTTTTGAAAAAAGTAAATGCCATTCTCGTCCCTGAGGTTTGGCTAGTTTTGCGACTTTCGTTCAAAGGTTTGTTTTTCCGCATCCGGATCCCAAAAGGTTTGAAATCTTGCCATTTTCATCCGGCTCGTTGACTATTCATTTTTCTCCGTTAAGTCAGGGGTATTTCCGTCTTTTTTGTTAACTTAAAGGGCAATTCAGTCTTTTTCAGGGGTATTCGGTCTCTTTACATAAAGTGAAAAGGAGCGAATTTGCCCTTTAAGTTAGCAAAAAAGATGGAAATACTTCTGACTTAATGGAGAAAAATAGATGGAGTTAACGAGCCGGATGAAGATGGCAAAATTTCAAACCTTTTGGATCCAAATGCGGAAAAACAAACCTTTGGACGAAAGTCACAAAACTGACCAAACCTCAAGGACGAAAATGGCATTTTACTCTTTTGAAAAACAATGAGAATGATATAATGATAAAACGAAACTTAGTATACCTCAAGAGGAAGACCTGCACGAGCAACCATTGCATTTCCATCCCCTGTGCAAGTGTGAGCAGAAGTTGCCGAGAAATACGCTCTACCATATCCCTGGATTAAAATGAAAATGAAGAATGAGATAAAGATATAATATAAATATAAATTAACAAGAAAAACAAAAGATAATTAATATATTCACCCCAGTTGCAAGGATTGTAGAAGAAGAACGGAATCGATGCAATGTCCCATCTTCCATGTTCAGTGCAATAACGCCTTGGCAACTTCCTAAAAAAATTCAACAAAACAGCCACAAACAATGAGATAATATAAAGTAACTGAATACAAAAAGACGGAGAACATAGTTTCAAACGTACCATCACTTCCCATGATTAGATCCAAAGCGAAATATTCAACAAAAAACTGTGTATTATGTTTCATGGCCTGACCATAGAGGGTATGCAACAGAGCATGCCCGGTTCTATCAGCAGCACATGCACATCGATATGCCTGCCCACCTACAATTGTAATAAATAGAAGTCAAAGGCAGCCAGATTTTTCGAAATAGTATGCGCGGATGATAATCAAATTAATACAGTATGTCCAACCTTTTCCAAAGTCGAGACTTTGACCGCCAAATGCGCGTTGATATATTTTTCCTTCTTCGGTTCGAGAAAATGGTAGTCCGTAATTCTCAAGCTCGATTACTGCTTTTGGTGCTTCTCTACACATGTATTGGATAGCATCCTGGTCACCTACACAAGTTTAAACATGTGTGTATATTTAGTTGCGTATCAAAAGCTAATACAAACATATGTTAGAATATTACATAGTACATACCTAACCAGTCGCTTCCCTTTACTGTGTCATACATGTGCCACCTCCAGTCATCCTCGGTCATATTCCCCAAAGCAGCATTAATTCCACCCTGCATGCGTTAAAAAGGAAGCAAGTTTTTATCACAAGCACATTAAAGAACAAACGAAGGCGTGCGTATATAGATTCATAGCCTAGCTTAGTATATCAAGGCAAGCACAACTAGAAGGCTAGAAGCTAATAATGGAATGCGATTAGGCCCAGAATTCACTGAATAAGTACTTATTTGTGAAGATCTTGTCCTGAAACTTAAAATTTTTCATGTTTGGGTGGAAGAACATTGTATGTTTTGTTATCAAGTGACAATGTGACATATACACATACATATAACATAGACTCATAGACCATAGGAAACTTGTGACATGATAATGAAGCATACAACGAGTCACACTTCCTGTCTTTTTGCCTCTCTCTACTAGTTTTCTAGCTATACTTCACCTTTTTTGTTCACTTTCTGCACCACCCTTTATTAGTTTCATGTTATTGAGCATCAAACTATTGTTTTTTACCCAGCTAAACTTCTCATAATAGGCCAAGTGTTCGAATGCTAGCACTTTTCCGCTAGTCATTTTATTAGAAAGGCTAAGTCACACACCCTCTAATCCTACTCCTAAATACGAATCCTAAAAAGTACCATTTCGTTGCTTGGAATTATCTAAAGTTCCAGACATTTCATGCTTATATCATCAAAACATTAACGAAATCCGTAACTTGTAACATATAATCAGCAACATAAATCAAACACAAGGATGAAAGTCTAACAACCAACAAAATACAAACCTGAGCAGCAACAGTGTGTGAACGAGTCGGAAACAGCTTGGTAATACAAGCAGTATTGAATCCATGCTCAGACAGCCCTATAGCAGCTCGAAGTCCAGCACCTCCTGCTCCAACCACTACCGCATCATATGTATGATCCACAATCGTATACGATGACCGTCCCGTGTCCTATTCAAAACAATCCAAAACAACTCATCAGTCATCACAGCTCATAAAAACCTAAACTCATACAGCCTAAACAAATTTCATCATACACAATTAACCTTCAATCAACAACACAACTCATATAAAAACCTAAATTCATACAACCTAAACAAATTCATTATATACAAATTCATCATATACAATTAATTAACCTTTAAACAACTCAACATAAAAACCTAAATTCATGCAACCTAAACAAATTTCATCATATAAAATCAACCTGTACAGAACGTAAACATAATTTCATAATCAAATCAACGAAAAACGATAACTGCTTGATTAAATCCGCTAATACTTACAACAATTTATGCTAAGATTAAACCTCTACCGATTCAAAAATAAGAAAAACAAAACTGTACCGATTGAGATGAGAATAATCTGTTGCCGGAGATCGATCGGCGGGATGGAATGCGAAGGCCACGTGTCACGCTCCGCCACATCTCTATATGTGTATCGATCGATGTATGTATAATCACAGCTAAAGCTAAATTTGAACCTTGAAGAAGGAAGAATAACACTACAAAATCAAAATGGGAAAACGCCGAGGCTGCGGAGAATGGGGTGATGTAATATATTAATATAGTCGAAAAGTTTACGAAATTGCTCTTGTTTTGTATCTTAATTACTGAAATGCCATACATCATTATCTCGTGATTCCAATTACTAATTTTATTACTTTTTTAATAGATAAAAAATATATTTAACAAAGCGTTTGTTGACTGTTGAATGAATGAGATAAGATGTTCTCCTGATTGGGGAGGGTTTTAATAATTTAAAGACGATGATGTAAAATTTGAGAGTAATTTTAGTGGGGGTCTATGATTATGAGGTTCTTCTAAAACTTAAAAAGGGGCTGTTGGTGTCATTTGAATAGTTAAGTGTTGAATTAGTAAGAGGATTGAATTATTAAGGGGTTGTTTGTTTATTTCTTAATGAGGCTCTTATTGATTTAGACCTCTTACTCTT
The DNA here is from genome assembly GCF_002127325.2 of Helianthus annuus. Taxonomy (NCBI): domain Eukaryota; kingdom Viridiplantae; phylum Streptophyta; class Magnoliopsida; order Asterales; family Asteraceae; genus Helianthus; species Helianthus annuus. Next base: position 196,386,673 of record NC_035448.2, on the reverse strand, counting down.
ACTGGTTCAGCACTTAATGGTTCAGACTGTTTGTTTTGTGAGCAGATGTCTGAATGGTTCAGACATTTGCCTCTGAATGGTTAGGTTTTATACAGAGTCTGAATGGTTAAGATCTCTAATATGAATTGGTCAGACATTTGCCTCTGAAGGGTTATCTTAATGGTTCAGGCCTCTTACTGGTTCAGCACTTAATGGTTCAGACCTCTTACTGATTCAGCACTTAACCATTCAGAAGTTGCCAAACAACCCCTAAGTGCTGAACAAGTAAGAGGTCTGAACCATTAAAAGCCAGTATAATGCTTAACCGTTTAGAGGCAAATGTCTGACCAATTCAGATTAGAGTTTTTAACCATTCAGACTCAGTATAGTGCTTAACCATTCAGAGGTAAATGTCTGAACCATTCAGACATTTGCTCGTGAAAGAAACAGACTGAACCATTAACTGCTGAACCAGGAAGAGGTCTGAACCATTAAGAATCTCATTAAGAGGTAAATAAACAGCGCCTAAGTCAAAACATTGACTTATTAACCTAATCTCTCACAAAATAAGCAATCCCAAATAACTTTTCAACTTTTAAAAAAAATAATAAATTAAAAGTCGGTGAAAATAAGCAATCCCGAACACCCCGATATGATCATATGTGAAATGGTTTTCTTGCTTTAGTTTATTAGTTTTTAATCTAATCATGTTTCCATAATTATAATATTATAACACGTATTGTGATTGAAAATTATTCACACATTGGTTGATCACGGATGAATTCAAACATGAGTTATGTATTTCTTATGTTAAAAATATTAGCTTGATCTATGCATACTTAAAATCATGTGCCCGAGCATAATTCGTGTAACCTATTTATCTTAATGAGTATCGAAAGGCTTCTAGCGTAGAGGTATGAAGGTGTGTTGAGTTATATTCATTTTCCTATGGTTGAGAGTATGGGTCCTATAGTAAACATTGTCAGTGGTGGATCTAGGATTTTTTTTTCATCGGGTTCCTTTTGGTAGATTTTCACTAGTTTTCACTATTTTTTTTTAAATCATATAAAATTTCCACTATTTTTTTCATTTTCTTTCAAACTGAGTGGGTTCCCGGGAACCCTCGAAACACCCCTGGATCCACCACTAAACATTGGTGTAGAACTAAGAGGTGTGTTAATCACGTTAAAAAAATACACCTAACGAATCGAACGGGTTAACGGGTTGTAAATATGTTGAAAGGATGTAAATGAGTTATAATCAAGATGTAAATAAGTTGATAGATAGTAAACATATTTTAATAAATAGTTGACGTTGTAAAATATATATTTTATTATTATTATTATTATTATTATTATTATTATTATTATTATTATTATTATTATTATTATTATTTTCTAAAATCAAACTGTGTTATAAAACAGGTTATACATCACATTTCATAATCTAATTACTTAATTAATGGTATAGGAAACTAAGAATAATAAGAAGAATAGTACTAGAGTGGGCCTGTAGCACACGGCAAGCAATCTATGGCTGGTAGATAATTTGGACGCGATGATCCATTTATAACCCAACATTTAAAGCTTACGCGGGTTCCTATGCTACCACTCGTTTGTTTATTAAAGAATAACAAACTATGCCTATGCCGTCATTATTTATGGAGAACTTTAAAGTCATTGGTTTTTTTTTTAAACGACTAACTGCTTTCCACATGTAAATTTACCCTTTCGGAGTCAGGGGCGAAGGATTTAAGGGGCGGGGAGGGGCGTCCCCCCCCCCCTCCCGAACTTTTCGGTCAGTAGTGTTATATATGTACGTTTTGTATAGTATTTTGTAGGTATATACGTTTTCGACCCCCGGTTTTATAAAAAAGAATTTAGGTATATACGTTTTCGACCCCCCGGTTTTAATTTTTTTATTTGTAAAGCCCAAATAAAATATTTAATTAGTCCAAATATTATAGCCCAAATCATTATATTTGGTAAAATACTATAATGTATACTAGCTTACCACCCCGTGTATTAACGGGTTAAATGACGAAAAAATGAAAATTATAAACTTGTATATAATCCTTATTAATGAGATGACTTATTTAGATAAAATAGTAAAACAAAAGAACAGTTATATTTTCGCTATTCAAAATAATTTTCTAAGTTTTCACTTCTCTTTTGAGATACTACAATCCATTTTATTATGTCTTAAAAAGAAGTAACACTAAAAAATTAAAAAAAACAATGATCATAAAATTGTAAGTATTTTAAAAAAAAATTGTAAGTTATGAGGTTATGGTAAATGAATTGTAATTAAATTCTACTATGTATATTAATGATATAATAAATACTTTGATATAAATACTATTTTTAGATATATGGATTATGAGACAAGATACGAAAATCATCATTATATAGAAAATATTACATCTTAAAAAAATCATACTAAAAATAAAGTATACGTTTAAAAAAGTAGGACTAAAGTTTTTTAAACTATAAATTTGAGCATCTACAACAACTTTTTTAATTAGTAGTTGACATTTAAATATTCAAATTAAATTTTTTATAATATTATATAATGTCTTTATTTACCATGATGATAATGTCTTTAGTTGCGTAATATAATTGAAATTAAGTTTAATATTTAAAACTCAATGTTATTAGGAAGTTGGACCATTTTTAAGATGAAAAACAGATTGATAGTATCATAAATTTAAAATTAGAAGAAAATATTGAACACGTGTATTACACGGCTTAAGTAAATAGAATGTTATATACTTAGTAGCAAAAAAAATGTCTTTTAAAAACCATTTAGTGTTCGCTTTAAAGATAATTTGGTACTTTATTTAGATATAATCCGCTTGTAATTTTAGTCTTCTAAGTTATATACTATAAGTACTTGTACATGTGATTTGATACTTTATTAGTAATTATTGTTTACATCCAAATAATATATTTTATCTTAACAAATATATATGGTTAGGGTAAAATGAAAATTTCTACAAGTTGTGAGAACTTAGAGAACTTGGCCTTACAAAAGGTTTTTTGAATTTTTTTACAGGGGGTGTGAATGAGCGGTTAGAGACTCAGGACGTTAAACTTTTTGATTTTAGATTTAAGTGATTAAAACCACTAAAACATAGGGACTCAAAAAGTAATTTACTATTATTTAAATTTGAAATTATACGTTTGATCTCTAACTACATTAAATAATATTATACTTATTATATTATTTGATACACTTATATTTGTTATAGATAATTATTAATTAAATTTGAATTTATACGTTTATCTCTAACTATATTAATTAATATTATATTATATTTTGTGTATAAAAATTCATATGTAATACTATTATTAAAAGGGAGAAGACACCAGAGAGTGACACGTGTACAAAAAGATTAAATAATATTATACTTATTATATTACTAGATTATGGCCCCGTGTGTTACACGGGTTGATTAATGAAAACGATATAATTTATTATTTGTAAATACTTATTAATTTTAATCTACTCTTGATAATTTTGACTGAACATACATAAAATATTCATCAGTTACCATTAATAACGTTGAATTTCATGGGACAAACATCTAATAACATTGAATTTCATGGGATAAACCTCCTAAAATTATAAAATAAAAAACAAAGTCATCTAGATTCACACCAACAAAACTTGGGAAAAGTTGAATTAAAGAAAGGAATATTGAATAATAATAATCTCAACTATTCGCCTTTGTCCACTAACAGTTCCAATTTCAAAAATAACTACTGGTTGTCCCAGCTATTAACATATTGGCTTCCAATGGACTCTGACTAACAGAACCCTAATGTTGTTAGTCTCCGATCGCCGGAAAAAGGTTCCTAAAGGTCTGATCTAAGGTTACAAAAAGGTTTTGGACGAAAACGTTGAGTTTTCCAGACAAAAAGGAGTTTTCCGGCGATGAAAGAATTTACGGCGACCTCAATAATTGGGGCTTTTAGTAGAAAAAAAGTTCCTAAAATAAGTAATAAGGTTACAAAGAGGTTTAGGACAAAAAAAATGAGTTTTTCGGTCAAAAACGCTTTTCTGGTGACCGTAGACTAACGGCGTTAGGTTTCTGTTAGTAAGGGTTCATTGGAGGCCAATATGTTAATAGTTGGGACAGCCAGTGGTTATTTTTAAGTTGGGACTGTTGGCGGCCAATGACGAATGTGTTATTATTGAAATCCAATATTCTCTAAAGAAACATGCAACTATTTTGATTCTTTTTTTACTCAGCTTTAATGTTTTGTGTGCGTTACTTATTGAAAAGAAAAGTCTTGGTATCAATACATGCATCTCAACCCAATGGAAAATGTTCCCATTTTATTTATTTTATTATATAACCTCGTGTATCGTACAAGTTGAATAAATGTAATTTTATATACCCAATAACAAAAAAGTTATATCTTTAAAAACCTATGTATTATACAGGTTGAATAAATGTAATTTTATATATTAAATAATAAAAAAATTATATTATTAAAAAAATCCCCCGTGTATTGTACATGTTACATTAAAAATCTAAATCATTAGTAGAAGCCATGAGTTACGTATGCTTATTTTATTATAATTCAATTTTATTAATCCCGGCCTATTATTAAGTAAAGGCAGGATAAATATAAATTGAACAAAAATAGTAAAATATAAAATTCCTATATTAAAATAATATATTCTTTATTTGAATCTTATTTATATAATCTTAAAGATGAATGTCGGTGCCTAGACCAAATGACTATATCTGTCCTCATCAACCAACCAAATTACAAAACTGCCATGGCTCCTTCTCTTTCTCCTGTCTCTGTGTCTCTCACTCTCTGTTTCTTTGTATATCTTAAAGTACGAAGTCGGTGGCCTTTGCCACCGACCAAAACACCTCGCCCTTTTCCTTCTCAGCTTTCACGTATCTTGCAACGGTGTGTCCCCTTCTGCTATTATCTCCAAGTGCTACTTTCACCTTTTTCTCAGATGAGAGCAATCTGAAGTCTTCAGTGCAAAATTCAGAAGATTAGAAATTAGAACACATAAGAAATCAAGAAATCATCAAATTCCGGTAATGCTATAACGAATTGCAGCAATGGGTTTCACGATTTTAGCTCTACGATTTCAAATCGTTTAGAGGGCTTTGAAGTTGCAGGCTACCAGGACCTTTATTTTGCTGTTCAGGTGAGTTTCCCTTAGCACATTCCTTTTAATTCACAGTCTAGGGTTTCTTAACTGAGTTTAGGTTTCATGTGTGCTGCTCTTATGTCAAACTGAATGAACTTGATTCATGTATGGTTGGTTTTGTTATTTGCCGAAGACAACGGCTTTATGAAATTTTGTTGGGATGTCTCGACATTTATAAATGTCTGTAAACTAAATTTGCTTTTTTGCAAATTTTGGTGAATGAAAGGGACATTATCTAACTATCTAAGTGTGTATCCCTGCTAGACTTCCGGACGAATATATCCCTTAGTTAACCACTTGCTTCTTTACTCAATTAAGTGTTGTTGTTTGAAGTGTTGTGTTGCGTTTTTACCCACGAATCGAATCGAATAAGAAATGTAGAATAATGTGTTTTGGTTAGTTTTCAAAACAGGACCAGAGTAAATGAAAGTAAACTTTACCATGTGTATGATAAATAAAATAAAAGACGTTTTATCGGAAATTTGTACAGTTGAATAGTGATATCCCATGTAAATTCAATGAGTTTGTGCCGTAAAATTAATACTTTGGATAGCGAAAATTAAATTCAGGTGTCATGAAAGTAAATATGCATTTAATTTGAAAATAATCCCTACCCAGTTTTAATACTTTTCGAATATGCCTTTGAACACTTCTATACACGTCAAACATGGTGTCAAAGTGAAAGGGCGGTAGATCGTGTAGGGCGTCATACCCGAGAGATCGGAGAAGGCGTTGGTGGTTGAACTTGGTGTTGACAAAGGTCATAAAGAGGCCTTTGGAATTGAGGTTTTTAGGAAGTTTTAACGTTCGGTTAACGTGACCTTGCGTTAGTTCTGGATTTACATAAAAAACGATATCAATATAGTAACACCAAAAAGTTAAAAAAATCTCAAATGCCTCAGCCTTTTTTCCTTAAACCAAAATCACATCTTCATTTGAAACCATGTACCAGGCTAAAGAGACTAATGTGTCTCAATGTGTGTTAGTGAGTGTGAGACGGTGAGAGCAACTCCTCCCCAATCCCTCTCATCCTTCTCATTTTCGTAACTGACGCCGGCGAAGGCCTGGTCTTTTGGCTAGCCTGTCCTCCCCTCTAGCTTCATGTTGTGAGACTGTGTTTCCAGCAGCATCGTGTTGACGACAGGGGCTGCATCCGACTGAGTTACGGAAATTCTTTGAGTGTATACATAATAGGAAGCGTGTACATACGTGTTCTGCAAGGAAATGATAATATGCACATTCGTTGGGCCACATTAGGCAATATCAGATTGGATAAAATTGCTTTAAAGCAACTGGGCCAAGGTACTAGCTGTGCCGCTATCAGATAAAATAAAATGTATACCACATTCTAGAGGTGCACAAAATAGCCATTTACCTAACTGTTAGTGCGCCAGAGCCGAGAGATCGGAGAAGGCGTTGGTGGTTGAACTCGGTGTTCACAAAGGTGATAAAGAGGTCTTTGGAATTGAAGATTTTAGCAACTTTTAACATTCGATTAATGTGACCTTGGTGCTGGTATTACATAAAAAATCAATATCAATATAATAACACCAAAAACTTAAAAAAAAATCTCAAATGCCTCAGCCTTTTTTGTTTTACCCAAAATCACATCTTCATTTGAAACCATGTACCAAGGTAAAAGATACTAATGTGTGTTAGTGTGTGTGAGACAGTGAGAGCAACTCCTCCCCAATCCCTCTCATCCTTCTTATTTCCGTAACCGATTCCGGCGAAGGAAGGGTCCGTTCGTCCGTCCTTCGTCTAGCCTCTCTTCCCCTCTAGCCTCATGTTGTGAGATTGTGTTTCCAGTAGCATTCTCTTGCTGACAGAGGCTGCATCCGACTGTGATACTGAATTTCTTTTACCGTATACAGAATAAGAAGCTTTTACATGCGTGTTATGCAAGGAAATGATAATATGCGCATTCGTTGTGCCACATTAAGCAATATCACGTTGGATAAATCTGCTCTTAAGCAATTGGGCCAAGGTACTAGCTATGCCGCTAAATGTATAACACATTATAGAGGTGCACAGAATAGCCGTTTACCTAACCGTTAGGGCGTCAGAGCCGAGAGATCGGGGAAACCGTTGGTGGTTGGCCAGGTTACTAGCTGTGCCGCTATCAGATAAAAGAAGATGTATAACACATTCTAGAGGTGCACAAAAAAGTAAACCGTAACTGGTTATTAACAAAAATTGTAACCGGTTAATAACCGGTTCGATTTGTGTGCGTTGCGGCTGTATACGAGTTAGCGATGATGGAATTATTTGACCTGGACCCAACGCAGGTCCAACATGCTAACAAAATAGAATAAAAACTACTTTTAGACAGTTTTTGTAGCAGTTTTGAAACGTCAATAAAGACTTTTAAACAAGGCTAATGATGAAAAAAATTGGCACCAGCTTTTTCTTATTCACAATACACAATTTAGAGCAATGAAGAGAGGGCAACAGGATGACACGTGACTTTTTAATATCGCACTCACACACTTTGCATAGATAACAAATACAGCTTTTCTTTAAAAAATATAGTCATATTTTTTTCTAATAATAATAATAATAATAATCTGCATGTTTTCCCTTTGGCTTATACGAACACGCGACACCATTTTATTTCGTACGTTTTATCATCCTTGATTAGTACTGTTACAAACCGAATCAATACTCACCGGACAATATCAATGTTATTAGAACCGGTATTGATATTCATTTTTTTCACTTTCGATCGCTGTACAATATAAACAAATAAAATTTATGATTGTACGATACAAATTCGATTTACGTTACGTTTTGATCCAATCGCAATGCAACTATAGGATACATTGAGTTCAATCGGATACGTCAGAACGCGTGTTTTCATATGGTTAACACATCACATAACGCTTGAACTAATCCGTTCGATATTTGCGCAGTACCCGCGCCGCAACGCGCGCGGGTCTTATTACTAGTTAACATATATTATCTATATCTATTTGTTTAGGATATATTCTTTCTTTGAATTTTATTAACAAATATTATTTATTTCAATTTGTTTATGGTAAAAGATAAAAAGATAAAATTTATGGATTAAAATAATATATTTTTTATTTAAATCTTATTATGAAATATTATCTATATCTATTTATTTAGGCGGGAAAAAACTATTGAGATCACCTCATAAAGCGCCATGTGTCCCCTGTATGGTTTACTTTATTATATGTATAGATTTGATACATTTATATTTGTTATAGATAATTATTAATTAAATTTGAATTTATACGTTTATCTCTAACTATATTAATTAATATTAGAGTTAATTACATAGTTAGTCCCTGTGGTTTGCACAAAGTAACATACTTAGGTACTAATAGTTTAAAATCACCTTCTAAGGTATTAACTTTTCATTTTGTAACGTTTGGGGGTATTAACTTTTAGGGTATTAACATAGTTAGTCCCTGTGGTTTGCACAAAATAACATATTTAGGTACTAATAGAATGTGATTTTAAACCTACAAATAAGGCTAATACCTCCAAACGTTACAAAATTAAAAGTTAATACCCTAGAATGTGATTTTAAACTATTAGTACCTAAGTATGTTACTTTGTGCAAACCACAAGGACTAACTATGTAATTAACTCTTAATATTATATTATATTTTGTGTATAAAAATTAATATGTAATACTATTATTAAAAGGGAGAAGGCATCAGAGAGTGACACGTGTACAAAAAGATTTTTGTTTATTAGTATAGGAAGTAGTCTTTTAAGTTATATACTATAAGTACTTGTACATGTGATTTAATACTTTATTAGTAATTATTGTTTACATCCAAATAATATATTTTATCTTAACAAATATATATGGTTAGGGTAAAATAAAAATTTCTACAAGTTGTGAGAAACTTGGCCTTACAAAAGGTTTTTTGAATTTTTTTACAGGGGGTGTGAATGAGCGGTTAGAGACTTAGGACGTTAAACTTTTTGATTTTAGATTCAAGTGATTAAAACCACTAAAACATAGGGACTCAAAAAATAATTTACTATTATTTAAATTTGAAATTATACATTTGATCTCTAACTATATTAAATAACATTATACTTATTATATTATTTGATACATTTATATTTGTTATAGATAATTATTAATTAAATTTGAATTTATACGTTTATCTCTAACTATATTAATTAATATTATATTATATTTTGTGTATAAAAATTAATATGTAATACTATTATTAAAAGGGAGAAGGCACTAGAGAGTGACACGTGTACAAAAAGATTAAATAATATTATACTTATTATATTATTTGATACATTTATATTTGTTATAGATAATTATTAATTAAATTTGAATTTATACGTTTATCTCTAACTATATTAATTAATATTATATTATATTTTGTGTATAAAAATTAATATGTAATACTATTATTAAAAGGGAGAATGCACCAGAGAGTGACACGTGTACAAAAAGATTTTTGTTTATTAGTATAGGAAGATTATATAACCCAAATCAAATCATTATATAGCCCAACTTAAAAGCCCACCCTATCCAAAAAAAAAACCCAAATTCATTTACTTTGGGACCAGAAGAACAGAAGCCACAAGCCATAACTGCAAAAGGGGGGGGGGGGGACGCAGGTTCCAGAACTGTTCGACTTCAGCTTCTTGTTCGAGAACAGAAGCCAAAACCCTGCTCGTTGTTGTGGTCTTGTACTCTTGTTCGACTTCTTCAATCTTCACAAGGTTAAAGGTATGCGTTTTTTATCTTTAGGTTTAATTTAGGGCTGCAATTTATGTGATTTAGGTTTAAATTAGGGGTGAAATTGGTTCGAATTTTTGCCCTAAACTTGTTGAATCTTTCTGTAACTATGTCTAATTTTACTTGTTTAATCTTATTGTGATTTGATTTAGATAGAAATTAGAGTTTGAAATTTAGGGTGATTTGTTAACTTGTTTTGTTATTAGATTATGCTATGTGGAAAAATAAAATGATAACTTCTTTTTTAATGTTTGAGAACGTTTTTTATTTGATATTAATGTTTGACCCGACCTGACCCGAATCGAATCACCGACGTTCGACCCGAACATACACCTCGAAACTACGTGATAGAATTTTTTTTTAGGTTTACTTTCCGACCCCCCGAACTTTTTTTTCAAGCTTCGCCACTGTTCGGAGCTATGTCTAAGGCCGACTACTCGACCACCGCTAGAAAGCGTAGCACACCCCTGATGCGCGAGAACCCCGTGAAATGGGTAAACCCTCGCCCCCCGTTGGACTCGAACCCGTGATGAATCCCGAGCCGAGCCTTCACCCGAATGTCTCACCCTGCAGCAGCCAGGAATCGAACCGGCACCAGACAACCAGCCAACCCAGCAGCTGAGCTAGAGATTGTTGACACTTTAAAGTTATTGTTAATACATTATTGTTGACGTTGTATTTCTATTCTTTTTTATATTTATATAACTTACTGAACGATCACATGTTCTCGAGGGTCGATCGAGCAGGCTCAAGTGCCATATTTTTCATTTAAGTCCAACTTCTTGTGACTCTAATAACTACTCTTTCTGGCCCATTTTGAATGGGCCTAACAAAAGGGGATAAGTGGCCCACTTGCATGCACAAATGTAGAAGCTTGTTACCCACACGTAAGTAATTCCATTCCATAGTCTTGTAGACGATCCATTACCCGGCCTTGACTCTTGAACAAATGCTTTGATGGATATCAATTAGGACAGTGGTATCAAGGCGTGTTGAAAATATCATGGAAATCAATATAGACTTAGGAGTAGATTTAATGAGTGCATTAGTTAACCAACCAATAGAAAACAAAAATTGAATATTATGTTAGCTTTAGAAGATCGTTTTTGGTTTGTAATAGTGATCCATGGGAGTCTCCTTGATTTCAAAATGACTCGTTTCTCCTTTAAGCGTATTTCGATTAAACCCCATTGTGACTCGAAACAAATTAAAATTTTTTAGAGTGAATTGCAAGTATTGTCCTTTATTTTTATATCACATTTCAGGCGGTGTTACTTGTCTTTAAAATTGATGACTTTTGTATTTAATGTTTTAAAATGCTACACATTATGCTCTTTAGCCATAACTCAGTTTAATTTTTTTTCAGTTAAAGATGGTTATGTGAGTTGCACGTTAGGGCAAATCAGTCATTTCTTCCACCCTTCCAATTTCCCTCAATTTATACCCATTCAAACCCTAGTTCATCAGTTTATCCCCAAACCAGCTTCCCCCTTTTTTAAGATATATCCATTGTCACCATGAAGAGGTATGGTCCCAAATCCTGCGCCGACCAATCAGGTCACGCGCGGGACTATACTTTTATCAGACTAATTTGGTAACTTTCCCAACCTCGCGCCTGCTAATCAGGTGCAACCTAGGTCGCGCGCGAGGTCTAGGCCAACACAAAACCAAATTTAACACTTGGCTCCTTGGATGAAAACCCCTACTTCCTGGACATTGCGCCGGCTGCACGGGACATCCCCGATGGTCGTACGGAGGAAAGAAGTGAAGGTAATCCTAGGACAAGTACCATAGGTACAAGTGGCAGAGCAGTGGACCAATGAGCATCCAACAGACTGTATCCGATCATGCTCCACGATTGACAATCATACAGGAGACAAAAAGGTACACAAGGACGCATACGTGGCACCAATCAACGTGCGCCGACCACTGCTCCACGATCTCCACTTAGCCGTTGATGACAGACCATACAACAAGGACAACAGTTAGGACACGTGGATCCATTCAGCGTGCGCCAGCTACCCTCTCGCCTAGAAGCACCAACGGTCATGGCAAATGGGACAAAACAGATATTCCTTATTGTCGACTACAGGCCCAAGGCCCATCGGGCCATCTCCTTCTCACACCTCTCCGGCTATAAATAGTGAACCTCACCTACATGTTTAAGCATCGCTTTCTTGCTATCTCACTCTTAATCACACACTTTTATCCTCAAAGCATATACTTATTCTCACGCTGGAGGGTGGTTACGAGGAGAACCCCCTATTCCCCTCCTCGTGACGAGCTTAATGGTGTGTTTAGTGTTTTGCAGGATCATCGCCATCACAGCTTGGATGAGATAAAATAGATTAACCTTATTTGTCGAGGCACAAACCACAAACTAATCACTGGATTAGTTTGGTGTTTCTTTATTGGCGCCCATCGATTTTTTGCAATCCCTTCATCTTCTTTTCTGATCTGTTTTTTCTCTCGATCTATGGCTGATCAGGGAATCCCTTTTCCACCAATCGGTACACGCTCTCAATTAGGTATGGTGGAGGACATCTCACACGTCAAAAACTTACCCAATGACGTGTATACCGAGGGGAGGGCATAAACGTTGGGGCCATCCGCGCAAGTGGTATTCGTGCCATCCAAACAGTGACCCCAACAAGTCATGGTGCTGGTCCATCAACACCAGTGCCACCAGGAATGTCTGCGTTATTAGGCCTACCAGAGGGGGAAACTCTCGCCTCCTGGTATGCAAAAAGTCAAGCGACTTTGAATCTCATCTACGCGCAGCTGAGCGCGCAACAAGCGCTACTTCAAGCCCAAACACAACCATCTCCATTGGAGACACCTGCACCAAGACAGGTGAATTATGAGACACCGCCTGAAGAGCGCGTACAAAGATAGCAGCATGAAAGACCCTCATCACCAAGAAGGCAGAGTGCGCGCGATATGCGCGACACTTACAGTGAATCTGACAGTTATTACGAAACTCCCTCATATGTGCAACAACTAAACTAACTATATAGTCCCCACTTTTCCGTTTTTAAATTGTTTTGCGGTGATTCATATGTGTTAACTATTTTCATCTTATTTTGTATGAAACTTGGTGGTGCGTCATTGTATCCATAACTAAAATACATTCATTAACTTTAATTAGCCGACTGGTAGTATGTTATAACGCTATAGGTGTGACAACCCATTCCAGCTTCATGGGTGTTTTGTTTGTGTTGGGAGTTTGTTTAGGGAATGACAGAAACTGAGCAAAACCTAGGTGAACCCTTTTGGGTTTATCCTACAAGTCAACAAAGGCTTGAATGTATTTCCAAACGACCACACTTGTTTATACAAAGTTTTCCAAATAAGCCATACAAATTGTTTCTTGTTGACACAAATTGTTTAGTTTTCGTAATCCAAATTGTACTACACAAATGCTACAAGTTTTGTTACCAAAATCAAAGTATTGCAATACAAATCATTTATACAACAAACTTGAATACAGAAAATCTACTTGTTACACAAACTATTGTGGATAACCAAAGTATTGCAATACTAAATATTTTGTCATGTACTTGGCTACAAAACATATGTTACTCACCAACTTTGTGTTAACCCTTTATTTTCACATATGTTTCAGGTGCTAACGTTTGATGCTATTCAAATATGCTTCACGTAGGATCGGACTTGGGCCTTAGTTACTTTAAAAAAAAAAAGAAGTACTTGAAATGTTATGTTTGTTTTTGAAAAAAAAAAGTAACTAAATAAATTAATGAAATGCAAATTTTAGTGCCATGTGTTGTGAAAAATCTTGTAACCTAAACCACCCTCGTCCGCAGCTGGATCCGATGCTCGTTCTTACATAGACCTAAACAACTTCAACAACGAGTTAGACTTTGAGGAACCACAAGAATTGCCACACCCACCAGGTAGAGACAAAAACAAAACACCAACTACAAGAGCAAAAAAAGGCAAGTCGACTTCTACTTCTACAACGACAATGAGTACCGAGTGTGGATCGGGTGGCTACTCTAAATTAGAAGAAAAACTTGCTCGAATTCTCTTACTAATGGAACAAGAGATCCAATTGCAAAAGAGTAGGCAAAGGGCGGTCGACATGAAGTTTCTCCGAAAACCCATTCCCTCTCATTTATACGAGGAAGACAGTATGATAACGGAAATGTAGAAAGAAGCCATTCGAGCAAAATATCTACACAAGTATAATTTCATTATGTTTTAAAATTATGTCTTTTCTTTAAGATGTTATGTCTTCTTTTAAGATATTATGTCTCTTTTTAAATTCGATGTTTTTTTTGTAATGTTGGTTTAATTTAAACATTGTGTCTTTTTTTAAACATTACATATATATATATATAGGGGAAGGATAAATCGAAAACCCACTTGAGTTGAGACAGAAAACTTTTGTAAAAAACCCATGTAAACTCAAGAAACATTTCTAAAAAATAGGAAATGTAATATACATATATTTGAACATTTTTAAAAAAGAAATACAAAAAAACACCGAGTAGTTTTTTTAAAAAAAATGTTACAAATTTCAGGTTACATAATATATATGTCCAAAAAAATGTAACATACAAATTTTCAACTTTTTTTTTAAAAAAAACTAGTAAGCGTTTTTTTTTTCATTTTTTTTTCATAAATAGGTTTGTGTACATTTATATTACATTCCCTATTTTTTTAGAAAAAAATAGAAATGTTACATAGGGTTTATTTGGGTTTTCTCAACTCACATGGGTTTTTTTTTTTTATCTTTCCCCTATATATATATGTGTGTGTGTGTTCTCATCATCGGACCTACTGATATTAAACGATTTAGGGACACCAAAAGATACATCCAACTTGAAAGGTTGATCGTGGTCACACAATTAAAATTTGCAAATTTGCTAGACAATTCAAGGTTCCACCATTCCGGTGTGCTTAGACACACAAAACAATATTCTTCTCAAATGCGCACCTCATGTAAAGGTGTACTCATTATCCCATAACTACACTGACTAATATGTAAGCAAAGCAATCTTGTACTCATTACTCAAGGTTTAGTCAAGGTGGTTAACCAAACTGAATGCAAAAAATTAATTAATCAACGAAAACTGATCGGTTGAAATTTTCTCGTAACTGATACCTTTGGTTGTGGTTTAGTGGAAGACTGGGCCGGCCCAAGGGATAGTAAACCCAAGCAAGGGCTCTGGGCCACCATCCTTCAAGGGCCTCACTTAAAGCCCCATAGTAAAAGGATTCATGTTTGTTCAACGCAGGTAGAAGTCAAGGAAAACCCATAGTAAAAGGATTCATGTTTGTTCAACGCAGGTAGAAGTCAAGGAAAAACCAAGGCAAACGATGATCATTGAGGTTAAAGCAACCGACACCAACATCGAATCACATGAGAAGGATGGTTATGGAAAAAAACTCAGGAATTTATGTGAACTTTGAGATTTTTTTTTAATCTTGTTACTCATTGCAAATGTGATATGTGGTCTGTTTGTTGAAAGATTGTTGATTGAAAAAGTCAGCTTTTATTGAACATGTAGTTTCCTCTTAAACCTCATTTTATTTGTATATGAATTATTCCCTCTAATTAGATTTTTTATGTTTACTAATTATTCTAAAATTTAAGGCCTTTGATGAATAGGTTATTGATTCAATTTAAAGCCTTCAACTTTTAAAGTTTCTTTGGTTTGTTGATAATTTTAAGACTTCAAGTCTTTGTTGAATATATTTCTTGATCCTCACCTTATGTTCCAATATTTACACTTCTATGCTTTATTAAGGGAATGTTGACTTAACTACGCTTAAATGTTTATGTTCCAACTTGTATACTAAATTCTTGATTTCTGTCGATTTATTTGAGATTAAGATTGCTTATTTCTATTTAGTGAGACGTTAATGGTGAGGTAAATTCTTTGTTTTCAATTGATTAAAAGTATGGGAAAAGGCCTCAAATTTATAATTTGCTTTGGGCCTCTACATTGGTTGAGCCGACCAAGCTGATACAAAACGTCCCACGGATATATATAAATAAACAATTTTATCCTTCATTGCTTTAGTTAGGGTTCCTGCTCTCAACAGAAGTAATAGCATCAATGAAAGATAAAGGCTCAGGATTACCCTCATGTTTAATTGTAGTTCACACAAAATGTCAAATGTCATCCTCATTTCTTTATTTGATATTTAATTATTTGATATTATCTACTATAACAAAAACCAAATCAGCAATAGCTCTTTCATTTGATTGGTTGAGTTGGGCGGCCACCTGCCACCCAAATTTTTTTTTTCTTACATTTTTTTCCGTTTATATTTATGGTCATGCATGGCACTCCCCTATTGCCCTTACAAATTTACGGTTTTATCCCGTTTTAAAATTACGATTTTATCATCAGTTCAAAATTATGTTTTTACCCTCATTTAAAAATAAAATTTACGCTTTTGCTCCCAGCTAAAAATTTCTAATTTTTCCCTCGGTTCAACATTATGATTTTGCCCCGTTTAAATTTACAGTTTTGCCATTAGGTTTTTCCCTTATAATAACGATTTTGTCATCTGTTCAAAATTATGTTTTTACCCCCATTTAAAAATAAATTTACGCTTTTGTTCACAGCTAAAAATTTCAATTTTGCCATCGGTTCAAAATTACGATTTTGCCCCGTTTAAATTTACAGTTTTGCCATTAGTTTTTTTTTTCTCACACAGCCAAGTTACGATTTTGCCCTCAACCCCATTGGTTCATTTAATTTACGATTTTATCCCTAAAACAAAATTATGATTTCCCCCTCAGTTCAAAGTTACGTTTTCCCCATCGTTTTAATTTTTCTCGCAAAACTATAAAAGTTTTTTGTTTTAATTGGTTGAGTCGATTTAATTTTTTTCGTCTAAAGGAGTTGCCTAACACGCTCATTAGTCCTTAAAAATTACAGTTTTGCCCTGAGCCCAAAATTACGGTCTTATCATCGTTTTTGTTTTTCCCTTGCAAAATTATAGCAGCGTTTTTTAATTGATTGAGAACTATCCGGCCATCGCCCCGCAACGCGGGCGGGGCATCAACTAGTTAATACAAAGAATACTTCATATATTCTTATTGCTTATGTTGATACAAAACGTTATCATGACTTCAATAAATCCTAAAAGATTGTGATTGTCCCTTGACATCTAGCAGTTTGAATATTGTCGGCAAATAACATTTGAATTCGGCGTCGGTGCAATGTAAAAAACACTTATTTTTAAGACAATATACAGGGGAATATAAAGTAGGGGTTAGTTAACGTACAATTTGTGTTAACGTACGGTGCGTACGAGATTGAATTACAACATACGAGTTTTTTTTTAACATACGATTTCTGATTTTTTACAACATGCGATTTTTTTTAGCTCAACATGCAATTTTGTTATACAAAACAACATGCGATTTTGACAGTTTATACATCATACAACTGTTTTTTTATAACATGCGATTGAAGTTTATAACATGCGATTTTCAAATCACGTACATTCGTATGATAAGGCATATCGTACATTACACTTTCACATATAAAGTAAGCATATACCTAGCTCAATATACTAATCTTAGATATAAATTTTTTAAAGTTATAGAAATATACTATTATTATTATTAATTTTAAGCGCATCTTTTTTTCACTTAATAATCTTAGATATAATTTTTTAAATATACTATTATTTTTATTAATAATTTTATGCACATCTTTTTTTTCATTTATAACTTTTAAGGTATAGTGTTTTATAAAATTTAGAGTATGTCGTTGTGGTATCTTTATTTTTATCTACGTCTCAATATAATTTTTTTTAAACCAAGTTGTGAGTAGTAATGTATACAAATAACTGAAGCATAACTGTACGTATTGAACAAAACTATATCACATTTAGTTTTTTTTTTTAAACTGACGTCGTTTTCTCATTTTATTATTCTAATAATATAACTTAATGCTTTATAAAATTATGAAAATATCGTGACGACGTGCTTATTTATATCTATTTGTGGACAAGTTTTTTGTTCAAATCAAACAGGTCAAATGTAATTGATATTTTTTGTCTTTATCATGATGAACCGAACCGATACTATCCGAATAACTTCAGTAGCGGTAGTGGTATTCGATTTATTAGTTTTTCGTATAAATTTTGTTGAAAACGGAGTTGTATGGGCAATAGAATATCATTTCTATATCGTAAGCTTAAGTGGGTGACGATACTGTGACGCTACCGTACCGGTATCGTGACGAACTGATCTGATATTGTCCCAACAAAATTAGTACCACGTCGAATCTGACCAAACAAAATCGGTACCGGTATCGTTACTATCGAAACTGTGACTAATATTCGTTTTTATAGTTTCAATCCATATAAAACACGTGTCCATATTTTTTTTAACAAATCATAATTTTATTTTTTGGATTATATCTTTCAGCTACGATAACTGAGTATTTATAATGCACCAAATCAATGATTGATTGAAGTCTCGTCGCAATGCATGGAATAATTCCATTAGTTTGATGAAAAATCCAAAACAAATATTTTCGCGTAGAAATTAATAAAGCAATTAAATAAGGGTATTAATATTTTCATATCCCTCTCCTCTGTCTCTCTCTATATAAATATATATGGGTTTCATCTAATATTTTGTACGCTTTATATTCGGCACTGAGGACAAAGAGGAGAGAGAGGTGAGGCGATTCCCGGCGAGAATACAAACAGACTCCGACCATCCGGCCCGGCTCGACGATTGAAAATTAAGGCAGTATAGGGGGCGAGGTATTGTCGATTCACCACCGGTTTCCATCATGTTCTTCTTTCTTCTTTTCTGTTTCATCCATTCGCTGGATATCCGGTTTCCGGCTCTGGCTCGACGATGAAGATTAAAGCGGAATAGTAAGCAAGTGGTTTTCGATTTCCACATCTTACTCGTGTTTCTTGACATTACCTTTCTTTCTATATTTCTTTTCTGTTTCAATCCATTCGCCGGCCGTTTCGGTCCCCTTGAGTGAACACAATTTACTTTGAATCCTGGTTTTGATTGCTTAGTAGGTCTGTCATCGGTCGCGGCTATCGTATATAGTTCAGCTAGATCGTAACGAATCCTATTAACCTTTTAAAAACCTGTGATTCTGAAAATGGAGAGAGAGGAAGGTGAAATAGATGCTTCCAGTAGTAAACAGGACAACGACGTCAAAAACAACCGCACTAACGAGGGCTGTGATGAACTAAGAAATGAAAAGGCGATTACGTTCTACGTCTCAAATATACACCCCCATATTACAGACAATGAGTTGTGGATTGAATGTATGAACTTTGGTCATATAGTGGACACTTATATAGCAAGAAAGTTGGATAAGAGAGGGAATCGATTTGGATTTCTAAGGTTCATTAAGGTAAAGGACCCGGATAAGATGGTTAAGGCGTTAAATCAGTTGACTTTTTTTGGATGGAAGATTAGAGCAAACGTGGCCAGATTTGTTAAGATAGAAAAGAAAAATCAAATAATCAAGAGCTAAATACGGAGAAGCTAAACGAAGAGGTAAAGGCGACACTGGCGATTGGGAAATTAATTGGAGTCGATTTGTCAAATTATGAGCTGATTGTGAAGAAGGCAGTGGCCGAAGATCAGGAGGAAGCTAATCAACAATGAATTTTGGCTCCATCAATATTAAGGGAGCTGGAGGAGTAGGGAAATCCGCTAAAGTCAGAGGTTTATTAAGTAAGTACAACTTATCCTTTTTAGCAATTCAAGAGACCCAATTCAGGGACTTACCTCTAAGTAAGATTAGGAGATTTTGGGACAACACAAGGTTTGAGTTTGTTAAAGTAGATGCAGAAGGTAGATCGGGGGGTTTATTGTCATTATGGAATCCAAACGTCTTTAAGAAAGAGCTTGATATTAGAAACCAAAACTTCATTTTATTGAGGGGCAGGATTGTCGGGGAGGAAGTGGACTTAGTTATCGTAAATATATATGGTTCTACGCTAAAAGCTAATAGGAGAAGGTTGTGGGAGGAACTGTTGGAGGTAAAAAGTTCAGTTATGGGCCTGTGGATAATGTTGGGTGATTTTAACGAGGTAAGATTCCCCGAAGACAGGCTTAATTCACAATTCGATGCGAGTGGAGCTTTATGTTTTAACAATTTCATAAGTAGAGGGGGATTTCAAGAATATAATATGGGGGGGGGGGGGGGGATGAAATATACTTTTTTATCGGGCGACGACTCAAACCTCAGTAAAATTGATCAGGTCTTGGTATGCGAGAATTTTATGGATAAATGGCCAAATGCGTCACTTTTAGCACTTAACAGAAACATTTCGGACCATAGCCCGTTAGTATTGACTACCAGTTTTAACAGTTTCGGACCATCTCCCTTTAGACTGTTCAATAGCTGGTTTGCTTTGGAGGATTTTGATGAAACAGTGAGGATGGGTGTGAACAAACAGTGCAACTCTAACTTTAAGGATGAAATAATGGCTGTCAAGTTCAAAGCAATGAAGGATGAATTAAAAAAATGGCGAAAAGAGAGCAAAGAAAAAGAAGAGAAAGAACTGCTGGAAGCACAAAACAAATTGGTACGCTTGGATGAATTGGCAGAAAGTAGACTACTCACGGATTCAGAAATTGGCGAATGGCAAGATTGCAAAGACAAGGTAAGAAAGTGGCATGACAAAGTGGCAGCTGATCTACATCAATAGGCGAAGTTGAGATGGATTGGCCTTGGAGACGAGAACACTAGCTATTTCCACAATATCGTTAACAACCACATCGCCAGAAACAAGATTAATGGGTTATGGATAGATGGAGAATGGGTTTCGGACCCAACGGAGATCAAAGCACAATTTCTGTCAGTATTTCAAGAAAAATTCAAAGAGCCGATAATCAGAAGACCAAGAATCAGTGCAGTTGGATTCAAAAAGTTAACCGGGGTTCAAGCCGAAGATCTAATTGGTCCGTTTACAATTCAAGAGGTACGTGGTGCGGTACGGGATTGCGGTATCAACAAGTCGCCGGGTCCGGATGGGATAACTTTTAAACTAATTAAGTCATATTGGGAGGATATGAAGGGGCTCATAATGGAGGTAATGAACCGGTTCTTTATACACGGCTCTATCCATCATTCATGCAGTGCTTCATTTATAGCTCTTATTCCAAAGGTAGTTGATCCTATCACTTTCTCAGATTTTAGACCAATATCTCTGTTGGGTGTGGTAAATAAGATAATTTCGAAAGTATTAGCTAATAGAATTAAAGGTGTCATTAAGAGCATTGTCTCGAATGTCCAATTGGCCTTTATGTCAGAAAGGAACATAATTGACGATCCTCTTGTTATAAATGAAGTGGTGGGTTGGGCAAAAAAATTGGGGAAGAATCTATTTGTTTTCAAAGCCGACATAGAAAAAGCTTACGATACTTTGAATTGGAAATTTTTGATTTCCGTCTTAGCACATATGGGATTTCCCCCAAAGTGGAGAAATTGGGTGATGGGTATATTATTCGCAGGCAGAGGATCAGTACTGGTTAACGGTTCACCAACGGGGGAATTTCAGTACAAAAGAGGGCTAAGACAAGGTGACCCCTTATCCCCGTTCCTCTTTATTATTGCTATGGAAGCGCTACATGTTATGATGGAGAACGCCAAAGAAAAAAATGTTTTTCATGGTATAAAATTACCTAGGAACGGCCCTTATTTGACCCACATGCTATACGCAGACGACTCTATATTCATTGGCGAGTGGGAAAATGAAAATGTGAGAAACCTCAAAAGAATTCTCCGCATTTTCTACGTAATTTCAGGCTTAAAGGTAAACTCGAGAAAGAGTCATTTATACGGGGTAGGAATCGGACAAGAGGATGTAAGGAATATGGCATCATTTCTCAACTGTAAGGAAGGTAAATTTCCATTCGTATATCTCGGGCTAAAAGTTGGCGCAAATATGAACAGAATCATTAACTGGAAGGAAATAATTGATTTGTTTAACAAGAGGCTCTCTAATTGGAAGGCCAAAAATCTTTCTTTCGCCGGTAGAGTTATTCTTGTGAAGTCGGTTCTGGGTAGTCTACCCAACTACTACTTGTCCCTCTACAAATGTCCGAATGGGGTTCTAAGAGTACTAGAAGGGATTTGGAGAAAATTCCTATGGGGAGGTTGCAATATGATTAAAAAGATTAGGTGGGTAAAATGGGAAAAAGTGGTGGCTTCGAAAGATTTTGGGGGGCTTGGAATTGGAAACCTAAAGGACACGAACCTGGCTCTTCTTGCCAAGTGGTGGTGGAGGATAAAAATGGATGCAGACAGTCTCTGGGCAAGGGTAATAGGATCCTTACATGAAAGTCAAAGGAAGGTGGAGTCCATATCGTTTAAAAAATCCTTAACGGGGGTATGGAAAAACATCGGGGAGATTGCAAAAGACCTCTTGAAAAACAACATCAACATAAAGAATAGCTTCAAAAGTAAAGTGGGCTCGGGTGATAAAACTTTATTCTGGGTAGATACGTGGATTGGTAATGATCCGTTGAAGGTGCAATATCCAAACCTCTATGTATTAGCAGCAAAAAAAAAAAGCAAAGATCAAGGAAGTTTACAAAGATATAAACGGGGGTACGTTTTGGGACTGGGAATGGACTAGAGCTTCGAACACTGATGTGGAGAAACAGGAGATGGAGTCCCTAAAAGAACAATTACAACAACAAAAAATGTCTCACGTCGGGGATGTATGGGTCTGGAAGAATTATGAACATCAAGAATTCAGCGTTAAAAATGTGAAACTTTCTTTAGGTCGTAACCTGGATTTGAACTCATCTCCGAGTACATTTTGCTGGAACAGTTGGGCAACTGGTAAGAGTGCATCTTTCGTTTGGCGAGCAATGGATAACAAGATTCCGTCAGCCGTGGCACTGAGAGACAGAGGCATAAATCTGCAGGAAGTTTCCTGCAAAATATGTGGAGCTGGTGACGAATCGGCAGAACATATTCTGCTGCATTGTAACCTGGCGGCAAGAGTATGGGAGGCCGTGAAGGACTGGACCAAAACGAGATGGGTTAACACAAATGGCATGTCACACCCCGATTTCCACGTGTCTCACCGGTGGGCCCGGTGGGGGATTACCGTGACGTAGTTGGCAACAATATAGTCAAACCACACAATTATATGAATGCACAGCGGAAGCATAAAGATAAATATATTTCAACATTTGATGTAATATCAAAGTATCACCATTGTTGAAATAAAATCCACAGGGGATCAATAATAAGATAAAAATAATTGTTCAACAGACGTAGGCATCTTAAGCTTGCGAGACTCTTTATTGATGCTAAGGAGAAATATCCAGCCAATTACGCTTAGTACCTGCATTTAATCTTTTTGGAAAAATACGTCAGTTTACACTGGTAAATACATTCAACCGACAATTTTGTAAAAATGTTTATTAAAATTGATTTGAATGCACAAGGCACAAACTCTTTTATAACTTGGGAGAATTACTTAAATTTATAATCTTGTGAACGGATTACATGTTTCTTATGCGTTCAGTAGCCCGGATCTTGTCCGGGTTAAAGATTAATAGACACACCACATCAACTATTTATGCACTGACGAGTGTACGCCTACACTCCGCGCTTAGGTCGTGGCCATTTCGTAAAATGCTGCCAGGGATATCCGGGACATGGTCATTAACCCCCCAAAGGCTTTAAGTAACAAGACTGTTTAAACGAGCCGATCAAATTTATTCAATTACCCACTCAACGGTGGAGAATTTGATGCCCGATCAAGCGGTATGCTATATACCGTAACCCAAGCCCGTATAACGGAAAATAAGTTAAAAGTATTTACCTTTGCAAGTATAAATCCTTAATCGAATAAATTGCAAATAGCTTTTACTGGTCTCCTATTCTGGAATGAAGGTTTAAAATAACCTATTAGAATCCTAACGGGTCTTTAATTTAGCCGTAGCTTAGACCGGTCAGTTTCAAAGGATAATTACGGTTTAATCGCGTGAAAGGCGAAAACCGGGAATGGAATGTGATTTGGACCCAACAAGTTTGAAGACTTGTTTTATATGGGTATAATAACCACACTCTGGATTTTGGGGTCAAAACAATATGGTTTGACCCGTTTCGGCTAGTTTATGTAACTAGTTACATAAGTCGAACCGTGCGCGCAAAAGGCGCAACGGGTAACCGTAAGAGTCCTACACTGGTTTCCTAAGTCAATATGCTTTAAAGAGGTTGTGGTATTAGTAGGATACCTTCCATAATGCCCGTAACGAATTTAAATCCATTTTATGCCCCGTAGGGGTATTTCGGTCTTTTTAAAGATTATAAAAGAGGTTTCTGAGTTCTACAGGAAATCTGAGTTTCCCAAACAATTTATAAAGTCCAAAATACTTTATTTATTATTTAAAATCAGTAGCAACTGGAATCGGGTCAAAAGACCTTGTAGAACTCAAGTTATGGCCGAAAAGGGTATATTCGGTATTTACTGAACTGATGCCATAACCGCAGGTTATGAGCAGGTAAAAAAAATAATTAAAAATCTTTAAAAATCCCAAAATATTATTTTACATCAGTGTGTAAAAGGTTTGGTGTCGAAATCTGGGTTTAGATATGCGTTATGCTAATTGCGCTATTTAATTACTAAAGTTTCCGTAATTTGCGCTATTTAGCATAACTCCTATTCTGGACCTCGGATTGGCGTGAAATTTTTGGGATATTCTTAGAAATCAGTAACTAAGGTTATGATCCTTTCACATGTCCGAAATTCTCGTTTTAAATTAAAAAGGGCGTTACGGTCAACTTTTAAGCATTTAACGGAAATGTGTAAAAGACTCGGATAAACAACGAACCGGTCACAGAGGGTTATACCATCATGTAACCTGGTCCTAAGAGAGTCTTAAGGCATATCTAATTCATACTTTAACGGGTCAGAACTGAAGTCAAAGCAAAAGTCAAAGTTTTACGACTTTCGGCTCCGAACCGGGTCAAAACAGTAAATGGTCGGATCAAACAAGCTTTGACTAGTTAATATACTTATTATCGTGTTTTATGAGTGTTAAAACAGGTTACACACCATCTTCATTACTGATTATGCATTAAATCGCAAAATAGCATTTCTGTTAACTTTTTCTAAGCACGTTTGACTCGACATTCGGACTAGTTAGAGTGGGAATCAGAGGGTGCCCTTTTAGGGGTTTAAAGTCCACATGATTACCAACATATAACTACCTTTGATTCGACAAACCACTGGACCATTTGTGATTTATCGTAAAGTCAATCGTTAGTTACGACGGATTGACTTTTAAGCTAAACTATGCAAAAACTAAGCCACAAAAGGGTTGGCATACTTACAGAAGCTTGGTGCATGACTAGAGATGTTAGAAGAATGCTTGAGAGCTTCAGAAATGATCAAGAAGGCAGGTTTGAGGTGTGTTGAACAATGGAACACTACCTTGCCTTTTATAGTGAAAAATTTAGCTCAAGATCATTACAACTCAACCTACAATGGTTCATGGATGATCAGCAGGTGTCCCTGGGTGCTAGGGGACATGTAGAGGGCGCCCATGCTTCAATTAATGCATCAATGATCGTTTACAAGCTCAAACAGTGAATCTGTCCAAGTTTTCTGCATCTGGCACTCTCACGCGGCCCGCATTAAGATTCAGGCTAGGCTTACGCGGGCCGCCTGAATCCTAATGTCAGTAACCGTATCAATAGATGGCTCGCAGCCCGCATTAAATCACTCATATCCTTCACGCGGCCCGCATTAGGCTTGATTTTCAAGATTTTCATATCTTTTGTAATCATTAACCTGACCTTTCGGTTTTGAATGGGTAACTTTGCGATTTGGCCCTCGATTATTTACAATTAAGGGCCTCGTGACTTTTACCCGCATTGTTAAGTCCCCGGTTAGTTTAATTACTATCCGAAAAATCCTTAACTTTTATTGTTGACGCTTTTAACCCCTCGCATACGAATTTGATCATAACTTTCTCGTTTTAAAACGGAACTTCGCGGAATTTATATCGTATATTCCAGTGAGCGTATTTTACTGTTACAAAGTCTCGGGTTCGTCAAAGGGTCACTCAGAGGTATAAATTAAACATGTTGACACAATTAACCCCTGTAGTTTGTAATCTCTCACTTTCTTCCGCGTTTCGCTCCGTACGATCCATGATTTATTCGTTTGAAGGTACGAGCATCATCTAGGGCTACTATACAGTATATTTACCCCTCGTTGACATTTTTAACCCTCGAATTTACATACTTTCAAGGTTTGTCAACTTTAGTCCTTTATTTAGTATTTAATACCACGTGTAAACTCATGACACGTGTCAACACATTATTGGACACAAAATTTCGAGGTGTTACATCCTCACCCCCTTAAAATAAATATCGACCGGAGATTTACTGAAATAAATAAGGGTATTTTTTCTTTCATCGTGGATTCAACCTCCCACGTGAATTCGGGACCTCTACGGGCATCCCATTTGACCTTAACAATAGGTACATGCTTCCTTCGAAGCTTCTTTACCTGTCGATCTTCAATCGACAAAGGTTTTTCCACAAATTTTAAGCTCTCATCTATATGCACATCTGTATGTGGTATCACCAGTGATTCATTAGCGAAGCACTTCTTCAGATTGCAGATGTGGAACACACTGTGAATTCCACTGAGCTCTTCTGGTAAGTTTAACTTATAGGCAACGGACCTGACACGTTCTATAACCTCGAAAGGTCCTATGTATCTTGGGCTTAGTTTGCCTTTCTTACCAAAACGCATCACCCCCTTCCAGGGTGATACTTTAAGCAACACTTTCTCACCTACTTCGAAGTGAAAATCTTTACGCTTTGGGTCTGCGTAACTTTTCTGCCTATCTCGGGCAGCCTTGAGACGGTCTCGAATCTGGACAATCTTGTCCGTCGTTTCGAAGACTATCTCTGGTCCTGATAATTGGACATCTCCAACTTCCGCCCAACAAACGGGCGATCTACACTTTCTACCGTATAATGCCTCGAAGGGCGCAACCTTAATGCTGGTATGGTAGCTATTGTTGTAAGAGAATTCGATTAATGGTAGGTTCTTATCCCAACTACCACCCAAATCGATAGCACATGCACGTAGCATGTCTTCCAACGTTTGAATAGTACGCTCACTCTGACCGTCGGTCTGAGGATGGTAAGCCGTACTAAAATTCAAACGTGTGCCCAAAGATTGCTGGAAACTTTTCCAAAAATGCGACGTGTATCTAGTATCTCTGTCAGAGATAATAGACACAGGTATGCCATGCAAGGCTACAATCTTATCAACGTATAACTGGGCTAACATGTCGGAGCTATAAGTCTCCTTGATGGGTAAGAAATGTGCTGACTTGGTCAGTCTATCAACTATAACCGATATTGTATCATTTCCTTTCCTCGTCTTGGGTAACTTGGTAATAAAATCCATAGTTACACATTCCCACTTCCATTCGGGAAGTTCAGGCTGTTGTAGCAAGCCTGACGGCTTTTGATGCTCAGCTTTGACTTGCGCACAAGTCAAGCATTTGGCTACATAAGCGGCTACAGACTTTTTCAAGCCTAATAATTTGCCTTTAGATCCTGATACATCTTATCAGCTCCAGGATGAACAGAATATTTGGAACTATGGGCTTCCTGGAGGATAACATCTCGTAGTCCTCCATAAATTGGAACCCATATTCATCCATTTAATCGTAAAATTCCGTCCTTGCTAAGAGTTAACTGCTCCTCAGTTACTCCTAGCTTTTCTTTAGGATAGTTAGCTTCCAACACAGCTTCCCTCTGTGCAGCTAACAACCTTTCAATCAAATTATTCTTCACTTCGATGCTCTTGGCATTGATTCGGATGGGTTTCACCCTTTCCTTTCGACTTAAGGCATCAGCGACTACATTCGCCTTGCCGGGATGATATCTGATTTCACAATCATAATCATTTAAAGTCTCCATCCAACGGTGCTGCCTCATGTTTAATTCCTTCTGATTAAACAGATGTTGAAGGCTCTTATGATCTGAATAGATCACAAACTTGATACCATATAGATAATGCCTCCACAGTTTTAGTGCGAACACAACGGCACCCAACTCCAAGTCATGGGTGGTGTAATTCATTTCATGCACCTTTAACTGTCTTGAAGCATAGGCAATAACCTTGCCTTTCTGCATAAGCACACACCCCATGCCAGTGTGTGATGCATCGCAGTAAACTACGAACTCTTCGGTACCTTCAGGCAATGTCAGTACAGGAGCGTTGCTCAACTTTTGCTTCAGAATATCAAAGGACTCTTGCTGCTTAGGGCCCCAAATGAACTTTACTTTCTTCTTGGTCAAGGAAGTTAGGGGTGCAGCAATCCTTGAAAAATTTTCAATGAAACGCCTGTAATATCCTGCTAACCCCAGGAAACTACGAATCTCTGTAGGCGTCTTTGGTTCTTGCCAATTCATGACAGCTTCCACTTTAGCAGGATCCACTTGGATACCACGTTCGCTGACAACATGTCCAAGGAATTGGACTTCTCGAAGCCAGAATTCGCACTTAGAGAATTTGGCATAGAGTTTCTCATGATGCAGGAGTTTGAGAATACAGCGAAGGTGTTTCTCATGGTCAGCTTGGTTCTTAGAGTAGATAAGAATGTCGTCGACGAAAAAGATGACGAATTTGTCTAAGTACGGCTTGCAAACGCGATTCATGAGATCCATGAACGCGGCCGGTGCATTAGTGAGCCCAAAAGGCATCACTAGGAACTCATAATGACCATAACGAGTCCTAAATGCGGTTTTATGTACATCTTCATCTCTGACTTTCAGTTGATGGTAGCCTGACCTTAAGTCAATCTTCGAGAAATAACTTGCCCCTTATAACTGATCGAACAAATCGTCGCTCCTCGGCAAAGGATACCTATTCTTTATCGTGACTTTATTAAGCTCGCGATAATCGATGCACAGACACATCGATCCGTCCTTCTTTTTGACAAACAGGACTGGTGCTCCCCAAGGAGACGAACTAGGTTTGATGAAACCTTTAGCTAGCAGTTCATCCAGTTGTGCTCTTAACTCCTTCATTTCGGTTGGTGCTAACCTGTAAGGTGCTCTAGCAACAGGAGCTGCTCTAGGGATGATGTCAATTCTGAATTCCACTTGCCTTCTTGGTGGCAAACCAGGTAGTTCTTCCGGAAAAACTTCTGGATATTCAGAAATGACGGGGATGTCTTCTATCTTCGGTTTAGGCTCATCAATAATCACTTGTGCCATGTAAATGACACAACCCTTCTTTAAACATTTTGAAGCCTTGAGCATAGTCACTTGCTCAGGCAATCCATACTGGGTATCTCCCCGAATGGTAAGCAACTCACCAGACGGAGTCTTTATCACCACTTGCTTTCTGTTGCAGACGATATGGGCCTGGTTGTGAGATAACCAGTCCATACCCAATACTATGTCAAAACCGGCCAATTTAAAGGGAAGTAGAGATAGAGGAAAATAGTGGTTCTTAATGGATATCACACATCCATCTAACACAGTGGAGACGGTTTCTATGGTGCCATCTGCTAGCTCTACCTCATAATTCACATTTAAGGTTTTGACAGGCATATTCAGCAATTTGCAAAATTTATGATCTACGAAAGACTTATCAGCGCCTGAATAAAAAAGTACTCTTGCAAAGACATCATTTACAAGGAAAGTACCTGTGATCACGTTATCGTCTAGCACAGCTTCTTTCGCATCCATCCTGAAGACTCTTGCATTGGTCTTCTTGGCCTCTTTAAGCTTCTTGGCGTTTTTAGGGCAATTGGTTCTAATGTGCCCTTTGTCATTGCAACTGTAGCAAGTTGCATCCTTTAGCTTTTTGCAATCCAAGGTCTTGTAGTCCTTGGACTTGCATATCCCGCAAGCAAATGACCTTGACTGAGTCTGCGAGTTTGATTCGAGTCTACACTTTCCAAAGTGATGTCTCTTGCAATTCTTGCACTTGGGCTTCTCACCAGATTGTTGCCCATCTCTCCTTGACTCAGACCCTTTCTTGTTGTCACCGTTTCCACGGTGCTTCTTGCTCGATCTTCGTGAAGTATCGTCTTCACGTTTTCTCTTCTCAGCTTCTTTGTTCCTCAGCGATCTTTGTCTGACCGCATCCAGAGTGAGGGACAAAGAAATGTCAGCTACAGATCTAAAGGTAGCTGGCCGAGAGGCCTTTACGCTTGCCTTTATCTCGGGGGCTCAACCACCGTTAAAACGAGCTATCCTCTTTGGCTCCGGGGTTACCAGATACGGAACCAACCGGGACATTGTGTTGAAGCTCGTGAGGTAAGCTTGACATTCAAGGTTTGTCATAACCAACGATAGAAAATCAGACTCTATCTTTTCAACCTCATGTTGAGGGCAGTAATTTTCCTTGATGAGAGAAATGAATTCCTCCCACGTCATGCTATACAAAACAGCCTTCCCCGAGGCCTGAACCAACGACCTCCACCAAGCCAGGGCTTCGCCCTTGAATGATTGCGAAACAAACTTTACCACGTCTCTCTCTGCACAACCACTGATGTCCACCACGGTGTCCATCTCGTCTAACCATGTCATACAATCTACCGCGCCCTTCTCCCCAGTGAAATCTCGGGGTTTGCAAGATACGAAATACTTGTAGGTGCAACCCCTGGCGCGAGATGCATTAGTATACACTTTTTCCTTAGGATGAACACTGTTTTCATTGGATGAATGCTTATCATCGCCCTTCTTAGGCTTAGAGGGTGGTTTGCTGTGAGATTTTGAGTGGGTTTTTGGCTTTGAGTGTGGTTTAGATATGGTTCTGCTCCGGGACTCGGTGTACTCTTCGTATTGTCGATCTAAGGCTGCCTTAACAGCGCCATCGACTAGAGCTTTTAATTCAGCGCCCGTCAAATGAACCTGGGCGTTATCATATTCATCTTCTTTCAAATGACTATTCACCTCATTTGGATCAGCCATTGTAACTTGAATCTGCTACAGAAGATAATGACAAAGTTTTATTTAGGAGTTTATTATGGAATTGTCGTTTATGGCAATTCATTAACCATGGTAACATAGACCATATCTGGTTAATTTGTTACTCACATTTATTTAGGATTTGAATATAACTTATCCTAATTACAAACAATATTGTTAGTGGCGCAAAAGCCGAGTCACAAGGACGTTTTTATAATATAAGCCAGGATTACAGAGAATCAAGGCATGAAGGTTTGAACCATAGTCCTTTTACCTTTTCTGACAGGGAGTCATAGACTACAACTGCCTTTTGTCTTATATGACAATAAGTATGGCCCGTAGGCGTTACATCGCTAATGGATGTTTAATAAGTTTAGCCCGTAGGCACTACATCGCTTAATGGATGTTTAATAGGTTCGGCCCATAGGCACTACATCACTAATGGATGTTTATTAATTGATCATCTTCATTGACGATTTAACCCATGATTTACAAATCATTAATTTGGGCTTTGGAATCCTTAAAACGATTCTTATATGAGAATGACGTGTGCGATTTTAACGAATCACATCTGCCAAGAACGTTAACATGTTTACAGAGGTTAACAGGAAATCTGAATCTTTTAGTCAGGTCTTACCATCTTGGCCGGGTCTTATAATGACACCTGGCTAGGTTTCACTCTTAAGATTCTTTATTTAGGCAGATTCAATTTAAAAGGAATGATTTTTGATTTATTTCATATATAATAACAAAAATGAAATTTATAACATAACATTCCATTAATCTCAATAATGAATACACGCTGCCCTAAACGGGACTTTTTAAATAAATAAATACCTACGCAGAGGTTCTTAGAAAACAAGTCCACACAGGGACCAAATATAAAGATAGATGTCCGCGCAGGGACTAAAAGATAAGTCCACGCAGGGACTGGAATGCAATTGTCCACGCAGGGACTAAACACGATAATGTCCACACAGGGACTAAATTGAAATAATAAATACAACAATATATAAGGAGACTAATGATCTCGTTTCTTCCTCCCTTTCAGTAGGTTTGCTAGGCCCTTAAGGAATCCACGATTACTCTTACGTTCTTGTTTGAAGTCTCGTTCCACACGGTTTAGACGGTGGAGGATTTCTTCTTGCTCCGGTGGAGAAAAACGTGGCTGCTGCGACGGTTGTTGAACCGGAGGTCTAGGAGGTATTGGATACCCATGAGCTGAGTAATCTGGTCTCCAAGAGGTTCCATGGAGAGCATTGTAATTAGCCGCTACCACGTATGGATCGGCATCATAGTTATAGTTGTAGTGCGTGTGAGTCGGCTGCTCAAACGGATTGTACGTGGTGGAACCGCCGTACGCTGGTATCGGATTGTCATATCCGAAAGGTGGCGGAGGTGGTGCAACTGGTGCAGAATTCACCTCTGCAGGGTGACCCGAAGGTTCACCTAATTGTGGTTCTTCAGGCACTGACGGAAAGTGACTCGCACTCGAGTGGCGAGGGGTGCTGAAATGGAATTCCCCTCCTCGGGTGGACATCCGTGCGCCTGATCTCCTACGCCTTGGCGGATCTGGAAGTACTGGTTGAACTGGTGGCGGAGGAGGTGGTGGCGTAACTGCCACGAAACGCGAATCCTCAGAAGGATCCTGTTGTTATTGTTGGTCATGAGGCGAGAAATGATGTGAAGGTGTGAAGTACCAATTACATTGGTCAAACCTCGCCTGGTAACTGTTGGGACCTTGATAGGGTGTTCCATGAAAGGATGACCCATCAGAGATCTCGATTGGATGGTTGGGAGTACCCCGTGCAGGCTCGACGGGATCTGTATCCTCGTCCATATCCACTGCATTATCTTCAGAAAAGTGATCCTCTGGTCCTAAAGGGTTATACCCTATTGGCTCTTGGACATAGTCCGCTGGGTTGAATTGTCCTACGAAGAAAGGAGTAGGATCGCCATAGGAACGGTGCGAAGCAGATCGCTGGAGAGGTATAAACGATGGTTGAGGGTTATTGGGTTCATTTTCTGAGTTTGGTCCAAAAGAATGACGGTATGAAGGTGTCGAACTGTGTGAGGTGGAATGTCTTGCAGGTTCAAAGAGGTTCCTTCTACGCCTCTGTGGTTCCCCACTTCTTGTACTGGAAGGAGCTCGCATGTTCGAAGGTCCAGCCTCGTGATCATTGTGAGTAATGATCGGCCCTTTGCCTCTTCCTCCTCTTCCTCTCCTAATCGCTGGTGGCATACTTCCTGCTTTCAAAACTTTTAAATCACAATAAACAATAAAAGACAAACTGGAATAAAATTCGAATTTGTCCTATGTTCTTGTCTAGACTCAAGTATGTGCAATTGTGTCATTGAGATTAAACACAAAAGGCTTGTGTTTAATTCACTCAACGTTG
This sequence comes from Helianthus annuus, assembly GCF_002127325.2. NCBI lineage: Eukaryota > Viridiplantae > Streptophyta > Magnoliopsida > Asterales > Asteraceae > Helianthus > Helianthus annuus. The sequence continues at coordinate 196,353,413 of NC_035448.2, read as the reverse complement.
GCTCTGATACCAACCTGTCACACCCCGATTTCCACGTGTCTCACCGGTGGGCCCGGTGGGGGATTACCGTGACGTAGTTGACAACAATATAGTCAAACCACACAATTATATGAATGCACAGCGGAAGCATAAAGATAAATATATTTCAACATTTGATGTAATATCAATGTATCACCATTGTTGAAATAAAATCCACAGGGGATCAATAATAAGATAAAAATAATTGTTCAACAGACGTAGGCATCTTAAGCTTACGAGACTCTTTATTGATGCTAAGGAGAAATATCCAGCCAATTACGCTTAGTACCTACATTTAATCTTTTTGGGAAAATACGTCAGTTTACACTGGTAAATACATTCAACCGACACTTTTGTAAAAATGTTTATTAAAATTGATTTGAATGCACAAGGCACAAACTCTTTTATAACTTGGGAGAATTACTTAAATTTATAATCTTGTGAACGGATTACATGTTTCTTATGCGTTCAGTAGCCCGGATCTTGTCCGGGTTAAAGATTAATAGACACACCACATCAACTATTTATGCACAGACGAGTGTACGCCTACACTCCACGCTTAGGCCGTGGCCATTTCGTAAAATGCTGCCAGGGATATCCGGGACATGGTCATTAACCCCCCAAAGGCTTTAAGTAACAAGACTGTTTAAACGAGCCGATCAAATTTATTCAATTACCCACTCAACGGTGGAGAATTTGATGCCCGGTCAAGCGGTATGCTATATACCGTAACACAAGCCCGTATAACGGAAAATAAGTTAAAAGTATTTACCTTTGCAAGTATAAATCCTTAATCGAATAAATTGCAAATAGCTTTTACTGGTCTCCTATTCTGGAACGAAGGTTTAAAATAACCTATTAGAATCCTAACGGGTCTTTAATTTAGCCGTAGCTTAGACCGGTCAGTTTCAAAGGATAATTACGGTTTAATCGCGTGAAAGGCGAAAACCGGGAATGGAATGTGATTTGGACCCAACAAGTTTGAAGACTTGTTTTATATGGGTATAATAACCACACTCTGGATTTTGGGGTCAAAACAATATGGTTTGACCCGTTTCGGCTAGTTTATGTAACTAGTTACATAAGCCGAACCGTGCGCGCAAAAGGCGCAACGGGTAACCGTAAGAGTCCTACACTGGTTTCCTAAGTCAATATGCTTTAAAGAGGTTGTGGTATCAGTAGGATACCTTCCATAATGCCCGTAACGAATTTAAATCCATTTTATGCCCCGTAGGGGTATTTCGGTCTTTTTAAAGATTATAAAAGAGGTTTCTGAGTTCTACAGGAAATCTGAGTTTCCTGAACAGTTTATAAAGTCCAAAATATTTTATTTATTATTTAAAATCAGTAGCAACTGGAATCGGGTCAAAAGACCTTGTAGAACTCAAGTTATGGCCGAAAAGGGTATATTCGGTATTTACCGAACCGATCCCATAACCGCAGGTTATGAGCAGGTAAAAAAAATAATTAAAAATCTTTAAAAATCCCAAAATATTATTTTACATCAGTGTGTAAAAGGTTTGGTGTCGAAATCTGGGTTTAGATAGGCGTCATGCTAATTGCGCTATTTAATTACTAAAGTTTCCGTAATTTGCGCTATTTAGCATAACTCCTATTCTGGACCTCGGATTGACGTGAAATTTTTGGGACATGCTTAGAAATCAGTAACTAAGGTTATGATCCTTTCACATGTCCGAAATTCTCGTTTTAAATTAAAAAGGGCGTTACGGTCAACTTTTAAGCATTTAACGAAAATGTGTAAAAGACTCGGCCAAACAACGAACCGGTCACAGAGGGTTATACCATCATGTAACCTGGTCCTAAGAGAGTCTTAAGGCATATCTAATTCATACTTTAACGGGTCAGAACTGAAGTCAAAGCAAAAATCAAAGTTTTGCGACTTTCGGCTCCGAACCGGGTCAAAACAGTAAATGGTCGGATCAAACAAGCTTAGACTAGTTAATATACTTATTATCGTGTTTTATGAGTGTTAAAACAGGTTACACACCATCTTCATTACTGATTATGCATTAAATCGCAAAATAGCATTTCTGTTGACTTTTTCTAAGCACGTTTGACTCGACATTCGGACTAGTTAGAGTGGGAATCAGAGGGTGCCCTTTTAGGGGTTTAAAGTCCACATGATTACCAACATATAACTACCTTTGATTTGACAAACCACTGGACCATTTGTGATTTATCATAAAGTCAATCGTTAGTTACGACGGATTGACTTTTAAGCTAAACTATGCAAAAACTAAGCCACAAAAGGGTTGGCATACTTACAGAAGCTTGGTGCATGACTAGAGATGTTAGAAGAATGCTTGAGAGCTTCAGAAATGATCAAGAAGGCAGGTTTGAGGTGTGTTGAACAATGGAACACTACCTTGCCTTTTATAGTGAAAAATTTAGCTCAAGATCATTACAACTCAACCTACAATGGTTCATGGATGATCAGCAGGTGTCCCTGGGTGCTAGGGGACATGTAGAGGGCGCCCATGCTTCAATTAATGCATCAATGATCGTTTACAAGCTCAAACAGTGAATCTGTCCAAGTTTTCTGCATCTGGCACTCTCACGCGGCCCGCATTAAGATTCAGGCTAGGCTTACGCGGGCCGCCTGAATCCTAATGTCAGTAACCGTATCAATAGATGGCTCGCGGCCCGCATTAAATCACTCATATCCTTCACGCGGCCCGCATTAGGCTTGATTTTCAAGATTTTCATATCTTTTGTAATCATTAACCTGACCTTTCGGTTTTGAAGGGGTAACTTTGCAATTTGGCCCTCGATTATTTACAATTAAGGGCCTCGTGACTTTTACCCGCATTGTTAAGTCCCCGGTTAGTTTAATTACTATCCGAAAAAGCCTTAACTTTTATTATTGACGCTTTTAACCCCTCGCATACGAATTTGATCATAACTTTCTTGTTTTAAAACGGAACTTCGCGGAATTTATATCGTATATTCCGGTGAGCGTATTTTACTGTTACAAAGTCTCGGGTTCATCAAAGGGTCACTCAGAGGTATAAATTAAACATGTTAACACAATTAACCCCTGTAGTTTGTAATCTCTCACTTTCTTCCGCATTTCGCTCCGTACGATCCATGATTTATTCGTTTAAAGGTACGAGCATCATCTAGGGCTACTATACAGTATATTTACCCCTCGTTGACATTTTTAACCCTCGAATTTACATACTTTCAAGGTTTGTCAACTTTAGTCCTTTATTTAGTATTTAATACCACGTGTAAACTCATGACACGTGTCAACACATTATTAGACACAAAATTTCGAGGTGTTACATGGCAGCATAGCGGAACTATTACAATCGATACTGGATGGCCAAATGGGTAGTCACAGGAGAAAAATGTTACACGCAATTGCAATTCAGGCGATGTGGATTCTTTGGAAGAATAGAAACGAAAAAGTTTTCACAGGCAAACTGAAACCGGCCCAGATAATTATTGAGGATATAAAGGATACGTCATTCCAAGGTGTGAAACTACGATCAAAATATAGTTCGATCACAAAACAACAATGGTGGGATTTCAATTTTATCTTGTAGAGTAAGACTTGTTTCCTCCACTTTTATTTCTTTTTTTCCTGTCTTTGTTCCTTTTGTTTCTGTAACTTTGATCAGCTGCTGGCTGAACCTTTGGTGTATTGGTTTTTTATGAATGAAAGTTCCGTTGGCCATTCAAAAAAAATATATAAATATATATAAATACACACATATAGAGAGAGATAGAGTAAAAAGGGTGTGAGAATAGTAAAAGACTTAAATAAATAAGTGAGTTGTTGAACTTTTTGTATTATTTTTTTTGAATAACTTTTTATATTATAATAAAAGAAAGAAACCTGATTTAAATATCAAGGAAATCACGTAATAGAGGTAGGTAAACGAGTCATAAGATGCGTTGCAACCTTCTTTTGAATTGCAAAACCAATCCTACTAAAATAAAGCTCTGGTTCTTGACTTCCTGCACTCTCTTCAGGAAATCAATCGCTTCAAGGGCAAGGCACCCAAAGGTATAAAAAGCAAAGGGAATGAAGGCATGTTGATTCTCAGTACAAGTTTGCTCATGCTTAGGAGCTTTCCCTGATTTTGCCTTCAACACAATCTAGCCATCCACAAACGAATTGTCTTTAAGCCCAACCAGAGGGCACACTCCGGTAAGGTCCACTCAAGCGTGTTTCCCACCTGTCCAACCGAGCACGAGAATTCACATGAGCCTTTTTTTTACGGAGATTCCTGCCCACTTAAGCACATTGCATAAGACATCCCTGACCAAGTCATGTTTGTAATTTTAATCCCGGCAACTCCTTGCAATGAAGCGTATGCTCCCGAAAGTTATCCAAACAGATCTTACGACAAACTGAGCAAGGCTCATCAACTAGAAACAAAAGAATCATTAACCGGTATTTAAGGCTCAATATTCCACTGCTAACATGTATTGGCCTAGCCCTTCAATGAGGATAATAGTAAAAAAAATCTTGAGCATGAGGACCCCATAAACACTCTAACACCACTTTCTGGCATGGGGATATGTCAAACTTCTCTCTCAAACTCTGGACGGTTTTCTATATAGGGCACATGTGATTTTTGTCATCTTGTGATTTATCAAAATTTTGAATTTGGTCCTTAGCTTTTCATAAGTAGACGGATCGTCCTTATAGTTTGTACTTTGTAACGCATTTAGTTATTAACTTTGCCAAAAGTACATGGATGGTCTTTATGGTTTGCACTTTGTAATACTTTTAGCCTTTAACTTAGACATATTGGACCCTTTAGATTTGTTAGTTGACGACTAAATGTGTTACAATATGCAAAGCATAAGAATCATCTTTGCACTTTTGAATAGCTAGGGATTAAATCCAAAAGTTTAATAAATCAAAGAGACTATGACTATGCTTGTACTTTTCACTAAATACTATAACAATCTATATTTTACTATTATATCCTTTGTTTTATGATTTTTTTTCTTCTCCTCACACTCATCTTGTCCAAGGGGTAGATTGTAGGGATGAGTAAATGATACCGAGTACAGGTTTGGAACCGGTTTGATTTAGTACTAAAATTTTGTGTTTTCAGTACCGGTTCTGTATGATACTGGTTTTTAACTTCAAATATCGGTACCGAATCGGGTATTTTGGGTACCGGTAGCCATACTCGTTTTTTTGGAATTTTCGGTACTGGTTGGTACCAAGCTCATCCCTAGCGCATTGTACATACGTACAAGTTGTGTTTTATTTATTTTATTTTGTTATTGGCACAATAATATAGCTCGCCACCAGCCCACCACCACAACCATACCTCTATCGATGTGTCTCTTGTTGTCGATTCTATTGACTTAGGCTATAAGGTGTGGTCATGACCCTCATGACCACCATGATCTTCCATGTTAGCGCCATGTCGCTCACCTCTAACCCACCATCCAAAACCACTACCCTAAAGGTGTAGTGATGACCAAAACTACTATCTCCTTATTTATTTTCATTTATTCTTGTCTAAAGAAAAAGGAAAGAAAATCTTGAAAAATGGAAAAGAGGACCATGGTTGCTATGGTTTAATCCATGAGAACGATGGTGAATCAGGCAAGAGGATGGTGTAGCCTTCTAATTATATTTCTACATCCCGAATTATACCCCAACCATGACTCCACACCTTTCAGCCTTAGATTCATCGTCACCACTGAGTTTTCTTTTTATGTTTTTATACGTTTCTATTTTTTTTACATATTATAAGGAGTAAACTGCCATTTTAGTCCCTAAGGTTTGGGCAGTTTTGCCACTTTAGTCCAAAACTTCTATTGTGGTCCCTGTAGTTTCAGTTTTGTGCCATTTTGGTCCAAAAACAAAATCAACTTAGTTTTTTCAAAAAAAACCTGTTATTTTGTCCTTTTCCTTAGGGGTAAAATGGTCATTTGCCACCTTCTCTATAAACTCTACTCTCTCTCTCTCTCTCTCTATAAACTCTTCCTCTCTCCTCTCTCTTCTCTTCAGAGCACTACCACCCCGTTCTTTCCCCCTCTTTCTCTCTCTAAAACCTAAAACCCTAGCTTTTACCCTCTCTTTCTCTCTCTAAACTCGATCTAGGGTTTGTGAAAGCAGGTAGATAGTGGCGATGATGGCAGTCATCTGCAGATGAGAGAGAGATGAAAGAGAGAGAGAGAGAGAGGCGGTGGCGTCGTTGTTTGATTTGGGGAATTTGTGAAGATGGGGGTGGTGGTGGGGGTGGTCATCTGCAGATGAGGGGGGGGGGGTTGGGGCTGACGGTGCCGGAACCTCATGGTGTAATGGACTCGTTGGCTGATTTTGAAGTCCGGTTGGTTTGGGGGTTTGGAGGCCGGTGAGGTTTGCATTTTGGTTGAATGATTCTCTATGGTGAGGTGGTGGCGTGGGTGTACGGTGGTGGAAGGGAGACAGTGGTGGTGGGTACGTAGAACACGCAGAGGATTAGAACGAGGAGAAGGACAGTGATCCAGAGGCAGCAACGGCAGCAGCAGCTCTGGCGGTTGCGGCTGCGAAGGGCTTGAGGACGGTAGACTAGACGATGTTTACTTGCCGGAACGTTAGGGTTAGGTTTTCCGGTGAATTATTTGGACGAACGGTGGGGGTTTTAGGCATTTGATAGCATTGAAGGTGTGAGATGGTGTTTTTATGTGTGATTTGGAGATTTTGTTGATGAAATTGGTTGAAATGAAGGTGAATTTGTTGTTGATATGTTGATAATGGCGTATAGGGAGAGAAACAAAGTGTGATTGAAACCCTGTAACTAAGGTGAATTTGTTGTTGATGAAGAAGTGGGGTTGTGCATACATATATATATATATATATATATATATATATATATATATATATTACTTTTTTAAATAAATGAGAAAAAAGAGAGAGGGTAGATGTTTTTTTATTGATGACCAAAATACCCCTGAGGAAAAAGACAAAAACCAGGTTTTTTTTTGGAAATCTGACCAGATTTGAGATTTGGACCAAAATGGCAATAAAACTGAAACCACGGGGACCCATATGCAAAAACTTTGAGATTTGCACTAAAGTGGCAAAACTGGCCAAACCACAGGGACTAAAATGGCAGTTTACTCTATTATAAGATTACATGTTTTTATACCAACATGTTAATTGTTTTCGCTTCAATCTGAACATCCATTTCTTTTCCCTACGAGAGCACGCGAGTATTAGATAATATATTTGATAGGGCTTCTTTTAATCATTTTTTGTATAATTATGAGATAATATGATTGAATTCTTTTTTTTTTAATTATCCTTATTATATTCTTATATACAGTTGATTAATTAATTACCAATACATAATATTTACCTAGTTTATTCTATAGTCAACTCTTGAAATACCGAAAACCATTTAAACATATATTACCTTTTGAAGTTGCAAATGAGAGTAAAAGTGTAATTTTGTTTGAATCAGATCACATCATTATCCGTTTGTGTATTTACAGAAAAAAAAAAGGGATCAACTACATTATGTTAATTCTAGGATTATAGTTGGGAATCCTAGCGTAGAAACGAAAGACATGCGGTTTCCATATAGAAAAGAAATAAAAGAAACAATGTACCAATGAAATGTCTGTAGAATGAGGATCAATACTGATATCGATTGTTAATACAAAGAAATTGTCCATTTCTTAAACTAGATGTTATTCTGTACTTAACATGGGTGATAATGAGTCAGGTATCCTTATTTATTACTTGATTACGAAAATGTGCCCCGAACTTGTAAGGTACCCTGTTACTTAAAACCCGTCGGGTCTATTGGTACACATGAAAGTATCGGATATACCTACATTTGAATTATAAGAGATTGTTTTGTAGTTTTTTTCCGGATCATCAAGTCATGTACAATTCATCAAGTCTTACTTCCAATTTCCAAACACTAGTCAAAGAGTCTAATATTGTACTTTCAATTCGATATTTCGTCCGTCGATTTTCTTGTAGAAAGATTCAAAACTCATTTAAGTCCAAGTACTTAATTATTATTGCGTATTATTATTCATGCCCCACTCAAATGATTAATCATTTTGTTTTTTTATAAACCCACACGCTTAAGTTGAATCAATTATCAAATCAGTTTTTTGTTTTATTATATTTTCTTATAAACATAATCTTCTTGGATTTCAAATCTTCATCGACTAAATTAAATTAATTAATTTATTTTATTATTTTTAATGTACTCAAACCTTCCATTTATCGAATCAACTTTAATTTTATTTTTTTCTTCTATTATTCTGTTAAAGTTAATTTTTTTCTTCAACAAACATTTTTTTTTCTTCCATTAACCTTGAAAAGACATATGACACCATGCCATATGGCCTAATTTGAGATATTTTGAAGGACAAAGAAGTTCCTAGGAAGTATATAGACATAACTAGGGATATGTATGCTAGAACTAAAACTAGTGTTCGTACGCCTGTAGTGGATACTGATTTTTTCTCATTGGAGGTAGGACTCCACCAACGATCGGCATTGAGTCCGTTTCTTTTTCCTGTAGTGTTGGATGAGTTGTCTAGATCAATTCAAGAGACAGTTCCATGGTGCATGCTTTTCGTAGACGATATTATGTTAGTGATGGAGACTAAACAGAGCTTGAATGGGAGACTTGAGGAGTGGCGAGTAGCTTTAGAGAGCAAGGGTTTAAGGATTAGTCGCTCTAAGGCTGAGTATATTTATTGTGATTTCAGTGAGGTAGGCAACAACGATACTCAGATTACCATTGATGGTCAAAGGGTCCTACAGGCATCTAAGTTCAGTATTTATGATCATTTGTCAAAGGGATGAGAAGAAAGATAGTGATGTAGCTCATCGCATCCAGGATGGATGATGTAGGTGGAGAGCAACAACAACCACTGCGATATTATGCGACAAGAGGTTTCCTACTAAATTAAAGGTGAACTTTTATAGGGTTGCAGTCAGACCTACTATGTTGTATGGAGCAGAGTGCTGGGCCTACAAGGTTAGCCATGATAAGAAATGAGGTTCTTAGGGAAAATGTTAGAAGTGAGTAGTATATCGGATAAGATACAGGAGGGGAGATTGAGATGGTTTGGACATGTGAAGAGGAAGCAGTCAACAACGCCAGTTAGAGTAGTGGAATCCTTGATTGTGGAGGGGAGGAGGAGTAGAGGTAGGCTCAAAATGACTTGGGATGAACGGATTATGCATGATTTGTTAGAGTTGCACCTCTCTGAAGACATGGTACATGATAGGGGTCTATGGAGACGTAGGGTATGTTTGGCAAAAGTAGCTGGTGGCTGTGTAACACCTCGTAAAATCATATCCAATAAAATAAAGACACGTGTCATGTAAGACAAACGTGTCAGGAACCCGGATCAAATAAGGATGTATGGTAGGATTTGAAAAGGGCGTCATGTTATTAAAATACCTCTGAATGACCCAAGGGCGACATGTTATTAAAATACCTCTGAGCGACCCAAGTGATAAATCCCAAGACCTTAAATCATTATGATAAACATCGAACATATATTTAGCCGGTTGTTTCTAAATAAATAAAATTTCCATTTTTATATGGAAATTGGATTCTTAAAATGTCACTACTACAATCAGGAAATTAGATTCTTGGTTAAGAGAATTGAATTTAAATTGATGCATGTCCAAACAAATATTCTAGAGATTTCCGTCACTACAAGACTTGCCACAAGATGCCAAAGGGGTGTAAGTGCATGCAAAGCATGCAAGGTCTGAGTATTTGGTCCCATAACTGAAAAGCATTGCATGAGATTCGGATTGGAAAGAAGTGCATGGTCAAAGCTTAAAGTTTACAAAGTTTTTGTCCTCAGATCATCGGTTACGGACCGTATGGCATAAAGCTTACGGTCCGCAAGGATCGGTTACGGACCGCAACCAGTTAAGCATACGGTCCGTAAGAATCATGTCTGGGCGCATCAGACCAGGGTCGGTTACGGACCGCAACCACCTAAGCTTACGGTCCGTAAGAGATGGATACGGACCGCAAGGGATTTTGCTTACGGTCCATAAGCCTGTCGCTGGCAGCAGGTTTTGGACAGCTGCCTGTTCAGCCAGTTCCACCGCCTTATTTGTATGGTTTTCGAAATCAGGGGCTGGATAGGTGGTATTTAGCCACATAGGGGCACCTGGGATCATCTCACAACATTGGTAGAGTTACTTGGCAATATCTTTTGACATTTGGTGCACTATATAAGAAGAAGAAGTTGTGAACTTTGAGACTTGCTTATTCAAACTCAACTTCAAGCATCTCTGGAGCTTCTCTAGACAGCAATCAAGCATCTCTTAAGTCCCTAATCATAATTAGGACCATTATAAGTGTTCCTAATCATTCTTAATTAAGTTTAGCCTAGTTAATTAGCTAAAAGTCAAACCGTCGTAATTAAGGTTTAACTTCGAGATTAAGCTATAATTATCCAGTCAAATATCGAATTAAAAATACCTTTAAGTAGGTAATTATGTGGGTAATAAACCCTTAAAAGGGTATTCTCAGATTCCCACTCTAACTATGTCAATTGTTGGGTCAAAGCTAGTTACAAAAAGTCAACAGAAAGCTTTATTCCAAATTAATACATAATTAGCAATGTAGGATCCATGTAACCTGTTTTATCATTAATATAACTTGGTAATTAATATAAGAACATGCCTAAACATGTTCAACTCGACAATTTTCAGTTTAGGCTCGGTTTGGAACCGAAAGTCTCATAGTTTGACTTATGCTTTGACTTTCAGTTCTAACCCGTTTAAGCCAAGTTTAGGATTGCCTTAGAGCTTCTTTTGGCCCTATTTACATGTTAGTATAACCTCCTGTGATTATACAACTTGGTTCATTAGACATCTAATTCATATGCATGTTTCCGTTAATTGCTTAAATGTTGACTATTATGCCCTTTCCACCTTAAATTATGATTTTTGAAAATGTAAAAGAGTAGACACCTTAGTTACTGATTTATAAACTTGTACCAAAAATTTGATATCAGTTGGACGTCTAGATTTATAGTTATGCTCATTAGCGTAATTAGAAGCATTCTTAGTAAGTAATTGGCGTAATTAACCGATAGCCTATCTAAACCCAATTTTTAATATCAAACTTTCTACCCACTGATATAAAATAATATTTTGGGATTTTTGGAGATTTTATTTATTTTTAGGCTGAGCATAACTTAGAGTTTTAAGCTTATTTCGGTTATTGCCGATTTTGCCCTTTCGGGCTATAAAATGAATTTTATAAATCCTTTTGACCTCAAACCTTTTCTACTGATCTAATATAGTAAATAAATTATTTTGAGCCTTCTGGAATTATAAAAATATCAGCTTTCTATACAAAACCCGGAAATGGCTCCAAATCGCCTTTTTAAGCATTTTTACGACATAGTATGTATCAAAACTAGTTTATATATATATGGTTGATACCTACTGATATATGTAGTAAAATTTTATATTATAACAGTAAACAAAGGTTTAAAACTCAGATTTCCAATTTTAACCTTTTAGGCTTATGTGAAATTACCATAATGCCCCTTCGGTGCATAGTGTGGTTAAAATTAATAAATTTCACATATATATGATACCCTACTGTTATAACTTATTAAATTAAGTATATTTACTAAATAAATCAGACCTGTAACTCAGGTTCCTAATTAAACTCTTTTATACCCTTTAAAATGACCAAAATGCCCTTATGAGGCATGGTTTGCAATTAAAATCATTTTGGGCATAATAGAAGATATCTTACTGATATCACAACATATTTAGTGCATATTAACTCAGGGAACTTGTATATGATTCTTATGGTTACCTGTGACGCACTTTCGCGTTCGGATCGACTTATGTAACTAGTTTACACATTTTAGCCGAAACAGGTCAAACCATATCCTTATTGTCTCAAAATCCAGAATGTGATTATGTTACCCATATTAAACAAGCATGCAAGCTTGTCGGGTCAAAACCACATTCTAAATCGGTCTTCGCCTTCCATGCAATTGAACCGTATTCTTTCTTTAAAACTAACCGGTCTAAGCTTAGGCTAAATTAAAGACCCGTTAGGATTCTAATAGGTTATTATAAACCTTCGTTCCAGAATAGGAGATCCAGTAAAAGATATTTGCACTTGCTAATTGTGACAATACTTGCTCAGGTAAATACTTTTAACTTATTTTCCCTATACGGGCTTGGGGTACGGTATATAAAATACCGCTTGGTCGGGCATTGAATCTTTAATCAAATGTAGGTTAAATCATTGAAATGACCCGTTAAAATTGTTTTGTTTGCTTAAAGCCTTTGGGGGTTAATGACCATGTCCCAGATATCCTTGGCATCATTTTACGAAATGGCCACGACCTAAGCATACGGGTGTAGGCGTACACCCGTTGTGCATAAATATTAAGGTATAACCGCCAGTTTCAGGGGAAACTGCTGCGGGACTATACCATGTGATGTGTCTATTGACCTTTAACCCGGTGTAGACCCGGGCTACTGGACCCATAAGAAACATGTAAATCTTTTATTCCCCCGGTCCCACTAAAAGTGTCCTATTTTGAATTTTCAAAGTCTTTATTTGTAAACTTTGACCTTAAATAATTTTGTTTGTGTTAGATAATACTTGATGAAAGTTATATGATTTGAGGGTGTTTTACAAGTGTTTTTATCGGGTTAATTTTCATCAAGTTTTATATAACACAAAAATATATAATTAAAGTCAAAGTTTATAAATAAAGACTTTGAAAATTCAAAATAAGACACATTTAATGGGACGGAGGTAGTACAAGTTTATATTCAAATAATTATCCCAAGTTATAAAAATCTTTTTATGCCATGTGCATTTAAATCAATTTTAAACCTTTTCAAAATGAGCCAGTTAAATTGTATTTACCAGTGTAAACTGACGTATTTTTCCAAAAAGATTAAGTGCAGGTACTACGCGTAATAGGCTGGCCTCTCCTTAGCATCACATAGAGTCTCGCAAGCTTGGATGCCAAATTCTGTTGAACTATGTTTCCTCTTTATTTTGATCCGCCTGTGATCTGTTTCAACTACATTGTGATACTTAAATATTACAATATTTATTCGGTTGAAATAAATCTATCTTTTTGCTTCCGCTGTGCATTTTAAATTTGTGTTGTTTGACTATGATGATATCAACTACATCACGATACTCACCACCGGGCCCACCGGTGATACGTGGAAAAATAGGGGTGTGACAGGTTGGTATCAGAGCCAACACTGAGTGAATTAAACACTAGCTTTTTGTGTTTAATCTCAGTGCACAAATTGCACATTCCTCGAGTTCCGAGTCTAGACAAAGAACATAGGGCAAATTCTGTTTTTGTTTTATTTTGTCTTCTATTTTATTTATTTTGGTTGTTATCTTAATCATGTTTGCAGGTTTAAGAATGCCGCCAAGGTTTTGGAGAGGAAGAGGCAAGGGCCCAATAACGGGCAATGACCATGAAGCCGGGCCTTCTCACCGGCGTACACCATCGACCACAATGAGCACTAGCCCTCAGGAGCCATGGAGGGTTTACGTTGAACCCGGGAGTCAATCAGTCTCCCTAAGTTCCTCACCGTCCTATTTGCATTCTTTTGGGCCGCAATCCGAAAACGAGCCCGACAACCCTCCGCCTTCCTTCATACCTTTGCAGCGGTCAAACTCGCACCATTCTTTTGGTGACCCTACCCTGCTTTTCAGAGCCGGTTCAACCCGGCTAATTTCATTCAAAAACCCGTGGGTTTTAACCCACTAGGACCCGAAGATCATTTTTCGGGTGATAACGACATGGATGAAGATACAGATCCCGTGGAGCCTGCAACCGGGACCCTGAACCACCCCATCGAAATCTCCGATGGGTCATCTTTTCATGGATCACCTTACCGTGGTCCTGACAGTTACCAGGCGAGGTTCAACCAATGGGACTGGTATTTTACCCCATCCGAACACTCGTCTCCGTACCAGCAGCAACAGCAGCAGGATCCTTCCGAGGATTCCCGATTCTTGGCAGTCACTCCGCCACCACCACCACCAGCGGAACAGCAACCGCCTCCGGAGCCACCGAGGCAGAGAAGGTCAAACGCACGAATGTCCGTGCGAGGAGGAGTCTGCATCAGCACTCCGCAGCCCTCGAGTGGCAGCCACTATCCGCCACTCCAAGAAGAAGAACCGCAAATAGGAGGGCCATCAAACCCCATCCCAGAGATAAACTCTGCGCATGTGGCCCCACCATTGGGTTTTGACAACCCAATCCCTGCCTACGCCGGTTCAGCGGCGTATAACCCTTTTGAGCAGCCGGCTCATACCCATTACGACTATGCCAATGTGGACCTATACCAGGAGGCATGGGACTACAATGCTCGTCACCCAGAGGGAACCTATGGTGGTCTTTGGACCACTGGTTACCCAACTTATGGGTACCAGCGTCCGCCACCTCCTCAACCTCTGTATCAGCCGCCGCAGCCGCAACTGATCCCGCCAGAACGCCAACAAGAGGTTCTCGATAGGTTGAACCAAGTTGAACAAGAAGTTCGAGAAGACCGCAGGAAACGTCAAGGCTTCTTCAAGGGTCTATCAGACCTACTTATGGGGAAGTCCAAAAGAAGGGGTCATTGAAGACCTTTGTTTATTTAATTTATTTAGTTGTAATCAAGTCCCTGCGTGGACTTTTTGTTTCAGTACTCAGCCCCTGCGTGGGCTTGTCTTTTTGTACTCTGCCCCTGCGTGGGCATGTCTTTTGTTAACCCCTGCGTGGGTTTGTTGTTTGTTTCGCCCCTGCGTGGGCATGTTATTTTTGTAGAAGTCCCGTTTAGGGCAAAAATGTACTTTATTAAATTATTATTGAGATGTTTTAAATTTCATTTTGTTTGTTATTTATTATGTGCATGAAACATAAAATAAATGAAAATAATTTTATTATTAAAAGATCTACCATTATATTAAAATGGAAAATTCTAAAAAGGACAAGACCTAGCCATGTGTCACCATAAGACAGGGCCAAGATGGTAGTTCCATAATTAGATTCAGATCCATATTAACATCTCAATTTAGGACTGTTCTGCGTTAATTATTAAAAGAATCTTAAAGGTAAAACCTAGCTTATATGTCATTGCAGACATGGCCAAGATGGTAGAACCTATGCAAAAGATTCCAATCCTTGTTAACATATGAAAGCATGTTAACATTCATGACAAATTGTGAGACGATAAAATCACATATGTCATCTTTTAATTGGGTTATTTAAATTCCCTTAACTATATAACCATCCCTTAAGGATGAAGTGCCTACAGGCTATAACTAATGTCCTTTTTGGAACTAAAGGCAGTAGTAGCTTATAACTCCCTGTCTAGAAAAAGGTAATGGACTTTGATTCAAACCTTAATATCTTGACTCCGTAAAAGTCTTGGTTTATAAATTAAATTTTGTCTATATGACTATGCCCTTTTGTGTTATTATTAAAATAAAATATATGATTATAATAAAGGTCCTGAACATATAAATAATTAACAAATTAACCAAAAATGGCTATTAAAACCATGGTTAACAAATCATATAATATTATAAAAACTTCTAAATAAAACCTTGCCCATTATTTTCTATATGTAGCAATTGAAGCTATATGGCTGGGTCGGATGAAGTGAATAGTCATCCGGTGGAAAACCACGATAATGCTAGGATACAGCTGACTGGTGCAGAGCTGCAAGCACTAGTTGATAATGCTGTTACGAGGGCTTTGGATCGGCAAAACAGTGAGTATTCTGGGACTCGAAGTAGGACCCTATCTACACCGCATTCTAAACCCAAGACTCATTCTGAGGCTCACAGCAAGCCACCCTCTATCCAGCCTAAACCTAAGAAAGAGGAATCAAAGAAAGATGATGATCGACATTCCTCAAACCAAAACAGTATTCCATCCAAAAAGATTGTATTTGATGACAAGCCCCGTGCTAAAGGTTGCACCTACAAGTACTTTGTTTCTTGCAAGCCCCAGGATTTCACTGGGGAGAAAGGGGCTGTGGATTGCATGACTTGGTTGGATGAGATGGACACTGTGGTAGATATTAATGGGTGTGCTGAAAGAGATATTGTGAAGTTTGTATCTCAGTCTTTTAAAGGTGAGGCATTAGCTTGGTGGAGGTCCCTGATCCAAGCTACAGGGAAAATCCCATTATACAATATGTCTTGGGAACAGTTTGTGGCACTAATCAAGGAGAACTACTGCCCTCAGCATGAGGTTGAAAAGATTGAATCTGTTTTTCTGTCATTGGTGATGAAAAACCTGGATTGCCAAGCCTACCTCACGAGCTTTAATACTATGTCAAGGTTGGTTCCTTATCTTGTGACCCTGGAACCCAAAAAAATAGCTCGATTCATTGGGGGTTTAGCCCCAGAAACAAAGGCAAGTGTGAAGGCTTCTCGGCCCACTACATTTAGGTCTGTAGCGGATATATCCTTGTCCCTCACATTGGACGCAGTCCGGCAGAGATCGCTCAGGAACACGGATGCAGAGAAAAGAAAACGTGATGATGACAGTTCACGTCGGTCAAACAAAAAGCATAGGGGAAACAGTGACCACAAGAAGGGGCCTGAATCTAAGAAGGATGGGCATCAGTCTGGAGATAAGCCCAAGTGTAAGGTTTGCAAGAAGCACCACTTTGGGAAGTGCAGATACGACTCAAAATCCCAGTCTCAACCGAGGCCATGTGGGATTTGCAAATCTTCTGAGCATAAGACCCTAGAGTGCAAGAAACTGAAGGATGCAACTTGCTACAGTTGCAATGAAAAAGGGCATATCAAGACAAATTGCCCAAAGGCCGCGAAGAAAGCTGATGAAGGGAAGAAGACCAATGCCAGGGTCTTCCAGATGAACGCTCAGGAGGCGATCCATAATGATAATGTCATAACATGTACTTTTCTTATTAATGATATCTACGCAAGAGTATTGTTTGATTCTAGAGCAGATAAATTTTTTGTAGATAATAAGTTTTGTGAGTTGTTGAAAATGCCTGTTAAAGCCTTAAGTTGAAATATGAAGTGGAATTAGCTGATGGAACCATAGAAACCGCATCAACCGTTTTAGATGGATGTTTCATATCCATTAGGAACCACTCTTTTCCTTTGTCCTTGCTTCTATTTAAGCTATCCGGTTTCGATATAGTAATAGGCATGGATTGGTTATCGCACAACCAAGCCCAGATTGTATGCAACAAGAAGCAAGTGGTGATCAAGACTCCGTCTGGTGAGCCACTTACCAACCAAGGAGACACCCAGTACGGGTTACCCGAGCAGGTGTCTATGCTCAAAGCATCTAAATGCTTGAAGAAGGGTTGTGTCATTTATATGGCACAAGTGACTGTCGATGAGCAGAAACCCAAGATTGAAGATATTCCAGTCATCTCTGAATACCCCGAAGTTTTCTTGGAAGAACTACCTGGTTTGCCACCAGATAGGCAAGTAGAGTTTAGAATCGACATCATTCCAGGAGCAGCGCCTATTGCAAGAGCACCTTATAGGTTGGCATCAACAGAGATGAAGGAATTAAGGACGCAGTTAGATGATTTGCTAGCCAAAGGTTTCATTAGACCTAGCTCGTCTCCATGGAGAGCACCAATCTTGTTTGTCAAGAAGAAAGATGGGTCGATGCGTTTGTGCATCGATTACCGTGAGCTTAACAATTTCACTATCAAGAATAGGTATCCTTTGCCCAGGATCGACGATCTGTTTGATCAGTTACAAGGAGCAAGCTACTTTTCAAAGATTGATCTGAGGTCAGGCTATCACCAATTGAAGGTCAAAGATGAAGATGTGCACAAGACTGCATTTAGAACTCGCTACGGTCATTACGAGTTCCTAATGATGCCTTTTGGGATCACTAATGCACCTGCCGCATTCATGGATCTCATGAATCGCGTCTGCAAGCCTTATTTGGATAAATTCTTCATTGTCTTCATCGATGACATTCTCATCTACTCGAAGAACCAAGCTGACCACGAGAAGCATCTCCGTTGCATTCTGAAACTGCTTCATCAAGAAAAGCTCTATGCCAAATTTTCTAAGTGTGAATTCTGGCTTCGTGAAGTCCAATTCCTTGGACATGTTGTTAGTGAGCATGGTATCCAAGTAGATCCCGCTAAGATTGAAGCTATCATGAACTGGCAAGAGCCGAAGACGCCTACGGAGATTCGCAGTTTCCTAGGATTGGCAGGATACTACAGACGTTTTTTTGAAAACTTCTCAAGAATTGCAGCACCCCTGACTCTTCTCACTCGCAAAAATAGCAAGTTCAATTGGGGGCCTAAGCATCTGTTTAATCAGAAGGATTTAAATATGAGGCAGCGATGTTGGAAACCTTGAACGATTATGACTGTGAAATAAGATATCATCCAGGCAAGGCCAATGTAGTCGCAGATGCCTTGAGTAGAAAAGAAAGAGTGAAGCCAATAAGAATCAATGCCAAGAGCATTGAGATAAAGAACAGTTTGAATGAAAGATTGTTAGCTGCACAGAAGGAAGCTGTGTTGGAAGCTAACTATCCTGACGAAAAGATAGGAGTAACTGAAGAACAGTTATCCTATGGCAAGGACGGAATCCTGAGATTAAATGGAAGAATATGGGTTCCTGTTTATGGAGGACTTCGGGATGTCATCCTTCAGGAAGCCCACAATTTCAAATATTCCGTTCATCCTGGAGCTGATAAGATGTACAAGGATTAGAAGGCAAACTATTGGTGGATAGGCTTGAAGAAGTCTATAGCTGCCTATGTAGCTAAATGTTTGACGTGTGCGCAAGTCAAAGCTGAACATCAAAAGCCGTCAGGTTTGCTACAACAGCCTGAAATTCCCACTTGGAAATGGGAAATGGTGACGATGGATTTCATCACCAAGTTGCCAAAGACGAAGAAAGGAAATGATACTATATGGGTGATAGTAGATAGATTGACTAAATCAGCACACTTCCTACCCATTAAGGAAACTTATAGTTCTGACATGTTAGCCCAACTGTATGTTGATAAGATTGTATCTCTGCATGGGGTACCAGTGGCTATTATCTCTGACAGAGATACCAGATACACGTCACACTTTTGGAAAAGTTTCCAACAGTCTTTGGGCACGCGCTTAAACTTCAGTACGGCTTACCATCCTCAGACGGATGGGCAGAGCGAGCGTACCATTCAAACCCTGGAAGACATGCTTCGTGCACGAAGCATGTGTGATTGATTTAGGTGGTAGTTGGGATAAGCATCTACCCTTGGTTGAGTTCTCCTATAATAATAGCTACCATACCAGCATTCAGGCTGTGCCTTTTGAAGCATTGTATGGTAGGAAGTGCAGAACGCCTATTTGTTGGGCAGGAGTAGGAGAAGCTCAGTTGTCAGGTCCTGACCTAGTCTTTGAAACGACGGACAAGATTTTCCAGATTCGTGACCGCCTGAAAGCTGCCAGGGATAGGCAGAAAAGCTATGCGGATAAAAGGCGAAAACCTCTGAAGTTCGAGGTTGGTGATAAAGTTCTGCTTAAGGTATCACCCTAGAAAGGGGTGATGCGATTTGGTAAGAAAGGTAAGTTAAGCCCGAGATATATAGGACCATTTGAGATCATCGAATGTGTAGGAACAGTGGCTTATAAGTTAAACTTACCTGGAGAGCTCAGTGGTATTCACAACGTGTTCCACGTCTGCAATCTGAAGAAATGTCTAGCTGATGAATCGCTAGTCATACCATACACAGATGTGCACATAGATGAGAGCTTGAAATTTGTGTAAAAACCTTTGTCGATTGAGGATCGACAGGTAAAGAAGCTTCGAAGGAAGCATGTGCCTATTGTCAAGGTGAAATGGGATGCCCGTAGAGGTCCCGAATATACGTGGGAGTTAGAGTCCACGATGAAAGAAAAATACCCTCAATTGTTTTCGTAAATCTCGAGGTCGAGATTTCTTTTAAGGGGGTGAGGATGTAACACCTCGTAAAATCATATCCAATAAAATAAAGACACGTGTCATGTAAGACAAACGTGTCAGGAACCCGGATCAAATAAGGATGTATGGTAGGATTTGAAAAGGGCGTCATGTTATTAAAATACCTCTGAACGACCCAAGGGTGACATGTTATTAAAATACCTCTGAGCGACCCAAGTGATAAATCCCAAGACCTTAAATCATTATGATAAACATCGAACATATATTTAGCCGGTTGTTTCTAAATAAATAAAATTTCCATTTTTATATGGAAATTGGATTCTTAAAATGTCACTACTACAATCAGGAAATTAGATTCTTGGTTAAGAGAATTGAATTTAAATTGATGCATGTCCAAACAAATATTCTAGAGATTTCCGTCACTACAAGACTTGCCACAAGATGCCAAAGGGGTGTAAGTGCATGCAAAGCATGCAAGGTCTGAGTATTTGGTCCCATAACTGAAAAGCATTGCATGAGATTCGGATTGGAAAGAAGTGCATGGTCAAAGCTTAAAGTTTACAAAGTTTTTGTCCTCAGATCATCGGTTACGGACCGTATGGCATAAAGCTTACGGTCCGCAAGGATCGGTTACGGACCGCAACCAGTTAAGCATACGGTCCGTAAGAATCATGTCTGGGCGCATCAGACCAGGGTCGGTTACGGACCGCAACCACCTAAGCTTACGGTCCGTAAGAGATGGATACGGACCGCAAGGGATTTTGCTTACGGTCCGTAAGCCTGTCGCTGGCAGCAGGGTTTGGACAACTGCCTGTTCAGCCAGTTCCACCGCCTTATTTGTATGGTTTTCGAAATCAGGGGCTGGATAGGTGGTATTTAGCTACATAGGGGCACCTGGGATCATCTCACAACATTGGTAGAGTTACTTGGCAAGATCTTGTGACATTTGGTGCACTATATAAGAAGAAGAAGTTGTGAACTTTGAGACTTGCTTATTCAAACTCAACTTCAAGCATCTCTGGAGCTTCTCTGGACAGCAATCAAGCATCTCTTAAGTCCCTAATCATAATTAGGACCATTGTAAGTGTTCCTAATCATTCTTAATTAAGTTTAGCCTAGTTAATTAGCTAAAAGTCAAACCATCGTAATTAAGGTTTGACTTCGAGATTAAGCTATACTTATCCAGTCAAATCTCAAATTAAAAATACCTTTAAGTAGGTAATTATGTGGGTAATAAACCCTTAAAAGGGTATTCTCTGATTCCCACTCTAACTATGTCAATTGTTGGGTCAAAGCTAGTTACAAAAAGTCAACAGAAAGCTTTATTCCAAAAAGATTAAGTGCAGGTACTACGCGTAATAGGCTGGCCTCTCCTTAGCATCACTTAGAGTCTCGCAAGCTTGGATGCCAAATTCTGTTGAACTATGTTTCCTCTTTATTTTGATCCGCCTGTGGATCTGTTTCAACTACATTGTGATACTTAAATATTACAATATTTATTCGGTTGAAATAAATCTATCTTTTTGCTTCTGCTGTGCATTTTAAATTTGTGTTGTTTGACTATGATGATATCAACTACGTCACGATACTCCCCACCGGGCCCACCGGTGATACGTGGAAAATAGGGGTGTGACAGGCTGGAAGCTGGTAGCTGATGGCTGGAAACTGGTAGCTGGTAGCTGTAGCTTTTTAGATATATTTGGTGTTTGACAGAGTAGCTGGAGCTTTAAAAAAATGTATAAAATGAAGAAAATGGAAATAACTGAAAATTTTAAAAGTTTGTGCATTAAAAACTTTATTATCTTTAGAGGTTTAAATAGTCAGTTTTTCTCTAAAAGCTTGTAGCTCCTTTTAAACGCTAGTAGTAGGAGCGTTCATCCAAAAGCTTCAAGCTCCTAACCTAAAAGCTCAGTCAAACAATGCTTTTTTTTATTAAGCAGGAGCTTTTTCTTAAAAGCTTAAAGCTAGAAGCTCTTAAAAACTCCTAAAAGCTTCACGCCAAACATACCCGTAGAATTAAGGTTAAGAACTTTTAAGAGAAAGGGGAGGTTTCCTAACTTTACTGTAGGGGCTTAGAGTCCCTATTTGCATGCGAGAATATTTCTATATCTATGTCTATATGTGTTCTTATGATTTCTTACTTTATTATGTTTCTCATCCACAACTTTATTATGTAACTAGTGTTGGGTCTCTCTAGAAGCAGCCTCTCCGTCTTTAGGGATGAAGGTAAGGTTTGCCTATATTCTATCTTTCCCAGCCCTATTCGTAACTTTGCTATTTGTGAGATTTATGTAGTTTTAATTTTTAAGTTTGTTTATATTTTATATTAAGTTGAAAAAAGAAGTTTATTTTCTAATATTTTTTAGCTATTATGTTTTCATTTGTAATGTACTAGTTGATGCCCCGTCCGCGTTGCGGGGCGATGACCGAATAATTCTCAATCAATTAAAAAAATACTACTATAATTTTGCTAGGAAAAAAAAAACAAAAACGATGATAAGACCGTAATTTTGGGCTCAGGGCAAAATTGTAATTTTTCAGGACTAATGAGCGAGTGTTAGGCAGCTCCTTGACACGAAAAAAAAATTAAATCGAGTAAACCAATTAAATTAAAACTTTATAGTTTTGCTAAAAAAACTAAAACGATTGGAAAAACGTAATTTTTAACTGAGGGCGAAATCATAATTTTAATTCGGGGATAAATCGTAAATTAAATGGACCAACGGGGGAGTGCCAGGAAGCTGCCGGCACGACTGTAATTTTACACTGGGGGCAAAATTGTAATTTCATCAGGAAAACAAACAAAAACGATGGGCAAAATGTAAATTTAAGTTGAGGGCAAAATCGTAACTTGGGTGTGAGAAAAAAAAAATAATGGCAAAATTACAAATTTAAACGGGGCAAAATCGTAATTTTGAATCGAGGGCAAAATTGGAATTTTTAGCTGGGAGCAAAAGCGTAAATTTATTTTTAAGTGGGGGTAAAAACATAATTTTGAACTGATGGGGAAATCGTAATTTTAAGGGAAAAAAACTAATGGCAAAACTGTAAATTGAAACGGGGCAACATCGTAATTTTGAACCGGGGGCAAAGTTGAAATATTTAGCTGGGAGTAAAAGCGTAAATTTATTTTTAAGTGGGGGTAAAAACATAATTTTTAACTAATGGCAAAATCGTAATTTTAAAGTGGGATAAAATCGTAAATTTGTTGGGCCAATAGGGGAGTGCCAGGCGGCACTATTCCTTTGCCGCCCATTTAGTCCAATGAAGGGCCACAACTATTCCCGTGTTGGTGCCGTTTACGATTCCTTGTAAAATAAGCACGCGAATGAAAAGTGAAACTTCAAATGGTACGGGTACCTTAAAACATAAAATAACCAAATATTCTAAACAAACCGATCAACATAATAAAACTATAAAATCGAATCCTATGATTTGGGGGCTTTGTAAAACCTTAAATTAGATATACTACTTTCCAACATAATGTTAAATTAATATTTTAAACTAAGTAATATTGTGAAAATTTGTGATAATAACATATAAAAAATATTTATGTCATTACAAAATATAGTTGCGTGGCAATAGCTGAATAATTCTCAATTAATTAAAAAAAGACTATTATAATTTTGCTAGGAAAAAAAAAACAATGATAAGACCGTAATTTTGGGCTTGGGGCAAAACTGTAATTTTTCAGAACTAATGAACCAGTGTTAGGCGGCTCCTTGACACGAAAAAAAATTAAATCGAGTAAACCAATTAAAATAAAAAACCTTTATAGTTTTGCTAAAAAAATAAAACGATGGGGAAAACGTAATTTTTAACTGAGGGCGAAATCATAATTTTAATTTGGGGATAAATCGTAAATTAAAAGGACCAACGGGGGAGTGCCAGGAAGCTGCCGGCACGACTATAATTTTACACTGGGAGCAAAATTGTAATTTCACCAGGAAAACAAACAAAAACGATGGGCAAAATGTAAATTTAAGTTGATGGCAAAATCGTAACTTGGTTGTGAGGAAAAAAAAAACTAATGGCAAAATTATAAATTTATACGGAGCAAAGTCGTAATTTTGAACTGAGGGCAAATTTGGAAATTTTAGTTGGGAGCAAAAGCGTAAATTTATTTTTAAGTGGGGGTAAAATCATAATTTTGAACTGATGGGAAAATCGTAATTTTAAGGGAAAAAAACTAACGGCAAAACTGTAAATTGAAACGGGGGAAAATCGTAATTTTTAACCGGGGGCAAAATTCAAATATTTAGCTGGGAGCGAAAGCGTAAATTTATTTTTAAGTGGAGGCAAAAACATAATTTTGCACTGATGGCAAAATCGTAATTTTA
The DNA here is from genome assembly GCF_002127325.2 of Helianthus annuus. Taxonomy (NCBI): domain Eukaryota; kingdom Viridiplantae; phylum Streptophyta; class Magnoliopsida; order Asterales; family Asteraceae; genus Helianthus; species Helianthus annuus. Next base: position 196,329,136 of record NC_035448.2, on the reverse strand, counting down.
AAGCAGGATAAAATCGTAAATTTGTTAGGCCAATGTGGGAGTGACAGGTAGCTGCCTGATACTATTCCTTTGCTGTCCATTTAGCCCAATAAAGGGGCAGGGCTATTCCCGACGACACGCGGAATTTGTGATTTGTAGTTGTTGATAATTTGAACTATGGCTTACTCTTCCAATAGATTTGATTTGTAATTTTTTTAACAAAACTAGGGTGCATGAGCTAATAAGGTATGCGACAGATGAAGCAATAATTGAAACAAGTATTCGTTAGATTATGTAGTGGTCATCCAAGTGGTTTATTTTTTTTTTTATTATGTGGTGTCTATGTCATCAAGGCCTGAAAATTGAATAAAATAAGGTAGTGATGGGACTTATAAAATTAGTTGGTTTGGAATTGAAAAAAAGTAAAAAAAATGATTGGTATACACGATACCCAACCAATCATCCTCCATCTTTCATGCGTGGTCTGATCCACGAAGGAGGCTTCAAAATCGCATTTAACGAGTATGGGGGGCAGTGGTGACTTCGTTTGATCGTGGTTTGGCAAACCACGAGCCATTACGTTTGGTCTTAATATCTGAGTTAAAATTGCAACTCCATAAATAATCTTTTAGATCCCTCTACTCAAGATCCTTACATACGTAGTTGTTCAAACACATAAAGTTTATTAGGTTACATTTTCTAGATTGAAATATCAAGGCATGGTTAAAAATGCTAAACCAACCAATGTATGGGAGGATATATGAAGGAGGTAGGGGTAGCCTAGGTTACCCCTCAACTTTGTCGGGGAAATGCAAAATTAGTACAATTTTTTTCTCCGTTTTATGTATAGGATATGGCTGAGCAAATATTAGGATACATATATGTCTAAAAGATTGTTTTGGGTTACCATTGAAATTTCCTTCTAGATCCGCCTCTATACCATACTATTTATATCCATCACTTAATAAGGTATGAAATATATGTCATCTTTGTATAACACGAGACAAGATGTTGAAGAATACTGATTTAGAGCAATAGCAAATTATATCGGCTATGTTCAAGAACGCCAACCTCAAGTTCGGAAATATTTATTATACGAGTTATGTATTGCACGTAGGGGCTGTTTGTTTACCTCTTAACGAGGCTCTTAATGGTTCAGACCTCTTACTAGTTTAGCACTTAATGGTTCAGAGTATTTGTTTCGTAAGCAGATGTCTGAATGGTTCAGACATTTGCCTCTTAATGATTAAGTATTATACAGAGTCTGAATGGTTAAGTCCTCTAATCTGAATTGGTCAAACATTTGCCTCTGAAGGGTTAAGCATTATACTGGCTCTTAATGGTTCAGACGTCTTACTAGTTCAGCACTTAATGGTTCAAACCTCTTACTGATTCAGCACTTAACCATTTAAAACTTGCCAAACATCCCCGTACCCATATGTTCCAAAAATATTGGCTTTCGAAGAATTTTCTAAAGCATATTATTATCAGCAGGTCTTTCTAGTCATAGTTAGGTTATAAAAATATAACAACTAAACCAATATAGCTGGATGCTACCTGTCATTCGTTGTAACATAATCTTAATGATTAATAAAAATCCAAAATGTTATAAATACAAGTCGTTGCACAGGTGGACTAAGTTTGTCAAGTCCCATTATGCTCATTTATCCAACCTCACTAATAACATGCTTGTTCACCTATGCTGTGTATTATCTGGTTTAAATAAAAATAAAAAGTATAAAATTGAAGGTCAGCAATATTCGAAGATGTTTGGATCACCTACTATTTTCTAAAAACTTGTTAGTTTGTTTGAGGACATGCAAAGTTTAAGTGTGATGTTTTTGATGTGTCAACAATTATACATTCTTTTAGTGCATATTTACCCCATATGGTACTTTTTATGACTTTATAGTTGAAAATACTATCTAAATTATTCCTATTTGGTAATTGCAGGTTTTTAACGTCTCTAGATAAAAAGAAGTGAAAAACGAGCAAAAACCAAGCAAAAAAAAAAAAAAAAATCAAAGATTTCAAGTTAATCAACAAATTGCCAGACAGTCACGACCGTTCCAGGATATGGGCACGACCATGCACATCAACCCAGCAAGTACATGTCACACCCCAACCTATGGCGGAAACATCAGGACGCGACACTAAATGAATCAGATTGCTCAAGAGAATCCACAACACTACTTGTTTCGATAAAGATTAATCAAATTTTCATAATAAAGACTAAATTGTCATACAACCAAGCATGTTCAAAATTTTATCAAAGTATCATCAAAATTCAACAAGTTTCAAAACATAGATTATATAATATGAGTTTCTAAGGTCATCCTAGCTTGATTTCTTCATCGTCCAAACTTATCAACCTGCAACATGTATTAAAATACAATAAAAAAATGTTGGCGAGTATACAAGTTTAAATACATAACATAATAGTTTAAACGTATAAAACTCATATCCAACATGAATAACATATCACAAGTTTCAACATGCTAGCTAACGTGGTTCATATGATAACCCAAGTCCCCAACGCGTTAACATGCCTTTCCTACTTCGACGAATCGAAGAGGAGGTAAAAGAATCAAAACTTAACAATACTCCCCAAGACTCAAGGAGAGGTGCGTTACCCCTATAGCGCTATAATTGTTAAGGCGAGCTACACATAAGAATCAAACGTCCACATAGCATAAAAGTCTCAAGTATCACAAGTATCATGTTTTCATGTTTAATAGCGGATATAGTATGTTTCAAATAAGTTTCAAGTGTTAAGTGTCTTGATATTGAATACATGTTGCATCCCAAAAGTGTTTAAAACAAAAGGGATCGAGTATACTCATAGTGGGTGCTTAGAACCAAACACTACTAAATTGGATCGAAGGGAGCGCTGGATCAGCCTGCGTGCGGGGACCAGAGCATAAGTCCTTTAAGAGCTGACCCGGTCGGGAACAGAGTGTTGAATAGTGCGAAAATCTAGTTAAAGTGTCTGATAGACTACCTGAGCGGATGGTCATCCGATCGGATGGTCATTCGGACGGATGGCTATTCGAACGAATGGGCTCCATCCGATCGGATGGTCATCCGAGTGGATGACCATTCGAACGGATGGCCATTCGAATAGTGTGTAGGTGTTTGTGAATTTGTTTAAGTGTTTGATCATAGTGTCCTGTAACAACAAACAACAAGTGTTATCATAATCAGATCATCTGGACGGATGGTCATCCGATCGGATGGCCATTCGAACAGATGGTTAGTGTGTGAAGTTTTGTGAAATTTCTAAGTTTGAGTTAACGGAGACGGTGTGACGACGTGTCAAACAATGGAAACGTACCAAACCTAGCTCGTTCGATCGGATGGGTACCACCCCTTTTCGAACTGACGAGCTGTTTCTGATGAGGTTTCATGTTTAGACCCGTCAATCGGCCCGTTTTCTGGTGGATCTCAGTTTTCAAGCCGACTTTCGACTAAGAACGAGTCGAGAGTCTATTTGAGTCTGAATTCACCAATGTTTTGTATAAAAATTGAAGAAAAGTTCGGAAATCAGTTGCAAAACGTGAAGTTCATCAGATCTGAGCCGGCAACATGTGAAATTCCGTCAGATCTGGTGTAAAGGTGTGAGATTCCTTTAGATCTTGTATAAAAGTTGTGAAAATCTACTAGATCTAACACCAATCTTGGTTAAACGGTGCTCCACCACAGTTTCCGTAAGCAATCGAGTGGAAACCACCTTCAAGAGGTCCAAATCAGTTGGTTTTCGAGAAAAAGTTGAAGTCTTCGTGTGATTTTGATGAAGAATGTGGTGTAGAAGTGATTAAATATGAAAGTTGTACAAGATTTGAGGTGAAATACTTATGAAAAGGTCTTGAATCTTGATTGAAAGGGTCTGGAAGCTTGAGAGCAAATGAGTCGAATGAAAGGTGAAAAAGGAGGTCAAGTGCTCTATTTATAGGTGATAGTGACCACCCCAATCGAATGGCATAGATCGGATGGGATTAAGTCGGTGGAAGTGTGCAGGCGATCGAATGGCCTTCCGGTCGAATGGCCATCCGGTCGGATGGTCATACGATCGGATGGTCATCCAATTGGATGTCCATTCGGACAGCCTACTCTCGTTTGCTAGTTTTCCGATTTTGGTTTGTTTTACGAGCGAGGTTAAGTGATGTGTGTAAAATGCAACATATAAATTACATCAAATAAGGCATAAAACTAACCCTTTTTAAGTACTAATGTTGGAAAAAGAGTGTTTTTGTCTTCCTTTTGTATTTTCAGGATTAAATGAGCTCAAATTCACAAAAGAAGCAAAAAGACAGCTAAATCTAACATAAATACAAGAAAAGGAACATAAGTGGACTGCCCGACCCCTCGACACCATCCTCCCAAGCAAAATAGAGAAGACAGAAGACTGAACACGCCCCGTGCTCAGCGAGCACGGGGCCGTGTCCGAGGCACTGTTTTGTAAAAATTTAGCTTTCTTCGGTTTCTTTCACAGAAAATGGCAAGCAGAACAAGCGGAGCATCTTCAAGAAGTAACCGACAAGGGAGGAGATCATCAACAGCAGAAGACTCTCTTGTAAACTACGTTTACGCCCTAAGGGAGGCTATTGATGAAATGACGGGAGTGGAGGAAGCGTTGGTCGACCGTATCAACCATCTGACGGTGGGACTGTAGGGATGTCTCCGAGAGGTGAACCTCTTGCACCAGAGGTTAAACCTTCTCGCCTCCCCGCCCTTGGTACCTGTGATAACCCAAAGGGCGTGGAACGTGGTGCCCGAAGTCATCATTCCGGCCGAATGGTACGCCATGCACCCTGAGCCTCCGAGGGTGGTGCAAGGAGTCCCGGTGAATGTTCCCCCTCAGCCACAAGTTGCTGAGGAAAATGAAGCCGCCTTCTTCCTTCCAAGGGAGATAGAGGAATGGCTTTAAACGACATCTAGGGAACCATCGGCTGAAGGTCCTACTATATCGAGAAACTATTCTCGAAATTTTCTTAAAAAAAGTAGAACCCTTTATGATAACCTCGTGTACCTCCTGACCTAGTTAGTTAAGTTTTTATTTTATTTTATTTAGGAATTATATGTATTTCTCTATTGTTTGAATGGAACGATGGTTTTAAGGATTGGATGGTTCATAATAAATAAAACACACTCATGGTGGTAAAGGATGAAAAAGGAAACAAGAAACATGGACCCATGCACAAGAACAAGGCAACCCGACATCAATTTCTCCATTATAGTAGGTTCAACACGGGCCGTGTCCAACCAACACGGCCCCGTGCTGAACCCCCTGCAGAAAAATGCCCAGTTCAGGTAACTGGACACGGGCCGTGTTCACCAGACACGCCCCCGTGTCCAGGCTTCTGTTTCTTTTCTTTAAATTTTGTTACTGGCACCTGAACACGGGGCCGTGTCCGGTCCCCACGGGGCCGTGTCCAGACTGCCAGTAACATAAATCTTTGCTTTTAACACCATATTACACATCTAATCAACCTAAAAATTTATTTTTGGGACACATTGAGGACAATGTGTAATTTAAGTGTGGGGGGATGCTAAAACCTTGAAATTTTGCAAGTCCTAATAACAAGCCTTACACAAAACTCTATTGGAACCGCTAATCACCCCAAATTTTTTCAAAAAAATTTTTCATTTTTTTTACTTGTCTAAAGTTTAAGTTAGGAATCCTAAGATTAATAAGGTTATATTTTTACAAATGTACAACCGAGAGCGTCGTGATAGAAAGAACCAACATAAGGAAATTATGAAACGGCATGACAAGCTTAGTTAAAATTTGATTATATATACTTGATCACATTATAAACCCATTCCCACAAAAAGTGAGTTTTTGAGCCTTTATTGAGCATACAAATTTACATCTTTAGACTAAATGCTCATTTTTCGTTTCTTGTGTGAATAGCCGCTTGGTTCTTACGACTCTAGAACTTGCCACGACGATTCATTCCCGGTCCTTACCAACTTAAACCCAAGTAAGTAAATGATGGAGGCATTAGGACTAACCATTTTTCTTTCTACACCATTATTTTTCAATTTTTTTTACCACCTACCCAAAATCCCCCTAGTTAACCCCTTTGAGCCTAAACCTTTCATTTCTTTACCCTAAAACCCTTTTACCCACCAAAAACCCTTTTTATTCTTACCCTTTATTTTAGTAACAAGCTCGGTTTTCGTGTGACTGATCAAAAAAAAAATGATGAAGTTAGAAATAAACAAACAAAGCTCTTGAAACAAAAGCTTGTTTGAAGAAATACTTCGAAATAAAAAGTCACTAAAACAAAGTGTTTTACGAAAACCGACGCTTTTTACGCTTTTCGCCCTTTTCTACTAACCCATTCACCCACCTTTAGCCCAAGCCTTTACCCAAAAAAGTCCTCTTGATATTTACAAAGGTAACAAGTTAAAAAGGAGGAGGATTGATTGCTTGGCAAGCTTATGGTAGGAATAAGTTCCATGCCGCTCTCGAGTGATTCACTAAAATACACCTTCGGCCGAGTGTGAGTGATTTCTCCCGTGAGGTATGTGAACTTGTATATAAATGGAATTTTAAAAAGGCATGTTATGCCCAAATAAGTAATTTCTCCTATGAAACGTTCTAAACAAATCATAACGAATAGGATTGTAAATAAATAAAAATAAAACCCAAAAAGATCTTGGATTCCCGACACTCTATGACAAGCCAAAACCTTCTCTTCTACCCATTCCATTTGGGAGTGTAAGCCACATATTAAAGAGTTTTGCTTGAGGACAAGCAAAAGTTCAAGTGTGGGGGTATTTGATGTGTGTAAAATGCAACATATAAATTACATCAAATAAGGCATAAAACTAACCCTTTTTAAGTACTAATGTTGGAAAAAGAGTGTTTTTGTCTTCCTTTTGTATTTTCAGGATTAAATGAGCCCAAATTCACAAAAGAAGCAAAAAGACAGCTAAATCTAACATAAATACAAGAAAAGGAACATAAGTGGACTGCCCGACCCCTCGACAACATCCTCCCAAGCAAAATAGAGAAGGCAAAAGACTGAACACGCCCCGTGCTCAGCCAGCACGGGGCCGTGCCCAAGAAGCAGCAGAAAAGACAAACATATAGAAGTTTCTATTGCCCACCACGGGGCCGTGTCCAGTGAACATGGGGGCGTGGCGAAAGTACAGCAGGCGCATTAATTGTAATTGCGAATTACAATTAATGAAGAGAGAGAGTGTCAGACAGGCACGGGGGCGTGTCCAGCGGGCACGGGGCCGTGCCCAGCCTTCTGTTCAGCCTATAAATAGGAGTGCTTGGTTTCATTGCAACTCATCCCTTGGCACACCACCTCTCTCACACTTCATCCACCACCGACCACCATCACAACACCATCATCCACCACCATCATCCATTGTCCATCATAGTGTGTGTGAGTCGTCTCGGGATCCAAGATTGATCGTAAGAGTTCTTGACAATCAAGGCCATGTTTGCCTAAGTCTCTTACATCACTTGGTGAAGACAAGTGTTTAGTATAATACTTTTTATTTTTAATCTTTTGCACTTTTTATTTGGTTTTGTATTAATGACTTTAATAACTAGTTGCTTATGTTGAAGGTGATCTTTCCTTATCGTTTGTCCGTGGTGTCTTGGCATTATTTTACTATCTATATAAAATAAAAGATTTTCACCATTCATATCTCCACGGTCTATATGAGGTATGTTGGCTACCTGGTCGGGGGTTAAGGGAACGGTTTGGTAAGGGTCTTGCCCTTGTTCAGCGTTTAGAGGTCCTGCAAGGGAACTGGGTCAAATTTAGTAGGATCTCCTTCAATGCCCATAGGTATTGGATGGCGGGGATCCAAACTCTTTGACCCCCTCATAAGTTAACTACTATTAATACTATAACCCGGCTATTTAGGATTGTATCCCTGCTGACTCAGACTACTTAGCCGAGGGTAACGTCACCGCCAAAAGCGGGGCCTACCACAATTTGCATTAATAACTTAATTCATTATCTTCCAATAATCCAACCCTTTAGGATTGTATCCTTGCTGACTCAAACTACTGGGTTGAGGGTAACGTCGCCTTCAAAAGAGGGGCCTACTACAATAACTAAGATAATCTCTTAAACAAGTGCAAAAGTGTGAAAATAATCAAAGGTTACACTAATACACGAGTCGGATCCAAGTGATTCATCTTGTCTATCTGTTTTTATTTTATTTTTATTTTTCAGCATTTAGTTAGTTTTTATTTTTTTAGTTTAAAAAAAACCTTTTCTAACATTTTGATTTGATTAGACGTTGAGGATAAACCGGTACTAAAAGCTCTTGTGTCCTTGGACGACCTCGGTATCTTACCAACACTATACTACGTCCACGATGGGTGCACTTGCCCATATGTGTGTTTAGTGTTAGTAAATATCGTGTTTTATAAATTTAAAACTTGGCTAAAAGCGTAACAAGGGCTTAAAATATACATCTAAATTATATACACGCTAACACGCATCATTAAGCGTTGCGTTATGTATTATTGTGAGTAGTCATCACACATGGTATTATTACATCTAAGTGTTCAAATAATCATAAATACACAAGAAGTTTCCGTGTTTCAAGTTGCGTTCAAGCTAGTTTCTCCTTCAGCCAAATATCAAAGTTTCTCGTTCAATAAAGAATCAAAGTTTCATAAAGAGTCAAGAATCATATCGTTCATGCACATATAAAAGTATCACATGGGTTAAGAATCTGTTTAGATATATCATTCACATATGATAAACATCACCAGAATCAATACATAGAGTAAAAGTTTCACATAGTTTCACACATAATTAAGATTCAAATAGTTTCATTTCCATTATGATCATTTGTCTCCAGAGTAAGAGCATGACTAAGTATCGAAACGCAGGGCATTACAGTCTCCCCTCCTTTTAGGAGATTTCGTCCCCGAAATCTAAGAGGAAGACTGCTCGAAGAGCTATGGATACTTGGTTTTCATTTCACTCTCGAGTTCCCAAGTGAATTCGGCGCCACGCTTTCCTTCCCATCGCACCTTAACTATGGAAATTTTGATGCGCCTCAGCCGCTTGGTCCCTCGGTCCATGATTTCGACCGATTTTTCCACAAAATGAAGAGTCTCGTTTATTTGCAAGTCGTCTATGGGAACTTGGAGTTCCTCGTCTGCTAAGCACTTCCTAAGATTAGATACGTGGAACGTCGGATGTACATTGCTAAGTTCCTGAGGCAAATCGAGTCGGTAAGCCACCTTGCCAATCCTTTCGAGAATCTTGAAAGGACCCACATAGCGAGGGGCAAGCTTTCCCTTTTTACCAAAACGTATCACTCCTTTCTAGGGGGATACTTTGAGTAGAACGTGATCTCCAACATTGAATTCTATTGGCTTACGCCTCTTGTCAGCGTAGCTCTTTTGTCTGCTCCTAGCCTTGATCAAGTTATCGCAGATCTGAAGAATCTTATCCGTCGTCTCTTGAATGATCTCAGGGCCAGTAAGTTGCTTGTCACCAATCTCATGCCAATTGAGGGGAGATCGGAACTTGCGACCGTATAATGCTTCGAAAAGAGCCATCTGAAAAAACTGGAATGATAGCTATTGTTGTACGAGAACTCGATCAATGGTAGTATATCCCAATTACCACCAAAGTCGATGACACAGGAACGGAACATATCCTCTAGGGTCTGAATAGCGCGTTCAGTCTGTCCATCCGTTTGAGGATGAAAGGCTGTACTAAGATTCAAGTGAGAACCAATAGCGGACTGAAAAGTTTGCCAAAGACACGAAGTAAAACGACCATCGCGGTCAGAGATAATGTCAATGGGTATACCATAACGACATATGATTTCATTAGTGTAGATTCGAGCAAGTTTCCCCACTTTGAAATCTTCACGAATAGGAAGAAAGTGGGCTGATTTGGTCAAACGGTCAATGATTACCCATATACTATCATGACCAGCAGGTGTACAAGGGAGTTTAGTTATAAATTCTATAGCTATGCTATCCCATTTCCAAACAGGGATTTCGGGTTGTTCAAGAAGACCTGAAGGACGTTGATGTTCGGCTTTAACCTTTGAGCAAGTAAGACATTTCGAGACGTACGCGACGATGTCCTTTTTCATACTAGGCCACCAATAAGTCATACACAAGTCATGGTACATCTTATCAGCACCAGGATGAATAGAGTATTGGGATTTGTGAGCCTCATTCATAATGAGCTCACGAAGGTTGTCGCGATCTGGCACCCAGATTCGATTGAGATAGTATTGAAGCCCATCAGGCTTCGTTTCAAGCTGGTCACTAGAAGCACCTCGTATTTCAACGATTAGACTACCTTCGTTGGCGAGTATTGTGCTTCACGAATACAGGCATGAAGATCACTAGTGACCTGGAAACAGCGAATGATACTCACATGAGTCTTACGACTAAGTGCGTCGGCCACGACATTTGCTTTGCTAGGATGGTAGCGAATCTCGCAGTCATGGTCGTTAAGCAATTCTACCCATAGTCGCTGACGCCTATTCAGTTCCTTCTGGTTAAAGATGTGTTGCATGCTCTTATGGTCAGTTGAAACCACACACTTAGTACCATATAGTTAGTGTCGCCAGATTTTTAACGCAAAAACAACCGCGCCCAACTTAAGATCATGGGTAGTATAGTTTTTCTCATGTATTTTGAGCTGTCGGGAGGCATAGGCGATGACCTTGTCCCGCTGCATGAGCACACAACCCAGGCCACGGTTCGAGGCATCACAATACAACACAAAATCGTCATTCCCATCAGGGAGAGCGAGTACAAGAGCGTTACAAAGCAAATTCTTAAGAGTTTGGAAAGATTCCTCTTGCTCAGGAACCTAAGCAAAAGGTTTTTCTTTCTGAGTTAATGAAGTGAGAGGAACGACGATCTTTGAAAAGTCCGAGATGAATCGCGGTAATAACCTGCCAATCCCAAGAAGGAACGAATCTCAGATGCAGATTTAGGCGTACTCCAGTTATTCACTGCTTCGATCTTGGAAGGGTCAACATGAATTCCTTGTTTGCTAACAACGTGCCAAAGAATTTGTACTTCATTAATCCAAAATTCACACTTAGAAAACTTTGCGTATAAGCGTTCACCACGTAAAAGTTCTAACATGAGGCATAAATGTCGTTCATGATCAGCTCGGGTTTTCGAATAAATAAGAATATCATCAATAAAGACTATCACAAAATGATCCAAATAAGGTTTACAAACACGATTCATAAGGTCCATGAACACGACGGGTGCGTTGGTCAAGCCAAAAGGCATAACCACGAACTCGTAATGTCAATCACGAGTGCGAAATGTAGTTTTGGGGATATCTTCTTCGAGAACACGGAGCTAATGATAACCAGATCGAAGGTCGATTTTAGAGAAACAACTTGCGCCTTGGAGTTGGTCAAATAGGTCGTCGATACGGGGAAGAGGATAACGATTCTTAATGGTGAGTTTGTTAAGTTCACGGTAGTCGATGCACATGCGAAACAAACCATCTTTCTTCTTGACGAATAACACAGGAGCACCCCACGGTGAGGTACCTGGATGTATAAAACCTTTGTCGAGCAGTTCTTGCAGTTGACTAGATAATTCTTGCATCTCAGAGGATGCAAGTCGGTAAGGAGCCTTGGCAACAGGAGTTGAACCAGGTATGGGATCAATACGAAAATCAACAGATCAAGGAGGAGGAAGACCAGGAAGATCTTCAGGAAAGACATCGGGGAAATCACACACTACTGGAACATCACTTACGCTCTTTCCCTTGCCCTTTTGTTCCACTATGTGGGCCAAGAGGCAAAGTACTGTTTACATAAGCATTTATTCGTTTGAGTGCATGACATCAACTTCAATCCTCTAGAAGGTCGGTCTCCATACACGTGCAAGGTATCACCAGACGGTAGAGCTAAACTAACGTACTTCTCGTGACAAGTGATTTCAGCATGGTTCTTACGCAACCACTCCATGCCGACTATGATATCGAAACTACCCAATTGCATGGGTATGAGGTCAATGGTGAAAATGTGATCGTTAAGAGTCAGGGAACAATCACGGAGGATAGAATCAACTAGAATAGACTTACCATCGGCAATCTCAACCGAGAACGACTTAGGTAGTTTAGAGCGTGCATAGTTTAACAAAGACTCAAATCCTACGGACACAAAGCTTCTGTCGGCACCAGTATCAAATAGTATCGAAGCGTATAGATTATTAACGAGAAACGTACCATAAACGACATCATTGTCGTTACGCGCCTGATTCGCGTTGATGTTGAACGCTCGTCCTCGAGCGGCTTGCTATTGCTCCTGATTCAGCTGATGACATTGGGGACGGAGATGAGTGGTGTCCCCACACTTGTAGCATGCTCGCACGTTGTTTGCTGGTTTGGGGTTCTGCTGGGCTGGCTGAGCTGGTGGTGCTTGCTGAACCTGGTTGGCTTGACAGCAGTAAGGGGTTGTGTAACCATAGCGATTGCAGGTGGTACACAGACGACAAGCTTGTGACAATTGTCAAATTTGCATGTATCCGTACAATGATTAGACAATGATTAATGCTTTAATGACTGTGCTGATTTAACATTTATGACATGAATGCTCCCTGATTATTGTTATCATACATACATGTGCATCATATATTGCAAAATGTCATATCATTATTGCATGCAAACTTATTGATTCAAATGATGCACAAAATAAAGATAGCACAGTTATCAGACAAATCAGCAAAATGCTAACGGAGTTCAGTACATAGACAGACATGGTATTGAGACACAAAATGTGCCAGAAACCAAGAGTTACACTAGTATAGTGTGTAGGAAAGTAAGGATCATAAAACTGCCTTCCTAGTGATAGTTTAAGTGCCGGAAAGTGCCTAAGACTCACACAAACTGCAGAATTCTGCAGAATTCAGCAATATTCATCATTTAAACAACTTAATATCATGCAGAAATATGGTTAAATGGTTCAGAATACTTTCCTAAGTGTCGGGAATCAAAGCTATAACAAAAGGTAACATAAAGCACATTAAACTGCATAGTTTAGCACCTTAACGAACCGGTAACCAACCGAATAACCGGACACTACCCGAAACACCAAATTTTCACTAGAAGCATTGTTTCATCATTTCCGAGCTAGTTATGGTTCCCGAACATCATAACGTACTATATAACATCCTAATAACTAAACACCTAACTAAATCCATTAGATTTCAACTAATCTCCTAACTTACCATTTCAACTTAACCAAGACCCCCCCCCCCTCATATACACGGTTAGAAGGTGGTCCCCACATGGGATTTTATTTGGTTATTAAATTGGATCTTGTCTCACACTTTATGGAACACATTAACCAGTAGAGAAAGTAATGTTGGTGAATTATAAGACTAACCATGAGACCTTAACCTTCTCATTTTTCACATACTTCACAACACCACTCTTCCTCCTTCTCCTCTCCTTACCTACGGCCAAGATCACCACCACATCACCACCATTTTTTTCACTTCAAATTCATTCATTCTCTAGTGATATTAAGGTGTAAGAAGCTTGTTTAAGGAGCTAGGAGCCATTGGAAAGTGAAGGACCTCATTCAAGTGCTATTAACCACCAAATTCATCATCATCTTCATCTTGTGTTCATCCCTAGCCTTGTGCTAGTAGTAAGATTATCTCAATCTCATTTTACATCTTATTTAGTTGGTTAAAAGATGATACAAGAAACTAAGCATGAAGAACACTAATGATCAAGAACATAATTCATAACATAAGATTAAAAATCATGATGAATCATGTTGTTTAAGTGTTGATATGCTTCTTGATTGTTGATTGTTTATGTTAATGATGTTAAACATCATATGAACTTGCTAGATGGTGATTAAAGACATAACCTAGCAAGATGAGAGGATGATTATATTTGAAATCAAGATGATCATCCTTATGTGAACGCATGAACTTGAAGTACAAAATGTTTTTCCTGAATAAAGATGATCAAAGTGTGATATAAATCATGTAAGTGGATGATTTCAAAAATAATTTCTCAAGAAACTAAGTTAAAATACAAGATTTACATAAACTTGGTTCTTAAAGAAACTAGCCACACTTTTAGTGATTAATCGAGTGTAGAAACATGTTTTTAACAAGAAAAAGTTCAAGAAGAAATATTTTTAGAAAAAATACTTTACAAGTTGTAAAGATCTAAATCCTTCAAGTATGATGTTTTTAAATAAACAGCCACACTTTAAAGGGTAACTAAGCTTACTAAACACACTAGTAAGTTACTATAAATTTTTATAAATTTTCTAGTTCATGAAGTAGTGATTATAGCTTGATTTTGGCAAATTGGTAAGCATTATTTGATTTCTCTTATACTCGCGTACAATCTCTTTTATGTGTGGAAGCTTATTCTATCTCTCGACGCATGTGGATTCTATTTCTCTTATACTCGCGTACAATCTAATGCTAGCACTATGTACTATTGATGTGCACAAAATGCAACATATAAATTAAATCAATTGTGGCATAAAACTAACCCTTTTTTAGTACTAATGTTGGAAAAAGTGTGCTTTTGTCTTCCTTTTGTATTTTCAGGATTAAATGAGCTCAAATGAACAAAAGAAGCAAAAAGGCAGCTAAATCTAACATAAATACAAGAAAAGGAACAAACGTGGCATGTCGACCCCCCGACATCATCTTCCCAAGCAAAACAAGAGAACAAAAGGCTGAACACGCCCCGTGCTGAGCACGGGGGCGTGCCCAAGTGTCAGTAGAAAAGACAAAGCTGTAGAAGCTTCTATCACCCACTACGGGGTCGTGCCCAGCGGACACGGGGCCATGGTCAACTCTAAGATTCGCAGAATCTGAGGAAATATTGATAGTACAGATATGCTTCTTCACACGGGGTCGTGCCCAGCGGACACGGGGGCGTGGTCAACTAATGCAGACAAACTGCATTTAATGAAGAAAGAGAGGAGGATGGACATGGGGCTGTGTCCAGCGGACACGGGGCCATGCCCGAGCTTCTGTTCAGCCTATAAATAGGAGTGCTTGGAGCTCTTGCAACTCATCCCTTGGCACACCACCTCTCTCACACTTCACCCACCACCCACCACCATCACAACACCATCATCCACCACCATCATCCATTGTCCATCATAGAGTGTGTGAGTCGTCTCGGGATCCAAGATTAATCGTAAGAGTTCTTGACAATCAAAGGCCATGTTTGCCTAAGTCTCTTACATCACTTGGTGAACACAAGTGTTTAGTGTAATACTTTTTATTTTTAATCTTTTGCACTTTTTAATTGGTTTTGTATTAATGACTTTAATTACTAGTTTCTTATCTTGAAGGTGATTCTTCCTTATCGTTTGTCCGTGGTGTCTTGGCATTATTTTACTGTCTATATAAAATAAAAGATTTTCACCATTCACACCTCCACGGTCTATATGGAGGTATGTTGGCTACCTGGTCGGGGGTTAAGGACTGTATCAAATTTAGTAGGACCTCCTTCAATACCCGGCTACTTAGGACTGTATCCTTAGGACTGTATCAAATTTAATAGATCCTGCAAAGGACCTGGGTCAAATTTAGTAGGACCTCCTTCAATACCCAACGGTATTGGATGGCGGGGGTCTAAACTCTTCGATCCCCTCATAAGTTAAACTACTATTAAAACTTTAACCCGGCTACTTAGGACTGTATCCTTGCTGACTCAGACTACTTAGCCGAGGGTAACGTCGCCTTCAAAAGAGGGGCCTACCACATTATGCATTAATAACTTAATTAATTATTTTTCAATAACCCGACCCTTTAGGATTGTATCCTTGCTGACTCAAACTACTGGGTTGAGGGTAACGTCGCCTTCAAAAGAGGGGCCTACTACAATAACTAAGATAATCTCTTAAACAAGTGCAAAAGTGCGAAAATAATCAAAGGTTACACTACATACGAGTCGGATCCAAGTGATTCATCTTGTCTATCTGTTTTTACCTTTATTTTACTTTTCAACATTTTAGTTAGTTTTATTTTTCTAGTTTAAAAAAACCCTTTTCTAACATTTTGATTTGATTAGACGTTGAGGATAAACCGGTACTAAAAGCTCTTGTGTCCTTGGACGACCTCGGTATCTTACCAACGCTATACTACGTCCACGATGGGTGCACTTGCCCATATGTGTGTTTAGTGTTAGTGAATATCATGTTTATAAATTTAAAACTTAGCTAAAAAGTGTAAAAATGGCTTAAAATATACACCTAATATATATAACACTTCACACGCATCAAGTTTTTGGCGCCGCTGCCGGGGACACAAGGATTTTAAGAAAGTTAGGAATCAGCGGCCTAATCATTTTTTTTTCTATTTTATTTTTATTTTTTAGGATTTTCTTAATTTTTCAGCTTCTACAGAACTCAGCACGGGCCGTGCCCGCTGAACACACCCCGTGTCCAATCATTGGAACTGGCAATCCTGTTTTAAGTCAGACAGTACGCTGAACACGGGGCCGTGCCCACCCAACACGCCCCTGTGCCCAAGATTCAGTTACTGAAAACAGAACCGTAAGATCCCGACGGTTGGTAATTTCTGACACAAACATGAGTGATAATGATATTTTTTACTTTCGGCACTCTTGGTACGTGGTGTCAATTATGTGGTGGCGGTCATAAAGTGTCACGACCCCCGACCCCACCCTAGACGGAATCGGGCGCCGCGAGCAGTCCAGTGGTACCGATGATTATTTTTGAAAAACATTGCAGCGGAAATTTCATCAGGACCATAAGTTAGGAAAAATATCAGAGTTTAAAAACACCGGATTTTTATTTATTTAACAGGTAAACTGAATTCATGTTTTACAAAGGTAGCTTTTAATAAAACGATATTTCTTAATAAAATAAGCCACTTCTTGAAGTCCTTTAGTGCCGGATCCAATCCTAACTCCAATCTACTGTAATTACCTGAAACGCGTTTTAAAAAGGTTTTGTCAGCGGGAAATACTGAGTGAGTTCATTCAGGTTTTATACAAACAGATTTGTTATAATTTACAGCATTGAGAGTTTTTACATTTGCTTCTTTAAGATTGGCAAGGACTCAATCACTGCAATTACAACTTTGTTATAATGTACAGTATTAAGAGCGATTACAATGTTTCTGATATCAAACCAACTACCCACAGTATTTGTCACTCGAACAGCCATCGGTAGCCTCATTGCCCGATGGTGTCTGTGACTATGGTCATATCACTCATTGGCTAACCCGTTGTCCAATAGTGACGGTTATCAAGTAATGTATACAAAACCCCACATACCGGCTGTAATTTGGTGATTACATAGACTTAATCCCTGTAATTATAACTTTGAAAATACTTGGAGTTTTGTAAAATAGTTAATAAAAAAGAGAATGACTCACATTATAAGCATGCAGTAATTAACGAGCTTCATGATTCAGATTCTTCTGAGAATTAGCATTTACTTTGATTGTAAGTGTATGGGATAAAGTTTAGTCTACTGGTAAGGCTAATACCTAATTTAAGAAATGATGCACACGAAACTAGGTAAATAACTAATACAGCATTTACGACAATTCATGAGATTAAACCCTCATAACGATTAACAAAGTGCAATACTTAACAATTCAGCGGATTCACAACGAATGACAGAGTATCGTCTGAATTTAGACAGCACTCAAACATTCAAGTCGAAATCACGATGAATAACAAAGTATAAACTCAATTTGAGCAGCACTCAAACAATCGTTGGATAGTTATAATCGATCGGACGTCGAATTGTAATAGCGATCGGGTTATTACCCTGTTTCTGCGGCAGCACCTCGGGAATTGTGTGTGTTTGAAGTAAAATGGTTATAACTTGACGTACATAATGAATTTTGACGTCGTAGGAACAACAGAATGCAAGTGCCAACATCCCCTATTTATATCTGAAAAGTGGTCTCCCCCGCGTGTCGCGACAGGGACCACTGATTCTGTCGCGTGGCGCGACGGGTAACAAAAGTAGGGTAGGGTGGACACGTTTAGGGGTAGGCTTGCTGAGTTGACAGAATAATAAAATTCAATTTTGACAACGAGATTTTAAGATAATATCGAATGGGAATTGTCCCCCTTTGAGTTTTAGGGGCCCTAATCCTGATTCTGATTGCTATGAAAATTTTAGGAGTTGTGCAGGATTACTTGGGTGTCTCAACTATGGTTTCCTATTGGGTAAATAAAATAATAGTTATGACTTTTGATGAGAGTTGTTTACAAAATAGAATAATAAATAATAATTTTGGGTAAATCACAAAAAGAGAATAAAATAAAGAGAATGGACCCACTGTGTAACTTTAGGGTTCAACTAGAAAGAATCTGGTATAAATTTTGGGTATAACTCTTGGGCTATTAAAAATATATAATGCATTCATGGTAAGTATAGTACCCCTAAATCAACCTTGTCCCGATGTCCCGAGATAGAATCCCAACAACTTAGTCGGGCAGAGCCCTGACATATGTTATGAGACTCAGATCAATCGGAAAGGGTAGCGGTGATCGGGAGTTACAATACTTAAAACGGGGCATGGCTTTATTATTATTATAGTGTAAATAATAATAATAAATAAATAAATATATATATGAATAGACAAAAAGGGGAGGCGACATATAGGTAAAAGAAAAGAAATGAATTGAGCAATTTGTGAATTGTGAGGTTGTCTGTATTTATACTAAAATGGTTTGGCTTGAAGCTTACGCTGCTTAGGACACGTATCCCTTAAATTTTAGATTTTGATTTGCTTTGGTTTTCTCTATGCACACGTACACAGGTGTTAGTTTTATTTATTTATTTATTTTATTTTCTTTTGGGAGCTCACGAATGAGCTGTACATGTACATAATGTATTCAAATGTAAAATTATTAGTTTTATTCTCATTTCATAGCACATTTATACATTCAAATTACACATTCAATTTCAATTGAATGAGTTAACTTTTATTATTATTATTTTATTATAATTAATTTAATTGGTTCACTTCTTTGGCGCGTATAACTTCTAAAATATAACTTTTTATAAAACAATGAATATGTCTTTAGAACTAGAATAATTTTATCTACATTTTGAACCAGGCTTCATTAAGAACAGAGTAGGTTCAAATGTATTTTAATAGTTTAGTTATTAAACGGTTCCTGGGTCCGACTAGGTACTTCATATTTTTAATAGTTAACTTACCCGTAATCCACCCGTCTAATAATAATATAAGTTATTATATACTTTTATTTTAATAGAAAAGGTCACCCATATTCGGGCCAATTAATTATATATAAAATAGTGTTTAAAATTATTTGGGTTGAATATTTATATTAAAATAAACTAGTTACTAGTTACTAGTGGTTTTAAATTTAATCAAACCTATAATTCTTATATGATAAAAATGGGAATGTTACATCCTCCCCACCTTGTTTTAAATCTCGTCCTCGAGATTTGGGCTACGATATTTCTTTTAGAGTTATGTCACTTTTTAGGCAATAAAAATAGTATTAAGGTAAATGATACCAAATCAAAATATTAAATTTTGTGAATATGAGTTGCACAATAAATAGGACTCAATGGTTCAACTGAATTAGTTCAAGAAATCGATGTAAAATGAATGAGATGGAATGATATAATTTCCGCAATGACTAGGTTCAGGCCAAAAGATATATGATCAATAGATAGTTAAAATGAATGTGAAGGACTTTTAGAATTAATAAAAATTCTTTGTCAAAAGAAAGCTTACTTTGATTGGCAACTGAGGAAGACTTAGAATCGACAGGTTTCAAATGAAATAAAAAACATGAAAAATGATTTGTCAAATATTGAAGTATGAAAAATCAATGTGCTGAGATGAGTGAATTTGCAAAGATACACCAGAAGACGATAAAGTTAGTGTATCATTGTTTAGAGTTGCAAGTTGTTTTAATTGTGAAATAATGTGATAGTATACTATTAGGGACCATATTTTTCATACTATGTTCTAGAGATCGAAATATAATAAGGACAAGTTGTTTTGACATGACCAACTATTATATTATTTTTGTAAAACAAATGTAATACATATTATTTGTTACGCATTTTTATTATATGTAAATGGTCACCACTTTAGTATTTTACTATACTATATAAAATAACTTATATTTATTATGTAATATAGATTACAAAATACCACGATGAAATTATTATATTTAGTATTATGATTTTTTTTGTAAAAGAACTGTTGTTAAATGAAGGTTGTAAATAAAGGTGTAAAAATATTTATTGTATAGAAGTATTTGTAAAATATTTTGTAAATATATAACACTTAATGGGTTGATTCTATGTGATTACTTATTTTTATTTTAAAGCTATATAATGTGGTTAATGTATTTTACAAATGTTGTAAATAAGTGAAAATGGTGACTATTCTTATATATTACTATGTTCTCTTAACCCAACGTAGTTGATGACTTTTTATATTATTCTTATAAGGTTATTTTCCTTCCAGAGTGTTATGGTACCACAAAATATGTGATACATAATTATTTATATAATTTTATTCGTCCTTCTTATTCTTGTATGAAAATATGTCTTTTCTTTTAAAGTTTATATATATTTACATGTAATTTAAAATTTACTCAATAAGTATGATGACTTTATTTATATATATTAAATAGTTATTATCATGGTTGGATATTGGTTAGTGCTGCCTTGTTTAAGCATAGGTGGTCAGTCCATGCCTAACTAAGGCTAGGCTTATCCAATATCTGTTGCTGACAATACTTAAAAATGATACTACTGTTATTAATATTAATTACTGATAAAATTTTAGACGATAGTATTGCTGAAATATAATTCTTCATCTTAATGATTGAACAAAAATTTTTTAGGTATAGTAATACTATATTATAAATTAGGTAATTATTTATGTAAGTTTCCATACATAATCAATTAAATTTATATTTAAATTTTTAAGTAAATATTATAGGATTTTCAACTGATGATGAAGGATCAAATGAATAGCATGAAATTTTCGATCAATAATAAAAGATACTTTTAGATATACATGGAATGGGATATGAATTTGTATATTTTTATCTTAACATATATTAGGATTGTTTTAAGATAATGAGCTAACAAAATTTAATGAAAAGAAATTAGCTCAAGTTTCGAACTAAAGAAAATACCTGTCTCATGATGTTGAAAAATGATTGAATGAGTTTATCATGTTTGGAACTGAAGGAAAATTAAAGCTGAGTGTTTGTTTTAAACCATCTAGTAGGATTTGAAGAATGAAATAACTGAATAGTGTTTTTCAGTCCAAGATGATAAAGCAATAAAGATTGCGAAACGCTTAATAGATGATGTAAGAATCCTTTAAGAGATACACTGGAATATAACAAGAATTTGTGTGTTATTATCTTAGCACACGATTTGTGTTAAGATTGCTTGAATATGAATAACTAATGAAGCGAATTCGGTATGAATAATTAAATCTGTATAAAGCGAGATTAGCGAAATCTTCAGGTTTTGAAAATGTTACCCTAAGGTGATCGTGCTCCAAGAAATAATTCAATGAAGTCGAAGGCCAAGCAAAATAATTGAATTGCTTGTTGGGATTATTTTGAATATGATAGCTTCAATCCATCATATGTGATTTTGAAATGAATATGTAATGTGAGCAAGTTCAAAACAATTGAACTGGGTTTATACAAAATGATTTTTAAATAAGTAAGTTCGGACATGGTCACAACAAAAACCATGTATACTTTTCAAAAGAAAAGCGAGTTTTCAGGAATTTCATTGATTCGTTTTCAAAGAATGATCGTTTTTGGCAAGAATGCGGTTTACAATGTAAAGATCAAGTATAGTGAAATGATATTTGAACTTTTGATAAAACAACTAATTTGGAATGATGCCCTTTTTATGGTCTTCATAACTTAAATGAACCACATGCGCAATGAACAGTGCATGTGTAACGTGTAGATTTACCAAGAAATGTAATGGGTCAATCTTTGTTGTTATGAAAGAAATTTTCATGGTATAATGATTCTTTTAGAAGAAGTAGAAATACGAAAGTCAACTTATTATATGCAGAAGTCAGAATTTCAACGAAAGGAACTTTATCTGGAATTTCATGTGATAATCGTTGTTAAGTGACATTACCAGGGAATATCGAATGAAATGAAATGAAATAGGGGATTTACAAAAAATATATGACTTCTTTTGTAGTGCTAATAATTATGATTCTGATTAGACAATGCACCGATGTTTATGAAATATTGTTCCAACGTATCTTAGCGATATTCAGATCGTTTGCAGGATCGTGTGGCAAAGTACTTCTTATTGATTAGTAGTTCTTCTACTGACAGAATTAGTATTGGTGTTATTGTGCCCAACTCATATTTTCCGAAGATCTTGCCTTGGAAAGTCGTGTGTGCTAAACTTCAACGTCTGTGGATATATAATTTAAGTTTCATGTGTTTTCTTGTGCACCAACAAAATTTTACATGCTTCTTATTTGCGTTCATAATTATGGCGTTAATGATTTATGGTAACGCAGTTGGTAATTTATATATATATATATATATATATATATATATATATATATATATATATATATATATATATATATATATATATATATATATATATATATATATATATATATATATATATATATATATATATATATATATTTTATGGTGTCCCAACCTAATGGGTTTCCATTTATCATTATTGTTGCTCGAGTTACGAGGTAGAGGATCAAACGAAATAATGTTTGATATCGGAAAAGAGATTCCTGATAAAAATCTAGACACATATGCTTGTGCTTTATTCTAAATTGTCAATCCTTATAGTTGATTTCCTTATAGATATACATATCTATATAATCACATATTTCACATGCGGTACTATACATATCCTTTATAAAGTCAATGTATTTATCAGGTTCATATTTCCAAGGACCAGTCAGAAATCTGGTCAAGATATTATTTTAGGGAAATCTTGTCACTCGTTTGACATATCATATACCCCGTCTTGCCCGGAGAGGTAATTTCAGTATATCCGGACAAACTGGAGAGTCTGCTACTCTATACCCAGTTTTGCCGGAGAAAATTTTCTGTTTCCCAAAAATAGTATCTTTTCAAGATTTTAAAGGTGCCCTTTTATTAGGGCTTTTATCCAGAATCAAGGAAATTTGTATTTTCATAGCATATCTTTATTCTAGACCAAGTAATATCAATAAACAAGAATGAATAGCAATTAAGTGCTATTGCCTGCTAATCGTCATTCTTATGGCATTACATTATACTTATATAAGTAATTTATCTTGGAGTTTATATTAAGGCAAAATTCTTAAGTTCAAGTCTAAATATCATCCTGAGTGCTATAATATTAAGTTCCTAACTCTCTGTTTAAACTTAGGTATTATTACAACACCTAATTGCTTAAACAAGTGGCTTAGCTTATACTAAGGCATCTTTTCTTATGTTCAAGTCTAAATGATATCAGATGTGCTACCAGTTAATAGTAATCTCCTAACTCTTTTATTTAAGCTTAAGTATTATTATCACAACAATTATAGGCTTAAAGTAGTGGCTTAGCTCTGATACCACCTTCTGTCACGACCCCCGACCCCACCCTAGACGGAATCGGGCGCCGCAAGCAGTCCAGTGGTACCGGTGATTATTTTTGAAAAACATTGCAGCGGAAATTTCATCAGGACCGTAAGTTAGGAAAAATATCAGAGTTTAAAAACACCGGATTTTTATTTATTTAACAGGTAAACTGAATTCATGTTTTACAAAGGTAGCTTTTAATAAAACGATATTTCTTAATAAAATAAGCCACTTCTTGAAGTCCTTTAGTGCCGGATCCAATCCTTACTCCAATCTACTGTAATTACCTGAAACGCGTTTTAAAAAGGTTTTGTCAGCGGGAAATACTGAGTGAGTTCATTCAGGTTTTATACAAACAGATTTGTTATAATTTACAGCATTGAGAGTTTTTACATTTGCTTCTTTAAGATTGGCAAAGACTCAATCACTGCAATTACAACTTTGTTATAATGTACAATATTAAGAGCGATTACAATGTTTCTGATATCAAACCAACTACCCACAGTATTTGTCACTCGAACAGCCATCGGTAGCCTCATTGCCCGATGGTGTCTGTGACTATGGTCATATCACTCATTGGCTAACCCGTTGTCCAATAGTGACGGTTATCAAGTAATGTATACAAAACCCCACATACCGGCTGTAATTTGGTGATTACATAGACTTAATCCCTGTAATTATAACTTTGAAAATACTTGGAGTTTTGTAAAATAGTTAATAAAAAAGAGAATGACTCACATTATAAGCATGCAGTAATTAACGAGCTTCATGATTCAGATTCTTCTGAGAATTAGCATCTACTTTGATTGTAAGTGTATGGGATAAAGTTTAGTCTACTGGTAAGGCTAATACCTAATTTAAGAAATGATGCACACGAAACTAGGTAAATAACTAATACAGCATTTACGACAATTCACGAGATTAAACCCTCATAACGATTAACAAAGTGCAATACTTAACAATTCAGCGGATTCACAACGAATGACAGAGTATCGTCTGAATTTAGACAACACTCAAACATTCAAGTCGAAATCACGATGAATAACAAAGTATAAACTCAATTTGAGCAGCACTCAAACAATCGTTGGATAGTTATAATCGATCGGACGTCGAATTGTAATAGCGATCGGGTTATTACCCTTTTTATGCGGCAGCACCTCGGGAATTGTGTGTGTTTGAAGTAAAATGGTTATAACTTGACGTACATAATGAATTTTGACGTCGTAGGAACAACAGAATGCAAGTGCCAACATCCCCTATTTATATCTGAAAAGTGGTCTCCCCCGCGTGTCGCGACAGGGACCACTGATTCTGTCGCGTGGCGCGACGGGTAACAAAAGTAGGGTAGGGTGGACACGTTTAGGGGTAGGCTTGCTGAGTTGACAGAATAATAAAATTCAATTTTGACAACGAGATTTTAAGATAATATCGAATGGGAATTGTCCCCCTTTGAGTTTTAGGGGCCCTAATCCTGATTCTGATTGCTATGAAAATTTTAGGAGTTGTGCAGGATTACTTGGGTGTCTCAACTATGGTTTCCTATTGGGTAAATAAAATAATAGTTATGACTTTTGATGAGAGTTGTTTACAAAATAGAATAATAAATAATAATTTTGGGTAAATCACAAAAAGAGAATAAAATAAAGAGAATGGACCCACTGTGTAACTTTAGGGTTCAACTAGAAAGACTCCTGGTATAAATTTTGGGTATAACTCTTGGGCTATTAAAAATATATAATGCATTCATGGTAAGTACAGTACCCCTAAATCAACCTTGTCCCGATGTCCCGAGATAGAATCCCAACAACTTAGTCGGGCAGAGCCCTGACATATGTTATGAGACTCAGATCAATCGGAAAGGGTAGCGGTGATCGGGAGTTACAATACTTAAAACGGGGCATGGCTTTATTATTATTATAGTGTAAATAATAATAATAAATAAATAAATATATATATGAATAGACAAAAAGGGGAGGCGACATATAGGTAAAAGAAAAGAAATGAATTGAGCAATTTGTGAATTGTGAGGTTGTCTGTATTTATACTAAAATGGTTTGGCTTGAAGCTTACGCTGCTTAGGACACGTATCCCTTAAATTTTAGATTTTGATTTGCTTTGGTTTTCTCTATGCACACGTACACAGGTGTTAGTTTTATTTATTTATTTATTTTATTTTCTTTTGGGAGCTCACGAATGAGCTGTACATGTACATAATGTATTCAAATGTAAAATTATTAGTTTTATTCTCATTTCATAGCACATGTATACATTCAAATTACACATTCAATTTCAATTGAATGAGTTAACTTTTATTATTATTATTTTATTATAATTAATTTAATTGGTTCACTTCTTTGGCGCGTATAACTTCTAAAATATAACTTTTTATAAAACAATGAATATGTCTTTAGAACTAGAATAATTTTATCTACATTTTGAACCAGGCTTCATTAAGAACAGAGTAGGTTCAAATGTATTTTAATAGTTTAGTTATTAAACGGTTCCTGGGTCCGACTAGGTACTTCATATTTTTAATAGTTAACTTACCCGTAATCTACCCGTCTAATAATAATATAAGTTATTATATACTTTTATTTTAATAGAAAAGGTCACCCATATACGGGCCAATTAATTATATATAAAATAGTGTTTAAAATTATTTGGGTTGAATATTTATATTAAAATAAACTAGTTACTAGTTACTAGTGGTTTTAAATTTAATCAAACCTATAATTCTTATATGATAAAAATGGGAATGTTACATCCTCCCCACCTTGTTTTAAATCTCGTCCTCGAGATTTGGGCTACGATATTTCTTTTAGAGTTATGTCACTTTTTAGGCAATAAAAATAGTATTAAGGTAAATGATACCAAATCAAAATATTAAATTTTGTGAATATGAGTTGCACAATAAATAGGACTCAATGGTTCAACTGAATTAGTTCAAGAAATCGATGTAAAATGAATGAGATGGAATGATATAATTTCCGCAATGACTAGGTTCAGGCCAAAAGATATATGATCAATAGATAGTTAAAATGAATGTGAAGGACTTTTAGAATTAATAAAAATTCTTTGTCAAAAGAAAGCTTACTTTGATTGGCAACTGAGGAAGACTTAGAATCGACAGGTTTCAAATGAAATAAAAAACATGAAAAATGATTTGTCAAATATTGAAGTATGAAAAATCAATGTGCTGAGATGAGTGAATTTGCAAAGATACACCAGAAGACGATAAAGTTAGTGTATCATTGTTTAGAGTTGCAAGTTGTTTTAATTGTGAAATAATGTGATAGTATACTATTAGGGACCATATTTTTCATACTATGTTCTAGAGATCGAAATATAATAAGGACAAGTTGTTTTGACATGACCAACTATTATATTATTTTTGTAAAACAAATGTAATACATATTATTTGTTACGCATTTTTATTATATGTAAATGGTCACCACTTTAGTATTTTACTATACTATATAAAATAACTTATATTTATTATGTAATATAGATTACAAAATACCACGATGAAATTATTATATTTAGTATTATGATTTTTTTTGTAAAAGAACTGTTGTTAAATGAAGGTTGTAAATAAAGGTGTAAAAATATTTATTGTATAGAAGTATTTGTAAAATATTTTGTAAATATATAACACTTAATGGGTTGATTCTATGTGATTACTTATTTTTATTTTAAAGCTATATAATGTGGTTAATGTATTTTACAAATGTTGTAAATAAGTGAAAATGGTGACTATTCTTATATATTACTATGTTCTCTTAACCCAACGTAGTTGATGACTTTTTATATTATTCTTATAAGGTTATTTTCCTTCCAGAGTGTTATGGTACCACAAAATATGTGATACATAATTATTTATATAATTTTATTCGTCCTTCTTATTCTTGTATGAAAATATGTCTTTTCTTTTAAAGTTTATATATATTTACATGTAATTTAAAATTTACTCAATAAGTATGATGACTTTATTTATATATATTAAATAGTTATTATCATGGTTGGATATTGGTTAGTGCTGCCTTGTTTAAGCATAGGTGGTCAGTCCATGCCTAACTAAGGCTAGGCTTATCCAATATCTGTTGCTGACAATACTTAAAAATGATACTACTGTTATTAATATTAATTACTGATAAAATTTTAGACGATAGTATTGCTGAAATATAATTCTTCATCTTAATGATTGAACAAAAATTTTTTAGGTATAGTAATACTATATTATAAATTAGGTAATTATTTATGTAAGTTTCCATACATAATCAATTAAATTTATATTTAAATTTTTAAGTAAATATTATAGGATTTTCAACTGATGATGAAGGATCAAATGAATAGCATGAAATTTTCGATCAATAATAAAAGATACTTTTAGATATACATGGAATGGGATATGAATTTGTATATTTTTATCTTAACATATATTAGGATTGTTTTAAGATAATGAGCTAACAAAATTTAATGAAAAGAAATTAGCTCAAGTTTCGAACTAAAGAAAATACCTGTCTCATGATGTTGAAAAATGATTGAATGAGTTTATCATGTTTGGAACTGAAGGAAAATTAAAGCTGAGTGTTTGTTTTAAACCATCTAGTAGGATTTGAAGAATGAAATAACTGAATAGTGTTTTTCAGTCCAAGATGATAAAGCAATAAAGATTGCGAAACGCTTAATAGATGATGTAAGAATCCTTTAAGAGATACACTGGAATATAACAAGAATTTGTGTGTTATTATCTTAGCACACGATTTGTGTTAAGATTGCTTGAATATGAATAACTAATGAAGCGAATTCGGTATGAATAATTAAATCTGTATAAAGCGAGATTAGCGAAATCTTCAGGTTTTGAAAATGTTACCCTAAGGTGATCGTGCTCCAAGAAATAATTCAATGAAGTCGAAGGCCAAGCAAAATAATTGAATTGCTTGTTGGGATTATTTTGAATATGATAGCTTCAATCCATCATATGTGATTTTGAAATGAATATGTAATGTGAGCAAGTTCAAAACAATTGAACTGGGTTTATACAAAATGATTTTTAAATAAGTAAGTTCGGACATGGTCACAACAAAAACCATGTATACTTTTCAAAAGAAAAGCGAGTTTTCAGGAATTTCATTGATTCGTTTTCAAAGAATGATCGTTTTTGGCAAGAATGCGGTTTACAATGTAAAGATCAAGTATAGTGAAATGATATTTGAACTTTTGATAAAACAACTAATTTGGAATGATGCCCTTTTTATGGTCTTCATAACTTAAATGAACCACATGCGCAATGAACAGTGCATGTGTAACGTGTAGATTTACCAAGAAATGTAATGGGTCAATCTTTGTTGTTATGAAAGAAATTTTCATGGTATAATGATTCTTTTAGAAGAAGTAGAAATACGAAAGTCAACTTATTATATGCAGAAGTCAGAATTTCAACGAAAGGAACTTTATCTGGAATTTCATGTGATAATCGTTGTTAAGTGACATTACCAGGGAATATCGAATGAAATGAAATGAAATAGGGGATTTACAAAAAATATATGACTTCTTTTGTAGTGCTAATAATTATGATTCTGATTAGACAATGCACCGATGTTTATGAAATATTGTTCCAACGTATCTTAGCGATATTCAGATCGTTTGCAGGATCGTGTGGCAAAGTACTTCTTATTGATTAGTAGTTCTTCTACTGACAGAATTAGTATTGGTGTTATTGTGCCCAACTCATATTTTCCGAAGATCTTGCCTTGGAAAGTCGTGTGTGCTAAACTTCAACGTCTGTGGATATATAATTTAAGTTTCATGTGTTTTCTTGTGCACCAACAAAATTTTACATGCTTCTTATTTGCGTTCATAATTATGGCGTTAATGATTTATGGTAACGCAGTTGGTAATTTATATATATATATATATATTTTATGGTGTCCCAACCTAATGGGTTTCCATTTATCATTATTGTTGCTCGAGTTACGAGGTAGAGGATCAAACGAAATAATGTTTGATATCGGAAAAGAGATTCCTGATAAAAATCTAGACACATATGCTTGTGCTTTATTCTAAATTGTCAATCCTTATAGTTGATTTCCTTATAGATATACATATCTATATAATCACATATTTCACATGCGGTACTATACATATCCTTTATAAAGTCAATGTATTTATCAGGTTCATATTTCCAAGGACCAGTCAGAAATCTGGTCAAGATATTATTTTAGGGAAATCTTGTCACTCGTTTGACATATCATATACCCCGTCTTGCCCGGAGAGGTAATTTCAGTATATCCGGACAAACTGGAGAGTCTGCTACTCTATACCCAGTTTTGCCGGAGAAAATTTTCTGTTTCCCAAAAATAGTATCTTTTCAAGATTTTAAAGGTGCCCTTTTATTAGGGCTTTTATCCAGAATCAAGGAAATTTGTATTTTCATAGCATATCTTTATTCTAGACCAAGTAATATCAATAAACAAGAATGAATAGCAATTAAGTGCTATTGCCTGCTAATCGTCATTCTTATGGCATTACATTATACTTATATAAGTAATTTATCTTGGAGTTTATATTAAGGCAAAATTCTTAAGTTCAAGTCTAAATATCATCCTGAGTGCTATAATATTAAGTTCCTAACTCTCTGTTTAAACTTAGGTATTATTACAACACCTAATTGCTTAAACAAGTGGCTTAGCTTATACTAAGGCATCTTTTCTTATGTTCAAGTCTAAATGATATCAGATGTGCTACCAGTTAATAGTAATCTCCTAACTCTTTTATTTAAGCTTAAGTATTATTATCACAACAATTATAGGCTTAAAGTAGTGGCTTAGCTCTGATACCACCTTCTGTCACGACCCCCGACCCCACCCTAGACGGAATCGGGCGCCGCAAGCAGTCCAGTGGTACCGGTGATTATTTTTGAAAAACATTGCAGCGGAAATTTCATCAGGACCGTAAGTTAGGAAAAATATCAGAGTTTAAAAACACCGGATTTTTATTTATTTAACAGGTAAACTGAATTCATGTTTTACAAAGGTAGCTTTTAATAAAACGATATTTCTTAATAAAATAAGCCACTTCTTGAAGTCCTTTAGTGCCGGATCCAATCCTTACTCCAATCTACTGTAATTACCTGAAACGCGTTTTAAAAAGGTTTTGTCAGCGGGAAATACTGAGTGAGTTCATTCAGGTTTTATACAAACAGATTTGTTATAATTTACAGCATTGAGAGTTTTTACATTTGCTTCTTTAAGATTGGCAAAGACTCAATCACTGCAATTACAACTTTGTTATAATGTACAATATTAAGAGCGATTACAATGTTTCTGATATCAAACCAACTACCCACAGTATTTGTCACTCGAACAGCCATCGGTAGCCTCATTGCCCGATGGTGTCTGTGACTATGGTCATATCACTCATTGGCTAACCCGTTGTCCAATAGTGACGGTTATCAAGTAATGTATACAAAACCCCACATACCGGCTGTAATTTGGTGATTACATAGACTTAATCCCTGTAATTATAACTTTGAAAATACTTGGAGTTTTGTAAAATAGTTAATAAAAAAGAGAATGACTCACATTATAAGCATGCAGTAATTAACGAGCTTCATGATTCAGATTCTTCTGAGAATTAGCATCTACTTTGATTGTAAGTGTATGGGATAAAGTTTAGTCTACTGGTAAGGCTAATACCTAATTTAAGAAATGATGCACACGAAACTAGGTAAATAACTAATACAGCATTTACGACAATTCACGAGATTAAACCCTCATAACGATTAACAAAGTGCAATACTTAACAATTCAGCGGATTCACAACGAATGACAGAGTATCGTCTGAATTTAGACAGCACTCAAACATTCAAGTCGAAATCACGATGAATAACAAAGTATAAACTCAATTTGAGCAGCACTCAAACAATCGTTGGATAGTTATAATCGATCGGACGTCGAATTGTAATAGCGATCGGGTTATTACCCTGTTTCTGCGGCAGCACCTCGGGAATTGTGTGTGTTTGAAGTAAAATGGTTATAACTTGACGTACATAATGAATTTTGACGTCGTAGGAACAACAGAATGCAAGTGCCAACATCCCCTATTTATATCTGAAAAGTGGTCTCCCCCGCGTGTCGCGACAGGGACCACTGATTCTGTCGCGTGGCGCGACGGGTAACAAAAGTAGGGTAGGGTGGACACGTTTAGGGGTAGGCTTGCTGAGTTGACAGAATAATAAAATTCAATTTTGACAACGAGATTTTAAGATAATATCGAATGGGAATTGTCCCCCTTTGAGTTTTAGGGGCCCTAATCCTGATTCTGATTGCTATGAAAATTTTAGGAGTTGTGCAGGATTACTTGGGTGTCTCAACTATGGTTTCCTATTGGGTAAATAAAATAATAGTTATGACTTTTGATGAGAGTTGTTTACAAAATAGAATAATAAATAATAATTTTGGGTAAATCACAAAAAGAGAATAAAATAAAGAGAATGGACCCACTGTGTAACTTTAGGGTTCAACTAGAAAGACTCCTGGTATAAATTTTGGGTATAACTCTTGGGCTATTAAAAATATATAATGCATTCATGGTAAGTATAGTACCCCTAAATCAACCTTGTCCCGATGTCCCGAGATAGAATCCCAACAACTTAGTCGGGCAGAGCCCTGACATATGTTATGAGACTCAGATCAATCGGAAAGGGTAGCGGTGATCGGGAGTTACAATACTTAAAACGGGGCATGGCTTTATTATTATTATAGTGTAAATAATAATAATAAATAAATATATATATATATATATGAATAGACAAAAAGGGGAGGCGACATATAGGTAAAAGAAAAGAAATGAATTGAGCAATTTGTGAATTGTGAGGTTGTCTGTATTTATACTAAAATGGTTTGGCTTGAAGCTTACGCTGCTTAGGACACGTATCCCTTAAATTTTAGATTTTGATTTGCTTTGGTTTTCTCTATGCACACGTACACAGGTGTTAGTTTTATTTATTTATTTTATTTATTTTCTTTTGGGAGCTCACGAATGAGCTGTACATGTACATAATGTATTCAAATGTAAAATTATTAGTTTTATTCTCATTTCATAGCACATGTATACATTCAAATTACACATTCAATTTCAATTGAATGAGTTAACTTTTATTATTATTATTTTATTATAATTAATTTAATTGGTTCACTTCTTTGGCGTGTATAACTTCTAAAATATAACTTTTTATAAAACAATGAATATGTCTTTAGAACTAGAATAATTTTATCTACATTTTGAACCAGGCTTCATTAAGAACAGAGTAGGTTCAAATGTATTTTAATAGTTTAGTTATTAAACGGTTCCTGGGTCCGACTAGGTACTTCATATTTTTAATAGTTAACTTACCCGTAATCTACCCGTCTAATAATAATATAAATTATTATATACTTTTATTTTAATAGAAAAGGTCACCCATATACGAGCCAATTAATTATATATAAAATAGTGTTTAAAATTATTTGGGTTGAATATTTATACTAAAATAAACTAGTTACTAGTTACTAGTGGTTTTAAATTTAATCAAACCTATAATTCTTATATGATAAAAATGGGAATGTTACATAAAGAATTAGAATGCTATTTTCTAAATTATAAGCCCCACTATATAGACCCATCGTTTTCCTGTAGCCTTAAGAGGGGCGAAAGTAAAAATAATCCTTATCTCTCCCTCGAATGCGAGAAATGCTTCTTGATGAACTATTTTAACTAGAAGATCTAGTTCTTAATTGGTTAAAAGAACTTAAGATGGATTTCCTTAATTCATCTCAAGACGATAACCAAGAAGAATTGTTGGGGTCGCCTTCAAATGAAAACAACTTCGTTGTTCCTGACATTATCTTCAACTCTAGCGAAAACTTGGACGATAGTCGTCCCTGTGCCGATTGTGCCGTGAAGGACTCTCCATCGACTTCGTTCGATGCATACATAGACCTGAGCGATTCGGCATACACCTTCTTTAATGAGAGCCCGGGAAAGGGTTGGACTTGTCCACCTACATTTAGCATAGGAATCACCCTCACCGACAACCTCTTACGTTCTCGTCTTAATCTAGAACAATTAAGGTATCTTAGGCACTTTGGGGTTGTTCCATCCAGTAAGGAACCGCTCGATCCGGATAAGTTCCTTGAAAATAGGCAAACTGCATAAGACAGCTTCCAGACACGAGGCCGTGCCCAGGTCAATACGCCCCCGTGTCCGCCGAAAGATTCTCTTCTGATTTCATCAGAATACGGACAAAATATGTCAGGATTCTGTCTGCACACGGGGCCGTGTCCAGCGTGCTGTCGTTTTCTATAAATGCAGCAAGATTCTTGCTCATTTGGACCACTCCAAAAGATAGAGATTTCTGGGATCTTCACTCATACCATCCTAGGTATGTTCTTAAAGAAGGTTCTCAAGAACCATCTTGTCTTTTCCACTTTTGTTCATTGCCTTCTTCTTCAATTTCCTATCACTACCTCCATTAAAGCTTGGGAGCTTCATGATCCCAACCTTTATTGTGATGTTTGTAAGGTTATTATTTAAGGAATCCTGCTTAAAATAAGTTATACAACTTTTTTTTTGAATTATTTATGCTTAAAATTAACCTATAAACCAAGAAAATAGTTTAAAACTCCAAGATTCCTTGCTTTAAAAACCTGCAGACAACTGGACACGGGGCCGTGTCCGAGGTACCGCTTCATATAAATTGAGCTCTTTTCGGTCTGTTTTCCCAGAATGGCGAGCAGAACTAGCGGAACATCTTCATCGCACTCAAGGAACAACCGACAGGGGAGGAGGACATCAACGGCGGAAGACTCTCTTGTAAACTATGTTTACGCTTTAAGAGAGGATATTGATGAAATGACGGGGGTGGAAGAAGCATTGGTCGACCGTATCAATCACCTTACGGTGGGACTGGAAGGGTGTCTCCGGGAGGTCAACCTCTTGCACCAGAGGTTGAACATTCTCGCCTCTCCTCCTTTGGTGCCTATAGTAACCCAAAGGGCATGGAACGTGGTGCCTGAAGTCATCATACCAGCCGAGTGGTACACCATACACCCGGGATCTCCTCGCAACATATTACAAGGAGTCCCGGTTGGTGTTTCTCCTCCTCCACAAGATGTCGAGGAAATTAAAGCCGCCTTCTTCCTCCCAAGAGAGATAGAAGAATGGCTTTAGCAACATCTAGGAAAATAACCCTCGGCCGAGAGTCCTACTACATACCGGAAAACTATTTCCGGGATTTTGGTTCCTAATGAAAAAGTAGAACTCCTTATGATAATTTTATGCACCACTTGACCTATCTAGTTTAGGACTTTTAACTTTTATTTTTCTTCTTTGTTTTTAATTTTCTAGGAACATTATGTAATTCTCTCTATGACTTTAATGAAATGATGGTTTTAGTGTTTGGATGATGTTGTAATGAATAAAGTACACTCGGGATGGTGAAGAATAACAAGGGAAACGAGAAACATCACCCCCTTCACGAAAATAGGGCCATCAGACAAAAATTTCTTCATTACAGCAAGTTCGGCTCGGCCCATGTCCACCCGACACGGCCCCGTGCTGCACAATCTGCAGAAAACGCCCAGTTCAGGTAACTGGACACGGGCCGTGTTCACTGAACACGCCCCCATGTCCAAGCTTCTGTTTCTTTTTACAAACTTTTGTTACTGGCACTTGAACACGGGGCCGTGCCCGGTCACCACGGGGCCGTGTCCAGAGTACCAGTAACATAAAATTTTGCTTTTAACACCCTTTTACACATTCAATCAACCTAAAAACTTATTTTTGGGGCACATTGAGGACAATGTGTAATTTAAGTGTGGGGGGATGCTAAAACTTTGAATCTTGCAAGTCCTAATTAACAAGCCTTACACAAAACTCTATTGGAACCGCTAATCGCCCCAAATTTTTTCAAAAATTTTCATTTTCTTTTTACTTGTCTAGGTTTAAGTTGGGAATTTCAAGTTCTAACAAGGTTATATTTTTACAAATTTACAACCGATAGCGTCGTGATATAAATAACCAACATAAGAAAATTACGAAACGACATGACAAGCTTAGTTAAAATTTGATTATATACTTGATCACATAAAAATCCATTCCCACAAAAGTGAGTTTTGAGCCTTTATTGAGCATACAAATACATATCTTTACACTAAATGCTCATTTTTCATTTCTTGTGTGAATAGCCGCTTGGTTCTTACGACTCTAGAACTTGCCATGACAATACATTCCCGGTCCTTACCAACTTAAACTCGAGTAAGTAAATGATGGAGGCATTAGGACTAACCCCTTTTATTTCTACACCATTATTTTTCATTTTTTTTACCACTTACCCAAAATCCCCCTAGTTAACCCCTTTGAGCCTAAACCTTTTCATTTCTTAACCCAAAAACAAACACCCTTTTTACCCACCAAAACCTTTTTTTTTTTATTTTAACCCTTTCTTTTAGTAACAAAGCTCGGTTTTTCTTATGACTTAAAATAATAATAATAAATAAATAAATTTTGATGATGAAACCAAATAAACAAACAAGTTCATCAAAAATAACTTTGTTTGAAAGAAATGGTTCATCAAAATAAAATAAAATTGTGAAAAATAAAAAGTCTTTCAAAAACCGACACTTTTTTCGCTTTTCGCCCTTTCACAAACCACTAACCCAACCACCCACCTTTAGCCCAAGCCTAATCCTTCACCCAAAAAGTCCTCTTGATATTTACAAAGGTATATAGTTAAAAAGGAGGAGGATTGATTGCTTGGCAAGCTTTTGGTAGGAGTAAGTTCCATGCCGCTCTCGAGTGATTCACTAAAAATACACCTTCGGCCGAGTGTTGAGTGATCCCCCGTGAGGTATGTAAACTCATATATAAATAGAATTTTAAAAACGCATATTATGCCCTAATAAGTAATTTATCTTATGAAACGTTTTTAATAAATCATGACGAATAGGATTGTAAATAAATTAAAATAGAACTAAAATAAAGAATCTTGGAAATCCCGACACTCTATGATAAGCCCAAAAACCTTCTCTTCTACCCATTCCATTTGGGAGTGAAAAAGCCACATTATAAAGAGTTTTGCTTGAGGACAAGCAAAGATTCAAGTGTGGGGGTATTTGATGTGCACAAAATGCAACATATAAATTACATCAATATTGGCATAAAAAATAACCCTTTTTTAGTACTAATGTTGGAAAAAGTGTGCTTTTGTCTTCCTTTTGTATTTTCAGGATTAAATGAGCTCAAATAAACAAAAGAAGCAAAAAGGCAGCTAAATCTAACATAAATACAAGAAAAGGAACAAACGTGGCATGCCCGACCTCCCGACAGCATCTTCCCAAGCACAACAAGAAGACAGAAGACTGAACACGCCCCGTGCTCAGTGAGCACGGGGGCGTGCCCAAGTGTCAGTAGAAAAGACAAAGTGGTAGAAGCTTCTATCGCCCACCACGGGGCCGTGCTCAGCGGACACGGGGCCGTGGTCAACTATAAGATTCGCGGAATCTAGGCAAATCTTGATAGTACAGATATGCTTCTGCACACGGGGTCGTGCTCAGCGGACACGGGGGCGTGGTCAACTAATGCAGACAAACTGCATTTAATGAAGAAAGAGAGGAGGATGGACACGGGGCCGTGTCCAGCGGACACGAGGCCATGCCCGAGCTTCTGTTAAGCCTATAAATAGAGTGCTTGGAGCTCTTGCAACTCATCCCTTGGCACACCACCTCTCTCACACTTCACCCACCACCCACCACCATCACAACACCATCATCCACCACCATCATCCATTTTCCATCATAGAGTGTGTGAGTCATCTCGGGATCCAAGATTGATCGTAAGAGTTCTTGACAATCAAAGGCCATGTTTGCCTAAGTCTCTTACATCACTTGGTGAAGACAAGTGTTTAGTGTAATACTTTTTATTTTTAATCTTTTGCACTTTTTAATTGGTTTTGTATTAATGACTTTAATTACTAGTTTCTTATGTTGGCATTATTTTACTGTCTATATAAAATAAAAGATTTTCACCATTTATACCTCCACGGTCTATATGGAGGTATGTTGGCTACCTGGTCGGGGGTTAAGGGAACGGTTTGGTAAGAGTCTTGCCATTGTTCAGTGTATAGATCCTGCAAAGAACCTGTGTCAAATTTAGTAGGACCTCCTTCATTACCGAACGGTATTGGATGGCGGGGGTCCAAACTCTTTGATCCCCTCATAAGTTAAACTACTATTAAAACTTTAACCCGGCTACGTAGGATTGTATCCTTGCTGACTCAGACTACTTAGCCGAGGGTAACGTCGCCTTCAAAAGAGGGGCCTACCACATTATGCATTAATAACTTAATTAATTATCTTTCAATAATCCGACCCTTTAGGATTGTATCCTTGCTGACTCAAACTACTGGGTTGAGGGTAACATCGCCTTCAAAAGAGGGGCCTATTACAATAACTAAGATAATCTCTTAAACAAGTGCAAAAGTGCGAAAATAATCAAAGGTTACACTACATACGAGTCGGATCCAAGTGATTCATCTTATCTATTTTTTTTACCTTTATTTTACTTTTCAGCATTTTAGTTAGTTTTATTTTTCTAGTTTAAAAAAACCCTTTTTCTAACATTTTGATTTGATTAGACGTTGAGGATAAACCGGTACTAAAAGCTCTTGTGTCCTTGGACGACCTCGATATCTTACCAACACTATACTACGTCCACGATGGGTGCACTTGCCCATATGTGTGTTTAGTGTTAGTGAATATCTTGTTTATAAATTTAAAACTTGGCTAAAAAGTGTAAAAAGAGCTTAAGATATACACCTAATATATATAACACTTCACACGCATCAACTATATAATATACTTTACCCCTACTATGCGTCCTTGAGATAAGGTACAATAAACGTGCAAGAATCAAATTAATCACGGGTACACACGAGATTATTTTGGCTAGTGCACGGAGATCGTAGTGAGTTTCAATGATGCCTTAACATTCAGGGCATGGTTAAGCGTGGCGGATACGCCATTGGTACTTCCTATATATAAGCGTCTTGACCATGTCTGACGAAGTGTGACACCTATTCACGGAACAGAGGCGCATGGTTGAGACATGACGGTGTTTCGCCATGCTAACCGAAGTTTTGTGAAGAAAGTGCCATGTGGAGTTGGAACGTAGACCTATTATACTATTGTGGTTATTTCCGACACACTACACTACATCGCAAGGCGTAACAATCCCAATCGCAACTCAAGCGTGTGATCACAAGACTTTTCGTAAGTCAACACGCTCGCAATTGCATCTCGCAAATCGCAATCGTTTATTATGTGTCTCGCGTTATAGCTTATTGTGTGTTCGAAATCTCAATCGCTTATTATACGAATCGCTATCGCTTATTGTGTGTTCGCAATCTCAATCGCTTATTATACGAATCGTTATCGCTTAGGGTGTGTCTTCGTTTAATCGCATATTTTGTGTGTATCGCTCCACCGATTACCGCTTACTGTGTATCGCTTGCTGCGAATCGCGTATTGTGGATCGCTTGACGAGTACCGTTCATTGCTCGTCGCTTATCGCCTTAACGCTTCTCGCATCTATCTCATCGCTTCGATGTTCTTATCGCTTTGAAAGCATGGAAACCTCCATTTTTAAGGGGAAACTATGACAAATTTTTCTAGAAATTAAACACTTAGAAAAATATTTTTAAACAAATATTTACAAGTATATTTTAATCATGAATTTTTCATATAAAGTTACCATAATTTTTGTTATAAAAATTATAAATATTGGAGGTTAGTTTTGATAATAAAAGTGACTAAATATGTATTTAGGAGAATTTATATTTAGATGTCACCTTGTGTGTGATTATGTGTATTAGTTATATTATTTTAGGATTTGAAATAATATAACTCATCAAAATACAAAGAAATACAATACAAAATATTACCAAAAATTCCAAGAAATAAATATATAATTTATACCCAAAATATTGGAGAAACCGAACAAGGACTATAACTTACACAAAATATTCCGGAATAAAATTCATGAGTATAATTTGGTAAACGGTATTTTGGACACCAAGAGAACAAAAGTATGATTTTTACAATTATTACAAAATTATATCGTATTTTTGACAAGAAGAAATCATATTATTTTTGGGAAGAAAAATATATATTTTCTCAAACAAATTTAGAATACTTTATTTTTGGATGAAAAATGGATTTATAAATATTTTCTAAGTTAAACTTGAAAATATATTATTTTTGAGGTTTACATGAAAATATAAATATTTTTGCCAAGAAGAAGTATAGACAAAGTTCTATAAATGATTTCTTAAAAAATATATTTTGAGAATATATATTGGTAAATTTTTATTAGAAATACTATTCCGGATAAATTAATACAAAGAAAATTAAGTACAAGAATACTTAAAATATATATTCTCGTACGTAGTGCACTGGAATACGCCACCGATACTTGGCAAAAATATACAAGGTTAAGAATACGAGTATGAATACACCCATCCTTGGGGAATTTATACGAGTACAAATACGTTATGTGATAAGTTAAAATATATTATTTTAACTAATATTACAAAAGTTTAATAAATATAATTTAAGTTAAAATATTTATTATTTTAACAAATAATTATATATTTGGAATAATACTAATGACACAAAGAAACGTAACTCAAAGATACTAATTAAGACTAAGGCCAAGGCACGACCCACCCGTTTAACAAACCGTAGCACGTTTGTAGGTAGTCGTGCGACGTAAAGGAAGCTTTGAGTTATTTGACCGAAGAACGCAAGACTGTGAGTTCATGTCCCCCTTTTCTTTTAACTGTTTTCAGTTTTATAACCTCGGGGGTGAAATACATGTTACAAATGATTAAGATTACAAATGGTATGGTTAGCTTAGTAATGAACTGTTAGATCATGT
This sequence comes from Helianthus annuus, assembly GCF_002127325.2. Classification (NCBI taxonomy): domain Eukaryota; kingdom Viridiplantae; phylum Streptophyta; class Magnoliopsida; order Asterales; family Asteraceae; genus Helianthus; species Helianthus annuus. The sequence goes on along the minus strand of NC_035448.2, from coordinate 196,288,583 downwards.
GAATGGGTAGGCGAGTAACTAAAGACCATTAATCCTTGTTTAAGGACCGAGGGGCATGAGTAATAGATCTATTGGGTGTTGTGAGCCCCGCCCATGAGCCCGCGGGTTGGACCATGAGGCGACTATGTCGTTCCCGCCGGATGGCCGGGTGCGAAATACGCATAAAGGATTGAGCCATTCCTACACCATTACACACATATTAATGTATTAGCTACACATTAATTGATCTGTTTCCTTGTTGCTTTCATTCCAACGTGGCTAATTATAATAAATATATGAAAATGTGGATGAGAATGTGTAACCAAACTATCGCAATGCTTAACAACCGAAGCTGAACGCCAAAACTCAGCTCGCCGGAGGCGTTTGATCGAATGGCACTTCGATCGAATGGCCATCCGATCGGACAGCCATCCGATCGCACAGCCAACCGATCGGACAAGCCATCTGATCCGACTCACTGCAACACCTCCTCTCCTCTCTTGCCTATAAATACCCCCACTCTCATATCAATTGCCTTGATGTGATAGCTCCCGCTCGACCCGCACGCTTTTGGGTTGTTTTCTCTCAATTTCTCGCGATTATTGTAAGTTTCCAACTCAAATCTTGTACTTCGATGATCTACACACCCTTCTCCATCATTCTCTCTTCTAAATCTTAACTTTTAACCGTGAAATCAATGGATTTGAGGTGTTCTAGGGTGATGTCATCACGAAGTTCTTATGAACTTCAAGTGTTGGCCTCATTCCACCAAGAACAACTCAGATCCGAAGGATTTCCACAAGGTATAAACAACATTTTCACACAGATCTACACATAACCATGAATAAAAGAATTGAAAGATGGTTCTCCAACTTTCTTTCAACTCTATTACACTCAACGCACTCAAAACCGAGAGAATCGGAGCTTATACCGACCTTCTACTCATCCTTAGTGTCGTGTTGGTTCAAAATCTGATTTTTAACAAAGAGACGACCGATTTTGGGTTAACCAAGAACGACCATCACGAATCAGTAAACTGGTCAGACTGGGGTGATTCCTGTCCAATCGGGTCCCTTGGTTCGAGATGGGGTTTCTCTTGTTTAGCACGTCACAACACCGTCTCGATCAAAACCGCCAAAAATCTTCAAAGTTAGTCAAGTGCTAAGGACGACTAGATTGTTTGGATGGATTATCGTCCGATCGGACAGTCATCTGATCGGACAGGCATCCGATCGAATAGGCTGTCATCCGAACGAAAAGGCTGCCATCCGAACGGACAGACTACCATCCGAATGGATAGGCTACCATCCGAACGGACAGGGCAGCCATCCGAACGGACTGATCCATTGACACCTTGCTCCGTTTAACACGCAATTCAACGCTCACGCTGTCGATATGTAATCAGGGTAATCTCAAACATGCTCTCTTCAATCCAACCAAGTTGTGGGTACTTGCTGAACACCGACCGTGAGTATACTCGAACCCCTTTTTATCGCATTTTGGGTGTAACATACGTTTCTATCAAATCAGACTTATTAAACGAATTATTCAATCAAACTGTTTATCACTTGCGAATAACAGTTATGCATATTTATACGTGATGCTAGTTACATATGTGTTAGGACTTATACTCGCGAGGTCCCGCCTTAACTAGTATAGTACTATAGCACCCGACGGGGTCTAGTTAGGATGAATAGCAATCGCAATCGCAGCTCGAGTGACTTAGCTAGTAGTATCAGTCTTATGTGCATGTATGTTGAGGTATCTCGTTTATGTTTTTGGTGATTCGCAGCACTTTTGACTATTTTACGCTACACTATCAAAACTTGTATACTCGCCAATACTTTTGTATTGACGTTGTTTTAACGTATGTTGCAGGTTTAGTCGCAGTCCACATCAAAATCAAGCTAGGAAGTCTAGAAACTCACCTAAAATCTATGTTGACGAATTTGTATTGTTCGAGAGGACAAGAAATCTGTGATACCTTATGTGATTGTATTGTTTATTAGTATGGGATAATGAACACATTAAATACTGTCGCAATATAGTTGTTATGGATTCTATTGAGCAATCTGATTCGCCTAGTGCCGCGCCCCGATGATTCCACCATCGGTTGGGGTGTGACACCTTCCATCCAAACAAACCTAGGATTTCAGGAACGGGAGTTGTCAATTCCTATGGTACCATTACATACTACCAAGCGGCATGGCCAATGTTAATGAACGTATTTTTGTCCCATTTAAACAAACCAAATGTCATACCAAATGTAAGCATGTTATGTAAAACAATGTACTAAGTATGCAATAAATGAACATACATAGCATGAATGTGATGTAAAACAATGTATTAAGTATGCAATAAATGAACATACATAGCATGAAATATGATGTGAAACAATGTACTAAGTATGCACTAAATGAACATACATAGCATGAAATATGATGTAAAACAATGTACTAAGTATACACTAAATGAACATACATAGCATGAAATGTGATGTAAAACAATGTACAAAGTATGCGATAAATGAACATACCTAGCATGAAATATGAGGTAAAACAATGTACTAATATGCAATAAATGAACATACTTAGCATGAAATATGATGTAAAACAATGTAATAAGTATGCAATAAATGAACATACATAGCAAAAACACGGATAAAATCACGTACTATACGTGTACTAATGAACATAGCAAGTATGAGTTATGAAATCATGAAAAGCACGAATGTAACAAGTAGGCACATGTGTTTCACCCCAAAATGTTTGAAAAACAGTAAAAGAGGGGACTATGTACTCACTTGAGATTGCTTAATAGTCTTTGGATAACAACCAAGCAATGCTAGAAAAATCACGGAATCAATCGGCACCTAATATAGGTAACTACGTTAATAAACGGACCTAAATCGGAAGATCGTATAAAATGTCGTTTCGTAAACCAAATGAGTATATGAACTCATGTAATATGGTTTAACAAAGCCTACATTCTAAAACAGAACCTATCCTAAGTGCTTACGACCCATTATGACCCGTTTAGGTAGCTTACGCTACTTTAACGCGTCGTTCGCGTAAAACGCGTTCGGACCGGCTTACTAGTCCTATGACAAGTATTATATGCCTTAACATGTTTAATAATATTGCCTAATCAGTTTAGATGTCAAAATTTATGTTACATATGCTTAAAATGAAATTTAGCGTAAAAAGGGCATTTTGGTCATTTTCCTAAGGCATATAAACTACCTATCATACAATTAAGTAGACTAAGTGACCATAAGGTATAACCTCGGAAGGTTATTCCCTATACAACTATGGTCACAAAATGTGTTTGGTCGCATCCTAATGGTCGACCAAACGGGTCGGGTTCGAATGTCTAAGCGGTTGTTTAGACCGCTTATCTTACGACCCTATATAAGCACTAAACCTAAAGTGACGAGCTAAACATGTTAAAACATGTTTAACGAAGTTAGAAAACAAGTTTGATATCAAAACAAAGGGTTTTGATACCCAAGAATAGTTTGGTTGCAAAATACGCAAGAATACGCATTTTGACCGAAACTATGACTCGTCACTATGCCTAAATAATGTGGTAATCAGTAGGTATAGTCACAAAGGACTATGACCATCGTGATTACGCTCACGTTGCGAAGTTCAAACGAACTTCATGTTGACCATCGACTGGTCAAAGCAGAAAGTCAAACAATGTTTGACTTTCACGCTTAAAAACGCATAAAAGAACGAAAGAAGCTTACAAGAGGTCCAAGCGATGAGGATTTGATCTTAGAATTCTCAGGTATGAAGGTTTTTAAGCTTCAACTTAGAGAAATCAGATCAAAGTCTGAGTTGTAAATGAAAAACTTGTGGGTTTATATAGTTTTTGGGCCACCGTTAGGATCACTCATCGATAAACGAGCTTCGATCTGAGCCGTACAAGTGTGCCCATTGTTTTGAAATACCATGGGTGCCTCAAAACAGCCCACAGATTTGATAAAAACCATTTGCAAACAAGGGAAACAGCTGGATCAAGCTGGAAACATGAATCTGCAGACCTGATGGTCTGTCGCGCCCCGCGTACGAGCCAAGGCTGGCTTACGCGGCCCGCGTCCGCCTGCAGATCAGCAAACAGTTTCAAAAAGTGTAGTTTTGGTCCCTGCAAGTGTTTAAGCCCATATTTGACTCGTTTAAGGCCCGTTAAGCCATTTTCAAGGCTCTACAATGATGCCTAAACACAAGGGACATGAAACATGCTTAAAAATATGACGGATGTCGGTTCGTTTGGTCGTACGATCACGATATTCGGTTAATTACGACGAAACACGGACGGACGCGAAAAACGATCCAAATTACGCGACGAATGGAATTTAATCAAGCCAATCACTAAAATAAAATATTTTAATGATTACAAAAATTTTTGGATGTCCGGCTATATTCAGAACGTAAGATATGCGCGAAATTGCAAACTTATGCACTTTTTGACGCTTTTAGTCCCATTTTGATCTAAAAGTTTATTTTAGCACACGGAACCCCTCAAAGCCTATTTCTAAGCTATGTAAAGGATATTTAGGGTGTGTTTAACTTATGATCAAGTTCCAGAATGTCCGTTACAGTACGAATCGGCATACTTTCACAGTTTGTCAAAATTAGTCCCTTTAAGCGAATAAACTTGATTTTTGCCACACCAAAGCCTTCAAAACTTATTTCTAAGTTATGTAAAGGTTATTTAAGGTATGTTAAGCATAAATTGAAGTTCCGGAGTGTTTGTCGCATTAAACTGATTACGTTTACGCATCGGTTTGCGTATAACTCTCTAGAAAGCGATATAGATTTTGAAATTGAACAAAAATCAAATCATGCAAAATGTCAAACATAAATAATCAAACATTGGAATCAAATAACATTGTTTCATTGATAACTGAACTATTTACAATGATTACAAGCACAGGTGTCACACCTATTGACACTCCTGCCCCAGTTCACGATCACCTCATCATTGGTCACCCCGATGGCGAGCACGTCGTGGCTCCGATCCTCGATGTCGTACCTCTGGTGGTCATTCCTCCCGAGGCTTGACCTATCGATGATTTGTTCGATGACGATTTCAATTTGTATGTAGACGGTCCTCCAGTTGACGCCCTGGGTGATGAGGAGATAAATGAGGATGTTGTAGCTGTCCCACCTCCTGTTGTTCTTGTCGTTGAGATATCTTCTGATGCCAGTTTGCATTCGGTTTCAGACTCCTTTGATTCTGTCCCATCTTCAACTTTACAGGCGGCCGGATTGCAGCTTTTTGCTACTGACTCAGACGACGACACCGCTATATCTGCCGCACTATCACCTGCTCGAGATCCCACACCTCCACACGATCCAGAGCCTGCTCCTGAGCTAGCTCCTGTTCCTTTTGGTCAGCCTGATGTTGCACCTATTGACCTTGAGCTGATCCTTGATCTTGACCATGTTCCGTTTGGATTACCAGACATTGCACCTTTTATTCCCGACCCAGTACCCGCACCTGTTGATTTTCCTCTTGCTGAGCCATTTATTCCTCCACCCGCACCCGCTGATGTTGCACCTCTCCCTCTTATAAAGACTGATGACCACCACACTGATTTTCCGATTGTTTTGGACATCCCTGCACCCCGTCTAGGGGAAGGTACTTCGGGCCAACCCCCGAGCTACGAACCTTTTGCTTTAGCAGCTTTTCCTCCAATTCCGCAGATGACACCAAATTCACTCCTTTCACATCTACACCGCTCGACGAGCCAATCCGGTGGTTCCCACCATACACTATGCCGATCTAAGACTCCTATCATCCTTCACATTTTGGAGGCTACACCTGGGATGAGTTGCTCCTGTCACTTCAGCTACTGTTTAAGGTTTTGAGTCACAGAGTTTTGGAGCTTGAACTGACACCACGTCCTCCACCCTGTCCTTGCCAGTCTACTTTTGTTCCTCCATATTCATCGGCATCCCCTTTTGCACATCCACCTGCTGCTCTTGCACCTTTTCATAGTTTTGATGCTCGTTCCCTTACCGTCGAGCAGCAGATTAGTTTCCTGCTTCGCCGTGTATACGAGCTCGAGAGGAGCTCGCACATGTTCGTAGTTTGCTTTTCTTCCTTCCTCCACCTCCGCCATCAGTACAGCAGGTTTTTGGTCTTATGCAGATGCATTACTTTTGGTGAGAGCACTACTATTGAGCCGAGAATGTGAAGACTTTTGAAGACCACTCTTTGACTATGTGATTTTAGTATATTGACAGACTTATTGGACAAGGGTAGTGTGACCCTATGTCCCTCTTGATGTGATACACTTTGTAAACAATGTAACTGTGGTCGGTAATTAATGAAAGCTCAATTGTCATGTTCTCACTAAACATTTTGTTGAGTTATATGTTGTGCTATGATTATGTTGTTGAATGATAGCTTGCTATGATGAATGCTTATATATACACGTACATACGACCTTTAGATGACTATTTACTTACCTGACGAATAAGATCTGACCTATCCGATCTTCTTCTTAGAAGATGTCGCCTCGAAGGAACACCGATACTAACAACCCTCTGCCGACGACAGAGGCGGAATTACAAGAGCGCATCTCATAGGCCATCGCACAGCACGAGGCCCTTCGCTCCAGACACAACGGAGGTACCTCAGGAAATAACCCACCCAACAGTAATGTTTATTCACTTAAGACACATTACAAAACGTTTGGACATTTCCAAGTGTGCTTTGCTAATGCCTTATGTGAATGATGTTGCTTATGTCGCAGGATGCACCTACAAGCAGTTCTTGGGCTGCAAGCCCCTGAATTTCGACGACACTGTGGGTGCCGTAGCTTTTGTGAGATGGGTCGAGAAGACGGATTCTGTTTTGCGAATGAGCAAATGTACTCCAGAGCAACAAGTCACGTACATTTCTGGACTATTTCTAGATGGGGCTCTGTCATGGTGGAACCTTCAGGTTCAGACGTCGGGTGAGGCTGTTGCGTATGCTTTGACATGGAATGAGCTGAAAGAGCTGATGCGTTAGAAGTATTGTTCGAGGGCAGAAATCCAGAAGTTGGAAACTGAATTTTGGAATTTAAAAATGGAAGGTCAAAGGATAGCTGAGTATGTGCAGAGATTTCATGATCTATCGCGAGTTGTTCCATATCTGGTGGAACCAGAGTTTAAGAGGATAGAACGATTCATCTGGGGATTGGCACCTCAGATTCTAAGCATGGTGACAACATCAAAGCCTCCAACAATTACCGATGCTATTGAATTAAATGTGGTGCTCACTGAAGAAGCGGTTAGATTGGGAAAGTTTTGAATCTCTGAGAAGAAAAAGGAGACTCATGTGGAGTCATCTGAGGAGACCAAAAGGAAGTTTACCAATTTCAAGAAGGGTACTCGGGCGAATAACAACAACAATGCCAAAAAGGGAAAAAGGGTACATGGGTAACCTACCTAAGTGCGACAATTGCCGACGTCATCATACTGGGCGATGTAGATATGGAAAATGTGACAACTGTGGCAAAGTGGGGCACGCCAAGGAGACGTGTTTGCATGGTACTGGACGTGGAAATGGAGGTCAAGATGGTAGCAGAAATCGTGGAAGAAACAACGACAACAACAACTATCAAGGCGGAAATGGTGATGATCAAGGACGTGGTCAAGGGTGTTTTAACTGTGGTGATGTGGGGCATTTCAGGAAGTATTGCCCTAACAACAATCAGGCACGTGGATGAGTGTTCAACATCGGAGCGGAAGCACGCTAGGACCCAAACGTGGTTACTGGTACGTCCCCTCTTTATCAACGCTATGCATCTGTGTTGTTTGATACTGGTGCCGGTTTTAGCTTTGTATCTCTAGACTTTAAGACCATGCTTGGTTTAGTTGCTAGTAAGTTAGACATCCAGTATTCGATAGAATTGGCTAACAGGAAGTTAGTAGAGACGAATAAAGTGGTTAAGAAGTTGTGAAATAAAGCTTGGAGATATCCCTGTGGTAAGGGAATATCTTGAGGTCTTCCCCGAAGACTTGCCAGGATTACCTCCTCAACGACAAGTCGAATTCCACATTGAGTTGGTTCCAGGCGCTGAACCTGTAGCCAAGGCACCTTATCGACTTACGCCTTCAAAGATGCAAGGGTTATCCATGCAGCCTCAGGAGTTACTAAGCAAAGAATTCTGAAGGCCGAGCTTCTCGCCTTGGGGAGCTCCAGCGTTGTACGTCAAAAAGAAGGATGGTAGCTTTCGAAGGTGCATCGACTACCGAGAGCTGAACATGCCAACCATAAAGAATCGGTAACCCTTGCCGAGGATTAACGATTTATTCAACCAACTGCAAGGATCCAACTACTATTCTAAGATTGATCTTCTGCCGGTTTATCATCAACTGCGAATTCAGGAAGAAAGTATACCGAAGAACAGTGAGTCAAAAATTTGTTTTTAAGCATGCGCTAATGTTGTGTTTTATACACGATGCACAAAACAGTTACACACAGAATACAAAACTTTGAGGGTTACGAAACATGCATTTAGGACCTTCAGGGACTTATGTCGAAATTCATTAAAGGTTACCACGTAAGAACCACGTCTATTAATTCGGGCAAACACCATTATTTTGTCATGCATGCTATTTTAGTTAACCGAACAGATAAGGTACTCAAATTTCTTTTATTGAAATTCCCACTTTTGCATCTAGTGAGTAGATTTTTACATCTCTACTCCTCTTAATGGTAGCTGTATCGCGACAATTTTCTTCATTCGAGCAAACACTCATTTGCTTCGGTTCTCGATCATTTCATACGTTACACAGGCATCGTTTGTTACGCATGTGGCTTCCCTTCGAATGATCGTTCTCATCAAAGTTTCGAATATTATTTCGCTAAATCTAATTATCAATTTGTGATTCGAATGACCCACCTTATTGTAATGGTTGGCTCCTTTGTTATCAAGTCAACCCACTTTCTTGAAACTTCTTTTCCTTTCCAGTTACATACATGGTTTATCTTTGTAACCATGTCGAAACTTCCTTGTCGATACATATATTTATTGTCGGATTGCACTGAAACCAAGTTCGGTTGTTTGAACTTGTCCATTGCACGTATTCAATTCAAGACACCATATGATGTATTGAACGCATCATGTTCAAATTCATTTTAACAAACGTTTCATTTGTTCCGAGTCATAGTAGACTTGTTCAGTCTATGACTCTATTAAGTCGTTTGTTGATTTCGACACCTTGTGGTGGTGCTTTCACTAGATTGAAGCTTGCCTAATTTACCCATCTCATACACGGATTTAATCGTTTATTTATTGACTTTCCGCTCAGATTTATCATCATAAAGCAGTCTTAACGCAATTGTGTGTTAAGACAATGGTACATAAATTCATTTTATATTCCAGTGTACCTCCTAACGGTTCTTTCACTATCGATCGAATGTCTTGCGATATTGTTTTTTATCCTCGATCGAAAACAGTAGTTCTTTGGTGTCCCACACTCAACTGGGAATCCTACGATGTCGTTTGAATCAAATTTTCAGGTTTGCTTCATTACACTCTCATTTGATTTCAAACACGGTGAACTTGTTCGGTCACCGCTATTCTTGAATTGTCTCATTCACTACGACACCTTGTGGCGTCGGTATAAACTTGTAGCTTGTGCTAATCATGGTCAACCGTTCCATACAAAAACTACGTATAATTTTCCTTTGAATCGTCATTTAAACACTCTTAATGCAACTACGAATTAAGATAATGACACACCAAGTTCAGTTGTATTTCATTTCGGTGTATTCTCGCAATTCAATAATGTCAACACGCTATTTTATCCGTGTATTTGTTTGAAAGTTGATGAATCATTTTCATGTTACTATTACATTTGAACTTGTTAATTCTAAGTTCATCTAGTGGGTGTTATTGTTTCTAGAACTCATTTGCATATTGTGAACAAATCGTTCGGAGTTCTATTGGTCGAAACTCCTTTTATGTTGAACCCCTGGTAACTAAGTTACACTAGTTAATACGTCTGTACTTTGACATCAAATTTTGAAAACACATACCTTTAAACCATTGGGTTCTTAATGTTGGAATATGTCCTTGGATTCACTTGATACAAGTAAGTCTTGATCTGGTTTCGTGGTTATTCACTTTGGTATTATACATTTCCATCTACGGATAACGTAACTCTAAGGAGTTAACGTAGACTAAATTTCAAGGACGAAATTTTCTTAACAGGGGGAGAATGTGACAATTGTCAAATTTGCATGTATCCGTACAATGATTAGACAATGATTAATGCTTTAATGACTGTGCTGATTTAACATTCATGACATGAATGCTCCCTGATTATTATTATCATACATACATGTGCATCATATATTGCAAAATGTCATATCATTATTGCATGCAAACTTGTTGATTCAAATGATGCACGAAACAAAGATAGCACAGTTATCAGACAAATCAGAAAAATGCTGACGGAATTCAGTACATAGATAGACATGGTATTGAGACATAGAATGTGCCAGAAACCAAGAGTTACACTAGTATAGTGTGTAGGAAAGTAAGGATCATAAAACTGCCTTCCTAGTGATAGTTTAAGTGCCGGAAAGTGCCTAAGACTCACACAAACTGCAGAATTCTGCAGAATTCAGCAATATTCATCATTTAAACAACTTAATATCATGCAGAAATATGGTTAAATGGTTAAGAATACTTTCCTAAGTGTCGGGAATCAAAGCTATAACAAAAGGTAACATAAAGCACATTAAACTGCATAGTTTAGCACCTTAACGAACCGGTAACCAACCGAATAACTGGACACTACCCGAAACACCAAATTTTCACTAGAAGCATTGTTTCATCATTTTCGAGCTAATTATGGTTCCCGAACATCATAACGCACTATATATGTAAGGCCCTATAATGGTGTAGGTTTACGCCTATCTTTATCAAACATAATTATAGGCTATTGGGCTTAGCCTTGTAGTGGGTTAGATAGTAATGGAATAAGCCATGTGGGCTAATTAAGGGATTTGGGCCTGTTTGGTTAGTAATGTGCATGTGGGCTTGGCCCAACTTGTAACTAGGCCACCCTATGTAACTATAAATAGGGTGAGCCTAGGTCATTATTAGGTTAGACATTTGTTAGACAATTCTAGACATTGTTGAGAGGTTCTTCATCATCATTTTCGATTTCTGTGTTGGTGTACCAGACGGTTCTCTAGAAACCGTGTGCACCTTGGTTATTATAAGAGATTGTTTGTTCTTGTTCTTCTACACTTTTCATCAGTATTCCGCACTCTTGATTAGTGTTTGATATCCGGTTGTAGTGATTCTGGACTTACAATATAACATCCTAATAACTAAACACCTAACTAAACCCATTAGATTTCAACTAATCTCCTAACTTACCATTTCAACTTAACCAAAACCCCCCTCATATACACGGTTAGAAGGTGGTCCCCACATGGGATTTCATTTGCTTATTAAATTGGATCGTGTCTCACACTTTATGGAACACATTAACCATTAGAGAAAGTAATGTTGGTGAATTATAAGACTAACCATGAGACCTTAACCTTCTCATTTTTCACATACTTCTCAACACCACTCTTCCTCCTTCTCCTCTCCTTACCTATGGCAAAGATCACCACCACACCACCATCATTTTTTCCACTTCAAATTCATCCATTCTCTAGTGATATTAAGGTGTAAGAAGCTTGTTTAAGTAGCTAGGAGCCATTGGAAAGTGAAGGACCTCATTCAAGTGCTATTAACCACCAAATTCATCATCATCATCATCATCATCATCATCATCTTCATCTTGTGTTCATCCCTAGCCTTGTGCTAGTAGTAAGATCATCTCAATCTCATTTTACATCTTATTTAGTCGGTTAAAAGATGATACAAGAAACTAAGCATGAAGAACACTAATGATCAAGAACATAATTCATAACATAAGACTAAAAATCATGATGAATCATGTTGTTTAAGTGTTGATATGCTTCTTGATTGTTGATTGTTTATGTTAATGATGTTAAACATCATATGAACTTGCTAGATGGTGATTAAAGACATAACCTAGCAAGATGAGAGGATGATTATGTTAGAAATCAAGATGATCATCCTTATGTAAAAGTATGAACTTGAAGTATAAAATGTTTTTCTTGAATAAAGATGATCAAAGTGTGATATAAATCATGTAAGTGGATGATTTCAAAAATAATTTCTCAAGAAACTAAGTTAAAATACAAGATTTACATAAACTTGGTTCTTAAAGAAACTAGCCACATTTTTAATGATTAATCAAGTGTATAAACATGTATTTAACAAGAAAAATTATTTTTAGAAAAAAATACTTTACAAGTTGTAAAGATCTAAATCCTTCAAGAATGATGTTTTTAAATAAACAACCACACTTTAAAGGGTAACTAAGCTTACTAAACACACTAGTAAGTTACTACAAATTTTTAAAAATTTTCAAGTTCATGAAGTAATGATTATAGCTTGATTTTGGCAAATTGGTAAGTATTATTTGATTTGTTGTTGATTGTGATGATTTATAAAAGAAAATGATATGCTTTGAAAGCATGGAAACCTCCATTTTTAAGGGAAAACTATGGCAAATTTTTTCTAGAAATTAAACACTTAGAAAAATATTTTTAAACAAATATTTACAAGTATATTTTAATCATGAATTTTTTATATAAAGTTGTCATAATTTTTGTTACAAATATTATAAATAATGGATGTTGGTTTTGATAATAAAAGTGACTAAATATGTATTTAGGAGAATATATATTTAGATGTCACCTTGTGTGTGATTATGTGTATTAGTTATATTATTTTAGGATTGAAATAATACAACTCATCAAAATAACAAGAAATACAATACAAAATATTGCCAAAAATTCCAAGAAATAAATATATAATTTATATCCAAAATATTGGAGAAACCGAACAAGGAATATAACTTACACAAAATATTACGGAATTAAATTCATGAGTATAATTTGGTAAACGGTATTTTGGACACCAAGAGAACAAAATTATGATTTTCACAATTATTACAAAATTATATCGTATTTTTGACAAGAAGAAATCATATTATTTTTGGGAAGAAAAATATATATTTTCTCAAACAAAGTTAGAATACGTTATTTTTGGATGAGAAATGGATTTATAAATATTTTCTAAGTTAAACTTGAAAATATATTATTTTTGAGGTTTACATGAAAATATAAATATTTTTGCCAAGAAGAAGTATAGATAAAGTTCTATAAATGATTTCTTCAAATATATATTTTGAGAATATATACTGGTAAATTTTTATTAGAAATATTATTCCGGATAAATTAATACAAAAAAAATTAAGTATAAGAATACTTAATAAACACAATGAAAATACGTATTCTCGTACGTATAAATATGCACTGGAATACACCACCGATACTTGGCAAAAATATACAAGGTTAAGAATACGAGTATGAATACACCCATCCTTGGGGAAGTTATACGAGTACAAATATGTAATGTGACAAGTTAAAATATATTATTTTAACTAATATTCCAAAATTTAATAAATATAATTTAAGTTAAAATATTTATTATTTTAACAAATAATTATATACTTGGAATAATACTGATGACACAAAGAAACGTAACTCAAAGACACTAATTAAGACTAAGGCCAAGGCACGACCCACCCGTCTAACAAACCGTAGCACGTTTGTAGGTAGTCGTGCGACGTAAAGGAAGCTTTGAGTTATTTGACCGAAGAACGCAAGACTGTGAGTTAATGTCCCCATTTTCTTTTAACTGTTTTCAGTTTTATAACTTCGGGGGTGAAATACATGTTACAAATAATTACGATTACAAATGGTATGGTTAGCTAAGGAATGAAATGTTAGATCATGTGAATGGGTAGGCGAGTAACTTAAGACCATTAATCCTTGTTTAAGGACCGAGGGGCGTGAGTGATAGATCTATTGGGTGTTGCGAGCCCCGCCCATGAGCCCGCGGGTTGGACCATGAGGCGACTATGTCGTTCCCGCCGGATGGCCCGATACGAAATACGCATAAAGAATTGAGCCATTCCTTCACCATTATACACATATTAATGTATTGGCTACACATTAATTGATCTGTTTCCTTGTTTCTTTCATACCGGTTTACAAGTACACACATACATACTTACAAATTTTTCAAGGATGTTCGTGCACACATACAAAACACATGAACTCGCTCAACTTTTGTTGATGTTTTAAACTACATGTATTTCAGGAAATTGATTATGGATCTGGCGGGCGTTCAAGATGTCAAGTTGTGTCTTCGAATAAAGGATGTCATCCAGTGTCGAAGGGTTTGGATTGTGCATCTTATTTTGGATAAGATACATAGTTCAAAGCCTAGCTTTTAGTAGTGTCTTTTGTTAAGTCCAGATTGGAACTTAAAACTTGGGTTGTTATGTACTCGAATTTGAAGTCTTGGTTTGTGGTTAAACAATGACGATTGTAATGTTTTGAAACTTAATATATGGATGAACATCATGGTTTTATATATAGATGTTTGTTATGGTTGAATGCAATGATATTAAGCAAGTCACACATAATCACGCTTCCGCAAAAGTCAGGGTGCATGGGTATGAGGTCAATGGTGAAAATGTGATCGTTAAGAGTCAGGGAACAATCATAGAGGATAAAATCAACTAGAATAGACTTACCATCGGCAATCTCAACCGAGAACGACTTAGGTAGTTTAGAGCATGCACAGTTTAACAAATATTCAAATCCTACGGACACAAAGCTTCTGTCGGCACCAGTATCAAATAGTATCGAAGCGTAAAGATTATTAACGAGAAACGTACCATTAACGACATCATTGTCGTTACGCGTCTGATTCGCGTTGATGTTGAACGCTCGTCCTCGAGCGGCTTGCTGTTGCTCCTGATTCAGCTGATGACATTGGGGATGCAGATGAGTGGTGTCCCCACACTTGTAGCATGGTCGCACGTTGTTTGCTGGTTTGGGGTTCTACTGGGCTGGCTGAGCTGGTCGTGCTTGCTGAACCTGGTTGGCTTGACGGCAGTATGGGGTTGTGTGACCATAGCGATTGCAGGAGGAACATAGACGACAAGCTGAGTTGGCAGGGTGATGATAGTTGCAAGTGGCACACTTGGGATGAACCCTAGTGTACGACTTCTTGGTGTTTTCTGGAGCAGGAGGGTTTGGAGTAGCAGCAGGCACAATGGCATTACAAGCAGAGTTTGAATTTGCAGCAGGATAATTGCATTACAGCTAGAATTTTGAGATTTTCGTTTCTTGTTCTTGCTGCCACTTGGTTGCTGGGTAATCTGGTTAGCTGGTTTCGAGGGAGCAGGTGTACCAAATTGTTTATCACGGACATGGTTGTTGTTCAAACTTGCTGCAAGACGGTAAACTTCTTCAATAGAGTCGAGTTGAGCTGCTTCAATGGCGTCACGCATAGCAGGAGGTAATCCATGAATGTACTTTGTGATCATGCGTTTGGGAGTAGACACCAAGTGTGGTACGATTATGCTGAGTTGCTTAAAGCGGGTAGTATAAGCCAGATTGTCATCTCCAACTTGTTTCAGATGCCAGAATTCATCCTCAAGTTTCTGCTGCTCATGCGGAGGGCAGAATTCGAGCATCATCAGTTCCCTAACCTTGGCCCATGGTAAAGCATAAGATTCATCATTGGAGCGGATGTTCCTCTCATTTGTCCACCATTCCAGAGCTTTGCCTTGAAACACGCCAGTTGCACTCCTAGTCTTGAGATATTCAGGGCACTCACTGTTGATGAAAGTAACTTCTATGCTGTCGAACCACTCCAGCATTGCAGTCACCCCATCACTGCCCGTGAAAGGCTTAGGGTTGCAAGAGACAAAGTGTTTGTAGTTGAAGCTCACAGGCTTAGGCTGGACCGCTTTAGAGTCAACAGAGGAGAGAGGAGTGTTTGATCCCTGGATTTCAGTGACAATCTGGGAACAATACGGGCTATCTGATCAGCCATGAAAGACATCATCTTCTTCTGAGTGTTAGCGTTTGACCTCTTGTGAGGGTTGGAAAAACAAATTGATGACATCTAAAGAGTCAGATTAAGGATCGGGTGAGACTCGATAATAATGTTTTGTTTAATAATATTGCTTCATGAACACGTAGCATAGCATAAAGTTTCACGTGATTGCATATAAGACTCAAGTTGTTTCACACATCACAAAAACGTTCATCATGTTTCACATAGTTTAATCAAGTTGTTTCACACAGCATAAAACGTTCAACATGTTTCTCATAGTTCAATCAAGACTTCCACGTAGTACGATACGAATGAATAAAGCATCATAAATTTAGTTTGTTCCCGAGAGATTATTGTTATTGTTTTAGATTGCGGAGATAGTGCGATTCGTTTAAGGGTTCTGAAATGAACAAAGCATCGAGTATAAAAACCACATGTAAGTCGAGATAACATAAAAGATAGGCTCATAAAAACATAGGATTGTTTCGGGTAGAGAAACGTCGACTAACTAAAGTAAATCAAGCCCCTTTTCGAATTAAGGTATTGTGCTTTGGCCTACTTAGACAAATACGTTCATCGATGTTAGGCCTACGATATCTGTCCTTTTGGTTACTACACGTCCTTACTCGATTGGGAAAAATTCAAGACTTTGGCGAGACTGAAAATCAAAGAGTGGGACTAGTTATCAAGATGCGAGTTTCACCTCTAACTTGGTAACATCGTACCCTAATATTGTTGGTACTTATCCAAAGATAAGACCCACTAGAATATGAAATGGAAATTTCCCTTCATGGTTTGGATGTCACTCCTAACTTGAGGGTAAATCTCGTGCAAAATATAAGCATCGCTGAGTGAAAGTCGTCATCAAAGGCGGGAATCACCCTTGTTTTGATGAGTCGTTTCGGTTTTGTTACAAGAGTGTCTTCAAAGCATCCAAGTGTGTATTGTGTTAGCCTTAGGAAAGGCATGTAAGCTTAACAAGGAAGTATTACTAGGAAGCATGTAAGGTAGAATGCATAAGTTTTAAACAACAAATAAGAGACAAGGTTCCTAGAACTATAGACTAGGCAAAGCATTCCTACTTTTCCTAATTCCCTACAGTTATGGCTCTGATACCAATCTGTCACACCCCAACCGATGGCGGAAACATCGGGGCGCGGCTCTAAGCGAATCAGATTGCTCAAGAGAATCCACAACATTACGTGTTTCGATAAACATTAATAAAATTTTCATAATAAAGACTAAATTGTCATACAACCAAGCATGTTCAGAATTTTATCAAAGTATCATCAAAATTCAACAAGTTTCAAAACATAGATTATCTAAGATGAGTTTCTAAGGTCATCCTAGCTTGATTTCTTCATCGTCCAAACTTATTAACCTGCAACATGTATTAAAATACAATCAACACAAAATGTTGGCGAGTATACAAGTTTGAATACATAACATAATAGTTTAAACGTATAAAACTCATATCCAACATGAATAACATATCACAAGTTTCAACATGCTATCTAACGTGGTTCATATGATAACCCAAGTCTCCAACGCGTTAACATGCCTTTCCTACTTCGACGCATCGAAGAGGAGGTAAAAGAATCAAAACTTAACAATACTCCCCAAGACTCAAGGAGATGTGCGTTACCCCTGTAGCACTATAATTGTTAAGGCGAGCTACACATAAGAATCAAACGTCCACATAGAATAAAAGTCTCAAGTATCACAAGTATCATGTTTTCATGTTTAGTAGCGGATAGAGTATGTTTCAAATAAGTTTCAAGTGTCAAGTGTCTTGATATTGAATACATGTTGCATCCCAAAAGTGTTTAAAACAAAAAGGGATCGAGTATACTCATAGTGGGTGCTTAGAACCAAACACTGCTAAATTGGATCGAAGGGAGCACTGGATCAGCCTACGTGCGGGGAACAGAGCATAAGTCCTCTAAGAGCTGACCCGGTCGGGAACAGAGTGTCGAATAGTGCGAAAATCGAGTTAAAGTGTCTGACAGACTACCTGAGCGGATGGTCATCTGATCGGATGGTCATCCGGACGGATGGCCATTCGAACGGATGGGCTCCATCCGATCGGATGGTCATCCGAGCGGATGACCATTCGAACGGATGGCCATTCGAATAGTGGGTAGGTGTTTGCGAATTTGTTTAAGTGTTTGATCATAGTGTCCTGTAACAACAAACAACAAGTGTTATCATAATCAGATCATCTGGATGGATGGTCATCCGATCGGATGGCCATTTGAACAGATGGTCAGTGTGTGAAGTTTCGTGAAATTTCTAAGTTTGAGTTAACGGAGACGGTGTGACGACGTGTCAAACAACGGAAACGTACCAAACCCAGCTCGTTCGATCGGATGGGTACCACCCCTTTTCGAACCGACGAGTTGTTTATGATGAGGTTTCATGTTTGGACCCGTCAATCGGCCCGTTTTCCGATGGAATTCAGTTTTCAAGCCCTCTTTCGACTAAGGAACCAGTCGAGAGTCTGTTTGAGTCTGATTTCACCCATGTTTTGTATAAAAATTGAAGAAAAGTTCGGAAATCAGTTGCAAAACGTGAAGTTCATCAGATCTGAGCCGACAACATGTGAAATTCCGTCAGATCTGGTGTAAAGGTGTGAGATTCCTTTTGATCTTGTATAAAAGTTGTGAAAATCCACTAGATCTAGCACCAGTCTTGGTTAAACGGTGCTCCACCACAGTTTTCGTAAGCAACCGAGTGGAAACCACCTTCAAGAGGTTCAAATCAGTTGGTTTTTGAGAAAAAGTTGAAGTGTTCGTGTAATTTTGATGAAGAATGTGGTGTAGAAGTGATTAAAGATGAAAGTTGTACAAGATTTGAGGTAAAATACTTACGAAAAGGTCTTGAATCTTGATTAAAAGGGTCTGGAAGCTTGAGAGCAAATGAGCCGAATGAGAGGTGAAAATGAAGGTCAAGTGCTCTATTTATAGGTGACAGTGACAACCCCAATCGAATGGCATTGATCGGATGGGATTAAGTCGGTGGAAGTGTGCAGGTGATCGAATGGCCTTCCGGTCGGATGGCCATCCGATCGGATGTCCATTCGGACAGCTGACTATCGTTTGCTAGTTTTTCGATTTTGGTTTGTTTTACGAGCGAGGTTAATCGCTGCGTTACGTATTATTGTGAGTAGTCATCATACATGGTATTATTACATCTAAGTGTTCAAATAATCATAAATACACAAGAAGTTTCCGTGTTTCAAGTTGCGTTCAAGCTAGTTTCTCGTTCAGCCAATTATCAAAGTTTCTCGTTTAGTAAAGAATCAAAGTTTCATAAAGAGTCAAGAATCATATCGTTCACGCACATATAAAAGTATCACATGGGTCAAGAATATGTTTAGATGTATCATTCACATATGATAAACATCACCAGAATCATTACATATAGTAAAAGTTTCACATAGTTTCACACATAATTAAGATTCAGATAGTTTCATTTCCATTATGATCATTTGTCTCGAGAGTAAGAGCATGAGGAATCTTGCTAGTATTGACTAAGTATCGAAACGCAGGGCGTTACAGTACAAGTCAATCCACGTTTGGTAAAAAAAAAGTCCATGAATTACGAAGGCACGACCGTGCACCACTTATGCACGACCGTGGAGGATGAGGACAAACAATGGAAGCTTCGAGATCCGACAAGACTAACACCTTTTGAAACCATGTCTTGTCACCTGTCCATGATTGGCGGTGCACTACCTTAGGCATTGTCACACCCCAACCGATGGCGGAAACATCAGAGTAAGACGAAAACGAGATTGAAAGAGACATCATAACACTATTTGTGACAAATATTTAAATAACAATATTTCATTTCATGGCTAAATCAAAGTACATTGTTTGGAATAAATACAACAAAGAAACATTAAGCAAAATGCAACAACAAAACATAAATTAAAATGGGTTTCTAGGTCATCCTAGTAGATTCTGTTCATCATCATCGTCATCAAATTCCTGCAACATGTATTAAAGTATAGTTCAACACAAAAGTATTGGCGAGTATAAAAGTTTAAACGAATCCACATGGCATAATTATTATCTAGAATTAACGTACATTACTAGCATGCAACTATAAATGTCAACCCAAAGATTCCCGCTAGCGTAATCTTATCGTGGCAACGATAAGACCTTTTGTTTAACTTAACATAATCTCAAGAATACTGGCGGTGCATTACTCCTATAGCGTTATACATGTTAAGGGTGGCTTGTACGAAGCTAATGACAAGTATAAAGCTTAAGAATTATCTAGCATACACGAATGCAAGCATAACGTATTAAGCATGTATATTGGATTTTTTGTTTGTGATTTAAGCATAAAGTAAGTGATTTGCGTGTGTTTAATAGCATAACGTATTGCACCCAAAAGTGTAAAAAGTAAAAAAGGGAGTCATGTATACTCATAATTTTGCTAGCTTTCCGATTAATCCGTGAGTTGACGAACGTAAGGGTTGGAACAATCGGGAAACGAAGGTGTGTGAGTATTGGGATTTTGACGAATGATTCAGATTGGCAATTTAAGTACAAAAAGTATGTATACATGAAAATATATCTCGTCTAACTACTTGTTTTGACACTAAGTTTTTATGTGATTTCATGGGTCCTAACTTGCCCATTAGAATCATAAACTAGAAATTTAGAACAAAGATAAAAATAACTAAAGTTCAAAACACCTAACCACAAACCGGTTAGCATCATGAATTCGGCTAGAATATATATATTTTATATCTCATATTATATAGTATTATTGTATTTGGTCCATCATGTATTATCATAGATTTCATGTAAGTCAAGCATGGATGTATGTATACCTCATTGGTTGGTCATGAATAATATTAACATAAATTAGTTAATTTCGCCAAGTAGCCAAGTAAGATCAATCTGGGTGTTCCATACCCATCATGATAAATGTTGGAGGGGCAGCAGGGTTGTGTTACTTTTGAGTCTTGGAAGCTACTTGGATGTTCATACACAAGTCCATAAGTGAGGTAGTGGAACTAGTTTGGAAAGCCAAGGCTCCCACGGTTCACACTTCTACCAAAACACAAGTTCATCCATATTGAAGCTGGTGAATCTTGGATGGTTTCAACACTTGGAACATGTATGAGCATAAAACCAAAGAGTTATTGAACTTCCTTCTTGGTGACATCAACCACAACACAAACCCACAACTATGAACTTAGTTATGAGTTTGGTGGGTACAAGATTTCACCAAGCTTAAATCAAGAAATGTAATGTACAAAAACATGAATAAAAACAGAATTTTAATCCACCAATCGAGTGCCCTCGATCAGAAAACGCCGGTGGAGTTGGTGCTGCGTAGATGCTTAGGGCACCCACTTTGTCGGAAGGTGACCTCAATGGAGTCAAACCAATGGAGCATCTTTGTCGCCCCATCTTTGCCCGTAAACGGAATAGGGCTACATGAGTTAAACTGCTTAAAGGTGAAGGTTGAATTAGGTGGGTCAACTTTGGAGTCGACCGAGGCATGAGGGGAGTTGGCGTTGTTGGGGGTTTGGTTTTTGCTGACGACGTCGGGGATAACTTATGTGCGTAAAATACGACATATAATTTATATCAAATGTGGCGTAAAATCAACCCTTTTCAGTACTAATGTTGGAAAAAGAATGTTTCTTTGATCCTTTTTAATTTACAGGGTCAAAAGAGTTTAGACGCACAAAAGAAGAAAATTAACAGCAGAAACCAACATAAATACAAAGAAGGAGGATTGACATAACTCGTCAAGCCCCCATCCACATCCAAACCAACAAAATAACAAGAACAGAAGCTCTGGCACGGGGCCATGCCCAGTCAAGATTCTCTATAGAAGAAAAGACAACAGCAAATGACAAAACAGATAAACCAACACGGGGCCGTGTTAAGGCAACACGGGGCATGGTCAACTCTAAGATTCGTAGAATCTAAGATAGTACAACAAGTACAATGGCCACGGGTCGTGCCATTGACACACGAGGCCATGTTAGTACAAGGTCTGACACTGCAGTTAATGAACCGGAGAGAGACTGAAGACACGGGGCCGTGCTAGGAGGGCACGGGGCCGTGGTGATGCTCTGTTTTCAGCTATAAAAATGGGTGCTTGGTTTCATTCCAATCCATCCATTGGCATACCACTTCTCTCATACTTGCCACCACTCCACCACCACTACAACACCAACACCCACCACCCTCATCCATCTTCCATCTTTTAGAGTGTGTAGTAGTCTTGGGATCTAAGATTGATCGTCAGAGTTCTTGTTAAACAAAGGCCATGCTTGGCTAAACTCTTACATCACTTGGTGAAGACAAATCTTTTATGTATTACTTTTTGATTTCCAACCTTTGGCTCCTTTTTATTTGGGTATGTATTAATGACTTTATTAACTAGTTTTCTATATTAAAGGCGAATTTATTTAACCATTATTCATGTTTTATTGATTCACTCATTCGTGTCTTTACGGTCCATATAAAGCACGTTAACTGCCTGGAAGGGGGTTAGAAGGGTGGTTGGGTAATTCTATGTCTCGTTCACTGTATAGATCCTGCGAGAACCTGGTTCAAGCCTAGTAAGACTTCACGAGTGGGCGATACAATCTGCCTCGGGAGAAGTAAGAACTGCTTGAATCCCTTATCTATAAACTACTATTAAAACATTAAACCAACCTTGCGGGACTGTATCCTTGCTGACTCAGACCAATAGGTTGATGGTAACGCTGCCTGGAAGGAGGCCTACCACTTTTCGATTTAATAACTTACTTAATTATCTTTCAACAATCCGACCTTGCGGGAATGTATCCCTGCTGACTCAGACCAATAGGTTGAGGGTAACGCTGCCTGGAAGGGGGTCTACTACTATAACTTAATGATAATCTCTTAAAATGTCCACATAGTGGAAATTATTAAAGAATACATAAAAGAGGAGTTGGAACCAAATGATTCCTTCTTATCTATTTGTTTTTCCTTATATTTTATTTTTATTATTTAGTTTATCTTTTTATAACTTTCAAAACTTTTTATCAAAATTTGGTTAGATTAGACGTTGACAATAAGCCGTACTAAAAGCTCTTGTGTCCTTGGACGACCTTGGTATCTTGTCATCACTATACTACGTCCGCGATGGGTGCACTTGCTCTAACGTGTGTAGAGTGATAGTATTATATCGTGTTTTATAAATTTAAAACTTGATTCGCGAGTAAAAAAATCTTAAAATATATCTAAAATTTATAACCTCACACGCACACGTCAAGTTTTTGGTGTCGTTGCCAGGGACACAAGGATTTTGAGAAAGCTTAAAATTAGCGGCCTAATCAAATTCCAAACATTTTCCAAACTGCACGCCCGTTTTCAATTTTTTTTCTTTTTACAGTAGGTTTAACACGGGGCTGTGCCACTTGGACACGCCCTCGTGCTACAAATTTTCAGAAAAACTTTTTTCAAACACCCAGATACAGACTTGCCCACGGGGCCGTGCCAGTTTAGCATGGGGCCGTGCCAGTTTAGCACGGGGCAATGGTCAACATTCTGTTAAATTTTATTTTTCTGTTTTCTGATCCCGAGGCTCGTTAATCTTCTGGTATCTTCCAATACAATGGATTACTACTTAGAAGATTACAACTACTATATTGAGGATGATTATGAGGAACCTTATTGTACCATTTGCAGTGAATCCCATTCGGTACAACATTATTATCTTTTCCAACCATCAACCTCATACACCACATATGAAGAACTAAGGTTTGAGCTCGTAAAGTCAAGCTTTGACTGGGATACCAATCCGTTTGAAACATACGACACGCCACCAACAATAAATCTTGAAGCCGAAAGCCGTATACAAAGTCTCAAAAATCTAGAACTCTTAATTAAGAGATCTCGTGAATAGGAAGAGACCATTTGTACTAAAGAGGTAATAATCGAAGAGGTAAAAATAGAAGAGCAACAAAACGAAAAACTCACGCATGAACCAAACCAAGAAGAAGGTAAGTCGAAAACTAACGATTTTAAAATAGAACAAAACTTTCAAGAAATTCACGTTTTACAACCTTCTTTTGAAAATCATTGTTTGGTATCTTCTCATGCCGAGTTTTTAAAAGAGTTAATCAATACCACTAAAATCGAAGAGTTAGTTAGCATGTACCACTCTAATGTGTACAAGCAAACCTTTCACAACATAGAATGAAATGAAGTTTGTCTGAATTGGCTACTATAATCACCCAACAAATAGTTGCGATACTCCCAACTCTTGTGGCTCAGCTTAATCAAGCAAATCCAGACAATAATAACAACAACAATGCACCCCCACCTTGTAATTACAACCAGTTTAACTCGGCTAAACCCAACAAGTTCTTTGGTCTGAGGGAGCTACTGGGCTCTTGCAATGGTTTGAAAGTATCGAAAGCACTTTTCGCCATTGCCAGTGTTCCAATGACCGAAAGGTAGAGTTTGCTTCAAATGTTTTTCTAAAGAGAGCACTCACGTGGTGGAATGAAATTATGAGGGATCATGGTGCGAGTGAAGCTATGACATTATCTTGGGAGGAGCTTAGAACTCTCATAATGAAAGAATTTTGTCCACGAAACGAGATGATGACTCTCGAAAATGAATTTCATGACCTTAAGCAAGTTAGTGGCGAAAATCATACCTACACGGATCGATTCATCAGACTCAATCACTATTTGACACTTCATTCCATCACATTTATTCTATCATCACACTTACAATGGTCATCACACTCATCACACCTAATCATAACTTAACATCTCAACACCAAAATCAAACCCACACACACAACACACACCATCACAACATGATACTCATCACCCACAACCTCCCCATCACTCCTGATACATTCTTGCGACAGTACAGACCAACATCCATCACTCACCCTCAAATGTTCCCACCCCAAGTACCTTTATCTTAGACCATTTAGTCTTATTAATTACCCGGTTATTAGGTCTTCTCCTTCATCTCTTTCCGTGAATCGTCGATCTTGAGAGAAATTAAAATATAAGATTTAAGGATTTTTAACCCAAATAATTATCTTTAAAGTTTTCATTCTTTGCTCCAAAACAACAATATTTTAAACTTACAATTTTACCTGGTTGTAACTTGTAACATATTCTTCTAAAATTGTAACTTATTCTTCTAAAGAGTTCATATAACTAAATCCCAAAAATTTAATCACATTATATATTTGGATTTCTATTCATTAAAATAAAAATTTACCTGGTTGTAACATGTATCTACTTGGCTACTCACTAAATTAAAAATGATATTTAGATTTCTATTCCAACAAATTTTACAAATCAAACACATTAAGAATTAAAAATTGGAATTCCTATTTCAATTTCATTGAGTTCCATAAAACAAACAAACCTTTGTACTCAAACACAGGTAGATACATTGGATGATATTGATTATACCCGAACACAGGTACGCAACATTAAATAATTTTGCTATACAATAATAATCGTAATTTTGGATTGTTTCTTGTTAAAACACACAAAGATATAACCTCGTTTTTTTTGTCACTTACCAAGCATTTATTCTAAAGCTATAGAAACTGTTTTCAAACTAAAATATTTCATGAGAATGTATCCAATATTCAAGAAATACGTAAAACATGTTACACACTGAAAATGTTTTAAATTGTTAAGTATATATAATAATCGGATTATAGTAAACACAGGCTGATATTATACAATTATTTTTCTAATTATACTTTAAACATATCAATCGTCTTTGGCTAGGCTGGGGGGAAACATGCTTGTGTAGACCTCACGGGGGTTTCTCCTTTGGTTGGTTCAAGGGAAAACGAGTTTGTAGCTGGACTAGCAGCAAGAAAGGCAGAATCAAAGAAAGTGGATAAGCACGCTAAAGCTTGCGCAGAGAACCAACATGTCTTTATCCCTTTTGCCTTTGATACTTTTGGCTCCCTAGCGCCAGAAGCCATCAACTTCTTGACGAGGGTTCAACGGGTTATCCACAGCAATTGTTCGACCCCAAGGGGGCAGGGGTTTGTGTTCGGGGGGTTGGGGTTTGCAATTCAGAAAGGGTTTGCGGTGTAGCTTGTTGCCCGTCTACCTTCTGTTTTGATGTAAGTTAAACATATATATTTTAGACGTTTAAATTGAAAAAAAGAAGTCAAAAAAGAGGCTAAAATATTATGTACCTCATGTAGATACTTACATGCAATATAAATAAGAATTTAAATTTAAATTCACCTTATATATAAGATATGAGCAAACTACGTACACCAATTGACTGACTATATATGAATAATAAAATATATAATTAGGAAACAAGTATTGACCCTTTCGAAAGCTCCAAACAACGTGTCAGCATGGACATTTTTTAGCCATCCATTTGTTGATTCTCTCCCACCAAACGTAAGATTTGATTGGTGATCATTTTGGATGTTTTCGGTCTTTTCTTCTTCTTCTAATACTAACTAACATCGGTGACGGACTTTGATTGGTAGACCTTTTGGAAAGTCGAGATATGGATAAGCAAAAGCTTCATCCGAATCGACCAATTCCCACTCGTATTTTAGGACCAAATGGTGGATAAATATCGCCATCTCAAGTTTCGCTAGCTCCGACCCTGTGCATAACCGGGGCCCTCCACCAAATGGCATGAAGTTGTTTGCAGATGTTGGGCTTGCACCAGTAGAAGATGATGTCACATGTGTAGTAGTATTCTGTAGTCAAAAGAAAGAATGCCTTTAAATTTTATTATTTGGCAAAAGTTATCATAGTAACATAACATAAATAAATATCTTTTTTAGTAATGTAAATTAGTACTTCAAAGTATCATCATTATTTTTATATTTATTTGTAATGTTATCTATGAAATAAAAGATTGGTGTTTGAGAAGTAATTATTGTGACTTCACAACATAGAAGCAAAATCAATGATAATCAATTCAAGTCATAGAGTGCATCCGAACACCATTTATTTGGTCCTTTTTTTAATTAAAATTGTTTATTCTTCACATATGGTTGTAAAACATGGTCTCTTCAAGAACGAGTACTCCCCGAGTAGTCGCTATAATGTAAGCAGCCGAGACAACTTTCTTCAACTCTGCCTAATTACTCAGAATCGATCAAACGTGGTCAAAATCGGATCCAGTAGGTCAACTCGGGCCGAGTTTGACTTAAAATAAAATAAAACATAATTTTTATGCATATCATATTAAAAAATGAATATCGTATTCACGTATTTTGTTATAAATATTAGTAATTTATGTTATTTGACATATATTTAATTTCCGAAAACTAATTTCTTTATAATTTAACATGTCCGAGTACTCCCTGGGTATTCTCCGCCTAGGCCGAGTACTCTCGACTCCCTGATCGACCAACTAGGGAGCACCTAACGACTTTTGCAACCATGATTCTTCATATATATATATATATATATATAGTATAAAACTTTCTATTGATGTTGATTTTTCTAAAATCTTTAACTGTAATAAAGAAAAATTTATATTAATACTTCTTTGAAACAAAACTTTTATCCAACTTAATTGAATTTAGTTGACTGTTACCCAACAATTATGTCCCTGTTTTCTGGACAGTTTATGTTTAAATAATAAATTAACAAAATCTGAATAAATATTTGTTTATATTGCTTTAATTACATGTCGCGATCACATGATCGTTTCTTCTTCTCTCTTCTACTACGTCCTTTGTCAAATGTAGGGATGGGATTGGTACAGTACTCGTACCTATACCCGTATCAGTACCGAAAATACCGGTACCGAATTTGAACAAAACTAGGTACCAAATATATAGGTACGGTACGGGTACGAGTACGGGTACTGGTACGGGTATTTTCGGTACAGTACCCGCTTGGTACCATTTTGTTTTTATTTACTTTTTGAGCACTTGTACGAGTACTAAATAGGTAAAATTGACATGAGTACCAATATAGTATGAGTACCAAATAGGTAAAATTGGTACGAGTACCAATACGATACGGGTACCATATAGGTAAAATCAATACGAGTACACTATAAATACCATAATATGAAATAAAACATAATACAAAAAAAACTTTTAAAGGTATACATAGAATTCGGTACCAGTACCCGTTTTTACCCGTACCCGTACCCGTACCAATACCGAAAGTACCGAATACCAAAGTTAATAAAACTAGATACCGATACATGTACCAAATACCTAAAATCGGTACGGGTACAGGTACGGGTATTTGGGAAAAAAAGCCCATCCCTAGTCAAATGTATATATGCTGCCCTTACATTTCACTACTTAAAATCAGTCGTGCTATAAACGTTTTCCGGTACAACTATTTATTTACTAAATTAAATTAAAGGAAAATTGGTTTTTAATAAACCAACCTTTGCCCCATTGGTAAATAATAATCCTACCTACAGATTTGGTAATTAATAATCCTACGTTTCAATATTTGGTACTCAATGGACATCCGTTAGTTTTTTTTAACTGAAGTTAGTTTTTAAGTTTTATTTATTACACAAACAGTCCCTGTAGTTATAATTTACTAGTTTTAAGTTTTATTTATTACACAAACAGTCCCTGTAGTTATAAAAAAAATCATAAAAATAAAAAAAAATCTAAAAAATCAAAAAAATTCAAAAAAATCATAAAAATTCTAAAAAAATCAAAAAAATCATAAAAAATCATAAAAAATCTTAAAAAATCAAAAAAATTCTAAAAAAATAAAAAAAATTATAAAAAACCGTTTCGACCCGTACGGTTTCGACGCGAACAGTTTCGACGCGTACCGTTTCGACCCGGACCGTTTCGACCCGTACCGTTTCGACCCGTACCGTTTCGACCAGTACCGTTTCGACCAGAACCGTTTTCGACCCGGATCGTTTCGACCCACCACCACCACCACCACAGCACCGCCACCACCACCACCGCACCGCCACCACCACCACCACCACCACCACCACAGCACCGCCACCGCCACCACCACACCGCCACCACCACCACCACCATCGCACCGCCACCACCACCACCGCACCGCCACCACCACCACCACCACAGCACCGCCACCACCACCACCACCACCGTTTTCGAAACGGTCCGGGTCGAAAACGGTCTGGGTCGAAACGGTCCGGGTTGAAAACGGTTCGGGTCGAAACGGTACGCGTCGAAACGGTACGGGTCGAAACGGTACGGGTCGAAACGGTTCGCGTCGAAACGGTACGGTTCGAAACGGTTTTTATGATTTTTTTATTTTTTTAGAATTTTTTGATTTTTTTAGAATTTTTATGATTTTTTATGATTTTTTTTGATTTTTTTAGAATTTTTTTGATTTTTTTAGAATTTTTATGGTTTTTTTGAATTTTTTTTATTTTTTTTTTATTTTTATGATTTTTTTTATAACTACAGGGACTGTTTGTGTAATAAATAAAACTTAAAAACTAACTTCAGTTACAAAAAAACTAACGGAGGTCCATTGAGTACCAACATATTGAAACGTAGGATTATTAATTACCAAATCTGTAGGTAGGATTATTATTTACCAATGGGGCAAAGGTTGGTTTATTAAAAACCAATTTTTCTAAATTAAAATCCTATTCTCGTCCAATTTTAGTCTTATTTGTAGTCATAACATAAAATTAAATTTGATAAAGACACAGGGAGTATGGAATGGAGGTGAATGAATGCACGTGCAGGTGCACGTGCACCTTTTTTTTAATCATCACTACCCCCACACGCACGGAGTAGCAGTTGGGAGCGTGGGCCTATCATCATCAACATTCCTTATTGGGCCCCACACGCCGTACACGTGCGACCAATATTAGGCCTGCTTCTTTTGGGCCCCCAGTCATTATACGTCCATACCTTGACTTCCTCGTCTCTTTCTTTTGGGCCCACCCCTCTTTCCTTTCGGCTCCTTTCTTCAAGTGCTCTTTTTCACTTGTATTTACACAAATGCAATTCTTTTTTTTTTTTTTCATAATTATCTCTCTTTTATATGAATTTTATTTATAAAAATTATATGTATAAATATTCATACATACGCACTTGAATATACTATTGAAAATATTATTAAAAACATTTTTTAGTATTGATGTTACTGAACAATTATTAAAGATTTATGATATATTTCTGTCGGGACAAATACTGTCCCACACGTGTAAATACATTAATTATGAACAAGACACCAAAACGTTTTTGGGGCTACAAGTTATACCGACAATAAATTTTAATATCGTTGTCCTCCTCCACCCCCTCGTCCACAAAGAGAACTATCAAACCTTTTAACATAGACTTTAATATGTACATATTTTGACATGGACAAAACTAAGAGTTTCAGATTTTATTATATTTAATAAGTTAAGTTAAACAGATATGTTATCTATTTGTTCATGACAAATAATGATTTTTCTTAATTGTTAAAAATATAAAAATATATATAAGTACCAAGTACTAACCTGCCATCTCCATGGATCAAAAAGGTGAGGTTGGTCAAAATGTGTAGGATCCAAATGCACGGCTGCAATCACTGGCAGCACTTTCCACCCACATGGAATGTCATAACCTTTTTAAAAGTCAAAATAAATAAAATTGTTGAGAAACCTTAATATTCTAAAGACCAGGGGTTATCCTGTCATTACAGAATACATTAAGGGGTTAAATGGTAACTTTGAAAAAAAAAACTAGTATATTTACCTTTATACCGCACATCTTTAATAGCCTTTCTGTGAAGGAATCTCACCACATTCCCGAATCTTAGCGTCTCATTGATTACCTTCAATTAGCATAATTTTATTTAGTTTAAGCTTACAACTATAAAGATGTACTTTATGCATATAAAGCTGTACCAAAATAAAAAAAAAGAAATAAATAACTTACACACTGAGTAAATTCCATCTTTTTGTAGTCATCCCAACTTAAATTCATCTCACCCGATAGCCTCTTTGCCTTTGCAATTTCTTCATGTTCTTCCTAAAAGTCATAGTTAATTTTTAAATACCTTTTGATATTGACATGTGTACTCTCATGCATTTTGTGTTATTAATAGTAGGTTGTAAACACTTTTACACACATGTTAATATAGCGTGTTAAAATAGATGATATGGCCCAGATGAATTATTCATCTAGACTATATTAAGAGGGACGGGTTACAACATATCCCACCTTGGTTGTGCTACTAAATAGTATAAAAAGTCGACTAGGGTCTTACTCTAAGTTGATGAACCGCGGTTGGACAAGCTTCCAAGAAGTAAATAGCTAGGGATATGGAAACCGAAGAGGTTTCGTGACCAGCAAAGAGTAAACTCAATACCAAGTCGAGTATTTGCTCTTTTGAGAGGTTCGAGTTGTTAATTACCCATCCGAGTAGATCGTCTTCTAGTTTCTCTAAACCATTTCCTTTATCATCCATTCGTTTAATCCTTTCCTCCATTTTCATTTCAATGAATTTAAGAATCGTCGATCTAGACTGTTTGTACAAAACGATAAGCGAATCAAGATGCATATATTTAATGGGCTTTTGTTAATTCTTTCTAAAATATTTATTAAATGATTAAAAAGTATTAAACAAGATTAGGGTTTACCTTTAGAGCTTTTCTGTATGCAGTTCCAGGGAAGTTTAGAGGGACAGAAACCACACCTTTCATGAAAGTTACATACTCTTTCTTCAAGCGTTCGGTCTCCGGTTCACCGGGGTCTAAACTCATGATATGTTTCGCCATTAGATTGAAAGTAAACTGTGAAAAAAGGACATATGATCATACTAGGGTATCAATTTCCATGAATAAAAATTTATTAGTGTTTAATACAATCTTTATAAGATACTTAACACTAACTAAATATTTCAAATTTGTAAAACAAAAATGTTAGCATATCAAAAAAAAAAAAAAAAAAAAAAAAAAAAATCTTTTCAGAACGAACCCATTTTTACCCGTTACCCAACTCAGCTAACGCAACCCTTTTGCCACTTCAATTAAATTATAAACTTACCTTCTTAGCTTCATCTTGGGCACAAAAAGGTGAGTTTTCTTGCCAAGAATCCAACACCCACAAAGTGTTTTTCTCAACTTCTTTTACCAATTGAGTTTTGAGCCTAGCATTGGTCAAGAAGTTGAGTGAGATGAGCCTCATATCTCTATGCATGTCGCCAACCAAAACCAGCATGGACCATTTGCCAAGAATCCCCCCTATGCTTCTAGGATAGCTACATTCGAATAACCTCCCTTCATTTTGCAATATGTATCTATTCAACCCTGGATCGGCTGAGACTATAGTTGGCTCCCCAAACAAGTTTGATTTGTATATCTTTCCAAACCTATATATATATATGCACAAACATATAAGTCAGTTGTTGTCTATATATACATGTTCTTGAAACATGAATCATGGGAATAATATGAAACTATGTTACCTGGATATGTGTTGTTCCATAAACCTGCCGATGGTGGTGGCCGAGTAGGGTTTAAGGTAGCCGATGGTTTCGCCAATGAACGGCCAGCCCATGTTGCCCGGTGGAAGATTACGGGCCGAATTGCCATGTGTTCTTCTCTTGACAAGATTCAAGATGAGATAAAAATTCAAGATGAGAAAAGATACAAGGAGGAAGAACTCAAGGTCAGACATGTTTAGGGTTGATGATCAAGATTGTTAAACACACAGTTAAGGTGTTCTAGTGTGTGTATGTGTGATGGCAAGGGAAGTAAATGAGATTAGAGTGCACCTTTATACAAGTACATTATGCTGGCAATGTTCCATCTGATGGAAAAGGAAATTTCAACTTTTTTGGAAGATTTTTTTTTTTTAATAAGGTGATCTTTAGCTTTTTGTAAGGGGTGGGATGAGTGAGTTGGAACAAAAAAACAAAACTTAAATGTTTGTTTTCAAACAAAACATTTTTTTCTTCTGTCTTTGGTTGCTCTTACTTTAATCGCCCAACACCATCTATTGCCTAAAAGAGTAAAATATATTTTTGAGTTAATTACATAGTTAGTCCATGTGGTTTGCACAAAGTAATATACTTAGGTACTAATAATTTAAAATCATCTTTTAGGGTATTAACTTTTCATTTTTTAACGTTTGAAGATATAAACGTTAATTGTTTGTTAAACTATTAGTACATAATTATGTTATTTTATACAAACCACAGGGATTAACTATGTTAATTCCCTAAATGTTAATACCTTCAAACGTAACTATGGTAAATTTAAAGAGGGATTTTTATTTGATGTATAACGTAACAATGGTAAGAAAATATTTTTATTTGATGTATTAACGTAACTATGGTAAATTTAAAGAGGGAGAAATGGTTTATATATGACAACAAACGGTTTATGGAAGATATTTTCTCATTAATTCCATTTATAATATGAATATATGGATATCCGTAGGTTTAATTAAGATATATTCTCTTAAATGTTAACAATAATTAGTGATATAACAAGAAATGCATATCCGTAGGTTTAATTAAGAAATATTCTCTTAAATGTTAACAATAATTAGTGTTATTACAGGAAATGCATATCCGTAGGTTTAATTAAGAAATATTCTCTTAAATATTAACAACAATTAGTGTTATTACAGGAATAATTTGTAAATTCTTTTTGTAACAATATTCACTTGATTATAAAGTAACTAGTATTAACCACCCCCTAGCGAGGAGCATAAAATCGTGTCAAGTAGCATTAATGTCATACCATCGTCAGCGATCATTAACACCAGCAAAGTTCGTAAAACAAAAGAATTAAAAAAAAAAAAAACAAAACCAAATGAAAAGTAGATGCCAACACGATAAACCATGCATCCTGTTACAGCATGTTAATACACAAAAATTACACCAAATGCAAAAGTCCACTTAAACAAACTGAAGATCCAAAATTCGATCAAGGCCGGAGCCTGTGAAGGTGGAATGGATCCTGTAGGAGATGAGGGCTGGAACCTGTAAAAAAGCAAACCGTTAGGCTCATCCCAGAGATGGGAGGGCCCCTCTGCGACCACCCTCTGGCGTGAGGATAAGTATTGGTAGAGAGAGAAAATAGAGAGAGAAAGTGAGGACGAAGGTTCAGAAAATCGTGCTTGGCTTTGTACTTGATGAGGTATTTATAATGGTCAACTGAGATGGCGTCATTCGTCCAGACGCACTTGTTCGGATGTTCGTCCTCGGTGACATGGGGCACGGATGTCTTCAAAGTGTTCGTCCATATGTGATCCGGTCCGTCCCAAAGGATGAGGTCCGGATTCGGATATGTATCTTCAAGTCCCCCATTTTGTTAAGTTCTGTAAAGGACTTAATAAAATGTTTTTGCAAAGTGTTTTTGACCGAATGACGTGGCGTTGTTTGTATGGATCCGACGTGGCGCAGGTGAGGTAAGTAATTTTGACCGTCGGTCACCGGTAGGTGACGGTTACAAAACCCCACCTTGGGAATCGTGATCGTCTCCTGACATTATGGTTTGATTTGACGGCCCCTTAACCGACCTAAAGTTTTCTATAAAAACCCTTTTTCACATTTTATTTTTACTTTTTTACTCTCTTATCTTCTCTCAACTGTTATCCTCTTGTTCGTCTTTCTTCTTCTACAAGGTGCGTCCTTTTTTCAGCTATAGTAGTGGCTCCTTGGAAAGATAACCTTTTTGAGAGCATGAGTGTCCTTACCCAACGTCAGTTGGACAAGTTCGTTCGGGAATACAGGATTCCCTTAGATCTTAACCCAGTTCTTCCTTCAAAGGATGAAATCATATATCCTTTCCGTCAAGGAAAATTCCCTTTATATACTCGCGTGTGTAATTTCGCGAATTACAGAGTTCCATTCTCTAAGTTTTTTATTAGAGTTCTCTGGTATTTCCGAGTTCATCTGTGTCAGGTGAACCCTTTCGGAATAAGCCATGTAAATCATTTCGAGATCTCTTGTAGGGCTCTGAACTAGAGGCCAGACTTAGATGTTTTCCGATATTTTTACGAATTCATTACTGCTGGTGATTGGTACACCTTTGCCCATCGGAAGGGTATCCCTCCTCCTTCCGGAGATGAACGGTCCAGCCTAAAGAATTGGAAAGATAACTTTTTCTGGCTGGACGACCGTTACCTTCCGGTGGAGATGGTGTGGAGGTTTAAGGACCAAACAATGTCCTTTGATCTGGGCGAGGACTTTGTTTTCAACAAAGAGTTGGCTCGAGCCCTAATTGATAATATGTCCCCTATCCGTCCCCTCCCCGAACATTTTCTTTTATGGGGACGAGTTTGTTTTTCCTGGGGCTGAGGGGATAGGGATTGGCCGGTTATCCGCACGAAGCGTGAAAGTAAGTCTCCGGTCTCTTACCATCCCTTCGGCATATTTTCTTTTGCTTTTACTTTATTTTATTTTATTTTTTAACTTATTTTTTTCTTCTGAAATGCAGGAAACGAGATGTGTCTTAGGGATGCATTGAAGGTCTCGAATTTCAACGTTTTTGACTTTAATTTTGAAGAGCAAGTAGAAGGTGAGGTTCCTTTTATGAAGCAGGTTTCTTCATCGGCTCAGGAGATCCGTCCTTTGACTGAGCAAGGTACTTCGGAACCACCCACCGCTGATGCCACTTCATCCGGACCAAAACTTATAAAGGATGCCATTGGATCATCTGGATCCCGAGCCAAAGACGATCCTCATCAGGAAGAGGTTGATAGTGATCCGGAGGTGTGGAGTTTGGATGAGGCTCTGAAGTATCGTCCTTCTGCTGCTTCTCTCAAGAGCAAAGGCATTGCTTTTGATGTTGAGTTGAAGGGTCTGGTTCGCAAGCGAAAGACTTAAGTCCCTCAGATCCGATCATCTGATCCTCTCCCTATGCCGAAAACGAAGAAGCCCAAGAAGAGTTCTTCTCAATCTAGTGGTAATGTTATAACCGAGTTGGATGAACACCTCTCCGATGGAAAATCGTCTAGGGAAGAGGCTGCCCGGGCCCGCTCTACTCCCACTCCCACTTTTTCCGGAGGTTTCCTTCCGGTGAACGAAGCAGAGAATATGGAAGTTGAAGATCCGGTGATTACGAGCAAGGGGGATGGAAAAACTCAAGGTGAAACGAAGGTGGTAACTTTTTCAAGTACTATTTTGGATTCTTCATTGGGTCCGGACTGCTTTATTGATGACGAGGAAGATCAAGTGTCTTCTCTTCCTCCATCTTGGTTCAGACCTGAGTTGATGTCCTTTTTTCAATATGCAGATGTGTTTGACGATATGGAAATCAATCCAGCTACGGCTGATGAGAAGTTTGTACCGGAACGGGACATACAGAACAAAGACTCAGTGATGAATGATCTTACAGCGAGGATGTTTTTGTTTAACATCAGTACCCTGCTGGATCATGCTCGGAGCAGGAAGATGAAAAACCAGGATCTGGGAGCGATGGTATTGTTGAATCAGGCTCAGTCTAATGTCTATGTGACGGAGTTATACCGCCGGTGGGTTGAAGCGGAATCGGTGAAGGAAGATCTGGAGAAGGAAACCCTTGCCCTAAAACGCAAAATACAATGCACTCCGGACGCCGAGAAAAAGCTTACCCAACTCTCTCAGGATCTCCAGGCTCAGAAGGAGAAAGTAAAATCTTTGGTTACCCAAAACCAATCTTCCCAAGCCGCAGCTGCATCTGCTTCAGAGGAGCGAGACAAGATAGCAGCGGAATTGAAGAATTTTGTTGAATCTTCAAAGAAGAAAGATGATGAGCATAAGGAGGTTTTGGCCAAGATGGAAGAGGTTGTTTCTAATGCTCGGGTTGCGTACGAGAAAATGCTTGCAGGTCGTTCCCTACTTTTTTATTTCTTATACCTTCTTTTTAAATTTGCTAACACTTTTATCAGAACGTGACGCCCTTAAAACAGGAGAAGCCGATTTGAAGGCCCAGATCGACGAGATTAAAGGTCATCATAAGGCCGAAATTGAAGAGCTTAAATTAGAGAATGCTGATTTAGTGGCGAAGGTGGAGGATCTGCAGGCGACCAAGGTGTGGCTTCTGTCGGAGGAAGCGCAACTGCTGGCGAAGAATATTCATAAAGGACCGGAAATGACAGTGGCCATTGCCGCAACGAACAATGCCATGAGTGCTATTGGAGTTAACTCCAGCATTCATAGTGGTTATGTTCACGCGCTCAAAAAGAAGACTCCTTATGCCGATGTTCCCCTGCTTAACCGGAATGCGGAAGCTGATCTAAACACAGCGGTTTGCATGTTTTGATTCCTTGACTTCCCGGTAGTGAATGATCTACCGAAGCTTGTAAACGAACTGCTCTCAAAAATCATGGACGCTCTTTTCTTCGCCGGAGGAGCGTCGTCAAAAGAATGAGGTGGACATACCTGGCTCTTTGGGGTATGCACCTTTGTACACTTCAGTTAGTAAATCTGGGAAGGTGGACATGTCTGGTAGTTTGGGACATGCACCTTGTTTAGTTCGTAATTTTGTAATGATTTTCATCTTTACCGTTTGTATATTTGACAATTATCCTTAATTTTATAAATGGTTGGAATGATTTCCGGATGTACTAATCCGGTTACTTTTGATGTGATCATTTTATTTACATGCGTCCATGTTTTTTATGATTGTATTTTTTCTTTTCCTTATAACGTTCTTATTGATGTGCGGATCCATCTTATTTATACACAGGATAATTTTAAGTGAAAGCAAAAGTTTGAACGTATGCCAGTCCATCCTTACTTTTTAGGGTTAGTATCTCCTGGTTCGGCCGATGATAACTTTACGTTGCAACTTCTAAGTGATAGAAAATTCATGCATTCTATTTAAAATATTCCGGAGTATACTCTCTGGATAATACAAACTGGTAAAAACATTTAATAGGTGCGGGCAATACCCTCCGCAATACATGAAAGATGAAAAGATGCGGGTAATACCCTCCGCAGTACATGAAAAATAGGAAGGTGCGGGCAATAGCCTCCACATTACAAACTTATTTTAAAAAACTTTCAAGACTTTTTTTCAAAGGAAGCATCTTTTGAGGTTTATCCCGTTCCAGGTACGAGGAACGGGAGTTCCATCCATCTTGATAAGTGTGTAAGCACCATTTTTCCCGGAGGTTTTAACTATGTAGGGTCCTTCCCACTTTGGAGCCATCTTTCCTGTACCTTCGGCCAGACTAGCATCGTTCCTCCGCATGACATGATCTCCTTCTTTGAAACGGATCTCTTTGACCTTTGAGTTGTAATGTTTTTCCAACTCTTTTTTTTATACTTTGCTTCTCGGATGGCCACGAGTTCTCTTCGCTCTTCGGCTAGGTCGAGGTTCAGACGGAGTTGTTGTTCGTTCTCTTCTTGACTTTGTCGCATGCGAGGGGTAGGGATGCCAACTTCGGCAGGGATGACCGCCTCCAAGCCATATGTCAAACTGAAGGGAGTTTCCCTTGTGCTTGTCTTTGGCATCGTCCGGTGTGCCCATAGGACGTGCGGAAGTTCATCTGCCCAGGAGACTCCTTCTTTCCCTAGGCATTTTTTGATGCCTTCCACGATGCTGCGGTTGGCTCTTTCCACCTGTCCGTTAGCCTGGGGATGGGCGACCGAAGCGAAGTTTTGTTCAATGTGCATTTTTCGCACCAAGTCTTGAACGGCTTTTCAGCGAACTACTTCCCATTGTCACTTATAATGCACAACGGCATTCCGTATCTGCACAGAATGTTTTCCCATACGAATCGGAGTATCTGATCCCCAGTGATGGTTCGGAGGGGTTTGGCTTCGATCCACTTAGTGAAGTAATTAATTGCGACCAATAGGAACCTTACACCTCCGGTGGAGACAGGAAAAGGACTGACGATGTCAATTCCCCACTTTTGGAAGGGCCAGGCCGAAGTTACAAGTACGAGGTCGTTTTTTGCATGATGACTGATCGGGGCATGCCGCTGGCAATCTTCGCACGCTTGTAATTCACTAACCGTGCTTTGATGCATACCCAGCCAAAAATATCCGGCGTTCATCGCTTTGGCTACGACCATCCTCGGTCCGGAGTGTATGCCACAAATTCCCCAATGAATTTCCCTGATAACATAACTGGCTTCTTCCGGCGTTAAACATCTCAGGAGTGGACCCAAGAATGTCTTCCGGTAAAGCTTCCCATCATGAACTTGGTACTGAAGCGCTTTGACCCTCATCTTTCGTGCCTGGGCTTTATCCTCCGGAAGCGTACCGTTTTTCAAATAATCTTGGATTGGTGTCATCCATGATTTTTCCTGTATGGCGATCGACATCACGGCTTCCGCCTGGCTGATGGCCGGAGCTTGCAGAGTTTCAACCAGCACCTCCTTGGACAGGTGACAGAACGTGACGGATGCCAGTTTACTCAGAGCATCAGCTTTTTTGTTTTTGCTTCTCGGAATATGAACTATTTTGCAAGAATCAAACGTGGACATCAAACTATTGACTTGGTTTAAATACCGAATCATGTTCTCCTCTCGTGCCTCATATTCTGCATTGACTTGATTAGCAACCAGTAACGAATCAACATGAGCTAGGACGGAGTTTGCACCGGCTTTGGCTGCCGTTTGGAGTCCGACTAAGAGTGCTTCGTACCCTACTTCATTGTTTGAAGTCTTGAACTCAAAACGCAGAGCGTAGGTGTATTCTATCCCTTCCGGATCTATTAAGATTAAACCGGCTCCAGACCCCTCCTTACTAGAAGCTCCGTCCGTGTACAAATTCCAGACTTTTGCAAGAACGGGGTTCTCTTTGGCACTCTCTCCAGTGGGAACTTCGGTAAGGAAATCTGCTACCGCTTGGCCTTTTACCGGACCTCGGGTTTGGTAAGTAATGTCAAAAGCACTAAGCTCTATAGCCCACTTCGTAAGTCGTCCGGAGACCTCAAGTTTTCTTAGGATTTGCTGGATCTGGAGATTGGTTTGTACCTCTATATTGAAGGCCTGAAAGTACCTTTGGAGTCGTCTTGACGCATGTACCAGAGCAAGTGCCACTTCTCGATCATCGAATACCGGGTCTCATAATCTTTTAAGACGCGACTCACGTAGTAGACCGGTATTTGTGCTTGATTTTGATGCACCACGAGTACCGCGCTGATGGCGAAATGAGAGGCGAAGAGACATACGGTAACAATTTCTCCTGTTACTAGTGCAGTCAGAGTGGGTAGAGACCCAAGACAAACTTTTAATTCTTGGAAAGCCGAATCAGCTTCCGTCGTCCATTCTATCTGACCCTTACCAGTACGCTTCTTTAAAACATTCATGAAGGGAATGGTGCGGTCTACAACTTTGGAGATGAAACGATGCAGTGCTATGAGCTTGCCATTTAAATATTGAATTTCTTTTACTGTTTTCGGAGGCTGCATGGAAACCACAGCTTGAATTTTGTCTGGATGAGCTTGTATCCCGGACTGGGTTATCCATACTCCTAGAAATTTACCTTCCTCTAGTCCGAAAGAACATTTTTTAGGATTCAACTTGAGATTGATACTCCGGAGCCTGGCAAAGGTTTCGAGTATGTCATCGATCATGTTATCTCCGGCTTCGCTCTTAATAATCAGATCATCCACGTAGATTTCCAAGTTTTTCCTATTTGACCTTTAAACGCTTTATCCATCAACCTCTGATAGGTAGCTCCGGCTTTCTTTAATCTGAACGGCATTTTGGTGTAACAAAAGAGACCCTCATTTGTTACGAATGCCGTCTTGTCATCGTCTTCCAGAGCCATTTGTATCTGATGGTATCCTTTATATGCACCTAGAAAGCATTTAAGGTGGAAGCTTGCCAAGGAATCGATTTTTAGGTCGATCTCCGGAAGAGGGTTGCAATCTTTCGGACACGCATTATTAAGTTCGGAGAAATCAACACACATCCTCCATGTGTTGTCTTTTTTGGTGACCATTATCGGGTTGGAAACCCAGGTTTGATATCACACTTCCATGATAATTCCAGCATTTAACAATTTACGTACATCTTCGGCAATGGCTCTATGACGAGCCGGAGCCATATTCCTCTTCCTCTGAGCGACCGGTTTTACCGCATGCGACACTTTCAACTTGTGCTCAGCCAAGGAGCGAGGGACCCCAACCATGTCGGAAGTTTGCCAAGCAAATACATCAAGGGAACTGGATAATAGTTTCCACAGTCGCTTCTTGGTTCGTTCGGGGAGTTGAGCTCCGATAGCAATATTTTGCTCCGGAAAATGTGGATGGATAGCCCATTCCTCCGTAAGGAGAGCAGGAGGCTGTATACTATTCCCCTCGCTTTGCCATATTTACACGACACACATGGTAGACTCAGAAGGCAATGTTGCTACACCAGCTTCAGTGGGAAATTTCAATGACCCATGAATGGTGGAGCTGATAATGCCGAAAGCGCACATCCCTGGTCTCCCTAATATGATGTTATGAACGGATCTTGCCCCAACCATCAAGTACGTTAAGTTGTCAATTCTAGCCAAATTTCCAGTACCCAACGTAGTTGGTAATGTGATTTGCCTGATCGGCTGAACCACTTCTCCGGAGAAGCTTACTAACGGCATAGATACTTGTATTAACTTCGCCTTGGACTGCGGAGCTAGCTGTTGGAAGCACTGCTGGTACATGATTTCGGAGGCACTTCCGCTGTCAACATAAATCCTCGGACCTTGTGCCAGGCTATGACTGCTGATACGATGATCGGTCCATCTTTGACTTCACCCGGAGTGATCGGAGGAAAGGCGATCGGCTGATGCATCCATGCGGCCAAATGATGATTGGTCCGTTTGACGCCTTGGTTATTCACTTTTCTTATCATGTAAATTGCTGACTGGTTGTTCGGATTATCTACCGAACTACCGGAGGATTTGCCTTCCTTCATTTCTTTTACCAGATGTGAAAGCTTGTCGGATTGGACAGCTTTCTCGATCTCCTGTTTTAAAGACCAGCAGTCGTCCGTATTGTGGCCTCATGCGTCGCAATATTTCTTGGAGTTTTTATCTCCCGGATTTCGAAGCTTCGGAGGTGTGGGAAAATTTTCTCCTTCGGCGCTGAGGATCTCACTAGGAGTTTTGGAGAGGTCTGATAGATTATAGAACCTTGGCCCAGAACTTCTTCCGCGTTGAGATCGATCATTTCTGCTGTAAGGGTGCGATCGTCCCCTATTTCCGGATGGAGCCTTATCGAACACAGATCCTCCGTTCGTCTTCCAAGAAGACATTTTCTGGTCTGTTTCTGATGCCGGATTGCAAGCATTTTTTCCACGAGCGAAGGCTCGGGCTCGCTCCATGAGTACTTCCATTGTTTTTGGGAGATTTTTGTGCAATTTCTCCACCAACTGATTGTTCCGGACACCGTGACAAAAACCAGAGATCCTCAGTTGATCTACCACCCCACTGATCTGCATACTTTCTCGATTGAATCGGTCAATGAAGCTTTCCAGAGATTTGCCATCTTTCCTCCGAATGTTATGTACTTCAGTGATTTCTTTGGAATAATGCCTTTGTTGGCTGAAGTTTTGAAGAAAAACCTTTGGAATTCCTCGAAATCGTTGATTTCGCCTTCATTCAAAGCATCGAACCATACTCGTGCAGCCCCGGTTAATGTTTGTGCATACATAAAACAATAGGCTGGCATCGGCCATTGCTTAACTCGTGCGGCCCCGTCGAAATCAAACATGTGATCGTCCGAATCTGTGGTGCCATCGTATTTTTTTTACTGTGGTTGGCATTTTGAGCTTCGGAGGAAGCTTGGCATGCGTGATGCGGGCACTAAATTTGGATTTGGCCGTCATTGATACCGGATGGTACGGTTTTGTGAGATCCGGATCATTAACCACTTCCATTTGAGAGTCAGTGCGTGTCGTGATTGCTGGAGATGGTCCGGAAGAGACTTGCATATAACTGTTATAAGCTTCCGAAGTAATAACTGTGGAGAAAGTAGGAGAGGCGAAAATAGTAGGACCCGTAGTCCTTACCGGAGTTTCATCGTGAAAAAGCCTAGTTCGTAAACCGAGGATTTGTTCATCTCTAGAGACTTGCATTTTTGGAAAGAAACTCCGCGTCAAATTCTGATGCCTGTGAAGTTGGCATCAACATGAACGGT
Source organism: Helianthus annuus (assembly GCF_002127325.2). Lineage (NCBI taxonomy): Eukaryota > Viridiplantae > Streptophyta > Magnoliopsida > Asterales > Asteraceae > Helianthus > Helianthus annuus. The sequence continues at coordinate 196,245,560 of NC_035448.2, read as the reverse complement.
AGAGTTGTGCCTGGTCCTGAGCTCAAAGGAGCTGAAACCATAGAAGTAACACTTGTCGGAGCTGTAGTTTGCACACTAGCAGCAATGGATCCCGAATTCAAAGAACCCAAGGCCACCATAGATCAGTTATTTCTTTGCTCAAGAAATTCACCAAAGTGAAGGACTGTGAGCTGCGAAATTAGATGGCGCCAATTGAAGATCCAAAATTCGATCAAGGCCGGAGCCTGTGAAGGTGGAATGGATCTTGTAGGAGATGAGGGCTTGGAACCTGCAAAAAAGCAAACTGTTAGGCTCGTCGCAGAGATGGGAGGGCCCCTCTACGATCACCCTCTGGCGTGAGGATAAGTATTGGTAGAGAGAGAAAGTGAGGACGAAGGTTCAGAAAATCGTGCTTGGCTTTGTACTTGATGAGGTATTTATAATGGTCAACTGAGATGACGTCATTCGTCCAGACGCACTTGTTTGGATGTTCGTCCTCGGTGACATGGGGCACGGATGTCTTCAAAGTGTTCGTCCATATGTGATTCGGCCCGTCCCTAAGGATGAGGTCCGAATTCGGATATGTATCTTCACAAACAAATGCCATATTCTCAGTTACAATTTGCATTCAGCAACGTACAACAAATCATGTCCATATACCTTCTTCTTTTGCTTAATCTATATCCCATAATGTGTGTTATGTGTAATTGATTGTGTTTGGATTGTTCAACGCAAATTTTAGTCCGTAGGTTCATCCCCCCTCTATAGTTTTGTATTTTAAATTGGTTCAATTACAAATTGTCATTCTTTTCTTAGGTATGATGGAATTAAATAAGCAAAGATTGAGGGTGGTTTTTGGTTTTCCTTCTTGATGAAGTTAAAGAAAAAAGGAGACTGTTTAATAGTTAAAAGTTCCATGCATTCTTTGTCGGTCTTTATCATTTCATTGTTTCGGTCTTCAAATTAGTGACCGGTAAATGATTTTTTTTGGGCAAGTTGGTTATGAAAATTAGAATGATGTACAATTTATGGTCCACAACTGCATACAATGGTAATCTAAAAAGTATCAAGAAATGTTCAAATTAGATTTATTGAAAGTCGAATTGCTTTCTTCCCTTTGTTAATCAATTGTTGCCTCTAGTGACGAAGTCTTATACTATTTATGATTTATGGGATGCTTAGTATTATTACATGTATAGTTCCGTAATTTCCCAAACATCTTATATATATTCTTGATTATTAGCATTTGGTTAATAGTCAATACGTTGTGGTTCTTAGTGTCCTCGCTTTTGTTTCTATATATTATATAAATTTTTGTATCACACGAAATCCTGAAATTATATTCTACAGTAAATATATTATTAAATAAGTATATGGCGTTGTGTGGAATATGTAGCTGTACCTCATGCTTATAAACCTAAGAGTACATCTCCCTGAAGCGCAATACACTTGATAAGTATGAGGTACAACTACATACTACACACATAAGTTAATAGATACTCACAACCAAGGCTAAGGAAACCATCACAACACAGCCAAATAACCAATTCCATCAAACAAGTCACTTAACCATCAAAGCATTCCATTAAACAAGTGGCATGCACACCTTGTGTGTTAACATAGTTGAAGTTCAGACCCACAACCAAGGCATAGGAAACCATCATAGCCTCTTGACCATCAAGAATCTCAAAGCCATAGAAAGGGTAACATTTCCGCCAGTAAACAAACAACGCCGGTTTTTAGCTCAAGAACTCCCAAACCTTAAAACAAAAGCATAAAAAAAACCTGTAACATCACGGATAAAAGCAAACTCATTTTCATCGATTTTTCAAGGCGTCTAGTGACCGTTGGTCACATCGCCGGACAAATAAAAAGCATCAAAAAATTAGTAACATCTGCAATAATAGTAATCTCATCTTCATCAACATTTCAAGGCCTCCGGTGATTGTTTATCATCATCGAATGAAATACAAAAAAAAAATGTCATTGGGGAAGACGATCGGAGCAACCGCTAGCCCGGTCAACACTCACTGAACTCATGACAACCACCCCACGGCTTCACTGGTTGCTTCCATCTATTAGACAATTGTAGTTAAATATATTCATTGTATTTCATTTATTCTTTGTGTCTATTGGTTTACCATATATTTAGTGTATATATCTTTGGCTCCCAAAGGTTGGAGCACTGAATTTTCTCAATTATCACATGGTATCTAGAGCCTGATTTTCCCCCTTCCCCTCCCTTTCTATCTTCTGCTCTTTCCTGTTCTCTGCCCCACCCTCTGCCTCCTCTCCTCGATGGCTTCATCCTTCTCCTCTTCTGATTCAGCCATTCCCATGAACACACTCATCCACATGTAACCATTAAGCTCTCTGCCACCAACTACCTGTATTGGCGAGCTCAAATCCTACCTGTTCTCTCCAGCCAAGATCTGACCTCCCATGTTGACAGTTCATCTTCTGCCCCTGAACCTATGCTTACTCAAGGAGACAAGACTGTTTCTAACCACCAATACACTGCGTGGATGACTGAAGATCAAAAGACTATCATGCTTCTCAACGCCACTCTATCTGAAGAGGCGATTGCTGAAACCCTAGGGCTTAGAATCGCCCGTGCTATATAGCTTGCACCTGAATCGGTGTATACCAATACATCCATTGAACATGTGCAAAACCTTCGTGACAAACTTCGTCATATCAGCAGAGGATCCTCTTCTATTTCTAATTTTGGAAGAAAGTTCAAACATCTTTGTGACCAACTGACTGCGGTCGGCCAACCGGTTGAAGAACCTGACAAAATCCAATGGTTCCTTTGTGGTTTTGGTTCTAGTTTCTAAACTTTCTCTACTGCCATCCATGCCTCCAAACCTACCCCTATGTTTCGAGACCTCCTTGTTCAGGCTGAATCACACGAACTGTTTCTCTAGTCCCTTCATGGTCCGACCACTCCTCATATCGCTTTTTCATCTTACACTAACCGAACCCCTGGTAACAATCGTGGTCGTGGGCCACGCTTAGATCGTGGTGGTGGTTCTCGTGGTCGTGGTAGGAGCCGTGGAGGCCGCTCCCCTCACTGTCAATTGTGTCTTTTGAATGGGTATTATGCCAACAACTGCCCCAATCTCCATGAATATGCCATCTGACTTGGCTAAGGCTTTTCATGCCCAGTGCCATGTTACTAATTCTGGTCCTGATTGGGTGGGTAACTCAGGTGCTATGAACCATATGGCTAATCCATATGTGAATCTGAATGGTGTTGCTCCTTACACAGATGATCACAAAGTAACTTTTGGTAATGGACTTTCTCTACCAATCACCCATATTGGTCATTCCAATATTTCTAATAATATAAAACTGAATGATGTGTTGATGGTTCCTAACCTTATGAAAAATCTTATGTCCATAAGCAAGCTTACCACTGACAATCATTTGGATGTTCTGTTCTCCCAATCTTATTTTTATATTCAGGACCACACAACGAAACAAGTGGTGGCCCAAGGTCGATGTGAAGACGGTTTATATGTGTTGCATACGGGTCCTCAAGCTTTTTCTTCAATTTCATGAAGGCCTCCAAAAGCATCTTATAAATTGTTACACTCTCACTTGGGACACGTTTTCGTTGATGTTATCTTATTCTTAAATAAAAGTGGGTCGTTAAACCTCACGTCTATTTGCCTAAACAAATTGTTTCTCCTTCTTATGAATTGTCTAAAGGCCAACGTTTACCATTTTCAATAAATGAGAGCCATGCATCCCATCCTTTAGATTTGGTTCATTGTGATTTGTGGGGCCCGTCTCCGGTTTCGACCTTTGAAAATTATAGATATTATGCAATTTTTGTGGACGATTTCTCGCGTTTCACTTGGTTATATCCACTAAAGTATAAATCAGAGTTTTATACTTTTTTAGCAACCTTTATACCGTTCTCTCAAACTCAATTTTCGAGAAAAATTAAAATCTTTCAAAGTGATTGAGGCACATAATTTGTGAACCAACATGTAAAGAAATTATTTGATGTAAATGGTACCTTTCATAGAATCTCATGCCCATATACTCTCCAATAAAACGGCGAGCCGAAAGGAAACATCGACATATCGTCGAGACGGGTTTAGCTCTACTTTTCAATAGCCACATTTCTCCAAAATATTGGGTGCATGCCTTTAGCACTGTGGTATATATTATTAACCGCTTACCTACTAAAGTTTTAAATGACAAATCACCATTTGAGGTTCTCTTCTTTAAGAAACCAACTTATGATAATTTTCGGGTATTTGGTTGTCGTGTCTATCCTTATTTTGGGGATTACTCGGCACACAAGTTGGCCCCAAGAAGTTTACCATGCATCTTTCTTGGATATTGCACTCAATATAAAGGATTCAAGTGTCTTGACCAGATACTTCTTGAATTTATATAACTCGCCATGCCCGTTTTGACGAGTATACCTTGCCATTAAAGGGGGACATCTCCACCTCGGACTTGTCTTCTCTTGCTTGGCACACCTTTTCTGATATGTCTCTCCCTACACTATCTCCTAACCCACCCTCTACATTTACTCCTCAATCGATATCAAGTCCTATTCCTTGCACTTACTGTTCTGATCCTAACTACACCCAACCTCATTGCCACCTTCGCTAATCAGCCCATACCTTTATACCACCAGCCCAAACCAGATCCCAAATACCACCTTCCCTCCAGTAATTGAAGACCAAACACCACCCTCCTCCCCCACAACTGCTGCCCAAACCGAGGCCCAACCTGCTGTCGTTTCCACTAACTCACCAGTTTATCCGGCCCATTCCTCCACCACAGAAGCCCACTCCCCCACTCCCACCTCAGCCCACCCCGCCACACCTCAAACAAACTCCACTGTTGGTTCCAAGCATGCTCCCACAAACCCTCTAAATCCGATTCATCCTGCCACTAACACACACCCTATGGTTACCCGTGCTAAAGCCGGTATCTTTAAACCTAAACATCAGGCCAACCTTGCTCACCTTAACACTTATAATCTTCACCTTGCCCTCTTTTCTCAAACAGAACCAAAAGGCTTCAAATCAGCCAGCAAACTTGCCTACTGGCTTGATGCTATGCATAAGAGCTTTCGACCCTGCAAAATAATAATACATGGACCATTGTTTCGCGACCCACAAATCAAAATGTTTTCGGGTCAAAATGGTTGTTTCGTACAAAATATCGGTCCGATGGGTCTATTGATCGGTACAAGGCTCGTTTGGTTGCACAAGCATTTAGTCAAATACTTGGTTTGGGCTACTCCCACATGTTCAGCCCGGTTGTTAAGGCTTCAACTATTCGTGTTATGCTATCTTTGGCATTCATCCATGGTTGGAAACTTCATCAACTAGATGTCAATAATGCTTTCCTCCATGGTCATCTCTCTAAATGTGTTTACATGGAACAACATAATTCCCCACACATGTTTGCCTGCTCAATAAGGCTCTTTATGGCCTCAAATAAGCACCAAGGGCCTAGTTTCACCGTCTCATAATTTTTTTACTAACCAATGGGTTTATTTGCAGTATGGCTGATCCCTCTTTGTTTATATATAAGCGTGGCTCGCATATCTTACACATCCTTGTCTATGTGGATGACTTGATCCTAACAGGTAATGAAGAATCCATTATGGATGGTTTTTTCAAGCGCCTTAATCAGGAATTTGCTATTAAAGAGCTCGGTTACCTAAGTTACTTTCTTGGTCTTGAAGTCACTCGCACTACTGATGGCCTTTTCTTGACTCAGATAAAATATGGGCATTACATCTTTGCTCGTGCAGACTTGCTTGAGTGCAACCTCGTTCATACTCCTATGGCTGCGCTTGAGACCCTTAGAACAAATGGTGAATTATATTCGGATCCCACTTTATACCAGTATCTGGTCGGGGCTCTCTAATACCTCACAATCACTCGCCCAAACATCTCTTATGTTGTAAATCAAGTCAGCCAGTTTCTGCAGGCTCCCACCACCACTCATTTTCAGTTGGTCAAACGCATCCTTCGCTATGCTAAAAGAACAGTTGCTTTTGGATTGACCTTCTACAAACCAGCGAAAACTGCAATTCTTGGGTACTCTAACGATTACTAGGCTCGTTGTATTGACACCAGACGCTCCATTTATGGTTACTCAATCTTCTTCGGAGGGAACCTTGTCTCATGGAGTGCTAAGAAACAACCTACTGTTGCTCGCTCAAGTTGTGAATCTGAATATCGTGCTATGGCCAACACTGCTACTGAGATTGTCTAGCTTACTCACCTCCTACGTGAGTTACATGCTCTCCCTCCTGATCCCCCTACGCCATTGTGTGACAACAAAAGTGCTTTGTTCCTAACTCAGAATCCTGTCTTTCACAAGCGTTCCAAACATATTGATCTCGATTATCACTTTGTTCGTGAACTTGTCTCCTCTGGAAAATTATACACGTGCTTTATTCCGACCAAGTTACAGGTTGCGGATATTTTCACTAAAAGTCTTCCTAGATCCCAGTTTGAATTCTTTCGAGATCGTCTTGGAATACGTCCGCCACCGTTCCGCTTGAAGGGGATGTTACCGCTTAAAGAGGGATGCTAGAGAATTGTAGTTATATTCATTGTATTTCCTTTATTCTTTGTGTCTATTGGTGTACCATATATTCAGCAAACAGTTCGTGAACCGTTCGGCGGGAAGTTCGTTTATGTTCGTTCAATTAGCTTAGCGAATGAACACGAACAAAATTTTTTGTTCGGTTAGCTTAGCGAACAAACACGAACACAGGTCTCATTCGTTCGATTGCGTTCGTGAACGTTCGGTAATATGTTCGGTTACGTTCGTTCATGTTGGTTAGTTTACGTTCGTTTGATTACATTAAAAAAATAATAAATAATAAACCTTTTATCTAAATATATTAAAAACTTGAAACCCTATTTTTCTAAATAGTTAAAATTTGGACATTCTAAGACATTTTGGGGATGATTATATCTAAGTTAGTTAAACTTGATTCATCGTTTGGCGGTGTAGTAGACTTCTTGTGTTTTGATTTATCATTTGATGGTTTTATTTAACTGCTTATATACAATGTTTAAGGATAACAATGTTTTTATTTTTTATTTTCAAGTTAAATGTTCGTTTGCGTTCGACTTTATTTGCTTGTGTTTGTTTGTGTCCGAGACCAGTGTTCACGAACTGTTCGTGAACAACTGAATTTCCTTAACGAACGAACACGAACATAAACTTATGTTCGGTAAGCGTTCGTGAACAGTTTGCGAACATGTTAATTTCCTTAACGAACGAACACGAACAAGGCCTTGTTCGTGTTCGTTCGGTTCGTTTACAGCCCTAAATAAGCGTATTTTCTCATACCGAACCCCTCAAAACTTATTTCTAAGCTATGTAAAGGGTATTTAGGGTATGTTTATCTTATGATCTTGTTCCGGAGTGTACGTTGCTATGTGAATTGACAGACTTTTGCAGTTTGTCGCAAATAGTCCACATGATCGAATAAACTTGTTTTTGCCATACCAAACCCTTCAAAACTTATTTCTAAGTTACGTAAAGGTTATTTAAGGTATGTTAAGCTTATGTCACTGTTCCGGAGTGTATGTCGCATTAAACTGATTACGTTTACGTAACAGTTTGCGTATAACTTTCTAGAAAGTGTTTAAAAGCTCGAAATTGAACAAGAATCAATACGTGAAATTGTCAAACATAGAGAAGCAAATATTAGGATCAAAACACCATGTTTCATTGATATTTGTAATTGTTCTACGTTGTACAGTGTTTACAAGAGCACAAATGTCACATCCTTCCCTACTTTCGGAAAATTCGTCCCGAAATTTTAGCTAGAGGAAACTTGTGAAAACAGATGTGGATATTTCGCCTTCATTTGATCCTCACGTTCCCAAGTAAACTCTGGGCCATGTTTGGACTCCCAGCGAACCTTGACTATTGGTATTCGTTTGTGCTTTAGTCAATTAATTTCACAGTCCATTATCTCCACAGGTTTCTCGAAAAAGTGCATTGTGTCATCAACTTGAATTTCGTCGAGGGGATGTGGAGATTTGTATCTGCTAAACACTTCCTTAAATTGGACACGTGGAATGTTGGGTGAATATTCCCAAGTTCTGGAGGTAGCTCAAGTCGATAGGCAACCTTTCTGATTCTTTCAACAATCATAAATGGTCCAACGTATCGTGGTGCAAGTTTTCCTTTCTTTCCAAATCTCACCACTCCCTTCCAAGGGGATACCTTGAGTAGGACATGGTCTCCGACTTGAAATTCCAAGGGCTTGTGTCGCATGTCCGCATAACTCTTTTGACAGCTTCTTGCTGTCAGAAGGTTATCGCGAATTTTCTTGACTTTGTCCGTTGTTTCAAGAATGAGTTCAGGTCCAGTAAGCTGAGCTTCACCGACCTCATTCCAACAGACAGGTGAATGATATTTTCGACCGTATAAAGCTTCGAAAGGCGCCATTATAACAACTCTCCCAAAACCCTTAAACATGTCCTATATGTCCTAAAATACTGTCACACCCCCAAAATACCACATGCAGAAACCCCCGCGAGGCGTGTGACATACCAGGATCTTAGCCATCAATCACATTGAACTCATGGGTATATGTAAATAAAACTTTCATTTATTAACAATAAGTGTTACAACGTTACAATATTTCACAGTTTACAGCGGAAGCAAAATTCATTTGTTAAGAGTTTATAAACCACATGTAAAAGCCCTTAGTCTTGTGTTGCGTTTCCATGTAACTTGACCCATGACCACTCTAGCTTCCCAGACAGCAAGTTCCAGTCAGTGTGCACCTAAAGACCTGCAAGGCATGTAACAACGAGTCAACAACAAAGTTGAGCGAGTTCACAGTTGGGTGTTCATTTTAAGTTGTTTCCGAAAACATAGTTTGTCTTTAGCTAGCTTACTTGTCGTGGGGGTTACCCCATAGTTGAAAATATGATTAACCAGTTTACCCTGTTTCCCAAACATATTCATAGTTGGTGGGGCTTCCCATGTGAATTACCAGATCGTACCATATTGACTACTAACAAAAGTAAGTTGTGCCCTAAGTCAATGTCTATCATCATTGACCCTTTGCCTTAGTCCATTAGTACACGCCCGTCCTACCGGCATGGTGTGAGGTTTATCCTACCCAAGGAGGACGAACGTACGTATCTTACCCAAGGAGAATACGTGAGGTTTAATCTTGGCATCCTACCCATGGAGGATGGCCGTACATATCCTGCCCAAGGAGAATATGTAGTTTCCGTTTTAGTTCTTTAACCCATTCCCAACCCTTGGGAATCCCATGCCTTGTAGAAAGTGTGAACTCACCTCGGTTTGGTTATTTACTCGTTTCCAATTAATCAGTCAAAGCCTATGGTATGCACGTATACACAATCAGTTTAAGTTCGTAACGATTCACATGCAATCTATGTCACAAAGTGTGCTTGGCAATTAACATCATGCATCATGTAAGCAGTTAATCAATTCCATGCAATTCATGCTCCACATAAATGTCCTTCACAGTTTATTCTATCACGATTATTCTTTAACATACTTAACAAGGTTAACAAACTTAACAAGATTAACATACATAACAGGAATAATAAGCTAACAGTGTTAGTTAACTAACAGAGTTAACAAACTAATAGAGTTATATACTTAACAGAGTTGCATACATAATTTAACAGAGTTAATAAAATTAACAGAGTTAATAGACTTAACACAGTTAATAGACTAACTGGGTTTACATTTTTAACATGCATAACAGAGTTAACATACCTAACAGAGTTAACATACTAACAGAGTTATCACACTAACAGAGTTATCACACTAACAGAAGTTAACATACTGAACTACTGTTACTTATAAATTTCACGAGGAACCTTAAGTACATGCAGGTTTCACGAGGAACCTTAACCTTCCCCTACGGGGAACCTTAACCTTCCTCATGAGGAACCTTAACCTTCCTCACGAGGAACCTTAACCTTGCTAGCGAATCTTTGACTGTCATCTTGTTGAGTTCTCGGTAATGAGTACGTATATGAAAAGGCTTATCTTTTCTGGTATAACTGAGGCTCCCCAAAGCGAAAGACTAGATCCGATGAAACTCAAGTCCAATAATTCCTGAAGTTGATTAGGCAGTCCTTGCAACCTTCCTAGTGTAAGATAATAAGATATACTAGTAACAAGGGCTACTTTTAACATGATACGGATCTGTTATTCCACCTAACGATATGAAGGTGAACTTGACAGTTCTTCTGGTAGCACTTAGGGAGAAATCACGAATAATTGGTGGATCCTCGATCCTCCTTTCCTTAGCCTTGACATCAGTATCGAGTGTTAACATTGCGGGGTAATCCTTCCGTAGACACTCCTGGCTTTTCTTGCTGAAATGACGCTAACCGTTGTGCCACTTTGGTGCGTTAGAACATATAACAATCCTCCACGAAGGAGAGGGTTACGTAGAATTGTCTCCTCACGGGGTACATCTATCAAGAATATTAAAAGAAAGGTCGATGTCGAACACTTGTCCCACAAGGTCATGTCTGCATCCCAACGATCATATGAGGTTCCCGTTATCTTGCCATTAGCCGATTCCACAACAGGTTCAAACTCCTAGGAGCATCCAGGTCAAACGGAACAGAGACGAAATGGATTGCTACTCATACTAGCTACCATGGTGTTAAAGTCCTGACGTTGCCCATGCCAACTCTAAATGCCTTTCCAAGAGCATCACTCCTGATGTTGCTGTTTTCATTACAAAGATTTCCAGTACTGTTGTTGTTCCTTTGGTTGTTCTCTCCTTAACTTAACCACTGCCAGTCCATGTTGTAGGCACCTTAATTTCCATACTGTAGGCTAGGGTTACGAATGTCTTGTTGTCGCTGCGACTGCTGCTCCCAATGTCATTGCTTGACACGAAACCCTACGATTCTTCACCAGCATAGTCCATCTTTTCACATCCTGAGCCACTTCCTAAAGCGCTACTCACTGCGCTGGCAGTTACGCATACCAAACGAAGGTCAATTATCATCACTTATGCCTTGATTGATTCGTAAGAGTTGACTCCCATGGGTCACTGACAAGGGTTAAGGATTCGTTTGAAGCCAATTCACTGGTGCTCATTGCCGGTAATCAGGGTCGTCAAAGTACCGAGGTCTGTAAAGTGCTACGCTCATCCTCCTGTCCATCGATGTTGCAAGTGGTTCGAGTAATACTCAGTATGTTGCGGGAGTGTTGCAGAAGTGATCACACTTCAAAATTTGAGGCGTCAATACGCTAAGTTCCAACAAGCGAAGAAAGGTGGGAAAGGTATCGATCAATCATTCGATGTTGCGACGTCCAACACATGGATGTTCGTATAAGCAATTAGCATTCTACACGGTTCGCTGAGCTCAGAGGGGTGTTCAGGTAACACTCGATAGCATCGAGTTTCGAAGGGATCCAAAGATAAATGAAAAGTTCACGTTTGAGTTTGAGTAGGGGACAATTACTGCTATGACCCCTTTTCCACTTGTTAAGCCTCACTAGGACTCACATGCACCCCACAGTATTATTATGTGTGCACCCACAATAATATTGTGATTTGCATGGTCATCTCAGCTCCTCTCAACTCATGTCAAATGGTTCCTCAAATTCGAGTAGCAAACAAAAAGTATCACGAAGCGTAAGTCGTGAAGGTTTAGGGAAATACCATCCTATCAGTCACATAACACGTGCAAGTGTACATGAATTCATACTGTTGTGCTAATCGTGCATTCACATGCAATATCATATGTAGGTGTTTACTAGTTATGTAGTACAATGAGTATAAGAGAGACGAACCTTGCAATCTGGAGCTGAGTGTCATGGTCGTATTCACGTCTTCAGAACTGTTCGGTTATAGTCTGGTTTTACAAAAACAGTTTCCCCTTTTTAAAACCAAGTTCACTATAACCAATGGCTCTGATACCAATCTGTCACACCCCCAAAATACCACATGCGGAAACCCCCGCGAGGCGTGTGACATACCAGGATCTTAGCCATCAATCACATTGAACTCATAGGTATATGTAAATAAAACTTTCATTTATTAACAATAAGTGTTACAACGTTACAATATTTCACAGTTTACAGCGGAAGCAAAATTCATTTGTTAAGAGTTTATAAACCACATGTAAAAGCCCTTAGTCTTGTGTTGCGTTTCCATGTAACTCGACCCATGACCACTCCAGCTTCCTAGACAGCAAGTTCCAGTCAGTATGCACCTAAAGACCTGCAACACATGTAACAATGAGTCAACAACAAAGTTGAGCGACTTCAGAGTTGGGTGTTCGTTTTAAGTTGTTTCCGAAAACATAGTTTGTCTTTAGCTGGCTTACTTGTCGTGGGGGTTACCCCATAGTTGAAAATATGATTAACCAGTTTACCCTGTTTCCCAAACATATTCATAGTTGGTGGGGGCTTCCCATGTGAATTACCAGACCGTACCATATCGACTACTAACGAAAGTAAGTTGTGCCCTAAGTCAACGTCTATCATCATTGACCCTTTGCCTTAGTCCATTAGTACACGCCCGTCCTACCGGCATGGTGTGAGGTTTGTTAAACCTAATAACGCTATTAACTAATGACCCGCTCGTCATCAGCCTCGGCGATTAAGTCGATATAAAATGAGGGACTTATGATAGAGTTTTGGTCCAGTATGTTGAATCTTGTTGTCCTACCCAAGGAGGACGAACGTACGTATCTTACCCAAGGAGAATACGTGAGGTTTAATCTTGGCATCCTACCCATGGAGGATGGCCGTACATATCCTGCCCAAGGAGAATATGTAGTTTCCGTTTTAGTTCTTTAACCCATTCCCAACCCTTGGGAATCCCATGCCTTGTAGAAAGTGTGAACTCACCTCGGTTTGCTCGGTTTGGTTATTTACTCGTTTCCAATTAATCAGTCAAAGCCTATGGTATGCACGTATACACAATCAGTTTAAGTTCGTAACGATTCACAGGCAATCTATGTCACAAAGTGTGCTTGGCAGTTAACATCATGCATCATGTAAGCAGTTAATCAATTCCATGCAATTCATGCTCCACATAAATGTCCATCACAGTTTATTCTATCACGGTTATTCTTTAACATACTTAACAATGTTAACAAACTTAACAGGATTAACATACATAACAGGAATAATAAGCTAACAGTGTTAGTTAACTAACAGAGTTAACAAACTAATAGAGTTATATACTTAACAGAGTTGCATACATAATTTAACAGAGTTAATAAAATTAACAGAGTTAATAGACTTAACACAGTTAATAGACTAACTGGGTTTACATTCTTAACATGCATAACAGAGTTAACATACCTAACAGAGTTAACATACTAACAGAGTTATCACACTAACAGAAGTTAACATACTGAACTACTGTTACTTATAAATTTCACGAGGAACCTTAAGTACTTGCAGGTTTCACAAGGAACCTTAACCTTCCCCTACGGGGAACCTTAACCTTCCTCATGAGGAACCTTAACCTTCCTCACGAGGAACCTTAACCTTCCTCAACTGAAGGTTCCCCAGGTAAGCATGATTATCGTCATCAGTTACAGAACACAGGAACCCTAATACATTCTAACAGTTACGAAATCATCAACCAACCACTCAATCATATCAATTTATACTCCATAAACTGAGTTTTTATGCAATGATTTAAACTTATCTATAAATGAGATTAACATCTATATGTCACCCTAATTCTAAAAGCCACACATCCGATCACATATAACATCCTTGAATCCATTTACTATACATATATACATTACCACCCATTAATCATGTTAATCGGCTCACAGCATCATCATAATAGTAACCTTCATAGATACACATACCTTGTAAATCAAGCACCCACATAAACAAGATCAATTAACTAGGATTAATATGAATAAGAAATTACTAACCACAAGTCAAACAACCGGAACGATGTCTCGAGGGGGGTCTACTACCGTACGAACAAAAGAGGAGTAGGGTTTCTTTGTTTGAGTTTTGTGTTAACCAGGAATCACGCATACATTTACATATGAGGAGGAGTTGCGCCAATTGTGTTTGCTAACAAAACAAGTGGGTTGGGCCGAGATTTCATAGCAATGCGGAACAGGATTGGGCTGAGACTAAGGGTTCACTTGAGTGTCATGTATCATGTATGTTTGGGCCATGTTCAATATACTGATGGGTTTCAAACAAACAAACACACACGTTGTGGCCCAATAATACATTACGGCCCAATCATATTCACAATATAGAGATTGGCCCATTACACGCACACCCTCAACTACAATATATTTTAACACGTTTATCTAGGTCATGGGTTGATCAGATTGATTAAAACAAGAACGGGAAAATCACAAAATTGAAGACACTAACCTTAAAGTTCGGGTTGTTACAAATACACCCCGTATACGAAAAATAACCCTAAAATACCTTTATATTTACAAGAATGAAATAAAAAACAAAAATATGAAGGCGTTGCGGGCCACAACCCGGACCCTCATCGCTGTCGTGGGGCACGACGGACTGACACAAGGCCACACCGGGTGTCACCATGTGTCGTGATGCGTGTTGAGCCTATACCCTTGAGTCGACAAGACTAAGACCTACCCTACTACCGTCGCGGGTCACGAAGGGCTAGCCCCAGGCTGTCGCGGGCCGCGAGCCGCCCTGTGTTCCAACCTATAAATGGAGTAATCGAGCTCGGTTCACAAATCGTTCAAAATTAATTTTCTCTCTCAACTTCTGAATAGTAGAAATACTACTCGGGTATTATACCCACTAAAAAGCGAAGCTCTGCCTCGTTGTAAGTATTATAACCCCCGATTACGTATTAGTTACTCTGCCCGATTGATCTAGAGCTCTGTAACGCTTGTCAAGGCTCTGCCTGACTCAGTCGTTGGAGTTCTGTCTCGGGGGGGTATAGCTAATATAAATTGGGTTATCTTACTAACGCGTGTGCGTTGTTTAATTTTAATAGATTATAACCAGGAATTATCTAAAACAGCAATGTGAGTACATTCACTTTTTGTAAACTATTTTTACAAAACCTCAATTGTTTTTAATTGTAATTAACAGTGATTGCATCTATGTGTTCTACAATTACTGTCGGTATGTTGGGGTTTTGTATACATTACTTGTTACTACACTGTGAGTAGTAGCATGACCACAAGTCAGGATTGACAGTATCGTGGGTGGTGATTGGATAGTTAAAAACATTGTAATCGCTCTCAATACTGTAAAGATATAAATCTTGTTTTGATTAAACTGGGATGCAATCGCGAGTATTTCTTGTTGATAAAACTTTTTAAAACGCGTTTCAGGTAACAAAATGTGAAAGTCAAATAGAAGCCAGCTGAAGAGCACTGAAGGCTTGGAAAAGTGGCTATAAAAGTTACCTAAACAAGAAAGAAGTTTTATTTCAATAAATTAGGGATAAACATATTTGTAATGGAAACTTGGGTTTTTCCCATGTATTTATTAATTATAGAGTGAATTACAAGTTTTGTCCTTTATCTATATAGTAAATTACAGGCGGTGTCCTTTATCTTTAAAATTGATGAGTTTCGTCCTTAATGTTTTAAAATGCTACACGTTATGACCTTTAGCCCTAACCCAGTTTATTTTTTCAGTTAAATCTAGTCATATACTTTGTACATAAAGGCATTTTTATCATTTTACTTTTTCAAAAACTAAATGTGTAAATAACTTAAATACCCAACCATTTTTTAAATACAAAACTACTAGTCTCTTTCTCACCTCTCTCCCTCTCCTCCCACTGAACACCACCATTCACAAGCCACTGTCTTTATTGGAGGATGATTTTTTAAGGCTCGAGGGTGACAAATTTGATGAAATAAGAGTTCCTACTACTGAGGCATGAATACAATTCATACATTTCATCATATGCTAGAAGCTTAGTAAGAGATTCTTTTGTTTCCTCTGTCCTAAAATAATAAGCTCTGTTTGGGAACCATCTTTTTTCGAGATGTTGAATTTTGTTAGAGGAGTAATTGTCACTCCTGCCCAGAGTGCATATCCAATACAAAATGTTCAAATAGACATTAAACTTTTCTATTCAACAACTTCTCGACCACTCGATTTTTTGTCACATAATGCAGATTTTACATGTGAGCTTGACAAATTCTAAAATTTCAACAGTGGCTCTCTCCATACGATTTCAGATCTGCGATTTCAGATCTCAGATCTTAGATCCCCAACTTTAGGATCTCAGATCCACATCCGGGTTTCACTACCTCCCACCAGCTCTTAATTTGTGGCATTAGCAACTCTGAATCAGTGTGAAGGTGGGTGATTTAACGGTGTGAATGTGGGTGGTGTCCAGGTTTCACTACCTCCGCCCGGTGTCCTTTTCTGCGTCTTTAAGTTTTGCGTCAATAAGTGGTTTTGATTTGAAAATTATGTGTTAATCGAACTAGGGGTTAGGGTTTTGGGTTTTTGGGTGTTGCAACGGTGGGAAGATGGTGAATTAGGTGGTTTTGATATGGAGTTGGAGGAGGTTTTGAGATGGTTTTAATTCTTATGAGTTCTGATTGGGGTTGAAGTTTGATGAAGGAGATTTGTGGGGGTGGTGGTGGTGGAGGATGGGGAGAGAGAAATGTAAAGAGAGAGAGAGAGAGATGCAGAGGGTAGACAATTTATTATTATTAGTTTTGTGATCTGATTTAACTGAAAAATAAACTGAGTGAGGTCTAAAGGTCATAACGTGTAGCATTTTAAAACATTAAGGACAAAACTCATCAATTTTAAAGATAAAGGACACCGCCTGTAATTTGCTATATAGATAAAGGACAAAACTTGTAATTCAATCTTAATTATAAAAGTGTGGTGTTTTACTCTGATAAACTATTTCCTAACTACGGTCCTGATATAAATTTTCGCTGCCAAATTAATAAACACCGATACCACTATACTGTCCTCGCGACCGCCCGCTCCCGAGGTAGGGGTCGGGGGTTGCGATAGAGAGTGGTATCAGAGCTACAACCACTGATTTAAGCCACAGAAGCGTTCTGCTGACACCAAAATTTTATCATTCATGTTAGGAAATAATCTATGTGCTTGTGTGTATAGATGTATTTATTGTTTTGTGTTATTTGACAATTTGTTAGTTTACAGTATGAGTAAGCAAGGTACGTCTGACGCCTATCGTCACCTAGCTAGTTCTCCCAAAAGTGAAGGAACTTCATCACAGCCTACTCCTTCGGGGTATTCTGCTGACACTGAAGAAGGAATCTTCATATTTAAGGCGCAATCCGAGGAACCATTCCCTTCTAAAAAGAGTGGATGGTTCAGTCAGGGAGCACATGAGCGAAGGAAGCGAATGAGAAAATTGCAACAACAAAGGGCATTAGCAGCAGCCAATAGAGAAATGAACGCCTAGACCCAAGACATAGTTAATAGATGGTTGGCAAACTTTCATATACTAGCCACCACTGCAGCAGATCCAAACCTAGATCAGATAATTGCACCACAACCATTGCCACTATTCCCCACCCAACAATGGAGATAGAACCTAACCAAGGAGATCAGATTCCTATACCAGCATTTGACCCAAATGAGATACCTAGAATCCCAGCGCCTAATCCTCTAATGTATGATCCATGGGAGGATAACCATAGGGATTACCAGGAACTCTATCCACAGGGAGAACCGATACCAAACCCCATAGCACAGTATACCAACCTTAACCCTCTAGACCCGTATTGGAATGCCGATCAGTATGTCTAGGAGATACTAGACAACCCATACCCATATGGAGAACCTATGCCTTAGTACCCTGACCCAGTACCCGCACAACTGCCATCCATGAGTGAAGCGAATGTGCAGGAACTCCGCACATTTGGTGAGGAATTAGTAGAAGGAGGAGAGAGGATAAAACAGATAGAAGAAAAGCTCGTGTGGAAATACGACGAGCGGGAAATGCAATATTGGATGAATAACCCCTAGTAATAATATATATATATATATATATAAATGTGTGTAGTTTGAAAAAAAAAACAAAATATATATAGATAACCTAATACCTACTGATGCATAACTAGTAGTGTGTTTACATTCCAGTTGCAGATTGTAATATATATATATATATATATATATATATATATATATATATATATATATATATATATATATATATATATATATATATATATATATATATGTATATATATATATATATATATATATATATATATATATATATATATGAAAAGAGTAAATGTCGCAATGCTCGACGATTTTGATCAATTTGTTTGCGTGATTGTTTGCATTAAATCTTATTCTGTGATATTAATACCTGGTATATGTTTGTAATCCAGATGGACAACAAAGTAAATCAGGGAAACCAAAATAGATAACAGTGCCATCCAACACATAGTAGAACAAGGAATTATAGACGCTATGCCATATATCATCAAGACTATTAAAGAAGCAAAAAATAACAAAACTAACAGTGGAAGCAAACAACCACCTACTGAACCCAGTCACAACGTAAATAATGGACCGCTACTTTAATTGCCTCTTCCAAAAAGAAGAAGAATCATTTCATATGGTTGTTCTTACAAAGAATTCTAGTCTTACAAACCAGTAGAATTCTCTGGCAATGAAGGAGCCATTGCAGCTCAACGTTGGATAGAAAAGACAGAAGCAGTCTTAAAAATAAGCAAATGTGCAGTTCGACTGGAGCTAGTTTATATCTTGATACAAAGTATTTGTTCATATGGAGGATGACCATGGGAGGATGACCATAGGGATTACCAGGAACTCTATCCACAGGGAGAACCGATACCAAACCCCATAGCACAGTATACCAACCTTAACCCTCTAGATCCATATTGGAATGCCGATCAGTATGTCCAGGAGATACTAGACAACCCATACCCATATGGAGAACCTATGCCTCAGTACCCTGACCTAGTACCCGCACCACTGCCATCCATGAGTGAAGCGAATGTGCAGGAACTCCACACATTTGGTGAGGAATTAGTAGAAGGAGGAGAGAGGATAAAACAGATAAGACAAAAGCTCGTGTGGAAATACGACGAGCGGGAAATGCAATATTGGATGAATAACCCCTAGTAGTAATAATATATATATATATATATATATATATATATATATATATATATATATATATATATATATATATATATATATATATATATATATATATATATATATATATATATATATATATATATATATATATATATATATATATATATATATATATATATATATATATATATATATATATATATATATATATATATATATATAGGGAGCCGCTAAAATGAAAACCACCCTCAGTTGTAAGAACCATGAGAACCAGTCTCCACCAATCAGATTTTGCCAACAATAAGGGTATATTAGTCATTTACCACAATTGTCATATCATTTCTCTCTCCTCTGTCTTTCTTTTAATGTTTTCTCTCTCCTCTCTCTTTCTTTTATACTTATTAGTTGTAGAGATTCATTCATCTCTCTATCTCTTGAAATCCAACACCCCCTCCCATCTCCATTAGCAGCTCTCATTCATCACTCCCTCTTGTCTCATGTAAATCGAAGATGATGATGACGGCGACCGAACCCACCCTATTTTCCGACGACAACCGCCAGGCAAAACGCCCCCCCCCCCCCCCCGTCTCCAAAGTAATCGCCGGCCACCCCAACTGTGGTGGCGGCTCGTGATGCCGGTGGCCCCAAACAGAGGCGGAAGGTGGTGGTGGGGCGGTGGTTTGGTGGGAGTTCGGCAGAGGCGGAAGGCGGGGGTGGTTTGTGAGGGGACCGGTGGGGGTTTTGGGGCAGAGATCGGTGATGGCGGTGGTTTGATTCTGTTGAATATGGGTTTGAATCTTGGGTTTGATTCTTTTAAATCTGGTGCTTTTTGAATCTGTTCATGGTGCTTTTTTAATCTGGTGCTATTTGAATATGTTGAATATTTGAATATGTTTGAATATGTTTGAATGATGTTCATGGTGCTTTTTGAATATCTTTGAACGATGTTCACGGTGCTTTTTGAATGATTTTGCTTTTCTAGTGATTTTTGATGAACTTTGCTTTTCTAGTGATTTTTGATGAACTTTGTGGTTTGAACAGGTTACCTTTTGCTGGGTTTTGTTTGAACAGATATCGAAATCAAGGCATAGTTACCTTTTGCTTATGTGGGTTTTGATATGGTCGATTTTGGGCGGCGATGATGAAAAAAAAACGTAAATTTAGATGACGATGGCGCGGCAAGGATGGCGGAGGGTAGGTTTTTTGAACCTGCAACCCCACTTTTGCAGCCTTTTTGATTACCGGATAATCTGAGCTAAACCCCTTTTTTTCGAGATACACTTTGTTTTGATGTTGTTGGTTCCCCCCCCCCTAGTCGATGATGATAACAATATATCTGAGACATCTCCCGAGTTTGCGATTTCTGGGTGCGTTCGTTTTTGCGTAAAAAATTTTTTGTAAAAAAAAAAATTAAACCGTAAACTTTTTAACGTAAGCCGTAAACTTTTTTTAACGTAAAACATAAAAACGTGAAGCGTAAAAAGTTTTACGTAAAACGTAAACGTAAAACGTTTTACGTAAAACGTAAATCATAAAAAGTAAACGTAAAACGTTCCCACCTTTGCTGCAACTCATCAGCTATAGCCAGTAGCTAGGAGTTCTCACTTCAAGCTTACGTAAAACGTAAATCGTAAAAAGTAAAAAGGGGGCGTAAAAAAACGGGCCGTATAAACGGGGCGTAAAAAAACCCGGTCGCAAAAACGGCGTGAAAAAAACGGGGCGTAAAAAAACAGCGCGTAAAACGGGCCGTATAAACGGCGCGTAAAAACGGGACATACAAACGGGACGCTGAAATGACGCATAAAAACGGGACGTAAAAAACGCCGCTTAAAAAAACGGGACATAAAAACGCCGCTTAAAAAAACGGGACGTAAAAAACGCCGCGGTAAAACGGGACGCCAAAAACCGGCGCGCAAAAAAATTCGCTTTGTTAAAAAAATCTGAATTTAAAAAATACTTTTAATAAAAAAATCTTTTTAAAAATAAAAAGTAATATAATAAAACTAAAAAGTAATATAATAAAACAAAAAAAGTAATTAAAAAATAATAATGACAAAAAGACAAAAAAAGTTATTTTACTAAACTACCCTTTTGGATTAAAATATTAAAGACATAATAAGACAAAATGTATTTAATATTAATTTTTGTTACTTTTAATCTCATCCATCCATCTTGTTGATCTAAAGGCTAGAAAGTGGTTCCCATGGTTCTTACAACTAGAGGTGGTTTTCATTTTAGCGATCCCCTATATATATATATATATATATATATATATATATATATATATATATATATATATATATATATATATATATATATATATATATATATATATATATATATATATATATATATATATATATATATATATATATATATATATATATATATATATATGAAAAGAGTAAATGTCGCAATGCTCGACGATTTTGATCAATTTTTTTGCGTGATTGTTTGTATTAAATCTTATTCTGTGATATTAGTACCTGGTAAATGTTTGTAATCCAGATGGACAACGAAGTAAATCAGGAAAACCAGAATAATGATAATAATGGAAACCAAATAGATAACAGTGCCATCCAACACATAGTAGCACAAGGAATTATAGACGTTATGCCATATATCATCAAGACTGTTAAAGAAGCAGAAAATAACAAAACTAACAGTGGAAGTAAACGACCACCGACTGAACCCAGTCACATCGTAAATAATGGACCGCTACTTCAATTGCCTATTCCAAAAAGAAGAAGAACCATGTCATATGGTTGTTCTTACAAAGAATTCTGGTCTTGCTAACCATTAGAATTCTCTGGCAATGAAGGAGCCATTGCAGCTCTACGTTGGATAGAAAAGACAGAAGTAGTCTTAAAAATAAGCAAATGTGCAGAGGAAGATAAAATTATGTTTGCTTCTAATCTATTTAAAAATGCAGCTTTAGAATGGTGGAATACTATTCTCCAGTCTAGGGGAAGTGACAAAGTTTATAATATGGAATAGACTGATTTTAAGAACATAGTTGAAAGGAAATTTTGTCCTCCTCATGAAAAACAACAAATTGCTAATAAGTTCTTAAATCATAGAATGACTGGAGTAGACTGCAATGGTTACACTACCGTATTCTTCGAATATGCTAGAATAGTGCCAACGCTAGCTTCACCAGAACCAGTATTAATCTCCCGTTACATCTGGGGATTAAACAGTGAGATTAGACATGTAGTTAAGGCAGCTAGATCACAAACCATAGAAGAAGCCGTAGAATTAGCCAATACCTTGACCGATGAATTGATATGTACGCAAGAAGAAAACCAGAGAAGGAACCTAGCCCAAAAACTTACCCAGGAATTTCGCTACGGTAATTCCAACCGTGGGAAAGGTACAGGTTCTACTTCCACACCTTACTGTAAGTACTGCAAGAAGAAGCATTCAGGAAAATGTTCCATATACTACAATTTCTGCAAAATATCGGGACACAAGGAAGAAGACTGTAGGAAGAAACCCAGCAATACGCTATGCTTCAACTGTGGAGAGACGGGGCATATCAAACCGAACTGTCTGAAACTAGCTCTAGCCACAAACAACAAAACTACTAAGAATGCTAGAGCATTTGTTCTGACAGCCAAAGAAGCCAAGATGATTCCGGATGTGATCGCCGGTACGTTTTTAGTTAATGATATTTTTGCTAAAGTATTATTTGACACTGGTGCGAACCGAAGTTTTATTAATACTTCATTCTGCAAACTTCTCAATCAACCATTAACTAAACTTCAACAAGAATGTCTGGTAGAAACGGCAAACGGAGAATCCGTTAAGATTACTTAAATCTTGCAGGGAGCAAGAATAGAAATTTTAAACCATAATTTTATTGCTAACCTTTACCCGATGAATCTGGCTGGATTTGATATTGTATTAGGAATGGATTGGTTAGTAGCCAACCATACCAGTATTCTATGTGATCAAAAGTCAATACAATTAAGTTCACCAAAGGGTGAAAAAGATCACAATTAAAGGAGACAAGCCAACTAGGTCCACAAAATTCATTTCTGTGATGAAAACGACAAGTTATGCAAGAAAAGGATCCCTAGTGTATATGATTTCCATAATCATTAACACTAAAGGAAAAGAATTGAAAGATATTCCCGTAGTATCTCAATTCTAAGATGTTTTTTCAGAGGAGTTACCTGGATTACCACCAGATAGAGAGGTTGAATTCAAAATTCACCTACTACCAGGGACAACACCGATTGCCAAGGCACCTTACCGTTTAGCACCAGCAGAAATGTAGGAACTGAAGAAACAGTTGGACGAACAACTGGAGAAAGGTTTCATACAGCCTAGTTTATCGCCATGGGGAGCACCAATCTTGTTTGTCAAGAAGAAGGACGGATCAATGCGTATGTGCATTGATTACCGAGAACTGAACAAGGTCACGATTAAAAATCGGTACCCATTACCGAGAATCGATGATCTGTTTGATCAACTGCAAGGAGCTCGATTCTTTTCTAAGATCGATTTACGTTCAGGATATCATCAACTGAAAGTACAGGAAGAGGACATTCCTAAAACTACTTTCAGAACAAGGTATGGTCATTATGAATTTACAGTCATGCCATTTGGTTTAACCAATGCCCCAGCCACATTTATGGACATGATGAACAGAATATGTAAACCATATCTGGATAAATTCATAATTGTCTTTATAGATGATATTCTTATTTACTCTAAGAGTAAAGAAGATCATGTCGAACATTTGTTTATACTTCTGATTTTGCTGAGAAAAGAAAAGCTTTATGCTAAATTCTCAAAATGAGAATTTTGGTTACAAGAAGTGCAATTCCTTGGACACCTGGTAAATCATGAAGGAATTCATGTGGATCCCACAAAAATCGAGGCGATTACTAAATGGAAAGTCCCTGAATCACCAACGGAGGTGAGAAGTTTTCTTGGACTAGGTTATTATAGATGGTTTATCCGAGATTTTTCTAGAATAGCCATTCCTTTAACGAAACTGACTTGTAAATCAGTTAAGTTTGAATGGGGACCAAAACAGGAAGAAGCTTTTAGAATTCTTAAGCAAAGATTAACCAACGCACCCATACTCGCATTACCAGAAGGAACTAAAGACTTTATAGTCTATTGTGATGCGTGTAAGTTAGGATATGGATGTGTGTTAATGCAACGTCAAAAGCTTATCGCCTATGCCACTAGACAACTTAAGAATCATGAAGAGAATTATACAACCCATGATCTAGAGTTAGGAGCCATAATTTTTGCCCTTAAAATTTGTAGACATTATCTTTACGGTAGCAAGTTTACCATTTTCACCAATCATAAGAGTCTAAGATATGTTTTCGGGCAAAAAGAATTAAATATGAGACAAACACGCTGGATGGAAATTCTTAGTGATTATGATTGTAGTATCTAGTATCATGCAGGAAAGGCTAATGTAGTAGCTGATGCTTTAAGTCGAAAGTATCATGAAAAGCCAAGAAGAGTACTTCTCTCAAATTAAATCCGCAGATAGATTTAAATGAGCAAATTAGAAAAATACATGAATCAGTAATCAAGAACGATACGGAAAAATTAAAAGAAATAATTAAGGAATTAGAACAAGTAACAGATGGAATTTGAAGATTCCATAAGAAAAGAATCTGGATACCCAAACAAGGAAACCTACGCCACCGAATTTTAGAAGAAGCCCATAAGTCTAAGTATACGATACATCCTGGTAATGATAAAATGTATCAAGACTTAAGAAAGAATTTCTGGTGGATATGAATGAAAAAGGATATAGCAACTTATGTTGCCAAGTGTCTAATTTATTCATAGGTTAAAGCTGAACATCAGAAACCTTCAGGTTTATTGCAGCAACTTGAAATGCCAATATGGAAATGGGAATTGATAACAATGGACTTTGTTACCAAGTTACCCAAGACAAGAAAAGGTAATGATACAATCTGGGTGATTGTAGATAGATTAACCAAGTCTGCTCATTTCTTACCAATGAAGGAAACTTTCAGTATGGAACAGTTAGCCAAGTTATATGTAAATGAAATAGTTTCATTACATGGAATTCCTTTATCTATTGTTTCCGATAGAGATAGCCGTTTTACTTCTCATTTTTGGACTAGTTTCCAAAAAGCAATGGGAACCAAATTAAATCAAAGCACTACTTATCATCCTCAAATGGACGGACAAAGCGAAAGGACAATTCAGACAATGGAAGATATGCTTAGAGCTTGTGTAATTGATTTCAGAGGAAACTGGGACGATCACCTACCATTAATATAATTTTCCTACAATAACAGCTATCATACTAGTATCAATGCTGCACCATTTTAAGCACTTTATGGACGAAAGTGCCGAACTCCAGTCTGTTGGGCAGAAATTGGAGAAAAGCAACTGTCCGGACCTGAAATGGTACAAGAAACAACGGATAAGATTATTCAAGTCAAGGAACGACTAAAAGCAGCACGCAATCGCCAAAAAAGTTATGCTGATAACAGGCGCAAACCATTGGAATTTCAAGTAGGAGATAAAGTGTTATTAAAAGTTTCTCCATGGAAAGGAGTGGTCAGATTTATTAAGAGAGGAAAGCTAAGCCCCAGGTATGTTAGAACTTTTGAGATTATTAGAAGAATAAGACCAGTAGCTTATCAGCTACAACTGTCCGAGGAAATGGCAGGAATACACGATGTATTTCATGTATGTAATCTCAAGAAATGCTTAGCAGATGAAACATCAGTGATACCTCTTAAGGACATAGAGGTTAATGAAAAGCTTAGGTTTGTAGAAAAACCCCTACAGATCGAAGACAGAAAGATCAAGAATCTCAAACACAAGAGATTAGTTCTAGTCAAAGTGAAATGGGATTCCAAAAGAGGACCAGAGTACACTTAGGAGCTCGAGTCAGAGACGCAGAGGAAATATCCACACCTGTTGCAGTAGACCTCGAGGACGAGTTCTAAAACAAGGTGGGGAAGATATAACAACTCTCCCAAAACCCTTAAACATATCCTATACGTCTTAAAATAGACCCCGTATACGAAAAATAACCCTAAAATACCTTTATATTTATAAAAATTAAATAAAAAGCAAAAGTATGAGGGCGTCGCGGGCCGCGACCCGGACCCTCATCGCTGTCGCAGGCACGACGGAGTGACACAAGGCCACACCCGGTGTCGCCACATGTCGTGATGCGTGTTGAGCCTATACCCTTGAGTTGACAAGCCTAAGACCCACCCTACTACCGTCGCGGGCAGCGAAGGGCTAGCCCCAGGCTGTCAGGGCCGTGAGCCACCCTGTTTTCCAACCTAAAAATGGAGTAGTCGAGCTCAGTTCACAAATCGTTCAAAATTAATTTTCTCTCTCAACTACTGAATAGTAGAAATAATACTCGGGTATTATACCCAATAAAAAGCGAAGCTCTGCCTCGTTGTAAGTATTATAATCCCCGATTACGTATTAGTTACTCTGCCCGATTGATCTAGAGCTCCGTAACGCATGTCAAGACTCTGCCTGACTCAGTCGTTGGAGTTCTGTCTCGGGGGTATAGCTAATGTAAATTGGGTTATCTTAATAACACGTGTGCATTGTTTAATTTTAGTAGATTATAACCAGGAAGTCACCAGGAATTATCTAAAACAGCAATGTGAGTACATTCACTTTTTGTAAAATGTTTTTACAAAACCTCAATTGTTTTTAATTGTAATTAACAGTGATTGAGTCTATGTGTTCTACAATTACTATCGGTATGTTGGGGTTTTGTATACATTACTTGTTACTACACTGTGAGTAGTAGCATGACCACAAGTCAGGATTGACAGTACTGTGGGTGGTAATTGGATAGATAAAAACATTGTAATCGCTCTCAATACTGTAAAGATATGAAATCCTGTTTTGATTAAACTGGGATGCACTCGCCAGTATTTCTTGCTGATAAAACTTTTTAAAACGCGTTTCAGGTAACAAAATGTGAAAGCCAAATAGAAGCCAGCTGGAGAGCACTGAAGGCTTGGAAAAGTGGCTATAAAAGTTACCTAAACAAGAAAGAAGTTTTATTTCGATAAATTAGGGTTTATCCCTATAAATATACTTGTAATGGAAACTTGGGTTTTTCCCATGTATTTATTAATTATAAAAGTGTGTTGTTTTACTCTGATAAATTATTTCCTAACTACGGTCCTGATATAAATTTCTGCTGCCAAATTAATAAACACCGATACCACTATACTGTCCTCGTGACTTCCCGCTCCCGAGGTAGGGGTCAGGGGTTGTGACAGCCATGTTGATGCTAGCATGATAACTATTGTTGTAAGAAAATTCGATCAATGGTAGATGCGAATCCCAATTACCTCCAAAGTCTATCACACATGCTCTAAGCGTATCCTTTAGTGTTTGTATCGTCCTCTTTGATTGTCCATCCGTTTGGGGATGATAGGCAGTGCTCAGATTTAGTTGGGTTCCCATAGCAGATTGCATGGTCTTCCAAAAGTGAGATGAGAATCGGGCATCACGGTCAGATATGATGTTCAAAGGAACACCATGTTGAGACACAATCTTATCAACATAGATCTTGGGAAGTTTATCAGCAGATAGATCCTCGCGGATCGGCAAAAAGTGTGGTGATTTTGTAAGATGATCAATGACTACCCAGATGGCATCATGACCTCTAGATGTGCGCGGTAACTTAGTGATGAGATCCATCGCAATGTTCTCCCACTTCCATACCCGTATTTCTGGTTGTACGAGCAAACCAGATGGACGTTGATGTTCAGCCTTGACTTTGAGACAAGTTAGGCATTTAGACACATACAAGGCAACATCCTTCTTCATACCCGGCCACCAATACTGAGTATGAAGATCCTTGTACATTTTGTCAGCACCAGGATGGATTGAATAACGAGACTTATGAGGTTCGTCCATGTTAGGACCAGTTTTGACTCCGAAACGATTGCGAACCGAACGTGTGACGTGCGGAATCCGTACACGAACGTGACTGAACACACGAGACGTAATATAATCGTGATTCTATTAATCAGATCTGAAATCGTACAAAGCACCTGAATCACGATGTCATTTTCTTTCTCTAGAATTTCTCTCTCTAGCTCTAGCTCTCCAAAGTCTTCAAATGAGCAAAAGTCCTAAACCTAACACCTTAGGTTCCTATTTATAGGCCAAGGGATATAAGGATGTTCTCCTTATTTACAATTATGCCACCTTGCCTTTTAGTAACTAGATATTACACTATAAGCACTAAACTTCTTCTGTTTCTGCTACGAACGGAATTGACGGAGGCGATAGACATAAATGCACCAACAGACTCCCCCTTGGATATTGCCGCAGTCAATCCGTAGTCAAACTCATAGGGTCTTGTCTTTCTCTCTCTCTCTCTCTGAGTCTTCTTGAAGCTTTAACACGTTTTCATCAACGTAGGCTCTCTCTTTTCTTGAACAGAATCCCGGTGGATCTGTCTTCAGCTTCAGCTTCTCCCCCTTTCGATAAACTCTTCACTTCAGGCTCCCCCTTTTGTCAAGCTTCCGTGCTTTTGGGATCGACACCTTGCTTTCTGTATACAAGCTCTTCTGGGATAGTTACATGGCTCCTTGAATCCATGCTTCCTCTTGCGTTGAGCTCGTCTTTAGACTCCCCCTTAGACTCGACTATCGGGATCGTAGTCTGGAATAGTATCTGCAACTCTCAAACATTTATAAGTAAAAACATTTTGAACATTCAATTGTCCAGGAATCGTAACCCTGGCTCTATTAAACTTTCTAAATCAAGATCCTGGCTCAAAGATATAATAATTTGAATATGTCCAGAAATACTTGATTCTCTCCCCCTACCAACAAATTACAAAGATTTGGCAGTTTTAGCAAACATAATCGGAAATTGGCTCTTTTATAGATTTTAACAATATAAGAATCCAAATTCCTCATAGTTAATCATCCAAGTCCAAATTAATGACCTTGGAGATTTCACAAACTGTTTTTGATTTTTGATTTTAAAACTTCAAGTTTCAAATTAATGAACTTGTTTTATTTTCAGAAACACGATCAGCATACTTAGATTTTGAAACTCAGCATTCAGACATCGGTAGTCGAAAATAAAGTTGAATCAAAATCTTTTTGCAATTTTCTGAAACATAAAGCAGTAAAGAAATATTCACAAACAAATTTACAGACAATATTTTTGTTTGAGTTCGTGTCAGAGGATCATATCAGTTTATGACAAATCACTAATACCGTTGAGCTTTAAACACTTTAAGTTCTAAACGATTCACTTAGATTGTCAGTGTACTGATCCACTTAAATTTTCACACAAAGTTCAACAGTTTCGAGATACAGATTAGTGTTTTAAGGACTTAACTTATTCGCGTGTCCCACCTCAGAATATACTCCCGTATCCAGACTTCTATATTCAGTCTTACAGGTGAATGTACACTAATGATATCTGTATGCGGGTAATGCGAGGCCATGAGAGCTCAGGTTAGAACTTCCGTTCATACAAAGAGATGATGGCTCGACTTTAGGTGTGTCCCGTTTGGGGATCTTTTCTTCAACAGCACATGATTAGCCTTTTTCAATGTTTCATCATTTTTATGCTGAGGGTGGGCTTTATGATTAAAGCAGTGCAGAGTATTATACGAGGACTAGGCTATTGCTCCCGCAAAATCAGAAGTCCCGGTATAATACCCCAGATATCATCATGTACAAAGACCTAGTATGTCAGGAATAAAAAGCCCTTCAAACAAGATTTCGGGAGTTACCCATATATCCGAGAGATGTTACCCACGAAATAAGCAAGTATTTGATATTTAGGTTTATATCTCGAAAACAATCTACTAAGCGTGTAAAAACCTACTGGCATATCATTAGTGAGACCATTTATCACATTTTACTTTACATTTCTTTAGCATAATGTGACTGTCTACTGATGTACTATCATTTCCTCTTTTTACACAAAAACTCTTTTTCATTTTTTTATCATGTTTTTGTCTTTTTCAAATTTTCAAATGTTTTTGTATTTTCTGAAATTACTTACTCCCCCTAAAATGCAAAACCATTTAAAGAAAATTTGATAAACCGACACTGATAGCTTTGTCTCGCCATCCATTTTCTGCTTTGAGTGCACTGATTTGCAGAAATTATAACGTACCCCCATGATTTACAACACATTGATATTTTACAGTTTGAAAACCGTTTTTCAATCTTGTGAAATTAATCATGTTTGTTCCGCCATGAGGGTTTCGGCATATTCACTTAACATATTTTTTGGATTTTTGACAAAATTTAAAAACAAACATATTTTTGATTTTTTAAATTTTTGACAAAACTAAAAACATATTTTTGATTTTTTAAATTTTTCAATTTTTAGGGTTTATGAAATATGGTTTATTTATGTACAGAAAAAATCAAACAAACTCCCTGATTAACCATCACAGGGATCAGCAACCTCCTCTTCTTGTGCCAGGCTGCTCCGACACTCCTCTTGATGACATTCTGTTTTCTTCGGAAGCACCTGCACATTCAATTTAATTCAATTACTTGAACAATTTAGCCTAGGTCTGTTGGACCTTAGGCATTTCAACACAATATGCTTCATTTAACTTCGGAAAATCTTTGTCATTTTGTACAAAGACTTTATCAATTTTCATTTCAACTTTTTCATCATTTACTGAAGACATTTGTTTCTTAACAGTCCATGTTTGACCTTTAGGAGTTCCTCTTTTGTAAAAATGTGACTCTGTTTGAATATTTTGATTTTGAACAACATTTGGTTTCCAAAACTGTTGGGGTTTTGTTGCATCGACATTTGTTTTCCAACTTTGTGTTGTTCTTAATTTGGGTGTTGGTTTCCATGTTTGTTGTGAGTCAGCCTTTTACATTTTAGGCTTCCAAGTTTGCTTTGAATCAAACTTGGTTGACTTCTGATTCACAACATGAGATTTCTGTTTTTGAACATAAACAGACTTCTTTTTTGTCTCAACACCAACAGGTTTCAGATTTGGACACTTACGTGCAAGATGTCCTGTTTGATCACATTTAAAGCATGTTCTTTTTTAGATATCTTTGACCTGTGGTTGTTTCGTTTTCTTTTGAGCATAGAACTCTTCATTAGACTGTCGTCTAAATTGGAGTTCTTTCTCTTCTTCTGAACTTGTTCCGTGAACAAAATTCATTTTTGTCTGATAATTCGGCGTTTCATTTTTCTTCCAATTCTGTTTCTTTTTATAACCCAACCCTGCCTTCATGTTTTTCTTTTTGTAACCAGGTTTATTATAAAAAGTTTTGTTACCTTTTCCAGTAAATTTTGGAATTTCAGATTTTTCAATCTCAACCATTTTGAAAACTTTGTCAATCTTTTCTGAAATCACATTCTGAATCGGGAATACAATATTTAAGAATAATTTGTCCGATCCAATCATGGAATAAACCAATCCTTTTGAATCATCATTCGAATTTTTCTTGGATTTTGAGTTTTTCAGATATTCTTCATGAAAACCACCTTGATTTTCATCTTGTGATTCAGCTTTACCTGTATCAACTGACTCTTCTTTCAGCGCACTTTCAACGACCTTACCTACCACCTCTGAATCACTAGAATCATCAGATTTGGAATAGGTTACGTCAATGTTATTTGGCAATTGATCGACCATGTTAAAAGCTTTTTCGACCTTCTCATCATCATAAAATGCGAACTTTTCCGGTGGTGGAACTTGATGAAACTCTGAGCCAATACCTTTCTTGGTTTACTCAGAATCTTTACCATCCGGTTTTAGATTGAAAATTCTTTCAAGCACATATGATGATGCATGATAACTATGTAACTTGTTGTTATCCTGTTCAAAATCAGCTATTTGACGCTTTAGTTTAGCAACATCCTCAATGTAAGAATTGACAACTTATTGCTTTATTGAGTACTGTTGCTTAAGCGTATCAGTTGTTTCAGAACAGTATTTCAATCTCGATTGAACAAGTTTCATTTGACTTTTCGCATTTTCATATGACTCTTTTGTAATGTGATATGCCAATTTTATTGAGTCGTATTCCTTTTTCATTTCTTGACAAGCATTTTCTTTTTGTAAACATTCATCTGTTATTTTCAAAATCTTATCTTTCAAAATCTCATTTTCTTTTTCTAAATTCATGCATTTTTGTGTTAGCTTTTCGTCATTTTCTTTCAAAACTTTTTCGTTTTCTAACATTTCTTTGCACTTGTTTTTGAAAACTTCTTCGATTTTAACAAATTCAAGATCTCTTGTTCTGAACTTTTCGTCTTTTTAGTACAAGCTCTGCATGTTTCCATGCATTTCTTGCACTATTCAACAGTTTTATTATCAGATTGTTTATCGATTTTAGTATCATTATTCATCAATTCATTTTCATTTTTGTTGAGTAATTCAGAAGATTCAGTTTGAATTTTATCAGTTATCCCACCTTCATCTGTCATTTTCTCCTTTTCTGCTGTGATCACCTGATCACCAACCAGCTTTTGATCACTCTCAACTTCTTCTTTCTTCTTCTTCTTTTTCTTCTTCTGATCTTCTTCATTCAGTGTTTTCAGTAACCGCTTCTTTTTCAACAACTTCAACTTTCATTTCGTCAGCTACCTTCTTCAACTCATCCACCATACACTCCACATTTTTCTTCATTCTTTCTTCATCCCTCTTTCTCAAACTCGTGGTCATCACGTCACGAATTATCTTATCCAGCTTTTTCAAATAACCTGTTTTATCTTTCGCAATATTCAAATAGTATTTGCCTGTCACACCCCCAAAATCCACCCGCGGATAACACCCGCTTCGGGGGCGTGACTGACCAGGATCCAGCCACCAATTATACTGAATAATTAAATTGATAACAAAAGCAGTACTTACTAACCATAAGATTAGCAAATATCAAGTTCAGAGTTTGAAGTTTTAAGTTCAGAGTAAATGTAGCGGAAGCATAATTAATAGTTTTAGACAATGTTCATAAAGTAAGCATATTAAATGCCCAACACACGGGCAGACGACCACTACACATCCCAAGCAGCTGCTCCAGTCACTGGCCACCTGCAAAGCATGCAGTAAGGGGTCAACAATAATGCTGAGTGAGTTCACTAGTTGTCCAGTTTTAATTACCAAAAACTCGTTTCACCAGTTAATTTATCCGTTTATACATGCCATGGGGAGCTACCCCAAAAGTTAGCGACTAAACTGTTTTCTAATACCGAACACTAGGTAACCGAATGCGTTTCCGCAGGATGCCCCGATGTCAATGTTCTATCAGCATTGACGGATGCCTGAGTACATTAGTTCACGACCGATCCCATACCATGGCACGGTGTGAGGCTGGTAAGACCTAAATAGCGCTATCAACTAATAACCCGTTCGCCTGGCACCGGCGACTAATCGGTATTATGTAGTAGGGACTTGAGTGATAGAGTTGCGTTTAGTGCCGTTAGTTGCAATCCGTATAAACAGTAATTAACCAAAAGGTTTCCCAATACAAGGGAAGATAAAGTAAGTTTGTTTCCCAATAACTAGGGAAAGAGTGTAGACGGTATCCACTTTACAAGGGGATAGGGTTGTTTTAGTCTCGTGTCCCAAACCACTGGGACGCATGCTTTTAAGTTGTGAACTCACCTTGGGTTGCTCGGTATGATACGTTACTTGGTTAAGTATGTTGGTCACCACGTCCTAGCATGGTTACCAAGTATGGGTCAAGTTGGGTACAAGTAAACACGTATAAGACACACTTAATGTAAATACAAATAAACCACAGTAGCGGGTATACATGCAGCCTAGTCAACAGAAAGTCCAACATACAAACAGTGGGGTTATTGGGCCCAGAACAGTAACAGATATACAAGCAGTCCAGTTAGCAGACAATCCAACAAATACATTGGCCCAATAACAGTCCAGTCGAGACGGGGGTGACTCGCAACCAAGGTTGCGACTCGCAACCGAGGTTTCGGTTCGTCATGCTTTGGTTGCGACTCGCAATTCAGAGATTCCGACTCGCAACCGGCGGTTCCGACAAGCAGCTGTGGTTACGACTCGCAATCGGATCGATACGCGTTGGTTGCGACTCGCAACCGGGAGGTCTCGACAAGTCCTGCTGTGGTTTCGAGTAGCAACCAAAGGTTGCGACTCGCAACCGTGATTACGTGTGCATGAAGACCTTCTAGAACCTGTCATTTTGTACGAACCAATAGGGATGCATTTTCATGAAAATTATGTACCATTTCCACTAAAACATGTTTGTTTGTCTGATCATTAGCCAAAACAGATCAAATATACACATTTCAAAAATATTTCAAAGGCATTCAAAGTGTTCTTCATGTTCATCAAGCAATATTCCCACTACATTCATCATTTGTAACCCAAAACCATAAGATCAAAGACACATATTTACCATAATCTGTTTTACATAATCGGCTTTATTATTCTCGGTTCCTAGTCTAGCATACTACAACATAAATCACAATTCATGAGATTAAGTAAATTATGCATACTACTAGGTCAAAATCCTAACAAGCATCTAGCATTATCCGAATATCAAAACCATTTAACCCAAAACCGGATTATTTTTCATTAAGGCATATAATCATTTCGAGAATCACTTTTATCATCAAACAAGTCTTTTATAGCAATAACATCAACAATCGAGCATTAACACGCATAGAACCATAACAAATATCAACAACCGTGAGCATATAAACACTAACCGGTTACTCGGGGTTGAGAGAAAAGGGGTGTTCGGGTGGTCTCTTGGTTCGGCTGATCTTCCTTGTTGATAGCTCACTTGACCCGAGAGATATGAAGGAATGGGGAGATGATTTTGGTTGCTAGAAATTTAGGGTTTAGTGAAGAAGATGAGAGGAGAGTGTGAGAAGGGAGTGTGTAAAATGGATAAGGGAGGTGGGGTTGGGTTTATATAGTGTACCGAATGGGCTTAGGGGGTTTCCGGGTTGGGTTTTTGGCTACAAGGCCTTAACCGGCCCATTGCTACTGTTCACTCGAGACCATGGTCTCGAGTCGGGTTGCTTGTGGTTTCGGTTTACGTGTATAACACTTATATATATATATACATACACATAAGCAAATCGGCACATAACACATAATAGCAAATAGTTTTTATATATTTTTACTGTTAGTCGATTACGTACACGTTTGTTACATCGAAAGGTTATCCGGAAAGATCCGAGGTGTCACATTATCCCCAAGTTTTAGGAACTTTCGTCCCGAAAGTTAAGGCAGCCACTGTCAAGCTAGTGTAAGTGAAAGCGTTTCAACGGGGTGTCACATCATCCCCCCGTTAGTTTGGAATTTCGTCCCGAAATTCGTTCGTAGCTTCAGTGCTGGGGTTTTCGTTTGGGAACAACTGGGGATACTTGTGCTTCATCTGGTCTTCCCGCTCCCAGGTATACTCTGGGCCACGTCGCGAGTTCCAACGGACTCGTACAAGAGGTATCTGGCTACGTTTGAGGATTTTGATCTCTCGATCAGTGATCTCAATCGGTTCCTCAGTAAAGTGTAGCTGTTCGTCAATCGTTAGTTCCTTAAAAGGAATTACAAGTGTTTCATCCGACAAACACTTCTTCAGGTTGGATATGTGAAAAACGTTGTGTACCGCACTCAGTTCTTCAGGCAGGTTCAATCTATAAGCAACCTTACCGATCTTCTCGGTAATTTCAAATGGTCCGATATATCGCGGATTAAGCTTGCCCCGTTTACCAAAGCGAACCACACCCTTCCAGGGTGAGACTTTAAGTAGAACCCGGTCACCGACCTGGAATTCCAATGGTTTCCTACGCTTATCAGCGTAGCTCTTCTGACGGTCACGAGCTGCCGCCATGCGTTGTCTAATCTGGGCAATCTTTTCCGTTGTATCTACCACCATCTCTGGGCCTGTGATTTGACTATCACCGATTTCTGCCCAGCAGAGAGGTGACCGGCATTTACGACCGTACAATGCCTCAAAAGGTGCTGCCTGAATACTAGTGTGGTAGCTGTTGTTGTAAGAGAACTCTACTAGCGGTAGATGCTTCTCCCAGTTTTTGCCAAAATCGATCACACACGCTCTAAGCATGTCTTCTAGAGTTTGGATGGTACGTTCGGACTGTCCATCCGTTTGAGGGTGATAAGCAGTGCTCATATCCAAACGTGAGCCAAAGCATTTGTGCATAGCTTGCCACAATTCCGAAGTAAATCGAGCGTCTCGGTCGGAAATAATTGAGGTTGGCACTCCGTGCCTCGAGACTACTTCCTTAAAGTAGATCTCTGCCAAGGTAGAAAACTTGTCTGTTTCCTTAATAGCCAGAAAGTGTGCGGACTTGGTCAATCGATCTACGATTACCCAAATAGCATCATTTCCGCGTTGAGATCTAGGTAGCCCAGTGACAAAATCCATGGAAATCTGTTCCCATTTCCATTTCGGGATTTCTGGTTGTTGGAGTAGACCTGCTGGCTTCTGGTATTCTGTCTTGACTCTCGCGCAAGTCAAACATTTGCTAACGTATGTTGCTATGTGGGCCTTCATACCAGGCCACCAGTAGGTAGTCTTTAAATCATGGTACATCTTGTCCGAACCAGGATGTACTGAATAGCGGGACTTGTGGGCTTCGTCCATCACGAGTTCACGTAAACCTCCAAAGAGTGGAACCCAGATGCGTCCTGTTACATAGTAAGCACCATCTTCTTTCTGTTCTAGTTGCTGTCTCGATCCTCGCAGGGATTCAGCCCTGATGTTTTCCGGCTTCAATGCTTCAACTTGGGCATTTCGAATCTGGGTAGGGAGGTTAGACTGGATGGTAAGTTGCAGTGCTCGCACGCGCTTTGGTACGGTGTCCTTTCGACTGAGGGCGTCTGCCACGACATTGGCCTTGCCCGGATGATACTTGATGGCGCATTCGTAGTCATTCAAGAGTTCGACCCATCGACGCTGTCGCATGTTCAATTCCTTTTGCCTAAAGATATGCTCGAGACTCCTGTGATCGGTGTAAATGGTGCACCTGGTACCGTACAGGTAGTGTCTCCATATCTTAAGAGCAAAAACCACTGCTCCCAGTTCCAAGTCGTGCGTCGTGTAGTTCTTTTCATGCGTCTTGAGTTGTCGAGAGGCGTAGGCGATAACTTTCTCGCGTTGCATTAACACGCAACCGAGCCCATGAATGGATGCATCGCAGTAAACCACAAAGTCGTCAGTGCCTTCAGGTAGCGAGAGAATAGGAGCGCTACAGAGGTTATCCTTAAGCCTCTGAAAAGCAGATTCCTGTGCTGCATTCCATTTGTAGGCGACGCCTTTCTGAGTAAGAGTCGTGAGGGGTTGTGCAATCTTGGAGAATCCCTGAATGAATCTGCGGTAGTAGCCTGCCAAACCCAAAAATTGGCGAACTTCAGTGGGAGTCTTAGGCGTAGGCCAGTTCTTTATCGATTCGATCTTAGCTGGGTCGACGTGAATTCCGTTCTTATTAACTACATGGCCGAGGAAATGGACTTCTCGAAGCCAGAAGTCACATTTAGAGAATTTGGCGTACAGTTGCTCGTTGCGAAGGAGTTCGAGGATAAGGCGTAGGTGTTGTTCATGCTCTTCTTGACTTTTCGAATAAATCAGGATGTCGTCGATGAACACAATCACAAATTTGTCGAGGTAAGGCTTACATACGCGGTTCATAAGATCCATGAACACTGCAGGTGCGTTAGTCATTCCAAAAGGCATGACGAGGAACTCGTAATGACCATAACGAGTCCTGAATGCAGTCTTGGAGATGTCTTCGTTACGAACTCTCAGCTGATGATAGCCTGATCGCAGGTCAATCTTTGAATAGTAGCTCGATCCTTGCAACTGATCGAATAGGTCGTCGATGCGCGGGAGGGGGTAACGATTCTTGATGGTAACTTTGTTCAACTCACGGTAGTCGATGCACATTCGGAATGTGCCATCCTTCTTCTTGACAAAGAGCACTGGGGCTCCCCAGGGTGATGAACTAGGACGGATAAATCCTTTATCCAATAGTTCTTGTAGTTGCGTAGAGAGTTCCTTCAGTTCTGCAGGAGCCAATCGGTACGGTGCACGAGCTATGGGTGCTGCTCCGGGAGCTAGCTCGATTTGGAATTCGACCTGACGGTGAGGAGGGAGTCCAGGTAGTTCCTCAGGAAATACCTCGGGATAGTCGCGTACTACAGGAAAATCTTCAATCCTCTTTTCCTTATCGTGGGCGTTGGTGACAAGTGCTAAGATAGCGGTGTGCCCTTTCTGCAAACACTTCTGGGCTTTTAGAAGCGAGATAATGCCTGTGACTTCTCCACCTTTGTTGCCTTTGACGATGAGGGGTTGACCAGAACGACGAGGTATACGTACTGCTTTCTCTTGACAGAGGATCTCAGCGCGATGTTTGGATAACCAATCCATACCAATGACGACGTCGAAGCTTCCGAGTTTGACAGGGAAGAGATCGATACTAAACGTATGGCCAGACAATTCTAGGGTGCAGTCGTGGATCACGTGCGTGGCCTCGATGTTCTTACCATTAGCTATCTCGACGGTGTGCTTAGAACTTAATAATGCGGGCGAATGCTTAAGTTTCTTACTAATGCGAAGGGATACATAACTGGCATCGGCACCGGAATCAAATAACACAGAAACATAACGATCATCAAGTAGGAACTTACCCGCCACGACGTTGGGATCGTTCCTCGCTTCTCCAGCTCCAATCACGAAAGCTCTGCCCCTTGCATTTCCAGCATTGTTATTCTGCTCATTGTTCCCAGCTCCCTGGTTGTTGTTGCGATTCTGATTCAGTTCAGGGCAATCCTTACGCATGTGCCCTGTTGCCCCGCATTTAAAACATACTCTGTTGTTTCCCTGCTGCTGTTGCTGTTGGGGTTGTTGCTGATTCTGCCTTGCCGGGAACTGACTTCTACAATCCTTTGCTTCGTGCCCCATCTTGTGGCATCGCTGACACTGACCCTTGTTACATGCCCCATTGTGGTGCCTGTTACACTTGTTGCACTTAGGGTAGTTTCCCCGGTAGCCACCCTGTTGCTGAGTGCCTTTGCTGTTGTCAGTTTTCCTTTGCTGAGCTGGGGCTTGAGTAGGGTTAGCATCCTTACCCTGATTTCCATCCCACTTTCGTTTGCCATCACTAGAACTTCCTTCCGCAGCACTGATCCTTTTGGGCAACCTGCCCTCTTCCACAGCCTGATCCGTGAGTTTGTGAGCAAGTCGAACGATCGGCTGAATGGTAGTGTGGTTGGCTGAAGTTACATGGCTTCGGATTTCTGGGGCCGGACCCTTGATGTACAGTTCGATCCTTCGGTACATAGGTCGAGACATGTTTGGACAAAGAGCAGCATAGTCGTTGGACAGCTTGGTGTAGGTCTCAATCTCTGACCCAACCATCTTGAGTTCATAGTACTCATTCTCCAGCTTGTGGATGTCGTCCCTGTGACAGTACTCTTCCTTGATCATATCCTTGAAATCTTCCCACGCAGTAGCGTTTGCAGTCTCCAAGCCAAGCATTTGAATTTGCGCCTTCCACCATGAAAGTGCGCTTCCCTCTAGAGTACCAGTAGCGAACTTCACCCAATTAGCAGGGGGACACTCGCAAACAGCGAAAACAGCTTCGACCTTCTCGATCCAGTGTAGGAGTCCTATGGCACCCTCAGTGCCACTGAACGGAAGAGGCTTGCAATCCATGAAGGTCTTGAAGGTACAAACACGTGGTTGCACAGGTGCAGGCTGACCTATAGGGTGAGCTGCGAAAGCTGCAGCCACAGTGTTGAGCAGGCTAGTGAACTGAGCCTGAGTCATGTTGATGTTTCCTCGTCCGCGTCCACTCATTGTCTTCATAACCAGAAAACATAGTATGAGTGCGATGTCGTAACATAGCGAGAATAGGATAGAAGAGAGAAGACGCATCTATCTAATCAGGTAACTAGTACGTATAGTAAAGCAGAAAGCATAAGGCAAGTAAGCAAGTAACTATGGGTCCGAGCTATGAGGTCAGATAAGTCGAGCCTTGTACTTGGAGTGTAGTGTCGTCACGAGTCACGGGTTATAGTCTGGTTTTTCTCAAAAAGATTTTTCCCCTTTTTAAAACCAAGTTCACTATAACCAATGGCTCTGATACCAATCTGTCACACCCCCAAAATCCACCCGCGGATAACACCCGCTTCGGGGGCGTGACTGACCAGGATCCAGCCACCAATTATACTGAATAATTAAATTGATAACAAAAGCAGTACTTACTAACCATAAGATTAGCAAATATCAAGTTCAGAGTTTGAAGTTTTAAGTTCAGAGTAAATGTAGCGGAAGCATAATTAATAGTTTTAGACAATGTTCATAAAGTAAGCATATTAAATGCCCAACACACGGGCAGACGACCACTACACATCCCAAGCAGCTGCTCCAGTCACTGGCCACCTGCAAAGCATGCAGTAAGGGGTCAACAATAATGCTGAGTGAGTTCACTAGTTGTCCAGTTTTAATTACCAAAAACTCGTTTCACCAGTTAATTTATCCGTTTATACATGCCATGGGGAGCTACCCCAAAAGTTAGCGACTAAACTGTTTTCTAATACCGAACACTAGGTAACCGAATGCGTTTCCGCAGGATGCCCCGATGTCAATGTTCTATCAGCATTGACGGATGCCTGAGTACATTAGTTCACGACCGATCCCATACCATGGCACGGTGTGAGGCTGGTAAGACCTAAATAGCGCTATCAACTAATAACCCGTTCGCCTGGCACCGGCGACTAATCGGTATTATGTAGTAGGGACTTGAGTGATAGAGTTGCGTTTAGTGCCGTTAGTTGCAATCCGTATAAACAGTAATTAACCAAAAGGTTTCCCAATACAAGGGAAGATAAAGTAAGTTTGTTTCCCAATAACTAGGGAAAGAGTGTAGACGGTATCCACTTTACAAGGGGATAGGGTTGTTTTAGTCTCGTGTCCCAAACCACTGGGACGCATGCTTTTAAGTTGTGAACTCACCTTGGGTTGCTCGGTATGATACGTTACTTGGTTAAGTATGTTGGTCACCACGTCCTAGCATGGTTACCAAGTATGGGTCAAGTTGGG
This sequence comes from Helianthus annuus, assembly GCF_002127325.2. Classification (NCBI taxonomy): domain Eukaryota; kingdom Viridiplantae; phylum Streptophyta; class Magnoliopsida; order Asterales; family Asteraceae; genus Helianthus; species Helianthus annuus. Next base: position 196,204,413 of record NC_035448.2, on the reverse strand, counting down.
TACAAGTAAACACGTATAAGACACACTTAATGTAAATACAAATAAACCACAGTAGCGGGTATACATGCAGCCTAGTCAACAGAAAGTCCAACATACAAACAGTGGGGTTATTGGGCCCAGAACAGTAACAGATATACAAGCAGTCCAGTTAGCAGACAATCCAACAAATACATTGGCCCAATAACAGTCCAGTCGAGACGGGGGTGACTCGCAACCAAGGTTGCGACTCGCAACCGAGGTTTCGGTTCGTCATGCTTTGGTTGCGACTCGCAATTCAGAGATTCCGACTCGCAACCGGCGGTTCCGACAAGCAGCTGTGGTTACGACTCGCAATCGGATCGATACGCGTTGGTTGCGACTCGCAATCGGGAGGTCTCGACAAGTCCTGCTGTGGTTTCGAGTAGCAACCAAAGGTTGCGACTCGCAACCGTGATTACGTGTGCATGAAGACCTTCTAGAACCTGTCATTTTGTACGAACCAATAGGGATGCATTTTCATGAAAATTATGTACCATTTCCACTAAAACATGTTTGTTTGTCTGATCATTAGCCAAAACAGATCAAATATACACATTTCAAAAATATTTCAAAGGCATTCAAAGTGTTCTTCATGTTCATCAAGCAATATTCCCACTACATTCATCATTTGTAACCCAAAACCATAAGATCAAAGACACATATTTACCATAATCTGTTTTACATAATCGGCTTTATTATTCTCGGTTCCTAGTCTAGCATACTACAACATAAATCACAATTCATGAGATTAAGTAAATTATGCATACTACTAGGTCAAAATCCTAACAAGCATCTAGCATTATCCGAATATCAAAACCATTTAACCCAAAACCGGATTATTTTTCATTAAGGCATATAATCATTTCGAGAATCACTTTTATCATCAAACAAGTCTTTTATAGCAATAACATCAACAATCGAGCATTAACACGCATAGAACCATAACAAATATCAACAACCGTGAGCATATAAACACTAACCGGTTACTCGGGGTTGAGAGAAAAGGGGTGTTCGGGTGGTCTCTTGGTTCGGCTGATCTTCCTTGTTGATAGCTCACTTGACCCGAGAGATATGAAGGAATGGGGAGATGATTTTGGTTGCTAGAAATTTAGGGTTTAGTGAAGAAGATGAGAGGAGAGTGTGAGAAGGGAGTGTGTAAAATGGATAAGGGAGGTGGGGTTGGGTTTATATAGTGTACCGAATGGGCTTAGGGGGTTTCCGGGTTGGGTTTTTGGCTACAAGGCCTTAACCGGCCCATTGCTACTGTTCACTCGAGACCATGGTCTCGAGTCGGGTTGCTTGTGGTTTCGGTTTACGTGTATAACACTTATATATATATATACATACACATAAGCAAATCGGCACATAACACATAATAGCAAATAGTTTTTATATATTTTTACTGTTAGTCGATTACGTACACGTTTGTTACATCGAAAGGTTATCCGGAAAGATCCGAGGTGTCACATTATCCCCAAGTTTTAGGAACTTTCGTCCCGAAAGTTAAGGCAGCCACTGTCAAGCTAGTGTAAGTGAAAGCGTTTCAACGGGGTGTCACATTGCCCGATAGAGGAATTACTGCAAGAACATCATTGAAAACCACTTCTTTTCTGTGAACGACAGGATCACCATTTATGTTGACATAGCCATCTCTCTTCTTGTTGTATCTTCCACAGTACTTTGCATCTTCGTATTCTTCTTGCATTTTCTCAATTCTGCAGCCTGCAAAGAATCTTTCTCTTTCGGTTTTCTCACTCAGAATTTCTTCTCTGGTTTTCTCCTTGATTTCAGCCATGATGATGTCTCCTTGAATCACCTGAAAAACAAACAAACAAATGTGATTAGTGGGTGGCAAACCGAGCGACCCGCTGTTCGTTTGATGGCACAAGACGACAAAAGTCTTGATCGAACGGGTGGCACTTGAATAAGTGATGTGTTATGACACAGATTGCTTTGATGCTGTCCGATCGGGTGGGATTTTATCTTGAATCGGGTGGTGATGCTGTCCGATCGGTTGGAGTTGCTGTCCGATCGGCTAGCTATGCTTTGAATAGAGTGGCAATTCGTTCGGCCCTTTGTTCGATCGGTTGACACTACACGACAAAACTCTTGGTCGATCGGCTGACTATGCTTTGAAACGGGTGAGAATCTAATCGACCCACTGATCGATCGGTTAGCTTGCTTTGATGCTGTCCGATCGGTTAGTTTATGACACTTCAACAATGAACTCACGTGCAACCTGAATTATTTCATGCACAAATTAATGCCGACAAGTTTTATGATTAATCAATTCTCATTGGACCTTTTCAATTAAAGTGACAATATCAATTAGTCAACATGCACATGGGTCTTTATCTTTTATCAGATCACATGGCCGACAACTATCTTTGGAGACTTGATTCAACTGGGCCGCACAATATGAACAAATGTTAAATTGGTGTACAAATCACGTGGGCTATAGCAAATCAATCAATTATCACATGGGCTGACACAAGCAATTAATGATCTGTTAATAATGTTGACAAAATAGCTTGATCGGTTGGGATGTGTGAAACGAGTTGCCGGTCGATCGGTCAGGGATGCTAGCCGTTCGGACAGTTGTCCGTTCGGTTGGCAGTCAACAAGTTAAAGGCTTTAATGAAATGTAATGATGCTAACCGATCGGTTGGCAAGTCAACAGGTCAACTGCTTTAATGAGTATAAAGTGTGGTGTAGTGGATCGGACAGGTGTCCAATCGGTTAGGTCAACAAAGTCAAAGTCTTTATTGAATTTAAAGTGTGATGCTATGGATCGGACAGGTGTCCGATCGGCCAGAATTCGACAAGTCAACTATGTTTAAATGAATGAGTGATGTAGTGATACGGCTTGCTGACCGTTCGGCCAGAGATGCTAACCGATCGGCTGGCAAGTCAAAGAAGTCAACGATTTAAATGAATTACAATGAGGAATGCTTTGGTTTGGTTAGCTATCCGATCGGTCAGCTGTCTGATCGGTTGACATTCATATGAACTTCAACATCAACAGTCAACATGTTCATGTATATTTCGAACCAAAAATCTTTAATTTCTCCCAAACGGATTTGAATTAAGATCTGAAAATTTATAGGCTTTTAGATCAATTGATTTCGCACAAAATATCCAAAAATTAGCAATTTTTAACCCTAAAAAGTCGTTTAATTTGGCGATTTTCAGTTAAAAACGTGAAGAATATGAAAAAGATGAAGAAATAGATCAAATCTGTAAGAATTTGGCGAATCTGATGAATTTCCGTGCGAATTCGTGTGATATATCCGTGCAATCGAGCTCCTGCTCTGATACCACTTGTTAGGACCGGTTTTGACTCCGAAACGATTGCGAACCGAACGTGTGACGTGCGGAATCCGTACACGAACGTGACCGAACACACGAGACGTAATATAATCGTGATTCTATTAATCAGATCTGAAATCGTACAAAGCACCTGAATCACGATGTCACTTTCTCTCTCTAGAATTTCTCTCTCTAGCTCTAGCTCTCCGAACAAACAAACAAATGTGATTAGTGGGTGGCAAACCGAACGACCCGCTGTTCGTTTGATGGCACAAGACGACAAAAGTCTTGATCGAACGGGTGGCACTTGAATAAGTGATGTGTTATGACACAGATTGTTTTGATGTTGTCCGATCAGGTGGGATTTTATCTTGAATCGGGTGGTGATGCTGTCCGATCGGTTGGAGTTGCTGTTCGATCGGCTAGCTATGCTTTGAATAGAGTGGCAATTCGTTCGGCCCTTTGTTCGATCGGTTGACACTACACGACAAAACTCTTGGTCGATCGGCTGACTATGCTTTGAAACGGGTGAGAATCCAATCGACCCACTGATCGATCGGCTAGCTTGCTTTGATGCTGTCCGATCGGTTAGTTTATGACACTTCAACAATGAACTCACGTGCAACCTGAATTATTTCATGCACAAATTAAAGCCAACAAGTTTTATGATTAATCAATTCTCATTGGACCTTTTCAATTAAAGTGACAATATCAATTAGTCAATATGCACATGGGTCTTTATCTTTTATCAGATCACATGGCCGACAACTATCTTTGGAGACTTGATTTAATTGGGCCGCACAATATGAACAAATGTTAAATTGGTGTACAAATCACATGGGCTGTAGCACATCAATCAATTATCACATGGGCTGACACAAGCAATTAATGATCTGTTAATAATGTTGACAAAATAGCTTGATCGGTTGGGATGTGTGAAACGAGTTGCCGGTCGATCGGTCAGGGATGCTAGCCGTTCGGACAGCTGTCCGTTCGGTTGGCAGTCAACAAGTCAAAGGCTTTAATGAAATGTAATGATGCTAACTTATCGGTTGGCAAGTCAACAGGTCAACTGCTTTAATGAGTATAAAGTGTGGTGCAGTGGATCGGACAGGTGTCCAATCAGTAAGGTCAACAAAGTCAAAGTCTTTATTGAATTTAAAGTGTGATGCTATGGATCGGACAGGTGTCCGATCGGCCAGAAGTCGACAAGTCAACTATGTTTAAATGAATGAGTGATGTAGTGATACGGCTTGCTGACCGTTCGGCCAGAGATGCTAGCCGATCGGCTGGTAAGTCAAAGAAGTCAACGATTTAAATGATTTACAATGAGGAATGCTTTGGTTCGGTTAGCTATCCGATCGGTCAGCTGTCCGATCGGCTGACATTCATATGAACTTCAACATCAACAGTCAACATGTTCATGTATATTTCGAACCAAAAATCTTTAATTTCTCCCAAACGGCTTTGAATTAAGATCTGAAAATTTATAGGCTTTTAGATCAATTGATTTCGCACAACATATCCAAAAATTAGCAGTTTTTAACCGTAAAAAGTCATTTAATTTGGCGATTTTCAGTTAAAAACATGAAGAATTTGAAAAATATGAAGAAATAGGTCAAATCTGTAAGAATTTGGATCTGAATCTGATGAATTTCCGTGCGAATTCGTGTGACAGATCCGTGCAATCGAGCTCCTGCTCTGATACCACTTGTTAGGACCGGTTTTGACTCCGAAACGATTGCGAACCGAACATGTGACGTGCGGAATCCGTACACGAACGTGACCGAACACACGAGTCGTAATATAATCGTGATTCTATTAATCAGATCTGAAATCGTACAAAGCACCTGAATCACGATGTCACTTTCTCTCTCTAGAATTTCTCTCTCTCTAGCTCTAGCTCTCCAAAGTCTTCAGATGAGCAAAAGTCCTAAACCTAACACCTTAGGTTCCTATTTATAGGCCAAGGGATATAAGGATATTCTCCTTATTTACAATTATGCCACCTTGCCTTTTAGTAACTAGATATTACACTATAAGCACTAAACTTCTTCTGTTTCTGCTACGAACGGAATTGACGGAGGCGATAGACATCAATGCACCAACAGTCCATCACTAAAGTGCGAAGATTATCCTGACTTGGAATCCACAGTCGGTTCTTGAATTAAAGTAACCCATTATCTTTCGTTTTGAGTTGAAGCTTAAGATTTAGTGGTAACTCATTTTTCAACAAGCCTTGGGTTACACATGTTCGTTGTGCTTGAAGGATACGTGTTTGGATGTCGGATAGAATTTGAACACAATGTAGCTTGATATGTTCCTTTCGACTTAGTGCGTCGGCTATAACATTCACCTTACCAGGATGGTAACGAATCTCGCAGTCGTTATCATTCAAGAGTTCAACCCAGCGTCTTTGTCTCATGTTTAGCTCCTTTTGATTGAAAATGTGTTGGAGACTTTTGTAGTCTGTGAAAACCACACACTTCGTGCCATAGAGGTAGTGTCTCCAGATTTTGAGAGCAAAACCTACGACACCTAACTCAAGATCATGAGTCGTGTAGTTTTTCTCGTTGATTTTCAATTGCCTTGATGCATAGGCTATGACTTTACCTCGTTGCATGAGAACACAACCGAAGCCTAGATTTGATGCGTCACAATAGACAACGAAATCATCGTTTCCATTAGGCAAGGATAAGACTGGAGCATCACAGAGTTTTTGTTTCAGTGTTTGAAAAGATTCTTCTTGTTTGGGTCCCCACTCAAAAGGCTTATTCTTCTAAGTCAAAGCTATGAGAGGAACCGCAATCTTTGAGAAGTTTGCAATAAATCGATGAAAGTATCTAGCAAGATAAAGAAATGAGCGAACTTCCGTAGGAGTAGTAGGTGTGTTCCAATCCTTATTCGCAGCGATTTTGGAAGGATCCACATGAATACCTTGCTCGTTGACAATATGGCCCAAAAACTGAACTTCCTTAAGCCAAAATTCACACTTGGAGAATTTGGCAAATAGTTGTTCCTTCTTTAGGAGTTCCATTGTCAGGCTAAGGTGTTGTTCGTGATCGGCTTGTGATTTAGAATAAATGAGAATGTCGTCAATGAAAACAATGATGAACTTGTCTAAATAAGGTTTACAAACCCTATTCATTAAGTCCATGAAGACAGCTGGAGCATTGTCAAACCAAAAGGCATGACAGTGAACTCATAGTGGCCATATCTCGTGCAGAAAGCAGTTTTGGGAATATCTTCTTCGAGTACACGAAGCTGATGATACCCAGAACGCAAATCGATCTTTGAAAAACATGTAGCACCTTGCAGCTGATCAAAGAGATCATCAATTCGTGGTAGGGGATATCGATTCTTGATTGTGAGTTTATTGAGCTCACGATAATCGATACACATACGGAAAGATCCATCTTTCTTCTTCACAAATAGGACGGGAGCGCCCCAAGGTGAATAACTCGGACGGATGAATCCTTTGTCAGATAACTCTTAAAGCTGCTTTGACAACTCTTGCATCTCAGACGATGCAAGATGATAAGGTGCTTTAGCGATCGGGTTGGCATTAGGTACAAGATCAATATGAAACTCGACTTGACGAACTGGAGGTAGAGGTTCAAGTTCATCAGGAAACACCTCTGGATAATCTCGAACAATAGGAATATCTTGAATACACTTGCTCTTGCCTTTCTCCTCTACGACATGTGCCAGATAGGCCACATAATTCTTTCGTAGGTATTTTTAGGCTTTAGTACATGACATGAGTTTCAAACCATTTGAAGGTTTCTCGCCACGAACCTCTACATCGACGAAAGAGGGATACGAACAATCTTGTCGAAATAAACCACCTCAGCATGATGTTTGGTTAACCAATCCATTCCTACGATAATATCAAAACTTCCAAGTTGCATCAGTGTGAGGTCAATAGGAAAAAGGTGGTTATCAAGGTTCAATTGGAAATCACGAATGACAGAATCGAGTACAAGAGGTTTACCAGTAGCAATTTCGACCGATAAGGGCTTTCCTAGTTTAGTTTTAGGCATCGCAAGCAAAGGCTCAAAGGCTAACGATACAAAACTTCTATCGGCACCAGAATCGAAAAGAACAAATGCAGGGTGATGGTTAACAAGGAATGTACCGTTAACGACCTCGTTATCAGCACGTGCCTCATTGGCGTTCAGGTTGTATGCTTGTCCATGAGCGGGATTGGCATTTGCATTCGCATTCACAAGCTTCGGACAGTTGTTCTTATAGTAACCCATCTCGCCACAGTTATAACTTGAACCAGGTAGGGATGGAGTTCTAGCAACATTTCCTTGAGCTTGAATTGGGTTCTGAGCAGCTTGGTTTGGAACGGATCGACAAATATTGGCCGTGTGGCCAAGTCTACCACAAGATGTACACTATTGACAAACTAGCTGTGCCGAATGACGACCATTGCACCGATTACAATATGGTGCAGTACCAGCATATGGCTTCCTTGCAGGAGGCTGTGTCGGTTGGTTCTGTGTGTTGTGGTTGGGTTGTGCAGTAACAGTGAAGTTTTGGGAAGCCTTGCGCTTCCTCGACTTCCTTGACGACCCAGCTTTCTTCTTGTATTTCCCTTTGTCTTGAGTGGTTTTGGCTGACTGTTTCTTATCACCCTTCCGAAACAGTTTAGCCTTCCTGACCTGAGACTCAGTCAGGGTTGCAGCCAACTCGATGGCCTGACGTACAGTGGTAGGTGTAAGGCCCTATAATGGTGTAGGTTTACGCCTATCTTTATCAAACACAAATATAGGCTATTGGGCTTAGCCTTTTAGTGAGTTAGATAGTAATGGAATAAGCCATGTGGGCTAATTAGTTGTGCATGTGGGCCTGGCCCAGTCTGTAACTAGGTTACCCTATGTAACTATAAATAGGGTGAACCTAGTTCATTATGTGGTTAGACATTTTTGAGAGGTTTTTCTAGTATTTTCGATTTCTGTGTTTGTGTACCAGACGGTTCTTTAGAAACCGTGTGCACTTGGTTGTTATAATCGATTGATTGTTCTTGTTCTTATCACTTTCATCAGTATTCCGCACTTGTGATTGTGATTTTGATATCCGATTGTAGTGTTCCTGGACTTACAATTGGTATCAGAGCCTAAGTAGTCTCACGAAGGCTCGGTTTTAATCGGATATTTTTTGAAGATCGAAGAACACGAAGAAATTGTTGAAGATCTCGAAGAACAGTAAAAAAATTCGTGGTTTGATCTGTTTTGGAAGAGAAATAAATTGAGTTTGCATGTTTTAAGGAAATATTCATGGAAAGAATCAAGGAAATTGACTTTCAAAATTATTCCCTTGATTTCAGGGATTTAATTGGCTCATTAATTGTGCGTTTTTTTCAACTTGTGCGACCAGAAATTTCTTGTGGCGACCAGACAAGTTGAGGTGTGAACCAATAAGAAGACTTGTGCGACTACAAAAGTCTCCTCCTTGTGCGGTTACAACATTCTAATCTTGTGCGACTGAATTTCCGTCTTGTGCGACTACGGGATTCTTGTGCGATCCAATAAGTTGATCTTGCGTGACCGAACCATACTTGGCTTGTGCGATTGAAGTGACATCAACATCAAACTTGTGCGACTGTGATTCTCCATCATCATCACTCATCATCTTCTCCATTCGAGTTTGTTCAACCATCAGCACACCGATACCGATTCCGCAAACCGACACTGTTCACCGTCTGATCATCACCACCTCCTTAGAACTCTCCGACGACCACCGTGCTACCACCGAACACCGTCACCGGCACCTGCATCATCATCATTTTTCGTCACACAGTTACACCATACCTCCGATCACCATTCATTATCTCCGGTCAACTTCTTCATCACCATCAACTTTCACCTTAGTTGATCACCACCTAAATCTGTCATCATCATCAGACAACCTTCATAGACATTCATCATTCTTCCATTAAACAACCTCCACGTTCACAATCCTCATCGTTAACCACCGCACATCACCAGTCATCTTCTCGTATGTTCATCACCTGTCGTCCATCTTCATCGTACATCATATACCCTCATCTCCGACGACCACAGTTCTCCGGTCGCTTTTAATTCTCGGACCATATCCGGCATTCACTGTCCTTCATCACAAACCTGCATCATCAGTTTCATCTGCAACTTTCGGCGGCCAGTTTTCGTTAATGTTTGGTTTTGGTTCATTCTTAAAACGAAGAAGAAGAAGAGGCTTGGCGGCTTAAAGTCATATTAGGGTTTTGGTTTGGATTGCATATCGAAGAAGACGTACAGTACAGAAACGTTGTTTAAATTTTTTTAATATATTTTAATAATAATAATATTAATAATAATAATAATCATTGAGTCATCATTACCTAATCATTAATAATAAATATAATATATTTTTTAATTATTTTATATTAACTATATTTTATTAATAAAAAAAGGTTTCGTTATTGTTTGGTAATAAGTTTTGACAGGTTCGAGGCGCGGTACAGAAAGTTGATTCGTACGTGTGGTAAAGGGTTTCAGTTAAGGGATCACATATGTGACAACCCGAGTTTTCAAGGTCTCTATTTGACTTAACCTTGTTCATATTGCAGAGTGTATTTTATATATATATTTGGTGTGCATTATATTTATATTATTAAGACTATGTATGACTTCGTTAATTTATCTGAATAACTGATAGATTTCAATAGGATGTAGTTTAGCGTGATGATGATGATCTGATTTTCTGTCATGAGGGGATGATGAATCTGTTAGTAGTTAGGGTTATCTATAAATTCATGATTAGCATTCATTCTGTTGATTTTGGTTGATGCTCCTGTACGATAGAGATGATAACTTAATCACGTAACAGTTAGTGATGGTTAGGATTCTTGATAACCATAATAACTTACTGATGATTGTATGTTAATTAAAATGACTTCATGATTTGATCTGGATAAATGGGGGTGATGTCGATTAGAGTTAGACGAAAACACAGGGACCACGAAAACACAAGTGTCAGACGAAAACACCAGGTGTTTTCGTCACACCTTATGATCGACGAAAACCCAATGGTTTTCGCCACTAGGGATTTCGCCAGTAAAGGGTTTTCGTCCCAAGGGTTTTCGTCTCAAGCGTTTTCGCCAATAAGTGATTCGCCATGTATGTGATTGCGTCCAGTGTCTAACACACTAGTTCTGTTAGTTTGTAACTCTGCCAAGTTGATAATGCTGTTAAGTTTATTAACTCCTGTTAAGTCCATAACTCTGTTTAGTCTCTTAACTGAGTTTAGTTATTAACTCTATTAACTTTATTAACTCTGTTAAGAAGGTAACTATATTAGCTTGTTAACTCTGTTAGTTAACTAACACTATTAGTTTATTATACCTGTTATGTGTGTTAATCCTGTGAAGCTTGTTAACTTCGTTAAGTATGTTAGAGAGTAACCATGTTAGAATAAACTGTGAAAAACATTTATGTGGAGCATGAATTGCATGGAATTGATTAACTGCTTACATGATGCTTGAGGTTAACTGCCAAACACACTTTGTGACATAGAGTTGCATGTGAATCCTTACGAACTTAAACTGATTGTGTATACGTGCATAACTATAGGACTTGATTAATTACTTATGAGCACATAGTTTAGCATACCGAGCAAACCAAGGTGAGTTCACACTTTCTACAAGGCATGGGATTCCTAAGGGTTGGGAATGGGTTAAAGAACTAAAACGGAAAAACCTACATATCCTCCTTGGGTAGGATATGTACGGCCATCCTCCTTGGGTAGGATGCCACTATAATTCCTGCGTATTCTCCTTGGGTAGGATAACAACCTTAAACTTACTAGACAAAACTCTATCATGAAGTCCCTCACTTTATATCGACTTAATCGCCGAGGCCGATGGCGAGCGGGTCATTAGTTAATAGCGCTATTAGGTTTGACAAACCTCACACCGTGTCGTTCGAACGGGCGTGTACTAATGGATCATGGCAAACTGTCAATGATGATAGACATTGACGTAGGGCACAACTATTGTTCGTCAGTGGTCGATATGGTAACGGTTTAGTGGTTCACATGGGGAAGCCCCCCACTTATTATGGTTATGGTTTGGGAAACAAAGGTTACTGGTTAACTCGTGGTTTACGAAACAACTTATGATTTCAAAACAAACTGGTTAAACTAAACAACCAACTGTGAACTCGCTCAACTTTGTTGTTGACTCGTTGTTACATGCCTTGCAGGTCGTTAGATGCTTAGCTGGAGCTTGCAGGGGAGCAGGAGTCATTGTGGGACATGGACTGTCGAGTTCCATGTTAAATTTATGAACTTTTATACTTTATTATGGTTTTGAAATTAATGCTTCCGCTGATAACTTAAGTTTTGTTGAATTGTTTTGGACACCAATTATCTGGTTTGGTTTGGACATTTTATTTGTTTAATTCTATCGTTCAATATGATTGGTGGCTTGATCCTGGTCAGTCACACCTCCAAGCAGTGATACTCCGCATGTGGATTTTGGGGGTGTGACAACATATTTGGGGGATCACATTTTCGGGGGATCACACTTTCGGAGGATCACATTTCTGGGATCATACTTTCGGGGGATCACAGTTAAAAATCTTAAAAATGTCTTCTAAGAGAGAGGTGCTTGAGCAGGAACTCCAAGGATTCAAATACTCATATGGTGAATCTATAGAAGCACTTACAAGCCGGTTTGCTGAATTGCTCTCTGAAATGGAGAAGGCAGAGATGGTGGTGTCTACTCGCACGAGCAACGGAAAACTTCTGGATGCTATAAAAGGGATTCCAGATCAGGAAAACTGTAGTTGGTTTAGAAATGTTAATCAGATAATTGTGACAACCGAGTGCTACTGTTACAAAATGAAGACGGATGAGCTGATCTCACTCATCAAGTCATATAACAATGCTGACAAGCGGTCCACTCAAGGTAACACATCTGATGCAGTTTGCTCACTCACTCCTACTTCTACTGCTCCATTGCCTGCTGCAGTTTGCTCATCCACTTCTGATGCAGGTATTCAAATTTATGACTTCACTCCCATTTCTACTGAGGTATGTGTAGACGATGTTTGTTGTACTTCAAAGTGTAGGGAAAAGGTAAAAGGGTTTAAAGAACAGGCTTAGTCGCTTTCTATGCAACTTCAATGTACCAAATCCAGTAGCTACGAAGTTAAAAAGAAACTGGATGGGTATAAGGAAGTGGTAGAGGCTCAAAAACGTGACATTCGACAGTTGCATAGTGATCTAAGCGAAGCAAAATGTCGATATCTCCACTTCAAGGAGCTATCTGAAAAATTAACAGTTGAATTAAACAACTTAAAATCGACTTTCGAAAATACTGAATTTAATTTCAAAAAATTTGATGTTTCAAGCGAAAAGGTCGAGAAAATGATAAATCAACAGTTAAAGTATTGCAAAAGGAAATGAGGAATAAGGGGTTGGGTTTTGTGGCGATACCCCCACCATACAACCATAACTATTCCTCAATTCCCATGACTGATGAGGAGATAGCCAATTTGCCTGAAATGGAATATGGGAGGCCTGGGGATAGGAAGGTTGAGCCTGTTAATCAAAAGAAAGTTAAAATCACAAGGCCTGATAAAACCGAAATTATTCTAGAAAAACAGGCGTTTAATAAAACTTTTGTGAAACCTGCTGAAGTTTCAAAGCAAACCAAGTCTCTAAATTTTGAGAATAATGTGAACATTGACAAACATTTTCAAGTATTAGATAATACTGTGTCAAGTTTTTCTCAAAATTCATCTGAAGTGCAACCTTAAACAAAAGAGTCTGAATTAACAGAGCCTAGAGTTAATGTAGAAAACGTCGAGTTTGCCATGTTAAGAGGTTTGACTGTGTTTGGGAAAGAATTTAATAAGAGCAAACAAGCTGAATCTGCTTCGTCATTTGACACATCTTGCGATACTTCTGAAACATCCACTTCTGAGAAATCAGAAATGGGCGAATCACCTAGTGTCAACAATGCTTCACCTGAGGAAGCAGAGGCATCTCAAACTGAATCAATAGCTTCATCTGATTCAACTAGTGACTCCCACGAAAAGACTGACTGTGATAATTCAGAGTCAGTTGCTTCAGTGGAATCAACAAATGAATCATCTGAAACTGTTAATTCAAATTCGATGAAAGAAGAATCAGAAACAACATCAGTAGCATCTGTTGGGTTAAATGGTAATGAAACCACAGAAGCCCCTGCTGAATGTTCAAAAGAAGAAAATTCGGATTCTTCTGAACCAATTGTGTCACTAGAAGCTGAGAGCAATTCTGCATCATCAAGTGACACTGTTTGTGAGAAAAGTAATGATACTAACCCTGTTGCTTCAAATGCAGACCAAGTAATAATTGAAGATTGGGTTGAGGTGGATGATGTTGTTTGTCAAAAAGTTGACGATGTTTGTCCAAAAACATCAAATTTGTCTGTTGATGCTCCTCCTTATGTGAGAAAGGATGTTTCTGTTGGGATTGAACCCTGCCAAAGGAACAGATAATTAAAGCCAAAACTGGATCAGAGCAGTGGATCAAGAATAAGTGGATGTTATGCATACAAGTCTCTCCCCTTGAAAGTGGTTTCAACATCTGCTGACCTCCTATCTACTGATCATACAAACTGCTGACCTACAACTGCTGATCAAATCAAAGACTGATGAAGAACTAAAGCCCTGCTGCCCAATCTACTGCCTTGAGTCAAGCACTGCTGATCATGACAAGTACTGCTGGGTTCACAGCAGTGGAAGGATGCAACAGCTGTTTTGTTTACTTTATGTAATGTATTGTAATATCAGTAGTTAGCATAAGCAGTATTTGTATAGGTCAGTTGTTAGAGTTTGTTAGGAGGTTAATGTCACTTTCATGGTGACGTCAGCTTAGATGCTTCAGTGGTTTGCTCGTGCCTATAAATAGAACATTGCTCTGTACTGTTCTGTTTAGCTCATTCACCATCTTCTTCCTACACGAACAAATTACTGAGCTCGGGCTGAGGGGGAGTTTGTAAGCATACATGCAAGTGTAATCAAAGTTTGAAATAAATTTAAGCATTTGATTCTCTATTGAAAATGTATGTTTGAAAACATTTCTCCTGTTTGATTGTGAAAAGTTTGTTTCCATCTAATTTCCGCTGCACTACTCTTTCATTGTTCATCTTAATTGAAACATAAATCACAATCAATCTAAACTCAGATCCTAACAATTGGTATCAGAGCTTGGACAGTCAAATTTGATTTAACAATCATTTTGACATAAATAGTTCAGCTCGCAATCGTTGATACTGATAGTTTGTTCGTTTCGTTGAAAAACAGAGCAAGGTTTAATCACCATTAAAGTTGATTAATCAGTGCATGTAAAACAACCAGGATGACGTCACAATCACAAGATGATAAGAATAACATTGGCTCTCTTTTCAAAACACCCATGCTTAAACGTAATGAGTACAACATCTTTGAGAGAAGGATGGGTCACATCATTGCACAATAGAATACTGGATGTTGGAGGTCTGTTGTTTTTGGTCTCCATGTTCCTATGGTGCCAAGTGCTGAGGATACAAAGAAGTTCGTACCTAAACCAACTGAAAACTATACTGAAACTTATTTTCAAAAGTTCGAACTCGATGCCAAATCATTTAGCATCATAGCTTCTGCATTACCCAATGAAATCTATGCTGGGCTGTTACACTGTAACAGTGCCAAAGAATTGTGGGATGCATTGAAGGAACAATTTGGGGGAACAGAAGAGGTTATCGAAAACAACAGGGAAATTCTGAATCAGCAGTATGAAACATTTTGTCACATCAAGGGTGAATCATTAACCCAACAATTTGAACGTTTTAGCTGTCTCATTAGTGAACTAAGGCTTGTTAAAGTTAAATTCCCAAATGCAACTCAAAATAGCAGGTCACCAGGAATTCAGCTGAGTTCAAAGATCTGACCTTGACCCAACTCCATGCTAGACTCCTGACCTATGAAAGGGAGTTAAATCAGAAAAGGAAGTTGCAAGAGTCTGGTAAAGTTGCTGATGACTATTCATTTGGCAGCACAGCTCTTTTTGGTCAGGAAGAATCTGGTAGCAGCAGTAAGGATCAGAGTTATGATCATTTTATTGACATAACTGCTGGTGGAAACTTTAACAACTCTGATTCTCACTCTGCAAATTATGCTTTCACTGCAAATTGTGAAAACCAGATATCAGATAACTTGTGCTTTGAACTAAATGATTTGCAACACTTTGATCCCACTGACTTAGAAGAGATGGACATTTTGCATCAATTGGCTTTGCTTAGTGTTAGAACAAGCAAATTCTACAAAAGAACAGGGAGAAAATTCCCAGGACTTCATGGGAATTTGAGGGTGGGGTTGGATTAATCAAAACTGAAATGTTACAAGTGCAATAGGCTAGGTCATTTTGCTAGGGAATGTAGGAGTCAAACCACTTGTCCAATAATAACTCATCCCAGCTCAAACCCTAGACCACAACATCAAAGCACTGTGCAATATACCCAATATACCCCTGTAGCACATGTTAACACTGCTCACTATGCTGCAACCCCTGTGCCTGTGCATTATGTTCAAACCACTGTTCCACAAATTTAGTATGTTCAAGCCCCTGTCCCACAGGCACAAGTGCAACCTGTTGCACCTCAACAAGCTGCTCCAACAGTTGTACAACCAGATCAACAAAGTTTCTTTACCCAAGGCTTTATTGATTGGAGCAGTATGCCTGATGAGCTTGGTGATGAAAATTTTGCACTCTATGCTTCTAATGATAATTTTAATGATGAATTTTGTTTGATGGCATTAGAGTCAATACCTGAACAAGTTGAAACTGAAGGAGAACAGCTAAGTGCTGAAACAGTGGATGAAGTTGCTGAAGTAGTGGTTACTGCAGTTGCTGGTGAACTACTGCTGGGAGAAAATTCAGAAACCCTGATTGAACCACTGTCTAACCCCTGGTCCAAAGAAGACACAGAGAAAGAGGAAAAGAAGAAAGCTGGTGGGGAAGAAGTTAGAGCTGATGAAGAAGATGATCATCAATGTAATTGTGCCATGATGGCTGCTGCTAAGATATCACCTCAAGTTCTTGAAAAAATGTGTTCAGACAAATGTATTATTGCATTTGCTAACATTAAAGAGGTAAATGAAAACCTTAGGGATAAAGTCCTGTCTGATGAAGTCAAATTTGAAAAGTCATTAAAAGAACATAGAAACAAATTGGCTGAAAAAGATAAAGAGATCAGCAGTCTCAAAGAAGAGCAGAGCATAACCAAAACTCAACTCCAAACTATGGTAGAAAATACCAAGTTTGCAAAAAGGAGTTGGAGTCCACCCAGATCACCTATGAAAAATGGGTGGAATCTTGTAAAGGTTATGAGGTCATGCTTGAAAACAGATTAAAGCAATGTAAAATTTGGTGTTGGTTTTAGAAAACATGATGAAATTGAAAACAGTGCTTCCAAAGAATCTGTTCAAACCATTGTTGAAGTTATTCCCACAAACAAGGATGGCCAAGAGGTTAAGATAACTGACAAACTCGGTAACAAAATTACTCTGGAAAGATCTGTGGGATCCTCAACTTTTGAGGAGATTGAGAAATATCAATTTAAACCCACGTGGTCTGATGAGTGTGACATCTTGGAAAACTTCAAGCCAATGGACTTCACAACCACTGATGGTGTAAAAGATCCAAAAGCAAAGGTCATTCCTGTCAAAGATATCCCAACAGAGGTTTAAAACTCTGTTGCTAAGGAATCTGAGAAAAGGAAGAAAAGAGAAAAGATCAAAAACCTGTTTTGTGATTTTTGTGAAAAGAGAAATCATCTAACAAAAGACTGTGTTCATCTAAAAGCATATGATCTAAACAAAACAAGTGTTTTATTCTAGTACAAATATTTATATATGTTTCATACTTAACCAAACAGGTAAAATGCAACATATACAAATCATGCATTGTCATTATAATAGAAGCATATCGAGGAAAATATTTTCAAATCATGCGCTAGGTATGCTAAGTTAACAGACTAAGTACATTAAATCAACATATGAAGCAAATTGTATTTATAATCATGTACTATACATATCAGATAAATAAATCATGCATGTAATGTTATGATCATAAAATAGTATTAACTTATTTACAGTATTCGTATTGATCGTGTCACCACGTTCGTACGAAGGCACCGGAGTGCAATTTATATTATGCTAATATTATAAGATTTAGTTCTTAAAGAACGGAATCCTCAAAATTAGCATGAAATTTTAAACCACATAGTGTAATTACATTAGAGTTTGAAATTGAAAATTGAATGATGGAGATAAAGATAAACTTCTTGAAATTTATATTGTTTTTGAATTTTAACAGAAAAATATAGAGGTTCTAATGATCATAAGGGCTTGATCATTAGCTTGAGCCTCATTGACGTTGAATACTCGTCCATTAGCATTGGCAAGCTTGGGGTAGTTTCGCTTGAAATGATTTAAGTCATCACAATTGAAACATGCTCTTGGGCGAGTCTGAGTAGGGGTTGCTCGACTCTGGCTACGGTAGGTTGCAGCTAGATGTCCAAATAAACCACAGATTGTACACTGGAGACAACGAGAATTTGTTGCATGATGATAATCACAATGGTTGCACCGAGGGTGTTTTCCATGATAAACTCCTTTAAAGGGTACTGAATTTAGTGGAACAGGTGTAGGAATTGCAAAATTCTTTGAAGTCTTGCGCTTCCTAGAATTTTTAGAAGATTCGGCTTTTGTTCTTTTCGAATTCTCATTAAAAGTTTTGGCGTTTCGTTTCTTGTACTTAGAAAATTTAGCGTTAACTTTGATTTAGTCAAATCTTGTTTAAAAGTCTCGTTTTTGTATTTAGATTATACAGTGTTGTGGATTTTGTTTTGAAATAAGAAGTGTTTGAAAATAAACTTTTGTAATATTTTTGGATGAGAGAATACAAACCGGGTTAATGGTTTGTATCATAAATTCTTTACCTGTTAAAAATTTATTGCTTTTAAGACAAAATGTTTTTAAATTAAAATTTTAAATAAAGAAATCTTTGTGTTGAAATTTTGAAAATTCTCATCCAAATGGTAAAAATTTGAAATTTTAAAAGACCAAGATAGTATTTTGAAAATAAAATAGGATCTTGTAGAGTCGTGAAATGAAATGAGATTCATTTCAACTGCATTGAATCAAACATATTACCGAATGTAATATGATGAAATGGTATTGGGAAAGGAAGGATGCTTCGATTGTCATAAAGAGCAAACACATTACCGAGGGTAACATGAATGAGTAGGGTTACAAAGGTCGTTTAAAAATCATTCGGTAAGGTCAAGATGGATAGGTTTTTATAATGCTTCACGAAGACATGCTTTAGCCTATAAGTGGACACTCACCCTAAGAGTTCCCAGGTAAGAGTGACTGGTCCGAAAATGCGGATTTGTACGAACACTCTAGCCTTAGACAGAAAACTCGGGGTACAGGCATCCACCCTTCCAGATTGCATGTGTTCACATTATTAAAACCCAAGATTTCGATGGAAAACGTTTGAAGAAAACAATAAAGAAATCTTTAGATATAAATTGTTTGAGATAAAACATGTTGTGAAATATTTTGACAAAAACATTTAAGAAAACATTTTGAGAAAATATTTTAATGAAAACGTTTTGAGAAAAACATTTTGTGGAATACCTTAAGGCATAAAGCCTAAGGTTCAGGATAAATCATCTAAGGTTAGATGATTCGTAAATCATAGAGCAGTTGTGGCACGAATAAAGATGAGGATTAGGAAAGAGTTCCTAAGTCTACTCATGCTCGGGTCCTAGGAAGGTTATAGACTAGGTTTAAGGCATGCTAATAACCTAATTCCCTATAACCAGTGCTCTGATACCAATCTGTAACACCCCATTCGCGTAATATAACAATACGCGGCGGAAATATCGGGGAGTCACGTTACAAATTGCTCACAACTACTGGTACTAAATTGTTTCAACATCATTAACGTCGTTTTACAAACAAAGAATACATGTAATTGTTCTTTTGTTTAAGAAGTCTAAGGCCCGTATGCAGTCTTATGCGTTGTATGCTTGAACAGTCGAAAACATGAAACATATGTGAAAACAGTCAGCATAAAAATGTTGGCGAATACATAGGTTTTATTAGCCAAATAAATGGCAAAACATTTGGTATTAATCTTAATTGTGAAAACTCGTGACAAAATAGGTTTGTATATGGCAATATGATATTTACTAAGTCATTTTATGCCTTACATTGAAATCTCGATTAAACCATCGTAAAAACTTGTTAATGTGTTATTAGGAATCCAATCAAGGATTAATAATAATTGTTTTGAAATAATTCAAAACTTATATAAGTATTACATAAATCAAATCAATGATCCATGATAATACTTTAAATATCCTTCTAAGAATTTAACACATAAAGATATGGGAGATTCTACAAGGATTTCGATAATCGAATACTGAAACAATAGTACACAAAATCCGAAAGTGATCCAGATAACGCTACAAGAATAACAAAATAAGAACACTTATATATAGGAAGTACCACCTGCGTATCCACCATGTTCTTATTTTATTATACCTGTTTCGTTATCTAAATCACAACTACCACATAACACATAAATCGTCAACTTATACCAACTCGTAAACACGCATTAAAGCACACAATGAATCGAATCAAGGACTTCAATATTAGTACTTTAAACATCCTACAAGAATCAATCTATGAAGATAGATAGATGCTATAAGGATTCGGGTTCTCGCTACATCGTCTAGTCTAACATGCATTAAAGTACACAATGAATCCAAACATGGTCTTCAATATTAGTACTTTAAACATCCTACAAGAATCAACCTATGAAGATAGATAGATGCTATAAGGATTCGGGTTCTCGCTACATCGTATCAAAACAATCCTAATCCTAATGGTGATTCGGGATAACGCTGCGAACGGTAATACAATAAGCACACTTATATATAGGAAGTACCAGTGGCGTATCCACCATGTGCTTATTGTATTATCTAGTTTCGTTATCTAAATCACCAACAAACTACACAAAAACCAACCATCGAGTCGCATAGTACTTCTTAAAATCTCACTATGAAGATAGGAAGATCTAAGACTGTACTTCAAATATCCTACATGAATCTAACTATGAAGATAGGTAGATCACTTAAGGATAAAACATTACATTTGCATAATCAGAATAATACACATAAAAGCACTTAGTGAACACACATATGCCATACATTTTGAAAACAGATCGATTACACATATGAATCACCCCAAAACATTTGAAAAAAGTAAAAGAGGGGAACTATGTGCTCGCCTGGGGTTGCGTATGTCTTGGTTCAAAGGGTATAACAAGCTCAAAAGACCAAGAGTTCAAGTGTTGAAGCGATTCCTAGGGTAATTAATACTATGTTAGGGAATATACACCTAAATCGGAGGATCGGGTAGAATGAGGTCTTGTAAATCAAATGAGTGTTGGAACTCATGTGATATGGTTTAACAAAGCCTACATTCTAAATTGAAACCTATCTTAAGTGCTTACGACCCATTACGACCCATTAAGGTGGCTTACGCCACTTTAACGCGTCGTTCGCGCGAAAGCGCGTTCGAGACGCCTAACTAGTCCTATGACAAGTATTATATGCCTTATCTTATTTAACTATGTTATATAATTAGTTTAGATGTCAAAACATGTGTTACATATGCTTAAAATGAAATTATGCGAAAAAGGGCATTTTGGTCATTTTCCTAAGGCATATAAACTCACTATCATACAACTAACTAAACGAAGTGACCATAAGGTATAACCTCGGAAGGTTATTCCCTATACAACTATGGTCACAATACATATTTGGTCGGATCCTAATGATCGACCAAACGGGTCTAGTTCAAAAGTCTAAGCGGGTGTTTAGTCCGCTTGACTTACGACTCTACACAAGCACTAAACTAAAAGTGACGAGCTAAACATGTTAGAACATGTTTAACTAATTTAGAAAACAGGTTTTGATATCAAAACAAACAGTTTTGATATCCAAGAATAGTTTGGTTGCAAAATACGCATAGGCGCGTATTTTGACCGAAACTACGACTCGTCACTACTGTCACACCCCGACCGCGTATAACATGCAACCGCGGCGGAAACGTCGGGGAGTGTTGAGACAGAATTAATTGTTTCACAACTATGGCATACAAAGTTATATTTTATTTATTAAACACGAGTGTTACATTGTCTTCAAACAGGAAATAAAGAGTTTATAACATAATTAAACTAAGTCTATCTTCGTTTTATGTCTCTAAGGCACAGGTCCGCCCTAGTGTCACAATCGTCATCCTAAGCGACAGCTCCTGAAAACACATGTGAAAGTAGGTACGTCAGCATAAAAATGCCTGTGAGATACATAGGTTTGGTGAAAATGGGATTCATGACTTGAGTTTAAAGAAAACGTTTAATAACAGTCAGTCATGAACCTTGTAAATTGTTTTGTTTTGTAAATCGTGTGAAAAACGATAAGATCAGATGATATGTATAAATAAATTGTAAGGTTAAATGAATAGCCTAGTAAAATGAGTTTGTATAAGATAAGTTGTTTGTAAAAATAATGTCTTGTGAAGAATATGTTATTTGTGTAAAACGTAATATGTCTAAAATTAAATGATTTAAATAATGCTACGATAGGTAATATTATACAAACATTTATATAGGAAGTACCAGCGGCGTATCCACCATGTTTGTATCATATTACATACGCCACGTTACTCAAACCATTTACCCAAACCAACCACCATGTAAATTGTTCGTGTATAAATCAATTGTCAAGTGTTATTGTGTAAACCATATCAAAATTTTTCATGTCTAATGTAAACCACCAAGTGTGTATATAATTGTCAAATTGTTTATGTTTACTGTAAATCATATAATGTGTATCCAAAATATTATGTATGGCATGTGAAATATATCAACTAGGCCATAGGTAAAAATGCACAAAAACAGGGTATTGAATTTGTTGGTGCATGTTTTGTGTCAATAGCTTAATAGTTTGTTTATTTAGTCTTTGGATATTTTGTATTGGGCTTAGCAGTATTGGTTAGGGAGTTATTTAGTGTTATGGGCTTGGAGAATGGCCTGGCCTAGACCAAAGCCCATGTGCAAACCTTGTCCTATATAAACAAGGCTTGGCATTAGGGTTTAGGTTACACACTTAGAGGGTTTTAGTGAGAGTTAGAGAAATCTACAGAGATTGGCTGAGAGATTTCTTGGGTCTTGAATTGATTGTAAACGTTAGAGTTGGATAATCAATAGAAGACCGGATTGAAAGTGTATCGTGTTCTTGATTCTTGTTCTACTCGTTTTTTGTGAAATCTGATCTAGAGGATTCCGCACTCTAGGCTAGATCGACGGTTCTGTTACGATCCGCACGCGTTACGGGACTTACAGAATTAAACATAGTTTAAATCAAAGTTATGTTTTGTGGAACAATTGCATGCTATACTGATACAAACATTTATGCGGCATTGTTAAAATTCATACATTCAAGCCTTTGTGACTGTGATGATAGACCTTTAAACAAAAAGGTCTATATGTGTTATTGTTTATCGAATTCGGTCATTCCTTCCAATCCAAACAAACCCGAGATTTCAGGAATGGGAGTTGTTAAGTCCTATGGTACCATTACCTACTAACGAGTGGCGTAGCTAATGTTAATGAATGTACATTGTATCATTTGAACAAACCAAATGTCATACCAAAATGTGAGAATGTGATGAATAAATGTACTAAGTACGCACACAATGGGCATACATAGCATAAAATGTAGTGTAAAATGATGTACTAAGTTCGCACACAATGGGCATACATAGCATAAAATGTAATGTAAAACAATGTACTAAGTACGCACACAATGGGCATACATAGCATAAAATGTAATGTAAAACAATGTACTAAGTATGCACACAATGGGCATACATAGTATAGAATGTAATGTAAAACAATGTACTAAGTACGCACACAATGGGCATACATAGCATAGAATGTAATGAAATCATGTACTATAAATGTACTATTGAACATAACAATCATATGATATGAAAGCATGAAAGCATGAAAGTAGCAAGTAGGCACATGTGTTTCACCCCAAAACAGTTTGGAAAACAGTTAAGGATGGGGTTCAATGTACTCACCTGAGATTGCTTTGAAGTTCTTGTATAACAACCAAATAATGCTAGAGATCACGGATATCAACGGCACCTAATATAGGTAACTATGTTAATATACCAGACCTAAATCGGAGGATTTGGATAGGATGAGGGTTTGTAAACCAAACGAGTATGGAGACTCGTGTAATATGGTTTAACAAAGCCTTCATACTAAAATAAAACCTAACCTAAGTGCTTACGATCCATTACGATCCGTTTAGGTAGCTTATGCTACTTTAACGCGTCGTTTTCGCGTAAAACGCGTTTGGAACGCCTAACGCCGTGACCATAGGGTATAACCTCGGAAGGTTATTCCCCATACAACTATGGTCACCTAAAGTGTTTGGTCGGATCCTAATGATTGACCAAATGGATCGGGTTCGAAAGTATAAGCGATTGTTTAGATCGCTTACCTTACGACCCTATATAAGCACTATACTAAAAGTGACGAGATAAGCATGTTAGAATATGCTTAACTAAGTTTAGAAAACAGGTTTGGTATCAAAACAAACGGTTTTGATACCCACGAGTAGTTTGGTTACAAAATACGCAAGAATGCGCATTTTGGCCGAAACTACGACTCGTCACTGAGCCTAGATAACGTGGTAATCAGTAGGTATAGTCACTACGGACTATAACCATCGTGATCACGCTCACGTTATGAAGTTCCAACGAACTTCGTGTTGACCATAAGCTGGTCAACGCAGAAAGTCAAACAAAGCTTGACTTTCGGACTCGAAAAGCGAATAAAAGAACGAAAGAACACTTACGAAGGGTCCCCGAAAGCTAATCTCGATCCAGGAGCTCAGGTATGAAGCAAAGGCCTCAACTTAGAGCTTTATATCAGATTTTGTGGGTTTTTAACCAAAAGGGGGGGTATTTATAGGAAAAGCAAGACCGTTAGGATCATTTCTTGAATATCGTGCCACGATCCAACCCGTACACTTGTCGCAAAGTTGTGGTGGCTTATTTTGCCCCCACCATAGGGTTTTGACACGTGGCGTTGCCCTTTAGGTGATCGAAAGGTTGCTGCAAGTGGATCAAAACATTGAATCTGGTCTGTAAGTCTGACGCGGCCCGCGTGAAAGTTGACCCTAGGCTTACGCGGGCCGCCTGAAGGTGCAGGTCAGACAACAAGTTTTCAGAAATGATAGTTTGGGTCCCTGTTGTGGTTTAAGGCCATTTCCGACATGTTTAAAGCCCGTTAAGCCATCTTTAAGGCCCTAAAATGATGCCTAAACATTGAGGACATGAAACATGCTCAAAAATATGTTGAACGTTGGTTCGTTTGGCCGTACGATTGCGATGTTCGCTTAATTACGACGGAATGCGCATAAGCGCGAAAAACGATCCAAATTGCGCGACGAATGGATTTTTCTTATGCCAAACACTAAGGCATAATATTAAGATGCTTGCATAAATTTTTGGATGTCCGGATGTATTCAGAACGTAAGTTATGCGCGAAAGTGCAAACTTGTGCACTTTTTGACACTTTTAGTCCCTGAATGACCCAAAAGTTTATTTTAGCACACCGAACCTCTCAAAGCCTATTTCTAAGCTATGTAAAGGATATTTAAGGTGTGTTTAACTTATGGTCATGTTCCGGAATGTTTGTTACAGTTCAAATTGGCATACTTTCGCAGTTTGTCAAGTTTAGTCCCTATAAGCGAATTAACTTGTTTTTGCCATACCAAAGCCTTCAAAACTTATTTCTAAGTTATGTAAAGGTTATTTAAGGTATGTTGAGTATATGTTGATGTTCCGGAGCATTTATCGCATTAAACTGAGTATGTTTACGCACCAGTTTGCGTATAATTCTCCAGAAAGCGATGTAAAGTTTGAAATTGAACAAAAGTCAAAACATGAAAAATGTAAAACACAACCAAACAAACATTGGGATCAAATAACATTGTTTTATTGATAACTGAACTATTCACAAAGATTTCAAGCACAAATGTTACAACTACACCTATTCAACGTGGTAATCAGTAGGTATAGTCACAAGGGACTATAACCATCGTGATTATGCTCACGTTGCGAAGTTCAAATGAACTTCGTGTTGACTATAGACTGGTCAAAGCAGAAAGTCAAACACTGTTTGACTTTCACGCTTGAAAAGCAATAAAAGAACGAAAGAAGCTTACAAAGGGTCCAAGCTAGGGAGAACTTGATCTATAACACTCAGGTATGAAGCAAAGGCTCCAACTTAGAGTGTTAAAATGATCAAGGGTGAGCAGAAATGAAAGAGGGCTTGGGTATTTATAGTTTTTGGTAAACTGTTAGGATCGTTTCTTGCAAAAAGGGGGATCAATAATGGCCTTACACTTGGGGACATGATTTAAGGGGTACACAAATACCAGTCCATAGAGTGCAAATCAGGGGTTGAAAACCATTGGAACAAGTGGAAAGGACCAGGTTCATTGTTTCTACATTCTGCTGATCTGAAGGTGGCTTACAGACCGTAAAAGGACCTATACGGTCCGTATGGTACCTGGGTGCTGGCAGAAAGTTTGCAAAATTGGCAGAACAGGCCCTTGTGACTCCGAACTTGATTTTTGATGCATTTTGGCATATTTAAGCCCTGTTAACCCCACTTCAAGGCTCTAAAATGATGTTAAAGTATAGGGAACTTAAAATATGCTCAAAAACATCTCGGTTGTCGGCTCGTTTGGTCATACGGTTGCGTTGTTCGGTTAATTACGACGGAAGTCGTACCGAACGCAAAAACGATCCAAATTAAGCGATGAATGAAATTTTATCATGCCAATCACTAAAATAAAGTATTTTAATGATTACATAAATTTTTGGATGTCTGGATATATTCAGAACGTAAGATATGCGCGAAAATGCAAACTTATGCACTTTTTGACGCTTTTAGTCCCTATTGATCAAGAAAGTTTATTTTTGCGCACCAAACACCTCAAAGCCTATTTCTAAGCCATGTGAAGGATATTTAGGGCATATTTAACTTATGATCAAGTTCCAGAATGTGCGATACTAGGTGAATCAGTAGACTTTCACAGTTTGACGCAAATAGTCCCTGAGTGTGAATAAACTTGTTTTTCACACACCGAAGCTTTCAAAACTTATTTCTAAGTTATATAAAAGTTATTTAAGGTATGTTAAGCCTATGTCACTGTTCCGGAGTGTTTGCCGCATTAAACTGGTTACGTTTACGCATCAGTTCGCGTTTAACTTTACAGAAAGCGATTTAAAGCTTGAAAATGAACTAGAATCAAAATGTGGAAATTGTAAAACCAAAATAAACAAATTTTTGAGACCAAAACACATTGTTTCTTTGATAAAAGATAGTGTCCTACATTGTGTGTGTTTACGGAGCACAAGTGTCACACATATTACTCAGGAAAATTTTGTAATCAAATTTACTTTTAAAAATCCATGGGTCGGTTCTCCTGTCGCAAGTGTCTTCCTAAAAATCTTAGGGCTCAAATCATCTTCCCCATGGTTTAAATGTATATTAAATTTCTAATATCAACATTTCAGATTCACAGGGTTGCAAAGCTTATGAGGTATATACTAATAATAAGGGTATAATCAACGCTAGACAATCACAAATATCAATTCGTCGATTTGACTTGACTTGGGGTGATTGGTCACGACGAGATTGTCATCCCGTTAGATTTATCAACAATTCTATGCACACCGGTGTTAATGATTAAGCGGCTAATTCGCACAAAGTGCCTCTTTTGGGTCAGTTATGGTGCTTGCCTCATGGACGATATATATATATATATATATATATATATATATATATATATATATATATATATATATATATATATATATATGTATGTATATCTATATGTATATATGTATATATATATAGGGGATGGATCATGAGAAAACTAGTTTAAATGAGATAACCAAAAAACTAACTAACAAAGCCTAAAAAACATACCAATTTTTTTTTTTACAATTTTTTATAAAAAATCGCTACTTTTTATGTATGGAGAAAAATTAAAAAAAAATTGTTGTATTGCACGTGTGCACTAATACGGATATAATGCACATGTGCAATACAACAATTTTTTTTTGAATTTTTTTTATATATAAAAATAGCGATTTTTTTTATAAAAATTCGTAAAAAAAAATTGGTATGTTTTTTTAGCTTTTTTTAGGCTTTTTTAGTTGGTTTTCTAGTTTTCTCATTTAGATGTAGTTTTCTCATGATCCTCTCCCTATAGATATATATACTATATCGAAAAATTTAATATTAATGTTGTACGAATTCCTGAAGCTTATTCTGATACCTAATTACTCTTGAGACCAGGAAAAATCGTACCAACTTAGATTTAAACATTTTTAAATCTATACCGCTGTTTTAACCCCAACGCTGTAATCCATTCCTGTTTCTCCCCGAAACTAGTTATTATCCAATCCAATGTTGTTTTCCTCGAAAACAATTATATATCATCTCTTTCCAAAACCATGTTTTACTCGAAAAAAATTATGTATCATCCATTTCCAAAACCATGGTTTCCTTGAAAACACAACATATTCATTTTCAATCCATATTTTCCACAAAAATATCTTAATATCCCAATTAGGTCATGTTTTATGTATAAAAGCATATAAAATCCTTTTTAAAGCGTGTTCTTCCCCCAAAACATTATATAAAACAATAAAAAGAGGGGTAAATTCACCTTTGGGTGCATTTCAAATTGATCGACACGTCCTATTTTAAAGTAAGAATGATTTATTGACCAAATATTCTACAATCCCTAAGTTTCTCCAAACTTATGATTTTTCACACAATCTTATGGTTTCTCAAAATGTCTATTTTTGGTTATGTTAGGGTGTGTGTGTGCGTGTGTGTGTCTATATATTCATATATATATACGTTTTTAAGATTTTGTGAACTTGAACGATTTTATTGGTGACCCTGGGTATATCTATTATCACATCCATTTGTGTACAATATATCTATAATTTGCGCTTTGTAACATATTTACACAAACACTTCACAAATAACATAACGTCAAACATCAAATTGCACATACTTTGCTAACTTATATATTTCATCATTTTAAAAGTTTTTATACATGCAATAACTTCTTGAGTTAACCTATTTATAATTTGATGCTCGACAAATAAGTTACATTTTAACGCGTCTTTTTAATGAAACCATTGTTTAACCACATACTAGTACAAATGCATAGTCTTATATCCATCCTACTATCATGTTAGCACTTATCATTCCACATATCACATAACAATATACATATAACACATCTCATCATGGAATATCACACTTAAACAATCCATTTCCGTGTACATCAAAATATGCGTATTTTTAACCTTCAATCTACACATACTTGTGTACCTGTATCATGCGGAAAAAGGGTTTTGGGGTCAACATAAAGTTGGTGAATAGATCTAAAGTTAAATAGAATGTTTTACTTTATTATTTGATTTATTTTATTTAACAAAGTAAACATGCAACTTCATGTATAAACATATATAGCAACTAATAAGACAATGAATCATGAACAAAATAGATCAAAACCAACTGCTTGTGTCCCATACCTACAAGGGCATGACTAAATGAGGTGGCGATACCAACATCCCATAGTCATGAGGAAAGGTCAGCCCACGAAAGAAAATGTGAGGCGATGCCACATCCATAGTCATGATGAAAGGTAAGCCGTGGATCCACAATATGCTTTGATGTGCGTGTAGTGTAATATAATTTAGATGTATATTTAAGCCCTTTCTAAACTTTTAGCCAAGTTTTAAATTTATAAAACACGATATTTACTAACACTAAACACACATATGGGCAAGTGCACCCATCGTGGACGTAGTATAGTGTTGGTAAGATACCGAGGTCGTCCAAGGACACAAGAGCTTTTAGTATCGGTTTATCCTCAACGTCTAATCAAATCAAAAAGTTAGAAAAGGTTTTTAGACTAAGAAAATAAAAACTAACTAAATGCTGAAAAATAAAATAAAAATAAAAACAGATAGACAAGATGAATCACTTGGATCCGACTCGTGTATTAGTATAACCTTTGATTATTTTCGCACTTTTGCACTTGTTTAAGAGATTATCTTAGTTATTGTAGTAGGCCCCTCTTTTGAAGGTGACGTTACCCTCAACCCAGTAGTTTGAGTCAGCAAGGATACAATCCTAAAGGGTTGGATTATTGGAAGATAATGAATTAAGTTATTAATGCAAATTATGGTAGGCCCCGCTTTTGGCGATGACGTTACCCTCGACTAAGTAGTCTGAGTCAGCAGGGATACAGTCCTAAATAGCCGGGTTATAGTATTAATAGTAGTTAACTTATGAGGGGATCAAAGAGTTTGGATCCCCGCCATCCAATACCTATGGGCATTGAAGGAGATCCTACTAAATTTGACCCAGGTCCCTTGCAAGACCTCTAAACGCTAAAAAAGGGCAAGACCCTTACCAAACCGTTCCCTTAACCCCCGACCAGGTAGCCAACATACCTCCATATAGACCGTGGAGATATGAATGGTGAAAATCTTTTATTTTATATAGACAGTAAAATAATGCCAAGACACCACGGACAAACGATAAGGAAAGATCACCTTCAACATAAGCAACTAGTTATTAAAGTCATTAATACAAAACCAAATAAAAAGTGCAAAAGATTAAAAATAAAAAGTATTATACTAAACACTTGTCTTCACCAAGTGATGTAAGAGACTTAGGCAAACATGGCCTTGATTGTCAAGAACTCTTACGATCAATCTTGGATCCCGAGACGACTCACACACTCTATGATGGACAATGGATGATGGTGTTGTGATGGTGGTGGGTGGTGGATGAAGTGTGAGAGAGGTGGTGTGCCAAGGGATGAGTTGCAATGAAACCAAGCACTCCTATTTATAGGCTGAACAGATAGCTGGGCACGGCCCCGTGTCCGCTGGACACGCCCCCGTGCCTGTCTGACATTCTCTCTCTTCATTAATTGTAATTCGCAATTACAATTAATGCGCCTGCTGTACTTTCGCCACGCCCCCGTGTCCGCTGGACACGACCCCGTGGTGGGCAATAGAAGCTTCTATAGGTTTGTCTTTTCTGCTGCTTCTTGGGCACGGCCCCGTGCTGGCTGAGCACGGGGCGTGTTCAGTCTTCTGCCTTCTCTATTTTGCTTAGGAGGATGCCGTTGAGGGGTCAGGCAGTCCACTTATGTTCCTTTTCTTGTATTTATGTTAGATTTAGCTGTCTTTTTGCTTCTTTTGTGAATTTGAGCTCATTTAATCCTGAAAATACAAAAGGAAGACAAAAACACTTGTTTTCCAACATTAGTACTTAAAAAGGGTTAGTTTTATGCCTCATTTGATGTAATTTATATGTTGCATTTTACACACATCATGCTTGCTTGCTTGAATTCAATAACCAATACAACAACTAAATAAACAACAAAAAAATAATACATGTAATACACACTAACATTGCATGCTTGGTAAATGATTTAAAGTAATCGAGAAACTTCATGATGCCATAATATACCCCAAAAGGTAATTGTAAAAAGGAAAAAAGAGATCTATTGTATCATAGCCTTCCACCAAGTTAGGGCATCTCCCTTGAAGGATTGAGAGACGTACTTCACAACGTCCTTATCAGCACAATCGCTGATATCCACAACAGTCTCCATCTCATCCAGCCATCTCATAGGATCAATAGCCCCTTTCTCACCATTAAAGTCCCGGGGCTTACACGAGATAAAGTACTTATATGTACAACCGTCCTTAGAAGAACGAGACTTATCTTGAAACACTTGTTTCTTGGGTTCACTCTTCGCAGTTGAAGAGTGTTGTGAGCTCTCCTTACGAGTTTATGAATGTGGAATCGAATGGGACTTGGGTTGAGTCGAACTCGAACCCTTAAAGTTGGCTATGCAACATTCATAGCCTTGCCGACTTTAGCGGCTTTCATGGCTTGGAAATCAACTCCCTCACCGTCACAGTTAATATTCACATTATCATTATTGTTGTGTCCGCTATTGGCTTCATCTTAATGTGAATTCGCCATTTCAATCAGCTTGGTCTAAAAACCAAAGTAAGTAATTGCTCAGTTGCAATATAATAATTGGTCATCAAATTTGATGACTTGAAAATGCATTGGCCATGGTATCACTAAACCATATAGACTATAAGTTTTAGATATATCAGTCCTCCGCCTTTTTGGACCAGTGTGCACAACGTCACAATTGCCAAGTTTTAACATTTCAAATGAATGTTCGAATCAAAATAAACCAAGTATGTTTAGCCACGGTCTCGAAGGACCATCAAGGGAATTGAAGTTCGGACATAGTCCATTACTTATTTGGATAGTGGATTGTAAAGTCCCAACTGTCATTGTCACATTGACAATTTAAATGGATAAAAGTGTATATATATATATATGTATGCCGCGATCTCATTTGATCAAGTGGCTATAAGGTTTGAATATAGTTCACCACCTTTGGACAGGGAGTCATATGACCACAACTGTCTTTGTATTGATGATATAATATGGCCCGTAATCAAATCAATTGACATCACATAGGATGTTAAAATAGAAATCATCGCACTGATGATATTAGTCATGATATCATTTGATCATATAGACGATGAGGCTTGGGCATAGCCCACCACCTTGGATATGGAACCATAAGGTTACAACTGTCATTGTCTCAATTGACAATAAAGTATAGCCCGTAGGAAAATCATCACTAAGGCTGTTAAGCAAACGATCATCGTATTGATGATATTAGCCATGATTTAATTCAGTCATAAAGGCTATAAGGCTTGGACGTAGTCCACCACCTAGGCGGCTAGTGTGATTCCTCAGGTCACACTGCAAGAAGTATTAACATTACTTGATTATTAACATAGAATAATTGTCTTAATGGTTTGACAATAAAATAAATAATGTTGGTCGCATTTGACCATACAGGCTTTGAGGCTTGAACATAATTCACCACCTCTATATAGGAGGGCTAGTCATCCTTAACTATCATTTATAATTGCTAAATAATATGGACTTTGCCAATTGGTTGGTCGAAAAACATTAAGAAGATATTTTGGAATTATTGAGCAGATCGATAAAGTTTGAATTAAAATCGAGACGATCGCTTGAAAAGGATGTAATGAATACATATAATATAAATAATTCCAAAATTTTCACTAAAAGATAAATGATTGAAATACTTTGCCTTAAACAAGCCTTTTGAAATAAATTAAACTACTTGTCCATGCAGGGACTAAAAAGGAAATACTTGTCCACACAGGGACTAAAAGAAAAGACATGTCCACGCAGGGACTAAAAGAAAAAGACATGTCCACGCAGGGACTTTGGGAATTTAAATAAATAACAATACATGATAATTAAATAAAGCCTTCACTCGTCTTTCTTTCCCCTGACCAACTTGGTGAGTTTCTTGAAGAACTTACTTGTCTTCCTCTCATTCTTCTCAGCCTGACGCGGAACTTGTTCCGCCCTTTCCTAGGCCTGGTTAATGGCCTCTAATTGTGGCGGTGGCAGTGGTTGTGACTGAGGCACAGTAGGATACTGGTATCCATAATTTGGATATCCAGTAGCTGGGTAGGCGGGTGTAAAGGATGAGGGTAATAAGCATTAGGTACGACCGTTTGCATATAAGGGTCATATGGTGGCGCCTGATAGTTATAATCTATCGGTGTAGATGGGTTAAAAGGATTGTATCCAGACGTATCTGGATACGTAGGGATTGGGTTATCAAAACCCGATGGCGGTGGTGGTTGAACAAACGTTACAGGAGTTGGATCAACCACTAGTGCGGTGTTTGAGGGTCCACCCATTTGTGGGTCCTCGGGGATAGGTGGGTAAGTTTGGGGCAAAGGTGGTAGCGAACCCGGCCGTTGTCCCATACATACTGACATGCGTGCTCCATGTTTTCTCCTTGGTGGTTCTGGTGGCGGCTGCGGTTGCTCCACCGGTTCCATTTGCACGTCCTCTTGTGGAGGTGGTAGAAGCGGTGTAGGAGAATGGTAAGAGGGTGTATTCTCGAATGTAAATTGTTTCCAATATTGGTCCCATTCGTTAGGGCCTTGGTAAGGTGATCTTGCGTAAGAAGCGGAACCACTAGAAATCTCAATGGGGTGCATATGCGACCCCGATGGTGACATCTCCGGATCTGAATCTTCGTCCGGCTCATTCTGTTGGTCCGACTGATTTTGAGCAGCTGGAGGTGTGTTAATATACTGATTTGGGTCAAAAGACCCATGAAATGAATGGGAATGTGAATGGTGTGATTGGTGAGAATGATGGGAATGGTACGAATGACGAGAATGAGTGAGAGATGAGTTGTGTGAGACAAAATGTCTCGCTGGTTGTGAAGAGTAGGAATTTCTCGAATCTTGGTAAGGATCTGAGTTGTGAGAATGGGAGGTTATATGTCCCGATGGTCCTCCCCTCATCGGACCGTTTCCACATGCTATTCCTTGAAATCTTGGCGGCATGATTAATTCTTGTCAAAAATAATATATATATATATATATATATAGGGAGCCGCTAAAATAGGAACCGCGAGAACCACTCTCAACCAATAACATTGTGCCAACTAAAAGGGCATTTTGGTCTTTTACCCCAAATGTCAATTTCCTACCTCTTTCCTCATTTATTATTGTCAGACAACCTCTCTCCACCTTTTTAACCCCCAATATGTCATTTTTGAAACCCATCTCTCTCATTTTATAACCAAACCCTCACACACACCGGCAAGAACTCCATCTTCCAAACACCTACCCCTCTGCTTCCTCCCTCATCTCACCGGCGACCGGAGCCGGATGTCAGCCGGTACTCCGGCGCCCAGCACCTCCAGCAAACCCCCAAAAACCCACCGAGCTCCCTCGTTTCCGTTCACCGGCGACTTCTCCGTCACACACCATCATCCTCCTTTCCCCCGTTTACCGACAACCTCACCCTACAACCACCTCCTCCCTCTTTTTTTCTGGCGGCGGTGGCGGTGAGCTTCCGACGTCAAGCGAAGAGAGAGAGAGAGAGAGAGAGAGAGAGAGAGAGAGACGGTGGCGGTGATCAGGTATGCTGATTCAACAAGGTATTTGATGTTATCTGGAAAGGTTTTGTTGTTTGTATGGGAATTATGATGTTATTTCTCAGATTTAGTCAGAAGGTTTTGGTTTTTTTTTTTTTTAATTTTTTGAAAATAAAAACACTAGTTTGAAGCATCGAGACTCAGTGGGTTTTGTGTTGGTTGAAGGCAATAATTGATGATAATTGTTTTTAATAGAGATCTTGTTTTTTTTTTTAATTCAAGTTTTTTTATATTCTTTTTTGGTTTTGGTGAGCAGGCTTGAGTCGTCTTAGACTCAGTGACGGTGTTGGTTCTTTATAACGTTGGGGGTTGGTGGCGACGGCGGTGGGTTTGGTGGTGTGGCGGCAGTGGTGGGTGACGGTGGGTTTGATGGTGCCCGATTGGGGGGTTGTTGCTCCGCCAGTGTGGTGGTTTATTTGATTCTATGGGTTTGTTTGTTTTTACAGGTGACCGATTGAAAGTGGTGCTCGGTGGTGCCGATGGTGCCCGGTGGTGCCGATGGTGCCCCGTGGCGCCGATGGTGCCCGAATTGGGGGTTGAGTTGTGTTCTTTGATTCTGATGGGTGTTTTTGATATGTTTTGGGGGTTTGAATTGGGTTTTTTGATTTCTGCTTTTGATTTGTATTCTTCATTTGTGTGGGTTTTGATGCGTTGGATTGGGCGGCGATGATGGAAAAAAAAAGTCGTAGATTTTGATGACGATGGCGCGGCAAAAACGGCGGAGGGTAGGTTTTTGAAACCTGCAACCCCACTTTTGCAGCCTTTTAATTATCGGACAATCTGAGCCAAACCCCGTTTTTTTGTGATACGCTTTGTTTTGATGTCGTTGGTTTTTTTTTCCCCTTAGTCGATGATGATAACAATATATCTGAGACACCTCCTGAGTTTGCGATTTCTTGGTTTTTTATTTTAACCGTTAACTTTTTAACGTAAACCGTAAACTTTTAACGTAAACCGTAAACTTTTTAACGTAAACCGTAAACTTTTTAACAAAAAAACGTAAAACGTAAAAAGTTTTACGTAAAACGTAAAACGTAAAAAGTTTAAAAAGTTTAACGTACAACGTAAAACGTAAAAAGTTTAATCTGAGCCAAACCCTTTTTTTTCGAGATACACTTTTGTTTTTTTGTTGTTGTTGGTTTTTTATATTCTTTCCCCCGTCGATGACGATAAAAATCTATCCTAGACACCTACCGACTTTGCGATTTTATGGGTGCGTTCGTCTTTGCGTAAACAAGTTTTCGTGTAAAAAAGTTTTTGTGAAAAAAAAAGTTCAACCAGTAAACTTTTACGTAAAACGTAAAAAGTTTAACGTAAAACTAAAAAAAGTAAAACGTAAAAAAGTTTAACGTAAAACTTAAAACTTAAAAAGTTTTACATAAAACGTAAAATTTAAAAACATAAAAAGTTTAACGTAAAACTTAAAATGTTTTACGTAAAACGCAAAACGTAAAACGTAAAACCGAAAAAAACGTAAAAAGTGTTACGTAAATTTTTTCGTAAGTTTTACGTAAAACGTAAAACGTAAAAAGTTTTTCGTAAGTTTTACGTAAACTTTTTCGTAAGTTTTTCGTAAATTTTTTTCGTAAGTTCTACGTAAACTTTTTCGTAAGTTTTTCGTAAAACGTAAAAAGTTTTACGTAAAAAGTTTTTCGTAAAACGTAAAAAATTTTACGTAAAACGTAAAAAGTTTAACGTAAAACGTAAAAAGTTTAAATTTTTAACGCAAAACGTAAAAAGTGTACAAAAAGGGGGCGCGTTAAAAAAAGTGAAAAAAACGGTGCGTTTAAAACGGCGTGTAAAAAAACGACGCATTAAAAAATGTGGAGAAATGACGCGTTTTAAAAAAACGACGCTTGAAAAAACGGCGCGTAAAAAAACGGCGCGTTAAAAAACTTCGGAAAAACGGCGCGTTAAAAAACTTAAAAAAAACGGCGCATTAAAAAACTTCGGAAAACGGCGCGTTAAAACGGCGTGTAAAAAGCGTGTAAAAAATTTGGCGCGTTAAAAAACGTGGAAAAACGGCGCGTTTAAAAAAACGACGCTTGAAAAAAACGGCGCGTTAAAAAACTTCGGAAAAAAGGCGCGTAAAAAACGTGTAAAAAACCGCGCGTTAAAAAACGCCAATTGAGAAAAACGACGACTTAAAAAAACGGCGCGTAAAAACAGCGCGTAAAAAACGGCGCGTTAATAAAACACCGATTGAGAAAAACGACGCCTTTAAAAAACG
Source organism: Helianthus annuus (assembly GCF_002127325.2). NCBI lineage: Eukaryota > Viridiplantae > Streptophyta > Magnoliopsida > Asterales > Asteraceae > Helianthus > Helianthus annuus. Next base: position 196,167,547 of record NC_035448.2, on the reverse strand, counting down.
GCGCCTTAAAACGGCGCGTAAAAACGGCGCGTGAAAAACGGCGCGTAAAAAAAGCGCGTGAAAAACGGCGCGTGAAAAACGACGCGTAAAAAACGGCGTTAAAAAACGGCGCGTTAAAAAACGGCGTTAAAAAACGTCGCGTTAAAAAATCGATGCGTTAAAAACGGCGCGTTTAAAAAAACGCCGATTGAGAGCGGCGCGTTAAAAAACGGCGCGTTGAAAAACGGCGTTAAAAAACGGCGCGTTAAAAATGACGCGTTAAAAAACGGCGCGTTAAAAACGGCGCGTTAGAAACGGCGTGTTAAAAAAACACCGATTGAGAAAAACGACGCCTTAAAAAAACGGCGCGTAAAAACGGCGCGTAAAAAACGGCGCGTGAAAAACGGCGCGTTACGCTTGAAAAACGGCGCGTAAAAAAACAGCGCGTTAAAAAACGGCGCGTTAAAAAAACGTAAAAAGTTTAACGTAAAACTTAAATTGTAAAAAGTATAAAAAATTTTTAAAAAAAATCTGAATTTAAAAATGTTTTTAATAAAGAAATTATGTTTTAAAAATAAAAGTAATAAAAAGTAATTAATGAATAGGACAAAAAAGGTAATTTAAAATTAATATATATAAAAAGACAAAATAGAGTTATTTTACTTAAATACCCTTTTGGATTATAATATTAAAGACATAATAAGACAAAAAGCTTTTAATATTAATATTAACTACTTTTAATCACATCCATTCATCTAGTTGATCTAAGGGCCATAAAGTGGTTCTCATGGTTTTTTTCCTCTAGAGGTGGTTTTCATTTTAGTGATCCCCTATATATATATATATATATATATATATATATATATATATATATATATATATATATATATATATATATATATATATATATATATATATATATATATATATATATATAACTTAATAAAGATAAGAGTCGGAAAGTCTAAGGATTATGCTATTGTGCTGTTTGAGATTAAACATTAACGACTAGTATTTAATTATCTCAAACATAGGCTCTGATACCAACCTGTCACACCCCGATATTTCAACAACATCGCCCGGTGGGCCCAGTTGGGGAATATCATGACTAGATTGATATCAAGATACACAACCACAGATAGCACAACGAAAGTCTTGGATTTAAAATATTATTACAAATATAAATATCCGAGTGTTCAAAATAATAATACAGACTGCTTATAATAAGAGATCCACATGCAGATCGAAAATGTATATAAATGAGATAACAAACTACTAGGCTTTATGCAAAGGAGTTGCAAATTCTTCTTCTAGTTGTACCAGGCAACTTCCAGCCTATTTACGTATCCTTGCAACCTGTAACTTAGTCTTTTGAAAATACGTCAGTTTACACTGGTAAATACAAATATCCGACTCATTTTGAAAGCATTTCAAAAATGTTTTAAGTGCACAAGGCACATGTTTTACGTGATCAAGAAATAAATAGAAGTTTGAACCAGATTCCTTCCATAGATAGTGAATCTTAAACACCTAAATCAAAGCATCTGTTGAAGACCAGCTACATCTGTTTGAAGCCTTGGAACCGTTGTTCATGAAGAAACAAGGTCTGTTCAAGCCCTAAAGTTTGTTGAAGCAAAGTACTGATGAAGAAGACCAAACACCTGTCTGGCCAAACAGATGTTTTGATCAAAGCAACAGAGGATAGCCTAAACAAATGTTTCCTAATGTAATAGTACTTGCTTTTTAACAATGTTTAGTATAGTTAGACCAGTTGTTTGATTTGCATAGATGTTTGCAACATCTGTGGAGTCTTTTCTGTTAGGAATGTTAGATTTCATTATCAGGGTGATGTCAGCTAATCGCAAACAGAGCTTTTGTACTTAGTATAAATAGATCTCACCTGTTAGAGAGCTATTCATCACTACACATCACCTTTTCTTTTGTACGAACAAAATTGTTTTAGTGATCTATCTGTAGAGTCAATCTACTATAAAACATTATTGTAATCATTGGATTATAAATGGAAAACAGATGTTGATGATGATTTCTCGTTTATGATTGTTTATCTTTACTTAAAATACAAAATAGTTTTGATCTTAGTTGTTGATAGGTACAAACCTTATAAACTGAGATTTAACAATTGGTATCAGAGTTTGGTCACGTTAAACTTGATTTCACAATCAGTTTAACATACGAAGATCAGCTCACAAAAGATCCAATACTGTTCGTAGCTCAAAGTACTAAAGTGTAGAACTCAAAAGTGTCTATCACATACTATGTTTTCCTCTAAAAGAACAAAAGAAAATGGCCCAAAATGATCCCCATTACACCGGCTTCAGTAATAAACCTGCTATACTTGTCAGATATGAATTAAACATCTACCAAGGTAGGATGGGTCATATACTTGATCAGCAAAACACAGGGAGTTGGAAGTCTATCGTATTCGGACTTCGTATTCCAATGGTACTTAGTGCTGAAAACCCAAATGTGCAAGAGCCAAAGAAAGCCGAAAATTACTCAGAGCAGGATTATCAAAAATTCGAGCTAGATGATAAAGTCTTTAGTATTGTGGCAATGGGTCTGCCGAATGATATCTATGTTGGGCTGTTACATTGTAATAGTGCCAACAAGTAATGGGATGCGCTGAAAGAATAGTTTGGTGGAACAGAGGACGTTATCGAGAACATTCGAGAAATCCTTAACCAACAATACAAAACTTTAACTCATGTCAAGGCAGATACATTGACACAACAATTTGTATATTTTTCGTGTCTAATCAGTGAATTAAAGCTGGTTACCAAAGAATTCGCTAAGCCAACTGTAAGTAACCAATTTTTAAGATCCCCCCCTAAGAAGTGGGACACTATTGCTATAGTGATGAGAACATCCCCAGACTTCAAGGACATGACCCTGACTCAGCTTCATGAAAAGCTCCAAACATTTGAATGGGAGGTTGTCTAGAAAAAGAAGTTCCAGGAAAGTGGAAAAGTGTCCAACAATTATGTTTTTGGAAATAAGACACTTCTGAGTCAGTAGGGATCGTCTTCTGGAATGACAAATGATCAGAGTTTTGATCATTTTATTGATATATCAACTAGAATTAACTCTAATCAACATTCCACAAGTTATTCATTTACAGCAAACGATGGTGGTCATGGTCCTGATAGTTTGTCGTTTGTCCTTGATGATCATAAGCACATGTCGTTTGTCCTTGATGATCTTTCAGACATATAACCAAGAAAAAATAAAGAGTCAAAATGGTCAAAAATGGTTTGTCGTCCTACAAGTTAAGGGACCATTTGGAGATTTTTCTGAGGACTAACTTACCTTCATCTAGGGTATAAACAAATATGCAATTATCACGTGATTTTATTCTATCCTGAAGCATGAAATTGGGTCATCCTTTGATAGCCTACATGAACAAATACTTGACTGAACCAACCAGATTACACCACTCAATGTTAATGTGTGCTTGGTATATTTTTAAGAGACTTTTAGTTTAGGGAACAACACTTCTATTTTCCAATGTAACCCCATATTTTTTTAAAAGTGTGACCAAAATCGCTCCTTTCTGTACATTGGGAAACCATTTTTATCAAATATAAGGATAAAAACGAAAGTTTTTGGAACAACTCTTATTAACCATGGTAGGACAATTCAAAATCGCATTCTCACAAGGTCCATAAACAATAAATTTTATCACAAGTGAATACAGTCCACCATCGTCATTTTTTATCTAGAATTTCAGCAAACATAAAGGGATCGATATGATTGATAATAGGAAGTTTATGATCAACATTCATGAATAAGCGTATGTGTGCATGAGGCAAACCACGCATTTAAAATTCGTCAGTATAAACAACTACAAAAAGTGGAAAATAATGATAAATTAAAAAAAATACAATTAAATATTTGTATTGATAAATATGAAATATGTAACATATTTATAGATACATATATTTGTTATGTTAACGAAATGTTTTAAATTAAAAACCTCAAAATAATAATTACACAGGTTTAACCAATAGAACAAACAATTTGTTGTTATATTATAATAAGAATAATGAGTAATACAATCTACACAGCAAGACCATGGAAATTGTTGGGTTTCAGTGGTGTCAATTTTACTTTTTTATCAAAACGGGTTTGATATATTTTATCAACTAAATATATAATTAATAAAAATGCAGCGGAATAAATATAAATAACCAAGACCAAAAGTGAACCAAACAGGATCGTGTTACTAACATGCAAATACGATACATAAAATAATTAATCTACCGATGAGAAAAACTATACCCTTTTGGCTAATAATAACCGTGTGAGACACCGAGGTACAACGAACGAGTGCTAGATACGAACACGAACACGGCTTGCTTTTAGTCTGACGGAATCATAAAGAGGGATGCTCCCTGTTTGTGGGGTTATACAAAATCACCAAAAAGGGTGGTGATTTTTTTCACCTTTTGTTTTGACAGCAACAACCGTTCTTGCTAATGGTATCACAAAACAAAAAGGAGAATTCCTTTTCCTCTTTTCTTGTGTTTACGGTAGAAAAGGTGAAGACAAAAGAGAGTGATTGAGAATATATTTATACTAATATATTTAGGTTAACTATATTAACCCTATCAATCATCTCTAACCATCTTATAGGCCATCAAAGCCCAACACGTCTAGCACAAGCCCAAATGTGATACGAAGCCCGAAAAACAAAGTTTAATTAAATAAGTAATTAACCGTTAAATTACTTATAACGCGTATAAATAATAAATCCCGTTTTTTGTGGATATATAATTATTTTAGATAATTATATATTTTGTTCTGTTAATTGTTTGTGATCACCAGTTAATCGAGTTAAGTGGATTTAATATTCGTTGCCCAAGGTGTAACTCTTACAGGTCATTGCTTGGTCAGCAACGTTGACTTATCGAACCCGTACATATAACTCCAACAATCTCCCACTTGGACGGCCTTCGATAAAATCCTCAACGCAGACAGTTAGCGGTGCTCTAGCTGCACATGGCTGCCCCCAAACAAGGTATAACACTTTAAAGTCATTAACCAAAACACCTTGCTATTAGTAACAACTTACTATTGCAAGACAATAGACTTATGGTAATTGTTGTCATTTATCCTTTCTGTAAAAGACATAAATTGAATCAATGAGACATGGATTAAGTTCATTCTCATATGGTGTTCAATTATTATTGTTCTCGATCAAGAGTCAAAGTGGTCCAAACAAACACACAGTAAGTTTGCGTAAGGCCTTACACTTCACCAGTTTGAATCAACGAGGGCGCCACAATGTCTAACTGTTACATTCATGTAAGAGTACAGAGTCACATATCGACTACATACAACTCCCACTGAACTTCAGAACTATTCCCAATTAAAGCCTTTATGACTGGCAGTTACGCGACATCGGTTGACAGTAATCAAAGAATAATCCTTGGTAAACGAAAGTTCTAATATGTATCTCAGGTCAAAGGACACTAAATGAGTATACCAATATCAAATCATCTTATGACTAAGTTCCATGAAGATAATTTGATGCGAGTTACATCCAACGTCATTCTCAATGAGGTTTGTGAATTTGGAAGTCAACTCCTTGAGTCCAAAGTCAGAATAGTCTTAATTCAGAATCATTCCCACGAGTCTAACCGACTACGGATAGTTTAGAATGCAAGATTCACGGATTAAACGTATTAAAATCGAACACAGTTATAAGATTCAAAGTTGCATTTAACAAGTAAATCAAAATCGAATTCAAAAGTACAACTGTTAAAGTTTCGTACATCCAAATACTAAATCAAAGCATACTGCTAGCTAATCTAAGCCCGATAGCACCCATGTGCTGATCATGCTTGTTCTGAGTCATGGGCTTAGTAAACGGGTCTGCTAGGTTTTGATTTGTGTCCACTTTGCTTATCACGATGTCTCCATATTCCACAATTTCCCGTATGTAGTGGAACTTTCTTAGAATGTGCTTAGCCTTGTGATGAGACCTAGGCTCTTTGGCTTGAGCAATAGCACCTGTGTTATCACAGGATATCTCGATGGGTTTCTTAATGCTTGGAACCACATCGAGATCGGTTATGAATTTCTTCATCCAAGTAGCCTCTTTTGCAGCATCTGATGCGGCTATATATTCAGATTCGGTGGTTGAATCCACCACCACACTCTGCTTGGAGCTTTTCCATGAGATAGCTCATCCATTTAGAGTGAATATGAATCCTGACTGTGAGTGAGATTTATCTCGGTCAGTTTGAAAACTAGCATTAGTGTAACATCTTACAGTGAGCTCTTCTTCCACTCCTCCATATACTAAGAACATATATTTAGTTCTTCTCAGATACTTCAGAATATTCTTGACAGCAGTCCAATGGGCGATGCCAGGAGCTTGCTGATAACGACTAGTCATGCTTAAAGCATGCGAGACGTCAGGTCTAGTACATAACATAGCATACATGATAGAGCCAATCGCTGAAGCATATGGAACTCCTTCTATTCACTTAATTTCAATGTCTGTTGAAGGAGATTGCGATTTGTTCAACACAGTTCCTTTAGTCACAGGAACACCTCCTTTCTTGGAGTTTTCCATCTTAAAGCGTGTCATCATTTTGTCTATGTATGTACTTTGACTTAGCCCAAGAATTCGCTTAGATCTATCCTTATAGATCTTGATTCCTAGAATATAATCTGCTTCTCCAAGATCTTTCATTGCAAAACAAGTTCCCAAATAGTGTTTAGTTTCGTTAAGCATAGGGACGCTGTTTCCAATAATCAGTATATCATCCACATACAGGATGAGGAATGATATAGTGCTCCCACTAGTCTTTCTATAAACACAAGGCTCATCTTCATTTTTTACAAAACCAAACTCTTTGATCTTTTGGTCAAAACGAAGATTCCAGCTACGAGACGCCTGCTTGAGTCCATAAATGGACTTATTCAACTTGCACACCCAATTAGGATATTTTGGATCAACAAAACCGTCTGGCTGAACCATATAGACATCTTCAGAGAGATGCCCATTAAGAAAAGCGGTTTTGACATCGATTTGCCATATCTCGTAGTCAGTGTACGCGACTATGGCAAGCAATATCCTGATCGATTTGATCATAGCAACGGGCGAGAAGGTTTCATCATAGTCAATACCCTGAGTTTGAGTGAAACCCTTCGCAACTAGCCGTGCTTTAAAGGTGTGTACATTTCCATGCATATTGGTTTTTCTCTTGAAAACCCATTTGCTCCCTACTGCCCGAGATTCGGGGGGTAGCTCAACCAAGTCCCAGACTTGATTATCACGCATAGATTGCATCTTAGCGTTCATGGCTTCAAGCCATTTCGCAGATTCAGGATCTGAGATAGCAGATTTATAGTTAGTAGGGTTGTCATTAGACTCATCTACTACCAGACTTCAGCACCTTCGAGATGCCAAAGGTATCTATCAGGTTCTTTACGAGTCCTGCTACTTCTGTGAATGCCTGTGTTCATGTCTGATTCATCAGCAACAATTTCTTGTTGTTCAGACGTTCCGACTTCATCAGCGGTTGTCGTTGGTTCTTGAATTTCTTAAAGATCAACCACATTATTTCTAGTTCCTCGATTAAGAAGTTCTTCCTCGAGAAAGTGCCCCTTCCTTTTGATGGAAATAACATTTGCATCAGGATGGTAGAAATAATATCCGCTTCTTTGATAGTATGCAATGAAAACAACCTTTTCGCCTCGAGGATCGAGCTTATCATCAGCATCACTTGTGATGTATGCATCACATCCCCCTACTTTTAGGTATTCCAAATCGGGTTTACGCCCATGCCATATCTTATATGGGGTTTTGTTTACCTTTTTAGTTGGAGCCAGATTGACAATGCGGGCGGCAGTCATAAGAGCATGACCCCAAAAGGAGTGAGGCAAGTTAGTTCTACACATCATCGATCGAACCATATTAAGTAGGGTTTGATTTCTCCTCTCGCTCACGCCATTAAGTTGGGGTGTGCCAGGTGGAGTGGGTTCTGAAATTATTCCACACTCTTTGAGATGATTGAGGAACTCTAAGCTGAGGTACTCGCCACCTCGATCTGATCGAAGTATTTTTATCTTTCTAGTAAGCTGGTTTTCTACTTCGTTTTGAAACTCTTTGAACTTCCAAAAGTTTCATGCTTATGCTTCATAAGATAGACATAAGCATATCGACTCTAATCGTCGATGAAAGTAACGAAGTATCTTTCATGGTTTCTTGTCATGGTTCTGAAAGGGCCACATACATCAGTGTGAATGAGTCCTAGCAGACCATTGGCCCGTTCACCAACACCAGTGAAGGGACGCTTTGTGAGTTTGCCAGCTAAGCAAGATTCTCAATCATTAAAGGAGTCCTGTCCAGTGGATTCAAGAATCCCCTCAGATTGGAGCCATTTTATGCGTGCCTTACTTATGTGGCCAAGTCTACAATGCCATAGAATGGTTTCATTAATACCAACTCTGTTATGCTTAGAAAGGTGATATATGTTATTACATGTTTGAACATCTATCTCATAAATACCATTTCGAGGTTTAGCCTCAAAATAAAAGACATCATTCAAGTAGGCAAAAATAGAAATACCATTAAAAACGTACTTGAAACCTTGTTCAAACAAAAGGGATACTGAAACAATGTTTCTGGTTATACCAGGTGCAAACAAACAATTATTTAAATTAACTACAAGGCCAGAAGGACATGAAAAATGAAATGTGTCAGTTGCAAGAACGGGCACTCTTTCCCCATCACCAACAATGAGTTCCATGTCGCCTTGTTTCAGCTTCCTCCACTTTTCAGGCTCCTGCAAAAGATTAGTGATGTGGTAACCACACCCGGTATCAAATACCCATGTGTTGCTGGAGACAGTAAAAAGTTCAATAACATAAATGAGAATACCTGAAGAAGTGCCAATGTTATTGGCCTTGTTCGCCTTTAGCTTGGCTAGATACTGTGGGCAGTTCCTTTTCTAGTGCCCCATTTGGTTGCATTCAAAGCACTGACGCTCCTGGGGAGGGGGTGGTTTAGCAACCTGCTTGTTGTTGGTGGCAGATTTGGCAGCAACAATAGCCATTTTCTAGCCTTTGCTGTTATGAGCCCTTTTCTTGTTGTTGGGCTTCTTAACACCACCAGACTTGACCATCAGAACTTGGTTGGTTTTATATGGAATGTTCATCTCGGCCGTTTTAAGCATACCATGTAGCTCAGGCACAGTCTTCACCCAAGCATTCATATTATAGTTCCTAATAAACTGGTCATATGAGCTAGGGAGAGAGTTCAAGATGAAGTCCGCTGCCATTTCATCTTGCAGGGGATAACCAAGTTTGTTCATCTGATCAATGTGCCCTTTCATCTTAAGCACATGAGTACTGACACACGATCCTTCTTGCATTTTACAGCTTATGAGCTGCTTCATGGTATCATATCACTCCTGTCTGGCTTGTTTCTGAAACATGCCTTTCAGTTGCTGGATCATGTCATAAGCATCTTTATCTTCCATGTTCTTCTGAAGTTCAGGAGACATGGTGGCTTGCATAAGGCAGCCTACCTCAATGGCATCCTCGTTATGCTTTTCCAGTGCCTTACGAGCAGCAATAATGTTACTTTCAGGCTTGGTAGGGATTGGGCCATCTAAGATGTATAGCTTTTAAGCCATCTTGAGAACTATTCTCAGATTGCGGTGCCATTCGAGAAAGTTAGTGTTATTAAGTTTTTCCTTTTCAAGTATAGACTTGAGAACGAAGGAGTTGTTTTCATTAGACATCTGTTACATAAGCAAAGAGATTTTAATTAGTATTTTCGTTGTATATTTCCTTATTTAATTAATGACCCATTACAGTAATTAGAACAAGGAATGAGAATCTGGCTATTTCAGTAGTAAAGGCAGTTGTGGCATGCACTTTAGTAAGTGACTAGGCAGACTGACAACGGTTGTCAATTGTGAGAATTGCACAACTCTCGAGTGTGAGGCCGCTAAGACAACTCTTGTCTATGCATTGATACGTTTAGCCTCATCTATGCTGTAACACCTCGAATTTTTGTGTCCAATGATGTGTTAACACGTGTCATTTGTTTATACATGGCATCTATAATAAATAAAGGACTAATTTTGACAAACCTTGAAAGTATATAAATTCGAGGGTTATAAATGTCAACAAGGGTAAATATACTGTATAGTATCCCTAAATAATGCTTAAACCTTCAAACGAATAAATTATAGATCGTACAAAAATAAAACGCGGAAGAAAGTGAGAGATTACAAACTACAGGGGTTAACTGTGTCAACATGTTTAATAATACCTCTGAGTGACCCTTTAACGTTCCAAAGACTTTGTAACAGTATTATACACTCACTAAAATAATATATATGAATTTCGCGAAGTTTCGATATGAAACGAGAAAGTTACGATCGAATTCGTAGAAGAAGGGTTAAAAGCGTCAACAGTTAAAGTTAAGGCTTTCCAATATAATTAATAAATAAACCGGGGACTTAATAATGCGGGTAATTAACACGAGGCCCCTATCGGTAAATAACCGAGGGCCAAACCGCAAAGTTACCCCTTCAGAACCGAAAGGTCAGGTGAATCATTACGAAAGATTTCGTTATTAATGGCCCGATTCTGTAATCATTATAAAAGATTTGAAAAATTCAGAAAATATAACCTCACGCGACCCGCGTAAGGTTTAGACATAAGTCGAGGCGGGCCGCGAGCCTCCTCACTAACTCGCCTGATTTCTTAACCTTTAGGCGACCCGCATTAAAAAGCATGGGAACTCCCATGCGGGCCGCGTAAAGTGCCCAGATGCAGAAACTTTGTAACTACTTGGCTTTTGGAACCTTTGAACGATCAAACACCACTTAATGGAGCATGGGCACCCTACATTTGACCCATAACACTTAGGGGACATCTACCCATCACCCCTGACCTGTTGTGGTAGTTGTAATGATCATAGGAGCTTGTTTTTGGCTATAAATAGCACCTTTGTGTGCATAACCATTCACACAATCAAAACTCACTTCTCTGATCATTCTAAGTGCTCCCAAGCATTCTCTTCTGCTCTATAATCAAGAACACACTTCTGTAAGTCGTTCACAATCAATTTGGTCTTGCATTTCCATAGTTATAGCTCATAGACGCAACCGTCGTAACTAACGGTTGTCATTGCAATATCTTGCAAATGGTTCAGTCTTATGACGAATCAAAAGTGGTTATGAGTTGGTATTTATGTGGGTAATAAACCTCTAAAATGGTTCTCCCTGATCACCACTCTAACTATGTCAAATGTCGAGTCAAACGTGCGGTTAAAAAGTCAACAGAAAGCTATTTTAGCGATTTATGCATAATCTGTAATATATATGTTATGGAACCTGTTTTGATAATCATAAAACATGATAATAAGTATATAAACATGTTTGCGCTCGTTTGAATCGATCATTTACCATATAGAACCGGTTCGGAGCCGAATGTCGCAAAAGTTTGACTTTTGCTTTGACTTCAGTTCTGACCCGTTTTAGTAAGGTATAAATATACCTTAGGACTCTCTTAGGACCAGGTCACATGTTGGTATAAGCCTCTGTGGTCGGTTCATGAGTTACCCGAGTCTTTTACGTATTTCCGTCATTCGCCTAAAAGTTGACCGTAACGGCCTTTTAAAATTAAAACGAGTATTTCGGACACGTGAACGGACCAAAACCTTGCTTGTTAAATTATAAGCATGTCCCTAAAGTTTCACGTCAATCCGAGGTCTAGAATGAGAGTTATGCTAAAAGGCGCACTTTTAAGAAAGTTTGGTATTTAACGGCGCAATTAGCATAACGCCCATCTAACCCAAGTTTTCGTCACCAAAACTTTTACCCACTGTGGTAAAATAATATTTTGGGAATTTTAAAGATTTTTAATAAATTTTACCTTGCTCATAACCTGCGGTTATGGCTACGGTTCGGTTAATACCGAATATGCCCTTTTTGGCCAAAACGAGAGTTCTACAAGGTCTTTTGACCCGATTCCAGTTGCTACTGGTTTTAAATAATAAATAAAGTATTTTAAGCTTTATAAGCTGTTCGGGAAACTCAGATTTCCTGTAGAACTCGAAAAGCCTTTTTAAAGTCTTTAAAATGACCGAAAAGCCCCTACGGGGCATAATATTAACTTAAACTCGTTACGGACATTACGGAAGGTATCCTACTGATACCAAAATACTTTTAAGGCATATTGACTTAGGAAATAAGCGTACGACTCTTATGGTTAACCGTTTCGCCTATCTGCGCACACGGTACGGCTCATGGAACTAGTTTTCGTGCAATAGCCGATATGGGTCAAATTATATTATTTGAACCCCAAAATCCAGAGTATGGACTATAAACCCATATAAAACAAGTCTCTGAACTTGTTGGGTCCAAATCATACTCCATTCTCGGTTTTCGCCTTTCCGTGCGAATTAACCATATCTATATATCGGAATCAACCGGTTTAAGCTACGGCTAATACAAGGACCGTTAGGATTCTAAGAGGTTAATTAAAACCTTCGTTCCAGATTAGGAGCCCCAGTAAAAGCTATCGGTGACTTGATCTAAATTAAGGATTAATACTTGCAAAGGTAAATACTTTAACTTATTTCCCCTATATGGGCTTGGGTTACGGTATATTAATACCGCTTGATTGAGCATTATATACTTCCATCGCTTAGGTGGTTAATTGATTAAATATGATTGGCTCATTTAAACAGTTTTGTTGCTTATAAGCCTTTGGGGGGTTTAATGACCGTTGTCCCGGATATCCTTGGCATCATTTTACGAAATGGCCACGACCATCGACATCCCGGTGTAGGCGTACACCCGGTATAAAGTGTCGACATTAAAACTAAAAGACGTAGCCGTTGGTTTTCATACTACGGTTTTACGCAAACGTGGTGTGTCTATAAATCTTTAACCCGGCACGACCCGGGCTACTGAACGCATAAAAGAACATGTAAAACGTTCACAAGATCATTATGAATTTTCCCAAGTTATAAAAGAGTTTGTGCCTTGTGCATTCAAATCAATTTTAATAAACATTTTCAAATGTGTCAGTTGAATGTATTTACCAGTGTAAACTGACGTATTTTCCCCAAAAAGATTAAGTGCAGGTACCTAAACGTAAATTGGCTGGTATTAGCTCCCTAGCGTCGGGATAAGTCTCGCAAGCTTGATTGCAGTATCTGATGGAACAATACTTTATGTTTATTTACGATCCACTGTGGATATATTCAACCCTTGTAATACATTTGATATTACGACCAAAGGTTGAAGTTTATATATTTATCTTATGCTTCCGCTGTGCATTATATAATTGTGTGGTTTGACTATATTGTTGCCAACATCGTCACGGTAATCCCCCACCGGGCCCACCGGTGAGACACGTGGAAATCGGGGTGTGACAGTTTGGTATCAGAGCCAACATTGAGTGAATTAAACACTATCCTATTGTGTTTAATCTCAGTGACACAATTGCACATACTTGAGTCTAGACAAGAACTTAGGACAAATTCGGATTAATACTCCTTTTTGTCTTTATTTTTCGATTTGATTTTTAATAAGTTTTGGAGCAGGAAAATGCCACCTGTTATATTCCGAGGAAGAGGAAGGGGAAGAAGAGGCCGAGGAGAAATCGTGACACATCACGATCAAGAAGCTGGACCATCTGGTACAAGACATCCTTCGATGACACGGAGCGAAGAGCCACAACGACGAAGAGATCTTTATGAACCAGCGAGGCATTCCACTTCGCACAGCTCGACGCCATCCTACCGGCACTCCTTTGGGCCAGATTCAGAAAATAATCCCAACAACCCACAACCTTCCTTCATACCTCTACAACGTTCGGTTTCACACCGGAATTATGACGACCCTAGTCCATACTATGTAGCTCAGTTTAATCCGGCTGACTACATACAGGAACCTTCAGGTTTTGTTCCACTAGGGCCACAAGACCATTTTTCTGAAGATCCCATGGAGGAAGATGAGGATCCAACTGAACCAGCTCGTGGTACGCCCACGCATCCGATAGAAGTATCTGATGGATCTTCATATCATGGTCCGCAGTATCAAGGCCCAGACAGCTTTATGGCCTTGTTTGACCGACATGAGTGGTACAACACACCATCTCATCAGACACAACAACCGAGACATCCACAGGATCCCTCTGAGGATTCACGCTTTGAGGCAGTTACGCCACCACCTCCGCCACCGGCACAACCAGTAATACCTGATCCGCCGAGGCGTAGGAGGACAAATGCTCGTATGTCTACACGAGGAGGAGGGGGTATCCCCTTCAGCACTCCTCGACATTCTAGTAGTAGCCATTATCCGCCACTACATGAAGAAGGACCTTCAAGTCCTATACAAGAAGCGAACTCCGCACCTACTGCACGAAATTCGCCACCATTTGGGTATGACCAACCCATACTAGCTTACACAGGTCCAACGGCTTACAACCCGTTTGAACCGTCACAAGCACAATACAACTACGGCTATGAGCGCGACCCATATGTGGTGTCGGCTAGATATAATGCGCGCTACCCTGACGGAGCACATGGAAACATGGGACCACCGGACTACTCAGCTCATGGGTATCCAATACCTCCCAGACCTCCAGTTCCGCATCAAGCGCCACAACCACGATTTTCTCCTCCTGAACAGGAAGAAATACTCCATCGACTAGATCGTGTGGAGAGAGAGTTCGAGGAAGAAAAGAAAAGCCACCGAGGATTTCTCAAGGGCTTGGCGAATCTACTAAAGGGCAAAAAGAAGAAACGTGACCACTAGCCCTTAATAGTAGTACGAATGTAATTTCTATTTTGAAATAAGTCCCTGTGTGGACAACTTATCATATTTCAGTCCCTACGTGGACTTATCTTTAGTCCTTGCATGGACACTTATCTTATATTAGTCCCTGCGTGGACTTGTCACTTATTTTAAAACCTCTATGGAGGTATGTATTATTTGAAAGACCCGTTTAGGGCAATATGTAATTGTATTTGAGATTTTGGAATGTATGTTATGAGTTTTGTTTTAATATATATAAAAATAAATCAAAACCATTCCTTTTATATTGATCTGCCTAAATAAAGAATCTTAAAAGGTGAAACCTAGCTTGGGGTCTGTTAAGATCTAGTCAAGATGGTACGACCTAACTGAAAAGATTCTGATTCCCTGTTAACCTCTGTACGCATGTTAGCATTCATGGCAGATGTGATTCGTTATAATCACGCACGTCATTCCTATACAATAATCCTTTCAGGATTTCAAAACCCAACTAAATGATTTATGAATCGTGGGTTAAATCACCAATGAAGGTGATCAATATCATAAAGACATCCATTAGTGATGCAATGCCTACGGGCCAGTATTATAAAAACATCCATTAGTGATGCAGTGCCTACGGGCCAGAACTATTAAGACATCCATTAGTGATGCAATGCCTACGGGCCAGTATTATTAAAACATCCATTAGTGATGCAATGCCTACGGGCCAGAATTATTAAAACATCCATTAGTGATGTAGTGCCTACGGGCCAGTATTATTAAAACATCCATTAGCGATGTAGTGCCTACGGGCCAATATTATTAAAACATCCATTAGTGATGTAGTGCCTACGGGCCAGTATTATTAAAACATCCATTAGCGATGTAGTGCCTACGGGCCAATATTATTAAAACATCCATTAGTGATGTAGTGCCTACAGGCCAACCATATTAAGACGTCCATTAAGAGGTGTAGTGCCTATGGGCCATAATAATTGTCTTATAAAGACAAAAGGCAGTGGTAGTCTATGACTCTCTGTCAGAAAGAGATAAAAGAACTACGGTTCAATTCTCTATGCCTTTGATTCTCTGAAATCTCGGCTAACATTATAAAACATCATCATGATTAGGCTTTATGCCGCCAATACTATTTATATAGTTAAAATAGGATATATTCAAATCCTAATATTTAATGAAATAAAAAGTTAACCAAATATGGTCTCTGTACCATGGTTGACAAATTGTCATAAAGGACAATCAAATAATAATCTCCTAAATTAAAATTTTGTTATCTTCTGTAACAGATTCAAGTTACAATGGCGGATCCCAATGGAGAGAACAGCCACACGAATGAAGATGACTATGACAATGCGTCAGTACATTTGACAGGCGCACAGCTAAAGGCTCTGATCAACAATGCTGTCCAGGAAGCTATTGATCGTCAACATACTGAGTCTCAAGGCAGAACTGTGTCAAAACCACCCTCTAAACCAAAGACACACTCCAAACCACCCTCTGAACCCAAGAAAGATGACGACAAGCATTCGTCTACTGAGCACAGCGTTCACCGCGATAGAGAATATACTGATGCGTCCAGTGCTAAGGGTTGCACCTACAAATACTTTGTATCATGTAAGCCCCGTGAATTTACAGGGGAGAAAGGTGCGGTTGATTGTATCACCTGGCTGGACGAGATGGACACGATTGTGGACATCAGCGGGTGCGCTGAGAGGGACGTGGTTAAGTTTGTGTCCCAGTCATTCAAGGGCGAGGCCCTGGCGTGGTGGAGAGCTCTGGTGCAGGCTTCAGGTAAGTCTGCCTTGTACAAAATGTCATGGGGGGAGTTTATTACTCTCATAAAAGAAAACTACTGCCCTCAGCACGAGGTTGAGAAGATTGAGGCAGATTTTGTCTCACTGGTGATGACAAACCTGGATTGTCAAGCTTATCTGACAAGCTTTAACACTATGTCACGCCTGGTGCCATATCTTGTGACACCAGAACCTAGAAGGATTGCCCGATTCATTGGGGGCTTAGAGCCGGCGATCAAGGCCAGCGTAAAGGCCTCTAGGCCGACGACCTTCAGGTCAGTTACTGACCTCTCCTTGTCTCTTACACTTGATGCTGTCCGTCTGAGGGCACAAAGGAGCAAGGAGGCTGAGAAGCGAAAACGTGAGGATGATACCTCACGAAAGTCTGGGAAAAAGCACCGTGGAAACGGTGAAGGCAAGAGAGGGTCGGAGGCAAAGAAGGAGGGGCAAGATGGAAGACCTCACTGCAAGGTCTGCAAGAAACCTCACTCCGGGAAGTGTAGGTTTGCGTCTGGTTCGCAGTCGCAACAAAGGACTCCACCCTGTGGGCTATGCAAGTCCAAGGAGCATAAGACAGTGGAGTGCAAAAAGATTAAGGATGCAACCTGCTTTAATTGTAATGAAAAGGGGCACATAAAGAGTAATTGCCCGAAGTATGCCAAGAAGGCAGAAGAGACTAAAAAGACAAATGCGAGAGTTTTTCGCTTGGATGCAAAGGAAGCGGTCAAGGACGACAATGTGCTTACAGGTACTTTTCTCATAAATAATATATTTGCAAGAGTACTGTTCGATTCTGGCGCTGACAAGTCCTTTGTAGACCAGAAATTTTGCCAACTACTAAATATGCCAATCAAAACCCTTGACGTAAAATACGAAGTAGAGTTAGCAGACGGCACGATAGAAACCGTCTCTACCGTTCTAGAAGGATGTGAAATATCCATTAGGAACCATTCTTTTCCTTTATCTCTACTTCCTTTCAAACTTGCGGGTTTTGACATCGTGCTAGGCATGGACTGGTTATCCCATAACCAGGCCCAAATTATTTGCGGCAAGAGGCAAATAGTTTTAAAGACTCCGAGTGGTGAATCTCTTACCATTCGAGGGGATACGCACTACGGATTGCCAGAAGACGTATCTATGCTGAAAGCTTCAAGGTGTTTGAACAGAGGCTGTGTAATTTACATGGCTCAAGTGATAATTGAAGAACCAAAGCCGAAGATCGAGGATCTTCCTGTCATTTCTGAATACCCCGAGGTTTTTCCTGAAGAACTACCTGGTTTGCCACCAGATAGACAAGTGGAGTTCAGAATTGACATCATTCCTGGAGTAGCTCCGATAGCAAGAGCACCTTACAGATTAGCGCCAACGGAAATGAAAGAACTGAGGACCCAGTTGGATGAACTGCTGGCGAAAGGTTTTATCAGACCTAGTTCATCTCCCTGGGGAGCTCCTGTCCTATTTGTAAAGAAGAAGGACGGATCGATGCGGTTGTGCATCGACTATAGAGAACTGAATAAAGTTACCATAAAGAACAGATATCCTTTACCAAGGATCGATGATCTGTTCGACCAGCTGCAAGGAGCAAGCTACTTCTCCAAGATCGACTTAAGGTCGGGTTATCATCAACTAAGGGTCAGAGATGAAGATGTACACAAGACTGCATTTAGGACTCGCTATGGTCATTACGAGTTCCTAGTGATGCCTTTTGGGCTCACAAATGCACCGGCTGCGTTCATGGATCTCATGAATCGTGTGTGCAAGCCGTATTTAGATAAATTCGTCATAGTCTTCATAGACGATATCCTGATCTATTCTAAAAGCCAAGATGACCACGAGAAGCACCTCCGTTGCATTCTCGAATTACTACAGCGTGAGAAACTCTACGCCAAATTCTCGAAATGTGAATTCTGGCTACGAGAGGTTCAATTTTTAGGACACGTTGTGAGTGAGCGCGGTATCCAAGTGGATCCCGCTAAGGTAGAGGCGGTCATGAACTGGCAAGAGCCAAAGACGCCTACCGAAATTCGTAGCTTCCTGGGTTTAGCAGGATACTACCGAAGATTTATTGAGAATTTTTCAAGGATTGCTGCGCCTTTGACTTCCTTGACCAAGAAGAAAGAAAAGTACATTTGGGGCCCGAAGCAGCAAGAGTCCTTTGAAATACTGAAGCAGAAGCTAAGCAACGCACCTGTGTTGACCTTACCTGAGGGTACAGATGAATTCGTAGTTTACTGCGATGCATCACACACGGGCATGGGGTGTGTTCTTATACAGAAGGGCAAGGTGATTGCTTATGCTTCAAGACAATTAAAGGTGCATGAAAAGAATTACACCACCCATGATTTGGAGTTGGGTGCCGTTGTATTTGCACTGAAGTTGTGGAGGCACTACCTTTATGGTATTAAATTTGTGATTTATTCAGATCACAAAAGCCTTCAGCACCTGTTCAACCAGAAGGAGTTGAACATGAGACAGCGCCGTTGGATGGAAACCCTGAATGATTATGACTGTGAAATCAGGTACCATCCCGGTAAGGCGAATGTAGTCGCCGATGCATTGAGCAGGAAAGAAAGGGTAAAACCCATTCGAATCAATGCCAAGAGCATTGAAGTTAAAAATAATTTGATGGAAAGGATATTAGCTGCGCAGCGTGAGGCTGTGTTGGAAGCTAATTATCCAAATGAAAAGCTGGGAGTAACTGAGGAGCAGTTGACTCTTAGCAAGGATGGAATTCTTAGGCTGAATGGACGTATATGGGTTCCGATTTATGGGGGACTACGAGATGTTGTTCTCCAGGAAGCCCATAGTTCCAAATACTCAGTCCATCCTGGTGCTGATAAAATGTACCAAGACTTAAAGGCAAATTATTGGTGGATAGGCTTGAAAAAGTCTGTAGCCGCCCATGTAGCAAAGTGCTTGACTTGTGCTCAAGTCAAAGCCGAGCACCAAAAGCCGTCTGGCTTGCTACAACAGCCTGAACTTCCCGAGTGGAAGTGGGAATGCGTAACTATGGACTTCATAACCAAGTTACCCAAGACCAGGAAAGGAAACGATACAATATGGGTCATAGTCGATAGGCTGACTAAATCAGCTCATTTTCTACCCATCAAGGAGACGTATAGCTCCGATATGCTAGCCCAACTATATGTTGATAAGATTGTAGCCTTACACGGCATACCTGTGTCTATTATCTCCGACAGGGATACTAGATACACATCGCACTTCTGGAAGAGTTTCCAGCAATCTTTGGGCACGCGTTTAAACTTTAGTACGGCTTACCATCCCCAGACGGACGGTCAAAGTGAGCGTACTATCCAAACGCTAGAAGACATGCTTCGTGCATGTGCGATCGATCTAGGAGGTAATTGGGATAAAAACCTACCCCTTATCGAATTCTCCTACAATAATAGCTACCACACCAGCATAAAGGCTGCGCCTTTCGAGGCATTATATGGTAGGAAATGCAGATCGCCTGTTTGTTGGGCGGAAGTAGGAGAGGTCCAATTATCGGGACCAGAGATTGTTTTCCAGACGACGGACAAGATTGTCCAGATCCGGGAACGTCTCAAGGCTGCCCGCGATAGGCAGAAAAGCTACGCTGATCCAAAGCGTAAGGATTTTCACTTCGAAGTGGGTGAAAAGGTATTACTTAAGGTATCACCCTGGAAGGGGGTGATGCGTTTCGGCAAGAAGGGCAAGCTGAGCCCGAGATACATAGGGCCTTTTGAGGTCATTGAACGAGTCGGATCAGTTGCCTATAAACTGAACTTGCCTGAAGAGCTCAATGGAATTCACAATGTGTTCCACATCTGCAATCTCAAAAAGTGCTTCGCCGACGAATCGTTGGTGATTCCACACACAGATGTGCATATAGATGAGAGCTTAAAGTTTATAGAAAAACCTTTGTCGATTGAAGATCGACAGGTAAAGAAGCTTCGCAGAAAGCACGTACCGATTGTAAAAGTCAAATGGGATGCTCGTAGAGGTCCTGAATATACGTGGGAAGTCGAAGCTACAATGAAAGAAAAATACCCCTATTTATTTGAGTAAATCTCGGGTCGAGATTTATTTTAAGGGGGTGAGGATGTAACACCTCGAATTTTTGTGTCCAATGATGTGTTAACACGTGTCATTTGTTTATACGTGGCATCTATAATAAATAAAGGACTAATTTTGACAAACCTTGAAAGTATATAAATTCGAGGGTTATAAATGTCAACAAGGGTAAATATACTGTATAGTATCCCTAAATAATGCTTAAACCTTCAAACGAATAAATTATAGATCGTACAAAAATAAAACGCGGAAGAAAGTGAGAGATTACAAACTACAGGGGTTAACTGTGTCAACATGTTTAATAATACCTCTGAGTGACCCTTTAACGTTCCAAAGACTTTGTAACAGTATTATACACTCACTAAAATAATATATATGAATTTCGCGAAGTTTCGATATGAAACGAGAAAGTTACGATCGAATTCGTAGAAGAAGGGTTAAAAGCGTCAACAGTTAAAGTTAAGGCTTTCCAATATAATTAATAAATAAACCGGGGACTTAATAATGCGGGTAATTAACACGAGGCCCCTATCGGTAAATAACCGAGGGCCAAACCGCAAAGTTACCCCTTCAGAACCGAAAGGTCAGGTGAATCATTACGAAAGATTTCGTTATTAATGGCCCGATTCTGTAATCATTATAAAAGATTTGAAAAATTCAGAAAATATAACCTCACGCGACCCGCGTAAGGTTTAGACATAAGTCGAGGCGGGCCGCGAGCCTCCTCACTAACTCGCCTGATTTCTTAACCTTTAGGCGACCCGCATTAAAAAGCATGGGAACTCCCATGCGGGCCGCGTAAAGTGCCCAGATGCAGAAACTTTGTAACTACTTGGCTTTTGGAACCTTTGAACGATCAAACACCACTTAATGGAGCATGGGCACCCTACATTTGACCCATAACACTTAGGGGACATCTACCCATCACCCCTGACCTGTTGTGGTAGTTGTAATGATCATAGGAGCTTGTTTTTTGCTATAAATAGCACCTTTGTGTGCATAACCATTCACACAATCAAAACTCACTTCTCTGATCATTCTAAGTGCTCCCAAGCATTCTCTTCTGCTCTATAATCAAGAACACACTTCTGTAAGTCGTTCACAATCAATTTGGTCTTGCATTTCCATAGTTATAGCTCATAGACGCAACCGTCGTAACTAACGGTTGTCATTGCAATATCTTGCAAATGGTTCAGTCTTATGACGAATCAAAAGTGGTTATGAGTTGGTATTTATGTGGGTAATAAACCTCTAAAATGGTTCTCCCTGATCACCACTCTAACTATGTCAAATGTCGAGTCAAACGTGCGGTTAAAAAGTCAACAGAAAGCTATTTTAGCGATTTATGCATAATCTGTAATATATATGTTATGGAACCTGTTTTGATAATCATAAAACATGATAATAAGTATATAAACATGTTTGCGCTCGTTTGAATCGATCATTTACCATATAGAACCGGTTCGGAGCCGAATGTCGCAAAAGTTTGACTTTTGCTTTGACTTCAGTTCTGACCCGTTTTAGTAAGGTATAAATATACCTTAGGACTTTCTTAGGACCAGGTCACATGTTGGTATAAGCCTCTGTGGTCGGTTCATGAGTTACCCGAGTCTTTTACGTATTTCCGTCATTCGCCTAAAAGTTGACCGTAACGGCCTTTTAAAATTAAAACGAGTATTTCGGACACGTGAACGGACCAAAACCTTGCTTGTTAAATTATAAGCATGTCCCTAAAGTTTCACGTCAATCCGAGGTCTAGAATGAGAGTTATGCTAAAAGGCGCACTTTTAAGAAAGTTTGGTATTTAACGGCGCAATTAGCATAACGCCCATCTAACCCAAGTTTTCGTCACCAAAACTTTTACCCATTGTGGTAAAATAATATTTTGGGAATTTTAAAGATTTTTAATAAATTTTACCTTGCTCATAACCTGCGGTTATGGCTACGGTTCGGTTAATACCGAATATGCCCTTTTTGGCCAAAACGAGAGTTCTACAAGGTCTTTTGACCCGATTCCAGTTGCTACTGGTTTTAAATAATAAATAAAGTATTTTAAGCTTTATAAGCTGTTCGGGAAACTCAGATTTCCTGTAGAACTCGAAAAGCCTTTTTAAAGTCTTTAAAATGACCGAAAAGCCCCTACGGGGCATAATATTAACTTAAACTCGTTACGGACCTTCCGTAAGGTATCCTACTGATACCAAAATACTTTTAAGGCATATTGACTTAGGAAATAAGCGTACGACTCTTATGGTTAACCGTTTCGCCTATCTGCGCACACGGTACGGCTCATGGAACTAGTTTTCGTGCAATAGCCGATATGGGTCAAATTATATTATTTGAACCCCAAAATCCAGAGTATGGACTATAAACCCATATAAAACAAGTCTCTGAACTTGTTGGGTCCAAATCATACTCCATTCTCGGTTTTCGCCTTTCCGTGCGAATTAACCATATCTATATATCGGAATCAACCGGTTTAAGCTACGGCTAATACAAGGACCGTTAGGATTCTAAGAGGTTAATTAAAACCTTCGTTCCAGATTAGGAGCCCCAGTAAAAGCTATCGGTGACTTGATCTAAATTAAGGATTAATACTTGCAAAGGTAAATACTTTAACTTATTTCCCCTATATGGGCTTGGGTTACGGTATATTAATACCGCTTGATTGAGCATTATATACTTCCATCGCTTAGGTGGTTAATTGATTAAATATGATTGGCTCATTTAAACAGTTTTGTTGCTTATAAGCCTTTGGGGGGTTTAATGACCGTTGTCCCGGATATCCTTGGCATCATTTTACGAAATGGCCACGACCATCGACATCCCGGTGTAGGCGTACACCCGGTATAAAGTGTCGACATTAAAACTAAAAGACGTAGCCGTTGGTTTTCATACTACGGTTTTACGCAAACGTGGTGTGTCTATAAATCTTTAACCCGGCACGACCCGGGCTACTGAACGCATAAAAGAACATGTAAAACGTTCACAAGATCATTATGAATTTTCCCAAGTTATAAAAGAGTTTGTGCCTTGTGCATTCAAATCAATTTTAATAAACATTTTCAAATGTGTCAGTTGAATGTATTTACCAGTGTAAACTGACGTATTTTCCCCAAAAAGATTAAGTGCAGGTACCTAAACGTAAATTGGCTGGTATTAGCTCCCTAGCGTCGGGATAAGTCTCGCAAGCTTGATTGCAGTATCTGATGGAACAATACTTTATGTTTATTTACGATCCACTGTGGATATATTCAACCCTTGTAATACATTTGATATTACGACCAAAGGTTGAAGTTTATATATTTATCTTATGCTTCCGCTGTGCATTATATAATTGTGTGGTTTGACTATATTGTTGCCAACATCGTCACGGTAATCCCCCACCGGGCCCACCGGTGAGACACGTGGAAATCGGGGTGTGACATATGCCGACTTTCTACTTTCGAGACAGCTGGAGCATGTGGTGAGAAAAGAAAAAGTAATAGTCGTCCTAAAAGAGGTACGTGTGGAAGGGCCAAATGTGTTAACGAAACCCTTGCACCTTGGAAGGATATGCTAGACATCAAGTGTGGTGTTGTGGCTCCAAACACTGATGGTTCGCTTTTACTTCCAAGTGTAGCTTGTGATAGGATGGCATAGACTATTGATTTTAATTATGGGTTAATTTAATATTTTACCAAATAGGGTCGTAAGAGCCAATTTTAGTACATATTTAGTCGTGACATCTTGATGAACCCTTTCATCTCTAAGGACACTTAATTTTAAATAACGTATTAAAACTAAGTTTGTCGCGACTTGTATAACCATTTAAGAGTTAATAGTTTTAAAACTATTAAGTTATGAGTTTTAGAAAGTTAAAACTTGTTAGATTTCAAAAACTCTAATAGTTATTATTTATTTTAAAATAAACTATTTGTTTTATCACAAATATTTACAAGTTGTAAAAATCAATTTAGAACTTGTTATAATTGATTGTGAACATTATAAAACACCTTTTAAAAGTTTGGTATTAGGTTGGTATGTTATATAACACCTTACATGATAAAAGCAACCATAATAGCAAAAATAAATATGTAAATCTTTAGGCCATTTTATTTGATCTTGCTAGAGCCAAATAGCAAGACCAAACTGGGTCACGGGGTAACAAACAACCATAAGGATGGACCTAGTGCATCTAGTTGTCTTTAGCACCTCCTTGATTCCTGTAATGTCTTCAGTTTTGTCTTCGGGTCTTCAACTTTATATTATAATATAAAAAATATAACAAGAATTGAAACCGTAATCTATTACAACTTTAAGCCACAAAGTGGGCTAAAACCATAAAACAAAACAATAACAAAAATACAAGTACAAGGTCGGCCAGATTTACATATTCAACACAATCATATTAAAGAGGGCAATCTTTTGGTCAAATAAAAATAAATAAAACTTTTGACCAAATAACTTCTTGCCCAAGAAATATTTAGATCTGAAACTTTAAACAAGTTAAAGTTTGAGATCTATAACCGGTTAAAAAGACCGGTTCTGATTTGCATGTTGTAAGCGTGGCTCTGATACCACTGTTGGGTTTCAGTGGTGTCAATTTTACTTTTTATCAAAACGGGTTTGATATATTTTATCAACTAAATATATAATTAATAAAAACGCAGCGGAATAAATATAAATAATCAACACCAAAAGTGAACCGAACAGGATCATGGTTACTAACATGCAAATACAATACATAAAATAATTAATCTACCGATGAGCAAAATTATACCCTTTTGGTTAACAATAACCGTGTGAGACACCGAGGTACAACGAACGAGTGCTAGATACGAACACGAACGTGGCTTGCTTTTAGTCTGCCGGAATCACAAAGAGGGATGCTCCCTGTTTGTGGGGTTATACAAAATCACCAAAAAGGGTGGTGATTTTTTTCACCTTTTGTTTTGACGGCAAAAACCTTTGTTGCTAATGGTATCACAAAACAAAAAGGAGAATTCCTTTTCTTCTTTTCTTGTGTTTACGGCAGAAAAGGTGAAGACAAAAGACAGTGATTGAGAATATATTTATACTAATATATTTAGGTTAACTATATTAACCCTATCAATCATCTCTAACCATCTTTTAGGCCATCAAAGCACAATACGTCTAGCACAAGCCCAAATGTGATACGAAGCCCGAAAAATAAAGTTTAATTAAATAAGTAATTAAACGTTAAATTATTTATAACGCGTATAAATAATAAATCCCGTTTTTTGTGGATATATAATTATTTTAGATAATTATATATTTTGTTCCGTTAATTGTTCGTGATCACCAGTTAATCGAGTTAAGTGGATTTAATATCCGTTGCCCAAGGTGTAACTCTTACGGGTCATAGCTTGGTCAGCAGCGTTGACTTATCGAACCCGTACATATAAATCCAACAGAAATAAGTAGTAACAACCATATATTGTATTTCATAAGTCTAGAAATATGACATATTACTCGTTATTTAAACATTTAACGCTAACTTACAAAATAAAATATTACCACCAAAAACATTGTAAGCATGTTAACCAAAAGGCCAAAAGTTAGTTTTCCCAAACTAAAAACTATTAATACTAAAACCAAATAGTCTTGGTACCACCCACTATTTTTAGACAAATAACCATGACAAAATAGAGAGTCAAAATGGTTCAAAAATGGTTTGTCGTCCTGCAAATGAAGGAACTTGTTGATGCAACAAACATGAGACCAAAGATGGTAGCTGAGTTGGTTAGGCAAAGATGTTGAAGGGTTCAACCTTGCCTAACGCAGGTCGCGGGGTCCCCCCACGTTTGCAAAACGTGGAAGGAGGTTCACTAGTATGTAATTGTTGTTTGCTGAGAGTTCTTTCTCCGAGACGTGCTCGAATCCAGAAGTGAAAGCAAACAGAATGTGTGTGGTGGATGTGATAAGGAGTAACTTGAGAGTGAGCAAGTACTCCACGAACGACCAGAAATGAGGGAATCTCAATTGATCCAAGAATGTCTTTTGGGGTGAATGAGCTATCTTCTTATAGGGGAAGACATCTCCTCAAATAGTATGTACAAGACTAGTAAAACCTGTTTGCAGTGGAGGGTTTCCCCTTTTGGGGTTGAAGGCTTTTGTCCCCTGGATAATAGCATGTATTGTGCAGACCTGCTTTTCTTTTGCGAGCGTGGGTTGGTGAAGCGAGCTCGGATGTGATTGATTACTGTTCCCTCCTCGCTTTTCCCATTTCACAGCTTTTCAACCATTGAACCGTTTAACCCTTTAAGCACTTGCATGTTTAGTCACTTTATTTAGTCTTGGGCTACCCCCGTCATCAGCCCCCCAAGTCAGAGGCTTTTGGGTAGTATACTCAAAGACTTCTGACTTTTATGCATGTGTGTTATTGCTTGAAGGTTTCAATGGCTCGTTGCCTGATGGGTTGAAAGGCTGAAGGCAGTTAATATTTAAATTTGAATTTTAAATGATTGACAGTTGATTTGATTGATGTATGGCAGTAGATAGGGTGGCGGTTTTGCAGAAGACATTAATTACTTTTTTGCCCCTATATTAACTCGTTTTATATTTTCCTTTACTGCCGTTTCATTTTGCATCAAGTGTTTTCTGCAAATCTCTCCCCTTTCTTTCAAGGTTAGTGTTTGTTCATCCTTTGCTTTACTTTTGCTTCATAATTTTCTTTCAAAAATGGGTGCCCTTAAGGATTTAGCAAGATCCTTTTCCCGGTTAACCCAAGAGGAAGTAGAGTTGTTTTGTAAAGATTATGGCATTGGGACTGAATTTACACCTACTGCTCCTGCGTGTGATGCTTCGATTGATAAATGTCCGGCTGGTTCCATCGCCCTTTATTGCCGTCACTTTGAATTTTCAAACCTTCGCTATCCGTTTTCTCTGTTTGTTTTAAATTTGTTAGAGTATTATCGGGTTTCCTTTGGTCAGATTCATCCGAAGGGCATGGCTAAGGTTTTACACTTCGAGGTTTTGTGCCGTGCCCTCGGATATGATCCCTCTTTATTGTTATTCCGTCGTTTTTTCCGGCTCGCCAAGAATGGTGATTGGTTTACTTTTGAAGCATCTAAGGTTGATTCTCGCCTTATTCCGTCGTTTGTTTTCTTTTTTCTTTTATCTTTTAAATTTTTGTCTCATGTTTTGTCCGTTTGTTCTTTGCAGTTATGTCTGCCTTGGATTTCATCAAGAGTGATGACACTTCGGACGTTGTGTTTGAGGATGCTCCATCTGTTCCGGGTGAGAATGTTGTTGTTAGGACTGCTGAGCAAAGGTTTGAGGGTGGTGGGTATGTTAGTGTGTCGACTGTGAAAGGTTTCTCTAAGCCTCTTGCTCCCAAGGCTTCAACTCGACAATCTACTCGTCGTTTGAAAGCTGCTCCTCAATCCACCTCTACTGAACCGGTGGATTTGAGTGATGATATTGAAGAGTCTGAGGACCAAGGTGTTGAGGCGGGTTCCGAAAGGGAAGGGAAGTTAGTTGTTCGTGACAAAAAGGATTCGGCCAGAAAGGTTGCTGCTACACCTGTTCAAGGTTCTTCGGGTGTGGACGTTGAAGGGTTGAATCCTGATGCCGTTTATGTGCCAAGCTGGTCGGTGAAGGTTGATGATAGCTTTAAAGATGCTTCTGTCTGTGAAGAGGCCCTTAGTCATATTGCTCCTCCTTCGGTTCACAAGACTATCTCTGAGATGGATGATGATGTGATGCTATCCCGGATGATTCTTAGTACTTGCAACCTTGCAGCCATGCTTCCTCAGGGGGTTGCCGCTCGTTTTCGCCAAAGGATGCGAGAGTATGAAGACTTTTCCAAAAAGAAAGATAAAATGAAGTCTTCAATGGCGTCAATGAGAAAGGAGATAAGCAGCTTTGCTGAGAAGGAGGAGGCTTGATCTAAGAAGGTTGAAGGCTTATCCAGGCAGCATGAAATTGAAATGACTGATTTTAAGAAGAACTTCGAGGCTGATCGGTTGAAGCTAAAGGCGGACAGGGAGGCTTTGTCTGTTGCCCAGAAAGCCTTTGATGAGGAGAAAAAGAGTTTGAAGGCTTCAGTGTCTCGTGCCACTAGCGATAACCAGTGGTTGATTGAGCAGGGCTTTCAACAGGTTGTCACTTACCTACTTCACTCTACTGAGTTTAATTCTGCTCTTGGTGAAGTATATACAAAATTGCTCAACTTGGGAAAACACGAAGGTCTTGTTGCTGGTTATAAACTGAATGAAGCTGGGCATGCTCTGGAAAAGTCTCCCTTATTTCGCCCGGATTCTTCTGATGTATTCAAGAGCTCAGTTGAACAAATGGAGAGGCTAACCTATCCCTGTGTTCATCAGGTTTCCTCTTGCTTTGGTAAGCCTTTATCTGTTTTACAGGATATGAAACCTGAGGGTCTGAATGAAAAGGTGTGTGCTGAGGTTTTGGGCTCCCTTTCAAAGAAGAGATCTTATTCCGGAGATAGTGATGATACCCTTTCCAGTCTGACTGATGCTTCAAAGGATGTTGGTTTAGGGGCCTCCGCGGTTGGTGGTGGTGATGGCGCTAAGGCCAAGAAGTCTAAGAAAGCCAAGAAGTCCAAAGCTGAAGGTTCCAAGCCTTCTGCCATCTGACATTTATTCGTAGCTTTCTTAGCAAAACACTTTATGTCTGTAATGTTTTAAACAATATTAGGTTTTCAGGAACCCTTAAGGTTCCTGTTGGTGGTTTGTTGGGCCTGTATGGCCATTTGAACAATAGTTTCTCTTGCAAGTTACTAGAACTTGCTTTAACTCTTTTCTGAAGGTCTCTTATGACCTTCCTAGTTATGGTATGATGGTTATTATGTTACTTGTGTTATGTTTGTTTACTTGCTTTGCTTGATTTGTTCAGTAGGCTCTTAACCCTTCAAGCCTTTTGGTTAGCTGCTTTTGGGTTGAAGCCTTCAACGTTTCGAGCTTATTATCTGGGTGGCTTGAAGCCTTGATAGCTTTTGGTTTGGTTTGCATGTTTTATTGATGGGCCTGCTTATTTTCCCTTTGTCAATTATCATTCTTTCATAGCCTTGTCTTTTGTTGAGTTTACTTTGTCTTTTGTTTTTTACACTTTAAAGGGTTCAGTGCTGCAGACACTTAACCTTAGTGTTTATGAACAAGAAGACGTAGTATCTATCCTTTTCATTATTTCTTTGTGATTTACTTGATTTCGTAAGCCTATTTGTTGATTGTATTTCTAAGACTTAAGGAACGATTGGTGTAGGCTGTTCAAACCTGTCTATGAGACATTGTTATTTTCGCTTAATAAGTCTCATGGAGTTGTATTGATTTAGGAACTCACCCCTTATATAGGTTCATTCAACCCTTGAACCTATTGAGCGATATGGCCTGGGAGCTCATCCCCTTACATGGCCCTTGCCATGGAGTTTTTTGCTAGGTTCTCAACCTGATATTAGGATAGAAAGACAAGTTTGATAAATCAACTTCATTCATTCAAGCAGTACCTGCTTTTTACAAAAGGTTTTCATTTTGATACAAACTAAACTTTCTGTCTACACATAGAATTTTCTCAGGGTTTTTCCGTTCCAATGCCTTGGAAGTCTTTTGCCTTCTGAGTCTGCTAGCTTGTAGGATCCGCCCTTGTGTGCTTCGAGGATGGTATATGGACCTTCCCATTTTGGGCCTAGCTTCCCTTGATTTTCCTTTTTGCTAGCTTCATTGTTTCTGAGGACTAGATCCCCTGGTTTGAATCGTTCATTCTTAACCCTCTTGTTGTAGTAGGCTTCCATCTTTTGTTTGTATTTGGCTTCTTGTATTGCCGCTTGATCTCGGGCTTCCTCTAGGAGTTGTAAGTTCAACATGGTCTCATGTTGATTTGTTTCGGGATCCATGTTGACAATTCGTTGGGTTACAACTCCTATTTCAGCAGGGATTACGGCCTCGGATCCAAATACCAAACTATAAGGTGTTTTCTTGTGACTTGTTTTTTCGGTTGTTCTAATTGCCCATAGAACACTAGGCAATTCTTCCAGCCAATTGCTTTCATATCTTCCCAATCTCGTCTTGATGCCTTCCACAATACTTCGGTTGGCTCTTTCGACCTGGCCGTTTGACTGCGGGTAAGCCACTGAGCTAAAGATCTGGTTGATCCTGTATTCCTTGCACCAAAGGCTGAAAGGTTTCTCAGCAAATTGCTTTCCATTGTCGGTGACAATTACCCCCGGCAACCCATAGCGGCAGATGATGTTTTCCCAAACGAAGTCTATGACTTGTTTTCCTGTGATCTTGGCAAGGGGTTTAACCTCTGGCCACTTGCTAAAGTAGTCGATTGCTACTAACAAGAATTTTACTCCCCCTTTGCTTGGAGGGAATGGCCCAACAATGTCCATTCCCCATTTATGGAATGGCCATGCCGAGGTTATTGGAACAAGATCATGTTTGGGACTTCTTGGAATTGGGGCATGGATTTGACAGGCATCACATTTCTTTAATTGTTCAACGGTATCACGATGCATCGACGGCCAGAAATATCCAAGGTTCATGAGCTTTGCGACCACCGACCTAGCTCTAAAATGAGCTCCGCATATTCCTTCATGTATTTCCTTGATCAAATACTTGCTTTGTTCGGGACCAACACATCTTAGCAAGGGGGCAAGGTAACCTTTTTGTAGAGGGTTTCTCCTTGCAACACATATTGTCTTGCTTTGATTTTAACCCTTTCGGCTTCTATTTGATCATTGGGTAGTTCATTACTTTGGAGGAATTTTTTGATGGGAGTCATCCAATTTGGATCTTCCTCGGTGACCACATCTTGTACTTCCAATTCATCGATCGATGGGGCCTTCAACACTTCAACCAACACCTTTTTAGTGAGGTGGGCGAAGGTGAGGGATGCTAATTTACTCAAGGCATCGGCCTTTTTATTTTGAGACCTTGGAATTTGCTTGATGCTGCATGTTTGGAAGGTGTTCATTAACTCCTTGGACTTCTCTTTATATCTCCTCATGTTGGGTTCTTTAGCAATATAGCTGTCGTTAACTTGGCTTGAGACTAGCAATGAATCTGTGAACACTTCAAGCTTCTGAACTTTCATTTCGTTGGCCAGTCTTAAACCAGCGATCAATGCCTCGTATTCAGCCTCGTTATTGGTGGTCTGAAAATTAAAACGGAGGGCATATGTAAATTCTAACCCTTTAGGGTTGATTAGAACTAAACCGGCTCCTGACCCTTCAACGCTTGAAGCCCCATCAGTGAATAATTTCCAGGCTTCAGGGTTGGAGGGTTCAGTGGTTGTGGTGTTTACTTCGTCAACTGTTTGGCTTGGGACTTCTACCAGGAAATCAGCCAGAACCTGAGCTTTAATGGCTTTTCGTGGGACATAGGTGATGTTGTGTTCACCTAGTTCCACTGCCCATTTTGCTAGCCTTCCATAGTTTTCAGGTTTTTCAAGCACATTCTTGACAGGTTGGTCAGTGACCACTTGTATAGGATGTGCTTGGAAGTACCTCCTAAGCCTTCTAGCTGTTTGAACCAGAGCTAGGGCAAGTTTTTCGAGGGGAGGGTATTTGGTTTCAGCTAATTTTAGAGTTTTGCTGAAAAAATAAACGGGTACCTGAGCCTTGTCTCTTTCAATGGTGAGGACTGCGCTGATGGCTTCGTCAGCAATTGAAAGGTACACCGATATTACCTCCCCGGTTTCTGGTGCTGCAATATCTGGTAGGGAGGCCAAGTGATGCTTCATTTGATTGAAAGCTTCTTCAGCTTCATCAGTCCATTTGAAATCCTTCTTGTCTGAGCAGTTCTTGAGCGTTTTGTAGAAGGGCAGAGATCTTTCGGCCAATTTTGAGGTAAAACGCTTCAAGGCTGCAAGCTTCCCATTTAAGTTTTCAACCTCTTTCTTGGTTCTTGGTGGTTTAGCTTCGAGGACAGCTTTTACCTTGTTAGGGTTGGCCTTGATGCTTTGCTTTCCGACGATGTGACCCAAGAATTTTCCTTCCTCAAATCCAAACGAGCATTTCTCCGGATTGAGCTTCATGTTTACCTTTCTGAGGTTCTTGAAAGTTTCTTGAATATCGCCAAGCATTTGGTGTTCCGTCTTGCTTTTAATAACCAAGTCATCAACGTATGCCTCCATGTTTTTGCCGATTTGGTTTTCGAAGGCCTTGTCGACGAGTCGTTGATAGGTGGCACCTGCATTTTTGAGGCCAAAAGGCATCTTTTGATAACAAAAGATACCTTTGTCTGTGTGAAAGGCTGTCTTTTCTTCATCCTCCTTTTTCATGAGGATTTGGTGATACCCTTTGTATGCATCAAGAAAGCATTTAAACGAATATCCTGTGAGGGAATCGACCTTGAGATCAATTTCCGGTAGCGGGTAACAATCTTTGGGACAAGCTTTGTTAAGATCTTTAAAATCTATGCACATTCTCCAAGAGTTGTCGGGTTTCTTGACCATAACCGGGTTTGCAACCCATGATTGATACTTGACTTCTCGGAGAATGCCGGCCGACACAAGTTTTTCAACTTCTTGGCAAGCTATCAGGCTTCTTTCGGGTGCCAAGCTTCTTTTCTTTTGGACCACCGGTTTGACATCCGGTGGTATCCTTAAGTCGTGCTTGGCAATGTTCCGAGGGATCCCAGTCATATCTTCAGGACACCAAGCGAATACATCACTGTGATGTGTTAGCAGCTTTTCAAGGTATGAAAGGGTCTCCTGGGAAAGGTTTGGGTTGACCCTTATTCGTTGCTCAGGGTATTTAGGGTTTATGACCAACCCTTGCCTGTCTTCCTCACTGTTCGAGCTTTCACCCTCAATTATGTAAGCTTCCTGCGAGGGTTGAAGGGTTGCTATCCCCCTTTCAGTAGGGAATTTGACTGTGCCATGGCCAACAGACACTGCCATGTAAAATGCACATTGTCCGGGCCTCCCTATGATTACGTCATAACTTGAGGGGATGTTGGTAACCACAAAGGTTAATGATTGGGTTCTCTCTTTCGATCCTTCGCTGAAACGAACATCAAGGGTTAGCTGCCCCAGAGGCTTGAGGGGTATATCGGCGATACCCTTTATGGAGGCTCCGGAAGGTTGAAGCCTTGAACGTTCTTCATTGCTTAAACGGTGTTGAAGAACTTTTCGAACATGATTTCAGTGGCTGCCCCTGTATCTATGTATGCTTTACATGTTTGCAGTGTTCCCACTGTGGCTTCTACCACAAGGGGACTGGGAAGCGGGTTCTTCTTCGTAGGGGGGAAGCAAACACACTGAAGCTCCCAAGCTTCCAACCGCTGCCTTTTGTGAGGAACCTTCTCATCAGAGTACACCATATTGACTTCCTTCCCTTTGCTTTCAGCCATCTTGTCTCGAACTCCTTTTACCAAATGGGTGAGTTCTCCTGACTTAACAGCCTCTTCAATTCTCTTTTTTAGTTGGAAGCAATCGTTGGTGTGGTGTCCCTTTTCTTCATGAAACTCGCAGAATTGTGTGGAGTTCTCATTTTTTCTGCTTTTGGGGAGAGGCCTGGGAGGTATAAAGTTTTGTTTAACTTCTTCTGTTGCCAGGATTTCCTGAGGGGTCTTGGTGAGGGGAGTGAAACTTGTGCCTTTGTCTCTGCTTGGAAGGTTTCGACCTTCAGTCCTTCGTGAGTCTGAACCCTTTAGGCGCCTGTCGTAGGAGTTGAAGTTTCCCCTTTTTCTAACCGGGCTATTGCTTCGCTAGCCGGACCCTCTTTTCCTTTGTTCCTTGATGTCTACAGCTTCCTCTCCCCGAATGTGAGCTTCGGCCCTTTCAATGGCTTCTTCCAGGGTTTTGGGCAGAGATTTGTTGAAATCTCGTGTGAGGTACTTAGAGGTTATGGCATTCATAAAGCCAGCCACTCTCATTTTCTCATCTGCCCCTACATAGGTCAGACCTTCCTTCTTATATCGTTCAATGAAGGCTCGAAGACTTTCATCATCACGTTGTTTTATCTGGAAGATTACTGTTGCGTCTTTGACATATCGCCTTTGCTGGGAGAAGTTTGCTAGAAAACCCCTGCTAAGATCATCAAAGCTTCGAATGCTTTGAGCAGGTAGGTCGTTGAACCAGATTCTGGCGGATCCAACAAGAGTCTGCATGAACATTAGGCAACATTCAGCGTTTGACCATTTTTCTATTCGAGCTGCACCGGTGAAGATCTGGAGATGGTCCTCGGGATCTTCAGTCCCATCATACGTCCTGATGTGGGTTGGCATCTTGATCTTTGATTGAAAATCATAATCGGCTATCTGCCTTGAGAAGCATGAGAGGTTGCTTGGCTTATAGGGTTTAGCCAAGTCCTCTTCAGGCCTTGTATCCACGTTGTTACTATTGCCGTGATTCCCCTGAGTGGCTAGCACTTGATTAATGAAGTGTTGCCACGGGAAGTTGGCCATCATCTGGGACATCATATTGGGTATGAGGTTGAAGCCTTGAAGGCTTCCTGGACCACCCGAGCAGTTTATTCCAAGAGGGGTGCTAGTAACAACACTTCGTGCTAAAGGAAGCACGGACAGAGCTTGCTCCCATGTGGTTGTTAAAGAAGCTGGATAGCTTGTCACCGGGGACTGTAGGAGCTGGTCAAGCGTTAGCTCATGTCCCAGAGGAGTACCACTAGTAATTGGTTGGGAAGAGAGGATAGGATGTACCGTAGGATTTGTCATAGTGGACAGATAAGGGTGAGGGTTTGGAGGGTTGCTGGGACCAGCCTCACTTCTTGTGGTAAAAGGAGGTAGGGGTGGCCCGGGAGACAGCGTTGGCTCAGGTTCGTCATAATCTAAACGAATCCTTATACCCTTTTCCCTTTCTTTACTCACATGATGGTTAAGAAGTGACTTTAACTCGAGGAAATTATTAGCGACCCCCTCGGGGGTAAGTTCAACACGCGCCGGGGTGTCAGATACACCGACATTGGGGGATGGAGCCCCGGATCTGGATGGGGTTGGGGTGTTGAAGGTAAGGAACTCGGGTGTGCTCCCCGGAGTCGAGAAAGGTGTTGTTATAGTCGTATGAGCTTGGCCACTACCCGGGGTGGAAGTGTTAGGGATCTGGTTCACTTCTCCCGGAGATCCACTTTCAGACATGGTGACTTTGAGTGAAGAGAGCTACACTACTAGGTCTTTTTTGGGAAGAAATAGCGGCGTAGCCCCACGGTGGGCGCCAACTTGTTGATGCAACAAACACGAGACCAAAGATGGTAGCTGAGTTGGTTAGGCAAAGAGATTGAAGGGTTCAACCTTGCCTAACGCAGGTCACGGGGTCCCCCCACGTTTGCAAAACGTGGAAGGAGGTTCACTAGTATGTAATTGTTGTTTGCTGAGAGTTCTTTCTTCGAGACGTGCTCGAATCCAGAAGTGATAGCAAACAGAATGTGTGTGGTGGATGTGATAAGGAGTAACTTGAGAGTGAGCAAGTACTCCACGAATGACCAGAAATGAGGGAATCTCAACTGATCCAAGAATGTCTTTTGGGGTGAATGAGCTGTCTTCTTATAGGGGAAGACATCTCCTCAAATAGTATGTACAAGACTAGTAAAACCTGTTTGCAGTGGAGGGTTTCCCCTTTTGGGGTTGAAGGCTTTTGTCCCCTGGATAATAGCATGTATTGTGCAGACCTGCTTTGCTTTTGCGAGCGTGGGTTGGTGAAGCGAGCTCGGATGTGATTGATTACTGTTCCCTCCTCGCTTTTCCCATTTCACAGTTTTTCAACCATTGAACCGTTTAACCCTTTAAGCACTTGCATGTTTAGTCACTTTATTTGGTCTTGGGCTACCCCCGTCATCAGAACTATTTGGAGATTTTTGTGAGGACGAACTTTTCTTCATCTGGGTAATAAATAAAAGTGCATTTATCACGTGATTTTATTCTATTCTGAAGCATGAAAGGGGTCATCCTTTGATAGCATACCTATAATCATGTCCTGACTTCTCGGATCTTGCAGGTATGATCGTATCAACACTAGCCTCCTCTTGATGCACAACGACAGAGAGACAACAACTCAAGACATCTCTACTTACTTCTTTGGAAGATGCTATTATAAAATCAAAAAATGTATAAGAAAAAAACATTCAACTTAAAGATTGTAACGTAAGATATTAAAGTAGAATTTATGTAAATTAGCTTTTTAATACAGAAAATGAGTAATAACTAATAAAATGTTTGTTTATTTCAAGGTAAACTCGTCGGGTAGATAATCATCACCGGCCTATGAACGGCCATCCAACTCTTCGTCAATATCTAATCTCTCATCCAATTCTTCATCACTATCCGAACTACCCCCATATTTTCATTACTATCTAAACCGTCATCCAACTCTTCCTTGTTATTAAAAAAATCAATGACTTTAGGAGTGCCATTGATTGCCTTAGTCTCGATAACTTCTTCAGCATGTGTGGTGTCATTCAAAAATTAAGATTGTTATAAGGCATTAAGATCAACAATTGGATAAACTTTACTATGATTATCTCACAACCATTCCATTCCATTCAAAGATGGTAAGGTGGAAATTTTAATCAAAGATGTATATATAATACCCCTTTTCAAGCCCCAAATAAGCAGCAATGATGTCCAATCCATCAGTGAAACAATAGCATGAAGTAGAAGCATCTTTCCGATAATAACTTCCATATAGTCCCACACATTGAAATTAACTTTAAAGCTTCCTTTGTTCCAAGAGTTCCCAATAGTATTTTTAACAGAAGTAGCGGGTAATAGCTGCATAAATGTAGTAATATTGATCTAATAAGTTAAAAACTGTATTGTGTAGAGATATTAAATTACTAAAAGTAAACTGCCATTTTGGTCCTTGTGGTTTGGTCATTTTTGCCACTTTAGTCCAAAACTCAAACTTTTTGCATCTGGGTCCCTGTGGTTTCAGTTTTATTGCCATTTTGGTCCAAAAATGAAATTAGGTCATATTTATCTTATAAAATCCTGCTATTTTGTAATTTTCCCCAGATGCAAAATGATCATTTCTTTTTTATAAATAAATACCATAGTTTATAAGACAAATATAACCTGATTTGCCCCTGAGAAAAATGACAAAATTGCAGGATTTTATAAGACAAATATGACCTGGTTTTATTTTTGGACCAAAATGGCAATAAAACTGAAACCATAGGGACCCAGAAGCAAAAAGTTTGAGTTTTGGACTAAAGTGGCAAAAGTGACCAAACTACAGGGACCAAAATGGCAGTTTACTCAATTACTAAAGTCTCCATTGAGTCTTCCAGAGAATGATTCAACATAGTTAACTTTCTTGTCAATTAATATGAATCTTAGTTAGATGAGTCTAGAGGCCCCAAATGAATCAGTAGTTACTTTTGGAAAGGTGTCAAAAGATATGCATATTATTCAATATGTTTAAATATTAGGACACTTCCCTTAACTAAAGACAGATTGGAAAAAAAATTTGTCCTCGGTGGATGCAAAGTCACCATTCACCTTACTAAATAAAACATCCCACAATAAACCATTTACCCATTTAACAACTACATATGTATTTGGAGATGCTCTGAATAGATAGATTCTACTTAATGCAGCTGGTAAAACATGAAATTAAGGGTATATGTTTTTATAAAGAAAAAAAAACCTGTAAAAAAACCCTTAAAAATGAAAGAATGTGTAAACTCTATTTTGCTAGATAAGATAAGACACGATGTAGAATAAGATGACAAAACTTTATAGAACGAAGTGTGTATGTAACAAATGATGCTCAATAATACACATTATAAATTAACAAAGGAACTTTATTCTAACACAATTGAAAATAAGTCATTACTATATAAACAAGTCAGAAACATAAGTTCTAACAATCAACAAATACTCTCATGTCTAGTCTCATAATAATCTAAGTTATAAACATTCTTTTTGTTCTTATAGTTTTTACATCCAACATAAATTACATTCAATCAAAAGAGTTAATTATAATAACACATCTTTTTGGTACCAGTTATGAAATTTGAAAAAAAATTCTTCATAAATATACCTTCCAACATTTTTTACATCAAACATAATAATAATAATAATAATAATAATAATAATAATAATAATAATAATAATAATAATGTAATAGTAATAACTCTTTTTCTTCTGACACATTCCGACAGTCTTTACATCTAGTTTTTACATCCATCAACATCTTTATGAGTCATTAATAAAAATCTTCATAAGGATCTAAAACTACCTTGAAGGGTAACACTACATGTTATGGTGATGGACCATCCTTGGAGGATGATCCGTTATGTAGGCGTCATGTCACATTCCTCTCTAAGATGGTTCATCCTCCAAAACTAGAAGGCATGGTAGGATGATCCTAGTCATAGTCCTCCACCACTTTTTATGTTTTTTTTTATTTTTTTAGTATTCTATTTTTTTAACATTTAACAAATATACTAATAAAATATTTTCATTAATATTAAACCCACATTACATAAATATTAAAAAAAATACATAAACTTAAAAAAAAAAAGACTTAATAAAAATAAACATAAAGTTAAATAATTTGATGCTTTTTCATGATGTCGTGTTGTAATTTTTTCAACATCGAACGTTTCGGCTCGGGTTCGTCCTCGACATTCATCGTCATTATTTCCCATTCCTTAAGCCGAATTTTTTCATCGGAGATTCGGATTTTCTCATTCGACAATCGGACCTTCTCTTTTAACTTTTCGTCCGATGCACGACTTTTTTCTTCGACGGCCCGCTCCTTCGCCTTCGTCTTTTGGGCCGAGATGTCGTTGTACACTTTTAGGTGTTCCATAAACTCAACCATGTTCGGGTCCACCTTTTCCTTTCCTTTTCCCTTGGCCCGCTCCTTCTTTGTTTTGTCTCGGCCCGGTGGACGCTCGGGTTCACGTACGTTATACTCGTCTTCGTCATAGTCGGCGTCATCATTTAAGTTAATGTGACACCTCGCGTCCGATCCACCGGCACTTAAACTACCCGTTTCCGATGTTTTTTGGCGTTTCGCCATCGCCACCTCGTTAGGAATGGGCGCCCATTTTGGGTCGTTTTTTAGAACCATCCACGCGCGAACGTGAGGAAAGTTGGAACCATGATTATTTTGCTTATACTTTTCCAATGCCATTTTGAACACATCCTCGTCGTTCCACCCGCTACGACGGTCACTTGTATATAATTTGTTATACTCCTCGCAAAACCGATTAACGGTCGAGTTCAATTTTCGCCACTTCGAGGAAACCGAGTCTATATCTCTATACGGGCCTTGGTCCATCATGGCGAGAAACTTGGTCAATACCTTGGACCAAAACCCGTCACCCGGTTGGTTATTACCTATAAAAAAACAAACAAATAAAATTAAAAAAACAAAACAAACTTTAAAACAAACAAAATAAAAAAAAAACTTACTGTTAAGAAAAAAAATAAAAAATTTAAAACTGTTAACCCTAATTAAAAACTAAACTTAAAAACTAATAAATTTAAACAAAAAATAAACTATAAAACTAAAATATAAACCTACTGTGAAGAAAAAAAAAATTTTAAAATTTAAACTTTAAAAATTTAAACTTTATAAAATGTAAACTTTAAAAAGATGTAAACTTTAAAAAAGTACGAACCTTTTACCGGGTTGTCGGAAGTGCCAATGAAAGCCTTGGCTAAGGCTTCTTCTTCGATTGGGGTCCACTTAATCGCCTTCGGTTTCGACGTTTGATCACCCACTACTTGTTTGCCTTTGTTTCTTTTTCCTTTCCTTTTAGGCGGTTGGGTTTCGGGCACAATCTCCACATCGTCTTCGGGTTCGGATTGAACGGGGGGTGTGGGGATCGGTTGGGGTTGAACGGGGGGTGTGGGGATCGGTTGAGGTTGAACGGGTGGGAAGTTCCAAGCACCCCGGATCATCATTTGTTGAAGAGCTTGATTTTGGGAGATTTGAGTGAATTGGTTTGGCGATTGTTGGAATGAAGCAAACGCGTTCGATGAATATTGGGAGAATTGGTTCGGTTCTAGCGTTGGATAATATCCCGGAACCGAAAAAACATTTGGTTGGGTCAGATTGTTGGGAGTATTCGGGTTGTTCGAAGTGTTCGGGTTCTCCGGGTTGTTGAACGGATCCATGAAAATTATGTGGAAGAAGGTTGAGAGTATAGTGGAAGGAGTGTAAAAATTATATGAGAAAGAGGTGAATTGTTGAGGTTAATTTGGTGTTTGATAGTGAAAATGGAAGTAAAATTTATATAATTTATTAATATAGCCGTTTGGATTTATTCAAATTTTAGAAATTTTTTTTTTTTTTATTTATAACGGTCATATTCAAGGGGGGCCCACAGGAATTGCATCGTCGCCAACGTCTACCTTCGGACGGAGAGGACGGAGACGGTAGGGGGCGGCATGGTGTTTGGACCGTCGCCGACCCACGACGGGCCGGGGCCGACCCCATACCGTGTAGCCTAAGTGTGTGAAACAAAATACGAGTGATGGAAAAATATCCAAGCTATACGTATCTGGAAGGCTAAGTGTGTTAATTTAGCATTATGTAACCTATAAAAAAATCAATGTGGAAAATTAGGGCAAAACAACAAAAAGCTAAAAATATCTTTTCAAGAAATACCACAATGTGGAAAATTAGTGCAAAAAAAATTTTTGTGGTACCAAAACAATTATTCCTCATGAAGATGTAGAAAGTGTGTTAATTACGTATTATGTAACCTATAAAAAACATCCATAAGTGGAGGATCTTAAACAAAAAAAATCAAAGAGAACAACAAAACTAACACATATAGATCAAAATTTCAAAGCATGAAAGGGATTGCTTACCTGATGGTATTGTAACATTACGATTAATGAATATTTATGTTGATCGTATGCAAAACAAACATTCAACACATGAACAGAAAACAAATTGAGAATAAGTTAAGTAGATGAAAGGGATTAAAGTTTAAAATCAAACATTAGGTATAGATATGTGATACCTACAAAGTGAATCTGTGTGTTTTTTGGAACTTTAGGCCAAACAATGGAGAAGAAAGTAATCGCTTTCGGGTTTTGAAACGGATCTAAAAAGAGGAAAAACATAAATCGGTGGTTTTAAATGTATCCAAACGATTTGTGGGTCGGGTATAACCCGAATTGATATTCGATAAGAAAAAAATAACTGGATGGTTTGTGCGCCAAAATTCAACCTTTGCTGCAGTATCTACGGGACATGTGGCCCTAATTATTTGCATTTATTAGTTATAATAGATAATAGATAATAGATATGCCTTGTAGTTATAAGTTAGTATTTGTTTTGATAGTTCGTGTAACAAGATATAGAATTTGACTATCCAATCTAACAACAATTATGAAGTTATTTTATTCACAATCAACTTATATTATTTTTTCATGAATATATACTTTTTAATGTTAAATCTAAGTTTAAATTTGGGATACATGAATTATATAAAAACTAAGCCTACCTTTTTGTTATTGATGTATTGAGATAGTCTAAGTATTGACCTTTAATTTGTTTGGTACATGGGTGGTGGTGGCTTGTTGAAGAAATCAAGATGATTTTGTATCTTGGAATTTGACAAGAGTTTCGTTTTCTTTAATTTCTTTCATTATGTCCTGTCTAATGTCCACTTTTATTCAGTATTACCTTTCACATCCTTTCAAGTTTTAAATTTTACAGATGATAGAGATGTTTAATTTGTCTATAAAAAGATAGTTTGAAGATGGAGAATAGAGTGGGCTTAACCTTTTTGCATTAAAACAAATTTTCAAATCAGACCTTTTTTGTAAAAAAATATTTTTTAAATCATAACATGTGAGAATGTGATAAGACATATTTTGGTATGTGGTTTTTAAAAGGCAAAAAAATAGAGAGTAGAAATTCAAATGATCGAGATATCAAGGAGTTATATTCAGAGATGAATAAGCAAATGCAAATCGAACAAAATCAAACTCTAAAAATTAAGACGCCTTTAAATACGAGGGTTCAAGCTTTTAATATTTTTTATAGTCAAGCCATCATTGATCAAGACAAATTTTAAGAATCAACGGTAGACATAAAGAGAGAAAAATGAGAAGAGCAAGCTCTCAAAATTTTATTTTAGATGAATTAAATTATTGAATAAGTCTTCTAATCAAATTTTTAACGAGTTTAGTGTTTAAAAAAGTAACTAGATATTAGCGTTGCCGCAATGCGGCAACAATTGTTGTTGATGCAACAAACACGAGACCAAAGATAGTAGCTGAGTTGAGTAGGCAGAAAGGTTGAAGGGTTCAACCTTGCCTAACGCAGGTCGCGGGGTCCCCCCACGTTTGCAAGACGTGGAAGGAGGTTTACTAGTTTGTAATTATTGTTTGCTGAAGGTTCTTTCTCCGAGACGTACTCGAATCCAGAAGTGAGAGCAAACAGAATGTGTGCGGTGGATGTGATAAGGAGTGACTTGGACGTGAGCAAGTACTCCACGAATGATCAGAGATGAGAGAATCTCAACTGATCAGGATGTTTTTTGGAGTAAATGAGATGTCTTTCTATAAGGGAAGACATCTCCCAAAGTGGCATGTACAAGACTAGTAATCCTGCTTGCAGTGGAGGGTTTCCCCTTTTGGGGTTGAAGGCTTTTGACCCCTGGGTAATAACGTGTATTGTGCAGACCTGCTTTGCTTTTGCGGGCGTGGGTTGGTGAAGCGAGCTCTGGATGTGATTGATTACTGTTTACTCCTCGCTTTTCCCATTTTACAGCTTTTCAACCAGTGAACCATTTAACCATTTAAGCATTTGCATATCTAGTCACTTTATTTAATCTTGGGCTACCCCCGTCATCAGCCCCCCAAGTCAGAGGTTTTTGGGTAGTATGCTCAAAGACTTCTGACTTTTATGCATGTGTTTTATTGCTTGAAGGTTTCAAGGGTTCGTTGCTTGACGGGTTGAAAGGCTGAAGGCAGTTAATATTTGAATTTGAATTTTAAATGATTGATAGTTGATTTGATTGATGTATGGCAGTAGATAGGGTGGCGGTTTTGCAGAAGTTATTATTTACGTTTTTGCCCCTATATTAACTTGTTTTATATTTT
The DNA here is from genome assembly GCF_002127325.2 of Helianthus annuus. NCBI lineage: Eukaryota > Viridiplantae > Streptophyta > Magnoliopsida > Asterales > Asteraceae > Helianthus > Helianthus annuus. The sequence goes on along the minus strand of NC_035448.2, from coordinate 196,123,903 downwards.
CCTTAACTACCGTTTCATTTTTGCATCAAGTATTTTCTGCAAGTCTCTCCCTTTTCTTTCAAGGTTAGTGTTGTTTATCCTCTGCTTTACTTTTTCATAATTTTCTTGCAAAAATGGGTGCCCTTAAGGATTTAGCAAGATCCTTTTCCCGGTTAACCCAAGAGGAAGTAGAGTTGTTTTGTAAAGAATATGGCATTGGGATTGAGTTTACACCTACTGCTCCTGCGTGTGATGCTTCGATTGATAAATGCCCAACTGGTTTCATCGCCCTTTATTGCCGTCACTTTGAATTTTCAAACCTTCGCTATCCGTTTTCTCTGTTTGTTTTGAATTCGTTAGAGTATTACCGGGTTTCCTTTGGTCAGATTCATCCGAAGGGCATGGCTAGGGTTTTACATTTCGAGGTTTTGTGCCGTGCCCTCGGATATGATCCCTCCTTATTGTTATTCCGTCGCTTTTTCCGACTGGCCAAGAATGGTGATTGGTTTACTTTTGAAGCATCTAAGGTTGATTCTGGCCTTATTTCATCTATGGTTACCACACTTGGAACTTGGAAGAATCGTTTTTTCTGGGTTTCAGACACTATTGTTCCGTTTAAAACTGTGTGGCGTCACCCGGATGCTATTCTCAATGAACCGGAACCCTTGAGTCTGATTTAAATGATGCTTTTCTGCAATCTATTCGTAAATGCCCTGCGAGGGTTCGTCCCTTTCCTAAGCATTTGCTGGTTTTATTAGGGGTTAGTAAGTTGTGGGAAAAAGCTGACCGGGATCCGGTTCTGATGAGAGATGGCACGGGTATGCATTTTTGTTTTCTTCTTTCTTTTATCTTTCAAATTTTTGTCTCATGTTCTGTCTGTTTGTTGTTTGCAGTTATGTCTGCCTTGGATTTCATCAAAAGTGATGACACTTCAGACGTGGTTTTTGGGGATGTTCCTGTTGTTCCTGATGAAAATGTTGTGGTTAAAGGTACCGAGCAAAGGTTTGAAGGTGGTGGGTATGTTAGTGTGTCGAATGTTAAACGTTTCTCTAAGCCTCTTGCTCCCAAGACTTCGACTCGGCGGTCTACTCGTCGTTTGAAAGCTGCTCCTCAATCCACCTCTACTGAACCGATGGAGTTGAGTGATGATGTTGAAGAGTCTGAGGACCAAGGTGTTGAGGCGGGTTCTGAGAGGGAGGGGAAGTTAGTTGTTCGTGGCAAAAAGGATTCAGCCAGAAAGGTTGCTGCTACACCTGTTCAAGGTTCTTCGAGTATGGACGTTGAAGGGTTGAATCCTAATGCAGTTTATGTGCCAAGCTGGTCGGTAAAGGTTGATGATAGCTTTAAAGATGCTGCTGTCTGTGAAGAGGCCCTAAGTCATATTGCTCCTCCTTCGGTTCACAAGACTATCTCCGAGATGGATGATGATGTGATGCTGTCCCGGATGATTCTTAGTACTTGCAACCTTGCAGCTATGCTTCCTCAGGGGGTTGCTCGTTTTCGCCAAAGGATGCGAGAGTATGAAGACTTTTCCAAAAAGAAAGATAAGATGAAGTCTTCCATGGCGTCAATGAGAAAGGAGATAAGCAGCTTTGCTGAGAAGGCGGAAGCTTGGTCTAAGAAGGTTGAAAGCTTGTCCAGGCAGCATGAGATTGAAATGACTGATTTTAAGAAGAGCTTCGAGGCTGATCGGTTGAAGCTAAAGGCGGACAGGGAGGCTTTGTCTGTTACCCAGAAAGCCTTTGATGAAGAGAAAGAGAGTTTGAAGGCTTCAGTATCTCGTGCAACTAGCGATAACCAGTGGTTGATTGAGCAGGGCTTTCAACAGGTTGTCACTTACCTGCTTCACTACTGAGTTTAATTCTGCTCTTGGTGATGTGTATACAAAGTTGCTAAACTTGGGAAAACACCAAGGTCTCGTTGCTGGTTACAAACTTCGTGAAGCTGGGCATGCTCTGGAAAAGTCTCCCTTATTTCGCCCCAATGCTCCTGATGTGTTCAAATGCTCGGTTGAACAAATGGAAAGGCTAACCTATCCTTATGTTCATCAGGTTTCCTCTTGTTTTGGTAAGCCTTTATCTGTTTTACAGGATTTGAAACCTGAAGGTCTGAACGAAAAGGTTTGCACTGAGGTTTTGGGCTCCCTTTCAAGGAAGAGATCTTATTCCGGAGATAGTGATGATACTCTCTCGAGTCTGCAGGATGCTTCAAAGGATGTTGGTTTAGAGGCCTCAGCAGTTGGTGATGATGATGGTGCTAAGGCCAAGAAGTCTAAGAAAGCCAAGAAGTCCAAAGCTGAAGGTTACAAGCCTTCTGCCATCTGATGTTTATTCGTAGCTTTCTTAGCAAAACACTTTATGGTCTGTAATATTTTAAACAATATTAGGTTTCCAGGAATCCTTAAGGTTCCTGTTGGTGGTGTGTTGGGCCTATATGGCCATTTGAACAATAGTTTATCTTGCAGGTTACTAGAACTTGCTTTAACTCTTGTCTGAAAGTCTTTTATGACTTCCTTTGTTGTGGTATGATGGTTATTATGTTACTTGTGTTATGTTTTTATGCTTGCTTTGCTTAGCTTGTTTAGTAGGCTGTTAACCCTTCAAGCCTTTTGGCTAGCTGTTTTTGGGTTGAAGCCTTCAACGTTTCAAGCTTATTACCCTGGTGGTTTGAAGCCTTGATAGTCTCTGGTTTGGTTTGTATGTTTTATTGATGGGTTTGCTTATTTTTCCTTTGGAAATTGTCATTCTTTTTTAGCCTTGTCTTTGTTGAGTTTACTTTGTCTTTATGTTTTTTACACTTTAAAGGGTTCAGTGCTGCAGACACTTAGCCTTAGTGTTTATGAACAAGAAGACGTAGTATCTATCCTCTTTATCATTTCTTTGTAATTTATTCGATTTCGTAAGCCTATTTATTGGTTATATTTCTAAGGCTTAAGGAACGATTGGTGTAGGTTGTTCAAACCTGTCTATGAGACATTATTGTTTTTGCTTAATAAGTCTCATGGAGTTGTATTGATTTAGGAACTCACCCCTTATATAGGTTCATTCAACCCTTGAACCTATTGAGCGATATGGCCTGGGAGCTCATCCCCTTACATGACCCTTGCCATGGAGTTTTTTGCTAGGTTCTCAACCTGATATTAGGATAGAAAGACAAGTTTGATAAATCAACTTCATTCATTCAAGCAGTACCTGCTTTTTACAAAAGGTTTTCATTTTGATACAAACCAAACTTTTCTGTCTAAACATAGAATTTTCTCAGGGTTTTTCCGTTCCAATGTCTTGGAAGCCTTTTGCCTTCTGAGTCTGCTAGCTTGTAGGATCCGCCCTTGTGTGCTTCGAGGATAGTATATGGACCTTCCCATTTTGGGCCCAGCTTCCCTTGATTTTCCTTTTTGCTAGCTTCTTGTTTCTGAGGACTAGATCCCCTGGTTTGAATCGTTCATTCTTAACCTTCTTGTTGTAGTAGGCTTCCATCTTCTGTTTGTACTTGGCTTCTTGTATTGCCGCTTGATCTCGGGCTTCCTCTAGGAGTTGTAAATTCAACATGGTCTCTTGTTGATTTGTTTCGGGATCCATGTTGACAACTCGTTGGGTTACAACTCCTATTTCAGCAGGGATTACGGCCTCGGATCCAAATACCAAGCTATAAGGTGTTTTCTTGTGACTTGTTTTTTCGGTTGTTCTAATTGCCCATAGAACACTAGGCAATTCTTCGAGCCAATTGCTTTCATATCTTCCTAATCTCGTCTTGATGCCTTCCACTATGCTTCGGTTGGCCCTTTCAACCTGGCCGTTAGATTGCGGGTAAGCCACTGAGCTAAAGATCTGGTTGATCCTGTATTCCTTGCACCAAAGGCTGAAAGGTTTCTCAGCAAATTGCTTTCCATTGTCGGTGACAATTACTCCCGGCAACCCATAGCGGCAGATGATGTTTTCCCAAACGAAGTCTATGACTTGTTTTCCTGTGATCTTGGCAAGGGGTTTAACCTCTGGCCACTTGCTAAAATAGTCAATTGCTACTAACAAGAATTTTACTCCCCCTTTGCTCGGAGGGAATGGCCCAACAATGTCCATTCCCCACTTATGGAATGGCCATGCCGAGGTTATTGGAACAAGATCATGTTTGGGACTTCTTGGGATTGGGGCATGGATTTGACAGGCATCACATTTCTTCAATTGCTCAATGGTGTCACGATGCATCGACGGCCAGAAATATCCAAGGTTCATGAGCTTTGCAACCACCGACCTAGCTCTAAAATGAGCTCCGCATACTCCTTCGTGTATTTCCTTGATCAAATACTTGCTTTGTTCAGGACCAACACATCTTAGCAAGGGGGCAAGGTAACCTTTTTTGTAGAGGGTTTCTCCTTGCAACACATATTGTCTTGCTTTGATTTTAACCCTTTCGGCTTCTATTTGATCATTGGGTAGTTCATCACTTTGAAGGAATTTTTTTATGGGAGTCATCCAATTTGGATCTTCCTCAGTGACTACATCTTAGACTTCCAATTCATCAATCGATGGGGCCTTCAACACTTCAACCAACACCTTTTTAGTGAGGTGGGCAAAGGTGAGGGATGCTAATTTACTCAAGGCATCGGCCTTTTTGTTTTGGGACCTTGGAATTTGCTTGATGCTGCATGTTTGGAAGGTGTTCATCAATTCCTTGGACTTCTCTTTGTATCTTCTCATGTTGGGTTCTTTAGCAATGTAGCTGTCGTTAACTTGGCTTGAGACTAGCAATGAATCTGTGAACACTTCAAGCTTCTGAACTTTCATTTCTTTGGCCAGTCTTAAACCAGCGATCAATGCCTCGTATTCAGCCTCGTTATTGGTGGTCTGAAAATTAAAACGGAGAGCATATGTGAATTCTAACCCTTCAGGGTTGATTAGAACTAAACCAGCTCCTGACCCTTCAACGCTTGAAGCCCCATCAGTAAATAATTTCCAGGCTTCAGGGTTGGAGGGTTCAGTGGTTGTGGTGTTTACTTCGTCAATTGTTTGGCTTGGGACTTCCACCAGGAAGTCGGCCAGAACTTGAGCTTTAATGGCTTTTCGTGGGACATAGGTGATGTTGTGCTCACCCAGTTCCACTGCCCATTTTGCTAGCCTTCCAGAGTTCTCAGGTTTTTCAAGCACATTCTTGACAGGTTGGTCAGTGACCACTTGTATAGGATGTGCTTGGAAGTACCTCCTAAGCCTTCTAGCTGTTTGAACCAGAGCTAGGGCAAGTTTTTCGAGGGGAGGATATTTGGTTTCAGCTAATTTTAGAGTTTCGCTGAAAAAATAAACGAGTACCTGGGCCTTGTCTCGCTCAATGGTGAGGACTGCACTGATGGCTTCGTCAGCGATTGAAAGGTACACCGATATTACCTCCCCAGTTTCTGGTGCTGCAATATCTGGTAGGAAAGCTAAGTGTTGCTTCATTTGATTGAAAGCTTCTTCAGCTTCATCAGTCCATTTGAAATCCTTCTTGTCTGAGCAGTTCTTGAGCGTTTTGTAGAAGGGCAGAGATCTTTCGGCCAGTTTTGAGGTAAAACGCTTCAAGGCTGCAAGCTTCCCATTTAAGCTTTCAACCTCCTTCTTGGTTCTTGGTGGTTTATCTTCGAGGACGGCTTTTACTTTGTTAGGGTTGGCCTTGATGCTTTGCTTTCCGACAATGTGACCCAAGAATTTTCCCTCCTCGAATCCAAATGAGCATTTTTCCGGATTAAGCTTCATGTTGACCTTTCTGAGGTTCTTGAAAGTTTCTTGAATATCGTCAAGCATTTGGTGTTCCGTCTTGCTTTTAATCACCAAGTCATCAACATATGCCTCCATGTTTTTGCCAATTTGGTTTTCGAAGGCCTTGTCAACGAGTCGTTGATAGGTGGCTCCTGCATTTTTGAGGCCAAAAGGCATCTTTTGATAACAAAAGATCCCTTTGTCCGTGTGAAAGGCTGTTTTTTCTTCATCCTCCTTCTTCATGAGGATTTGGTGATAGCCTTTGTATGCATCAAGAAAGCATTTAAACGAATATCCTGTGAGGGAATCGACCTTGAGATCAATTTCCGGTAGTGGGTAACAATCTTTGGGACAAGCTTTGTTAAGATCTTTAAAATCTATGCACATTCTCCAAGAGTTGTCGGGTTTCTTGACCATAACCGGGTTTGCAACCCATGATTGGTACTTGACTTCTCGGAGAATGCCGGCCGACACAAGTTTTTCAACCTCTTGGCAAGCTGCCAGGCTTCTCTCGGGTGCCAGGCTTCTTTTCTTTTGGACCACCGGTTTGACATCCGGTGGTATTCTTAATTCGTGCTCGGCAATGTTCCGAGGGATCCCGGACATATCTTCTGGACACCAAGCGAATACATCACTGTAATGTGCTAGCAGCTTTTCAAGGTATGAAAGGGTCTCCTGAGAAAGGTTTGGGTTGACTCTTATCCGTTGCTCAGGGTATTTAGGGTTTATGACCAACCCTTGCCTGTCTTCTTCACTGTTTGAGCTTTCACCCACAATCATGTAAGCTTCCTGCGAGGGTTGAAGGGTTGCTATACCCCTTTCAGTAGGGAATTTGACCGTGCCATGGCCAACAGACACTGCCATGTAAAATGCACATTGTCCGGGCCTCCCTATGATCACGTCATAACTTGAGGGGATGTTGATAACCACAAAGGTTAATGATTGGGTTCTCTCTTTTAATCCTTCACTGAAACGAACATCAAGGGTTAGCTGCCCCAAAGGCTTGAGGGGTATGTCGGCGATACCTTTTATAGAGGTTCCAGAAGGTTGAAGCCTTGAACGTTCTTCATTGCTTAAACGGTTGAAGAACTTTTCGAACATGATTTCAGTGGCTGCCCCAGTATCTATGTATGCTTTACATGTTTGCAGTGTTCCCACGGTGGCTTCTACCACAAGAGGACTGGGAAGTGGGTCCTTCTTCGTAGGGGGGGAGCAGACACACTGAAGCTCCCAGGCTTCCAACGGCTGCCTCTTGTGAGGAACCTTTTCATCAGAGTATACCATATTGACTTCCTTTCCCTTGCCTTCAGCCATCTTATCTCGAACTCCTTTTACCAAATGGGCGAGTTCTCCTGACTTAACAGCCTCTTCAATTCTCTTTTTTAGTTGGAAGCAATCGTTGGTGTGGTGTCCCTTTTCTTCATGAAACTCGCAGAATTGCGTGGAGTTCTCATTTTTTCTGCTTTTGGGGAGAGGCCTGGGAGGTCTAAAGTTTTGTTTGATTTCTTCTGTTGCCAGGATTTCTTGAGGGGTTTTTGTGAGGGGAGTGAAACTTATGCCTTTTTCTCTGCTTGAAGGGTTCCGACCTTCAGACCTTCGAGAGTCTGAACCCTTTGGGCGCCTGTCATAGGAGTTGAAGTTTCCCCTCTTTCTAGCTGGGCTATTGCTTCGCCAGCCGGACCCTCTTTTCCTTTGTTCCTTGATGTCTACAGCTTCCTCTCCCCGAATGTGAGCTTCGGCCCTTTCAAGGGCTTCTTCCAAGGTTTTGGACAAAGATTTGTTGAAATCTCGTGTGAGGTATTTAGAGGTTATGGCGTTCATAAAGCCGGCCACTCTCATTTTCTCGTCTGCCCCTACATAGGTCAGACCTTCCTTTTTGTATCGTTCAATGAATGCCCGAAGACTTTCATCATCACGTTGTTTTATCTGGAAGATTACTGTTACGTCTTTGACATATCGCCTTTGTTGGGAAGAGTTTGCCAGAAAACCCCTGCTGAGATCGTCAAAGCTTCGAATGCTTTGAGCAGGTAGGTCGTTGAACCAGATTCTAGCGGATCCAACAAGAGTTTGCATGAACATTAGGCAACATTCAGCGTTTGACCATTTTTCTATTCGAGCTGCACCAGTGAAGATCTGGAGATGATCCTCAGGATCTTCAGTCCCATCATACGTTCTGATGTGGGTTGGCATCTTGATCTGTTGGTGCATATTTGTGACAACAGCTTAGATTTGGTCTTTGGATATCTTGTAATTAGTTAAACGATAAACAGTTAGCGGGTTTAGCTTTGTAATAGTGAGATTATAGAGTTTGGGCTAAACTAAACCCATTTGGGTCAAGGGGAAATGAATTGGGCTTGCCCATGTTTGACCTAGCCCAAATAGTAAACCTTGTGTTATATAAACAAGGTTAGGCTTTAGGGTTTAGGTTAATCAGCCAAAACAGTTAGTGTGAGGAATTTCGTGAGAGCATTACCAGCTTGGACGAATTTGATAGTGTTAGGGATCTTGATTGATTGTAATCAGTTTGATAGATAATCAATAAAGATCCAGTTTGAAAGTGAATTGCTGTTTCAGTTTCTATACGTTTTCTGCTAATTCTGATCAAGAGGATTCCGCACTCTTGATTGGAAAGACGATTCTGTGAAGATCCATACACATCAAGGGGACCTACAATTGGTATCAGAGCATTAGGCTCTTGAAGAAGGCTCGGTTCAGAATTTGTTGCTGCAGAAAAGGGAGGATTTTCGGTTTGTTTTGAAAATTTTCGAAAATTTTGAGTTTTGTTCTTGGGATTTTTGAATTTTTGGCATGTTTGATCTGTTTGCATATTTAATTTTGTTGTTTAAGTGTTTCTGATTGCAGGTTTGGTTGACTTTTGAAGGATTTTGGCAAGAAAGTCTTGAAGATTCGAAGATTGTTCTTCGTGTTCTTCGTGTTTTCTTCAAAAAAATTGGCTGATTTGGTGTTTGATTTTGCAGGAAACTGTTAGAAGAATCTGGAAAATCTTTAGAAATTTCGAACAGATTGAGTTTCCAAAAATTTCTAGCAAATTTGCTGAAATCGGATAAATACTCTGACAGACCAGCGAAATTCTGATCTAGTAACTCGGTGACCGGCGAAATTAAATCTAGGTGACCGGCGAAATTAAATCCAAAGGCGACTTTGGTGACCGTTTTAATTGTTCTCAGCGACATTATTACGGTGATCGGAGAAGTTACTAGACGTCGTGCTAGCGAAATTATTTACCAGCGAATTTGATCAGCTAGCATAATTACCCAGCGAATTTAATTGATCAGAGGAATTACCCAGCGAATTTAAGTGATCAGAGGAATTACCCAGTGAATTTAAGTGATCAGAGGAATTACCCAGCAAATTTAAGTGATCAGAGGAATTACCCAGCGAATTTAAGTGATCAGAGGAATTAATCAGCGAATTTGTTCCAGCGAATTTAAAAAGTCAGCATAATTATATCTACTCTACCAGCGAAATTAACTTAGTTTGCCATCAAAATTAGCGTGACACGGTGAAATTAACTTGGTTTGCCAGCAAAATTAGCGTGACACGGTGAAATTAACTTGGTTTGCCAGCATAATTAGCGAGACACGGTGAAATTAAGTTGGTTTGCCAGCAAAATTAAAAGGTGGAGTGGAGGAACTAGATACGCATAGAGGAATTAACGTTTTCGTGAATAGAAAGTGATCCATGGCTCGTTTGACGAAACCGTCTACACCGTTGGACTCGGTTGATTTTTAGGACCAAAAAAAAAACCTCTGGAAAATCCCGAATTCGGTTTTTGACATTATATATCATTGGATTCGTCTTTTCGAGACGATTCTAACCGTGTAATTTGGTAACCACTGTTTTCGGAGATATTTTGTACGGTTTTCTCAGTCTGCAATGTTTAAAATGTCGAACATGCCCAACTTGAATGCTCCTAAGATGATGAAGGTGGAGAACTATCTTACTTGGAAGAACAGCTTCAAATCCTTTATTAAATCTCAGGATGCACGCATGTGGATATGTATTGAAGATGGGTACGTAAACCCAGTACATGATTTTGAGGGCAGACCACGTAGAACAGACTACGTGAACATGAAAGAGGATGATAAAAAGATCTACGAGGCTGAAAAGAGAGCCTTGGCTGCAATAAAGACATCCTTACCTGATAGCATCAAGCATATCTTCAAAAAGTATACAAATTCAAAGGATATGTGGGATGCATTACAAAAGCGATATCAGGGAAATGCGAGTGTCACTCAGGCATTCATGGCAGAAATAGTGCCAGTTGATGAGGCTAAAACTACTATGAGTGATGTTGAATCTGAAGTGAAAAGTGATGAAGCTAAAGTGGATGCTGAAGTAGAGAAAGAGAGTGAAGCTGAACAGGTTGTTGCTGATCAAACCATAGAAGTTCATGAGAAAGAGGTACAATCTAATTCTGTGTGTTTGAGGTGTCGTGAACTACAGGGTGAGGTTGACAGGTTGTCAACTCAAAATCAAAGTCTGGTGAGCGAGATGTCTAGCATAAAAGAGTCAAACTTTTTTGCTAAAAGAAATGAATCTCTATACTTGAAGAAGATAAAAGGTTATGAAAGTGAAATCGAAGCCTTAACATGCAATTAAACGAAAAACTTCAAGTAATAGACTTAGCTCACGAAATGATGGCTGAGAAAACAAAAGAGAATTCTGAAAAATGCAAAGAGTTGTTAGATGCACAACTCAAAATTATTGAACTTGAACAAAAATTAAGTCAATTCAGAGATTCGTCTTTTGTTATGAAACACATGATGGGTGGATTAAAGAAAAGTAATGACAAGACCACTGTGGGCTTCCAGGGCTTTAATGAAGTCCCACCTCCTCTTAGTCATGACTATTCTTTCCTCCCTGATGAAGATGAGCTAGCAGCCTATATGTCAACTGCACCAAGTAGTTTTAGATCGACATCAAGTCAAGGTGAGGGGTCTGAGAATGGTGATGCTAGGAAGAACAATAACAGGGAATCTTTGAAAAAGAAAAATTCACCTCCTAAGAGCAAAAATCAAACTTTTGTTAAAAAGATTAATTTTGTTCAAGGTAGTGATATGAAAAATGAAACCGCTGTTATTGAAAAAGAATCAAATGTAGAGTTTGCAAAAAATAAGAACATAGAAAAATCTGAAATTAAGCAAACTGAACAAAATTCTTCCAAGGCATCATCACCATCTGATAAGGGATCTACCTCAGAGACTCCAGCAAAGAAGTCTTTGAAAAGGAGATCGTGCTTCCGGTGTCACATAAAGGGACATGTAGCCAGCTGTTGTCCTAACAAAAAGAGTGAAGCACAAATGAGTGAAAAACAGAGAGGGAAATCACCAGAGAAGGAAGGTGATAGTGAGGAGAAAGGTTCAAATTCTCCAAAGAAATCTGCTCCTAAGCAACCACAAAATGTTGCTGTTGGTGTAGATAAGGCTGGAACAGGAACTCCACAAGTTCCACGTTTTCAAAGAAATCAACTTAGATTTCAGCCTAGATCTCCACCAGGCAGATATCAGAGACCTAGAAGCAGTTCACCTAGAATGAACAATTATAATTCAAATAATTTCAGAGGTCAAAGTCAATATCAAAATCGATACCAAAATTATGGTGGTCGAAATTTTTATAACAATGGCTTTAGAAATTACAACAATAATGCTTCTTGGAATCAAAATTCAAGGTTTGAAAATCAAAATTTCCAAAGGTCAAATTGTCCAAATGTCTATAGGAACCCTCGGGACCAAAGGCCTAGTGGAAATCAAAATCAAATTCCATCAACAGGTCTGAGATCCAAGACTCCAGTTAGGAGTAATGGATATTGGATGGATGTTCCGGTGGTTGGTGAATTTGGACGACCCAAGACCATTAAGGCTTGGGTCCCCCAATCTAACTAATTTCTTAAGTTAGTGTGTGCAGGAGCTGCTAAGGAGGATTATCAACTTATGTTGATAGTGGCTGCTCTAGGCACATGAAGGGGGATGTAAGAATGTTTGATATATGTATTAAAAGATTTAAATTGAAGTTCAAAGTGTTGAGTCGACACAGAGGATAACCTGGCAGATCTTTATACTAAAGCATTTGACAGGGCTCGCTTTGAACATTTAGTCGAACTCAACGGGATGAGGAATCCTGAATAACTGGTTTTTCATAAGAATTTTTTTTGTAAGTAGTTTACTGTTTTTTCTAAAACATCAAAAATACAAAAAAATTGAAAAATCAAAAACATAAAAAAAATAGAAAATAAAAAATGAGATTTCACTGTGTGAAAAAGAAGAAATGATAGTACATCGGCAAGTTAGACTGTCACACTGAAGCTGATTCATAAATTGCTTAAGTGTGATAGCAGCTTCATCATATGATGTACCAGTAGGCAAAAGCATGAAATAATCAACTTACCAATGTGATATAAACATAAATGAACTGAATATGAGTGGGGAACACATTAGTGGTGTATGGTTTAATGACCTTAATTCTTGCGTTGATAGATTGCCAAAATCTGAAGTTTTGGGTCTTTATACTGTTGTTTTATCTAGGGATATCTTGGCTGTCTGTCTGTTATAACTAAAATTGTATATGACCCCAGGAAAGATAGTCACTTGGAATTAGCTCATTTCTATTTGAATGTCTTTATATTTCCCGATACACACAATTTTGATCTGATTCTGAAATCTTCTCTGAAAAAAGTCGTGTACCTCCTCTGCTGCATCCAGATATATGCTGACCTAGAGGTGCTAGGCAACGACAGCTTCTGCGGCATCCAGATACATGCTGACCTAGCTGTACGTTGTCGCGCTATAGATCTAATACACCCGAAAGAGGCCCTCAAGTGCCCAAAAGAAACCCAAGAAACCTATATCAAACTGAGAAAATCTCATTTGATCTGTATATTATACCATCTCCCCTAAAGATCTATTCTGTTCTCTTCTCAATCTATTCCCAGTTAAGATTTCAGAAATCTGGATTGGACTTGTGAAATATGTGGTAGGGAAGATACTTGCATGATAGAGTGTGCTGTTTATATTTCCAGGATTTGATTAGTATTTATGTGGGTGTTCATAGTTAAGCAATTACAACGTGATAAAACATATTATATGAAGCTCTAGACACCGTCATGATATCTTAAAGGATGACATCAGTATACTCACCTACTACGATGAATCTTTGTGCATACCTTGATCATGGGGGTATATCCTGAAGTGGGACACGCTCGTATTTTAGAAAATAAAATTACCTTAACGTATCATATGGTAATGGTACTTGAAATGTTCATGCATTTTGTTTAAGTGGACAAACATACTGGTAATCGTCTTGAACTGTTTTTCACGAAAAATTAAATAAAGAATTATCTAATTGTGTGAAACAGTTTGATTGTGCTGATATGATCTTCTTACCAGTGCTTCTCACAAAAATAGAGTGTTTATTGCTTTTGTATTTACTTGCTTACAGAAAATATAAAAAATCCAAAAATAGTGTCTTTTTCTGTTTAAAATTCTTAACGTACGGAAAACTGTTATTCTTGGAGGAATTGTTACTGATAGGGGGAGACGGTGTTAGAAAGTGAGTTCAAAATTTTCAATCAGGCAGGATCTTCTGTGTTGGACAAAAGTTTTGCATGTTGGTGATAAGTTGAAAATGCTTAATCTGTTGTACAGTTTAACTAATCTCTTGAAAAATAATAATTTATTTAACTTTGTTGAAAAATTCTTATGGTTTCTCGAGATGTTTGTTTTATAGTATCCAGATTGAAGCGGTTTGTTGCTGAGAAGTTGCTGTGAAGTGTGAAGATGAGAGTTTGATTGGATGCATGGTAGAACCTCCTTTCTACATTGCAGACAACGTTGAAGAGTTTGAAGATTGCTGTGCAAATGCTAAACTGGAGTTTACTCAAGTGCTAACGTGTTGAAGATTTGGTGATTGGATGCATCAGCTTAAGGGGAGTCTGTTGCTGACAGAAGCTATTGAAGCTGAAGCTATCCAAAGACCAAAGACCAAAGACAGTGCAAGATTACTTGAAGATTGCAAGAAGACTGAAGACAAAGTTTTGACTGAAGACAAAGTTTTTATGAAGCTATTGTCAAGGGGGAGTTTGTTGGTGCATATTTGTGACAACAGCTTAGATTTGGTCTTTGGATATCTTGTAATTAGTTAAACGATAAACAGTTAGCGGGTTTAGCTTTGTAATAGTGAAATTATAGAGTTTGGGCTAAACTAAACCCATTTGGGTCAAGGGGAAATGAATTGGGCTTGCCCATGTTGCAAACCCTAGCCCAAATAGTAAACCTTGTGTTATATAAACAAGGTTAGGCTTTAGGGTTTAGGTTAATCAGCCAAAACAGTTAGTGTGAGGAATTTCGTGAGAGCATTACCAGCTTGGACGAATTTGATAGTGTTAGGGATCTTGATTGATTGTAATCAGTTTGATAGATAATCAATAAAGATCCAGTTTGAAAGTGAATTGCTGTTTCAGTTTCTACACGTTTTCTGCTAATTCTGATCAAGAGGATTTCGCACTCTTGATTGGAAAGACGATTCTGTGAAGATCCATACACATCAAGGGGACCTACAATAACTTACTTAATTATCTTTAAATAATCCGATCTTGCGGGACTGTATCCCTGCTGACTCAGACTAATAGGTTGAGGATGACGCTGCCTAGAAGGGGGCCTACTACTATAACTTAAAGATAATCTCTTAAAATGCCCAAAGTGCGGAAATCATTAAAGGATACATAAAAGAGGAGTTGGAACCAAGTGATTCCTTCTTGTCTATTTGTTTTTCCTTATATTTTATTTTTATTTTCTAGTTTATTTTTTTAAATTTTCAAAACTTTTTTTATCAAGATTTGGTGACTAAAAGTTCTTGTGTCCTTGGACGATCTCGGTATCTTGCCATCACTATACTACGTCCGCGATGGGTGCTCTTGCCCTAACGTGTGTAAAGTGATAGTATTATATCGTGTTTTATAAATTTAAAACTTGATTCGCAAGTAAAAAGTGCTTAAAATATATCTTAAAAATTATAACCACCCACACACACGTCAAGTTTTTGGCGCCGTTGTCGGGGACACAAAGATTTTGAGAAAGCTTAAAATTAACGGCCTAATCATTTTTTATCTTTTCTTTTTAGGTTTTTCTTCTTTTTCTTTAAATTTCTCACTTTCTGCAAAAGTGACACGGGGCCGTGTCATGCCTCCATTAACTTTAGAACTATTTTCTGCCAGATACAGACTGCAGCACGGGGCCGTGTGACCTTCACACGGGCTGTGTCAGATCAACAGTTTGTAAGAAAATAGTAACCGCCTGATCCTGACGGTTAAAAACTTCTTGGAAAATATGGATTTTTATGATTATTTTTACCCCCGCCACTCTTACGGTGAATGATGCGAGTTATGTGGAGGAATGCATGAAGAATTAGAATGTGGCATTCTAAACTTCACTCCCCACTACTTAGCCTCATCGTTTTCCTGTGACGATCACCTTAAGATGGGCGAGAGTAAAAACGATAATAACGCCCATCCACCTGAACCCCCTCAACCCTCATACCTAGGAGACTTAAAATACGTAAGTCAAATAGAAAAGAGGATTCTCCAAAAACTCAAAGAAATAGAATCCATGATGAAGGTGCGATGTTCATCAAGGATTCAAGCGAAGGAGAATCGATGGAGTAAAAATCAGGTACAAATAACACCGAGACCAACAAACCAACCCTAGACACTTGCAAAGTCGAAGGCGATAGTCGTCCATGTTTTGATTTCACGATGACAGTCCCCTTTACAGTGTGTGAGTTTCACACCGGCGGTTTGGACTGGAGCGAGCCGACTCATACCTTCTTTAACAAGAGCCCAGGTAAGGCAAATAAGGGATGGTTCCGTTTTCCCATTTTTAAGAAAGGATTCTATCTTTCCGACAACCTCTTGCGTTTTCGTACCACTCACTGGAGCCTAAGGTATATCTGGCAATACGGTATTGTTCCAACCAGTAAGGAACCACCCGATAAAGGATACTTCCTTAAAAACCTTAGGCAAACTTCATAAAAACCCTAAAATACGGGGCCGTGTCCATCTTTCTTCCAAACATGGGGCGTGTTGAATACACATGGCACCGTGGCCCTCGTATCTTTCAACACGGGTACGTGTCATCCTAGATAGCACAGCAAGTACAATTGCCACGGGCTGTGCGGTTGACACACGGGGCCGTGTTAGTACAAGATCTGACATTGTAGTGAATGACGAAGAGAGAGAATGAAGGCCACGGGGTCGTGCCAGAAGGGCACGGCGTAACAACCCGACTTTTAAAGTCAAAGTACAAGTCAAAGTCAAAGTCAAGACATGTCAGCATTCAGATCTGTCATTTCTTAATTAATTATTGCTTGTACTCTCGAGATTCGATAAACTATATTTTGATTAACGATTTAAACGATATTTTAAAATATACAACACATTTTCTAACGCTTGTATTAAACACAGTTAACGCATTTACAATGCTCTTTATCGCATTGTTACTCTCCGCTACCACAACGCATCGCAAACTCGAAACGTAGTTATTGGTAATGTTCTATGTGTATGTCATTATGTGCTTACTTATGTGTGCCTTATATATGTTTTGGGACGTTATTCGCAAACGCTATCGCAACGCAATCTCATCGCGAACTCGAAATTAAGATTTACTTTCATGATTTTTAGGAGTTATGTTACTTGTGTAACAATTGTTTAATACTATCGCATCGCTTCCTCGCAACTTGCTTAAACGCAACACTCAACGCACGAAACGAAAGTCGGAAAACTAACTCGCGTAAGCCAACTGATCGAATGGACGTCCGACCAGATGACCATCCGATCGGATGGCCATCTGATCGAACGGTTATCCGACCCACATAACCCTGCACCGCCTTTCGCCCTCTCACACTATAAATACCTCCCTGGCACATCAATTGTTCATTGATGTGACAGCCCTATCCAACCAGCACTCTCTCAGGCTCTTTTCTCTCGATTCCTCGCGATTCATGTAAGTTTTCACCCTAAATCTTGTACTTCTATCATCAGCACACACTTTCTCATCATCTTCTCCATCAAATCTTACACTTTCACCATGAAATCACCTGATTTGGGCTGTTCTAAGGTGACGTCATCATGAGTTCCGATGAACACTGTTGAATGACCTCGTCTCATCAAGAACGGTTTGGATCTAAAGGATTTCTACATACTTTTACACGGATTTCGATAAAACCTAAACGTTTAACAACTGATTCAAACTTTTCTTCAACATTCTTCACTTTTTACTCAAAATTGTTAGAATCTGGACTCGTTCAGGCTCTCTACTCAATCTCTAGTAGAGAACCGGTCTGAGAACGGATTTCAACCGAAGAGACGACCATTCACGGGTTGAACATGAAACTCCGTCAAGAACAGCTAAGTCTGATCGAGCGGGGTTATTCCCATCCGATCGACTGAGTTGGATTTGGCACGGTTTCCGTTGTTGGACACGTCGTCATGTCGTCTCCGTTACACCGCAAAACTTTATAACTTAACTGGTTCTACTAAGTTTTCAAACAAAATGTTGCTTGATTGAATAGCCAACCGATCGAATGACTATTCGACGGGTGACTTGCCCTTTAATCAGTAAGTTCAACACTTAAACAATTTTACAAAATTTCAAAGAATATCAGCTACAATCGAATAGCCATCCGATCGAACGGCCATCCGTTCGGA
This sequence comes from Helianthus annuus, assembly GCF_002127325.2. Classification (NCBI taxonomy): domain Eukaryota; kingdom Viridiplantae; phylum Streptophyta; class Magnoliopsida; order Asterales; family Asteraceae; genus Helianthus; species Helianthus annuus. The sequence continues at coordinate 196,106,479 of NC_035448.2, read as the reverse complement.
TGACCATTTGATCGAATGACTTGAACTATACTACAACGAAAACTTAATACACTTCCTCAATCGAATAACCAACCGACCGAATGGTCATCCGTCCGTATGACCATCCGTTCGGATGGTCATCCGATCGAATCACTATCTGATCATTCATATCACTCGACACACTGTTTAACACGCTGTTCAACGCTTACACTATCGTTCTCTGATCAGGCTAATCTCCAAGTGCTCCCTTCTATCCAAGATTGTGTTTATTTACTAAACACACTCTGTGAGTATACTCGAACCCATTTTGCTTAATGCACTTTTGGGTGTTACATACGTTACCTATATCAAATCACATCAACACACAACGCAAACCCTTTTAAATGTTAACCGCTCTCGCATGTTATACGTGTTTCGGTGAAGGCTTGTATGTTATGTTTACACAGTGATTGTTTCCTGACACCTTAGCAACGATAGTACTATAGTTTGGACTCAGCACCTGTCGTGCACAGGGGTTGTTAAGGGTTTTACTTCACATGGTCACGGTGGTGATAATGTGTTCCGCATTCTACACTCGCAGTCATGTCGGTTGCATATGTCATTGTCGATAGCTTACTTGCTTCATATTTCTACGTGTTACATGCTGGTTATGCGTAAATCGCTTTCGCTATACTTTATGCTATTAAACTTGTGTACTCACCTTTACACTATGTGTATTGACTTTATTTTAACATATGTGGCAGGTGTTTAGGATGTTATGCTATGCTTTACTTGGTGAATCAAGTTAGGTGGTCTAAAAACGTCATTAAATAAAATCTGAGTTGTCGAAACAATTATTTGTCTTTGAGAACAATGTCTGTAATAACTATTTATGCTTTATATGTTTATGGTATGGGACGTGAACGTTAAATATATTGTCACTAATAGTGTTATGGATTCTCTTGGACAATCTGTTTTGCTCAGTGCCGCGCCCCGATGATTCCGTCATTGGTTGGGGTGTGACAGATTGGTATCAGAGCCATAACTATAGGGAATTAGGCAAGACACGCCCTAGTCCGGGTCGATGTCTTAAAATTGACCTAGTCTATAGTCTAAGTACTAACAGACCGACTTGTGCAAACCCAACATGGGTTTCGTACGAGCTTACTTGATACTCTCGCTCGAACTCGCAAAAACTACTTAACCTTTTCTAAGGCTATCACCACACACACGACTTTTGAAAACACTCGCGTAACACAACCAAGTGATTTGGTCGAGTTTGGTGTGAAAACCGAAAACTCTCGATGAAATCGCTCGCTCTACGCGCATTTTTACTATCAAACACGAGAATTTGCGTTGAGTCAGGAGTGAAATCCGTATCTCGACGAAATTCTCCATCTTATTCTCGTGGCTTGCCACATCATCGGGAATGAAGTTGTTAAGTTAGGGGTGAAACTCGCATCTTAATGACTTGTTCTGCTTTCTATTTAGTTTTACAAAACTCTCACCAAAGTCTCGACGGACTCCAATGGCCTGGGTCACGCAGTAACTAGAAGGATGCGTGTCGTTCGCCCAGATCGAGGCGAAAGCACAGTCCAGAAGGCCAAAGTGTGCACTCGAAGTCTTTGTGAATAGTCGAATCACTTTGGGTAGTCGATATCTAACACCCAGGGCAATCTATTTTCAGTGGTTGTTGGACGATCCCGCTGACTCTGAGAATTGTCGAATTTATGTAATTTTATGTGTTTATATGTTTCAATTTTAGAGACTTTTATCGCTTTTTGCTCTACACTTTACTAAACACGCATAACCCACACTGCACACTTATCTCAAAACACTAACAAATCGCAGACACACTATGAACTCTCGCTATACTACTCTCACTCGCAACTCTTGATCGCAATTCACAGCTGTGAAAGATAGGTGAATACGCGCAAAGTATGTAGGTGAATACGTACAAAATATAGGTGAATACGTGCAAAATATGTGCTTACGTGGATTACGTGCTTATGTGCTTACGTGCTCATGTGGATTATGTGCCTATGTGTTAGACGTGTTCCTGATGCTTTATCTAGTAATAATAAGTATGTTGGTTAAACGCTGTATGGGGAGATTCGCTTGTATCCCCTAAATCATGTCGTCCCTTGGTTCTCACACTCGCCACAATGCTTAGAGAAGCAGAGAGGACAAGCGCATCGCTTCCCTCGTCGCCAAGGAAATGGCAAAAGTTACACCTCAGATCGTGAGCGAGATCAACGAGGTGAAAAGCAGCTTATCTGTTGAATCTAAAAGCGACACGCCTAAGTCGCCATTCAGCTTCAAGCAATTCAAGGCCTGCGGTCCTAAGGACTTCACTGGTGAAGATGGGCCCAGCACCATGTTTCAGTGGTTTGACTCGATTGAAGTCACTCTTCGTCAAAGCGGATGCCCAGACAACCTTCGCACTGTTAACGCAACTGGGGTTTTTCAGTCCAGGGCTCTGGACTGGTGGACTGCGGAGCGAAACCGTCGTGGTAACGACGCAGCCTATGGACTCTCCTGGGAGGAATTGAAGGAAGTCATGATGAAAGAATTTTGTCCCCCACATGAACTCCAGAAGCTGGAAAACAAGTTTTGGGGTATCAAGCAAGAAGGTGGCGACAATGCTGGTCTTACTGCTCGCTTTCAGCAGCTTAGTATCATCTGCCCTTGTCAAGTGTCAACCCCGACATCACAATCAAGAAATATATTCGCGCTCTACTAGATTGTCTTGTTGATTTTGTGCAAGCCGCTAAGCCTGCTACCATTGAAGAGACTTATCAACTCGCCGCTGAAATCAATGATAAGCGAGTTTTGGCTGGTTACTTCAAGAACACCAACAAAAGTCTCCATCAAGTCACCGCTACCCCCACTTCTGAAACCGCATCACCTCAAGTCTCGAAGTCTTCACGCCGCAAGCGCAAGAACAACAACAACAAGAACTGTGATGTCACTGTCGCACCTCTCAACACCGTTCCTGTCCAACCCAACCAGAACCGCAGTGACTTGTACTTACCATCACCCAGCTGGGATAGCTTGTCGTTTCTGTGTCCACTGCAACATCTACGGACACTTCACAGCGAACTGTCGCATTGGTCCTCGTCAACAAGCTCAAGCTCAAGCTCCTCCAGTACTGCCAGCTTCACTCCCCGCTCCTCAGGGTAACCAAGCAGCTCTTGCTCCCGCTGCTCATGCACGAGCCTGCTTCGCATGTGGTGACCCTAACCATTTCGCCAACGTCTGCCCAAACCGAGTGGTGAAATAAGAGCCGCAGCAACAACCAGCGCAGCAACAACATCAACAGTAGCAGCCTCAGCAGCAGCCAGTAGAACAAGCAGCCGCGGCAGAGCATTCAGCATCAATGTCCGCCAGGCTCAAACAGACAACAATGTTGTCAATGGTACGTTTCTTGTCAACGGTATTTATGCTTCGTGTTTATTTGATACTAGAGCCGATAACTGTTTTGTGTCGTTTGAATTCAAAAAGCTCCTAAACCGTAACTGCGCTAACCTCCCAACGACGTTCGACGTAGAAATTGCCATCGGAAGAACCGTCACCGTTAGCTCTGTTCTCCGTGATTGTACTCTTGAGCTTAACAATCACGTCGTCCCGATCGACCTTATCCCGATGCAACTTGGTAGTTTCGACATCATAGTAGGCATAGATTTTCTTCGTGAAAATCGTGTTGAAGTCGTTTGTTTCGATAAAATGATCCGTTTCTCTCTTTCAAACGATGATCAACTCTGTGTATATGGCGAAGTATCATCGAAGGATCTTAAACTCATGTCGTGCATTCAAGCGAGCAAGTATCTCCGAAAGGAATACAAAGCTTTCTTGGCACACATCGTAGTAGCGGAGAAGGGAAAGGAAAAGAAGTCGATGGAAAAGGTACTTGTGGTTCGTGATTTTCCTGCTGTTTTTCCTGATGATTTACCTGGTTTACCCGTCTCGTGATATTGATTTCTGTATCGACCTCATTCCTGGAGCTAATCCTGTTGCTAAAGCTCCTTATCCTCTCGCGTCGTCCGAAATGCGTGAACTTTCGAGTCAACTCCAGGAACTACTTGATAAAGGCTTCATACGCCCTAGCACCTCTCCTTGGGTGCACCTGTCCTTTTCATCAAAAAGAATGATGGATCGTTCCGAATGTGCATCGATTACAGGGAACTCAATAAACTTACTATCAAGAATCGCTATCCCTTACCTCGAATCGATGATTTGTTTGACCAATTGCAAGGCACTACGTGTTTTTCTAAGATCGATCTACGCTCTGGTTATCATCTACTACGAATCTAGGAAGAGGATATCCCCAAAACCGCTTTTCGCACCCGCTACGGTCATTATGAATTTATCGTTATGCCGTTTGGTCTTACCAATGCACCTGCAGTTTTCATGGATTTGATGAATCGCGTGTGTAAACCCTTTCTCGACCACTCCATCATTGTATTTATCGATGATATCCTTACCTATTCGAAGTCGAAAACTGAACACGCGCAACATCTACGTTTAGTTCTCGAGCTTCTCCAAGGGAATCGCCTCTATGCCAAGTTCTCCAAGTGTGAATTTTAGCTTGAGGAGGTTCAATTCCTCGGTCACATCGTCAATAGTCAAGGTATTCACGTCGACCCCGCAAAGATTGAAGCAGTTAAGAGTTGGATTACATCGAAAAACCCAACCGAAGTTTGCTCTTTTCTCGGACTGGCGGGTTACTATCGTCGATTTATCGCTGATTTCTCTAAAATCGCCGTTCCTCTCACCACGCTTACGCATAAAGACAAACCTTTTGTTTGGGGAACTGAACAAGAGGAAGCCTTTCAAACTCTCAAGCGTATGCTTTGCAACGCTCCCGTACTCGCGCTACCCGATAGAAATGACGACTTTGTAGTCTTTTGCGATGCCTCTTACCTCGGTCTTGGTTGCGTCCTTATGCAACGGGACAAGGTTATCGCGTACGCCTCACGTCAACTCAAGATCCACGAGAAGAACTATACAACCCACGACCTCGAACTCGGTGCAGTTGTTTTTGCATTGAAGATTTGGCAACACTACCTCTATGGTACTAAGTGTACGGTCTTCACCGACCATAAGAGTCTACAACACATCTTGAACCAGAAGGAACTGAATATGCGCCAACGCAGATGGGTTAAACTTCTCAACGACTACGACTGTGAGATACGTTACCATCCAGGCAAAGCAAATGTCGTTGTCGATGCTCTTAGTCGATGAAGCTATTTACATAGTATTCGTAACTTTCAAGCCCGACACGACCTCGAAGCACTTATTCGCGACGCTCAACACGCCTGCTTTACCGAACGCACTTTGAAGGAAGAACGAATTCTTGGAAATGAAAGCCAACTAGTGAATAAGCCTAATGGTATATTTCACTATCTCGATCGCATTTGGATCCCTAGTCGCAATAACCTTCGGGAGATATTGCTGACTGAAGCCCACAAATCCCGATATTCCATTCATCTCGGTGCCGACAAGACGTACCAGGACCTCCGTGCCAGGTATTGGTGGCCTGGAATGAAGAAGGATATCGCTCTCTACGTTTCGAAATGGCTGACTTGTTCTAAAGTCAAGGCTGAGCATCAACGACCCTCTGGCTTACTCGTGCAACCCGAGATCCCTATGTGGAAATGGGAGAGTATAGCTATGGATTTCATTACGAAACTTCCGCGCACGCCATCAGGTCACGATAGAATTTTGGTTATCGTTGATCGACTTACTAAATCCGCCCACTTTCTACCGATACGAGAAGACTTTAAGGTTGAACGATTAGCACGAATCTATACCGACGAAGTCATCTGTCGACATGGGACACCTCGTGACATCATCTCTGACCGCGATGGTCGATTTACCTCGTGCCTTTGGGAAACATTTCAATTTGCTCTTTGTACTACTCTCAATCTCAGTACCGCATTCCATCCCAAGACCGATGGTCAGACTGAACGCACGATTCGCACCCTTGAAGACATGCTTCGTTCGTGCGTTATAGATTTTGATGGTAATTGGGATTCGCATTTACCTTTAGTCGAATTCTCGTACAACAAAAGTTATCACTCTAGCATTCAAATGGCACTCTTTGAGGCATTATATGGAAGAAAATGTTGATCGCCGATTGTATGGCACGAGATCGGAGATATGCAAATTACCGGTCCTGAATTATTGCAAGAAACGACTGACAAGATCCTCCAAATACGAGACAAACTCTTGAAAGCTCGGAGTCGTCAAAAGGGTTACGCCAATAAACGCCGCAAGCCCCTTGAGTTCGAAGTTGGTGATCACGTACTCCTAAAGGTTTCACCTTGGAAGGGGGTGATCCGATTCGACAAGAAAGGGAAGCTAGCGCCTCGATACGTGGGACCCTTTAAGATTCTGGAAAGAATTGGCAAAGTGGCCTATAGACTCGAATTACCGGAGGAACTCAGCAACGTACATCCGACTTTCCACATTTCGAACCTCAAAAAGTGTCAAGCCGAATAGAATTTACATGTTCCTCTTGAGGATCTACAAGTGGACGAAACATTACACTTCGTGGAAAAGCCAGTAGAGATCATGGACCGAGAGACCAAGAAACTCCGACGCTCTCGCATTCCTATAGTGAAGGTTCGCTGGGAAGGCAAATGCGGCATCGAGTTCACCTGGGAACTCGAAAGTGATATGAAAGCTAAATATCCACATCTCTTCGCTACGCATGCGCCTTAATTTCGGGACGAAATTCCCTAAAGTATGGGAGGCTGTAACAACCCAACTTTTAAAGTCAAAGTACAAGTCAAAGTCAAAGTCAAGACAGGTTAGCATTCAGATCTGTCATTTCTTACTTAATTATTGCTTGTACTCTTGAGATTCGATAAACGATATTTTGATTAACGATTTAAACGATATTTTAAAATATACAACACATTTTTTAACGCTTGTATTAAACACAGTTAACGCATTTACAATGCTCTTTATCGCATTGTTACTCCACACTACCACAACATATCGCAAACTCGAAACGCAGTTATTGGTAATGTTCCATGTGTATTTCATTATGTGCATACTTGTGTGTGCCTTATATATGTTTTGGGACGTTATTCGTAAACGCAATCGCAACTCTATCGCAACGCAATCTCATCGCGAACTCGAAATTAATATTTACTTTCATTATTTTTAGGAGTTATGTTATTTGTGTATCGCATCGCTTCCTTGCAACTCGCTTAAACGCAACGCTCAACGCACGAAACAAAAGTCGGGAAACTAACTCGCATAAGCCAACTGATCGAACGACCAACCGATCGAATGGACATCTGAACAGATGACCATCCGATCGAACGGCTATCCGACCTACATAACCCTGCACCGCATTTCACCCTCTCACACTATAAATACCTCCCTGCCACATCAACTGTTCATTGATGTGACAGCCCTATCCGACCAGCACTCTCTCAGGCTCTTTTCTCTCGATTCCTTGCAATTATTGTAAGTTTTCACCATAAATCTTGTACTTCTATCATCAGCACACACTTTCTCATCATCTTCTCCATCAAATCTTACACTTTCACCATGAAATCACCTGATTTGGGCTGTTCTAAGGTGACGTCATCATGAGTTCCGATGAACACTGTTGAATGACCCCGTCTCATCAAGAACGGTTCAGATCTAAAGGATTTCTACATACTTTTACACGGATTTCGACAAAACCCAAACGTTTAACAACTGATTCAAACTTTTCTTCAACATTCTTCACTTTTTACTCAAAACCATTAGAGTCTAGATTCGTTCAGGCTCTCTACTCATTCTCTAGTAGAGAACCAGTCTGAGAACAGATTTCTACCAAAGAGATGACCGATTCACGGGTTGAGCATGAAACTCCATCAAGAACAGCTAAATCTGATCGAACGGGGTGATTCCCATCCAATCGACTGAGTTGGACTTGGCACGGTTTCCGTTGTTTGACACGTCGTCATGCCGTCTCCGTTAAACCGCAAAACTTTATAACTTAACTGATTCTACAAAGTTTTCAAACAAAAGGTTGCTCGATCGAATAGCCATCCGATCGGATGACCATCCGATCGAATGACTATCCGACGGGTGACTTGCCCTTTAATCAGTAAGTTCAACACTTAAACAATTTTACAAAACTTCAAAGAATATTAGCTTCAATCGAATAGCCATCCGATCGAACGGCCATCCGTCCGGATGACCATTCGATCGATTGACTTGAAATATACTACAACGAAAACTTCAAAAGTTCAAACATTTTACAAATACACTTCCTCAATCGAATGACCAACCGACCGAATGGTCATCCGTCCGGATGACCATCCTTCCGGACGGTCATCCAATCGAATCACTATCCGATCATTCATCTCACTCGACACACTGTTTAACACGTTGTTCAACGCTTACACTATCGTTCTCTGATCAGGCTAATCTCCAAGCGCTCCCTTCAACCCAAGATTGTGTTTATTTACTAAACACGCTCTGTGAGTATACTCGAACCCTTTTTGCTTAACGCACTTTTGGGTGTTACATACGTTACCTATATCAAATCACATTAGCAGACAACGCAAACCCTTATAAACGCCAACCGCTCTCACATGTTATACGTGTTTCGATGAATGCTTGTATGTTATGTTTACACAGTGATTGTTGCCTGACACCTTAGCAACGATAGTACTATAGTTTGTACTCAGCACCTGTCGTGGACTGGGGTTGTTAAGGGTTTTACTTCACATGGTCACGGTGGTGATAATGTGTTGCGCATTCTACACTTGCAGTCATGTCGGTTGCATATGTCATTGTCGATAGCTTACTTGCTTCATATTTCTATGTGTTACATGCTGGTGATGCGTAAATCGCTTTCGCTATACTTTATGCTATTAAACTTGTGTACTCACCTTTACACTATGTGTATTGACTTTATTTTAACGTATGTGGCAGGTGTTTAGGATGCTATGCTATGCTTTACTTGGTAAATCAAGTTAGGTGGTCTAGAAACGTCATTAAATAAAATCGGAGTTGTCGGAACAATTATTTGTCTTTGAGAACAATTTCTGTAATAACTATTTATGCTTTATATGTTTATGGTATGGGACGTGAACGTTAAATATATTGTCACTAATAGTGTTATGGATTCTCTTGGACAATCTGTTTCGCTTAGTGCCGCGCCCCGATGATTCCGCCATCGGTTGGGGTGTGACACACGGGGTCGTGTTGACAGTCTACTTTCAGCTATAAATAGGGGTGCTTGGTTTCATTCCAATACATCCCTTGGCAAACCACTTCTCTCACACTTGCCACCACTCCACCACCACTACAACACCAACACCCACCACCACCATCCATCTTCCATCATTTAGAGTGTGTAGTAGTATCGGGATCCAAGATCAATCGTAAGAGTTCTTGTTAAACAAAGGTCATGCTTGGCTAAATTCTTACCTCACTTGGTGAAGACAAATCTTTTATATATTACTTTTTGATTTCCAACATTTGGCTTCTTTTTATTTGGGTATGTATTAGTGACTTTAATAACTAGTTTTCTATATTGAAGGTGAATTTTTACTTAATCATTCTTCATGTTTTGTTGATTCATTCATTCATGTCTTTACGGTCTATATAAAGCACGTTAACTGTCTAGAGGGGTTTAGAAGGGTGGTTGGGTAAATTCTTGTCTCGTTCAGTGTATAGATCCTGCGAGAACCTGGTTTAAACTTAGTAGGACTTTATGAGAGGTAGATCTTAATCGCCTCGTGAGAAGTAAGAACCGCTTGAATCCCTTATCTATAAACTACTATTAAAACATTAAATCGACCTTGAGGGACTGTATCCTTGCTGACTCAGACCAATAGATTGAGGGTAACGATGCCTGGAAGGGGGCCTACCACTTTTCGCATTAATAACTTACTTAATTATCTTTAAATAATCCGACCTTGCGGGACTATATCCCTGCTGACTCAGACTAATAGGTTGAGGATGACGCTGCCTAGAAGGGGACCTACTACTATAACTTAAAGATAATCTCTTAAAATGCCCAATGTGCGGAAATCATTAAAGGATACATAAAAGAGGAGTTGGAACCAAGTGATTCCTTCTTGTCTATTTGTTTTTCCTTATATTTTATTTTTGTTTTCTAGTTTATATTTTTAAAATTTTCAAAACTTTTTTTTATCAAGATTTGGTTAGAATATAAGTTAACGATAATCCGGTACTAAAAGTTTTTGTGTCCTTGGACGACCTCGGTATCTTGCAATCACTATACTACATCCGCGATGGGTGCTCTTACCCTAACATGTGTAGAGTGATAGTATTATATCGTGTTTTATAAATTTAAAACTTGATGCGCAAGTAAAACGTGCTTAAAATATATCTTAAAAATTATAACCACCCGCACACATGTCACCAAACTTCCATTTCCAGAACACAAGTCGTAAAAACATGCTCTACTGACGCTTGCCCCTCCTCACACAACAGACACTCCACCGAGTGAGCCTGGAAATTTCGTTTGACATGAATGCAGATTGCTTATATCACGAGAAATATCTTGCGTACTACTGTCTTTAAGCAACTGAAAATGTAAACTTCCGATTAAATCAACCACAAATTTCGAGGAACTTTTGATAATGTTGATGTCATAAGACTGGACGGTATGGGGGCCGGCTTAGGCCCGGCGAGCCCCGGCGCCAGTCCCCCACACCGCCACCCTCCCTTCCGTCCCGGCCTCACCAGCAGCCCACAGCCGAAGTTGCCGGGCCTCCTTCTCCTTTCTTATCTCACATATACCTATACATACATACATACATACATATATATACACAAAGGGGTTCATCCTCCACCCCCTAGGTCCATCCCCTCCAAGCCACTCCTATGTGGCGGTGACGTAGCGGCTCATCCTTGAAGGACTTGCCTCCTCCATACCTTCCCGTATAACTAATAACTTCATAAACTCTATTCGATATTAATACAAATACCTAAAACTTGAGACGTTACATATTTGTTTTGGATAGAATAATAGTTTCAATAAACTTATATGCTTAGTTTGACCTATACACCAAAATGGTGTGATAAGTGCTTATAGCATGAAACTCATGGCTGAATTGGTCTCACCTACTTAAGATCTAACTTTCTTAAGGTTGAATCTGGATTCATTATACCCTTATCGACTCGAGGGCATGATTCAAAGATGGTATCAATGACCTTCACCGACTTAAGGGCTTGATGCCATGAATGGGGACGAATATCAATGATTGCCCTTGACTTGAAGATTTAATTCATTATTTGTATTTAACGAGGGTACATGTATTTTACAAATTAAATTAGTAGACCATGCGAATTAATCTACATATGTATATACACAATGAAATGTATAATGAGTTAATCCAAAATTGAATTAGTTGGTTGACCGTTTACTTATTAGAGTGAATATAAACCTAGTAAGTTCAAATTCCATTGTGTATATACATACATATGTAGATTAACTCACTCTAATATTGCTTAATTAATATGAGATGTACTGATGTAGAATAGTTTGGTAGGAATTACCATTTACATTAGAGTTATTGGATTTTATCACTTTGAACTATTGGGTATTAACCGTTGGTACTCTCAACTATCACTTTGACTCCCACCACTCCCAACTTAACACTTTGTGTGTTGTGTCACTCCGGTTGAGTGGATTTTGGCTCCCTTTTTATCTTTTAAGAGCAGATTCACCTGCACTCATTAGTAATCACAAAATGTTAGCCTAATATCACCAATAACACGAGTCAAACACTAAGAAATGTTCACCTGTGGAGTGACACAACACACAAAGTGTTAAGTTGGGAGTGGTGGGAGTCAAAGTGATAGTTGGGAGAGGCAACGGCCAATACTCAATAGTTGGGAGTGTTAAAATCCAATAACCCTTTACATTATACACAAAGGCTTAATTAGCTTAATTACATAAATGTAGACTAACTCATTGCAATATGCTTAATGGGATAAATTGAATGAATTTGTTTTGGTGAGAAAGTGGCAAGACTATGTAGTGATCCTCGACAAAGCGACCGAACATCGATGAATATTCACTTAGATGGCAAAATTACACTAACCCGACAACGACTTAAAACCTAATCCGCAATACCAACGAGTTCTTCGAATGTTAATTTTCATACGTTTATATTCTGAAGACGCTCTTCGAGGATACCACATATCACCAACGAATATTTAGAAAATCGCTAATTTTCATATATTCGGATATGTCGTTCGTCCTCATAGTCTGACATTACTAAACTTATTTTCTTAATTTTCACCAGCCCAATTTCAGATAGAAAGAAAATTAATTCTAATTTGGTAATTTGTAATGATTTTTCTTATAATATAACAAATCAATACAATTGTCGACATGATTATGATTTTCGTGAGACAAAATACATCAAATCATTTTCAATAAATTTGATCATTAAACGTAATGCGTTAGTATGAAAACATCCTTTTAAACATTTAGCGCGGTTCGGAGGGCACTTGAGTCAGCCGTCGGTGCCAACAGCATCTTGACTCCTATCCAATTTTTTTGGGCCAATTCTCCATTCTTACCACCAAAAAATGAAATTCTTACTGAATCCGAGTTTGCTGCTCCAACCATTACCAACCAAACATCGCATTGACAAGTCGTGTTTGCAAATTAATGGGGTGGACACCAGCACGACCCAAATATGAAAATCATATCATAGACAAGAACTTGAACATGAAACAAATATTGGCCGGTGGAAACTAACATGCCCCTTTTAACTAAGAAAAAGTTTTTCCATATAATCTTTTTTTTTTTTGAATGGCAAGGAAGGACGTGCCAGTCACCATGACACCGGGTGCTGTGGTCAAAGTCAACTACTCGACCGCCGCCAGCTCCTTAGCTCTCCCCAGATGCGCGGAAACCCGACATCCACCCGCCCGAAGGCACGACAGTGGAATAATCGGTAAAACCTCATCTTGCATCCAAGTCGAACCGGCGCCACCTGGATGCCGCAGAAAATAATGAGGAGAGTGGGAATCGAACCTGGGTCACAAGGAACACCAATTATTTCCCCAACCACTCCACCACTACCTCATTGGCTTAAATATATATATATATATATATATATATATATTTGCAATCGATAATCTGTAATACGAATCAAACAATTATGTTTAAACTATTAAGGATGATGCTTATTTCTCTATTAAGCTTTAAATTTGGGGACAACCAAACTTACGCGATACAAATCACATTAACATACTATAACAACAATGATACTCAGTAGATCTCATGAATAGCAAAGCTACTTGTAGAGTTTGGAAAGAGTGAGATAGCTGCTTCTAGAGAAACTCTAGGCTCCAAAACAGACAAAAGACCAATACACAGACCCAAAACTTATAGAAATAGGAAGTTACCAATAACCAAGGAAGTAGTGTGATAGTAACACAATAAAAATATAAACATGTATAGCATCATACAACAACGGATTGGTATAAATACAAGAAGGCAATCACTTGTAATTTCTCTGTTAAGCTTTAAATTTGGGGACAACCAAACTTACGCGATACAAATTTGTTTTTTAAGATTATATAAAAGAAACACATTAACATACTATAACAACAATGATACTCAGTAGATCTCATGAATAGCAAAGCTACTTGTAGAGTTTGAAAAGAGTAAGATAGCTGCTTCTAGAGAAACTCTAGGCTCCAAAACAGACAACAGACCAACACACAGACCCAAAACTTATAGAAATAGGAAGTTACCAATAACCAAGGAAGTAGTGTGATAGTAACACAATAAAAATATAAACATGTATAGCATCATACAACAACGGATTGGTATAAATACAAGAAGGCAATCACTTGTAAAGTCCCCCTAAAGAATAGGAAAATATCTAAGCCCCTAAGACACAACTAAGACCCTACTCTACTGTACCCTCTCCTTGAAGTCTTTAACCATAAACATCTGCCTCCATTAAGTCCTATTCTAGATTATGTCCTCAGAAATGTGTAACTCTAGAAGTCTTAGAAATATAAGCATGTTAACCAACTTGTCATGTTAAATTCACAAATTTCATGTTAGGTTTGTGTTTTGATTTCGCTTCATATCCGATAAACCCAAATGTAGACTAAAAGCATATTTTACGCCTAAGGAATCTCAAAACACCCCTCATTTCCTTAATAACAAATATTAAACATGTATGATAATATGCCAAAAATCTAAACTTAAAAATGACCGAAAATAAAATATAAATATAGAAACTTTATAGTTAGTGCCGAATAGATTGACCGAGATTATCGGGGTTTAGCCATGAAATCCAATCTGGTTTTTTGTTTGTCTAATCAAAACTTTAAACAAAGGGGACAACTAAACCTAATGATTCCTTCTAAAAACACAAAAGTTTAATGTAAGATTAGACAGAAGGGGACCAACTTAAAACCACACTTGCATTAAGTTAGGTCTAAATCCATAAAGGTTTGGACCACTAAGCATCATTTTGTTTAAGGTTAACTTTTAATTGTTCCCTTTCAACCATAACATACTCCATTTGTAGCGAACATTAGACTCGATAAAAGTTATAAGCTTAATCATGTCTAACCACCATGTTGGATCGTTGTCGTATAGCTAGGACGAAAAAGTGACGACATGTTTTGGTAGGTGAAGATCTAGAGAAAGTGGAGGTACTATCAAATGTGTTTTTAACTTTAGATGTGTTCAAGGCTATTACGTTAAGTAACATATTGTATTGAATGTGATACTCATTTTGTGTAAGAAATGACAATCATAGCCTATCATGTACCTCCAAAGAGGTTATCCATGATTGAAATCAGCTTAATAGGTAAAGTAAATAATGTGTCATCTGGTTGAACTAACTTGGAAATATTTATTGTGTTCTTTTTTACTTTTACCAGGTTTTACACATGATTAAAGTTTTAAAATATGATTAAAACCTATATTATTATAGTGATAGAATGCTAGAAGGGTTTATATATCTTAAATACACTTGATTTTTATCAATTTTACTCATTTTATGAAAGGACTAAAACAAAATTGGAAGAAATTGCCACATCCACTCATGGGATTATATCATAAAATTATTGGTTACTAGGATGTTTGGGGTTGAGTTTTGAAAATAGATTATGCGTTTTGAATAATCAGAATCAGATAATTAACTGTAACAAAACGTGATGTTGAAAGATAGTGTTTGGATTTGATTATGTTACTTGATATCACAATAATCAGATAATCAATTATTTGAGTGTTTGGCAAATATATATAATTGAAAAATAAACAAGTGAAAATCCTTTTCTAAACGCAAATAATCAATTTTTGAAAAACTGCGTTTTGTTGCAGTAGGGGGGGGGGAGCTGCTTTTGGAAAACTGTGTTTTGTAACTTTTTAAACGCAAATAATCAATTTTTCAATTTTTTTACCCAAACACTCAAAATTGATTATTTACGATTTCAAAACTCAATAATCTAAAATTTTCCTTCAAAACTCGACCCCAAACACCCTCTAACATAAATGAAAAAGGATTATTCCTACTTTTGTGCCATTATAGGTATGGTTTAGGAACTGGTTCATTACTAAAGATAAAGCCTTTAAATACTTGGAATTAGGAGAGAAGATCTTTGGTTCAAGTCTCGCAGACGATAGAGACAAACAGAAATATGTCGTTAGAAAATATGGTTTAGGGTTTATACTCGAAATTGGTTGATAACTTGAAACCCTTTTTTTTCCAAGTTATATAAAAATTTGGACATTCAATACATTTTTTTGGATAATTATGTCTAAATAAGTTAGACTTTGAATAATTATGTCTATTAGTTAAACTTGATTCATCGTTTGTTGGTTGTAGTTGACTTCTTGTGTTTTGATTTATCATTTGATGGTTGTATTTAAAATACTTGTGTCCAATGTTTAAGGTTTACAATGCTCTTATTTTTTATTTTCAAGTTAAATGTTCTTTATGATTGTTTTTATTCGTCTGTGTTCGTTTGTGTTCAAGACCAGTGTTAACGAACTGTTCGTGAACAACTGAATTTCCTTAACGAACGAACACGAACATAAACTTCTGTTCGATATGCGTTCATGAACAGTTCGCGAACATGTTAAGTCCCTTAACGAACGAACACGAACATGGGCTTTTCGTATTCGTTCGGTTCAATTACAGCCCTAGTGACTTTATGATGCTTATTAAACATATATTTAAATAAATATATTGTTTTTCTTGAGTAAAGCATTTTGACATGTTTTAATGGTGTTTAATAAGATATTCATGTATGTTTTGTTAGGTGTCACATTCTAACAGTTTCTATCATTTTTCTTAAAGCACCCATTTCACGGGCAAGTGTAACATCCTTCAAGGACACTTGAAGATGAATAGCTCTGGGTCGGCTTTATAGGCTTGGCAATCTATGCACAGGCCTAGGGTCATCAAAAATAAGGGCCTCTAAGTTTTTTGAAAGTTTTTATATGGTATATGGATTAGGTCCAAATAAATACATTTATTCCAAAACTAAATTTGTTTTTCATTGAAGGAGCCCAAAAACTTCCGTTTTTCTCCCTATGGTTTAGTCACTTTAACGGTTTTGCCCCAAACTTTTAAAAATAGCCATTTTCCTCCAATAGTTTGCTATGATTTTTCAATTTTGCTCCCTGCGGGGAGCAAAATGGAAAAACAGACAATTTGGATGGAGTTAGAGGCGGAGAGCAAAATGGAAAAACCAAAGCAAACTATTGGAGGAAAATGGCTATTTTTAAAGGTTTGGGGCAAAACCGTTAAAGTGACCAAACCACAGGGAGCAAAACGGAACTTTACTCCAAGGTAAATATTGTTTAGCAAAAAAGGTCAAGTTTCAAAACCAATTTCGCCTTGGTTTCCAACTATTACAACACAACAATCATCGACCTAATCATCAATATTTAGCGGCAAGCCCCTAATACAACCGCAATCATCGTTCCACTTCCCATCGCAACCTGCTTTTAATTTCTAGGCTATCGACTATCACTAGACGAAAAAAGTAAGGGTAATCACCTATGGCGTCAGGATTGGAGGAGAGTTTATAGACGAAATTAGGGCCCCCACTTCATAGTTCGCTTAGGGTCTCCAAAAATGTAGGAACAACCCTGGAATAGCTATTGCGGCATCACATCCTTGAAGAATATCCCATGGTATATCCATATGGAAGGATTGCAACATATGAAATATAAGGACGCGTACAATTTAAATAAAGAAGTATTAATGTAAAAGATTAAACTCGATTAAAAGAAAATTACAGATGATCATATGGACAAATACATTACACAAGTCGTCATAGAAAGAACAGATTTTTATTTTTATTTTAGATGAGGTGACATTACTTTAAACAAATGTATTAACAATACATCACGAATTCCCATAAAATGACAAATTGATTAGTATTAGGAGATTGCCTCACCCTACATATCTGTAAGGTCCTCCATGAATCAAAAGTGAGAGAAGAGTTGACTAGTGTTTAACCAGTAAACTTAAAGAATAGACATGAGGTCATCTCTTAGTGTACATGTGCTAAGAAATCATTACTCTCATTGTGACTCTTTCAAGAAGAGGAACAACTTTTGGCACCACAAACAACACATGCTATTGGGAAAGATGATTGAAATAGTCATTCATCAATCACTTGCTGTAAATTATATTTTTATTTAACAACCAACAGAATCAATCCCGAGCACTTTCGGGGCATTCACTGGAGTACTCCGAGAGTAATCCGAGTCCACCACCAATTTCGGGGAAAACCCGATAACCCACCCGCCCGTAGGCACGATGGTGAAATTACCAATAAAACCCGTTTGGCTCAAGGATCGAACCCAGGTTTCCCTGGGTCTCCTATCATTTCCCACCAATGCCTCACTCTACACCAAGTCGGAGTTGAACTTGCATCTCTCAAGACAAATGTAAGTTTTCCACCACTTGATCTATAGATCACTCTCCTTAGTTGGCACAATAAACCATGAAAAGTACTACGGGTCTATGAAAACAGCCAACCAAATCAATACACGTGTAAAGGCCGGCTAAATTTTAGCCACCAGCTAAGGCTCAGCCCTCGCTTTTACAGGTGTTGCTATTTGATTGGTTCGCTTGTGGTCCTTGATGTACTTTACATTAGTTTATATGCCGGCTAATTCCTAATCGTCTCAGCCAATGGTGCTTGTTTGGTGGAACCCTGATTAGCCAGAGATAAAAAAAAAAAAATTCTATTTTGTCATCGACTAAAATTCAATATTTAGTTTTGTAATTTTTTGGGTCTAACTCTAACATGTCTATTCATGTGATTACCCCCACAAAATTTCTATTTGCACTTTACATACTAGAGTCTAAACGTATCAGAAGTAATATCAAGTGCTAATCATGTGAGGGAAAAAAGAGAATATAAAACACAAAAAATTCTCCCTATGCAGCCCTATAAATACAAAAATAGCAAACATATGATTAGGTGAACAAATTCCATTCTTTATAATCATTATATAATAAGGTCCCTATCCTAGCTGCTATCTAAATCCTCCATTATATCCACAGCATATGTTCACTGTATTTGCAAGGGCATTTGATTCAAGGATCTTTATAATAAAATAAGAACTAAAACGTGTCAAAAGAATTAAAATTTTAAATAAATTAGAATCGAAATGTCAAAAGAAAAGAAATATGTGAAGAATTTGATAACATAATCATGTTTGGTTTATAAATTTATTCAAAATGAAATGCCGTGGCGGATGGGTGGTGATGGCAGTGGAGGTTGCGGTAGTGGTGTACAAATCGTTTTTTTGTTAAACCGATCCGGTTTTTTTCATCCAAAACAAAAACCGGTTTTTTTAATAACCGGTTTCGGTTACTAACCGGTTTTTCAAGTCCAAAACAGTAACCTGTGTGTCCGGTTGGGATCGGTTTTTAACCGGTTTTTGCCCCAAAAAAAGGTTTTTTAAGCGGTTTTAACAGGTTTTAAAAAACTGGTTTCGGTTATTAACCGGTTTTTCAGATCAAGAATAGTAATCGGTCACAAACTGCAGGTTCGGTTCGGTTCTAAAACCGGTTTTAAAAAAAAAACCGGTTAAAAAAATGGTTTTAAAAAAACCGGTAAAAAATAACCGATTTCGGTTTTTTTTTCAGTTACGGTTCTAAAACCGGGTTTTTTGTACACCTCTACGTTGCTGCAAGACAATGGTGGGGATGGTAAGAGAAGGAGAGACTTCAATAGGTTTGGTACAATTTAAACCTAAAATATTGCATGTCTCTTTTTACTTTGTCCTTTGACCTTTGACCTTTTTGTTGGGTGTGTGGGCAACTTGTAGCTATTATCTATAGGGATGTCTACTTTCTTTGATCTTACATGATTAATCACTATCTAAAATATACACAAACTGACACACAGATATATCACATGTAAGTACAACAGTGGATCTACAAGCCTTTTCCCAAATCAACTTTCTTAGTGGAAGATATAATCATGAATAAATTTGAATGTGGACCCTTTGGAACTCCTGTTCTCTTTGAGGATACTCAATTTGCAGGATGTCATTCAACAGCAGCCTTACAAGCAGAAGACCTTAATAATTTATATTATTATTGTTGTTTTAATCAAAATTAGCCCATTAACCCCAGCCCATTTTACATATACTAAAAATGACTTGTTCAACCTCAATATGTTTTGAGCCATTATGCAACCCACCCTTTTTGCCACATTTAGTAAAAACCAGATGCCAACGAGTGGACTTATCGAACAAGACCATCTCCATCGGAGGCGCCCGTGGAACGACATGGAAGAGAGAGGAGAGAAGACGGGTGGGTGTAGCGAGAAGAGAGGGAGTTAAATATCCGTGAGGAAGGGCGGGAAATATGGAGGGGGGAGGCCTTTGGGAGCTGGAGAGAAAAGCCGATGTGGAAGAGAGTGGCACGCGTCCCCCCCCCCCCCCCCTTTGCTAATGGTCTAAGTTACTTGCTCGGTGTGAATTTCTCGCATAACTAGTTTAAATGGGTCCAGGTCTAGCCTGAAACCATGTTTAGCTAACCGGTTCATGTACAGGTCAACATGACAGTTTTGTGGGTTGACGCGTTGAACTTTTTAGTTATATACTTTATACATTAGTTTTCTTTGTTATGATTTGTAATCTTAGGTTATCAATGTGCAAAAAGAAAGAAAAAAATCCGGTGTTAACAAGTCATGTTTGTGTCGACCCGCATAATCTTGTGTTCGGGTTCGACCCACCAACCCACAAACACAACCCATTCAACACCCCTAGCCAATTCACTACACTCTTAGCAGTTGCACCATAAGATCCATTAGCGAATCATGAAATAGTGCAGGTGATACACCAACTGTCATAACCATGAAAAGAATTCTAACAAAACTAAAAGCAAACAGCCAAGCAGTTATTATAACTTGAGCAATCTTCAACAATCTGTAGGTTGTTAAAAAAAGAAAAAGAAAAGCTTCCCTTTTGAGGCATGTGCCATCCATTGCATGGCCAATCCAATCCATTGACAGATGACAATCATGAGCTCATATGCCATTGAAATCAAGTATTCTCTGGATGGAGCTTCATGTAAATGATTGGACACAAACAGTCCAGCTTGGGTCACAACTGTACAGTAGTTATATCAAAGCATTTCAACTTTAGTATGCAGACATAATCCCTGAATGCCAGACTGGCTAAAAAGACACACGCGATCAAAACCGTTGCACTTCTCGGCTGATTTGGAACACTTTACTACTTTTGGACTACAAATGTAATCTGCGTTCTCAAAACCGATAATTATTATTAACCATAACGACTAGAAGTTCTTAAATGTATAGGAATAAAAATATCGAGACAAATAATGGAAAATGAAAACCGGAAATGGCTGAAGTAGAGGGTCATGTTACAAGCACAATGAACAGCGTCATCCATTAGATAGCCACAGCAACATCAACCCTACATTTTTCAATCAAATTATGACCAGAATATATAGTTTTAGGCATCGGTTAAAATGAACAAAATGGAAATTTAATTAACAAAATAAGGAAATAGAAACCCAAACGTTAAAAAATCTATAACTTGGAACTAAATGGCAAAAGTAGGTTCCATTTCCAGATTGGTGTTTCGGTCCAGGTGGATTTTCGCCAACCCCTATTGTTAACACGTCATCAATCAATCTGAAGTCGATTTGTTCAGTTAGTGAATTGGTTTGCTTCTCCGTTAAACTAACTTCCCTACCTACAAATGGAAAGACTTACCGATGAGACTTTCAATTTACATAGTTGACTTTTCTTCTTCTTTTTTTTTTTTTTTTGAAAGAATTAAAAAGGGTCTTTTATGGGACAGCTCTTTAAAACCATATACTACTCTATAGGCAGTTTCAAATAAGCAAAAACTGCTCATTCCCCTCAAATAATCAGACAAGAAACATGGATAGCCAATCACAACTGCTTATCAGCTCTACCAAAATATAATAAGCAGATACGTAGTTTTAATAAGCAACCCCTAACTTCTTCTTGGTTCCATACTCTGAGAGCATGTTCGGGCCACGCCTAGGCCTTTAGGCGAGGCAAGGTGGAGTGAAATCGCCTTGCTGCCATCCAGGCCCTCTGAAGCGTTTAAGCGAGAGCCAAATCCTGTATATTCCGGCAAAATTCTGCAAATTTCAGGCAAACTGGACTAAACCATCAAAAATGGCCAGGAAGTAGCTTAATCTAGCATTCTAGCTCTAGACAAGCCTAAAACATATCTAAAACCCTAGCTAATAAATGGTATTTTTATGCTATGCACCTCGCTTATTTTTAAGCGCCTTTCGCCTAGGCAGGCACAAGGGTCACCCTTTGCACCTTGAGTGTGCCTTGCATTGAATCAAATTTTAACTAGTGTTTGGAAAATATATGTATGCCTTTTCAAGTATTTGGGATCAAAACAATCAGATTTTAATAAAGCAGGTATTAGCTGCAATAATAATAATGATTATAGAAGTAATATTATCCAACTATCTCAAGCTTTATTCAACTATACATCTAAATGCTAATTCATCAAGTTACAATAATACATTACCATCAGATCAGATCAGTACGCTACAACCTGAAGTTCAAACTAAAAGCTCCAATTGTGTATACACAATAATCAATTGTTCATGTATACGTAAAAACAAAACCAACAAATCTATCATATACAGCATGACCGACCAATTGTTCAATAGAGAAACACCAGGTGGAGATATTAGGTTTGGGAGAGAACATAAGGAGAGGAGACCACCTATTATGTTTTATTTTTGTTGTCAACTAGCAAACTCGGTTAGAATTTTCTGTTAACTTCTTTCTTTTTTGTCGGTTACCTCATTTTGATGAAGGGTATAATCATCATTTTATGTCATAATATATTTTAATTAGACGAGGAAAACAACAAAAAAAGGGAGAAGTTAACAGAAAATTCTAACTAGACTGCTAATGGGATGAAAATGACAACACAAATGAAACCTCAAGGACCCAGATACAAAAAGTTTCATTTTTTGACTGAAGTGACAAAAGTGACCTTAACTCATAGACCATTTTGGCATTTTACTCATTTTAAAATTTGGTTGGTTTGACAATTTTTTTAACTTCCAAATAAAAATGAAAATACATGAAATTGGGGAAAATTTTAATTGACAAAATCAGGGAAAATCTTAATTGACAAAATCGGATCCTTAAATCAAGGAAATTGGGTCTGTTGGGTTTGCCACACGATCCGGCTCATTAAGACGTTTCTATTTGTTGCTAGTGGGCCCTGTAACCCTAATCGTAACCCAAGTTATGCTCATTTAAAGACTGCGGCATTTCTATCGAGTTGGTCTACGTAAGAGTCCGCTAACTTTTGTGTCAGCTCCTCATCAAAAACCCTCAAAATTAGCGATTAGATCTTCAAACAATGGTTCTAAAAGGATATCCGGTTGGTTTGCGATCACCAGCCACCAGATAACAAGGAATATCGGATCATACTCAGAGCCGGCCCATTAGTGTAAACATGTAAGGCAAGGGCCTAGGGCCTCCAAAAAACAGGGCCTCATTTTTTTATAAGAAAGATACACATTTGTAGGTCCCTCTCGGAGGATCGAGAACAAACCTAAACCTTGTTATACAAACTCACTAGCGAGTGCGGAATCCAAGCTAGCGAGCAAACCGGGATGATGCAAGAACAAACACAAGAACACACAAGACTCAACGATTAACACCACTTGTATTAATACGTAGAAAGTTTCCGGTTACAAGCACAATGTTTACAATCAGTTTGCAAACTCTCAAAGAGTGTGTGTGTGTGTGTTTCGGACAGAATGCTCTCCACTCTTGTCTTTCTCTCTAAGTGTGCATCTGTCTTTAAACACAACACTGCATGGGTATATATATACCCAGCCCATGATGTCTGGTCGAAGGATCCGATAGATGGTCCGAAGGATCATCTTTCGGATATAGTGCTTTCGAAGGATCAGTAAGGACCTCGAAAGATCACCTTTCGAGGTCTAATCATTCGAAGCATATCTTTCGAGCACCTCGAAGGATCAACAGTATCCTTCGAGGCTATCCTTCGATGCAGACAAACATATTACAACTTATTGGCCAAGTCAAACTAGGAGGATAGTTGACTTGGTCAACTTACAGACTAACTTAGGACATCGTTTACATACAGACCGAATACAGACAAAGTACAGACACAAGTGCACCAACAAACTCCCCCTTGGCTGTAGCTTTGTCTTTATCTTCTAAAGTGTAGACTCGTCTCGAACTCCGACGATCTTTGGTCTTTGAGTTACCAAAACTCTGATGTCCTTTCAAGTCTTCATTGTCGGAGGATCTTCAAAGTCTTCACGTCTTGAAAGCAGAGAGTGTATCAACAAACTACCCGTATCATGTAGGAAGTGTGTTGACAAACTCCCCCTTAACATAAGCTCCCCCTTGAGTCATGCTCGTGAAATACTTTAACTTTATGAAGTGAGATCCTTGTGGTGTTGATGATGGCCAGCGGCAACTCGATCATCTTCATCAGTTGAGTGCCTTCACGTTGTGTCTTTATCCCGAAGCTTGTCATCGACCATGTTCTCCTAGCCTTTAGAATCTGCACATGCAAGAAATCTAAACGCGTAATGAGAACAACTGCTTGGAATATAGTTAGTATAACCAAAAGACACACGAATGACCATGTCATTATCAACCACCGTCCGACAGTTTGAAAGTTTAATAAATTTATCAAATTTTAGTCTTAACTTTCAAAACTTGCAAATTTCGACCGTTTATGAAGATTTAGTCAGTTCGGTTTTCGTTCAGGTTTCAGGTAACGAAGACTCGAGCTCCAACATCGTACGATCGAAAATAAAGTAGAAAGAAAATCTTTTTGGCTTTTATAAAGTTTATATTAAAACACGCCTAAAATCTTTTTGGTATTTTTGAAATTAAAAGACAACAATTTAAAATCCTTTGAGTGTTATCAAACAACATCACCGCTAATGTCGTGCTGATATGCACCAAACGACGAAACTGTTTAAAAGAAAAACAATAAAAGTTAAGCAGTAAATAAATATATACAGACATTCTTTTTGCGAGTTTCGAGGGTAAGAGAATCATATCAGTGTACGGTCATGCCAAAACACTCTTGTTGTTCAGTTAGTTAATATTAAGATAAGCATCCTATAACAATTATCGGTATTGTTGTCCACTTAAGCTCAACTTATCAGATGTAATCATGGCGAGGGGATACGTTAAGGTATGATTTATACTTACCGACCGGTGTTCATCCACATCACGACACATTCCCGTATCAAGGTATGCACGAGAGTTCATCTTACCGGTGAGTATACCGATTATCATCTGTTTGACCGTATAAAATGTGAGATACTCACTTATTTTGAATTGAAAACAAGCCCTATGTGATATAATCACTTATTGATGAGGAACTTGATTTTCGTATGCATGAGGGCACAGGAGCAAGTCCGTGAACAGGTCAGTACTTCCGTACAGCAGAGAGACGAACTTGACACCCGGATAAATGTGATATTTTTATCACTTATTTGTTTTGGACATGTGATTGTTTATCACTTATTGAGGTCGAATGCAGTATGTAATATGTACACGTATGTATAGTATCATGGAAGATCTAGACTTGCGTCCCTGTTATCTTTCGGTAAAAGATACAACCATGATACCCAGATGATAAGCAGCATAAAGACCGAATATCTCAGAACCTCGGCAATCTATCAAACGAAATTTCGGTACTAAGACCATATGCCAATGAATGGTTCCCACCTGATCTTCAGTCGATTAAGATTTATATCACCCTGCACACTTTAAAATGATTGTGAGCCTACCGATACATCTTATATAGAGCTGCTTATCGTTTTTCATTTAAGGTTTAAAGAGGTTAGGATAGACCACTGATGTACTATCATTTTCTCTTTTGCTCGCCAGGAAACTCATTTTTGTTTTTCTATTGTTTTTGTGTTTTTGAAATTTTTCGATGTTTTTGGATTTTCAGATTTTGGATTTACTCCCCCTAAAATCAATAAACTAAGATAAATTTAAAACACACAAAGGTATTTACAAAAATGATTTTCCGATGTTGGTTTACTCTTGCTTGACCTTAATGCCATTTACCAATAATAAGAAGTCAAATCTAGATTTGTCAAAAGCTTTGGTAAATAAGTCGGCACGTTGGTCATCGGTGTGGACCTTAACAACATCGATTAGCCTTTTCTCAAAGCAATCACGTATGAAGTGATATTTGATTTCGATGTGTTTGGTCTTTGAATGCTGCACAGGATTTTTAGTGATATCTAAAGCAGCAGAATTATCAACGTATATAGGAGTAGTTAGGAATTCAAAACCGTAGTCCCGCAATTGTTGTTGGATCCAAAGAACTTGTGAGCAACAACTTGAGGCAGCAATGTATTCAGCTTCGCATGTTGATGTAGCGACACACGTCTGCTTCTTGCACTGCCATGTGACTAGGCGATTTCCTAAAAACTGACATCCAGCCGTTGTGGATTTGCCGTCGATTTTGCATCCGCCAAAATCAGAATCACTGAATGCGACCAAGTCAAAGTTATTATCCCTAGGATACCACAGACCGGTGTCGGGGTACGCCTTCAAATAACGAAAAATCCTTTTGACAGCTGCAAGTTGTGAAGCCTTCGGATTAACTTGATATCTGGCAAGCAGGCACGTTGGGTACATTATGTCTGGCCTTGATGCTGTGAGGTACATAAGAGATCCGATCATCGCGCGATAGTATGAAGGGCTAACAGGTTCACCCTTCAAGTCAGGAGTAATTCCGTGATTAGTCGGCAGTGGGGTACCAATGGGCGTTGCATCGGACATCTGGAACCGGCTCAAAATGTCACCAACATATTTAGTCTGATGGATAAATATCCCAGACTCCGTTTGTTGCACTTGTAGGCCCAAGAAGAAATTCATTTCCCCCATAGCACTCATCTCGAACTTATCCTGCATGATGCGCTCGAAATTCCTACACAAAGCATCATTAGTAGAACCAAAAATAATATCATCAACATATACCTGTACCAGAAGAAGATCTCCATCTTGTTCTTTGATGAAGAGAGTACAATCGATAAGACCTCTTCGAAAACCGTTCTCCAGCAGATATGTAGATAAGGTTGCATACCAAGCTCGTGGCGCTTGATGAAGACCATAGAGAGCTTTGTTTAGCAACCAAACCCGATCAGGATGGACAGGATCTTCAAAACCTGGAGGCTGTTCGACATATACCTCTTCTTCAACCACACCATGTAGAAATGCACTTTTGACGTCCATCTGGTAAACCTTGAATCCTTTGAATGAGGCATAAGCCAAAAAGATCCGAATAGCTTCCAGACGTGCAACTGGTGCATAGACTTCGTTGTAGTCGATCCCCTCTATCTGACGAAAACCTTGAACGACTAAACGAGCTTTGTTTCGAATAACCACTCCACGGTCGTCTTTCTTGCATTTGAAGACCCATCGAGTGCCAATCTTCTTGTAATTCTCAGGCTTTTCAACAAGCTTCCAAACACCAAGCTTGTGAAATTGCTGTAATTCTTCCTGCATGGCTTCAACCCAAGCACTGTCTTTCAATGCTTCTTTCCACGACTTTGGTTCTTCTTGTGACACGTAACACGCGAAGGACCAGTCATTTTGTTGACCAGATTCTCTTATAGCTGAATACAAACCAGCATTCCGGTTGTTTCTCAGCTGATTACGCGTCTGCACACCGCGATGGACATCTCCTATTATGTTCTGCTGGGGATGGGTATCGTGAATCCTCATTTCAGGATTATCTGGCACACGAGCGTTGATACCCAAGTTGGTAAGATTAAGATCAACAACCAACTCCACACCAGGAATGTGTGTAGAGGTGGATGCATTCCCTTCAGCAGTGTCTACATTCTGCGTATGAGGTGTATCTATAGAAGCACCTTGAACAGGAGCAGCTGGAGCTGAAGATCCTTCGGCTGCATCATGATATTCATCATCTTCAGAAGAGTCATTATAATCAGCAGCATCTTCATAAACCTCATTTTGAACCATATTGTTGACTGACGAAGAAGCTTGAGGGTCAACAACAATAGGTCTAACCAATGGCGAGACAGCAGCATTGTCACTTTCCAACAACATCCGAGCCGCTGCTGATTCTTCGTCAAAGGTTGGCAGATTGAAGGAGTCAAATAGCCCATCATAATCGAACATCCACGGATCACCCGGAGCCCTAACAGGACTCGTGTACCTTTGAACCCTAACTTCGCTCCATAGCTCAATCTTCTTGGTAGCTAGATTCCAAACACGAAAATTCGGAGTAGCATATCCAAGGAAGAAACCCTCGATAGCTCTTGCACCAAACTTTCCATCTGGCTCAATCATAGTACAAGGAGCACCAAACGGTTCTAGGTAAGAAAGATCCGGTTTCCTTTTCTGAAGGAGTTCGAAGCAAGTCTTGCCATGTCTCTTAACTGTAAGAACTCTGTTCAACGTGTAGCAAGCAGCCGATACAGCCTCTCCCCAGAATTGAATAGGGAGTTCCGACTCTACTAACATTGTTCTTGCAGTTTCTATAATCGTCCGATTCTTCCTCTCAGCGACACCATTTTGTTGTGGAGTATAACGAGAACTGTACTCATGAAGAATGCCTTTAGAAGTACAAAACTCATCCATAACTTGATTCTTGAATTCGGTTCCATTGTCGCTTCGGATCCTTTTTACTTTCAACGAATAGAGATTCTCTAACATTGTAAGAAGATCCTTGAGGATGCCAGGAGTTTCACTCTTGTGTGCCATGAACGATACCCAAGAAAATCTAGAGTAGTCATCAGTAACTACTAAACAATAGGCATCACCAAACGTTGTCTTGTGCTTCATAGGTCCAAAAAGGTCCATATGAAGACGTTCGAGAGGCATGCTGACAGTGTTGATTTTCTTCAAAGGGTGAGACTTCTTTGTTTGCTTCCCCTTTTGGCACGAGACACAGATATCTTGCAAATGAAAACTTCTTACAGGCACACCATTCACAAGATTATTTTTCACCAAATGGTTCATCTTTCTCAAGTGAATGTGTCCCATTCTTCTGTGCCAAGATATAGACTCCTTTTCTGTGGCTTTTGAGACAAAGCAAGTGACTTGTGCAGATGTAGTAATCGCTTGGCTCATGTCGAGAATATAAAGATCATTAACTCTCGGAGCCGATAAGAGAATCCATTCTTGTGGAATTTTGAATCCAGGTTTCAGCACATAGCAGCCAGCATCATCAAAAATCACTGAGAACTTTTTATCGCAGATTTGCGACACACTCAGAAGATTGTGATCAATTTGCTTCACATAATTGATCTTATCAAAGCACACGATACCATTGGAAATACTTCCTTCTCCAGTGATGTACCCACCTTTATCACCCGCAAAAGCAACATACCCTCCTCTAATATTTCTCACGTCATACAGGAGCCGTAAGTCGCCAGTCATGTGCCTGGATGCTCCACTATCAACAATCCAATGACTATTAATAGTTCCTCCTAGAACATCCTGCACATGTCATTTAAACACATCAGTTGAGAATGGGGACCCAAGCCTTAGTGGTCTTGGGTCGTCCCTTGGCATCACGAAACGTAAGCTCGATCTCTTGATGGTTTTCAAGAACAACTGCTCCCCCTGAATTGTCACCCGACTTAGGTAACCAAGTTTGTCTGTGCCTACCAGTTTTTGAAGATTCTGGTTTTACAGGTTGTGACACACTTGGTTCCTTTTGCACTGTTTTAACTTCAGATTTTAAAGCTTTTTCAACAGTTTTCATGTTCTTACGTCGTTGTTTAGTTTCTTGTTCTTTTACAGTTCGTTTATCATGTTTAGGTGAAACTGATCGACGTTGAGGGTGAACTGTTTCAGGTGGAGCCTTTTCAACCAATTTCTTCTTTGGAGCATTTGGGCAGTTTCTGATAATGTGCCCAATTTCTCCACATTTGAAACAAGTTCTCCTTTCAACAGACTTAGGAGAACTTGATCGACTACCAGATGTTGAACCTGTAGAACCTGAGGTACTTGCTCTTTCATCACACCCGTTTGTGTATTGGGTGTAATTGTTATCACTGTTACGTTTCAAAATCTTGGCTTGTTGTACAAAATCAGTGTTTGATTTGTTTTCAAAAGTCTCAATTTTATCTGTACCTCTTGATGCTACAAATTTAACATCTTTTCCTTTCTTCATGTAACGAGCTCCTTTTGATTCAACCTTAGCCTTTGGCTTTGGAGCTCGTTGTTGTTGTTTACCCTTAGAAGCAGTAGGTTGTTGAGTGGTTGGAGATTTTTGATTACCAAACTGTTTTCTAATCTCAGCCTTAGGAATTGGATCACATTGTGTTACCACAATTCCCGGAAATGTTTTTCCCAAAAATTTGTTTGTATTGTCTTCAAAGACTTTGTCAATCAAAGATTTATTTACATTTTTAATTGGAAAAACATGATCTGAGTAGATTTTATTATCTCCAACCAAAGTGTACAACACATTACTGCTTTTAGCAGTAGACACACCTGTCTTATCAACTTTGACAGGATCAATCACTTGCCTCTTGACAGATGGAACCTCAGGAGTATCAGGATCACAAAGGATGTGATTCTCTCGTGGAATATCTACTCCTTTCATCTTGCTAAGTGATTTATCCTGATCTCTTACAGCCACTTCTGATTCATCATCCGATGTCTCATAGTCCTCGATAATTGGAGGACTTTGCTTCATGGATGATGAAGTTTCTTGTTCCTTAGAGGCTGTGTTTGAAGAATTGTCCGGTTTGAACCCAAGGCCAGTAGCAAACTCCTCAACATCAAGAGGCACACTGGGTTCATACCGAGGCATTTCCTCCTCATCAGGCATCTTGGTATAGTTGTTCATCAAGGGGGGTGGACATTTATTATACCCTATGCCTTTCTGATTTCCCTTTAGTTGTTGAACATCGATGATGTGATCAAGCACAAATTGGGAGTTAGAATAACTATCCAATTTCTGTTTGATCGCATCATGTTCGCATTGGGCAATGGCTAATTGCTTTTTAGTTTCTTCCACAAGGTTAATGTATTCGTTTATACTTACTTGTTTGTGGTAAACTACTTTGTTAACCTCGGACACATTTTTCTTTAATGTTTCTATTACAGATTTAAATTCCTTTTCATTCCGGGTTAAAGCCATGTTTGCCTCTTTGCATTTCGACAGTTCAATAACCAAATTTTGATTATGACTATGAAGCTTTTCTAGTTCAAGCTTCATATCAGCACAAGATTCACAAACGCTAGAAGCAGGAGGTTCAGAATTTACCTGACTAGAAGAGGCTGAACCGTTTGCCATAAAGGCAGTTTGAAAAGAAAACGCTCCATCTTCAGAAAATAGCTTCTCCATTTCCTTTGATGCAGTAGCAGTCTTCTCAATCAGAATTGATTTCTGACATTTAAGCTCATCAGCTTCGTTCAGTAGATCCTGAATATCATCATCTCCTTCTTCATTCACATCAGGCTCTGAGTGATTATCCCCAGAAACAGAGCCTTCTTCATCCGAACTTCCAGAATAATCAGAACTGTCATCGCTTCCAGAAGATTCTTCTTTATGAACATGCTCGATGACCTTAGCATACAGGGCTGTTCCACTTCCCTGATCACCTTCACCAAACTGTACTGACCAGTCGCATCCCTCATCAGCTTGAACAGCCAAGGCCCGATTGGTATTTGAAGTTCCAGGCTGGCCCTGATTGTTATTAACTGTCACCATTCTCCTCTCACGGTTTTCTTGTTGGGCATTCACATTCGTCTGGTTTCTGAAAGGGTTGTGATTGCCGTGTTTTGTTGGTCGAGTGCATTCACGTTTGAAGTGCCCTTTCTCGCCACAGTTAAAGCACGTGACGGCATTAATATCAAACCCATACTTCGTGTTTTTCTTTCCTTCCAACGAAGTTCTTCCAGTTCGGGCCATGAAATCCTTTGCCCTTCTAACCGCACTAGCAAAAGCCCATTTAATATCCATCAACTCCATTTCTTCCTTGTCGATCTGATCATAATCTTCATTGGTCATGTTGATGTTTCCAAGCTGACCTGCTACCAAACCACAGTAAGCACTGACCATGGTGTTGATAATCTCCATATGTTCCTTAGCAACTTCAATGCTAAGGTGTGAAAGATTTGAATTGTCGACTCGGATTGTGTGATGATTTTGGGGTTGAGGTTGAGGATTGTTTGTATAGTGAGCTTGCTGTTGTTGTTGTTGAGGTTGTGGTTGTGGCTGTGTTGGAACAAGAATGTAAGACCTCGGATCGAATTGAGGTTGTGGTGGAGCAGCTGTTGACTGAGGAAACGGAAAGGAACTTGAATTTGTATTGGACACAAATACAGTCTGCAGCTTAGGTTGCTGTTGCTGAGCTGCAGCGGATCTTGCCAAAGCATCGAATCCTGGAAGATACATTTCTGTATTCTGAGGAGCTGGAGCACGCCTTGCTTTCCTAATTTCTTCATCATTTTTATGTTCCAGCTTTTGAATGAACTCATAGATGTTGACTTGATCTAGAGTTCCAGTATGCTTCAACAGTTCAATGAAAGAACTCCACTTTGGAGGTAAGGCGTCAGCAAATCTACTCACCATGTCTTGTTGAGTAGAGACAACTCCATAAGCACACATCTCACTAATCAAATGATAGAAACGTGTGATCATATCATTCAGAGTCTCGTTTTCCAAAAACTGAAAGGATTCAAACTCTTTCTTCAACAGATCATGCCTAGATTTTCGAGCAGCTGCATTGCCTTCTCCTCTAGCAACTAAGGCATCCCACAATGTTTTCGTGGTCTTGCAATATGAGAACTGATGGTAGATGTCTTTGTTGAGTGCTTGAGTAAGTGTGGCAAAGGCCTTTTTCTCCAATTCATAAGCCTTCTTGTCATTTTCAAGCATATTGGCATAACCCTCTGAAGTTGACGCAGCAGTTTCAAGATTAGTATTGAACGCATTGATGAAACACGTCCAAAGATCAGTGCTTTGCCCTTGAACATATGTGTGAAAACGGTTTTTCCATGATGGAAAATCGTTCATATGGTTCAACTTAGGTGGACGATTGTTGCTGCCAGTTTCACTCTCACTAATCAGAAGGTTCTGAAGACTTTGACTTTGATTGGATACCAAAGCCCATTGACTTGGACTGATTGTTGTAGGCGGTAACATACTCTTTGCCCAATCTGCAGCAGTGACTAGCTCTTGATTGGATCGTGAGTCCAAACTCCAATCCCACGGACTAGTACAACTCATTTTGATCAAATATTAAGAGAAAAACCTACACAACCACAAACTGTTAAGTGCAAACAAATAAGAATTGAAAGATACAATCTGTTCGAAAGATCACGACCTGTTCGAAGGATCAACAATGTTCGTAAGATCACTGTTGAGTTTCGAACAATCACTTCGAAAGATTGACTGTACGAAGGATCCTTATCTTTCGAAAGAAGATTTCGAAAGATTCTCCTTATCTTTCGAAGATTGAAAGATCCTTATCTTTCGAACAAAGGTCTCGAAAGATTCACAACGAAAGATCCTGATCTTTCGAACACTAATACGAAAGATTCTCCTACACGAAGGATCCTTATCTTTCGAAATGAACAGTAACTCGAAGGATGATCTTTCGAAAAGATTCCTTGACTCGAAGGATAACACACTGACTTCGAAGGATGTTCGAAGGATGGCTATCTTTCGAATCTCCTTGATCGAAGGATGATCTATCGAGCTCGAAAGGTATCTTTCGAGGTCTGACACACTGACAGAAACGTTGACGGGTTGGTGAAAAGGTGATGGGTTGGTGAAGTACTTTCGGCAGAAAGGATATGGTCTGCCAACAACTTTTCACCAACTTTTTGGACTTTCAAAAAGTTTACCCAAAATGGACACAACCTTAACCAAACCAGTCACCGGAGATATGACCGGAAAAATGGCCGGAAAACACAAAGTTTCACAAAACAAATTTTATGTTACCCAAACCGATCTTGAACACTCCCGAAAGGTTTAGAAACCGTTTTTCAGTTTAAACAAGCAAGAAAACCACCAAAAACGGGTGCTAAACCAAGTGTTCGAACACACCAAGAACTTGAACAAAGCCCGGTTTTAAACAAGGTAGAGAGCCAAGGCTCTGATACCACTTGTAGGTCCCTCTCGGAGGATCGAGAACAAACCTAAACCTTGTTATACAAACTCACTAGCGAGTGCGGAATCCAAGCTAGCGAGCAAACCGGGATGATGCAAGAACAAACACAAGAACACACAAGACTCAACGATTAACACCACTTGTATTAATACGTAGAAAGTTTCCGGTTACAAGCACAATGTTTACAATCAGTTTGCAAACTCTCAAAGAGTGTGTGTGTGTGTGTTTCGGACAGAATGCTCTCCACTCTTGTCTTTCTCTCTAAGTGTGCATCTCTGTCTTTAAACACAACACTGCATGGGTATATATATACCCAGCCCATGATGTCTGGTCGAAGGATCCGATAGATGGTCCGAAGGATCATCTTTCGGATATAGTGCTTTCGAAGGATCAGTAAGGACCTCGAAAGATCACCTTTCGAGGTCTAATCATTCGAAGCATATCTTTCGAGCACCTCGAAGGATCAACAGTATCCTTCGAGGCTATCCTTCGATGCAGACAAACATATTACAACTTATTGGCCAAGTCAAACTAGGAGGATAGTTGACTTGGTCAACTTACAGACTAACTTAGGACATCGTTTACATACAGACCGAATATAGACAAAGTACAGACACAAGTGCACCAACAACATTGGGCCAGGTCTATATGCAAGATTTAAAGAGGTTTTGGGCCACAGACTGCTTAGTGCTTAATTAAACATGGATCGAATATCAAGGCTTTGGATTAGGCAAATAGCTGATGCAATTAATAGAATTTATTTTGGAATTCCAATCGTCCAATAAAATACCTTGTAAGTTACAAAATGTTCTTGTGCTATTTCTTGCCGGAATTTATTTCAGTATATGGATTCAATAGGATTTTTTGTTTCCTTCTCACTTCCAATGGTTTAATGCTTGGACTTGAAACGGTATCAGATCCGATCATCAACTCTTATTCGATTGAAATATGCTCTTAGTTTATTGTATTTTTTTTCTCTTGTGGAAGATATAACATTTCAGAGTAGAGTGGAAAACACATCGTCACATCCTCCAAGGTAATTTTATACACATCTAATTTATGCTTTTATATTTCTGCTATTTGATGAAAATTTGTTTAGTATCCGATTTTTTTTTCTTAGTAATAAATTCTTTATTCTTAGTGATTAATTAGGTGAACTGATTGATTAGGTAAATTGGTCAAATTGATTGTTTGATGAGGCTTGATTAGGTTGTTTTTTATTAGTTTATAGATTGATTAGGTGTTATATAAATTTAAAACCCAAAAAAATTGTAAAAGGGCCCCAGATTCTTTCTTCGTTTAGGGCCTCTAAAATAGTTGGACCGGCACTGATCATACTGAAAGCTATCTCAGTTCAATCTAGTTCGTTTTTAACCAAGGGTATAACTATCAAAAGTAAAAGTAGAGGGTATTACTAATAGTTGAAGGACGTTTTTGTAAGTTTGTTACATCATACAAAAATTATGCGTTAACGTCCAAAATGAGAAAAAAGCTGAAGACGGAGTTGGTTACAGTGGGTTGGAGCTTTTCGCCGGAAATAAAAAATGGGAACGAGAGACAGAGACAGAGATCTAGAACGACTGATCCCGGGGACCGGCTTCTCGGATATTATCGGTTCCCCGCTATCTCCATCAGATACTCCTCCCGGGGCCTCTCCCTCTCATAATTCCGGCAGAGAGGTCTTTTATTTATTATTATTTTTGTGCTTTGTGTTTCTGAAATTATATTAAAAACATCATGTGTGTATGATCTGATAAATATGAGGTTTTCCCTATGCTACAATTTTTTACTGATTTACATTGTTTTAAGTCGGATCACACCGGTGAAATATTTGAAAATTAAACTTGTTGTGATTATAAATTTGTTTGGCTTTAATCTTTTCATGTTTTAGAAGAATTTGGTAAGAATAATCCTCTACACTCACTCCTCAAATATCCAATGTGGGCCAAACACTTTTCTATGAGTGGAATGACTTCTGTTGCTACCAAAAACCACACTGTTGATGGCAAGGGAGTGAGCCGTCCGGTTTCCAAGAAGGCGTGATGTGTTTTCTCATTTGATCGGGCCATAATGCAAGTTACAACCACAAGTTAGAGGATCCACGGGCTTGAAGCAATGAAGCCCCATGAATACTCTAACGCGCAAGTCAACCGGGGCCACATTAGGAATCATGTGTATTGATGTAGCGTGTGAAATGATAATGAAGGATTGATCACGTTGATTCTGTGATAATATTCCCCAAACCCCCAAGTTCAACCCAAAAGGCAGAGAATTTGAAATGGTCAAATGATTATTGCAAAAACTGTTGAATGACCATCTGAGTTACATGTGGAGAACATAAATAAGAACCGAAATTTGAAACAAAAGGTAATGGGCCAAACACAAGCCCGAAAACATGAAAAAAACATAAAAGTTAAAACTGCTCGTAACTCCCATTAGAATGCGTTTTTTTGGGCAGAAACTTGGACAAGGCCCTTCCGGTTCCCTGCCACGACGTGCTCTTCGTTTCAAGCTTTGATTTGACTGGTCGAACGCCTAAAACGGAGACTCGTAGCCAAAGTTATGGTCGTTTTCGTAAATCACCATTGAAAGCTCGATCATGGGCCTCCTTAAATGTCATGGCTCAATCATCCACACATCATGATTCATTGAGAGAGCTTATATAGAGAAAACAACCTTAATGGGCAGGCTTATCTTGGGCTTACTAAAATGAAGCCCACTTGGGTTGGGCCTAACCTGTGGGCTTTGGTCCAATTATGCTGATATCTCATCAACTTCACCTGTTGCCTTTTAAAAGCCAAAATCTGGTGTGAGATTCTCCATCCAATCCAAAAACAGGACCATTCTTTGAGCTCAAGGATCAAACTGATCACTTTTTTTACTTTCAGATAATATGTGCTGTAAGATATTATCGTTAATCGATCAAACACTCAAATTGATTGATGATCCTAATAAACAAACATATATGTAACTTTGCAACTATACAATGAGTTATGTGGATCCTTAATGATTAAAGTTTGTAGGAGGAAAGGTTAAAACAGTGTTGTTCTGTCTTAATTACTTGTGCAGGCATGTATAAAGGTAATTCGCAGCTGGGCTTCAAAAAAGTTTATTACTGGATGGTATTAATTATTCATATTCTTGTTTCATCCATAAGTTAATATTATAGTATCATTACAGAAATATATACATGTTTGTTTGCCAGTTGGTTACTAATAATTTATTGGTTTGCAGTGTCATTTTATCTCCCATAGCCATTACATTTTATGTGACTTGGTGGTTCATTCAACTTGGGGACTGGATCTTCTCCCCGATTTACGTTCTTTTGGGAATTAATATATTCGGTTAGTATTGTTTTCACATAAGCATTGTGCACAGTAGCATGATAACATCCTTGTTCACATAATGATCCTTTTCTTTTCAAATGCCAATAAAATAAAATGATCGCCTATCAAATCATAATATTGTTGAGAAACCTCAATACCTATTCACCATTTGATCCCTTGGTAAAAAAAAGTTAATAGCCATGCTTTACTTGACCTTTTAATATCTTGACCTTCTATAACAAACTAATGTGTTTTCTGCCAATTTGGCTGAGTTGTTGTGCTGAACTTGTCAGATTTTTTATATATTTCTGAGTAAAATACTAAAATGGTCCCCGAGTTTAGGTCACTTTTGCTACTTCAGTCAAAAAAATAAACTTTTTGTATCTGGGTCCCTGAGGTTTCGTTTTTGTTGTCATTTTCATCTAATTTACAAACTGGGTTAGAATTTTCTGCTAACTTCTCCCCCCTTTTTTGTTGTTTTCCTCATTTAATTAAAATATACGATGGCATAAAATGGCGATTATGCCCTTCATTTAAATGAGGAAAACGACAAAAAAAAAAAAAAAAAGTTAACAGAAAATTCTAACCCAGTTTGCTAATTGGATGAAAATGGCAAAGAAAAATGAAACATCAGGGACCCAGATTTAAAAAGTTTCATTTACTCTATATTTCTTGAACCAATCTTTACTGAATAGTTTAGCTTCTTTTCAGGTCTTGGATTCATTACTACCATCACATTCATCTTTTTGGTGGGTGTGTTCATGTCATCATGGTTGGGCTCTTCTCTTCTCAGTTTGGGAGAATATATAATCAAAAAGATGCCTCTCATGAGTTATATTTACACTGCATCTAAGCAAATCAGTGCAGCCATCTCACCAGGTAAGTCCCTCAATCTAATCATTTCTTGTCCCACTTTATAAAAACTTGTATAAATAACTGACTTTTGTTGACTTTCAACCGAGTTTTAGCTAGTTTTTAACCATATGACACGTTAAAGATAATATCTTTTCTAGGACAAGGCTCACATGCTTTTAAGGAAGTTGCAATTATAAAACACCCAAGTGTTGGAGAATACGCGATTGGATTCATAACATCAACTGTTATACTTAGGAAAAGCACAGGTGCCGAAGAGCTATGTTGCGTGTATGTCCCAACCAACCACCTTTACCTCGGCGATATTGTACTTGTGAATTCCAAAGATGTCATGAAGCCCAATATCTCAGTTCGAGAAGGGATAGGTATTACGGGTTCACTATTTAGTTACCATTTTTAGTATTGCTAAGTTGAATATAAAAGTTTGGTGATAAATGAAAACTCTGTTTTTTTATTTGCAGAGATTATAATCTCGGGAGGCATGTCGATGCCAAATATGTTAATCACAAAGGACTCGCAGCGCATTCGGTCTATGAGTCTTGAGAAGTTTTCTGTTCCACATGTATAATATGAGTGTAAACTTTAAAAGCTTCATAACATAGAGATGGGGCTAATGTGTTGGAGAGATACAATGAACAGAAATGTAAAACATTTAGTTTTAACTTTTAAGTGTTTTAGAGTATTTTTAATCATACTTTAAAAGCTTTATAACCAAAATGTTGGATACATGGTGGTGATATGCAGGCGCGACTCCACTTTTTGTAAGGCCTGCCGCGAAATAAAAAATTGAGGTCTCTTTCGAATTTTATTTATTAACCTTTCTCCTTTGAAGGATCGCCAATATTGTTTTGTTCATTATTCTTTGCGGTTGTTACTATTAACGTATAATTGTATTTTATGTGTATTGATCTTGTATTAACTAGTTTCCTATTATCTTGGTCAACTCTCCTCAATTAGAGTAGTGATTTATGTAAACTTTGTATATATGTTAATGCATTGATCCCTCATGAATTGTGAGGTTGATTTTTCATATTGTTACATGGTATCAGCCAAAATACACGATCTTCCCTCTTCAAACCCTAAAATCCGTCTCCTTCCCTCTTCACCATGGCCGACACCTCTGCTTCCTCCTCATTGGATTCTCTATCGATGAGCACTCTTCTCCACCTTGTTACTCTCAAACTAACCC
Organism: Helianthus annuus; assembly: GCF_002127325.2. Taxonomy (NCBI): domain Eukaryota; kingdom Viridiplantae; phylum Streptophyta; class Magnoliopsida; order Asterales; family Asteraceae; genus Helianthus; species Helianthus annuus. The sequence goes on along the minus strand of NC_035448.2, from coordinate 196,067,468 downwards.
GTACAAACTATTTGGTTTGGAAGAATCATATGCTCCCCATATTTGCCTTCCAAAACCTTCTTGGTCACATTGATGGAACTCTCTCCTCGCCATCCGAAACCATTACAAAGGATGATAAAACTGTTCCTAACCCGGCTGTTCTTCCCTGGAAAGCCCAGGATCAAAAAGCCGTGATTATTCTCAATGCCTCACTCACCGAGGAGGTTGCATCGGAAGTGCTTGGAATATCCGGTGCGAGGCAAATCTGGCTGGCTCTTGAGTCCGTTCAGCAATTCTTCAGTTGAACGTATGTACTCTTTACGTGATCAGTTGCGTCAACTCTCCAAAGGTACGGCTTCGGTTTCTGAGTATAGCCGAAAATTCAAGACAATTTGCGACCAACTTGCAGCAATCGGTCAACCACCATTGGAGATGGATAAGTTCCATTGGTTCCTGTGCGGTCTTGGCCCGTCTTTTGAAAACTTCTCTGTTGCTGTTCGTAATATCAAACTGATTCCGCCATTCTGTGATTTGGTTACTCAAGCTGAGAGCCACGAAATCTTCGTGCAATCCCTCCACGGGTCTTCTCAACCAGCTGCAGCCTTTACGGCTCAGCATAATCGCCCCTCTCGTGGCCGATCTTCATACCGTGGGTACAGTAATCGTGGTGGTCAGTCATCGGGTCGTGGTCGTGGGTTTGAAAAGCGTTCTCCAACTTGCCAAATATGCAAAACTAGTGGTCATTTGGCCACTGCTTGTCCAGGTCTTCAAAAATTTGCTAGAAACAAATTTCCTTCTTCTGATGAATCCTTGGCAAAAGCATTTCATGCCCAATGTCGCGTAACTAATAACTCTCCCGACTGGAATGTAGACTCGGGAGCCACGGATCATATGACCCCGGAATTCGATTCACTGCATCACTCCACTCCTTATCAAGGTAATGCTAGTGTCATCTTTGGTAATGGTAAGTCATTGCCCATTACACATACGGGAACGTCCCTTATTTCCGATCATTTTAAATTACGTGATGTTTTGGTTATTCCTAATCTGACGAAGAAATTGCTATCTGTCAGTAAGTTAACATCCGATTACCCGGTTAATGTCCTTTTATCTCAACCATTCTTTTATATTCAGGATCGGAGAACAAAAAGAACGCTAGCTAGTGGAGTTTGTGAAAATGGCCTTTACGTGTTGAAGGAAGCCCCCCAAGCCTTACTTGCTTCAGTTTCTAACCGAGCTTCGTATGAACTGTGGCATGCTCGTTTAGGCCATGTTACTTTTGATTCTATTTCTGTTTTGAATAAACTTGGGGTTTTATCTGTTACTTCTGTTTTACCTAAACCGAATATTTGCACGTCTTGCCAACTTGCAAAGGGGCAACGACTTCCTTTTGATATTAATGTTAAACGATCTTTGCATCCATTAGATCTTATTCATTGTGATCTTTGGGGACCATCTCCGGTTCATTCTAAAGACGGTTACTTATATTATGTGGTATTTATTGATGATTATTCCAGGTTCACGTGGTTTTATCCACTAAAAACAAAAACGGGTTTCTATACTGTTTTGCCTACTTTTATTAATCTTGTGCAAACGCAATGTGAAAGGAAAATCAAAGTATTTCAAAGTGATGGTGGTTCGGAGTTTGTAAACCACACGGTCCGAAAAATTTTCGAGGATAATGGCACTTTCCATCGGTATTCATGCCCTTACACTCCGCAACAAAATGGCCGTGCCGAGAGGAAGCATAGACATATTGTTGAAACGGGTCTCGCTATGCTCTTCAATGCTCACGTTCCCGCAAATTATTGGGTGGATGCTTTTACATCGGCTACTTTCATTATCAATCGGCTTCCAACCCCATTATTGGATAATAAATCACCATTTGAAACACTCTTTAATTGTACACCGAAATATGCTAACTTTCGCGTTTTCGGTTGCCAAGTGTTTCCATACTTGCGGGATTATTCCAAACACGAGCTAGAACCTGGAAGTATCCCGTGCATTTTCATCGGTAATAGCTCGCAATACAAAGGCTATCGGTGTTTAGACCCTTCTACATCACGTGTTTATATCACGCGCCATGCTCGGTTTAATGAATTGTTTTTCCCATTTAAAGGGGCGGCCAACATTAAGAGTATATCAACTCTTGATATCTCAACTTTTTTGGAGGAATCTTTGCCCATAAAGGTACCGGAAACCACAGACCCGAAATCCCATAACTCATCCAACACTTCTAAATCTGTCCCAACACCTTGTACCTTATGCGACCCAACCCCACTTAACCTTCAACCAACAGATAATAACCCACCACCACCCAATAGCCCTCTACCTAATATTAATCTTCACCAAGCCCAGAGCCCAATACCAAGCTGCCCTACCATGCCCTCCTCAGCCCAACCTGCCGAGCCCATCAATTTACCTCACCAAATCAATAACCAACCACCAAACGAAACTCAATCTGCGGCCCAACCTGAAGCTGAATCTATTTCGGCTTCGACTCAGCAAATTAACCAAACTTCCTCCACTTCCACTCACCATATGACTACCCGCTCCAAGGCAGGTATCTTTAAACCAAAGCATCTTGCCAATCTAGCTTCTCTCACCACTCATCCTTTGCATATTGCCTTAGCTGCAATCACTGAACCACGGGGTTTTAAAACTGCATCTAAGGACCCTAAGTGGGTTCAAGCGATGAATGAAGAACTTGATGCCTTAAATCACAATAAAACTTGGACGTTGGTACCGCGTCCTTCCTCCACAAACATTGTTGGATCTAAGTGGGTCTATCGAATTAAGTATCATTCCGATGGGTCGATTGAGCGATACAAAGCTCGTTTAGTGGCACAAGGTTACACTCAAATACCGGGTCTTGATTTCTCTCACACATTTAGTCCTGTTGTGAAAGCCTCCACTGTTCGCATTGTTCTTTCACTTGCGGTTTTAAACCAATGGAAATTGCACCAACTTGATGTCAAAAATGCGTTTTTGAATGGCACCTTAAATGAGACCGTTTTTATGGAACAACCACCGGGTTTCGTCAATCCAAACTTCCCGAACCATGTGTGCAAGCTCTCCAACGATTTATACGGCCTTAAGCAAGCACCTCATGCTTGGTTTCAACGCCTAAGTACATTTTTACTATCTTATGGTTTCTCATGTAGCCGGTCTGACACTTCTTTATTTGTTTATCGGCGCCAATCTTGCACCATGTATCTACTTGTGTACGTAGATGATCTAATCCTCACGGGAAATGACGAGTCGTTAGTTGGTGATTTTATTATTCGGCTCAACAGTGAGTTCGCCACCAAAGATTTGGGTGATCTCAATTACTTCCTTGGATTGGAAGTCGCCTACACCGATGACGGTATTTTTCTCACCCAATCTAAGTATGCCACGGATATTTTGAAACGAGTCGACCTTTATGACTCAAAACCAATTGCGACTCCTTTAGCACTACATGAGTCATTTGTTTCAACAGGGGATCCGTTTTCTGATCCAACTCTCTTTCGTTCGTTAGTCGGTGCCTTACAATATTTAACAATCACAAGACCGGACCTTTCTTATGCGGTGAATCAGGTATCTCAGTTTCTGCATGCTCCCACTATTGATCATTTCAAATCGGTCAAAAGGATTCTCCGTTATGTGAAAGGTACTTTGTCCTTTGGTCTCATTTTTAGTCGCCCAACTCGATCCTCGCTAATTGGGTATTCCGATGCTGACTGGGCTTGTTGTCTTGAGACTCGTCGCTCCACATACAGTTATTCAATATTTTTGGGGGGGGGGGGGTAACTTAGTTTCTTGGAGTGCTAAGAAACAACCGACTGTTTCCCGATCAAGTTGCGAATCTGAGTATCGGGCTATGGCTAATACAGCAGCAGAGATTGTGTGGATCACTCATTTGCTTCAAGAGCTTAATGCCTTGCCTCCGGATCGGCCCACTCTCTTGTGTGATAACAAGAGCGCCCTCTTCATGACTCAAAACCTAGTTTCCCATAAGAGGGCAAAACATATTGATTTGGATTGCCACTTTATTCGGGAGCTAGTCACTTCTGGTAATAATAAACAAGAAATAGACAATGTAAAAAGGTTGTTACAATCTGAGTTTAAAATCAAAGATTTGGGTTTGTTGAAGTTCTTTCTGGGAATTGAAGTTATTAAAACTACGGAAGGGATTTGCCTATCTCAGAGAAAGTATTGTATGGACTTGCTGAATGAATTCGGTATGAGTGGATGTAAGCATGTTTCATGCCCTATTGAACCAAACTACGTTGTTACAAACTTGTGTAAAAAAGAAGAAGCTAACTTTGTTAATGTTAATGAATATCAAAGGCTTATTGGGAAACTAATTTACTTATCTCATACCAGACCTGACATAGCATATGCTGTTCATTTTCTTTCTCAATATATGCATAAGCCAACTTCGGCTCACTCTCAAATTGCTTTTAAATTGCTGAGGTATTTGAAAGGAGCACCTGATGCTGGTTTAATGTTTAAAAAGGGTGATAGTTTTGAGTTGTCCGCTTATGCGGACTCAGATTGGGCAAAGTGTATTGATAGTAGAATATCTGTTACAGGCTTTTGTATATTTTTGTGAAAATCCTTAATCTCCTAGAAAAGCAAAAAACAAAGTGTCGTATCTAGATCCTCTGCTGAAGCAGAATACAGATCTATGTGCGCTGCTTTGTGCGATGTAATGTGGCTAGTAAATGTGTTACAAGAATTACAAGTTAAAATTGAATTGCCCGTTGAGTTAAAATGTGATAATACTGCTGCTCTGTCCATAGCAGCAAATCCGGTCTTTCATGACAACACTAAACATTTTGAAATCGACCTGTTTTTCCTTCGTGAAAAAATCGTGTCTGGAATGGTCAAAACCGTTGGTGTTTCTTCTTTGGATCAGTATGCAGATTTGTTCACTAAAGGTCTTCAACCAGCTGATCATCAAAAAATGTGTAAGTCTTTAGGTCTCTCTAATCCTTTTGGTATTAAAATTGAGAGGGGGGGGGGGTGTTAAAGACATTAACATATCTCAGTTTTAATATCCTATTTCTTTGTTATGTTTTAATTTTTTTCTTTTTTGTTGCAAGGGTCTATGGGTATTCTTTAGTCTGCCTTTTATTGGGCTGCTGGTTGCTGAATGGGTTGCTTGTTGCTGGACTGTTTTTAGTTGTTGCTGGGCTGTCTTTTACTTGTTGTCTGGGCTGCCTTTTAGTTTGATTCAAGGTGCTTTCCAGGCTCTCCTTGGCTGGTATTTTATAGGCGTATCAAGAGCTGTCCATATCTTTTCCTTTTGTGAATTTTTGGGATCCCCATAAAAGGAAAGCTGCCCTACGTCTTCTATCATCAGCTCATTCACCTTTTAATCTTTTAATTTCTTTGTTCTTCTTACAAGTTGTTCGTAAGAATTCATTAAGTTTCTGTACTATCATCACAGTGATTTCTTTCATTTAAATTAGTGAACCTGTGATGACAAGAACATTTGTATGTTGAGTTCGTGTGCAAATAAAGTTCCTGCAGTTCGATTCTATCTCTGATCTTGAGTTTCTGACATGGTATCAGAGCTCAAAAGGTGATTCACGATTTCTTGGTGTCTTTCCGCTGCTGATTACTGTCGTTTATCCGGAGCTCTGAAATTAGGGTTTCTGATCTTCATCGGATCTGGATTGTTCAGTTGATCGGCTGTTCCGCTGTTCGTGGTGCAGATCTTGCTCTCTTTGTCTCACAGTCTGTAACCCTAAGCGAAGGTTACAACTGTGAGTTGTTTCTTGGCGAACCCTAACTTGGGAAAACCCCTCGGTGAGATCTTTCTTATTTTTCTCCTCGCTAGTGTCAAGTTGTAAGTAAAAGGCTCCTGCACTAAGACCTGTGCTGGCACCTATTGAGTGACGAACCAGCGATCGGGAACACTGGTGCAGTTTCGCTGACTCTTTACTTCTGTTTCTCTTTATTTCTCTCTGTTTGTTGGTGTCCTATTAATTATCTACTTGTTGTCTTGGTGTTATTTGTCTGTGACTGGTTTTTGCTGGGCTTGTGTTTATTTCTATCTTCTTGTTTACTGTGCTAATTTTCTATAGATAATACAAACAAGTCCGAGTCATCTGTCACTTTAGTTAGCAAACTTGATGCTAGTGATCCACTTTATTTGCATGCCAGTGATTCTAGTGGTCTTACTGTTGTTAATATCAAGTTGAAAGGAACAGAAAATTATGTGGTTTGGTCGAATGCTATGCATCTTGCTTTAATGGCTAAGAATAAATTAGGGTTTATTGATGGATCCTGTAAAAGGTCAACTACAGATGATGTCTTAGCTAATCAGTGGGATAGGTGCAATTCAATTGTTCTAACTTGGATTTTAAACTCTGTCTCTGATGAACTATATGTTGGTCAAGTTTATTCTAAACTTGCATCTGAGGTGTGGGACGATCTTAAGGAAACTTACAATAAAATAAATGGCTCGGTTGTCTTTGGCTTATTTCAAAAAATTAACTCTGTCAGTCAAAATGGTGCTAATGTTTTTGAATATTATCACAAAATTAATACTATGTGGAAACAATTTGACGCTATGCTGCAACTGCCTTCTTGTACTTGTCAAGCTTCTACTAAGTTCAATGAATTTAATCATTTAATTAAACTTATGCAGTTCTTGATGGGATTAGATGACGTTTATCAACCAGTTAGAACAAATCTTTTAACAAGAGATCCTCTTCCAACTGTCAAAACTGCCTTTTCTATAATATCTAGAGAGGAATCTCATAGGGACTCAAATAGTTCCTCTAAGGTTCCTAATGTTAGATTTGCTGCTAAAACTAATCAATTCAATGAAAATAAAAAAACGTTTTACCAAAGGTTCTAATCCCAACTTGAAGTGCACTCACTGTAATAAAATAGGTCATGTAGTGGATAAATGCTTTGAGCTTCATGGTTACCCATCTAATTTTAGACCACGACCTAATCAGAATAACAATCAATGGTCCAAGCCTAATAATTCTGCTAATTCTTCTATAAACAGTACTGTTAATCACTCTGTTAGTGACAAATCTGCTAGCAATTCTTTGAATTCTCTTACTTCAGATCAGTTCACTAAACTTCTTGACTTGCTTAATGAGAAAAAGACTAATGATGGGCCTAAGACAAATGTTGGAGGTAAATGTCATAATGTGATCTCATCTTTAGATTGTTACAAGAGGTCTTATTGTTTTAACAGTAAATCTTGGTCTCAAAATAATATGAGTTGGATTATTGATTCTGGTGCTAATCAGCACATGATCATGTCTAGTGAAAATATGTTTAATAAAGTTGATGTTTCTGATTATAACATAACGGTCAAACACCCTAATGGTACTGATGCTAAAGTCACTATAATAGGTTGCTACAAATTATCCAACTCTGTTATCTTAAGAGATGTCTTTGTGGTCCCTGAATATTGTGTCAACTTAATCTCTGTGCATAAATTAGCAAAGGATAATCAACTTAGGGGGTGTTTGGTTCGCAAGAATTTAATGGAATTTAAGTGAATTGGAATTTGAATTCCATCTCTTAATATGTTTGGTTCACAGAATTTGATGGAATTGGAATCTCAATTCCAATCTTCATGTGTTTGGTTGACAATGGAATTTGAATTGGAATTAGCATGAATTCCTTTAAATTCCTTTATGTGAAGGAATTCAAAATCCTTCCTATATATGAAGGAATTAAAGTATTTTCATTGGAATGTTTGACCGTTTCGACCCGCACCGGTTTCGATCTGAACCGTTTTGACCCGTACCGTTTCGACACGAACCGTTTCGACACGAACACAAGTCGTTTCTACGCGAACCGTTCCGACACAAACCGTTTCTACGCGAACTGTTCCGACCCGTACCGTTTCGAATCGAACCGTTTTGACGCGAACCGTTTCGACCCGTACCGTTTTGAATCGAACCGTTTTGACGTGAACTGTTTCTACCCGTACCGTTTCGACGCAAACCGTTTCTACACGAACCGTTTAACCCGTGCCGTTTCGAATCAAACCGTTTTGACCCGAGCCGTTTCGCCCCGTACCGTTTAGTCGCGATGAGAATCGAATAGTCAAAAGGTTATTGAGCTGTTTTGACTTGTGACAATCAAGTCAACACCCAATAAACGTTCAGCACTATGATTTAAGAAATTAAAATCATGCTCACAATCATATTGACAATCTAGCCCGTTCTCTTAGGAAAAAAAGGAAAATTGTCCCGACTCAATTTCGACACGAACCGATTCGACGCGAACCGTTTTGACCCGTACCGTTTCGATCCGAACCGGGAGTTGTGGGTGACGCGGTGATGGATTCCAATTCATTTGACAACCAAATACAACAAAAATGCAATTGAGATTCCAATTCCAACAATTTCCAATTCCAATTGGAATGTTTAAAATCCAAATCCAATTACTTCAAATTCTAATTCCTATACAAATTCCAATTCCAATTCCAAAACATTCCGTGGACCAAACGCCCCCTTAGGGTTGTGTTTGATGAAGATACTTGTTATATTCAGGATTTGTACTTAAAGAAAACCCTGGTGACTGGTAGACAAACTGATGGTCTTTATTTCTGTGGTAATTCTTTCAATTATGTGATTGCCTGTTTTAATAAAGCTGAAACTATAAAGCTCTGGCACTCAAGACTTGGTCATCCTGCTGATCAAGCCTTAAATGTTTTAAATCTTAAAACCGATAAAGCTAATATTGATCCCTGTGAAGTTTGTCATAAAGCAAAACAACACAGGGTCCATTTCCCTTTAAGTGAACACAAAACCTCTAAAGTAGGTGATTTAATTCACTTAGATGTGTGGGGTCCCTATAAGGTCTCAAGCATAGAAGGATTCAAATATTTTCTCACCGTTGTAGATGATTACTCTAGGTCCGTTTGGGTATATCTAATGAAATCTATAGTTGAAGTTTTTGAAAACATTCAAAGTTTTTATAATCTTGTGAAAACTCAATTTGAAGTTAATATTAAGGCTTTTAGAAGTGACAACGGAACTGAATTTGTTAACTCTCAAATGTCCAACTTTGTTAATACACATGGGATCATTCACCAAACATCTTGTGCTTACACTCCTCAACAAAATGGTGTTGTTGAGAGGAAGCACAGACATTTACTCAATGTTGCTAGAGCTCTATTGTTTCAGTTAGGTGTGCCTTTAAAATTCTGGTCTGAATGTGTTCTCACTGCTTCGTACTTAATTAACAGGACACCATCTTCTGTGTTAAATGGTAAAACACCTTATGAGTTGATTTTTGGGTTTGAACCTTCTCTCAGTCACTTGAAGATTTTTGATTGCTTATGCTTCTTTACTGTCTTAAATAATCCTGATAAACTTGATGAAAAAGCTGAAAAATGTATTTTTTATGGGGTATTCAAACTTAAAAAAGGGTTACAAAGTTTGGAGTCTAAATCAAAAGAAATTTACCTTCTCTAGGGATGTCAGCTTTCATGAAAATGTTTTTCCCTATAAAACTAAGTAGTTTTCAAAATCTGATCTAGACAACACTGAATCTTTAAATAATTCAAATTTCTTTGATCTTTTTTATTCTTCAAGTGACATAAATCCCGATGATGATGATGAGAAGGTGGAAACTGATTCAGCTGCTGAGACTCAGCAACGCAGTAGTTCAAGTGAATCAACACCTCATGTTGATACTCAGCAGTCATCCTCTGGTAATGACATGGCTGACAATCAACATGTGGATGAACCTGAACCTAATCTTGTGAGGGTTGAGTCCAGTAACAGCAATGAAGAATCAAACCTTCCTGAGGGTATTCATACCACCACTAGGAAATCCACTAGGTCTGTGTCTATTCCAAAAAAAATTGGTGACTACGTGGTCGAAGGCAAGGTTAAGTTCGGTTATGAGAGAGTCGTTAATTATGCTAACCTGTCTCCTGAAAATGTGTGTTTTGCCTCTAATGTTAATAAAATACTTGAACCTAGTTCATATCAAGAAGTTATTAAGGATAGTAACTGGGTAAATGCAATGAATGAAGAGCTCAGTGCTCTTCATGAAAGTAAAACTTGGTCCGTTGTTGAACTTCCTAAAGGCAGAAAGCCTATAGGTTATAAGTGGGTCTTTAAGGTTAAATATAAATCAAATGGAGAAGTCAAGAGATATAAAGCTAGGTTGGTTGCTAAAGGGTTTAATCAAAGAGAAGGCATAGATTTTGATGAAACATTTTCACCGGTTGTGAAAATGGTTACTATTAGGTGTATAATCAGCCTATCTGTTCAAAACGATTGGCCTCTTTATCAACTAGATGTTAATAATGCATTTCTTTATGGAAATATAAAAGAAGAAGTTTACATGACTATACCTGATGGTTTGAATGCCTGTCATCATAATAAAGTTTGCAAATTAAATAAATCTTTATACGGGTTAAAGCAAGCTCCACGAATGTGGAATGAAAAACTCGTGAATGTGCTCTTGAAAATTGGTTTTCTATAAGTCAAAATGTGATTATTCTATGTTTATTAAATTTGATAATAATGTGTTCATTGTTATGTTAGTTTATGTGGACGATATTATTTTAACTGGTAATAATAAACAAGAAATAGAGAATGTAAAAAGGTTGTTACAATCTGAGTTTAAAATCAAAGATTTGGGTTTGTTGAAGTTCTTTCTGGGAATTGAAGTTATTAAAACTACGGAAGGGATTTCCCCATCTCAGAGAAAGTATTGTATGGACTTGCTGAATGAATTCGGTATGAGTGGATGTAAGCATGTTTCATGCCCTATTGAACCAAACTACGTTGTTACAAACTTGTGTAAAAAAGAAGAAGCTAACTTTGTTAATGTTAATGAATATCAAAGGCTTATTGGGAAACTAATTTACTTATCTCATACCAAACCTGACATAGCATATGCTGTTCATTTTCTTTCTCAATATATGCATAAGCCAACTTCGGCTCACTCTCAAATTGCTTTTAAATTGCTGAGGTATTTGAAAGGAGCACCTGGTGTTGGTTTAATGTTTAAAAAGGGTGATAGTTTTGAGTTGTCCGCTTATGCGGACTCAGATTGGGCAAAGTGTATTGATAGTAGAAGATCTGTTACAGGCTTTTGTATATTTCTGGGAAAATCCTTAATCTCCTGGAAAAGCAAAAAACAAAGTGTCGTATCTAGATCCTCTGCTGAAGCAGAATACAGATCTATGTGCGCTGCTTTGTGCGAGGTAATGTGGCTAGTAAATGTGTTACAAGAATTACAAGTTAAAATTGAATTGCCCGTTGAGTTAAAATGTGATAATACTGCTGCTCTGTCCATAGCAGCAAATCCGGTCTTTCATGACAAAACTAAACATTTTGAAATCGACCTGTTTTTCCTTCGTGAAAAAATCGCGTCTCGAATGGTCAAAACCGTTGGTGTTTCTTCTTTGGATCAGTATGCAGATTTGTTCACTAAAGGTCTTCAACCAGCTGATCATCAAAAAATGTGCAAGTCTTTAGGTCTCTCTAATCCTTTTGGTATTAAAACTGAGGGGGGTGTTAAAGACATTAACATGTCTTTGTTATGTTTTAATTTTTTTCTTTTTTGTTGCAAGGGTCTACGGGTCTTCTTTGGTCTGCCTTTTATTGGGCTGCTTGTTGTTGAATGGGCTGCTTGTTGCTGGACTGTTTTTAGTTGTTGCTGGGTTGTCTTTTACTTGTTGTATGGGCTGCCTTTTAGTTTGATTCAAGGTGCTTTCCAGGCTGTCCTTGGCTGGCATTTTATAGGCGTATCAAGAGCTGTCCATATCTTTTCCTTTTGTGAATTTTTGGGATCCCCATAAAAGGAGAGCTGCCCAACGTCTTCTATCATTAGCTCATTCACCTTTTCATCTTTTAATTCCTTTGTTCTTCTTACAAGTTGTTCGTAAGAATTCATTAAGTTTCTGTACTATCATCACAGTGATTTCTTTCATTTAAATTTAAATTAGTGAACCTGTGATGACAAGAACATTTGTGTGTTGAGTTCGTGTGCAAATAAAGTTCCTGCAGTTCGATTCCATCTCTGATCTTGAGTTTCTGACAAATCATCGGTCTCCCAATCTCGTTAAGACCCACGAATTTAGTCAAGCTTGGTATATAAAGCTCAGTCTCGAGCTCGTTTGTTATATAAGCTCCAATGTAAGTTTGAGCTTGGGCTTTAGCTCGTTTTAGTTAGTCTCATTCCGAGTTTTTAACAAGCCGGTTTCAAGTAGCTCACTAGCAACTAGGCTCGTTTACACCCCGACTCCTCATCCCCACCCTAGCATTCTAGTAAGTGGACTAGCTACAAATAACAAATAACAAACACAAAAATTTGGGCAAAGTGATAGAGTTTTATGAAGTTAAAAAGTGGACTAGCTACAAATTTTAAATTACAAACACAAATTTGGGCAAAGTGATAGAATTTTGTGAAGTTAAGAAAGATGGTTGTCTCATAAGGGATGAGATCCTAGTGTATGAAATGAATGTTTCAAAATATGGTGTTCAAAATCCGATTTAAAACCATTCGCGATCGTAGGATTTTTTTCAATCATTCAAACTTCGAAATGTCCAAACCTCAAGAACGATTTGATTTATGGTTTATACCCTCATACACATAAAATCAAACCATAATGTTGGGTTGTATTCCAATTCTCTTAGACACATAAGAATACATATATTAATTAGGATCACACTTTTAGTTAATTAAAGGGAAAATGTAAATACTAATTTAGTCACTATATTCAAACAAAAGATCATCACAACTTTGTAAAAACAACAACACACATTGCATTGAACACACAACAATCAAACTATATAAAACTCCATGCGTCACAAACTCAACACACATCTCAACCAAAGCACTGATCACCAGGAACCGGGACCGGACCGGGAATCGAACCCTGCTGATAAAACTGCAGTCCAAACACCACCAAGATGGCCACCAACGACAAGTAAGATAACCCTTCAACGGCACCCAACAATCCAAACGGCCCATTAGGCAAACCCGAACCGGTTTTCGACTTAGTATACAAAGACCAGCCCACAATGCCCACCACCACCAAGTAACTGACCCCTTCCAATGCACCAATGGACCCTCCAGGACCCGGTGGCAGCCCGCAGCCGGTGGTCTTAAGGGTGTAAAGAGACCAGCCAATAACCGGGTTGGCGATTAAGCCACCGGCTATTGCTAGTGTTTCAGTAACTCCGGTGGTGGACACTTGGTCGTCGGTTTGTTTGGCCATGGATATGACGGTGGCATGGCGGCGATGTTGGTGGTGGAGATAGCATTGGGAGATGGTGGGTGTGGAACAAAGGGATCGGAGTAACATGTTTGAGAGATGAGGTGATGGAGATAAGGGAGTTTGTGTTTGGTTGTTTTTTGTGTTTTAAGGATGTGTGATGGATGGTTGGAGTGTGTGACATGTAATAAAAGATACTTTTTTTTATCCAATATATGTGTTTGATGAGATCATTTTAGGGATGTGAAAAAAGAAATTCAATTCTTAAAGGGTTGGATATGTAACTATGTAAGATGTCGTTTGATTCATGGAATTTTATTGAAGTAACTAGTTATTTTAATCTCGCGCGTTGCGGCGGGACCCAATGACTATAAAAGGCGTGTCAGCAACGGCAAACAGATACCGAATATCAAAATATAAATAAAATGACGCGGTAAGGATAGTCACTCCGTCATAAGAGAAACGATTTTAAATAACCTAATATATAATAATAGGACCCACACGTCATACACGTTGGAAATTCAGTTGTTTTCAGTTCAGTTATTACGGTGCTAACACGTTAAAATATGGATGAGCTCGGTACCGGTAACGGCAGCGAAAGTACCGATCCGGAAAATCATCGAAATTAGGTACCGGCACCGAAAATGCTCGGTACAATACGGTATGGTATTTGAAGGTAAAAATCAATAAATACAGGTATGGTGCTAGACCGGTGTCGAACTGAAAGTAACGATTCTGAAAACGCCAACAGGTGGGTACCAAATTGGTACTGAAAATGATTTGGTATAGTAAATTTGGTACCGATACGATACCGGTTCATTTACAGGATTTGATACGTTTGCTCATTAATATTCTAAATATCCAAGTTAATTTTACATGCTACAATTCATTCATTACAGAAAAAGACAAAAAAGAAAGCAAAATAAGTTGTTGTGTATATAAAAGCTCATTCAAACGAAATACAGTTTACTTACTGTGTGTATGAAAAGGGTAATCTAAACGGTGCGATTACTTGCATTGCTGTGTTGCTACAGGATTTGATGAGCTCGTTACCAACCGGTACCGAAAATACCGTTACCGAAATCCCCAAAAATGGGTACCGGTACCAAATATAACTAATATGGTACGGTTCGGTACCGGTCGGTACTGGTACGGCACCGGTATTTGAGGGTAAAAACCGGTGAATACCTGAGCAGAACCGGTACCGAAAATACACCGGTTTGGTAAATTTAAGATCGGTATCTATACCCGATACCATTTACTCATCTCTTAATGATGTTACTATTCATTCTAATTTTAAATAATTCTAATTCTAATTTTAATTTAATAATAAGAAATCACTATTCATTCCGTTTGTTTTTTATCATATATAAATTGAAATTTGTCAAGTGATTTTAACTTTAATGGAATTGATTGGAAATTAAGATTGAAATTTATTTAAATTTATTCAAATAAATTTGATCTATTGACGGTCGCTATCGTCATCACCTCAACCCCTGGTCATGTCTAGTATCACCACCACTGCCTCCAACCCAACACCTCTTCCATTCCCACAACAGCTTATCGGTTGTCGCCACCACAACCTACGGTTCGTCTTTGTCGCCAGTCATACTACCACTGTCGGTGTGACTGGTGGGAGAAATGTGCACAAACAGTGTAAGGGTGCTTTGTTGGTAGTGGTAATGATCGTGGTGGGGTCGGTGGCGGTAAAGGTGGAAATTGTGATGGTGGGGATGGGGCGGCAATAGTGGTGGCGGTTGTGACAACGATGGCAGGGACAACCATGTTGATAGAAAGTCCTCAATGGCAGGAACGCATTGTCAGTAGCAAGTGTCATCGATAGGAAGTAGACTTGTATAGTTTTTGTAACATTAGTCCTCAAAGGTGTTTTTCCCAACAACTCTCTCCCTGTGTTTCTTCTTTGTTGCTCATGTCTAGATCCAACAAACGTTTTTTTTTTTTACTTCGACTGCCATTGTTGACAGTTTTGTCGTAGTTCTTAAGCTTGGATTGTTCTAGTGACTTATTGCTCTTTAATTGTTCATAGTTGCTCCATATATTGTTAATATGCAAGTGATTGAAAACACTAACTTCTCTAACATGTTCACTAGTTGTTTACACCTCTTAATTAACTATCATACCTGTTCATATTTAAATCAAATATTTCCTCTAAAAAAGATGCATAGTTAATGAAGTCCATCTTGTCTTCAGCTACAAACACAATATAAACAAGGGTAAATTACACTTTTTGTCCTTTATGCATATTCCAAATCGTAATGACTGCCCTTTACCTTTCGAAATTACAAGAATCATCCTTTACGTTTTAAAAACCTTGCACTATTTATCTTTTGACAATAACCCAGTTAAATTATCAGTTAAGTTCGATAATTGGTATTTCATTCATTTTACCCTACCCTTTTATGTAAAAGTACATATATAAATAAAAACAAAAAAAAATATAAAAACATATATAAAACCCTATCCTTTTGTTCTTCTCCTCCTGCCACCACGATATCACCACCACCACCCACCATTTCTTGTTTCCCAACACTTAATTCTTGCAATTCTCATCAATTCATCAGCAAAATTTCATCCAACTTATTTAAATTTAATCGAATCTTAAAATAAACCAGTACCATTGAATGAACAAATCAAACATATTCACTCAAATCAGAAACTAAAACATTCATCACACACACATATACCTTCTACGAGTATTAGCAATAACACGACAAACATCATCGGCAAACAAAGAACACGGCAACACCCCCAAATCCATATGCCACTGAATCCCTCCCATGTCCCAAAACCCTCAATTCCAACCCAAATCACCTCTTCTAATGATTTAGTGGATAACAAATCTTCCTGTAACATCTCCACCCAAAATTCACAAATACAACACTCCCAACATCCCATCATCCCAACATCCCGTTTCCTTTTACACACTCCAAATTTACTCTCAACTATCTACAAATTTCTGCATTTCTTAAAGAACATCAAAGTCAAAACCAAAAGGTTTGACTTTCACATTTCTACTTCTTTCCTTTAGTTTTCATTTTAGTTGTTGTTTGCACTTGTTTTTATCATGAATCCAAGACCTTAAACCTTCAATTTAATTCATAAACAAGAATGGTTAAGGCTTCTTTTCCGGATTCTTTACATTTATGCACATTCTAGACTATTATACCCTCTAACTCTAACTTGACTTCCAGCCCATTACCAAACCAAAACACCAACCTTAGGTGTTCGTGTGTTACAGTTGGGACTTATAGAAGTGCACATACATGACCTAACATCTTGCCTTCATGTTTTTTTTCCTTTATTCATGTTCAGGGAAAAGATCAAATAGGAAGTTAATTTTCGCTAGGAAGGATAGGAAGCCATAGGATTATGACATGTGGCAAATTTTAAAATAAAGAGAAAGGGTATTTTAGTCAATTCAACTCCTTCTTTTTCCTTTTTCAAAACCCAGTAAATTCAAAAACCCACCATTTTCAAAACCCACCATCTTCAACTATTTCTTCACTTTCTATCTCAATAATCACTACATTATAGTGCGATTTTCATCACCAATCAATGATTCAGAACCAGATCAACGTGTTCTTCAGCTTTTTTGAATAAAACCCAGTTTAATTTCATAAAAAAATCTCGTTTTTTCCGGTGATTTTGGAGATAATCACCCGATTCGTTCGATTCGAGCGTTGATAAGTGTTTCTATCATTCAAATTTCGTCAATTGATGAAGAAATCAGCTTCGATCCATGTAAGAAAATCTTTAATTTCATTTTCATGATCTGGGTTTTTTATTTAGTCATTGCGTTTTACGATCTTTGCGGGGGTCCGGGGGCGGCAGCCCCCGGTAGCGGGGTCCCAGGGGCGGCAGCCCTTGGCGGGGTCCAAGGGGCAGAGCCCCTGGCTGGGGTTGAGACAGTTCACAGTGACAGACAGTTTTATGTGTCCATTGCGTTTTAGAAAAAAACTCATTTTTAAGTGTTTTTAGTCATTGTGTTTTAGGTAAAACACATTTTTAGGTGTTTTCAGTCCATTGCGTTTTAGAATGAGTCATTTTTAAGTGTTTTCTGGCCATTGTGTTTTACATATAAGACATTTCTTTGTGTTTTTTGTGCATTGCGTTTTAGGTAAAACACTTTTTTATGTGTTTTCGGTCCATTGCGTTTTAGAAAACAGACAATTTAAGTGTATTCTGGCCATTGCGTTTTACAAATAAGTCATTTCTTTGTGTTTTTGGTGCATTGCGTTTTAGGTAAAACACATTTCTGTGTGTTTTCTGGCCATTGCGTTTTACAAATAAGTCATTTCTTTGTGTTTTTGGTGCATTGCGTTTTAGGTAAAACACATTTCTGTGTGTTTTCTGGCCATTGCGTTTTACAAATAAGTCATTTCTTTGTGTTTTTGGTGCATTGCGTTTTAGAAAAATGTCATTTTTTAGTTTTTTTTTTCATTGCGTTTTACATAACTGGTGGTTTTTCTATTGCGTTTTACGCAACTGGGTTTTAAATTTTTTTTTAAAATATAGCAATAGTATACTCGTTTTAAAGATAAAAAACGCTCGTTTTTTTGGTGCAATTTTTATAAAAAAATAATGTCGTATGAAAGAGTTATTAACATTTAAAAAATGGGGGGGGGGGAATTGGAGGAGAGAGAAACTATTGGCTTGGATTGACTAGAATGCCCTTGAACAAACTCACGCGCCTCTTTTCTTCCTTTTAATTTCCCTGATTTAATCTTAGCCCTTGATTAACTTAATGGATGGTCAAGATCACTTCTTATCCTTCCTAGCCAAATAAACTTCCTATTGTATCTCCACCCTTCATGTTCATGCATTTATTTGACCCATTTGGGGCTATTTCGCCAAAACCAAACCAAGACATCAAACTAACCTAATATTTTGATGTTTTGTGTTAAAGTAGACATATGTAGTGGTCAAGGGTGCAAATCTCATCATCTACCTACTTGCATGAACATGTTGCATCATTTCTCCATTATTGCATATTCTCCTAAAACTGAACCGAAATCCTACCAACTAAATGGATGGTGATTTCATGTTATGATGAAACTCTTATGAGATTTGTGGGAAGATTCATCCTTATTTTTATTTCTGAATTTTTTGGAATTTTTATCATTTTATATTAACTTTTGCTATTTTTAAGCATTATTAACCCCTTAAAATCCCTTTAAAAATCAAGTAAAATATGATAAATATTTTTGGGCAGAAAATAAATATTAAAATTATAACAACTTTCTTTTTTTAATTTTATTATGTAATTTTTCTAATAAATTATTTATTTACTTATCCTTTACCTATTATTATAAAAACCTAGTTTAAATAACTTAAACTAAATGTTTGACACTTTATAAAAATATGACAAAAACTTAGTATCCCTATATTATCTAGACATTATATACCACTTCGTATATAGTAGTTTTGTATATAATCATATAATAAATTTATATGATTATTCAAACTAATATACATATACATAAACATTTTCGGTTAATCAATTTATGAGATTTTATCCTTTTATGTCACCTTTGTATTTTCATTTCCTTTCATTGAAATATTTCATTCATACTTTTACTTGCATAAAACCATGCCCTTACATATTTACGTTTTACCCTTTTAGGCTAGACTCCGCTTCGCTCGTCCTACCTTTACACTCGTTCGTGACTTATCTCGGTTAACTTCGCAAACCGTGAGTATACATGTTCTCTATTTACTTTTACACTATCTATCTGGGATAAAAACATGTTCATATATCAAAAACACTACAAATTACACATGCTTATTCAAATACATATCTACTTACATGTTCATAGTCTATATGCCATACGTGATACATACTTGTTTACAATTGTTCCTATGCTAAATTCATTAACCTTGCAAGCTGCCCTTGACATGTATAGCGCTATAGGATTGACAACCCACCTAGATAGATCCTTGTGGAACTGTGGTCCTTGTTAAGTTTTACATAAGACTTGGCACTTCGGTGCTAAGGACTCAGTTGTCTTACATTTAGGTTTGAATTTGCCTCGTGTACTCATATGTTACACGATTGCCATATTAGATACTTGTGACGTGTGGATTATGCTTTTTTACACTTATGTTATACGTATCAAACTTGTATACTCGCCAACTTTTTGTTGATCTTTATTTTAACATGTTTTCAGGGAATGCATGAGGTGATGTTGACACAGGATTGCTATCACATAGGACTTGGACTTAGACTTTAAATTTAATCTGTCACACCCTGACTTTTGTGGAAGCGTGTACGTGTGACTTGATCAGTTTCATTGCATTCAATTATAATAAACAACTATACGACTAAAATGATGTTCATCCATTCATAAGTTTTTAAAATATTACAAACATAAGTTGTTAAGTTTCAACCAACATAACTTCAAGTTAAGTTACAACCCATTAAAAGAAATTACATTCCATACATGGACTTTTGACAAAAGCTAGATTAACCAAGGCTTTGCTTCATATATCTTATCCAGGATAAGATATACAAATCAAACCCTTCAAAAATGGATGACATCTAATCTTGAAATTTACTTCTTGAAAACCATTCCAACGCCATAGATCCATCTAGTTTCCTGAAATACATGTAATTTGAAAACATCAACAAAAGTTGAGTGAGTTCATGTGTTTTTATGTGAGCTCCAATAAATTTGTAAACATTTGAGAGAATTCTTTAGATAACCGGTATGTAAAGCGTCTATGAACAGATCAATTAATGTTTTGCTAGGACATTAATATGTGTGTGACGGCGTAGGAAGTATCCAAACCTAGCGAATTTCCTCTGGTCCACCCGGCTGGAACGACATAATCACAATATGCGGCCACACAAGGACCTATGAGTGGGGCTCGCTACACCCAATAGATCTACCACTCATGCCCCTCGGTCTATACTAGATCAATGGTATTTAAGAGTGTGCATACCCATCCACATGATCTAACAGTTCATTCCTTAGCTAAACCATACCATTGAAACATGTATTTCACCCCCGAAAGTTATAAATCCGAAAACAGTTAAGAGAAAAGGGGGACATTAACTCACAAATTTGTGTCAGCAGCCTCGTGTACTCAAAGTCTCTATCCACGGGTCATATCACTACCTACACACGTTCTATGTTTTATTAGACACTTAGGTCGAGTAACGACTCTTAGCCTTAGTTATTTTATTAAGATTTATTTTGGAATTTTGGTATACTTTGAGTTACACGCTTGGTGTATGTTGTATATGTAATTATATAATTCCAAAATATATATAAATATTAGTTAAAATAAGGATATTTTAACTTAATTCATTTCCATACAATTATTCGGAATATTGTTAAAAATCATATACTTTTAACTTGACTTTTGGCAGGTGAAAGGGTGCAGTGATGACTGTTGACGTGTGACAGGATGTCGTTGTCAGTTGTACGTTGTTGATCGTGGCTTTCACGCGTGCGTGAGCTCGCACCATTGTTATTCCCACTCGCCCCTGATGCTTAGATAACCGTGTCTACCCCGAAAAAGGTGTTATTGTTGTTATCTAGGTCATTTATGGCGGTGGGTATATAAATCTTTCGATTGCCTATTTTTGTCAACATTGCCATTTGAAAACCGTCCTACTTCATTTTCCCTGTTACCCCTTTGAAGAAATCTGTTATTTCCCCCTTGATGTCAACCGGAGAACATCACGAAGATTCGTCTGAAGAAATGGCTTCTAGTCTTCCACCATTGAAGTGGTCTAAGGAAACCTTCGATGGTCTGGTTCGAAACTTCAAGTTCGACGCTCCGGCTGGATACATCACTCTTTTTTGGGATTTCTTCTCTGCAGGCAAATTTCGATTGCCTGTAACAAAGTTTTTCCTTGAAATTCTTTCTTTTTACAAATTTCACATTTCTCAAATGCACCCTATTGGGATGGTTCGGGTTCGTCATTTTGAGTTTGTCTGCCGGTCAATGCATATTGAGCCGACGGTTACCCGTTTCCGGGTATTTCACAAGATGCATTGTTCCCAGGGGTTTTACTCGTTTATGCAACGTGCTTCGGCAAAGAAGATCTTGTTGAGCCCCCCAAAATCTTTTCATGATTGGAAGCCAAAATTTTTCTTTATTAAAGCCGGAGTGATCTCGATGAGGATGGTTTTTAGAGGCAAAGAAGATGTTCCAAAAGAAACCATACAAACTCCTTTCTCAGAGAATTGGTACCAGGATCTAAAGAATGTTCCATCGAGTGTTTTGCCAGAGAAAGCCTTGGTTGGTGCTAGTATGAGCCTTTGCTGGCGGATGAATCGAGATGATAAGCAGGTGTACACGAAAAACGGTAAAGGTGAGTTTTGGGGTTTCCTTACACTGTTTGTTGTCGTCTTTTCTCTTCTTTTTTTTAGTGAACTTGCCCTTGTTCTCTTTTCTGCAGTTGTCTCTCTTTATGTTGTTGCATTCGAGAGAGAAGGTGGGAAGATGGGCACTATTCCAAAAAGGGCTGATGAGGAGCTTTCGTATCTTCAAATTGTCAAGAATTTTGTTCTTCCGCGTGATGAAGATTTGGTCGCGCAACCCTCAACTAGCGCTGGTAAGTATTTATTTTTGTTTTCATGTTGCGGTACCATTCTTTTGCGCGTGGGGTAATATTGCAGTGTTCTTGCTTGAGTAGGTGAGCTGACTTGTAACAACTGCCACTAAAATCAATAATTAGAACGATAATTAGTTAATAAGAAAACCCTAGTTAAGACACCCAAGTAATTTTACACTAACCCTAAAATTTTCATAACAATCAGAATCAGGATCAGGGCCCCTAAAACTCAGGGGGATAAACCCTAGTTGGTAATATCTTAACAGTTTTTACGTGGGAACTAAGTTTCAGTCGAAACCAACTCAGCAGGCCTATACCCACAACAAGGCTACTCTAGGCTAGATGGGTTTCCCAGGCGAGTCGCGACAGAATCACTGTCGTCTTACGCGACACGCGGGCGGGTTAAATTTTCAGTATAAATAGAAGGGGTTGGGACTTGAATTCAGATGTTCATTCGACGTCAAAACTCATAATACACACTGAGTTAGACGTAAATTACTATCAAACACACACTAATCACGAGGTGCTGCCACAATCAGGGTAATAACTCGATCGCTATTACGATTCAACGTCCGATCGATTATAACTATCCAACGATAGTCCGGGTGCTGCTCAATTGAGCTTGTACTTTGATTATTCGTTGTGATTTCGACTTGAATATTTGAGTGCTGTTCGAATTCGGACTATACTCTGTTATTCGTTGTGAATCCGATTGAATTATCGAGTATTGCACTGATTAATCGTTGTGAGGGTTTAATCTCGTGAATTGATGTAACTGCTGTATTAGTTACTAACCTGTCTGTGTGTACATTGTCACACCCCCAAAATCCACACGCGGAGTACCACCGCTTGGGAGCATGACTGACCAGGATCAAGCCATCAATCATATCAAACATAGCATTTAATAACAAAAGTAATCAATGTAAATCATCATGACATGATTGATGTTTCAAAACCAAACATCGTTCAAATAGCGGAAGCATAGTAATGTAAACTCAAAATAGTTATAAGTTCAAATATCGTTCATGATCCAAATCCCACAACGACCTGCTCCTCCTTGTGCAAGCTCCAAAGAGTACCTAAGGCCCTGCAAGGCATGCAGCAAATAATCAACAAACTAGTTGAGCGAGTTCACAGATAGTAAGTTCATAATCTAGTGCATAAGTTTAGCTAGTGGGGGCTTCCCATACTAGTGTGTACTAAAGGTGGGGGCTTCCCAAACCTTGTGTTCATATACTGGTGGGGGCTTCCCATGTTTATCCTGGCTAATGAGGGCTTCTCATTAACGGTACTTACTAGACTAACTTCCGACCATGTGTTCTTCTTTACCGAGAACAGGAATACGTACTGGGTCACGTAGGCTTTACGTGACGTGCCCTTCCCCGAGGACATGGTACGCGTGGGGGCTACGTAGGCTTTACGCAGCGTGGCCTTCCGACCTGGAAGCCAGCGGATGGTATTGGGTTACGTAGGCTTTACGTAACGTGTCCTCCCGACCCGGGAGACAAATGGCAAATAATCTGGGTTACGTAGGCTTTACGTAACGTGTCCTGACTAACCTGAGGACGATGGTCTATAGTCTAGAGAATGCGTAAGTACGAGTAACTCTTTTAACAATAACATATCCAACCCAATTCCCAACCCGGGAATCCCATGCCTTGGCTGTGTGAACTCACCTTGGTTTGCTCGGCAGATACACAAAGAGTACAGTTAAGCTAGTAAATGATCAACCACGTCCTATCATGGTCGTTATACAAGTCAGGTTCGTATATAGCACGTATATTGTATCACGTATAATCATGGCAAACACGTACATGTATCATCAACCCGATAAACAATCTAAGTGT
Source organism: Helianthus annuus (assembly GCF_002127325.2). NCBI lineage: Eukaryota > Viridiplantae > Streptophyta > Magnoliopsida > Asterales > Asteraceae > Helianthus > Helianthus annuus. The sequence continues at coordinate 196,043,845 of NC_035448.2, read as the reverse complement.
TCGGTCCAATCATTACCCGGCCCAATGACAATAAGCAGCCCAATATCATAAGATTGGGCCCGTGACAGTGTAGGCCCAAAACAGTGTTTGTGCATAGCCGGTCTCGAGTCGCAACCGGGGTCTCGAGTCACAGCAAGGGATTACGAGTCGCAACCGCTGGTTACGAGTCGCAATGGTGATCTCGGTTCATCATGGTCTGGTTACGAGTCGCAACGGGACTCGCAACCATGATCTCGGCTTGTGCTGTTTGTGGTCTCGAGTCGAGACGGTGAGGTTTCGACTCGCAATCTGAGTCGCAACCGTGTGTGTAACTGGTTTCCATAATTCCTGTAACAATCACCCGTGATTCTAGCAAACAACTTAGGCAGTTTCACAATTCAGATCAATTAACAGTTTTTCCATAATCCACCAAGCATACTATCGATCAAACAGGACTTTTATCATGAATTTCGTATGAACATTTATAATCCAAAATCAAGAACGTTTATCTAAACACATAAACACATCCGATTCTAACATTCACGGAGCCAATCAATGAGCATCAACTAATCCGATTTAGTTAGCATATTAACCAGTTACAATCTGATTTAATCACGTATACATGTAGCCGATTACAATCATACAATTACCTATATCCGATTCATGAGCAAGCCAATTATATGAACACTACTATCATTGATCCAATCTAAAATTATCATACACAACCCGTTAACAAGACTCATTCGGTATCAAGCAATCATATTCGAAAACATCAACATACACACAAACAATTACAAACATGACAAGTACTAACCGAATTAGAGAAGAAGAGAGGGTGATCCGAATTGTGGAGGCCCTTGCCGTCGGGTTCCAAGCAACCGAGAGAGAGAGAGAGAAAAGACTAGGGTTTTGAGAACTTGTGTGTGTGATATGTTTGTAACAAGAATGAGAAACAAAACCCCTTGCAACTTGCTTGAACACGTGAAAGGGGAGTGGGCCGAACCCCTCATGGGCCGCCCTATTGATCCGTGCACAAGAATGAGACCCAAACGGCCTTGTGCGAGTGATGTGTAGTGTTATGCGTTTAGAACATCTTGTGCGGTTTGGCTCATTTAATATACAAACACGTATAGTAAACACTACTCACTTAGAAACATAATCACAAGATTCACATTACATTCATTAGTCAAGTATCACGTAGACACGTAACGTTACATTAAAGTGAGTCTAAAGTTCGAGTTGTCACATTATCCCCAACTAATTGGAAATTTCGTCCCGAAATTTGGTATGCACTCACTGAGGAAGCTAGGTAAACTGTATTGTTCACTGGTTTTCCTGGGGTGTCACATCCTCCCCCCGTTGATCTGGAATTTCGTCCCGAAATTCCGAAGTAGTAGCTTCAGCCTCAGTAGTGGTAGCATTGGTTTCGAATAACTGGGGGTACTTTTCTGTCATCCTGTCTTCGCGTTCCCAGGTGTACTCTGGGCCACGTTTGGAGTTCCAACGAACTCGAACAAGAGGGATTCTCTTGTGTTTGAGGACCTTCACATCCCGGTCCGTGATTTCAACTGGTTCCTCGACGAACTGCAACCGCTCGTCGATAGTGAGTTCCTTAAAAGGAATGATGAGGTTTTCATCTGATAGGCACTTCTTTAAGTTCGATACATGAAAGACATTGTGAACTGCCCCGAGTTCAGCTGGTAAATTCAACTTGTAGGCTACCTTGCCAATCTTTTCTATAATTTCGAATGGTCCGACGTACCGCGGATTTAGTTTGCCCCGTTTGCCAAAACGAACCACACCCTTCCAGGGTGAAACTTTCAATAAAACCCGGTCCCCGACCTCAAATTCCAATGGCTTTCTACGCTTGTCCGCGTAGGCTTTCTGACGGTCGCGTGCTGCCGCCATACGTTGTCGTATTTGTGCGATCTTTTCTGTGGCGTCCACTACTATCTCTGGACCCGTAATTTGACTATCCCCCACCTCTGCCCAACAAAGAGGTGACCGGCATTTACGCCCGTACAATCCCTCGAATGGAGCGGCTTGAATGCTGGTGTGATAACTGTTATTGTATGAGAACTCCACTAAAGGGAGATGCTTTTCCCAGCCGTTGCCGAAATCGATAACGCATGCCCGAAGCATGTCTTCGAGAGTTTGGATCGTACGCTCAGACTGCCCATCCGTCTGAGGGTGATATGCTGTGCTCATGTCTAGTCGTGAGCCGAAAGATTTATGCATCGCTTGCCAAAGTTCTGACGTGAATCGTGCATCGCGATCCGAAATGATAGATGTGGGCACTCCGTGCCTCGAAACAACTTCTTTAAGATAGACGTCTGCGAGAGTGGAGAACTTATCCGTTTCCTTTATAGGTAGGAAGTGTGCAGACTTGGTGAGTCGATCCACGATGACCCATATGGTATCATTCCCACGCTGGGATCTAGGTAGGCCTGTAACGAAATCCATGGAAATTTCTTCCCATTTCCATTGAGGTATCTTAGGCTGTTGAAGTAGACCAGCTGGCTTCTGATATTCAACCTTGACTCTCGCACAGGTCAAGCATTTTCCAACGTACGTAGCAATGTGGGCCTTCATACTAGGCCACCAATAAGTAGTGCTGAGGTCGTGGTACATTTTATCTGACCCTGGATGTACCGAGTAGCGAGACTTGTGCGCTTCATCCATCACAAGTTCGCGTAGACCGCCATAAAGTGGGACCCAAATACGCCCCGTTACATAGTAGGCGCCGTCTGCCTTTTGTTCCATTTGTTGTCGTGAGCCGCGTAGGGCTTCAGCCTTGATGTTTTCGGGCTTCAATGCTTCTGCCTGAGCATCTCGTATCTGTGCAGGAAGGCTAGACTGAATCGTAAGCTGTAGCGCTCGCACGCGCCGAGGTAAAGTGTCTTTCCGACTGAGGGCGTCGGCCACAACATTGGCTTTGCCTGGATGATACTTGATAGCGCATTCATAATCGTTAAGTAACTCGACCCACCTTCGTTGACGCATATTCAAATCCTTCTGCTTAAGAATATGCTCGAGACTCCTGTGATCGGTGTAAATCGTGCACTTGGTACCGTACAGGTAGTGTCGCCATATCTTAAGCGCGAAAACAACAGCTCCCAGCTCTAAATCGTGCGTCGTGTAGTTCCGTTCATGAATCTTGAGTTGACGAGAGGCGTAAGCAATAACCTTGTCGCGCTGCATTAACACACATCCCAGTCCCCGAATGGATGCATCACAATAAACCACGAAGTCATCTGTGCCCTCTGGCAATGAGAGGATAGGTGCACTGCAAAGTCTATCCTTTAGGTACTGAAAAGCAGTCTCCTGGGGCTCTCCCCAGCGATAGGTAACACCCTTCTGTGTCAGTAGCGTAAGCGGCTGAGCAATCTTCGAAAAGTCTCTAATAAACCGTCTGTAATAACCTGCCAGACCCAAGAATTGGCGTATTTCTGTCGGCGTACTCGGTGCAGGCCAGTTTCTGATCGAATCTACCTTGGATGGATCAACATGGATCCCATCCTTGTTCACTACGTGGCCTAGAAAGTGGACTTCACGAAGCCAGAAGTCGCATTTAGAAAGCTTGGCGTATAGCTGTTCCTTCCGAAGGAGTTCCAATATCAGACGAAGATGCTGCTCGTGTTCCTCCTGACTCTTGGAGTAAATCAGAATGTCGTCGATGAATACTATGACGAACTTGTCTAGATAGGGTTTGCACACCCTGTTCATAAGATCCATAAATACAGCAGGCGCGTTCGTTAACCCGAATGGCATGACAAGAAACTCGTAGTGACCGTAACGAGTTCTGAAGGCTGTCTTGGAGACGTCCTCATCCCGGACTCTCAGCTGATGATACCCAGACCTCAAGTCTATCTTCGAATAGTAACACGACCCTTGCAACTGGTCGAATAAGTCGTCGATGCGCGGAAGAGGATAACGGTTCTTCACCGTCACCTTGTTGAGTTCACGGTAGTCGATGCACATCCTGAACGTACCGTCTTTCTTTTTCACGAAAAGTACTGGAGCTCCCCAAGGCGAAGAGCTTGGACGAATGAAACCCTTTTCCAAGAGTTCTTGTAGCTGCTTTGACAACTCTTCCAATTCTGATGGGGCTAGACGATATGGTGCGCGAGCTATGGGTGCTGCTCCTGGAGCGAGCTCGATCTGAAATTCGACCTGACGATGAGGCGGTAAGCCAGGTAAGTCTTCAGGAAACACCTGAGGGTAATCACGTACAATTGGAATATCCTCCAATTTCTTTTCCTTTGCTGTCGCATCTGAAACAAGAGCCAAAATGGCTGTATGACCCTTTCGTAAGCATTTCTGAGCCTTCAAGAAAGAGATGATGCCGACCACAGCACCACTCCTGTCGCCTTGAACTTCTAGGGGTTCCTGACCCGAACGAGGAATGCGAATAATCTTCTCACTGCATAGGATTTCTGCCTGTTGTTGGGATAACCAATCCGTCCCAATCACGACGTCGAAACTACCCAAAACTATGGGAATGAGATCGATAGAGAAGGCTTGACCAGCTAGGATAAGATTACAACCCTGAACTACGTGCATGGCTTCTAGACTTTTACCGCTAGCTAACTCTACTACATGTTTGGTGGGTAAAAGTGTTGGTGCACGTTTTAGCAGTTGACACATTTTCACAGACATATAGCTTGTATCCGCACCCGAATCAAACAAAACAGTAACGTAAATATTGTCGAGGAGAAACTTACCCATAACCACGTTGGGATCGTTCACTGCGTCTCCTCTTCCCAAAACGAAAGCTCGACCTCTTGCCTCGTTGCCATTATTGTTGTTGTTCCCGCCGTTGTTGTTCCCGTTGCCCTGGTTGTTGTTGTTGTTGCGGTTCTGGTTCTGGTTCAATTGAGGGCAATCGCGTTTGAAGTGACCTTCAGCCCCACACTGGAAACATCCCCGGTTTCCACGCTGTGGCTGCTGCTGCTGCTGCTGATTCTGTGGAGCTGGTTGCTGAGGCTGCTGATTCTGATTCGCAGGCCGTGGACTCCTACAGTCTTTGGCCTCGTGACCCATCTTAAGACACCTTTGACAACGGCCCTTGTTACACGGGCCGTGGTGATGTCTGTTGCAGTTGTGGCACCTAGGTTGACTACCCTGATATCTCCTCTGTCTGTGACCACCAGAGGATTGCTGACTAGGACTCTGATAGTGGTCAATCTTCTGCTGCTGAGCTTGTGGCTGAACAGTTGCTGAACCCCTGCTGGAATCTCCATCCCACTTTCTTTTACTGTCACCAGATGTAGCAGGAGTAACTGAGGTGGTGACGTTAGTAGTAGCATTAACACGCTTGGGCAGTTTATTCTGATCCACTGCCTGATCGGTGATGCGATGAGCGAGGCGCTGAATTTCCTGGATGTTTTCGAGGTTAGCCGACGTCACGTGGCTCTGAATTTCTGGCGCCAATCCCTTGAGATACAACTCAATGCGCTTGTATGGAGGGTCCACCATAGTTGGACACAGAACGGCCAGCTCGTTCGACCGTTTAGTATACGCTTCAATCTCTGATCCCACCATTTTCAGGTTATACAGCTCGTCTTCCAGCTTGTGAATATCTTCACGCGTACAATACTCACGCTTGATGAGTTCCTTAAAATCGTTCCATGGGGTGGCGTTAGCAGCTGCCAACCCTAAGATCTGAACTTGGGCGTTCCACCAAGTCAGTGCTATTCCTTCCAAGGTGCCGGTGGCAAACTTGACCTTGCGAGCCTCAGGGCACTCGCACATTTCGAATACTGATTCTAGCTTTTCAAACCAATGGAGGAGTCCCACTGCCCCCTCAGTGCCACTGAAAGAATTTGGACGACAGTCCATGAAGTTCTTGAATGTGCAGACAGGCTGCTGCGCGTGTTGACCTGCTTGAGCTGCTGCAACTGCCGCAGCAACTTGAGCTTGTACGAGAGCCTCTAACTGGGCTTGTGTCATGTTGATTCGTCCAGACATGATCTTCATAGTAATAAGTAGCATAGGTAAGAATGGTTCGCGAATAGGGCGATGACAGAAAAGTGTAAGCACGTAGGGTTTCTCATGCTATAGTATCATGTGTATCTAAACGTAATGCGAGCAAAGTTCTAAACGGTTCTAGCAAACAGGCAATAAACATAAACCTTATTACCTAGGATATCGAGTCTTGCACGTGGAGCAAAGCGTCGTTGTGGATCGTTGAGAGCACTGTTCTGGTTATAGTCCGGTTTTAATAAAAACGTTTTCCCATATTAAAACCAAGTTCTCTATAACCAATGGCTCTGATACCAATCTGTCACACCCCCAAAATCCACACGCGGAGTACCACCGCTTGGGAGCATGACTGACCAGGATCAAGCCATCAATCATATCAAACATAGCATTTAATAACAAAAGTAATCAATGTAAATCATCATGACATGATTGATGTTTCAAAACCAAACATCGTTCAAATAGCGGAAGCATAGTAATGTAAACTCAAAATAGTTATAAGTTCAAATATCGTTCATGATCCAAATCCCACAACGACCTGCTCCTCCTTGTGCAAGCTCCAAAGAGTACCTAAGGCCCTGCAAGGCATGCAGCAAATAATCAACAAACTAGTTGAGCGAGTTCACAGATAGTAAGTTCATAATCTAGTGCATAAGTTTAGCTAGTGGGGGCTTCCCATACTAGTGTGTACTAAAGGTGGGGGCTTCCCAAACCTTGTGTTCATATACTGGTGGGGGCTTCCCATGTTTATCCTGGCTAATGAGGGCTTCTCATTAACGGTACTTACTAGACTAACTTCCGACCATGTGTTCTTCTTTACCGAGAACAGGAATACGTACTGGGTCACGTAGGCTTTACGTGACGTGCCCTTCCCCGAGGACATGGTACGCGTGGGGGCTACGTAGGCTTTACGCAGCGTGGCCTTCCGACCTGGAAGCCAGCGGATGGTATTGGGTTACGTAGGCTTTACGTAACGTGTCCTCCCGACCCGGGAGACAAATGGCAATAATCTGGGTTACGTAGGCTTTACGTAACGTGTCCTGACTAACCTGAGGACGATGGTCTATAGTCTAGAGAATGCGTAAGTACGAGTAACTCTTTTAACAATAACATATCCAACCCAATTCCCAACCCGGGAATCCCATGCCTTGGCTGTGTGAACTCACCTTGGTTTGCTCGGCAGATACACAAAGAGTACAGTTAAGCTAGTAAATGATCAACCACGTCCTATCATGGTCGTTATACAAGTCAGGTTCGTATATAGCACGTATATTGTATCACGTATAATCATGGCAAACACGTACATGTATCATCAACCCGATAAACAATCTAAGTGTTCGGTCCAATCATTACCCGGCCCAATGACAATAAGCAGCCCAATATCATAAGATTGGGCCCGTGACAGTGTAGGCCCAAAACAGTGTTTGTGCATAGCCGGTCTCGAGTCGCAACCGGGGTCTCGAGTCACAGCAAGGGATTACGAGTCGCAACCGCTGGTTACGAGTCGCAATGGTGATCTCGGTTCATCATGGTCTGGTTACGAGTCGCAACGGGACTCGCAACCATGATCTCGGCTTGTGCTGTTTGTGGTCTCGAGTCGAGACGGTGAGGTTTCGACTCGCAATCTGAGTCGCGACCGTGTGTGTAACTGGTTTCCATAATTCCTGTAACAATCACCCGTGATTCTAGCAAACAACTTAGGCAGTTTCACAATTCAGATCAATTAACAGTTTTTCCATAATCCACCAAGCATACTATCGATCAAACAGGACTTTTATCATGAATTTCGTATGAACATTTATAATCCAAAATCAAGAACGTTTATCTAAACACATAAACACATCCGATTCTAACATTCACGGAGCCAATCAATGAGCATCAACTAATCCGATTTAGTTAGCATATTAACCAGTTACAATCTGATTTAATCACGTATACATGTAGCCGATTACAATCATACAATTACCTATATCCGATTCATGAGCAAGCCAATTATATGAACACTACTATCATTGATCCAATCTAAAATTATCATACACAACCCGTTAACAAGACTCATTCGGTATCAAGCAATCATATTCGAAAACATCAACATACACACAAACAATTACAAACATGACAAGTACTAACCGAATTAGAGAAGAAGAGAGGGTGATCCGAATTGTGGAGGCCCTTGCCGTCGGGTTCCAAGCAACCGAGAGAGAGAGAGAAAAGACTAGGGTTTTGAGAACTTGTGTGTGTGATATGTTTGTAACAAGAATGAGAAACAAAACCCCTTGCAACTTGCTTGAACACGTGAAAGGGGAGTGGGCCGAACCCCTCATGGGCCGCCCTATTGATCCGTGCACAAGAATGAGACCCAAACGGCCTTGTGCGAGTGATGTGTAGTGTTATGCGTTTAGAACATCTTGTGCGGTTTGGCTCATTTAATATACAAACACGTATAGTAAACACTACTCACTTAGAAACATAATCACAAGATTCACATTACATTCATTAGTCAAGTATCACGTAGACACGTAACGTTACATTAAAGTGAGTCTAAAGTTCGAGTTGTCACATACATTGTGTTAAACTAGGTGTAATCAAGGCTAATCAGTAGGCATTATCTATTGCTCGTTAATCTGCAATGTGAGTCATTCTCCTTTTTAAATTGTTTTCTCACAGTTTGTGAGTAAGTATTACAATACCTCAAATTATTTTCAAGGTTATAATTACAGGGATTAAGTCTTTGTAATCACCAAATTACAGCTAGTATGTGGGGTACTGTGCACATTACTATTTTTATCACTCTATGTGAGTGAGTATTACTCTATGTGAGTGATTATTACTCTGTGTGAGTAAACCGTCACTATTAGGACAACGGGACCCAATAGTGGTATGACCACAGTCACAGATCCGGTCGAGTGACAAATACCCATTCTTGATAATTGGTTGATAGAAACATTGTAATCGCTCTTAATACTGTAAATTTATAACTAGCGGGTCGTTTTAGAAAATGGAATGATTCACTCAGTATTTCCCCGCTGACAAAACCTTTTTCAAACATGTTTCAGGTGATCTGTGTGATCCAGGAAAAGTGCAGTAAAGCACTATCAAGCTCAAGAAGTGGCTCAGTGTAAATAAACCAATAAAACGTGTTTTGAAAAATAAAGATTTCTGTGTGAAATCAACTTATTGTAAATTATGGGATTTATCCCTTAAAACTTTGTGTAATATATTAAACGAGCATTTTACGGTGAAAAGATCCTGTAATAAAAGACTTCCGCTGCCGCATAAATTAAATACCACGGGTACCACTGAAATCTGCCCGCGGCCCCCGACTCCGTCCAGGGTAGGGTCGGGAGCCGTGACAGAAGGTGGTATCAGAGCTAAGAATTAATAACTATTGAGCCACTGATCGAGCCACTGATTAAGCCTAATACTAAATTAAGTATTTGACAGAATACTTAAATTTACTAGTTGTTATTTTGTGATTATATGTTTTCTTAACTGATTACTTGTTAGTTACAGTATGAGTAAGCAAAAGCTGTCTGCTATCTACCACAAACTAGATGTTGCATCTTCTTCTAAAAACCTAGTAAACCTAGAAGAAGGAATCTTTGTCCGCAAGGCGAATTATGAGAATCCTCTTTCCCCAGAGAAAAGGGATTCGATACTTAAAAAGAGTCAGGAGAAAAAGAAACCCCGAACCAAGAGAGTTAGGTTTAACCCAGAAGTTCAAGAATTGGGTAATAATACACCTTGGGAAAATAAAATAGACAAGAAATGGGCAAATCTCTATATGCTAACTACTGTAGCAGAAAATGCCAAACTCTAAATATCCTATAAGTTGGGTCTAGTAAGGGAAATCACCACCTAGTAAATAAATAAAATCCCAGTGTGTTTATTTCCGTTATTTCTGTACAAAAAAGTAATATGCAATAAAACTTCAGTGTTTGTTTGTTAAACTTTGTTCCAAAGTTTTAACATTGCATTTTTGCATATATGCTATGCAGCATGAATGAGATGTCGGAAGCATTCCAGAATCTCAACTTATATCCAGTGCCTATCGAAGTCTCTCACGACTTTACTGGTTACATTGCTGACATAGAAGAACCTGTGGAATTCAAAGCTCCACCGCTGGAAAAAGCCAAACCTAAAAAGAAGAGAAGATACGTAGGGTGGAGGAAAGTACGCCGTAGGAAACCTGCCACTAGGAGACTCCCTAAAATAAAAAATCCTGTGATCGTGGGCAAGGGAAAGGAAATAGAAACTGGAGAAAGTTCAAAACCACCCGAAAAGGAAATAGGAATAGATCTGAAACAAAAGGGAATAGAGATTGGCGAAAGTTCCAAACAGCCAGAAGAACTTACTTTCCAAGATGAAATAGACCGTCTATTAGGAAACTGTGAGGTCATAAGCCCAATCCGCACTAATCTGTATCCTTACCCGGCTACAGTCCAATTTCCTTTAACCGTAGCACCGGCTATTCCAGAACCTTTAATCCATACTCAACCACTAGGGGAACTAGAAGAATGGTGGACAAACGACTGGCAATTTCAAAACATAGTTAACAGTCCCTATAGTTTTCTCCCACAGTTTGATCCAGAACCTATCCCTAATCCTCCCATGAGTAATGGAAACCTAGCTGAACTCCGGCAGTTCGGTGAAGAACTGATAGGTACAGGTAATAGGATCAGGGAAATGGGGGAGCATCTAACTTGGAAGTACGATGAGAGGGAGCGTCGTTACTAGAACAGTCAGTTAAACCACAGAAAGCCGTATTGTATGATAGTAACTTAAAATTCTGTAAAATGGGCAATAAAACTCTGTAAAATACGGTGTGTATGGATGCATATACAATATACCATAACAAAGTAAAAGTCGAGAAATCGACAATTTTGGTTATACTTGTATATTGTGATAATCTATGTGTTTATCTATGTGAATTTTGTCATTGATAAGTTAGACACTAATAATTTTTACCAACTAGCAGATGGAAAACGCTAACAATGAACCAATTAATGAAGTAAATCAATCTGAGCAAGAACAGGAAGATCAATATATAACTCGACAAGATATTGAGCACTTTATCGCCCAAGGGATAGCTCATGCTATTCCAGAAATTGTGGCTGCTGTTCAGAAACCTGCCGAACCACAATTAATTCCTAGTAAACGTATTCCAAAAGATAACGGCAGTAACAGCATAAATGGAGGCGGCAATCATGACAATCATGATCCGCAACAGGCCCCACTCCCCAAAAGAATAAAAGCCGCAACGCCTGGTTGCACATACAAAGAATTTCTTGCTTGCAAACCCGCTGAATTTGCAGGTAACGAAGGGGCAACTGCAACACTGCGTTGGTTAGAGAAAACCGAAGCAGTAATCGCAATAAGCAAATGTGCCGAAGAAGATCAAGTGATGTATGCATCAAATCTGTTCAAGGAAGGAGCACTAGAATGGTGGAACACGGTCCTCCAGGCAAAAGGAAGAAGGATAGCCTATGCCATGAGTTGGGAAGAATTTAAGAATCTGGTAGAAAGAAAATTATGTCCCGAATACGAGAAGGAACAAATGGCAAACAAGTTCCTGAGTCATCGTATGCTAGGTGTAGATTGTCGGGGCTATACTTCGATATTCTTTGAATACGCAAGGGTAGTGCCATCACTGGCTTCGCCAGAACCGGTACTTATTTCCCGTTACATCTGGGGGTTAATTAGTGAAATCCGAAACATCGTTAAAGCTGCGAGACCTCGTACTATTGACGATGCGGTAGAATTAGCTAACACCCTAACGGATGAATTGGTGCGCACAAGAGAGGAAGATCGTAAGAAGGAGTTAGCTCAAAAGATTACCCAAGGATTTCGTGTGGGTAATACCAAGAAAAGAGGAACGGGGCAATCCTCATCACCTCCTTTCTGTAGAAATTGCAAAAAGAAGCATTACGGACAATGCAACATGATTTGCAATTTTTGCAAAATGAAAGGACATCGGGAAGAAGACTGCAGGAAGAAAACAAGAATTTGCTATAATTGCAGAGAAAGAGGTCATTTCCAATTTGAATGTCCTAAATTAGCTAAACCTGTAGCTAACCAAACCAAACCAGCTGAAGGAGCAACCAAGAGAAATGCGCGGGCATTCCAGCTGACCACCCAAGAGGCCGAACTCATTCCGGATGTGATAGCTGGTACTTCCTAGTACATGACGTATTTGCAAAAGTATTATTTGACTCTGGTGCGAACCAAAGTTTTATTAATACTTCATTTTGTCAAGCTCTTAAGTTACCATTAACCACTCTTAGGCAAATTTTCACAGTTGAAACCGCAGAAGGAAATTCTGTGAACATAGATAAAATCTGGCAAGAAGGAAAAATAGAATTATTAGGCCATAAGTTTTCTGCAAATCTGTTGCCAATGAATTTAGCTGGATTCGATGTAGTGTTAGGAATGGATTGGTTAATAGCCAACCATGCTCGAATCCTATGTGATAAAAATGCTGTAGAAATTCAAACACCTTCCGGAGAAGTAATTTTAATTACTGGAGATAAACCTCGAAAGCCATTGAAATTCATATCAGTAATGAAATTGGCTAGTTATTCAAGAAAACAGGAAATGGTGTATATGATTTCCGTAATCATTAACACTAAAGATAAGGAACTCCAGGACATCCCCGTAGTCTCAGAATACCCAGACGTTTTTCCAGAAGAATTACCTGGATTACCACCTGATAGAGAAGTAGAGTTTAGAATTCATTTAATTCCAGGTACTGCACCAATAGCTAAAGCACCCTATATATTAGCACCTACTGAAATGTTAGAATTGAAAAAGCAATTAGATGAATTGTTAAGCAAAGGATTCATACAACCTAGTTCATCCCCTTGGGGTGCACCAGTGTTATTTGTGAAAAAGAAAGATGGATCGATGAGAATGTGTATCGATTATAGAGAATTGAATAAGGTTACGATTAAGAATCGATACCCATTACCTAGGATTGATGATCTTTTTGATCAATTACAAGGAGCTAGGTATTTCTCTAAGATAGATTTAAGATCTGGATACCACCAGTTGAAAGTGCAAGAAGAAGATATACCGAAAACTGCTTTCAGAACTAGGTATGGTCATTATGAGTTTACAGTCATGCCCTTTGGGTTAACGAATGCCCCAGCAGCATTCATGGACATGATGAATCGAATCTGTAAACCATACTTGGATAAATTTGTGATCGTTTTCATCGACGACATACTTATTTATTCCAAAAGCCAAAAAGAACATTGTGAACACTTACACGTTCTCTTAACTTTGTTAAGAAAAGAAAGGCTTTATGCCAAATTCTCGAAATGTGAATTTTGGCTACAAGAAGTACAATTCTTAGGTCATGTGGTAAATCATGAAGGTATTCATGTAGATCCTGCTAAGATAGAAGCAATTACAAAGTGGAAAGTCCCACAAACAGCTATGGAGATAAGAAGTTTTCTAGGCTTAGCTGGATACTATAGACGATTTATCAAAGATTTTTCTAAGATAGCCGTACCATTAACTAAGTTAACCTGTAAAGCCGCTAAGTTTGAATGGGGACCTAGACAAGAAGAAGCCTTTAAGATTTTAAAGCATAGATTGACGAATGCACCAATCTTAGCTTTACCCGAAGGAACAGAAGACTTTGAAGTATATTGTGATGCTTCAAAGTTAGGTTATGGATGTGTGTTGATGCAACGCAAGAAGGTAATTGCGTATGCTTCTAGACAATTGAAAAAGCACGAAGAAAATTATACGACTCATGATCTAGAACTAGGAGCCATAATTTTTGCCCTTAAAATCTGGAGGCATTATCTGTATGGAAGTAAGTTTACTGTTTATACAGATCATAAAAGTTTAAGATATATATTTGGGCAAAAAGAGTTAAACATGAGACAAAGAAGATGGATGGAGATGCTAAGCGATTACGACTGTGATATCCAATATCACGAAGGAAAGGCAAATGTAGTTGTAGATGCCTTAAGTCGTAAGTACCATGAGAAACAGAAACGAGTCCGTGCTCTGAGGTTAAATCTACAAGTAGATTTAATGGCACAAATCAAAGAAGTTCAACAAACAGCAATCAAAGATGGTGCTGAAGGAATGAAAGGTTACCTAAAAGAACTAGAACAAGGAAATGATGGAATTTGGAAATTCCATAAGAAACGAATTTGGGTACCTATACAAGGAGAGTTAAGAAATAAAATCTTAGAAGAAGCTCATAAATCTAGGTATACCATGCACCCAGGAAACAATAAAATGTACCAAGATTTAAGAAATAATTTTTGGTGGATATGAATGAAAAAGGATATAGCCGAATACGTATCCAAGTGTTTAACTTGTTCACAAATTAAAGCTGAACACCAGAAACCTTCAGGACTACTACAACAGTTAGAAATGCCTGTATGGAAATGGGAACTCATAACAATGGATTTTGTTACCAAGTTACCCAGAACCAGAAAAGGTAATGATGCGATTTGGGTAATCGTAGACCGATTAACCAAGTCAGCTCATTTCTTACCAATGAAAGAAACCTTTAGCATGGAAAGGTTAGCACAACTGTACGTGGACGAAGTAGTATCCCTACATGGAGTCCCACTCTCTATTGTATCAGATAGAGATAGTCGTTTTACTTCTCATTTCTGGACAAGTTTTCAGAAAGCAATGGGAACTCGACTAAATCTAAGTACTGCTTATCATCCACAAACAGACGGACAGAGTGAAAGGACAATACAAACTCTAGAAGACATGCTCCGAGCATGTGTAATTGACTTTGGTGGTAATTGGGATAGCCATTTGCCATTAATTGAATTCTCCTATAACAATAGTTATCATTCAAGCATCGAAGCTGCACCATTCGAAGCATTGTACGGACGTAAGTGCAGAACTCCAGTATGTTGGGCAGAAATCGGAGAAAGTCAATTATCAGGTCCTGAAATTGTACAAGAAACTACTGACAAGATAACTCAGATTAAGGAAAGATTGAAAACGGCTCGAGATCGTCAGAAGAGCTATGCAGACAATCGTCGTAAGCCTTTAGAATTTCAAGTAGGAGATAAAGTACTTTTAAAAGTCTCTCCTTGGAAAGGAGTAGTACGATTCGGTAAGAAAGGAAAGCTGAGTCCGAGATATGTTGGACCATTCCCCGTGATTCAACGAATAGGACCAGTAGCTTATCGTTTACAACTACCAGAAGAATTATCTGGAGTACATGATGTATTTCATGTATCCAATCTCAAGAAATGTTTATTAGACGGATCCCTAGTAGTACCTCTTCAAGATATAGAGGTAAATGAAAAGCTAAAATTCGTAGAGAAACCCCTACAAATAGAAGACCGGAAGATCAAGTTTCTTAAGCACAAACGACTAGTGCTAGTAAAAGTCAAATGGGAATCCAAGAAAGGACCAGAATACACGTGGGAACTGGAATCAGAAATGAAGCGAAAGTACCCTCATCTATTTCAGTAAATCTCGAGGACGAGATTTTCTTAAGGTGGGGAGGATGTAACAACTGCCACTAAAATCAATAATTAGAACGATAATTAGTTAATAAGAAAACCCTAGTTAAGACACCCAAGTAATTTTACACTAACCCTAAAATTTTCATAACAATCAGAATCAGGATCAGGACCCCTAAAACTCAGGGGGGATAAACCCTAGTTGGTAATATCTTAACAGTTTTTACGTGGGAACTAAGTTTCAGTCGAAACCAACTCAGCAGGCCTATACCCACAACAAGGCTACTCTAGGCTAGATGGGTTTCCCAGGCGAGTCGCGACAGAATCACTGTCGTCTTACGCGACACGCGGGCGGTTTAAATTTTCAGTATAAATAGAAGGGGTTGGGACTTGAATTCAGATGTTCATTCGACGTCAAAACTCATAATACACACTGAGTTAGACGTAAATTACTATCAAACACACACTAATCACGAGGTGCTGCCACAATCAGGGTAATAACTCGATCGCTATTACGATTCAACGTCCGATCGATTATAACTATCCAACGATAGTCCGGGTGCTGCTCAATTGAGCTTGTACTTTGATTATTCGTCGTGATTTCGACTTGAATATTTGAGTGTTGTTCGAATTCGGACTATACTCTGTTATTCGTTGTGAATCCGATTGAATTATCGAGTATTGCACTGATTAATCGTTGTGAGGGTTTAATCTCGTGAATTGACGTAACTGCTGTATTAGTTACTAACCTGTCTGTGTGTACATTGTGTTAAACTAGGTGTAATCAAGGCTAATCAGTAGGCATTATCTATTGCTCGTTAATCTGCAATGTGAGTCATTCTCCTTTTTAAATTGTTTTCTTACAGTTTGTGAGTAAGTATTACAATACCTCAAATTATTTTCAAGGTTATAATTACAGGGATTAAGTCTTTGTAATCACCAAATTACAGCTGGTATGTGGGGTATTGTGCACATTACTATTTTTATCACTCTATGTGAGTGAGTATTACTCTATGTGAGTGATTATTACTCTGTGTGAGTAAACCGTCACTATTAGGACAACGGGACCCAATAGTGGTATGACCACAGTCACAGATCCGGTCGAGTGACAAATACCCATTCTTGATAATTGGTTGATAGAAACATTGTAATCGCTCTTAATACTGTAAATTTATAACTAACGGGTCGTTTTAGAAAATGGAATGATTCACTCAGTATTTCCCCGCTGACAAAACCTTTTTCAAACATGTTTCAGGTGATCTGTGTGATCCAGGAAAAGTGCAGTAAAGCACTATCAAGCTCAAGAAGTGGCTCAGTGTAAATAAACTAATAAAACGTGTTTTGAAAAATAAAGATTTCTGTGTGAAATCAACTTATTGTAAATTATGGGATTTATCCCTTAAAACTTTGTGTAATATATTAAACGAGCATTTTACGGTGAAAAGATCCTGTAATAAAAGACTTCCGCTGCCGCATAAATTAAATACCACGGGTACCACTGAAATCTGCCCGCGGCCCCCGACTCCGTCCAGGGTAGGGTCGGGAGCCGTGACATGACTAACCTGGGCATAGGCCCTGAAAAGAAGAAACGTGCATCTGCCGCTAATGTTTCGCTGAAAAGAGCTGATACGGTGTAAACCCAGTCATCCAAGGTTAAAAATGTTGGGGGGGAGAAGAAAGGTACGCGCCATTCCTCTGACTCCTGGTGTGATTATGTGGTGGTATCTGACTCGTTGGAGGGTCTTGCGCCTGCAGTTGTGAAGAAGCCGAACGCGGAGCCTAGGGATACTGCTGACATCCCTCCTTCAAATCCTGATGACCCAATTGACTTAGATTCAAGTCCAGAGCCCTTGTTGAAGCCAAAGGCGAGAAAAAGAAAACAGACTGATGTTGAGGCCGAAGGGCAACCTGCTTAGAAGGTTCAAAGGAAGAAAATCACCAGAAGGAGCAATCTGGATGCCTTTATTGTGAAACCTTATCCTGGTAAGCCTTTTTCTTTATTTGCTTTCTATGCGCATTGCATGTTTGTAAATATGTATTTTGTTTTTGTAGAAAAACCAAGTTCCCTGTGCACGCGGAGCTATCATCCGCGGTCAATGAGGATCTTCCGCCTTCACCTCCTCGCGCCCCGATTAGCGAGCAGCTAGAAAGTACTAAAGCTGCTGGAGTGCTGGTGATGATGAGGCGGAGAAGACTGCTGAGGCAGGGATCCCTGAGGTTGAAAAACCTGTTGAAGTTGTGGTGGAAACGGAGAAGGTTATTAGCCCGGAGGCTGCGGGTGTTGATTTGGGCATCCAAAGTCTCTTGAAGTTGTGGCGCGAGACCCGGAGAAAAGAAAATTCGCTCAAGAAGACCCTGTGGCAACTTTTCCTACTGCGGGTTTTGCTTCTGTAAATGTCGAGAAGAACCCTGTTGAAGACTAAAGTTCTTTTTCTTATGCTAATGAAAATTCCCCTATCCGTCCGGATGAAACTCTGGGGGATTATTATTACAGAACTTACTCGGAGAAGAACGCTTCTGAAATTCATGCTCCAGTTTGGAACTTGAAGAAAGGTGATACCTTTTCAGACTGGCGTGTGTGCCGAGACTAGTTGCAGGGAACCTTTCCTCCTGGGGAGATTAAATTTTGAGAGGGACGTCCGCATGAACAGACATATCATGCTTATCTTGAAGAAGCTGCTACTTACACGTCTACTACGCATCACATAGTGCGCGAGTGGTATAGTATGCACAAAGAATAGGCTGCCTATGAGGAGTCCAAGAAAAAATTTGCTGAGGACGAGGCCCGAGTAGCTTAGTTGAAGGCTACGTTGGAGGCTAACCGGGATAAGTTTGAGAACGACCGAAGAACTGAAGAATGGTCTGTAGCTGGTTGGAAAAGAAAGGCAGAGGCTGAGGCTGCTCTCCTTTCTAAGGAGCGTAAAAATTGGAGAGAGATTTGTGAGAAAGACAATAACGAGAAGATAGGTCTTCGCAATATCATTAATAACCTCAAAGCGGAAGTTGAGAGATTGAAAAAACAAGATGCGGAGATCGAAAAGTTAAAACAAGAGAAAGCTGAAGCTGAAGTAGCCCGTGATGAAGCACGTTCTCATCAGGAAAGAAGTGAGCAAAGAGAGGTACGTACCTGCGCTACCCTTGCCCTTAGAGATAAGGAGATAGAAGAACGTACTTCTTTATTATCTGAGCAGGAACAACTTAAGGCGGAAGTTGAGTCTGCTAAAAAAGATTTGAAGCTTGAACGAACTGAGAAGGCTGAGACTTCCCGCCGTCTTGCCAAAACTGAAGAAAAGTTGGAAAACTCCGAGACTGCGCGGGCAACGGCGGAGAGTGAGCTTGAACCATTAAAAAGTGACATGTTGTGGTTGAAAGAGCATGGAATCGCAAGCGTAAGTTCATCTGTCTTTGATAATATTTGGAGATATTTGCACGTCTTCTTATTTTTCTTTACTTTTGTGTAGGTTGCCGACTCAGTTCTTAATTCTGAAGAACTAGATAAAACGGTTGCGCACCTGCTGGTTGCTGTGCGGAATGATGGATATGCCCAAGGGTATGCAGAGTGTTCCCATCATGTGGTTAACGCTTTAAAGGTTGACTGGGACACTAGTAGGTCAGCTACTCATGGTGTTGATACCGAAGCTGCTCTTGCTGCTGCGAAGACTCAATTTAATACTTTACAGCTCCCAGTCATGGATCTCATTACTGTCGCGATGCAGTCTGAAGACTACGTGACGCAGCTGAGAGAGGTTTTTCCAGACAAAGAAGAGGATGAGGATGAAGACCTAGCTTAGGTTTTCTTTATTCTTGTGTTTGTATGAACAATTTTAACTTTAGGTTTGGGGTGTGAATCCCTGTCTGTTAATGCGCTGTGGCGCAAGTAACTTTATTTTATACACTGCCGTGTATGTTTATAATTTTTTGTTAAGGAGTGCGATGCGCTAGTAACTAGTATGAAATGTGTTTGAATTACAATATTTTGCATTAGTACAATTGCTTTGACTAGGTAAGGCGAATAAAGGTGGTATAAAGCTCATGTGCGAACGTAAGGCTGGGCCTTGCGCGATGCGTGTGATCATTGACCGTTCATGAGACTTGTGTTACGGTTACCATAATGTTTTTGCGCTTACCAAAAGGAATTGCATGCACTTTCTAATGAATACAAAAATAATAGAACTAACTTTGCTTTGATTAATGATAAGGCTTAGAGGCCGTAGTACAAAGTTGTCTGTTTAGGATAATTAAATGGAACTTAACTTACTCATACTATAGTTCTACGCCATGGATTGGTAAGAGAAATTGACCAACATGTGAAGAGACTATTGTATGCTACTTGCTTCTTGTGCCGCTTAGTTTTTAGCTTTCTTACTCGGGCCTTCATCGCCGCGAGTAATTTGTTTTATATCCTTCCGCACATTCTGCAGTAAGTGGGTGAGTTCACCACTTTTGAGCACTTTTTCAATCTCGGTGCGGAGGGATATACAATTGTTTGTAGTGTGACCATTATCCTTGTGGTAGTCACAATACTGATTCGGATCTTGACCCCTCTTGATCTTCATTGGCGGAGGGGTTTTAAACTGATTGTCTTCTGTGCTGAGCACCTCCGCCGGAGTTTTCATTAGGGGGTCCACTGTCGTTCTCTATTCTCTTGCTTTGTTTCCATCTGTGCTGTGAACTTGTTTATAGTCGCCCGAGCATCGTCAGACGAGTATGCTCCAGAAGTTGAGTCGCGCCAATTCTTCTTAAATTTCTTTCCACCTCTACCACTCATGTCTTGTGGACGATTGTGTGGTGGCGGTGGCCTGTTGGTGCTGAGGTTTTGTTCCATTTGGGCGTATACTTTGGCTGCAGCCATCAGCTTCTCCCAGCTCTTGGGTAACCCTTCTGTTCCCGACAAAACCTTGATCATGTCATCGCAGCGGACAGCATACTTGAACTGCGCTCGTATCAAATGCTCGTGCACGTCACCAATCTCTAGTACTTCCTTATTATAACGCATTATGAAGTCCTCTAGGCTCTCATCATCACGCCTCCAAATATTCATCACGTCAGCAGTGTCTCTGATCAACCTTCGCTGTTGGCTAAAATGCACCAGGAATTTTCCTCTTAAATCCACCCACGATGTTATCTTCCCGACCGGTAGGTTATCGAACCATAGTCGCGCTGTGCCTGTCAGTGTTTGGATGAATAGGTGGCACCATATTGGCAAGGTCCAACCTCCTACCAGGCCCGCGCTGGTGACAACACGAAGGTGATCGTTTGGATCTGTCATGCCATTGAATTTTCCGACATTTGATGGCAGTTTCACCTTTTCCAAAGGAGCTAAGGCGATCTCACTGATGAACTTCGAATTCTCCGCTGCCTCTGCCGGGAGGTAGATTAAGTTGTAATCATGATCTGCATCCGGGTTATAAACCGCACGAGGTTTATAATTTTTGTGGTCCCGTTGGAACCGGCTAAACACACTCGTGTTATCTCCCTCCTGGTATGTTCTGTCATATTCGTCGGTGTGGGTGTCCCGCTTCTGGTAGGAACGCGGGCCCAACCAAGAATGGATCGATTGCCTTCGATGGGAATGAGATTCATCATGATACTCTCTTCGTCAATTCTCTGAATGAGTAGAATCATGCCTTGTAGGAGATCCGGAGTAAACTTCTGTGTCTTCCACATGAACTCGTGATGGTGCTTCATGGTGTGAAGCACGAGGTGCAGATGGTGCTCGTGTACGAGATATAGGTCTTCGTGACTGAGTGGGAGGAGCAGACTGTGCACAAATTTGTGCGTATACGGCGTTTATTGCTCCTTGGGATCTAACATACCACGAGATGGGGGTTTCACCGGGAGGTAAAATTGAACTTATCGGGATCTCGGGTTGTGCTCCTGGAGTAACAGGGCCATTCGGATGATTATCGTTGTACTGGACTTCGTTATCATCCGAAGCCTCTTCCACAATCCTTTCGACTTGGGTATTGTGTGCGAAATTTGGCCGAGGGCCTGATTGACGATTTGTCGGAGTTTCTTCCATTGAAAAACAGAGGTGGAAGAGTAAATCGAAACGAGAAGATAAGAATAAAAACTGAGAAATCGGTGGGCGCCAATGAAGAAACACTGGTTTAATCAACCGGAACCAATTGAACCAGGGGGTTTGAATCTGCATAAAAGGGTTAGGTCTCCTCGTTTGATTCAGGGGTGAATTATCTTCTTCCTTTAACAACAACTGCAAAACAAACAGCTGTTAGACTCGCCACGGGGAGAATGGGCGTTCTCTCCGTAACCACCCTCTAGTGTGAGAATAAGTACCGTTTTGATGAAGAAGAAGAAGAAGTAGTATTAAAGTGAAGTGAGAGTAAATTGAGGAATTATACCTGAATTATCCTTTATTTATAGCCGAAGTTTGGGCGGGAAAATCTGTTGATCGAAAAGATGACGGAAAGTAATTTTCTTGAGCGGTTATTTCTTCCACCGTTAATCACTAATGGATGTGTATACACACGGATCGCAATTATGATCGACGGCTGGGGAGATGCCACGTGGAAGGTGGGCAAGTGTGGATTTTCCTTCAATTTTGGTGTCATCATCGTGACTTTGGGGAATGTCCAGGATGATGCCACGTGGCCATTCGGTTATAACCGAATGGTGTTGCACGATAATGCCTTCTAGAAGGATTACAGTTGTAATCCTATGTGGCTCTTCCTCATGGTAATTTTGTTATGACAGAAAGGTCTATTTTTATCCAAGTCTGGATGATATTCACGCGGAGGTTTTTGTTAGGATTTTGTCCTATCTGTTGCATGAGAGCTTGCGTAAGGATTTATTAGTTCCTTTTGGCGCGCGAATGTTACATACTGCTTTTCTTTTAAAGTTCTCTTTTAGAACCAGTGCACGGTCGCGCAAGGTTTATTCTAAAGAGAGCCTATTGGCGAGGTTGTGGTATGGTCTCAAGCGCCTGTGCAAGGTTTTTGGGACCTTACCCCTTCAGTATGTTATTTTGTATTTTCGTATTTGTGCATAATACTTGTATATGGGTATTTTACCAAGTGTTGGTAGTGTATGTCGGTATGTATTTATACGTATAGGAATACGTATTTTCTAGTATTTATTAAGTATTCTCTACTTAATTTATGTATAATTTTTCGGAATACTGTTTTTACACAATTAAAATTACCAACTTTCTATTCTTAATATATATATATATATATATATATATATATATATATATATATATATATATATGGCAGGGATCCTAAGCTAAAACTAAACCCTAAAGCTAAACCCTTAATGCTAAATCCTTAATGCTAAACCCTAATGCTAAACCCTAAAGATAAAGCTAAACCCAAAAGTTAAAGCTAAACCCTAATGTTAAACCCAAAAGCTAAACCCTAATGCTAAACCCTAAATACTATTACTAAACCCTAATGCTAAACCCTAAAGCTAAACCCTAAACCCTAATGCTAAACCCTAAATACTAATGCTAAACCCTAAATAACACTTATTTTTCAATTTTAAACATGTATATACATATATATATAATTGACAATATACATATATGTATAGTTAAAAGATTAACAATATACACATGTGTATAAATCCAAAAAAAATTCTTTTTAAAAAAAATAAAAAATTAAATCCTAAAAGAAAAAGCTGCGATTTTTCCAAAAAAAAAAATGCCTTTTTTTTACTTTTTTTTTTTTTTTTTGCATTTTTTTGCTTAGGGAAAATGTGTGGTCTAGAATGCTTCTCAAGTTTCTCAAATAGCCTACTACTTCTCACATGATCCTTATCCTATATATATATATATATATATATATATATATATATATATATATATATATATATATATTCTATAAAGAGAATTTTATAGAAAAATGTCTATAAATTTTATTTGGTAAAAATATGTATACATCCACATATATCTTAAAATTAATATATATTTTTAAGATCAAAGTTAGAAAAATATATATTTATAGTTTTCACCAAAATAATATATTTTTGAGTTGTTTATGAAAATATATATTTTCTTCTATTCCAAAAATAATATATTTTCAAATTTTTCCAAAATATGATATGTCCTTATAGTAATGATAAAAATTAAGTTTCCGATATATATATATATATATATATAGAGAGAGAGAGAGAGAGGAATGCTAGACAGAAAACCCTTAAATTCTTAGAAAACTCTGGAAACTCAAATCTCCCCCCATTTTTACCCAACCTCCCGACATTTTTTTTTAAAAATTAACACATGTAATATACATGTTTTAAAGTGTTTTGGGCCAAAAAAACAAAAAAGCGCCAAAGGGATTTTTAAAAAAAATGAACAAATTTCAGCAATGTCCGGTTGCGTAACATGTGTTAGACAAAAATGCTGAAAGTTGCTGAAATTTGTTTTTTTTTTAAGAAAACCCTTCGGCGCTTTTTTGATTTTTTTGGCCCAAAACTCTTAAAAACATGTATATTACATGTGTTATTTTTTTCAAAAAAAAAAAGTCGGGAGCTTTGAGTTTTCCGGGTTTCTTAAATATTTAGGGTTTTCTATATAGCCCAACCCTATATATATATATATATATAGTAGGAGTTGGGTGGAAAGTCTAATTTTCCTAGAAAGTCTAGGAAGGAATAAGAATTGGACATGTGTCATTGAGAGATTTTAAGCAGAAGGGCTATCATGTAATTTCACATTTTAATTTTATTTTTGGAATGTATCTTCATTAACTAAAATTCCATGATTTTCGGAATTTTTATTATTTTCAAATTCAAATCTGGAAGTCAATGTGTTTATCTGAAAACTATCAGCATGTAATTAGTGATGTGTGTTACCAGCCAGAGAGGTTGAAGTCAGTGTGTTTTAACACTCTGAAGTCAATATATAATCAGGTTGTGTTTCAACAGTTCTTTTGCATTTTAACAATCTGAATGTGTTTTATGTTATTGTCTATGTCACATTACATCACATATTCCATTGTTCAGAAGATTACTGGAATTTATCAGCATGTTCTTGGTGTTGTGTTTTAACAGTTTACAGGGCTAAAGTCAATTTTTTATAGATCCCACAATATAAAGATGGTAAAACACAGGGTATGAATCTGATTGCTGTTAAAACACAACTGTATGAATCTGAATGCTAAAACACAACTGTATGAATCTGATTGCTGTTAAAACACAACTGTATGAATCTGAATGCTAAAACACAAGTATATGAATATGCTTGCTGTTAAAACACAACTGTATGAATCTGTTTGCTGTTAAAACACAACTGTATGAATCTGAATGCTAAAACACAACTGTATGAATATGCTTGCTGTTAAAACACATCTGTATGAATCTGGATGCTAAAACACAACTGTATGAATCTGAATGCTAAAACACAACTGTATGAATTTGCTTGCTGTTAAAACACATCTGTATGAATCATCTTGCTGTTAAAACACAACTGTATGAATCTGTTTGCTGTTAAAACACATCTGTATGAATCTGAATGTTAAAACACAACTGTATGAATCTGCTTGCTGTTAAAACACATCTGTATGAATCTGGATGCTAAACCACAACTGTATGAATCTGCTTGCTGCTAAAACACAACTGTATTAATTTGCTTGCTGTTAAAACACATCGTCAAAGAAAACGGAGATGATAAGAACAATATTTGAATGGTGATGATGAACTCGGAGATGGTGGAGATGGAGAAGTGTTTTAATTTGATCTGGTGCTCTCCATCGTTTCTAAAGTTATCTTCTTCCATGATTGTAGTTATTTTTGGTAGGGATTGGGGTTTCCAAGATGGGTTTGGAGAGAGAAAGAGGGAAAATCGCTTGAAATTAGGAACTGGGCGGTTATCTAATTGATTTAAAACACGGCCATTAACAAAATTGCCCCTACTCATTTAAAACAATCAATTAATTAAACTCAAATATTACAATATTGCCATTGATTTAATCTCAACCCTTAAACACACCAATCTGATGGACCAGATCGCTTCCTAGACTTTCTAGAAAAAACACACTTTCCGTGCGAACCCTACTATATATATATATATATATATATATATATATATATATATATATATATATATATATATATATATATATAGTCCAAAGTGTCCATTATCCGAATCGTCCAATATTTGGGTATAAGTTATATATTTATTTTCTTTTGATTTTTTTAATACTTCAAATTACAAATTTTTAGTATTTTGGTGTGGTATATTATTTTTCAAGTTCCTAATTTTTAGTATAACTAATACAAGTAATATACATGTAGCACATAATTTTTGTGACTTCCAAATATCTATATTTTCCTAAATATATACTTAGTCATTCTTATTCTTGAAAATCAACCTCCAATACTTGTAATTTTTATAACAAAAATTATGGTAACTTTTTATATTTAAAACCATGATCAAAAATCACTTGTAAACACTTGTTTAAACATATTTTTCTAAGTGTTGAATTTTTACAAAAATTTTGTCATAGTTTCCCTTGAAAATGGAGGTTTCCATGCTTATTAGCATATCATTTTCTTTTCCAAAATTTCACCAACAATCATCAACAACATTCTACAACTTACCATGAGCCATAAACATATTCCTACATGAAGGTATGAAATTGAAGATTTATAAAATCTTATAGTATTTTAACATAGTGTTTAACATGGTTTACTAATACTAAAAACATGATTCTTATTTCATAAAAATCATTTTTACAAAATTTCAATCTTTACAATTTGTAACACATTTTTACAAAAAATCATCTTCTTGAATTTTTCATGTCTTATACACTCTAATGGTTCCATTTTAACACATGAAGCAAGTTTATTTTCTTTTAAAACTCAAACCATGTTCTTTATAAGCAAACTTTGGTTTTCTTGAAACTTTCATGTTTGAAATCCCATACTTTTAAGAGTTACAACTTGTAAGAATAATCATTCTTCACAAAATCAAGTTTATATTCAAGTTCATACTTAACATAAAGGATGATCATCATGGATCTTTCAAGATTCATCCTCATACTTGCTAGATCATGTTTTAGATCATCATCTAGTAAGCTTTTATGTGGTGATCTACACCATACATTCAAGAAATCAATAAACAAGTTCATCACATACACTAAACAACTTAGATCTTTATGATTTTGAGCTTTATGCTTATGTTCATCTTCTTGTTTTGGTGTGATCTTTAGATTTTTAGTTACTTACATACTTTAACCACTAGAATAAGGTGTAAAACAAGATCAAGAAGACTTACTACTAGCACAAAGGCTAGGGATGAACAAGATGTAAGATGAAGAAGAAAAAAGATGGTTAATAGCTCCTCAAGATGGTCCTTCAAGTTTCCTTGCTTGCAACCTTCTTAACTATGCTTGATTCACCTTAGAATGTGCTTAGATTATGTTGAAATGGGTTGAAAAATGGAGATGAAGAGAGGGGTGTTTGGGCCGTAAGCTTGAAGAAGGAGGAGAGGAGTTTGTTGTTTGAATTTTGAGGAATGATAATGTGAAGAATCCTAAGGCCTTTGGTCTTATTATCCACCAACATCAAATTATACAATGGATTAAATGTTTAATATCTATGCAACAACTTAAATAAAATATTCAAGAAAATGGTGGGGTGGTGGGACCCTTGTTAACCGTCCACCAGGGGGGGTCATGGTTTGATTTCAAATGTTAAGTTAGGTTCTAGTTAGGATTTAGGTGATTTGGTTAGGGGTTTAATGTGTTTAGATGTTTTGATGTGTAATATGGTGTTTAGTGTTAATAACTAGTCTTGTAACATTAAAACAATGCTTCTAGTTCAATTTTGGTGTTTCGGGTAGTGCCCGGTTATTCATTTGGTTACCGGTTCGTTAAGGTGCTAAATTGCGCAGTTTAGTGAGTTATGAGATACCTTTTATGACAGTTTTCATTCTCGACACTTTTCAAGTTATTTTGGACCTCTAAACCTTATTTCTGCATTGTATTTTGATGTTTAATTGCTGAATTTTGCAGAATTCTGCATTTAGAGTGTGTTTCAGGTACTTTTTAGTGTTTATTTGTCACTCGGAAGACAGTTTCATAACCCTTACTTTCCTACATGGAGTTCTAGTGTAAATCTTGGTCCTGGGACTCAATCTCTGTCCTAACATGATATCTGTCTGAGTACTGAACTCCTCTCAGTACTACTTGTTTATCTGATAATTGTGCTAGTTTTGTTCTGTGCACTAATTGAACTATTTCGAGTTGCATTTAACAATGATAAGTAGCATGCATCATGCAATGTATTTGTGAGTCTTTTGAAAGTAAATCATGAAATCATTCATATCATAAGTTCAACATGCACAAAACATATATTACAAATTACTGTTCACATCATACGGAATTACATGAAAAAGTGCCAGTTGTCACATAATCAAATGTTATGTTGTCGTTTCTTTTGTTAAACAATGTGTTTTCCTTCAAGTGTTATATGACAATTTAAATTTCAGTGGTTAATATATTTCAACTTTAGTGCTATGATGTCTTTGAGCAATCTACTTCGTCCCACTCCGATGTTTCCGCCATCGGTTGGGGTGTGACAATCATATCAACTTTGTGTATGTACAGATTATATATATATATATATATATATATATATGTGTGTGGGAAGGTTAACGTACAATATTCCTTAATATGCGATGGTACGATATGAAATTATGCATGTTATAAAACTCAAAACCTTAATCACGCATGAAAAAAATCATAAACGTGGTTATTATCGTTTTTCTTCATGCGTGATAATGGTTTTCATTCATGCGTGATTGGGGTTTTGAGTTTTATAACATGCGTAATTTCATATTGTATCGTCGCACATTAAGGTATATTGTATTTTACACTTTCACTATATATATATATATATGTGCGTGTGTGTGTGTAACTTTCTTTTTTTTAATTACTTATAAAAATATTATTTTATAATTAAATTTGATTTACAGTCATTTAAAATACGATGTTTTATAAAATTCCAAGTATACCGTTACGACATTTGTATTTTTATCTACATCTCAATTTTTTTAAACCGAGTTATGATTAGTATTGTACAAAAGTAAACAAAACACAAACATACATATCATCAATGCAATTTAGATTTTCGTTTTAAATAAATTGATGTTGTTTACTATTTTTTTATCCTAATAAATAATGTAAAGTTTTCAAATTTTTGAATATATTGTTGCGACGTACTTTTTTATATGTTTTTTTAAAAGGTTTGTTCAAAATATAATATTTTTGTTGTTTTTAACTTATCAAACCAAACCGATACCGTATGAAAAACTTTGGTAGCAGTACTGGTATTCGTATTTTATGGTTTCAAACATAAATTTCGTTGAAAACAGAGATATATTATGCAATAGAATATCTGTTTATAGCGTAAGCTATAGCGAGTGTCGGTATATACATAATATCGTGACGGACTGAACTGATACTACCTCAATAATATCGGTTTCACATGAATTCGACCAACCAACACCTCTACCGGTATCGTTATTAACGAAACCAGTACATATATTCATTTTTATAATTTCAAATCTATTTAAACACGTGTTGATATCCTTTTATACAAATCACAACTTTATATTTTAAGTTATCTATCAGTTATATCAGAACTTGTACCATATGGATATTAACATATTCTCGACGCAACGCGCACGAGAATTTCACTAGTTAACAAATATTATTAGTAGTTAAAAGGACCAAATGCATTACAGTATAATAAACAACATAGACAATTTTTATTTTTTATTAATTTATTTTATCTTTGAGGAACAAACTCATAATTTTTTTTAAAGAGTAAATTATAAAAATCGTCATTTATGTATGTCACTTATTGCAAACTGTGTCCTTTGTCTTCAATAATTAAAGAAAACGTACTCGATGTTTGCAAACCCTTGCAAGTTATGTCTTTAGCCCTAACTCAGTTAATTTTTGTGGTTAAATCTGACCAAATGGAGTACACATGAGGGTATTTTTGACTCGATATTTGCAAACCCTTGCAAGTTATGTCCTTTAACCCTAACTTAGTTAATTTGTGTTTAAATCTAACCAAATGAACCCCACATGAGGATATTTTTGTGGTTAAATCTAACCAAGTGGACCCCACATGAGAGTAAAATTACCAAAATACCCTCATGTGGGTTCATTTGGTCAGATTTAACCATAAAAAATTAACTGAGTTAAGGCTAAAGAACATAAATTGCAAGTGTTGGCAAAGATCGAGTACGTTTTCTGTAATTATTGAAAATAAAGGACACAGTTTTGTAATAAGTGACATAAATAAAGGGCGATTTTTATAATTTACTAAAAATAATAATAATAAACATAACCGTAATACCATATTCTTTAATTAAATCTATTATATGTAGGACATTTAATTATGTCGAAAGTACAAACTTAATGAAGTCGACAAATAAAATATTAAAATAAAAAGCTAGAATAAAATGAAGGTTAGGCCACAAAGTGTTGAATAGAATACAAAACAAATATATAAAGCCGAGCTGAGCCAAGTAAGCAAGCCTTCCTATGTCTTGATTGTCTTCGACAGCACCTTTCAACTTCAAGTTTCACCCCATTCTAATTGGCTCAGCCCTTTGATGCGAGCCGACTCTTGTGAATGAATCTTCTTACTTTCGGATGGCCAATTATATCCCAACACGTGTCCACTCACTCTTACAACTTACAATTTGGGCACTCTTTGGTTTACAAGTTGCAAACACATTCCCAAAACGACGCCGATTCGTACTTGACACCCCCCTCCATTCTCCGAATACGGAACCTCTCTTTGCATCCATCATCCCATTTTGATTTATTTAATATTATTTTATTATTTTTTAGAAATAAAGAGGGTTCACTTCACTCTTTGATCCGATGATTCATTTATACGTTTAAGGTTTGTTGTTTTTTTTAACTTTGTTTCCCTCCATTTGGAACATCAACTGTCATTCAAAAAGACCTCTTTAAACATCAACTGTCATTTGAATCTGTTTGTTCAACGGATATATAACTTAACCAAACCTTTTATAACTTTCTTTCAAATACTTCCCATCATCCAAACCAGTTTACAACCTTCTCTCCCCTTCCTCATCTTCTCCATTAAAAAACACAAAAACTCAATTCCATCATTGATCATCACCAGCAGAAGTACCAAACCATACACATGAACCATTAAATCTTCTTCACCATAACTTGTAGCTCTTGCTAGTTGTGCTTTGGTGATTTGGGATGATGATCATCTTCATCATCACCGTCATCATCATCATCATCGCTATCTCGCTTTCTCTTACTTGAAGAGGCTGGAAGATGCACCTCATCATCATCATCATCATCGTTGTCATCGTCGTCTTCCTCATCCACTTCAGGAACATCTTCTTCATCCCCAACACCTTCTGCAACCTGCGCAACTGGTTGTACCAGGTACCCTGTATCAACATCCTCTTCTTCCTGCTACCATTAAACCACACTTGGTTAAACTCACACAACTAAAAACAAAAACGAAAATACCAATATCAACAGTTTCCAGATTACATCAAAAATTAAACTCACATAACTTAAAACAGAGCACGAAAACAAAAACGAAAATTCCCATAACAACAGTTTCCAAATTACAACAAAAATTAGCTCATTTAAAACGGAGACTTCCTAGTTTCAAAGAAAATTTCCAAAAACACCAGAGCCAATTTAACAACTTTTGCCATGATTTGGGATAAACTGGTCAAACAATGAAGCAAATTGACATAAAGAAACAAAACAGAATATACAAACTATGATATCCATATGTACAAGATTAAAGGCGCATACAAAATTACAATCTGTTTTACTACAACTAACCATACATATTACGAGTCATAACAAAGAAGCAAACTGACATAAAGAAACGGAAGAGGAAGCGGCAGAAAATTAAAAGTGTTTCAGAGATGATAAAGCAGAAAAGCACATACAAGAGGTTACATGAATAATAAAAGCCTCTCTACGACTCATTAGAGCAATCACATGACACGCGTAACTAGAGCACATTCCAATAATTATGGGACCTTTAATCCCGTACTAAAATATGAACAATAACAGATTTTAACATTGTTTTTTGCAAATAATTCACTTAGGGGACCTTTTAAATCAATAATCCGGCGATAAATAGAGAGATAATATTATCATTACAGATTCATTAAATGAACAGACATGCACAGATGTTATTACATCCAACATTTACACAAGACTGCACACATGAGATGAAAATATACCAAAAGTTAAACAGATGTCCTATTGTTCTTTCACAAAACCACCAAAACCCAAAAAAAGTGCAACAAGAAATCCTATACATCTCAAACCAAACTCCACCAAACATGATGACTACACGTAAAATCTTAATTACAGAAACTTAATTGAAGAAAATATTGCTCAAAAGCAACAAAACGCCATATCTTGTGCACAAAAAAATGAGTCTCTTATCAGAAAGAGTGACAACCAGGCAACCTATATATTATCATTCACTACACATATCAAAAAATATATATACTACCAGCAGATAACAACAAAGCATATTAAAAATGATGGGCAAACACAAAAGTACAGCACATAGAAAATTAACAAGTTTGTGGTAAAAGAATATAATAAATCAAAGAAAAAAGAAACTACCTCATCCTCGGCGTCTTCGTCATCTTCAAAATCTCCTTCTTCAACGCCAACCTCCTCTTCTCCAGTTTCTCCATCATCATCTTCATCTACATCATCTTCTCCCTGCTCATGTCCATCGATTTCACCTTCTGTGCTAGTTACCCACCCAGAACTCCCAGGCTCACCTACGTCACCATCACCATCATCGTTATCAACCTCATCATCATCATCCTCATCGTCTTCTTCCTCCTCGTCTTCAACCCCATCTTCTTCATCATCGCTATCCTCAACCTCGTGAACCTCAATCACATCCTCCTCATCCTCACCTTCCTCCTCATCAATCTCATCCGAATCATCATCACCATCACCGTCCTCATCCTCATCCTCCACATCAGCAGGCTCACCATGAAAACCATTCGCCTGACCACCGACACCATTCGACCCGTTTTCATTCACCCCTCTCACGATCTCCGACTCCTCCTCGTCCGCATCACTCTCATCATCCTCATCCACATCCACCACACCATCCTGCCCTACAACATGTCCGTTAGTCAACCGATTCGGCCCTTTCTCCTCACCGTCCACCTCTCCACTTCCAGGATCATCCTCTTCCTGGTCCTCCTCCTCTTCTTCCTCTTCCTCGTCATCATCATCCTCATCGTCTGACTCCGGCCGCTCGTTCTCATCCACATCCATCTTATCCAAATACTTCAGCGATTTAATCAATCCAAACACTCTAGATCTATAATCCTTAACCCTAGTAACCGGACACTCATACAGATCAAGCGAAACAAGCCTCAACTCCGCTAACGGCCTCAAATCATCAATCTCCTGAATCCGATTATTCGACAAATCTAAATCTCGCAACGACTCCAAACCTGCCTGAACCAGAAACTCCAAACCGCCAGCAATCCGATTATCAGATAATATCAATTTCTGCAGGTTCTGCAACCGCGGAAACTGTTCAAGCGACGAAACACCTATATTCGCGATCGATAACTGTTGCAGGTCCGGAAACTTCTGAAACAACGACGGATGCGGCAAACGGCCGTGAACGCACTTCACGGCACCGTCAAGCGTTAAAGTCCGGACCGCCGCCGTGTCTCGCTGGCCATCTAACGCCGTTTCCACCGCTCTCTCCCAGATCTCGTCCATTATACGCTCAGATTTTATGAAAATTTAGGTTTTTTGCAGATTTCCTAACAAAATTGATGTTTTAAACAACAAATTTAACTGACGGATGAGAAATTGAGAAGAATCTAACCTTGTTTTTTTGCAGCTTATGTTGAAATTGAGAAAAAAAAATGCTAAAACCCTAATTTTTCAGGTGTATGTGTATGTTGATATGATAATGGAGCCCCGAGTAATCACACAAACGTATTGCTTGGGTTAAACAAACCTAACCCTAGAGTTTAGATATTTTGTCTGGTTCCGGATTGGGATGGATTTGTGATCGTTGGATTAGGAGCACACGGATCGCTGACGTGGAGGGAATGTACGGTGGAGATTGGGTGTTGGTGTGTTTGTTGGTTTTACGAAAAACAGAGGTATTGGGAGTGGGGTGCGGTGACAGATTACGAATATGCCTTGGATATTCCGTCATTTTACGATACTGCCACTTCATTATTATTATCTCTCTTCTTGATAGTTCTAAAGATACATAATTTTTTTACGGCAAATTTGGATTAATATCATTGTGTGATTTTTTTTTTTTGAAAGGAAAACTTCATTAAAAAACGCCAACCAAACCCGAAAACCGGGCGGGCACAAAAAGCTCTACAAACACTCTAAATACATACAAATTTACACCAATCCGTCCAGGAAATCGGATTATTTCTGACTCTGTTTTTGAACCAAAGATACCCTAATGACCTTACCTCGCTAAAAATGGAATCCACCTTGACTTCGGCCCCTGAAAAAACCGCCTTGTTCCGAGCAGACCAAAGACACCACACGGTAGAAACAATAATGCCATGGACTACTGGTTCGACTCTGGAAGCAACATTACAAAATTTATGGATTTGAAGAAGATCTCTGAAAGAGAATGCAAAGATCGGAGCGAGGCGACACCATCTACTAATTTTCTGCCACACAATGGAAGCCGTAATGCATGAAGTAAACAAATGGTCCACGGTTTCGGACTCCGACCTGCAAAACGGGCACAGACCATCTCCCACCATAATCCCTCTTTTCCACAATGCATCCGCCGTCGGCAGCCGGTTCATCTCGGCCCTCCAACACAAAATATAGCACTTTAACGGAACCCACATACACCGATCAATAACATAATAGTTCCTGTTACCCTCAAGGTCGTCGAGGACTTCCTTAACAGATTTGACAGAGAATGAACCCGAATTGTCCGGCAACCACCACCAATCGTCCTTGCTATTGTTTAACGAAGCTGCCGATAATGATTCCAACAAGTCTTCCAGTTCCGCTTGTTCTCCGGGCTCGTCTGGATTATGCCTCCACAGCCAATTACCTTCCATCCGGTCCCGAACACAGCACGTTTTTACCACCTCAAGGGAGAAAAGAAGAGGGTAAACCTCTCTTAAGGGGATGTCTTTCAACCAAGGATCCAACCAAAACAAGATCCGGTCTCCCCGGCCCACTTTCCCCTTGAAAAAATTCCGGAGACGAGCGCTATTTGGAGCGATCGGCTTTGACACCACAGACACAATACCAGCCCAGGCCCCTCGAACCGATTTGTTGACAGGAAGAAACGACCAATCAGAACCTCCCGAGTGAATCGCTTCCACAACCTTGACCCACAGATTATCAAACTCTTTTTTGAATCTCCAGCCCCACTTGCAAAGGAGAGCCCGGTTGATAGCTGATAGTTTGCTAATGCCCAAACCCCCCTTCTTGACCGGGATAGATACCCTCTCCCAAGCCACCCAATGGGTTTTCCTGGCGGTGCACGAGTCTCCCCACAAAAACTTTTTCATCATCCGCTCCAGGTCGTTTATTACCTTGACCGGCGCTTTATAGAGCGAGAAATAATAGCTGGGCAGGCTAGCAAGGACGGACCGAATGAGAGTAACTCTCCCACCAACGGAAAGCAACGTAGACTTCCACAACGCTAGCCTAGACTCAAAGATGTCATAAATGGGCCTCCAATTACCTATCCGGTTCATATTCGCCCCCACCATGAGGCCTAAGTACCTGAACGGAAGAGTGCTCGGCTTGCACCCAATACTATTCGCCAATTGATCCACCCCCTGGGCTGCCACCCCGATACCAAACAGGGACGATTTCCCGATATTAATACGCATTCCCGAACACAATTGGAAACAACGCAGAACTCTAACGATATTACTTGCATTCCCCAAACTCCATTCCCCAATAATAAGAGCGTCGTCCGCAAAGAACAAGTGCGAGAGAGTAGGCCCGTCGTTAGGGAGACTAATACCCTTCACGATGCCAAGATCCAGAGCCTTATCAAAGAGACAGGACAACGCTTCCATAACTACCAAAAAAAGGAAAGGAGAAATCGGGTCACCTTGTCTCATCCCCTTATCACATTTGAACTCAAAAGTGGGAGCGCCGTTAACCAAAACAGAAGCCCTAGCCGAGGAAAGGATTCCCCATATCCACATACGCCATCTATCCCCGAAACCCATTTGACGAAGAACATCAATCACAAACCCCCAGTTGACATTGTCGTACGCTTTCTCGAAGTCGATCTTGAAAAGCAACGCTTCCTTTTTACTCTTTTTCAGCCAGGAGCAAACCTCATTAATTACAAGAGGACCGTCCAGGATGAACCTGTCCCCCAAGAAAGCCGATTGGCTATTGGAGATGACCGACCCTAAAACCACCTTTAACCTGTTTGCAAGAATTTTGGATATGACCTTATTAACAACCCCCACCAGACTAATAGGGCGGTAATCCCCAAGGCCCAAAGGGTCTCGAATTTTGGGGACGAGAGCAATGAAAGACGACCCGCACCCAGCATTGATCTTACCGGACTCAAAGAAAGCCTGTAAAAGAGACACGAAATCAATCTCGAAAAGCGACCAAAACCTTTTGAAGAAGCGGAAGTTGAAACCATCCGGGCCCGGAGCCCGATCATCCCCGCACTCAAACACCGCCGCTTTGATTTCGGACAAAGAAAATTGAGATTCCAACCAATCGGCATCAGCTGAAGACAACTTTTTCAAGCTAGCACAAGACAGAGGCGGCCGAGAAGCACAATCTTCCACAAATTTGGACCTGAAGAAATCCAGCACTCCTTTCTTTACAAGCGAGGGTTTGGACACCCAGCAATTACCGATATTCAGCCCGTGGATCACGTTGGACGCTTTCCTACAGTTCACCATAGTATGAAAAAATTTTGAGTTTTCGTCCCCCTCCTTGGCCCATCTAACCCTCGACCTCTGCCTAAGATCCATAGTCTTTGCATATTCCAGCTCTTCTAAGAGTTTTCTATTTTCTAACATAACCCAATCCTCCTCCTCGGTCAGCTCCCTGGCCTCAATAATCAATTCCAATTCCTCCAATTCAGCCTCAGCCACACTGCGGGCTTCATTCTCCCTCAGATTCATCTTGTCTCTCCAATCCCTGATTCTACCACGAATGAAGGCCAGCTTCTTAATAAAGGCAACATCCGGAGGACCCTCATAACCCGAAAAATCACTACAAGCACCCTCCACCACCTCCGAAAACCCCTCCTTATCCAACCACGAGTTGAAAATGCGAAAAGGACGAGGGCCAAAGTTAACCGCTTTAGATATTAAGATAACCGGGCAGTGATCCGACCATAGCCTCGGGAGGGCTTCCACACGGGCCTCCGGCCACTCATTAAAAAAATCTGAATTAACGAAAAACCTGTCGAGTTTACTCATTTTGTTACCGTTCTCCGAGCGCCATGTGAATTGCAAACCTTTCATATTATATTCCATCAAGCTCGCATCGAAAACAAAAGCATTGAAGTTGTTAGCACAAGAAGCTTTGAACGCACAATTCCTCCTTTCTTCTCGAAAACGAACCGCATTGAAATCACCCCCAATAATCCAGAAACCGTCATTGCTGCTGATAATACCGGTTAACTTATCCCAAAGAACATTTTTAGTCGGAATCCCTTGTGGAGCATAAACATTTAGGAAATTCAAAACGGAATTACTACCCGCAAGAACCCCCCTAACAAAAAGGAAGTTTCTGTCCTTGATAGAAGACTCCATACGAAACAAACTATGTGAGGATTATGGTTGGAACATGAATGAAAGGTTACACCATTCTCTTGATTGATCCATCATGATTTGCATGGATTAAACCATGTACCATGGTCCTTCTTTCCATTTTTCAACAACTCATTTCCATTTTTCTTTAGACAAAAATAAATTAATAAAATAAGGGGCTAGTGGTTTGAGTTATGACCGCAACCCTTAGGGTAGTGGTTTTAAATGATGAATTAGAGGTGGGTTACATGGCAATAACATAGAGGGTCATGATGGTCATGACCAAAAAAAAAAATATTATTATAAAAATCAAATTTATGATCTAATAATTACTAAATTTATCTTATCCCTAAAATACCATTAGACTATCTATACTTTCTATAAAGGGAGAAATCCAAATGACATAAGAAAAGCTGATGTGTCAGCTAGAGAGCATGTCCAACAATGCTTTTCTTATGTCATCCGCGATGAGGTGGCATCGACAGAGGAAGGATAGTGACATCATAATTTCAAAGATATGTCATCCAAACCACTGCCCCAACTTTTAATTTCAAAGGTCTGGCCCACATTCAATTATGAAACCACTGATGTTCATTGAAATTTCAAACGACTGATGCTCATTAAAATGGGAGGGTAATTTGAAATTTAAAACTTCATATGGATATGTAATTGCATTTAATGTCATCAGAGCTTCAATTCTTCTCTCTCTCAAATATAAATTCAAACCCAAAATCCAAAGTCGATCATAATTTCAAAAACTCATTTCAATCTCTCTGTCTACTCTCTCTCTCTCTCAACTCTCTATTTCTAAAACTGTAGATACAGAGAAGAGGATGAAGACGACAGAGGCGTTGCATTTATCATCGATTTGAATGGTAGTTTAAAAATAGATATTTTTTTATTTTTTCTCTTTATTACAAACTGAAGGTTCGTATGCTAAATGTTCTTCAGGTATATCTTGCTAGATTTGTTATTTGGTGTTGAAGTCTTGAGTTCGTTGGTCGAGCTTCCGAATGTGATCAAGGTTATAAAATGGATCTCAACTTTATTGATGAAGAGGTAATGTTTGTGTGTGTTTAAAATAAATCATGATTCTATGAAATTTGATTCATATGTTTGTAGGTTTTGATTATGATATTTTTAAATTTTTTTCTTTTTATCATGAACTGAAGGTTTGGATGCTAAATGTTCTTCAGGTAGATCTTGCTGGATTTGTTATTTGGTGTTGAAGTATTGAGTTCGTTGGCCAAGCTTCCGAATGTGATCAAGGTTATAAAATGATTTTATGAAATTTGTTTGATATGTTTGTAGCTTTTGATTTTGTCTTTGATTTGTATAGATTGTTTATTGTTTATTCAGATGCTTGCATTGGTGTATGAAATCTGTTAAAGAGGAAGCACTTATGTACCTAAGGCCTGATCAACCAAAGGAAAACCACTGCTCAGTTACAGCAGTGGTTCAGTATCTACAGCGGATTACATAAGAGAAGCTGATGTGTCAGCTAGAGAGCATGTCCAACAATGCTTTTCTTATGTCATCCAACAATGAGGTGGCAACGACAGAGGAAGCATAGTGACATTATAATTCAAAGATCTGCCATCCAAACCACTGTCCCAATTTTTAATTTCAAAGGTCTGGCCTACATTCAATTATGAAACCGCTGATGTTCATCATGGTTTGTACCGATTTGAATGTTATGCAGACGAACGATAGTTTAAAATTATGATATTTTTTGATTTTTCTCTTTTTATCATGAACTGAAAGTTTGGATGCTAAATGTTCTTCAAGTAGATCTTGTTGGATTTGTTATTTGGTGTTGAAGTCTTGAGTTCGTTGGCGAAGCTTCCGAATGTGATCAAGGTTATAAAATGATTTTATGAAATTTGTTTGATATGTTTGTAGCTTTTGATTTTGTCTTTGATTTGTATAGATTGTTTATTGTTTATTCAGATGCTTGCATTGGTGTATGAAAGCTGTTAAGGAGGAAGCACTTATGTACCTAAGGCCTGATCAACAAAAGGAAAACCACTGCTCAGTAACAGCGCTCCTCTTAAATATTCAATTATGAAACCGCTGATGTTCATTGAAATTTCAAACGACTGATGCTCATTAAAATGGGAGGGTAATTTGAAATTTCAAACAAATTGAAGCGGTGGTTCTTGTGTAACAGTGTTTAGTGTATCGGTGTTTAGATTTTGTTACAGCTTCGATGACGGTTGTTAGATTTGTTAAAATGTAATTGCTACAGTTTGAATATTATTGTTATTATATTATCATCTGTTGATCGTGGTCTGTTAAAGCACTGCTCTTAAACATTCTCTGTTGAACTGCATCATCTGTTAGTCCATAGGAGAGGTTCTCTTTGGCAGACATTTTCTTGAATCGAAGCGGTATTTATCAGCAGATGTTCATCATGAGGCATGTGTAAACAGATGTTTGAAATCCTCTGTTGAAGTGTATCACTGTTAAGTCACAGCAGATGTTAGCAATTTATAAAACTATGGAATGATCAGCAGATGTTGTGTTTTGTAGACCTTTGTTTCAACAGCAAATGTTAGCCTTATGATACTTTTGTATTTATATTCAGCAGCAGAGGTTGTTTGCTATAACAATGTTTGTTTTTATTAGCAGAGGTTGTGTTTATTAGCAGAGGTCATTTGCTATAACAGTCCTTGTGTTTATCAGCAGATGTGGTTTGGAACAACAGACTTTTCTTGAACAAATAGTTACTATCTATTTAATCATCTGGCAAGCTCTCTTGGAGATAATCGATGACAGTTCTTAGTAAAGTCTGTTGGAAAGCAACATAAGTTTTTAACAGTTAATAGACAACAGTGGTTTGCTATCAACATAAATAATATGACCTGTTATTTGTTTTAGGATTTGTCATAGGAACTTAAAATTTTATACCACTACTAATATTTATTGTGACATTTTCTTGTTCAAAGGTAACGTGTCTCATTTTATCTGATAATAGATTATTCTGACGTGTTAATGTTGGCATAATATTATATTTTCTATCATCCAAATACAGTTTCCTCACTTTCGCTATCAATAACATTAATATAAGGTATGCTCGTATTCAAAGCTATAAACCAATATGAATTGTACGAAATAATTACTTTTATCACAATTAGTAAGTAAACCAATAAAAACTATTGATAATGTAATATGTCCCATACTATTTGAAAGGTCTGAAAAGAGACTTATAGACAGATAAAAGTAATGTAAATGAATAGACAAAAAATGAATCAACAAAACCAATTAACTATAGTTGAGAAAATACTATGTATAGTGTAATACTTTACATGTACAATTGAACCAATGAGACATATATATAAGTGAAAAAATAAAAATAAAGACATAACAAAGTAAATCTAAATTTAAAAAAAAAGTTATGACATTCCGAATGTGAAGATACCTTTCACATTCACAGACCTCTATATCTTAGTTGCAATAGGAAAAAATATGTATGTTAAGAGTTTACCTTGTTTTAAAACACGTATATCTAACTTATCTAAAAATACATGATGTTTTCTATGTGACAGATAATATGCATATTACTTATTTGACATGGTAAACTTATCTAAAAAAACATGATGTTTTCTTTGTGACATAGATAATATGCATAGCATATGAAGAGTAAAAAAACATACCTAGTATTTAGAATGAAGTGGAGTTTAATTCTAAATATTTGATGTAATATATTGAATATTAAATAATGATTTTTTATATTATTGACAAAACTTTAATTATCACAAAAATCTAATTTGATTCTAGAAGTGAAAGTAAAACTTACGAAATTGATTAAATGGTTACTAATTTTATGGGTTTTTGTTTAATAATTTCAAATCAAAATTAAATCCATAAATTATAGATTAGATTTAAAACACATTTTAGACTTTAGATTTACAATCAAAATAAAATTTTAATATAATATTTAAATATTTTTTTAATTTAAAATTTAAAATTTAAAATTTATCAATAACTTGTTGATGCCCTCGTTGAATGACATGTGTCCCATGTAATCAAGTAAAAAAATTATTGTTTAATAAATACAAAGGGTTTTCAATATATTTCTTTCTTTTAAGCTGACTTATACATATTTTCTCAAATAAAAAAAATAATTACATATTTTTTCCTCTCTAACCCATATATATTACATATTTTCCTTTTTCATTAAAATTACTTTTAGAATGACTATTATACCTTAATGAACTATTAAATAAATATATTTCTAATACCATCAATCAATTACTTATTTCTCAGCAAGTGTAAATTAAGGATTTCCACTCATCTTCCCACCGGCAGTTTTCCTAAAGAAAAACATTAATCAAGAATGAAAATATTCTTCATTAATTATGTGAAATTGAGTGTTCAGGATCCGACGGGTTTAGACGGAAGTTTGGGTAGAATAGAACTAATTCGATATAAAATTATTAAGAATGGAGTAGAAGCAGAAGATCTTGTCATAAGTCGAATGCTTCATTCATACCGGCAGAATATACATCATTTACATGCTGGAGAAAAAATTTCTCCAGCATTTCCCCTCTAGGAACTCCAAAACTTAACAACTCACGAACACACAACAACATTTCTTCAGAATATACTTGAGGTTTGGGACGGATGTACTTCCGTGCGAATGTACTAGTCCGTGCGAAGGTGTTACTTTCGTACGAAGGTATTTCCTTCGTGCGAAGGTGTTACTTTCGTACGAAGGTATTTCCTTCGTACGAAGTTACATCCGTACGAAGTTTACATCCGTACAAACCTCTCTCGACCTATCCAAAGTCATGTGTTCGTATCTCAACTATACAATATTCAACACACGCTCTATCTAGCCTATTCGTACAGTGGCGAACACACAAAATATGCACTAACAATTTCCCCCTTGTACGTCACCTTTTGAATCTTGGTCTTCGAAAACGAGAACTATACAATATTCAACACACGCTCTATCTAGCCTATTCGTACAGTAGCGGACACACAAAATATGCACTAACAATTTCCCCCTTGTACGTCACCTTTTGAATCTTGGTCTTTGAAAACGAGAGCCGTGTTTGAATATTTGCAACTGTTACACCTCAACCGATGGCGAAGTCATCGGAGTGAGACGAAATAGATTGCTCATCACACATAACACTATTTGCGATAATAATTAAGTTCAAAATAGACTTCATTAATAACCATAAATTGTCAAGGACATTACAAGAAATTCAAATTACAACATCAAAAGACAAGTACAATATGTTAACATAACAAAATAATGAAATCTAGTATTCAAGCGTGTTTCTAAGTCTTCCCTACTAGATTCGTCATAGCATCATCATCAACCTGTAACATGTTAAAAATAAAGGTTCAACGCAAAAGCATTGGCGAGTACACAAGTTTTAAATTACATAGCATAAGTATATAAAAGAATTTACTCGAATCCACATGGAAATTGTATACAAGGTAAACTAGCATGCAATACTATATGTCAAACCCAAGTGTCCACAAGAATCATAAGTGTCCCTCGCCACAAAAGTAACGAGACTATTTATGAATAAAAAGCTTAACCATACCCCGACGGGCAGCGTGCTACTCCTATAACGCTATATATGTTAAGTTTGGGCTAGCTAAGTTAATGACAAAAATCATGTATGTATCTAGCATGAACCTAAGCATAACAATTAAGCATGTATAACGGATTGAGAATAAAATAAGTTTAAGTGTGGGTTTGTGTATTTTGTAAGCTAATGATATACGTTAAATTATACATGTTTTTATACCCCAAAACACTTCCGTTTTAAGCATTTTTGACCGAAAACACGACAGTTAGGTACCAAAATCGGTGCTTTTATATTTTCAGGTCTTAAACAGAGCATAATGGAAAAATCTGATGAAAACGGACCAAATCTGATGCATTTCTGATTAAAATGGCAAAAATCTGATGAACTGCCAGGTGTGGCACGACCGTGCCACCGGCGGCACTACCGTGCCGCTGCTACGATCTCGGAAGCACTGCTAGTGCAACCAGGAGTGCCAACTGTTTCTCGGGCCGCACTACCGTGCCACCCACGGCTCTACCGTGCCAATGCCAAATTAAGGCTTCTGACCAAGATTTCTGAAGGGTGGCACTACCATGCCACCAGCGGGCACTACCGTGCCGATCTGCTGACCCAAGCAACTTGTCCACTAGTCCACTTGGCTGACTCGGGATCGCTGAAACTGACGTTACCGGACAAGACCTGACCGCACGGCCGTGCCAGATCCGCACGACCATACCAATCTGGATATCACCTATAAATAGCAGCATTCGCTACTGGTTCAAATGTTGGGTTTTTCACCATGTTTCTGTGCGATTTCTGGGTTCCGAAGTAGTCCTGATCAAACCCATTTGAAGCTTAAAGATCGAGTGGAAGCATAACCGATCCAACTCATCAATTCCTTGCTTGTTTATGGTTCGATTCCTTGTTCTTGAACATGTCTTTTGATCATTTTGCAAGTTATGAGCTGATGTTAGTTTATGTTTAGTGTAGTATTATGTAATAGTAGTTATAAACTTGTTTCTTGAATAAACTCTATGTTGTAATCTTGTTTATATGGAACTTAGTACTTTTTCATGTTTGAATCTTCATGATTATATAATGAACGTTTCATTGATGTTGAGTTCCTGATTATGTTTGATTATTTTGGATAATGAATCTGTGGTTAGTGGGATGGTAACTATTTCTTGATTAATCACTTATTTGTAAACTTGTTTACACCATGAAACTCGAGAGGGGTATTGGTTTTATCCAAGATGTATCTTATTTTGATTAGGAATACTTTCTTGCACGTAAGGGTTCTAACGAATTATATGGTGTTGATTACATGTTCTTGCATGCAGTTTATGATCCTTGTTTAGTAGTTTTGGTCTGAAATTGCTGACATGGTAGATTTATGTTCAGGACTTGTAAAGGTGAAATATGTTATATGATCTACTTAAATGCTTATCCTCGTGGCTGTATTGTGACCATCGGTATTGCTTTCTTTGATAAGTGAGGTTAGAAAACTCCTAGCGGATGACTAATCTATCTTTAAAGGTTTACATGAATGAATATCAATAGCTCGCTAAAGAATGATTTTAGGTGGTTAACGTGTGTTTATCGTGTTAACTTTGTCGAAGAAGCATCATGTTAGAAAACTCCTAGCGGATGACTAACTGTCTCGAAATTGGAAAATTGATTAAGTGCTTTTGTGACATATCTGATAGATAACATGTTTAGGTTGTTTGTGAAACAAGATAATAGTATTTTTATGTTTTAGATGTAATTTAGATGACTTAGTTAAACAACCATTCACTTATCCTTTTATCGGGTAATCTAATGACAAAGATTTAGTACATTATAACGCCCGTGTTCCATGGATCGATATCTGGCTCTTACCAATACTTTGTTGCATATATGACGGGATACACTTGTCCTTTGTTGTGTGTGTTTTAATGTTAAGGTATAAACCATTTTTATAAATATAAAACGCACTTCTTCGCATGTGAAAATATTGTAAATAAATATGTGTGTTCGCATGCACGTCAAGTTTTTGGCGCCGTTGCCGGGGACCACGGCGAAATTAATGAAACAATCCGAGTCATTATTCTACCGGTGTACAAACTGTCAATAACTGTTAATAT
This sequence comes from Helianthus annuus, assembly GCF_002127325.2. NCBI lineage: Eukaryota > Viridiplantae > Streptophyta > Magnoliopsida > Asterales > Asteraceae > Helianthus > Helianthus annuus. The sequence continues at coordinate 195,998,988 of NC_035448.2, read as the reverse complement.
CTGTAAATTTTTGTATTTATTTATTTTCTTATACTTAACTGTTTAACTAACTTTTGTTTTCTTTAATTTACTAACTTGTAAATACCTAGCCTGGCACGCCCACTAGGACTAACTTTTGACTAACTTTTCTTTTCTGTTTTACTAACCAACTAACCACTAACCAACTAACTTTACTAACCCACTAACATACTAACTTTTTATTTATTGTTCAACTAACATTTTTTCATTTATTTATTTATTTAATTCATTTATGTGTTCAGAATCGAACCATGTACTGGCAAGTATTTAATTCAGTATTTTAATTTTAGTAATTTCATTTCTGTACATCTTTCATTTATTTATTTCAGTTCAGTATTTCTAATTCAGTATTTTATTTATTTATTTATTTATTTATTTAGTTCTGTCCGTTTAAATTTCTGTTCATTCATTTAATTATTGTACTCATTTGTTTATTTATTTACTTCATAAAAATGAAATATAACTTTCTGATAAAATCATCAGATTTTCTGATGAATTCCAATGAATTTATCCGATTCTCTGATGGATTCTGATAAACCCATTAGATATTCTAAAACAACAATTTCCATTTATGTTGCATTTACCAGATTTTCTGGTAATTCTGATGGATTTATCAGAAATTCTGTTTAAACGAAAATTTTCATCAGATCTTATCAGAATTTTATCAAATATATCAGATTTTCTTTAAAAAAAATAAAATAAACTAAGTTTCCTCAGATTTCTGATAATTTTCATCAGAAATTATGGTAATCAAACAAAAACAGTTACCAGTGTAATTAAGTAAATAATTCAGTAAATATTTAAATAGACTTGTTTAATACCTTGTATATATTTATATGTTATAGTATTGTTATTATTATTTATTTCATATATATATATATATATATATTATGTTCTTTTTTCTGTATAATGCGTTCCTTTTTATGTGCAGGCTAATGTCCATGCCCCCTGCACCCGCTAACGCTGAGCTAGCCAACGAACCAGAAAATAACTTAAGAAGAAGTAGGCGGCTTCGCGAAAGATTACTTGTTATTGCACAAAGGATTGCGACCGCAATCGACGAACCAGTGATTCTTTCTGATAGCGAGAGTTCAGAGGACGACACAGGAAGCATTATGGCAGAAGACGACCAACCTTTAAATGAGACAGGCCATCCAGGAGGAGAGGGCTTGCTACCGAGCATCGCCCGACCTACTATAGCAGCACCGAGTTTTGAAATTAAATCTAGTATAACTAATATGTTGCAAAATTCTGTGCAGTTTGATGGAAAGGATCATGAAGATCCAGGTCGGCACATCGCTTCATTTCTCGAGGTGTGCTCGACATTTAAGATCAGAGACGTTTCTGAAGACGCGATTCGTTTGCGACTCTTTCCATTTTCTTTGCGAGACAAAGCCCGATCTTGGCTTTTGTCACTTCCAGCAGGGTCCATCACGACTTGGAACGAGATGGCCGATCTTTTTATTCAAAAATATTTTCCGCCGGAAAAGACAGCTAAGTTAAAAAACCGTATTATGACATTCAAACAAGACGAAGGAGAATCTCTACACGCAGCCTGGGAGAGGTTCAAAGATCTTTTGATCGATGTTCCACATCATGGGTTGTCCAAAAGGCAACTCATGTTGAACTTCTACCAAGGACTCAACTACGACTCGCAGGAACGTTTAGATGTATATGAAGGAGGCGATCTTGGAACAAAAACACCCAACGAAGCCTATGCAATCAAAGAGAAAGCTACCTTGAAGTCAAGTTCTCGTCACGGTGGAGTGCGAAACAAAGCATCATCTATCCCTGGAGTTCATCAAGTGGATACATATACGGCTCTTGCAGCGCAGATTGGAGCTTTGGCAGCAAGATTTGATCAAGCTCAAAACGTTCCGCAAGTACAATCATCATGTGAGCTGTGTGGAGTGTCACACGAGCCAGGTACATGTGAGCAGGGTGTTATGTTTACAGGCCACGAAGAGGTGGACTATTTGGGCAATCAAATTAGGCCCCAAAATAACCCCATAGCAACACGTACAATCCGGGTTGGAGGAATCACCCAAACTTTAGGTGGAAAGCAAATTCCAGTAACCAAAACCCACTCGGATATGCTCAACGCGCTTCTGCACCACAACAACCTCAGGGGCAATCCTTTCAGCCCCAGGGACAATCTTTTCAGCCATCAGGGCAACCCTTTCAACCACGTTACAATAATTTGGCTTCAGGAAGCACTTCCCAGCCACAAACCTTTCACAGCAACTCAAAATTAGAGGAGATGATGGTACAACTGTTAAACAACTCCAACAATGCCAATCAAATTTCTGAAAAACGATACAAGCAGCATGAGGAGCGTTTCATGGCACAAGAAGGGGAAATGCGGAGCCGGAAGGCTTCAATACAAACCATAGAGAATCAAGTCGGCCAATTGGCCAAGATGTTGTCTGAAAGACCACAAGGTAGTCTCCCAGGTAACACAGAACCAAACCGAGAGGGCACGTTAATGAAGTAATGACGAGGAGTGGTAAAGCCACGGGACCTGACAAATCGGACTCACCACCAATCACTGATACGGTTCAAACTGACGCTTAAGACAAGGTGCACGCTAGGCGAGTCCCAGCAAGTACAACACAACTCCAGGAGCCAGTTAAAGATTTCATTCCTCCTATCCCATATCCGAGCAGACTGAAGAAGCAAAAGAACGATGAACAACATGGTAAGTTTTTAGAAATGTTTAAACAATTACATATAAACATACCGTTTGTTGAAGCGTTGGCTCAAATGCCCAATTACGCAAGGTTCTTAAAGGACATCCTCACAAACAAGCAGAAGCTCGAAAGCTTGTCTTGTGTGTTGATGAACGAAAACTGTTCAGCCCTTCTCCAAAACCGTCTACTTGAAAAGATGGGAGATCCAGCCAGTTTTACTCTTCCCTGTCTCATTGGCAGCATGTCTGTCAGTCACACATTAGCCGATTTAGGAGTTAGCATAAACCTTATACCGTATTAGGTCTTTGCTAAATTAGATCTGGGTGAACCTTCACCCACTAGAATGAGCATTCGACTTGCAGATCGTTCGATCAAGTATCCGCGTGGATTCATTGAAAACATGCTTGTTAAAATCGATAAATTTGTTTTTCCCGTGGATTTTGTTATTCTCGACATGGACGAAGACTCAAAAGTGCCATTAATACTTGGACGCCCGTTCCTCAATATAGCGAGGACGATCGTTGATGTGGCAGCTGGCCAAATCACGCTCCGAGTAAATGACGAGCACGTGACTTTTGATATTAAAAGATCAATGCAGCATCCGCAAAGTCACGATGACATGCTTTACTATGTCGACATTGTCGATACTTGTGTAAGCTCTCATTTCAAAGGCACGATAGAAGAAATTGATATGGACACACCTCTTTTGTGCGAGAACCAAGACGACATTTCACAGGAGCAGCCAGTCTGCCAAATCGATGATGATGGTTCTCAAATTCCAGATCAATTTGTGGAGATTGACCGTGAAGTAGAAGAAAAATCCAAACCATCGGTTGAAGACCCACCGTCGTTAGAGTTAAAAGAACTACCACCGCATCTCGAGTATGCATTTCTAGACGAGGAGTGTCGCTTGCCAGTCATCATTTCAGCATCTTTAGCAAAAGAAGAAAAGAGACAGCTTCTCGAAGTTCTAACGCTCAACAAGAAAGCTATGGCGTGGAAGATTATGGATATCAAAGGCATTAATCCTTCTTTTTGTATGCATAAGATTCTCATGGAAGATAATTACAAGCCTAGTGCACAACATCAAAGGCGATTGAATCCTAACATGCAAGACGTGGTAAAGAAAGAAGTAATTAAGTTGTTAGATGCAGGGCTGATTTATCCTATATTTGATTCTGTTTGGGTAAGTCCAGTGCAAGTAGTACCCAAGAAAGGTGGTATTACGGTAGTTCCAAATGATAGGAATGAACTTATTCCTACCCGTACCGTCACCGGATGGCGAGTTTGCATCGATTATCGCAAACTCAACGATGCCACCCGAAAGGACCAATTCCCACTTCCATTCATCGACCAGATGTTGGATCGTCTGTCGGGAAAGTCATTTTTCTGTTTTCTGGATGGGTTCTCTGGGTATTTTCAAATTCCTATCGCTCCTGAGGACCAGGAAAAGACTACTTTCACATGTCCATTCGGCACATTCGCATACCGACGTATGGCTTTTGGGCTGTGTAATGCACCTGCCACATTTCAGCGCTGCATGGTAGCTATTTTCCATGACATGATTGAAGACTCCATGGAGGTATTCATGGATGATTTCTCTGTTTTTGGGAGTTCTTTCGATCAATGTCTTGGAAATCTGAAAAGAATGTTAATGAGATGCGAGGAAACTAATCTTGTGCTTAACTGGGAGAAATGCCACTTCATGGTGAAAGAAGGGGTAGTTCTCGGACACAAAATCTCTGAAGCCGGGTTGGAAGTCGATCCAGCAAAAGTGGATATCATTTCTAAACTTCCTCCCCCTACCTCGGTCAGAGCGATTAGAAGTTTCCTGGGTCATGCAGGGTTCTATAGGCGATTCATAAAAGACTTTTCAAAAATCGCAAGACCTATGACCCGTTTGTTAGAAAAAGATGCTACATTTGTGTTTTCAGACGAATGCATAAAAGCATTCAAGCAGCTTAAACAAAGGCTTATCGAAGCCCCTATTTTAGTTGCACCGGATTGGGCATTGCCATTCGAGATAATGTGCGACACCAGTGATTACGCAATAGGAGCAGTCTTAGGACAGCGAAGGGAGAAGCATTTTCATCCTATATACTATGCCAGCAAGACTCTACATGATGCTCAAGAGAATTACACGACTGCAGAGAAGGAGCTTTTGGCAGTAGTATATGCTTTTGACAAATTCAGGTCATACCTTATGTTGTCCAAAACAATTGTATATACGGATCATGCAGCAATCAAATACCTTTTTAGCAAACAAGACACAAAACCGCGTCTTATCAGATGGATCTTGTTACTACAAGAATTCGACATTGAGATCCAAGACAAAAAGGGAGCTTTGAATGTTGCAGCCGACCATCTCTCAAGACTTGAGCATGGAAGTTCTGAAAATTCGTTGGAGGAACCAATAAATGACAATTTCCCCCACGAATTCCTTTTGAGTATCTTGATGAATGACGAGTCACCTTGGTTCGCAGACTTTGCAAACTACCTCGCGTGTGGAATCCTTATCAAAGGATTATCATATCAGCAAAAGAGGAAGTTCTTTGCATATTTGAAATATTATATTTGGGACGAACCATATTTGTTCAGAATCGGAGCTGATAAGGTGATCCGAAGATGTGTACTTGGAGAAGAGGCAGCTAGCATTCTGCGCCATTGTCACAAGGGGCCAACCGGAGGTCATTATGGAGCAAACTACAATGCAAAGAAAGTGTTAGACTCTGGGTTTTACTGGCCCACAATCTTTCGTGATGCGCATGAATGGGTTAGAGTGTGTGATGCTTGCCAGAGGACAACAAATATCTCCGCACGCAATGAAATGCCTCAGCATCCGATGCAAGTCTGTGAAGTCTTTGATATATGGGGTATCGACTTCATGGGACCATTTCCAGCCTCACAAGGTAACAAATACATCCTAGTTGCTGTAGACTATGTCTCAAAATGGGACGAAGCTTAAGCTTTGCCTACAAACGATGCTAGGGTAGTCGTGAGGTTCTTAAAAAGTTTATTCGCCCGATTTGGTGCTCCAAAAGCACTAATCACTGACCGAGGAACACATTTTTGTAATGCGCAGTTAGAACGAGCCTTATCCCGTTATGGTGTTCATCACAGATTGGCTATGCCATATCACCCTCAAACCAGCGGGCAAGTTGAAGTCACAAATCGGGGTTTGAAAAGAATCCTTGAGCGGTCCATTAATAATAACCGCAAGGATTGGTCAGACAAGCTGGATGACGCTTTGTGGGCTTTTAGAACAACATTCAAGACACCTATCGGGACCACACCCTTTAGGTTGGTTTATGGAAAAGCTTGTCATCTACCTGTCGAGCTAGAACATAGGGCATATTGGGCCTTGAAAACAGCAAACTTGGATTTGAAGAGCGGAAGTGAAGCCCGTTTTCTGCAGATTCACGAGCTCGAGGAGCTAAGAAACCATGCCTGTGAAAGTTCTAGTAGGTACAAAGAGCGAGTCAAGAGGTTTCATGACAGAAGAATAAGAGAACATAAAGATTTCCGCGTTGGAGATCTTGTTTTGTTGTACTCCTCGCGACTGCATTTATTCCCCGGGAAATTAAGATCTCGATGGACGGGTCCTTATACGATCAAAGATGTATTTCCATACGGAGCCATCATCATCGAAAATTTAAGCGGGGAAGCATTTAAAGTCAACGGTCATCGATTAAAACGTTACATCAGTGGACCGGTTGACCCGGTGGAGGAAATTCTCGAACTCCACATCCCGCACGCTTAAAACAAGTGTGGGGAGAATGAGTCTAGCTATCGACTCGCTGACAAATTTAGCGAGCGTGTTTTCACACGCTAAGGATAATTTTGTTTATATTAGTTTTTAATTTTTAATTCGTAATTTATTAATTTTTGGTTTTAAACGTAGGTACATATAACCTTGATCCATAATTTTTAGATTTTTGAATTTGAATAATAGTTATAATATATGAAATAGTGCAAAAATTTGAAGTCATAAGCTTACTGTGAAAAGTTACACAAAAAGGCCCAGGTGTTGCACGGTCATGGCAAATCGGCACGGTAGTGCAACCCTTGATCAAAACTGACCACAAGCTCGTACACAAGGCAGTCATCGGATCACACTACCGTGCGACCTTTGCACTACCTTGTTACCCGATAACACAGAGTGACCCATGCCAGCGATTTGGAATGGCACGACCGTGAGCCTCGAAAGCCGAACAGTAAAATCTAGGGTATTTAAACGAATCTGCAGTAAAAATACTTCATTTTTCCGAAACCCTAAGCGCCGCACGGGAGTTCCTGGTCGCCCACACCCGAAAATCACCTAATTTTTGCCTAGATTTCGCTTCAATCATCCTCCAAGGTATGTTTCCTACTTGTTTTGTAGATTAAACTTAGCTTCTGATATAGATCTGATACTTGAACCAAGGAATTTTAGGGTTTTCTTCATAAATGTCAAATAAACCCTAGTTTTTGGGTGATTAGTGTTAAATCGGTAGTTCTGATGCTTGATTCGAAGTTTATTAACTGATTACAAATAAAATTTTGAAAGATACACGTTAAAATCAGTGAAATAAACTATTTTCTGGTAAAAGTTGCTGTCGCACGGTCACGGCATGACAGTGCCGGTTAAAAATCAAGCACAAATCACCGATTTTGAGCTGCGACGCCGAGTCGCACGACAGTGCCAGTTTGGCACGGTGGTGTGACGTTGATTAACGGTAACAAACTGCTTAGCGATCAGGAGATGGCACGGCAGTGCCAAAGTGGCACTACCGTGCGACCGACGAAACAGAAACAGAAGCTTGTAAACAACCTGTTCCGGTGGCAGCAATGAAATTTTTATGTTATGCTCTTATTTGATTGTATTCCCGTGTGCAGATGAATCACAGATTCCTCCAGTTCAGCGAGAACAAAGCGAAAGAACAACCGTGTATTGCCAGATTAGAGGCTTTATGGAATAGACGGGGACAAATCGGTGAACCGAGAAGGATCAACTGGGATACTCTGACAGCCCTGAACCAAGAAGAGAGGCTATCTAACATGATGTCACATCTGATGTCAAGGTTGTTCAACATTGCACGACCCGTTTATCTTGAACTAACATTGGAATTCTTTGCTTCATACACTTATGAAAAGCCAAGAAGCGAGAATCCAGACTTCAAAAACAGAGAAACAATACAGTTCAGGTTGGGGAAAAAGTGGCACAAATGGTCAGTTGCTAGACTTGGAAGAAGACTGGGAATATACTCATCCGAAGACATCAATTCAGAACTTTTCACCAATATCTACAAGTTTGCTAATGATCATCAACGGGCCAACTTTTGGGCACAAGTGGCAGTTGGACCACCCTACGAAGCTAGGAAAGCTAAAGCTTCACGACTACGAGACCCGCTTCTGAGGGTCCTTCATCAGGTCATGAGTCACACTATCTGTGGACGCATGGACAGTGCAGGAAACTGTCCCACTCTAGATCTTCTTTTCATATATTCCTTAGTGACTGGAGTGCATGTTAACCTCGCAGCCAGAATGGCGGAATTCTTTATACACAGCGCGGGAAGAACCATAAGCAGTGAGATTCATGGTGGTGAATATGTGACTCAGTTGGCAGACAACTTGGGTATTATGACAGATGATGTAGTCAACGGTCTCACGATGGTTCACGCAGGAGGAGATGTGGATATGAGGTCTCTGCGAGTGAGGGGTTTGGTAGTAGATACAGATAATGGCTTGCGACTGAGGGGTCTAAATGGGGAAATATGGGATCCACTACCGCTACCACCACAGAATGAAGACGTCAACATAGCAGAAATCGAGCCACAACCACATGATCAGCCACAACATGAGGAGCATGACCACCAGCATCAGTATCAGCACCAACAAAACTGGCCTCCAGGTATACCTTCCTACCCTGAATTGTACCAGCAGTTCCAGCATATGCAGGTTACTCAAGACGCTGTCAGAGCCAACCAGTTAGCTATGCGGGCATCTCAACAGACCATGCGGGAGGAAATGTATGCAGGATTTTCCTACATCTTCGGAAGGCTACAAGATGTATATCCAGGCCATTTCGGCAACCCTCCATAGTTTCCATTTGGAGAGACAGGTACCTATGGGGCGGGTTCATCTGGAACACGCCACCATGATGGGGATGATGATGAGGAGTAGGAGGAGGTAGGGTAAAACAGTTCAGAAACTTAAGTTTATGTTAATTTCTATTCAGTACTTTGTTTGGGATATTTTTACTTTATGTCTGTTTTAAGTACTTTAGTATGTTTGCTTTGTTTGAATAACGGATCTGGTTGAATTATCTAACATTTTGATCAATGGTAATGTTGGCTATTTTAGCGAGTGACATAATTGGCAGATTTATAAAGAAATGCACACAGAGTTGAGACGACTTCAAACAAAAGATCTACTCAAACAAGTCAATTCCAACTCTGAGGGAGTACATCTTTCCATTTTCACATTATTAGTTTAGCTGTTCATAATTACTTAACTAATATGTATTTCACATTGGGGACAATGTGAAGTTCAAGTGTGGGGAGGGGTTTAAAAGACTTTTAAACTTTGTTTGTCCTTAATTGTTCTCGTTTCTGTAAATATTTTCGAAAAATAAAACAAAAATGGTCAATTTGTGTTCTTTAGGAAGCATCGAATTTGATAAAAAGCGACAAGTCAAATTTATGTTAGAAAAAGATAACTAAAAAGCAGTGATAAAACAAAAACGAAAGACTTGCATGTTTATCTTTATATTTATACCCATTCCTTCCGTTTACGTGAGCATATTTTTGAGCCTTTAAAAGCTTTCTTGTCAAATGCTTCTTTGTTTTTCGGAAAAATGAGTGAGCCGAACGTCTTATGTAATTTAGAACTTGTCATCTAAATACTTTTCAAAATCATGAATATGGGAAATTACATAGAAATGATAGAGGCAATTAGGATAACCCCTTTGTCAGCCTTTTTCTTTGTCTTTATACCACACCCAACACTATCCATTAGTTCGCCATGTTGAGCCTATTTTCTGTATTTTTCTTAAACTTTACCCAAATTTAAAACCCAAATATAACATTTTCTTATTCACCTTTATTTTTGTTAAAAATTTGGCCATAAGATAGAAGTTTCATTTCAACTTTTTCATTGTAAAAAAAAAAAAAACCCGTTTGTCAAAACTCTCTAAAGGAATTAAGGAAAGACTATCAAGGAAGAAAAATAGAGAGTTGGCACACAAAAAGAATAAACTCTGAAGACCTACACAAGTAGCTTAGCAGCATGTTGAGAGTAATAAGAAAATAAAGCACCAAGTTTTTGGCCAAAGTTTTAACCTTTCTTGCTACTTTCAAATACCCATTCCATACCCTTAACCATAGCCTAACGTTACAACCCATCAAAGACCTCTTGATTTATGCTTTTCATATATTAATTGGTGGAGATTAGATCTTTTTGACAAGCGTATGATATTGCATGATTCATTGACAAGGCACCGAGTGTTTAACATACACATTATATGCATGATTCAGAAATTTAACCGAGTGTGTATGAACATTGTGAGAAATATAGGGATTTGCATGCTAAAGTCATTCGAAAGTTGAATTATCGCTTTATAATTATCCTTTCGAACATCTAACAAAGCTTGTTTGTTTTAAATCTTTGATGATGACTTTTTAAAAACCAATTTGACCACCAAACAAATTAGTAACTTTGTAAATATTCAGATTTGATTACGTATTTTATTTTTAAGTTTGCTTGAGGACAAGCAAAGTTCAAGTGTGGGGATGTTTGATATATGTTAAATTATACATGTTTTTATACCGAAAACACGACGGTTAGGTACCAAAATCAGTACTTTTATATTTTCAGGTCTTAAACAGAGCATAATGGAAAAATCTGATGAAAACCGACCAAATCTGATGCATTTCTGATTAAAATGACAAAAATCTGATGAACTGCCAGGTGTGGCACGACCGTGCCACCGGCGGTACTCCCGTGCCGCTGCTACGATCTTGGAAGCACTGCTAGTGCAACCAGGAGTGCCAACTGTTTCTCGGGCCGCACGACCATGCCACCAGCGGCACTACCATGCCAATGCCAAATCAAGGCTTCTGACCAAGATTTCTGAAGGGTGGCACGGTGGCACTACCATGCCGATCTGCTGACCCAAGCAACTTGTCCACTAGTCCACTTGGCTGACTCGGGATCGCTGAAACTGACGTCACCCGACAAGACCTGACCGCACGGCCGTGCCAGATCCGCACGACCGTGCCAATTGGGAAATCACCTATAAATAGCAGCATTCGCTACTGGTTCAAATGTTGGGTTTTTCACCATGTTTCTGTGCGATTTCTGGGTTCCGAAGCAGTCTTGATCAGACCCATTTGAAGCTTAAAGATCGAGTGGAAGCATAATCGATCCAACCCATTAATTCCTTGCTTGTTTATGGTTCGATTCCTTGTTCTTGAACATGTATTTTGATCATTTTGCAAGTTATGAGCTGATGTTAGTTTATGTTTAGTGTAGTATTATGTAATAGTAGTTATAACCTTGTTTCTTTAATAAACTCTATGTTGTAATCTTGTTTATATGGAACTTTAGTACTTTTTCATGTTTGAATCTTCATGATTATATAATGAACGTTTCATTGATGTTGAATTCCTGATTATGTTTGATTATTTTGGATAATGAATCTGTGGTTAGTGGGATGGTAACTATTTCTTGATTAATCACTTGTTTGTAAACTTGTTTACACCATGAAACTCGAGAGGGGTATTGGTTTTATCCAAGATGTATCTTATTTTGATTAGGAATACTTTCTTACACGTAAGGGTTCTAACGAATTATATGGTGTTGATTACATGTTCTTGCATGCAGTTTATGATCCTTGTTTAGTAGTTTTGGTCTGAAATTGCTGACATGGTAGATTTGTGTTCAGGACTTGTAAAGGTGAAATATGTTGTTATATGATCTATTTAAATGCTTATCCTCGTGGCTGTCTCGTGACCATCGGTATTGCTTTCTTTGATAAGTGAGGTTAGAAAACTCCTAGCGGATGACTAATCTATCTTTAAAGGTTTACATGAATGAATATCAATAGCTCGCTAAAGAATGATTTTAGGTGGTTAACGTGTGTTTATCGCGTTAACTTTCCGAAGAAGCATCATCTTAGAAAACCTCCTAGCGGATGACTAACTGTCTCGAAATTGGAAAATTGATTAAGTGCTTTTGTGACATATCTGATAGATAACATGTTTAGGTTGTTTGTGAAAAAAGATAATAGTATTTTTATGTTTTAGATGTAATTTAGATAACTTAGTTAAACAACCATTCACTTATCCTTTTATCTGGTAATCTAATGACAAAGATTTAGTACATTATAACGCCCGTGTTCCATGGATCGATATCTGGCTCTTACCAATACTTTGCTGCATATATGATGGGATACACTTGTCCTTTGTTGTCTGTGTTTTAATGTTAAGGTATAAACCATTTTTATAAATATAAAACGCACTTCGTCGCATGTGAAAATATTGTAAATAAATATGTGTGTTCGCATGCACATCAGCTAACATGTTACAACACAAATTGTGTAAAAAGGAAAATGGGTCAAGTACACTCACGGTTTTGCAAGCTTTCACTTGGTAATTTCGTGAAGAGTTGATTGTCGAGGATGGAACACCGAGTCACCCTACAAGGGTAAACAAAGGTGTGTAAGTTCATGGGCTTAAGAATGAATGGAAGGATTCAGATTTGGAAAATAAAGTATCAAAAGTATATAGACATGAAAGTAATATCCAAGTTCTAAGAGCTTGATTATGACACCATTTTAGTGGTTTCATGGGTCCCAAATTGCCCATTAGAATCATAACAAGTTACTTAGGATCTTAGACATGGTAGGTTAGGTTTATGTTGATTAATCATGGCTTGATTAACACCACAAACTCAGCCATGTTTTTATATAATTATATATAGTTTTATATAGTAATAATATATCCTAAAACTAAGTCCAATCAAGCATGGTCATATAGCATCATGTATGTCAAGCATAGAGGTTAGAAAACCTCATTATAAGATTCACCACTACACGCACCATCTTGAAGATGGTAGGAGGGTCATGAATAACTATAAAGTAAATCTAATCTAACCAAGTCATACAAGTGTTCAAATGAAGGAGTGGGACTTAGTTTGGAAAGCCAAGGCTTCCATTTGTTCTCACTTCACAAGTCACAAGTTCATCATATGGAAGATGATGACTTGTGCTTGTTTTCATCATTTGTTTATCAAGTTTAAACGGAAAATAAATGAGCATTTGAGCTCATAACTTTGATAGTAATCACCCTAATACAAACCCACAATCATAGGCTTGGTTGTGAGCTTGATAGGAACAAGATTCCATCAAGTTATCAACATAAAAATGAACATACAAAGAAATAAAAGTGAGCAAAATTTTATATGCACTTTGGACCTAAAAAATGGTGAGGTTTCACCTTAGTTTGCCCAAGTAAACTTGTGAAAACCTTCCTAGAGGTTATCCGAGTGTGTTAAAAGAAAGAACAAGGTAGAAATGGATGAAGAAGTGAGTTTAAACTCACTTGGAAAAGCTGAAACTTTTTGCTCAAATTCTGATGAAACAAGCTGAGTTTAGGAGTGTTTTGTGAGTGATTAAGTGTTGTAAAAGTGGTAAAGTGGCTGGAAATAAGTGGGTATTTATAGGGAAGGATTTAGGGTTTAAGTTGGTTAGGCATTGAATGAGTTTAGTTGGAAGTTAACAATTAAAACACAACTCCCCCCTTGAAACCCGTGATCGAAAGGGCTGTTGACAGCCATGTTTTATTTTTTATCCTTTTTATCATATAAACTAGGTAGTGCACATATTATATTATGTTGTTTAGTTTAAATACATATCTAACTATTAGAACCTCATGTGATTAAGTGTTTAAATAATAATAAAAAAGGTTTCAATGCTGGTTGTTTGAGTCCGGCCGCAAAGGCTGCTGCTAGACCTGGCAAACGGGTTGGGTCGGGTCGGGTTGGGTCATGGGTCAAAATGGGTCCGGGTCGAAACGGGTTCGGGTCAAAACGGGTCAATTAAAAAAAGGGTTGTTTTGGTTCGGGTCGAAACGGGTTTGGGTCAAAACAAGTTCGGGTTGAAACGGGTTCGGGTCAGAACGGGTTTCGGGTTGGGTCGGGTTGGTTGAAAAATGTTTTTTTTAGAAAATTGATATACATGTTTTTTTTTGAAAGGTAAGAAAATTAATATACATGTGTGTGAGCTGTAACTCTGTTTGTATAATGTTTGATTATTCAACATAAAAGTCAAAAAGCTGAAAAAACATATTGAATATTTAATTAATAAAAAATTAATAAAAATAAGCAAAGTGTATGGTCCCAATGTATTGTACCCACAGTATAAGCAAATTGTATTTACCACTTTTCTATGTAGTCTTCTCACCCCTCTCTCTTTTTCTCTCACATGTTCAAATTGTGGAGAACAAAAAGAGTTGTGTAAATTTTTGTTGGCGATTGCTTCAAAATTTGTGAGAATCGATTTTGTGACTGTATTGACTCTCAAGATGAAGGCGGTGGACGTTGGAGAGGGCGATGGCCGACGACGGGACGAAGGCGGTGGCCAACGACGGTAGACGAAGGCGGTGGCCGACGGCAGTTGAAGAAGGCGGTGGCCGATGGCGGTAGACAAAGGCGGTGGGCTGACGACCAAGGCGGTAGCTGAAGGAGGCTTACTGTACACTAGCTACAACATGTTTATCTTTAATCTTCAATATGAATAATGAAGAACCCGTTGTGTTAGCTGCTTGACCCGTTCTGACCCGTTATGTTAGATGCCGCAACCCATTCTGACCCACTCATCTAGATTAAGAATTTGTTAGATATCCACCTTGACCCGTCTTTTACTTTTGCCAAACCTGTTAGGAAACTTTATTTGTAAGTATTGAAGAAAATCTCAATCAACTGGATCTCTGAAGAGATAACAGTCCTGAAGATCACAACAAGAAGAAGAAGATCAGATGGGACAACAGAAATACAAAGTATCTACTTCAAAGAATCACAAGTTGATCAAGAGTTGACTTGGATTATCAGAGAAGGTCATTTCTGATGGATCTGATGATATTTCTGATGAAATATCATCAGTTTCTGACGATTCTGATCATCAGACTTTCTGATGATATGTTCACCAGAATTTCTGATGAAGTGGTTTATCAGAAATTCCGATGAAAACCTCACTTGTCTAAAATCACAACTCTATCCTACCACCAATGACCGAAGCATGACATTATTGGTTATCATGATTACAAATGCAACTTGAACATTGGATTCAATGAATATGTCAAATTGCTACTTTATGCAGGACTTATTGCATGAATAAATAATTGTTTATTCATGTACACAGCCGTCTATAAATAGAAGGCTCGAGAGGCAGAAGATAATTGAGTTTGAAGCTTAACATTCACATACAAACACCCAAACTCCACTGCTCTTCTCACCCACAGAATTCAAGATTCATTTGTATTAGATAATAATCTTACAATCACCTTGTTAAACTATTTTGTTTCAAAGTGATATAAACTTGATAATTCTGTAGGTCTTGTTTCTTGAAAGTCTGATTTCCATTTCCGCACATCTTTTTCACATATACTGAAATCACTTGCCATATTACGTAAAAAGAAGTTGTTAAGGCCAAACTGGGTCCAACAATTGGTATCAGAGCAGATTGAATAAATTATTTTCAAACGGTCAATCGCTCATCTTCTTTTTTTCTAAATATGGCCAACTTTCAATCTTGGAATAATGCTTTTAACATTGGTTCTATGTCCAAACCTCCGACTCTGGTCAGAGAGGAATACCCCCAATGGAAAATCAGGATGGTCAATTTCCTTAATGGTCATGACCGAGCTCTGTTTCAATCCATTGAAAGGGGTCCACATATACCAATGACTGAAATACCAACAATTCCAGCAACTGACCAGCTACCTGCTATCCCTGCCTCCCGAGCTCCTAAAAGTGAAATACTTTGGAGTGAGGAAGACAAGGAAAAGGTAGCTGGGGATGAAAGAGCAAATTCACTCTTAATAATGGCCATCCCCAATGACATATTTTCACAAGTTGATGCTTGTGCATCAGCCAAGGAAATATGGGATCAGTTGGAAAATCTTTGTGAAGGAGGAGAAAGGATGAGAAGAAACAGGAGAACAAACAACGTCTCATCTTATGAAAGGTTTAAAAGTTTACCTAATGAAAGGTTAAATGACACATATCAAAGGTTCACAAAACTTTTAAACGAGCTAAAGAAATTTGGTATAACTAAATCAAATAATGAAAGAAACGTGAAATTTCGTGATGCTTTGCCTAGAGAATGGAGGAGTCTAACAATGACTTTGTCCTCAACCTTAGAACTAGGAAACATGAGTCTTCATGACTTATACAGCATCTTGATCCCCAGAGAGGAAGAAATATTTGAAGAAACCATTCAAAGAGGGGGATCTTTAGCTCTTATCTCAAACCAACAAAGACCAACAACTTCCAATGATCCACAACCATCAAACAGCCATAGTTTTGAAACTTCTGACACATCATCAGATTTTTCAGCTTTTGCTGAAGCTATAGCACTACTCACCAAAACATTTGAGCAGAGGTTGAGGGGAGGAAGCCAGAGATATCAGAGGAGTGATAGAGGGAGGATGGATGGTAGATCTAAAGAAGAAGTTAGATCTAAGGATAAAGGGAAGGCTGAGGTGGTATGCTACAAGTGCAAGCAAAAAGGTCATTATGCATCAGAATGCAAGACCAAGAAGTTGAAAGAGGTTGCTTACTATGAAAAGAAGCTTGAAGAAGCTAAGAAGCAACAGCAGCAAGTCAGCTTAATTGCTGGGACAGATACATGGCTATCTGATGACTCTTCTGATGAAGAAAAAGAAGAAATGGCCAACTTCTGTCTCATGGCACTTTCTGAAGGCATACCAGAAACTTCAGGACAACAGGTAAGTTTAGACAATCTTGATCTTAAACAATCTAAATGAGCTCATGTCAGATTTTTTAAACCTGCAAGATAAACATCAATCAGATGGTAAAAAATCTGATGAGTTGCAGAGGACTTTGAATAAAATTATTCTTGAAAACCAGTTACTTATAGAACAAAGTTTAGAGCAAAGAGCTAAAATCGAGTTCTATGAAAATGAAAGAAGAGATCTTTACAAGAAAATCAATGATAAAGAAATTAATGTAAGAGGTTTTCAACAAGCAAAAGAATTTATAAATTTCATAGAGTCCACTCCAAAGAACAAAGGAGAGGGTTTGGGTTATGTAAGAACAAGTAACAGCAAACCTACTGTCTTTGTAAAAGCAACTCAACAGATTTCTGATAAATTTATATCAGAATCTGATTCTGAAACTTGCAAATCAACATGTTCTGAATATTCCTTTGATAAGCCCAACTTGGAACAAAAAAGAAGTGAATGCAATCAAGAGTTTGTAAAAACTCCAGAAGCAGTTCACTCATCTTTCAAAATTATCCCATCATTCCATCACAAGAAAGTATATCAGAAATTTCTGATGATTCTTGTATGTGTGTTGAAATACTGAAGCTTGTTCAACACCATCTCCAAAAGAAAAAGAAAAATTCTGTTAATGGCTCAACATTTAACAGAAATTCTGATGAAAGGTCATTTAGAAGAAATAATAAAACTAAAATATCATCAGAAAGAGTACCCAAGCATGCCTGGGTACCTAAAATCCTCTAACCATTCCATTTCAGGACCATCATGTGCAGCAGATCTAGTACTGCGACTCAGGAAGCTCCAAGCACATGACTGGGGATAGGAGCTTACTCAGCAACTTTGTCTCAAAGCTGGGTAAAATGGTGAACTTTGGAAATGGAGTGAAATGGAGGATCATGGGATATGGATGTATCAGGTATGGATGTTTGACCATTGAAAGAGTAGCCTATGTTGAAGGCTTAAAGTATAATTTGCTGAGCTGTGGTCATTTTTGTGACAAAGGTTTTCAGGTAACATTTTTACTAGAAAAATGCTTGCTAATAGGTATGAATGATAACAAAATATATTTAAGTGGCAAAAGAATAAGAAAATCAATTTACTACTTTGATTTCAAAGAAGAAAATGAACATCCAAAATTATGTTTATTTTCAAAAATCAACAAAGGAAGTAGTTGGTTGTGGCATAAAAGGTTGGCTCACTTAAATTTCAAAAACCTAAGCAAACTAGCAAGTAAGGGTCTGGTAAAAGGATTACCTTTTATATCCTCTGAAAAGGATAAAATTTATGATGCATGTGAGATGGGAAAATCCAAAAGAAGCTCACATTAATCAATTTTTGAATCTTCCATTACACAAAATTTGGAACTTTTACACATGGATTTGTGTGGACCCATAAGTACAGAAAGTTTTTCTGGAAAGAAATATATACTAGTAATAGTTGATGATTTTCCAGATATACATGGGTTGAATTTTTGAGAAAGAAAAGTGAAACACCTGATCTGATTATTAATTTTATCAAGAAAATTGAAAACCTGTTAAAATTAACAGTCAGAAGGATCAGATCAGACAATGGGATAGAATTTAAAAATTCAAAAATTGAGAGCTTTCTTGTGAGTAAAGGAATCTCTCATGAGTTTTTAGCTCCCAGAACCCCTCAACAAAATGGGGTTGTTGAAAGAAAAAATAGAACCTTAGTAGAAGCTGCCAGAACAATGCTTGCCTATGCCAAAATGCCCACTTACTTTTGGGCAGAAGCAATTGCAAATGCATGTTTTACTCAAAACAGAACCCTTATCAACAAAAGGCTAAACAAAACACCTTACAAAATTATAAATGGAAGGATTCCAAGTGTAAAATTTTTACACACATTTGGTTGTAGATGCTTTGTTTTCACTGATTTTGAAAGCCTTGAAAAATTTGACAGAAAAGCAGAAAAAGGTATTTTTCTTGGAAATTCTTTGTCCTCAAAAGCTTATAGAATCTTTATTCTTAACACAAGGACAATTAGAGAAATTTTATATGTCTCATTTGATGACTCATCAGAAACTGAGGTTTCTGATGAATACATGAAAGAAATGAATTTTTCTGACAAACAAGAAAATTGTGAGCATCTCTTTGAAATGATATCTGAAGATTTTCTAGAACATGATAAATCTCTCACATATAAATCATCAGAAATGTCATGTACTAACCCTGCAGAACAAGTCAATAGCACATCAGAAAGTCAAAATTCTGGTGCATTACACCAAACAGAGGCTACTGAACAGGGGGAAACTTCAAATCCATCAGAACCAACAATTGTTCACAACAGATTAAGATGGATCAAAGGTCATGTTCATTCTGATATCATTGGTAATCCAGCTGATGGTGTGAGAACAAGATCTGCAACTGCACATGAATGTGCATATGCTGGGTTCTTGAGCAAAATAGAACCCAAATCTGCCAAAGAAGCTCTAAATGACCCAGACTGGATACAAGCTATGCAAGAAGAGCTGGATCAATTCAAAAAGAGCAAGGTATGGGATCTGGTACCCAAACCTAAAGACAAATCTGTCATAGGCTCAAAATGGGTATACAGGAATAAATCTGATGAGAATGGCATAATCACCAGGAACAAAGCTAGGTTAGTGGTCAAAGGTTACTGTCAACAAGAAGGTATTGATTATGATGAAACTTTTGCACCAGCAGCTAGATTAGAAGCTGTAAGAATTTTTCTTGCTTATGCTGCATCCAAGGATTACAAAGTTTATCAAATGGATGTGAAATCAGCTTTCCTGAATGGTAAAATTGAAGAAGAAGTTTATGTGCAACAACCAGAAGGCTTTGTTGATCCAAAATTTCAAAATCATGTTTATAGATTAAACAAAGCCTTATATGGATTGAAGCAAGCTCCTAGAGCCTGGTATGAAACATTATCAAACTTCCTAATCAATTCTGGGTTCACCAAAGGTACTATTGACACCACACTTTTTCTCAAAACACACAAAGGTCATACCTTGTTGGTTCAGATATATGTTGATGACATTATATTTGGATCAACAAATGAAAAATTTTGTAAAAAGTTTCAAAAGTTGATGACCAGCCACTTTGAAATGAGTATGATGGGTGAATTAACCTTTTTCTTAGGGTTACAAGTTAAACAAAGAATTGATGGAATATTTTTGAGTCAATTAAAATATGTGAAAACAATTCTACAAAAATATTCACATGAAAACTGCTCTGTTTCAAAAACTCCCATGGCAACAGGGAACAAATTAGATTCTGATAAAGATGGAATAAGTGTAGATATTAAAACCTACAGAGGAATGATAGGGTCATTGCTATATTTGACTGCAAGCAGACCAGATATCATGTTCGCTACATGCTTTCTGGCCAGATATCAATGTGATCCTAAAGAATCCCACTTAAAAGCTGTAAAAAGGGTTTTCAAATATCTAAAAGGCACTTCAGAACTTGGTCTCTTGTATCCAAAGGATACAAACCTTGAATTAATTGCATACACATATGCAGATTATGCAGGGTGTAAGATTGACAGAAAAAGCACATCTGGTGCTTGTCAAATCTTGGGGGAAAAATTGGTATGTTGGGCAAGCAAGAAGCAAAACTGTGTTGCCACATCAACAGCAGAATCAGAATATGTTGCAGCAGCAAGTTGCTGTTCACAAGTGCTGTGGGTGCAAACTCAACTGAAGGATTATGGAGTAAATCTGACAAAAATCCCAATTCTATGTGATTCAAAGAGTGCAATTGCAATAACAGAAAATCCAGTTCATCACTCAAGAACCAAACACATAGATGTCAGATATCACTTCATAAAAGATCATGTGGAGAAAGGTAACATTGAAATGTATTTTGTTCCAACTGAAAACCAAATTGCTGATATCTTTACAAAACCTCTTGATGAAAAGAGACATAACTTTTTGATCAGCAAACTGGGCATGGTTAACTTAAAAGATGAAAATTTTTCAGAAATAAAAACAACACAAAATGAAAACCAAATTGATGATCATCAAAAGACCGATAATAAAAGGACAATTAAACAAAGTTCTGATGAAAAAACCCATCTATCTGGTGGAACATCAGAAGGTCTAATAGATCATCAATAAATGTGATGATTTATCAGAAATTCTGAAGAAATATCAGAAAATCTGATGAAAACATCAGAAATTCTGATACTCATCAGAAATTTTGTTTAAACTGCAGAACGATCATTCATCATCAAGGGTCCATATCTTCATACATATTCCATTTGTATAAATTCATAGTTGTACTTAGTTTAATTTTTGTTTTTTTTTTCATTAAAAAAAAGGGGGAAATGTGATATGCATGAAGATAAAATTAAATCCAGAAAATTCAATCGTCACAATTTTTTTTCTTTTCAGAAAAATTAATTTTTATCTTACATTTTCAACTCATGCAACGTATATTTTGTCATAAGGAGTTTAAGAGAAACACGTAAGCACCAAAATGATTAGGAGCTATGAAAGTAGCCGCCTAGCTATTGAATGCTTACTCACACAATGGGCTTGGTAGACTGTCATATTCACTGCAATAGATATCGTCTTAAATGAAGAGATGAAAAGAAAAACCTTTTTAATGTTAATATGAAACTATCACTTTCATCTATAAATATTAACAACTTGAAAAAGACATTCTTCACAACAAAATCATCTCTTCAAAAGCCTGTCACCAGAAAACTTCTTATTTCAAATGGGTCGCCCAAAATCAATGGAAACTAACCAATTCCCTCTCAACCTTCACAAAAATCATAATCTCAGGCTAAGATCTAACTTGGAAGGACCTGCATGGGAGGACTGCAGGTTTGTAAATAATATGATCATGCGCAGTCCTTTGGGCTTTGCTGTATCAACACATGTCACCATATATCTAGAACTTCTTCAAGAGTTCTGGTGGAATGCTCAAATCGTTATGAGTGGCACTTCCATGTGGATAAATAGTGAGGTTATGGGGGTAAAAATCACCCTAAAGGAGGAAACACTTAGAGATGTCCTCCGATTGGGTGTTGATCAAGAAGTCACCATACTGGATAAGGTAGAGGTGAAACGAACCTTGATAGAAATGGGTTATCATTCAAACAACGTGTCAAGGCAAGTTTGCAAATCTGGGTTTATACCACCTTTCCAGTATCTGGTAACACAGCTAAGTGTTTGCTTTTCTAAAAAGATTGGACACTTTAACGAGCTGTCTCATAGGATGATGGAAGTGGTTCACGCTGTTGTACAGGAAAAACCTTACAACTATGCTAAGTTTCTCATGAGAGACTTAGAAGCAAACGTCCATGACCGTCACCCTTTTCTGATCTTCCCCCGCTTTGTAACCAAGGTGATCACAAGTCAGCTGGACTTTGGAGGAGTAAGAAGCTGTTATACAAGAGTTGAGCTGGCACTTCAAGAAAACATAAGAGATACTTCCTTGGTTCCATCAACCAATCACACAGGAAGGATAACCAGTCTCTGGTTATATGTGAAGTGCATGTATAACGTGTTGGATGAGGAGGATGAGTAGTTAGTGTTTACTTGTTTTTGTTTTACTCGTGTGTGTTTAACTGTCTTTTGTTTAGTAATATATTAAGTTTGTCTTAAGTACATGTTACTTATATATGTCAATAGGTCTAGGGGAAACTAAGAAATCTTGTCTGATAAAAACAAGGAAAATCTGGTAAAAAAAATCAAATGAAATCTGATAGGATTTAGTAAATCACCAGAATCTGATAGGATTTATCAGAAACCTCATTAAACCATCAGTGTTCAAATCACCAGATAAACTGAAAATTTGATGAATACATCAAAAGAAAATTTCTTTTGACAAACGGGAAAGTTAGATTGTTCAAACAGACAGATAAACTGAAAATTTGATGAATACATCAAAAGAAAATTTCTTTTGACAAACGGGAAAGTTAGATTGTTCAAACAGAAAAGAAACATGCCTTTAACCAGATACAAAGGAACTTATAAAACATCTAAATTATTTTTAGATAAGTTTCTTTCAATTTTTTTTCTGAGGATTGGAACAAGCTATATGACAAAGACTTCCTGATACATCAGAACAAAGTTGTGGAGTTCACAAATTCAAGGTAAGTAAAAATTCTTCAAACTCTACTCATTCCCTCTCATCTTAAAAAAAATATTGCTGATTCAAAATTTTATAAATGAATCAAATGCATTCTGATGATATATATATGAGAAATTTAACTCTCCAAGAATTACTTAAAGACTTTCTAATATATATCATTGAAAGGACAACATGAGAAGGTACACAAGCTTAGAAAAGGTTTTAATTGGACCCTGTGTGAAAACAAAAGGGGTCCCACATGAAGAAAAGGTGCAAGTTGGATACTAGTGTTTATCCATTTAAATCGTTGGAATCTCTAATTATCCTTAGAAGAGATATACATTAAATTAGAGATAAACCAAAGGTTTTTCAAAAACGGTTGCTTCTTTAAAAGATTAAAACATCATTAAGGTGTCATAAACCACCTTGAATACAAACAACCCACGAAAAACACTCAAAAATCTCTGTCTCAATTTACTATAAATATCCCATTAAAAAACAGAGACTTCCATCTTCAACCTCCATTCTCAAACCCTAAAAACCCTTTTCAAAGCAAAAACCCAAATCCTAAATGGCTGCTACCAACATCAATTCACCACCAATTGAACACTTTGTTCCGTTGATCACTAAAGCTGAATTTCTTCCACTAAAAGGCAACAATGAAGCAATGAATGTTAACATTGAAGAATATGACATAAAATGTCAAATTCTCATTGAATTTCTGATCAGATGTCCGATAGCTCAAGCTCTTACAAAAACCAGAGATGTACCAGAAAGACTGCTACAACAAGTTGTAAAAACTCGCCAGGTCTCAAATGAAATGGAGCTAACAGCACACGTATGGGAAAATATCTTCATTACAATTACACCGGGGAAAATAAGGGAATGTTTAGAATTACCTTTAAACCAAGGCTATGAAGAAGCACCAAGAAAAGAAGATATGTTCGCACAACTTGATACTGTAATGGGCTACAATACAAAGATTTCAAAGATCAATGAATTCAAGAGGAACAAGCTACCTGCCTTCTGGCAAGTATTAATGGAGATCCTGAACAAGTGTTTATCATCAAAGATTGGAGGTATAGATTAGATAAATATGAATGTTCTGACAATCATGTTCAGCCTCATAAATGGGTTAGATATTGATTTGGAACAGAAATATTTAATCTGATTAGAAGATCAATTCTAACTAAAACTGGAAGGATAGACTCACATTTACCCTTTCCCAGATTTCTGTCAATCATAATTTCTGATGCTTTTTCTGAAAGGAACCTACAAATTCCAAAATCAAAAATTATGTGGAAAACAGAAATTATGAGACCTTGGAGTGCTGCAGGGTCATGGAAGTCAGATTTTGATGTACCTGTTCTGTCAGAAAGAATGATGTGTCTGATACCAGAAGATTCACCAAACAGAGCAGAATATCTGAGGATGTTAAGTAAACAAGCAGAAACCAAAGAAGGGTTTGAAAATGTGTCACCCATGGAGCATGATGCAGAAGAATCAAGCACACCAAGAATGGAGCAGCAGGGTGAATCTGATCCTCATCCAGCTGATGAAGATGTGCATATGAGTCCTATAGCTGAAGAGCATCATGCTGAAGGCCACATATGGGAGAAACAGGTGCAGAACAATCTAAACTCAATATATTTTATAATTCTGAGAGTGATTCTGATTAATCAATTCAAGGAAAATATGATATTTTACATAGAAGCACTGTTTCTACAAAACAAAATGTGAGTGAAACAAAAGACCCATTTTCTGAATCAGATTC
The DNA here is from genome assembly GCF_002127325.2 of Helianthus annuus. Classification (NCBI taxonomy): domain Eukaryota; kingdom Viridiplantae; phylum Streptophyta; class Magnoliopsida; order Asterales; family Asteraceae; genus Helianthus; species Helianthus annuus. The sequence goes on along the minus strand of NC_035448.2, from coordinate 195,974,435 downwards.
TAAGGAGGAAAATGTGGTGGCAACAGGTGGAGATCAGTCTACTGATCAAGGAAACCTGGATGAGAAAAATAAGAGTTTCTCAACAACTCATGGAGAACCTGAAAGGGTTCAAGGATATGAGGAAAACCAGGACTTGAATTTGTTTCAATTTTCTGGCGAGGTGTAACATTTGTGCTTGTAATCATTGTAAACAGTTCAGTTATTAATAAAACAATGTTATTTGATCCCAATGTTTGTTTGGTTGTGTTTTACATTTTTCATGTTTTGACTTTTATTCAATTCCAAACTCTACATCACTTTCTGGAGAATTATACGCAAACTGGTGCGTAAACGTACTCAGTTTAATGCGACAAATACTCCGGAACATCAACATACACTCAACATACCTTAAATAACCTTTACATAACTTAGAAATAAGTTTTGAAGGCCTTGGTATGGCAAAAACATGTTAATTCGCTTACAGGGACTAAACTTGACAAACTGCGAAAGTATGCCAATTTGAACAGTAACAAACATTCCGGAACATGTCCATAAGTTAAACATACCATAAATATCCTTTACATAGCTTAGAAATAGGCTTTGAGGGGTTTGGTATGCTAAAATAAACTTTTGGATCATTCAGGGACTAAAAGTGTCAAAAAGTGCACAAGTTTGCACTTTCGCGCATAACTTACGTTCTGAATATATCCGGACATCCAAAAATTTATGTAAGCATCCTTATATTATGCCTTAGTGTTGGGCATGAGAAAAATCCATTCGTCGCGTCATTTGGATCGTCTTTCGCGCTTATGCGCATTCCGTCGTAATTAACCGAACATCGCGATCGTACGGCCAAACGAACCAACATCCGGAATATTTTTGAGCATGTTTCATGTCCACAATGTTTAGGCATCATTTTAGGGCCTTAAAGTTGGCTTTACGGGCCTTAGAAGTGCTGAAAATGGCTTAAATACGCGACAGGGACCTAAACTGTAAATTCTGCAAGTGGTGCAGATCAGACAGGGCCAGGCGGCCCGCATTAGTTTGGCCTGCACCTTCACGCGGGCCGCATCAGACATACAGATCAGATAAGATCAATTAATAAGCAAATTTCAGCTGATTAAACCACAACCACATGATTTCACTTGCCCTTTCAGCTCACTAAGGGTCATTCTCAGTAACCACAACTTTTCGACAAGTGTACGCATGAGATTCGATCACGTTTTTCAAGAAACGATCCTAACGGTTTGGGAAATACTATAAATACCCCACCCCCATTCTTGTTAAAACCCACAAAAATCTGATCTAAGCTCTAAGTTGGAACCTTTGTTTCATACCTGAGCCATTTTGATCTAGATTAGCATTCGGGGACCCTTCGTAAGTGTTCTTTCGCTCTTTTATTCGCTTTTCGAGTCCGAAAGTCAAAGTTTTGTTTGACTTTCTGTGTGACCAGCCTATGGTCAACACGAAGTTCATAGAACTTCATAACGTGAGCGTGATCACGATGGTTATAGTCCATGGCGACTGTACCTACTGATTACCACGTTATCTAGGCTCAGTGACGAGTCGTAGTTTCGGCCAAAATGCGCATTCTTACGTATTTTGTAACCAAACTACTCGTGAGCATCAAAGCCGTTTGTTTTGATGCCAAACCTGTTTTCTAAACTTAGTTAAGCATGTCCTAACATGCTTAGCTCGTCACTTTTAGTTTAGTGCATATATAGGGTCGTAAGGTAAGCGATCTAAACAATCGCTTATACTTTCGAACCCGACCCATTTGGTCGATCATTAGGATCCGACCAAACACATTAGGTGACCATAGCTATAACCTTCCGAGGTTATACCTTGTGGTCACGATGTTAGGCGTTCCAAACGCGTTCTACGCGAACGACGCGTTAAGGTAGCATAAGCTACCTAAACGGGTCGTAATGGGCTGTAAGCACTTAGGTTAGGTTTCATTGTAGTATGTAGGCTTTGTTAAACCATATTACACGAGTCTCCATACTCGTTTGGTTTACGAACCCGCATACTATCTGATCCTTCCGATTTTGGTCCGGTATATTAATATAGCTACCTATTAGGTGCCGCTTGATATCCCGTGATCTCTAGCATTGTGTGATTATTACCCAAGGAATTCAAAGCAATCTCAGGTGAGTACATTAAACCCCTCTTTTACTGTTTTCCAAACTGTTTTGGGGTGAAACACATGTGCCTACTTGTTACTTTCATGCTTTCCATGTTTTCACATCATATACCTGCTATGTTCGTTAGTACATTATAGTACATGATTACATTACATTTCATGCTATGTATGCCCATTGTGTGCGTACTTAGTACATTGTTTCACATTACATTTCATGCTATTTATGCCCATTGTGTGCATACTTAGTACAATTGTTTACATCACATGCTTTCATTTTGGTATGACATTTGGTTTGTTTAACATGGGACAATACAATTCATTAACATTGATTACGCCATTCGTTAGTAGGTAGTGGTACCATAGGAATTGACAACTCCCGTTCCTGAAATCCTGGGTTTGTTTGGATTGGAAGGAATGACCGAATTCGATATACATAACTTAGATAAGCCTTTAATTTGTTTAAGGGTTTATCGCCACAGTCTCAAGGCTTGGATGTATGCATTTTCACAAATCCGCATAAATGTTTGTATCAGTATAGCATGCATTTGTTCCACAAAACATAACTTTGATTTAAACCATGTTTTACTTCAATACCGTGTTTTTGTGTATTTTACATATGGTTTAGTTGATACATTTCACTTACCATACATGATATATTTTGGGTACACATTACATGATCTACATTAAACATAAACATTTTGACATTGATATACACATTTGGTGGTTTACATTGAACATAGACATTTCGATATGGTTTACACAATAACACTTGACAATTGATTTATACATGAACAATTTACATGGTGGTTGGTTTGGGTAAATGGTTTGAGTAACGTGGCGTATGTAATATGATACAAACATGGTGGATACGCCGCTGGTACTTCCTATATATAAATGTTTGTATAATATTACCTATCGTAGCATTATTTAAATCATTTCAGTATAGACATGTTACCTTTTTCACAAATAACATATTCTTCACAAGACATTGTTTTACAAACAAACTTATCTTATACAAACTCATTTTTACTCTCCTTTAACCTTACATTTTATTTATACATATCATCTGATCTTATCATTTCTCATATGATTTACAAGACTAAACAATTTACAAGGTTCATGACTGACTGTTATTAAACGTTTTCTTTAGACTCAAGTCATGAATCCCATTTTCACAAAACCTATGTACCTCACAGGCATTTTTATGCTGACGTACCTACTTTCACATGTGTTTTCAGGAGCTGTTGCTTAGGATGATGATTGTGATACTAGGGCGGACCTGTGCCTTAGAGATATAAAACGAAGATAGACTAGTTTAATTATGTTATAAACTCTTTATTTCCTGTTTAAAGACAATGTAATACGCTTGTTTGATAAATAAAATGTAACTTTAATTTCCATGGTTATGAAACAATTAATTCTGTCCCAATACTCCCCGACGTTTCCGCCGCGGTTGCATGTTATACGCGGTCGGGGTGTGACAGAAGAGTTGGTATGAGAGCCAATGGTTATAGGGAATTAGGTTATTAGTAATGCTTTGACCTAGACTATAACTTTTTAGGACCCTAACACAAGTTATCTTGTGTTTAGATTTTAAAACATGCACTTCACCTATCCTTAGGTGATAACCACAACGAGAACAGCGATTCCGAATCCGCTTTGAAAAGTAATCATCTGTTCTAGGATGATTTATTACTAGGTTTTGAACCTTCTGTTATATGGTTTTGAACCCCTTTTGAATTTTCAAAATCTCGTCAAAGTTTTGGGTTTTAATAGTGTGAACATGTGCAAACTGGAAGAGTGAATGCCTGTACCCCGGGTTTTCTGTCTAAGGCTAGAGTGTTCGTACAAATCCACATAATCGGACCAGTCACTCTTACCTGGGAACTCTTGGGGTGAGTGTTCACTTATAGGCGAGCATGTCTTCGCAATGCATTATTTTCGACCCATTTACTTTGATTAGACATTATGTGTCGCTTGTTTGCTTAGCGATACATAACCATCATCTTTGCTTTTGTTGATTTTGTTTCATCTCATTCTCTTCATCCAATCATCTCACTCGTTTCCTTTCATGTTTTCCTCTTCTAGAATGCCTCCTCGACGCGACAATCAAGTAGCAAATGCCGGACTGGCAGAAATTATTGCACAGCAAATGGCTGCTGCACTTCCAAACCTCTTTGCTCAATGGAATCAAGCCAACAATAACAACAATGCTCCATGCAAATATAAGGATTTAACTCGGCTAAACCACTCAAGTTTAGTGGTTCTGAGGGAGCAACTGGGCTTCTTCAATGGTTCGAGAGCATTGAGAATACTTTTCGCCACATGTAGTGTCCGGATAATCGCAAGGTCGAGTTTTCTTCAAACGTGTTTTAGAAGAGGGCTCTTACATGGTGGAATGGGGTAATGAGAGACCGTGGTGCAGATGTTGCTCTAGCAGAAGTGGGCTGAACTCAGAGCTCTTATGATGAGGGAATTTTGTCCTCGTCATGAGCAACGAGCGTTGGAGAAAGAGTTTGATGATTTGAAGCAAGATAGTGGCGAGCACAGGGCATATACTGATAGGTTTGAGGAGTTGAGTCTGCTTTGCCCAACTATGGTCGCCCCACTCGACAAGGCTATCGAAAGGTACATCGACGGCCTGCCTGACTCGGTACAAGACATTATCACTGGTAGCAACCCTACCACACTCCGTCAGGCAATCGAGTTATCAGCGACATTGACTGAGTCGCAGATTCGGAAGAATAAGTTACACAGGAAGGGTGACAAGGGCAAGAAACATTCATCTGACAAGGAAGATAGCAAGAAAGGTCAAAACAAGAAGGGAAAGGATTCTGGTTCCTCAAGGGGGTCAAGGAGGCGTAAGGCTTCCCAAAATTTTGCGGTCACTGCTCAGGTTAACCAGGCAGCTCCCAACCAAGCCGCACAGCCTCCAGCCAAGAAGCTCTATTCAGGAAGTGCACCTTTGTGCAATCGATGCAACAGTCACCATCAACCGCAACATCAGTGTCGTTTCTGCACTAACTGTGGGAAGTCAGGTCATCTTGCCGATGTTTGTCGGTTTGCTCAAAATCGCGCAGTTCAGAACCCTGCTCAACAAGTTGCTCAGCCTCTTGCTCAGCAACAGGGTCAAGCTGCACGACCAAACTACCTACCAGGTGCTTGTTATAACTATGGGGATCTGACCCACTACAGAAACCGGTGCCCAAGGCTAGCAAACTAGAACCAGAATCAGAATCAGGCTCAGGCTCGAGGGCGAGTCTTCAACATGAATGCTCAAGAGGCACAAGCAGACAATGAAGTGGTGAACGGTACGTTCTTTATTAATAATCAGCCAGCATCTGTTCTTTTTGATTCGGGTGCCGACAAGAGTTTTGTGTCATTGTCTTTTGAGCCAATGCTTCGTGTGTCTAGAACGAAACTAGGTAAACCTTTGACAGTAGAAGTGGCAAGCGGTGAACCCATTGTTCTTAATTCTGTTCTACGCAACTGCCAGTTGAACCTTAACGACCATATTTTTCCTATTGACCTCACGCCAATGCAACTTGGAAGCTTCGACGTTATTGTGGGTATGGATTGGTTATCTAAGCATCGCGCAGAGATAGTTTGTTCTGAGAAGATTGTTCGTGTGCCGCTGTCGACAGGCGAGATCCTACAGGTTCGTGGTGAGAAGCCTGCCGGTGGTCTCCAACTCATGTCTTGTTTTAAAGCACGGAAGTATCTACGGAAGAACTATGTGGCTTTCTTAGCACATGTTACAGCAGATAAAGGCAAGGGTAAGTCTATTTCAGATATTCCTGTCGTTCGGGATTATTCTGAGGTTTTCCCTGAAGAATTACCTGGTCTACCTCCAGCACGCCAAGTCGAGTTCCGTATTGATCTCGTACTTGGTGCAAATCCCATTGCTAGAGCTCCATACCGTCTTGCACCGTCTGAGATGCAAGAATTATCTAAGCAGCTTCAGGAGCTCTCTGACAAAGGTTTCATCCGTCCTAGCTTTTCACCTTGGGGTGCTCCCGTTCTTTTTGTCAAGAAGAAAGATGGATCTTTTAGGATGTGTATCGATTATCGTGAGCTTAACAAGCTTACCATCAAGAATCGATATCCCCTACCTCGCATTGATGATCTCTTTGATCAATTGCAAGGCGCTTCTTATTTTTCAAAGATTGATCTGCGATCTGGATATCATCAACTCCGTGTGCATGAAGAAGATATTCCCAAGACAGCGTTCCGTACTCGTTATGGGCATTATGAATTCACAGTCATGCCATTCGGTTTGACTAATGCTCCCGCTGTTTTCATGGACTTGATGAATAGGGTCTGCAAACCTTATTTGGATAAGTTCATCATCGTTTTCATCGATGACATTTTAATATATTCTAAGACGCGAGCTGAGCATGAGCAACATCTCCGTCTTACTTTGGAACTCCTAAAGAAAGAGCAACTTTTCGCCAAATTCTCCAAGTGTGAATTCTGGCTTAAAGAGGTTCAATTCTTAGGACACATTGTCAACGAACAAGGTATTCATGTAGATCCCTCCAAGATCAGTGCGATTAAGGATTGGGATACACCTACTACTCCTACTGAAGTTCGTTCTTTTCTTGGTCTAGCGGGTTATTACCACCGCTTCATTGAGAACTGCTCGAAGATTGCAGTTCCTCTAACTGCTCTAACTCAGAAGAACAAGCCATTTGATTGGGGAGTCAAACAAGAGGAAGCGTTTCTGACTTTGAAACAAAAACTTTGCGACGCGCCTGTTCTAACTTTGCCCGAGGGCAATGATGATTTCGTCGTTTATTGCGACGCATCTAAATTAGGTCTTGGCTGCGTCCTGATGCAAAGAAACAAAGGCATAGCATACGCATCAAGACAGTTAAAGATACATGAGAAGAACTACACCACTCATGATCTGGAGTTGGGTGCAGTTGTTTTCGCTCTTAAAATCTAGAGACACTATTTGTACGGTACAAAATGTGTGGTTTTCACTGACCACAAAAGTCTCCAGCACATCTTCAATCAGAAAGAACTCAACATGAGACAGCGACGCTGGGTGGAGCATCTAAACAACTATGACTGCGAAATTCGCTACCATCCTGGTAAGGCGAATGTCGTAGCTGATGCTTTGAGTCGCAAGGAACGTACTAAGCTTCATTGTGTTCGTGTCCAATCTGTTATTCAAACCGATATCCAAGCACGTATTTCACAGGCTCAACAAGCTTGTGTTTCACAAGGTTTGATGGATAAGGAATTTCCTTATCACATAACTCCTGCGCTAGAACTGAAGGACAATGGATTGTATTACTTCATGGAGCGTTTGTGGGTCCCAAGCCAAGATAATCTTCGTACCTTGCTTATGGATGAAGCCCATAAGTCTCGTTATTCTATTCATCCTGGCTTAGATAAGATGTATAAGGATCTTCGTATTCAGTATTGGTGGCCTGGTATGAAGAAAGACATTGCCTTATATGTATCAAAATGCCTTACTTGTCTTAAGGTTAAGGCTGAACATCAGCGTCCTTCCGGATTATTGGAGCAACCAGAGATCCCAGTTTGGAAATGGGAAAACATTACTATGGATCTCATTACTAAACTCCCGCGCACAAAGAAAGGTCACGATGCCATCTGGGTAGTTGTTGATCGTCTTACTAAATCAGTGCATTTCTTGCCAATCCGTGAGGATTTTTCTGCTGACAAACTTGCTCAAATCTACGTGGATGAAATTGTAGCTCGACATGGTGTTCCTTTGAACATCATTTCTGACAGAGATGCTCGTTTCACTTCTCATTTTTGGAGAACCATGCAATCTGCTATGGGGTCCCAACTTAATCTGAGCACAGCCTATCATCCGCAAACGGGTGGTCAATCTGAAAGAACAATCCAGACACTGGAGGATATGCTTAGAGCTTGTGTAATCGATTTTGGTGGTAGTTGGGATTCACATCTTCCGTTTCGTTTTTGGGAGGAGGCGTTTGTGGCTGCGTATGAGGATTTGATCAGTGATGTACATGTGGTACGACAAGCTGCGGTTACTGAGATCGCGAGGATGTCAGTTGGTTTTGTTCATATTCATCCGCCCCGTGCAAGATCAATGGTAGGTGTTATGTTTATCTAATGGTTTGATTGAATTGTAGAGATGTATTTGTGGATTAGTGTAGGTGGTTATTGTGATTTGTTGGGGTTATGTTTAACTAATATGGGATAATTTGAAATTTGGATGCAAATTATAGAGATTTGAGGTTTATGAAGTGGTTTCAACTAGGGTTAGGGTTGGATTACAGTTTCATAAGTTCTTGTTATGACAGAAAAGTAACTCTATCTACTCCTAACTAACAATTAGAATATTTTAACTTGTTTTGTAATGACAATAAATGAAAGTTAGGGCAGACAGAGTTACTTTTTTATTAGAGCCGTATTGTTTTTGGCAATCAAAGTGATAGTTAGGAATATTACCGGTCACATTGTCGGTAAAGATTGTTATCGGCCAATGTGTCATAAATTTGATTTTAAAATTTTGAAATCCAATTTGCCAACCATTTATAAGCATCATTTGACAGAGACACGGATCACTGATGCATTGTTGTTCTTGTTTGCAACAACATTTAAGAGAATTAAGTTTACATGGAAGAAGATGAAGAAGAAGAAAAAGTTTAAATGATCACTTCTCTTTCAGAAGGGGGCATAAAGAAATCTTATTCAATCCACAAACATTAAAGTGAACTTCTTCAATCCTCCATTTCTCTTCAAGCTCCCTCTTATGATTCGATGAATGTTCTCCATATCTAAAGATGGTAACCGAAGTTTTCCCACTATGTGCGATATTTACACCCTCAACGTATCTGTAATACTCCATTACCGATTCTGTACTGGTTTCCCAAAGGATGCCATCCCCGTTTTCGCCATTTACAGATAGCAATCTTGAGTCCTCAAACTTGACTAAAAGACCCGATCGTTGGCTAAAGTAACCCCAAATTCTGTGATGGATGATCTCGTATTTTGGAGTGGCTTGTGCCTCTAGATCAGATTGGCTCGTGTCAAGCTTTAGTATAAAGCATTCCTCGTCATTTATGATCTTTTCGCCTATGCATACTGCTTGAAGAAACAGATCTCCTGTGGACTTTGGGTCTAGACCCTACAAAAAAAAAAACCAAAATCATAAGGAAATGCTTTAAAATATGTCGTTTTGGCTTTCTATTCATCAGGGGCGGATCCAGCCCATATTTGTGGGTTCCCAGGAAGCCAGTGCGTTTGGGAAAAATAATGAGAACCTTATACAATTTAGAAAAAAATAGTGAGAATTACAGAGAAGTTACCAAAAGGAACCCATTAGAATAAAATTCTGGATCCGTCACTACTATTCGTGATGCCAGACATGCCAATATAAATAGGTTGGGAAGATTGAGTAACAAGTCAATAAAGTTGAAGGGGTGAAAAACTAAAACATGACATTTTTTACACAGGTTGGCTTGACCCACAAACAACTTTTTGTTCATTTTAAACTTATTGTATCTAGTAAAGATGGACTATGCGTGTTATAATTCATTTGAGACAACTAGATTTTGGAATTTTTTTTTGTAATTGTAGGTAACCAATGAATAAATAAAAGTCGTGGTTAAAGTTTATTAGTATAACAAGACTTGCATTAGTTGCTTATTTGTCCGACAAGTGCTTTTATGTACAGTCTAAGATAAAAGAAATACTAGTAACACAACCGTGTGTTAATATATATTGTTTCTGTATTGCAAAGTTATCCTTTAACAACGCCAGTGTGAAGAATGACATTATATTTTTAATCTTTATTATGTAATATAACTAATCCTTAATAATACAGTTATTTTTGTACCTAACAACAACTTTTCTTTTTCTTACAGTCTCTCTCGCACATCTCTTTACTACCATAGGATTCATTGCAACAATACCATGAGTTTAAATCTTGTGATTGAAAACAACGTGGAGTACAGTCTTTCGGTGGCGGTGGAACTCCAAATGCTTGCGTGTGCTGGTGTTCATTTTTTTCACCTGTAGTTCCAAAACTAATAATATTAACTAAGATTTTTATCTAAAAATAATAACATGACAAAATGGTTATACATGTAGAACTTACACCAATAACACACAAACACCAATAGAAAGCTTATACAGAAGATCCTCACATGTGATTTCATGAGCCTCGCCATTGTATGATGTTTCAATCTATTACTCCTATTGAATATACAGATGAATGAAAATAGTTTGAATTATATAGTGGAGACAGAACTTTATTTTTATGCACTATTGAATATCATCTAATATGCATGTTCACATATATTGCTTAAATAAAGGCATTATTTTTTAGGTGTGATATATGGTGATGTGGTGTGATGGAAAGGGGCCTCTCCTCTACTTAAGATGTAGAAGTTCAAATCTTACAAATTGCATGTATAAGTGGTTAAAGGTATATTAGTATTAAGAGTTGTATTAAAAAATTGACATCTTTAACACGAATGAATACATCGGTCGTGTTTGGGTTCACCTACTCAACTCGTCAACCCATATTTTTTTAACACACGCTTTATCTAGCCTATTTGCACAGTAATGGACACACAATATGCACCAACAGATTGCACAACCGTGGTAAAACTGTCTTTTTCTTATAGTATTTAGTTATCGATTTTAATGGGTGTTTTTTCGACATGAGCTGCCATCGGCATTTTCTTTTCTAATATATTTGCACTCTCGGTTCAAAAGGTACGTAACGTTGTTTTATTACGAGTAACGAATTCCTGCTGCAAAGCGCAGAGGAATTCCACTAGTTCGTTATAATAAGGAAATGAGGTATACCTTTCACTTAAAGTGGGTGTTATTGTGTTATGGTCAGTGACAGAAGAAACATGAGAGGAGCTGTGGGGAATTGCGCAACATAGAAACACATCACAACCTTCAATTCAATTAGATTTAGTTAGATATGTTTACAAGTTTCCTTTACATGGCAACGATAAGGACTAAATATTTATGACGAGAAAAACTGAAAATCTTATATTTGTATAAACTTATTCTATTTATTTAATGTGTTTTAGTTGATACTAATAACATGTATTTAAATACTTAGTGTGTTATAATTTACTAAGACACCCATGTTTTGGTATTTGTTTTGTAATTGTAGATAACCAACGAATAAATAAAAGTTGTGGTTAAAGTTTATTAGTATAACAAGACTTGGATTAGTTACTTATTTTTCCGAGAAATGCTTATATGTACAATCTAAGATAAAAGAAATACTAGTAACACACAAAACCTCCATTCTTATTAGTTATTTAAAAATAATATTATATTTATATATTAAAAGGTAAGTGGGTGCTAAAGTGATTAACAAGTATTGTGGCTCTGTGTTAATGCTCACCTTGGTTTCTCAATGTTCTTTGAAACCTCAGGCACCAATCACTAAACCTATGCACCAATCTCACTCCCTCTGTTGCATATAATAGGTTTGTACTATCGAATTGGGCTAACTTTGCAACTTCAACTTGCTCTGTTATGGGAATTAAGAAATGACTACAAATTTCCAGAATAGATGTATTCAATTGTCGTATGCTATGTATGTATTTGTTGTAGACATTTGATTCATATGTTGTTGGAAAAGAAGACTCCTAGAATTGTAGTTGTTCAGAAGTGGTGAGGAGTTTCTTTTAGATAAAAACAAAACATGCCCTAATCAAAAACTTGATATGTGCTAAATTTGTCCTTTCGTGAATTTAGGTGTACCGTGGAAAGGTTGGTTAACCGGCTCAAGGCCAATGATTCACAGACGGTCTAACATCATTTTCCAACATAATTTTCTTCACGTGATGTAATTATTAATAATAAGTTTAAAAAACTGATAAGATAGTGTTCTCCACAAGATGCACTTATTAATTCTAAGTTAAAGTTGATTTATTAAGAAAGCAAATGTCAGAAGATTGCATCACCGTAGTAAAACTGTCTTTTGCTTATAGTATTTAGTTATCCATTATAATGGTTGTTTTTTTGGATAGTTGCATCAACATTTTCTAATATATTTTTACTCTCCGTAACGGTACGTAACATTGTTTTATTGCGAATAACGAATTCCCACTGCAAAGCGCAGAGGAATTCCACTAGTTCTTAATAATAAGGGAATGGGGTATACCTTTCACTTAGAGCGGGTGTCATTGTGTTATGGTTAGTGACAAAATAAACGTGAGGGGAAGTGTAGGGAATTACGCAACATAGAAACGCATCACAACCTTCGATTCGATCAGATTTTGTTGGACATGTCAACAAGTTTCTTTACATGATGACGATAAGGACTGAATATTTATGATGAAAAAAACTCAAACTCTAATAATTATATAAACTCGTCCTATTTAGTTAATGTGTTTTAGTTGATACTAATAGCATGTATTTAAACACTATGTGTGTTAAAACTCATATGAGACAACCATGTTTTGGAATTTTGTTTTGTAATTGTAGGTAACCAATGAATAAATAGAAGTCGTGGTTAAAGTTTATTAGTATAAGACCATAGGTAATGGTTAATGCCCACTAAGGGGCATTTTTCACCACATCATCATCATAATGCCCTTTTAAAAAAGGTGTAATGGTTAATGCCCATTTCATTTATTACTTTCCATTATTTTTCTTCTCTTTGGGCATTATTATAGAAATGCCCCTCACTCTTCATGCCCCTATAATGCCCATGAGTAATGGTGTAAGGGCATTATCAAAATCTTTCATGCCCTTATAAAGCCCCATTACATATGGTCTAACAAGACTGGCATTAGTTACTTATTTGTCCGACAAGTGCTTTTATGTACAGTCTAAGATAAAAGAAATACTAGTAACACAACCGTGTGTTAATATATATTGTTTCTGTATTGCAAATTATCCTTTAACAATGTCAGTGTGTAGAATGACATTATATTTTTAATCTTTATTATGTAAGATAACTAATCCTTAATAATACCAGTTATTTTTGTACCTAACAACAACTTTTATTTTTCTTATATTTTTTCTCACATATCTCTTTACTACCATAGGGTTTATCGCAACAATACCACGAGTTTGAATCTTGTGATTCAAAACAACGTGGAGTACAGTCTTTCGGTGGCAGTGGAACTCCAAATGCTTGCGTGTGCTGGTGTTCATTTTTTCACCTATAGATCCAAAACTAATAATATTTGTAACAACTCGTACTCGTTGTCGAGAGGAGGGTATTTTAGAAATACGTGTATTATTATTATTATTATTATTATTATTATTATTATTATTATTATTATTATTATTATTAGGGGTAACTAACAATTAGAATATTTTAACTTGTTTGGTAATGACAATAAACTAGTATTAAGTCCCCCCACGTTGTAGTGGGGGCGTAAAACCTAAAAAATTGCATTAATGCCACACCACCACCAGCGACCACCAACATTGAAGTTGTGGCGTGCTAATGCGGATAAATTAGACCGAAACATAAAACATAGAAAATAATAACTAAGTAGATTTAGGAACCGCACGTTGCGACAAAACCTATCAAACAGGAAAAAATAGACGATGTAAAAACGTTGAACCACACACACACCGTTGTACCATGTTAACTTGTACAAATTTAGAGCAGTGTAAAACAAAACGTAAAAACGTTGGACCAGACACGTACGTTGCGTCGTTTTAACTCGTAAAATTTAGAATGAAACGTAATACGAAAGTTTTGAGGAGTATATAAAGTATAGGGGACTAAAGTTGAAAATAAAAAAGTTGTGAGATTAAATTGAAAAAGATAAATACTTTTGGTTAAAAGTAAAAAAATCAAAAAGTTATGAGTTAAAAGTGTAAGTTCAATTTTTTTTTGAAAACTTTCCAAAACAAAGGGTACAACACTTCTATGCATTAACATACATGAAGCTAATTTATAATATGTAAATGAAAGTTGGGGCAGACTGAGTTACTTTTTTATCAGAACCAGATTATTTTTGGCAATAAAAGTGAGAGTTAAGAATAATACCGGTCACATTGTCGGTAAAGATTGTTATCGGCCAATGTGTCATAATTTTTATTTTTAAAATTTTCAAAGTCCAATTTGCCAACCATTTATAAGCATCATTTGACAGAGACACGGATCACTGATGCATTGTTGTTCCTGTTTGCAACAGCATTTACGAGAATTAAGTTTACATGGAAGAAGAAGAAGTTTAAATGATCACTTCTCTTTCATGAATTCAGAAGGGGGCATAAAGAAATCTTTATTCAATCCACAAACATTAAAGTGAACTTCTTCAATCCTCCATTTCTCTTCAAGCTCCCTCTTATGATTGGATGAATGTTCTCCATATCTAAAGATGGTAACCGAAGTTTTCCCACTATGTGCGATATTTACACCCTCAACGTATCTATAATCCTCCATTACCGATTCGGTGCTGGTTTCCCAAAAGATGCCATCCCCGTTTTCGCCATTTACAGATAGCAATCTTGAGTCCTCAAACTTGACTAAAAGACCCGATCGTTGGCTAAAGTAACCCCAAATTGTGTGATGGATGATCTCGTATTTTGGAGTGGCTTGTGCCTCTAGATCAGATTGGCTCGTGTCAAGCTTTAGTATAAAGCATTCCTCGTCGTTTATGATCTTTTCGCCTATGCATACTGCTTGAAGAAACAAATCTCCTGTGGACTTTGGGTCTAGACCCTACAAAAAAAAAAAAAAAATCATAAGGAAATGCTTTTAAATATGTCGTTTTGGCTTTCTATTCATGATACCAGACGTGTCAACATAAAGAGGTTGGGAAGATTGAGTAACAAGTCAATAAAGTTTAAGGGGTGAAACACTATGGTCGTATTTCAACTCTTAAGCGAGCAGGGATCTCGGCAAAAAAGGAAGCTCCGGTGAACTTCTTGACTGATCCATTAGAAGGGAGATCTACGCTACGGCCCGCTGACATTCTTGTTTTTGGATGGGAAAGAGGGAAACACGCGTGTGTCGAATTGACAGGTGTGTCCCCCCTCGCTGGGCTAAGGGATCACGGGTTTGTGGCGGGACAGGCGATAACCAAGGCAGAGGCGGGCAAAGTAGCTAAACACGAAAAAGCTTGCATCGAGAATCAGCACGTGTTCGTCCCGTTCGCTTTCGATACATTCGGCGCTCTCGCCCCTGACGCGGTGCGGTTCCTAAAGCGGGTTCAACAGGTGGTAAGCAGTAACACCGCACATGTTAAGGGGCAGAATTTTGTGTTTAGCAGGGTAGGGTTTGCTATTCAGAAAGGGGTAGCGGCGCAGCTTGTTGCTCGTCTACCTACCATTAGTTTGTAATCGTATTGGATATTCTTGTATGTTTATATACTTATCTTTATCAAAAAAAAAAAAAAAAAAAAAAAAAAAAAAATCTCACTTCAACTAAAGAACTTTTGTTTAACCAATAAAGAACTATTTTGTTTGACCCTTTTAGGGTAAAATATAGTCTTAAATTGACCTATTTAAATGGGTCGTTAGAGGTGGGCAAAAAAATCTGTTTGTTAACCGAAACCGATTATTAACTAGTAGCAGGTACATCAATAACTAGTTAGAGGTTGAAAAAACTGACGGTATGTAACTGGTTATACACTTGTAGGATAGTACCGGTTAACTTGGAGAAAAACCGAAAAAAAATGAAAATAACGGGTTAAAGTAATAACGGGTTAAAATGAATACCCGAACCAGTTTTTTAACTGATGTACCGGTTAACTAGGAAAAAAACCGAAAAAATGAAAATAACCGGTTAAAGTAATAACGGGTTAAAGTGAATACCTGAACCAGTTAAAGCAAAAAAAATTAAAAATAAGCGCCTAAACCGGTTAGGAAAATTAACCGATTTGCACACCTCTACGGGGTCGTTACCTAACCTGAAGAAACCGGCGAAGAGGACGAGGAGGACCTGTGTTCATAGGTCTTAGTTGGTTTGAAGATTGTCTCCAAGAAATTTTGCCGTTACTTCCTGAAATAACTTTGCAACCCGAAACTAGTAGCTCTAAGCACCATAGATCTGGATTCTTTTGCCAAAGAACAAATCCTCCTCTTTCCTCCTTGTTTTGTGCTTTCACGGTTTCATCGCCTTGGTGGAAGTCCGACGCCTTGATCTTTACTTGACCGATTGCGCATAGACTTTGTACCGAGTTTAAAGCTGGTTGTCCTCCTATTGCCGCCATGTATTGTTGCACTATGTATTTTGCTGTCGATGCTTCCTTTATAACACACAACATTTCATCAGCTGGTTCGTAAGGAGAATAATACTTCTTAAAAAGATTGTAATGCATGTATCCCCAGAGGTATGCATTTATGACACGACACGAACCTAACACGTGATTTTACAGCTTTGAGTTTAGTCTAAACGAGGTTGGATTAGTTTTACGTCGAACCCGTGAACCTTTTTAGTTAAATGGGTCTTCTCTGGGTCGACCTGACGGGTTCAAAGGTTGGCCTAATTAACCCGTTTAATTTTATGTTTTATAAAAATTGTGTTTATATCATAACTGAAATTAATGGGGTATTTTATGGCAACATTTAAAATAAAAAAAATAGCATCATTATTATATATACATTTGTATATTTGGTTGTAAATTTGTAATTTTAGAGTATGAATATGCAAAAAAATATCGGATTATACGATTTGTGTTTGTGTTGACCCGTGAAAACTTGTGTAGTGTCGGTTTACATGTCTAACACGATTTTCAGGTTCGTGTTAGGTCGAACCCACCAATCCGTTAACACATCTTGTTTAACACCCCAATATGTCATAGGTAGGCAACATTATATTAGGCTTACGATAGAAGAATTTCGAATAGAACGATCACTTGAATCGTCTAGTTGAATCCGAAGGGGAAGAATTGGAGATCCAACCATGTAAAGCAAAAAACTAAGCTCGTTATAACGGTTAGCTATGGCAGGAGACGACCATTTGTCAATCGTTTGAGCCTTCATCCATGTCGCCATGTTTTGCCATCTTAGACCATTAGTGCTTCCCATTCGTGTAAACATCTCTTCTGGTATAGGTACGTCAAGAACGGTTTCCAATGCATCTTCTCTATCGTGATTAGGGCAAAGTACCCTCATATTGTTAGGTTAATGCAAATTCAAAGGGATGAAACACTATAGTTATTTGGCTATTTTTCTATAATGAAGGTTTTAAGTGGTTTGTGCTATAGGATGAGAAGATGAGGGTGTTGAGAGTTAAATCACATTTGGTCAACGGCTGCCCTTAATTGTAGAGGTATGTGTGGCCATTATTTTGGTTTGGAGTTTTTCTAGCAGTCAAATGTGTGCCCTTATTGACTGATCCATTCTTGAGCCTTGTCGACTTCTGTTTTGTCGATCTTAAATTTGTGATTAGTCCCTATGTTTTTTTTTTTTTTAATTTAACAAAAGGAACTATAAACAATTGTTATTATTATTATAAACGAATGAGCGCTATTAGATTTAAATTGGGGTGTAGTGGAGCTGCTCGAGAGCTACTCGAGATCGGTAAAAAGCTTAAATGAGCCGAGCCTGAACCCGAGCTCGAGCTTAAAATATGATTCGTTTAGTCAGGGCCGGCCCTGAGAATTCGTGTAGCATGTTCGAGCTCGAAAAAACGTGCCCTTAGCCCTTAACGAAACTGGGTATTGGGCTCACTAAAGCTCTAAACCTAATTCCAAATAGCTAATAACTAATCTAAACCATAAAAGTAGTTTTGTAAGTGTGCCTATGTTGGTGGTTGTATGGGTATATCCAATTATTTTTTTTACATATATACATATCGAGGTTTTTAAAAAAATAATGTGTTATTCATAATATCGAGCCCTGGCCAGTGGTCCTCCCCGCCCACCCCCAGGACAGCCCTTGCATTTAGTTATCTAGCCCATACTCGAGCTTTACATACAAAAGCTCGTTATGCCCAAACAAATTTTGTATTAGAGGAGACGGGGCGGGTGCGTTATGGCAAGCCATAACGCGTTAAACAAACACGGCACACCGCCGCCGCTAGTTCGATAACGCGTGATATGTTCAACGCGTGCTGGCCATAACGCGTTGAAAAGTAACCGTTAGAAAAATTCGACCGTTGATGAACGGTAACTTTAATAAAAAAAAATCCATTTTATTTATATATATATCCACATTTAACCATTTTTTCACACACCAAACTCTATCTTTTAACCAATTTAAACCCATTTCACACATTTTTTATATCTTTCTCAAATGGAATTCCCTACGGATTCGACGTTTCCGACTAGCGATACCGATAGCGAGTCGTCTTCCGACAACGACACGCTAAACTATTTTGTGTCGGTGTATAACGAGCTTGATGCCGAGTCGTCCCGCCCAAAGAAGAAGATGGTCGGCCGTGATCGTATACGTGCCAACGAAGTTTTGATGAACGATTATTTTGTGGAAAACCCGCTATACAATTCCGAAACGTTTAGAGATCGTTTTCGTTTACCCAAAGAATTATTTTTAAAGATTGTTGGAGACATCGAGGCAAGCGAGGGATGGTTTCAAGAAGGTTACGATGCGAGGGGCAAACCAAGTTTCACGCCGATTCAAAAATGCACGTCCGCCATTCGCCAACTAGCGACAGGTAACCCACCCGATCAATATGATGAATACCTAGCTATGTCTGAAAGAACTTCACGTGAATGTTTGCAATTTTTTTGCAATGCGGTCATTAAGTTGTATTCTAACGAGTTTTTACGTAAACCGACGAGCCACGACATCTCACGTATTTATGCCGCACACGAGGCTAGATGGCATTTTCCCGGGATGCTCGGTAGCATCGATTGTACACATATCGAGTGGAAAAATTGTCCAAGAGAGTTGCGAGGGGCGTATGTGAGGGGAGACATCAAAAGACCAACCATCATACTAGAAGCGGTGGCGTCGAATGATTTATGGATTTGGCATTCGTATTTCGGTGTCCCAGGTTCAAACAACGACATCAATGTGTTGCACACGTCGCCGTTGTTCCAAAGCGTAACGGATGGTACCGCACCTTCCTCTCCTTTCTATGTGAACGGTCGACATTACAGACGAGGCTTTTATCTTGTGGATGGTATCTACCCGTCTTGGTCTGTTTTTTGTGAAAGCTCCCTCATTTCCCGTCGAGGCTAAAGAAAAGGCGTTCAAAAAATTGCAAGAATCGGCAAGAAAAGATGTTGAGAGGGCGTTTGGTGTTTTAAAGGGTAGATGGGGTATACTACACCGACCGGTTCGTTCGATGACCAAGAAAGCAATACATAGCATAGTGTATGCGTGTATCATATTGCACAATATGTTGATCAAACACGACGGACGTGCAATATCCCCGGATTGGGTACCGGATCCTCCTACACAAGTTCAAGTTCCACAAGATATCAATTTACAATTGCGTAACGAAGAAACTCACTTTCGGTTGAGATACGATTTAATCGAACTAGTAGGTTCTCTAAGTTTGGAGTTTCCGGATTCGGACGAGGAGTAGGTTTTTTTTTTTTTTTAAATTGTATGTTCCTAGTATGTTAAATTCGAGGAGTAGGTTTTTTTTTTTTTTTTTTTTTTTTTTTTTTTTTTTTTTACAAATTGTATGTTTCTAGTATGTGAAATTGAAGTAGTATGTTTTAAAATTAATGAAATTTTTAATTTTAGTGTTAATTTCTAATTTAAAAATAAAAATTAAAAAAATTGGGAGGGAGTGATAGAATTCCATCACTAGTGATTCCACCCCTCCTACATTTCTATCACTAGTGATGGAAATTGGATTGATGACATGGCATTACTTGATTGAATAGTGGGAGTGATGGAATCCATCACTAGTGATTCCACCCCTAGTCCCCTTAGAGGAGACGGGGCGGGTGCGTTATGGCAAGCCATAACGCGTTAAACAAACACGGCACACCGCCGCCGCTAGTTCGATAACGCGTGATATGTTCAACGCGTGCTGGCCATAATGCGTTGAAAAGTAACCGTTGGAAAAATTCGACCGTTGATGAACGGTAACTTCAATAAAAAAAATCCATTTTATTTATATATATATCCACATTTAACCATTTTTTCACACACCAAACTCTATCTTTTAACCAATTTAAACCCATTTCACACATTTTTTATATCTTTCTCAAATGGAATTCCCTACGGATTCGACGTTTCCGACTAGCGATACCGATAGCGAGTCGTCTTCCGACAACGACACGCTAAACTATTTTGTGTCGGTGTATAACGAGCTTGATGCCGAGTCGTTCCGCCCAAAGAAGAAGATGGTCGGCCGTGATCGTATACGTGCCAACGAAGTTTTGATGAACGATTATTTTGTGGAAAACCCGCTATACAATTCCGAAACGTTTAGAGATCGTTTTCGTTTACCCAAAGAATTATTTTTAAAGATTGTTGGAGACATCGAGGCAAGCGAGGGATGGTTTCAAGAAGGTTACGATGCGAGGGGCAAACCAACTTTCACGCCGATTCAAAAATGCACGTCCGCCATTCGCCAACTAGCGACAGGTAACCCACCCGATCAATATGATGAATACCTAGCTATGTCTGAAAGAACTTCACGTGAATGTTTGCAATTTTTTTTGCAATGCGGTCATTAAGTTGTATTCTAACGAGTTTTTACGTAAACCGACGAGCCACGACATCTCACGTATTTATGCCGCACACGAGGCTAGATGGCATTTTCCCGGGATGCTCGGTAGCATCGATTGTACACATATCGAGTGGAAAAATTGTCCAAGAGAGTTGCGAGGGGCGTATGTGAGGGGAGACATCAAAAGACCAACCATCATACTAGAAGCGGTGGCGTCGAATGATTTATGGATTTGGCATTCGTATTTCGGTGTCCCAGGTTCAAACAACGACATCAATGTGTTGCACACGTCGCCGTTGTTCCAAAGCGTAACGGATGGTACCGCACCTTCCTCTCCTTTCTATGTGAACGGTCGACATTACAGACGAGGCTTTTATCTTGTGGATGGTATCTACCCGTCTTGGTCTGTTTTTGTGAAAGCTCCCTCATTTCCCGTCGAGGCTAAAGAAAAGGCGTTCAAAAAATTGCAAGAATCGGCAAGAAAAGATGTTGAGAGGGCGTTTGGTGTTTTAAAGGGTAGATGGGGTATACTACACCGACCGGTTCGTTCGATGACCAAGAAAGCAATACATAGCATAGTGTATGCGTGTATCATATTGCACAATATGTTGATCAAACACGACGGACGTGCAATATCCCCGGATTGGGTACCGGATCCTCCTACACAAGTTCAAGTTCCACAAGATATCAATTTACAATTGCGTAACGAAGAAACTCACTTTCGGTTGAGATACGATTTAATCGAACTAGTAGGTTCTCTAGGTTTGGAGTTTCCGGATTCGGACGAGGAGTAGGTTTTTTTTTTTTTTTTTTTTTTAAATTGTATGTTCCTAGTATGTTAAATTCGAGGAGTAGGGTTTTTTTTTTTTTTTTTTTTTTTTTTTTTTTTTTTTTTACAAATTGTATGTTTCTAGTATGTGAAATTGAAGTAGTATGTTTTAAAATTAATGAAATTTTTAATTTTAGTGTTTTATTGTTAATTTCTAATTTAAAAATAAAAATTAAAAAAATTAGGAGGGAGTGATAGAATTCCATCACTAGTGATTCCACCCCTCCTACATTTCTATCACTAGTGATGGAAATTGGATTGATGACATGGCATTACTTGATTGGATAGTGGGAGTGATGGAATCCATCACTAGTGATATCACCCCTAGTCCCCTTATTATTTGTATATATAATACACCTACAATTTAACATCGGTGAGCTCAAACATTACTATTAGATTTTAATCTTATAAAACATTACTATCAGATTTTAAGCTTATAAAAACAATGGGGTTATATATAGAGGGGGTCGTTTAGCAAAAAAGCAACTTTTAGTAAAGACATTTAAAATTGTATAACGTTTGTATATGGGTCTTTAATTGTAAGGCTAGATGGTGTGGTATAGGGGCTTTATCACGCCATATAAGCGTCATCTCAACGCCATATCACAGAGGGAGTTTTAAAGCTTCTTTCTTTAACTTGCATGCAATGGTTTAAAGCAAACCCTAGGCCCTATCATCATTACCTAATTATTTTTTTTATTTATATATTTTATTTTTTTAATTTATATGCCAATTTTATTTAAAACAAAATAAAAAAACATAATTTCATTTAAATAAATAAAACATTATAAAGTCCTTAAAAATGCAAAGTTACTTAAAAACGGATTGTTGGGATTCCACGGGTTTTGATTGTTAGGAAACATTGTGTGAATATGAAAAAAAAGGTAAATTACTTTTTGAGTCCCTGTGTTTTAGTAGTTTTAACTGGTTGAGTTCAAAAGCAAAAAGTTTAACGACCTGAGTCCCTATAAGCATTTTTCATTAACAATTTGAGTCCTTTTGAGTCCAAATTTTAACCTTTTGAGTCCAATTTTTTGGACTCAAATCGTTATAAAATGAACAAAATTGGACTAAAAACGTTATAAAATAAATGGCTAGGGACTCAGGGCGTTAAATTTTTTGATTTTAGACTCAAGTGGTTAAAACCACTAAAATACAAGGACTCAAAAAGTAATTTACTCAAAAAAAAAATTGTAAAGATTTTAGATGAAGAAGAAATGAAAATTTGAGTAAAGGGGTAGTGTATTTAAAGTATTAAAATAAAATAAAAACTTATTTTTTTAATCGACCGTTGCCAACAGTCTTTTTGACCAAATACATCGAAACAGCCGCTATTTTGCCCGTTAGTGGGATGGCGAGAGGGCCATAGCGCCCCTTCAATGGCGGGCTCGGGGTGGGGTGAGACGCCAGAGGACGCTAATTTTGATGAGGTGGCGAGGTGGCGCGAAGCCACACCCCTGGCCTAATGCATAACCATATTAACGCATATTTTGCTCTCTCCATCATCTAAATCTTTAAATCACCATGTACAAGTTGTGAGCACCTCACAATCGTCTGCTGTGTGTCCCACAAACCTTATGGCAACCTGTCACTGGGGAGGTTAAAACCACCTCACGCCTTACCGTTTGGACAAGCTAAACCTTCTTGTTAGTAATTTTAGTGATTATTGACTTCCATAGTGATATTGAATTAACTCGTTGAATAGGCAAGTCCATTATAAATTAATTGAGTTAGGTGATGCATGAATGACGAACTTAATTATTATAACCAACTGGTGTGTGTAATCATATCTGGGCCAAATATCTTTATCGAATGGGCTTAACTAACTTGATATAGTTAAATATCAAATGAGCCGACTATATTAATTATTGGTATGTTAATATTTGATGGTGGTATACTAATATTAATATATGTATTTTTTTAACGGCCAACAAATCAATCCTGAGCACTCTCAGGGCACCCATTAGACAAACGGAGTACTCCGAGAGTAACCCGAGTCGTCCATCACCAATTCCAGGGAAAACCCAGTAACCCACCCGCACGTAGGCACGACGGTAAATTATCTGTAAAACCCGTTTGGCTCAAAAATCAAACCTAGGTTTCCCTAGATTTTCTATCACTGCCCACCAATACCTCACTCTTTAATAAATCACTATTAATATATGTATTAATGGTAATATATGTGTTTCAAATATCCAGATGGTGGGCTTGGACTTTTGTCCGCGAATGTCACAAACCAAGGGGTATATTTAAATTTTCATAATATAAACCAGCAACACACTATTGCATTGTGTTATTATACCTTAAGTATGGGGTGTTTTTCAAAAAAACAAAAAAAAACAAAAAATTGTGATTTTTCACTTTTAACCTAAAGGTTTTCATCTTTTGTATTTTAACCCTCTTAGTTTGTTTACTTTTAAATCAAAACTTTTCATCTTTTGTAATTTAACCAAAAACTTTTTTATTTACAACTTTTGTCCCCTATACTTTTTATCTTTCGCAAGTTTTTCGTTTTACGTTTCGTTCTAAAATTTGCGAGTTAATATGTCGCAACGTGCGTGTGTGGTTCAGTGTTTCTAGTCTATTTTTTCACATTTGACAGGTATGTCGCAACGTGTCTATTTTCCCCCTTTGACAAGTTCGTTGCAACGGGCAGATCCTACATCGACTTAGTTATTTGTTTCTACTTTATTTTGCGAGTTAACACGGTGCAACGCGCGTGTGTGGTTCAACGTTTTTACGTCTATTTTTTCCATTTAACAAGTTTGTCGCAACCCTTGGGTCCTAAATCGACATAGTTATTTTTTATATGTTATATGTTTCAGTCTTATTTCTTTGCATTAATACGCCGCAACTTCCGTGTTGGTGGTCGCTAACAGCGGTGTGGCATTGATGTTATTTGGCATAATTTTAGGCCCCCGTTGCAACGCGGGGGTGCTTAATTCTAGTTCTATTTATTTGTAACATTTGTATGCATGTTTGGTTGTAAATTGTGCTTGTGATTGTATCTTAATCAAATAATGCTTTCATTACGTTATCAAATTCAATCTGTTTTGTATGCATGTATGCTTATAAATTGTGCTTAAGTGGTTGTACCTTAATCAAATAACGGTTTCATTATCTTACCAAATTCAATTTGTTTGATCCATTCAAAGTTGTGTTGTTTTATTTGTAAATTATTATCATTTATAATAATCTAATTAATTTAGCCAAAATCTTGTATAAATATAATTTGCAACATATTGATACAATTGTTGTTGTAATGTATGCATTATTGTTTGTATAGTGGTAATGACATATATTATATATAGATTACGATGAACCTGTCAAACAAAAAAAAAAAAAATAGACGCGTTTTCATCATAACGCGCGAGTCCTAGATCAACTTAGTTATTTTATTCTATGTTTTACGTTTCGGTTTAATTTCTTCGCATTAACATGCCGCAACTTTAGTGTCGGTGGTCGCTGGCAGTAGTGTGGCATTAATGTTTGCCCCTGCTGCAACACGGGGGTGCTTAATACTAGTTTAAATTAATTAAGATGTATTAAATATTTGGTAGCATAAATCTACTCAATTAAATAGCATGGCAGTTATTTTGGATGGTTAAAAAACTGATCCGAATTTTGTGGGATTGACACAAGATTTTCGAGAGGAAAAAAATAAAAGATATGCACGGCTTATTCGATCTTCTTCTTCAATCGGTATTTACAATATTCTCAAAATCACACAATCCTGTTCTTGTTAAGAATTGAGTTTAATCGGTTCGAACATGTGAGTATACCAATCAAATAGTTTGATAGTTTTCATACGACTCTCAATTCAATCCAAAAAATTTTGTTTTGATTCACTGTGCTCTTCATCAATTCAACCAACACTTCTTCGGCGAAACCCGTTTCAATAGGTTTTTGTAAGTGGTCGAAATCAAACAACGATGTTTACTTAATAATATTCGCATACACAATAACTTTATAAATCTAAAGATATATGCATACAAATAACAATTATTTATTTATTTTGTAACGATAGTTAAAAATAATAAATACCTTGAGCATGCTACATTGATTGTAAGATAACTTGGTGATGCATTTGGACATGTTATTACTTAGTAAGGCAAAAGATCAAATACAAATAATCTTAACATACTAAACATACAAATTGAAGGAAAACCCAAAAAGACAAGGTGGCATTTTTGTAATTACCACCAACTATAAAAGTTACAACCAAAAATACCTAAAAAAACACAAATTTTTTTTTTAACATTTTTTATTAAAAAATCGCTACATTTCGTTAGCAAAAAAAAAAAAAAAAAAAAAAAAAAAAGAAAAATTTTTTTTTTTTGCTACTACTAAAAGTAGCGATTTTTTAATAAAAATGTTAAAAAAATAAAATAAAATAATTTGTGTGTTTTTTTAGATTTTTTTAGGTTTTTTTGGGGGGGTTTAGTTTTTAGCATTTTAGCTTGGGGGGTTGGGGGGGGGGGGGTTAGGTTTTTTTTAGGTTTTTTTAGGTTTTTGGGGGGTGGGGGGGTTTAGGTTTTTTTTTGGGGTGGGGAGAGTGGTTAGGTTTTTTTAGGTATATTTGTAGAGTAACTTTGATAGTTAATGATAATTACAAAAATGCCACCTTGTCTTTTTGAGTTTTCCTTCAATTTGTATGTTTAGTATGTTAAGATTATTTGTACAAGAACTTTACCCTACTTAGTAATGCTACATTTTCTAGCACTTTTTTTTAACAGTAGCGATAAGCAAGCAATTACATTACAAGAAGTTAAATCTAATACGTAAAAGAACACATATGACATTATTATTATAGTAAAATTAAAATTACAAGTATGTTCTTTGGTTTCCAGATTATGCCACTTGAACTCCTTTGTTTCCGGTCTGCAACTCCACATCTACATTTCTTGACTTTTTTACCCTTGTGAAAACCTGTTCCATCTCTTCAAGTGACCTCCCTTTGGTCTCAGGCAAGAAAAAGAAGAAAAAGATCCAAGCCAAAACAGCCATACCAGCAAACATGAAGAATGCCCCTCCAATGGTGATGGCATTCACCAGGGACAAAAAGGTCATTGACACAGTTGCATTAGTAACCCTATTCACAGCCACCCCAATACTAGCCCCTTGGGCCCTTAACTTCAAGGGAAATATCTCAGAACTATAAACCCATGTGATTGGTGCAAGCCCAATGGAAAAGAACATTACATATATGTAACATGTAGCTATACTTAACCAAAGTGCCCAAACCACCTTTTGGTCATGGGATTGGTGCACTATGGTCAAAGCAAACCCTAACCCCAATAAGGCAATGATCATCCCTCCAACACTTGTTAATAGAAGTTTTCGCCTTCCGGCTTTATCGATAAAGAACGTGGATGCGGTTATGAATATAGTTTTCGCGACCCCGACTCCTATATTAGCTAATAAAAGCTTGTCGTTGGTTGTAACCCCGGCTTTCTTGAAAATCCGTGGGCCATACAAGACCACAGCTTCGATCCCAGTTGCGTGCTCGAAGAAATGAATTCCAATGGCGGCTAGGAGGACCCAGCGGACCGGTGGGGTTGGTCTTAGTAGTAATTCTTTCCACACGCCTTTGCCACATGTGTTTTGCTTGAGTGTGACAAAATCGTCATTACAGTCAGCATCAATCCCGATTGCTAGTTTGATGTCTTGCAGTCGGGATTGAGCTTCTTCTTTACTGTTCGACACTTTTAACAAAACATGTTTGGCATCCCTAAGACGGCCCTGTATCGCGAGCCATCTTGGGGACTCTGGCATTCTAAGAATGCCAAAAGCTAACCCTATAGAAGGAATAGTTGCCATGAAGAACATTATCCTCCAACCAATATTAAGGGCTAACTTAGAGAAAAAATAATTAGATATATAACCTAACAAAATTCCTAAGCTAATGCCAATTTCGGGCAATGAAGATAGGATTCCTCGGGTGTTGGTGGCAGATATCTCGGCTGAGTAAACCGGAGCGATCACTAGAGCAAACCCTACTCCAATCCCAGCCACACATCGTCCGATCAAGAGGACCGCATAGGAAGGGGCAAATCCCATTAGTAAGGATCCCAAAAGGAAGATTGTGGAGGCCAAAGATATGGTGTACCTACGACCTATGTAGTCTGAAGTTCGACCGGCGCTCAAAGCGCCAACTAAGGCACAAAAGTTGATGATTCCAGCAAAGACTTGGACTTGTACATCGTTGATTTTCAGATCTTCTTTGATAAAGATCATTGCTCCACTCGTAACACCGGTCTCTATGTATACACAAACAGAAACAGATTAGTTACTGGTTGTTACAAATAATAAACCACTTTAGTATAAAATAAACAAGTTGATGCAAGTATGTATGCATTTATGTGTATTTGTTAATGGATTTTATCATCTATTATAGTTATGATTTACCATTCATATTTGTTTGTTAGTTAATATTCTGTCTCAATATTGAATACTAGGATAATTATTGACTCTTTATTATCATTATTATTACGTGGATAGTCTTATCATTATCTTTTCTTTATTAGCCACAAGTATGTATGTATATGTATTTGTATGTATTCATGTATGTATGTATGTATGTATGTATGTATGTATGTATGTATGTATGTATGTATGTATGTATGTAGGTATGTATAAGGTATGTATTTATGTATGTAGGTAGGTATTTGTATGTGTGCACATTTAGAGAGAGAGAGAGAGAGAGAGAGAGAGTACCATAACCAAAGATGATGGAGATCATAGAAGCAACAATGGAGCAAGCACAAGAATACTTGTTGATCTTTCGATCTTCTTTTCCTTCTTCCATACTACAGTTTACAATTGACTCTTTCTCTCTCTCTCTCTCTCTCTCTCTATGAATACGTACTATGTTGATGGTGAGCTTAAGTACATATGCAAAAACATAAAGATAGACGGAACATATATAGGCTTAGTTGTTGACTATGATAGAGGATCCTTTCAATCAATATCTTCCCTTTATTAAATAATTAATTCCATATTTTATTTCATATTACATGATAATTTTTTAACAACACACGATGACCTCAAATGATCATCTCAAATGATGATATAATCTAATTTCTAAATCTACAAAACATAAAGATAGACGAAACATGTATAGGCTTAGTCGTTGACTATAACTTTCTTTTGATAGAGGATCCTTTCAATCAATATCTTCCCATTGTTAAATAATTCCATATTTTATTTCATATTAGATGATAATTTTTTAACGGCATGGCTAAATGCACCCCCATTTTTTCTTTTCATACCCCCTTTTCAAAAATATAATTTTAAAACTTTTCAAATTCCAACCTTAGAAATTTATTTCTCACACTTTTATACTAAGAAATCACAACCAATACTCTTTTTTCTTCTAAATTTATAAACTCTAAATCTGTAACTTGGTTGGATGTGATAGGATATCTATCTATCTATACTTTTTATAAAATAAGAAATCCCAATGACATAAGAAAAACTGATGTGTCAGTCAGAGAGTCTGTCCAACAATGTTTTTTTTATGTCATTACTGCATCATAAAGCCTAATATATAAAATCATTTTAAATTATGTCTAAACCTCTACAAGAGCCCAAAACCTCTGCCCATGTCTTTCCTTTCAAGCCAGTGTATAACTTAGCAGATGTTTGCTTATGTCTAAACGTATACCTTAGCAGAGGTTTAGAAATTGCCGGTAATTTCAAATTCAAAATGCCTGGGGATATGTAATTTGCAATTAATGCATGTCACTCACTCACTTCTGTCAATCATCTTCTTATATAAAGGTTCTTTTTTCTCATTTCACTCTTCATATTTACACTCTGCTTAAGTTCTCTGCTTTTGTATTTTCAAACCACACTTCCAATGTATCTCTCCCTCAAATCCCTTCTTCTCAATAGTCGACATTTGTTCATAAAGGATAAGAGAAAACGGAAGCTCTCTCTGACCAACTTTCAGAACAAATTTTGGGGATATGTGGTTTGCATTGATGATGGTAATGTCATATAGGGGGAGGTTCATTTGAGAAGAAAATTAAATTGAGAAGAAAAAGAACAAAGGGTATAATTGTAAGACATTAAATAGTTTTCTCTCATCTCATTTATTATTCTTTTTGACTAATTAATTAATCATAAAGATTATCATCCTCCACACTAAAATTTTTGGCTAGACACATCAAAATTTATCCTACACGTTTTTGAAATTTATCCTACACATATTGAAATTTATCCTACACAACTCGTAATTCATCGTACACACCTCATAATTTATCCTACACCTTAAATTATTTTTTTTTTCTTTGAAAAGATATATTTTTTTTGGAATAAGTTACAAATTTAATTTAATTAGCTATTAAAAAGGAAGACTAACAATTAATGATCTATCTAATTTTACCAATATACCCTTACACCCATATTAAATACAAAAATTAAATGAAGTCAAATAAAGCATTCTTATTGGTTGAAATTTGTTCTTTTTTATTCTTACAAAAAATTTCTTCTCATTTGAACCCTCCACATGTCATATATATAATTATGTTTGTTTTTGTTTTTGATTTTTACTAATTTTTTTTATCTAAGTTATGACTAAATGATAATTGTGAATGATCTGAGCAAATGATGATGGTGATTGTTCTACAGTTTTTGCCGGCATCATTGTTCCAACATTGTTTAAAGTATGTTTTTGGAGCTACTCTAATTTTGAAATCTTGAATTTTTAATTTTTAATTTTCAAGTGATCTACTCTAATTCTCGCTTTATATTTCAGTCTAATCACAGTTGTTTGAAATTCATACAATCATCTACGGGTTATTTTAGGTTTATGGATATTGTTGGGATCAAATTAAAGAGAAAGAAAGATTATTAAATGTAGAGTTAAAATAATTTTTGCTTATGTCTAAATGATGTTTATAACTGACTTTGGCAGATGATGATGATGTAGAACCCATAGTATTTCCTACTAAACGCAAGAAATGATCTGCTACTGCTGTAAGATAAAATTTTATTTAATAAGATATATAAGTAGATTCAGTTTGTTCTTTCCTGCCTTTTTTGTATTAAAAGAAGCATGAAGTTTGGAATTTTGATGTATAGAATGTATATACTTCTGTAGACTCCGATGATTTAAAGCAGTTCTTTATCAAGCAAGTTGAGGATTAAGTATATGAGGATAGGGATACTCTTCAACAGCTGAAGAAGTGTTTTGATGTACTGCATCTTGGTCTGTTCACAAGAGAGCTGGTTTCCAGAAACCAGATGGTGATGCCTTCAATACTTCCGTGGAGTTTATGGCGATTGTCAGAGATATACATTGAGAAGTTCAGTACTTGATGGAGTTGAAGCTAAAAGCACTTAATTTTTGCTGTTAGATTCCTAATTTTCTTGGTGTTGTTAGATTTTAAGGTTTCGTTGTTCAGTACTCGATGTAATTGTTGGTCTTTTAATCCTCATAATTAAATTTTAATCCTATTAATGTTTATGGAGCCTTTTATTTTTGCTAATTTTAAGGTGGATAAGTATTATTATGTAATTTTTAGTATCATCTGAGTATTACAGATCGATATTGATGTAGATGTGAAATTCTCTCTGAGTTTGATTTAGATTATGTTGATGTTGAATTGTGCTTGAACAATTTTTTTGAAGAATTACAAAGAATCAATTTCTATTACTGTATAGATCTGTCAAAGTTAAAGTTTTCCAAAAGAAAACATCTGCTCGAAATAATCATCTGCTGATCTAACGGCTGTTTGACTTGCTACTGTTGTCAACATCTGTTGTTGCCTAACAGTGCTTCTCAACATCCGTTTGAAATTTTATTATTTGGTAAGTCAGCAGTTTTTTAAAGAATTTCCGCTCAATTACAAGTGATCCTCTGCTAATGAAGACATAGTCTGAAGAAAGTTTTAAGAAGTAAAGGTCTGTTATGGGTCAACAGATCTTAAAGAACAACAGATGTTGAAGTTTTTAAAAGACAATTGTTGAAGTTTTAAAATGCGGATAATGGTAAATAATCCCCATGTGGCATAAGAAAAGCTGATGTGGCAGCCAGAGAGGCTGTCCAACAATATTTTTCTTATGTCATTACTGCATCATAAAGCCTAATATATATAAAATTATTTTAAAATCTATAAACCTTTGCCCATATCTATCCTTTAAAGCCAGCAGAGGTTGAAAGTCCTTCCTTTGGCAAAAGTGTAACTTAGCAAAATGCCCGGGGATATGTAATTTGCAATTAATGCATGTCACTCCGTCACTTCTGTCTTATGATAAAGGCGTCTTATGGTAAACGAGGAGGTTAAGTGTAATTATGATAACCTTTTTTTTAAGGTTTAAAATTTGTCCTTTGGATTTCTTGATATTTAATTTTATACTTTTCTCATGGAAGTGCAGTTTTGAAATGTTTTGCATTAAAAGCCTAATCATCGTTGCATCATATTCTTTACACACTAAGTTAGTCTGACAATGTATTTAGTCAAAACCGCCTTCATTGGGTATATAAACTACATTGGGAAACTGCTTTCATCATTACCGCTTTTATCCATCTAATCAATCATCTTCAAAGTTTTTTTGACAATCAGTATCTTTACAATTTCTTTGGCTTTCAAACACGGATTTGTTCACTACGAAATGGAAAACAATATGTTTCAAATTATCGTTGACGAAATTTTCACGAGGCTTCCTGCAGAAGATAGTGGTCGTTTGAAATGTCTTTCTAAAAATTTTTATAGGGAACTGTCAAGTCATGCATTTGGGATGATCCATACTCTTCGAAGTGGAGATTCACTACAAAAGAAACTACTCTCCTTTAAAGAAACGTCAATTGTCGTTGACAGCATAGGAGCTGGTAATTTGCATGTCGGGACAAGCAAAACCTTAAGTTTTCCTAACAATGTCCACCCTACTTTCTTACGTATTCTATCGTTTTGTTAGTTTGCAATGAAGGGATTTGCTGTCAGCTGATCCTTTGGAAATCCAACTACCAGGCGCTATAAGTTTTTGTCTAATGACTACTTAAATTATATTCATGATCGAAATTCTGATACAGGTGGAATTTATTTTAATCAATACAATGATCTGAAAGTGCTTCACATCAACTGTTACCGTAATGTGGCTACTACTCGTGTTTACTCACGACGTCGTGAGTCATGGAGAACAATAAATTTCGGTAGCGTAAATAATTATGGTTCAAGCAGTTATTCATGGTCTCTAGGAATTTATGCTGATAAAACCATATATTTCATGGTTTCAAGTTATTGATATCCACTAGGTGAGAGGAACATCGTTGCTTTCAGTGTTCTTTCTTAGACTTTCAGAATGCTTCATTTTCCCGAGAGTATCGTAGTCAATCCTTGCCAAGGGCATTTTTTGACCATCGCAAAGAGGCTGCATTTGATTTTTATTGGAGAAGGAACATGCTTGAATGTAAATGTTATTTGATCGTTTCAATCCCCTTCAACCTCCAAAAAACAATATAGTCATGTCTGTTATTGGAGAAGGAACTATGTTATTTTGTGGATGTTTAAGGGGATTGAAACGACTGTTGAGTTAAAATATTGTTTTTTGGAGAAGGAACATGCTTAAATGTAAATGTTATTTTGTTTACAGAATGAATTATAAGTTGTATATTTTTGTATTTTTCATACTCTAAACTTTAAGTATTTAAGGTTGAAGTTGAAGTTGGGGGAATATGATTGAAGTTGATCTGAGCAATCAAGTTTTGAAATACCTCCAACATGTTGACAACTACAATGGTCCGAAAGGAGCTTTATTTATCGAGACTATTGTTTCGCCCATTGATTAGAAAATATTATGTTGTATTTTACTGAATGTTGTTTGTTGTTTTGAACTTTGTTTATTATATAGTTTCCTCTGTTTGACACTTTCATATTTTATATAATAATTAGTTGTGTTAAAATTATTAAGCATGTTTGTTATTTAAATTAATTAAGAGAATATTCAGGTTTGAGAGTTTAAAAGCTTGTAATATTGGTAAAGCTTTGTTTAAATGATGAAAGCTCTATTGTCGTGGACAGATGTTTGAAAATAAAATAGTGGTTTATAGATCTATTGACTTTGGTCAACAGATGGATGAAAACAGATGTTTGAAACCACTGTTGGGTTAAAGCAGAGTGTTCAAGAGAAAACTTTTGTTGAAACCGTTGTTGGGTTAAAACGGTGGTTTAAAACCACTGTTGGGTTAAAATAGTGTTTTGTTGTGGACAGATGTTTGAAAATAAAAACAATGGTTGATACATCTGTTGACCAGTCAACAGATGGAAACAGATGTTTGAAACCACTGTTGGGTTAAAGCAGAGTTTTGTGGAGAAACCTGTTGTTGAAACCGCTGTTGGGTTAAAACGGTGGTTTAAAACCACTATTGGGTTAAAATAGTGTTTTGTGTAGGTTGAAAGGGATTGAAACGATTGTGATTTAAAATATTGTTTTTTGGAGAAGGAACATGCTTGAATGCAAATGTTATTTCCTTTACAAAAGATTAATAAATTGTATATTTTTGTATTTTTTATATTCTAAACTTTAAGTATTTACCGACTAACTTATCTATTATAAGTCTATAAATATAACCATATTCATCATTTATATGTGTTATGCATGGTTTTCTAAGAAACGACTCGTGTTTGCACACGGGTCTTACCGCTAGTACTATATAAAAAAAGAAACCAATAAGAGGACACATGTCATTCATTGAAGCCATCTGTTTTTTATAGATAATTAATTAATATCAATTAAAAGATACTTATAAATTAAATTTAATATAAATTTAAACAATTCGTATAGGAGATAATCTAATATTTTAAAATATTTATCAGATTTCACAATTCCTGAAATTAACAAAAGATGTACGCTAAATGTAAATTAATATAATGTAAATAATTTGTTTATTTTATTAAACTAAAGTAGTTAAGGGTATAACCTATTTCAAAAATGTTTATAAGGGGTAAACAAAAATATTAATCGATGTTTATTGGTTCTATACTTAGTTTTGTGTTCAACTCTCAACTCAAATACGGTAATCACTATGTTTACATGACATTTATAAGAACCATCACCGCAATTACCCCATTCATCGTATATCGAGTATATCCGTTAGTTTTTTTAAACGATATAAATTTTTATTAGATTCATTCAACCCGTGTAATAAACCAGGTTTTTAAAGATATAAAATTTTTATTTTTTACTATACAAAATTATATTTATGCGACTCGTGTATGCGACTAGTGTAATACATGGGGTTTTTTAAAATATAACTTTTTTTTATTATGTAGTATATAAAATTAGATTTATTCAAACATATAATACATAGAGTTTATAAAGATATAATTTTTTATTGTTTGATATATAAAATTACATGTGCTCAACCCGTATAACACATGAGATTCTTAAAAATGTAACTTTTTTCATTATTTAATATATAAAATTAAATTTACTCAACCTGTACAATACACGGGGTTCTTAAAAATAAAACTTTTTTTATTATTTAATATATAAAATTACATTTATTCAACACATGTAATAAACGAGATTTTTAAATATATATTGTTTTATTATTTGGTATATAAAATTACATTTATTCAACCCGTATAATACACGGGGTTCTAACCTAGTACTAATAAGTACGGTTTTTTTTTTAAATCTGATACACGTGATAGGATATTCTAATAAATATAGTTATTTTTTAAGATGGATTCAACAACCAATTATTCAGTGGTATATCTTATCACGCGTATCAGATTTTTAAAATAACTAATATTTAAAAAATTATAATACTGAAACTATTTTTTAGTAATCAACAAACTTGAATTGAGAAAGCCGAAGAGCCCATAACCCGATTCGATGAACGTGTACGAATTCAATCAAACTGTTTGATATTTTTTTTATATAAACTCTTTCCATAAACCACCCGCGAGAGGACTCGCACCAACACCTTGGCATCCCGCTTCTAGTGTATTAGAAGAAAAAGAGTATTGATTGTGTTTCACACTTTTTAATGGAATTGAATTTAGTTGATTAGTAGGTAAACTTTTAATTCGGTCTTGCTGTAGAATTAGCAGAAAATTGGAGGAGTTGAAGAAGTAGCTATACATTGTTAACTAAAGGAAGCTTTAATATTGATTTACAATGAATAATGAAGCATGCACACCTTCACAGCACAAGCAATCTCACTTATGTCATCTCCAACATAATCTTTTCTAGACCCTTTGAACGAGATTTTTGTGCTTACAATATAAGACCAAGATAGGTGTTGTTAAAAGTTTTAAGAATAATCCAACTCCATGTTAAAATAATAAGAGTCTTGGTAGTTATCTTTATCGAATTGTTTAAAAAAACATAAAATAGATGTAATCTATAAAAATGTTTTAAAATAAAAGGTTTAATTGTATTTATCTCAAAACTTGAAGGGAGGATGCAACGAGTAAAAATTAGATAAAGGGGGTGCATTTAGCAACACCCTTGTTTAACAACACACAATAACCTCAAATGATCATCTCAAATGATATAATCTAATTTCTAAATCTTTGATGCATGTTTTTTAAACAAATACTCAAAAGAGATATAAGATATACTAAAATTAAACAATTAACACAACATGAATCTAACAAGTTAAAAATTAAGTCACGTTATTATTAGTTTGATATGTTTAATACAAGCCAGATCAAGCTCAAGATTTAAAAATAGAACTTAAAACAAGCCAAACTCAAGCTCTCATAAGTTAAATGGGCCGAGCTCAGACTCAATTTGGCCCATCGACATCCGTAATTTTATAATTTCAAAACACTAAAACCTCATGTATTTAATGATTAAATCATATTTTTTTTTCTTTTCTTGATTTTGTTTATTTTGCAAAGACAATAATCGCCAGTATTTTAAATCCCTTTCTATGAGAAAAATATTAAATCTGCTATAAACCAAACATTTTAGGCCCAACCCATTACTTATGGGCTTTAGCGTTTATAGTTATGTTTATCTATATATTGTAATGTTGAATAGAATGAAGATAGAGAATTCAGTTTATCTCTATTTCTCTTTGGTTTTTATCACGTTATCAGCACGAGACTCTTCGCTGAGATTTACCGGCCATCATATCAAATCGTTGCTGTAACTTGCAACGGGTAGCAGTGCCACAATCCGCAGACCACAATCCCTCGTAATCCTGGTACATATCATCACAATCTCTCATATATGTCGATTATATGTTTTCAACATATTTTTGCTATCAGCACTCCCTCATAATCCTGGTACATATCATCACAATCTCTCATATATGTTGATTATATGTTTTCAACATATTTTCTATCAGCACAAATACTTGAAAGATATGTTTTTTGATCTATGTGTTAAATGAAAAGATGATATACATTTATTATACAAGATATTTTCAATCAAAAACCCACGAAAACTCATATATACAATAAGCAACACGTTTATGATCCATACATGAAGAAACACACCAATCGACACTTTGCAAGGGCTTTACGGTTAAAATATGTTTGGTTGTTTAGCGCTTGAATTATACAACTCATAGGTACTCAATGTATTACACACGTGTTGCTCATATGTACTCATATGTGGCTCATGGTTTAGGGAATGATTTAGCATAATTTAGTCGTGTTGACAGGCCTAATTTTTATTAGTAGTGTGTTATATAACATTTAGGTGTTAGCCTGTTTAAGTTAAGAGTTTTAAGATCGGCGATCTATAATTTTGCGGTAAGTTTTTTAGTTATTTGATGAGAGGAATGAAATTGTCATTTTTTATGGAACTATAGAATGATCTGGTGTTTGGGACTTGGGTTGTTGTAAGTTAGCGGTGTTATCTATTGACCATGGCATCATGTCATCATTAATTCGTATGCAAATCTGAGTATATAACAGCACACCAACATGTTCCTTTGCAATGATGTTTGATAGTTTGATTTTTTTACCTTGTTAGTAGTTATTATATAATTGTTCACTATTAGCATCATCATGGTTGCTGTTAAAATTAAGCTAGTTGAATTCAATGTGCTTAAATTTTATCAAATGTCATTTCCTAAATAAATTGATGCTTGCATGTTGACATTATGTGTAGTGATTCTTATTTCATTTTATTTCTGTTATGTATATTCTGTTTACACAACAATAAGCTGTTTTGAGGATGCTTGGGACTGCTTACTTGGTTATCTCTTAGAAAAATAAGTTGTTTCTACTAAGCAATCCCGCACAACCCCTTAGATACTTGATGATGATCTAGATAACGGAAAGGAAAAAATGTCAAGCAGCTTAAGGAAGAATGGCACCAATTGTACTTTAGGGGATGTTTGGATGTAGGTTTCAAAGCGTTTATTCAAATATGAAAAAAAATTATACAGTTAATAATAGATTATATCATACGCAATTCAAACAAATATTTTTTAAATTCCTTTCTCATTATATAAGAACGGCCTGCGTATAGAACCCGAAGTTCTACCTATAGAGAACATGAAGTTCTCCTACAATATATATATATATATATATATATATATATATATATATATATTATATATATATATTTTATATTGCGCCTCAATTTTAAATCCTTGATTCTTTCATTTGTGGATAAAATATCGAATTTATCAAAGCTTGAATTCTCCTCACTTGACATCTCGGGTACCAACTACCTCCCGTGGACTCTCGATGCTAAAATTCATTTGACGGCATGTCTTCTGGTTGCGGAGCAAAACAATAAGCTCCTACTACAAAGCCATCAATCGCGACCCATCGGTGCAAGCCCATTCCCTGAAGCGAGTGTGGCCAATTATCAAAGCGGACGAGGTAGAAGTAGAGGTCGCGGCCCCAGCAGAGGTCGTGGTCGAGGACGGGGATACACATGGCATCGAGAGTCTCAGAACACTAAAAATAGCGATGGCGAATCGAGTCGACACAATACGGGACGACCTTCAAAAGGGAAAAGTAGCGGGAACCAAAGAAACATTTGTTATAAATGTGGGATGTCAAATCATTGGTCCCGAACATGTCGCACCCCTAAACACCTCGTTGAGGCATATCAACGCATGATGAAAGAAAAAGGAAAGAATCTTGAAACTAATCTAATTGAGGATGCACCTCTAGCCACGATACCAGACGTTCATTTGGATGCATGTGATTTCATTGAAAATGTTCGAGATGTTTAAACATATTTAATGTACCTTTTATGCTTTACTTTTCACACTGTGACCTTTGTATTTGGTTTGGTTTGAAACTCTTGCAATGTTTCATTTTACTTCTTTGCATTAACTTTCATTTATTTTTATTTCCTGAAGAAATATGTATACTATCTCCAGTAGAGCTATTATTGGTGATGAATGTCTGGTAGATAGCGGTAGTACTAACACTATTCTCAAAGATATGAGATTTTTCTCTGAGTTGTCTCCGGCAGATACACCGATTGGTACTATATCTGGTGTCAGTAACCTTATCGAAGGCTCCAGTTTAGCACACATAACGTTATCTTCGGGTACCCAATTAACTATTGATAATGCATTATTTTCTAGTAAATCCAGAAGAAAATTACTTAGCTTAAAAGATATTCGAAAAAATGGTTACCACCTAAAAACAATATCTGAAAATAATATTGAATATCTTCAAATTACTTCAAACAATAATGGCCAAGAAACCATTGTTGAACAATTAGAAGCTTTATCCTCTGGATTATATTGTACTAATATCAATCCTATCGAATCATACATGGTGAGTAACCAAAAGCTATTAGATAAAGACACATTCAATATATGACATGACCGTCTAGGTCACCCTGGTAGCATAATGATGAGACGAATAATCAAGAGTGCAACCGGGCTCCCTCTTAAAAATTTAAAAGTTTTGCTACCACAAGACTT
Organism: Helianthus annuus; assembly: GCF_002127325.2. Lineage (NCBI taxonomy): Eukaryota > Viridiplantae > Streptophyta > Magnoliopsida > Asterales > Asteraceae > Helianthus > Helianthus annuus. Next base: position 195,935,074 of record NC_035448.2, on the reverse strand, counting down.
ATCATGTGCAGCATGCTCTCTGGGCAAACTTATAACTCGGCCCTCACAAACTAAATTGATACATGAAACCCCATCAGTTTTAGAAAGAATCCAAGGGGATATTTGTGGGCCTATTCATCCTCCGTGTGGACCATTCTGCTATTTCTTGGTCTTAATAGACGCATCCTCAAGGTGGTCACATGTGAGCGTTTTAGCTACTCGAAATTTAGCATTTGCTCGACTTTTATCTCAAATCATACAATTGAGAGCCAATTTCCCCGACAGTCAAATTAGAAACATCCGGATGGATAATGCGAGAGAGTTCACATCTCAAGCTTTTAATGACTATTGTATGTCAATTGGGATCAATGTTGAACATTCAGTACCTCATGTTCACACACAAAACGGTTTAGCTGAATCTCTGATTAAACGATTACAAATAATCGCTAGATCACTCTTAATGAGATGTAAATTACCATCTTCTGCATGGGGTCATGCTATTTTGCATGCCGCTGCACTGATTAGATTGAGACCAACTGTGACACCTGAGTCACTTCAACCATCAAACAAATGCCAAAACCAATGAAATATTGTATTTCATACTTGGGATTTGTAAAAATATGTGTATCATTTGCACATATCAACTCCTGTTCGATTTTAAACTCTACATCGCTTTCTGGAGAATTATACGCAAACTGGTGCGTAAACGTACTCAGTTTAATGCGACAAATACTCCGGAACATCAACATATACTCAACATACCTTAAATAACCTTTGCATAACTTAGAAATAAGTTTTGAAGGCTTTGGTATGGCAAAAACAAGTTAATTCGCATACAGGGACTAAACTTGACAAACTACGAAAGTATGCCAATTTGAACTGTAACAAACATTCCGGAACATGACCATAAGTTAAACACACCTTAAATATCCTTTACAAAGCTTAGAAATAGGCTTTGAGGTGTTCGGTGTGTTAAAATAAACTTTTGGATCATTCAGGGACTAAAAGTGTCAAAAAGTGCACAAGTTTGCACTTTCGCGCATAACTTAAGTTCTGAATACATCCGAACACCCAAAAATTTATGTAAGCATCATAATATTATGCCTTAGTGTTTGGCATAAGAAAAATCCATTCGTCGCGCAATTTGGATCGTTTTTCGCGCTTATGCGCATTCCGTCGTAATTAACCGAACATCGCGATCGTATGGCCAAACGAACCAACATCCGACATATTTTTGAGCATGTTTCATGTCCTCAATGTTTAGGCATCATTTTAGGGCCTTAAATATGGCTTAACGGGCCTTAAACGTGTCAGAAATGGCCTTAAACCACAACAGGGACCTAAACTGTCATTTCTAAAACTTATCTTCTGATCTGGACTCCCAGGCGGGGCGCGTAAGCCCTGTCTAAATCTTCATGCGGGCCGCGTCAGCCCTGCAGATGCAGAAACTCATTTTTCTTGCAAAATTTGGCCTTTCAAGCACCCAAGGGGCAATGCCTCTTCACAATCTCTGGGGTTAGGGTCACATATTGATACCACAACATCTTGACAAGTGTACGAATGAGATCAAGGCACGATATCAAGAAACGATCCTAACGGTCTTGCTTTTCCTATAAATACCCCCCCATTTGTGTTAAAACCCACAAAATCTGATCTAAAGCTCTAAGTTGAGGCCTTTGCTTCATACCTGAGCTCCTGGATCGAGATTAGCTTTCGGGGACCCTTCGTAAGTGTTCTTTCGTTCTTTTAATCGCTTTCTAGTCCTAAAGTCAAACTATGTTTGACTTTCTGCGTTGACCAGCCTATGGTCAACACGAAAGTTCGTTTGAACTTCATAACATGAGCGTGATCACGATGGTTATAGTCCCTAGTGACTACACCTACTGATCACCACGTTATCTAGGCTCAGTGACGAGTCGTAGTTTCGGCCAAAATGCGCATTCTTGTGTATTTTGTAACCAAACTACTCATAGGTATCAAAACCGTTTGTTTTGATGCCAAACCTGTTTTCTAAACTTAGTTAAGCATGTTCTAACATGCTTAGCTCGTCACTTTTAGTTTAGTGCTTATATAGGGTCGTAAGGTAAGCGATCTAACAATCGCTTATACTTTCGAACCCGACCCATTTGGTCGATCTTTAGGTTCCGACCAAACACATTAGGTGACCATAGTATATAGGGAATAACCTTCCGAGGTTATACCTTATGGTCACGATGTTAGGCGTTCCAAACGCGTTTTACGCGAACGACGCGTTAAGATAGCATAAGCTACCTAAACGGGTCGTAATGGGTCGTAAGCACTTAGGTTAAGTTTCATTTTAGTATGAAGGATTTTTTAAACCATATTACACGAGTCTCCATACTCGTTTGGTTTACGAACCCGCCTACTATCCGATCCTCCGATTTAGGTCCGGTATATTAACATAATTACCTATATTAGGTGCCGTTTGATATCCGTGATCTCTAGCATTATTTGGTTGTTATACAAGAACTTCAAAGCAATCTCAGGTGAGTACATAGACCCCTCTTTTACTGTTTTCCAAACTATTTTGGGGTGAAACACATGTGCCTACTTGTTACTTTCATGCTTTCCTGTTTTCACATCATATACTTGCTATGTTTATTAGTACATTTATAGTACATGATTTCAATACATTTTATGCTATGTATGCCCATTGTGTGCATACTTAGTACATCACTTTACAATACACTTTATGCTATGTATGCCCATTGTGTGCATACTTAGTACAATCATTTTACATAACATTTTATGCTATGTATGCCCATTGTGTGCATATTTAGTACATTATTTTACATTACATTTTATTCTATGTATGCCCTGCATACTTAGTACATTTGTTCATCACATGCTCACATTTTGGTATGACATTTGGTTTGTTTAAATTATACAATGTACATTCATTAACACCGATCATGCCGCTCGTTAGTAGGTAATGGTACCATAGGACTTGACAACTCCCATTCCTGAAATCTCAGGTTTGTTTGGATTGGAAGGAATGACCGAATTCGATAAACAATAACACATATAGACCTTTAATTTGTTTAAAGGTCTATCACCACAAGTCACAAAGGCTTGAATGTATGCATTTTCACAATACCGCATAAATGTTTGTATCAGTATAGCATGCAATTGTTCCACAAAACATAACTTTGACTTAAACTATGTTTAATTCAATACCCTGTTTTTGTGCATTTTTACCTATGGCTTAGTTAATATATTTCACATGCCATACATGATATTTTGGATACACATTATATGATTTACATTAAACATAAACAATTTGACATTGACATACACGTTTGGTGGTTTACATTAGACATGAACATTTTGATATGGTTTACACAATAACACTTGACAATTGATTTATACATGAACATTTTACATGGTGGTTGGTTTGGGTAAATGGTTTGAGTAACGTGGCGTGTTTAATATGATACAAACATGGTGGATACGCCGCTGGTACTTCCTATATATAAATGTTTATATAATATTACCTATCGTAGCATTATTTAAATCATTTCAGTATAGACATATTACATTTTATACAAATAACATATTCTTCACAAGACATTGTTTTACAAACAACTTATCTTATACAAACTCATTTTACATGGTTATTCATTTAACCATACATTATTCTCTTATTTAAACACATCATCTGATCTTATCGTTTTTCAAATGATTTACAAGACAAAGCAAATTACAAGGTTCATGACTAAACATTTTCTCAAACATAAGTCATGAATTCTGTTTTCACAAAACCTATGTATCTCACAGGCATTTTTATGCTGACGTACCTATTTTCACATGTGTTTTCAGGAGATGATGCATAGGACTTATCAAGACATACTTAGGCGGACCTGTGCCTTAGTGACTTAAAACGAGACAAGAACTAGTTAATTTATGTTATGTACTCTTTGGTTCTTGTTTAAAACAATGTAAACTTTCATGTTTGATTAATAAAACGAAACTTCAATTGCCCTGGATTTGAAACAAATAATTCTGTCTCAACACTCCCCGACGTTTCCGCCGCGGTTGCATGTTATACGCGGTCGGGGTGTGACAGAAAAGTTGGTATCAGAGCCAATGGTTATAGGGAATTAGGTTATTAGTAATGCTTTGACCTAGTCTATAACCTTCCTAGGACCCTAACGCGAGTTTACTTGCGTTTAGTCATAAAACGATACCGTCACCTATCCTTAGGCGACGACCACAACAAGAACATAAATTTCAAAACCGCTTTGAAAACTAATCATCTGTTCTAGGATGATTGATTACTAGGTTTTGAACCCTCTGTTATAACGTTTTGAACCACTTTGAATTTTCAAAACTCTCGTCAAAGTTTTGAGTTCTAAATAATGTGAACACGTGCAAACTGTAAGGGTGGGTGCCTGTACCCTGAGTTTTCTGTCTAAGGCTAGAGTGTTCGTACAAATCCACATAATCGGACCAGTCACTCTTACCTGGGAACTCTTGGGGTTAGTGTCCACTTATAGGCGAGCATGTCTTCGCGATACATTATTTTTGACCTATAATCACCGGGGTCGTTTGTTGCTTTGTAGTAACAAACAAATGACCACTATCCTTGCTTTCATCATATTTGTTTCATCTCATTCTTTTTGTCTAATTCTCTCACTCGTTTCCTCTCATGTTTCCTCTTTTAGAATGCCTCCTCGACGCGACAATCAGATGGCGAATGCCGAACTGGCGGAAATCATTGCGCAGCAAATGGCTGCTGCCTTCCCAAATCTTTATGCTCAAATGATTCAAGCCACCAACAACAACAATACTCCATGCAATTTCAAGAATTTTAACTCGGCTAAACCGCTCAAGTTTAGTGGTTCTGAGGGAGCAACTGGGCTTCTTCAATGGTTCGAGAGCATTGAGAATACTTTCCGTCACGTTCAGTGTCCTGAAAATCGCAAGGTCGAGTTTTCTTCGAGTGTGTTTCAGAAGAGGGCTCTTACGTGGTGGAACGGGGTTATGAGAGACCGCGGTGCTGAGGTTGCATTAGCACAGACTTGGGCCGAGCTTAGGGCTCTTATGATGAGGGAATTCTGTCCTCGTCATGAGCTAAGGGCTCTAGAAAGGGAATTTGATGATTTGAAGCAAGACAGTGGGGAACATCGAGCCTATACTGACCGCTATGAGGAATTGAGCTTGTTATGCCCTGCTATGGTTACGCCTCTAGATAAGGCGATTGAGAAATACATTGATGGTCTTCCTGACGTAGTTCAGGATATCGTTACTGGCATCAACCCTACTACTGTCAGACAAGCCATTGAATTGGCTGCCACTCTGACTGAATCCCGTATCAGGAAGCGCAAGCTGTTTCGGAAGGGCGATTTAAGACCATCTGACAAGACTGCTCATGTGGAACCAAAGGAAGAAAATGCTGAGGTGTCCAAGAAGAAGAAGCGCAAAGCCTCTCAAAGCTACACTGTAACTGCTCAAGACAAACAGGTTGCACCAAACCAGCCAGCACAACCTCGCAAAAGACAAAACTATGTTGGTACCGCAACTTTGTGCAACAAGTGCAACCGTCATCATCCAGAGCAAGAGCAGTATCACAAATGTACCCACTGTGGGCGGTTGGGACATTTGATCAATGTTTGTCGTTATGCAAATCAAGCTGCTGCAAACCCTGCTGCTGTTCAAGCACGGTTCCCTCCGGGGTCATGTTATAACTGTGGTGACCTTACCCACTACAGGAACAATTGCCCAAGACTTATTAACATACCTCCAGCGCGTGGACGAATGTTTAACATCAATGAGGCAAACATGAACAATGATGCAGCAGTGAACATTTAGTGTTTTGTATTTCCTTGGTTGTTATCTTTTGACACTTCAAGACAATTCGGTTGTTACATAAATAAAGATTTGTTGTTTTTATTTCTGCAAAATTTATGCGTTTATGTGAATGCTTGATGCAACCTTATGATGTCAACCCAAAGACAAACTACTCGTGTGGTTCTGTCATTTTATGATCACTTGTGATCTCCCTAAGAACCTTATACACTCGTTTCTTTTAAGAAACAAAGTCAAACTCTTATTGAGAATCCCTCTATCTTTATAGATAGATCGTTAAAAATCATTAAAGTGCCAAATGAAATCCATGGATTGGATTCCTAGTGTGCTTTAAATATCCATACCTAAAGATAACAAGATAAAGAATAAAGTTAACTAAATTTGTGCTTATGTGTTTTCTTACATGTTTTGTGGTTGTATGTGATCCATCCAAATCCTCATAGAATCTTCCATATCTCATACGAGAGATTCATAATAGGATATCCAAAGATACTATCTTAAATCCTTAATGGACTTCAACATTGCAGTAAAGTCCCTCGGGTTATAAAGTATTATTCTATAATTGGACCTCTTAAATGGTCTGGTTAAACAGATTGATTTTGAAAATCTGATTAGAAATATCATGTGATGATGTAACTAAAAAAAGATCCCTTAAGTGGTCTATTTAAGGAGATCGTACGATGGTCTAGTTAAGAAGATCATGTGTTGATCTAGTTAAAAAGATCATTCGTTGATCTAATTAAAAGGATCCTTTGGTGGTCTAGTCGAGTCGCTTCATGTTTATTCAAGTGATTTTTTTCCTACGCATTATGAAATGAACTGTGCGGACTGTGCAAGGAATTACGTAATTATGGAGGCCTACATAATTATGGAAATTAGTGCACAGAAACCACAGGAAGCTTTGTCATGTGTTAAGACCTATAGTGACAAGAATAATGATATGGGAGAAGTCTTGGACCTTGACCAATGTCATTTATTCTCACACTCCCCAATTCTGATCTCAATCACATACCAAGTTTCCTATGATAAGTCTTCATAAGAAACGTTCTTCTGTCCGTAGTTCAAAATTCCATGTTTTACTATTACAAGGAATTCACTTTGAGGGTTAACAAATTCGCTAAGAGTCCTAACATGGCCCAGAGTTTTACTTAAGGGTTCAATGGATCTATTAGAAGGCGAAACCGTCACAGCTGTCTTCACAAGTTTCCTCTAGAATTAAATTTCGGGACGAAATTTCCTAAAGTAAGGGAGACTGTGACACCTGTGTCACTTCAACCATCAAACAAATGCCAAAACCAATGAAATATTGTATTTCATGCTTGGGATTTGTAAGAATATGTGTATCATTTGCACATATCAACTCCTGTTCGATTTTAAACTCTACATCGCTTTCTGGGGAATTATACGCAAACTGGTGCGTAAACGTACTCGGTTTAATGCGACAAATACTCCGAAACATCAACATATACTCAACATACCTTAAATAACCTTTGCATAACTTAGAAATAAGTTTTGAAGGCTTTGGTATGGGAAAAACAAGTTAATTCGCTTACAGGGACTAAACTTGACAAACTGCGAAAGTATGCCAATTTGAACTGTAACAAACATTCCGGAACATGACCATAAGTTAAACACACCTTAAATATCCTTTACAAAGCTTAGAAATAGCCTTTGAGGTGTTCGGTGTGTTAAAATAAACTTTTGGATCATTCAGGGACTAAAAGTGTCAAAAAGTGCACAAGTTTGCACTTTCGCGCATAACTTACGTTCTGAATACATCCGGACATCCAAAAATTTATGTAAGCATCATAATATTATGCCTTAGTGTTTGGCATAAAAAAAATCCATTCGTCGCGCAATTTGGATCGTTTTTCGCGCTTATGCGCATTCCGTCGTAATTAACCGAACATCGTGATCGTACGGCCAAACGAACCAACATCCGACATATTTTTGAGCATGTTTCATGTCCTCAATGTTTAGGCATCATTTTAGGGCCTTAAAGATGGCTTAACGGGCCTTAAACGTGTAGGAAATGGCCTTAAACCACAACAGGGACCTAAACTGTCATTTCTGAAACTTATTTTCTGATCTGGACTCCCAGGCAGGGCGCGTAAGCCCTGTCTAAATCTTCACGTGGGCCGCGTCAGCCCTGCAGATGCAGAAACTCGTTTTTCTTGCAAAATTTGGCCTTTCAAGCACCCAAGGGGCAATGCCTCTTCACAATCTCTAGGGTTAGGGTCACATATTGATACCACAACATCTTGACAAGTGTACGAATGAGATCAAGGCACGATATTCAAGAAACGATCCTAACGGTCTTGCTTTTCCTATAAATACCCCCCCCATTTGTGTTAAAACCCACAAAATCTGATCTAAAGCTCTAAGTTGAGGCCTTTGCTTCATACCTGAGCTCCTGGATCGAGATTAGCTTTCGGGGACCTTTCGTAAGTGTTCTTTCATTCTTTTAATCGCTTTCTAGTCCTAAAGTCAAACTATGTTTGACTTTCTGCGTTGACCAGCCTATGGTCAACACGAAAGTTCGTTTGAACTTCATAACGTGAGCGTGATCACGATGGTTATAGTCCTAGTGACTACACCTACTGATCACCACGTTATCTAGGCTCAGTGACAAGTCGTAGTTTCGGCCAAAATGCGCATTCTTGTGTATTTTATAACCAAACTACTCATAGGTATCAAAACCGTTTGTTTTGATGCCAAACCTGTTTTCTAAACTTAGTTAAGCATGTTCTAACATGCTTAGCTCGTCACTTTTAGTTTAGTGCTTATATAGGGTCGTAAGGTAAGCGATCTAAACAATCGCTTATACTTTCGAACCCGACCCATTTGGTCGATCTTTAGGATCCGAGCAAACACATTAGGTGACCATAGTTTATAGGGAATAACCTTCCGAGGTTATACCTTATGGTCACGATGTTAGGCGTTCCAAACGCGTTTTACGCGAACGACGCGTTAAGATAGCATAAGCTACCTAAACGGGTCGTAATGGGTCGTAAGCACTTAGGTTAAGTTTCATTTTAGTATGAAGGATTTGTTAAACCATATTACACGAGTCTCCATACTCGTTTGGTTTACGAACCCGCCTACTATCCGATCCTCCGATTTAGGTCCAGTATATTAACATAATTACCTATATTAGGTGCCGTTTGATATCCGTGATCTCTAGCATTATTTGGTTGTTATACGAGAACTTCAAAGCAATCTCAGGTGAGTACATAGACCCCTCTTTTACTGTTTTCCAAACTGTTTTGGGGTGAAACACATGTGCCTACTTGTTACTTTCATGCTTTCCTATTTTCACATCATATACTTGCTATGTTTATTAGTACATTTATAGTACATGATTTCAATACATTTTATGCTATGTATGCCCATTGTGTGCATACTTAGTTCATCACTTTACAATACACTTTATGCTATGTATGCCCATTGTGTGCATACTTAGTACAATCATTTTACATAACATTTTATGCTATGTATGCCCATTGTGTGCATATTTAGTACATCATTTTACATTACATTTTATGCTATGTATGCCCATTGTGTGCATACTTAGTACATTTGTTCATCACATGCTCACATTTTGGTATGACATTTGGTTTGTTTAAATTATACAATGTACATTCATTAACACCGATCATGCCGCTCGTTAGTAGGTAATGGTACCATAGGACTTGACAACTCCCATTCCTGAAATCTCGGGTTTGTTTGGATTGGAAGGAATGACCGAATTCGATAAACAATAACACATATAGACCTTTAATTTGGTTAAAGGTCTATCACCACAAGTCACAAAGGCTTGAATGTATGCATTTTCACAATACCGCATAAATGTTTGTATCAGTATAGCATGCAATTGTTCCACAAAACATAACTTTGACTTAAACTATGTTTAATTCAATACCCTGTTTTTGTGCATTTTTACCTATGGCCTAGTTGATATATTTCACATGCCATACATGATATTTTGGATACACATTATATGATTTACATTAAACATAAACAATTTGACATTGACATACACGTTTGGTGGTTTACATTAGACATGAACATTTTGATATGGTTTACATAATAACACTTGACAATTGATTTATACATGAACATTTTACATGGTGGTTGGTTTGGGTAAATGGTTTGAGTAACGTGGCGTATGTAATATGATACAAACATGGTGGATACGCCGCTGGTACTTCCTATATATAAATGTTTATATAATATTACCTATTGTAAATCATTTCAGTATAGACATATTACATTTTATACAAATAACATATTATTCACAAGACATTGTTTTACAAACAACTTATCTTATACAAACTCATTTTACATGGTTATTCATTTAACCATACATTATTCTCTTATTTAAACACATCATCTGATCTTATCGTTTTTCAAATGATTTACAAGACAAAGCAAATTACAAGGTTCATGACTAAACATTTTCTCAAACATAAGTCATGAATTCTGTTTTCACAAAACCTATGTATCTCACAGGCATTTTTATGCTGGTGTACCTATTTTCACATGTGTTTTCAGGAGATGTTGCATAGGACTTATCAAGACATACTTAGGCGGACCTGTGCCTTAGTGACTTAAAACGAGACAAGAACTAGTTAATTTATGTTATGTAATCTTTGGTTCTTGTTTAAAACAATGTAAACTTTCATGTTTGATTAATAAAACGAAACTTCAATTGCCATGGATTTGAAACAAATAATTCTGTCTCAACACTCCCTGACGTTTCCGCCGCGGTTGCATGTTATACGCGGTCGGGGTGTGACACCAACTGCTGATCATGAATACTCCCCATTGCAACTGGTCTCCGGACGAGAACCAAGTTTGTCCCACCTTAGAATTTTTGGTTGTGCGGTATACGTACCAATACCGCTACCACAACGTACTACAATGGGACCCTAAAGAAGACTGGGTATCTATATTGGTTTTAACTCCCCGTACATTATTGGATACTTAGAACCAATGACGGGAGACATATTTACAGCACGGTATGCTGACTATCATTTTGATGAAACGATGTTCCCAGTCTTAGGGGGAGACAAGGACAAAGAAAGACTGGTAACACAAGAAATAACGTGGAATGCATCATCGCTATCAAATCTCGATCCCCGAAGTGGTATATGTATATGAAGTCCAAAAGATTATACATTTGTTAAGAATAGCGAATGAATTACCAGATGCATTCACAGACACGAATAGAGTGACAAAATCACATGTACCAGCATCAAATGCACCTGCTCGAATTGAAGTAATCTCAGAAGCGATTACTATACAATGAAAGCGTGGGAGACCAATGGGTTCCAAAGACAAAAACCCACGGAAGTGAAAAGAGCAAAGTAACGCAGTTGGTGAAAACTCACAAAAGATTATAAGTGAAACCCCGGTAGAGGTAAATGTCCCAGAAGAGACAACTATGAATCCAGAGTAAAATGAAGTTTTAGAAGAAACACCGGTACCGAACGAAAATGAGATCTCTATTAATTATGTACAAGATAGTACAATGTGGAACCGGAATAAAACACGCGTTGATGATATATTCGCATATGCTATAGCAATGGATGTAATCAATGAAAATGATTACGTACCAAAAACTTTAGAAAAGTGCATGCACAGAAATGATTGGCCAAGAAGCCATAAATGCCGAACTAAATTCGCTCGAAAAGCGACATGTTTTCAGACCTGTAGTCTGAACACCCATAGACGTCAAACCAGTAGGTTATAAATGGGTGTTTGTAATAAAGAGAAATGAAAAGAATGAGATTGTACGATATAAGGCTCGGCTTGTAGCACAAGGGTTTTCCCAAATCCTAAGAGTTGATTCTGAGGAAACGTATTCCCCTGTAGTGGATGCGATAACCCTTAGGTTCCCAATCGGCCTCACAATCTCTGAAGGACTTCACATGATACTAATGGATGTCGTCACCGCATACTTATACGGGACACTTGAAAATGACATCTACATGAAAATCCTTAAAGGATTAAAATTGCCTGAAGCATTAAAATCAACACCTCGAGATATGTGTTCTATAAAGCTCCAGAGATCTTTATATTGTCTCAAACAATCTGGTCGTATATGACACAATCGACTTAGTGAATATCTCAAAAAAGAAGGATATAAGTCTGATGTAATCAGTCCATGTGCCTTTATAAAAAGATCACTCTCGAATTTCACTATAATAGTGTCTATGTTGATGATATCAACATCATCGGATCTCCTGAAGAGATAGAGACAGCTGCTCAGTTGTTAAAGAACGAATTTGAAATGAAAGATCTTGGTATGACCAAATTATGTATCGGACTACAATTTGAGTATCTGTGCAATGGCACATTTGTCCATCAATCAAACTACATCCAGAAGATGTTAGTACGTTTCAATATGGATAAAGCACATCCGTTTAGTGTACCTATGGTTGTCCGACCGCTAGATCCACACAAGGATCCTTATCGCCCTCAAGAAGAAGGCGAAGAAGTACTTGGTCCAGAAGTACCATACTTAAGCGCGATCAGTGCCCTTATGTATCTCACAAATAACACAAGACCTGACATTGCATTTGCAGTTTATGTACTAGCGAGATACAGTTCGAACCCAACATGTAGACACGGGAATGGTGTAAAACATATATTCCGGTATATTTGCAGGACACAAGACTTAGGTCTTTTCTATCAGAAAGATCAAAAGTCCCACCTTGTTAGGTATGCTGATGCCGGCTATCTATCAAATCCTCACAAAGCAAAATCTCAGACAGGTTATGTATTCACACACGGTGGCACAGCAATTTCTTGGAGGTCGACTGTGACAATTGTGCTCTTTAATCGATGAACAATGCAAAACAAAGTCAATTATTAATAAAACAATGTGTTTTGGTGTTACTATATGTGTTTTATGTGTTTGGTGATTTTACGATTTGATTCGATTCGATTTCAAGCTTTAAATCGCTTTCTGGAAAGTTATACGCAAACTGGTGCATAAACACAGTCAGTTTAACACGACAAACACTCCGGGATAGTGAAATAGGCTTAACATACCTTAAATAACCTTCACATAACTTAGAAATAAGTTTTGGATGGTTTGGTGTGTTGAAAACAAGTTTGTTCGATCGCAGGGACTATTTGTGTCAAACTGCGAAACTATACCTATTTGTATAGTAACGAACATTCCGGAACTTGATCATAAGTTAAATATGCCATAAATATCCTTTACATAGCTTAGAATAGGCTTTGAGGTGTTTGGTGCGCAAAAATAAACTCATTGGTCATTTAGGGACTAAAAGCGTCAAAAAGTGCACAAGTTTGCATTTTCGCGTATATCTTACGTTCTGAATATATCCGGGCACCCAAAAATTTATGTAGTCATTAAAATATTTTATTTTAGTGATTGGCATGATAAAATTCCATTCGTCGCTTAATTTGGATCGTTTTTGCGTCCGTTACGACTTCCATCGTAATTAACCGAACAACACGATCGTACGACCAAACGAGCCGATATCCGAGATGTTTTTTAGCACATTTTAAGTTCTCTATACTTTAACTTCATTTTAGAGCCTTGAAATGAGGTTAACGGGGCTTAAACGTGTCAAAAATGAGCCGAAATGCAAGTTTTGCAAGTTCAGGGGCTGAATTGTCATTTTATGAAAGTGTTGGTCTGCAGGTCCCTTACGGACCGTATGGGCATGTGCTTACGGTCCGTAAGCAGTCCCCAGATCAGCAGAAATGCAGAAACATTGAATCTGGTCCATTCCACTTGTTCCAATGGTTTTAATCCCTGGTTTTTCACGCTATGGGCTGGTTTGTGTGGTGAACAAGTCCCCCAATCATTCTTTGACAATTGTATGGCCTAGATCATTCCCTCTTTGCCAAGAAATGATCCTAACGGTTTGTGAAAAACTATATAAGGCCATGTCCCCATTCCATTTTCTACACATTTGATCTGAGATTTCTCTAAGTGGTTGTGATATTTCACTTCCTACCTGAGAAAACTTGGAATCAAATCTATTTGGACCCTTTGTAAGTCCCCTTTCATTCTTTTTTTGCTTTCCTAGCTTGAAAGTCAAACATTGTTTGACTTTCAGCTTTGACCACGAGTTGGTCAACGAGAAGTTCATTTGAACTTCGCAACGTGAGCGTAATCACGATGGTTATAGTCCCTTGTGACTATACCCACTGATTACCACGTTGACTAGGCGTAGTGACGAGTCGTAGTTTCGGTCAAAATGCGCATTTAAGCGTATTTTGCAACCAAACTACTCTTGGTATCAAAACACTTTGTTTTGATATCAAAACCTGTTTTCTAAATTAGTTAAGCATGTTTTAACATGCTTAGCTCGTCACTTTTAGTTTAGTGCTTGTTTAGAGTCGTAAGTCAAGCGGTCTAAACCACCGCTTAAACTTTCGAACTCGACCCGTTTGGTCGATCATTAGGATCCGACCAAGCATGTTTAGTGACCATAGTTGCATAGGGAATATCCTTCCGAGGTTATACCTTATGGTCACCTAGCTTAAGTAGTTGTATGATAGTTAGTTTATATGCCTTAGGTAATTTACCAAAATGCCCTTTTCATGCATAATTGGACCTTAAGCATATGTAACCTAACTTTTATCACCTAAACTGATTATGCAACTCATTTAAACATGTTTAGGCATATAATACTCGTCATAGGACTAGTTAGACGTCTCGAACGCGTTTTACGCGAACGACGCGTTAAAGTAGCGTAAGCTACCTAAACGGGTCGTAACGGGTCGAAAGCACTTAGGTTAGGTTCCGATTTAGAATGTAGGCTTTGTTAAACCATATCACATGAGTTCCAATAATCATTTGGTTTACAAGACCTCATTTTGTCCGATCTCCCGATTTAGGCGTCTATTGTTTGACTAGCGATTCGATTATTAAGTGCTGCTTGAGTTTCCTTGGTTTGATTGAGCTTGCTGAGTTCTTTAGATTGAGGATACTTTGCACTTCATGTGAGTACATAGTTTCCCTATTTTACTGTTTTCAATTATTTTGGGGTGATTCATATGTACAAAACGATTTCAAGGTTTAAACAATGATTTCAAAAACGATTAAGATGGTTTATACAAAACTAATAACGATTTCAATAATGTGAATGAACTTGTTGGTTGTAATTATATAACGAATGACATTCATTAGCTTTGGCCGAGCCGACCAGTATTAGGTTATGGTAGCATAGGATCTGACAAATCCCGTTACCAGACTACACCCATGGTTATGTGTGGGGGTTATGTAGGTAACGACCGAACCTGTGATTGTTAACTTACCCTTTGGTGGTATGTTAATACGAGAAACGAGGTAGACGAGTCACGAAGGTTTGAATGTTATTAGCCAGACGACCAAAAGTAGTTTCACTATTAAAACGAATACGATTTTGGGACGAGTTAAACGATTTGACGACTTAAACGAGATAAACGATTTGGATAAACGATTGGTTTTGGGTAGTGATTAGATAATGGGACGGGTGTAGTATGATAGAATCATGGTAGATACGTCGTTGGTACATTTTATATATAAGTGCTTCTATCATATTACATTGCGTATCATCATTTAGTTCACTGGGGAAAACGATTTTGAAACGATGTCACACAACGAGGTTTTCGAAACGATATAAACCATACGAGTTTTTACGAGATGTTTACAAGTTGTTTTACTATAACAAATGTTTTTGGGTTAAGAATCATGGCTACGAGATTTTATAAACTATAACCAATTTGATTTGAGTTGGTTAATTATGTTGCAATACACTTTTCAAAACGAGAATTGTATTTTGACTCTTGTAGTCTAACGAAGTACTGAAACATATAAACGAGCCATGAATCCAATACTCTCACAAAACCTATGTACTCGCCAGCATTTCTTTGCTGACTTTATTTTTACATATGTTTCAGGTGGTGTTGCATGATGTTGATTGCTAGGAAGCGAGTTCACTTAGGATCTGGACGAGGCCTTAGTGACTTAAAAACAATTATAAACAATGTGCAGTTTGTTTGTTTTGGTTTAAAGACAATGTACGTTACATAATAATTCAATAAAAAAAACATTTGGTTACCATGGTTGTGGAACAATAATTCTGTTACAACACTCCCCGACGTTTCCGCCATGTTTTGTTGTTTTGACGTGGTCGGGGTGTGACAGAAAAGTTGGTATCAGAGCCAATGGTTATAGGGAATTAGGTTATTAGTGATGCTTTGACCTAGACTATAACTTTCTAGGACCCTAACACAAGTTTACTTGTGTTTAGATTTTTAAAACAATACCGTCACCTATCCTTAGGTGATAACCACAACGAGAACACAATAACGAATCCGATTCGAAAAGTAATCATCTATCCTTGGATGATTGATTACTAGGTTTTGAACCTTCTGTTATAAGGTTTTGAACCTTTTTGAGTTTTCAAAATCTCGTCAAAGTTTGTGTCCAAATAATGTGAACACGTGCAAACTGGAAGAGTGAATGCCTGTTCCCTGAGTTTTCTGTCTAAGGTTAGAGTGTTCGTACAAATCCGCAGTATCGGACCAGTCACTCTTACTTGGGAATTCTTGGGGTGAGTGTTCACTTATAGGTGAGCATGTCTTCGCGATACATTATATTGACTCATTTACTTTGATTTGTCACCGCGTGTCATTTGTTTGTTCGAGGTAACAAACGAATGATCGCCTTCCTTGTGTTTTGTCGATGTTTTCAATGCCCCTTTTGTTTTTCCAATTGTCGACCTCACTCGTTTCTCATGTTTCCTTGTTAGACAATGCCTCCTCGACGTGATGCTCAAACTTTTACTGCTGAGGAAGTCGCAGCCCTTGTCTCTCAGCAAATGGCTGCTGTGCTTCCAGGCATTGTGACCCAAATCCATGAGTTATACAATAACAACAATAATAACAACAATAATGCTCATTGTAATTTCAAGAATTTCAATTCTGTGAAGCTGCTTAAGTTTTCTGGGTCACAAGGAGCAACTGCGCTTCTGCAGTGGTTTGAGAGTATCGAGAGCACATTCAGACATGTGCAGTGTCCGAATGCGCGTAAGGTTGAATTTGCTTCAAGCGTGTTTGAGAAGCGAGCTCTTACATGGTGGAACGAAGTGATGCGCGATAGGGGTGCCGAAGTGGCATTAGCACAAACTTGGGAAGAGCTCCGAGCTCTCATGATGAGAAAGTTCTGTCCCCGTCACGAGATTCGAGTTTTGGAACGAGAATTTGACGATTTGAAACAAGACGGGGGAGAACACCGTGCTTATACGAATCGATTTGAGGAGCTCAGATTGTTGTGTCCTACTATGGTTACCCCTCTGGAGAAAGCAATCAAGAGGTATATCGATGGTTTACCCGATTCCATTCAGGACATCGTGACTGGCGTTAATCCTACTACCGTTCGTCACGCGATCGAGTTGTCTACTACCCTGACTGAGTCTCAAGTCAGGAAGTGTAAACTTACCCGCAAGGGTGATAAGAAGAAGTCAACCGATTCTGACAAGGAAAAGGGTAAGGGTAAGAAAGGTGAGTCGTCGAGGAAGCGAAAGGGTGCTCAAAATTTTGCTGTCACCAATCAGAACCCTCAGAACCCACCGACTCAACCTCCTGCAAAGAAAGCATATGCTGGTACTGCACCTCACTGTGCTCGATGTAATGGTCACCATGTTGCCCAACAGGCCTGTAAACAGTGTGCTACGTGTGGTAGACTTGGGCATTTGGCCAACATTTGTCGTTTTGGTCAAAATCAGGCTGCTCAGGTTCCAGCACAAGCTCAAGGGAATGCTGCGAGATTCCCACCTGGTTCGTGTTTTAATTGCGGAGAAATGGGTCATTTCCGCAACAATTGCCCGAGATTGGTAAACGCGAATGCGAATGTCAACGCGAACGCGAATGTGAATCCCGCTCGTGGACGGGCATTCAATCTAAATGCGAATGAGGCGAGGGCGGACAACGAGGTTGTTAACGGTACGTTTCTTGTTAACAGTCGACCTGCATCTATTCTTTTTTATTCTGGTGCCCATAGGAGTTTTGTTTCGTTATCCTTTGAGCCTTTACTTGCGATGCCTAGAACTAAACTGAGGAAACCCTTATCTAGTCAAAGTTGCTACTGGTAAACCTCTCGTACTCGATTCTGTTCTTCATGGTTGTCAATTGAACCTAGATAACCATCTTTTTCCTATCGACCTCACACCGATGCAACTTGGGAGTTTTGACATCATCGTAGGGATGGATTGGTTAACCAAACATCATGCTGAGATTGTTTGTTTCGATAAGATCATTCCTATTCCTCTTTCGTCTGGTGATGTCCTAGAGGTTCGTGGTGAGAAACCGTCTGGTGGATTGAAACTCATGTCATGCACGAAAGCTCAAAGCTATCTATGAAAAGGATATGTTGCCTTCCTGGCACATATAACTGAGGAGAAAGGCAAGAACAAGAGTATTCAGGATATTCTGATTGTTCGGGACTATCCAGAGGTGTTTCCTGATGAACTGCTTGGTTTGCCTCCAGTTCGTCAAGTCGAGTTTCATATTGACCTTGTACCCAATGCTAACCCGATTGCGAAAGCACCTTATCGTCTTGCACCGTCGGAGATGCAAGAATTATCGAAATAGCTTCAAGAGTTATCTGATAAAGGATTCATCCGACCGAGTTATTCACCTTGGGGAGCTCCTGTCCTCTTTGTGAAAAAGAAAGATGGATCTTTTCGAATGTGTATCGATTATCGTGAGCTTAATAAGCTTACCATCAAGAATCGATATCCCCTACCTTGAATCGATGATCTATTTGATCAGCTGCAAGGTGCTACCTGCTTTTCCAAGATCGATCTGCGTTCTGGGTATCATCAGCTTCGTGTATTCGAAGAAGATATTCCCAAAACTGCTTTTCGCATGAGATATGGACACTACGAGTTCACTGTCATGCCCTTTGGTTTGACAAATGCTCCAGCTATCTTCATGGACTTAATGAATAGGGTCTGTAAGCCTTATTTAGACAAGTTCATCATTGTGTTCATCGACGATATTCTCATTTATTCGAAGTCTCGAGCTGATCACGAGCAACACCTCCGTTTGACTCTCGAACTCCTAAAGAAGGAACAACTTTTTGCTAAATTCTCCAAGTGCGAATTCTGGCTTAAAGAAGTTCAGTTTTTGGGACATATAGTCAACGAGCAGGGTATTCATGTGGATCCTTGCAAAATTGCTGCTATTAAGGATTGGAATACACCTATGACACCCACAGAGGTTCGTTCTTTTCTCGGACTTGCTGGGTATTATCGACGGTTTATTTCAAACTTCTCGAAGATTGCGGTTCCACTCACTGCTTTGACTCAGAAGAATAAGCCTTTTGAGTGGGGACCCAAGCAAGAAGAAGCGTTCCAAACGCTAAAACAGAAGCTGTGTGATGCTCCTGTTCTATCTTTGCCCGAGGGAAACAATGATTTCGTTTTCTATTGCGATGCATCCAACTTAGGCCTTGGTTGTGTTCTCAGGCAACGAGGCAAAGTTATAGCATATGCGTCAAGACAGCTGAAAGTTCACGAGAAGAACTACACGACTCATGATCTTGAGTTAGGTGCTGTGGTTTTTGCCCTGAAAATCTGGAGACACTATCTTTATGGCACGAAGTGTGTGGTTTTCACAGACCACAAAAGTCTCCAGCATATTCTTAATCAGAAGGAGTTAAACATGAGGCAGCGACGTTGGGTCGAACTCTTGAGTGACTATGATTGCGAGATTCGCTACCATCCTGGTAAAGCGAATGTCGTAGCTGATGCGCTTAGTCGAAAGGAGCGAGTCAAGCTTCATTCTGTTCAAACTCTATCTGATATTCAAACTCGTGTTCTTCAAGCTCAGCAATTTTGTGTTTCACAAAATTTGATAGGTGAGGAATTGCCACACCAGCTTGAGCTTAAACTCGAAGCGAAAGACGATGGTTTGCTTTATTTCAAGGATCGTTTGTGGGTTCCGAAACAAGACGATCTTCGCACCTTAGTGATGGACGAATCTCACAAATCTCGATATTCTATCCATCCTGGTGCTGATAAAATGTACAAGGATCTTCGTACTAAGTTTTGGTGGCCTGGTATGAAGAAAGATGTTGCCTTGTATGTATCGAAATGCCTAACTTGTCTCAAAGTCAAGGCTGAACATCAACGACCTTCTGGTTTGCTTGTACAACCAGAGATACCGGTTTGGAAGTGGGAGAACATTGCTACGGATCTCATCACTAAATTACCGCGTACTTCTAAAGGTCACGATGCTATTTTGGTTGTCATCGATCGATTAACGAAGTCAGCTCATTTAATTGCGATTCGCGAGGAGCTATCGCTGACAAACTTGCAAAGATTTATGTTGATGAGATTGTATCACGACATGGTGTTCCTTTGGATATCATTTCCGATCGTGATGCTCGATTTTCATCTCATTTTTGGAGAACCATGCAATCTGCTTTGGGAACCCAACTAAATCTAAGCACTGCTTATCATCCCCAAACAGATGGACAATCTGAGAGGACGATTCAAACTTTGGAGGATATGCTTAGAGCATGCGTGATAGACTTTGGTGGTAATTGGGACTCTCATCTGCCATTAATCGAGTTCTCTTACAACAATAGTTATCATGCTAGCATCAAAATGGCAACATTCGAAGCTCTTTACAGTCAAAAATGTCGTTCACCTGTCTGTTGGAATGAGATCGGTGAAGCTCAGCTTACTGGACCTGAGCTCATTCTGGAAACGACAGACAAAATCAAGAAAATTCGCGATAATCTTGTGACAGCTAGAAGCCGTCAAAAGAGTTATCCGGATATGCGACGCAAGCCCCTAGAATTTCAAGTCGGAGACCATGTCCTACTCAAGGTGTCACCTTGGAAGGGAGTGGTGAGATTTGGAAAGAAAGGAAAACTTGCACCTCGATATGTTGGACCATTTAAGATTGTTGAAAGAGTTGGAAAGGTTGCCTATCGACTAGAGCTACCTCCAGAGCTTGGAAATATTCATCCGACTTTTCACGTGTCCAATTTGCGGAAGTGTTTAGCTGATGCTGATCTTCACATTCCTCTCGACGAGATCCGAATCGATGAAACGATGCACTTTATCGAGAAACCTGTGGAGATAGTGGACCGTACCTTCAAACAGTTGAAGAACAAACGGATTAAATTAGTCAAAGTTCGTTGGGAGTCCAAACGTGGCCCAGAGTTCACTTGGGAACGTGAGGACCAAATGAAGGCGAAATATCCGCAATTGTTCTCACAAGTTTCCTCTAGTTAAAATTTCGGGACGAAATTTCCTAAAGTAGGGGAGACTGTGACAGCTGTGCTCTTTAATCGATGAACAATGCAAAACAAAGTCAATTATTAATAAAACAATGTGTTTTGGTGTTACTATATGTGTTTTATGTGTTTGGTGATTTTACGATTTGATTCGATTCGATTTCAAGCATTTAATCGCTTTCTGGAAAGTTATAGGCAAACTGGTGCATAAACACAGTCAGTTTAACGCGATAAACACTCCGGGATAGTGAAATAGGCTTAACATACCTTAAATAACCTTCACATAACTTAGAAATAAGTTTTGGATGGTTTGGTGTGTCGAAAACAAGTTTGTTCGATCGCAGGGACTATTTATGTCAAACTGCGAAACTATACCGATTTGTATTGTAACGAACATTCCGGAACTTGATCATAAGTTAAATATGCCCTAAATATCCTTTACATATCTTGGAAATAAGCTTTGAGGTGTTTGGTGCGCAAAAATAAACTCATTGGTCATTCAGGGACTAAAAGCGTCAAAAAGTGCATAAGTTTGCATTTTCGCGCATATCTTACGTTCTGAATATATCCGGGCACCCAAAAATTTATGTAATCATTAAAATATTTTATTTTAGTGATTGGCATAATAAAATTCCATTCGTCGCTTAATTTGGATCGTTTTTGCGTCCGTTACGACTTCCGTCGTAATTAACCGAACAACGCGATCGTACGACCAAACGAGTCGACATCCGAGATGTTTTTTAGCACATTTTAAGTTCTCTATACTTTAACTTCATTTTAGAGCCTTGAAATGAGGTTAACGGGGCTTAAACGTGTCAAAAATGAGCCGAAATGCAAGTTTTGCAAGTTCAAGGGCTAAATTGTCATTTTATGAAAGTGCTGGTCTGCAGGTCCCTTACGGACCGTATGGGCATGTGCTTATGGTCCGTAAGCAGTCCCCAGATCAGCAGAAATGCAGAAACATTGAATCTGGTCCATTCCACTTGTTCCAATGGTTTAAATCATGGTTTTTCATGTTATGGGCTGGTTTGTGTGGTGAACAAGTCCCCCAATCATTCTTTGACAATTGTATGGCCTAGATCATTCCCTCTTTGCCAAGAAATGGTCCTAACGGTTTGCGAAAAACTATATAAGGCCATGTCCCCATTCCATTTTCTGCACATTTGATCTGAGATTTCTCTAAGTGGTTGTGATATTTCACTTCCTACCTGAGAAAACTTGGAATCAAATCTATTTAGACCCTTTCTAAGTCCTCTTTCATTCTTTTTTTGCTTTCCTAGCTTGAAAGTCAAACATTGTTTGACTTTCAGCTTTGACCACGAGTTGGTCAACGAGAAGTTCATTTGAACTTCGCAACGTGAGCGTAATCACGATGGTTATAGTCTCTTGTGACTATACCTACTGAGTACCACGTTGACTAGGCGTAGTGACGAGTCGTAGTTTCGGTCAAAATGCGCATTTAAGCATATTTTGCAACCAAACTACTCTTGGTATCAAAACACTTTGTTTTGATATCAAAACCTGTTTTCTAAATTAGTTAAGCATGTTTTAACATGCCTAGCTCGTCACTTTTAGTTTAGTGCTTGTTTAGAGTTGTAAGTCAAGCGGTCTAAACCACCGCTTAGACTTTCGAACACGACCCGTTTGGTCGATCATTAGGATCCGACCAAGCATGTTTAGTGACCATAGTTGCATAGGGAATAACCTTCCGAGGTTATACCTTATGGTCACCTAGTTTAATTAGTTGTATGATAGGTAGTTTATATGCCTTAGGTAATTTACCAAAATGTCCTTTTCATGCATAATTGGACCTTAAGCATATGTAACCTAACTTTTATCACCTAAACTGATTATGAAACTTATTTAAACATGTTTAGGCATATAATACTTGTCAAAGGACTAGTTAGACGTCTCGAACGCGTTTTACGCGAACGACGCGTTAAAGTAGCATAAGCTACCTAAACGGGTCGTAACGGGTCTAAAGCACTTAGGTTAGGTTCCGATTTAGAATGTAGGCTTTGTTAAACCATATCACATGAGTTCCAATACTCATTTGGTTTACAAGACCTCATTCTGTCCGATCTCTCGATTTAAGCGTCTATTGTTTGATTAACGATTCGATTATTAGGTGCTGCTTGAGTTTCCTTGGTTTGATTGAGCTTGATGAGTTCTTTAGATTGAGGATACTTTGCACTTCATGTGAGTACATAGTTCCCCTATTTTACTGTTTTCAATTATTTTGGGGTGATTCATATGTACAAAATGATTTCAAGGTTTAAACAATGATTTCAAAAACGATTAAGATGGTTTATACAAAACTAATAACGATTTCAATAATGTGAATGAACTTGTTGGTTGTAATTACATAACGAATGACATTCATTAGCTTTGGCCGAGCCAACCAGTATTAGGTTACGGTACCATAGGATCTGACAAATCCCGTTATCAGACTACACCCATGGTTATGTGTGGGGGTTATGTAGGTAACGACCGAACCTGTGATTGTTAACTTACCCTTTGGTGGTTTGTTAATACGAGAAACGAGGTAGACAAGTCACGAAGGTTTGAATGTTATTAGCCAGACGACCAAAAGTAGTTTCACTATTAAAACGAATACGATTTTGGGACGAGTTAAACGATTTGACGACTTAAACGAGATAAACGATTTGGATAAACGATTGGTTTTGGGTAGTGATTAGATAATGGGACGGGTGTAGTATGATAGAATCATGGTAGATACGTCGTTGGTACATCTTATATGTAAGTGCTTCTATCATATTACATTGCGTGTCATCATTTAGTTCACTGGGGAAAACGATTTTGAAACGATGTCACACAACGAGGTTTTCGAAACGATATAAACCATACGAGTTTTATTAACGAGTTTTTACGAGATGTTTACAAGTTGTTTTACTATAACAAATGTTTTTGGGTTAAGAATCATGGCTACGAGATTTTATAAACTATAATCAATTTGATTTGAGTTGGTTAATTATGTTGCAATACACTTTTCAAAACGAGAATTGTATTTTGACTCTTGTAGTCTAACGAAGTTCTGCAACATATAAACGAGCCATGAATCCGATACTCTCACAAAACCTATGTACTCGCCAGCATTTCTTTGCTGACTTTATTTTTACATATGTTTCAGGTGGTGTTGCATGATGTTGATTGCTAGGAAGCGAGTTCACTTAGGATCTGGACGAGGCCTTAGTGACTTAAAAACAATTATAAACAATGTGCAGTTTGTTTGTTTTGGTTTAAAGACAATGTACATTACATAATAATTCAATAAAACAAAACATTTGGTTACCATGGTTATGGAACAATAATTCTGTTACAACACTCTCTGACGTTTCCGCCACGTTTTGTTGTTTTGACGTGGTCGGGGTGTGACATCGACTAAGCAAACACTTACAGCAACATCATCAAATCATGCCGAATTAATAGCACTATATGATGCTGGTCGAGAATGTGTGTGGTTAAGATCACTGATTAATCACATACAAGAAACATGCAGATTAGAACAGACGATTATTTATGAAGACAATGCTGCTTGCATAGCTCAGATCAGAGAAGGTTACATCAAAGGTGATCGAACAAAGCACATCTCACCAAAGTTCTTCTCAACATATGACTTGCAAAAGGAAGGGGAAATTGATGTTTGCCAGATTAAGTCAAGTGAAAATCTAGCTGACCTGTTCATGAAATCTTTACCTAGAAGCAGTTTCGAGCAGCTATCACACAATATCGGTCTTCGTAGATTGAAAGATGTTTGTTGAATTCAAGGGGAGAATTATACACGCTGTACTCTTTTTCCCTTAACTAAGTTTTGTCCCACTGGGTTTTCTTAGTAAGGTTTTTAATGAGGCAGCATAGCTGATCCAGTAGTATCAATTTGTTTATTCAGGTCCTGAAGTACCTATTTAACATCATCCTGAAGTATGTTGTTAAACTGTGTATAATTCTAAATGTCTGAGGGGGAGTGTTATAAACCAGACATTTTAGGCCCAACCCATTACTTATGGGCTTTAGGGTTTATAGTTATGTTTATCTATATATTGTAATGTTGAATAGAATGAAAACAGAGAATTCAGTTTATCTCTATTTCTCTTTGGTTTTTATCAAAATCATAATTTTTTTCTTTTCTTGATTTTGTTTATTTTGCAAAGACAATAATGCGCCAAATCTCTCCCTTAGCACTCCATCACCATGTCATTGGCATTCCAGTTCCGTAATGATAAAAAGTAATCTAATATTTTGTAGTTTCAGGGGAACGTGTAACTTTGGTGCTCCTTTGTAACATGTAGATATTTGTTGAATAAGCCCTAACATATATTTTTTAAATAATTTACTTTTGTGATAAAGACTTTTCAAGACGCGACCAAAATCCAAAATTAATATGCACACTAAGGGGGTGTTTGTTTTTGTGAAAAGCACTTCAGAACCTCTTATGTCTGCCCCACACAGACCACGCGCAGACCTTTTAGTCTGCAGTGTGTTTGTTTTTTAGAAGTGATTTCATTAAAAAAGGTCTTCTAGACCTCTTCTTGGGGCAGATATGGACTCTCCTCTTCAAGGGTCTTCTTATCTCTTCTTCTCCTTCAAAACAAAAGTTCTCCCAAACCCTAGCATACTCCTCTGCCACCACCTCCACTTCCTCCTCCACTACCACATCTCCGCCACATCCTGCACTTCCTCCCCCTCCTGCTGCCTCGTGACCTGCTGCCGCCCACACACATCTGACACACCTGCTACCTCCGTGATGCTGCCTCGTGACCTGCTGCCTCCGACACACCTCTGACCCCTGTTGCCTCCGTGACCTGCTGCCGCCCTCCACCCAGCGGCACCGCTGTCAACCACCTCAGCTAAACCGAACTCTTCATTAATCACAGGTATATACTCCATTATGTATTGTTTTCTCTTGAATGTTTTTATTTTATGTTAGTTCTTGATTGTGTTTTTTTTTATGTTTGTTCTTGATTGTTTGTTTATGATGTTTGTTCTTGATTGTTTTTTATGATGTTTGTTCTTGATTGTTTTTTTTTATAATGTTAGTTCTTAATTAGATTATCTTGAATGATAGAAATGGTTCTTGATTTCAGTCCATTGTTAGTTGAGATATTGTGAATTTTTGGTGTTGGTGATGGGAATTTTTGATGTTTGTTATGAAACACCTCTGAAAAACAAACAGTCTTCTTCTTGCAGACTGCAGAGGTTTGGTCCACCTCTTCAGATACAGAGGTTTGCAGATGTGGTCCGCAGACTGCAGACGTTTTACCTCTGAAAAAACAAACAGCACCTAAGAGTGCGTGTGGTGAGAAAGATTGGGATATTAGACCATAATGTGTGGTTTGGATAGTCCCCAAAGAGACTACCTGCCACATAGATGCCACCTCACCAAGGGTGGAGGACCATCCCCTTGGGGACAACCCAAGGGTGTGGAGGATAATCCTCCCCCCTTTTTTATTATTATTATTATTTTTTTTATTTAGTTAAATAATTAAAACAAAGTAAATAAAAATAATAAAAAGTTACATTTAAATAAAATCCTAACGCTACATAAAAAAACCTAAAATTACATTTAAAAAGAAAATACAACACAAATAAATAAAAAACTACTCGTTGTTTTCTCCGAGATTCCAAATGTGTTCGATCAAATCTGATTGAAGATTGGCATGTGTGAAATCGTTATGTAACGAGAATCTGTTTAAATCTTGTTGTTCTTCGCTAACCAGATCATTATTCTGCTCCACCGCATTCTCGTCATATCCACAAATTGCATGTCCTTCGTCTTCGATGATCATGTTATGCAACAAAATACAAGCATACATACAATATCGCAACGTTTTGGGTGTAAAAGCGCGTGCTGGGTTTTCAATAATATGTCATCTTTGTTGGAGAACCCCAAAACACCGTTCAATATCTTTTCTCGCCGTTTCTTGAAACTTGGCAAATTGCTTTCTTTTTTCATCTGGGGATGCCTAACAGTTTTAACAATTGTAGAGTACTGTGGGTATATTCCATCGGCAAGATAATACCCGCGTCTGTACTCCACCCCCGAAACCGTAAACCTCGTATCAGGACCAATCCCTTTTATAACATTGTCAAAAAAACCTCGGAATTTTGTAGAACATTGACGTCGTTATGCGAACCAGGAATCCCAAAGAAAGCATGCCAAATCCATAGGTCTTGAGACGCAACAACTTCTATAATTATTGTTGGATGTCTTTGATCGCCTCGCGTATACATTCCTCGCCAAGCGGTAGGACAATTCCGCCATGGCCAATGCATGCAATCAATGCTCCCGAGCATGCCTGGAAAACCGTGTGTTGCTTTGTGGTGTATACAATTTTTGGATGTCATTGTAACTCGGTTTTCGCAAATATTTTTGGCTGTAGAGCCTCACCACAAATTTGCAAAACTTGTATACACATTCTCTAGTAGTTCTTTCGGACAAGTATTCGTCCCAAGCATCGGCTGCCATCCCATAAGTTAGTTGACGAATCGCCGCAGTGCATTTCTGTAAGGTGGTGAAGCCCCTTTTGCCTCTAGCATCGTATCGCAAGGTAAAAAACGGGTCATAAGCGGCTAAATTGTCGGCTATACGTAAGAAAAATCGACGACTCATTCTGAAACGGCGTCTAAAAATAGTCTTCGAGTACAACGGATCGTCGGCAAAGTAGTCGGGGACTAATCTTTCATGAGCACCTACACGATAAAACTTATAAGGGTGGAGATACAATAGGAAGTTTATTTGGCTAAGAAGGCTAGGAAGTGATCTTGACCATCCATTTAGTTAATCAAGGTCTAAGATTAAATGATGGAAATTGAAGGGAATAAAAGAGGCGCGTGAGTTTGTTTAGGGGCGTTCTAGTCAATCCAAGGCAATAGTTTCTCTCTCCTCCAATTCCCCCCCATTTTTTAAACGTTAATAACTCTTTCATACGATATTATTTTTTTTATAAAAATTGCCCAGAAAAACGAGCGTTTTTTTTACCTTTAAAACGAGTATACTATTGCTATATTTTCAAAAAAAATTAAAAAACCCAGTTGCGTAAAAGGCAATAGAAAAACCCCCAGTTACGTAAAACGCAATGGAAAAAAAACCTAAAAATGACATTTTTCTAAAACGCAATGCACCAAAAACACAAAAAAATGTCTTATTTGTATAACGCAATGGCCAAAAAACACAAAGAAATGTCTTATTTCTAAAACGCAATAGCCAAAAAACTCAAAAGAAAATGTACTTTCTAAAATGCAATGGACTAAAAACGCATAAAAATGTGTTTTACCTAAAACGCAATGCATCAAAAACACAAACAAGTGTCTTATTTCTAAAACGCAATGGCCAGAAAACACTTAAAATGTCTGTTTTCTAAAACGCAATGGACTGAAAACACATAAAAACGTGTTTTTACCTAAAACGCAGTGCACCAAAAAACACAAAGAAATGTCTTATTTGTAAAACGCAATGGCCAGAAAACACTTAAAATGACTCATTCTAAAACGCAATTGCCTAAAAAACAAAAGAAAGTGTTCTCTGTAAAACACAATGGACTGAAAACACCTAAAAAAGTGTTTTACCTAAAACGCAATGCACCAAAAACACTTCAAGAATGTGTTTTTCTAAAACGCAATGGCCAGAAAACACATAAAAATGTTTTAGTTCTAAAACGTAATTGCCTAAAAACACCAAAGAAAGTGTTCTCTCTAAAACGCATTGAACCATGACAATAGTTTTGCGTGTGCTGTGAATTGTCTGTGCTGTGAACTGTCTCAACCCCAGCCAGGGGCTCTGCCCCTTGGACCCCGCCAGGGGCGCTGCCCCCGGACCCCCGCCAAGATCGTAAAACGCAATGACTAAATCAAAAACTCAGATCGTAAAAATGAAATTAAAGAATTTCTTACATAGATCGAAGTGATTTCTTCAACAATTGACGAATTTTGAATGATTGAAACACTTATCAGCGCTCGAATCGAACGGATCGAATGATTATCTTCAAAATCACCGGAAAAAACGAGATTTTCTATGAAATTAAACTGGGTTATCTTCAAAAAAGCTGAAGAACACGTTGATCGGGTATTTGAATCATTGATTGGTGATGAAAATCGCACTATAATGTAGTGATTATTGAGATAGAAAGTGAAGAAATGGTTGAAGATGGTGGGTTTTGAAAATGGTGGGTTTGTAAGTTACTGGGTTTTGAAAAGGAAGAAGAAAGGGTTGGATTGACTAAAATACCCTTTTTCTTTATTTTAAATATTGCCACATGTCCTAATCCTATTGCTTCCTACACTTCCTAGCCAAAATAAACTTCCTATTTGATCCTTTCCCTAACTTATAAATAAAAATATAATGCAAAACGCTATAAAATATAAGAATAAAAATATAACTAACTTTCTTGGTCTCGGTCGATGGCCGGGTTCCTGTTTCGTGGTTGCGACGAAACCTCCTCCTCCTCTTCTTCTTCCAGAATTAGTTGTGTCGCGGCTATCACTGTGTTTATAAAATATTTTACGGCTTCCATGGTGTCCGTCGAACCCGATTAAGAGGAAGATTACATTGTGTATTTTTTAGAGAAGATTATTTGAGAATGTGGGTGAATTTTTGTATTTAGTTGCTACTATTTATAGCGGTGACCGAGATTAGCAACAACTTGGCTCATTATTGCAAGTTATAAGTTTTAAATTAATTAATTTTTTTTTAAAAGTAGCCATTGTCAACGGCAATAAATCAAGGGGAGGCCCACTAACCTGCCTCGTCTCCAACGTTTTGGAGATGCCGTGAGTGCCGCGACGCAGCCCAAGGGGGCGGTGTGCGATGCCGGGAACGGACCGGGACGGGGAGGGGACGACCCCCATACCCCTTGGTCTTAGTCTTGAGAGAGATGGATTGTATTTCTTTTCAATAAATAAAATTAAATTCGGCCTCATTATATAAAATTGATCCAAAATGATATGTTTTGATTGTGGTATAATATACATTGAATAAAGACTGTTTTATCCTTGGGTTCGTGATTCTATATACATCGTTTTCGAGCATTTGGAAAGCGCGTAATGAGGCAGTGTTTAGAGATCAAAGGTGTAATGTGGATCGCACCTTGGACCTGATAGTGTCTCAACTGTACTCTTGGGTTAAAAATAGGACGAAACATCGGACGATAGATTGGTACAAATGGTGCAACAATCTGGAGGACTGTTTCATGTAATGTTCTGTTTCGTTTCTCTTTTTTGTTGTTTGTTGCTGTGGTTTCCCCTGTTTCACTGCTGATGTATTTTCTTCCAGTCGCGCGCTGGTTTCTTTTTATATAGTGTTGTTTGTTGCTGGCCAAAAAAAATATATATATATACATGGCATTATTAAATTTAGCGGTAAGCATGTATCGATTTGGTTATGAGTTGAAACCAAACTTTTATCCACATCTAATCATAGAGTTAGGTTCATTTGTCAACAACTCCGTTGATAGTAAACATTAGTGAACTAATCCTAGCCCTTGATTATCAATACACAATTGTATACAAAAGCGTAAATCAATGGCCAGATCGTTGATAGTAAACATTAGTGAACTAATCCTAGCACTTGATTATCAATACACAAGTGTGTACAAAAGTGTAAATCAATAGCCAGAATTTGATGATAAAAATACACTAGTTTATTTTACGATTTGATGATGTAAATCAATGGCCATGACATGTTCACTTAGTTCACAAATATGCTAGTGTTCACTCTAGAACCCCACCCTCTAATCAGAGCCATTGAAATAACGAACATCCAAATATCACGGAAGCAAGACATATCACACCCATTATTACTACTCCTATGATCACATCATTTGCAGCGGTATGATCTTGGTTTCACGGTCTATCACAGGCTTTTTCTATGGGGCGCCTAATCCCGTTAAATCAGTTTTCTAGTAAAGGATGGTTTATAAATTAACTAGATTAGAACCCCGTGTATTACACGGGCTGAATAAATGTGAATTTATATACTAAATAATAAAATAATATATCTTTAAAAACTTTGTTTATTACATGGATTGAATTCATATAATTTTATATACTAAAAAATTAAAAGTTATATCTTTAAAAACCCCTTGTATTGTTGTGTAGGTTGAATAAATATAATTTTATACCTCAAATAATAATGAAAAAAATACTAGATAATAAATTATTTATATATTTAAAAAACCCGATGTATTGTACGGGTTGAATAAATCTAATTTTATATATCAAATAATAAAAAAATATAATTTTAAAAACTAATGTATTACACAGGTTGTATAAATGTAATTTTGTATAGTAATTTATAAAAAAAGTTATATCTTTAAAAACCCCCGTGTATTACACGGGTTGAATTTATATATCAAATAATAAAAAAATATATTTTTAAATACCTCATGTATTATACGGGTTGGATAAATGTAAATTTGTGTAGTAAATGATAAAAAAAGTTGTATCTTAAAAAACCCCGTGTGTTACACGGGTTGAATAAATGTAATTTTCTATAGTAAATAATAAAAACTTATATCTTTAAAAAACCTTAAGTAATACACGAGTTGAGTTTTAGATTTTGATTTCCTGCATTTTCTCTCCTATTAAGTAATAATAATTTTTCTCTCCTTAAAGTTACATCTTAAGTCATATTCTTATTTTTATAAAACATATTTAAAAAATATATAATATTTCATTTAAAATAAATATATTTAAAACGTTTACTGATTATAAAGAGTCATAGACAATTTAAATATGTTACCTAAATTTGGATGTAAAAATATAAACGTAAATATTAAAATAAAATCTCTCTACGATATAATAAAACTATAATGTAACCTAAAATTTGGATGAAAAGTATAAACGTAAATATTAAAATAAAATCTCTCTACGATATAATAAAACTATAATGTAACCTATTCCTATATCTAAGGAAATATATTATAAAAATAATAATTTAATATTAATTGTATATTTTCTAAATAAGTTTTTAATCTATACCATATCTCTACGTATATCTCATAATTATATATATTAAATAGTATATCTCTACGTATATCTCATAAATAATTATTTAATTTTAATAGGCTAAAAAATAGATGGCTCCAATGAGTGACATGTGTCGCCAAAGTGGTTTCTTTTATTATATGTATAGATTTGGTTAACCATCAAATGACGACTTTAGACATGTACTCAAGCTAATTTAATTAACAAACACAGCTTATCTTGGTTCTTTAAAATATCAGAAACCCTTTTTATTTATAAAAAAAACTAGGCTATAGACCCGCGTATTACACGGGCTGTTTATATATATGTATATATTATAAATCTCTAAATACATCATAGAACTGAAATTACATTTTATATATGATAGTGGAAACGGTCAATTAGAGTCATATTATATCAAAAATATTCAACTGAGTAACATGTTTCATTTAAAAAAGAGAAATTGGCCTGTAATAATCTCACCTAGACCTTATTGGCCATTAATAATCCCATCTCAGAATATTCCCCCCACCAGTCCCACCTTTCACATATTTTTCCTACAATGGTCCCCCGTTAAAAAAACTTAACGGAGTTAAGCTTTTTTCCAAATTACAAACAGATTTTTAGGGCTTTTGATTAGAACGACGATACGAGTCCATTGATGTAAAACTTGCCTCGAAACGGTGCTCCAAACGATGAAAACAGTGCTTCAATTCGGGTGTTTAAATTTCCAATTAACCAAAATCAAGTCACTTGGAGCACCATTTCGAAGTAAGTTTTATATCCATGGACTCGTATCATCGTTCTGATCAAAAGCCCTAAAAAATCTGTTTGTAGTTTGGAAAAAATCTTAACTCCGTTAAGTTTTTTTAACGGAGGACCATTATAGTAAAAATAGGTGAAAGGTGGGACTGGTGTGGGGAATATTCTGAGTTGGGATTATTAATGGCCAATAAGGTCTAGGTGGGATTATTACAGGCCAATTCCCCTTTACAAAAAAAAAACCTGAAATGACCAAATGTGTTAAAAGTATTTGAATGCTATCGTTTTATTAAAAAGAAATCCTATGTCATACTTTTGATAATATATTTTCATTAGTCATTAAAAATACATCAAACATTACAAAATGTCTATATATAAAAATAGAATGCACAAAAGTTGTTGAAACGTCGGCCTAACATGACTTATATCCTTTTGACCCGTAAAAAATCATCCGTTTTGACATGAACCCGTTACAACCTGAAAAGAATGATAAATAAGATTCAAACGCTTTCCATTAAAAGAGAAACAAAAATCCTATTACAAATATGTGATTGAACTAAATAGTTCATAGTATTCACCTGAAGCATAAATTACTGTAAAATACAAGAATAAATCAGAAACCACAACTAATATTTGGAATATGAAAATTATAGATCATATGAAAAAACTTAAGCATAATTATTCATTTTAAAAAGTATTAAAATCATAGGTTCTAAAATTATAGATAACCGTCGTTAAAATAAAAGTTGAAGTATTCTTTTAATAAAAACTTTAAGTATTTTTTTTTAATTATCAATCTTGAATTTTAATTAATATAAATATCAATAGCATAATATTATTATTAATAATAATCATTAATTAGAATTAGATATTTATTAAATAAAATATTATTAATGATTTGTATAAGAAAATGACATGTGTCATTAGTTGAAATTTTGAATAAGAAAATACCATGGCATTAGTTGGAGTTTTTTATTAGATTTAGATAAGTTAAGTAATAAAATCGATATAATATTTTTTAATTGATAAATAAAAATAAATAATATATTACTAAAAAGTTTGGTTTTCGTAATAAATAATTTAGTTTATTTATTAAAATATCTTAAATAGTAATTTAAATTCAAGACCAATATTTTATTAGAAAAATATAAGGATTATATTCGACATTCAAAATAGAGAAACCAAAATTTTAAAATTCGTTGGTGATTAGTGACGGCCTACATAGTAAAAAATAAAAGAAAAATTTATGATGAAATCACGTTGGTTGTTTGTAACTATGGATGAGTTTTAATTATTAGATTTAAGATTCCCGAAAATGCTAGATACCGACGAAACAAAAATGCATCCTCTTTAGGGTTCGAGTAGTCATCTAACCTCCAAAAATGTTAGATACCGACGAAGCAAATATGCATCCTCTTTAGGGTTCAAGTAGTCATATAACCTGGTAAAGAAAAAAAAAATAGATAAAGTCAAAGTGTAAGTATATGAACATCCTAGAAACCAAGTATTACGTATCCAACATCAAAACAAAAGTATATATGACACCATCAACCCGTTCAATTTTCCAAATTATTTCAATATATACAAATAATTAGTGATTAAGATAAAATACGTATTTTCTAGGCTATGATCCTTTATCAAAAAAGAATAAAGAGATAAGTAAATAAATAATTGATGTATGC
This sequence comes from Helianthus annuus, assembly GCF_002127325.2. Taxonomy (NCBI): domain Eukaryota; kingdom Viridiplantae; phylum Streptophyta; class Magnoliopsida; order Asterales; family Asteraceae; genus Helianthus; species Helianthus annuus. The sequence continues at coordinate 195,900,559 of NC_035448.2, read as the reverse complement.
ACGATCAGCAATTTAGTTAAAATTTTAAAATCTTGAAATTAGATAATTTAAAGGAATTTCATATGTAATTCAATAAAATTAATTTTATTCACTAAATAATAATTATAAAAAGTTTTATTTTTAATATTTAAATTTATATTAAATTCCTAAAAAATAGATGGCTTCTATAAATAACATGTGTCCCATAAATGGTTTCTTTTATTATATAGTATAAATAGATATAGATAATAAATGACAACATATATTTGATTTAAAAATACTACACAACGAAACTTTCTAACACCCAACATATTAATTTATGAAAAATAAAGATATAACAGTTGGTTTTAATTTTTTAATGTCACTTTGATTCGATTAGTTCAGTTATTTATACTCAAACAAACATAATCAAATCATAAAAATTGTTTATAAAGATAAAATCATAACAACGGTTTTTCTATCATTCAATTTCTCTACTCACCCTAATATTAATCAATAGTGTAAAGAGACAATATTTATCAAGGGTACCTTGTAGTAGAATAGTAATTAAGTTTTAAAAGTGTTCCGAACAGTTCACTCAACATTTATTTTTCATTAAATTAAAAAGAGTTTTTTTTTTCATATATTTCATAGACAACCATAGTTGTGTGGATTTTTGTTCATTTTTCTCTTTAATTTGATGCTAACGTTGAGTGATGACGTTGATTTTTTTTTAATTTTTAATGTAATTAAAGTGCTTTTATTTTTAATAAATATAATTTCATATATTAAAATAATCCGATCCCAGCATCTTATTCTCCAATTTTTTCTTGACATGTGAAAAAAAAGACATTACCCGATTTGAATTTTAAGTTATCTAATTACGACAAAAACCATTCGAGTGAACTAAGACCATGGGGTATGGTGGGCTTGAGTTGGGGCATGAGTTGACACGTGGAAAACAAACACAAACCCACGCCCATGGGGTATGGTGGGGCTTGGGTTGGGGGCATGAGTTGACACATGGGGGCATGTGAAATGGCTAGTTTGGTTTGGCCATTGAGAGCCTGCCATGTCACCTTGCTAGCTCGCCTCACGCCCGGCTTCAAACCCAAGCCCCAAGGGCCACGCCCCAACCCAAGCCCACCCGGGATGATGGCTTGGGCGTTTTCCCCCAACCCACGCCCCAACCCAAACCCCATACCCCATAGCCTAATTAGAAAACTTTAAATTTTCTCTACTTATAAATATATTTGGATTAACTATCTTTAAGTGTTATTTTTTTAAATCTGAATTATCGTTGATCCACATACTTGGTGTTATAAAAAATAAATATACAAATTGTAACAAAAAAATATATATAGGAATTCTTAGAATAAAGAAAAATAAGTAAAATTCAGTAGACTATAAAGTAACATTCAACGTGTCTACTATTCACACTAGTATTCAGGCAAGTAGCCAACCAAAGCATGGGTCACACACACGGGCCAAAGTCGACATCAATATCCAACCAAGCATATCTCCCGTATATATCCTAACTTCTTTTTATGTTTTTTAAATATATTAAAATAGATTTGATATAATTTAAATTAATCAGTTTACTCAAATAGGTTTTTATATCATGCTTTTATTTATCCATCTCTCAATTTTAAATGGATTATATTTGTTGGGGAGGTGATGAAATCTTTGACCTACCTAAAGTGATAATGTTGCTGTTAGTTATAAAGTGATAATGTTGTTATGACATTTAAATACTCTAGGCATTGGTCCGGTGGACACCAGGCAATAAGGCTGTTCAAATTGCTCGACGTTCGAGATTCGTTCGATTTTCAATCGAAAAATGTTTAGAATTTCCTTGTTCGATTCAGCTCGAGCATGAGCAAAGTTCTACTCAGTTCGGTTCAGCTCAGTATATATATATATACTAATAGGGTGCCCGCGCGATGCGACGGGGGCGACACTTTGCATTGCGGCACTCGTTTCTGGTAGTTTTCTTATTCGTATAATATTATTGTGGTGGATATATGTCATAAGTGTTACACATATGTAAAGTTTTATTTTTTTTACAAAAATTAATAATCAAAAGACAAAAAAGTATTGTTTTTTTTTTTTTACAAAAATTAATAATCAAAAGATAAATAATAAAAGATAAGTTGTTATAATTGTAAAGTATGTTTATTTTATTGGTTAAATTATAAAGTATAATTTTATTTTTTAAAGTTCATAATTTTTTTTTTTGAAATATCCACATAGTACTCATCCAATAAACTTTAAGTTTAAAATTTTCATTTTTATAAAAATAAAAAAGTAGTATTTGACTCGTAAATACGTTTTAGACCTTTAACTTAAATTGTTAAATTTCGTTTTTTACAGATATAAAAATTTATATTTTTATAAAATTTCAAGAACTGTTTTTATAAAAATAATAGGATGTTAAGAGTTGATATCTATAATAACTTTATATCATACTAAGTTCAGATTTTTAGTTCCTAACTAATCTTATCTATATGAGTCTACTTTTAACTTATAATCCCTAAAAATATGCAACACAATCTACTATGTATCTAGTTAAGTTGATAAAGAATTGTTTTAAAATTAACTAATATTATCTATAAGAATGTAGTTGAACTTATCATTTCTAAAAATTTGCAACACAATTAGTATTGATCTAGTAAAGATTGTAAATTTCAGGAGTATTTTATTTGTATTACCTGTTACAAAAAATGTTTATAAAATAATTATTTTTTTATAAAAACAAAATGTTTTGTTTATAAATAAAGTAAAAAAAAATTGTTTTACACATGTAAAGTTTCGTTTTTTTAACAAAAAAAATAATAATAATCAAATGACAAAAGATAAAAGATAAGTTGTTATAGTTGTAAATTAAGTTTATTTTGTTGGTTAAATGATAAAGTTTATAATTTTATTCTTTAAAGTTCATAACTTTTTTTAAATATCCACATGGTGCTCATCCAATAAACCTTAAGTTTAAATTTTTGTTTTTATAAAAAAAAATAAAAAATAGTAGTTGACTCGTAAGTACATTTTACACATTTAACTTTAATTGTTAAATTTCATTTTCATATATATAAAAAAATTTATATTTTTATAAAATTTTTAAAACATTTTTTATAAAAAATAGGATGTTAAGAGTTTATATATTTATTAACTTTATATCAAAGTAAGTTCAGTTTTTTAGCTTAGCTTTAAAGTTTATTACTTTATTATTTTTTAATTAAGAAATACAAATTATTGATTAATATCCAAGAAATAATTTCAGCTTGACTATATCTAACTGCAATATCTATTTATTGCAACTTTAGGATATTAACTTATATAAGTTCAGTTGACTTGTAAATTTAGGATACTAACTTTATTTTGAACTTTATTAATATGGTCAATAACTGCATTATATTAACACTAAAAATAAAATTCAAATATAAAATAAACTTTATTCATACGTCTAGATCAAATATAACAACTGAAAATGGAAAAAAAAAACTATAAAAACACTTGATAGATTTCATATTAGACTGCATGAAATCTGTTCTGCTTCCGAATTGACACTCGAGGTATTTTTAATCGGGTTTTCTGGTTTGTGCTTGAATCGGCAGTATCTTCCAATTCCTCTTCTTTGTCATTGTCCTCAGAATCGTCTAAATTAATAACCTCACTCCATTTTCATTCAGAGAGTCTTTTGGATTCCTTTGAGTCTCAAACTTCTGCTCCTTAAAAAGGACAAAAATTGAATACAAAAGTTAAAAAAGATTAAATAAACCTTAAAATGACATCCTCACTAAATTCACGTTGAAGATTAGACTTGTATGGACTAAACATTGCATCATAAAAAATAATATCAACACTTTTATCACCATCATCCTGCAATAAAACACGCATATAATAACATAACGAACATGTTAATATGAAAGATATACGCATAAATAATACTTAAAAACCAGTAAAATCAATACCTTAGAAGCTTGTTCGACAACTGGGTTGTTTAAATTGGCACGTTCATCATTCAACTGAATCTGAAAAATAAAATAAATTAACATTCACATTAAAGTAAATAAAAGAAAACAATTATTCACTGCTACGATATAACAGAACTGGCTTTAGAATTTTCAATATCGCATGCTTGGTTTTTCGCAACAATTGAATTCAGAACTTGATCCATTTTTTAACTTTGTTTAGCAATAGATATAGGGGTTGTAACATTTGTGCTTGTAATCATTGTGAACAGTTCAATTATCAATAAAACAATGTTATTTGATCCCAATGTTTGTTTGGTTGTGTTTTACATTTTTCATGTTTTGACTTTTATTCAATTCCAAACTCTACATCGCTTTCTGGAGAATTATACGCAAACTAGTGCGTAAACGTACTCAGTTTAATGCGACAAATACTCCGGAACAGAAACATATACTCAACATACCTTAAATAACCTTTACATAACTTAGAAATAAGTTTTGAAGGCTTTGGTATGGCAAAAACAAGTTAATTCGCTTACAGGGACTAAACTTGACAAACTGCGAAAGTATGTCATGAACTGTAACAAACATTCCGTAACATGTCCATAAGTTAAACATACCATAAATATCCTTTACACAGCTTAGAAATAGGCATTGAGGGGTTTGGTATGCTAAAATAAACTTTTGGATCATTCAGGGACTAAAAGTGTCAAAAAGTGCACAAGTTTGCACTTTCGCGCATAACTTACGTTCTGAATACATCTGGACATCCAAAAATTTATGTAAACATCCTAATATTATGCCTTAGTGTTTGGCATGAGAAAAATCCATTCATCGCGTCATTTGGATCGTCTTTCGCGCTTATGCGCATCCCGTCGTAATTAAGCGAACATCGCGATCGTACGGCCAAACGAACCAACATCCGGAACATTTTTGAGCATGTTTCATGTCCACAATGTTTAGGCATCATTTTAGGGCCTTAAAGTTGGCTTTACGGGCCTTAGAAGTGTCGGAAATGGCTTAAATACGCAACAGGGACCTAAACTGTAATTTCTGAAACTTTGTGCTGATCAGGCAGGGCCAGCGGCCCCCCTGGGTTTTGTGTGCTTCCTTACGCGGGCCGCATCAGACAAACAGACCAGATGCAATGTTTCTGATCCACTTGCATTGGCCTTTCGAACACCCAAAGGGCAACGACACGTGTCGGATTCCTATGGTGGGGGCAAAATAAGGCGCCACAACATTGCGACAAGTGTATGGCTTGGATCGTGGCACGATATTCAAGAAACGATCCTAACGGCTTTACTTTTCCTATAAATACCCCCCCCCTTTGGTTAAAACCCACAAAAATCTGATCTAAAGCTCTAAGTTGAGGCCTTTGCTCTCATACCTGAGCTCCTGGATCGAGATTAGCTTTCGGGGACCCTTCGTAAGTGTTCTTTCGTTCTTTATTCGCTTTTCGAGTCCGAAAGTCAACGTTTTGTTTGACTTTCTGCGTTGACAAGCCTATGGTCAACACGAAGTTCATTGGAACTTCATAACGTGAGCGTGATCACGATGGTTATAGTCCGTAGTGACTATACCTACTGATTACCACGTTATCTAGGCTCAGTGACGAGTCGTAGTTTCGGCCAAAATGCGCATTCTTGCGTATTTTGTAACCAAACTACTCGTGAGCATCAAAGCCGCTTGTTTTGATGCCAAACCTGTTTTCTAAACTTAGTTAAGCATGTCCTAACATGCTTAGCTCGTCACTTTTAGTTTAGTGCATATATAGGGTCGTAAGGTAAGCGATCTAAACCATCGTTTATACTTTCGAACCCGACCCATTTGGTCGATCATTAGGATCCGACCAAACACAGACCATAGCTGTAACCTTCCGAGGTTATACCTTATGGTCACGATGTTAGGCGTTCCAAACGCGTTCTACGCGAACGACACGTTAAGGTAGCATAAGCTACCTAAACGGGTCTTAATGGGCCGTAAGCACTTAGGTTAGGTTTCATTTTAGTATGTAGACTTTGTTAAACCATATTATATGAGTCTCCATACTCGTTTGGTTTACGAACCCGCATACTATCCGATCCTTCCCATTTTGGTCCGGTATATTAATATAGCTACCTATTAGGTGCCGTTTGATATTCCGCGATCTCTGGAATTATTTGGTTATTATACAAGAACTACAAAGCAATCTCAGGTGAGTACACTGAACCCCATCTTTTACTGTTTTCTAAACTGTTTTGGGGTGAAACACATGTGCCTACTTGTTACTTTCATGCTTTCCATGTTTTCACATCATATACCTACTATGTTCGTTAGTACATTATAGTACATGATTTCATTACATTCCATGCTATGTATGCCCATTGTGTGCGTACTTAGTACATTGTTTTACATTACATTTCATGCTATGTATGCCCATTGTGTGCGTACTTAGTACATTGTTTCACATTACATTTCATGCTATGTATGCCCATTGTGTGCGTACTTAGTACATTGTTTCACACTACATTTCATGCTATGTATGCCCATTGTGTGCGTACTTAGTACATTGTTTTCACATTACATTTCATGCTATCTATGCCCATTGTGTGCATACTTAGTACAATTGCTTACATCACATGCCTTCATTTTGGTATGACATTTGGTTTGTTTAACATGGAACGATACATTCATTAACATTGATCACGCCATTCGTTAGTAGGTAGTGGTACCATAGGAATTGACAACTCCCGTTCCTGAAATCCTGGGTTTGTTTGGATTGGAAGGAATGACCGAATTTGATATACATAACTTAGATAAACCTTTAATTTGTTTAAGGGTTTATCGCCACAGTCTCAAGGCTTGGATGTATGCATTTTCACAATACCGCATAAATGTCTGTATCAGTATAGCATGCATTTGTCCCACAAAACATAACGTTGATTTAAACCATGTTTTACTTCAATACCTTGTTTTTGTGCAGTTACATATGGTTTAGTTGATACATTTCACTTACCATACATGATATATTTTGAGTACACATTACATGATCAACATTAAACATAAACATTTTGACATTGATATACACATTTGGGTGGTTACATTGAATATAGACATTTCGATATGGTTTACACAATAACACTTGACAATTGATTTGTACATGAACAATTTACATGGTGGTTGGTTTGGGTAAATGGTTTGAGTAACGTGGCGTATGTAATATGATACAAACATGGTGGATACGCCGCTGGTACTTCCTATATATAAATGCTTGTATTATATTACATATCGTAGCGTTATCTAAATCATTTCAGTTTAGACATATTACATTTTACACAAATAACATATTCTTCACAAGACCTTATTTTTACAAACAACTTATTTTATACAAACTCATTTTACTAGGTTATTCATTTAACCTTACATTTATTTATACATATTACCTGATCTTATCGTTTTTCATATGATTTACAAAACAAAACAAGTTACAAGGTTCATGACTGACTGTTGTTAAACGTTTCCTTTAAACTCAAGTCATGAATCCCATTTTCACAAAACCTATATACCTCACAGGCATTTTTATGCTGACATACCTACTTTCACATGTGTTTTCAGGAGCTGTTCCATAGGATGATGATCATGACACTAGGGCGGACCTGTGCCTTAGAGACTAAAAATGAAGATAGACTAGTTTAATTATGTCACAAACTCTTTGTTTTCCTGTTTAAGACAATGTATTACGCTTGTTTAATAAATAAAATACAACTTTGATTTCCATGGTTATGAAACAATTAATTCTGTCCACAACACTCCCCGGCGTTTCCGTCGCGGTTGCATGTTATACGCGGCCGGGGTGTGACAGGGGTGTCCTACTATGTATTAATAGTAGTAAATATAGAAGTGCATTAGGGTTTAATTTTAGATTTGTCATCCCTTTATTTAGGAAGTTTGTTGTGGTTAGTTTTAAGTTTCTATAAGATATATCTAAGTATAGATATTAGTCAGTTTTAATAAAATAAAATGTGACACATAATATCTTCATTTTATATTACGGTACTTTTAATTCTTTTTGTTTTTGTTTGCATAGATGGAGCCCATTTTTATAGATTAGGCGCATTAGATCACATGTACTAATTACGTGTACATTAAAGCATTATCGACTTGTACCTTTTAATTTGTGCGTCGATATTGAACAAGACAACTACCGAAACGTTGACAAAAATGTGTATGTCGTTATGCTATCCTTGGATGTTTTTTAAACATTATAGTTTAAAAAATTTATAAGTTTGTTGTGAAAGGGTGAATTGTAACTAATTATCTATAATTTTATTAAAAACTCAGGGATTTAAGTGTAATAAGTTTAGAGGCTACAAAATAAATGGTGTTTAAAAGACTAAACTACCCTCGTTTTAAGGGTCTTTCTATAAATAAAAGGGGGGGGGGGAAGTTCTTAATTTTTTGGGTATCTTAAAATACCCCCTCCCTCATGCATTATAATATAGTGTATATATATATATATATATATATATATATAAATATATATATATATATATAAATATATATATATATATATAAATATATATATATATAAATATATATATATGTATATAGGGAGGGGCTCATGCGAGAACCACCCTTATTGTGAGAACCGCGAGAACCAATGTGAACACAACCTAAAATAGCTAAAAAACCTAAAAAACCTAACCCCCACCCACCCCCCCAAAAAACTTAAACCCCCCAACCCCCCCCCAAGCTAAATGCTAAAAACTAAAACCTAAAAAAAAACCAACCCCCCCCCCCACCCCAAGCTAAAATGCTAAAAAATAAACCCCCAAAAAACCTAAAAAAATCTAAACAAAATCTAAAAAAATCTAAATTTTTTTTTTAATATTTTTTATGCTCAAATCGCTACTTTTAGTGGCCAAAAAAATGTTTTTTTTATTTTTTTTTGCTTCGAAAAGTAGCGATTTTTATATAAAAATATAAAAAAAAAATTTGTGTGATTTTTAGCTATTTTTAGGCATTTTTGGTGTGTTCACATTGGTTCTCGCGATTCTCGCAATAAGAGGTGGTTCTCACATGATCTTCTCCCTATATATATATATATATATATATATATAGTGGGAATCTTTCGGAAAGTGTGTTTTTCCTAGAAAGTCTAGGAAGCGATCTGGTCCATCCAATTGGTGTGTTTAAGGGTTGAGATTAAATCAAGGGCAATCTTGTAATAATTAATTGATTGTTTTAAATGAGTAGGGGCAATTTTGTCAATAACCGTGTTTTAAATCAATCAAAATAACTGTCAGGCAATCACAACTCCTATTTCCACGCGAATTTCCCTCTCTCTCTCTCTCTCTCTCTCTCTCAAAACCCACAATCGAAAAACCCTAAAATCAAAATCTTACCAAAGATACCTAAAATCATGGATGAAGATAAGAGATTTCCCTTGTTCTATATACGTAAGATCAAGCGGTCATTGTGCTATGTGTTTTACAAGGAGATTACGGGAGATTCGTGTTTGACATTGAAGGTATTTGTTGGTTGCAGGGAAGAGATTCAAAAAGAAGGAAACTTTGGAAATGATGGATAGCAGAGACACGGTTACCGAAAGCCGAACGAAAGCCGCCAAAGTCATAAGTATGTGTTTTAACTAAGAGAGGTTTCTAGGGTTACAGTTCATTGTTGATAAATGTGTTTTTAGTGCTTTGGTTTATAGAAGGAGTAAACATCAGCGATGAATGTGTTCATGTTGGTGTGTTTTACTAGCATACTTGATTTTGGGCACAACTGAAACGGAAAAAGTTAAGTGTATGTTATAATGTGTTTTACGGTGTGTTTATGTAGGTATGTGTTTTAAGTAACAGAGGTTTGTAGGTTTGTGATTTATGTTTTATAAACTGGGTTTGTTATGGGGTTTTGGTAAAAATGTGTTTTACGGTGTTTGATGAACTTATGTTTGTGTGTTATACAAATGTGTTTTACGGTTTGTTCATGTAGGTATGTTTTACAATTATGCTTGAATTGGGTACATTTGAAACCCTTATGATCTGTGTTTTGTAAAGGGTAATGTGGGTTTGTGAACTGTGTTTTATAAACTGGTGTGAAATTAACAAAAGATTTCCATGAATGCTCAACATAAATGTTTTCCAGTCAAACGGAGAAAGAGTGAGAGATTAAAGGGAAAATGGCTTTCAAAAAAACCCGGAAACAAACCTGAAAAACCAATTAGGCTGGACGAATCTGACACGGAAGAATCATCACCTCTACAAGGTGCGGATACTTGTGGGGGTGGGGGTGGGGTGTCGTATGGGGGTTACTTGTATAGTTAGCTGTCTGACCAGTTTTATGTTTTTTTACAAGCAGTTAAAGCTGTAAACAAAACTACTAAGACGGTAGACAATGTGGTAGACTGTGCACAACGACCACCTGTAGGTACCCTCATGTCTGACATTGCAGCCGTTTTCCGCACGTAATGGAAAAAAAATGTCGAGTTACAATCGGAACCCATACCAAAAGGTGAATTGCCTATATGTAAGCTTTAAGTACAAACGGCAAACAATATGTTTGTTGTGGTAAACGGAATGCAATACTAAAATCACCTTTTATGTATTTTTTTCACAGCCGACGCGAACGAGAAGGGTATCGATACTTGTAAGAAGCGGAAGCACAAGAAAGCTTGAATCGAAGCGAACCAAAAGAAGGCTGCTGTTATACCAACAGTTAATAAACCTGATGAAGTAGCACACGGTACATTGAAATTACGCACTAATTTTATTTAATAATAACGTTTGATTTGCTGATCGGCTTTATATGTTTGTGTGTTGTCCGGTGCCACGATAGAAGATTCTGATGATGATTTTGACAACCCACCTTGGAAAAAAACGAAATCGAATGCTAGCAAACAAGTAATTGAAAACCACAACGACCTCCAGTTCCTAAATCAAGCAAACAGTCAAAAACACGCAAGAGCTCGCCAACGGTCAAAAATTAGCTACCACTTTCAGGCGGGAAACTAACATTGCGATTAGCTCTTAAACACATGAGGGAGCTGATGGCCTCTTTAAACGAAAATCAACGGGCGGCTGTCAAAAACATAGGTTTTGGGTCAATTCTTCTGTTTAAAATGGGTTCGATTTCATCATCTCTGGGTTGGTGGTTGTAAATAACTACGACCCTAAAACACGGGTCTTGAATTGCGGTAGCCACCACATTCAAATCACAGAGGAAATGGTGAACGATATCTTCGGCGTACCGAGAGGGGAGGTAGAAATAACGGAGGTTGAGAGAGCAAGGGCGGATTTCCATGAGGTTGTGGCTGAATGGGAAGGCCAATTCGAAAACGCTCCTGCACGTTTGACACCTGTTCAGTTCAAGACATACATGCAGGAACAAAAAGCGAGCGGGAGAATCTTTGTCTTAAACTTTTTGCTATTCTACAACACACTGCTAGGAGAGGCAACTACCAACTCGTCAATTAATATGAGGTTTCTACCAGCCTTGCGTCGAGGGATGGATATCAGAAGTTTCAACTGGTGTGAATATATGATCAGGTGTCTGGATCAAACAGTGGAAGCATGGACACCAAAGGAGTGCTTTCTTGGGCCAATGCCTTAGCTAGTGGTATGTTCTGAATGCATATATAATTTTCTAAACACAAACTTGGATTATACATAAAAACACATCTAAACACACAACTTAGACTTGTGCATGTTAAAAATTAGTTTGATGTAAAACACATTCAGATAATTTTAAATAGCAAAAGTATTTGTTAAATTCCAGTATAAAAAACAACGTGATCATCAAAACACACATGTGAAGTAATGTGACATATTCAATAACATAGAACACATTCAGAGTGTTAAATTGCAAAAGAAATGTTAAAACACAGCCTAATTATATATAAAATTCCTTAAAACACATCTAACTTCAGTTGTTTGTCGTCTTTACAGGTGACGTTGATAAGTGACCAAAAAAAATTCAAGGAAGATGAGCCAAGAGCAGCTCATCTGATCGAAGATATCACAGATGACAATATCGATTCACTGAGCATAAAGTTGGACACAGTCCGATTTGAACAAATATTACAGAATGAAAGGGGTCTGCAAACGGATCAGAGATATCCATTTGTAAAAATTGAAAGTCATGGAGAATCAGCTGGCACAAACCCTGTAAAAATGGCTGCAGAAAACGTTAAAGCAAATGAAGGGAAGGTAGATGCTTCGGATGTATCCAAAAAAACAAAACAAAAAACCAAAACTGAAATGGTGAAAAGGAAAAAGACTGTTGTGAAGGGGCAAATAAAATGCATGATAAACCTACAGAGTCAGATGTACTGAAAACAAAACAATTTGAAAAGGTTGGGGCGAAAACTGCTCATGATGGGAATCAGAAATCTGATGCTGAAGTTGGGCCGAAAACTGCGCCTGTTGTCGATGCGAAAACTGCTCATGATGGGAATCAGAAATCTGATGCTGAAGTTGGGCCGAAAACTGCGCCTGTTATTGATGAAATTCCCGTTAATGTGGGAAAAATGCAGAATTTAGAGAAGACATTAACGTGGAAGGTGGAACAACTGCTGCTGATTACGATGTAGCCGATATAGAGAAATACTACATTGAAACCGACGAGTACAGTCAAACACAGCAAAGTCAGTCGGGCATTCACATAGGCTTTGATGGAGAGCTTAGGATACCTATGGTATCTCAATATGGGTTGACACCACAATCGAGCCAGAGCGACGAGGAACTTTCAGAGTTTTTTAATACATGTTGAAACATGGGCCTATGTAGGTTAAAAACAGAATCTGTTATAAAACACATTTCAGATTGTTTTAGACAGAATCTGTTATAAAACACATTTCAGATTGGTAAAACACATTTCAGATTGGTAAAACAAAATCTGACGTATAACACAAAGTAAAACATCTTAAAACACAACGAGCCTTTAAAACACATTCTTATGAAATGTGACTCATACATCACCTTAAAACACAATCAGATTGTTATAAAATGCAAAGGATTTGTTAAAACTCAACACTAAAACACAATGTGATGTAAATGGACACAAATATCATGTTGTTGCTTAATGCTAATGTGTTTAGTTTTAATGATGTAAATCAGGTGCATGCAGGAATGTTGGAAGTGTTCTTGAATCAGTTTGACGAATGTGTGAAAAGGATAAATGACCATTTTACGGAAGGTTTCCAATTGTACCCCGAAAGTGAGAAAATAAAAGAGATACAAACAATGTGGACTGAGAAGCTGAAAAAGGTTGGATCCACATGTACGACAACTGGACAACCACAAACTCCTACCGATAAAACACCAGAAAAGGAGGCAAATAAGGAGAATGTGGATCTGTCGCAGTTGTCACAGTGGACACCTTCATTGGTCGAAGAGATATGTAGGACCATTGACAAGACAACCACACCGACGACTCAGCTTGCAGTAGTGGAGTAGCCCGCATTCGTCGTCACACCGATCTCCCAAAAAACACACGAGGAATACAAATTTTCGATTAGAAGGGGGCAACTTATACATGAGTTGGACCTTGGAAAGCGGAAAGTAAGACCGCAAAGACAAACAGAATTGACCGACGCTCTAAGGTCTCCATACGTGAAGCAGGCAGTAGAGATTAGGACGAAGCTTGACAACGCTGAGGTCTCGGTCAGCTCATACATGTTTTCGGCCTGGGGTTCAATGTGGTATGTAAAAAAATTGTCATTTATAATATCAATGTTTCTAAAAAATATGTTAAGACACAATGATCGTAACTGATTCGTCTGAAATTATTATAACACATTGTTTAAAACATGTTTGTATTCGTTAGGGATGCTGTGTTTAGAACTAAGAGAGGTGTGCCGGTGATGAGATCTCCGCTCAACTTGTTATTGCCGGGAATGGAATTGCACATATTGGTATAAGCGCATGGGCAGATTTGCTGAACTATGAAGAAAAATTCAGGCAAAAGGGGAGCATCGCACGCCTGTTCTGTTCAGTGAATATGTTGGTAAGTATGATCATAATGACATTATAATAAAAGTTTACTACTTTTGTAATATTGTTTCACACAATCACTTAACATGCAGAATGAAGAACACTACAAGAAAAGTGCGAAAACAAGGTCAAAAACATTCGAAGAATATAGGGAACCGGTCTTTATTTCTGCTGATGTGAAAAAGATACCTGGCAAGTCACTCATCTTTGTACCACTCTTATATGACGATCATTTCTATTGTGTATGTTTTCATTTGAGAGACATGAAGGTAGAGGTTTTGGACAACAGCGCTAAGGATGTGTCGATGAAAGACAAATACAACGAACGTCCGTAAAAAAATTGGTACGCCCCTCTATACTTCAACATACAAACATCCTTTGTTACACAAATGCATGCCATCTGATGTCCATATTTATAAAACACAATTAACAAACTGCATGAACTTGTAAGTATCTTATGTTCTCTCTTAAACACTTAAAACACAATTCATACCGACAACATATCTTATGACGCCTGTTAGTAGTATAAAACCCAAAATAAAGTGATAGTGCATAAAGTTCTCTATATATAAAGTTTGATATTAAAACAGAATTGACAGTGAATGATACGTTATCAGCACTATTAATATTTAATAGTTTAAAACACAGTGTAATGTGACACTACATAGTACCACTATTATGTACTTAAAACACACTTCATCTGAATTATAAATTATTCCCTGTGTTAATAACGGGTATACGTAAACAAACCTATAACACAAATGCATAATCTATGCATGTACATGAATTTAAAACACAATCTGATTAAATTGTTTATCATGCAGCGTGATGCTTTATCAGTGTACTTGAAAAATATTGGGCATTCAGCGGGCGGGGTGATGGGTCAAGTTGAGCCAGTACGATTGGAGATGCCATGGCGTACAAAACATAATGTAATCGATTGTGGCGTTTTCTTGATGCGCCATATGGAAACGTACAAGGGTGTGGCTGGAAAAGGTTGGGAATGCGGATTCTTAAACGAGTGCACTGATGCGGGTGAGATTACATACAAGCAGCGCAAAGAAATTGATGATCTCAGGCATAAGTACATTACCAAGATGCTCCTAAGTGACGCAAACGAGTACAGAAGTTTTGTTGAATCTGAAGTTGCTAAATATAAAAAGTTGTCGGCCGATGAAAAAAAAGAGGCTAGAAGCAGCAGCCTTCGACGCAATCAAGGAAAGATTGGACAACTGACTTAAAATGGAATGTTTTGAAAAAACAATAATAACACTTCGTTGGTGGTGGTTTCTTGAAGTAATATGGGATGTGTTTCAAAAACAATTTTAACATTTCGTTGGTGGTGTTACATTTTGGAATTTTATATATTAGAATATGTTCGGTTATGTTTTTTGAGTTTCCTGTCGATAAAAATGTCAACTAGAACAATTTATACCTCTTTAACAATGTGAATTTATGTCGATAATGTTAGTTTGTTTGGATCCACAAAAGACATACAGTTTGTATTAATGTATGACCTCTTAAAACACAGCAGATATACATTATGGAATAATGTGATCTGGAAACCAACCTATCTTTTTCATCAAGTCTCTAAACTGTAAACCAAGTTAAAACACATTTTAAAGGCTTTAAATGTTAAACTGTATACCAAAACTAACTAGTACAATGGATATGCAAAAATATCCAATATACATTAAAAGACAACATGATTCCTGAAGAGTATAATACCAAGTTTACATGACATGACAATTACATAAAAAAGGGTGGTATTATAATGTGTGATAAGTAAAACACATTACCAAGTTTTTACATGACATGACAATTACATAAAAAAAGGGTGGTATTATAATGTGTGATAGGTAAAACACATTACCACATCCTTCAACCCACCAAACCACGAACAATGCATGCATCAGATAAAACACAAGAGGCTATTTAAAAAACAAAGTTAACACTAAAACACAAAGTAACAAGAACATAAATGTCCACCCCAACCAGTATTAAAATCAACAAATAAAAATCCAAAACAAACACACGAGAAAATTAAAACAGAAAAATGAAAAGTTCAGCAAAACACTTAATTTTTTGATAAAAAGGTCCTACTCTGCCATGTCTTCGTCATCCATATCTGCATCATTTCCTGATGTGTAAAACACATCATCAGCATCGTTTGATCCAGGGCCATCACCTTCAACAACTGTAGCAGCGTCATCTTCACCGATTGTTGTATCATTACCTTCAGCATTCCGCGAAGCGCCTGCCTCAGGCACAGCCACGGTGTATTTCTAACATGTTCGATTGTTATGACCATATTTTTTACATACTGAACATTGACGACGTTTACTTCCAGACTGACTTATGGCTCGCTCCTTTTGAGATTTGAGGCATTTATGAGAACCACAACCCTTGAATCTGGTACGAACTGGAAGATAGTGGTCGTGCTCTCTGGAGCAACTCCCAGCAGTTTAGCAAATCGATTACGTCGTGTCTTCGGAGGTGCATTTATCTGAGCTTCATCAGCGACTGACATAAACTGCTTGATATGGTCACGAAAATTACACAATTGATCAAATTTTGAAATCAACCTGTTCACAACATACTCAGTTGCGTGACTAATCTCACGAACACAACGGTTAACCTCCTCACCACGATCTGGATCACCGCCATCCGTAAGAATGGACCCGGGGGAACTGTTTGGAACAGCTTCACACGTCCATCGCCTCAATAAATATATTGTTTTGGAAATTCCCTTACATCAAGAATCCTTAACACACAAAAAACAATCCAAACTGCTCAAACCTGTTGCAGTTACACTTAACAGTAACATCCTCCTCGCGTATCATAACCTGTAACATTGAATATCCATAAAACATAGTGCATAAATCAGATGGATACTTAAAAAAGGCAGAATAATGTATAAATGACCTAAAACACAATATCACCTCAAAGAACGCAGAACATGGCTGATCGAGATCCTTTATAAAAAAACTTAATGAAATCAGCGACATGATCTAATCTGACACTAGTACAACGATGAGTAGCATGTTGAATCTCAAGTTGAACATCAAAAATTATAGTTCTGGTATATATCTGAACTGCTTGCTTCTCGATAACAAAATCACTCCAGGGCGCAGGGTTGGTGTATCGAGTGTCATGATCGTTTTTTCGATGCTCATGTCTTTGCGCTTCGATAGCTGTGTCGAAGTGGCTAAGAAATTCAACCAACTTGCACTTTGGATTGCTAATCTTGCCAAAAGGTGATTCTCGCTTTCGGATCTAGATGACGTCCGCATAAGTCCATACATTTCTTCTTCACGATAGTAAGTTGGAATCCATGATTCACGGAGCCCGTATATATACGTCAGCCATTCATGGTCGGTTAAACCGAAATCATTTAAGATAACTGCCCATTCAGTCTCAAACGCTTCGGGCAATAGAGAATCAGTCCAAACAACTGCAGACAATCTTTTCCTGAAATCGGTATTTGAACATAGGGCAGCCCCGACCTAAAGCAACATTTTAGCGTGTATGTTGAAAAACAAAAAAATTAAAACACAGTAAAAATACACATGTAAAAAAACATTGTCATAAAAAAACAGACCTTTGTAGTGAGCTTATCCATGATGTGCCACATATATAACCGATCCCTCGACTCAGGCCAAACATCTGCTATAGCACTTTTCATCGCAGGGTCTTGGTCAGTAACGATTACGGGAGGCGCGTACCCCTATGCGTCCTTGACCGCCTTAAGTAACCAGCTATACATCTCTGCCGTTTCAAAACCAAGAATTGCAGCACCAAGTGTGACGTTCCCATTGTGATTATCAATCCCAGTGAAAGGGACAAACATCATGTTATACCTACAGACAAACAATCAGCGAATGACAAAATATCATAATGTATTTATAACACAGTAGGGTGTAAAACACAATGAATATAGAAAAAATAATCTCATCGTTACTTGTTCCGCTTGTAGGTAGCATCAAATGATATAACGTATCCAAACATATAATAATTCCTCTTCATATCCTCGTCAGCCCATAAAATGCACTTCAACACACCTTCGTCCGTCATTTCATATTCGCAAGAAATGTTCGGTAAAAACTCCTTTTCCCTCATTAGTCGCTTGACAAACATTTCAGCATCAAACTCTCCGATGAACAGATTTAATTCTTTCTTGAAATTTTTGAAATCAACTTTGGTCGCACCGACTTTGTTGAACCCGCCATACACTTCCTTCATAATGTTAAATGCTCGAACAGGACCAATGTTAAGATTTGACATCTTATTTATCATCTCTTTGTGCGCACGATTACGACCCCTGTTTTCCTTGAGAAGATGTAAATCTTCTTCGTGCACAAAATCATGGTTGTGCGCCTCTGTGAAATGATATAGCTCATATTTCTTGGCATCGTTCAGCTTTATTCTGCTCGCCGCTTGGCATCCGGTCCTTTTGGATGGTACCCTACGTACCCACCTATCAGAAGGTTGTTCGGCTAAAGTATCGACCGGTCGAAACTCTTTGTGACCCTCTTTTGAACAAAAAAATACTTATTTATAACAATACCACGATTTTCAAGTTGTGTGCCCTTCCTAACTGTCCAACCTCCAGCTTCTGCATAAGCTTTGTAAAATTTATACGCAGCATCAACTATGTCAAATAACATGCCCTCTGCTGGAGTCAACGAAGATGGTGAATCTAGAATATATCTCTTTGTTCCCGAGTTAGGAGAAACTTGTTTAACGCCACGTAATTGGTAATTGGGAGCATCTACAAAACATGACAAAAAATGCATAAACGTCATTAACATAAACTAAAAGGGTTTACCAAACACAAAAAAAAAACCTATAAAGATTTGAATCTTAAAACACATTTAAGGTAACGAGATAGAAAACCAAAAACTATTTTAAATACGTGAATAAAACACAAATACAAAATTGATTTCGAAACACTAAACCACACTAACCTTATATAAATGGGGTTTTATATAAATAACACCATAACACAAACTACTGTACCAAACCTATAAGATTTTTAAACACTTAACAAACAACTGATTTAATGAGCATAAAACACATTTATAAAACACAATGTAATGAAAAAAAAAACCAACATAAAAAAATTTTAAGATGTAAAAAATAAAACAAGCCATAGTAAAAAACATACTGATCATGCTACCAACTAATTAACTTATAAAACACACCATAACACAAAATTCTAACCTACATGCTAAGGAACTAATAACTCGTCAACCATGGGAAAAAACAACATAATGCAAGTTAAAACACACCATTCAATGACCAAAAAAAATAATCTATATATTACAAACCATCATTCATATTTTGTAAACTATAAAAACATTGACTTCAACCTCCCTAACTGTTAAAACACATTAACAAGAAAAAGTCTGATGGTTTTCCAGCAAAAGTTTAATAAACAAAACATAAAACTACAAATATGGAAGTTAAAACACACCATCCAATATCTAAAAAAAGGTGATCTTCATATTACAAACCACCAGTCACATTATGGAATCAATAAACACAAAGACTTCAACCTCTCTGACTGTTAAAACACATCACCAAGAACAAACTGATGGTTTTGCAGATAAATGTTAATAATCTACACACAAGACTACAATAGTAAAGAAAAAATAACTGTAATTACCATCTCCACAATCAACAAGTGTGTTTGAAGCCATGATTTTTCTCTTTGAAAAAATTATTGAATACGAATGATGCTGGTGAAGAAGAAAACGATCGAAAGAATTCTAGTTACATATGATTTGAATGAGATTTAGATTCGAAAACAACCATAATTCCGAAAATCATGGACACAATCAGTTACATTCGAGATCATGCAATGTTAGTTAATTAAGAATGTTGCAAATATCTGTGCAAATCTAAGCATCTGTTCTAGCTAGTCTAAACACTAATACAAGATAAATACTATTACATTGGGAAACCACTGTTAGAGCTATCCTCTGTTGCTTTGATCCAAACATCTGTTTGGCCATACAGATGTTTGGTCTTTTTCATCAGATCTTTGGCTTCAATAGACTTTAGCATTCAACAGAAGTTGTTTCTTCTTGAACAACGGTTCTAAGGCTTGATCAGACGTTTGCTTTGTCTTCAACAGATGTTCTGTGTTCAAGATTCACTATCTTTGGGGAGAATCTGGTTCAAACTCTTGTTTATTTCTTGATCAGATGATCATGTTTTGGCTTTTAGATATCACCTGTTCTTTTGTAGGTCCAACACTAATGCATCTGTTTCCCGCCATATCTCGCGTGAACCTCTTTGCTATGTGTTTGTATGTGAATTATGGGAGATGGCTAGTGTATATGCCCACACCCTATCTCATAATGGTACATTAAATTAAAGATCATATTGAAGGACATAGTTCGAGCCTGAGATTTGAAAGAAATCTCACCAACACTTGGAAGAACTTGAAGCCACAATAGAAAGTTTAGTTTGTACAACAAATCATGAAGAATCATATTCAATTCCATAGTTATCTCAAAAAGCTTCAAAAGCCTTTACTGAGACTTTAGATTGGTTGGCATTCGATTTTAAAGAATTATCAAGACTTGCTAGAATTCAAGAAAACATTCTATATAATATAGATATCATCTATATAACTGAGAAAGGGTTGTACATACTACATAGTATTTATTATTGAGAGTTTCCATCTGAGTTTGTAAATCGTAACATCATGTAGTGTGTTATTGGATGTGCTCGTTGCGATCTCGAATTGTTTGAGAATCATTTTGTTGTTCAATCGTTGGTTTGTCCCTGCCAAACGAACACTAGTCTGTACCAACATACATCGCAACCTATGTACCTTTATATTATTGTGATTTGGGATATGATCTCGGCTATGGGCACTTCCACTCTTGATATGATTATGTTTATCTATAAATTTTCATATGTATCTAAATTTTTATAATGTTACGACATTTATATATCCAAGTGACGTCTTTCTCACTCATGCTTTATTTTTCTCATTAACATATTGTAACTACAATTATCTTTTTTTTTCTGGACTTTTTTTTATTTTAGTGAAATTCCTTCGCACACACTTTATCATAAAACTATTAAATCCACAACACTCAATGTCCACCTCAGTTGCCACATCAGATTCCAATTTTTTTTTTTTTAAAAAAACTATCCATTTTTCTCACAACACTAAAACTCCACAAAAATCCATTAATAATTTGATGTGAGAGAGAGAGAGGAGTGAGTCCTCGTCTGAATGGGTTTGAAATCCCGAACTCCATAAATCGAACAACCCTACATCTTGTTGGGGAAATTTCAGAAACCGGATGATCAGAGAGGCGTGTAGTCACTCTCAGATCAAATTATTTCGGTGGTTCACCCGAATAATTCAATCGGATACAACTCTGATTTTGAGAAATTGAACCAGGGTATGTTTTTTTTTTTTTTTTGCGTGAATTGAATGAACCCGGAGAGAATGATCAAAAAACTGTCTACGAATTTGGTTTTTGAGGTTGTAACTGCCTAACGGCAGTTACCTCTATTTTTCAGACAAAAATTGCCCAAAAACTGTCGTTTTTTATCATTTCGAAAATGTGATAAATTCCAGAAAATAAAATTTTCTGATACAATTTCATTAAGGCAATTTAATGAAAATAAAAATTTTTCTGATACAGCTCGACCCCAGCCAGGGGCTCTGCCCCTTCGACCCCACCAAGGGCTGACCCTGCTCCCAGGGGCGCTGCCCCCTTGGAACCCCCGTAGGGTACGGGCTCCGCCCGTACACTCCGAATTATAATAACTCAAACAAGCGTGCACTCCCGCACCTCCTAACTCGCTTGATGTGTATTATTATTCTCTTTGATCACCAAGTCAATCTCCGATTACACTAAAATATCTAACACATCTACGGGCATTCGAAATGAACTCGTCTGTATGCAGCGGGAGGTACCACGATGCCACCTTACGGATTCTCTTATTAGATATTGCAATCTGGGTTTCTAATTTTGTGCACTTTTGTATCGTATTTTATTCACACCAACTCGATCATATTTTAAGATCATAGGAAAGACATGTTAATATGTCAACCAAAATATATATGTATGTTTATAACATCCTCAACTTAATTAAAACCTATATAAATTATCAACTTTCTTGTGCATTATGAGTTGTACTCCATGCTTAGGGAATTTTTCAAAAAAAAAACTTGATTTTTCACTTTCAACCTTAAAGTTTTATCTTTTACATTTTAAGCCATTACTTGATTTTCCACTTTCAACCTTAAAGTTTTATCTTTTACATTTTAACCCATTTGAAATTTTTACTTTTAACTCAAATTTTTTCATCTTTTGTAATTCACCACAACACTTTATTATTTACAACTTTGGTCCTCCATGCTTTTTATCTTTCGCAAGTTTTTCGTTTTACGTTTTGTTCTAAATTTTGCGAGTTAATTGATTTTTCACTTTCAACCTTAAAGTTTTATCTTTTACATTTTAAGCCATTACTTGATTTTCCACTTTCAACCTTAAAGTTTTATCTTTTACATTTTAACCCATTTGAAATTTTTACTTTTAACTCAAATTTTTTCATCTTTTGTAATTCACCACAACACTTTATTATTTACAACTTTGGTCCTCCATGCTTTTTATCTTTCGCAAGTTTTTCGTTTTACGTTTTGTTCTAAATTTTGCGAGTTAACTTGTCGTAGCGTGCATGTGAGGTTCAACATTTTTGCTCTATTTCTCCATATTTGACAGACCCGTCGCAAAGCGTCCATTTTTCCCTTTTGAAACTTCCTCGCAACGAGCGGGTCCTAGATCGACTAAGTTATTATTTTTTACGTTTTACGTTTCTAGTTAATTTCTTCGCATTAACACACTGTAACGGGTGTGCGTGGTTCAACGATTTTAGTCTCCTTTTCGTTCAGTGTAATTTTTATCATTTTATCTATTTTATTTTTACGATGTTGAGAGTCGATGTCGTTGTGGCATTGGTGCTACTTGGCACGGTTTTACGAACGTTTTTAACCTATTAAATTTTTTACTAATATTTTGTTTCGGTTTACCCCTATACTTCCTTTACTTAAAAACTATTTTTTACGTGCATATTTTATGTACGAGTATGTATAAATATGATTTCTTCTGCATTCCGACGTAAACTTTTTTTATAGACGAGTCAGGTCAAATATAATACGTTTTTGTTTAAAGAAACCATTTTTACGTGCATATTTTATGTACGTTTCGTATAAATTCAAGTTCTTGTTTGATATGAATTCCATTTACTTTACGTTTGATCCAATGACAATGCTTATACATGTTACACTAAGTGCAACTGGATACGTCGGAATGTATGTTTTCATATGGTTAATGCATCATATAACATTTGGACTAATCATTCAATGTTTACGATGTACCCGCGCCGCAACGCGGGCGGGTCTTAACCCTAGTTTAAAGTTTAAATTACAAGAATAATTGCTATTTGATATTTTGTTTGAATGGCTAACAAATAAAATCTCGACTACCCAGGGTAACTCAATGGCAAAAGACCACCCTATATGTTTGCGATCGTAGGCAACGTTGGTATCCCAAGCCCATCATCTCCATTTTCAGGGGAAACTCACCGCCCAAAGGACTACTACTATGATAAAACTTCGTTGAGATCGGATTTGAACTTGAGACCGGTTGTCTTATGCACAAATATCTAGTACTTCTCCTCTAATACCACTTGAGCTATCATTGGCAATTCGTATTTGATAACATACTTACTATTTAGGTAATCATATTTCATAATCTATCTACTATAATAAAAGAAACCAACTTTTGGACACGTGTCATTCATTGAGGGTATCCTCAAATCTATATTCATTTTATATTAACTAAATAAATAAATAATAAATTAATATTAAATTTTATCATACTTTAATAAAATATTATCCTCAAATCTAAATTGTTAATTTAATATATTTTTAAAAACAAATACCTCTCTTTCCTACTTATCTTATATTAAAGATATAAATAATAAATTAATATTAAATGTTATCCTAATTTATTAAAAAATATAACTTTTTTTTATTATTTGGTATACAAAATTATATTTATTCAACTCGTATAAAACGTGAGGTTTTTAAAATTAATTTTTTTTATTATTTACTATTCAAAGTTACATTTATATAACCCGTGTAATATACGAAGTTTTTAAAGATATAACTTTTTATCATTTGCTATGTAAAATTATATTTATTCAACACGTGTAATACACCGGGTTTTTTAAGGATATAATTTTTTTTATTATTTGGTAGATTTTTCAACCCAACTATACACGGTTTTTTTTTAAAGATACAACGTTTTTTTAGAATTTAAAATACAAAATTACATTTATTTAATCTGTGTAATACATATGGTTTTTAAAGATATAACTATTTCTTATATCTATTCAACACGTGTAATATACGGGGTTTTTAAGGATGTAATTTTTTTTTATTATTTGGTAGATTTATTCAACCCGATTATACACAGGATTTTTAAAGATACGGCGTTTTTAGTATTTAGGATACAAAATTACATTTATTTAATATGTGTAATACACATGGTTTTTAAGGATATAACTTTTTGTATTATTTGATATATAAAATTACATTTATTTAACCCGTACAATATACGGGGTTCATAAAGATATAACTTTTTATTATTTAATATAAAAAATTATATTTATTCAACCCGTGTAATACACGGAATTCTAACCTAGTATCATATATATAAAAGTATAAAACCATTGTCGGCCTTTTCGAAAAAAGTAGAAAAGCATTTTCAATTCTACATGCGTTGTATCAACTTCGAAACATGTCAAAATTTAATTGCCGTTATCTAAGTCATCTTTTATCGAATCTACTCATTCTATTAGTTAGGATGCATCAATGTCATAGGTCCCATGTCATGCCATTCTAACACAATACATATATTTTTATATATGATAAACGATTTATTGGATATATTATTTTGGTCAATTTATGGAAAGGTATGTGAACTGCCCGCATTTTGGGTTAGGGTGAAGGGGGTGCACACCTAATAGGTGAGTGCCCTCTCTTACGCCAAACCAATCCCCGTGTGCCACGTCAACTTCCCTCTTAAACTCCCCTAACACCCCCATTTGATGGCGCCACTCCCCTATTAGGTGAATTGGTTTTTAAAAAAAAAAAAAAAAATAAATAAAGAAAAGCTGTGATTGGTCCCCTCTCTCCTCTCTCCTCTCTCTCTCCTCCCCTCTTATCGGTGAGCCGCCACCTACCCTCCCTCCTCTCTCTACTCACCGCATCAATGGCGGTGTACTCCCCGACCGGTGAAACACATCCCCGAAGGGGTCCCCGAAATACACCCCGTACACCCTTAAGAGTGGTAGACCAAATTGTGGACTTAAGAAACAAGATATTAATGAATGTGTATGTTTCATTTTCGCTTTTATTCTTGTGAACAACTTGGTTGGTTAATGGGACTGGATCAGGTCGTAGTGGAGAACCGTCTACACCACTTGAATTCCCTTGAATTGTCTTCACTTGGACTTGTTGAAGTAACATGTTTAGTTATATTGTTGATGAGTTAAGTTAACCCGATGAATTGAATCGATGATTAGATCGTATTTTTATATTTATTTTTTCTTTTAAATTCACATTCACTCATTTAGTTACTAATTAAAACTCTTTTTTTTTTCTATTTCGGGCATATTTTTTTAATTAAAAATGTATATGAATTTACACCAGAAATAAAGTAATATCATTTTTTGTTTTAAATTATATATATATATATATTTATATATATATATAGAGAGAGAGAGAGAGAGAGTTAGGTTAACGTACAAGAGCCCTTGTTCTACATTACGTACGCGAACATCTCAGCCGTCAGATCTTCATCCCACATTGAAATCGCATGTTGGTTTTTTGTAACAATTTCGCATGTTGGTTTTTTAACATGCGATTTCATCAAAATTACCACATGCGAAATTCTTACAAAAAACAACATGCGATTTCATAGAAATTATCACATGCGAAATTTTTACAAAAAACCAACATGCAATTTCATCAAAAATATCACATGCAATTTCATCCATGCTATTTTATAACATGTGATTTCACATCGCGTACGTAGCGTACGTTAAACCATTTTGTACAATACACTTTTCCTATATATATATATATATATATATGTATAGATCCTAAGAGAAGTCCACCCTATTTAAGATACTTGAGAAGCATTCTGAACAACACATTTTTCTAAGCTTTTCGTAATATACACATATGTATAGTTTAAAATTCACTATATACATATATGTATGTTGTCAAATCTTGAATTATACACACATATATAAAATCAATTTTAAACTATACATATGTGTATAGAGTTAATTACATAGTTAGTCCCTGTGGTTTGCACAAAGTAACATACTTAGGTACTAATAGTTTAAAATCACATTCTAGGGTATTAACTTTTCATTTTGTAATGTTTGGAGGTATTAATGTTATCTGTAGGTTTAAAATCACACTCCATTAGTACCTAAGTATGTTATTTTGTACAAATTATAGGTACTAACTATTTTAATACCCTAGAAGTTAATACCTCAAAGCGTTACAAAATGAAAAGTTAATACCCTAGAAGGTGATTTTAAACCATTAGTACCTAAGTATGTTATTTTGTGCAAACCACGGGGACTAACTATGTAATTAACTCTATGTGTATATTACAAAAAGCTTAGAGAAAATGTGTGGTCCAAAGTACTTCTCAAGTTTTTTAATTAACCTCATTCTCACAGGATCCTAACCTGATGTGTGTAAAATGCAACATATAAATTACATCAATTAAGGCATAAAACTAACCCTTTTTAAGTACTAATGTTGGAAAAAGAGTGTTTTTGTCTTCCTTTTGTATTTTCAGGATGAAATGAGCTCAAATTCACAAAAGAAGCAAAAAGACAGCTAATTCTAGCATAAATACAAGAAAAGGGATAAAAGTAGACTGCCCGAACCCTCAACGGCATCCTCCCAAGCAAAGAAGAGAAAACAGAAGCCCACCACGGGGCCGCGCTCAGCCAGCACGGGGCCGTGCCCAAGAAGCAGCAGAAAAGACAAACCTGTAGAAGCTTCTATTGCCCACCACGGGGCCGTGTCCAGTGAGCACGGGGCCGTGGCGAAAGTACAGCAGGCACATTAATTGTAATTGCGAATTACAATTAATGAGGAGAGAGAGTGTCAGACGGGCACGGGGGTGTGTCCAGCGGACACGGGGCCGTGCCCAGCCTTCTGTTCAGCCTATAAATAAGAGTGCTTGGTTTCATTCCATCTCATCCCTTGGCACACCACCTCTCTCACACTTCATCCACCACCCACCACCACCATAACACCATCATCCACCACCATCATCCATTGTCCATCGTAGAGTGTGTGAGTCGTCTCGGGATCCAAGATTGATAGTAAGAGATCTTGACAATCAAGGCCATGTTTGCCTAAGTCTCTTACATCACTTGGTGAAGACAAGTGTTTAGTATAATACTTTTTATTTTTAATCTTTTGCACTTTTTATTTGGTTTTGTATTAATGACTTTAATAACTAGTTGCTTATGTTGAAGGTGATCTTTCCTTATCGTTTGTCCGTGGTGTCTTGGCATTATTTTACTGTCTATATAAAATAAAAGATTTTCACCATTCATATCTCCACGGTCTATATGGAGGTATGTTGGCTACCTGGTCGGGGGTTAAGGGAACGGTTTGGTAAGGGTCTTGCCCTTGTTCAGCGTTTAGAGGTCCTGCTTGGGACCTGGGTCAAATTTAGTAGGATCTCCTTCAATGCCCATAGGTATTGGATGGCGGGGATCCAAACTCTTTGACCCCCTCATAAGTTAACTACTATTAATACTATAACCCGGCTATTTAGGACTGTATCCCTGCTGACTCAGACTACTTAGCCGAGGGTAACGTCACCGCCAAAAGCGGGGCCTACCATAATTTGCATTAATAACTTAATTCATTATCTTCCAATAATCCAGCCCTTTAGGATTGTATCCTTGCTGACTCAAACTACTGGGTTGAGGGTAACGTCGCCTTCAAAAGAGGGGCCTACTACAATAACTAAGATAATCTCTTAAACAAGTGCAAAAGTGCGAAAATAATCAAAGGTTATACTAATACACGAGTCGAATCCAAGTGATTCATCTTGTCTATATGTTTTTATTTTTATTTTATTTTTCAGCATTTAGTTAATTTTTATTTTCTTAGTTTAAAAACATTTTTCTCACTTTTTGATTTGATTAGACGTTGAGGATAAACCGGTATTAAAAGCTCTTGTGTCCTTGGACGACCTCGGTATCTTACCAACACTATACTACGTCCACGATGGGTGCACTTGCCCATATGTGTGTTTAGTTTTAGTGAATATCGTGTTTTATAAATTTAAAACTTGGCTAAAGGTGTAAAAAGGGCTTAATTATATATCTAAATTATATACACACCAACACACATCAAGTTTTTGGCGCCGTTGCCGGGGACACAAGGATTTTAAGAAAGCTTAAAATCGACGGCCTAATCTAATTTTCAAAACCTTTTCAAAACGCGCGCACATTTTTCTGCATTTTAGTTTAGTTTGCATTTACAATAGCCTGAACACGGGGCCGTGCTCGCTGAACATGCCCCCGTGGTGCATATTTTTAGTTAGATACCCAGATACAGAGTCTGAACACGGGGTCGTGCTCACTGAACACGCCCCAGTGTCCAACGTGACTAGTAACTTTAATTAAAATGCCCAGATACAGACCCTGACCACGGGGCCGTGTTCACCAGACACGGGGCCGTGTCCAGCCTCTGTTTCCATTTTATTTTTATTTTTTTTTTGTTTTCTGGTCCCGAGACTCGGTTGTGGTCTGTTGAGTGATTCTTATGGATCAATACTCAAGAGGTTACAACTACACCTATGATGAGGATGATTATAGGGGTAATTATTGCACTAATTGTCGTAACACACGCTCGGTTCAATATAATACTTCATATCAACCATCCAATTCATACAACTATTATAAGGAGTCCAGGTACGAGCCATCAACTTCATACACATCCTATGAAGACCAAAGGTATGAACCTCCTCCCTCATACTCATATTTTGATGAACCAAGGTATGAGCCTTCATACTCATACTTTGAAGACTTAAGATATGAGCCACCACCTTCATATTCTTATTATGAGGAACCATGGCGTGAACAACCCACCTCATTTGAGTACTATGAAGAACAAAGTTTCGACCCTTATCCATCATATACTTACAATGAAGAACAATGGTGTGAACCATCTACTTCATATGAGTACTATGAGGAGCCAAGGATCGAATAACCGGATTCAAGCTTTGAGGATCCAAATTCTTTTTCTCTCACCGAAGTGACCAATAGGATATTAGAACACATTAAAACTATCGAACGTTACATGAAAGAATCTCGCGCAAGGGAAGAGGAATCCTGCGCAAGAGAAGAATTAAATTGTAATAATAACGTAAAGATAGTTGAAAATGTAAAAATGGAAGAACAAGAAAGTGAAAAACCGACACATGAGTTAAACAATGAAAAAAGTGAGTCCGATAATGTTAAAATTCATGAAGAGTCTAATTTTGAAGAAATTAATCTCTTGTCACCTACTTTCGAAAATCATTGTTTAGTAACCCCTCATGCCAAGTTTTTAAAAGAGTTAAACACTAGTGCTAAAATCAAAGAAATAGTGAGTGTTAAGTTAACTAATGATCAAACTTCGCTAATAAAAGAAGATCCTTTTGAAATTAACATTACACCGGTTCCATGTTTCTTTCAAAATTCATTTATTAGTAATATCACCATTGATAAAGATCTTTGTGTTAACATAATGCCTAACTACATTTTTGAAAAATTAAGTATTAGTGACTTTACTCCACTTCAAATACCCATTTTTCTATCCGATCGAAAAGTGATAAGATCAATCGGTGTAGTTGAAGATGTTTTGGTTCACACAAATCAAATGGTGATCCCAACTGACTTCGTCATCCTTGATGACGCCCCTCTAGTCTTGGGAAAACCTTTTGTACAAACTCATAAAGCTTTGAAAATCCGGAAATTCAACAATCTACCTCTTCAGTTAGGGGCATTCAAAAGGAGCATAGATCTTGAGCGTTCAATGAAATATCCTTTTGGCAATAATGACCCCCTAATTGAAGATGAAGCTGAACCACCCGATACAACCAAAGAAGACGACCACTTTGTCGAAGAAGAGATAGCCATAGAGCAAACCTTTAAGGTTCTTAATCTAGATGAGCCACAAAATAAGGTGTCTTCTAAAGACCCACCCATTGAGCTCAAAGAACTTCCTAAAGGTTTGGAATATGCTTTTCTAGGCAAAGACGGTAGTTTACCTGTAATTATTTCTTCTAAATTAAGTAACATAGAAAAAGAGAAATTAGTTAATCTACTTAAAAAACACAAAAACGCGATCGCTTGGAAGCTTGTAGATATTAAAGGAATAAGCCCTTCCATGTGCACGCACAAAATTTTAATGAATGATGACTACAAAACAGTAATTCAACCACAACGAAGAGTGAATCCCAATGTGCAAGAAGTGGTTAAAAATGAAGTCATCAAGCTGCTTGACGCCGGACTAATCTACCCTATCTCCGATAGTCCGTGGGTAAGTCCCGTCCAAGTAGTCCCAAAGAAAGGAGGTATGATGGTAATAACTAATGAGAATGAACTAATACCAACAAGAACCGTCACAGGATGGAGAGTTTGCATAGATTATAGACGATTGAATGAAGCAACAAGGAAAGACCACTTTCCTTTGCCTTTCATTGATCAAATGTTAGAACGACTATCCGGTCATAAATTTTATTGTTTCTTAGATGGTTTTTCATGTTACTTTCAAATCCCGATAGCACCTGAGGACCAAGAGAAAACAACTTTCACATGTCCCTACGGAACTTTCGCATATCGACGCATGCCATTCGGTCTATGTAATGCACCTGCAACATTCCAACGTTGTATGGTAGCCATTTCCATGATATGATAGAAAAGACAATGGAAGTCTTCATGGACGACTTTTCCATCTTTGGAGACTCATATGACCAATGCCTCGATAATCTCGAACGGATGGTATCCCGATGTGAGGAAACTAACCTCGCCCTTAACTGGGAAAAATGCCATTTCATGGTAACAGAGGGAATAGTACTCGGTCACAAAATCTCAAGCGAAGGAATGGAAGTTGATCGAGCAAAAATAGAAACTATTTCTCGATTACCTCCACCATCCTCCGTAAGAGCAATCAAAAGTTTCTTAGGGCATGCCGGATTTTATAGAAGGTTTATCAAGGACTTTTCAAAAATTTCAAGGCCTCTAACAAAATTAATTGAAAAAGATGCACCCTTCATCTTTGACAAGGAATGCAATCAAGCATTTCTAACCCTAAAGGAAATGCTAGTCAATGCACCTATCATGATAGCGCCCGATTGGAAATTTCCTTTCGAAATCATGTGTGATGCAAGTGACTTTGCTGTTGGAGCAGTCTTGGGACAAAGAAAAGAAAAGCATTTCCACCCAATCTATTATGCTAGTAAAACGCTTAATGATGCACAAGAAAATTATACAACTACAGAAAAGGAATTACTAGCAGTGGTGTTTGCTTTTGATAAATTCCGTTCTTGCCTTGTTCTTTCTAAAACTGTAGTCTATACAGACCATGCAGCCATCAGGTACCTCTTCAAGAAACAAGACGCAAAACCCCGTTTGATCAGATGGATTCTACTCCTCCAAGAATTCGACATCGAAATCAAGGACAAAAGAGGAGCAGAAAACACTGCTGCAGATCATCTCTCGTGCCTAGAAAACCCAGCTTTGGAAACGACCAGGGACGAGCAAATCAACGAGAAATTTCCCAGAGAATCCTTGGAGATGATGGAGAGTAGACAAGGGCCATGGTATGCCGACTATGCTAACTACCTAGCTAGCGGTATAGTCACCAAAGGATGGCCGCATCATCAAAGAAAGAAATTCTTTGCTGATGTAAAGCATTACTTTTGGGAAGACCCCTATCTTTTCAAAATGTGTGCCGACCAGCTCATCCGAAGGTGTGTCCATGGTAATGAAGCACGAAGAATTCTTCGTCATTGTCATGAAGGTCCATACGGAGGACATCATGGTGCCGCGAGTACCGCACGAAAGGTATTTGATTCAGGGTTTTATTGGCCAACCATTTACAAGGATGCACAAAACCTTGTAAAGACATGTGACGCCTGCCAAAGATCAGGTAATATTTCTTCCAAAAACGAAATGCCTCAAAATGGCATTCTCGTTTGTGAAATTTTTGATGTGTGGGGACTCGATTTCATGGGACCTTTCCCGCCGTCAAAAGGAAACAAATATATACTTGTGGCAGTCGATTATTTGTCTAAATGGGCGGAGGCCGAAGCTCTTCCAACAAATGATGGAAGAGTAGTGGTAAAATTTCTAAAAAAATTATTCTCTCGTTTCGGGACACCAAAAGCTTTGATAAGTGATAGAGGTACCCATTTTTGCAATCATCAACTCGAAAAAAATATTAACAAGGTATGGGGTCTATCACCGGGTCTCAACAGCGTATCACCCTCAAACAAATGGGCAAGCCGAAGTGACTAATCGAGGTTTAAAACGAATACTTGAAAAAACCGTAGGACTAAATAAAAAGGAATGGGTCGACAAATTAGACGATGCTTTATGGGCCTTTCGAACTGCTTATAAAACCACTATAGGCACAACCCCATATAAGCTCGTCTATGGAAAAAGTTGTCACTTGCCGGTAGAAATAGCTCACAGAGCCTACTGGGCAATAAAAATGTAAACTTAGACTTAGAAACTGCCGGTAAAAATCGATTTTGTCAAATGAATGAATTAGACGAACTCAGGAATTATGCATATTCTAACTCCGAAATTTATAAGGAAAGAATGAAAAATTTACATGATAAATATATTAAGTCTAATGAATTTCGGGTAGGAGATCAAGTTCTATTGTTTAATTCACGACTTCGATTATTTCCTGGTAAACTAAAATCTAGGTGGTCAGGACCTTTTTCCGTCACCCATGTTTTTCCTCACGGTGCAGTAGAAATTAAAACTCGAAATGGATACCATTTAAAGTCAATGGCCAACGGCTAAAACTCTACCGAGGATCCATTGAGGATGAGGAAGAGGAGATCTCACTTCAAAAGGTTAACGAATAAACTCAACATCATACCAGACATGTTACAAACAGGCAAGTGTACGTCAAAAAATCGGTAAGTCTTCTAACCATTTTTCGGAAAAAAAAAGGGGCATGCACACAAACACAAAAAAAAAAAAAAAAAACCTTAAAACTTTGCCCGGCACGGGGCCGTGTCCGCTAGACACGGGGCCGTGTCGAGGCAACTGTCGGGATAAAACCCTCTTTTCATAACAGTTACCTCATTCCACACGCCCCGTTTTGCCGAAAACGCTCTGGTTCCAGGCGATTTTCCGCAGATTTCCGACGTCACTACCACGTTTAACAATATCAAGGTATGATTCTATCATCTTTAGTAGTTAGATTAGTTACTTGCATGTAGTTAAATCATCAAAAAATTGGGGAAAAATCTAGGGTTCTTCGTGTTCATCCGGATCGAACTTCAAATTTTTGATGCAATCTGTTAGTAGTAGTTTAGATTAGTGTAGTAGAAAGTAAATAAACATGTATTGTTGATAGATTCGTTCGATTTCCTACTAAAACCCCAAACCCTTGTTTGTGAACTGAAAAAGACGAAATTGGTAGGGTAAACGGTTTGTTTTGGGAAAAACGACACTTAGGGTTTCATTTTCGGGGGAAACCGCAGCTATTGGGCTAAAAATTTTCAAGTTTTCGGAACCGGGACGAAAAATGAACTTTTTGGGTTACAGACGCCTGGACAAGGGGGCCGTGTCCACTGAACACAGGGCTGTGTCCAGCCCACTGTTTGCAGTTTCTTTACAAATCTGTGTCCAGCCCACTGTTTGCAGTTTCTTTACAAATCTCTTTGTTTCGTTCTAACTTCTGGTGTATTCTTTCAGATGTCAAAGTTCACAAGGTTCAATGCAAGCGAACTCGATGCTAGGGCGCGATATGAGATACTCCAAACAAGACCCGAGGAGTACCCTAGGCGGGCATGTACCGACTTGTTAACCATGGTGAACCAACTAGACCGATTCAACAACATCGTGACAGGGCCACTAGCAGTTGCATTGAACACTCGGCTTCGGTCGGTGCATCAATGCACAATGGAGTTTTACAGTACTTTCGCTTTCAATTCGAGGTGTGACCCGTTTGACAACGAAGGGGTCGCATTTCGGTGTGGCGGGACAATGTACTCAATCTCCATGGCTGTAGATCCCAAAACGAATCCGGATCACAGTGGTTGGTTGTTTTAACCCATAACACCTATTGATTAGGTGTTTGAGATATGAAAAGTTAAGAAGAATCAAAGATGAAGGTGAAGCTAATGGATTAATGAATACAACAAGTGTTGTATTGAATCCAAACAATAAGATATAACAATAAACAACCTTGGATATCAGATTTGAGCACAAGATCAACAAGAGAAAGTAACAACACTAATATTCATCAAGGAGCCAAAAGCTTAAGTTTGTTACAAGGCATGAGCTATATATAGTGTCTGACTTGCCAACAAATTTATAAATTTGCTGGAATCTTAACTACACCAAGTCAGATTTGCCACTATCAAAATATTACAATATTAGCCCCTAGACTTTACAAAGTCTAATAAACTTAACCAAAACAATCCATAACCATCTAAAGCAAGTACCAACGGTCTCATATAACCTAACAATATTCCCCCTAGACCGTTGCGTACTTGATCGTTCTTCATTCTTGTTTAGCGTTTTAGACCCTAATCGACTCAAGTACCTACGGTCTCAAAATGGTCTAACAATATTCCCCCTAGACCGTTGCGTACTTGAGCGTCTTCATTCCTTGACTCTGGTGACAGGATTTGTTGCGTCTTTTCCCATGATGTGCTGTGATGGAGTTTGCTTGTTATCAACTTCACTTGCATCCTTCAATGTGACATTGTATGTGGATGACATTGGAGATTTAATTTCTCGGAATTCTGATTCTGATGAAAGAAGCTTGTCTTTTGAAGCAAGCGATTGATGATAACTTCTTTCTTCTCTCGAGCTTTGTCACACTCTTTCTTTTCTTCAATTTTTGAATAACATCTCCATCATCTCAGTCTTTCTTTCTCTCACCTTTCTCACAGCTCACGTGTATCCCTTCGCGGGTAAAGTTGGCATCTCAAGATCAGCTTGTAGCACCGAATCACCCCGCCTTTTCTTTCGCTTGTATCTGGCTTCTCAATGTCATTCCAAGAAGGGGAGACAAAGAACAGGTGAGGTTTCCAGAGATACCTTTTCTTTATTCGTTGATGCATGGGGCTCCATGTTTTCCGATACGTTACCTTATCATGCACCACTTATGGATCTGCCAAAATAAGTATGGAAGAGACATCGTCCCTTATTGTCGAATAATTACGGGATTGATGAAACAACAGAAGGCGTTAACATCGGAAGATCGGGGAGCAACAAAAAGGCACCGGCCTTTCACGTTGGATAAGATGGGGAGTGTTTGGACGTATACTCAGACGGAGCGTTATCACAAGTTAAAGTCGCAGGGCCAAAGGTGGAGAGCTCTTAAGGCGAATGCGAGGGAATTGTTACCGGGTGAAGAGGATGAACCCGAGAGTGAAGCAGAGATCCCAAGCGGGGATGAAGATTATGAGGAGCAACCGCAAGGCGGGGTGAACTTGAATGTGGGTCAAGGGGGTCATGGTGGAGGTCACGGTGGTATGTTCTATGACTATGCGCAACAATCGTATGAGCCGGGTTGGGCTTATAGTGGTACAATGCAAGAGGTGATTGAAAGTCAACGTCCGCCGGCATCTATTTTTGATACATGGTCGGGGTCGGAGAGGACGTTGTATGATCAAAACACGAGGAATAGTGCAAGCATAGAGTGGTCGTTAAAACATAGCTTCGATCGCCATAAGGCATGGAACCGTACTTTCGCATACTCTAGAGAAGTGGACACTAATAATCGATATCATGATGATCAGGCGAGGAGGATGCATGCGGATTGGCATGCCGGAAGGCCGGTTGTTGAGGACCCACAACATGTGGACTATGCCTCATTACCGCCTTATGATGGTAGCATTTCATACCCGACTCCACCACTTCACCATTCTCAATGGCTTGACCCGAGGCAGCAAGAGGGAGCGCAACAACAAGCAGGGAGTAGCAGCGGTGCATTCGGATTTGGAGAGTGGAATGATATGATGTCATCCATCTTTGGACCTCCAGGACCGCGCTACTATTAATCAGGTGGTATTCTCTCTTGTGTATAGTTTGTACATATTTTTGGTTTTATGTTGGTTATGGTTGGGAGGATGGGTGGTGTTTGATTATGTGGTTGATTGTTGGGTTGGTGTTTGTTGGTGGTGTCGTGTTTAAAAAAGAAGAAAAACATAAAAAAAAATATAAAAAGAAAAATACAAAAAGAAATTTGGGGTTTGAGTGTTTGAGCAAATGTCGATGTGATTGAGTTTAGTGATCAAAGCCTCCCAAAAGCCATACATTGGGGTCAATGTATCCCAAGTGTGGGGATGGGGGGAATTTTTGAAGTTTTTGAAAAATTTTGAGCTAAGCGAAATGATGTGAGAATTTGAACGCCCTAATTTAACCCTAAATAATGCACCGGCAACCCTTGATACCTTTTTCATTCTTGGTGAGAGTTGTAGCCACACTTGTACATAAATAATGATTGTCTTTGATGAGAGTGGCTACGGGTGGGGGTGCATTAGAACTTGTTCTTGAATGCGATTTGAGTCCTTAGTTAAACATGAATGTAGAAAGGATAAGGGCATTTAGGTAGCCTCGTCGTTGGTGTGAGCGAGTGTGGGACTTGGGGGGTTGGACCTCATAAGTATATATATGAGCATGGTAGTGAGAGGGGCGGGGGTTTGGACATTTAGTTGCCCATTTTGTGCCTTTAAAGCTTATCATTTGTTCCCCCTAGCTATTTACTTAAAAATTTACCCAAATTCGACCCGGTCTTATAGTGTTTTGTGATAGTAGTAGTAGTTTGCTAGTTTGAAGAAGATATGGTTAATGCGTTATTGTTTAGTTGTTCGCCTAGTTTTGAAAAAAAAAAATCAGAAAAGAAAGAAAAAAAAAAGAGAAAAAAAAAAGAAAAGCAATGAAAAAAAAAGAGAAGTTAATTGTCTTGTATATAGTAGTTAAGTTTGTTTGTTTGTTTGCTATGTTTGTAATAAAAAGACCGGGTCGAATTTTCGCTACTTCATATATATTCCATTCCCTACCTATACACCTAGCCGCGTTACAACCTTGAAGTCCCTTTGATTTGCATTCATGTTTGACCCATTTTAGGAGAATGATCGATTTAGGTACAAGCTTATGATTGTGCATCCACCCGTTTGCCTAGTGTGTGTCTAGCTTATCTTAGCTAGTTTTCACTTGTAGCCGAGAGGAGAGAATTTGAGAGGGGTGCATTGCTTGGGTGCTAAAAAGGGGTTGGTAAAGAGATTGCATGTTTTGCTTGGTTTAATTTGATCACTTGTTTTGAAATCATTTTGATGAGTTGCTTGGGACAAGCAACGGTTAAGTGTGGGGATGTGACGGGTGGTCCTTTGGACAACCCTTAAACATGTTAAAAGATGAAATAATCCTTCACTTAATCGTGTAATTATCTTGAATTAGATAACTACTGTTGCTTATGTTTCAGGTGCATTTCGGGGGCTAAATGATGGATTAAGTGCAGCTATGGAGTCTTTGGTGATGAACGGGTCGAGCGTGGAACAAGAGACGAAAGAAAGAAGAACATTCAGGTCATCACCGTAAATTACGGTCCTAGCGTAATTTACGGTGGACCTGAGAATCAAATAATGGCTCACCGTAACACAGACTATTTGCACCGTAAAAGAATCAAGTCCACCGTAATTTACGGTGAGACCGTAAATTACGGTGACGGCTACGAGAAAACATGTAACTGCCACATTTAAGTTAGTTTTTGGGTGTCTTTTCATTATTCCTCATCATTGAACGGTTTTGGATCATCTTGGGGGCGAATTTTGGCTACTTGCTTGGTTCTTGAACAATTCTTATCATCCGGTTTGTATTTTCGATTCGTATGAACATTGGTTTGATTATGATGATGATTCACCGAGCCATGTCCGGCTAAACTCTTCGGTGATCATCTTAGGTGAATGTTTCTTGAACTTTTGTGTGTTTTATTTCTGAATTTCTAGAATGATAACTTGCGTTGCTTGAATATCATGGTGTATGTTTGATTGCTTGTAACTTGTTAATCGATAGTGCAATTTCTAGTCTTAATCGTACGTTCTTGGTGCCGTTGGCAATCGAGATATCATGGGAAGGGTTAGGGTTGGTTATTGATTAATTGGTCATCGGGAAACAACCTCGCGTTTATATAATCCGAGTACTTTGTCCCCTTTTATCACTTCAATCATCTATACACGAGTTATGTCTATGTAACTCTTTCTAGTTGGAATTACACACAATTGTTTAAAGAAACTGAAACCTAAGGTGATCATTGTTCTCTCCTAATTTGTTTTACAACCAACTTTGATTTGAATTAGTTTTTAATTTAGTTTTCTAAAACAACAATCCAAATTCTTGAAATTTAATTTCTGCAATTTAGTTTAATATTAATTTAAGTACAAAGCTATACAATCGACACATTTTCCACATACTCCCTGAGTTCGATACCCTCTTACCACTATCTATAGTTGTTTGGGGATTAAATTTGCGTGACCCACGACATCACGTCATGGTTCCAGTTTCGAGTTCCGCTTGAGCAATTGGACTTAGTTGATTCAGCGACATCTTTCCTTGTTTTAGACAAACGTGAGCTGAACAGACCTTAAATTCGCTGACAGGAGCTTTAATTTCGCCAATGAACGATGTTGATTGAGGACCTTCGCTAGCTAGTCCGCTATCTTCGCTGGGGAGTTATGTAAGCCTGCACGAGCGATCACTTATCTTCGCTGACAAATCAAAACACAAACAGGGGTTAGGTTAATTTCACCGGTAACCGTGATAAGAACGCTGTGGTTCACTATCACGGCTCTCGAAGTCGCCTTCGATAATTTCGCTCAAGGGACAAATGACACTATTTCGCTGATGATCAACAATTTCGCTCGAACAATGGTCGGCGAAGTTGATGATTATGCGATAAAACACTCAACGGTTTGAATTAATTCGCTATATTCATTGCTGAGTTCGCTGTCTTCAACAGATAATTTCGCCATATTCAAAAATTGTTCGCTGGCTTCAAGTTAAATTCGCTGGACAGAGGGTTTAACACGAACTAAAACCCTCTAATCACTCAAAAACAGCCCAAAAACCATGTTTTGATGCACCAAAATGTCCAAAATAACTCCCTAATCAAGTATTAACAACAACCTATCGATTAAACACACCAAATCAATCCATTTTAAGCCCAAAAATTTGAAAAACCTTGAAACTTTGAAAAACCTTCAAAACAATGAAAAATCTCAACAAGAACACAACAACCAAGAGCACAAAGGCTCTGATACCAAATTGTAGATCCCAAAACGAATCCGGATCACAGTGGTTGGTTGTTTTAACCCATAACACCTATTGATTAGGTGTTTGAGATATGAAAAGTTAAGAAGAATCAAAGATGAAGGTGAAGCTAATGGATTAATGAATACAACAAGTGTTGTATTGAATCCAAACAATAAGATATAACAATAAACAACCTTGGATATCAGATTTGAGCACAAGATCAACAAGAGAAAGTAACAACACTAATATTCATCAAGGAGCCAAAAGCTTAAGTTTGTTACAAGGCATGAGCTATATATAGTGTCTGACTTGCCAGCAAATTTATAAATTTGCTGGAATCTTAACTACACCAAGTCAGATTTGCCACTATCAAAATATTACAATATTAGCCCCTAGACTTTACAAAGTCTAATAAACTTAACCAAAACAATCCATAACCATCTAAAGCAAGTACCAACGGTCTCATATAACCTAACAATATTCCCCCTAGACCGTTGCGTACTTGATCGTTCTTCATTCTTGTTTAGCGTTTTAGACCCTAATCGACTCAAGTACCTACGGTCTCAAAATGGTCTAACAATGGCACAGTTTGGATCTATAATAGGACTATACGGTGAAGAGGAATCGGGAAA
This sequence comes from Helianthus annuus, assembly GCF_002127325.2. Taxonomy (NCBI): domain Eukaryota; kingdom Viridiplantae; phylum Streptophyta; class Magnoliopsida; order Asterales; family Asteraceae; genus Helianthus; species Helianthus annuus. Next base: position 195,860,380 of record NC_035448.2, on the reverse strand, counting down.
TGAGGAGAATACTGGGGGATTACGAGACTTGGATGAGACCGAACGTCAAGCCGCATGGGCTCAAATCGGTGAAGGAATCTACAACCCTAGCAGCACTAAGAGTACCAAACTGAGGGACCCGCTATACCGCTACATTCACAGGCTCCTCACCTACTCGCTGAACCAGCGTCACGACAGTAGTGGCGTTGTGGGGTTGAAAGATTTGGTTGTCCTTCACTGCATCCACAACCGAAAGCCTCTCGATGTTCCATATCTCCTGTTGCGAAACATGCATCTCAATCGCCTTGCTCGAGCTCCAACACCTATCTTCTTTGGGGGATGGGTGTACCGTCTTTTCAAGCACTTCACGAACATTCCAAGGTCCTTTCAAAGAAGTCCATGGTCGGGACGAGTCGACTACCACATTTGCCGAGCCATGAACTTGCTTTATGAGGCGGAAGACGGGACGGTGAGCTTTCAAAGAACACAAGGTTATGCATGGAACCCATAGGATGCTCTAGTTCTTCATGCACCACCTCCCCAATACCAGTACCAACCCCATGGCGATCCAGGGCAATCCTCCTCACAAGGAGGCGGTTTTCCTAACTTTCAAAGTTTACATGATCTTTTGCAGGAAAACCTCATGTGCACCAGGAACGCCTACAATCTCGCCAACAACACATACCACCGGGTCGGAGCAATTGAGCGCAACATCAACGATATACAAGATGATATCGGTAGCATCCGGGAGTATATGGCGGGGCATGGGGGTGGAGGTGGGGATAGCGATGAAGACATGGAGTAGGAGGTTTGGAAGAACAAGGGGCAGGTTGGTGGTGAGCCCACAGGTTTAAGTACCCTTCTCTATCAAACAATTTATGGCCTGCGTGCCGCTTGTTGAACAATTTACTTTCTTTGACTATTTTTTTATTTCCGTTTTATTTTCACTTTATGCTTGAAGACAATTAACTTTGGTAATGTAGGATGTTTTATGTTTGCTTGGTGTGGTATTGAATGATGAAACAGGTGCAAATCAAGGGTTGGAGTGCTAAAACTTAGCACTTACAGGCCCAAAATGGAGAAACCGGGAGACGAAACCTGTTTTTCAGGCTCACAGACTGTCCACACGGGGACGTGTCCAGCCGACACGCCCCCGTGTTCATCTCCCAGACCTGCTGTTTGGTTACTGACCTGCAATTAATTGCCAGACACGGGGCCGTGTCGAGCCAACACGCCCCCGTGTTCACCTTCTGTAAGTTTTCGATACTGGCAGTTCACCACGGGGTCGTGTCCAGCGAACACGGGGCCGTGTCCAGACTGCCAGTAACATAAATCTTTGCTTTTTAACACCACACTACACATCCAATCAACCTAAAAATTTATTTTTGGGACACATTGAGGACAATGTGTAATTTAAGTGTGGGGGGGGGGGGGAAACTAACACTTTGAAATTTTGCAAGTCCTAACAACAAGCCTTACACAAAACTCTATTGGAACCGCTAAACACCCCAAATTTTTTCAAAAATTTTTCATTTTTTTTACTTGTCTAAAGTTTAAGTTAGGAATCACAAGATTAATAAGGTTATATTTTTATAAAATTTACAACCGAGAGCGTCGTGATAACAAGAACCAACATAAGAAAATTATGAAACGGCATAACAAGCCTAGTTAAAATTTGATTATATATACTTGATCACATTAAAAACCCATTCCCACAAAAGTGAGTTTTGAGCCTTTATTGAGCATACAAATTTACATCTTTAGACTAAATGCTCATTTTTCGTTTGTTGTGTGAATAGCCGCTTGGTTCTTACAACTTAGAACTTGCCACGACGATTCATTCCCGGTCCTTACCAACTTAAACCCAAGTAAGTAAATGATGGAGGCATTAGGACTAACCATTTTTCTTTCTACACCATTATTTTTCATTTTTTTTTACCACCTACCCAAAATCCCCCTAGTTAACCCCTTTGAGCCTAAACCTTTCATTTCATTACCCTAAACCCTTTTTACCCACCGAAAAACCCTTTTTATTTTTCACCCTTTATTTTAGAAACAAGCTCGGTTTTTCGCAAGCTCGTTCTTTTATGTGACTGATCAAAAAAAAATGAGATGATGATGAAGTTAAAAACAAACAAAGCTATACAAACAAGAGCTTGTTTGGAGAAATACTTCCAAATAAAAAAAAAGTTACTAAAAACAAAGTGTGTTACGAAAACCGACGCTTTTTACGTTTTTTTCGCCCTTTTACTAACCACTAACCCAACCACCCACCTTTAGCCCAAGCCTAATCCTTCACCCAAAAAGTCCTCTTGATATTTACAAAGGTATAAAGTTAAAAAGGAGGAGGATTGATTGCTTGGCAAGCCTATGGAAGGCGTAAGTTCCATGCCGCTCTCGAGTGATTCACTAAAAAAATACACCTTCGGCCGAGTGTTGAGTGATTTATCCCGTGAGGTAAGTGAACTTGTATATAAATGAAATTTTAAAAAAAAGTATGTTATGCCCAAATAAGTAGTTTATCCTATGAAACGTTCTAAATAAATCATAACGAATAGGATTGTAAATAAATAAAAATAAAACCCAAAAAGATCTTGGATTCCCGACACTCTATGACAAGCCAAAAACCTTCTCTTCTACCCATTCCATTTGGGAGTGAAAGCCACATTTAAAAGAGTTTTGCTTGAGGACAAGCAAAAGTTCAAGTGTGGGGGTATTTGATGTGTGTAAAATGCAACATATAAATTACATCAATTAAGGCATAAAACTAACCCTTTTTAAGTACTAATGTTGGAAAAAGAGTGTTTTTGTCTTCCTTTTGTATTTTCAGGATGAAATGAGCTCAAATTCACAAAAGAAGCAAAAAGACAGCTAATTCTAGCATAAATACAAGAAAAGGGATAAAAGTAGACTGCCCGAACCCTCAACGGTATCCTCCTAAGCAAAGAAGAGAAAACAGAAGCCCACCACGGGGCCGTGCTCAGCCAGCACGGGGCCGTGCCCAAGAAGCAGCAGAAAAGACAAACCTGTAGAAGCTTCTATTGCCCACCACGGGGCCGTGTCCAGTGAGCACGGGGCCGTGGTGAAAGTACAGCAGACGCATTAATTGTAATTGCGAATTACAATTAATGAGGAGAGAGAGTGTCAGACGGGCACGGGGGCGTGTCCAGCGGACACGGGGCCGTGCCCAGCCTTCTGTTCAGCCTATAAATAGGAGTGCTTGGTTTCATTCCATCTCATCCCTTGGCACACCACCTCTCTCACACTTCATCCACCACCCACCACCACCATAACACCATCATCCACCACCATCATCCATTGTCCATCGTAGAGTGTGTGAGTCGTCTCGGGATCCAAGATTGATAGTAAGAGTTCTTGACAATCAAGGCCATGTTTGCCTAAGTCTCTTACATCACTTGGTGAAGACAAGTGTTTAGTATAATACTTTTTATTTTTAATCTTTTGCACTTTTTATTTGGTTTTGTATTAATGACTTTAATAACTAGTTGCTTATGTTGAAGGTGATCTTTCCTTATCGTTTGTCCGTGGTGTCTTGGCATTATTTTACTGTCTATATAAAATAAAAGATTTTCACCATTCATATCTCCACGGTCTATATGGAGGTATGTTGGCTACCTGGTCGGGGGTTAAGGGAACGGTTTGGTAAGGGTCTTGCCCTTGTTCAGCGTTTAGAGGTCCTGCTTGGGACCTGGGTCAAATTTAGTAGGATCTCCTTCAATGCCCATAGGTATTGGATGGCGGGGATCCAAACTCTTTGACCCCCTCATAAGTTAACTACTATTAATACTATAACCCGGCTATTTAGGACTGTATCCCTGCTGACTCAGACTACTTAGCCGAGGGTAACGTCACCGCCAAAAGCGGGGCCTACCATAATTTGCATTAATAACTTAATTCATTATCTTCCAATAATCCAACCCTTTAGGATTGTATCCTTGCTGACTCAAACTACTGGGTTGAGGGTAACGTCGCCTTCAAAAGAGGGGCCTACTACAATAACTAAGATAATCTCTTAAACAAGTGCAAAAGTGCGAAAATAATCAAAGGTTATACTAATACACGAGTCGAATCCAAGTGATTCATCTTGTCTATCTGTTTTTATTTTTATTTTATTTTTCAGCATTTAGTTAATTTTTATTTTCTTAGTTTAAAAACATTTTTCTCACTTTTTGATTTGATTAGACGTTGAGGATAAACCGGTATTAAAAGCTCTTGTGTCCTTGGACGACCTCGGTATCTTACCAACACTATACTACGTCCACGATGGGTGCACTTGCCCATATGTGTGTTTAGTGTTAGTGAATATCGTGTTTTATAAATTTAAAACTTGGCTAAAGGTGTAAAAAGGGCTTAATTATATATCTAAATTATACACACACCAACACACATCATAACCCTATATATATTTGGCAATCATACGAAGAAAACCCATATTAGCTAAGAAAACACAAATGAATGAACCTCCTTTTAACACGTGTTACACCTTTTTGCAGACGTGTTACGTGTAACAACCAGAGGCTGCCACGTGTTATGTAATGTGACAACTCGTAATTCTGAACCTATTTTTGTGTAATATCTTTGAGCATGACACGACTTTATGAATTTGATTGATTAATTGAATGTGATGATTGTATGCTTTGTGTATTAACTGTTTGTGTTAATTGAACCCAAACCGCACAACTCACTCGATCGCACAATGCACACAAGCCCACTAGGGGCCATATCATTTGTTGTTCGGATTAGGGGCAGCCCAAGTAAGGGCCGGCCCACTCCTCTTATACGTACAACACACAATGAGGGGGGTTGCTCCTCATTTGTTTTGCTAAACACCTACACACACAAGAACCCTAGTTTTCTCTCTCTCTCTCCCTCACGAACTACTCGCGGCAGCCGGATCACTCATCTCGAAGATTTTCTTGTTCGTTGTTCGGATCACTCTCTCCTTGTTTGATTCTAATCGGTTAGTATATCATTACCATTGTTGATTCGAGTTCCTTTGATACATGAAACTGGATGAATACGTGTTACTTTGTTTGGACATGTGAATGTAATCGAAAGAAATATGAGTTATTTGCATGAACCGAATGATTGCCTGATTTCAAATATGTGAGTGTTAATCGGTTACATGATTATGAAATTGGAATTGTATGATGATGTTAACCCACTGTTTTGTTTCTAAGATTCGGATTGTTAGCTTGATGATGTGCTAATAAATCGGGTTATGTTGATCGGCTACATGTTTATATAAATCGGATAGTATGAATGTTTTAAGTTGTTCATGATTTGGTTATGATTAGGGTTCTTATGAATCGGTTAATAATTTCCCCTGTTGGATCGACGATATGCTAGATGGATGATTGGAGACTTGTTAATTGATTGATATGATAAGTTTAGAAACTGATATATGTTTGTAACCGAATGACATGATTTCCGGGAATTAAAACCATTCGCACAAGATGGTCCACTCGCACAAGAAGCCTGATCGCACAAGGCTTCCTAAGTTGCACAAAGAAACCGCACAAGCTAGGTACAATAGGTCTTAGCACAATGTACAACATATACCTTGCATGATCGCACAAGGTATCGTGGATCGCACAAGACAGTGCCAATCGCACAATACCTTGGGCCACACACAGATGAATAACTAGGTAATGTTACCGGGCCAGACGGCCCAAGACTTTACTCGCACAAGGCTTATCAGTCGCACAATGTTATCCGGATCGTACAAGGGTTACTGGATCGCACAAGCATTGATGTTTGTTTAACTGTTGGGCTTCAAAGTCCAAACCCAGTCGCACAACCCAAGCAGATCGCACAAGTCTGCTTGGATCGCACCATGTCACTTATATGGTTATCTGTTGGGCCGAGAATGCGCTGTTGATCCGTTTTGATATTTGGGCCATTATTATTTGGGCTTCTTGATGTATTACTTGACTGTTAAGTGTTGCCATGATCTATACGTGTTTGTAACGTAATAACTCTGTGTAACCATACGTGCTTTACTTGAACCAAACCTGACTTGTATGGTAACTCTATTAGGACGTGCTTGACCACCCTTAGTTCAAGAACCTTTTGTGTATCTTACCGAGCAAACCAAGGTGAGTTCACTGCACTTTTCTAAGCATGCGTCCCGGTGGTTTGGGACATCTGGTAAACGTTTCTGAAGGGAATACTGGGTAAACTGTTTATTTGGGATGTTGGTTATTGAACACAGTATAAATCATGTAAGACCCCATACATCTACCGTGTTGCTGAAGAAGCAACGAGGTATTTAGTTGATAGCGCTATTAGGTTTGACACCTCACACCGGGCTGTAAGGACGGGCGTGAACTAATTATCTGGGCATCATTACCAATGCTTGGTTAGGGGCATTGGGGTCTGGACACTTCCAGGTTATTAAGGGGCACACTCCCCGGATACATATGGGCACACTCCCTAGGGTATCTAGCATGTTATAAGCAACATCGTATCATAACGTTGAATCGGCTTAACAGACATTCGGTAACATCACACGTAAACAAAACTTTGAACTCACCAGCATCGTCTGACACACTTGTCTGCATGCTTGCAGGTCGTTAGAATTCGTGACATGGACTTGCTATCTGGAGTGCTGGAGTGGTCATGGATTGAGGCTCTTGGATTAACTTATATTTGATACATTGGCTTTGAGTATTTTTATGAAACAGTTGTTAAACGATTTACAACATGCTTCCGCTATACAACTCTTGGGAATTAATATTATGTTTGACATTTTCTATTGGTAATTAACGACATGTTTTATTTAAATATTTTATCGTTGGTTCAATGTGATTGGTGGCTCAGACTCTGATGCGTAACACGCCTCGCGGAGTTCCCGCAGGTGGTATTTTGGGGGTGTTACATGTAACAACTTTTACTTTTTCAAAAAAGCTGAAAGTCTGCAAAAGCTGTTACACGTAACACATGTCAGCCTCTGGTTGTTACACGAAACACAGTTTACAAAAAGGTGTAACACATGACAAAATGAGGTCTATTCATTTGGGTTTCTTAGTTTTTTAACTAATATGGGTTTTCTTTAATCTTTCCCCTATACACACACACACACATACACACACACACATATATATATATATGTATATATAGGTAAAGGGTACTGTACAAATTCCCTTATCGTACATTACGTACGCTACAATCTCAGCCGTCAGATCATCTTCTCGCAATGAAAATTGCATGTTGTTTTTTTTGTAATAATTTCGCATGTGATAAATTTGATGAAATAGCAGGTGTTTTTTTTGTAACAATTTCGCATGTGTTAATTCAATTTTGCATGTGATATTTTTGATGAAATAGAAGGTTGTTTTTTTGTAACAATTTCGCATGTGGTAATTCAATTTCGCATGTGATAATTTTGATGAAATAGCAGGTTGTTTTTTTGTAACAATTTCGCATGTGGTAATTCAATTTCGCATGTGATAATTTTGATGAAATAGCATGTTGGTTTTTGTAACAATTTCGCATGTGGTAATTTTGAAGAAATCGCATGTTAAAAAACCAACATGCGAAATTGTTACAAAAAAACAACATGCGATTTTCAATGCGGGAAGATGATCTGACGGCTGAGATTGTAGCGTACGTAAATATATATATATATATATATATATATATATATATATATATATATATATATATATATATATATATATATATATATATATATATATATATATATATGATAGAGATCAACAGAAAATCCCTGTTTTTGAGTTGTGAGAACTTAGAGAACTCTGACACAAACATAATTGTAAAAAATTAAAAATTCCAAGGTGGTGTTTTCAACCTTTTTACGCTCCTATAAAAAGCTACTGACATTAGCGTTTACACACTCTATAAGGGTATTTTTATGGTGGTGTAAATCAACAAAAACTATTATTTATTTATGCTTTTTTTGAAGTTGCTTTTTAGGATTTTTTGTAAAGCGATTTTATGAAAAAACCTTGTGTAAGGCCGAGTTCTCAACGTTCTTACAACTCATAGAGGTTTTCATATATATATATATATATATATATATATATATATATATATATATATATATATATATATATATATATATATATATATATATATATATATATATATATATATATATATAAGTGGAAAACAGTGGGAACCCACTCATAGTGGGGAATGAGTCCAAAGAGTTCGTTTGAGTCGGTTCCCCACTTTTTTAGTGTTTCCCAATGAACCCTCCCCCCCCCCTCACACACATATATATAGGGTTAGGGTAAAATGAAAACTCATACGAATTGTAAGAACTTAAAGAACTCGGCCTTACGAAAGGCTTTTTCAAAAAAGTTTTTTACCAAAAATCCTAAAAAATCAACTTTTCAAAAAAAAAAAATCTTTTTTTTCCATTTACGGCAGCCGTAGATGTTGTAAAAAGTGATGTCATGCTTATGTCATCAACTTTTTACAACGGATGTAAGGGGCCCAAAAACACCACTTCGATTTTTTTTAATTTTTTTACGGTAGCCTTTTCTAACATTCTAATGTAGGGGTGAGAAAAAAAATGGGGGGCAAAAGTCGCATAGAAAGACCGAGTTTTCTAAGTCCTCACAACTCGGAAGAGTTTTCCCCTGAACTTGAGCGCGCGCGCGCGTGTGTGTGTGTGTGTGTGTGAATATATAGGTACGGGATCAGAAGAAAAAGCCCTAAAGTGTGAGAACGGTGAGAACGCATCCTGGCCCAACACTGGACGTGGGATATGATCAGGGCGTGAGGGTTTTTTTTGTCTTTTCAATCTTCTTTTATTTCCGTATTTTGCGTAACATGTTGCTTCATTTTTGGCGTCTAAGATTATTTTGGCGTTAATTATATTCATTAACTAATTGGCGTTTTATTGTTTCTTATATTCGTCACGTTGAATTAATTAATTTTGTGTCACATAGATAATTTTTTTAGCGTTATAGCGTTTCCCTGGTCAATTTTTTGGCGTTCGTGGCATTGTTAATAATTCATTACGATTCATTAATATTTTCATAAGATCTACAATAAGACCAAATTTTTTTTGTATGGCGTTTAGTCAATTTTTTTGGCGTTTAATACATTAACAAGGTGTTTTGCCAGCATCCGTTCTCACAATTTTCATACTATTAGCGTTTTGGTGTTTATAGTTTTTGGCGTTTTATATAATAATGTATTTTATTAGTAGAGAACTAGATAACAAACAACAGATAATTAGATAACAAAACAATAGAAAATAAAAAAAAAATTAAAAATGGTAATCTAATTTCTCATCCAAATCTTCACTGTCATCAGCCTCTTCTTCTTGAATTTGTTTTGGCGTTTTCAACCTTTGAATACATTAGCTAGATTCCAACTTTCCTACATAACGCCCGTCTTTTTAGACGAAGCTTGTTAGTGGCATCCTGTTTTTTGGTGTGATATTCTTGTTTGGTGACATGTCATTGAATATCAACTCCTGCTTGAATGCTATTTATAATAATGGAGTCCAAAATAGCATTTTACACTAGTATTGATCTCTTTATGCCATGCATATAGTCATCAAGAACAAAGCTCACATGATGACATATCACTGTCATCAGTCTTTTTTTCTTAATATTTGTCCATCTCATTTAGCAAAAGCTTATAGAGATACCCACCTCAGAGAAGAATCCATTCAGTGAAAGCTTTGCCATCTGTATTTTTTTTTTACTATTTTTTTGGCGTTTAAAGTGAGTGGTTTCTAGGAAGCATGGCGTTTGTTTTCTGGATGTGATCAATTCATTGTATAGAGACCTCTCTCTTATAGGAGTTTTTTGGCTCGTAGTTTAGGCAAGATTTTTATTATAATAAATGATAGTAATAAAGTAACCGTCTTTTTAGTTACTGCGTGTATTTACTGTTTTGTTCAGCTTTATCAGTTTTAGGGTGATAGACGTCCCATCTTCCAAGTTTAGCGATTTTTTTAATGGTGTTATGTAGACCAAGATGACAAAATACAATAACAGATAAAATATTAAACAGGAAAAATAATTTTTATTATTTTTGGCGTTTTGTAAGCAATAACATTTTGTAGTATTTTTTTGGCGTTTTGAAACTAAATGGAGAAATATTGCATTTGATTATCTTAAAAAAATTACAAAGAAGAAAACCAAAAAAATAAAAATAAAACTCCTCGTCAGAAGGTACTTTATCCGAGAAGTATCCATCACTTCCGTCGTCTTCTTCCTCGGAGTCTTCATCTAGACTTTCATCCATGTCATCACCTTCACTTTCATCGGCTTCATGTTGTTGAAGATTCTGAAGCCTCCATTTGAACATGTCCTGCATCAACGCCATTTTTGAGTCCATGTCTGTGTTCAAACAAGTGGCGTGGTGCAATTCTTCCATGAACCCAATCCCCTGCTTTGTCATGATGTTTTCAAGCAGGTAGTCTTCCTGCTCTCCGTTGTCATATGTAACAGTCACCATGTCTGTTTCCTCATCAAAACGCCATGATGTCATGACTGGGTCCGATTTTCCATCTGCTTTGATTGGTCCAAACTTCCTTGTTAATGTTTTCATGAGCTTATGTGTTTCATGACATTCGTTATCCAGAGCGATGCCAAGCGATAGGATACCCCTCTATACCTCTTCTTCCATCTTCAAAATTGCATTGATTGTCCTAACATATACCCTCCTTCTGTTGTCAAAACGTAGGACGAATCGTCTGATTGCCAGAGTGTATCCCCACCAAATGATGATTGCCATTTTTGGCGTTTTGGTTAGACTTAACGTTTTTGGTAAAAGATGTTTTGCAGAGTGATAGATTGAAGTGATTATGGAAGCGATGTTTAACGTCCTTTATATAATGATGTTTTTGGCGCGTAATTTAGGAAGGACTTTCTTCTAATAATTGTTAATAATTGAATTTCAGTTGCTGTGTTATTTCCTCTTCCTGTAATCTCCAACGCGTTTTATCACTAATTTTTAGCGTTATTTATTTAATGGCGTTTTATTTGTTTTGAATGGCGTGTTATCATTTTAGTTGGCGTTTTGAATTTGAGCGGTAAAATACCCTTTTACCCTTAATAAAGCGCGTCCACTTAATAGAATTGGTGTTATTTATGATAACGCCACCGCGCCAATCTAATCCATAGATTGTTTTGATCTGACGATCCATAATCGTTCTCACTATTCTCACACGTTCCCCCGTTTTCTCTAAATGCTGACTATATATATATAGGAGATGGATCCGTTAGGAACCACCCTTTATTGTGAGAATTGCGAGAACCAAGTGTGAACACAACCAAAAAATACCTAAAAAAATAAAAAAAAACTCAAATTTTTTTTTTATTTTTTTTAACTATTTTTTTTAAATTGCTATATTTCGTCACAAAAAAAAACCAAAAAAAAAAAATTTCGAGTAACAATTATCCATGCACATGTGCATATGTACCATTTCTTTGACAAATTCCGTAATACATTAATAATATCAGACAATTGCACTTTCATTTACACTATCATTCATAATACACTACTTTTTACTTTAACAATATTAGAAATGCACATGTGCATCTATATGTATGAACTTGTTATAACATTAACAACACTAGAAATGCACATGTTCATCTATATGTATGAACATTTTATAATGTGTTTTGGTACACCACTTTGAATACACATTCCCTTTCATCTATCATACCATCCATAATACACTACCATTACCTCCTACCATCCGTAATACAATACCATTGCCTCCTACCACCCATAATACAATACTATTACCAATATTTCGCTTTATTACATGTACATTAACACCCTTTATACCATCCAAACAACATATTACATCATAAAGTGTCAAATATTATCAAACCATCAACCACTAGATATAACTAACCAAAACACATGTATATGGGCCTACTTCATGATTTAAAATCACAAACTTTTTGTACAAAAACACGTTATATGATGGATATAGATAATGATGCACATGTGCATTCTTAATATTGGTAATGTAAAAATTAGTGTATTGCGGATTGTAATGTAAATGAAAGTGCATTTTTCTACTACTGGTAATATATTACGGAATTTGTCCAATAAATGATACATATGCACATGTGCATCCATAACTGTTACTCGAAAAAAAAAAGTTTTTTTTTTGTAAAGAAATATAGCGATTTTTATTAGAAAAATATTAAAAAAATTGTGTGTTTTTTGGATTTTTTTTTAGGTATTTTTTTGTGTTCACATTGGTTCTCGCAGTTCTCGCAAAAAGGGTGGTTCTCAAATGAACCTTACCCTATATATATATATATATATATATATATATATATATAGGTACGGGATCAGAAGAAAACGCCCCAAAGTGTGAGAACGGTGAGAACGTGTCCTGGGCCAACACGTGGCGCGGGACTGATCAGGGTCTGAGGGGTTTTTTTGTATTTTCAATATTCTTCTTTGTTCCCAATTTTGCGTAACATGCTGCTTTGTTTTTGGCATCTAAGATTCTTTTGGCGTTAATTATATTCATTAACTAATTGGCGTTTTATTGTTTCTTAGATCTGTCGCGTTGAATTAATTGTTTTGTGTCACATAGATAATTTTTTGGCATTATTGCGTTTCCCTGGTCAATTTATTTTGGCGTTTTGTGGCGTTGTATAATAATTCACGACGAGTTATTAATATTTTCATAAGATTAAAACAAGACCAAATGTTTTTTATGGCGTTTTGTCAATTTTTTTGGCTTTTAATACATTGACAAGGTGCTTTGCCAGTACCCTTTCTCACAGTTTCATACTATTAGCGTTTTGGTGTTTGTAGTTTTTTGCGTTTTATATAATAATGTATTTTATTAGTAGTGAATTAGATAACAAACAACAAATAATTATATAACAAAACAATAGAAAATGAAAAAGAAAAAAATAAAAATAGTAATCTAAATTCTCATCCAAATCTTCACTGTCATCAGCCTATTCTTCTTGAATTTGTTTTGGCGTTTTGAACCTTTGAATTCATTAGCTAGATGCCAACTTTCCTACATAAACCTCGTCTTTTTTTGACAAAGCTTGTTAGTGGCATCCTGTTTTTTGGTGTGATATTCTTGTTTGGTGGCATGTCATTAAAGATTAACTCTTGCTTAAATGCTATTTATAATAATGGAGTCCAAAATAGCATTTTACACTTGTGTTAATCCCTTCATGCCATGCATATATTCATCAAGAACAAAGCTCACATGATGACATATCACTGTTATCAGTCTCTTTTTCTTAAATATTTGTCCATCTCATTTAGCAAAAGATTATAGAGATAACCACCACAGAGAAGAATCCATTTAGTGAAAGCTTTGCCATCTGTGGTTTTTTTAACTAACTTTTTGGCGTTTTAAAGTGAGTGGTTTATAGAGAACATGGCGTTTGTTTTTCTGTGTGTTATCAATTCATTGTGTATAGACCCCTCTCTTATAGGAGTTTTTTGGCGCGTAGTTTAGGCAGGATTTTTATTATAATAAATGATAGTAATAAAGTAACTGTCTTTTCAGTCACTGTGTGTATTTACTGTTTTGTTCAGCTTTATTAGTTCTAGGGTTATAGACGTCTCATCTTCCAAGTTTGGCCTTTGTGACACTTCGGACTTTCCCGAACAATCCTTCGATGTAACTTACGTGTGTATATTTATTAAATGAAAACCCGTGAACTTCGTGTTACATGTTATGTGTATCTGCGTGTTGGTGTATTTAGATATGTATATATATATATGTGTGCGTGTAATACATATGAGCCGAAACCACAAGCAACCCGACTCGAGACCACGGTCTCGAGTGAACATTAGTGACGGGCCGGTTTGGGCCTTGCAACACTTCTTAGCCCACCCCCCTTTATGACCGACACACACACACACGCACCCTAGCCCACTCGCAACTATATAAGCCAACCTTTACCTCCCTAAACCATTTTACACTCTCCTCTCTCTCACATTAAACCCTAAGAACACTAAACAAGATCATATCCTCCCCTCTCCTCCTTCTTCTCGGATCAACCAACATCAAGAACCCCCCGGCTCTAGCTCGGAATCACCAACCGGAAGCTCTCGTCGATCCATCATCCTCTCACACCTTGAATCTCTAATTGGTTAGTGTGTTTTAAGTGTTTGCCATGATTCTTGCTTGTATTAATATAGGATGATGGTATAAATTTCGGATAAAGGATTTGATGCTTGATAATGTTTGAAAAGCATGCCTAGATAACTTAGGGTGAATGTTTATGAAATTATGTGAGTATTCGGTTTTGTGGGGAGATAGTTTTGTTTCCGGTTAACAAGGGTTTGGTTTAAGGGGATTTGGGCATGATGTTGGATTGAGTGTTCATGACTTTCATGATTTGAGATTGTGGTTAAATATTGCTTGAATAACCTGATTTTGGTTAATTGCCATTTGGATACTTGTGATTGAATATGTTGAATGTGTGAAGAACAATTTGAATGTGTTATGAACATGATAAATATTTGAAATTGTGCTTGTTTGATCTGTTTTGGTTTGTAATCAGACAAGAAAACATGTTTTAGTGGCCTGGTACAATCTGTTACATGAAATTGCAATATCATTGGATAGTACGGTTTGCAGGTTCTAGAAGGTCTTCTTGTGCACGTTATCACGGTTGCGAGTCGCAACCTTTGGTTGCTACTCGAAACCACGCGTGACCAGTCGAAACCTCCCAGTTGCGAGTCGCAATCAGCACGCATCAAACCTGGTTGCGAGTCGCAACCAAACCTGCTAAGTCGCAATCTCCGGTTACGAGTCGTAACCAAAGCGTGACGGACCGAGACCGCAGTTGCGAGTCGCAACCTCGGTTGCGAGTCGCAACCACCTTAGTTTCGACTGGGCCGTTTTATGTTATTGGGTTTTGACTGTTTTGCTGTTTTGGGCCTTAACTGTTGGGCTGTCTATTGTTTGGGCTGTTTACTGATCTGCTAACTGGTTGTATGTTGGACTTTCTGATGACTGGGCTGCACGTATACTTGTTACTGTAGATGTTTGCATGTATGCTAAGTGTGTTTTATACGTGTTTACTTGTACCCAACTTGACCCATACTTGGTAACCATGCTAGGACGTGGTGACCAACATACTTAACCAAGTAACGTATCATACCGAGCAACCCAAGGTGAGTTCACAACTTAAAAGCATGCGTCCCGGTGGCTTGGGACACGAGACTAAAACAACCCTATCCCCTTGTAAAGGGGATACCGTCTACACTCCTTCCCTAGTTATTGGGAAACAACTTACTTTATCTTCCCTTGTATTGGGAAACCTTTTTAGTTAATTACTGTTTATACGGATTGCAACTAACGGCACTAAACGCAACTCTATCACTCAAGTCCCTACTACATAATACCGATTAGTCGCCGGTGCCAGGCGAACGGGTTATTAGTTGATAGCGCTATTTAGGTCTTACCAGCCTCACACCGTGCCATGGTATGGGATCGGTCGTGAACTAATGTACTCAGGCATCCGTCAATGATGATAGAACATTGACATCGGGGCATCCTGCGGAAACGCATTCGGTTACCTAGTGTTCGGTATTGGAAAAACAGTTTAGTCGCTAACTTTTGGGGTAGCTCCCCATGGCATGTATGAACGGATAAATTAACTGGTGAAACGAGTTTTTGGTAATTAAAACTGGACAACTAGTGAACTCACTCAGCATTATTGTTGACCCCTTTACTGCATGCTTCGCAGGTGGCCAGTGACTGGAGCAGCTACTTGGGATGTGTAGTGGTCGTCTGCCCGTGTGTTGGGCATTTATTATGCTTACCTTATGAACACTGTTTAAAACTATTTAATTATGCTTCCGCTACTTGTTACTGTTTAAACTTTAAAACCTTTAACTCTGAACTTGATATTTGCTAATTTTTATGGTTAGCAAGTATTACTTTAATATTAACCAATGCTTAGTATAATTGGTGGCTGGATCCTGGTCAGTCACGCCCCCGAAGCGGGTGTTATCCGCGGGTGGATTTTGGGGGTGTGACAGGTTGGTATCAGAGCCATTGGTTATAGTGAACTTGGTTTTAAAAAGGGGAAAAATCTTTTTGAGAAAAACCAGACTATAACCCGTGACTCGTGACGACACTACACTCCAAGTACAAGGCTCGACTTATCTGACCTCATAGCTCGGACCCATAGTTACTTGCTTACTTGTCTTATGCTTTCTGCTTTACTATACGTACTAGTTACCTGATTAGATAGATGCGTCTTCTCTCTTCTATCTTATTCTCGCTATGTTACGACATCGCACTCATACTATGTTTTCTGGTTATGAAGACAATGAGTGGACGCGGACGAGGAAACGTCAACATGACCCCGGCTCAGTTCACTAGCCTGCTCAACACTGTGGCTGCAGCTTTCGCAGCTCACCCTATAGGTAAACTCGATGCTTTAGGATGCTTAGATCCTACCGCCACATCGTCTTTTCGCCTCTAAACCTATTTCGCTTCACTCCTCACAACAGGTCAGCCTGCACCTGTGCAACCACGTGTTTGTACCTTCAAGACCTTCATGGATTGCAAGCCTCTTCCATTCAGTGGCACTGAGGGTGCCATAGGACTTCTACACTGGATCGAGAAGGTCGAAGCTGTTTTCGCTGTTTGCGAGTGTCCCCCTGCTAATTGGGTGAAGTTTGCTACTGGTACTCTAGAGGGAAGCGCACTTTCATGGTGGAAGGCGCAAATTCAAATGCTTGGTTTGGAGACTGCTAACGCTACTGCGTGGGAAGATTTCAAGGATATGATCAAGGAAGAGTACTGTCACAGAGATGACATCCACAAGCTGGAAAATGAGTACTATGAACTCAAGATGGTTGGGTCAGAGATTGAGACCTACACCAAGCTGTCCAACGACTATGCTGCTCTTTGTCCAAACATGTCTCGACCTATGTATCGAAGGATCGAACTGTACATCAAGGGTCTGGCTCCAGAAATTCGAAGCCATGTAACTTCAGCCAACCACACTACCATTCAGCCGATCGTTCGACTTGCTCACAAACTCACGGATCAGGCTGTGGAAGAGGGCAGGTTGCCCAAAAGGATCAGTGCTGCGGAAGGAAGTCCTAGTGACAACAAACGGAAGTGGGATGGAAATCAGGGCAAGGATGCTAACCCTACTCAAGCCCCAGCTCAGCAAAGGAAAACTGACAACAACAAGGGCGCTCAGCAACAGGGTGGCTACCGGGGAAACTACCCTAAGTGCAACAAGTGTAACAGGCACCACAATGGGGCATGTAACAAGGGTCAGTGTCAGCGATGCCACAAGATGGGGCACGAAGCCAAGGATTGCAGAAGTCAGTTCCCAGCAAGGCAGAATCAGCAACAACCTCAACAGCAACAGCAGCAGGGAAACAACAGAGTATGTTTTAAATGCGGGGCAACAGGGCACATGCGAAAGGATTGCCCTGAACTGAATCAGAATCGCAACAACAACCAGGGAGCTGGGAACAATGAGCAGAATAACAATGCTGGAAATGCAAGGGGCAGAGCTTTCGTGATTGGAGCCGGAGAAGCTAGGAACGATCCCAACGTCGTGGCGGGTAAGTTCCTACTTGATGATCGTTATGTTTCTGTGTTATTTGATTCCGGTGCCGATGCCAGTTATGTATCCCTTCGCATTAGTAAGAAACTTAAGCATTCGCCCGCATTATTAAGTTCTAAGCATACCGTCGAGATAGCTAATGGTAAGAACATCGAGGCCACGCACGTGATCCACGACTGCACCCTAGAATTGTCTGGCCATACGTTTAGTATCGATCTCTTCCCTGTCAAACTCGGAAGCTTCGACGTCGTCATTGGTATGGATTGGTTATCCAAACATCGTGCTGAGATCCTCTGTCAAGAGAAAGCAGTTCGCATACCTCGTCGTTCCGGTCAACCCCTCATCGTCAAAGGCAACAAGGGTGGAGAAGTCACAGGCATTATCTCGCTTCTAAAAGCCCAGAAGTGTTTGCAGAAAGGGCACACCGCTATCTTAGCACTCGTCACCAATACTCGCGAAAAGGAAAAGAGGATTGAAGATTTTCCTGTAGTACGCGATTATCCCGAGGTATTTCCTGAGGAATTACCTGGACTCCCTCCTCACCGTCAGGTCGAATTCCAAATCGAGCTAGCTCCCGGAGCAGCACCCATAGCTCGTACACCGTACCGTCTAGCTCCTGCAGAACTGAAGGAACTCTCCACGCAACTGCAAGAACTATTGGATAAAGGATTTATCCGTCCCAGTTCATCACCCTGGGGAGCACCAGTACTCTTTGTCAAGAAGAAGGATGGCACATTCCGAATGTGCATCGACTATCGTGAGCTGAACAAGGTTACCATCAAGAATCGTTACCCTCTCCCGCGCATCGACGACCTATTCGATCAGTTGCAAGGATCGAGCTACTATTCAAAGATTGACCTGCGATCAGGCTATCATCAGCTGAGAGTTCGTAACGAAGACATCTCCAAGACTGCATTCAGGACTCGTTATGGTCATTACGAGTTCCTCGTCATGCCTTTTGGAATGACTAACGCACCTGCAGTGTTCATGGATCTTATGAACCGCGTATGTAAGCCTTACCTCGACAAATTTGTGATTGTGTTCATCGACGACATCCTGATTTATTCGAAAAGTCAAGAAGAGCATGAACAACACCTACGCCTTATCCTCGAACTTCTTCGCAACGAGCAACTGTACGCCAAATTCTCTAAATGTGACTTTTGGCTTCGAGAAGTCCATTTCCTCGGCCATGTAGTTAATAAGAACGGAATTCATGTCGACCCAGCTAAGATCGAATCGATAAAGAACTGGCCTACGCCTAAGACCCCCACTGAAGTTCGCCAATTCTTGGGTTTGGCGGGCTACTACCGCAGGTTCATTCAGGGATTCTCCAAGATTGCACAACCTCTCACAACACTCACTCAGAAAGGCGTCGCCTACAAGTGGAATACAGCACAGGAATCTGCCTTTCAGAGGCTTAAGGATAACCTCTGTAGCGCTCCTATCCTCTCGTTGCCTGACGGCACGGACGACTTTGTGGTTTACTGCGATGCGTCTATTCATGGGCTCGGTTGCGTGCTAATGCAACGCGAGAAAGTTATCGCCTACGCCTCTCGACAACTCAAGACGCATGAGAAGAACTACACGACGCACGACTTGGAACTAGGAGCAGTGGTTTTTGCTCTTAAGATATGGAGACATTACCTGTACGGTACCAAGTGCACTATTTACACCGATCACAGGAGTCTCGAGCATATCTTTAGGCAAAAGGAATTGAACATGCGACAGCGTCGATGGGTCGAACTCTTGAATGACTACGAATGCGCCATCAAGTATCATCCGGGCAGGGCCAATGTCGTGGCAGACGCCCTCAGTCGAAAGGACACCGTACCAAAGCGCGTGCGAGCACTGCAACTTACCATCCAGTCTAACCTCCCTACCCAGATTCGAAATGCCCAAGTTGAAGCATTGAAGCCGGAAAACATTAGGGCTGAGTCTCTGCGTGGATCGAGACAGCAAATGGAACAGAAAGAAGATGGTGCTTACTATGTGACAGGGCGTATCTGGGTTCCACTCTTTGGAGATTTACGCGAACTCGTGATGGACGAAGCCCACAAGTCCCGCTACTCAGTACATCCTGGTTCGGACAAGATGTACCATGACTTGAAGACTACGTATTGGTGGCCTGGTATGAAGGCCCACATAGCAACATACGTCAGCAAATGTTTGACTTGCGCGAGAGTCAAGACAGAATATCAGAAGCCAGCAGGTCTACTCCAACAACCAGAAATCCCGAAATGGAAATGGGAGCAAATTTCCATGGATTTTGTTACAGGGTTACCTAGATCTCAACGAGGAAATGATGCTATTTGGGTAATCGTAGATCGATTGACCAAGTCCGCACACTTTCTGGCTATTAAGGAAACAGACAAGTTTTCTACCCTGGCAGAGATTTACTTAAAGGAAGTAGTTTCGAGGCACGGAGTGCCAACCTCGATTATTTCAGACCGAGACGCTCGATTTACTTCAGAATTGTGGCAAGCTATGCACAAATGCTTTGGCTCACGTTTGGATATGAGCACTGCTTATCACCCGCAAACGGATGGACAGTCCGAACGCACCATCCAAACTCTAGAAGACATGCTTAGAGCGTGTGTGATCGATTTTGGTAAGAACTGGGAGAAGCATCTACCGTTAGTAGAATTCTCATACAACAACAGCTATCACACCAGTATTCAGGCAGCACCTTTTGAGGCATTGTACGGTCGTAAATGCCGGTCACCCCTCTGCTGGGCGGAAATCGGTGATAGTCAAATCACGGGCCCAGAGATGGTGGTAGATACAACGGAAAAGATTGCCCAGATCAGACAACGCATGGCGGCAGCTCGTGACCGTCAGAAAAGCTACGCTGATAAGCGTAGGAAACCATTGGAATTCCAGGTCGGTGACCGGGTTCTACTTAAAGTCTCACCCTGGAAGGGTGTGGTTCGCTTTGGTAAACGGGGCAAGCTTAATCCGCGATATATCGGACCATTCGAAATTACCGAGAAGATCGGTAAGGTTGCTTATAGACTGAACCTGCCTGAAGAACTGAGTGCGGTACATAACGTTTTTCACGTATCTAACCTGAAGAAGTGTTTGTCGGATGAAACACTTGTGATTCCTTTTAAGGAACTGACGATTGACGAACAGCTACACTTTACTGAGGAACCGATTGAGATCACTGATCGAGTGATCAAAACCCTCAAACGTAGCCAGATACCTCTTGTACGAGTTCGTTGGAACTCGCGACGTGGCCCAGAGTATACCTGGGAGCGGGAAGACCAGATGAAGCACAAGTATCCCCAGTTGTTCCCAAACGAAAACCCCAGCACTGAAGCTACGAACGAATTTCGGGACGAAATTCCAAACTAACGGGGGGATGATGTGACACCCCGTTGAAACGCTTTCACTTACACTAGCTTGACAGTGGCTGCCTTAACTTTCGGGACGAAAGTTCCTAAAACTTGGGGATAATGTGACACTTCGGACTTTCCCGAACAATCCTTCGATGTAACTTACGTGTGTATATTTATTAAATGAAAACCCGTGAACTTCGTGTTACATGTTATGTGTATCTGCGTGTTGGTGTATTTAGATATGTATATATATATATGTGTGCGTGTAATACATATGAGCCGAAACCACAAGCAACCCGACTCGAGACCACGGTCTCGAGTGAACATTAGTGACGGGCCGGTTTGGGCCTTGCAACACTTCTTAGCCCACCCCCCTTTATGACCGACACACACACACACGCACCCTAGCCCACTCGCAACTATATAAGCCAACCTTTACCTCCCTAAACCATTTTACACTCTCCTCTCTCTCACATTAAACCCTAAGAACACTAAACAAGATCATATCCTCCCCTCTCCTCCTTCTTCTCGGATCAACCAACATCAAGAACCCCCCGGCTCTAGCTCGGAATCACCAACCGGAAGCTCTCGTCGATCCATCATCCTCTCACACCTTGAATCTCTAATTGGTTAGTGTGTTTTAAGTGTTTGCCATGATTCTTGCTTGTATTAATATAGGATGATGGTATAAATTTCGGATAAAGGATTTGATGCTTGATAATGTTTGAAAAGCATGCCTAGATAACTTAGGGTGAATGTTTATGAAATTATGTGAGTATTCGGTTTTGTGGGGAGATAGTTTTGTTTCCGGTTAACAAGGGTTTGGTTTAAGGGGATTTGGGCATGATGTTGGATTGAGTGTTCATGACTTTCATGATTTGAGATTGTGGTTAAATATTGCTTGAATAACCTGATTTTGGTTAATTGCCATTTGGATACTTGTGATTGAATATGTTGAATGTGTGAAGAACAATTTGAATGTGTTATGAACATGATAAATATTTGAAATTGTGCTTGTTTGATCTGTTTTGGTTTGTAATCAGACAAGAAAACATGTTTTAGTGGCCTGGTACAATCTGTTACATGAAATTGCAATATCATTGGATAGTACGGTTTGCAGGTTCTAGAAGGTCTTCTTGTGCACGTTATCACGGTTGCGAGTCGCAACCTTTGGTTGCTACTCGAAACCACGCGTGACCAGTCGAAACCTCCCAGTTGCGAGTCGCAATCAGCACGCATCAAACCTGGTTGCGAGTCGCAACCAAACCTGCTAAGTCGCAATCTCCGGTTACGAGTCGTAACCAAAGCGTGACGGACCGAGACCGCAGTTGCGAGTCGCAACCTCGGTTGCGAGTCGCAACCACCTTAGTTTCGACTGGGCCGTTTTATGTTATTGGGTTTTGACTGTTTTGCTGTTTTGGGCCTTAACTGTTGGGCTGTCTATTGTTTGGGCTGTTTACTGATCTGCTAACTGGTTGTATGTTGGACTTTCTGATGACTGGGCTGCACGTATACTTGTTACTGTAGATGTTTGCATGTATGCTAAGTGTGTTTTATACGTGTTTACTTGTACCCAACTTGACCCATACTTGGTAACCATGCTAGGACGTGGTGACCAACATACTTAACCAAGTAACGTATCATACCGAGCAACCCAAGGTGAGTTCACAACTTAAAAGCATGCGTCCCGGTGGCTTGGGACACGAGACTAAAACAACCCTATCCCCTTGTAAAGGGGATACCGTCTACACTCCTTCCCTAGTTATTGGGAAACAACTTACTTTATCTTCCCTTGTATTGGGAAACCTTTTTAGTTAATTACTGTTTATACGGATTGCAACTAACGGCACTAAACGCAACTCTATCACTCAAGTCCCTACTACATAATACCGATTAGTCGCCGGTGCCAGGCGAACGGGTTATTAGTTGATAGCGCTATTTAGGTCTTACCAGCCTCACACCGTGCCATGGTATGGGATCGGTCGTGAACTAATGTACTCAGGCATCCGTCAATGATGATAGAACATTGACATCGGGGCATCCTGCGGAAACGCATTCGGTTACCTAGTGTTCGGTATTGGAAAAACAGTTTAGTCGCTAACTTTTGGGGTAGCTCCCCATGGCATGTATGAACGGATAAATTAACTGGTGAAACGAGTTTTTGGTAATTAAAACTGGACAACTAGTGAACTCACTCAGCATTATTGTTGACCCCTTTACTGCATGCTTCGCAGGTGGCCAGTGACTGGAGCAGCTACTTGGGATGTGTAGTGGTCGTCTGCCCGTGTGTTGGGCATTTATTATGCTTACCTTATGAACACTGTTTAAAACTATTTAATTATGCTTCCGCTACTTGTTACTGTTTAAACTTTAAAACCTTTAACTCTGAACTTGATATTTGCTAATTTTTATGGTTAGCAAGTATTACTTTAATATTAACCAATGCTTAGTATAATTGGTGGCTGGATCCTGGTCAGTCACGCCCCCGAAGCGGGTGTTATCCGCGGGTGGATTTTGGGGGTGTGACAGCCTTTTTTTTAAATGGCGTTATGCAGACCAAGATGACAAAATACAATAACGGAGAAAATATTAAGCATGAAAAATATTTTTTCTTATTTTTGGCGTTTTGTAAGCAATAACTTTTTGTAGTATTTTTTTGGCGTTTTGCAACTAAACATAGAAATATATCATTTAATTATCTTAAGAAAAAAAAAGAAGATTACACAGAAGAAAACTAACAAAAAAAAATAAAAAAAAATTAAAACTCTTCGTCAGAAGGTACTTTATCCGAGAAGTATCCATCACTCCCGTCGTCTTCTTCCTCAGAGTCTTCATCTAGACTTTCATCCATGTCATCACCTTCACTTTCATCGGCTTCTTGTTCCTGAAGATTCTGAAGCCTCCATTTGAACATGTATTGCATTAACGCCATTTTTGAGTCAATGTATGTGTTCAAACAAGTGGCGTTGTGCAATTCTTCCATGAACCCAAGCCCCTACTTTGTTATGATGTTTTCAAGCAGGTAGTCTTTCTGCTCTCCGCTGTCGTATATAACGGTCACCATGTCTGTTTCATCATCAAAACCCCATGATATCATGATAGGGTCCAGCTTTCCATCTGCTTTGATTGGTCCAAATTTCCTTGTTAATGTTTTCATAAGCTTATGTGTTTCATGGCATTTGTTATCCAGGGCGATGCCAAGAGATAGGATACCCCTCTGTACCTCTTCTTTCATCTTCAAAATTGCCTTGATCATCCTAACATACACCCTCCTTCGGTTGTCAAAACATAGGACGAATCGCCTGATTGCTAGAGTGTATCTCCACCAAACGATGGTTGCCATTTTTGGCGTTTTGGTTAAACTTGGCGTTTTTTGTAAAAGATATTTTTGCAGAACAATAGATTGAAGTGATTATGCAAGTGATGTTTAACGTCGTTTATATAATGATGTTTTTGGCGTGTAATCTAGGAGGGAATTTCTTCTAATAAATGTTAATAACTGAATTTCAGTTACTGTGTTGTTTCCTTTTCCTGTAATCTCCAACGCGTTTTATCACTAATTTTTGTCGTTTTGTATTTAATGGCGTTTTATTTTTTTGAATGGCATGTTATCATTTTTGTTGGCGTTTTGAATTTGAGCGGTAAAAGACCCTTTTACCCTTAATGAAGCGCGTCCCACATAATAAAATTGATGTTATTTACGAAAATGCCACCGCGCAATCTAGTCCATTGATTGTTTTGATCTGACGATCCATAATCGTTGTCACACTTTCCCCTGTTTTCTCGAAATCCTACCCCTATATATATATAGGGTCAGAGAAAACGCCCAAAAGTGTGAGAACGGAGAGAACGCTTATGGATCGTCAGATCAAAACAATCTATGGACTAGATGACGCGGTGGCGTTTTCGTAAATAAAATCACTTTTATTAATCTGGCGCGCTTCATTAGGGTAAAAGGGTCTTTTGACTTAACATAAAATGCCAAACTCACGCTATTAAAATCCCGCCTTAACACACATAGTACACTTCATCATAATATAATGCCATAGATATAAAACGCCAAACTTTGTTTTTAACCAATAAAGCTGAACAAATAGTACTGAAACGACGGAACTTAATTATTAGCGTTTACTGTAATAAAAATCGCGCCTAAAATACGCGCCAAAAACTTCCTATATAAACAAACTCTCAGAACTACTAAAATCCACACCAAAACCCCAAAAACCTATATTTTCCTCTATACCATTCATCTTATAAACGCCAAAAAAACCAAAATATCAAAGATTCCAATCCATGTTTCTTTGATATACACTATTTTCTCAATATAAACGCCAAAACATACAAAAACCACAAAATTTCAAAAACGCCATTTCATGGGGAGTCAGTTTTTGTTCTCAATAAAGTTTAGCTAAACGGGATGGATAACATTGTTACACATCTTTCTTGACTGAGGATTAACAATGTTATCCATCTCGTTCACCAAAATTTTTTATTTTATTTTATTTTATTTTTTAACATAGCAAACATACCAAGTCCATTATTCTAGAAATAAGATAAACACACAAAAGTCATAGAAAAACCTTCAACCTAAGATGATCACCGAAAGTTTAGCCCGACATTGTTTGGTGGATCATCATAACATAAAGATTAAAGTGCATAAGAATCAAAACACAAACCGAAATGTTTAGAATTGTTCACAAACACTATCCCAAGCCAAAAATCGCCCCTGGAACTTTGAGAAACGTCTCCAATGATGAGATATGTGAAAAGACACTTGAAAACGGTATAAAAGAGGGCAGTTACACATTTTGCGTCAGAGCCTACCGTAACTTATGGTGGCTACCGTAAGTTACGGTAGCTTTCAAGTCATTACGCTGGCTGCCTACTGGATTACGGTGGGAATTGGGGACATTCAGGGGCTACCGTAAATTACGGTAGCCACCGTAATTTACGGTGGACCCTGAAACATCCCCTTTGTTCTTCTTTCCAATCCTTGTGTAATCTGCTCCAATCCATTCCATCCAAAGCAGCGTTTTCCCTCTTTTTAGGCTCTGAACACACCTGAAACACAAACAACGGTAGTTATCTAATTCAAGACAATTACATAATTAAACGGGGGATTAACTCGTCTTTTAACACACTTAAGGGTTATCCCGTGGACCACCCGTCAATTTCCTTGACCGATCTTATGTTGTTTGTTATGTAACTTCGAAGTAGCATGTTATGAACAAATAGGTTGGAAAAAAAAAAGATGCAAAAAAAAAAGATGTATAAAAATGATGTAAAATGCCAAACTGAGATCTCTCTGTGCTATAGGATTGAAATATACAAAACGCCAAACTACTCTTCACTGGCTCTCGAAGACCTTGTCGATCTTCTTTTAATTACAACCTATTTGCATGTCGATGCATAGTGTCCATAGCCTTTGCAGTTCTGACACTGTCTTTCTTTGGCCCCGGGTTTCGACTTTGATTTCTTTTTGTCAATTGCTATCTCCTGTTTAGATTTCAGGCGCTTCCGAGAACCAGAACCTTTGGATTTATACCCAACAGAGACTCTTATTGGATTCTTTTCGTTCTTATATTGACCGGTTATCTCGGCAAATCTATCCCTAGAATTAGCGGGAGGAGCAACAATCTGCATATCTTGAACCTTCTTCATATAAGATTGAACATGATCCTTGTATAAGGATATCTCCTCTTTATTACCAGATAAATGGTTCAAAGTATATTCGGTTGAAAAAAATAATAGCTCGCATCATACTTTACACATCAGGATCAAGCTTGGACATATATTCACGACTAATTGAGTATTCAGGAGAGCAATTTGGGGAAGCCTCTTTGCGCCATCTATTCAGAATGTATTGTTTTGGAAATTCCCTAATGTTCATAATTCTCAAAACATAGAATATATGTCTACATAGCAAACCAAACTGTTTAAAACGCCAACTGCATGTGCAATCAGACTTACGGAACATTACCTGAAAAAACGCCAAAAACAATATCTCTATAACGCCATGCATAGAATGTTTGTCTAAAAAGTAAAAAAAAAAACACATTGCATATGATAAAACGCCATTAACAGAAAATGCCATAAAAACCAAAACGCCATTCTTTACCTCAAATAAGGATGTACAAGGCCGTTGGAAGTCATTTACCTAAAACTTAACAAACCCATCAGGCTGATCTTCATAACGTTGATTTATGTAATCCGCGACCCTAATAAGCTTAGCTTGAACATCACAAAAAATACTTTTTGTGTATATGTCAAAAGCTTGCCCTTCCAACAATTTGTAACTACTCTTCAACTGGGGTCTTTTGTATCGAGATTCATGATCGTTTTTCCGATGTGTATGACACTGTGCTTCTATTGCAGCCTCGTAATGCGTCATGAACTCAACAAGAGTAGCTTTCGAAGTGCACACTTGACCAAAAAATGATTCTCACTCTCCGACCTGGATGTCGTTCGCATAAGACCAGACATCTCCTCCATTCTATAGTATGCAGGGATCCAAGATTCCCTAAGTGCAAAAATATCAGACAGCCAATCATTATCTTCTAAATTAAACTCTGCGATAACCGCTTCCCATTCTGATTCAAACTCTTCAGGTGTGAGAATATCCGTCCACACAACACCACAAATACGTTCTTTAAAATTGGTGGAATTGCATAGCCTAACACCAACCTATGTATAACACAAAAACGCCATGCATAAAAAAAACACAAAGACAAAACTTAATTAAAAAACACTAACAAGGTAAAGAACGCCATGTATTTTAAAATGCAGTGTATCCTAAAACGCCAAAGGTAAAAGAAGCATAACAACCTTCAGAGAAAGTTTATGCATCACATGCCACATACATAACCGATGCCTCGTGTCAAAAAATACAACAGAAATAGCCTTCTTCATTGCTGGATCTTGGTCAGTGACAACAACTTTTGGTTGAGAACCAACAACTTTTAGAAAAAACTCTCAACAACCAAATATACGTGTGAGTGGTTTCCGACGCCAATAATGCTGCACCAAATGTAACATTGCAGTGATGATTGTCTATACCAGTGAACGGTACAAACACCATAGAGTATCTGCATATGAAAACGCCATGAGAACTGAAACAATAAAACGCCATTGCATGTAAACTAATAAAACGCTATTGCATGTAAAATAATAAAACGCCATTGCATGGAAACTAATAAAACGCCATTGCATGTAAAATAATAAACGCCATTGCATGTAAACTAATAAAACGCCAAAAACAGAAGAAGTTGAATTATAAAAATATTACTTGTTGGAACGATACGTCGCGTCAAACGAAATCACATCACCAAACACGTGGTAATTACGTTTGGCTTGATCGTCACACCAAAAAAGCCCCTTCAAACAATTCTCTTCGTCTGTGATGTAATCATACGAGAAATTAGGCTTGGAATGTTTTCTTTTTCATTCAAATGTCTCACAACCATATCGGCGTCATATTCCCCTATAAACAAGTTAATTTGCCTCTTATAGTTCTTAAATTCAACTTTACTTGCACCCACGTCTTCAAAACCGCCAAAACAAGTCTTCATAACATTAAATGCCTTGACAGGACCCAAATTCAGCTTAGACATGTTGTGTATAACATGCTTCTGGTGCTGTGTGAGGTGTCGTTCAGTTCGAAGAAAATGCTTATCGGGACGTTCAACAAGTTCATGATTGTGCTCCTCGACAAACTTATACACCTTCCATGATCCAGCCTCAAAAAGTACACATAACAGTGCACCACAATCAGTCCTCTTTGAAAAGTTGGATCGCACTACTCGTTCCTTTTGATTGGGGTCCAACGTATCAACCTTCTTGTCCTTGTATAACCCAGATCTCGTACACAAGTAATACTTAATATGTAAGAAACCTTTAGAGTTTGTCTTTGTAGTCCCTTTCCTGACTGAAAACCCACACTCCTTGACATACTTAACATACATTGAGTAACAATCATCGATGCTTGAGAATACCATGTCCTTTCTGGGCTTTAATTCTTCACTGACGTCAGGAATGATAAATGGTAATCCAGTTTTAGGGCAAAGCCTTTGACTCGAGGAAGAAACGTCGTCTGAGAAAACACAGTGAGGAACAGAAAAATTAGAAAAACACAGTGATGTCTCGTAATAACATTATATATTAAAACACCATTAATTGAATAATAAACAAGACATAATAAACACATAATTTAAAAACGACTTGATAAAAAAGCCATGAGATGAATAATTAAAAACACTTAACAACATAAATAACTAACAAAATATAACATCATAATGAAAACGCCATAATTAACAAAACTAATGTTTACACAAATTAACAAAATAGTAATAACTGATGTTCACAAATACTACTAAATAAAATTCAAAAAACGCCAATGATCGTAAAAACATAAGAAATATACAAGAACGTAAACGACAATTAAAATTAATATTGAAAACTCCAATTGCAGTTCTTAATAATTGTTTAAATACCAATTAAAACGCGATTAAATTGCATAATTGAATAACGCTATTGAAAATCATACAACACATTATAAAAATAATAGTACAAAAAAACGCCATAGAACAATAATAAAAGAACAAAACACCATATCTGTTGCATGATTTACTGAAACGAAAAATAGAAAACGCCAACGGATTTTACTTTGTCGAACAGAATCCATGTTAAACGCCATAGATCTGAGAAAGCTTGCAAAGGAGGTAACAGCTAACAATAAATCTTTGGAGTTTTAATTTGAAAGAGATTCATAACGCGAATAAGGAGTGAACGTATAAAAGGACAATCGTACCCCCGCACAACAATTAGGACCCCTGCCACGTCTTGGGCCAGGATCCGTTCTCACCGTTCTCACACTTTTCACCGTTCTCTCCTGAACCCGTTTATATATATATATATATATATATATATATATATATATATATATATATATATATATATATATATATATATATATATATATATATATATATATATATATATATATATATATATATATATATATATATATATATATATATATATATATGTGTGTGTGTGTGTGTGTGTGTGTGTGTGTATGCTAATTATAATGAGAAAACCCACCCCAGTTAAGAAAACCCAGGAAACCCTTATAAGTGGCCAGGAATGAGCCACATCACATGTTAGTATAAGATGATAGAGGGGCAATTTCGTCTTTTTCCTTAATGTTGACTGAATGTGTAAGTGATAAGGATCCGAGAAGGCAGCTGACTTTGCTTCCTTTCGCTTTTGTTTCATTTATTACCATTTGTACTTCTTCTGCCCATCACATCTATTCACTTCTTTTTCTTCTATCTATGTTAAATATGGTCTCAAATCTCTCACATCTCAATTCTCCTAAACAAAAGTGGAGAGAAAAAAATTAACCCGAGACACCATTGAGAAGGTTTTGCATTTAACATGGATAAGTTGAACAGCTAGTGTTACCGGTGGTGGTATAGTGACAATGAACATTGTCGGTGGTGGTACGGTGACATAATCACGCTCCCAAAAAGTAATTTATACCTCCATTTTAGTTTTTGTTTTGATTTCAATCGTTGCCCCCTTTGTGGGTTTGTTTTTTATTGTAGATTTCTGCTATTTGTAACCAGGGGTTTCTTGTTCGTATTTTTGTTTTACGGTTGATTTATGAAGTGTTTCGTGTTCAGTCCATAGGGTTTTTTCCGCAGATGTAAAATTGGGGATGTATGTTGTGTTGTTGTACGTTTGCTAGTTTTGTTTTAGAAGAGATTTTAGCTACTGAGTTTACATGCACACCAGGTGTTTGTTTTAATACCTCAATGAAAGATGCCCCATTTTGTTTCAATTTTCGAAACGACTTTGTTTTTAGTGTTTAACTATGTAGTGTTTTGGAGCAGATCTCAGGTTGTTAATTTGTGTAGAACATCAGATGATGGCCTTTGGTATTTTGTTCTACATATCTAAATCATAGATTGAAATTGAACACTTGGTAAAATGATTGAACAGACCAAAGTAACACTCTTGGTTTCACAATGTTTTGTTATCCGCTTTTAGAATAGGTTGGTTTGAGATTAAGTTCAGATATATTTTTGAATCCTATATTATTACTTTTAGTGTTATTGACTTTTTAAAGCTGTTTTGTTTATTTTTCAGTTTACAGATTGGGAGGAATGGGAATTGGGAAAATATTAAAAGCTCGAATCAAGTCAAGCCACAGGTAGAGGTTGACTTCAAATTGGCAACCAAAGAGCATGAAGACTCAATTTCAGAAGTGGCTAAGATTACAGAGGTTGGTTC
The DNA here is from genome assembly GCF_002127325.2 of Helianthus annuus. Classification (NCBI taxonomy): domain Eukaryota; kingdom Viridiplantae; phylum Streptophyta; class Magnoliopsida; order Asterales; family Asteraceae; genus Helianthus; species Helianthus annuus. The sequence goes on along the minus strand of NC_035448.2, from coordinate 195,829,209 downwards.
TTCATTTTCATGTATTCAAGCTTAAATAAATTTGATTATAGCAGTTAAATGTGTCCTCAACAGATTATAGAGGTTGACCTGCAAATGTTTATAGTTCATTCTTTTTTTTTTAACTAAATTGCTGCATTAGTTATGGTTACAATTTTTTTATCACATTAGTAATCTGAATTTTTCAAATAAGTTAATTTAGGATAATGCATGCATTTAAATAGACATTTGGCTATTCTCAGCCCTTTCAACTTTGAAATATATTTAAATGCATGTATTTTTTCTTTAATGGTATTTTTTTTTTATGAAACAAGTTTTTATATTTTCTAGAAGGTAAAAAAATGTGTGATTTACACTTGTATTAACAATATTATTTATTTTATTCTGTCCCAAAAAGTGTGTTTTATGAATTAAGTTTTTATATTTTTTAGAAGGGAAAAACATTCGAGGTTACACTTTGGGGTCACCTAAAAAAATGCACCAGCATCTACACTTTTTGGTGACATTAAAAAATGCACCACACATTAAAAAAAGTGTAACTTGTTATTAATCCTCGTGCTTGTAGATAGTGAAGATAAGCAACAAAACAGATAAAAATGACCACATGTGTTTATACATTCAAACATTTTTTTTTTGCTTGGGTGTTCTCTATCTTCAAAAACGTTTCGTATTGCGAGGAATGTTGATGTTTTTTAATTGAAATGCAGGGAAAAAAAGGCATCTACCACCAAATTGGAAAAATGTGTTAAAGGGAAACTAATAAGTATATTTTATCTCAAATTATTATTACATTAATTTGTATAGTTTGTGTTTACGGATTTCTTTGTAACATTGCGAAAATGTTTTATGTATGGTGCAATGATTATATATCTTATTACCTGGTTATATAAAAAAAAAACTTGTGGGCTTTGTTTTTTATTTATATGTAGAAATGTAAAATGAAAAAAAAATGTATATGTTGTAGCATTAATGTGTATTTCTATGTAGGATAAAAAATGAAAAAAAATATATTTTTGTAACATATGACTCGGTTTGGGTAGTATATGAAAAAATGATTGAAGCCTAATCAACTAATGTAGATATGACTTGGTTTGTGTAACATATAAAAAATGATTTTTATGGATATTATTAAAAAAAACACTAGATAAATGGATGTTGTAATTAATATATAGTCTTTTAAAACACTTTGTGTAAAATTTTACTCATTTTTACATAAAAAAAAGTCTAACCTACAAAGCAATGTAATAAAAAATATGTAATATAGATAAAAATGAAAATAAAATAAAAATGTAAGAAAAAAATATGTAATTTCGTGGTTCGTATCTAGTTTTTGACTTATGTACCTACTTCTATGACATAGATGAAACTATTTACTGTTGATTTTCATTATATTACACTGACACATCTTAAAAAAGTTGGTTGTGCTACTTTACATACATGACACATTTGTACTCTTTTTTTGTAAATCATATTAGGGCCTTCATTTTTACTTCATTTATAAATGTAACTTATATAATTAGTTTTTTCACTCCTTTTGTATTTTCCCGCCTATGCCCCATCTATGAGATTGCATGTATTTCAACCGGTACATTTTTTTTCAGGGCTGTCATTTCTTAGCAAGTATTTACACTTGATGTAACAAGTCTCTTTTATAGTTGATGTCACTTCATATTAAAGTTTTGAACTTTTGATTATTCCCTCCTTTTTTTTACCCAAACGTGATATATATATATATATATATATATATATATATATATATATATATATATATATATATATATATATATATATATATAGGGAGCTGCTAGAATGAGAACCACCCCGAGTTGTAAGAACCGCGAGAAGCACACCATCCGGGTCGTTGTTTACCATGATTTTTTTTTTACAACTAGATGTGTAAATTATAAACACATCCGTAAAAAAAAAAAATTTAAACGCCCCCCCCCCCCCGAGGGGGTAGTTTTTTACACTACAAGTTTGGTAAAAAAAAAATAAAAACACCAAACTTGTGGTGTAAAAAACTACCCCCTCCGGGGGGGGGGGCGTTTAAATTTTTTTTTTTACGGATGTGTTTATAATTTACACATCTAGTTGTAAAAAAAAATCGTGGTAAACGGCGACCCGGATGGTGTGGTTCTCGTGGTTCTTACAACTCGGGGTGGTTCTCATTCTAGCAGCCCCCTATATATATATATATATATATATATAGGGGAAGGTTCATTTGAGAAGAAATATAATGGGAGAAGAAAAAGAAGAAAGGGCATATTAGTAAAATACTATTTCATTTATAACTCATATCATTAATTTTTCTCTCTTTAATTAATTAGTTAACTAATCATTAGTTATCCTACATATAATTTACAAAACCTACACATATCAAAATTTTCCTACATATACCCTACACACTATAGAATTTTATCCTACACAGTCGAAATTTATCCTAAACACCTCGAAATATATCATACACAACTCGTACTTTATCCTACACAAATAGTAATTTATTCTACACTTTAAATTAAGTTGTTATTTTAATTTGAAAAAAGTATATATTTTGAAAAGGAGTTACAAATTTAAATTAGTTAGTTATTAAAGGGGAAAAATACAAATAAATGATTTATGTAAGTTTACCAATATACCCTTATATTAAAATTAAATGCAAATATTAAATGAAGTAAAATGAAGCATTCTTATTGGTTAAAACTTCTTCGTTTTTCTTCTTACAAAAAAATTCTTCTCATTTGAACCTTCCACTATATACATATGAGAAGAAAAAGAAGAAAGAGCATATTAGTAAAATGCTATTTCATTTGTAACTCATATCATTAATTTTCTCTCTTTAATTAATTAGTCAACTAATCATTAATTATCCTACATATAATCTACAAAACCTACACATATCAAAATTTTCCTACATATACCCTACACATCATAGAATTTTATCCTACACAGTCGAAATTTATCCCACACACCTCGAAATATATCCTACACAACTTGTAATATATCATACACAACTCGTAAATTATTCTACACTTTAAATTAAGTTGTTTTTTTCATTTGGAAAAAGAATATATTTTGAAAAGGAGTTATAAATTTAATTTAGCTTGTTATTAAAGGGGAAGAATACACATTAATGATTTATGTAAGTTTACCAATATACCCTTATATTAAAATTAAATATAAATATTAAATGAACTAAAATGAAGCATTCTTATTGGTTGAAACTTCTTCTTTTTTATTCTTACAAAAAAATTCTTCTCATTTGAACCCTCCACTATTTATATATATATATATATATATATATATATATATATATATATATATATATATATATATATATATATATATATATATATTATTTTTTTATTATCACATCACAAAGAGACAATGAGATTCATTAAATTAACATATGTATTTGAAGTGATGTTAAGAAGTTCTTTTGAATTAATATTAACATATGTATTTGAAGTGATGTAACATTGATATTTTGGATAGATGATGGGATACACACCATTCCTAGTTACAAAAGTCAAGGAGGTTCGTATAAATGTAGCAATTGGATGTTAGCAATGTAACAAATCCTATATTCATATATGTTAGCTATGTAACTGAGTCTTAGCATTATTACATTTATTTGTAATATTTTATGTAACACAACGTAACTGGGTTTTAGCAATATAACAAATTCTATATTCAGATATGTTTTGCTAGTTACATCTTTAACAATTCTAAAAAAAACAAATTATTTGATGTATGTAACATTTATTTTTGAAGTTACATATAAAATCGGGGAAAGATAAATCGAAAACTCTGCATAGACACTGAACGTGTTTTTATTCTAGACCACTTATGCGTGGTTTTTGGGTGTTTCCCACTTCGGCTTTTCACCCGTTCATGTTTTCCTTTTTTTTGTTTTTCCCACAACAAGTGCATCCTTTCTTGCCTGAACTGCACGGCCATTGTCACCCAAGGCGTTGTTATTTAACAAATCTTCAGTCCTCCTCTCTGAGTCGCTGTCCACTGAAACCAACATACCAACTTTCTGTTACGATTTACATATTTTCTAAAGAAGGAAAAAAAGTTTTGTGTACGTACTTATTAGCTTCCTTATGAAAAGTTTCTTTGCTTTGCTATGCGCCCGTGATTGCAGACCTGTAAATATAGTTTTTTTAACAATCAGTATTAAAGTACCGAAACATATCTTTATTTAGATTCCTAAAGATCACGTTTAAAACAGTTTTGTATCTCCTCTAGTACGTGTTGCTGGACCGCCCGCATTGCCGTCAACTTAGAATGTTTTACAAAGTTCATGTACATAAATATTAGATGTCAATAAGATGTAACAAAAAAACTTACATACATAAAAAAACATACCTATTTTTAATTTCTCCATGTTTTGCCTGGAGGTGTCCAAATCACTGTCCGGTGAAACTAAGGCACGAAGTTTGTTTAATAATTTTTATAAAACATAATTCTAAGATAAGCAAAAGAAAAAAAATTGTTTGTACGTACTTATTAGCTTCCTTTTTTGCACCTTCTTAGCACACTGCACTTGCTGACCTACATTTGTACATGTTTTATATAAATCATAAACCATTAACAAGCTTTACAAAATATATGTCTTAACAATAAAAAAAAGACTAATTTTAAACTTTTTTTACCTCCTCTTGTTCGTATTGCTGGACCGCCCGTGTTAGCATCCGCTGTCACTATTTAGAAAGCTTATATACATTAGACATAAACATGACAACAAACATGTAATGAATTCAAAGTATTTATGTATATATTAGTTGCCTGTTTACGCGTTTCTCGACAACCGGGGTTTGGCGAGCCTTTTTGGCTGCATTTTTTAATTGTGAACAACATTAATAAAAGAATGTATAAACATAACTAATAACAGTTTTTGTAATTATAAATACCTGGGCTCATTTTTTCCTCGGATGTGTTTTGTTATACTTAGCTGTAACAGCCAATTACTGCAAGGTACCACGTAATCCAACAAAGCATCAGATTAAGAGGCAGTCAATTTATGGTCCAGATCATTTTGTAGCTTAGATAAATGACTAGTAGATAACAAATGCAGGACCATAATCACCAGTAGATCACTATGGACCAGTTCAATTTATAGCAAACATGGATTATTTTCTCAGACGAACATTCTTCCGACCCTTTTTATCCTTTTATTTTTCATTATCCCCCAAAAACCTTAATATTTTTTTTCCACTTTTCATTGTGTATTGATATACCCTAAATAGCCCTTTTTTCTAATAAACAGAGTATTAGTGTAATTTATTTTCTCAAATCAACATTAACACATAAATCAGAACCCCCCCCCCCCCCCCCCAAATGATCACGTATTCACCCAAAAACCCTTTTAACTAAGCGTCTAAAATGTGAGATGGTCCAAAAAAAGAAAAAAACCCTAACCGTACACAGTCATTAAGAAAACCCAGATGGGTTTATAAAGGAACCGAGAAATCTCTTGTTAAGACACATCAAAACTTTTTAAAACCATAGAAATACTCCATTTTCACACAATACGTGAGATGATTCAAAAAAAGAAAAACCCTAACCATACACAGTCATTAAGAAAACCCAGATGGGTTTATAAAGGAACCGAGAAATCTCTTGTTAAGACACACCAAAACTATTTAAAACCATAGAAATACTCCATTTAACACAACCCAAATCTGTATAGTTAAAACAAAGTTCATAATTCTAGTTAAGAAAGACCGACGCACCTGAAATTCCGATGTTTTTGTTGAATATCTCCGGCGAATTTTGCTCTAGACGGAAATATCCGTAGGGATTTTGGTCTGGATTCTCTTCCTTGATGATAATCTCCGGCGATTTTTTTGGGTATGGATGAAGAGGGATGAAGATTCTAAAAGAGAGAGAGAGTGTGTGTGTCTTGTGTTTTGGTTTTTGAATTAATAAACTCTGATAACAAGATAGGTAGGTTTGTAGGGTGATGATTAATAAAGTGTATTATAGTTCCTATTTTACCCTTTATGTACATCTTATATATTTAAAAATTGAGAGACAAGGATAGAAAAAGTAACAGATGCCAAAAGTTAATCCTAGCCATCCATCAGCTCTAATCAATGGTTGTTATTGAGTTTTCAGGGTTTCTTCAACTTAAGGAGGTTTTCAATTTATCCTTGCCCTATATATATATATATATATATATATATATATATAGGGAGCCGCTAGAATGAAAACCACATCGAGTTGTAAGAACCGCGAGAACTACACCCCACGGGTGGGCGTTCACCACGATTTTTTTTTACAACTAGATGTGTAAATTATAAACACAGCCGTAAAAAAAAAAATTTAAACCCGCGGCCGGGGGGGGGTAGTTTTTTACACCACAAGTTTGGTGAAAAAAAAAAGAAAAAAGAAAAAAAAATTAAAAACACCAAACTTGTGGTGTAAAAAACTACCCCCCCGGCCGCGGCGTTTAAAATTTTTTTTTTACGGCTGTGTTTATAATTTACACATCTAGTTGTAAAAAAAATCGTGGTGAACGCCCACCCGTGGGGTGTAGTTCTCGCGGTTCTTACAACTCGAGGTGGTTTTCATTCTAGCAGCCCCCTATATATATATATATATACATATATATATATAGGAGAACCGCGAGAACCAATTTGAACACAACAAAAAATGTCTAAAAATAGCTAAAAACACACAAAAATATTTTTTTTAATTTTTGTTATAAAAAAAATCGCTACTTTTAGTAGCAAAAAAAAAAAAATTTTGCTACTAAAAGTAGCGATTTTTAACATAAAAAATATTAAAAAAAATTTAGATTTTTTTTTGATTTTTTTATTTCTTTTAGGTTTTTTGTGGGTTTAGTTTTTAGCATTTTTGCTGAGGGAGGATAGGTTTTCTTAGGTCTTTTTTAGGTTTTTTTTAGCTATTTTAGGTTGTGTTCACATTAATTCTCGCAATAAAGGTGGTTCTCGCATGAACTTTACCCTATATATATATATATATATATATATATATATATATATATATATATATATATATATATATATATATATATATATATATATATAGTCAGAACCATCCTAAGTAGAGAGAACGACAAGAACTTCTATCTTCCAAGTGTTTTTTATTAAATTTTCATATCTCGCATATACTAATAACTAGAAGATGAAAAAATATTAGCATGGAATTACATATAGGTAAGAGTTTTTGGTGTTACATATATGTAATTTGTTTTTACATATATGCAAAAGTGTTTACATACACGTAAAAATTCACTATTCATGTTTTATTCTTATATATGTAACTAGTAGATGCCCCGTCTGCGTTGCGGGATGATGGTCGAATAATTCTTAACCAATTAAAAAAAGACTACTATAATTTTGCTAGAGAAAAATAAAACAAAAACGATGATAAGACTGTAGTAAACCAATTAAAACAAAAAATCTTTATAGTTTTGGTAAAAAAAAATTAAAACGATGGAAAAAACGTAATTTTTAACTGAGGGCCAAATCATAAATTTAATTCGGGGATAAATTGTAAACTAAATGGACCAACGGGGGAGTGCCAGGAAGTTGCCGGCATGACTGTAATTTTACACTGGGGGCAAAATTATAATGTCACCAGGAAAACAAACAAAAAGGATGGGTAAATGTAAAGTTAAGTTGAGGGTAAAATCGTAACTTGGTTGTGAGAAAAAAAAACTAATGGGAAAACTATAAATTTATACGTGGCAAAATTGTAATTCTGAATCGAGGGCAAAATTGGAATTTTTAGCCAGGAGCAAAAGCGTAAATTTATTTTTAAGTGGGGGTAGAAACATAATTTTGAACTCATGGGAAAATCGTATTTTTAACGAAAAAAAACTAATGGCAAAACTGTAAATTGAAATGGGGCAAAATCGTCTTTTTTTTTTCCGGGGGTAAAATTGAAATATTTAGACGGGAGCAAAAGCGTAAATTTATTTTTTAGCGGGGGCGAAAACATAAATTTGAACTGATGGCAAAATCGTAAATTTAAATTAGGATAAAATCGTAATTTTGATGGGCCAATAGAGGAGTGCCAGGTACCCCTGCCGCCCTTTTTGCCCAATTGAATTGCTGCACTATTACCGGCTGATGTCAGCCACTTATGTTTGTAGGAGTTTAAATATGTAATATGTAATGTCACTTGTATTGAAGCTGTGTTTCGTGACGGGGTCGTAAAAGGGTGCTAGCGAGAATGTATTTGTTACATGATATATTGATGGGTTATTATAGATCATGCAAGTTTTAACCTAAACGACGTTAAAAATAAGAAATGAACACGGTTAAGTAAACATATCTAGATCTAAATGTTAGTTTTAACTATAATAAGGTAAATAAACAACTAATTAAATCTGTTACCTTGTATATTGAATGGTTAATATAATCCATATATGCATGGCCGGCCCTGGGGGTGGGCGGTGGGCAGGGAGGACCACTGGCCATGGCCCGATATTTCGAGGGGCACGTTTTTTACGAAAAAACCCAATATGTATATGTAAAATATGTTTTTAATAGGGTACACACATATAAACACCAACATAGGCCCCCTTACAAAACTATTTTTATGGTTTAGATTAGTTATTAACCCCTTTGCCATTAGGTTTAGACCTTTAGCGAGCACAATACCCAATTTCGTTAAGGCCTAAGGGCACATTTTTTTGAGCTCGAACAGGGTACACGAATTCTCAGGGCCGGCCCTGCATGTATGTTTTAATCTAAACGACGGTTAATATAAGCAGGTAAGTAAACATGTCTAGAGTTCAAAGTTAGCCATAACTATAATAAGTTAAATAAATAATAAGTAAAACAAAAAAAATTGAACTGATAAAAAAAGATAAAAGAATAAATATTTGTTACAAATATAAAAAGGTTAACTTTATTAAACTTCAAGACTTGTATGATAACCCTATTAAAGTTCGGTGGGGTCAAAACTTAAATCGTTCATTAAAGAAGAATTACTATTAAACATCCGATAAATCTATTAAAGTTCATGAGTATAAACTTAAATTATCTACAATAAAAGTATTATAATTCAAAGGTTAGAAGAGAAATCTATTAAAGTTTTAAAGTTAGAAACTTAAATTAATAAATAAAGAAAAACACAATATTCTAACCCTATAAAAAGTAAGATTGACCAATCAAAAATTACTACCATTCACACTTTGAATTGTTGGTATATGGAATGGAATGGAATGGAATTTCACGCTAAATTTTCAAATTTTGTGTTTTACATCTTCTAATTAGTAGTATATCCAAGATCTCGGATATTTTTAACTCTCACAGTTGGTATAAGTATGTAAGGTAAAGTTAACCTACAAAGTCTTTTAAATCTATGAAGGGTACAAACGTCTAATGGATTGCAAAATATAACACAATATCGAGGAAAAATGACACAATGAGTCGCAAAAAATAAGAAATAAAAAAATGAAGCAAATAAAGAAAAGACACAATGCTAAATAAAAAAGACACAAGGATCTAAACAAAAATTCTAAAATCTATAAGCTAAGAGTCCAAAAGCGAAAACATAACATCTCATGTGGTAGAGTTCGACGAGACGATTTCAATGCTACTTGAATGTGTTCAATCATAGTTCGTTTGATACCGTTTCTACAACTTTCCTAATTTTAGGAGATTGTGTATTAGAACCTTACCTATGTATCTATCAATTATTTAGGATATTCATATCTAAAAAGAATAATAGATTTAAATAATCCAAACTATTATTAATTGGCCGCCACCAGTCCTAACTACAAAAATTATCACTGGCAGTCTCAACTATTAACATATTGGTCTCCAATGGACCATGACAAACGAAAACCTAACGCCATAGTAATCGAAAACGTTTTTGGCAGGAAAACTAAACCTTTCATTCCAAACCTCTTTGTAATCCTAGATCAAACCTTTAGGAACCTTTTTCTGGTAAAAGCCTCAATTATTGAGGTCATTGTAAAAACTCCCTTTTGGCCGGAAAACTACTTTTTGGCCGGAAAACTCTACATTTTCGTCACAGACCTCTTTGTATCCTTAGATCGGACCTTTAGGAACATTTTTTCGGCCAAAAACATTTTTCCAGCGACCGGAGACTAACAACGTTAGGGTTCCGTTAGTCAGGGTCCCTTAAGGGTAGATTAAAACAAGTCCCATAATTTGGGATGGTCTTTTGGTAACATAAAAGTGGGAGGCGTAGGCTTTTTTGTTTAACGTCTCTTAACGGGTTGTTTTTGGTAAAACGTCATACCGGAAGGTAAAATCGAAATATAAAGGTTTTCCTAGCATAAACCACCATAATTGAAGTTGTGGTGGAAGATAAAATGGAATCTTAATGTGAATATCGGAGTTATGAGTTATATTGCATAACATATAAATAGGTGACTTGTGTGTTTTTGTAAGTTACTGTTTGGAACCTATAAAACACGATAGTTGAATAAGAATCTGATCTAAGATTGTATTTATCTCATTGTGTTTAGCTTTATCTGTTTGATTCGATTTATACTCTTGATTCTATTCAGTATACACGTCGGTTACATATTCCACACTTGTGTGATTGATTTTGGTTCTAGAATGTTACAATCCAATCAAGGCTAGTGTTTCTTTTTTTTTTTCACAAGTGGGAAAGAGGGCTGAACCACACACAAACATGGGGTCTATACTAGTTCGAGATGCGGGCTCTATGAACTATTAATGTCTTGTTCTAACGAATAGTCGAATACAAACTATCCACTGTGGGTAGTAAGGCTTAGAACGATCATGGATGAAAATGGGTTTTGGGAGGTTGTTGCACCCATGACTGGGGCTATTGTGGGTAACAAAGTCAAAATGGTAAATGCTTTCTTGTTTTATTCATTACCTAAACATCTTGTGTTGCAATTGGTGGGTTACACTGGCCACACGTGTATGGGATGCTTTGAAGACAAGGCTTCTGGAATTCTTGGGGTGGATTGAGTTAGTATAACTTGACTTCAAACCTTGAGGATGGAGCTTTGAAATCTTCAAATGAAGAAGGTGATTATGTTGATACATTCATAGGAAAACTAAATTCTTAGGCGTCACAGGCAAAAACCCTTGGAACCACTTTTGAAGAGGGATAACCAGTGAGAAAACTATAGGGTTCAATGTCTAGATCGTTCATTCAAATAGTGACATCAATTAAGCAGTGCTTTGAGTTGGATACTATGAGATTCGAAGATGTTATAGGGAGATTGGAGGCCTACAAAGAGTGTGTCAAGGAACCTGATAGGGGGGGGGTCCACATGGTAAGTTGTTATTTTGAAAAGATGATCGGAAAGAAAAGGGTGGCGGGAAAGAAAAGGGAAATGACTTGTTTTATGAACATAGTGGTTGAGGTGGCCAAGGAAATTTGAACCGTGAAGACCAAGGACGTGGTCGTCATGGAGGTCCCGGTGTTGACCAAGGGAGGGACAAACAATTCCAACAAAGTAGATGTGAAAGGGAGTGAGACAAAAGTCGTGTATGGTGTTTCAAGTGTAACGAGCTTGGGCATAATGTGATGGAGTGTCCAAAGTGGGAGCAAAAAGAAGAAGTCCAACTTTGTTTTGAATGTTGATGTTACCAAGAAAGATTAGGAGGGGTTGATTGTTGGACTAATCTTGTCAAAGTCTTAATAGTTTCAGAGAGTTTTTTTTGTTTTTTTTTTTGAAAGGTAAACTTCATTAAAACGACAACGCCGACCCAAGCCACGCCGACAAAAACTACGTACAGAAAATTACATATTCACAAAGGAAACCCATTCGTTCCAATCTATCCCTTTATACTTGGATATAGTGGAAAACCAAAGGAAACTTAAAGCCTTAATCTCACTAATTATACCTTCAATTTTAACCGTGGAATTCGAAAATTTAAAGTTATTCCTCACTCGCCAAAGGCTCCAACACGCTATCATAATAATGCCGTGGACCGCTTTTATCTTCTTGTCCGAAACCTTGAGATCTTTGTGAATGGAAAGGAGGTCTTTAAGAGAAAATGCAATGATGTTAGGAATATTGCACCATGAACATAAACCATTCCAAACCGTCGATGCAACGAAACACGCCACGAAGACATGATCAGCTATTTCTTCCTCCGAATTACATAATGGGCACGCAGGATCGCCGATATCTATACTCCGTTTCATAAGAGCCATAGCCGTAGGAACCCTATTGTTGGTGCACTACATCTGTCGACTTCGTCTTCTATCGAGTCTAAGTCACAGATTGATAGATCAGGGCACGTTTTACGAGAAAACTGGAAAATGTATGTGTTTTAGATGAAGGTTTCGCTCTTAGGGACATAGGAGGTTTCTCTTATTTGTACCTGATAGTTTCGCTTATTTGTACATGTAAGGTTTCGCTCATATGGACATGTGTCCTTGGAGCGAAACCATCAACCCTATATAAAGGGTCATTGGAGCGAAACCAGGTATCAGTCTCTTGTAACTCATACCGAAGTGCTGCCGGTTTGAGATTTGGATGTAAACTGTCATATATCAATACAAAGAGGTGTTTAAAGTGATTTGCTAGCTGTTTCTAAGTCAGATACTTGTTTTCCGCACCTGTATCTGATCAAAACTCCTCTGAACGACTCGTTCGGGTCGAGACACGATCCTACAAGTGGTATCAGAGCTTTAGGAGGAGGAGTTCTGCAGAGAATAGCTGGAATTTATCGAGATTTCTTACTTCTACACCTTCTTTCATCTGTTAAGGAAATTTTATCGGTCAAATTTCGTTCAAAATTTCATAGATTGTGTGTTTTTGAACATAGACAAATCCCTGAGAATTTGGTGTTAAAATTCGAATTAAAAATGGACTAAAACTGGTTCTGAATAGGTTTCGCTCTTACGGACACCAAGAGGTTTCGCTTTGTGACCATACTAGTTTCGCTCATAGCATCAAAAAATCAGGGGTTTCGCTTATTCAGACCATCATATTTCGCTCTTGTGTCACCATATCAGAAGGTTTCGCTCATCTGTCCATAAGGTTTCGCTCAAGTGTTACAACATCAGTTTCGCTCTTTTGAACATCCAGTAGTTTCGTTTTTTTGAACACATAGTGGTTTCGCTTTTGTGAACTCAAGGTTTCGCATTTAAGGACTGTTGTGTAAATTGTTAAAATTTGAAAAATGGACGAGGAATTTTACAACGCATTCGCTACTCCAGTTACCCCGATCACTATTGCTCAAACCACAATGCTCGAAAACGAAACGGGAACAATGCAAAAACCGCCCAAACTATTGAATATTGAAGAATATAAAGGATGGGAAGGTCGTTTCGAGAACTGGGTACAAGCGAATTACCTAGATGCATGGGAGTGTGTGGAAACAAAGTATGTGAGACCGTTAAATGATGATGAAGAGGAAGTTGCGATAAAAGACATGAGTGCCGATGACAAGAAGAAATATAAAAATGAGAAAATGATGTTAAGTCTGCTACAACAAGCTGTGAAAGAGGATATTATGGTGTTATTGCAACGCAACGGGAGTTCATATTCTATCTGGAAAGCATTACGTTCAAAGTTTGTTGGAAGTCAGGAGATGGTAAAAAACAAGAAGTCACTTTTGAAAAAGGAGTTTGATTTGTTTAGAGGATTGAAGAACGAGAGTACAAAACAGATCATTGAAAGATATTGCAACTTGTTAGTGAACATGAAGAGGTTAAGCATCAACAAAGACAATGAAGAATTAATTGAAAAGCTTGCTGATTCTTTACCACATGAAACTTGGGGAACATATTTGATGATGCTCAGGAACAAAAAGGGTTTTAGCACGTTAACCTTGAGCAAATTCATTGAAAAGTTGGAAGCTCAGGAAATGGAACAAAGAAAGATTGTACGGATGAAAGATTTCGATGGTGAACATGATATTGGGTTGTATTACAAAGCAGGGGTGAATGAGAAGTCTACAAATCTATCTCCAAAAATAGAAACTGCTTACAATACCAAGAATTCTTCTGGAAGTTCATCATCAGGATCAAACAGTAAAACAAGTTTCACACCATTTCCGTCTTTTGAGCCAAATATTTCAGCAACAAAAAATGGGAGAAAACTTCAGTGCAATATTGTTTTAAATCTTGAAAATGATCAAGATTATTCTGCGGAAGTTGCTAAAAACCAAATGTCTTTATTAGGAATGGTTTTAGAATCTTATAGTTGTTTTGTTGCAGGTCGTATCGGGAATCCAATGCTAACAAAGGAAGACTACGACCAGATAGATGCTGAAGAGATGGAGCTGATGGACATAAAATGGTGTTTGGCCAGTGTGTTAAGGAGAGCTGAGAAATTCAAGCAGATCACGGGGAGAGATGATCTTCGTGAGGCTAATGTTTCTACTTTAGGTTTTGACAAATCTAAAGTTACTTGTTTTCGTTGCAGGGAGAAAGGTCACTTCAAGAGGGAGTGCACCAATCGCGAAGCAAGTGGAGCTCAGAATCCTTTCAACAACAACAACGACTACTACCGAAAAGCCATTTATCATCAAGTTGCTCAACAACCATCTCAACAGCATCAACATCAAGCACAAACTGCACATGGAAGACCCATAATTGAAGATTCTGGAAAAAGAGCTTGTGTGGTTAATCAAGATTGTTTGAAGAGAAGTAATGGTAGTGCCTTGGTAATTGATCAAGATGATGAAAAGTTGCCCGAGGGTTTTAGCTGGAAAAATTTTTCTTTTGATAACTATATTCCTGATCAAGCTACAGCTTACACTGCTTTTGTTGCCAAAGTTGAAGAAGAAAGTGATGATGATACTGAGTATTATGCCAGACAAATGGAGAAACATCTGAAGATGATGGCAGAAAGCGATAGTGAGGATGAGAAGGCAAAGAAGAAGGTAAAAACACCGGTTAGCAGCGATGATGAAACAGTACCGGTAGTGAGAAGAAAAGTGAAAGAAACTCCAAAGTTTGAGATTAGTGAAGAAGCCATTGCAAAGAAAAGTCCAATAACTTGTGAAAATTGTGAAGCTGTAAAGAAACAAAACAGTTCATTGATCCACAACATGAACAGATTGAAAGAATCATATGATGTGTTGAACAGGGCAATGAATATGTACAACGACACAAGTGAAGAGCAGGCTACAGCAATGAAAACACTTCAAGGAGCTTTCATGGTCAAGCAAAAAGTTGTAAACAACTATATTGAGAAGTGTGCTGATCTCGAACAGAAACTTGAACTTCAGAGAATTGAAACTGAAAGAGTTAATCGTTTATTGAAAAGTTACTCATGTTCGTCTTATGTCATTGACAGGATTTATCCGATGGCTGAAAGCTTGAAGGCATTTGAGGACAATGAAGTAACTGAAGAAAAGAATATTTCAGAAGAAAAGATAGAAGAAAAGACTCCAATAAAAAAGACTAAAAAGAAGAAAGACACTGAAAAGACGCCATTTGGTAAGAAACAAGGTGTTAGTTACAACAAGTGTCCACCCCCTCTGGAAAATGGATATTTGGCTAGAAATCCAAATGATGAAAGAGTCAAAAAGGCAACAAATTTACAGTGGGAGTCAGAGTCGTCAGTAAACTTGCCAGATAGTATTGATGTCGTGTTTACATCGTCTGACACTGATCAACAGTCTCAATTGATGAAAAAAGTCGTGGATCATGTGTTAGAAAACGATGAGATAGAGGAGTCAAAGTCGGAGTTCGCGTCAGAGTCAAAGTCTGAGTCAAGCACTCCATGTCAAACAGAAAAACAGGATAAATTAGTTTATGATAGAAAATTTTTGTTATCAAAATCTAATTTGGATGATGGATTGTTTAAAGTTGCTTACACTTTGAATGATTCTGACAAATTATATTCTGATAAGGAATTTCCAATAAGAGGTGTCAAAACTGAATTGATAAACAAAGTTTTCAAACTCACAAAAATTAATATTTCTGAAATAAAAGACTTATGTCTTAATGAAAAACATACACCTTACACCCCAAGAGTACAACAAAGATTAAATAAGAAAAAGAGTTAAAATTCTGGTTCAGGTTTTCAAAAGAAATCTAACCATAACGGTAATTTCAAAAAGAAAGGTCTTGGTTTTACTCCTACAGAAAAACAGAAAAATGAAAAATATGTTCGTGATTTTAAATCAAAAATGACATTTGTTTCAGGAACTTCATCTGAAGAAGAAAAGAAAGATTTTTGGAGGCAGTCAAACAATGAGTTCATTGCAAAGAAGCAAGATGAGTTGAAAAAGATGGCTGAGCAGAAGAAAGATACGAGAACCTGTTTCCAATGCAACACTGTTAGACATATTGCCAGAGATTGTTCTAAGGCAATACAATCAAAACAGGGAGTATCTCGCAAACTCAAAAAGAAAATGGTTGAGTTTGAACCACCAATTGATAGAGCAAAATTGTTTAAAAATTCTACATTTGAAATTGGTGAATGTTCAAACAAGTTTTACAAGAAAAGAGCTAAATCTGACAACCAGAAATGGGTTGTTAAGAAAGTTGGTGAAAGCTCTAGCGATGATTCTGATAGGTCAAAATCAGAGGAGCTATCTTCTGGCGATGAATTTGACTCCATAAAGTCAGATGAGCCACGGGTTGTATCAAAAGGTGAAGCTGGTTTGAAAATTGAAGAATCAGTTCCGATAGTGAATGATGAGGATTTTCCATCACTTCGGGCTGAAAACTATAAAAAGAAAATTGGTAAAGTTGAAATTTCTAACCAATTTTATAATGACAAGTAGGAGTTTGATGCTGATAACGTCTTTAACCCCAAGGTTAAACATATCTTTGGAAAGATGATTGATCGAAAAGTCAAAGGGGTTAAAGAATTTTATGAAAAAAGGAGGAAAGGTAAGAAACCGAGTGATGGTGACTCGGTAAAACTCAAGGCTGGTCAGGCTTGGGTGGATATTTTCTTCGACTAAAAACCTGACGTGCCGGAGCTCCCAAGTTGGTAAGAGAGGAGCAGGTATCGGCATCTTTCTTGAAAAATTGGCTACAGTAATGTCAATCATACAAACGGTACAGAGGTTTGTTTGTGTCTGTTTACAAGAAGTTTGAAGATTTGATTGTGCATACTTGCATATGGTAAATCAAGGACATTAATTTGTACTTGCATTTTCCTACAACTGGTTGGAAGACAATATGATGAACCACATCCCCGAACTTGTTATTGATAAACCTACAAGTGATAAAATCAACCAAACTTATTTTCCGGAAAAACCATTTTGATTAAAACAAACTTAAGTGTTTTGAGATCTACATGGGAAAATAGTTTGGTGATAGGGGGAGTTCTGATTGTTTATGCCGAAAGAATGGCGATTTGATGTGATTTGATATTGGTTGTCAAGTGTTGTACAGTTTGTTTTACATTTCATGTTTTCAAGTGGGGGAGTAGAAAATTTCAGAAAATCCAAAAACATTAGAAAATTTGAAAAAGCCAAAAACATGATAAAATCTAAAATGAGTTTTGTTGTGAAAAGAGGAAATGATAGTACATCAGTGGACTGTCACAACATGCTAAAGAAATGTATAGATAAAATGTGATAAACAATCTTACTGTGGATGTGTCAGTAGGTTTTACACATTTAGTAGATTGTGACGAGATATAAACTTAAAATATCAAACTTGCTTATTCTGTGGGTTAACAAAACTGCTTGGATATATAGGCAACCCCTGAAATCTTGTTTGAAAGGTCCCTTATTCTGAGATACTAGGTCTTTATGCTCAGTGATATCTGCGGTATTATCCCGGGACTTCTGCTGTATGGAAGTACTGACCTAGTCCCCGGATAATGCTTTCTGCATATGCTTGAAACATAGCATCGCCCTCAGCAAGCTGATGAAACAATAAAATTGATAGTCGCTGCTGTTGTAATAAAAGATCCTCTAAAGGGGACACACCGAAAGTCGAAGCCGTCATCTCTTTGCGTATACGGAAGTATCGACCTGAGCTCTCACGGCCCTCGCACATAACCCCTTTACAGATATCATCTGTGGTATACTCACCTGTAAGACTGAATATTGGGATCTGGATACGGGAGTATATTCAAGTAGTGGGACATACGGATAAGTTTAAGTGCTTAAAACATTAATATCGTATCTCGGATCATTTGAACTTTGTGTGAAAATTTAAGTGGATCAATATACTGACAATCTAGGTGAATTGTTTAGAACTTAAAATGAAATGAAGCTTAACGGTGTTGGTGATATGTCTCAAAACTGATATGATTATCTTACACAAACTCACAAAAATATTATCTGTATATAGTTTATTTCTGCATTTACTTTCTTACAGAAAATCCAAAAAGATTTTCGGTGTGTTTTAGCTTAAATTTTGAAAAATTCAAAAAGATTTTTCGACGACTGATATTGAAAAGCTGATTTTCAAAGTTCCAAGTGCTAAACATGATGAACAAATGGTTTGGGAGAGCATGTTGTTTTGATAAGAAAAACTATATTGTTGTAAGTGGTTCATCAGAAACAATTTGATATATTTGTTTGTGATTGTTTTAAATGGTGTTTATATGCTTAAATGTTTATCATAAAACTTATGTTTGTGGTAGAGTTTTATGCAGGATAAGTCAACATTTGAGGGGGAGTACATGTTGATGATGATGGATTTAAAAAGATGTCAACATCTAAGAGAAGAAGTTTGTAGATGTTAAAAGAGAGAGAGAGAGAGAGAGAGAGAAAAGCCCAGAGACTGATCAAGACTGAAGAAATGAAGACACAGTTTTTGTCGTGACTCGATAATCGACTCGTCAACATCTGAGGGGGAGTTTGTTGGTGCACTACATCTGTCGACTTCGTCTTCTATCGAGTCTAAGTCATAGATTGATAGATCAGGGCACGTTTTACGAGAAAACTGGAAAATGTATGTGTTTTAGATGAAGGTTTCGCTCTTAGGGACATAGGAGGTTTCGCTTATTTGTACCTGATAGTTTCGCTTATTTGTACATGTAAGGTTTCACTCATATGGACATGTGTCCTTGGAGCGAAACCATCAACCCTATATAAAGGGTCATTGGAGCGAAACCAGGTATCGGTCTCTTGTAACTCATACCGAAGTGCTGCCAGTTTGAGATTTGGATGTAAACTGTCATATATCAATACAAAGAGGTGTTTAAAGTGATTTGCTAGCTGTTTCTAAGTCAGATACTTGTTTTCCGCACCTATATCTGATCAAAACTCCTCTGAACGACTCGTTCGGGTCGAGACACGATCCTACACCTATCCATTTCCATCCTCCAAGCGTGGATATTAATTTTCGCAAGGATCCAATTACACCAATCTAAAACAAAGCCGGTATCCAGCTGGAGATCCTCTTTCAACAGATTTTTAATCGTTTTGACAGTTAATATACCATCCGAAACCGAACTCCACCTCCACTTATCCTTTTCTGACGTGATCCGAATGCCACTAATCGCTGCAACCAGCTGGTCGATAGAAGCCTGCAGCCCAGCCGCAGCTGTGTCCGAGGTCCAGCTCCACCTTATGTCGTCCAAACCTCCGTGTGAGTTTAGCCTGTCAGCCACTCTGCACTTCTTGTCGACTTCCAACCTAAAAAGATCCGGGAACACACATTTGAGGGGTTCGTTGAGCAGCCATGTAGCAAGCCAAAAAGCAATTTCTTTGCCATCACCAACCGAACCAACAAGATAGTTCCTTAAAGGTTTTCCACCTGCCTTAGTATTGATGAAGTTTTTTGCAATGTTGTTCCATACCCCACTTAGCGATTTTTTGAACGAAATACATTCCCACCCCACCCTACTTGAATGCAAGGCCTCTATAACTTCTTTCCAAATACAATTCCTCTCCGTTTTAAACCTCCAACCCCACTTGGATAAAAGCGACGTATTAACAAGTTGGAGTTTAGACAAACCCAATACTCCACATTCTTTTGGACGAGTAACCTTATCCCAAGCAACCCAACGAAGTTTTCTCTCCTCAACGGAGCCGCCCCACAAGAATTTCTTTATTATGGATTCAAGGTCGTTGATAACTTTCTTAGGCGCTTTATAAAGAGAGAAGTAGTATGAAGGAAGACTTTCAAGGACTGATTTGATTAACACCACCCTTCCCTCGATCGAAAGGAGATGCGACTTCCATTGCGCAAGCCTACTATGAAAAATGTCCATAACCGGTTGCCAACTGCTAACCCGATTCATGTTGGCTCCAACTACTAAGCCAAGATACTTGAACGGAGGGCACTCCGGTTTACATCCCACCACCTTGGCCATCTCCCCCAATTTCTGCCGTCCCCACTCCTATACCATAAAGGTTTGACTTCTCAATGTTAATTTTGAGGCCCGAGCATATATGGAAACAACGGATATTAACAACTTCGTTTCTTGACCATTCACCCATCATGATAGCATCATCCGAATACAAGAGATGCGAAATATTCGAACCATTGCTAGGAGTATCAATTCCTTTAATAATACCCGCCTCCTTGGCATTATCTATCATGCACGACAAGGCCTCCATGACAACCAAGAAAAGAAACGGAGACAAAGGATCCCCTTGCCTCGTTCCTTTTTCACACTTGAAAGTATACGTGGGTGACCCGTTAACCAACACAGATGAGTCGGCCGACTTCAGAATCCCCATAATCCAATTACACCATTTAACGTGAAAACCCATTTGCTGGAGAATGCTAATGACAAAATTCCAATTAACGTTATCATATGCTTTCTCAAAATCTATTTTAAGAAAAAAAGGCCTTTGTTTTCTTCTTTTTGATCCAAGAAATGAGCTCGTTGACAATAAGAGGACCATCCAGAATGAATCTTCCCTTAAGAAAAGCCGATTGTGAAACTGAAATAACGCCACCCAAAACCACCCTCAAGCGGTTAGCGAGAACTTTAGAAATCACCTTGTTGATCACACCAACCAAATTAATAGTCCTATAATTATTAAGGGACACCGGATCAATAACCTTAGGAACGAGGGAAATAAAAAAAGCCCCACTTCCTAAAGTAATTGCACCCTCCTGGTGGAAGAAATCGAAAATTCTACGAAAATCATCCTTAAAAAGATCCCAAAAATGTTTAATAAAACTGAAATTCATACCACCCGGGCCTGGGGCCCTATCATCCCCGCAATCAAAGACAGCAACTTTAATTTCCGAATCAGAAAAGGGCTCAACCAGAAAATTACTGTCTTCCTCTGAGATCTTCTTAATGTTACTGAAACTCGCCTCCGGCCTGTAAGTAAAAGCTTCCTTAAACTTATCCCGAAAGAAAGAAAGGACCTGTTTTTTAATTAACGTCGGTTTCGAGACCCAACCACCGTCAATACTCAAACCGTGAATCGAATTAACCACTTTCCTGCTATTTACCATGGCGTGAAAAAATTGGAATTTTCATCTCCATCTAAAGCCCATTTTAAACGCGCTCTTTGTTTTAGGTCCGAGCTCTTTCTATAATCCACCTCCCTAACTATTTTCCTGTTCTCAGCCAAAATCCATTCCTCTTCTTTTGAGAGATCTCTAGTTTCCATCTCCTTTTCCAGCTCCTCTAATTCCGACAGAGCTGCATTCTCTATCTCTTTTTCTTTAGATAAAAACTCATCCCTCCAAGATTTTAAACGAACTCTAATACGAGCAAACTTAGAAGATAGGCTCACATCCGGGGGGTCTAAAACTTCAACACTTTTCGACGCTTCTTTGACAGCTTCCTCGAAGCCCGGCTGTCCGATCCAAGAGCTATAAATCCGAAAAGGTCGAGGGCCAAAATTAAGATCAATGACCTCAAGAAGAATAGGACTATGATTCGAATGTCTAACAGGGAGCACTCTAACACAAGTCAAGGGCCACTTATTAAAAAACTTCGAACACACCAGGAAGCGATCCAGCTTGCTAAGCTTCCTACCGTTTTCCCTAATACAAGTGAATTTACGACCCTGCAAAGGAAATTCCAAAAGCCCATTTTCGAAAATAAAGTTGTTGAAATTTTCAGCACAAACTCTCTTGAACTTAGACTGTTTCCTTTCTTCCATAGATCTAACCGCGTTAAAATCACTGACAAGAACCCATTGACCAACCGAGTGGTCAATCACATCAGAGAGATCAGACCACAGTTGCCGTTTAGCAGGAACACTTTGAGGAGCATATACATTTATCAGAGAGATGAGAGTCCCCACCAAAGAACCCCTCAACATCAGAAAACTTCTATTTTTTACTACCTGATGTGCTGAAAACGGGTCAAATAAAACTAACTAAATTACCCTAATTCTAGACTCTCTAAGCTTTAAATTTATAAAACTTAAGACTCGACCTAAACCCTAAAACACGCAACCGGCAAGTGAACCAATCGATGTAGTAAAGCTAAAGTAAGTCCGAGTATCGAACCCACGAGACTCTACTGACTATGCTACGACTCTATCTAGACTCAAACTGACACGACATACTAAATTGTTTATTAATTTGGGGGGGGGGGTTTCTAAAAATCCTAAATAAAATAATAAAATAATACTAGAAAGCTAGACACGAACTCAAACGAAGGGTCTGACCAGTGAAGATGAAGACTACCTAGGCTAGACGCAGGCTAAACTCAGAATGGATTCCTATATGATAATGTTGTGGTGTGGAACCCTTGAACCAATTGCCTTCTCTTCTCTATTGATATTGCCTCTGATGTTCGTCTTCACGTCTGATGTCCGAATTAAATCCCCAACTGTCTTCGTATATATGATCTGTTGTCCCCTTTCGTCCGAGGTGTATTCTCAATATATAATAATCCTTTTACGTGCCCCCCCAAGATGTTTGTGCGTCTCATATTCCCCGCCTCCAGATGTTCTTTTTTTTTATTTGTTGTTGCTTAATGTCGGCTCTAATGTTCCTTAATGGGCGGCCCAAGAAATATGGACTCATGTCTATGATGATCCACGTTTTTTTAAGTTGATAACATACCCAATATCATTCTGTTCTTGTAAAACTGCATGGGTTTAATGGCCTTTCATGGCCCACTTAATTTCCAGCCAATTATTTACGTTTAAGGCCGTGTATATATGACTCCCTCAGACAATAGAATTATAGCCACTTCTTTATAGTGTTATAATGTTGCAGCCCTCTAACTTAAAAATAGAGATGGTGGCATTGGCCCATTCACAAAAAATAGCGGCAATTATATTTCGGTCACTGACATCCTACTTTGCCCAACTGACAGGTCATTTCCATATTACTCGCTTTCGCTCCATTTGCACCAGGACCTGGCAAAACACAAAATAATATAATCTACACTAAAAACTAAATAAAAACAAATAAAACCTATACATAAATTATACAATTTACACGGGACAAAAATGTGTATTTTACCACTTATCACTACCGAAACAATCTTAAAAATTTTTGGATCTCACAAGCATAATAATCCCCCTGAAAGACCCACAGAAGCGACAAAAACTCAAAGGAGTTATTTCCCCAGAACCCCCTTACGTCTGATTTACTTATATTTTCCACCTTCGTTTCTTGTAGAGCGATGAAACCAACTTTATTAACCAACCTCAATTTCTTAACCCAATTTACTTTAACACCCCCAGCAATGCCTCTGATATTTAAATATAACATATTCATTGTAAAACCACATTCTTACCTTCGCCTTTAATTGTGTCTCTTACCAGCTTCTCGTGGCTACCGAGATTGACTCCCACCACATTACCAATGTTCAACGTGGCTTCTAACTCTTCTTCTTCCTGAATATCGAAGGTGTCAGCAACCTCAAAATCCAGCGAAACTTCCTGATCATCGAAACCTTCACCAGCCTCGAAATGACCTGACTTGGGAGGATGAGCACCATCAATTTGATTAGCGGCGTTCGCAGCGTCTAAATCACCTAACGTGACAGGATGGGGGGAGTCACTGGGGGAATCATTAGAAACCAGATTAAGATCAAAATTAAAAGATTCATTGTCCCTACTCCTTTTTTGTGGTCTGTCAGCTGAAGTTGGACTAGACAAAACTGAAGTCGATTGAGCCTTGTTCATGGGCTTGTACTTAAAAGACCTTTTTTGGGCCTAGAGTCCTTATCCACAGAATTAAAAAAGAAAACACTACTGGCTTGATTATGAGGCTGGGCCCCACCCGAATTGTTGAAATTCTCTTCCACTACGTGAGAAACTGAACCGACCAAATCTTTTCCAACAGAATTATTACAACAGCGACTTTTATCATTCCCAATATTGATATTCTCAATTTCTGCCGCCGACCTCTCCCTAGTATCCACCACCTGTTGAAACTCCTGTTGAGGGACAGTTGGAATACCGAACGGAACGTTTGAGTCGGTAACAATGTTATTCTCCCGTCTCCGATCACCCGAGCAACTGCTAGCCGGACTAGAAACATTATCACCCGACAGAGTCGCTGGCCCGACTGAGTCCGGTGTCCAGTCCGTAATTTCCTCCTCTATCCATACTCGAAAGAGTTTATTCTTGCATTTTAACGTGACGTGCTCTTGAATTCTTCCACCTGCTCTAACAAGCAAACTGATCCAGCTAACCGACAAATTTTCGTCATCCGCTTCCATCTGAGAGCCATGCACAATCTTCCCAAAGTATTCCACTATATTGTTAAGGACGTCATTATCGGCTTAGGAACCCCCTGGACTTTAACCCATGCAAGCCGTTCAAAGGGGAGGGATTGTCCTTCCCATGGGTCTAAGCTAGTAAACCACTCCCTCCATACGAGATGTTCCAACAAAAAACTAACACAACGCTCTTCCACATCAAAGTTAAGTAACATGGCAAGGCCACCTAAGTAACTTAAAGAAACTCCCGCAATTCTGTTCTCCGCTAAAATGGAATTAAGGTTCCTCAGTACCTTTAAGTCTTTACATCTTCCTACCAAAGCTCTATCGATCAACTCTTTGAAAGCCAAGGTTTCATCAGCCAATTCGATTGTAATACCTGACTCATCAGCTGAAGGAATCTTGTTCTCAGCATTACCTTGTTCAGAGTTGAACAACTCGCTATACAGTTTCCCCTTCCCTTTGTTGAAAAAAGCCTGGTTCTGAATCTTGTATCCTTGAGTGGGAAGACTAGGGTTCTTCTTGATTCTGTCCGTATCTCCGACCTTCCTACCGGCATGACCCACGTTTTCCTTAGCGAATCTAGCCAGGTTAGCAACCAGTTTGGAGTCCCCCATCTTAGTTCCGTTTAATGCACGTTCCATTTCTTTCACGTCGGCCACATTTTTTAAGCTTACAAAACCAAACCACCTCCCTTCTTTATCCAGTTTCCTAGCGATATACACCCCTGAGACTTCTCCGAACACTTTAACAAAGTCAGCCACATCCCAAGGATTGCAACCCCGCGGGAGGTTCGAGATGAAAATCTTGGTTATAGCCCCTTTGGAATTCCTATCCACCGTATTTCCTTTAATGCCTTTACTCCTGTTTTTCTTCTTATTGACCACATCGTTCCAACTCCCTCCTTCATCCCCTACATCCATACTGGCCAAAAGAGTTCTAAGTCTTGTGCAAGGAGCGAATGGACATGATCTAGTCCAGATAGGATGAACGGACTATTCAATATTGCACCAAAAGCAATACAAAAAATCCCCTCACGCTATACAGAGTTATCTCGACGCCGTCGAGCCCCCTCACCACAAACTTAGAAAGACAGACTAAATTCCGAAGAGGCTCCGAAGTGTCTTTTAGTTGGGTTATTTATTTTAGTAGTTTTTTTTACTGTACGTAGTCGTATTTTAGATTAAAATAGTGAGTTTTCATTTAGTTTCCTATCTGAATCGTTGTTTTCGAAGATGTTTGATTACTATAAATAGATAGTTAAGATTATTGTAATTTGTTTGTTTGTTTTGATTTATAATAAAAAGAGTCTAGTGAATTCGTTCAATCTCTTGTTTTGGTGTTTTGGTTCTAATCAATCTGAGTCTTTATCTTAACAAGTTTTTTTATATCTTCCTATACTAATAAACAAAAATCTTTTTTGGACACATGTCACTTCCTCATGCTTTCTTAACTTATTTTTCTATTTGTCTCTCATATTAAATAACAATAATAGTTTTAAACAAAATGTTAGATAATAATAAATATTTAGATATGTTAAAAACTCTATATTTAAAAACTCTATATTTAAAACTCTTTATTTGAAAAAGATGATATCGAATAACAACATGATTATAATCTTTTTGATACATCATAGGGTTATATCTACATTAAATTAAATAAAGGTTTAGTCTTGTATTCATATAATTTAAATTATGTTCATTATGATAAATATAATACAACCTAAATTTTAGAAGACTATACGAAATTAGTTGTATTTTTATTTCTATTTTTAGTATGATATTTTTTAGATGTTACACATATTTTTGTTTAAGTTAATTACATAGTAAGTCACTTTGGTTTGCACAAAGTAACATACTTAGGTACTAATAATTTAAAATCACATTCTAGGGTATTAACTTTTCATTTTGTAATATTTGGAGGTATTAACATTATTTGTAGGTTTAAAATCACATTCTATTAATACCTAAGTATGTCATTTTGTGCAAACCACATGGACTAACTATGTTCATACCCTAAAAGTTAATAACTTCAAACGTTACAAAATAAAAAGTTGATACCCTAGAAGGTGATTTTAAACTATTAGTACTTAAGTATGTTATTTTGTACAAACCACAACCACAAAGACTAACTATGTAATTAACTCTTTTTGTTTTATCTTATTATACATGTACTATATCTCATGTCTCAATTAGAAAGATTATTATATATAAAAAAACCTTTATTGTACCCTTCTTTACCCTTACGATTTTTACTTATATTTTATTTTATATAAATTCATTCAACCAGTACAATACATGAGGTTTTTAAAGATATAACTTTTTATTATTTAATATATAAAATTACATTTATTCAAATTATGTAATAAACAAGGTTTTTAAAGATATATTGCTTTTATTATTTAGTATATATAACAACATTTATTCAACCCGTGTAATACACGGGGTTCTAACCTAGTTTCTAATATATCATATCTTCTAATTAAGTTATGCAAAATGATATACTATTTATTTCTTTATGCTGATTTAATAATCAATAATTTTAGTTATATTTAAGTTCTGCGTTGTGTTTTATCATCAAACTCGTCTCCATACAAAAGTATAAATTTTAACAATAATTTGGAACAAAAATATAAACAGTTATTATGATCAAAAGATTAATACCAGAATAAAATACACGCAACATAGATATCCTATTATAATACTCATACTCGGTTAATATCACAACTTAGCAAAGCTACTAGTAGAGTCTAGAGATTGAATTCCAGGGAGACCCCAACTTCAAACAATCAGCAAACAAATAAACAGAACTAAAGATATATACACCTTAAGCTACCCGTAACAAAAGAGGTGGTTAAATAGTAACTTGGAAATATAGAAATATCTAGCATCAAAAAACAATATATAGACATAAATACAAAGACAATCACATGTACAGTCAACCTACAACACAAGAACATCTAAGCCCTAAGATCAATGTTTTAAAAACCGGTTTTTAAATCAAACCGGATTAGGCTAAAAAATGGTTTAACCGGTTGAACCAGGTTGTACCGAGCGGTTAAACCGGGTTGACTAGCTAACTCTATAATTTCATAAGTTACAAACATCAACTCAAAAGTTAATCCAAAAATGCATGATTACATGTTAAAAGATAATCCAAAAGTAAATCCATAATAAAAATAATCCAAAAGATAATCAAAGTCATCCAATTTTCCAACAAACTCTTTTAAATGAAAGTGTACGATATGTTTAAACCATTTAACTGTTGAATACATCAACTATTTTCGTTTCATACATTATTAAATAAGAACGTTTAGTTACGAACAATCATAATATATAAAAATTACGTAAGATAAGTAACATATATAATAAAAATAAGTAATAACCCAAACTAAAATAACCATGGGCCGGTACTGGTATTACGTTTCAAACCGGTATACCGGATTTTACCGCCGGTACAAACCTTATTGTTGGTGCACTTGTGTCTGTACTTTGTCTGTATTCGGTCACGATGTAAACGATGTCCTGTTTTGTGTTGTAAGTTGACCAAGTCAACCATCCTCCGGTTTGACTTGGACAACAGTTGGTAAATGTTGAAAGATGATGTTGTGTGTCGAAGGATAACCAATCGAAGGATATTGTAGATCCTTCGATGGCATCGAAAGATAGGCTTCGAATGGTAGACCTCGAAAGGTGATCTTTCGAGGTACAAGAGTGGAGAGCATTCTGTCCGAAACATTCACACACACACTTTGAGAGTTTGCAAACTGATTGTAAACATTGTGCTTGTAACCGGAAACTTTCTACGCATTAATACAAGTGGTGTTAATCGTTGAGTCTTGTGTGTTCTTGTGTTTGTTCTTGCATCATCCCGGTTTGCTCGCTAGCTTGGATTCCGCACTCGCTAGTGAGTTTGTATGACAAGGTTTAGGTTTGTTCTCGATCCTCTGAGAGGGACCTACAAGTGGTATCAGAGCTTTGGCTCTTTACCTTGTTTAAAACCGGGTTTTGTTCAAGTTCTTGGTGTGTTTGAACACTTGGTTTAGCACCCGTTTTTGGTGGTTTTCTTGCTTGTTTAAACTGAAAAACGGTTTCTAAACCTTCGGGAGTGTTCAAGGTTGGGTTGGGTAACTTGAAAACTTGTTTTTAAGTGACTTTGATTTTTCCGGCCATATCTCCGGTGTGTTTCCGGTGACCAGATCTTGTTGATAAGGTTGCCATTTTTGGTATTGTTTTTGAAAGTCAAATAGTTGGTGGAAAAGTTGTTGGCAGACCATATCCTTTCTGCCGAAAGTACTTCACCAACCCATCACCTTTTTCACCAACCTGTCGTACTTTTTGTCAGTGTGTCAGATCTCGAAAGATACCTTTCGAGCTCGATAGATCATCCTTCGATCAAGGAGATTCGAAAGATAGCCATCCTTCGAACATCCTTCGAAGTCAGTGTGTTATCCTTCGAGTCAAGGAATCTTTTCGAAAGATCATCCTTCAAGTTACTGTTCATTTCGAAAGATAAGGATCCTTCGTGTAGGAGAATCTTTCGTATTAGTGTTCGAAAGATCAGTATCTTTCAAGTGTGAATCTGTCGAGATCTTTGTACGAAAGACCAGGATCCTTCGTTGTGAATCTTTCGAGACCTTTGTTCGAAAGATAAGGATCTTTCAATCTTCGAAAGATAAGGAGAATCTTTCGAGATCTTCTTTCGAAAGATAAGGATCCTTCATACAGTCAATCTTTCGAAGTGATTGTTCGAAACTCAACAGTGATCTTACGAACATTGTTGATCCTTCGAACAGGTCGTGATCTTTCGAACAGATTGTATCTTTCAATTCTTATTTGTTTGCACTTAACAGTTTGTGGTTGTGTAGTTTTTCTCTTAATATTTGATCAAAATGAGTTGTACTAGTCTGTGGGATTGGAGTTTGGACTCACGATCCAATCAAGAGCTAGTCACTGCTGCAGATTGGGCAAAGAGTATGATTCCACATCCTTCAATTAGTGCAAGTCAATGGGCTTTGGTGTCAAAGCAAAATCAAAACATGCAGAATTTTGTGGTAGAACAAGGAGAAGGATATGCAGCTACTAGAAAGACACGCCAGGATCTGTTGAAGAAGAAATTCGAATCATTTCATTTCTTAGAGAATGAAACCTTAAATGATATAACTACTCGTTATTATCATTTGATGTGTGAAATGTGTTATTCTGGTATTCTTACTTCTCAACAGGAAATGGTAGCACGGTTTGCTGATGCTCTACCTCCAAAGTGGAGCCCATTCATAGAGTTTCTAAAGCATACGGGCGTTTTAGATGCTGTCAATGTTAACATCTATGAATTCATTCAGAAGTTGGAGCAAAAGAACGAAGTGGAAATTCGAAAAGCCAAAAGGATTACACCTACTCAAAACACAGAAGTGTATTTGCCTGGTTTTGGTCCTTCAGCTAGTTCTAGTTCTGTTCAGCAACCGAAGCTTCAAACGGCGTTTGAATCCAATACAAGCTCTTCTCCGTGTCCACAGTTCAATCAAACCCAAGTACAAGCCCAAGTTTCCACAACACAGCCTCAACTTGATCCAAGTGTCGATTGTGGTCCGGATATACAGTTAGAAAACGGTGATCAAACAAGAACTGCGTTCTATGCTGAAATTGTCAAAAATGTCAATGATGATGAACCTTCGGGAAATGATGACAGTTCAGGATATAGTGGCAGCTCGGATGAAGAATCAGGTTTAAATGAAGAATCAGATTTAAACGAAAGAACTGATTCTGAAGCTGATAATTTGTCGGATGATGCCGAGGAGACAAAAGGTCAAAAATCTGACTTGATCAAGAAAGCTGATGCTACATCGAGCGAAATGGAGAAGATTCTCACTGAAGATGGATCTTTCTCTTCTCAGAATGCCTTTGTGGATAATGTCACAGATTCTACAAGTCAGGTTCAAGCTAAAACTCCTAGCATATGTAGTGATTGTGCCGATATGAAACTTAAATGTGATGAATTGAAACGTGAATCTGAAACGGTTCATAGTCACAATCAAAGTTTGGTTATTGAACTGTCCAAGTGCAGAGAGGCAAACATGGTGTTAACTCAAAACGAAAAGGATTTTAAATCTGTAATTGAAACCCTAAAGAAAAGTGTTTCCGAATTGAACAAAGTTGTTTATCATAAACAAGTTAGTATTAACGATTATATTAATCTTGTTGAGGAAACCAAAAAGGAGTTAGCCATTGCTAAATGCGAGCATGATGCTATCAAGCAAAAGTTGGAGAGTTATTCTAACTCCCGATTTGTGCTCGATCACATCATAGACGTTCAAAAACTGAAAGGTAATGTGAAAGGTGTAGGGTATAAGGCGTGTCCACCCCCCTTGATGAACAACTATACCAAGATGCCCGATGAAGAGGAAATGCCTCGGTATGAACCCAGTGTGCCTCTTAACGTTGAGGAATTTGCTACTGGGCTAGGGTTCAAACCAGACAATTCATCGGAGGGCTCATCTGATAACAAAGAAAAGTCATCATGTGCTTCAAATCAAAGTCCTCCAACTATTGAGGAATGTGATTCTTCAGATGATGAATCAGATGTGAATGACCAGGATGAATCACTTGATGAGGCGAAAGGAGTAGAAATTCCAATTGAGAATCATATTCTTTGTGATCCTCCTACTCCTGTCGTGCAACCTGTTGCCAAGAAAGTGATAAATCCTGTCAAAGATGTCAAGAATGACAAAGAAAGTGTGTTTGCTGTTAAAAGCAATAATTTGTTGTACACTTTGATCGGAGATGTTAGAATTTATTCAAACAATGATTTTCCAATTAAAAATGTCAATCCATCCTTGATTGATAAAGTTTTTGAAGATAACACAAGCAAGTTTTTGGGAAAGACAATCCCTGGAGTTACTGTAACTCAATGTGATCCAATTCCAAAGGCTGAAATCAGAAAACAATTTGGAAATCAGAAATCACCGACAAAGCAACAACCAATTGCTTTTAAGAGTAAACAACAACAACGAGCTCCAAAGCCAAAGGCTAAGGTTGAGTCAAAAGGAGCTCGTTACAAGAAGAAAGCGGAAGATGTTAAATTTGTAGCATCAAAGGGTACGGATAAAATTGAGACTTTTGAAAACAAATCAAACACCGATTTTGTACAAAAAGTCAAGATTTTGAAGCGTAACAGCGATAACAATTACACCCAACACACAAACGGGTGTGATGAAAGAGCAAGTACCTCAGGTTCTACAGGTTCGACATCTGCTAGTCGATCAAATTCTCCTAAGTTTGTTGAAAGGAGAACTTGTTTCAAATGTGGGAAGTTTGGGCACATCATTAAAGACTGCACAAATTCGCCCAAACCAAATTTTGTTGAAAGAACCCCCTCTGAACAAGGTCACTCACAACGTCGTCCTGTTTCTCCAAAACATGAGAAACGCACAATTAAAGAACAAGAAACAAAACAACGACGTAAAAATGTAAAGGTGATAGAAAAGGCTTTAAAATCGGAAACTGTTAAAAGGAAACCTAGCTTGTCACAACCTTTAAAACCAGAAATTGTACATAATACACAATCTGGTAAACAGAAACAAGCTTGGAGACCAAAAACAGGTGAAGGTTCAGGGGGAGGCGTTAAATTTCCAAATCATCAAGAGGTTGAAATTACATTTCTTGATTCTCAGGGGCAACCCAAGTCTATGAAAGCTTGGGTCCCCCTCTCCAACTAATCTCTGAGTGAGTGTGCAGGAAGTTCCAGGAGGAACTATCGATAGTCATAGGATTGTTGATAGTGGAATGTCCTTGCACAAGATAGGCGACAGAAGAAATTGTTGCCTTTGATGGAGAGGAAAAGAAAAGAGGAAATATCTGATAAAAGAAATTGGAAATTGGAAAATTCGACCAAATGAAGCATGTGCCAAAATTTGGTCATTATGGTTTTTGATCGGGTCCTCAGGAAAGAATGAAGTGAAATGTGTGCAGATGCCTTGGCGTGAATTTGGACATTCGCACACCATTTCTGAAAGAGAAAGTCAAAGACCTTCGCTGGTACAATGTGGAAGACCAGCCGGACCCGGAGGTTTATGATTTTATTGCTGTCAAGAGATTTCTCAGTAGCTGCAAATTCGACCTTGAAGTTCACACCGGATGAATATTAAGTTGGGAGAGTACTTGGACTCCTTGCATTGCACGGAACAGTTGCAGGATACGCCTTTATATTCTTAATCTCTCCTATACTTGTCGATATTTAAGTTACTTTGTGAATTATTATTATCTTGAACAGCACTCTTTGACCTGACACGTTGATCTCGGATATCACCTCACACGTGATTGTTTCAATATGAAACTCATCAATGTTGTCATGGTCCGCACCGCTTACCGACATGCCAACTCACTTTTCCAAAAATTGTTAAATCTTTTCTGATAAAACTTATTATTGGTAAACGGCATTAAGGTCAAGCAAGAGTAAAACCAACATCGGAAAATCATTTTTGTAAATATCTTTGTGTGTTTTTAAATTTATCTTAGTTTATTGAATTTAGGGGGAGTAAATCCAAAAATCTGAAAATCCAAAAACATCGAAAAATTTCAAAAACACAAAAACAATAGAAAAACAAAAATGAGTTTCCTAGCGAGCAAAAGAGAAAATGATAGTACATCAGTGGTCTATCCAAACCTCTTTAAACCTTAAATGCAAAACGATAAGCAGCTCTATATAAGATGTATCGGTAGGCTCACAATCATTTTAAAGTGTGCAGGGTGATATAAATCTTAATCGACTGAAGATCAGGTGGGAACCATTCATTGGCATATGGTCTTAGTACCGAAATTTCGTTTGATAGATTGCCGAGGTTCTGAGATATTCGGTCTTTATGCTGCTTATCATCTGGGTATCATGGTTGTATCTTTTACCGAAAGATAACGGGGACGCAAGTCTAGATCTTCCATGATACTATACATACGTGTACATATTACATACTGCATTCGACCTCAATAAGTGATAAACAATCACATGTCCAAAACAAATAAGTGATAAAAATATCACATTTATCCGGGTGTCAAGTTCGTCTCTCTGCTGTACGGAAGTACTGACCTGTTCACGGACTTGCTCCTGTGCCCTCATGCATTCGAAAATCAAGTTCCTCATCAATAAGTGATTATATCACATAGGGCTTGTTTTCAATTCAAAATAAGTGAGTATCTCACATTTTATACGGTCAAACAGATGATAATCGGTATACTCACCGGTAAGATGAACTCTCGTGCATACCTTGATACGGGAATGTGTCGTGATGTGGATGAACACCGGTCGATAAGTATAAATCATACCTTAACGTATCCCCTCGCCATGATTACATCTGATAAGTTGAGCTTAAGTGGACAACAATACCGATAATTGTTATAGGATGCTTATCTTAATGATAACTAACTGAACAACAAGAGTGTTTTGGCATGACCGTACACTGATATGATTCTCTTACCCTCGAAACTCGCAAAAAGAATGTCTGTATATATTTATTTACTGCTTAACTTTTATTGTTTTTCTTTTAAACAGTTTCGTCGTTTGGTGCATATCAGCACGACATTAGCGGTGATGTCGTTTGATAACACTCAAAGGATTTTAAATTGTTGTCTTTTAATTTCAAAAATACCAAAAAGATTTTAGGCGTGTTTTAATATAAACTTTATAAAAGCCAAAAAGATTTTCTTTCTACTTTATTTTCGATCGTACGATGTTGGAGCTCGAGTCTTCGTTACCTGAAACCTGAACGAAAACCGAATTGACTAAATCTTCATAAACGGTCGAAATTTGCAAGTTTTGAAAGTTAAAGGCTAAAATTGACAAATTTATTAAACTTTCAAACTGTCGGACGGTGTTTGATTGTGACATGGTCATTCGTGTGTCAATTGTTTATGATTAACTATATTCCAAGCAATTGTTCTCATTATGCGTTTAGATTTCTTGCATGTGCAGATTCTTAAGGCTAGGAGAACATGGTCGATGACAAGCTTCGGGATGAAGACACAACGTGAAGGCACTCAACTGATGAAGATGATCGAGTTGCCGCTGGCCATCATCAACACCACAAGGATCTCACTTCATAAAGTTAAAGTAATTCACGAGCATAACTCAAGGGGGAGCTTATGCCAAGGGGGAGTTTGTCAACACACTTCCTACATGATACGGGTAGTTTGTTGATACACTCTCTGCTTTCAATACGTGAAGACTTTGAAGATCCTCCGACAATGAAGACTTGAAAGGACATCAGAGTTTTGGTAACTCGAAGACCAAAGACCGTCGAAGTTCGAGACGAGTCTACAACTATAGAAGATAAAGACAAAGCTACAGCCAAGGGGGAGTTTGTTGGTGCACTTGTGTCTGTACTTTGTCTGTATTCGGTCACGATGTAAACGATGTCCTGTTTTGTGTTGTAAGTTGACCAAGTCAACCATCCTCCGGTTTGACTTGGACAACAGTTGGTAAATGTTGAAAGATGATGTTGTGTGTCGAAGGATAACCAATCGAAGGATATTGTAGATCCTTCGATGGCATCGAAAGATAGGCTTCGAATGGTAGACCTCGAAAGGTGATCTTTCGAGGTCCTTGCTGATCCTTCGATTACGTTGTCATCGATAGATGATCCTTCGGACCATCTATCGGATCCTTCGACCAGACATCATGGGTTGGGTATATATATACCCATGCAGTGTAGTGTGAGACATAGAGATGCACACTTAGAGAGACAGACAAGAGTGGAGAGCATTCTGTCCGAAACATTCACACACACACTTTGAGAGTTTGCAAACTGATTGTAAACATTGTGCTTGTAACCGGAAACTTTCTACGCATTAATACAAGTGGTGTTAATCGTTGAGTCTTGTGTGTTCTTGTGTTTGTTCTTGCATCATCCCGGTTTGCTCGCTAGCTTGGATTCCGCACTCGCTAGTGAGTTTGTATGACAAGGTTTAGGTTTGTTCTCGATCCTCTGAGAGGGACCTACACTTATACCATTTCACTTATTTACCGGGGTGTTTCGTACCGGATTTACATCTGGAAACGGTAATACCGGCATAACCGGCCGGTATTTACCGGTTTTTAAAACATTGCCTAAGATAAAGCTAAGACGCATCTATTGTTCGCATAATTGTGGGATCAAGTTTGAATGAAAAGTTTATGGGTTAAATTGAAAATAGTTTATATTATATTTAGTATGTTATTAGAATAAGTGTAACTATATAGGGGATGTATTGTGACAAACCCTAAACCAAGAAACCTCCATATACATGTGTTGTGTATGGTCGACATCAAGAAAAGGCGTCAAAGAAGACACGACGATTCGAATTCGGCAGCTTCAAATGTGTCGATATATGTGTATAAATAGGGTTTAGGATTTCAAGTTGTAAACATACAATTCTCATGTGTAATTGAAAGCCTCTTGATTTGAATTGTGATTCTACAAACGTTTTTATGCAAAATTTATACCCTTCCCTAAATATCCTTAACTCGAATCCTACGTCTATACGAACTCATGTAATAAACTATGTCCTTAGAGAAGTGCAACTCTAGCAAATCATGTGTAGTCCTCTCATCCCAATTCTAGCATAGAAATCTTATTGTATCAACAAAAAGGAAAGTATTTTATTTTAGCATTTGTTTTGTAAGGGGACCCGGGGTGCTCAAGTTTTAACACGTGATGGGGTAATATAACGAGTGATGGAATTCTAAACACCACCGCCGATCATAAGTATCACGTGTGGATCTTATCACGCGTTATATATATCACGCTTTATTCATGTTTGAGTGGTGAGTTATTTTTAAATAGAGATGGATGTGTGGTGAGTGATGGGTATTTCCACTAAAATCCATCACCAATGATGGAAAAAGGCTTGATGACATGGGAGAACTTGATTGGAAGTTGTGAGTGAGTGATGAGTGATGACCACGTACCCCTACCCCTAAGGGTGAAATAGTCCAAAAAACAGAAATGTTATTTGTGAATCAAAAGTTTGGCAATCCACAACTTACACGTATAACCAGAATAATCTGTCCACAATATGTAAAATATTCATGCATGTGTATGTTTAATTTGTATAATATATTATAGGACTATGTATTTTTATATATTGTGGTGAAATCATAACTTACTATTTATAACCCTTTATCCAACCTGTTCATGATACCATCTTTAACACAGGCCTTATTCTGGTCTAAGGCTACAAAGATGATTCTTCCTGAGTCCAACTTCCATGACCAAAGTTAGCAAAGCCTCACACACCTGAGAAGCATCTGCTTCCAAAGGGTCATCTTTGTTTGAAGAATAAACCATCCATGCATGGTCCAATTTCCGCTTGGGTCGCACCACCACAGAGCCCGGGACCTCTGCATCACGACATGTAACAAGCCCATCACTTTTCTCACCATATCTGCTTTGTAGCACCTGGGCAGTAGCAGCCAATGTAGCCCCAAGAGGCATTACAACAGGCATTGATATAGGAGCAAATCTTGGTAGCTCTGCTTGTGCAACACGAGAAAGCGTTGCTAAAGCTGCCGGAGAGATGTTGGCTTCGGTATGAAAAGAGACGACTGGGAGTTCTTTCGGCAACTGATGGTTCTTCAAGAATTCCTTCCGCTTCGTGTATGTTAAATCTTCGAGTGATTGCATGTCACCCTTCAAAATCAACACTAACATGTTTTAAGATGTGGTGGATGAGGTCAAGTTGAGTTAGGATCAAAACACAATAGTTTTATAATAAAAGTTATAGCGGGTTTGGATTTATCCGCCAACACTATTTTGTCCATCAAAATACAATAATTATATAATAAAAATCCTACTCATAGCTTAATTTGAATTTTATTAATAGTAACTATTTTAGATATGATTACAATACCCAAATCGCATAAATATACTTTTGTATCGTGTATAAGTGCCCTTTACAAGAGAAGTATTTCGAACTTTTAGTTGTATTGAGTTAAATGAAAATAATTTTTGGAAAAATTACAAGTTTTGTCCTTTATCTTTATACCACTTTTCAGGCGGTGTCCTTTTTAACGAATGTTGACAGGCGGTGTCCTTTACTAGGTATTTTGTTGCAAGTTTAGTCCTTTACACCCAACCCAGTTAAAAAACCCTGTTAATTGTTTGGTGTAAAGGACTAAACTTGCAACAAAATACCTAGGTAAGGACTAAACTTGCAACAAAATACCTAGTAAAGGACACCGCCTGTCAACAATTAACATGGTTTTTTAACTGGATTGGGTGTAAAGGACTAAACTTCCAATAAAATACCTAGTAAAGGACACCGTCTGTCAACATTCGTTAAAAAGGACACCGCCTGAAAAGTGGTAAAAAGATAAAGGACAAAACTTGTAATTTTTCCATAATTTTAATATAGTATCAGAAGTCACGAAAATAAACTTAGAGCTAAACATAGAGATGTATATTAAGATGGTTGTATGCTAAGACAACGAAACAATATTATTATTTTTGTATAAATACCCAACCCGATCATAAAACATTACATGGAGCATACAAATGGTGGGTATGTTCGGCAAAAGTAGCTGGTGGCTGGTAGCTGGTCATTGTAGCTGGTAGCTAGTAGCTGTAGCTTTTTAGATATATTTGTGTTTGGCAGAGTAGCCGAATCTTTTAATAAAAGTATAAAATAACCAAAATGGACATAACGAAAAATTTAAAAAGTTTGTGCATTAAATAGTTCATTATCTTTAGAGGTTAAAATAGTTATTTTTCCCTAAAAGTATGTAGCTCCTTCTAAACGCTACTAGTAGGAGCGTTCAACCAAAAGTTTCAAGCTCTTACTCAATAAAAAACCTTGTTTGGTTGAAGGAGCTTGAAGCTTTTAGGTTAGGAGCTTGAAGCTTTTGGTTGAACGCTCCTGCTAGTAGCGTTTAGAAGGAGCTACAAGCTTTTAGGGAAAAAAATGACTATTTTAATTCAAGATTGATTGTTTTAGTTAAGTCTCAAAAAAAATTTCTTCACTAGATGAGATCTTAGTCATCAACGTTGTTTGGTATTTATAAGGTCGATGTTGAAGTGCCTTTATATTAAAAGGCCAGACCACCATAAGTGTCACAGAGACCATTGGCCTAAGAAAACCATGCATACACTAATCTTTGTCAATTACTTAAATTGACCCTTTAAAACTTATCATAGTATGGTATAGTACAATATATCACAAGATAGATTGATATAATATAATATGATATAATATGATGTAATGTAATGTAAGGTAACATAATATATGTCATACCAAATAACATAATTTGATTCTTATAACACTAACTATGAGTATTTATTAGCCTTTATGATCAATAACAAGATGTTTTGGAGCTGCTTTGATATCACTATTATGACACAGCACAAAATATATTGAAATGGGTATAAGAACTCTACATGTGTATAGAAACAACAACCTGCTCTACTGTTTATTGTTCATAATCTAATCCGCTAAATCATGGCACAAACTTCATTAAAGATGGTGATCCTAGTTGCGTTATTGCTTTCAGTCTATGGTACTCTTCATCTATAGATCCTTCTCCAATTGTTATCATGTTCCTATATACATTATTGCTAATGAAATGTATTTTGCAGGTTTGCAAATATCATTTGGTCTTACTAACCCAGGGTTGCCTGATCAAACACTATCTAGAAAAACTGGTGATAATTCAATTGAATGTGGCCCGGTTCCTAGATGTAGGTTAGATGGCGTATGCACCATATATTGTAAATGTAAGGGCCTAGGGACGATAGGGAAGTGTGTTCATAATGTTTGTCAATGTGACAACTAAGCTTATTATATACAGTTTCTGAAATAATATATATATATATATATATATATATATATATATATATATATATATATATATATATATATATATATAATGTTTGTCAGTGTGTTTTTAATGTTTGTCAATGTTGTGTTGTAGGGGCGGAAATTCCAGAGTCTGAAACAAGACATGAAAATGAATAGGTTTGAGTCGACTAACACATCCCGTTAATTAACAGTCAAGTAACCCGAACATACGACCTGTTTAATAACTAGGTAAACCAAACATAATTGTTTAATAAATGGATTAACCAGAAAACCCATGTAAGGGTTTTCTAAAAGTTCATATTTAGTTTTTAGAAATGAAATGTGTTAAAAAGTTAAGTTCTAGAAGTATAATTAATTTGTTGTTAAAGAAAAAAGCGCGATTAATTTACCGTCCTTTTAAAACTCTTTATTAATTCTTCATTTCCAATGATTTTATTGCATAGTTTTACCTACTAGTTTTCTTATCTTTCATATTCATCTTTTCTAATCTCGAGCTAAATACATGATATTATTTAATACGGAAGATTTAAATGCATTCCTTCTCTATAGAATGAGCACAACTAGGAGTGTCAATTCTCATGGGTTGACGGATTTTTAGGTTGTGCTCATTTTATAGGAAGGATTGCTAGTTTTGCCCAGAAAAATAGGGGACCTTCGTGGAAGACAATATGTAGTTTAAGTAAGTGGATATGTTAAGTTAACGGGTCAAAACGAGTATTTTTTGTGCAACTTGAGATGGATCAAATGAGTAAATTTTTATTCATAGTAGTTGGTATGTTTTGATAATAAATTGTTTTAGTAGCTTTTATGTAGCATGCCATTTTTCAACCAATTAGACCAAAATTCTTTATAGTTTTATTGTTTCCATTTTACCCATTTGATCCACTAAAGATTAAAGTCACTTACCCAAATCAACCCATTCCAAATTAAACCGGTCAATTTTACTCAGGAAGATAATTCAAGACTAAGCAATGAGTTGTATACAGACGTATTGTGTATATACAAAGTAGAAACAAACAAGCAACTAATGACAGAACCAGGAGAAGGAAAGAAAACAACATAGGATCAAAATGAAACAGAAAAGAATGTACCTTTATCAATTTACCGATCAAGATTTCCATAATTTTACGAACATTAAAATAATCCCCGATCTGCCCTTCTCGTAAAATATCAGAAGCAATGGGGCTGCCACCATATGGGCTCTGAGCTAAAGCGAGACCGGCAACTTTATCTCTTAATTCGGGCCAATACATTGATAATGCCGCAGCTGCGTCGATTCCTCCTTTACTATGACCAAGAAGAAAAACACGCTTCTTTGATCCCCAATGGAACTCTTCAATGTACTCCTTTATTTCTCTAGCATTCTTTTCAACTGATGCCTAAAACATTTAATGTTAATGATATACGGAACCCATTATTTCTGTTATAATAGTAACAGTAACAGTACTAATAGTAATAGTAGTAGTAGTAATAGTAATAGTAATAATAATAAAGTTAAAAGCAATTGTAATATTACCTCACTATGAATCTTTGCAATGTGACATGTCAATCCCATTTTTAAGAAAGTAGCCTTGGTGTTAGTAAAATAAAGCGGTCCGTGGTTGCTAAAGAGACCTCCATTTCAACCATAGCGTAATATATAATGATAATAAGCCAAGATAATTAATCGAAATCGGTTGAAATAGGATACAAGGAATATTTATATTATTACCAGGAACCAAAAGATAAACCATTGAGTCTGGCAGCATGTGGACATCGTGCCTGGTGAGGGATTAAAACACAGTCAATATTGTATAAAAATTCTTTTATGGTAATAGTTCGTTTAGGAACGAGACTGTTACTTTTTCGTGTTTTTTAATACTTATTTTACTTCTATGCAGTTCGCTACCCCTCTAAGCCAAATGGGCAAAGTTTCTCATCAAACTTAGCCATTTCACCAATCTCAATGAATCTAGTTCCTTTGTGACACAAACGAACTTGCTGAGTTCGCTTACAAGGATAGCTAACTGCCTCGAAGTACATAAGTAGCAAAAAATCATCTAGAGGTACAAGTATAGTTCCTAAAGTTCCTAAAGCTGGAAGGTTTGGAAATTAACTACCCATGAATGCATGTACCTAATAATTTCAAGTATATTGGTAAACCGGTCTGTCCCATCTTCAACAGGAGGCATATCTGGAGCACGTTGTAGCCATCCAATATCATCAGCCGACCCACGAACTGTCCGTCGAACACGCTCAACAAGCCTAAAACATAATTTCGCATAATCATTAACTATCAAAAAAAGTGTTTTCTGAAAGAGTGAAAGAGCGGTAATGCCAAGTATTAAAAATGAATATTTACCCTTGAAAAAGAGAAATTCTTTTTTGCCTGGTTTGATCAGATTGCACGTGCGGACGATTGCCTTCTAAGTTTCTTGCTATTTCATCAAGAACAACTGGCGCGTTAGCTGAATCTAACGGTGACGCACAAGCTGCAGATAGACTACCATCTTGTCCACTATTACTCAACAAAGGTTCTTTGATTTCTTGATCAGAAGCTAATGCCATGATTTCCGGGCGATCAAAGCGGCTAGTCACCTTGTCCATTTATAAGATAAGTACTTGATTCTTACCTGTTGGTGTTCATAGATCCATAGTTGACACCATCTGCTAGGATACACACACTGATCTTCAAGATAATATATATGGTTTTATATTTTTGCTGAATGTGAACAAAAGAGTACAAGTACCTATTGAGATTTATTCTACACAAACTCATGTAATAAACTAATTATTTATTATGTTCCAAATCTAACAATATTGTATATTTTTATCTTATAATTTATTGTTTATTCTTTAAGTTTGTTTGTTAGTCATTGTTGAATCTCTAATCTGCATATTATTATAGTTATTGATGTGTATTATTATCAGTAGTGGCGAAAATTTAAATTTCCGACCGAGGGTCGAAAATGTATATACCTAAAAAAATTATATAACCGGGGGGTCGAAAACGTATATACCTAAAAAAATTCTATACGAAAATTACATACCGAGCACTACTGAGCGAAAAGTTTGGGGGGTCGCCCCCCGGGCCCCCACAAAGTTGCGCCCCTGATTATCAGCTAGTTAGTTTTATCGTTAGCTAATTAGCTTTACCATTATCTTTTTCAATGTAATCTCTCTATAAAGATCTGGTTTTCAGTTATTTAATACACA
Organism: Helianthus annuus; assembly: GCF_002127325.2. Lineage (NCBI taxonomy): Eukaryota > Viridiplantae > Streptophyta > Magnoliopsida > Asterales > Asteraceae > Helianthus > Helianthus annuus. The sequence continues at coordinate 195,786,735 of NC_035448.2, read as the reverse complement.
AGAAATATTATTCACCATAATAATTTTTCAGTTTAAATTCGTTCAGTATATATTTGTTTTTGTTAAATAGATGTGCATGGAGAAAGAAAGATAAAGGGATGTTCAAGGAAAAATCTATACGCATCCTGTTGATGACAAAAACATGACAAAAACTAAATGAATATGAGAAGTTCTTATATATCCCTAAATTCCAATAAACAATGGGGATAGAAAAATATAAGGTATTCACGAATATAGATTCAACATAACTTTTTATACCAAAATCCATAAATAAAATCAACACAGAATTATATCATTCCAACATGTATGTTTTGTCATACAATTCATTTTACGAATGACCATAAATAAACACAATAAAACAAGAACACAAGATTAAAATGAGCATCACATTATCCAATATGAGAACCCTAAAACTACGAGATGATGGATTGTCTTACCGCGAACAAGCATGGATCTTGAACAACAACGCGGTAGATTTCAAATAAAACAGTATTTGGTATGGATTGAGGCTGTTTTCAGACAATTTATATTGAAATAATGAGAGAACGATCAAATATGTTGCTATATAATCGGACTATTTTTATACAATTAATGGAAGAAAAATTGAATAGATCTCTACTATCTCAGATTATAAACTAAACCTATATTATATGTATATAAAGAGTTGACGCCAACCCGCGCGTTGCAGCGGGAAGTTTTGATGCGTGTATGCCAAAATTGTTACAATTTATACAGTTACCACGGGTGTGTAAATAGCGTTGGTGGGCGTTTTTTTGTATACATTAGGTTAGAATATATGTGTCGTAAATGTGGTATACATAACTTTTGGATGACGGCGATTAAAAATATGCGATTAAACATATATGCATCAAAATATGTGGTTAGAATATCGGGGGTCGGGCACAGTGTATAGAGGCGACGCACCAGAGGGACACCGTCACCCTACCCCCATTGAAACTGTTGATTCCACCGGAAAAGAATAGTCGGTGTGAGTTCACGCCATTATCCGCCACCCCTCTCTCCCTAGCCGATCTATCTACGCATGTTATCTATTGAGAATACCAGCGGAAGTTGCCCGTTCCATTTGAGTGGTGTGGTGCCCAATCGAGGGGAAATCACCACCGTCCTCACCACCGGTCATCTGCAGACTGTGCCACCGTTATCAATTACTACCGGAACTGTCACAACTCTTCCTTTGTCAAACCACCATAGAAACCTTCGAAGGAAACCACAAAACTCTGTCTAGGATTTGAAAAAAAAATAGATGATACAATGAAACCTAAATTTAATATTTCCTATAGTTATGAACATTTTAATAACAATAACAGAAATACCAACCCAAGAATAACCTTCCTTCATCTCTCAAAAAAAAAAAACACAAATGCTTCTCTCTTTAAACTTTGCTATACAATCGCATATAATATACATAATACATGTTCTTTGTGTCTAATGACTACATATCTTTGTACATTATATACACCAATTGAAATTCATCATTTTCGTTTGATTGTAAGCACATGCAAATTTGAAATTGTATCTGTAATCAAATAATCAATCACTATAAATTGCATATGACAAACAGATCTTGATGTCACGATTCTAGAAGAAAAAATACAGGCAAACATACAAAACGCGTATGACAAAGTAAAAAAGTTAAACTCTTACAAATGTTTACCCAATATCCTTATGTATTTGCAGATAAAAAGAATAATCACAAACATGGAAAAAAAAGATTGTTTGGTGTACGGATTCAATAAAAAAAGCTATTCAAGAAGAATTTCTAAATGATAAAGTTAAATCATGAAAAAAATGTTTAGCTTTGATGATGCGAACGTAAATGAATAGTCGTTTGGCTTTGATTTAAGAATGAAGATTGAAGAAAGGGATTTGGTTAGAAATAGAGAAGTGGAAGCGTTCAATTAAAACAACGATGATGTGGCTATTTTATTTATGAATATATGGTTATATGTCATGAAACGATGCGATGAATTAACACACCAATTCATAAGATGGTTGATTAACTTTTCTTTTCGAACAGAACGTCGTTTTAGTTATAACATTGAAGAGCAAGTTACTTTTTTGTATAATTATACATAAATGAATGAATCGGTGTCTATTATGGGTGATTTGGTGCCTTTTGAATGAAGCAATGCGATGTGCAGTTGACGCAACCTAATTAATATTTAAGGGGTGTGTATATTGGGATATGTTGGTTTGGATTATGTGTTTATTAAGGAAAAAATATTAGTTAACGGTGTGATGTAAAAAGATACAACTTTTGAGTTATCCTAAGTAATGTATTATTCAAGGGGTGTATATTGGGACATGTTGGTTTGGGAGGTAATATTTAAGGGATGTCTATATTGGGACATGTTGGTTTGGGTTATGTGTTTATTAAACCAAAGGTATTATTAAAGGGTGTGATGTAAAGAGACACAACTTTTGACTTACTCTAAGGCACCCCAAGTTACTTTTTGTAGGGTTATGTAATTATGTAATTACGTGACAATATTTAGGATATGTATTATGTTAAATTCGCTGTAACATTGGCTGGTCTGTGGTTATTTTAACGGTACGTAACTTTTAGGAGTTAACTTTACCGCTAAAATAACCGCCACAATAACGGTAATGTACTAATATTACATCTTCCGTTCCAAACCAAGACACCAAGATTAATCCTATCTATCATCAACGTTAATTCACATTGTTTGTTCATTGCATATTTCACCAATCAATTACACTTTGATTCTTGTTCGATCCTAAATTCGTTTTCTGGGCCAACATACAAGGTTATATCATCGAAAATCACTACAAATTCAAATCAAAGATGGAGGCAAACATGGTGGGAACAAGAGATCGAGAAGAAAGATCTTTGACAATCAAATATGCTACTACTGTGGAAAACCGAGACATCTTATACTCGCTTGCATAATCAAAGAAAGAGATGAGGTTGCTTTGTTAACATGACAAGCCATTGACATTGGAATTGAGAACACATGGGAAAGTGACAACAATGATGCGGAAGAGTACATTGTGAGTAGTACAGAACATAGCGGATGGAACGGAGTTTGGTATGTCAATACGAAATTTAAAAATCATTTTACAAGTACTCTTAGTCACTTTAATAAGGTTATGGAATCGTTTGGTGTTGAAACACAAACCGGGATTTGAAATAGTATCTTATTAATCTGAGGTATTTGTTTAATAAGGCCAAGATTGGAGAATAACATTATCTTGATTCCGAGTGTATTTTATACTCCTGATTTTGATCCCAACATCCTACGTCTCGAACTGAGATTACAAGGATTTGTGGTCAAAACTAAAGGAGATAAGTGTTGGGATATAATAATCTCATGATGATTTCAAGCAGGATTTCCTTGAAACGTACTTTGAGGGATAAGCACCGGATATAACCAATGAAAACAATAAAAGGGTTCAATTATATGATCTTTAATTATTTCGTCGTTAAAAGAGAAGGTGGCCACAAATAAGTATTAAAATTCAGTATTAAAGATGAAGATGAGGACATGCTAAGAATTCTTTATGCTCGATATATAGATGTGCTTGAATAGAATTATCTAGTAAATTTAGTAGCAAGAGAATCTGCAAAGAAAAGGGATGGTGAAGGAACTAGCATGCAGCAACAAGATCATCCGAGGAGCATGAGTTTCCAAGGCAATCTCAACAACATGACCATGAATGCAAATGAAACAGATTACGCTCTATACATGTAAGGAGATTGGAATGCGGCTAAAAGATTGATCAAGAAAAGAAGGTTTGATTTCCACGGAAGCAATGAAAGCACTTGATGAAGCCAACAAGACACTGCCTAAGATGATGATTAATGAAGTTTAGCTTAGGGGTGATATTAGTTTATAAACTAAACCTGTATTTTATGTATATAATTATGTAATTACATGACAATAATTAGGATATGTATTATGTTAAATTTGTTGTAACGATGGCTGGTTTGTGGTTATTTCAATGGTAAGTAACTAACTCCGTTTAGGAGTTAACTTTGCCGCTACACATTCACCACAATAATGGTCATGTACTCATCATCATACTCAGTAAATCCCACAAATAGTAAAACTCAGGTAGGGTCTGAGAAGGGTAAGTTCTAGACAGTCTTACCTCTACCCGTAGGAATAGATGCTTGATCGACACATTTTAGGTACACCTTATTTCATGCTAATTATAATGTAAATGCACTGATATAGTTGTAAGATGTATTAGTTTATGTATGTTTTTATATTTGTTATGTTGTAGAGAAAATGGGTTAAAACACTAAATTTAAAGTTCTAAAGAGAACAAATAATGTTTAAATGATGGTTTGATTAATTTGGAACTATGAGAATTAATTAGTTGGGAAAGATGCATATATAACGTAAACTTGAAAAACAAACATTAATTAATTATGAGAATAATATTTATATTAATTGAATAACATTAAATAAGTTGAATTAAGGTTTTTATTCTTGAATGCTATTTGGTTTTGCAGCAAGTCCAGGCCAACAAAAGAAAAGACCAGATGCTAGTTACTTGACTTAAAAGACTTAAATGGGCATCAGCTATCAATATTTTACATAGCCGAGCTTCAACTTATGGGCTGAATTAATAAAATAGCTACGTTAGATTACTGAGTGAGTTTGGGCTGTAACATATCTATTGGGATTCAAGTCAAAAGTCGGTGTAGTTGGGAATTAAAAGAAGAGGAGACGAGATCGCATAAGGGGGAATAGGATAGGACGACAATTATTAGGGGTTGGCAATTGGGGGACAGCGGAGTTTAGGACGCAAGACCGAGGGGACGCACGAAAGGCAACCGCCTTTTGGCAAAAGGCGGCTTTGCACAGTTCAAGGCGTGAGGAACTAGGTGGCTTTCTCCAAGTAAATGGTTCGTAGGGTTGAACATTTTTTTATTCATGGTTGGATTTGTTTTAACATTGAGAACGTTTTATAGTGTCGGGATTTAGAGAAAACGGTAGAAAGTGTGAGAACGGTGAGAACGCTTATGGATCGTCTGATTAAAACAATCTATGGACTAGATTGGCGCGGTGGCGTTTTCGTAAATAACATCAATTTTATTACGTGGACGCGCCTCATTAAGGGTAAAAAGGTCTTTACACCTCTATACCAAAACGCCATACTGATGAATAAAACGTCATTACGGACCAAAACACATCGCTATATAAACAAAAACATCCCAGACATAAAAACACACCCCCCAGAATCTGAAACGCCATATTTTCTACTATATACCATTAATCTTACAAACACCAAAATCCCCAAAACATCAAACACAACTACTCAAAAAAACGCCATATTTTCTACTATATACCATTTATCTTAGAAAACGCCAAAACACTCAAACATCAAAGATTCCAAAAAAATCGACGATTCTTTCAGATACACTATTTCCTCAGTAAAACGACAAAAATGCCAAATATCGTTTCTTGTATATTCAAATATTGTTCTACGCCAAAGTTTCGGATAATGCATTCTTCCCCGAGGTGCTGTGACTCAAATAACATTTTGTTGCATGAGATGGACAAATCATAAACAAAAACATGCTGGGGTCAGACTTATGTCATTTTCTGTGTTTTGTTCTTGATGAATATTTTAATGGCATGAAAAGACGAATGACACTGATTAGTTGTTTGAAGATACATATTCAAACAAAAACTTATGTCATTTTGTCTTTCCAAACGGCCACAAAAACACAAGCATAGCTAAGCCAAACCACCAGCGAACATGATTCAAAGAAGAAAGAGACTGATGACAGTGAAGATTTGGAAGATGAATTGTTTTTATTTTTATTTTTTTAATTTTCTTTTTCTGTTGTTTGTTATGTATTTTTCAACTTAGAATAAAAAAATACATTATATTAATAAAACGCCAAACAGTCATAATGCATATGAAACGCCATAAATGGAGTAAAAACGCCAAAAACTCCCAAACTATAATGAAAGTAGTTTGCAGAAGTATTAATTAATAAAAGCTAAAAATAGAAAAAACAAACGTCAAAAACTACTTAAACCCATTAAAAAACTTCAAACTTGGGAGATGGAAAGTCTATGACCCTAAAAACTCATAAAAAGCTGAATAAAAACAGTAAAAATACACAGTAACTGAAAAGACAACTACTTTGTTAATATCATTTATTATAAATAAAATCTCGCCTAAACTACGCGCCAAAAACATCCTATAAGAGAGACGTCTCTGTACAATCAACTGATCACAAAACCAGAAACAAACGTCATATTTCCTAGAAACCATTCACTTTAAAAACGCCAAAAATAATAGTTAAAAAAGCCACAGATGCAAAACCTCGATTCTGCTATATTGAGTATTGATCTGAATGAAGTTTCACTGAATGGATTCTTCTCTGAGTTGGGTATCTCTATAATCTTTTGCTGAATGAGATGGACAAATATTCAAGATAAAGAGACAGATGACACTGATATGACATCATGTCACTTTGTTCTTGATGGATATATTGATGGCATGAAGGGATCAATACGTTAGAGCATGCGTTGGTCTTCAACATGTCATCAAACAAGTATATATCCACTCACCATAAAGGATGCCACAAAAAATAAGCATCTTCTAAAGACGGCCGTTATGTAGGAAAATAAGGATCTACATAAGGTATTCAAAAATAGGTTCAAAACGTCAAAAACGTTAAAGTAGAAAAGGCTGATGACAATGAAGATTTGGATGAGAAATTAGATTATAATTTTTAATTTTTTTTTTATTTTCTATTGTTTGTTATGTAATTCTCTGTTATTTATCATCTAATTCTCTACTATTTTAAAAAAAAAAATTGAGTATAAAACGCAAAAAATTACAAACACCAAAACGCCTGATAGTTTGAAAAACTGTGAGAACGAATGCTAGCAAAGCACAAGGTTGCTATATAAAACGCCAAAAACGCAAACAATGTATTACTGGAAAAATCAACACTAATTGACAGTTGAAAATTAAAAGAAACAGTAAAATAAAGAGACAGTATCATTATTGCCAAACATTATAGTTATATTAATGTCACTACATGGAAAATTGAAATTTATTTATCTTTTCAAAACGCCATAATTGCCTGTCACATTATAGGCCTGTATCCTAAATGGCAAAACACTTGATATAATAAAATCAAGAAAATTACTGATGTTTTTTACATTAAACGTCTGCATCCTGATCTAAAAAACAATAAAAACGCCAAAACAATACTTAAAACGCCAAAATATTTACTATGATTCTGATCTAAAAACGCCGCGTATTTATTAAACGCCAAAAAAATGGAAAGATGAAGTGACACGCGTTTAAAAAAAAGAAATATGAAAGGACAAAAAAGCCCATTCGCCTTTCTCTAAGCGGCGTGACACGTGTTGGGCCAGTAAGCGTTCTCACCGTTCTCACACTTTTAAGCGTTTTCTCCTGATCCCGTTTCACGTTTTATAAACAATTTGAAGCGTTGGTTTCTTTAAACTATTTGCATGTATTTTGAGTTCTTGCTTTACAACTTGTTCGGTTGATGACAAAACTTAGTAGTTTGTTGGGTGACATAGAGTAGGTTAGCTCACACTAGTAAATAGGGTAATTCAACTATAAAAGATCTTTAATTAAAACAAAAACATACGAACATGAACGAATATAAACGAACGCAAATGAACAAACACGTTCACGAATACAACTGAACTAACGAGATCTCTGTTCATGTTCGTCCATCTAACTAATCTAACTAATCGAGCGAAAATTTTTGTTCATGTTCATTCATTTATTAAATGAACGAAAGTAAATGAACTTCGCACCGAATGGTTTACGAATTGTTCGCTAAATGTTCGGTTCGTTTATAACCCCATCCATTAGGCCACCAACCTCGATCTTTATGGTTTTCATTAATAAAAGATAAAAAGAATGATGGGGCAACACTTGAAAATACATTTGACTTCTTTGATGAATTGTTTTGTAAAGTTTACAAAAGGGGTAGGTTGGTTCTTCGAGGAAGAAGATGAATGATTGAAGGGAGGAGTTATCGAGAAAGAAAGAAGAAGAAAAGGAAAGTTGAAGAAATGGTAAATCGAGAAAGAAAGAAGAAAAAGAAAGTTGAAGAAATGGTAAATGCTTGATTTGCAAAGTTAATTGTAATTGGAATTGAGATGAATAACTTAGAAAATTATATATATATATATATATATGGAACCCATTAAGTGTAACCAACTTTGAAATCAATATTGACCATTGGATCTTGCTGAGATTAAATCTCAGCCCTTTAAACTCACAAAATTAACTGCTAAGAGGGCAGTTTAGGGCAGTTTTGTGTGGTTTATGTGGCTGACGGTTATCTCCACCTGTCCTGCCCATCATCTCCACTCCTACAAATATGGGTAGTGCTCTTAGTTCAGAGGTTACAAAAAGTTTTGGGTTTGATTTCTCCCACGTCCCCTCCCTACGATTCTTGTAACTTCCTACCCTTCCTTTTAATAGGGATCTCAAACCTACATTTTTGCCCATTCCTCTTCATCGCTCTGTATCAATCCATTGCGCTTTGAAAACTAAAAGTGAAGCATCGATTTCATCGCAACACCGATTCCAAGCATTTGTGTGTGTGTAATTTCCGGTTAAAACTCAAGAACCAACCAAGGTATGTAAACCCTTATTTAACATTTACATGTTATTTCACTTCAAATTATCATCTATTTTCCTATTAGCTTCGATCCGATCTCACTCCAAATCGATGTGTGTGTTAAAATAGGGTTTGTTGTTTGATCAGGATTGAGATGGCGAGTTCAGTAGAGGCTGCCGGAGAACCTGTTCCAACGTTGCCGGTGCTAATGTCAGCACATCGCCGTTAGATGCAGAGGTGTTATTGTTTAAGAATTTGATAAAAAATATATTTTATTTGAGTAAATTTGTGTTATTGTTTGGAGCCCCCCCCCCTCCCCCCCCCCCCCCCCAAAAAAAAAATATCTGATCGAGGAACCTGTATGGTTAGTGGGTCATATAACACAAACAATGATGATCTTCACAGGAAGTGACGATATAACTCGGCCGACGTCTTCTGTGTATATATTTATATTTCATGAAACTTGTCTCTTTTATCCCTGAAAGCTTGCCGCTTTAAGCAGAATTTGGGCAATTGGTAACATTTTAGACACTTCTCGGTTGTTTTAATTCATTTCAGAGGTATATTATATGCATGGTTTTCACTGGGTATTGCTTATGACCGGGTATTACTGATTCGGTACATTTGTTTTTTTTTAATAGTGATGCATTTGGTGAAGGCAACGTTGGCCTTCTCACCAAGATACGTGATATATCATAGGTGTGTATTGTATAAGTTCTTCATATTACAACTTTTTTAAATAACAGGTTGCCCATGTATGCAATTTACCTATGTTTATAATGATGCTTATCTTACACCAAGACATGGAATATATCAGCAATGATGCTTATCTTGACCCGTAGTACAAACAAGGTTTTTTATTTGTCGTGAAGCATGTTGAGAGTGACACCGATACCGAAGTTGAAGACGGTTATATTGCAGTGGTGGCATTATATGAGGTTACATAAGCTGGAAATATAGGTGTCTATATCTAAACTTTCTATTGCGATTCTGTTTGTTCCTTCGCTGGTGTAGGTTCTTTCGCCCAATACACCGTTGCCGTCGGTGAGAATAATTTGTGAGTAATTACTTTGATTCGCGTATCAAATTTGATTAAATTTTCTCTAATTTCGAATTAACTTACAATTGTAGGTACGGAGATGGGCCCAATTACTGTAATTTTGAACGGCGTCATCAACTCCAGCATTCAAGTAAAAAAAACATGGCCCAATTTATTGGTAATTTTTCCAATTATATCTTTTAGTTTTTAGTCTATTTGTTTCATGTGTTGATTTCTATATTTATCATTTTTTTTGATGTGTAAAGCCTCTGCAATTTGTGTTTCCAGGTCGCAATTGGCAGATCAACATATGACACTGAAGTTGATATTGATTTAAGAATAGAAAGTCATGCTAACATGATACTGTTTGATTTAGGTAATTGATTAATTTGCTACAATTTATATTGCCAGTGAGTGTTATGATTGATATTTTATTTTCCTTAGTTTAGTACAATAAAATAAGTAATATGTGGTCTTATACACTCGATACTTAGTGGACAACCATTTCTCATACTTGGTGTATAACTTTGCTAAAGGGAGGCGGGATTTGAGGCAACAGTAGTTCTTGACCTTGATTTGAAATGATTAATTAGGTCTGCTACTTTCAAGTTCTTAATAACGGTGACTTTTTGACATATAATTTTGCAGGGATGCACCAGGACAACCTCTGTTGTTTTTGTTTCTCTCGAGAATTTGGGAAGTGATTTAAATTTCAACAATGACACTTTTAGAAGCTTATATGTGCCAAAATGGTGGTATGTTAATGTCCAAACAAGATCAATGATAGTTAACAATATGGTCATTCATAAAGCAATGCATGTCATGGGTAACCAGCATAAAGCGGGTCATATTTCTAACATGGGTGGTGCTGGCTCTGGTGGATCAAGCACACCTTTGACAGCTATGTAAGTTCTTTCTCAAGAGGTGTCATGGACAGGTTAGAGAGGGGTTGGGTACATATCAAGTGTTTAAACGGGTAGATTCTCAAACACTTTTCGTCCAAATTTTTATCTTTTATATAGAATTATATGTAAATTAATAACTATGATAACAAAAGCAGTATTATATAGTAATAATCTGCATCTTAGAATAAAAACTGTTTATAAGTGTATGTATAAAAAATAGACTTTAGCCAATTTTCAACCCATTTAACATGTTCACCATTTAGCTAATTGTTTGATTTGACCCGTTTGTAACTGACACATAACTCAAATCGATATGTTCATAAGTTAACGGGTAGAATTTACCACCTAATTCTGTACTAAAGATTGTTTTCTTTCGGCTATGTATTTCTTTTTTCTGATGACAAATATTTTAATTAATCTGCTGATATTACAGGTACATGTCAATCAAATGTGGCCTTAGACAACTTCAACCATCATTATTTAAAGAGTGCAGAGTGTCTAACGTTGGAGTTCGATCATACGACCTCTCCATGTATGGATCTCACAGACTTGCTCTTGAGGTAAAAAGAAACTACTGGGTTTTTTTTGTATTGCGCACCATTTCCTGTCTCTTAAAGGGACCCTAATCGGATTAAAGAAAGTGATTGAAAATATGACCCAAAAGGACATTTTGTTTGTTTACAGGAGATATAAAGTTGTCTAAGGAATTTAACAAGAATCCATCAACTACATTTGAAGACACTGCCAACTATGGTAATGCTTTCACCTTGTGCAAATTTATAACTCCTTTTATTATGCCCCTTTATTTTTTCTTTGTTATGGTCTTAGTGTTCCTAAATTCCATTTCACAAGAGAATTTGAGATGTTTTTATGATATGTACTTACGTATGGTCTAATTTGGATATAATGGATGTGTTTTGTGGTTGCAGATGTGTCAATCTCAACCCTTGACTACTGCCGAACATGGTCTGACTCTTTTATTTCTTTATGTTCATAGGTTCATTCATGTTGTTAGTATAAATTACATTGACGTAACCCGTCCACCGGACGGGTATTAAACTAGTTGCGTGTGGTTGGCAACGGATACCGATATAGTAAATAGGTTTAAAAGTTGTGTGAGTCAGCCTCAGGTTGGCAACGAAACGAATGTAGCCTATAGGAATTGTTGGATATTTAGTGTAATCCGGGGATTAATTTGTTGATTAAAGCGAATAATAATACACTTCAAGCAAGTTAGGAGGTGTGGGAAATGCACGCTTGTTTGAGTTATTTATAATTCGAAGTGTACGAGTGGAGCCCATACTCTACGGGGGTTCCAAGGTGGCAACGCCCCCTTGGCGGGGGTCCGGGGGCAGCGTCCTTGGGACCAGGGTCCAAGGGGCGCCAGCCCCTAGCGGGGTCCAAGTGACGGTAGCCCCTGGCTGAGGTCGAAAATTTTATTTTAATTAAATTGTTTTACTAAAATTGCATCAAAAAATTTATTTTTTGGAAAATGCCGTTAGTTTCGAAACATTAAAAAATGGCAGTTTTAGTAGCAGTTGTGTCTTAAATTTGAGATAAATCCCAAACCCCAAAATTCGTAGACAGTTTTTGATCATATTTTTTCCTGGTTCATATACAATTTCGCACAAACATACTCTGGTTCAGTTTCTCGAAAATCAGAGTTGTATCCGATTATTCGGGTGAACCATCGAAATAATTTGATCTGAAAGTGATTACACGCCTCTCTAATCATCCGATTTTCTGAAAATTCCCCAACTGAAATTAGAAGTAGGTTTAGAGGGTGTTTTAATTAGTATCAAATTCGCAACGGATATTTCATATAGTAGTAGGTTTAAAGGTAATTTTCCCATTTGTGTTTTTCTTTTAATTCCAGATCTCTTATCAATCAAATGTTTTACAATTTATTAATAGAATTAATTTCACTTTCTTTAAATTCCAATTTATTCCAGACATTCTAGTATTTTTCAAAGCCTTCAGTGAATAAACGCCCCATGTTTCTTGAATCTGGACGAGATTCTAATCGATGGAGTTATTAATAATTATAGAATCTTTCGTCGTTAAAAAAAAAATCTAGAATTAATTGTCTCATACGATAAAAATATAAGAAGAGAGCAATCTTAATACACTATGTTTTTCCTTTATAAATAAACGTTATTATGTAGATTTTCCATAATCGAGAAGCCTTCTTACACCATTTTTGTAACCTTGCTATTTGAAAGTTTGTACTGTGGATAAAGCTTCACGGGCCAAACCGAACCAAACAAATAGTCATATTTTTGTTTTGTTTCTCTTTGTTAGGGTATTGGGTATGTTTGGCAAAATTAGTTGGTGGCTGGAATCTGGTAGCTGATGGTTGGAAGCTGGTAGCTGTTAGCTAGTAGTTGTAGCTTTTTAGATATATTTGGTGTTTGGCAGAGTAGCTGGAGCTTTTAATAAAATGACCAAAATGGACATAACTAAAAATTTAAAAAGTTTATGCATTAAAAGTCCATTATCTTTAGAGGTTAAAATAGTCATTTTTCTCTAAAAGCTTGTAGCTCCTTCTAAACGCTACTAGTAAGAACGTTCAACCAAAAGATTCAAGCTCCTTCAACCAAACAAGGCTTTTTATTGAGTATGAGTTTTTTCTTAAAAGTTTAAAGCTAGAAGCTTCTAAAAACTCCATACCAAACATACCCATTGTAGTGTTAATTTCGTGCTATAGCATCTCATCCTAACACAAAAGATTCGCAACCCATGTTTTAGGGAATAAATAGGTGATTTTATGTATTTAAACTTGTTAATATTAAAACGAAATTAATTACTAATGGGGTGGTGGTTTATTGGCAAAGCCTTTAAAAACATTTAGGTTGGAAAGGGGAAGGTCTTAGGTTCAAGTTCCACAAACAACAGAGAATTGAAGAAATTAGCCGTTCAAAAAAAAAAAAAAAAAACGAAATTAATTATTCAAAATTGGTTATAAACATCTACATACTAACAATATTAGAAGAACATTTAGCCGAATATCATGACCGCTATTTATATTGAAGCATGAAGGAGAAGGGTTGCCATGACGAAATGTGTAGGGCTGTTCATTTTTATCCAAAAACCTAAACCTGACCTGAATTCAAAGCCACCCGAACCCGAATTAGAGAATACTAGGAAAACCCAAACCAGAGTTACCCAAACCAGACCTACCAGAAAATTAAATGGGTCGGTTATCGGGTGACTTTTTCCAGCAAAAACCCGAACAACTTGACTCAAAAAACCCAAACACAAAAAATGACAAATACCCCGAACATTTATTGTCTTCTGTATTATAGATGTGTTTTTGTTTGGAGTCTATAGTTTTTGAAACATTAAGTTTTGAGACTTTTGAACATTATAATATCATATTGTTAAATTATTAAATGATGTTTGAATTTTAATCGATATTTTTTAATAGCAACATGAATTTTGATAATATTTTATAACAAAAAACATATTTATTTTCATTTTACATCTAAACCTGAAAACCGAACAACTTGTAGTAGTAACTAAACCCGACCAACCCGAACTTTTAACGGGTCGGTTATAGGGGTCACTTTTTCTAAGCCAAAAACCCGAACAACCCGACCCTAAAAACCTGAAACCCGAAAACAAAACCTGATGAACACCCCTAGAGATGTGGGTTTGGGGAAAATTGCCGGTAAGCAGCGAGGAAGGGACCGAGGAGAGCCTAACGTCGGCAACAACGTCACCTGATTTCGCCTCTCTCTCTCTCTCTCTCATTCTCTCTCTCTCTCTCTCACTCTCTCTCTATCTCTCTCTCTTTCTCTCTCACTCTCTAAAGTCTGGGGTGTGAGGGAAGTTGTTGCACTAAGACTGAGAAACATAAGCAGGTATGCATATAAATTGTAAGAGAAAAGACGTGTGGCAAGAGAGTAGCTAAAAGGAGTAGTAATAAAACTTAAAGTTCTTGAACCATTGGCATGTTGGTTCAGGCCCCTTCTTAATACACACTACACACACTCTTTACAAAACTCATGTATGTATGTATGTATGTGTGTGTGTGTGTGTGTGTGTGTATGTATGTATGTATGTATGTATGTATGTATGTATGTATGTATGTATGTATGTATGTATGTAATGTATGTATGTATGTATGTATGTATGTATGTTATGTATGTATGTATGTAATTGTATTATGTATGTAGTATGTATGTACTGGTATGTATGTATGTATGTATGTATGTATGTATGTATGTATGTATGTATGTATGTATGTATGTATGTATGTATGTATGTATGTATGTATGTATGTATGTATGTATGTATGTATGTATGTATGTATGTATGTATGTATGTATGTATGTATGTATGTATGTATGTATGTATGTATGTATGTATGTATGTATGTATGTATGTATGTATGTATGTATGTATGTATGTATGTATGTATGTATGTATGTATGTATGTATGTATGTATGTATGTATGTATGTATGTATGTATGTATGTATGTATGTATGTATGTATGTATGTATGTATGTATGTATGTATGTATGTATGTATGTATGTATGTATGTATGTATGTATGTATGTATGTATGTATGTATGTATGTATGTATGTATGTATGTATGTATGTATGTATGTATGTATGTATGTATGTATGTATGTATGTATGTATGTATGTATGTATGTATGTATGTATGTATGTATGTATGTATGTGTGTGTGTGTGTAATATATGAAGAAGTAAATATTAAAATGAAGATGAAAGCTTTTGTATAAAAATGAAAAGGGTTAGTATTATTCAATAAACAAAATGGATTTATATAGCCTACATAGACTAACAAACACAATACAACGAAAATAAACTAAGTCTCCTACTTCTTAGAGAACCGGTACCACGTGACCCACCCTTATGTCAATGTGCACATTGTAAGTCGGTAAACCAAATACTAAGTCCAACTAAATAAACTATTAAAATAATCTAGAAGATAAAACATAAATGCTAGTCTTCAATACTCTACTCAAGCAACATCCACGTAGAATCTTAAGACATCTCTTTCTCTCTCACTCTCTAAAGTCTGGGGTGTGAGGGAAGTTGTTGCACTAAGACTGAGAAACATAAGCAGGTATGCATATAAATTGTAAAGAGAAAAGACGTGTGGCAAGAGAGTAGCTAAAAGGAGTAGTACTAAAACTTAAAGTTCTTGAACCATTGGCCTGTTGGTTCAGGCCCCTTCTTAATACACACTACACACACTCTTTACAAAACTCATGTATGTATGTATGTATGTATGTATGTATGTATGTATGTATGTATGTATGTATGTATGTATGTATGTATGTATGTATGTATGTATGTATGTATGTATGTATGTATGTATGCATGCATGTATGCATGTATGCATGCATGCATGCATGCATGCATGTATGTATGTATGTGTGTGTAATATATGAAGAAGTAAATATTAAAATGAAGATGAAAGCTTTTGTATCAAAATGAAAAGGGTTAGTATTATTCAATAAACAAAATGGATTTATATAGCCTACATAGACTAACAAACACAACACAACGAAAATAAACTAAGTCTCCTACTTCTTAGAGAACCGGTACCACGTGACCCACCCTTATGTCAATGTGCACATTGTAAGTCGGTAAACCAAATACTAAGTCCAACTAAATAAACTATTAAAATAATCTAGAAGATAAAACATAAATGCTAGTCTTCAATACTCTACTCAGGCAACATCCACGTAGAATCTTAAGACATCCTTATTCCATGTAGTTCACCAAATAAAACCAAAACAATCTAAAATACTAACTGTTAACCCGAATTGAGCTCGTGACCCGGTGACTCGCAAACAAACCCGAGTAAACCCAACAATCACCCCCTTAATCAATGTTTGTTCGTACCGTTTTCTTCACCACAATGCTGGTTGCATTTGTAGCTCTTAACGTGGTTTTTGTCCCGTTGTAATCGACCGTCTCCTCGACTTCTCCCGGACTCCCGACCTCCACCTCGGCTACGCCCATAGTCTTCACGGTTCGATTTACTACAACCATAATGTTCACACTTGTGTTGCTTTTCTTTTGCCTTCACAACCGAACTTGCAAACAAAAGTTGGTTTTGATGCTTGGTTTGAGTCTCCTCATCCTTGACCCTTTCTTCGTATGCCTTAAGCTGACCCACAACGTCATCATAGCTGATAGTCTTCAAGTCTACAAGTTGCTTTATATAAGGCATCATATGAATGAATCATTTAGGTAACCTTATAAGAAATCTCTTCACCAACTTTGTTTCTTCTATTTCCGAGTGGAGTGAGGCGGCTCGCGAAACATACCCCGACAACTTATTAGCAAAGTCAGCAACAACTTCTTGGTCCTTTATTTCAGATTATCAAACTCTCCCATTAGAGTGTGAAGTCTTGCTTCTCAAATCCGTTCCGCACCCAAATGACAAGTTTTGAGAGCACCCCACATCTCCTTTGTGGTTTTAAGATTCCCTATCTACAATGTTTGTTCTTCGGGAATAGATTGAAACAAAAGAGTGATTGCAACATGATTTTTCTTAGCATCCACATTGGTTCCTGGTTCGATTTGTTCCCACACCCCATGAACATTGAAGATAACACGCATCTTCATGGCCCATACCGTATAATTCATGGATGACAACATCAGACATTGAAGAGAAATGGTGTTGTTCTCCTTCCTGGCGACCAAAGCTTGATTCTCTGTATTAACCATAGTTATAATTCCTGCTCTACCAAAGATAAATAATAAAATAAAACATTGCTGAAAGTTTTACCTCCAACCACCTTTTGTTACCCTTTTCCTGCTGTTTTACAACCTTGATTATTACCTTCTGGTTACTTGATATGTTCTTTGTTCTTCGATCAATAAACTGGGTTAACAAGCCCGCTTATTTGGCCTTAATCACGACTCGTCTCCGCTACACTCTTGATCGCCTAGAACATAAACCCTCGAAACCGCTGACCTGCGATCACCTAGGTTTCTCCGATCACTGCTGATCTAAAACTTTCGATCACTGCACACCGGTCACCTCCGATCGCTATAGTCCTTTTCTTCTTCTTTGATCACAACTAACAGCCACGACACACACTAGTGTTCACCCATCACCCCCGTCATTTTAACCGGTACTCTCTGCGTGACAAAGATTGACACGAACCACCTCCCCGTCTTCGTCTTCTGTTGTATAACGATCCCGAACCTTTCTTTTACGCCTGCCCTCCACCGACTGACACACCCGCCGCCGGCGGAGGCTTCCTCTGATCTTCAAACCCGCTTCCTGAGCCTTAAGCTCTGATACCAAATGTTGGCTCAGGCCCCTCCTTAATACACACTACACACACTCTTTACCAAACTCACGTATGTATGTAATATATAAAGGAGTAAATATTAAAATGAAGATGAAAGCTTCTGTATCAAAATGAAAACGGTTAATATTATTTAATAAACAAAATGGATTTATATAGCCTACATAGACTAACAAACACAACACAATGGAAATAAACCAAGTCTCCTACTTCCTAGAGAATCGGTACAACGTGACCCACCATTCTGTTAATGTGCACCTTGTAAGTCGGTCAAACCAAATACTAAGTCCAACTGAATAAACTATTAAAATAATCCAGAAGATAAAACACAAATGCTAGTTTTCAATACTCCACTTATGCAACATCCACGCAGAATCTTGAAGACATCCTTATTCCATGCAGTTCACCAAATAAAACCAAAACAATCTAAAATACTAACTGTTAACCCGAATTGAAACCGCGACTCGATGACCCGCAAACAAGCCCGAGTACAGCCAACATAACCATGGTGGCCGGCTACTCACAAACAGAAGTTGCAAAGTAATGGATAGTTAATTTCAAAATAGTAATTTGGTAATTGAAGATCCAAAAACTAGACCGAAACCTAGTCAAGCTTGATTAATCCTTTAAATCTACAAGAAATCGATCCTGCTCAAATAGCAAACCAATAGGCTTGTCGCCAGTGATGTAAAAATCGCGACTAGTCGGTGATTAGTCGCTAGTCTACCAGTGAGTAATTTTTCGTTAATCAGTCCATTAATCGCTAGTCAGGCCTAGTTGGCCAGCCAAAAATCGGCGATTCCGACCAGATTTCGGCAAAAAAACCTATATATTCCGGCCAAAACCTTCTAAATTCCGGCCAGTTTCCAACCAAACCATGTGAATTTCAACAATTAATATTGTATACTTAAAAAATGAGTTGAGTAAGAGTTAAAACCTAGCGACTTAAAATATTTACCTATAAAAATGTGTATATGTATACATAAAACTAAAAATTACATATAAAAAAACCCGATCCGATTAATCCCGAGTAGTCGCTAGTCCCCATCTCACCGGCCGACTAGCGACTAGCGAGTTCTCCAACCTTGCTAGTCGTAGAGGTGAGAGGGCCACTCTGCGACCACCATTCGGCGTGAGAATAAGTTTTTTGTTTAGAGAGAGAAAGTAGAGAAAGAAAAGTAGGACGAAGATTTAGAGAAAATCGTACTTTAAGTGTACTTGGTGGAGGGGTATTTATGCATGCTTGTTAGATGACGTCATTCATTCCGGACGCATCTTTTGATGTGCGTCCAATATGGAGGCCGAACTTTTATTATGTCTTGCTCAACGCATGTAATTACTTTATTGTTTGGTGGCCGGATATGTAGTCTGGTCATGAATCTACAGTAATCAACAATAAAACATACACCCAAACACTCAATCATCTGTTACACCTCAAAGAATCATCATACGATATTTGTCATAGTTCTCGAAACCCAAAACACCATATAACAAACTCGTTATCGAATATGCATCCATTTGTGAGAGAAAAAT
The DNA here is from genome assembly GCF_002127325.2 of Helianthus annuus. Taxonomy (NCBI): domain Eukaryota; kingdom Viridiplantae; phylum Streptophyta; class Magnoliopsida; order Asterales; family Asteraceae; genus Helianthus; species Helianthus annuus. The sequence continues at coordinate 195,767,325 of NC_035448.2, read as the reverse complement.
TTTGTAAGCTCTTCAAAACTTAGAAATTGCAAATCATAAAGCATCAAATAATGGTGAGCATTTGCAACAGGTCCGCCGACCCTTATGAACACTAACGTAGACGAGAGAACGTTCAGTTGTAAGTGAGAGCGCGATGAACCTTGCAGTTAAAGTATGTGTGCAATCATTCTCACAGGCAATTTGTGTGGGAGGGGGACACGAGAGAAGGGGGAGGTTCGTGAAGAATGTTAGGTATCTGGATTTTGGCCCAAAAAGTCTGACGTTTTGTCTCCGATTTGTTGTTGCTCTAACGTATTTTGTTTACGTTTTGTCTCCGATTTGTTACTCTGACGTATTGTGTTGCTCAAGCGTATTAAGACTGCATTAGTGTGTAAAAAATACGGATAAAACCTTAAATGAATATTTGTGACAAAGGAAATTGGTAAATAAAAGTATATTTTATTTGGTTTAGGAAAAAGCGAAGTGACAAAATTTTAACATTGAGACAAAATAGATGCTCCGGAAATTGCTCCGACATGACACTTGTTGTCCGGGCCCAAATCTTACTGCAGAAGCTTTTATCAATCGCCCTATACGTCCATATTTTTTGTTTCAACTATTTTTCAATTAAATGAGGTTCATACAATCATTTTATGTTATGCAAGGTGAAAGAAAAATCAATTTATAAATCAAGTATTAACCATTAACTTTGGCTATGACTAGAATTTACCATGCATGAATTATATTATACTAATATTTAGGGGTGCAAACGAGCCGAGCCCGAGCTGGACCAAGCTCGAGCTCGTTTAACATATGAAAGCTCGAGCTCGGCTCGATTCGAACTTTATTTCTAAAACTCGAGCTCGGCTCGGGCTCAACTCGTTTAGTATTTATTAATTAAATATACATATAATTTAGTTAGTTTTTATATTTATATAAATGGTAATTATTATATAAATATATGTTTAATATATTAATAAAAAAATATATAAACAGAAAACTCGTTTAGGATTGCGAGCCGGCTCGAGCTCGATAAGCGAAACTTGGGCTCGTTTACTAAATGAGCTTGTTTTTATGCTCGGGCTCGAGCTCAAGCTCATTTAAGCTCGGCTCGTTCGAGCCTTTTTTCGAGCCGAACTCGAGTAGCTCGGCTTGTTTGCACCCATACTAATATTATATATACATTTTTACTTGGATCGTTTTATGTCGCGTTTAAGTCATTTGGAAATAAAGAACTGACAAAATTATAATGCATAAAGTAAACTGCTTGAGTCACAGTTCTTTTTTTCTTTTTCTTTTTTTTTTGCGATCTACTCAATTGTTTTGATGACATGCTGGTCTATATGGATGCAAAAAACGATAAGGTTTGCAATAACCAAGCTATTTTGGTGGCAAACATCTATGATAAGATAAAGACACAAGGTTTTTTTATGGATGAAGAATAAGGCGAAGTTATCGTAAAATTGGTGTAATTTTAGTTTCATAAATTGATCTTCCTGTTGAATATCTCTGGCTAAATGGTAAGTTCGTCCCTAAAAAATCATTTTATGAGGGAATTTTTACTAACTATTCAAACAACTGCTTATAGTAAACACATATAGTTATGTCATATTAGTATATATTTTATATGGATTAGGATCAAATACAAAAGATTCTAATTGTAAGAAGTGTAAGAAGTATTTATAAAGTGATAAGTGTCTAATAAACTAAACAAACCCACTACCAAAAAAAAAAAAAAAAAAAAAAAAAACTTAAACATCCACCACCACCAAAAACCTAAACCGGACCCCCTCCCCCATCACCCACCAATTTTTTTTTTTTTTTTTTTTTTTTTTTTTTTTTTTTTGCCGAGGGGGTGGGGGTTTAGGTTTTTGGGTGGTGGTGGTGGGTGTTTAGTTGTTTTTTTGTTTTTTTGTTTTGTTTTGTTTTGTTTTGTTTTTTTTTTTTTTGGGGGGGGGGGGGGTTAGGTTTTTGGGTGGTGGTGGGGTGGGGGTGGGTGTTTAGGTTTTGGGTGGTGATGTAGTGGGTTTAATTTTAGGTTATTGGACACTTATCACTCTATAAATCCTTCTTACACTTCTTACAATTAGAAGCTTTTGTAGAATAACTTAACCCTATTTTATATTATAGTGAAGACATATAGTTATGTCATATTAGTATATATTTTATATGGATAAAACCCTTACAATACAACCGTCCATATAATACTTGATACATTTGTTTTTATGTTTCACGTTTTATATTAAATCGTCCAAAAATATCACTACGCTATACTTTCCATTGATTTTTGCAAATCTACGGACATGGATATCGACCCTTCTATCGAATACCCAAATTCCTGAGGACGTTCAAAGGGTCTTTGCTGACGTCGGAATATCCCAACCTTCGTTTGCTACAAAAAAGTAAACCGTTAGCCTCGTCACGGAGGGCCCCGGAGCGGGGATCCGTGACCAAGCTCCGGCGTGAGAATAAGTAAGCTGGCCGGAGAGCGAGAGAGTAATTTATCCCGGCGAGTGTGATCACCGAAACAATCTCTATGGTGTGAATCTAATAAATATATGTGTGTATTTAATGTAGAGGGATTATGGTCAGAATAAATGTGAGAGTATTTAGTGTGATACCTTGGACCTGCCTTTAAGATCATCCAATACCTTCCTTATATAGCCGGAAGCCCTTATCTCTTCAATGGGATCATACCGAGATGATCCAACGAATTTTGTCGATCTTTGGGGGACTCAGACACGTGTCTGATCCCCAACGGCAGGATTATCCCCTCATTTAATGATACCGGCGTAGAGGTACGATGCCAGCCAAAGATCCTCTTCATATCATTCATTAAATGCACCCTGTGTTCTCTGACCCTTTTCTTCCCGCCCCTTTTGATATAGGAGAAACCTTAGTGGGCAAGTATTACTGTTGTTGGGCCATATCTATTGGGCCTGCATGACGGTAGCCCAAGACGGGTAAATGGGGTAATCCATTGGCCCATCGTCAAGTCATCTTTAGTCCCTGATTATGAGATTCGAATCTTATAATACAGGGCTGAGTCACAACTATTAACGGGGGTGGTCTACTTGGGCTTAGGAATGTGGGCCCATCCTCAGCTAATCATCATGTGCCCCATTTCCTTTTTCGAGGGTCATTAATCGTCGGGAATCGACGGTGGGGGTTTAATCTCCTTAATACACGTGCAGGGCGTTTTTAATTTGAAATGAGGATGATGTGACGGTTTTTTCCTTGCTTGTCAGTTACCCTCTTTAAGTACCCTCATGACCTTTTGAATTTCTCTTTAACTTCCATCACTTCTCCCCTTTTCTTTCTTCCATTACATTTTTCCGATCACTGTTTTGCCTAACCATGAGTCGTACCGGTCGTTCTATGATCCGTTCCGTTCTGACGGCAAAGGATTTGGAGTCCTTTGTCGATACTTACAAGATACCCGAGCGTTTTTCTCTTACTTTACCAGGCCCTGATGACTCGGCCGAGTGCACACCTGACCGGATCGTTCTTTATACCCTGGCGTTTTCTTCTTGTGGTGTCCGGTATCCCCTTTCTTCCTTTAAGATAGACCTGTTACGTCATTTCAAAGTCCATTTCTCCCAGTTGCACCCTCTAGGGTTCATGAGGGTTGTGCATTTTGAGTTATCCTGCGTGGCGGTTTCCGGCGAGCCGTCGATCCCCCTGTTCTGCATGTTTTACAAGTTAATTTCAGAAGGGGACTGGTTCACGTTCGCCAAACGGAAGGATAGTGTGTCTCAGCCTTGTTACTCTTTCATGCCAACCTCTACCTACCCTAAAGAATGGAAAAGTAGGTTTATTTTTGTTTCTGCTGCCATGATACCGGAGTCCCCGCCGTTGAGGGATGCCAAGGCTGCCATTGAAGACAGTGTTCCTGTTTTGTCTGCTGATAAAATTGTCTAGTGGAGGCGTATGTACGAGAATCCAACGAGGGCTTTTACTTTCTCTGAAGGGATCCTGGCTATGGGAGGACTAAGCCCTTTCTATTCGGTTCGGCCAAAGGCTTTCTTTGGCAAGAAAGGTATTCTCTTGTTCTTGACTTATTGTGTCTTTCTTTTTTTTTCCTGAAAGTTTCTTGGAGATTTGTGTAGTCATCTTTAGTATTTCCTTTGTGTAGAGATGACTCTGTGGGGCTTGCTTCAGGGGGATTCCAGAGATGTTAAATTTGTGGTTGATGATAAGGTTGAACCGGGTTTGAACCGGGGTGTTGAGATGAAAGTTACCGGAGGATCCGTTCAGGCAGGGGGCTCTGCTGCCGTGGAAGGAGATGAGGGGGCTTCTTCTGATGGAGAGGCGAGCTCCCCCGATTCTCTTCAAGTGAAGAATTCTAGCCATGATGATGAGGAAGACCTGGTGAGCCGTTTGAATCGTAAGCGAAAAGCTGTTAGTCCCAAGCAAGTCCCGGCCCCGTGTGATATCCGGATGAGGCTCCAGAGCGCCAGTGGCCAAAAGGTCCCTCCTGCGGCAAAAGCTGCTTCTGAACTTCCTCTTACCGGGGTTAAAGGCTCTTTATCTAAGCACTTCTGATCCTCTAGTCTTGTGAGTGAGCCTTTCTTGGTAAGTCTTCTATTTTGATGCAGCGGGTTCTTAGTCCCTTGTTGTTTTTCTGGGTTAATTTTGTTCTGATAGATTTCTAGTGTTTCCTCCTTTTTTTTCTTTTTTTGTATATGGAGCAGGGAAGCTTTCATGCTCCTATTTAGATCCCTACTGCCCCTTCCTCTTCTCGTGTTAAGGACAAGACTCCTGAAGTAAGCGTTGCCCGCATTACCCCAGCTTTTGAGATCTCTCCTCATTATGCCACTGGGACCAGCAAACCTTCTCACTTTGAGGGTTTTGCTTCTCGATCCCTTCTGGTTCCCTTGTTTGCTGATGCCCTCCCGGTCCCCTATGTTCCTAAGTGGAAAATTACTCAGTCTTTAGTGGTGGGGACCCCTGAAACTGCCCGGGACTTCTTAATTCATATCGTTCCCCCTCCCTTAGGTTTATGAATTCTGCTTTGAGGGATGATCTCTTTGATGATCAATACAACATGTCCCTTTGTGAAGGGCTTTTCAGGGGTGTTGGCATGTTACAATGAGTTGATGATCTGAGGAAGGAGAATGAGGGACTCAGGAGTGACCTTAAGACTTCTCAATCTGTTGCTTCTGAGCTTCGGTGTCAGGTGGTTGAGACTGAGCGTAAACTGCAGGAGGAGAAGGTGCATAACCTTCCTTCCTTCTCTCTCTTTTTTTTGTTTGATTCCTTTTGGATCTTTTGTAACATCTTTTACTCAGGGGGCTGGTGTCATGCTGGAGCGAAGAGAGCGAGCTTGGGAGAGGGAGATGGCAGCTTTGGTAGAGGAGAAGGAGGAGCTAGCCGCCGAGCTGAAGCATCAAAGGGAGCTTGACTCTTTTTCTCAAAAATATCTGGATATGATGTATGCTTAGTATGGAATGGCGTCAGATGATAACCAGAGGTTAGCCAAGGAGAAGCACTGGTTGATCACCGAGGGTTTCGGGGCCTTCCTTACTGCTGTCTCCCAGTCGGAGGAGTGTAAAAGCGGTCTTGAACAAGTCTACAGGGCTTACCGGGATGTGGGATATCAAGCAGGCTTGAAGGATGGGTATGCTTATTCAGCTCAAGGCCTGGACAGGAAGGAGACCCCTCTTTATAATTCCAAGGCCAAGAAGCGGCTGTCTAAATTGGACAAAGAGTTTGGGGGTAAGACCCCTGACCTCCTTGAGAAGATCCTTGAGCACCCCATGATGCTTATCGATGAGTTGAAAGCCCTGCTGACTCCCGCTGGTCCCTCTTCTCTGAAGCCTCTGTCTGGGATGATTCCCATTAGTTTTAAAACATTAACAATTTCGATATGGTTGTACCTTAAACAATTATGCTCCTTAGAATACTGTTAACTTTTTGATGTATGGGGGAGAGCCTTTGTGTCGGGGCTCTCCCGGCAAGTAATCGTATGGCCCATTAGTCATCTTTTGACTGTTATATTGTTGACTTGTTTTTGTTATTTCTGGCATGTTGTTCTTTTGCAGGTGTTCTTACCGGGAGCTAGCCCAGTGCTTTCATGGAGATTTTGGCTATTCGTAGCATGTTTGCAGAAACTCCATTAGTTTGTTTACTAGGTTTCTTAGCTTGTTTGTGTGTATACTAGCCTTTCTTAGTGAGGTTTCCTGTTATATTTATGTATGTTTACTTTGTAGTTTATACATAAAAAGTTTCTTTTTCTTGATGTACATGTGTTAGCTCCTTTTGTAGTTTGCTTACAAAAATGTGCCGTTTTTTTGTGGTTTGTTTCATAAACCGGGATTGTCTGTTCGAGGACAATCTCTTGGACAAGTCTATAATGTTAGATTATGTTCTCTAGCTTGTTTGTCCGTTCCATTTGGGCTAGCTAGGCTCTGTATTGCCCCACAGCCGGGCGTTTTGGTATGTTGAGTATACCTTTTACACGTGTGCTTGTTTGCTATTAGGTTTGTTGTTTTTTGGGCACGTCTGCCCTGACACAATACCTGTGTTTTTATCAATAGGAACAAGTGAACTGTTCATTACCATATATTCCTTGGGGACTATGTCCTCCAGTACAAGGTTTTACAAAAGGTTTTCCTTGGGGCAATCCCTTAACTAGCAGTTAGTTCTTTACAAAAGTGCCCCCCTGGCCGTTAACCCTTAAAGGTATCTTCAGTCTTTATATGTGGTATTTCCTGAGTTGCATAAGGTTCCATGTCCTTGGAACTTCCTTACCTTGAAGTGTTTCCAGTTTGCAACTTCCCTTGCCGTTTGCCCAAGTAACCCGGTAGGGCCCCTCCCAGTTAAGCCCTAGTTTGCCGGTGCTCTCCTGCAATCTAGCTTCGTTTGCTCTTAGGACCAAGTCTCCAGGAGCAAGATTGAGCTTTTTCATCTTGGCATTATAGTAGCTTTCAAGCTGCTTTTTGTAATTGGCCTCCTTGATTGCTGCTATTTCCCTTATTTCTTCAAGCAAGTTCAGGTTCATTCGGAGGTCTTGCTCATTTTCGGCTTCCTTGAGCTTCATCCTCGCGGTTGGGGATCCTATCTCGGCGGGAATAACAGCCTCCGTCCCGTAGGTTAGGCTGAAAGGGGTTTCTCCATTGCAGTCCTTGGGGGTGGTCCTATATACCCATAGAACAAAAGGCAGCTCCTCCAGCCACCCCTTTTGCTTCCTCCCGAGCCTCCCTTTCATTCCCTTAATAACACTCTGATTTACCCTTTCCACCAGTCCATTGCTCTGAGCATGGGTGACAGAGGTGAACACCTGGTGTATGTGCATCTGCTCGCACCATGGTTTGAAGGGTTTTCCTGCAAATTGAACCCCGTTGTCACTGATCAGCTCCTTCGGCACCCCGTATCTGCATATGATGTTATCCAGCACGAATCGCCTCATCTGTTCTCCCGTAATCTTTGCCAGGGGCCTGGCTTCGACCCATTTGGTGAAATAATCTATAGCGACTACCACATACTTAACCCCTCCTGGACCCTCGGGGAACAGACCAATAATGTCGATGGCCCACTTCTGGAAGGGCCAAGACGTTGACACAGGTATCATTGGGTGTTTGTGGCGATGCGTCATGGGAGCATGGACTTGGAAATTGTCACACTTCTTGATCTCCTCCGATGTTGTCTCGTACATTCTAGGCCAATAAAATCCCGCATCCATTGCTTTTGCCACCACTGTCCTTGCCCAGAATGCATGCCACAAATACCTTCGTGTATTTCTCTAATCACATACTTGGCTTCTTCACTGTCGACACATTTTAGTGATGGGCCCAGGTATGACCTTCGGTAAAGTTCCCCGTCGACTAACTCATATTGCAATGTAACAACTCTCATTAAAATTTATAATTAGAATGATAATTGGTCAATAAGGAAACCCTAATTGAGACACCCAAGTAATTCCGCACTAACCCTGAAATTTCCGGAACAATCGGAATCAGGATCAGGGCCCCTAAAACTCAAGGGGGCTAAACCCTATTTGATAATTATCTTTGAAAACTCGTTGTTATACTGAATTTCGATTTCAATGTTGAGTCATCAAACCTATACCACTGACAAGGCTAGTCTACAAGCTAAAACGCACCATTTACGGACCGTAAAGGTTAGTCCTTACGGACCGTAAGCCAACCGGCTCCCTTACGGACCGCAAGGGTCCAGGCATACGGTCCGTATGCAAGTCGAATTTCGAGCTATAAATAGCCGACCTTGGCAGTCGACTATTGATGTTAAAACGTCAATCAGAATCCTTCTGTGCGTCGTTATTAGGCCGATTTACTACAAATTAAACACACACTACACACGAGGTGCTGCCGCAGAACAGGGTAATTACTCGATCGCTATTACGATTCAGTTTCCGGGATCAATATATCCAAAGAATGTCTAAGTGCCGCCCACATTGGGTTATACTTTGTCGTTGGTCGTTAAATCGATAAATGAGTTGAAGTATTGCACTTTGTCGTTCATTGTGAGAATTTGATCTCGTGAGTTATCGTAACTGCTGTATTGATCACTAACCCTGTTTTGTGTGCATTATTGTTGAAATTAGGTTGACAGGGCTAAAATCATATTCTATCAGTACTAAATCTGCAATGTGAGTTATTCTTCTTTTATAAACTCTTTTCTCACAGTTTGTGAGTTGTTAATTGTTTACAATACTCCAAATTATTTTCAGAATTATAACTTACAGTGATTAAGTTTATGTAATCACCAAATTACAGCCGGTATGTGGGGTATTGTGCACATTACTTGATAATCGTCACCATTGGGGCAGCCATTGGGTGATATGACCATAATCACAGACACCATTGTACAGGTGGGCCAATGGGTCGAGTGGTAAAGTACTGTGGGTAGAATGGTTGATATCAGAAACATTGTAAAAGATCTTAACACTGTGAATTATAACAAATGTGTCATTTTCCAGTAACTAGAATAATTCACTCAGTATTTCCCCGCTGACCAAATCTTTTTCAAACATGTTTCAGGTGATCTGCTGTAATCCAGGAAAAATGCAGGGGGAAGCATTTCAAGCTTAAGATAGTGGCTCAATATCAAATAAAGAAATATGTTTTATCATTAAAATCTTGTTATTGCAAATTATCGGGGTTTTATCCCAAATTGTGAAATAAAATAATCGGGAAAAATTTTAACTTAGCCGATCCTGTAAATATAATTTCCGCTGCTAAACTCACTATAAATAAAGTACCGCAGGATTTCTGTCCCGCGGCTCCTGGAACAGGTCAAACCGGGTCGGGGGCCGTGACAGAAACAAGGTGGTATTAGAGCCACTAAGTTAAGCTAATTAAGTATTTAAACGATACTTAATTTTTCCTGATTACTATTACGTGATTATGTGTTTATGTGCTTCTTAACTGATTGTTTATTAACTACAGTATGGGTAAGCAAAAGTTACAAGAAATCTATCTTAAATTAGATAGATCAATTTACGAAGAGGGAAGTTCATTCAAAACTAAATTTTCAAAGTTCCCTACAATTCCTGAAGAAGGAATATTTGTGCAAAAAGCAAATTATAAATATCCGCTTTCTCCTAGAAAAAGGAATATGATTATTAAGAAAAGTAAGGAGCAAATCATAGAAAAGAAGATTAAAAAGGAAACCCAGGAGTTAATTAAGAAATCACCTTGGGAAGATAAACTCGATGAAAAATGGGCAAATTTATATATGTTAGCCACTGTGGCAGAACATGCAAATCTCTAGATGCCCTAAATTTAGCAAACAACACTTCTCAATAAGTAAATAAATAAAATTGAGTGAAATAAATCTGAGTGTGTTTTCCTGTATTTTGTACAAATAGTGTGCAATAAAACTTCCATGTTTATTTGTTAAACTTTGCTCCAAAGTTTTAACTTGATATTTTGTGCATTTTGCATATATGCTACACAGCATGAACGAGATATCTGAAGCTTTTCAGAACCTCAATCTGTATCCAGTGAATATAGAAGTTTCTCATGAATTTACGGGATATGTTGCTGATGTGGACCAACCTGTAAAATTCCCTACTCCACCACTGACCAAACCAAAAAGAAGGCCAAAGAAAAATTATGTGTGGGGAAGCCGTATACGTAAGAAAAAGCCAGTTACAAAACCTCCTAGAAATAACGACCCTTTAGGAAAAGGAAAGGCAATTATAATCCAGGAAAACTCTAATCAGCAAGAAAAGGAAACTGAAGCCAATAACGAGTCTAGGCAAATGGAGGAACAGTTTGATAAATATTCTCAAGAGATAGAAACAGAAATAGGGCAAGGTTCTAGACCAACTCAAGCAGAAATTGGGGAGAGTTCCAACCAAAACCAAAGGTTAACTTTTCAGGAGCAGATAGATATTCTATTGGCAAACTGTGATACTTTACAGCCTGTCAATACGAATATTTTTACCTATCCTATTGAAAATCCACTTCCTATGAACTCTGGACCAGCAATCCCAGATCCAATAGTACACTTCCAACCTGTAGAAATGGAAGAATGGTGGACAAATGATTGGCAATTCCAAAATATTGTCAACGACCCTTATTCCTTTCTTCCACAGTTCGACCCAGAACCCCTACCTAATCCACCAATGAGCAATGAGAATCTGGCTGAACTTCGCCATTTCGGTGAAGAGTTGATGGATGCAGGGAATAGAATTAGGGAGATAGGAGGGCAGATTGCCTGGAAGTATGACGAGAGGGAACTCCGTTTTTAGGATAACAAGTAGGGGGTGGTAAAGCTATCTTTGTATAATAGTAACAGTAAATAGTGAAACCAGTTGTAACATAACGAATAAAACACTGTAAAATATCGGTGTGTATTGATGCATACTATACTGATATAAAATGGAATCGAGAAATCGATAATTTTGACTTTATGTGTTATAAATTGTTCGATTATTTGTATAAATTGCTAATTGCTAATTACTCATAATAAATTATCACCAGATGGCAAATAATGGTAACGAACCAGTAAATGAAGTTAATCAATCGGAGCAACACCCAGAAGATCAATATATGACCAAACAAGATATTGAAAATATTGTTGCTCAAGGAATAGCCAACGCAATTCCAATATTCGTTGCTGCTATGAAAAATCCGAACGATCCGCAACATATCATTCCTAGTAAACATACTATCGAAGATAATTTCAGTAATAGTATAAACAGGGGCAATAATCATGTTAATCATGACAATGAATCTCAGCACACGCCGCGCCCTAAAAAGCGAAAAGCTGCAACACCTGGTTGCACTTTCAAAGAATTCCTTGCTTGTAAACCCGCTGAATTTGTAGGCAACGAAGGAGCAACTGCAACACTGCGATGGTTAGAGAAAACCGAAGCAGTAATTGCAATAAGTAAATGTGCTGAAGAAGATCAAGTCATGTACGCCTCAAATCTGTTTAAAGAAGGAGCACTAGAATGGTGGAACACAGTGCTGCAGGCAAAAGGAAGACGGATGGCTTATGCTATGACTTGGGAAGAATTTAAGAATCTTGTTGAAAGAAAATTCTGTCCTGAGTATGAGAAGGAACATATGGCAAATAAGTTCCTCAATCATCGAATGACAGGAGTAGATTGTCGTGGTTATACTTCGACATTCTTCGAATATGCGAGAGTGGTACCCAATCTGGCTTCACCAGAACCGGTACTCATTTCTCGATATATTTGGGGATTAATTAGCGAAATTCGCAATATCGTTAAGGCTGCGAGACCTCGTACTATTGACGATACAGTAGAATTAGCTAATACCTTAACCGACGAACTGATCCGCACAAGAGATGAAGATAGGAAGAAAGAATTGGCTCAGAAAATTACCCAAGGATTTAGGGTGGGTAATAGCAGTAATTTCAAGAAGAAAGGAGCGAGACAATCTTCCATCCCGCCATTTTGTAGAAATTGCAGAAGGAAGCACTTTGGAAAATGCAATGCAATTTGTAACTTCTGCAAATCTGTAGGCCATAGTGAAGAGAATTGTAAGAAGAAAACTGTAACCTGTTTTCACTGTGGGGAAACAGGACATTACAAAACCGAATGTCCTAAACTGAACAAAATCACCGATAACAAGGGCCAACCAGTTGAAGGAGCTGTTAAGAAAAATGCCAGAGCTTTTCAGCTAACTACTCAAGAAGCAGAGCTCATTCCGGATGTGATAGCCGGTACGTTTTTAGTTCACAACGTCTATGCAAAAGTATTATTTGACTCTGGTGCAAACCAAAGTTTTATAAATACTTCATTCTGTCAAGCTCTTAAGTTACCATTGACTACCGTTAGGCAGATTTTTACAGTCGAAACTGCAGATGGGAATTCCGTAGAAATTAATCAGGTTTTGCAAAAAGTAGAAATAGAACTCTCAGGTCATAAATTTGTTGCAAACCTATTGCCTATGAAATTAGCTGAGTTTGATGTTGTGTTAGGAATGGATTGGTTAATAGCCAACCATGCTCAAATCATTTGTGATCGAAACTCTATAGAAATTCAAGCACCTACGGGAGAAGTAATTAAGATTGCAGGAGATAAACCTCGGAAGCCATTAAAGTTCATATCAGTAATGAAAGTTGCTAATTATGAACGAAAACAGGGAATGGTATATATGATTTCAGTAATCATTTGTACTAAAGGCAAAGAACTCAAGGAAATTCCTGTAGTCTCAGAATACCCAGATGTATTCCCAGAAGATTTACCTGGGTTACCACCAGATAGAGAGGTAGAATTTAGGATTCATCTAATTCCAGGAACTACACCGATAGCCAAGGCACCGTATCGATTAGCTCCTACCGAAATGCTAGAATTAAAGAAGCAATTAGATGAATTACTAAGCAAAAGATTTATACAACCTAGTTCATCCCCTTGGGGTGCACCAGTGTTGTTTGTGAAAAAGAAAGATGGATCAATGAGAATGTGTATTGATTATAGAGAATTGAATAAGGTTACAATTAAGAATCGATACCCATTACCTAGGATTGATGATCTTTTCGATCAATTACAAGGAGCTAGATATTTCTCTAAAATAGACTTAAGGTCTGGATATCATCAGTTGAAAGTACAAGAAGAAGACATACCTAAAACTGCTTTCAGAACTAGGTATGGTCATTATGAGTTCACAGTCATGCCCTTCGGATTAACCAATGCCCCAGCTGCATTCATGTACATGATGAACAGAATCTGTAAACCATATTTGGATAAATTTGTGATCGTATTCATTGACGATATACTCATTTATTCCAAAAGTCAAGTCGAGCATTGTCAGCACTTGCATGCACTCTTAACTTTGTTAAGAAAAGAAAAGTTGTACGCTAAATTTTCGAAGTGTGAATTTTGGCTACCAGAAATGCAATTCTTAGGACACATGGTGAATCACGAAGGTATTCACGTAGATCCTGCTAAGATAAAAGCAATTACCAACTGGAAGGTTCCACAAACTGCAATGGAAATTAGAAGTTTTATAGGTTTAGCCGGTTATTATAGACGGTTTATTAAGGATTTTTCCAAGATAGCTGTACCATTAACTAAGCTAACCTGTAAAGCCACTAAGTTTGAATGGGGACCTAAACAAGAAGAAGCCTTCAGAATTCTAAAACAGAAATTAACCAATGCGCCAATCTTAGCCTTACCAGAAGGAACAGAAGACTTTGAAGTATATTGTGATGCTTCAAAATTAGGATACGGATGTGTGTTAATGCAACGTAAGAAAGTAATTGCATATGCCTCCACACAATTGAAAAAGCATGAAGAAAACTATACGACTCATGATTTAGAATTAGGAGCTATAGTTTTTGCCCTTAAGATATAGAGACATTATCTGTATGGAAGTAAGTTTACTGTTTATACAGATCACAAGAGTTTAAGGTATATATTCGGGCAAAAAGAGTTAAACATGAGGCAAAGAAGATGGATGGAGATTATAAGTGATTACGACTGTGACATTCAATATCACGAAGGAAAGGCTAACGTAGTAGCAGATGCCTTAAGTCGTAAATATCATGAAAAGCAAAGGCGAGTCCGTGCTCTTAGAATAAATCTACAAGTAGATTTAAGGGAACAAGTTAAGGAGATCCAGAAAACGGCAATCAAGGACGATGCCGAAGGAATGAAAGGTTATCTAAAAGAATTGGAACAAGGAAACGATGGAATCTGGAAATTCCACAGAAACAGAATTTGGGTACCTAAACAAGGAAATTTAAGATCGAAAATTTTAGAAGAAGCTCATAAATCTAGGTATACTGTACACCCAGGAAATAATAAGATCTACCAAGATTTAAGAAAGAATTTCTGGTGGATAGGAATGAAGAAAGATATAGCTGAATACGTATCTAAGTGTTTAACCTGTTCACAAGTTAAAGCCGAACACCAGAAACCCTCAGGTTTATTACAACAGTTAGAAATGCCTGTATGGAAATGGGAACTCATAACAATGGACTTTGTTACTAAGTTACCCAAAACCAGAAAAGGTAATGATGCAATTTGGGTAATTGTGGACCGATTAACCAAATCCGCTCATTTTCTACCAATAAAAGAAACCTTTAGCATGGAAAAATTAGCCAAGCTGTATGTGGATGAAATAGTATCCCTACATGGAGTCCCGCTCTCCATTGTATCGGATAGAGATAGTCGTTTCACTTCCCGATTTTGGACAAGTTTCCAAGAATCAATGGGAACCCGACTCAATCTAAGTACTGCATATCACCCACAGACAGACGGACAAAGTGAAAGGACGATCCAAACTCTGGAAGACATGCTCCGAGCATGTGTAATTGACTTTGGAGGTAATTGGGATAACCATTTACCCTTAATTGAATTCTCCTATAACAATAGTTATCACTCAAGTATTGAAGTCGCTCCATTCGAGGCATTGTATGGACGCAAATGCAGAACACCTGTATGTCGGGCGGAAATAGGAGAAAGTCAATTATCAGGTCCAGAAATTGTGCAAGAAACCACAGACAAGATAACTCAAATTAAGGAAAGATTGAAAACAGCCAGAGATCGCCAGAAGAGTTATGCAGACAATCGTCGCAAACCACTTGAATTCCAAATAGGAGACAAAGTACTGCTAAAAGTATCTCCTTGGAAAGGAGTTGTAAGATTCGGTAAGAAAGGAAAACTGAGTCCCCGATATGTTGGACCATTTCCAGTGATTCAACGAATCGGACCAGTCACTTATCGTTTACAACTACCAGAAGAACTAGCTGGAGTACATGATGTATTTCATGTATCCAACCTTAAGAAATGTTTATCAAATGAATCTCTGGTAGTACCTCTTCAAGACATAGAGGTAAATGAAAAATTGAAATTCATAGAAAAACCTTTACAAATAGAAGACCGGAAAATCAAATTCCTCAAACACAAGCGACTTGTACTGGTGAAAGTCAAATGGAATTCCAAGAGAGGACCGGAATACACTTGGGAACTGGAATCAGAAATGAAGCGCAAGTATCCTCATCTGTTTCAGTGAATCTCGAGGACGAGATTTTTCCTAAGGTGGGGAGGATGTAACAACTCTCATTAAAATTTATAATTAGAATGATAATTGGTCAATAAGGAAACCCTAATTGAGACACCCAAGTAATTCCGCACTAACCCTGAAATTTCCGGAACAATCGGAATCAGGATCAGGGCCCCTAAAACTCAAGGGGGCTAAACCCTATTTGATAATTATCTTTGAAAACTCGTTGTTATACTGAATTTCGATTTCAATGTTGAGTCATCAAACCAATACCACTGAGAAGGCTAGTCTACAAGCTAAAACGCACCCTTTACGGACCGTAAAGGTTAGTCCTTACGGACCGTAAGCCAACCGGCTCCCTTACGGACCGCAAGGGTCCAGGCATACGGTCCGTATGCAAGTCGAATTTCGAGCTATAAATAGCCGACCTTGGCAGTCGACTATTGATGTTAAAACGTCAATCAGAATCCTTCTGTGCGTCGTTATTAGGCCGATTTACTACAAATTAAACACACACTACACACGAGGTGCTGCCGCAGAACAGGGTAATTACTCGATCGCTATTACGATTCAGTTTCCGGGATCAATATATCCAAAGAATGTCTAAGTGCCGCCCACATTGGGTTATACTTTGTCGTTTGTCGTTAATTCGATAAATGAGTTGAAGTATTATACTTTGTCATTTGTCGTTAATTCGATAAATGAGTTGAAGTATTGCACTTTGTCGTTCATTGTGAGAATTTGATCTCGTGAGTTATCGTAACTGCTGTATTGATCACTAACCCTGTTTTGTGTGCATTATTGTTGAATTTAGGTTAACAGGGCTAAAATCATATTCTGTCAGTACTAAATCTGCAATGTGAGTTATTCTTCTTTTATAAACTCTTTTCTCACAGTTTGTGAGTTGGTTAATTATTTACAATACTCCAAATTATTTTCAGAATTATAACTTACAGTGATTAAGTTTATGTAATCACCAAATTACAGCCGGTATGTGGGGTATTGTGCACATTACTTGATAATCGTCACCATTGGGGCAGCCATTGGGTGATATGACCATAATCACAGACACCATTGTACAGGTGGGCCAATGGGTCGAGTGGTAAAGTACTGTGGGTAGAATGGTTGATATCAGAAACATTGTAAAAGATCTTAACACTGTGAATTATAACAAATGTGTCATTTTCCGGTAACTAGAATAATTCACTCAGTATTTCCCCGCTGACCAAATCTTTTTCAAACATGTTTCAGGTGATCTGCTATAATCCAGGAAAAATGCAGGGGGAAGCATTTCAAGCTTAAGATAGTGGCTCAATATCAAATAAAGAAATATGTTTTATCATTAAAATCTTGTTATTGCAAATCATCGGGGTTTTATCCCAAATTATGAAATAAAATAATCGGGAAAATTTTTAACTTAGCCGATCCTGTAAATAAAATTTCCGCTGCTAAACTCACAATAAATAAAGTACCGCAGGATTTCTGTCCCGCGGCCCCTAGAACGGGTCAAACCGGGTCGGGGGCCGTGACATGCAATGCTTCGACTCTTATCTTCCGAGCTGCCCAGTCTCCTTCAGGTAGTACTCCATCCTTGAGGAACTTTACGATTGGTGTCATCCACGTTTCTTGTGTATTTTCAATTGCAGCTACCTCTTCATTGTCAAGGGAGGGGGAGGTTAAGACCTCCACCTTGACTTCCCTTGCTAGGTGGTGAAACGCTACGGAAGCCAGCTTTCTAAGAGCGTCCGATTTCCTGTTCCTCTCGCGGGGGATGTACTCTAGCTTGAAGGTCCTGAAAGCCTTGGCTGTCTCTTTTACTTTTGCCACGTATTGGGCCAGTATGCTATCCTTGGCCTCGTACTCCCCGTGGTACTGCCTAACCACTAGTTGTGAGTCGGTACTGGCTTCCACATGTCTTGCTTTCATTCTTTTAGCTAGTCTCAACCCTGCCAAAAGGGCTTCGTATTCTGCAGTGTTGTTGGTATTCTCGAAGTCTAGCCTGATGGCATAGGTTAGCTAAACTCCCTCAGGACTGATCAACGTAATGCCCACTCCACTGCCTTCTTCGCTGGAGGCCCCATCTGTGAGTAGTTTCCATATTGCCTCATCCTCCTTCTCTTTTTCTTCCTTCTCCAGGGCTTCCCACTTTAAGAGTTCTTTCTCCTCATACTCCGGGACCTCCGTGAAGAAGTCAGCCAGTATTTGTCCCTTCATGGCAGTTCTGGCTTTGTATTCCAAGGAGTGCTCTCCCAACTCAACCGCCCATTTGGCCAATCAACCTGACAGTTAAAGTCTCCTGAGGACTTTTTGGAGGGGCTGATCCGTCATTAGGGTGACCTTGTGTACCTGGAAATACCTTCTAAGTCTTCGGGATGCAAAGACAAGAGCCAGAGCTAACTTTTCAAGAGGCATATAGCCTTCCTCAGGACCTTTGAGGGTCCTGTTGATGAAGTATATGGGTATCTGTTTTTCCTCCCGTTCCACCATCATTACCGCACTTATGGTTGTTTTTGAGGCTAACAGATATAAAAGCAAATCTTCCCCGGGGACTAGAGTGGCTAAGGTTTGGAAAGCGGTTTCCGCTTCCGAGGTCCATCTGAACTTATCTGTCTGAAAATAGTCCTTCAGCACCTTCATGAAGGGGAGAGTTCTATCGGCTACCATTGAGAGGAAACTGTTTAGGGCAATCAACCTTCCGTTCAGTTGTTGAATATCCTATAAGGACCAGGGGATCGCATTTCGGCTACAGCCTGAGTTTTTTATGGATTAGCTTTGATCCCGCCCTTGGTGACCACTACCCCCAAGAATTTCCCTTCTTCTACCCCGAAGCAGCACTTCCCAGGATTCAACTTCATATTCACATCTTGCATAGTTCGGATGGTTTCGGCTATATCGTCTATCATAGCCATTTCAGTTAAGCTTTTTATAACAATGTCATCAACATACACTTCTAAGTTCCGTCCCCGCTGCTCTCTGAAGAGCGTATTCATGAACCTTTGGTAAGTGGCCCCGACATTTTTTAGCCCGAAGGGCATTTTGGTGTAACAAAAGGTTCCCTCGTCTGTAATGAAGGCAGTCTTCTCCTCGTCTTCCATTGACATTTGTATTTGATGATACCCTTTGTAAGCATCCACGAAGCATTTTAGGGGGTACTGAGATAAGGAGTCCACTCGGGCGTCTATCTCCGGGAGGGGATAGCAGTCCTTGGGGCATGCTTTATTTAGATCTTGAAAGTCGATGCACATCCTCCACCCCCCGTCTTTTTTCATGACCATGACTGGGTTTGCAACCCAGGATGGATATTTCACCTCTCTTACTATCCCCGCTCTGAGCAGCTTCTTGGTTTCTTCGCAGGCTGCCCTTCTCTTGTCAGGACCCATGCTTCGTTTCTTTTGCTTTACCGGCCTTGCCCAGGTGTAGGTATTGAGTCGATGCTCGGTTAGACTTCTTGGGATTCCTGTCATGTCTCCATGCTGAAACGCAAACACATTTATGTTTAAGGAAAGCAGCTCCTTGAGGGCACTCTTACATTTGTCGCTTAGGTGGCTTCCCACCTTAACCGTTTGCTCCGGGAATCTGTCGCAAAGGACCCATTCTTCTACCCCCTCTTTTTGAGGTTTCTCAGACACTTCCCCCTTAGAAACAGAAGACACTACCTCGTATGAAGATTTTACCCAAGCCAAGCCTTTTGGCGTTTGGAATACTAAAGCTCCATGTGGGGTCGATGCCTGTGCTTGCAAATCGCCAATCCCAGGTCTTCCCAGGATTGCATTGTATTTTGAGGGTGCTCGGACCACTGTGAAAGTTAAATTTATGGTTCAGACACGATCCCCTGCCCCGACTGTAAATGAGAGTCTGATCTTTCCCAAGGGGTGTGACACACTGTTGTTGAAACCCACTAGGGGGATAGAATCTTCCTCAAGCCGATCCCTCACATCCCTGTCAAACCTTAAGAAACAGTGTTCATATATTACCTCTACTCCGCTTCCCCCGTCCACGTGTATCCTGGCTACCTTGTGCCCAGCTATTTTGGCTGAAATGTTGAGGGAGAGCCGTTGTACCTCACTCTCCTCCAGGTGTGGCATCAAGATGGGAGCTTTCATGCGGTCTGGGGAGCCCAGGACTCTGGCTTTTACACTCCTGGTAGTATCAAATTTGTCCCTTCTCCTAATCATGTCTACATCTGCCCTTCCAGGCTCCCTCACGTCCTTCCCTTTGCGGTCCCCTCCTCCTTCCTTGATCTTCTTAACCAAATGAGCCAGTTTACCCGTTTTTACCGCGACCTCTATTTCCCTCTTTAGATACATACAATCATCAGTTTTATGACCGAATCCCCTATGGAAGTCACAGTATTCGTTCGGTTGTGCCTTTGGTCCTTGCTTTATGGGTGGTGGTCTTGGAAAGGAATTCTTCACCCTCTCAGTAGCCAGTATTTCACTTGGAGTCTTAGTGAGAGGGGTGAAGCTGTCAGAGTAAGGGAATGAGCCCCTCCCCCGAGGCCTATATGGGGAGTACGAGGGTCTCTCCCTATCATGCAACATTTTATCAAAACCTGGTTTTCGTGAGTAAGGTGTACCTTTTTTGGAGGTTTTGGAGCTGGGTTGATCCTTCGGGCTAGGGTCTCCATCTCCTTAGCTTTGCTAACTGTGTCCTTGCCCCTGACAAAGGCCTTAACTCTGTCCATGAGGTTGTCGAAGGAGTATGGGAACTCCTCCCCTAACTTTTCGCATAGTTGTGCATGTTTTAGCCCATTGATGAAGCTGCTGATCTTCATGACCTCTGGGACATCTTTGATGTTCATACTTTCCTTGACAAATCTCTCGATATACTGATCTATTCGTTCATTGTCCCGTTGCCTTATATGCATGATCTCGTTTGGGTTTTTGATTACCTTTCTTTGTTGACCAAAGTTCCTTAGGAATTTCTCACTTAGTTCATCGTAGCTGTCAATTCCCCCGTGAGGAAGTCTGTCGAACCAGAGCCTGGCTCCCTCCGTTAGGGTTTGCACGAACATGTGACACCAAACAGGCATGGGCCACCGTCCCAGTTGTCCTGCACCTTTGAAAGCATGGAGATGATCCTCAGGATCTCTCGTCCCGTCGTACCTATCAAAGTTTGGAGGTAGTTTAATCTTGGGGGGTATAGGTGCTTCAGCGATTCTTTTGGTGAACTTTGAGATCTCGGCTAGATCTCGAGGGAGGTAAGGCTGATCGAAGCTGTTGTCACCATGACTCTCCTTTTCTTTCTCTTTTCCTTTTTGCTTCTTTCCCACAATAAGGTCTTCTCTTTCTTCCGAGGACATTTGTATGAGGGCTGTCATGAATGTTTCTAGATGGTCGGCTCCATCGCTCTTGTTCTTTGGATCTACTCCTTCCTGATTGGATGGTGTGTCATAGGACAGCCTAGCCCTGAGACCATCGAGTCTCTCCCGTCTTTCTAGATCCTCGACATGTTTTTTCAACTTCTCCCTTTGCATGGCCAACAAATTTGGAGTGATGGTCTCTTCCCTTTCCAGGGCTTCTACCTGGTTTTCATTTTCTTCCTCGTGAGTGATTTCCTCCACTATGACCTTATCATGATTGTTTTGCATCGTTTGGATGGTTCGTGAACTTGGTGGTGTTGCCTTGTTGTTTCTTCTCGAATGGGCTATCACAACGTCTGTGTTTTGGAGTGAGAAAATCAGCTAGACTGAAATGTCCCACGGATGGCGCCAATGTCGAATACCCAAATCCCTGATGACGTTCAAAGGGTCTTCGCTGACGTCGGAATATCCCAGCCTTCGTTTGCTATAAAAAAGTAAACCGTTAGCCTCGTCACGGAGGGCCCCGGAGGGGGGATCCGTGACCAAGCTCCGGCGTGAGAATAAGTAAGCTGGCCGGAGAGCGAGAGAGTAATTTATCTCGGCGAGTGTGATCACCGGAACAATCTCTATGGTGTGAATCTAATAAATATGTGTGTGTGTATTTAATGTAGAGGGATTATGGTCAGAATAAATGTGAGAGTATTTAGTGTGATACCTTGGACCTGCCTTTAAGATCATCCAATACCTTCCTTATATAGTCGGAAGCCCTTATCTCTTCAATGGGACCATACCGAGATGATCCAACGGATTCTGTCAATCTTTGGGGGACTCAGACACGTGTCTGATCCCCAACGGCAGGATTATCCCCTCATTTAAAGATACCGGCGTAGAGGTACGATGCCAGCCAAAGATCCTCTTCATATCATTCATTAAATGCACCCTGTGTTCTCTGACCCTTTTCTTCCCGCCCCTTTTCATATAGGAGAAACCTTAGTGGGCAAGTATTACTGTTGTTGGGCCTTATCTATTGGGCCTGCATGACGGTAGCCCAAGACGGGTAAATGGGGTAACCCATTGGCCCATCGTCACCTTCTTTAATCATTCTTGCCGACTAACAAAACCTGCTAACAACCAAGCACAATGGCCGACTATGCGAGCATGGGCATACAATGGACACATATGACTCATGATTTAAGTACGACAAGGCAAAACAAAGAGTGGAAGGCATACGATGGTGAGTAGATATAGGAAAACACTACAAGAAATTCAAGCATTAGCGGCGACACTTTTAGCGGCGACATCTAAAGAATTAGCGGCGACATACTAGTATTAGCGGTGACATATAGTATTAGGGGTGACATGGCAGGCATTAGTGACGGTTCTTTAATCGCCGCTAAAAGTTTTAGCGACGGCATTTGGGAGTATAGCGACGACAAAATCATCGCTATTGCGAAAATTCTTTGTAGTGAAAGGAGGAGATATGCGTCGACGACTGCGTTTACCGTTCACCGAAGAAGAGTGGGAGACCATGGCTCACAACGAGAAAAGGTGTGAGACACTATAGTTGTGATGGTTTAGCATTACCGATGGGTAGAAAGTGGCATATGATAACTAATTACAACAAAAAAAATCGAAAATGTGACACTTCAAAGACCATTAAATGATTAAAAGGTCAATTAATCACTAAGATGTCATATCATTGTTACTTAAATTGACATCTTAATGATTATTTTACCTACCAAACAAGTTTACTGATTATCAAACGACTTTAATATAAATGATATATTAATAAATAATATATTATCTCATTTGATATAAAAATGTTGAAGAATATTAATATTTTATGTAACACCTCTCACTTGTCACTTGTTCTATCAATTCATCAAACCAATTCAAGGCAAAGCAAAAAAAAAGTAACAACCTTAGTGGAAGGCGAGTTGTGAGATGTATGTGATGTATTGAGAAGAAAAAATGAAACTGGAATTAAGTTATTTGGCTTGGAGTCAAATGATGCAATATCATGAGCGGGTGATGAAGTATTTTTAGGAGTGGATGTTTTGTTGTTGCGATGGGTGAAAGCTGAGGAGTTAGGTGAAGCATCATCAAAAGTGGAGACATTCAGGTTAGTGATCGGTTCTGGCGAGGTGGAATTGCTAAGCGGAAAATGAGTTTCGTCGAAGTGGGCATGCCGCGATATATAGATACGAGAAGTGCTTGGATCGAAGCAACAGTACCCCTTATATATTTAAAACAATACCCAATAAAAATACATTAAATGCTTCGAGGAGTAAGTTTGTGTGGGGCATAGTCATGTAAAACGGGAAATACCACCTTCTCTGTTGCCCACTCATCTGATGATAACCCAGGCTAAGCCTGAATTTTTAAACCCCGTCATCAGCTCGACCTTGCTCATGCTCAACACATGCCTTTGCTTCGTGTGATCCCAAGACCTTTCATACGGCATCTAAGGATGCCAAATGGTTGGGTGCAATGCAACTCGAGATTGATGCAACTCGAGATTGATGTCCTTAATCGAAATCAAACATCGACTCTTGTTCCACGTCCTTTAAACGCTAATGTTGTCGGTTCTAAATGGCTCTTTAGAACTAAATTTCACTCAGAGGGATCTATTGAATGGCACAAATCTCAACTTGTGCCTCAAGGATTTTCTCAAGTTCCTAGACTTGATTACTATCATAGCTTTAGTCCAGTGGTTAAGGGCGCTACTGTGCGCATTGTTCTTACTCTGGCCGTTATTAATAAGTGGCCTCTACACCAACTGGATGTTAACAATGCGGCTCTGCACAATCATCTTCATGAACAAGTGTATATGGAACAACCGAATGAATCTATTGACCCGTGATTCCCATCTTTTGTTTGCAAATTAAAAAAGGCCATTTATGGTCTAAAGCAAAGCTCCCAAGGCATGGTTTCAGTGTCTAACTGTATTTCTAACCAAATATGGTTTCTTGTGTGGTTGAGCGGATCTATCTCGTTTCACTTTTAAAAGAGATTCATGTATCATGTATCTTCTAGTGTATGTTGATGATCTCATTTTGACTGGCAATCAAAACCCTCACCGCTTTTATTTCCTCTCTTCGAAACGAATTTGCTATCAAAGATCTGGGGGAACTTAACTATTTTCTAGGATTGGAGGTTACCTATACTCAAAATGGTTTATGTCACACCCCGACTCGCAACAGATTACGTGATCGGGGCATGATGATTGTTTATAGCTCAAGACAACTAATTTAAAGTTAAATACCACGAAATAAACAATTCAAATAATCCAACAAATCCAAAACATAACATAACATAACATAAATCCGGTTTATTTTCTAAGGCATTATCCCTACATGTCCTCATCATCAATGCTTCAAACCTGTTCACATGTATCATGCAAGCCGAGCCGAACCAAGCGGACCTTTGCTCGTGCTTGGCTCGTTTACAAACCGAACCGAGCGGAGCAACTCATTTAAAACCGAGCCTCAAATCAAGCGAGCGTTTTCCGAGCAGTAAATATTCCGAGCGAGCATCGAGCGAAGTTGAGCGATTTGGACAACCGTGTCGCCCATTTTAATTTTGCTGAGATAAATAGTGACAATGTTGGGTCTCACGTTTTTTGTCTTTAAAAACAGGCACATTTCATGGTATAATATTTTTCTTATGATTAACAATGTTGTTGCTGATGTGGCCATGATCATATAGCACGAACAACGACATTGAGAGCAGGAAGAGACGATCGACTTTGGGTAACGACATGAAATATTGAGGCGATAAGCAGACTATCGTTTACCGGTTTAGAGTTTAACTTTTAGATTTGATATTATTTTTTTATTGGCGTGATTGGGCTAGTGCGTATATATATAGTTATAAATTTGTATATAGTGGACCAACATTTAGTAAAGTGGTATATATAAAACTATAAATTTAATTTATGTTTAAGTATATATGTATGTGTGTGTGTATATATAGGTGTGTGTACACATATGTATAATTTATATTTGTGTATATATATGTGTATATACATGTTTATATATTTATGTGTATATGTATATGTAAATATATACAAATTAAAAATAATAATTCGAGTCGAGTCGAGCGGACATTTGCTCATGCTTGGCTCGTTTACAAACTGAACCAAGCAAAGCGGCTCGTTTACAACCAAGCATCAAATCGAACGAACATTTTCCGAGCAATTTCCGAACGAGCGGCGAGCGGTTTGAACGGCCCTACATGTGTAAAATAGCTTGGGTCAACATAAGTTGTTGAGTAAATCTAATGTTTAAATAAAAACAATTTTGTTTATTTATTAAAAGTGATTCCTTGAAACAAGCGTACGATAATAGAGAAAACTCCAAATGACGAAACTACACTAGAATATAAAATATAAAATATAAAAATATAAAATACAAAGTACTTAATAAAATAAAGGCAAAACAACAACCCATAATTTGCGGATTTCTATATAAACTAATCATATTGAATAATTAATTAGTTTAATCGATTCTTTTTATTCGTAAAGTACGTGTCTTGTTACACCATGGTTTCCTAGATCTTGGATGATCCGGATGAGATCAATGATCAACATCACTTGGAAGGTTAGGAGCTTTCCCGACGATATACTTTTAAAAATAATAAAATCGAATACTTTTATTGTTAAAACATTTATTAAATAAATTTAGAATTTTAATACAAAAACAAATTCATGACTTAAATTTTCTGGAAAAATTCAATTAAAACTTATAAAATTTATTTTTTATAATTAACATATTTTATCATATTTTTACATGATTGAAATATAAAATAATACATAGCATAACCGAAAATTCTCAAAAATTATATGAGTTATTCTAACATGATTATGAACAGTAAACAATAATCATTTTAATCAAAACACAACTCCAACACCAAAAGCCCCAAATCTCTAATAATTAAGAACACTAAAATTATAAACAAATCTGGAATGCCCTCTATCACAAAATTTGATAGAGGGGTTTTGTAGACCTCAAAAAATAAGCAAGTTAGGCTTTTAAATTACCTGATTTGATTAAGAATATAGAGAGAAATCGAGACTTGAAGTTATGAGCCCTAGAAATGTTCTTGCTTAGATCTGCGAGTTGTAGAGGTTGTTTGCATGGATTGGAGGCTAGGGTTTGCATTTTAGAGGTGGAGAGGTCGTCTAGGGTTACAGGGAGATGTTATAATAATCGAATTAGATGAATTGATTCTACAAAATTTACCCTCTGTAATGGAGATTTGATTTCAAATGAAATTTGGTAACTGTATAATGTAATTGGATGTTTATATGATGGGTATGCATGTTAGACTTATTTTATGTATTTTGGTATAACAATCGTTGCTAAAAACAACCAATTTTGAGGCTTGGAATTCAAGCCATCGCTGATTTTCGCGATGCGGATGAACGAGACCCATTTGCGAGTGAACACTAATACAAAACGTGTCCCTATTCTAACACAATGAAGCCATGGTGCAGTGGTTCTTGGGGCGCGCTGTTAAAGCTAAACCAGGTGGAGGTCGCGGGTTCGTATCCCGTCTCCACCCAAACACTCTTTTCTTTTGTTTTTTAATAGTTTCAATTATTTGCACAATAGCCCTTGTAATATAATAACTATGCTAACCTTGTTTATATTTAATAAACTAACCTAGTTAGTTATTTCTATTCTTATATAGTTTCTACTAATTACAAATGTAACCCCTTAACTTGTAACTTTTATTAACACGTAAAATTAACTCCGTTAATGCTTCCGTATTATAAACCTAACCAAAAACCTTTATACGTTAAACGTTTTTAGCCCGGCTTTCATCAAATGCAATACGTAACCAATAATAAAAAATAAAAAAAATATTTATTTCTGATGGATCCGGTTTTGTGATACAGGTCGGGTTTCGGAGATCAATTCTTGGCGGATGTAACAACTTAATTTTTAAATCAATCTAAGTACACATTGTATATTCTCAAGTGTGTTAAGATGTTGGAAGCAAAACCTGATCCAACACCATTAAGCACAAATGTTTCCTTTGTTTCTACAATTGATTTATTTAAGGATACTTCTCATTACCGGTCCATTGTAGGTGCTTTTTAGTACTTGACGATCACGAAACCAGACATATCTTATGTCGTTAATCAAGTTAGTCAATTTTTACATGCTCCAACTGTTTTTCACTACCAGAAAGTTAAACGAATTTTGTGTTATCTAAAAGGAATGTTTGCCTATGGTCTTCATTATATACTCGCATACTTCATTACTTGGTTACTCTGATGCTGTTTGGGCTCGTTGCTTAGAGACTCGTCATTCCACATATGGGTATTCCATATTATTGTGAAACACCCTAACACGTCTTAACCGAAAACGTCGCAACGGAAATATGAACCATAAAAATTTTCTTTCTTATGTTGTTCTAGCGTACTTTAAAACATTTAAATGTACTGTCTCAAACTAAGTACATCATTCATTCTGGATTTAGATGACTATGTTAACATATGAATACAACTACGTGACCACTTCTCCGTACAATCCTTGATCTTCAACTCGATCTTTGTCCACTTTCTCCTATGATGATGATGATGATCTGACTAACCTGCGGTCACCGTATACATAACCAACACGTTAGTAAAAGGTGACATCATACATAATTATTTAAATATGTAAATAATCAATAACTACATAGCAATCTAACTATCTTTACTACACCATAATTATATCCTTTTAAACTTGTTCATTACACCGGACCTCGCACTTTCGAAGGCCCAACGCTTGCATACCTGCATACCTGTTTCATTCTCATTAGCAATAAGGTTAGCAAGACAACATCTCAATGTACTGAAAACCTACAACTTCGCTTAAGCACATACCATTGATCTACATTCAAAAAGTTACAACCCGTGATTACACTTGCATGTATCCATATACATACATACCTATCGCATACAAACGTCCCACATACAAATACGCATAACATGTACTCATCAAGATTATATAATTAATACATACATGCAAGTCACGTTCAATTGTTCACATTCAATTATCGTACTTAAATCACATACATCACAATTCATCAATAATTACTCGCGTAAATAAGTTAATCTTTGCATTCCAACGTCAATGCTTCATAAGATCAACATTACCGTACTTGTAGGATCGTGATTCGACCCGAATGAGTCGTTCAGAGGCGTTCAACTACGTTTCAGGTGCGGAATAACAAGAAACTTAGGTAGAAATAGCTTGTTCTTCACATAATCTACTGAGTTTATTGATTTGACAATGTTTACAGCTCGTTCTTCACACCAGCAGCACCTCGGTATGGAATTTGACAAAGTTACAAATGAGATCCGCTTATGAGGTATATATAGTGTTGGTAGGTCCCCACATACGGACATGTACGTATAAGCGGACCTAGTAGGTTCCCACATACGGACATGTACGAATAAGCGGACCTAACCAGATAGGTTCCCATATACGGACATGTACGAATAAGCGGACCTAACCAAGTAGGTTCCCATATACGGACATGTACGAATAAGCGGACCTAACCAAGTAGGTTCCCATATACGGACATGACACATAAGCGGACCTACTCTCTAAAACACATATACTCTCCAGTTTTCTCGTAAAACGCGCCCTAATCTATACAATACAATGTATAACATGATCCAAGACGAAATCAACAGATGTAGTGCACCAACAGTACTTGTACTCTCATTCCATTCTCAAGTCATATGAATAGTAACGTTAACCTTCAAATATATTGAAGCTATGTATACATATATATACAAGCCCTATTCTTTCGTGTACATTCAATGTTACTTCATACGTACGTACCGACATACATATATTTATACACATACATACAAACCTACATTCATGGATATGTCATTCATTCTACCTATGAATTTCATATCCCTCGTGAGCCCACATAATCCTTATTTGGATTTGTACATCATAATTAAGCTTTTAAGATCCTTGAGTAGGATATACTACTTTCCGGAAGTTCATCAGGGCCTTTACATTAGCCTTAGGGGATATGAAGGTTTCGGAATGTAACAAAACTAAAAATCAACGATTCATATTTGGTCTCCACCGTAAGCTACGGTAGCCACCATTGCTTACGGTGGCTTTGAAACAGGCTACGGTGAAACTATACTGTCTTACGGTAGAGAATAAACCTTCAGCACCTACCGTAGCTTACGGTGCCTACCGTAAGCTACGGTAGAGCCCAGTAACACTAGGCTGAACTTCCTTAATTCCACTTTTGACCCGCTTAGCGAATCTTTTGATTAAGCCAGTCCCGAGATGTCCCAACACGCCTTTAGCTAATATCTTAACTAATATTAATTCTTTCCATACCTTCCCTTAACATTACCAAGTTCTCATTTCCGTTCTAAAATTTCTCAACTAAACGTTATGACTGGCTTACCCCTATAATGAGGTCTTACCGGTTTAACGTTATGCCAACCATTTCAACAAAACTTACCTTAACATTTCTCATTTATTAATACGTTCCACTTGATTTTGAATATTCAAATACATATACATCTTCATGTAAATAAATTCGAAGTGATTGTGAAATCACTTACCTTTAGCGTCCTTGTTCATGCTTGCCTCATTGCTTCCTCTTTGACTAGTTAACCATCCCTGCTTGAGTCCTTGCCAATGTAAATTTCTATTCTTTCATGCCATCATTTTCATAACTTGTTAGCTTGCATGTTCATCTATATCGATAATCATTTCAAATTCTTAGTTGCATTATTTTCATTAGTCAGTCATTCACTAACATGCATAACTCAATTCAATGAAAACAGTCTGTTTTGGGATGTCCGTTTACTATACTTACGAGCTTGCAAAAAATATGATCTTTTTATGTGGTGTGCCCATCGGAGGGGTGTTAAATTTTTAGAGTCTAACTCTCTACCAAAAATTTATAAAAAATCATTTACTAAGCAGCAATGAGATTCGTCACTTTCTGACTGCAGCCCACGGAAAAATTCATTTAAAAACCCTTGGTCATCCGATTGACATAATTCCAGTTGGAGATTTTCATAACCTCTTGAAACTACCTACAGTAAAAATTTGGGATCATAACTCAATTTCTAAATTGAGCTATAACATTCGTAATGGGCTGCAAATTCTGCAAGAAAACACAGCTTGAACCTTCGATACAGAAAAATTCATAAAACATTCAGTTTTCGTCGAAGAAATGCAATTCCAGTTGGGTTTGAAAGGTTTTTTCCTGGAAGTTCATCACGAACTCAATAAACATCAGTTTTTGACAAGATTTGACCCGGTTACAGCCGATTAAATTCGGCTATAACTTTCTGGACAGGTTTAGTTTCATCAAATCTTTTCTAATAATCTCACATTCTAACTTCATGATGTATGTGAAGTGTGTTATATTTTAGGTGTATATTTTAAGCCCTTTTTATACTTTTAGTCAAGGTTTAAATTTATAAAACACGATATTTACTAACACTAAACACACATATGGGCAAGTGCACCCATCGTGGACGTAGTATAGTGTTGGTAAGATACCGAGGTCGTCCAAGGACACAAGAGCTTTTAGTACCGGTTTATCCTCAACGTCTAATCAAATCAAAATGTTAGAAAAAGATTTTAAACTAAGAAAATAAAACTAACTAAAATGCTGAAAAATAAAATAAAAACAGATAGACAAGATGAATCACTTGGATCGAGTCGTGTGTTAGTGTAACCTTTGATTATTTTCGCACTTTTGCACTGGTTTAAGAGATTATCTTAGTTATTGTAGTAGGCCCCTCTTTTGAAGGTGACATTACCCTCAACCCAGTAGTTTGAGTCAGCAAGGATACAATCCTAAATGGTCGGATTATTGAAAGATAATTAATTAAGTTATTAATGCATAATGTGGTAGGCCCCTCTTTTGAAGGCGACGTTACCCTCGGCTAAGTAGTCTGAGTCAGCAGGGATACAGTCCTAAGTAGCCGGGTTAAGTTTTAATAGTAGTTTAACTTATGAGGGGATCAAAGAGTTTAGACCCCCGCCATCCAATACCTTTGGGTATTGAAGGAGGTCCTACTAAATTTAACCCAGGTCCTTTGCAGGATCTATACATTGAACAATGGCAAGACTCTTACCAAACCGTTCCCTTAACCCCCGACCAGGTAGCCAACATACCTCCATATAGACCGTGGAGATATGAATGGTGAAAATCTTTCATTTTATATAGGAAGAACACGCCAAGACACCACGGACAAACGATACGGAAGAATCACCTTCAATATAAGAAACTAGTAATTAAAGTCATTAATACAAAACCAATTAAAAAGTGCAAAAGATTAAAAATAAAAAGTATTACACTAAATACTTGTCTTCACCAAGTGATCTAAGAGACTTAGGCACACATGGCCTTTGATTATCAAGAACTCTTACGATCAATCTTGGATCCCGAGACGACTCACACACTCTATGATGGACAATGGATGATGGTGGTGGATGATGGTGTTATGGTGGTGGTGGGTGGTGGGTGAAGTGTGAGAGAGGTGGTGTGCCAAGGGTTGAGTTGTAAGTGCTCCAAGCACTCCTATTTATAGGCTGAACAGAAGCCTGGGCACGGCCCCGTGTCCATCTGACACTTTCTCTCTTCATTAATTGTAATTCGCAATTACAATAAATGCGCCTGCAGCAACTTGACCACGCCCCCGTGTCCGCTGGGCACGGCCCCGTGGTGGGCAATAGAAGCTTCTATAGGTTTGTCTTTTCTGCTGCTTCTTGGGCACGGCCCCGTGCTCGTTGAGCACGGGGCGTGTTCAGTCTTCTAGCTTCTTTGTTTTGCTTGGGGAGATGCTGTCGGGGGGTCGGTCATATCACTTTTGTTCCTTTTCTTGTATTTATATTAGATTTTGCTGTCTTTTTGCTTCTTTTGTTATTTTGAGCTCATTTAATCCTGAAAATACAAAAGGAAGACAAAAGCATACTTTTTCCAACATTAGTACTAAAAAAGGGTTAGTTTTAAGCCACAATTGATGTAATTTATATATTGAATTTTGTGCGTATCAAATACCCCCACACTTGAATCCTTGCTTGTCCTCAAGCAAAACTCTTTATAATGTGGCTTTATTCACTCCCAAATGGAATGGGTAGAGGAGAAGGTTTTTGGGCTTGTCATAGAGTGTCGGGAATTCCAAGATTATTTAGGTTTTATTTTTATTTATTTACAATCCTATTCGTCATGATTTATTAAAAACATTTCATAAGATAAATTATTTATTAGGGTATAACATACATTTTTAAAATTCCATTTATATACAAGTTCACATACCTCACGGTGGAATCACTCAACACTCGGCCGAAGGTGTATTTTTAGTGAATCACTCGAGAGCGGCATGGAACTTACTCGTACCATAAGCTTGCCAAGCAATCAATCCTCCTCCTTTTTAACTATATACCTTTGTAAATATCAAGAGGACTTTTTGGGTGAAGGGTTAGGCTTGGGCTAAAGGTGGGTGGTTGGGTTAGTGGTTAGTAAAAAGGGCGAAAGGCGTAACGAACGTCGGTTTTTGAAAGACTTTTTTATTTTTCACATTTATATTTTATTTTGATGAACCACTTGTTTCAAACAAGGTTATTTTTGATGAACTTGTTTGTTTATTTGGTTTCATCAAAATATATAATTTTATTTTATTTTATTTATTTATTTATTTTTGATTAGAGTCATTAGAAAACCGAACGTTGTTACTAAAATAAAGGGTTAAAAATAAAAAAAAATTAGGTGGGTAAAAAGGGTGATGGTTTTGGGTTAAGAAATGAAAAGGTTTAGGCTCAAAGGGGTTAACTAGGGGGATTTTAGGTAGGTGGTAAAAAAAATTGAAAAATAATGGTGTAGAAAGAAAAAAGGGTTAGTCCTAATGCCTCCATCATTTACTTACTCGGGTTTAAGTTGGTAAGGACCGGGAAGGTATTGTTGTGGCAAGTTCTAGAGTTGTACGAACCAAGCGGCTATTCACACAAGAAACGAAAAATGAGCATTTAGTGTAAAGATATATATTTGTATGCTCGTTAAAGGCTCAAAACTCACTTTTGTGGGAAAAGGGTTTTTTATGTGATCAAGTATATATAATCAAATTTTAACTAAGTTTGTCATGCCTTTTCATAATTTTCTTATGTTGGTTCTTTTTATTATGACGCTATCGGTTGTAAATTTGTAAAAATATAACCTTGTTAAGACTTGAATTCCCAACTTAAACTTAGACAAGTAAAAAAAAATGAAGATTTTTGGAAAAAATTTGGGGTGATTAGCAGTTACAATAGAGTTTTGTGTAAGGCTTGTTATTAGGACTTGCAAAATTCAAGGTTTTAGCATCCCCCCACACTTAAATTACACATTGTCCTCAATGTGTCCCAAAAATAAGTTTTTAGGTTGATTGAATGTGTAAAATAGTGTTAAATGCAAAAATTTATGTTACTGGCATCCTGGACACGGCCCCGTGGGGACAGGGCACGGCCCCATGTTCAGGTGCCAGCGACAAAAATTAAAGAGAAGGGTACAGAAGCCTGGACACGGGGGCGTGTTCAACGAACACGGCCCGTGTCCAGTTACCTAAACTGGGCAATTTTCTGCAGGGTGTGCAGCACGGGGCCGTGTTGGGCGGACACGGCCAGTGCTGAACTTGCTGTAATGAAGGAATTGTTGTCGGGTGGTCCTGTTTTCGTGCATGGGGTTATGTTTTTCGGTTCCCTTGTTATCCTTTACCACCATGAGTGTGTTTTATTTATTACAACATCATCCAAACCTTAAAACCATCATTTCCTTAAAAATCATCATAGAGAGAAATACATAACGATCCTAGAAAATTAAAAAGAAATAAAAGTGAAAATTCTTAACTAGATAGGTCAAGTGGTACATAAAGTTATCATAAAGAGTTCTACTTCTTTGTTGAGAAAATTTCGGGAATAGTTTCCCGGTGTAGTAGGACTCTTGGCCGAAGGTTATCTCCGTAGATGTTGTCAAAGTCATTCTTCTATCTCCCTTGGGCGGAAGAAAGCGGCTTCATTTTCCTCAACATCTCTCGGAGGAGGGGGAACACCCACCGGGACTCCTTGTAATACGTCTCGAGGGGGTCCCGGGTGCATGGCATACCACTCGGCTGGTATGATGACTTCAGGCACCACGTTCCATGCCCTTTGGTTTATTATAGGTACCAAAGGAGGAGATGCGAGGATGTTCAACCTCTGGTGCAAGAGGTTGACTTCCCGGAGACACCCTTCCAGTCCCACCGTTAGATGGTTAATACGGTCGACCAATGCTTTTTCCACCCCTGTCATTTCATCAATAGCTTCTCTTAGGGCGTAAACATAGTTTACAAGAGAATCTTCCACCGTTGATGATCTCCTCCCTTGTCGGTTGCTCCTTGCGTGTGATGAAGATGTTCCGCTTGTTCTGCTCGCCATTCTAGGAAGACAGACCGAAAAGAGTTCAATTTTTGCATAACAGTTCCTCGGACACGGCCCCGTGTTCAATGAACACGGCCCCGTGTCTAGGTGTCTGTAAGTTTTTAAACCAAGGGATCTTGAAGTTTTAAATTATTTTCCTGGTTCATAGGTTAACTTTAAGCTCAATAATTTAAACAAAGTTTGTATAACTTATTTTAGACAAGATCCCTTGAATAAGAACTTTACAAATACTACATTAAAGGTTGAAATCATGAAGTTTCCAACTCTAATGGAGGTGTTAATTGAAAATTGAAGAAGAAGGAAATGGACAAAAGTGGAAAAGACAAGATTGTTCTTGATAACCTTCTTTTAGAACATACCTAGGATAGTATGAGTGAAGATCTCATGAATCTCTTGTGACACCTGTGTCACCGCGACCATCAAACAAATACCAAGCCGATGAAATATTGTATTTCTTACTTGGGATCTTGTATAAATATGTGTATCTTTTACACATATCAATTATTGTTCAATTTCAAACTCTACATCGCTTTCTGGAGAATTATACGCAAACTGGTGCGTAAACGCACTCAGTTTAAATGCGAAAAATACTCCGGAACATCAACATATACTTAACATACCTTAAATGACCTTCACATAACTTAGAAATAAGTTTTGAAGGCTTTGGTATGGCAAAAACAAGTTAATTCGCTTACAGGGACTAAACTTGACAAACTGTGAAAGTATGCCAATTTGAACTGTAACGAACATTCCGGAACATGTCCATAAGTTAAACATACCCTAAATATCCTTTACATAGCTTAGAAATAGGCTTTGAGGGGTTTGGTATGCTAAAATAAACTTTTGGATCATTCAGGGGCCAAAACCGTCAAAAAGTGCACAAGTTTGCACTTTCGCGCATAACTTACGTTCTGAATACATCCGGACATCCAAAAATTTATGTAAGCGTCCTTATATTATGCCTTAGTGTTTGGCATGAGAAAAATCCATTCGTCGCGTCATTTGGATCGTCTTTCGCGCTTATGCGCATTCCGTCGTAATTAAGCGAACATCGCGTTCGTACGGCCAAACGAACGAACACCCGACATATTTTTGAGCATGTTTCATGTCCACAATGTTTAGGAATCATTTTAAGGCCTTAAAGTTGGCTTTACGGGCCTTAGAAGTGTCGGAAATGGCTTGAATACGCAACAGGGACCTAAACTGTAAATTCTGCAAGTTGTGCAGACCAGACAGGGCCAGGCGGCCCGCATTAGTTTGGCCTGCACCATGACGCGGGCCGCGTCAGACCTACAGTTGCAGAAACTTGTTTTCTTGGCTGAACTTGGCCTTTCAAACACTCCAAAGGGCAATGCCCTTTCACAATCTGTAGAGTTAGGGTCATTTTGAGCCACCATAACTTTGCGACAAGTGTACGCATAAGATCGTGGCACGATATTCAAGAAACGATCCTAACGGATTTACTTTTCCTATAAATACCCCCCCCCTTTTGGTTAAAATCTCACAAAATCTGATCTAAAGCTCTAAGTTGAGGCCTTTGCTTCATACCTGAGCTCCTGGATCGAGATTAGCTTTCGGGGACCCTTCGTAAGTGTTCTTTCGTTCTTTATTCGCTTTTCGAGTCCGAAAGTCAACGTTTTGTTTGACTTTCTGCGTTGACCAGCCTATGGTCAACACGAAGTTCATTGGAACTTCATAACGTGAGCGTGATCACGATGGTTATAGTCCATGGGACTATACCTACTGATTACCACGTTATCTAGGCTCAGTGACGAGTCGTAGTTTCGGCCAAAATGCGCATTCTTGCGTATTTTGTAACCAAACTACTCGTGAGCATCAAAACCGTTTGTTTTGATGCCAGACCTGTTTTCTAAACTTAATTAAGCATGTTCTAACATGCTTAGCTCGTCACTTTTAGTTTAGTGCTTATATAGGGTCGTAAGGTAAGCGATCCAAACAATCGCTTATACTTTCGAACCCGACCATTTGGTCGATCATTAGGATCCGACCAAACACATTAGGTGACCATAGCTGTAACCTTCCGAGGTTATACCTTATGGTCACGATGTTAGGCGTCCCAACGCGTTCTACGCGAACGACGCGTTAAGGTAACATAAGCTACCTAAACGGGTCGTAATGGGTCATAAGCACCTAGGTTAGGTTTCATTTTAGTATGTAGGCTTTGTTAAACCACATTACACGAGTCTCCATACTTGTTTGGTTTACGAACCCGCATACTATCCGATCCTTCCGATTTAGGTCCGGTATATTAACATAGCTACCTATTAGGTGCCGTTTGATATTCCGTGATCTCTAGCATTATTTGGTTATTATACAAGAACTACAAAGCAATCTCAGGTGAGTACATTGAACCCCATCTTTTACTGTTTTCCAAACTGTTTTGGGGTGAAATGCATGTGCCTACTTGTTACTTTCATGCTTTCCATGTTTTCACACCATATACCTGCTATATTCGTTAGTACATTATAGTACATGATTTCATTACATCTCATGCTTTGTATGCCCATTGTGTGCGTACTTAGTACATGGTTTTACATTACATTTCATGCTATGTATGCCCATTGTGTGCGTACTTAGTACATGGTTTTACATTACATTTCATGCTATGTATGCCCATTGTGTGCGTACTTAGTACATGGTTTTACATTACATTTCATGCTATGTATGCCCATTGTGTGCGTACTTAGTACATAGTTTTACATTACATTTCATGCTATGTATGCCCATTGAGTGCGTACTTAGTACATTGTTTCACATTACATTTCATGCTATTTATGCCCATTGTGTGCATACTTAGTACATCACTTTACAATATATTCCATGCTACGTACGCCCATTGTGTGCATACGTAGTACATTATTCTACATTGCATTTCTGTTGCATATGCTCATCCAGCATATGAACACATTATACTACATTTTGAACCGCTGTAACCATTTAACTATGTGAACCGTCTAAACCCTTTGATTATATGAACCGTTCGTAACCATTGAACCGTGTGAACTAGTTATATCTGTTGACATGATTTACATTTGACAATAGACATTTGACTATACATGAACATTTTTACAATTGTTAAACACTTCATCTTGATGGTTTGGTTTGAGTAAGTGATTAAGTAACGAGGCGTGTGTAATATGATACAAGCATGGTGGATACACCGCTGGTACTTCCTATATATAAGTGTTTGTATGGTATTACATATCGTAGCGTTATTTGAATCATTTCAATTTGAGACATATGACATTTTATACAAATAACACACTTTTCACGAGACATTGTTTTACAAACGACTTATCTTATACAAACACCTTTTACATGGTTATCCGTTTAACCATACAGTGTTCTCTTATTTATACATATCATCTGATCTTATCGTTTTTCAAATGATTTACAAGACAAAGCAAATTACAAGGTTCATGACTTAACATTTTCCCAAACATAAGTCATGAATTCCGTTTTCACAAAACCAATGTATCTCACAGGCATTTTTATGCTGACGTACCTATTTTCACATGTGTTTTCAGGAAATGATGCATAGGACTTATCAAGACATACTTAGGTGGACTTGTGCCTTAGTGACTTAAAACGAGACAAGAACTAGTTAATTTATGTTATGTATTCTTTGGTTCTTGTTTAAAGCAATGTAAACTTTCATGTTTGATTAATAAAACGAAACTTCATTTACCATGGATTTGAAACAATTGATTCTGTTACAACACTCCCCGACGTTTCCGCCACGTTTTGTATGTTCTACGTGGTCGGGGTGTGACATCTCTGTCTTTTGAAGTGGTCCAAATGAGCAGGAATCATGCTGCATTTATAGAAAACGACAGCACATTGGACACGGCCCCGTGTCGGCTGGACACGACCCCGTGTGCAGACAAAATCCTGACACATTTTTGTCCGTATTCTGATAAAATCAGAGGAGAATCTTTGGGTGGACACGGGGGCGTGTTGACCTGGACACGGCCCCGTGTCTGGAAGCTGTCTTATAGAGTTTTTCATTTTCAAGGAACTAATCTGAATCGGGTGGTTCCTTACTGGATGGAACAACCCCAAAGTGCCTAAGATACCTTAATTGCTCTAGACTAAGACGAGAACGCAAGAGGTTGTCGGTGAGGGTGATTCCTATGCTAAATGTAGGTGGACAAGTCCAACTTTTTTCCGGGCTCTCGTTAAAGAAGGTATATGCCGAATCGCTCAGGTCTATGTATGCATCGAATGAAATCGAAGGGAAGTCCTTCACGGCACAATCGGCACAGGGACGACTATCGTCCAAGTCTTTACTAGAATTGAAGGTATTTTCGGGAGCAACGAGGTTGTTTGAATGCGATCCCAACACTTCTTCTTGGTCATTGTCTTGAGATGAATTTAGGAAATCCATCCTAAGTTCTTTTAACCAATTAAGAATCAGATCTTCTAGTTGAAACAGTTCATCAAGAAGCATTTCCCCTAAAATATCTGGTTGGGCGCCTTCGAGGGAGAGATAAGGATTATTTTTACTTTCGCCCCTCTTAAGCATACAAGGAAACGATGGGTCTATATAGTGGGGCTTATAATTTAGAAAATAACATTCTAATTCTTTATGTCCGCCTCCACATAATTGACACCACGTACCATAAGAGTGCCGAAAGTAAAAAAGATCATTATCACTCATTTTTGTGTCAGAATTTACCAACCGTCGGGATCTTACGGTTCTGTTTTCAGTAACTGAATCTTGGGCACGGGGGCGTGTCGAGTGGGCACGGCCCCGTGTTCAGCTTACTGTCTGACTTAAAACAAGATTGCCAGTTCCAATGATTGGGCACGGGGGCGTGGTCAGCAAGCACGGCCCGTGCTGAGTTCTGCAGAAGCTGAAAAATTTAAGAAAATCATAAAAATAAAAAGAAAATAAAAAAAATGATTAGGCCGTTGATTCCTAACTTTCTTAAAATCCATGTGTCCCCGGCAACGGCGCCAAAAACTTGATGTGCGTGAAGTGTGTTATATTTTAGGTGTATATTTTAATCCCTTTTTACACTTTTAGTCAAGTTTTAAATTTATAAAACACGATATTTACTAACACTAAACACACATATGGGCAAGTGCACCCATCGTGGACGTAGTATAGTGTTGGTAAGATACCGAGGTCGTCCAAGGACACAAGAGCTTTTAGTACCGGTTTATCCTCAACGTCTAATCAAATCAAAATGTTAGAAAAAGATTTTAAACTAAGAAAATAAAACTAACTAAAATGCTGAAAAATAAAATAAAAATAAAAACAGATAGACAAGATGAATCACTTTGATCTGACTCGTGTGTTAGTGTAACTTTTGATTATTTTCGCACTTTTGCACTTGTTTAAGAGATTATCTTAGTTATTGTAGTAGGCCCCTCTTTTGAAGGTGACGTTACCCTCAACCCAGTAGTTTGAGTCAGCAAGGATACAATCCTAAAGGGTCGGATTATTGAAAGATAATTAATTAAGTTATTAATGCATAATGTGGTAGGCCCCTCTTTTGAAGGCGACGTTACCCTCGGCTAAGTAGTCTGAGTCAGCAAGGATACAGTCCTAAGTAGCCGGGTTAAAGTTTTAATAGTTGTTTAACTTATGAGGGGATCAAAGAGTTTGGACCTCCGCCATCCAATACCTTTGGGTATTGAAGGAGGTCCTACTAAATTTGACCCAGGTCCTTTTGCAGGATCTATACACTGAACAATGGCAAGACTCTTACCAAACCGTTCCCTTAACCCCCGACCAGGTAGCCAACATACCTCCAT
This sequence comes from Helianthus annuus, assembly GCF_002127325.2. Classification (NCBI taxonomy): domain Eukaryota; kingdom Viridiplantae; phylum Streptophyta; class Magnoliopsida; order Asterales; family Asteraceae; genus Helianthus; species Helianthus annuus. The sequence goes on along the minus strand of NC_035448.2, from coordinate 195,727,363 downwards.
ATAGACCGTGGAGATATGAATGGTGAAAATCTTTTATTTTATATAGACAGTAAAATAACGCCAAGACACCACGGACAAACGATAAGGAAGAATCACCTTCAACATAAGAAACTAGTAATTAAAGTCATTAATACAAAACCAATTAAAAAGTGCAAAAGATTAAAAATAAAAAGTATTACACTAAACACTTGTCTTCACCAAGTGATGTAAGAGACTTAGGCAAACATGGCCTTTGATTGTCAAGAACTCTTACGGTCAATCTTGGATCTCGAGACGACTCACACACTCTATGATGGACAATGGATGATGGTGGTGGATGATGGTGTTATGGTGGTGGTGGGTGGTGGGTGAAGTGTGAGAGAGGTGGTGTGCCAAGGGATGAGTTGCAAGAGCTCTAAGCTGTGACACCTCGGATCTTTCCGGATAACCTTTCGATGTGACGAACATGTACGCAATCGACTAACAGTAAAAATATATGAAAAAAAAAAACTATTTGTTATTATGTGTTATGTGCCGATTTACTTATGTGTATGTATATATATATAAGTGTTATATATATGTGAACCAAACCCGAGACCCGACTCGAGACCACGGTCTCGAGTGAACAGTGAAGCACTTGGGCCGGTTAAGGCCTTGTAGCCGAGAAACCCAACCCGGAAACCCCTAGCCCAACTCGGTGCACTATATAAACCCAACCCCACCTCCCTTAGCCATTTTACACTCCCTTCTCACACTCTCATCTCTCACACAAAACCCTAAAGTTCTAGCAACCAAGACCACTCTTCTCATCCTTCTCCTTCTTCTCGGGTTCAACCAACATCAAGAACATACTCGGCTTTAGCTCGGAACCGCCAACCGGAAGCTCATTCATCGATCCATCATACCCGCACACCTTGAATCTATAACCGGTTCTAGAAGGGATTGCCATGCACGTTATCACGGTTGCGAGTCGCAACCATTGGTTGCTACTCGAAACCACACATGACCAGCCGAAACCTTCCAGTTGCGAGTCGCAATCAGCACGCATCAAACCTGGTTGCGAGTCGCAACCACACCTGCCAAGTCGCAATCTCCGGTTACGAGTCGTAACCAAAACGTGACGGACCGAGACCGCAGTTACGAGTCGCAACCTCGGTTGCGAGTCGCAACCACCTTAGTTTCGACTGGGCTGTTTTATGTTATTGGGCCTTGACTGTTTGTCTTGTTGTTTTGGACTTCAACTGTTGGGCCTCCTGTTGACTGGACTTCATTTTGATCTGCTACTGTATGTATACATGTTACTGTTTGTGTTTCTGCCTGTCAACTGCTTGTATACGTGTATGCTAGACGTGTTTACTTGTACCCGACTTGACCCATATTTGGTAACCATGTTAGGACGTGGTGACCAACACACTTAACCAAGTAACGTATCATACCGAGCAACCCAAGGTGAGTTCACAACTTAAAAGCATGCGTCCCGGTGGTTTGGGACACGAGACCGAAACAACCCTATCCCCTTGAAAAGGGGATACCGTCTACACTCCTTCCCTAGTTATTGGGAAACAAACTTACTTTATCTTCCCTTGTATTGGGAAACCTTTTTAGTTAATTACTGTTTATACGGATTGCAACTAACGGCACTAAACGCAACTCTATCACTCAAGTCCCTACTACATAATACCGATTAGTCGCCGGTGCCAGGCGAACGGGTTATTAGTTGATAGCGCTATTTAGGTTTTACCAGCCTCACACCGTGCCATGGTATGGGATCGGTCGTGAACTAATGTACTCAGGCATCCGTCAATGATGATAGAACATTGACATCGGGGCATCCTGCGGAAACGCATTCGGTTACCTAGTGTTCGGTATTAGAAAACGGTTTAGTCGCTAACTTTTGGGGTAGCTCCCCATGGCATGTATAAACGGATAAATTAACTGGTGAAACAAGTTTTTGGTAATTAAAACTGGACAACTAGTGAACTCACTCAGCATTATTGTTGACCCCTTACTGCATGCTTTGCAGGTGGCCAGTGACTGGAGCAGCTGCTTGGGATGTGTAGTGGTCGTCTGCCCGTGTGTTGGGCATTTACTATGTTTACCTTGCGAACAATGTTCAAAACTGTTAATTAAGCTTCCGCTACATTTTCTCTGAACTTAAAACTCTGAACTTGATATTTGCTAATCGTATGGTTAGTAAGTGTTACTTTAATATTAACCAATGCTTAGTATAATTGGTGGCTAGATCCTGGTCAGTCACGCCCTCGAAGCGGGTGTTATCCGCGGGTGGATTTTGGGGGTGTGACAGATTGGTATCAGAGCCATTGGTTATAGTGAACTTGGTTTTAAAAAGGGGAAAATCTTTTTGAGAAAAACCAGACTATAACCCGTGACTCGTGACGACACTACGCTCCAAGTACAAGGCTCGACTTATCTGACTTCATAGCTCGGACCCATAGTTACTTGCTTACTTGTCTTATGCTTTCTGCTTTACTATACGTACTAGTTGCCTGATTAGATAGATACATCTTCTCTCTTCTATCTTATTCTCGCTATCACGCACTCATACTATGTTTTCTGGTTATGAAGACAATGAGTGGACGCGGACGAGGAAACGTCAACATGACCCCGGCTCAGTTCACTAGCCTGCTCAACACTGTGGCTGCAGCTTTCGCAGCTCACCCTATAGGTAAACTCGATGCTTTAGGATGTTTAGATCCTACCGCCACCTCGTCTTTTCGCCTCTAAACCTATTTCGCTTCACTCCTCACAACAGGTCAGCCTGCACCTGTGCAACCACGTGTTTGTACCTTCAAGACCTTTATGGATTGCAAGCCTCTTCCTTTCAATGGCACGGAGGGTGCCATAGGCCTTCTGCACTGGATTGAGAAGGTCGAAGCTGTTTTTGCTGTCTGTGAATGCCCAACTGCTAATTGGGTGAAGTTTGCTACTGGTACTCTAGAGGGAAGCGCACTTTCATGGTGGAAAGCGCAAATTCAAATGCTTGGTCTAGAGACTGCTAACGCTACTGCATGGGAAGATTTCAAGGATATGATCAAGGAAGAGTACTGTCACAGGGATGACATCCACAAGCTGGAGAATGAGTACTATGAACTCAAGATGGTTGGGTCAGAGATTGAGACCTACACCAAGCTGTCCAACGACTATGCTGCTCTTTGTCCAAACATGTCTCGACCTATGTATCGAAGGATCGAACTGTACATCAAGGGTCTGGCTCCAGAAATTCGAAGCCACGTGACTTCAGCCAACCACACTACCATTCAGCCGATCGTTCGACTTGCTCACAAACTCACGGATCAGGCTGTGGAAGAGGGCAGGTTGCCCAAAAGGATCAGTGCTGCGGAAGGAAGTCCTAGTGACGACAAACGAAAGTGGGATGGAAATCAGGGTAAGGATGCAAACCCTACTCAAGCCCCAGCTCAGCAAAGGAAAACTGACAACAACAAAGGCACTCAGCAACAGGGTGGCTACCGGGGAAACTACCCTAAGTGCAACAAGTGTAACAGGCACCACAATGGGGCATGTAACAAGGGTCAGTGTCAGCGATGCCACAAGATGGGGCACGAAGCCAAGGATTGTAGAAGTCAGTTCCCGGCAAGGCAAAATCAGCAACAACCCCAACAGCAACAGCAGCAGGGAAACAACAGAGTATGTTTTAAATGCGGGGCAACGGGGCACATGCGAAAGGATTGCCCTGAACTGAATCAGAATCGCAACAATCAGGGAGCTGGGAACAATGAGCAAAACAACAATGCTGGAAATGCAAGGGGCAGAGCTTTCGTGATTGGAGCTGGAGAGGCTAGGAACGATCCCAACGTCGTGGCGGGTAAGTTCCTACTTGATGATCATTATGTTTCTGTGTTATTTGATTCCGGTGCCGATGCCAGTTATGTATCCCTCCGCATTAGTAAGAAACTTAAGCATTCGCCCGCATTATTAAGTTCTAAGCATACCGTCGAGATAGCTAATGGCAAGAACATCGAGGCCACGCATGTGATCCACGACTGCACCTTAGAATTGTCTGGCCATACGTTTAGTATCGATCTTTTCCCTGTCAAACTTGGAAGCTTCGACGTTGTTATTGGTATGGATTGGTTATCCAAACATCGTGCTGAGATCCTCTGTCAAGAGAAAGCAGTTCGCATACCTCGCCATTCTGGTCAACCCCTCATCGTCAAAGGCAACAAAGGTGGAGAAGTCACAGGCATTATCTCGCTTCTAAAAGCCCAGAAGTGTTTGCAGAAAGGGCACACCGCTATCTTAGCACTCGTCACCAATACTCGCGAAAAGGAAAAGAGGATCGAAGATTTTCCTGTAGTACGCGACTATCCCGAGGTATTTCCTGAGGAACTACCTGGACTCCCTCCTCACCGTCAGGTCGAATTCCAAATCGAGCTAGCTCCTGGAGCAGCACCCATAGCTCGTGCACCGTACCGTCTAGCCCCTGCAGAACTGAAGGAACTCTCTACGCAACTACAAGAACTATTGGATAAAGGATTTATCCGTCCTAGTTCATCACCCTGGGGAGCCCCAGTGCTCTTTGTCAAGAAGAAGGACGGCACATTCCGAATGTGCATCGACTATCGTGAGTTGAACAAGGTTACCATCAAGAATCGTTACCCTCTCCCGCGCATCGACGACCTATTCGATCAGTTGCAAGGATCGAGCTACTATTCAAAGATTGACCTGCGATCAGGTTATCATCAGCTGAGAGTTCGTAACGAAGATATTTCCAAGACTGCGTTCAGGACTCGTTATGGTCATTACGAGTTCCTTGTTATGCCTTTTGGAATGACTAACGCACCTGCAGTGTTCATGGATCTTATGAACCGCGTATGTAAGCCTTACCTCGACAAATTCGTGATCGTGTTTATCGATGATATTCTGATTTACTCGAAAAGTCAAGAAGAGCATGAACAGCACCTACGCCTTATCCTCGAACTCCTTCGCAACGAGCAACTGTACGCCAAATTCTCTAAATGTGACTTCTGGCTTCGAGAAGTCCATTTCCTCGGCCATGTAGTTAATAAGAACGGAATTCATGTCGACCCAGCTAAGATCGAATCGATAAAGAACTGGCCTACACCTAAGACCCCCACTGAAGTTCGTCAATTCTTGGGTTTAGCAGGCTACTACCGCAGATTCATTCAGGGATTCTCAAAGATTGCACAACCTCTCACAACACTCACTCAGAAAGGCGTCGCCTACAAGTGGAATGCAGCACAGGAATCTGCTTTTCAGAGGCTTAAGGATAACCTCTGTAGCGCTCCTATTCTCTCGTTGCCCGACGGTACTGACGACTTTGTGGTTTACTGCGATGCGTCTATTCATGGACTCGGTTGCGTGTTAATGCAACGCGAGAAAGTTATTGCCTACGCCTCACGACAACTCAAGACGCATGAAAAGAACTACACGACGCATGACTTGGAACTGGGAGCAGTGATCTTTGCTCTTAAGATATGGAGACATTACCTGTACGGTACCAAGTGCACTATTTACACCGATCACAGGAGCCTCGAGCATATTTTTAGGCAAAAGGAATTGAACATGCGGCAACGTCGATGGGTCGAACTCTTGAATGACTACGAATGCGCCATCAAATACCATCCGGGCAAGGCCAATGTCGTGGCAGACGCCCTCAGCCGAAAGGACACTATACCAAAGCGCGTGCGAGCACTGCAACTTACCATCCAGTCTAACCTCCCTACCCAGATTCGAAATGCTCAAGTTGAAGCATTGAAGCCGGAAAACATCAGGGCTGAGTCTCTGCGAGGGTCGAGACAGCAACTAGAACAGAAAGAAGATGGTGCTTACTATGTAACAGGACGCATCTGGGTTCCACTCTTTGGAGGTTTACGTGAACTCGTGATGGACGAAGCCCACAAGTCCCGCTACTCAGTACATCCTGGTTCGGACAAGATGTACCATGACTTGAAGACTACGTATTGGTGGCCTGGCATGAAGGCCCACATAGCAACATACGTCAGCAAATGTTTGACTTGCGCGAGAGTCAAGACAGAATACCAGAAGCCAGCAGGTCTACTCCAACAACCAGAAATCCCGAAATGGAAATGGGAGCAAATTTCCATGGATTTTGTTACAGGGCTACCTAGATCTCAACGCGGAAATGATGCTATTTGGGTAATAGTGGATCGACTAACCAAGTCCGCGCACTTTCTGGCTATTAAGGAAACAGACAAGTTTTCTACCTTGGCAGAGATTTACTTAAAGGAAGTAGTTTCGAGGCACGGAGTGCCAACCTCGATTATTTCCGACCGAGACGCTCGATTTACTTCGGAATTGTGGCAAGCTATGCACAAATGCTTTGGCTCACGTTTGGATATGAGCACTGCTTATCACCCGCAAACGGATGGACAGTCCGAACGTACCATCCAAACTCTAGAAGACATGCTTAGAGCGTGTGTGATCGACTTTGGCAAGAACTGGGAGAAGCATCTACCGTTAGTAGAGTTCTCATACAACAACAGCTACCACACTAGCATTCAGGCAGCACCTTTTGAGGCATTGTACGGTCGTAAATGCCGGTCACCTCTCTGCTGGGCGGAAATCGGTGATAGTCAAATCACGGGCCCAGAGATGGTGGTAGATACAACGGAGAAGATTGCCCAGATCAGACAACGCATGGCGGCAGCTCGTGACCGTCAGAAGAGCTACGCTGATAAGCGTAGGAAACCATTGGAATTCCAGGTCGGTGACCGGGTTCTACTTAAAGTCTCACCCTGGAAGGGTGTGGTTCGCTTTGGTAAACGGGGCAAGCTTAATCCGCGATATATCGGACCATTCGAAATTACCGAGAAGATCGGTAAGGTCGCTTACAGATTGAACCTGCCTGAAGAGCTGAGTGCGGTACATAACGTCTTTCATGTATCCAACCTAAAGAAGTGTTTGTCGGATGAAACACTTGTGATTCCTTTTAAGGAACTGACGATTGACGAACAGCTACACTTTACTGAGGAACCGATTGAGATCACTGATCGAGAGATCAAATTCCTCAAACGTAGCCAGATACCTCTTGTACGAGTTCGTTGGAACTCGCGACGTGGCCCAGAGTATACCTGGGAGCGGGAAGACCAAATGAAGCACAAATATCCCCAGCTGTTCCCTAACGAAAATCCCAGCACTGAAGCTACGAACGAATTTCGGGACGAAATTCCAAACTAACGGGGGGATGACGTGACACCCCGTTGAAACGCTTTCACTTACACTAGCTTGACAGTGGCTGCCTTAACTTTCGGGACGAAAGTTCCTAAAACTTGGGGATAATGTGACACCTCGGATCTTTCCGGATAACCTTTCGATGTGACGAACATGTACGCAATCGACTAACAGTAAAAATATATGAAAAAAAAAAAACTATTTGTTATTATGTGTTATGTGCCGATTTACTTATGTGTATGTATATATATATAAGTGTTATATATATGTGAACCAAACCCGAGACCCGACTCGAGACCACGGTCTCGAGTGAACAGTGAAGCACTTGGGCCGGTTAAGGCCTTGTAGCCGAGAAACCCAACCCGGAAACCCCTAGCCCAACTCGGTGCACTATATAAACCCAACCCCACCTCCCTTAGCCATTTTACACTCCCTTCTCACACTCTCATCTCTCACACAAAACCCTAAAGTTCTAGCAACCAAGACCACTCTTCTCATCCTTCTCCTTCTTCTCGGGTTCAACCAACATCAAGAACATACTCGGCTTTAGCTCGGAACCGCCAACCGGAAGCTCATTCATCGATCCATCATACCCGCACACCTTGAATCTATAACCGGTTCTAGAAGGGATTGCCATGCACGTTATCACGGTTGCGAGTCGCAACCATTGGTTGCTACTCGAAACCACACATGACCAGCCGAAACCTTCCAGTTGCGAGTCGCAATCAGCACGCATCAAACCTGGTTGCGAGTCGCAACCACACCTGCCAAGTCGCAATCTCCGGTTACGAGTCGTAACCAAAACGTGACGGACCGAGACCGCAGTTACGAGTCGCAACCTCGGTTGCGAGTCGCAACCACCTTAGTTTCGACTGGGCTGTTTTATGTTATTGGGCCTTGACTGTTTGTCTTGTTGTTTTGGACTTCAACTGTTGGGCCTCCTGTTGACTGGACTTCATTTTGATCTGCTACTGTATGTATACATGTTACTGTTTGTGTTTCTGCCTGTCAACTGCTTGTATACGTGTATGCTAGACGTGTTTACTTGTACCCGACTTGACCCATATTTGGTAACCATGTTAGGACGTGGTGACCAACACACTTAACCAAGTAACGTATCATACCGAGCAACCCAAGGTGAGTTCACAACTTAAAAGCATGCGTCCCGGTGGTTTGGGACACGAGACCGAAACAACCCTATCCCCTTGAAAAGGGGATACCGTCTACACTCCTTCCCTAGTTATTGGGAAACAAACTTACTTTATCTTCCCTTGTATTGGGAAACCTTTTTAGTTAATTACTGTTTATACGGATTGCAACTAACGGCACTAAACGCAACTCTATCACTCAAGTCCCTACTACATAATACCGATTAGTCGCCGGTGCCAGGCGAACGGGTTATTAGTTGATAGCGCTATTTAGGTTTTACCAGCCTCACACCGTGCCATGGTATGGGATCGGTCGTGAACTAATGTACTCAGGCATCCGTCAATGATGATAGAACATTGACATCGGGGCATCCTGCGGAAACGCATTCGGTTACCTAGTGTTCGGTATTAGAAAACGGTTTAGTCGCTAACTTTTGGGGTAGCTCCCCATGGCATGTATAAACGGATAAATTAACTGGTGAAACAAGTTTTTGGTAATTAAAACTGGACAACTAGTGAACTCACTCAGCATTATTGTTGACCCCTTACTGCATGCTTTGCAGGTGGCCAGTGACTGGAGCAGCTGCTTGGGATGTGTAGTGGTCGTCTGCCCGTGTGTTGGGCATTTACTATGTTTACCTTGCGAACAATGTTCAAAACTGTTAATTAAGCTTCCGCTACATTTTCTCTGAACTTAAAACTCTGAACTTGATATTTGCTAATCGTATGGTTAGTAAGTGTTACTTTAATATTAACCAATGCTTAGTATAATTGGTGGCTAGATCCTGGTCAGTCACGCCCTCGAAGCGGGTGTTATCCGCGGGTGGATTTTGGGGGTGTGACATAAGCACTCCTATTTATAGGCTGAACAGAAGCCTGGGCACGGCCCCGTGCCCGCTGGGCACAGCCCCGTGTCCATCTGACACACTCTCTCTTCACTAATTGTAATTCGCAATTACAATAAATGCACCTGCAGCAACTTGACCACGCCCCCGTGTCCGCTGGGCATGGCCCCGTGGTGGGCAATAGAAGCTTCTATAGGTTTGTCTTTTCTGCTGCTTCTTGGGCATGGCCCCGTGCTCGCTGAGCACGGGGCGTGTTCAGTCTTCTGGCTTCTCTGTTTTGCTTGGAGAGATGCTGTCGGAGGGTCGGGCATATCACTTTTGTTCCTTTTCTTGTATTTATGTTAGATTTTGCTGTCTTTTTGCTTCTTTTGTTATTTTGAGCTCATTTAATCCTGAAAATACAAAAGGAAGACAAAAGCATACTTTTTCCAACATTAGTACTAAAAAAGGGTTAGTTTTAAGCCATAATTGATGTAATTTATATGTTGCATTTTGTGCACACCACTTCACCTAGACATTTAATCAAACACTTGGTGTGCATACAACATACTAAGCACATAGTACAAGTATTCTATGCCTATTCCTACTAGTTCATGTCATGGATCATAAAAATTCAACTAAACTCACATGTCTTTCATTCTACATCTAATTCATTCAACAAATACTCAATACATGTAACTACATACATCAACATTACATCAAATTTTGCATTCATGATCATCATGTTTCAATATAGTTCTACACCAAGTGGGTTTTACTTCAAATCATTCAAATGACCAAAATTAAACATAATTCGTCTTCTATATGGTGATTCTAACCAATACTCATACCTAATTTCACGGATTAAATATAGCCCACTTCACCAAAGATCATCAGATCATACAATTCGACTTACCTTTTGTTTAAAATGCTTGAATGATTAAGGAACTACACACATGCCTCCAGATTCTTCTCAAACTCACTTCCAATTTTGTTGAATCTTGTTGTGAGAAGGGTTTTCCCCTTTTTCTTTCTTCTGCAGGTCGATTCATAACACACATATATGTGTTTGTGTTTTAATAATTTTACTTTCTCATTGTCCAAGTTTAGTCCCTCAAGTATGCTTGCTACCCCTTTTTGTCCAAAACTTCATTCCTTTATGTTTTGACTAAACTATTTAACTAGGTTAAATAGCCTAGTCATTTTGTTTTATGTTTTATCATATGGAAACGTATGGCGAATGTAAACATCCGTGTTTTGGGGCGTTACATTTTGGGAGGAAATCTTATCTCTTGGAGTGCCAAAAAGAAACTAACTGTTTCTGGATCAAGTTGTGAATCGAAATACTGAGCCATGGCCAATACTGCTGCTAAAACTGTTTGGTTAACACATCTTCTTCAAGAACTTCATGCTTTACCTCCGGACAGGCCTACTATATTATGTGACAACCAAAGTGCCATCTTTCTCACTCAAAATCCTATCTCTCACAAGCGTGCGAAACATATTGATCTCGACTATCATTTTCTTGGAGAACTTGTTGCTACTAGAAAACTTGCTACTAAATTTGTTCCTACCAAACTTCAGGTGGCTTACATTTTTACTAAAAGTCTTCCTAGTCCTCAATTTAACACATTCCGTCAAATGCTTCATATTGGTCCTTCATCGTTCCATTGAGGGGGGTGTTAGATAATGTTTACGTTTGTATTTGTAATTGTTATATTGTCTAGGTACCTAGGTGTAATTTGTATGCCTATATATTGTATACTTCTCATCAATAGAATTCATTGAACCATTAATCATAACAGCCCATATGATCCTTGGTCGTATATATTGTTGTGGGTATTTAGTTGCTTTAAGACTATGTGTAGTAGTTTATGGCCACACCCACCAGCCCATAGGGGAGCCAAACACAACACCAAAGGGGTGTTAAGGCCTAGGGCACGAGAATGGTAACAAGCATGAAGGGCTTGGGCATGGATATATGTGTGGATTTTTTAAGCCAAAAAAAAACCCTTTAAGTGGAGGGGAGCGCTAGCCCACAACTAATGGTATAACAGAATCTATCATGAGTGATGTGTAATTTGTACCCATAATTGAGACTTGAAATGTTACACACTAATTTGTTGTGAATAAGTAATACTTGTATCAACAAGTGTTGAGTAGTAAGTAAAACATTTGTTCTTGAAGAAATGTATAATTCTATGTCAACATATGTTGAACATCTGAACACAATTATTGTTACACGTTTTGATGGCATACAAGGTCAGCCTAAGCCTAAAGTAAGTAATGCCCTAGCTTTGGCCCCCTAACTTGCATTAGGCTATATAAAGGAATGATGAAATCAGGTTTAGGGCTTATATTGATTCTGGGATCATTGCATCAACTTCATCAATCAAGAAACACAAAGAAAACGAGTAGAACAATGGAATTTCGATTATGGGTGATGACCCGTGAAGTTTACATCGTGACATACATATACAATACGATATGATGTGTTGAAACATCGTAACCCTAATAAAACACCCGTACTTGTTTAGAGAGTTTGCATAATTAACCCTCATAATAATCTAAATTACATAAGATGCATTACTAAACTATTGACTAACTATATAAAAGACCCATTAACTTTGAGACGAACTCGATCACACAATTAGTTCCAACAACCTACACTAAAATAGCTGATGCAATTAAAGAGAGCAAGAGGCAAGGTGCAACTAGGCGAATTGAACCGTCATGTCATCATATCCACCATTTGTGTATCAACGTTCAACGATCAGTTGAACTGATTAATCATCTAATCAGAGTTGTCTGGCTTCTAAAGTGAAACTCTACGTCAAAGGTTATTTGATTTCTGATTTATGCTCTTGGCTTCATCGAATATTTTAGTTCTTGAGAAAATAAAATCAATTGTTTGTTCTCGAATTCTGATTTACGTTCTTGGCTTCGTCGACTGATAAACAAACATGTACTTACCGACTTACCACTTACAATCAACAACAAACTATGTTTTAGTGTTGATTTGTTGTTTAATAGAAATGCAACATCAAAGCTCTTGATATGTTTTGTTTTTTTTCAAAGTTGTTGATTGTTAAAGACTTGAAGGTACATTGTTTCTCTTCCCTAATTATACCTCGGCTTTGTTTTTGTTGACTGTTTTACAGTCCCTTTTTTTCTAAACTGATGTTATCTATTTGTTTGCTACACTACAGTCTATAATGGTCGCATTATTGTTGCTAAACACTTAGTGGGTATAAAACAGTTGACAAAATTTACAGTTGTCGAAGACTTCTTGAAATGGATGTTCATCACTGTTTTATGCATGTTCAAGCAACACTACACTGATTCATGTGACATACTTCGAAGCTGTTTATAGTTTGCAACTTCCAGTATTTAGAAGTAATAGAATATAGATAAATATGGAATGTAAATATGTTAATGATATTGTGTAGATCTCTTGATTAGAATAGGAGATATGATCTCTTGTACATATATGATTGATAGATGAATGAAGGAGGCCAAGTTTTCAATCATAACATGGTATCAAACCATTAAACCCTAACCGATCCTACCTTCATCGCCCCCCTCTTTTTCATCCTCTGCGCAACTTTTTGCTCCCCTCCTTGTTCATCGTTTTACTATGGCATCTCCTATTCATCCCGCTGTCACTATCACCAACATCAAAGCTCTCATCCCTATAACCCTCGACATTGAAAACGACCATTATACTGCTTGGTCGGAATTATTCAAGATCCACTGCATCTCCTATGATGTTTATGACCATCGTCAGCCGAAGAAGTCTGCTGAAACGTCTTCTTCTTCCGACAAGGATCAAGCCAAAGACAAGTCTCCGTCTTCTCCGTCATGGGAACGCCTTGACTCCATTGTTTTACAATGGATTTATGGGACGATTTCCACCGACCTTCTTCATACCATCTTGAAACCTAATACTAATGCGTATGCTGCTTGGACGGCTTTGGCGAATATTTTTCAAGACAACAAAGCCACGTGTACCATCGACCTTAATAACAAGTTCGCCAACACTCGTCTTGAACAATTTCCTTCCATGACGGCCTACTGCCAAGCCCTCAAAGTAATATATGACCAACTCACTAATGTTGGTTCTCCTATCACTGAAGAACAGTTGGTCTTGCAACTTCTTATGGGGCTTACGGAATAGTACGAGAGCACGGCCACGATTATTCAACAAACCAGTCCTCTACCGGATTTCTACGAGACCCGGTCCAGACTTTGCATGGCTGAAACGCGAAAAACCAATCAGGTCCGTAACGCGGCTCAGGCCGCTGGTACAGCCCTCGTGGCATCTGCCGATGCTCGTGCTCCGTCATCGTCTGACACGTTTGATTCTCGGCAACCATCGGGACGCTATGACAATCGGTTAGACTCCAACCGTGACCAGTCATCGCATGGAAGAGGCCACGACCACGGCCGTGGACGTGGACGAGGTGGCTCAGCGGGTCGGGGACGAGGCAATTCTTCACAATAGGTCTCGGCTCCAATTAGGTATCCTCCTTGGCCGTTCAGCTTCAACACATGGCCAAGCCCATCTCCTAATTTTTCACCTTGGGCTCCTTGGCCCACTGTGCCCCCATATCCTTTTCCAACAGCACCACAACGGGCTCCTTCCAATACTGTAGGCATTCTTGGTTCACGACCGGCACAATCTTATGCAACAAGCTATGCCCCGACTGAAGTTGATCAACCTATTTACACTATGGATATAGGTGCGACCACTAATATGACCCCCCCTCCCTGACAATTTCTCCTCTTTTTTTAAAAATGGCATTTTTAAAAATATTCTCGTGGGTAATGGCAAAACCATTCCTGTTCTTGGACATGGCAACCAAACTCTTAAACCACCCTTCCCACCGTTTAAATTAAATCAAGTTTTATATGCCCCTTCTTTAATCAAAAACTTGATTTCTGTTCGCCGTTTTACAACTGACAGTCATGTTTCAATTGAATTTGATCCGTTTGGTTTTATTGTGAAGGACCTTGATATACGTTAAATTATTCATGTTTTTATACCCCGAAACACTTCCGTTTTAAGCATTTTTGACCAAAAACACAACGTTTAGGTGCCAAATCCGGTACTTTAATATTTTCAGGTCTTAAACAGAGCATAAAGGAAAATTATGATGAAAACGAACAAATTCTGATACATTTCTGATAAAAAAGGAAAAAATCTGATGACTGACAGGTATGGCACGACCGTGCCATCCATCGGCACTACCGTGCCGATCCTCCGATCTCGGAAGCACTGCCAGTGCAAGGGCTGGTGCCAACTGTTTCTCGGACCGCACTACCGTGCCATCCGAAGCATGACCGTGCCAAGTCTTGACCAAGGTTTCTGACTAACATTTCTGTTGATATGGCACTATCGTGCCACCCGTGGCACTACCGTGCCGATCTGATGACCGAGACAACTTGTCCACTAGTGCACATGGCTGACTCGGGATCGAAGAAACTGACGTCACCCGACAACACCTGCCGCACGACCGTGCCAAACTCGCACGACCGTGCCAATCTGGAAATCTCCTATAAGTAGCAGCATTCGCCACTGGTTCAAGTGTTGGGTGTTTCTCTATGTTTCTGGGCGATTTCTGGGTTCCGAAGCAGTCCTGATCAGACCCATTTGAAGCACCAAGATCGAGTGGAAGCATAACCGATCCAACCCATCAATTCCTTGCTTGTTTATGGTTCGATTCCTTGTTCTTGAACATGTATTCTGATCATTTTGCAAGTTATGAGCTGATGTTAGTTTATATTTAATGTAGTTTATGTAATAGCAGTAATGAACTTGTTTCTTGAATAATCTTTATGTTGTAATCTCGTTTGTATGAAACTTAGTACTTTTTGTTGTTGAATCTTCATGATTATATAATGAATGTTTCATTGATGTTGAGTTCCTTATTATGTTTGATTGCCTTGGATAATGAATCTGTGGTTAGTGGGATGGTAACTATTTCTTGATTAATCACTTGTTTGTAAACTTGTTTACACCATGAAACTCGAGAGGGGTATTGGTTTTTTCCAAGATATATCTTATTTTGATTAGGAATACTTTCTTGCACGTAAGGGTTCTAAGGAAATATATGGTGTTGATTACATGTTCTTGCATGCGGTTTATGATCCTTATTTAGTAGTTTTGGTCTGAAATTGTTGACATGGTAGATTTGTGTTCAAGACTTGTAAAGGTGAAATATGTTTTTATATGATTCACTTAATGCTTATCCTCGTGGCTGTATTGTGACCATCGGTATTGCTTTCTTTGATAAATGAGGTTAGAAAACTCCTAGCGGATGACTAATCTATCTTTAAAGGTTCACATGAATGAATATCAATAGCTCACTAAAGAATGAGTTTAGGTGGTTAACGTGTGTTTATCGCGTTAACTTTCCGAAGAATCATCATGTTAGAAAACTCCTAGCGGATGACTAACTGTCTCGAAATTGGAAAATTGATTAAGTGCTTTTGTGACATATCTGATAGATAACATGTTTAGGTTATTTGTGAAACAAGATAATAGTATATTTATGTTTTAGTTGTAATTTAGATAACTTAGTTAAACAACCATTCACTTATCTTCTTATCTGGTAAATTAATGACAAAGATTCAGTACATTATAACTCCCGTGTTCCATGGATCGATATCTGGCTCTTACCAATATTTTGCTGCATATATGACGGGATACACTTGTCCTTTGTTGTGTGTGTTTTAATGTTAAGTTATAAACCAAATTTATAAATATAAAACACATTTCGTTACATGTGAAGATACTGTAAATAAATATGTATACGAGCATGTACGTCAAGTTTTTGGCGCTGTTGCTGGGGAACTACGGCGAAATGAATGGAACAATCCGAGTCATTATTTTACCGGTGTACAAACTGTCAATAACTGTTAATACTTGTAAATTTCTGTATTTATTCATTTTCTTTTACTAACTTGTTAATATTTAACCGTTTGACTAACTTTTCTTTTTCTGTTTTACTAACCAGCTGGCTGCTAACCAACTAACCTTACTAACTCTACCTTCTTATTTTTATTTATTCGACTAATATTTATTTCTTTTATTTTATTTAATTTAGTAATGTGTTCGGAATCGAACCATTTACTTTTATTTATTTCATTTCAGTATTTCTAATTCAGTATTTCATTCATTTTAATTCAGTTATTTCATTTCTGTTTATATTTATGTTCGCACGTCGAACTGCTTATATATATATATATATATATATATATATATATTCCTTTTCTGCATTTACTTACATTTAATTATTTACATTTAGTTTTTCATTTATTTACTAGTTTATAGACCCATGTATTACATGGGTTTGACGATAGAAAATAAAAGTCTTTAAGATAATCACAGAGTTGATCGAGTTCTTTGAGGAAATAAATGTGTTTCCTATTTATATAAACTTAAATAAGTTTTTTAATAAATATATTATTGTTGAGGTTGGTTGCGTTTGAAGAACATAATGATTATAAGTTTTAAATTATTTTTTATATTTCATATTATTTCTTGCATCACACATAATAAAATATAAATTTTGATATGAATACATCTAACCGTAATATGTACATACAAAATAAATAAAAAAATACAACACTACTCATTTTAAATGATGCACTTAAGACTTTTGTTTTTGAATTCAAAATAA
Organism: Helianthus annuus; assembly: GCF_002127325.2. Lineage (NCBI taxonomy): Eukaryota > Viridiplantae > Streptophyta > Magnoliopsida > Asterales > Asteraceae > Helianthus > Helianthus annuus. Next base: position 195,710,533 of record NC_035448.2, on the reverse strand, counting down.
TTAGTATATTTTATTTCAAATTAATATTTTCTTATTTTAAAAAGTGTTATCAAAGTAGAAGATAGAATGGAATTAGTTCATGATCTAAGAGTGTGTGTGTGTGTGTGTGTATATATTGTTTATACATATATTTAACATTTATGAAAACGATAATAACAAATTATAAACATGATAAGTTTTAAATTTTTGGTTTCGTCAAATAGTGATGGGTATATAAATTTTTGGTTATCCCATCTTTTTTTGATAAGTGTGTTTTTATTTACTAAAATAGAGATATTATACTAAAGTATAAGTAATTAGATAACTAATATTAGTTATTAAGAATATTGAAGAGATATAATCATGAATATAACATTATTTATGATATATATTAAATTGAATCATTTAATAATCTTTATATTAATTTACTTATTATTTATTATATGATTAAGGTAGCATGATAAATTGCCATATGGCATTTTGGTGAAATTCTTTGTTATAGAAAAATGCCATGTGGCATTAAACTTACTCTTTTATTAGTATTAGATTTCTGTTCATTTAATCATTTAAATTAACAACTTATTTATTTAATTATTGTACTCATTTATTTGTTTAATTCGTCCATAAAAATAAACTATATCTTTCTAATAAAATCATCAGATTTTCTGATAAATTCTAACGAATTTATCCGATTTTCTGATAGCTTCTGATAAACCCACTAGACATTCTAAAAGTAACAATTTTCATTTCTGATGAAGTTACCAGATTTTCTGGTAATTCTGATGGATTTATCAGAAATTCTGATGGAACGAAAACTTTCATCAGATTTTTATCAGATCATAGCAGAAAACCAAAAACAGTTGTTGGATGTAAATAAGTAAATAATCCAGTTAATATTTAAATAGATTTGTTTAATAACTTGAATATATATATGTATATCATGTATTAGTACTGATATTTATACTTATTTCCTATATTTTTATTTTGTTCTTTTATCTGTATAATGCCTTTTGTTTACGTGCAGGCTGATGTCCACGCCCCCTGCACCCGCTAACGCTGAGTTAGCCAACGAACCTGAAAATAACCTAAGAAGAAGTAGGCGGCTTCGCGAAAGATCACTTGTTATTGCACAAAGGATTGCGACCGCAATCGACGAACCAGTGATACTTTCTGATAGCGAGAGTTCAAAGGACGACACAGAAAGCATCATGGCAGAAGACGACCAGCCTCTGAATGAGACCGGCCGTCCAGGAGGAGAAGGCTTGCTACCGAGCATCACCCGACCTACAATAGTAGCACTGAGTTTTGAAATTAAATATAGTATAATTAATATGTTGCAAAATTCTGTGCAGTTTGATGGGAAGGATCACGAAGATCCAGGTCGGCACATCGCATCATTTCTCTAGGTGTGCTCGACATTTAAGATTAGAGACGTTTCTGAAGACGAAATTCGTTTGCGACTCTTTCCATTCTCTTTGCGAGATAAAGCCCGATCTTGGCTTTTGTCACTTCCAGCAGGGTCCATCACGACTTGGAACGAGATGGCCGATCTTTTTATGCAAAAATATTTCCCACCGGAAAAGACAGCTAAGCTTAAGAATCATATTATGACATTCAAATAGGACGAAGGAGAATCTCTACACGCAGCTTGGGAGAGGTTCAAAGATATTTTAATCGATGTTCCACATCATGGGTTGTCCAAAAGACAACTTGTGTTAAACTTCTACCAAGGACTCAACTACGACTCACAAGAATGTTTAGATGTATATGCAGGAGGCGATCTTGGAACAAAAACACCCAATGAAGCCTACGCAATCATAGAAAAAGCTACTTTGAAGTTGAGTTCTCGTCACGGTGGAGTGCGAAATAAAGCATCATTTGGAGTTCATCAAGTGGATACATATACGGCTCTTGCAGCACAGATTGGAGCTTTGGCAGCAAGATTTGATCAAGCTCAAAACGTTTCGCAGGTACAATCATCATGTGAGCTGTGTGGAGTGTCACACGAGCCAGGTACATGTGAGCAGGGTGTTATGTTTACAAGACACGAAGAGGTGGACTATTTGGGCAATCAAATTAGGCCCTAGAATAACCTCTATAGCAACACGTACAATCCGAGTTGGAGGAATCACCCAAACTTTGGGTGGAAAGCCAATTCTGGAAACCAAAACCCACTCGGATATGCTCAACGCGCTCCCGCACCACAACAACCACAGGGGCAATCCTTTCAGCCCCAGGGACAATCTTTTCAGCCACCAGGGCAAACCTTTCAACCACGTTACAATAATTTAGGTTCAGGAAGTGTTAGTGCGTTAAATGTCTATCGCCTCCGTCAATCAAAATCGTAGTAGAAACCGAAGAATGCTAGACTTGATGATGTTACTAGTTAGTAAAGGCAAGGTGGCAGTTGTGTAAATAATGAGACTTCTCATTATAACCTTGGCCTATAAATAGAACCATTAGGGTTCTCATTTAAGACTTTTGCTCATTTGTGATCTAGGAGCTTCAAGTCTAGAGAGAGAAAGTCTCTCCACGTGATTCTTGTTACTTGTACATGTCATATTCATCAATAGAATCACGGTTCTAGTACGTTATTGTGTGTTCGGTCACGCACGTTCACGGATTCCGCACGTCGAACGTTCGTTACGCAATCAAACGGTGTCAAAACCGGTCCTACAATTTGTATCAGAGCTAGGAGCTCGATTGCACTGATCAAACACATTGTTTCGTACCAGATTACAGCGATTTCAGATCTGAATTTCATCTATTTCTTCATCTTTTTCACTTTTATCACGTTTTTCACTGAAAAACGTCATATTGAATGGGATTTTACGGTCCGAATCGGCTGAATTTTTTATATGTTGTGCGAAAACACCTGATCTATAACCCTACCAAGTTTCAGATCCAAACTCCTAGCCGTTTAGGAGAAATCGAAGATTTTTGGTCCGTTTTCGCGTCAAAACATCTGGTTTCGCTCGTGTGGTTCGCTCATAGTGACATATCTAGTGGTTTCGCTTTTTCGTCATTTCGTAGTTTCGCTCTTGTGAACTCATAAGGTTCCGCTCATAAAGTTCCGCTTATTGGTTCTGCTCATATGAACAAAAGTTGATTTCGCTCTTTTGGTCATTTCTTGGTTTCGCTCCAAGATTACTTTGTGGTTTCGCTCCAACAGTCCAGTAAAATCAAATTGTCGGCCACGAGATTTTAACAGACTTCATGTGCTTTAAAGATCACCGGCCCACTTAACTAATCGGTCTAATCACACTTTAAATACATTCATTGTTGTCGGACTTTAATATGAACGGCCCAATCAAAGAAGAGAATTGAGATTGTTTGTCGGCCAAAGTTTAGAAAAAAGGAATTCATTAACTTTGATTTTCCATGTGAACAGATGTTGTCAGTAAAGTGAGATTAGAGGCCCAATCAAAATATTAAAACAAGTATTAAAATTGTCCATTTGCATGAAGTAATAAAAGTGATGTCGGTCACTAAACAAACGGCCGAATCATACGTGTTTGTTATATCGGCTGCATGTGATTTGATTAGATAAGGCCCAATTTCAGTTATTGCATGTGCAACAAATAAGTTTTGTTAAAAGCACAAAACCGAATAAATAAATTTGTCTATTGCCGTTGCTGCTGTTATCATTAAAAAGCACTTTATGTGAATTGGTCCAATCATCGGTTATTACATGTGAAGTTCATTGCCCAATCTTATAACGTTTTAGTGGATTGTTTGGCCCAATCAGCTGACATTTACGGCGGCACATTATCTGACATTTACGGCGGCACATTATATGTGATTTGCATTGTGTTTTACGGTCAAATAGTTTGTGTTGGCAATTGAAGTTTGTCAGTCACATTTGTTGTTGATTTGTTGTCTGCCCAATCAATTTAAAAGTGATCATTAAAATCACAAAATATTCTAACACAATGAATTAATTCATTGTTCTCATTCTCGGCCCAATCAGCTTTAGATATAACAGGTTTGTCGGCCCAATTTAAAATTGAAAAATTAAGTTTGTCGGTCACATTCAAAGGGGGGTCCAATCAGAATAATTTGTATCTTTGGGCCAATAGCTTTTGTGGTTTGTCAGCCCATAATTTGCTAGTTATCATCATAGTTTTCAGCCCAATTACTGTTTAGTGCAACTCACTTCATACTCGGAACAATCGAAAGTGTGTTTTGAGTAAAATATTTCAGAATTGTTTGAAAATTCGTCTTTGAGAATCTTTTAATACCAAAACATGAGTTCTGAGATTTATATTGCACTGAACAAATTTGATAATTTTACAGGCATCAAGGGAGAATCAACTGAAGAGTTGATCGAAAGGTATGTCAAGTTATATTTAAAGATGGGGAGATTGAAGATAACCAAGACCAATGAGGAATTGAAAGACAAATTGGCAAACGCATTGCCATATGATGAGTGGAGTACTTACTTGATGATGTTGAAGAACAATTCGAACTATGGATTTCTCAACCTTAGTGACTTCATCGAGAAGATTCAAGCTCAAGAACTTGAGTTACAAAAGATTAGAAAATTGAAGACTGATTCAGGAGAGAAGAATCATGAAGCAGCAACTGATGAAGTAAAAGTCAAATCTGAGGAGATTGTTCAAGAGGTAGAGGAGCAGGTTAAAGAAATTTCAGTTATCAAGACTGAGAAGAAAGCTGAAGCTGGAATGATGTCTGGGAAGTGCTTAAATTGTGAAAATCTGAAATCTGAAAATGCCAAACTCTTGAGGGATTTAGAGAGTTTGACATTAGAAAACAAAAATTTTAAAAATTCAGAAAATGATTTGAAAATTCAAATAAAAATTTTAGAAAATGAAAAAGTAAAAATTGAAAAAGATTTTCAAAGTCAAATAAAGATTTTAGAAGATGAGAAAGATATTTTTGGTAAAAATAATCTTGAAAAACAAATTGCAATAAATTCTCATCTTGCTAAAATCATTCAGCTTGAAAAAGAAGCTGAAAGTGATCGGAATAAAATTGCTGAATTAGAAAATAAGTTGAAAGGTTTTGTGACTTCTGCACCGTATGTGTATCCAGAACCGATCAATGTTGTTCCAATAAGTGACGATGTCACAAATTTTGACAAAGTCAAAATTGAAGATTTTGATGAGAAATCTGATGTTGAAAATGAAAAAATTGAAAAACAAAAATTGTTTTTGAAATTAAAAGAAAAATTTCAGAAAACTGTTCTACAATCGACTGAAAAGGGAGAATGCTCTAAGCAAAAACCTTTGAAGAAGAAAGTGGAACAGAAACAAAAAGATAAAAATTTGAAAAATGTACAAAAAGAAAATAACAGCTCATCAGATCGATCATCCAATCAAAATAAAAAATTACAAAAAGTAAAAAATGAAAATTCAAAAATTGTTGGTAATAAGTGGTGCAGGTCGGACCACAGTGCTCAAAAGTCAAATCCAGCAATCAAGAGGAGGAAAGAGTATCACCAAGCCAAACAGTGCTTTGATCTGAGCGTTTGGTGTGAAAATGGTGATTGGTACGATAACAGAGTGTGTTACACTTGTGGTGTTCAAGGACACATTGCTGTTAACTGCCAGAATCAGTGGTTTGAGGTGAGGAGATGCTATAACTGCCAAATCAAAGGACATATTGCCAGAGATTGCCCAATGAGATCAAATGAAAGATCGAGGGTTGTATCTCAGAAAAGGGTGATGAAGTCAGTCAAAGTCAAAGAAAAGCCTAAGGAACTGAAAGTTTCAGAACAGAAAGTGAAAGAACCTAAAGTTCTAGAAAAGAAAGTGAAGCTTTCTCAGGGGCAGAAACACAAATTGAGGAAGAAGAGGAAGAAGGCGAGAGAGTATCTCGAGAAGATCTTGTCCTCAGGTTCATCCGTTGGTAAGAATAAGAGTTCTGAAGAATCGAATTCCTCGATTACAAAGTCAAGCAAGACGAATTCATGAGATACAAATCTGAGGACGAACGAAGAAAAGAAGAAGAAGATAATGGTCGGCGATGAATCTGATGTGTTAAAGTCAGACAAGCCACCTTCTGGCGATGAATCTGACAGATCAAAGTCAGACAAGCGATGTGCAGGCAATGATACTAGTTCATTAAAACCAGAGGAGCCATTGGTTGAGGTAAAAATGGAGAATTCAGGTTTAACAATGGATGATGCAAATTTTCCACCATTGTTGAACAAGAATTCGAAATCACCCAAGGACCGTCAGGCTTGGGTGAATCTCTTTAACTAAAAAACCTGACTTGCCGGAACTCCCAGGTTGGTAATTGGGGAGTAGGAATCAGCATCTTTCTTGAGAAATTCACTTCGGTGATATTTCGACTTTCAAAAGATAAATTAAGGACATTAAGTTGTACTTGATTCATCTTTCCTACAAGTGATTAAAGGAAAACAATGTGATGAAAAAACCCCGAGTTTATGAATGTCACACAAAACTAAATTTCCGGAAAAACCATTTTGATTAAAACAAACTTAAGTGTTTTGAAATCATAATGGGAAAATAGTTTGTTGTCAGGGGGAGTTCTGATTGTTTACGCCAAGTGAATGGAGAATTGAAGCGATTTGATATCAGTTTGTCACGTTTCTTGTACAGTTTGTTTTCAAATTTTCCCAGAAAATCAAAATTGAAATATATTTTGATTTTAGGGGGAGAAAAATTTTAAAAAATTAGAAAATTTGAAAATTCAAAAACATTGAAAAATTCAAAATGAGTTTTGTTGAGACAAGAGGAAATGATAATAAATCAGTGGACTATCACAGCATGCTAAAGAAATGAAATGTAAAATGTGATAAACGGTCTCACTAAAGATGTGACGATAGGCTCAGCTAGACTAGTAGATTTGCGATAACGATACAAACTTAAATGAAAAAGCCTAGTTCTAGTGGGAAACATGGTTGAAAGCATAGTACTTAGTTTTATCCTTCGTGATTGTGTACCTACTCAGTAATCGCTGAATGCCAAAAAGCATAAAACTGGTCAGTTTGTGAACTTTCACAACTTGCTGAAAAAGTCACTGTGATTGTGCATTTTATTTTGCAAAGATTTAAACTTGTTTTATTTCTTTATTTTGTTTAAGCATTGGACATCCTCTGCGTATACGTGAGTATCGACCTGGATGTTATTGCCTAAACATTCTGCTTTATTTTCTTTGGTGTTTCGTTTAAGCTTTGGATCACCTCTACGTATACGGGAGTATCGACCTGGTGGTTAAAGCCTAAACAATTTCAACTTGTTTTTATTTTCTTATTTTGTTTAAACATTGGGCTTTCTCTGCATATACGAAAGTATCGACCTGATTGTTAATGTTTAAACATTCTGCGTTGTTTTCGCACATATCACAGTTGATGAAAGTTTAAAGGTATTACTTGAGTTAGTGTATTGCATGATGAGGGGATATGCTGAGATCGTGGGGTCCATAAGAACTTAGTGCAAAATTAATATACCTTAATGTATCGGTAAGCATTTCGAAAGTTTTTAGATTGAGTTTAAGAGGACACCTATATCGTCAATCTATGTGAATCGTTTAGAACTTAATATGTTTAAAGCTTAACAGTGCTAGTGATTTGTCTCAAAACTGATATGATCCTCTTACACAAACTCACAAAAACAGTGTTTGTATATATTTTATTTCTGCATTTAAATTTTGTTTTTGCACTTATGTTTCATATTATTGAAAAAATCCAAAAAGATTTTCGACAACTGATGTTGAAAAGCTGATATTCAAAATCTCAAAGGCTAAACAAGATGAACAATTGGTTTGGTTAAGATGATGAGAAGTTGGAAGATAATCCTCAAATGTTTAGATGATTCATTAATTTGAATCACAATATTGTGTGTTATATGTTTGAGAATTTTGAGTGAATTCTTTTAGTGTCAAAATTATTTTGTATTACGAGAGATTGAGATGTGTAGGTTTCTGATTCTATTGCTACGGAAAGCCAGGCGTCGATCCTAAAAGCACGGAAGCTTGACGAAAGGGGGAGCCTGAAGAAAGAGACTACCGAAAGGGGGAGCAACGGAAGCTCGAAGACAGATCCACGGGGATTCTGTTCGAGAAAGAGAAAGACAAGACGCTACGAGATTGACTGCGGCAATATCCAAGGGGGAGATTGTTAGTGCATTAAATGTCTATCGCCTCCGTCAATCAAAATCGTAGTAGAAACCGAAGAATGCTAGACTTGATGATGTTACTAGTTAGTAAAATCAAGGTGGAAATTGTGTAAATAATGAGACTTCTCATTATAACCTTGACCTATAAATAGAACCACTAGGGTTCTCATTTAAGACTTTTGCTCATTTGTGATCTAGGAGCTTCAAGTCTAGAGAGAGAAAGTCTAGAGAGAGAAAGTCTAGAGAGAGAAAGTCTCTCCACGTGATTCTTGTTACTTGTGTCACACCCCCAAAATCCACCCGCGGAGTACCACCGCTTGGGAGCGTGACTGACCAGGATCAAGCCATCAATCATATCAAACATAGCATTTAATAGTAAAAGTAATCAATGTAAATCATCATGACATGATTGATGTTCCAAAACCAAACATCGTTTAAATAGCGGAAGCATAGTATGTAATCTCAAAATAGTTATAAGTTCAGAATAAGTTCACGATCCAAATCCCACAACGACCTGCTCCTCCCTGTGCAAGCTCCATCAGTACCTAAGGTCCTGCAAGGCATGCAGCAAATAATCAACAAACTAGTTGAGCGAGTTCACAGAAAGTAAGTTCATAACGTAATGTATAAGTATAGCTAGTGGGGACTTCCCATACTAGTGTGTGCTAAAGGTGGGGGCTTCCCAAACCTTGTGTTCATAATACTGGTGGGGGCTTCCCATGTTTATCCTGGCTAATGAGGGCTTCTCATTAACGGTACTTACTAGACTAACATCCGACCATGTGTTCTTCTTTACCGAGAACAGGAAAACGTACAGGGTCACGTAGGCTTTACATGACGTGCCCTTCCCCGAGGACAGTGGTACGCGTGGGGGCTACGTAGGCTTTACGCAGCGTGGCCTTCCGACCTGGAAGCCAGTAGATGGTATTGGGTTACGTAGGCTTTACGTAACGTGTCCTCCCGACCCGGGAGACATATGGCAAATATACTGGGTTACGTAGGCTTTACGTAACGTGTCCTGACTAACCTGAGGACGATGGTCTATAGTCTGGTATATGCGTAAGTACGAGTAACTCCTTTTACAATAACATATCCAACCCAATTCCCAACCCGGGAATCCCATGCCTTGGCTGTGTGAACTCACCTTGGTTTGCTCGGCAGATACACGGAGAGTACAAGTAGCAAGTGAATGGTCACTCACGTCCTACCATGGTTGTTATGTAAGTTAGGTTCGTATATGGCACGTTTGTATCACTTATGGTATCAAGTAAGATCATGGCAAATCACATAACGTATCAGCAGTTCATATCGTGTAACGAGTCCAAGTAATCGGCCCAATAAATATAAGCAGTCCAATAGAATAACAGTCTTAAGATTGGGCCCGTGACAAAGTAGGCCCAAAATGGTGTACGTGTAGCTAGTCTCGAGTCGCAACCGGCGATCTCGAGTCGCAACCAATGGTCTCGGTTTGTCATGGCCCGGTTACGAGTCACAGCCGGAGATTACGAGTCGCAACCGCTGGTTGCGAGTCGCAATGGTGATCTCGGTTCATTCTGGTCCGGTTACGAGTCGCAACGGGACTCGCAACCGTGGTTCCGGCTTGTGCTGTTCGTGGTCTCGAGTGGGGTTCCGACTCGCAACGAGTGATGCCGAGTCGCAACCGTGTGTGTAACTGGTTTCCATAATTCCTGCATTGACTTATCCGTGATTCTAGCAAACATCTAAGGCAGTTTCGAAATCAGATCAATCACAGAAATTTATCAACAGTTAATTTAGATTTCATGCATATTCATAACCATTCAAGAACATCGAATCAACATGAACAGCATTCATATGAACAATAATCTATTTATATGAACATGTAACCGTGATTAATTACCTAGCCCAATACTTAGCACATCCACAAGTTACCATCCGAATCATATAGCATAACAACAGATTACATCGAGTCTCATCCGATCCGTATGAACACGTTAACAATCCGAACCACATATTAACATTTGATTTATAACAAAACACACATGTAAGCCAGTTCTATCACAATCAACCATACTATCATCATCCGAATTACATCATGTAATGCTCAAGAATCATATATAATCATCATGTAAACGCATAGATCATAACATCATCATATACAATCAAATAACAATGTACACTAACCGGTTGGAATCAAAGAGAGGGTGAGCCGAGAAGTGTTGTTCGCCGTCGGGGATCCAAGCAGCCGAGAGAGAGAGAGAAAGAGTCTAGGGTTGTTGTGTGTGTTTGTGATTTTGCAAAAACAAGGAAACAAAACCCCTAATTCCGATTTTGTGTTGCGAGTGGGGGAGTGGGCCAAGCCCACTCGGCTGCCTAATGAACCCGTGAACAAGGAGTGGCCCAAAGGGGCTTGTGCACTCGTATGAAGTGTTGTGCGGCTCGGGTTTGGCTCGATAAAGATAAACATAACACACACACATAAAAAGCACATAATAACATAACATTCATTAGTTCGAAATGTCACATAAGCACGTAACGTTACATCAAAGCAAGTCTAAAGTTCGAGTTGTCACATTATCCCCAACTAATTGGAAATTTCGTCCCGAAATTTGGTATGCACTCACTGAGGAAGCTAGGTAAACTGTACTGTTCACTGATTTTCCTGGGGTGTCACATCCTCCCCCCGTTGATCTGGAATTTCGTCCCGAAATTCCGAAGTAGTAGCTTCAGCCTCAGTAGTGGTAGCATTGGTTTCAAATAACTGGGGGTACTTTTCTGTCATCCTGTCTTCGCGTTCCCAGGTGTACTCTGGGCCACGTTTGGAGTTCCAACGAACTCGGACAAGAGGGATTCTCTTGTGTTTGAGGACCTTCACATCCCGGTCCGTGATTTCAACTGGTTCCTCGACGAACTGCAACCGCTCGTCGATGGTGAGTTCCTTAAAAGGAATGATGAGGTTTTCATCTGATAGGCACTTCTTTAAGTTTGATACATGAAAGACATTGTGAACTGCCCCGAGTTCAGTTGGTAGGTTCAACTTGTAGGCTACCTTGCCAATCTTTTCTATAATTTCGAATGGTCCGACGTATCGCGGATTCAGTTTACCCCGTTTGCCAAAACGAACCACACCCTTCCAGGGTGAAACTTTCAATAAAACCCGGTCCCCGACCTCAAATTCCAATGGCTTTCTACGCTTGTCCGCGTAGGCTTTCTGACGGTCACGTGCTGCCGCCATGCGTTGTCGTATCTGTGCAATCTTTTCTATGGCGTCCACTACAATCTCTGGACCCGTAACTTGACTATCCCCCACCTCTGCTCAACAGAGAGGTGACCGGCATTTACGCCCGTACAATGCCTCGAATGGAGCGGCTTGAATGCTGGTGTGATAACTGTTATTATACGAGAACTCCACCAAAGGGAGGTGCTTTTCCCAGCCGTTGCCGAAGTCTATGACGCATGCCCTAAGCATGTCTTCAAGAGTTTGAATCGTTCGCTCAGACTGCCCATCCGTCTGAGGGTGATATGCTGTGCTCATGTCTAATCTTGAGCCAAAAGATTTATGCATTGCTTGCCAAAGCTCTGACGTGAATCGTGCGTCGCGATCCGAAATGATGGATGTGGGCACCCCGTGCCTCGGGACAATTTCTTTAAGATAGACGTCTGCGAGAGTGGAGAACTTGTCCGTTTCCTTTATAGGTAGGAAGTGTGCAGACTTGGTGAGTCGATCCACGATCACCCATATCGTATCGTTCCCACGCTGGGATCTAGGTAGGCCTGTAACGAAATCCATGGAAATTTCTTCCCATTTCCATTGCGGTATCTTAGGCTGTTGAAGTAGCCCTGCTGGCTTCTGATATTCGACCTTGACTCTCGCACAGGTCAAGAATTTTCCAACGTACGTAGCAATGTGGGCCTTCATACTAGGCCACCAATATGTAGTGCTGATGTCGTGGTACATTTTATCCGACCCTGGATGTACCGAGTAGCGAGACTTGTGAGCTTCATCCATTACAAGTTCGCGTAAACCGCCATAGAGAGGGACCCAAATCCGGCCTGTTACATAGTAGGCGCCGTCTGCCTTCTGTTCCATTTGCTGTCGTGAGCCGCGTAAGGCTTCAGCCTTGACGTTTTCGGGCTTCAGTGCTTCTGTCTGAGCATCTCGTATCTGTACAGGAAGGCTAGACTGAATCGTAAGTTGTAGCGCTCGCACGCGCTTCGGTAAAGTGTCCTTTCGACTAAGGGCATCAGCCACAACATTGGCTTTGCCTGGATGATACTTGATAGCGCATTCGTAATCGTTGAGTAACTCGACCCATCGTCGTTGACGCATGTTCAAATCCTTCTGCTTAAGAATATGCTCGAGACTCCTGTGATCGGTGTAAATCGTGCACCTGGTACCGTACAGGTAGTGTCGCCATATCTTAAGCGCGAAAACGACAGCTCCCAGCTCTAAATCGTGCGTCGTGTAGTTGCGTTCATGAACCTTTAGTTGACGAGAGGCGTAAGCGATAACCTTGTCGCGCTGCATTAACACACATCCCAGTCCCCGAATGGATGCATCACAATATACCACGAAGTCATCTGTGCCCTCTGGCAAAGAGAGGATAGGTGCGCTGCAAAGTCTATCCTTTAGGTGCTGAAAAGCAGTCTCCTGGGGCTCTCCCCAGCGATAGGTAACACCCTTCTGTGTCAGTAGCGTAAGTGGCTGAGCAATCTTCGAAAAGTCTCTAATAAACCGTCTGTAGTAACCTGCCAGACCCAAGAATTGACGTATCTCTGTCGGTGTACGCGGTGCAGGCCAGTTTCTGATCGAATCTACCTTGGATGGATCGACATGGATCCCATCCTTGTTCACTACGTGGCCTAAGAAGTGGACTTCACGAAGCCAGAAGTCGCATTTAGAAAGTTTGGCGTACAGCTGTTCCTTCCGAAGGAGTTCCAAAATAAGGCGAAGATGCTGCTCGTGTTCCTCCTGACTCTTGGAGTAAATCAGAATGTCGTCGATGAAAACAATGACGAACTTGTCAAGGTAGGGTTTGCACACCCTGTTCATAAGATCCATAAATACAGCTGGCGCGTTCGTTAACCCAAATGGCATGACGAGAAACTCGTAGTGACCGTAACGAGTTCTGAAAGCTGTCTTGGAGATGTCCTCATCCCGGACTCTCAGCTGATGGTACCCCGACCTCAAATCTATCTTCGAATAGTAACACGACCCTTGCACCTGGTCGAATAAGTCGTCGATGCGCGGAAGAGGATAACGGTTCTTCACCGTCACCTTGTTGAGTTCACGGTAGTCGATGCACATCCTGAACGTACCGTCTTTCTTTTTCACGAAAAGTACTGGAGCTCCCCAAGGCGAAGAGCTTGGGCGAATGAAACCCTTTTCCAAGAGTTCTTGCAGTTGCTTGGACAATTCCTCCAATTCTGATGGAGCTAGGCGATATGGTGCGCGAGCTATGGGTGCTGCTCCTGGAGCGAGCTCAATTTGAAATTCAACCTGACGATGAGGCGGTAAGCCTGGTAAATCTTCAGGAAACACCTGAGGGTAATCACGTACAATTGGAATATCCTCCAATTTCTTTTCCTTTGCTGATGCATCTGAAACTAGTGCCAGAATGGCAGTGTGACCCTTACGTAAGCATTTCTGAGCCTTCAAGAAAGAGATGATGCCAACCACAGCACCACTCTTGTCGCCTTGAACTTCAAGAGGTTCTTGACCCGAACGAGGAATACGAATTCTCTTCTCGCTGCATAAGATTTCTGCCTGGTGTTGGGATAACCAATCCATCCCAATCACGACGTCGAAGCTACTCAAAACTATGGGAATGAGGTCGATAGTGAAAGCTTGACCAGCTAGGATAAGATTACAACCCTGAACTACGTGCGTGGCTTCTAGACTTTTACCGTTAGCTAACTCTACTACATGTTTGGTGGGTAAAAGTGTTGGTGCACGTTTTAGCAGTTGACACATTTTCACAGACATATAGCTTGTATCCGCACCCGAATCAAACAAAACAGTAACGTAAATATTGTCGAGGAGAAACTTACCCATAACAACGTTGGGATCGTTCACTGCGTCGCCTCGACCTAGTACGAATGCACGACCACGAGCTTCATTGCCGTTGTTGTTGTTCCCGCCGTTATTGTTGCCGTTGCCCTGGTTGTTATTGTTGTTGTTGCGGTTCTGGTTCAACTGAGGGCAGTCGCGTTTGAAGTGACCTTCAGCCCCACACTGGAAACATCCCCGGTTTCCACGCTGTGGCTGCTGCTGCTGCTGGTTCTGTGGAGCTGGTTGTTGCTGTTGCTGATTCTGATTCGCAGGACGAGGGCTCCTACAGTCTTTGGCCTCGTGACCCATCTTAAGACACCTTTGACAACGACCCTTGTTACATGGGCCGTGATGATGCCTGTTGCAGTTGTGGCACCTAGGTTGACTACCCTGATATCTCCTCTGTCTGTGACCACCAGAGGATTGCTGACTGGGACTCTGATAGTGGTCGATTTTCTGCTGCTGAGCTTGTGGCTGAACAGTCGCTGAGCCTTTACTAGAATCTCCTTCCCACTTTCTTTTACTGTCACCAGATGTAGCAGGAGTAACTGAGGTGGTGACGTTAGCAGTAGCATTAACACGCTTGGGCAGTTTATTCTGATCCACTGCCTGATCGGTGATACGATGAGCAAGGCGCTGGATTTCCTGGATGTTTTCGAGGTTAGCCGACGTCACGTGGCTCTGAATTTCTGGCGCCAATCCCTTGAGATACAACTCAATGCGCTTGTATGGAGGGTCCACCATAGTTGGACACAGAACGGCCAGCTCATTCGACCGTTTAGTATACGCTTCGATCTCTGATCCAACCATTTTCAGGTTATACAGCTCGTCTTCCAGCTTGTGAATATCTTCACGCGTACAGTACTCACGCTTGATGAGTTCCTTGAAATCGTTCCACGGGGTGGCGTTAGCAGCTGCCAACCCTAAGATCTGAACTTGGGCGTTCCACCAAGTTAACGCTATTCCTTCCAAAGTGCCAGTAGCAAACTTGACCTTGCGAGCCTCAGGGCACTCGCACATTTCGAATACCGATTCTAACTTTTCAAACCAATGGAGGAGTCCCACTGCCCCCTCTGTGCCGCTGAAGGAATTTGGACGACAGTCCATGAAGTTCTTGAAAGTGCAGACTTGCTGCGCTGGTTGACCTATTGTGTACGAATAGGACGAAGTTAAATACTAGAGTTAATGTAGGATCTAAAGATCCTAGTGTGTGCCTATACTGCAGGATATACTACCTGCTTGAGCTGCTGCAACTGCCGCAGCAACTTGAGCTTGAACGAGAGCCTCTAGCTGGGCTTGTGTCATGTTGATTCGTCCAGACATGATCTTCATTGTAACAAGTAGCATACGTAAGAATGGTTCGCGAGTAGGGCGATGACAGAAAAGTGTAAGCACGTAGGGATTCTCATGCTATAGTATCATGTGTATCTAAACGTAATGCGAGCAAAGTTCTAAACAATTCTAGCAAACAGGCAATAAATCATAACCTTATTACCTAGGATGTCGAGTCTTGCACGTGGAGCGAAGCGTCGTTGTGGATCGTTGAGAGCACTGTACTGGTTATAGTCCGGTTTTAATAAAAACGTTTTCCCATATTAAAACCAAGTTCTCTATAACCAATGGCTCTGATACCAATCTGTCACACCCCCAAAATCCACCCGCGGAGTACCACCGCTTGGGAGCGTGACTGACCAGGATCAAGCCATCAATCATATCAAACATAGCATTTAATAGTAAAAGTAATCAATGTAAATCATCATGACATGATTGATGTTCCAAAACCAAACATCGTTTAAATAGCGGAAGCATAGTATGTAATCTCAAAATAGTTATAAGTTCAGAATAAGTTCACGATCCAAATCCCACAACGACCTGCTCCTCCCTGTGCAAGCTCCATCAGTACCTAAGGTCCTGCAAGGCATGCAGCAAATAATCAACAAACTAGTTGAGCGAGTTCACAGAAAGTAAGTTCATAACGTAATGTATAAGTATAGCTAGTGGGGGCTTCCCATACTAGTGTGTGCTAAAGGTGGGGGCTTCCCAAACCTTGTGTTCATAATACTGGTGGGGGCTTCCCATGTTTATCCTGGCTAATGAGGGCTTCTCATTAACGGTACTTACTAGACTAACATCCGACCATGTGTTCTTCTTTACCGAGAACAGGAAAACGTACAGGGTAACGTAGGCTTTACATGACGTGCCCTTCCCCGAGGACAGTGGTACGCGTGGGGGCTACGTAGGCTTTACGCAGCGTGGCCTTCCGACCTGGAAGCCAGTAGATGGTATTGGGTTACGTAGGCTTTACGTAACGTGTCCTCCCGACCCGGGAGACATATGGCAAATATACTGGGTTACGTAGGCTTTACGTAACGTGTCCTGACTAACCTGAGGACGATCGTCTATAGTCTGGTATATGCGTAAGTACGAGTAACTCCTTTTACAATAACATATCCAACCCAATTCCCAACCCGGGAATCCCATGCCTTGGCTGTGTGAACTCACCTTGGTTTGCTCGGCAGATACACGGAGAGTACAAGTAGCAAGTGAATGGTCACTCACGTCCTACCATGGTTGTTATGTAAGTTAGGTTCGTATATGGCACGTTTGTATCACTTATGGTATCAAGTAAGATCATGGCAAATCACATAACGTATCAGCAGTTCATATCGTGTAACGAGTCCAAGTAATCGGCCCAATAAATATAAGCAGTCCAATAGAATAACAGTCTTAAGATTGGGCCCGTGACAAAGTAGGCCCAAAATGGTGTACGTGTAGCTAGTCTCGAGTCGCAACCGGCGATCTCGAGTCGCAACCAATGGTCTCGGTTTGTCATGGCCCGGTTACGAGTCACAGCCGGAGATTACGAGTCGCAACCGCTGGTTGCGAGTCGCAATGGTGATCTCGGTTCATTCTGGTCCGGTTACGAGTCGCAACGGGACTCGCAACCGTGGTTCCGGCTTGTGCTGTTCGTGGTCTCGAGTGGGGTTCCGACTCGCAACGAGTGATGCCGAGTCGCAACCGTGTGTGTAACTGGTTTCCATAATTCCTGCATTGACTTATCCGTGATTCTAGCAAACATCTAAGGCAGTTTCGAAATCAGATCAATCACAGAAATTTATCAACAGTTAATTTAGATTTCATGCATATTCATAACCATTCAAGAACATCGAATCAACATGAACAGCATTCATATGAACAATAATCTATTTATATGAACATGTAACCGTGATTAATTACCTAGCCCAATACTTAGCACATCCACAAGTTACCATCCGAATCATATAGCATAACAACAGATTACATCGAGTCTCATCCGATCCGTATGAACACGTTAACAATCCGAACCACATATTAACATTTGATTTATAACAAAACACACATGTAAGCCAGTTCTATCACAATCAACCATACTATCATCATCCGAATTACATCATGTAATGCTCAAGAATCATATATAATCATCATGTAAACGCATAGATCATAACATCATCATATACAATCAAATAACAATGTACACTAACCGGTTGGAATCAAAGAGAGGGTGAGCCGAGAAGTGTTGTTCGCCGTCGGGGATCCAAGCAGCCGAGAGAGAGAGAGAAAGAGTCTAGGGTTGTTGTGTGTGTTTGTGATTTTGCAAAAACAAGGAAACAAAACCCCTAATTCCGATTTTGTGTTGCGAGTGGGGGAGTGGGCCAAGCCCACTCGGCTGCCTAATGAACCCGTGAACAAGGAGTGGCCCAAAGGGGCTTGTGCACTCGTATGAAGTGTTGTGCGGCTCGGGTTTGGCTCGATAAAGATAAACATAACACACACACATAAAAAGCACATAATAACATAACATTCATTAGTTCGAAATGTCACATAAGCACGTAACGTTACATCAAAGCAAGTCTAAAGTTCGAGTTGTCACATTATCCCCAACTAATTGGAAATTTCGTCCCGAAATTTGGTATGCACTCACTGAGGAAGCTAGGTAAACTGTACTGTTCACTGATTTTCCTGGGGTGTCACATCCTCCCCCCGTTGATCTGGAATTTCGTCCCGAAATTCCGAAGTAGTAGCTTCAGCCTCAGTAGTGGTAGCATTGGTTTCAAATAACTGGGGGTACTTTTCTGTCATCCTGTCTTCGCGTTCCCAGGTGTACTCTGGGCCACGTTTGGAGTTCCAACGAACTCGGACAAGAGGGATTCTCTTGTGTTTGAGGACCTTCACATCCCGGTCCGTGATTTCAACTGGTTCCTCGACGAACTGCAACCGCTCGTCGATGGTGAGTTCCTTAAAAGGAATGATGAGGTTTTCATCTGATAGGCACTTCTTTAAGTTTGATACATGAAAGACATTGTGAACTGCCCCGAGTTCAGTTGGTAGGTTCAACTTGTAGGCTACCTTGCCAATCTTTTCTATAATTTCGAATGGTCCGACGTATCGCGGATTCAGTTTACCCCGTTTGCCAAAACGAACCACACCCTTCCAGGGTGAAACTTTCAATAAAACCCGGTCCCCGACCTCAAATTCCAATGGCTTTCTACGCTTGTCCGCGTAGGCTTTCTGACGGTCACGTGCTGCCGCCATGCGTTGTCGTATCTGTGCAATCTTTTCTATGGCGTCCACTACAATCTCTGGACCCGTAACTTGACTATCCCCCACCTCTGCCCAACAGAGAGGTGACCGGCATTTACGCCCGTACAATGCCTCGAATGGAGCGGCTTGAATGCTGGTGTGATAACTGTTATTATACGAGAACTCCACCAAAGGGAGGTGCTTTTCCCAGCCGTTGCCGAAGTCTATGACGCATGCCCTAAGCATGTCTTCAAGAGTTTGAATCGTTCGCTCAGACTGCCCATCCGTCTGAGGGTGATATGCTGTGCTCATGTCTAATCTTGAGCCAAAAGATTTATGCATTGCTTGCCAAAGCTCTGACGTGAATCGTGCGTCGCGATCCGAAATGATGGATGTGGGCACCCCGTGCCTCGGGACAATTTCTTTAAGATAGACGTCTGCGAGAGTGGAGAACTTGTCCGTTTCCTTTATAGGTAGGAAGTGTGCAGACTTGGTGAGTCGATCCACGATCACCCATATCGTATCGTTCCCACGCTGGGATCTAGGTAGGCCTGTAACGAAATCCATGGAAATTTCTTCCCATTTCCATTGCGGTATCTTAGGCTGTTGAAGTAGCCCTGCTGGCTTCTGATATTCGACCTTGACTCTCGCACAGGTCAAGAATTTTCCAACGTACGTAGCAATGTGGGCCTTCATACTAGGCCACCAATATGTAGTGCTGATGTCGTGGTACATTTTATCCGACCCTGGATGTACCGAGTAGCGAGACTTGTGAGCTTCATCCATTACAAGTTCGCGTAAACCGCCATAGAGAGGGACCCAAATCCGGCCTGTTACATAGTAGGCGCCGTCTGCCTTCTGTTCCATTTGCTGTCGTGAGCCGCGTAAGGCTTCAGCCTTGACGTTTTCGGGCTTCAGTGCTTCTGTCTGAGCATCTCGTATCTGTACAGGAAGGCTAGACTGAATCGTAAGTTGTAGCGCTCGCACGCGCTTCGGTAAAGTGTCCTTTCGACTAAGGGCATCAGCCACAACATTGGCTTTGCCTGGATGATACTTGATAGCGCATTCGTAATCGTTGAGTAACTCGACCCATCGTCGTTGACGCATGTTCAAATCCTTCTGCTTAAGAATATGCTCGAGACTCCTGTGATCGGTGTAAATCGTGCACCTGGTACCGTACAGGTAGTGTCGCCATATCTTAAGCGCGAAAACGACAGCTCCCAGCTCTAAATCGTGCGTCGTGTAGTTGCGTTCATGAACCTTTAGTTGACGAGAGGCGTAAGCGATAACCTTGTCGCGCTGCATTAACACACATCCCAGTCCCCGAATGGATGCATCACAATATACCACGAAGTCATCTGTGCCCTCTGGCAAAGAGAGGATAGGTGCGCTGCAAAGTCTATCCTTTAGGTGCTGAAAAGCAGTCTCCTGGGGCTCTCCCCAGCGATAGGTAACACCCTTCTGTGTCAGTAGCGTAAGTGGCTGAGCAATCTTCGAAAAGTCTCTAATAAACCGTCTGTAGTAACCTGCCAGACCCAAGAATTGACGTATCTCTGTCGGTGTACGCGGTGCAGGCCAGTTTCTGATCGAATCTACCTTGGATGGATCGACATGGATCCCATCCTTGTTCACTACGTGGCCTAAGAAGTGGACTTCACGAAGCCAGAAGTCGCATTTAGAAAGTTTGGCGTACAGCTGTTCCTTCCGAAGGAGTTCCAAAATAAGGCGAAGATGCTGCTCGTGTTCCTCCTGACTCTTGGAGTAAATCAGAATGTCGTCGATGAAAACAATGACGAACTTGTCAAGGTAGGGTTTGCACACCCTGTTCATAAGATCCATAAATACAGCTGGCGCGTTCGTTAACCCAAATGGCATGACGAGAAACTCGTAGTGACCGTAACGAGTTCTGAAAGCTGTCTTGGAGATGTCCTCATCCCGGACTCTCAGCTGATGGTACCCCGACCTCAAATCTATCTTCGAATAGTAACACGACCCTTGCACCTGGTCGAATAAGTCGTCGATGCGCGGAAGAGGATAACGGTTCTTCACCGTCACCTTGTTGAGTTCACGGTAGTCGATGCACATCCTGAACGTACCGTCTTTCTTTTTCACGAAAAGTACTGGAGCTCCCCAAGGCGAAGAGCTTGGGCGAATGAAACCCTTTTCCAAGAGTTCTTGCAGTTGCTTGGACAATTCCTCCAATTCTGATGGAGCTAGGCGATATGGTGCGCGAGCTATGGGTGCTGCTCCTGGAGCGAGCTCAATTTGAAATTCAACCTGACGATGAGGCGGTAAGCCTGGTAAATCTTCAGGAAACACCTGAGGGTAATCACGTACAATTGGAATATCCTCCAATTTCTTTTCCTTTGCTGATGCATCTGAAACTAGTGCCAGAATGGCAGTGTGACCCTTACGTAAGCATTTCTGAGCCTTCAAGAAAGAGATGATGCCAACCACAGCACCACTCTTGTCGCCTTGAACTTCAAGAGGTTCTTGACCCGAACGAGGAATACGAATTCTCTTCTCGCTGCATAAGATTTCTGCCTGGTGTTGGGATAACCAATCCATCCCAATCACGACGTCGAAGCTACTCAAAACTATGGGAATGAGGTCGATAGTGAAAGCTTGACCAGCTAGGATAAGATTACAACCCTGAACTACGTGCGTGGCTTCTAGACTTTTACCGTTAGCTAACTCTACTACATGTTTGGTGGGTAAAAGTGTTGGTGCACGTTTTAGCAGTTGACACATTTTCACAGACATATAGCTTGTATCCGCACCCGAATCAAACAAAACAGTAACGTAAATATTGTCGAGGAGAAACTTACCCATAACAACGTTGGGATCGTTCACTGCGTCGCCTCGACCTAGTACGAATGCACGACCACGAGCTTCATTGCCGTTGTTGTTGTTCCCGCCGTTATTGTTGCCGTTGCCCTGGTTGTTATTGTTGTTGTTGCGGTTCTGGTTCAACTGAGGGCAGTCGCGTTTGAAGTGACCTTCAGCCCCACACTGGAAACATCCCCGGTTTCCACGCTGTGGCTGCTGCTGCTGCTGGTTCTGTGGAGCTGGTTGTTGCTGTTGCTGATTCTGATTCGCAGGACGAGGGCTCCTACAGTCTTTGGCCTCGTGACCCATCTTAAGACACCTTTGACAACGACCCTTGTTACATGGGCCGTGATGATGCCTGTTGCAGTTGTGGCACCTAGGTTGACTACCCTGATATCTCCTCTGTCTGTGACCACCAGAGGATTGCTGACTGGGACTCTGATAGTGGTCGATTTTCTGCTGCTGAGCTTGTGGCTGAACAGTCGCTGAGCCTTTACTAGAATCTCCTTCCCACTTTCTTTTACTGTCACCAGATGTAGCAGGAGTAACTGAGGTGGTGACGTTAGCAGTAGCATTAACACGCTTGGGCAGTTTATTCTGATCCACTGCCTGATCGGTGATACGATGAGCAAGGCGCTGGATTTCCTGGATGTTTTCGAGGTTAGCCGACGTCACGTGGCTCTGAATTTCTGGCGCCAATCCCTTGAGATACAACTCAATGCGCTTGTATGGAGGGTCCACCATAGTTGGACACAGAACGGCCAGCTCATTCGACCGTTTAGTATACGCTTCGATCTCTGATCCAACCATTTTCAGGTTATACAGCTCGTCTTCCAGCTTGTGAATATCTTCACGCGTACAGTACTCACGCTTGATGAGTTCCTTGAAATCGTTCCACGGGGTGGCGTTAGCAGCTGCCAACCCTAAGATCTGAACTTGGGCGTTCCACCAAGTTAACGCTATTCCTTCCAAAGTGCCAGTAGCAAACTTGACCTTGCGAGCCTCAGGGCACTCGCACATTTCGAATACCGATTCTAACTTTTCAAACCAATGGAGGAGTCCCACTGCCCCCTCTGTGCCGCTGAAGGAATTTGGACGACAGTCCATGAAGTTCTTGAAAGTGCAGACTTGCTGCGCTGGTTGACCTATTGTGTACGAATAGGACGAAGTTAAATACTAGAGTTAATGTAGGATCTAAAGATCCTAGTGTGTGCCTATACTGCAGGATATACTACCTGCTTGAGCTGCTGCAACTGCCGCAGCAACTTGAGCTTGAACGAGAGCCTCTAGCTGGGCTTGTGTCATGTTGATTCGTCCAGACATGATCTTCATTGTAACAAGTAGCATACGTAAGAATGGTTCGCGAGTAGGGCGATGACAGAAAAGTGTAAGCACGTAGGGATTCTCATGCTATAGTATCATGTGTATCTAAACGTAATGCGAGCAAAGTTCTAAACAATTCTAGCAAACAGGCAATAAATCATAACCTTATTACCTAGGATGTCGAGTCTTGCACGTGGAGCGAAGCGTCGTTGTGGATCGTTGAGAGCACTGTACTGGTTATAGTCCGGTTTTAATAAAAACGTTTTCCCATATTAAAACCAAGTTCTCTATAACCAATGGCTCTGATACCAATCTGTCACACCCCCAAAATCCACCCGCGGAGTACCACCGCTTGGGAGCGTGACTGACCAGGATCAAGCCATCAATCATATCAAACATAGCATTTAATAGTAAAAGTAATCAATGTAAATCATCATGACATGATTGATGTTCCAAAACCAAACATCGTTTAAATAGCGGAAGCATAGTATGTAATCTCAAAATAGTTATAAGTTCAGAATAAGTTCACGATCCAAATCCCACAACGACCTGCTCCTCCCTGTGCAAGCTCCATCAGTACCTAAGGTCCTGCAAGGCATGCAGCAAATAATCAACAAACTAGTTGAGCGAGTTCACAGAAAGTAAGTTCATAACGTAATGTATAAGTATAGCTAGTGGGGGCTTCCCATACTAGTGTGTGCTAAAGGTGGGGGCTTCCCAAACCTTGTGTTCATAATACTGGTGGGGGCTTCCCATGTTTATCCTGGCTAATGAGGGCTTCTCATTAACGGTACTTACTAGACTAACATCCGACCATGTGTTCTTCTTTACCGAGAACAGGAAAACGTACAGGGTAACGTAGGCTTTACATGACGTGCCCTTCCCCGAGGACAGTGGTACGCGTGGGGGCTACGTAGGCTTTACGCAGCGTGGCCTTCCGACCTGGAAGCCAGTAGATGGTATTGGGTTACGTAGGCTTTACGTAACGTGTCCTCCCGACCCGGGAGACATATGGCAAATATACTGGGTTACGTAGGCTTTACGTAACGTGTCCTGACTAACCTGAGGACGATCGTCTATAGTCTGGTATATGCGTAAGTACGAGTAACTCCTTTTACAATAACATATCCAACCCAATTCCCAACCCGGGAATCCCATGCCTTGGCTGTGTGAACTCACCTTGGTTTGCTCGGCAGATACACGGAGAGTACAAGTAGCAAGTGAATGGTCACTCACGTCCTACCATGGTTGTTATGTAAGTTAGGTTCGTATATGGCACGTTTGTATCACTTATGGTATCAAGTAAGATCATGGCAAATCACATAACGTATCAGCAGTTCATATCGTGTAACGAGTCCAAGTAATCGGCCCAATAAATATAAGCAGTCCAATAGAATAACAGTCTTAAGATTGGGCCCGTGACAAAGTAGGCCCAAAATGGTGTACGTGTAGCTAGTCTCGAGTCGCAACCGGCGATCTCGAGTCGCAACCAATGGTCTCGGTTTGTCATGGCCCGGTTACGAGTCACAGCCGGAGATTACGAGTCGCAACCGCTGGTTGCGAGTCGCAATGGTGATCTCGGTTCATTCTGGTCCGGTTACGAGTCGCAACGGGACTCGCAACCGTGGTTCCGGCTTGTGCTGTTCGTGGTCTCGAGTGGGGTTCCGACTCGCAACGAGTGATGCCGAGTCGCAACCGTGTGTGTAACTGGTTTCCATAATTCCTGCATTGACTTATCCGTGATTCTAGCAAACATCTAAGGCAGTTTCGAAATCAGATCAATCACAGAAATTTATCAACAGTTAATTTAGATTTCATGCATATTCATAACCATTCAAGAACATCGAATCAACATGAACAGCATTCATATGAACAATAATCTATTTATATGAACATGTAACCGTGATTAATTACCTAGCCCAATACTTAGCACATCCACAAGTTACCATCCGAATCATATAGCATAACAACAGATTACATCGAGTCTCATCCGATCCGTATGAACATGTTAACAATCCGAACCACATATTAACATTTGATTTATAACAAAACACACATGTAAGCCAGTTCTATCACAATCAACCATACTATCATCATCCGAATTACATCATGTAATGCTCAAGAATCATATATAATCATCATGTAAACGCATAGATCATAACATCATCATATACAATCAAATAACAATGTACACTAACCGGTTGGAATCAAAGAGAGGGTGAGCCGAGAAGTGTTGTTCGCCGTCGGGGATCCAAGCAGCCGAGAGAGAGAGAGAAAGAGTCTAGGGTTGTTGTGTGTGTTTGTGATTTTGCAAAAACAAGGAAACAAAACCTCTAATTCCGATTTTGTGTTGCGAGTGGGGGAGTGGGCCAAGCCCACTCGGCTGCCTAATGAACCCGTGAACAAGGAGTGGCCCAAAGGGGCTTGTGCACTCGTATGAAGTGTTGTGCGGTTCGGGTTTGGCTCGATAAAGATAAACATAACACACACACATAAAAAGCACATAATAACATAACATTCATTAGTTCGAAATGTCACATAAGCACGTAACGTTACATCAAAGCAAGTCTAAAGTTCGAGTTGTCACAACTTGTACACGTCATATTCATCAACAGAATCACGGTTCTAGTACGTTATTGTGTGTTCGGTCACGCACGTTCACGGATTCCGCACGTCGAACGTTCATTACGCAATCGAACGGTGTCAAAACCGGTCCTACAAGAAGCACTTCCCAGCCACAAACCTCTCAAACCAACGCAAAACTAGAGGAGATGATGGCAGAGCTATTAAACAACTCCAACAATGCCAACCAAATTTATAAAAAGCGATACAACCAGCATGAGGAGCGTTTCATGGCACAGGAAGGGGAAATGCGGAGCCAGAAAGCTTCAATTCATACCATTAAGAATCAAGTCGGCAAATTAGCCAAGATGTTGTCTGAAAGGCCACAAGGTAGTCTTCCAGGTAACACAGAACCAAACCCGAGAGGGCACGTTAATGTTGTAATGACGAGGAGTGGTAAAGCCACGAGACCTGACAAATCGGACTCACCACCGATCACTGATACGGTCCTAACTGACGCTTCGGACGAGGTGCACGCTAGGCGAGTCCCATCAAGTACAGCACAGTTCCAGGAGCCAGTTAAAGATTTCATTCCTCCTGTCCCATATCCGAGCAGACTGAAGAAGCAAAAGAACGATGAACAACATGGTAAGTTTTTAGAAATGTTTAAACAATTACACATAAACATACCATTTGTTGAGGCGTTGGCTCAAATGCCTAAATACGCAAGGTTCTTAAAATACATCCTCACAAACAAGCAGAAGCCCGAAAGCTTGTCTTGTGTGTTGATGAACGAAAACTGTTCAGCCCTTCTCCAAAACCGTCTACCTGAAAAGATGGGAGATCCGGGCAGTTTTACTCTTCCCTGTCTCATTGGCAGCATGTCTGTTAGTCACACATTAGCCGATCTAGGAGCTAGCATAAACCTTATGCTATATAAGGTCTTTGCTAAATTAGATCTGGGTGAACCATCACCCACTAGAATGAGCATTCGACTTGCAGATCGTTCAATCAAGTATTCACGTGGATTCTTTGAAAACATGCTTGTTAAAATCGATAAATTTGTTTTTCCCATGGATTTTGTTATTCTCGACATGGACGAAGATTCAAAAGTGCCATTAATACTTGGACGCCTGTTCCTCAATACCGCAAGGACGATCGTTGATGTGGCAGCTGGCCAAATCACGCTCCGAGTAAATGACGAGCAGGTGACTTTTGATATTAAAAGATCAATGCAACATCTGCAAAGTCACGATGACATGCTTTACTATGTCGACATCGTCGATACTTGTGTAAGCTCTCATTTCCAAGGTACGATTGAAGAAATTGATACGGACACACACCTTTTGTGTGATAACCAAAATGGCAATTCGCAGGAAGGCCACAAAGTTGAGCCGCCGGTTTCTCAAATCGGTGAAGATGGTTCCCAAAGTCCAGATCAATTTGTGGAGATTGACCGTGAAGTTGAAGAAAAATCAAAACCTTTGGTTGAAGACCCACCGTCGTTGGAGTTAAAAGAACTCCCACCGCATCTCGAATATGCATTTCTAGACGAGGAGTGTCGCTTACCAGTCATCATTTCAGCATCTTTAGCAAAAGAAGAAAAGAGACAACTTCTCGAAGTTCTAACGCTCCAGAAGAAAGCCATGGCATGGAAGATTATGGATATCAAAGGCATTAATCCTTCTTTTTGTACGCATAAGATTCTTATGGAAGACCATTACAAGCCTAGTGCACAACATCAAAGGCGATTGAATCCTAATATGCAAGATGTGGTGAAGAAAGAAGTTATTAAATTGTTAGATACAGGGCTGATTTATCCTATATCTGATTCTGTTTGGGTAAGTCCAGTGCAAGTAGTACCCAAGAAAGGTGGTATTACTGTAGTTCCAAACGATAAAAATGAACTTATTCCTACCCGTACTGTCACCGGATGGCGAGTTTGCATCGATTACCGCAAACTCAACGATGCCACCCGTAAGGACCACTTCCCACTTCCATTCATCGACCAGATGTTGGAACGTCTGTCAGGGAAGTCATTTTTCTGTTTTATGGATGGGTTCTCTGGATATTTTCAAATTCCTATCGCTCCTGAAGTTCAGGAAAAGACTACTTTCACATGTCCTTTTGGCACATTCACCTACCGGCGTATGCCTTTTGGACTGTGTAATGCACCAGCCACATTTCACCGCTGCATGGTAGCCATTTTCCATGACATGATCGAAGACTCCATGGAAGTATTCATGGATGATTTCTCTGTTTTCGGGAGTTCTTTCGATCAGTGTCTTGGAAATCTGAAAAGAATGTTAATGAGATGTGAGGAAACTAATCTTGTGCTTAACTGGGATAAATGCCACTTCATGGTGAAGGAAGGGGTAGTTCTTGGACACAAAATCTTTGAAGCCGAGTTGGAAGTCGATCCAGCAAAAGTGGATATTATTGCTAAACTTCCTCCCCCAACCTCGGTTAGAGCGATTAGAAGTTTCCTGGGTCATGCAGGGTTCTATAGGCGATTCATAAAAGACTTTTCAAAAATCGAAAGACCTATGACCCGTTTATTAGAGAAAGATGCTCCATTTGTGTTTTCAGACGAATGCATGAAAGCTTTCAAGCAACTGAAACACAGGCTTATCGAAGCCTCTATTCTAGTTGCACCAGATTGGGCGTTGCCATTTGACATAATATGCGACGCCACTGATTACGCAATAGGAGCAGTCTTAGGACAGCGAAGGGAGAAGCATTTTCATCCTATCTACTATGCCAGCAAAACTCTACATGATGCTCAAGAAAATTATACGACTACAGAGAAAGAGCTTTTGGCAGTAGTATATGCTTTCGACAAATTCAGGTCGTACCTTGTGTTGTCCAAAACAATTGTTTATACAGATCATGCAGCAATCAAATACCTTTTTAGCAAACAGGACGCAAAACCGCGTCTTATCAGATGGATCTTATTGCTACAAGAGTTTGACATTGAGATCCAAGACAAAAAGGGAGCTTTAAATGTTGCAGCCGATCATCTCTCGAGACTTGAACATGGCATTTCTAAAAATTTGTTGGAGGAACCAATAAATGACAATTTCCCCCACGAATTCCTCTTAAGCATCGAGATGAATGACGAGTCACCATGGTTTGCCAATGTAACAACCCTCGTCAAAACTATTATTTATTGTATTATTTTATTCAATAGGAAAACCTAATTGAGACACCCAAGTGATTCTGCACAAACCCTACGAATTTCAGAACAATCAGAACCAGGATCAGGGCCCCTAAAACTCAAGGGGGACAAAACCTAGTTGACGATTATCTCTATAAACTGTTGTCGAAATTGAAATTAACGAAACTTATGACTCAGCTAGCCTACCCATAAACGTGGCAACCCTATGGTGAAAAGTAACCCGTCGCGCCACGCGACAGGTACACATCTCCCTGTCGCGACACGCGAGGGAGTCAAAAATTCAGTATAAATAGGTGGGGTTGGCACTTGAAGTTTGCTGCTATTTCGATGTTAAAATTCGAATTGAGCACTGAGATATAGCAGAAATCGTTCAACACACACAATTCACGAAATGCTGCCGCAATCAGGGTAATAACTCGATCGCTATTACGATTCAACGTCCGATCGATTGTAACTATCCAACGATTTTCCGGGTGCTGCTCAAATTGAGCTTATACTTTGTTATTCATCGTGATTTCGATTTGAATATTTGAGTGCTGTTCGAATTCGGACTATGCTCTGTTATTCGTTGCGAATCCGATTGAATTGTTAAGTATTGCACTTGTTAATCGTTGTGAAGGTTTAATCTCATGAATTGACGTAACTGCTGTATTAGTTACAATCCCGTTTGTGTGCATTGTTATTAGGTTAATCAAGGAAAATTAGTAGGCTAGACTCTGCTCAAATTAAATCAGCAATCTATCAAGGCTTATCTGTAGACTAAACTTTGCCCGTAGAAATCTGCAATGTGAGTTCATTTCTCTTTTCTCACCGTTTGTGAGTCCATACTCTTTTATCACAGTTTTATCACCTTTTTGTGAAACAATTATATTACAAAATGCTTTCTAAAATCCTAAATGGTTACCAGTTATACTTACAGTGATTAAGTTATTATATTTTATAATAACTACTGGTATGGGAGGTATTATACATTATTTGATTTTCTTTACTATTACCCAGAAAGTTAGCATGACCACAGTTATAACTAATATTCTTTTTAACATTAAATTATTAATAAATGTAATGTATGAATCTAAATGGTGCAAACCATAATAAAATAGTCAAGTATAATACTTTTAGTCAGGTTACTATATCATGATATTACAATTAGTTAATTAACATATTTGATAAGTTATAATAGTTGACATAAAATGTCATTATTCTAGATTACATGATTTTGTGCCATACATAATATATTTGACAAAGTAATGCCATGGGATATCATTATGTCCAGCGTCACTAGTTGAAAGAATGATCAACAGTGATATGTCCAGAGACACTAGTTGAAAGAATGATCAACAGTGTTATGATTAGAATCACTAGTTGGTAGAATGATCAACAGTGATATGACGGGAATCACTAGTTGAAAGAATGATCAACAGTGATATGACCCCGTCACAGGAATCGCCTGATAACAGATAATTTGAATAATAGTAAAGTATAGTTATTTGATAAATTCACTATTGGACGAAAGTAAGCCAATGAGTGATATTATTGCTGTTATATTAGAACTGCCATTATGTGACAAAATACTGATTGAATGGGGTAAATACAAATAAATATAAAAACCTTAATACTTTAAGGTATAACAATATATTTTATAAAAATGGAATGACCTCACTCAGTATTTTCCACTGACAAAACCTTTTTCAAAACATGTTTCAGGTAATTACCATAGATTGGAATAAAGGCCAGATACGGCACTGAAAGGCATCAAGAAGTGGTTTATTTTAATCAAATTAAGAAATATTGTTTTATGAAATAAAATTTATCTTTATTAAAGCTATCATTATAAAACAGGGATTTATCCCATTTAAATCAATCCGGTGTTTTCTAAACTCTGATATTTTTCCTAACTCACGGTCCTGATGAAATTTCCGCTGCAATGTTTTTCAAAAATAATCACCGGTACCACTGGACTGCTCACGGCACCGATTCTGGCCAGATGGGGTCGGGGGTCGTGACAGCCGACTTTGCAAACTACCTCGCATGTGGAATCCTTATCAAAGGATTGTTATATCAGCAAAAGAGGAAGTTCTTCGCAGATTTGAAGTATTATATCTGGGACGAACCATACTTGTTTAGAATCAGAGCAGATCAGGTGATCCGAAGATGTGTATTTGGAGAAGAGGCAGCAAGCATTCTGCACCACTGTCACGAAGGGCCAACTGGAGGTAATCATGGAGCAAACTACACTACAAAGAAAGTGTTAGACTCTGGGTTTTACTGGCCCCCAATCTTTCATGATGCGCATGAATGGGTTCGAGCGTGTGATGCTTGCCAAAGGGCAACGAATATCTCTGCACGCAATAAAATGCCTCAGCATCCAATGCAAGTCTGTGAAGTCTTTGATATATGGGGTATCGACTTCATGGGACCATTTCCAGCCTCACGAGGTAACAAATATATCCTAGTTGTTGTAGACTACGTCTCAAAGTGGGCCGAAGCTCAGGCTTTGCCTACAAACGATGCTAGGGTAGTAGTGAGCTTCTTAAAAAGTTTATTTGCCCGATTTGGTGCTCCAAAAGCATTAATCAGTGACCGTGGAACGCATTTTTGTAATGTGCAATTAGAACGAGCCTTGTCCCATTACGGTGTTCATCACAGGTTGACTACGCCATACCATCCTCAAACGAGCGGGCAAGTTGAGGTCACAAATTGGGGTTTGAAAAGAATCCTTGAGCGGTCCATTAATAATAACCGCAAGGATTGGTCAGACAAGCTAGATGACGCTCTGTGGGCTTTTAGAACAGCATTCAAAACACCTATCGGGACCACACCCTTTAGGTTGGTTTATGGAAAAGCCTGTCATCTACCTGTCGAGCTAGAACACAGGGCATATTGGGCCTTGAAAACAGCAAATATGGATTTGAAAAGCAGAGGTGAAGCCTATTTTCTGCAAATCCACGAGCTCGAGGAACTAAGAAACCATGCCTATGAAAGTTCTAGCAGGTAAAAAGAACGAGTCAAGAGGCTTCATGACAAAAGATTGAGAGAACATAAAGATTTCCCCGTTGGGGATCTTGTTTTGTTGTACTCCTCACGACTGCGTTTATTCCCCGGGAAGTTAAGATCTCGATGGACGGGTCCATACACGGTCAAAGAAGTATTCTCATATGGAGCCGTCATCATCGAAAATTTAAGCGAGGAAACATTTAAAGTCAACGGTCATCGTTTAAAACATCACATCAACGGACCGGTTGACCCGGTGGAGGAAATTCTCGAACTCCACGTCCCGCACACTTAAAACAAGTATGGGGAGAATGAGTCTAGCTATCGACTCGCTGACAAATTTAGCGAGCGTGTTTTCACACGCTAAGGTTAATTTTGTATATATTAGTTTTTAATGTTTAAATCGTAATTCGTTAATTTTTCGGTTTTTAATGTAGGAGCATACGACCTTGACCTATAATTTTTGGATTTTTGAAGTTGAACAATTGTTATAATATATGAAGTAGTGCAAAATTGGGAAAATAGGGTAAAAACTCGGAGTTATAAGCTTACTGTGAAAAGTTACACAAAAAGGCCCAGGTGTTGCACGGTAGTGCCAATTCGGCACGGTCATGCAATCCTTAGTCAAAACTGACCAAGTAACTCGTACACAGGGCGGTCATCGGATCGCACTACCGTGCGACCGCTGCACTACCAATACAACCCGATAACACAGGTCAAACCAGGAAAACGAGCCGGATTGGCACGACCGTGCCAAATCCGCATGACCGTGCGGCTCGCAAACCAAACAGTAAAAACCGGGGTATTTAAACGAATCTGCAGTAAAAACAGGTCATTTTTACGAAACCCTAGTCGCCGCACGAGAGTTCCTGGTCGCCTTCACCCAAAAATCACCTAATTTTTGCCTAGATTTCGCTTCAATCATCTTCCAAGGTATGTTTCCAACCTATTTTGTAGATTAAACTTAGTTTCTGTTGTAGATCTGATGTTTAAACCAAGAAATTTTGGGTTTTCTTCATAAATGTCAAATAAAGTCTTGTTCTTAAGTGATTAATGATAAAACGATGATTCTGATGCTTGATTCGAGATCTATTCACCGATTACAACTTAAATTTTGAAAGATACATGTTACAATCAGTGATTTAGACTATTTTCTAGTGATAATTGCGGTCGCACGGTCACGCCACTGAAACGGAATGACAGTGCCGGTCAGAAATCAAGAACAGATCATCGATTCATAGCTGCGATGCCGAGTCGCACGGTAGTGCCGATTTGGCACGGTAATGCGACACGAGTTTCCGGAAACAACCTGTTTACCGATCACGAAATGGCACGGCAGTGCCACCAGCCGCACGACCGTGCGACTGCTGAAATAGAAACAGAAGCTCGTAAACAGCCTGTTCCGATGGCAGCAATGAAATTTTTATATTCTGCTCTTATTTTGTTGTACTCTGATGTGTGCGAGGTGTTATATATATTAGATGTATATTTTAAGCCCTTTTTACACTTTTAGTCAAGTTTTAAATTTATAAAACACGATATTTACTAACACTAAACACACATATGGGCAAGTGCACCCATCGTGGACGTAGTATAGTGTTGGTAAGATACCGAGGTCGTCCAAGGACACAAGAACTTTTAGTACCGGTTTATCCTCAACGTCTAATCAAATCAAAATGTTAGAAAAAGATTTTAAACTAAGAAAATAAAACTAACTAAAATGCTGAAAAATAAAATAAAAATAAAAACAGATAGACAAGATGAATCACTTGGATCCGACTCGTGTGTTAGTGTAACCTTTGATTATTTTCGCACTTTTGCACTTGTTTAAGAGATTATCTTAGTTATTGTAGTAGGCCCCTCTTTTGAAGGTGACGTTACAATCCTCTTTTGAAGGCGACGTTACCCTCGGCTAAGTAGTCTGGGTCAGCAGGGATACAGTCCTAAGTAGCCGGGTTAAAGTTTTAATAGTAGTTTAACTTATGAGGGGATGAAAGAGTTTGGACCCCCGCCATCCAATACCTTTGGGTATTGAAGGAGGTCCTATTAAATTTGACCCAGGTCCTTTGCAGGATCTATACATTGAACAATGGCAAGACTCTTACCAAACCGTTCCCTTAACCCACGACCAGGTAGCCAACATACCTCCATATAGACCGTGGAGATATGAATGGTGAAAATCTTTTATTTTATATAGACAGTAAAATAACGCCAAGACACCACGGACAAACGATAAGGAAGAATCACCTTCAACTAAGAAACTAGTAATTAAAGTCATTAATACAAAACCAATTAAAAAGTGCAAAAGATTAAAAATAAAAAGTATTACACTAAACACTTGTCTTCACTAAGTGATGTAAGAGACTTAGGCAAACATGGCCTTTGATTGTCAAGAACTCTTACTATCAATCTTGGATCCCGATACGGCTCACACACTCTATGATGGACAATGGATGATGGTGGTGGATGATGGTGTTATGGTGGTGGTGGGTGGTGGGTGAAGTGTGAGAGAGGTGGTGTGCCAAGAGATGTGTTGCAAGAGCTCCAAGCACTCCTATTTATAGGCTGAACAGAAGCCTGGGCACGGCCCCGTGTCCATCTGACACTCTCTCTCTTCATTAATTGTAATTCGCAATTACAATAAATGCGCCTGCAGCAACTTGACCACGCCCCCGTGTCCGCTGGGCACGGTCCCGTGGTGGGCAATAGAAGCTTCTATAGGTTTGTCTTTTCTGCTGCTTCTAGGGCACGGCCCCGTGCTCGCTGAGCACGGGGCGTGTTCAGTCTTCTGGCTTCTCTGTTTTGCTTGGGGAGATGCTGTCGGGGGGTCAGGTATATCACTTTTGTTCCTTTTCTTGTATTTATGTTAGATTTTGCTGTCTTTTTGCTTCTTTTGTTACTTTGAGCTCATTTAATCCTGAAAATACAAAAGGAAGAAAAAAGCATACTTTTTCCAACATTAGTACTAAAAAAGGGTTAGTTTTGAGCCACAATTGATGTAATTTATATGTTGCATTTTGTGCACATCAAATACCCCCACACTTGAATGTTTGCTTGTCCTCAAGCAAAACTCTTTATAATGTGGCTTTATTCACTCCCAAATGGAATGGGTAGAAGAGAAGGTTTTTGGGCTTGTCATAGAGCATCGGGAATTCCAAGATTATTTAGGTTTTATTTTTATTTATTTACAATCCTATTCGTCATGATTTATTAAAAACATTTCATAAGATAAATTATTTATTAGGGCATAACATACCTTTTTAAAATTCCATTTATATACAAGTTCACAAACCTCACGGGGGAATCACTCAACACTCGGCCGAAGGTGTATTTTTAGTGAATCACTCGAGAGCGGCATGGAACTTACTCCTACCATAAGTTTGCCAAGCAATCAATCCTCCTCATTTTTAACTATATACCTTTGTAAATATCAAGAGGACTTTTTGGGTGAAGGGTTAGGCTTGGGCTAAAGGTGGGTGGTTGGGTTAGTGGTTAGTAAAAAGGGCAAAAGGCGTAACAAACGTCGGTTTTTGAAAGACTTTTTTATTTTTCACATTTTTATTTTATTTTGATGAACCACTTGTTTCAAACAAGGTTATTTTTGATGAACTTGTTTGTTTATTTGGTTTCATCAATATATATATATATATATATATATATATATATATATATATTGAATAGAGTCATTAGAAAACCGAACGTTGTTACTAAAATAAAGGGTTAAAAATAAAAAAAATTAGGTGGGTAAAAAGGGTGATGGTTTTGGGTTAAGAAATGAAAAGGTTTAGGCTCAAAGGGGTTAACTAGGGGGATTTTGGGTAGGTGGTAAAAAAAATTGAAAAATAATGCTGTAGAAAGAAAAAAAGGTTAGTCCTAATGCCTCCATCATTTACTTACTCGGGTTTAAGTTGGTAAGGACCGGGAATGCATTGGTGTGGCAAGTTCTAGAGTCGTACGAACCAAGCGGCTATTCACACAAGAAACGAAAAATGAGCATTTAGTGTAAAGATATATATTTGTATGCTCGTTAAAGGCTCAAAACTCACTTTTGTGGGAAAAGCCTTTTCATAATTTTCTTATGTTGGTTCTTTTTATTACGACGCTATCGGTTGTAAATTTGTAAAAATATAACCTTGTTAAGACTTGAATTCCCAACTTAAACTTAGACAAGTAAAAAAAATGAAAAATTTTGGAAAAAATTTGGGGTGATTAGCGGTTACAATAGATTTTTGTGTAAGGCTTGTTATTAGGACTTGCAAAATTCAAGGTTTTAGCATCCCCCCCCCCCCACACTTAAATTACACATTGTCCTCAATGTGTCCCAAAAATAAGTTTTTAGGTTGATTGAATGTGTAAAATAGTGTTAAAAGCAAAATTTTATGTTACTGGCATCCTGTACACGGCCCCGTGGGGACCGGGCACGGCCCCGTGTTCAGGTGCCAGCGACAAAAATTAAAGAGAAGGGTACAGAAGCCTGGACACGGGAGCGTGTTCAGTGAACATGGCCCATGTCCAGTTACCTGAACTGGGCAATTTTCTGCAGGGTGTGCAGCACGGGGCCGTGTTGGGCGGACACGGCCCGTGCTGAACTTGCTGTAATGAAGGAATTGTTGTCGGGCGGTCCTGTTTTCGTGCATGGGGCTATGTTTCTCGGTTCCCTTGTTATCCTTTACCACCATGAGTGTGTTTTATTTATTACAACATCATCCAAACCTTAAAACCATCATTTCATTAAAAATCATTATAGAGAGAAATACATAACGATCCTAGAAAATTAAAAAGAAATAAAAGTGAAAATTCTTAACTAGATAGGTCAAGTGGTACATAAAGTTATCATAAAGAGTTCTACTTCTTTGTTGAGAAAATTTCGGGAATAGTTTCCCGGTGTAGTAGGACTCTTGGCCGAAGGTTATCTCCCTAGATGTTGTCAAAGCCATTCTTCTATCTCCCTTGGGAGGAAGAAAGCGGCTTCATTTTCCTCAACATCTCTTGGGGGAGGGGGAACACCCACCGGGACTCCTTGTAATACGTCTCGAGGGGGTCCCGGGTGCATGGCATACCACTCGGCTGGTATGATGACTTCAGGCACCACGTTCCATGCCCTTTGGTTTATTATAGGTACAAAAGGAGGAGATGCGAGGATGTTCAACCTCTGGTGCAAGAGGTTGACTTCCCGGATACACCCTTCCAGTCCCACCGTTAGATGGTTAATACGGTCGACCAATGCTTCTTCCACCCCTGCCATTTCATCAATAGCTTCTCTTAGGGCGTAAACATAGTCTACAAGAGAATCTTCCGCCGTTAATGATCTCCTCCCTTGTCGGTTGCTCCTTGCACGTGATGAAGATGTTCCACTTGTTCTGCTCGTCATTCTAGGAAGACAGACCGAAAAGAGTTCAATTTTTGCAAAACAGTTCCTCGGACACGGCCCCGTGTTCAATGAACATGGCCTCGTGTCTAGGTGTCTGTAAGTTTTTAAACCAAGGGATCTTGAAGTTTTAAATTATTTTCCTGGTTCATAGGTTAACTTTAAGCTCAATAATTTAAACAAAGTTTTCATAACTTATTTTAGATAAGATCCCTTGAATAAGAACTTTACAAATACTACATTAAAGGTTGAAATCATGAAGTTTCCAACTCTAATGGAGGTGTTAATTGAAAATTGAAGAAGAAGGAAATGGACAAAAGTGGAAAAGACAAGATGGTTCTTGAAAACCTTCTTTTAGAACATACCTAGGATAGTATGAGTGAAGATATCAGGAATCTCTGTCTTTTGAAGTGGTCCAAATGAGCAGGAATCATGCTGCATTTATAGAAAACGACAGCACGTTGGACACGGCCCCGTGTCGGCTGGACACGGCCCCGTGTCGGCTGGACACGGCCCCGTGTCGGCTGGACACGGCCCCGTGTCGGCTGGACACGGCCCCGTGTGCAGACAAAATCCTGACACATTTTTGTCCGTATTCTGATAAAATCAGAGGAGAATCTTTGGGTGGACACGGGGGCGTGTTGACCTGGACACGGCCCCGTGTCTGGAAGCTGTCTTATAGAGTTTTTCATTTTCAAGGAACTAATCTGAATTGGGTGGTTCCTTACTGGATGGAACAACCCCAAAGTGCCTAAGATACCTTAATTGCTCTAGACTAAGACGAGAACGCAAGAGGTTGTCGGTGAGGGTGATTCCTATGCTAAATGTAGGTGGACAAGTCCAACCCTTTTCCGGGCTCTCGTTAAGAAGGTATATGCCGAATCGCTCAGGTCTATGTATGCATCGAACGAAGTCGATGGGGAGTCCTTCATGGCACAATCGGCACAGGGACGACTATCGTCCAAGTCTTTACTAGAGTTGAAGGTAAGATCGGGAACAACGAGGTTGCTTTCATGCGACCCCAACAATTCTTCTTGGTCATTGTCTTGGGATGGATTAATGAAATCCTTCCTAAGCTCTTCTAACCAATTTAGAACTAGATTTTCTAATTGAAATAACTCGTCAAGGAGCATTTCTCCTAGAATATCTGGTTAGGCGCATTCGAGGGAGAGATAGTGATTATTTTTACTTTCGCCCCTCTTAAGGTTATAGGGAGACGGTGGGTCTATATAGTGGGGCTTATAATTTAGAAAGTAACATTCTAATTCTTTATGTTTGCCTCCACATAATTGACACCACGTACCATAAGAGTGCCAAAAGTAAAAAACATCATTATCACTCATTTTTCTGTGTCAGAATTTACCAACCGTCGGGATCTTACGGTTCTGTTTTTAGTAACTGAATCTTGGGCACGGGGGCGTGTCGAGTGGGCACGGCCCCGTGTTCAGCTTACTGTCTGACTTAAAACAAGATTGCCAGTTCCAATGATTGGGCACGGGGTCGTGTTCAGTAAGCACGGCCCGTGCTGAGTTCTGCAGAAGCTGAAAAATTTAAGAAAATCCTAAAAATAAAAAGAAAATAAAAAAAATGATTAGGCCGTTGATTCCTAACTTTCTTAAAATCCTTGTGTCCCCGGCAACGCCGCCAAAAACTTGATGTCTGCGAGGTGTTATATATATTAGGTGTATATTTTAAGCCCCTTTTACATTTTTAGTCAAGTTTTAAATTTATAAAACACGATATTTACTAACACTAAACACACATATGGGCAAGTGCACCCATCGTGGACGTAGTATAGTGTTGGTAAGATACCGAGGTCGTCCAAGGACACAAGAGCTTTTAGTACCGGTTTATCCTCAACGTCTAATCAAATCAAAATGTTAGAAAAAGATTTTAAACTAAGAAAATAAAACTAACTAAAATGCTGAAAAATAAAATAAAAATAAAAACAGATAGACAAGATGAATCACTTGGATCCGACTCGTGTGTTAGTGTAACCTTTGATTATTTTCGCAGTTATGCACTTGTTTAAGAGATTATCTTAGTTATTGTAGTAGGCCCCTCTTTTGAAGGCGACGTTACCCTCAACCCGGTAGTTTAAGTCAGCAAGGATACAATCCTAAAGGGTCGGATTATTGAAAGATAATTAATTAAGTTATTAATGCATAATGTGGTAGGCCCCTCTTTTGAAGGCGACGTTACCCTCGGGCAGCACTCAAACATCCCGACGAAATCACGATGAATAACAAAGTATAACCCAATTTTGAGCAGCACTCAAACAATCATTGGATAGTTTCAATCGATCGGACGTCGAATCGTAATAGCGATCGAGTTATTACCCTGTTTTGCGGCAGCGATTCGTGAATCGTGTGTGTTTTAGGACTGTTTCGACTATAACTCAGAGCACAATTTGAAATTTAACGTCGAACAAACGCACAATATCAAGTCCCACTGCCCCCTATTTATACCCCGAAAATTGCCCCCCCCCCCCCCCCCGCGCCACGCGAAAGGTCCCCTTGTGCGCGTCGCGTGGCGCAAGAGACCCTAGTCTAGCATAGGGTGGGTTCGTGTCCAGGTAGCTTGGGTGAGTTGGTCTTGCATGAAAATTCAATTTACACGTTAAACTGTTAGGATATTACCAACTAGGGTTTACCCCCCTCCCCCTGAGTTTTAGGGGCCCTGATCCTAATTCCGATTGTTCTGAAAATTTTAGGGTTTATGCAGAATTACTTGGGTTTCTCAATTAGGGTTTCCTTAATAGACAATTAACATACTAAGTATTAATTTTAGTGCGAGTTGTTACATCCTCCCCACCTTAAGAAAATCTCGTCCTCGAGATTTACTGGAATAAGTGAGGATATTTCCGCTTCATTTCTGATTCTAGCTCCCAAGTGTATTCTGGTCCTCTCTTTGAATACCATTTGACTCTGACTAGCACTAGTCGTTTGTGCTTGAGAAACTTGACTTTTCTGTCTTCTATCTGTAGTGGTTTTTCTACGAATTTCAGTTTTTCATTTACCTCTACATCTTGAAGAGATACTACCAGGGATTTGTCAGATAAACATTTCTTGAGATTGGACACATGAAATACGTCATGTACTCCAGCTAGTTCTTCTGGTAGTTGTAAACGATAAGCAACTGGTCCTATTCGTTGCATTACTGGAAATGGTCCTACGTATCTTGGACCCAGTTTTCCCTTTTTACCAAATCGTACTACTCCTTTCCAAGGAGAAACTTTCAAAAGTACTTTGTCTCCGACTTGAAACTCTAATGGCTTGCGGCGATTGTCTGCATAGCTTTTCTGGCGATCTCTAGCAGTCTTCAGTCTTTCTTTGATTTGAGTTATCTTGTCATTGGTTTCTTGCACAATTTCTGGACCTGATAATTGACTTTCTCCTATTTCTGCCCAACAAATTGGAGTTCTGCACTTGCGTCCATACAGTGCTTCGAATGGGGCAGCTTCGATGCTTGAATGATAACTATTGTTATAGGAGAATTCAATTAAGGGTAAGTGGTTATCCCAATTACCACCAAAATCAATTACACATGCTCGGAGCATGTCTTCCAGGGTTTGTATCGTCCTTTCACTTTGTCCGTCTGTTTGAGGATGATATGCAGTACGTACATTTAGTCGGGTTCCCATTGCTTCCTGGAAACTAGTCCAGAAATGGGAAGTGAAACGACTATCTCTATCCGATACAATAGAGAGTGGGACTCCATGTAAGGATACTACTTCATCTACGTACAATTAGCTAATCTTTCCATGCAAAGGTTTCCTTCATCGGTAGAAAATGAGCTGATTTGGTTAATCGATCCACAATTACCCAAATCGCATCATTACCTTTTCTGGTTTTGGGCAACTTGGTAACAAAATCCATAGTTATTAGTTCCCATTTCCAAACAGGCATTTCTAATTGTTGTAACAGTCCTGAAGGTTTCTAATGTTCTGCCTTGACTTGTGAACAAGTAAGACACTTAGATACGTATTCAGCTATGTCCTTTTTCATTCCTATCCACCAAAAATTGTTTCTTAAATCTTGGTACATCTTATTGTTTCCTGGATGCATGGTATACCTAGATTTATGCGCTTCTTCTAAAATCTTATTTCTTAATTCTCCCTGCTTAGGTACCCAAATTCGTTTCTTGTGGAATCTCCAAATTCCATCATTTCCTTGTTCTAGTTCCTTTATATAACTTTTCATTCCTTCAGCATCATTCCTGATTGCTGTTTCCTGCACTTTCTTCAATTGTTCCATTAAATCTACTTGTAGATTTAATCTAAGCATACGAACTCGCTTTTGCTTTTCGTGATACTTACGGCTTAAAGTATCTGCAACTACATTTGCTTTTCCTTCGTGATATTGAATATCACAATCGTAGTCACTTAGGATTTCCATCCATCTTCTTTGCCTCATGTTCAATTCTTTTTGCCCAAATATATATCTTAGACTTTTACGATCTGTATAAACAGTAAACTTACTTCCATACAGATAATGTCTCCAGATTTTAAGGGCAAAAATTATGGCTCCTAATTCTAAATCATGAGTCGTATAATTTTCCTCGTGTTTCTTCAATTGCCTGGAGGCATATGCAATTACCCTCTTGCGTTGCATCAACACACATCCAAATCCTAATTTTGAGATCACAATATACTTCAAAATCTTCTGTTCCTTCGGGCAAGGCTAAAATTGGAGCATTTGTCAATCTTTGCTTTAAAATTTTAAAAGCTTCTTCTTGTCTAGATCCCCATTCAAACTTAACTGCTTTACAGGTTAGCTTAGTCAAGGGTACAGCTATCTTAGAAAAATCCTTAATAAATCGTCTATAGTATCCAGCTAAGCCTAGAAAACTTCTAATTTCCATAGCCGTTTGCGGGACCTTCCATTTGGTGATTGCTTCTATTTTAGCAGGATCTACGTGAATTCCTTCGTGATTCACCATATGACCTAAAAATTGCACTTCTTGCAGCCAGAATTCACACTTCGAGAATTTGGCGTAAAGCTTTTCCTTTCTTAACAAAGTTAAGAGTGCATGCAGGTGCTCGCAATGTTCCTCCTGAATTTTGGAATAAATAAGTATATCGTCGATAAAGACAATTACAAATTTATCCAGATACGGTTTACAAATTCGATTCATCATGTCCATGAATGCTGCTGGTGCATTCGTTAATCCGAAGGGCATGACTGTAAACTCATAATGGCCATACCTTGTTCTGAAAGCAGTTTTAGGTATGTCTTCCTCTTGTACTTTCAATTGATGATATCCGGATCGTAAGTCTATCTTAGAAAAATACCTAGCGCCTTGGAGTTGATCAAAAAGATCATCAATCCTAGGTAATGGGTATCGATTCTTAATTGTGACCTTATTCAGTTCCCTATAATCAATACACATCCTCATCGATCCATCTTTCTTTTTCACAAACAATACTGGTGCTCCCCAAGGGGATGAACTAGGTTGTATAAATCCTTTGCTTAATAATTCATCTAATTGCTTTTTCAGTTCTAGCATTTCAGTGGGTGCTAATCGATAAGGTGCCTTGGCTATTGGTGTAATACCAGGAATTAGATGAATTCTAAATTCTACTTCTCTGTCGGGTGGTAATCCAGGTAATTCTTCTGGAAAGACATCGTATTCTGAGACTACAGGGATGTCCGGAAGTTCCTTACTTTTAGTGTTAATGATTACGGAAATCATATACACTGCTTCTTGTTTTCTTGAATAACTAGCCAACTTCATTATTGAAATGAATTTTAGTGGCTTTCGAGGTTTATCTCCTGTAATTAAAATTACCTCTCTTGTGGGGGTACGAATTTCTACGGAATTCTTATCACACAGGATTCGAGCATGGTCTACCAACCAATCCATTCCTAACACCACATCGAATCCGGCTAATTTCATAGGTAACAGGTTGGCAGAAAACTTATGACCTAAAAGTTCTATCTTTCCTTCTTGCAAAACCTTATTTATGTTAACAGAATTCCCATCTGTCGTTTCAACTGTAAAAATCTGCCTAAGGTTGGTTAAGGGTAAATTAAGAGCTTGGAAGAATGAAGTATTGATAAAACTTTGGTTTGCACCAGAGTCAAATAATACTTTTGCAAACACGTCATGAACTAAGAACGTACCAGCTATCACATCTGGAATGAGTTCTGTTTCCTGGGTGGTCAGCTAGAATGCTCTGGCATTCTTCTTAGTAGCTCCATCAGCGGGCTTGCCTTTGTTATCTGCTGGTTTAACCAATTTAGGACATTCGGGTTTGAAATGCCCAGCTTCTCCGCAGTTATAGCAGATCCTAGTCTTTTTCCTACAATCTTCCTCACGATGTCCTATCATTTTGCAAAAATTGCAAGTTACATTGCATCTTCTAAAATGTTTCCTTTTGCAATTTCTGCAGAATGGCGGGGT
Source organism: Helianthus annuus (assembly GCF_002127325.2). NCBI lineage: Eukaryota > Viridiplantae > Streptophyta > Magnoliopsida > Asterales > Asteraceae > Helianthus > Helianthus annuus. The sequence goes on along the minus strand of NC_035448.2, from coordinate 195,667,202 downwards.
TGAACATTGCCCTGTTTCTCTTCTTTTGAAGCTGTTATTATTACCCATACGAAATCCTTAGGTAATTTTCTAAGCCAATTCCTTCTTCCTGTTTTCATCTCTTGTGCGTACCAGTTCATCAGTTAGAATGTTAGCTAATTCCACAGCATCGTCAATAGTACAAGGTCTCGCAGCCATAACGATGTTACGGATTTCACTAATTAGTCCCCAAATATAGCGAGAAATGAGAACCGGTTCTGGCGAAGCCAGTGTTGGTACCACTCTAGCGTATTCAAAGAATGTGGAAGTATAACCGCGACAATCTACACCCGTCATACGATGATTTAGGAACTTATTTGTCATTTGATCTTTTTCATATTCGGGACAGAATTTTCTTTCTACAAGACTCTTAAATTCTTCCCAGTTCATAGCATAGGCCATCCTTCTTCCTTTTGCTTGTAGTACCGTGTTCCACCATTCTAGCGCCCCTTCTTTGAACAAATTTGACGCATACATAACCTGATCGTCCACGTCACATTTACTTATTGCAATTACTGCTTCGGTTTTATCTAACCATCGCAGTGTTGCAGTAGCTCCTTCATTACCTGCAAATTCTGCTGGTTTACAGGCAAGGAATTCTTTGTAAGTGCAACCAGGCGTTGCAACTTTCATTTTCTTAGGAAGTGGGGCCTGCCGTGGATTATTGTTGTCATGATTGCCACCTCCGTTTATGTTATTACTGTCGTTATCTTCCGGAGTACGTTTACTAGGAATGATTTGTTGTGGTTCAGCAGGTTTCTGAGCAGCAACCAGGATTGCTGGAATAGCATTGGCTATCCCTTGGGCAATGATATTTTCGATATCTTGTCTAGTCATATATTGATTTTCCTGATTTTGCTCAGATTGGTTTACTTCATTTACCGGTTCATTAGCGTTTTCCATCTGTTTATTATTGTAAGTGTAGCATATTAGTGTCAAATAATTGATAATCAAATATATAGATTAAACACGCATACATAGCCAAAATTGTCGATTTCTCGACTTCTATTTTTATACAGATTATATAGGCATCCATACATACTGTTTATCTTACAATGTTTTATTTCCTATTTTACAGTGTTATATGTTTGTTACTACTTGTTATTATACAACCACAGCTTCCTAACCCACTATTTCTTTGTCAACTGGTATTTCAATAGCGACGCTCCCTTTCGTCGTATTTCCAGGAGATTTGTTCCCCCATTTCCCGGATCCTATACCATGCCTGTCAGTTCTTCACCAAACTGACGAAGTTCGGCTAAGTTTTCGTTGCTCATTAGAGGGTTGGGGATAGGTTCTGGATCAAACTGAGGGAGAAAGGTATAAGGACTATTGATTATGTTTTGAAATTGCCAGTCGTTTGTCCACCATTCTTCCATTTCGCCTAAGGGTCGAGTGTGGATTAAAGGGTCTGGAATAGCTGGTTCCAGATTTACTAGAAGTTGAATTTCGGCTGGATAAGGGTAAAGATTGTTGTTGATAGGGCTAATGACATCACAGCTTGCCAGTAGACGGTCTATTTCTTCTTGAAATGTGATTTTTTCAGTTTGTTTAGAACTCTCTCCTATTTCTATTCCCTTTTGCCTAAAATTTTCCCTGATTTCTATCTCTGCTGGCTTAGAACTCTCTCCGGTCTCGATTCCTTTTCCTTTGTCCATAGGGTTTTCTACTTTGGGGAGTTTCCTAGTGGCTGGCTTCCTCCTGCATACTTTCCTCCATCCTACATATCTTCTTCTTTTCTTAGTCTTTGCTTTTTCCGGAGGTGGAGCTTGAAATTCCAAGGGTTCCTCCACATCAGCAAAATAACCAGTAAAGTCATTGGAGACTTCGATTGGTACTGGATATAGATTGAGATTCTGAAATGCTTCAGATAGCTCACTCATGCTGTTTAGCATATATGCAAAATGCACAAAAATGCTAAGTTAAAATCTTATAAGGAAATCTAAACAAAAATTTAGTTTTATTGCATATCGAAAGACTAATTTTACAAAGGATAACGGAAAATTTAAAACACACTAGGATTTATTTATTTACGGAGTATTGATTTTCTACTAGATCAGGCTTATTGGTAGTTTAGAGGTTTGCATTTTCAGCTACAGTAGCTAACATGTAAAGATCTGCCCAAGGTGGATTATTGCCTATTTTTTGGATTTCTGGATTAAACCTCACTTTCTTGACTTGGGGTTTCTGACTTTTCCTAATAATCGAATTTCTTTCCTCTGGGGTAAGAGGATTCTCATATTGTTCTTTACGGACAAAAATCCCTTCTTCCAGATCATCTACTGGGTGTTTTGAGGAAGAGGTTCCTTTTTCTTTGGGTGCAGTATCTAATTTGTGGTAGATAGCAGAAAGTCTTTGTTTACCCATACTGTAACTTAACAATTAATCAGTTAATATAACACATATTCATAGAATGGCAATTAGAAATTCTTAAGTATTCCTCAATTACTTTAATAGGCTAAAATCAGTGATAAGCTTAAAACAGTGGCTCTGATACCACCTTTTCCTGTCACGGCCCTCGGCCCCGGTTTGACCTGGTCCAGAGCCGTGAGGCAGGAAATCCCGTGGTATTTAATTTAGGCGACAGCGGAAGTCTTTAATACAGGATCTTTTAATATCAAAAATGCCCGTTTACTTTATTACATAATTTAGGGATAAAACCCCGTAATTTGCAATAAAGTGATTTCACTGGGAAATCTTTATTTTACAAAACATGTTTCTTTATTTATTTATATTGAGCCACTTCTCTAAGCTTGTAGTGCTTCACAGCACTTTTCTTTGCTCACAACAGGTCACCTGAAACATGTTTGAAAAAGGTTTTGTCAGCGGGGGGAAATACTGAGTGAATCATTCAGTTTACTGAAAATGACACATTTGTTATAATTTACAGTATTAAGAGCGATTACAATGTTTCTGATATCAAACCAACTACCCACAGTATTTGTCACTCGACCCATTGGCCCTCATTGTCCAATGGTGTCTGTGACTATGGTCATATCACCTATTGGCTAACTCGTTGTCCAGTGGTGAAGATTATCAAGTAATGTATACAAAACCCCACATACCGGCTGTAATTTGGTGATTACAAAGACTTAATCCCTGTAATTATAACTTTGAAAATAAATTTGGAGTTTTGTAAAACAGTTGATAAAAAGAGAATGACTCACATTGCAGATTTAACGAGCAGTGTATAAGCCTACTAATTTAGCCTTGTTTAACCTAATTTAAATAACAATGCACACAAACTGGGTTAGTAACTAATACAGCAGTTACGACAATTCACGAGATTAAACCCTCACAACGATTGACAAAGTGCAATACTTAAATATCCAGCGGATTCACAACGAATGACAGAGTATAGCCCGAGTTCGGGCAGCACTCAAACATCCTGTCGAAATCACGATGAATAACAAAGTATAAACCCAATTTTGAGCAGCACTCAAACAATCGTTGGATAGTTTCAATCGATCGGACATGATGTCACATCCGATGTCAAGGTTGTTCAACATTACACGACCCGTTTATCTTGAACTAACATTGGAATTCTTTGCTTCATACACTTAAGAAAAAACAAGAAGCGAGAATCCAGACTTTAAAAATAGGGAGACAATACAGTTCAGATTGGGGAAAAAGTGGCATAAGTGGACAGTTGCTTGACTTGGAAGAAGATTGGGCATATACTCAGCTGAAGACATCAATTCAGAACTTTTCACAAATGTCTACAAGTTTGATAGTGATCAGCAACGAGCCAACTTTTGGGCCCAAGTAGCAGTTGAACCACCCTATGAAGCTAGAAAAGCTAAAGCTTCATGACTACGAGACCCGCTTCTGAGGGTCATTCATTAGGTCATGAGTCACACCATCTGTGGGCGCATGGACAGTGTAGGGAACTGTCCAACTCCGGATCTTCTTTTCTTATATTCCTTAGTGACCGGAGTGCATGTCAACCTCACAGCTAGAATGGCTGAATTATTTGTAAACAACGCGGGAAGAACTACAAGCAGTGAAATCCATGGCGGTGAATATGTGACTCAATTAGCATATAATTTGGGTATTATGACAGATGAGGTAGTCAACGGTCTCACGATGGTTCATGCAGGAGGAGATGTGGATATGAGGTCTTTGAGAGAAGGGGTTTGGTAGTAGATACAAACAACGGGTCGTGACTGAGAGGTCTACATGGGGAAATATGGGATCCACTACCACTACCACCACAGAATAAGACGTCAACATGGAAGAGCTCGAGCCACCACCACATGGCCAGCCACCACATGATCAGCCACAACATGAGGAGCACGAGCACCAGCATCAGTATCAACACCAACAAAACTGGCCTCCAGGTATACCTTCCTACCCTGAGTTGTACCAGCAGTTCTAGAATATGCAGGTTACTCAAGACGCTATGAGAGCCGACCAGTTAGCTATGCGGACATCTCAACAGACCATGCGGGAAGAAATGTATGCAGGATTTTCCTACATCTTTGGAGGGCTACAAGATGTATATCCAGGCCATTTTGGCAACCCTCCACAGTTTCCATTTGGAGACACAGGTACTTATGGGGCGGGTTCATCTGGAACACGCCACCATGATGGTGATGATGATGAGGAGTAGGAGGAGGTAGGGAAAACCAGTTCAGAAACTAATGTTTATGTTATTTCTATTCAGTACTTTGTTTGGGATATTTTTACTTTATGTTTGTTTTAAGTACTTTAGTATGTTTGCTTTGTTTGAATAACGGATCTGGTTGAATTATCTAACATTTTGATCAATGGTAATGTTGGTCATTTTAGCAAGTGACATAATTGGCAGATTCATAAAGAAATGCACACAGAGTTGAGACGACTTCAAATCAAAGTCTACTAAAACAAGTCAACTCCAACTCTGAGGGAGTACATCTTTCCCTTTTCACATTATTAGTTTAGCTCTTCATAATTGCTTAACTAATATGTATTTCACATTGAGGACAATGTGAAGTTCAAGTGTGGGGAGGGGTTTAAAATGTTTTAAACTTTGTTTGTCCTTAATTGTTCTCATTTCTGTATATATTTTCGAAAAATAAAACAAAAATGGTCAATTTGTGTTCTTTAGGAAGCATCAAATTTGATAAAAATCGACAAGCCAAATTAATTTTTGAAAAAGATAACTAAAAAGCGTGATAAAACAAACGAAAGACTTGCATGTTTATCATTGTATTTATACCCATTCCTTCCATTTACGTGAGCATATTTTTGAGCCTTCTAAAAAAAACTTTTTTGTCAAATGCTTCTTTGTTTTTGCGGAAAAATGAGTGAGCCGGATGTTTTATGTAATTTAGAACTTGTCATTTGTATACTTTTCAAAACCATGAATATGTGACATTACATAGAAATGATAAAGGCAATTAGGATAACCCCTTTATCAGCCTTTTTCTTTGTTTATATCCCACACCCAACACTATCCATTAGTTCACCATGTTGAGCCTATTTTCCGTATTTTTCTTAAACTTTACCCAAAATTTAAAACCTACTTACCCAAATATAACCTTTTCTCATTCACCTTTATTTTCATTAAAATTCGGCCATAAGCTATCTAGATTAATATAAAGTTTCATTTCAATCTAAAAAAACGTTTATCAAAACTCTCTAAGGGAACTAAGAAAAAAAACTATCAAGAAGGAAGATAGAGAGTAGATATATAAATAGAATAAACTCTGAAGACCTACACAAGTAGCTTAGCAACGTGTTCAGAGTAATAGAAAATAAAACGCTAAGTGTTTGGCCAAGTTTTAACCTTTCTTGCCACTTTCAAATATCCATTCCATACCCAAAACCTTAGCCTATCATTACAACCCATCAAAGACCTCTTAATTTATGTTTTTCACATATTAATTGGTGGAGATTATATCTTTTGACAAGCTTATGATATTTCATGATTCACTGACTAGGCATCGAGTGTTCTACATACACATTATATGTATGATTCAGAAATTTAACCAAGTGTGTGTGAACAATGTGAGAAATATAAGGATTTGCATGCTAAAGTCATTCAAAAGTTGAATTATTGCTTTATAATTATCCTTTCGAACATCTAACAAAGCTTGTTTGTTTTAAATCTTTGATAATGACCTTTTGTAAACGAATTTAACCACCAAACAAATTAGTAATTGACGTGTGCGTATATATACATAATTTTGCAATGAAATTACACACTATTCGGTTTTAAATTTATAAAAGTGATTATTACTTTTACATCAAAACACACACGAAAGAGGCAAGTGTACCCCGTCATATATGTAGTAAAGTATCGGTAAGAACCAAGTATCGATCCAAGGAAATGGGCGGAGGAATAATACTAGACCTTTGTCACTAAACTACCGGTAAAAACATAAATTGTTTGATTTTATAAAAACTAAAGTAAGCGTAAACAAATACATAATAAAAACATAATAGATAATAGATAAAAAGCCTTGCTTAATACACAACCACAGCATGTCAACAAAGTCGGTTTTGGCACTAGAAGCATTCGGTCAATTTTCCAATTTAAGACAATTAGTATCCCTTTCGGGAATCCTAACATGACAATCATTCGGAAAGCTAAAACGATAAACACACTTTAACCACCTAAAATTGTTCTTTAACGTGCAATTGATAAATGTCTATGAAAATCTCTTAAAAATGAGTTAGTCATCCGTTAGGAGTTTTCTAACCGCACTTAATCAAGGAAAGCAACACCGATAAACACAATGCAACCACCGAGACAAGCATAAACTAGATTAAATCACAACCGAGTTCATTTTACAAATCTTGCATAATAATTCACCAAGATAGCAATTTTGGCCTAAACTACTAACTAAGCTAACAAATCATGGCAAGAATTTATAACGACACCATCTAACCCGTTAAGGTCCTTACGTGACGGCAAGCTCTCTTGATTAACAATAATTACATTTTAGTAAATCACTAACCATTTCTAGTATCATGATGCATACGTTTAAACCAAGCTAAACTAGTTAACCAAGTTCAAAGTTTACTAATACAAGATTAATTAAGCTTCATTTTTCAACTATCTTAACTAACCAAGCATCAATCATCCAACATAATTACTTATAATCAAGAAATCAATATCAATAACAAGGTTGCAAACTAATCATCAAAGATTAACATAGAAAATACTTCCAAATGTCATTACAAACAAAGATTAACACACTAATGGTTATAATCAAGCAAAGGATTGTTGTGTTTTTGCCCAAAGGCTACAATAATACATAAACATTAATCTAAATGCTTGAAAGATTAACAAAATCATGGAAAGATTAGAAAACCAAACCATAAACAAGCATAAGATTAAGAATCCGGATAGTAATGGAGCTAAACGGCACAATGTGGCTTGAATCCGGGTTAAAAGCAAAGCCTCCGGAGCCTGTAAAATCGCCTATGAAGCTCCCAAAATTCCAGAATTACGAACAGAATGTTTCTGTTCTGTTCTTATATTTTTTTGATGTCGCACGGTCGTTTTTCCTGTGGCACGACCGTGTACTTTAAGCAATTATTGGGTATGGTCCACCATACTGCATGACGTCATCAGATCGTTGACCAGATTCGATATCGCACGGCCGTTCTTCATATGGCACGGTCGTTCATTACCGGGTTCTTGTTGCACGCCTGGTCGCACTGGTCGTTCAGTTCCGAGGTTGGCTGGATCATCGGATCCGCACGGGGTGCAAGATCTGGAACGACCGTGCATTCCCGGGTTGGCCTTCAATGCCCTGCACGCGGAGTTGCACCCTCGTTCAACTGCCGGGCCTTTCATGATTTATCGGAGATGCACGGTCGTGCATCAGGTCGCACGACCGTTCCACACGCCCAGGTCAGTTTTCTAACAGAAGGTTCGCAACTTCGTCGTTTTGTCCGGAAAGTCCTCGTTTTCGCTATCATCTTGTCTGGTATGCTGTTTTAGGCCTGTAAACAAAAGTGTAGATAATTAAGTATCCGAATGACGGTTTTACGGCCGAAAACGCATAAAATAGGGGTAAAACGGGGGACTAAAATATGTGTAAATTAGCGAATATCAAATCTCCCCACACTTGAACCTTGCTTGTCCTCAAGCAAGCTGAACTAAAAAGCAATAAAAGACATAAACAAACAAGAACGATAATTTACACACTATTTTATTGAAAACTACTATAAACGGTTAGCCGGTTTGTCGAAAGACAACATCAAAAGACTCAAACCCAACAAGCATATGCAATTATAAAGCGACAACCAAAAAGCCGTGACTTCACATTTAATTGACTCAACATGTTAATCTTCACACGACTCACAATGTTCACACGCACACTCGGTTTTATTTATGAAACATACATAAAATGTGTATATGCAAACACTCAATGCCTCGTCAATGAAATATGCAATATCATAAGCTTGTCATAAGATCTCGTCTCCACCAACTAACATGCAAACAAGTGTAAATCAAGAGGTCTTTACGGGTTGTAACGTTAGGCTTGGGCGAAGGGTATGGAAGTGGACATATAAAGTGGCGAAAATGGTTAAAACTCGGTAGTAGCGTTTAACTAGCAACAAAATATACAACTATACATACAAATGCCTTAAAAAAGGCGACTATTGCGCAATCGAGCTTATCAACGAAATTTTAACATTTAAGCATTCAAAATTGCTCGATTTTTATCAACTTCACCCTATTTTAGGGTGTTTTATTTTCTGTTTTTTTTTTTTTTTTTTTTTTGCAAACTAGTTATACAATAAACTGAAACAAACGCTAGTTAAACGATTATTTTGTCCGAGTTTCAACACTAAAAAGGTTTAAAACATACAAAGGCTAAATTTGGCTAAGTGGGCGATAATGTGGGTAAACAAAGGTAAACGGGAAGGCTCGACATGGTTAATCCTAAAGGGTAATATAAGGTGAACGGGGAGCACAACACAAAGAACAAGGTTTACAACAAAGGGATAATCTAAGTGCCTCTATCACTTTTACACAAATCCACAAGTTCATGGTCTTAACAAGCATACTAGTGACAAGTTCTAAATTACACATAACATCCGGCTCACTCCTATATCTGAAATGAACAAATATATAACAATAGGCTCAAATATGCTCACGTAACGGATGGAATGGTTAAAAGTGTGAAAACTATCATGTAAGTCTTTCTTTGTTTGTCATGCTTTCCGGTTTCCTTTTTCAAAAATATTTTGCTTGTCGAGTTTTTATCAAGTCCGATGCTTTCTAAAACACAATCAACCGGTTTATTTACTAAAATATATACAAAATACAGGTATTTTTGAATGATTTTTCTGATTTTCTGATTTTTTTTTAACATATGAGGACAAACAAAGTTAACAAAGTTAACCCCCTCCCCACACTTGAACTTCGCATTGTCCCCAATGCGATACCCGAAATATAGAGAAAAGGACAATTAATACTCCCCTCCAGATAATGTTGATGCAACGAGACTTCCGAAGCTGTATCTGTCACGTGCTCCGGTCCAAAATCCAATAGCCCAAAACCTGCAAGTATGTCACATGTGCACCAAAATAGAACAGAAACAGAAAAATCACAAATCAACCATAATATACATAAATATAAATACTAGCAATCCTAACAAAGACATAACATAAAAACTAAAGTAAAGAGTCTGAAACATAAAGCATACATAACCGGGGTGTTTGAAATAACAGTCCAAAATAAACACCCAAAACAAAGTACTGAAATACTAAAAACAACCACCAACTATCACTCCACCGCTCCTAAGCGTCATCACCATCATCGTCTCTAGTAAAGGACGGACCCGCATCGCCATAACCAGGGGGTTCCACGGTGGGAACTGTGGAGGGTGCTGAAAGTAGTCGGGGTATGCATGATGCATCTCCCCGAAAAGATATGAAAATCCCGCACTCATCCCCTGGTATAGAGTATCCTGGCTCTGCCGAAGCTGGTCCTGAGTGGCCCGAAGCTGATCCTGACTGGCCCGAATCTCGTCCTGGCTCGATCTAATTTGGTCAATGTAGGTACCATGCTGCTCCTGCGTCAGTCGCATCTGCTGGAACTGCTGGTAGAACTCTGGCCACTCCTGATGCTGGTAGAATGCATGGTGCTGCGGTGAATGTCGTGGCGTCTGTGGCTGGTGCTGCTGCTCCGGATTCTCCTGATCGTGCATCTCCTCATCCTCATGTTCCTCCACATCCGGAGGCAACGGGTCCCAGACCTCGTTGCTCAACCCTTTCAACCTATCCCCCTATCTAGCTCTACAATCAACCCCATGGCCTTTAGTGACCTAATGTCGACATGAACCCCCTCGGTTATCAGCGTGAGACCCTGAAGCACCTCCTCGGTCATATAGCGTTCGTTGTACGCTATTTCGGTTACATACTGACCGCCATGTATCTGACTGTTCGGAGTCCGCCCCGAGCACTTGACGAAGTATTCAGCCATTCGTGCGGCTAGGTTGATAGGGGCTTTCTCAACCAACGCATATAGAAAGATCAAATCTGGTGTTGGACAGTTACCAAGAATGTCCATGCGACCGCATATCGTATGGCTAAATACATGGTGCATCACTCACACCAAAGGGTCTCTGAGTCACGAGGCCTTCGACATCCTCGGGTTGTAGGGGTCCCCAACGGCATTTTCAGCCCAAAATGCATCCCGTGCTGCATCAGAAGGGAAGGTGAACTGATTTGTGAAGACATCGGTATCATCCATGTCTTCCCTAGTATAAATCCCGAGCCTTCTACCTAAACGACCAACCGACCACTTATGCCATCGACCACATAACCTGAAAGCTACCCGCTCCTTGTGGCGGAATTTGGGTCTTCGATGAGCAACCGGTTTTTCATAGGCATAAGATGCGAAGAATTCTATGGTCAGCTCCCGGTAAACGGGTAGGTTGCAACCGACCAGATTTGTAAGCGGGCGACAAATCATGTCGTCTAGTCTGTCATACTGATTGAGTTCCCGCATCACTTCCCAATCCAACCATCGGGGGACTCCGAACTGCCCACGTCGTGCCCATAATGCGTCTCGTTTCGGGATGCACAAAGCCTCTCGCTCATCGTTGGGGTAGAATTGAAGGAAAGGATGGTCCATCTGTATGAGAAATAACATTAGAGAGATGGAAACAGGAAAAATTTGAATCAAAAACAGCCGAGCAGCCAATTATGAAGAAGCTGTGAATTCTGATCTGGGCATATGGCACGGTCGTGCGACGAGAAGCACGGTCGTGCGTCGCCGATGACAAGCACCATCTGTCCAACTCTGTCGGAACTGCACGGCGTGCGACCAGCGGCACGACCGTGCAACACCGACCAACAAACAAATCATCGTGAATCAACGGCGAGGCACGACCGTTCCATACAAGGAACGTCCGTGCGACTGCGTTATCTGCAGATTCTGACCCACGCTCTAAGTAGCACGATTTTTTTCACAAATCATCAAGTTTTTACAGAAACTGGGGTCAGAAAATGCATCGGATGTTCACGATATCCAAGATTCAAACAAGGGTTAGGGTTTCGATTTGTTTATGAAGAGAACCCTAAAAATTCCTTGAAGAATCGGAGGAAATCTAACCTAGAAAGCAAAGAAACAGATAATCTACAACTAGGAACGTACCGTGCGAAGTAGGGTGTGAGATCGTGCGAAGAACCGAGCGATTTGAAGTAAAAACGGTCTGGAACGGCCCGTTGCGACTAGGGTTTCGCGAATTGTGAATGGGGGCTGCAGATGAGGGTATTTATAGTACCAAATGACAAAAATGCCCTCAGCCTGACGCACGGTCGTTCGACCTTCGCACGGTCGTGCGTCACCGACATCGCTCAATCCCAGTCAACTGTTCTCGGAGATGCACCATGGGTGCGATCCACCGTGCCGGCCCTCGGAAACGCACGGTCGTGCGACCCGAGGAACGACCGTGCAACAGCTGCAGATCAGAATTTTCCGCAGAAGCTATTTCTAGCAACTGTTTTGGCCGTTTTCCGCCATTTTTTCAACACGCCAACTGTTCTAACAATATTGCAACACAGAACCTTCGCTCGGCACGTACGAAACTAAAACAAACTAACGGAAACTACCTAACTAACCTAAATTACGCTAAAACTACAAAAACATAAAAGCGGACAATTTTACCCTTATAGCGCCAAAGACGCTCCTGTTACATTTTTGTCGGCGAGTCAGTAGCATAGACCCATGCTAAATTTTTGTCGACGAGTCGATAGCAAGACTCCAAGCTAAAACTAGAAAAATTCCTAAAAAGACGATACTACCCCTAAAGCGCAAAATACGCTCTTGCTACATTTTTTATCCGCGAGTCAGTAGCGTAGACTCTCTCCTCCCCACACTTATGATATGTGCGGGGTTTGGAGCTCAATTACCTCCACCGCCGAATCTATCGGCCCGGCAACGTACAACTTCAAGCGATGCCCATTTACTTTGAAAATAACGCCGTCCGTGTTCCTAATTGCAACAGTCCCATAAGGAAATACCTCTTTAACTGTGTATGGGCCTGTCCAACGTGAATGAAGCTTTCCGGGAAATAAGCGCAACCGCGAGTTGTAAAGAAGAACAAGATCGCCCGCTTGGAATTCTTTGTGGTCCTTCAAGCTTTTATCGTGAAATCTCTTCGTGCGCTCCTTGTACAACACGAAGCTCTCATAAGCGCGTTGTCGCAACTCTTCCAATTCATGAATCTGGAGAAAACGGGCTTCACCTCCGGCTTTTAGGTCCAGATTTGCGGTTTTTAGAGCCCACATCACTTTATGCTCCAACTCAACTGGTAAATGGCATGCCTTTCCGTACACAAGCCTAAAGGGAGTAGTCCCAATAGGCGTCTTGTAAGCCGTACGGAAAGCCCACAACGCTTCATCAAGCTTATCCGACCAATCCTTGCGGTTTGCACCTACTGACCGCTCAAGGATTCTTTTCAGCCCCCGGTTCGTGACTTCCACCTGCCCGCTTGTCTGTGGATGATAGGGCGTGGATAGACGGTGATGCACACCGTAACGGGACAAAGCTCTCTCGAGCTGAGTATTGCAAAAATGTGTCCCTCTGTCACTGATAAGCACTTTCGGAGCGCCGAACCGGGCAAATAAGCTTTTCAAAAATCTCACGACCACCCTGGCATCATTGGTGGGTAAGGCCTGTGCCTCCGCCCACTTCGATACATAGTCAACTGCGACCAGGATGTACTTATTACCTCGTGAGGGGGGAAATGTTCCCATGAAGTCTATCCCCCAGATATCAAAGACTTCACAAACCTGAATCCAGTTGATGCGTGTGTAGTGTAATATAATTTAGATATATAATTAAGCCCTTTTTACACCTTTAGCCAAGTTTTAAATTTATAAAACACGATATTCACTAACACTAAACACACATATGGGCAAGTGCACCCATCGTGGACGTAGTATAGTGTTGGTAAGATACCAAGGTCGTCCAAGGACACAAGAGCTTTTAATACCGGTTTATCCTCAACGTCTAATCAAATCAAAAAGTTAGAAAAAAATGTTTTTAAACTAAGAAAATAAAAACTAAGTAAATGATGAAAAATAAAAATAAAATAAAATCAGATAGACAAGATGAATCACTTGGATCTAACTCGTGTATTAGTATAACCTTTAATTATTTTCGCACTTTTGCACTTGTTTAAGAGATTATCTTAGTTATTGTAGTAGGCCCCTCTTTTGAAGGCGACGTTACCCTCAACCCAGTAGTTTGAGTCAGCAAGGATACAATCCTAAAGGGTTGGATTATTTGAAGATAATGAATTAAGTTATTAATGCAAATTATGGTAGGCCCCGCTTTTGGCGGTGACGTTACCCTCGGCTAAGTAGTCTGAGTCAGCAGGGATACAGTCCTAAATAGCCGGGTTATAGTATTAATAGTAGTTAACTTATGAGGGGGTCAAAGAGTTTGGATCCCCGCCATCCAATACCTATGGGCATTGAAGGAGATACTACTAAATTTGACCCAGGTCCCTTGCAGGACCTCTAAACGCTGAACAAGGGCAAGACCCTTACCAAACCGTTCCCTTAACCCCCGACCAGGTAGCCAACATACCTCCATATAGACCGTGGAGATATGAATGGTGAAAATCTTTTATTTTATATAGACAGTAAAATAATGCCAAGACACCACGGACAAACGATAAGGAAACCAAATAAAAAGTGCAAAAGATTAAAAATAAAAAGTATTATACTAAACACTTGTCTTCACCAAGTGATGTAAGAGACTTAGGCAAACATGGCCTTGATTGTCAAGAACTCTTACTATCAATCTTGGATCCCGAGACGACTCACACACTCTACGATGGACAATGGATGATGGTGGTGGATGATGGTGTTATGGTGGTGGTGGGTGGTGGATGAAGTGTGAGAGAGGTGGTGTGCCAAGGGATGGATTGGAATGAAACCAAGCACTCCTATTTATAGGCTGAACAGAAGGCTGGGCACGGCCCCGTGTCCGCTGGACACGCCCCCGTGCCCGTCTGACACTATCTCTCTTCATTAATTGTAATTCGCAATTACAATTAATGCGCCTGCTGTACTTTCGCCACGCCCCCGTGTTCACTGGACACGGCCCCGTGGTGGGTAATAGAAGCTTCTACAGGTTTGTCTTTTCTGCTGCTTCTTGGGCACGGCCCCGTGCTGGCTGAGCACGGGGCGTGTTCAGGCTTCTGTTTTCTCTTCTTTGCTTGGGAAGATGCCGTTGAGGGTTCAGGCAGTCTACTTTTTTTCCTTTTCTTGTATTTATGTTAGAATTAGCTGTCTTTTTGCTTCTTTTGTGAATTTGAGCTCATTTCATCCTGAAATACAAAAGGAAGACAAAAACACTCTTTTTCCAACATTAGTACTTAAAAAGGGTTAGTTTTATGCCTTAATTGATGTCATTTATATGTTGCATTTTACACACATCAAATACCCCCACACTTGAACTTTTGCTTGTCCTCAAGCAAAACTCTTTAAATGTGGCTTACACTCCCAAATGGAATGGGTAGAAGAGAAGGTTTTTGGCTTGTCATAGAGTGTCGGGAATCCAAGATCTTTTTGGGTTTTATTTTTATTTATTTACAATCCTATTCGTTATGATTTATTTAGAACGCTTCATAGGATAAATTACTTATTTGGGCATAACATGCCTTTTTAAAATTCCATTTTATATACAAGTTCACATACCTCGCGGGAGAAATCACTCAACACTTGGCCGAAGGTGTATTTTTTTTTAGTGAATCACTCGAGAGCGGCATGGAACTTATGCCTTCCATAGGCTTGCCAAGCAATCAATCCTCCTCCTTTTTAACTTTTATACCTTTGTAAAATATCAAGAGGACTTTTTGGGTGAAGGGTTAGGCTTGGGCTAAAGGTAGGTGGTTGGGTTAGTGGTTAGTAAAAGGGCGAAAAGCATAAAAAGCGTCGGTTTTCGTAACACACTTTTGTTTTTAGTGACTTTTTATTTTGAAGTATTTCTCCAAACAAGCTTTTGTTTGCATAGCTTTGTTTGTTTTTAACTTCATCATCATTTTTTTTTTGTTTTTTTTTTTAGTCACATAAAAGAACGAACTTGCGAAAAACCGAGCTTGATACTAAAATAAAGGGTGAAAAATAAAAAGGGTTTTTGGTGGGTAAAAAGGGTTTAGGGTAAAGAAACGAAAGGTTTAGGCTCAAAGGGGTTAACTAGGGGGATTTTGGGTAAGTGGTAAAAAAATGAAAAATAATGGTGTAGAAAGAAAAAATGGTTAGTCCTAATGCCTCCATCATTTACTTACTTGGGTTTAAGTTGGTAAGGACCGGGAATGAATCGTCGTGGCAAGTTCTAGAGTTGTAAGAACCAAGCGGCTATTCACACAAGAAACGAAAAATGAGCATTTAGTCTAAAGATGTAAATTTGTATGCTCAATAAAGGCTCAAAACTCACTTTTGTGGGAATGGGTTTTTAATGTGATCAAGTATATATAATCAAATTTTAACTAGACTTGTTATGCCGTTTCATAATTTTCTTATGTTGGTTCTTGTTATCACGACGCTCTCGGTTGTAAATTTTAAAAAAAAATATAACCTTATTAATCTTGGGATTCCTAACTTAAACTTTAGACAAGTAAAAAAAATGAAATTTTTTTTTGAAAAAATTTGGGGTGTTTAGCGGTTCCAATAGAGTTTTGTGTAAGGCTTGTTATTAGGACTTGCAAAATTTCAAAGTGTTAGCTTCCCCCCCCCCCCACACTTAAATTACACATTGTCCTCAATGTGTCCCAAAAATAAATTTTTAGGTTGATTGGATGTGTAATGTGGTGTTAAAAAGCAAAGATTTATGCTACTGACAGTCTGGACACGGCCCAGTGGGGACCGGACACGGCCCCGTGTTCAGGTGCCAGTAACAGAAATTAAAGAAATGAGACAGAAGCCTGGACACGGGGGCGTGTCTGGTGAACACGGCCCGTGTCCAGTTACCTGAACTGGGCGTTTTTCTGCAGGTGGCTCAGCACGGGGCCGTGTTGGTTGAGCACGGCCCGTGTTGAGCCTTCTGTAATGGAGATTTGTGTCGGGTTGCTTCGTTCTTTGTGCATGGGGCCATTTTTCTCGTTCCCTTTTTCATCCATTACCACCATGAGTGTGTTTTATTTATTATAAACCATCAAACCTTAGAAACCATCAATTCATTGCAAACATAGAGAGATATTACATAAAAACTAAAGATGAAAATACATAAATATTAAACCATGGAGTTCTAGCCCTATGTCTTATTTTAATTAGCAAAATTTCCAAGAAGCTACTAATCTTGGTTAGATAAGGCTTTTTGAAACTCCTTCTTCCGGGTGTGGCCCTCCTCACATGTCGGCGAGCCACTCCTCCACCTCCCTTGGAAGAAGAAAGGAAGGCTCATTTGCATTAGTTTGAGGAGTTTCGATTTCCACTAGAATCTCTTGTGGGTGTTCCATGGGAGGTTCTGCTGGAAAGTCTTCCCACCCGGTAGGGTTGTTAACCCCGAGTGCCAAGTTCCAATCCTGTTGTGGAAGGACTGGTTCCATCGGGGGTGCTACAAGAATATTTAACCTCTGGTGCAAGAGGTTAATTTCTTGGAAGCTGCTTTCGAGCCCCACCGTAAGATCGTTAATACGGTCAATTAGGACCTCCTCTACTGACGTCATTTTGTCGAGAGCCTCCCTTAATGCTATCACATAGTGCACAAGCGTAGCTTCAACGGAGGGCCTCCTTCCTCTTCGACTGTTTGATGAATGAACGGATGATGTTTCGCTATTTTCACTCGACATTCTACGAAAAATAAACCGAAAAACAGTTTATTTGATAAAACAGTATCTGGACACGGCCCCGTGCTCATTGAGCACGGCCCCGTGTTCATCTTTCTGCAGAATTTTGAAGCAAGGAATCTTGAAGTTTTAAGTTATTTTCTGAACTTATGTAGGTTTTTTGGATATTAATAACTTTAAACAATGTTACACAACATGTTTTTACCAAGATTCCTTGAACAAAACTCATTGCTTCCTACCACAAAAGTTGAAGAATTCAAACTTTTAATGGTAGTTCTTGGAGAAAGATGAAAAAGAAGGAAATGGGTAGAAGAGGAAAGGACAAGATGGGTTGTTGGAACCTTCTTTTAGACTTACCTAGGATAGTTTGAGAGAAGATTCCTTCAAATCTCTGTCCCAAGTTGGTCCAAATGTGCAGAATTCTTGGCTGCATTTATAGAAAACGACAACATCCTGGACACGGCCCCGTGCCCGTTGGACACGGCCCCGTGTGCAGGTGAAATTCTCACACAGTTTGTCCGTATTCTGACGTACTGATCAGAAGGGAATCTTTTGGTGAACACGGGGGCGTGTTGGCTGGACACGGCCCTGTGTCGAGGGATCTTTTATGAAGTTGTCTAGTCTTTTAAGGAGTTTATCTGTATCGGGTGGCTCTTGATTGGTAGGAACAACCCCAAAGTGCCTAAGATACCTTAATTGTCCTATACTAAGGCGAGAACGCAAGAGGTTGTCGGTGAGGGTAATTCCTATTTTCATTCTAGGTGGACAAGTCCAACCCTTTCCCGGGCTCTCATTAAAGAAGGTGTATGCCGAATCGCTCAGGTCTATGTATGCACCGAACGAAGTCGATGGAGAGTCCTTCACGGCACAATCGGCACAGGGACGACTATCGTCCAAGTCTTTTCTAGGTATGAAGGTATTTTTGGGAGCAACGAGGTTGTCGGAATGCGGTTCCAACATTTCCTCATGGTCATCGTCTTGGGGCGGATCAATAAAATCCTTCCTAAGTTCTTTTGACCAATTTAGAATTAGTTCTTCTAGTTGAAATAACTCGTCAAGGAGCATTTCTCCTAGAATATCTGGTTGGGCGCATTCGAGGGAGAGATAGTGCTTATTTTTACTTTCGCCCCTCTTAAGGTTATAAGGAATTGGTGGGTCTATATAGTGGGGCCTGTAATTTAGAAAATAACATTTTAATTCTTCATGTTCGCCTCCACATAATTGACACCACATACCATAAGAGTGCCGAAAGTAAAAAGAATTACTATCACTCATGTTTGTGTCAGAAATTACCAACCGCCGGGATCTAACGGTTCTGTTTTCAGTAAGAGAATCTTGGGCACGGGGGCGTGTTGAGTGGACACGGCCCCGTGTTCAGCTTACTGTCTGACTTAAAACAGGATTGCCAGTTCCAATGATTGAGCACGGGGGCGTGTTCAGCGGGCACGGCCCGTGCTGAGCTCTGCAGAAGCTGAAAAACTAAGAAAATCCTAAAAAATTAAAAAGAAAAATAAAAATATGATTAGGCCGTTGATTCCTAACATTCTTAAAATCCTTGTGTCCCCGGCAACGGCGCCAAAAACTTGATGCGTGTGTAGTGTAATATAATTTAGATATATAATTAAGCCCTTTTTACACCTTTAGCCAAGTTTTAAATTTATAAAACACGATATTCACTAACACTAAACACACATATGGGCAAGTGCACCCATCGTGGACGTAGTATAGTGTTGGTAAGATACCAAGGTCGTCCAAGGACACAAGAGCTTTTAATACCGGTTTATCCTCAACGTCTAATCAAATCAAAAAGTTAGAAAAAAATGTTTTTAAACTAAGAAAATAAAAACTAAGTAAATGATGAAAAATAAAAATAAAATAAAAACAGATAGACAAGATGAATCACTTGGATCTAACTCGTGTATTAGTATAACCTTTAATTATTTTCGCACTTTTGCACTTGTTTAAGAGATTATCTTAGTTATTGTAGTAGGCCCCTCTTTTGAAGGCGACGTTACCCTCAACCCAGTAGTTTGAGTCAGCAAGGATACAATCCTAAAGGGTTGGATTATTTGAAGATAATGAATTAAGTTATTAATGCAAATTATGGTAGGCCCCGCTTTTGGCGGTGACGTTACCCTCGGCTAAGTAGTCTGAGTCAGCAGGGATACAGTCCTAAATAGCCGGGTTATAGTATTAATAGTAGTTAACTTATGAGGGGGTCAAAGAGTTTGGATCCCCGCCATCCAATACCTATGGGCATTGAAGGAGATACTACTAAATTTGACCCAGGTCCCTTGCAGGACCTCTAAACGCTGAACAAGGGCAAGACCCTTACCAAACCGTTCCCTTAACCCCCGACCAGGTAGCCAACATACCTCCATATAGACCGTGGAGATATGAATGGTGAAAATCTTTTATTTTATATAGACAGTAAAATAATGCCAAGACACCACGGACAAACGATAAGGAAACCAAATAAAAAGTGCAAAAGATTAAAAATAAAAAGTATTATACTGAACACTTGTCTTCACCAAGTGATGTAAGAGACTTAGGCAAACATGGCCTTGATTGTCAAGAACTCTTACTATCAATCTTGGATCCCGAGACGACTCACACACTCTACGATGGACAATGGATGATGGTGGTGGATGATGGTGTTATGGTGGTGGTGGGTGGTGGATGAAGTGTGAGAGAGGTGGTGTGCCAAGGGATGGATTGGAATGAAACCAAGCACTCCTATTTATAGGCTGAACAGAAGGCTGGGCACGGCCCCGTGTCCGCTGGACACGCCCCCGTGCCCGTCTGACACTATCTCTCTTCATTAATTGTAATTCGCAATTACAATTAATGCGCCTGCTGTACTTTCGCCACGCCCCCGTGTTCACTGGACACGGCCCCGTGGTGGGTAATAGAAGCTTCTACAGGTTTGTCTTTTCTGCTGCTTCTTGGGCACGGCCCCGTGCTGGCTGAGCACGGGGCGTGTTCAGGCTTCTGTTTTCTCTTCTTTGCTTGGGAAGATGCGGTTGAGGGTTCGGGCAGTCTACTTTTATTCCTTTTCTTGTATTTATGTTAGAATTAGCTGTCTTTTTGCTTCTTTTGTGAATTTGAGCTCATTTCATCCTGAAAATACAAAAGGAAGACAAAAACACTCTTTTTCCAACATTAGTACTTAAAAAGGGTTAGTTTTATGCCTTAATTGATGTCATTTATATGTTGCATTTTACACACATCACCAGTCCTGAGGCATTTCATCACGTGCCGATATATTTGTCGCCCTCTGGCAAGCATCGCACGCTCTAACCCAACTCTGCGCATCACGAAATATAGTCGCCCAATAAAACCCGGAATCCAACACCTTCTTGGCGGTAAAGTTGGCTCCATGGTGGCCTCCGGTAGGTCCCTCGTGACAGTGGCGCAGAATATCGGTCGCCTCCTTCCCTGAAACACATCTCTTAAACACCTGATCAGCACCAACCCGAAACAAGTAAGGGTCATCCCAAATGTAGTGCTTGACATCTGAAAAGAATTTCCTCTTTTGCTGGTGAGTCAACCCTTTAATCAGAATCCCGCAAGCAAGGTAGTTCGCAAGGTCGGCAAACCATGGCGACTCATCGCATATCTCAACACTCATCAAAGACTCGTGTGGGAAGTTGTCATTTATGGAATCCCAACGCGCGTCCACGATGTCTCCGTGCTCTAACCGAGATAGATGGTCAGACGGCTACATTCAACGCACCATATTGATCTTGAACTTCAATATCGAACTCCTGCAGCAACAGGATCCATCTGATTAGATGCGGTTTGGCGTCTGTTTGCTGAAGAGGTATCTGATGGCTGCATGATCAATATACACAACGGTTTTCGAAAGCACTAGATACGATCTAAATTTATCAAATGCAAAAACGACCGCCAAGAGCTCTTTTTTCAGTTGTGGTGTAATGCTCTTGAGCGTCGTGAAGAGTTTTGCTCGCATAATAGATCGGGTGAAAGTGCTTTTCTCTCTTTTGGCCAAGAACGGCCCCTATAGCGTAATCACTCGCGTCGCACATAATCTCAAACGGCAGACTCCAGTCTGGTGCAACTAAAATAGGGGCCTCAATCAACTTTTGCTTGAGAAGGTCAAAGGCTCTCAAGCAATCATCTTCAAATATGAACGGAGCGTATTTGTCCAACAAACGGGTCATGGGCCTAGCGATCTTTGAAAAATCCTTGATGAATCGCCTATAGAACCCCGCATGACCAAGACAGCTCCGTATCGCTCGCACAGAGGTGGGAGGTGGAAGTCGTGAAATGATATCCACTTTGGCTGGATCGACCTCCATACCAGCATGCAAAATCTTGTGTCCCAAAACTATGCCCTCCTTCACCATGAAGTGGCACTTTTCCCAGTTTAGGACAAGATTCGTCTCCTCCCACCTCTTCAACATCCTTTTCAAATTTTCCAAACAATGATCGAAGGAATCCCCAAATACCAAAAAGTCATCCATGAAAAGCTCCATAGAATCCTCTATCATATCATGAAAAATCGCAACCATGCACCTCTGGAAGGTCGCTGGTGCATTACACAGCCCAAAAGGCATCCGTCGGTAGGCGAACGTGCCGAAGGGACAGGTAAAGGTAGTCTTCTCCTGATCCTCAAGAGCGATAGGAATCTGAAAGTACCCAGAGAACCCGTCTAGGAAACAGTAATACAACTTCCCCGACAGACGTTCCAACATCTGATCGATGAATGGAAGCGGGAAGTGATCCTTACGAGTAGCATCATTGAGTTTGCGGTAGTCAATGCAAACTCGCCACCCAGTGACGGTACGGGTAGGAATTAGTTCATTCCTATCATTCGAGACTACAGTCATACCACCTTTCTTAGGTACAACCTGCACTGGACTCACCCACACAGAGTCCGAAATAGGATATATCATCCCGGCATCCAACAACTTAATCACCTCCTTCTTCACCACGTCCTGCATATTTGGATTTAAACGCCTCTGATGTTGTGCACACGGTTTGTACTCGTCTTCCATCAGAATCTTGTGAGTACAGAAAGAAGGATTGATGCCTTTGATATCCATGATTTTCCATGCAATGGCTCTCTTATGAAGTCTCAGAACCACAAGAAGCTGATTTTTCTCGACCTTTTCCAATGACGCCGAAATTATTACTGGTAAGCGATGCTCCTCGTCAAGAAATGCATACTCGAGATGTGGCGGGAGTTCTTTCAACTCCAAAGACGGCGGATCTTCAACCGACTGTTTTGCTTTCTCTTCTTCTACATGGACAATTTCAAGAAATCTCTCCGGACTTTGGGAACCATCGTCACCAATCTGATAGACTGGCTGCTCGAAATCGTGGCCTCCTGCGTAATGCCAATCAGGTCCCCACACGACAGACGTGTGTCCGAATCAATCTCGTCAATAGTACCTTGAAAATGAGAGCACACACATGCATCGACAATGTTGATGTAATAAAGCTTGTCATCGTGACATTGCGGATGCTACATCGATCTTTTGATATCGAATGTCACGTGCTCATCATTCACTCGGAGCGTGATTTGGCCAGCAGCCACATCAACAATCGTCCTCGCTGTATTGAGGAAAGGACGTCCAAGTATCAAAGGTACTTTTGAATCCTCGTCCATGTCAAGAATAACAAAGTCTACGGGGAAAACAAATTTATCGATTTTTACAAGCATGTTTTCCACAAATCCGCGCGGATACTTTATTGAGCGGTCTGCCAATCGAATGCTCATCCTAGTGGGTGACGGCTCACCCAAATCCAGTTTAGTAAAAACCTTATAAGGCATAAGGTTGATACTCGCTCCCAAGTCAGCCAATGCATGACTAACAGACATGTTTCCAATCAAACACGGGAGCGTAAAACTACCCGGATATCCCATTTTCGTGGGCAGACGGTTTTGCAGAACGGCGGAACAAGTTTCATTCATCACCACACATGATATATCCTCGAGCTTCTGTTTATTCGAGAGGATATCCTTAAGGAATTTCGCATACTTTGGCATCTGGGCCAAGGCTTCAACAAACGGTATATTGATGTGTAGTTACTTAAACAACTCAAGGAACTTACCGTATTGCTCTTCGTTCTTCTGTTTCTTCAGCCTGCCTGGATAAGGTACTGGTGGAGTGTAATCTTTGACCGGCTCCTGGACTTGTGCTGTACTTGCTGGGCGTAGCCTGGCTTGCACCTCGTCCGGTGTGTCAGTCGGGACCGCTCCAGTGATCGGTGATGAGTCCGATATGATGGGTCCGGTAGTTTTTCCACTCCTGGTCATGATCGCATTCACATGCCCGCCCGGGTTTGGTTCTGTATTACCCGGAAGACCGCCTGGGGGTCTTTTGGACATCATCTGCGCCAGCTGACCAACCTGATTCTCGATATTCTGAATCGAGGCTTTCTGACTCCTCATTTCTCCCTCGTTAGCTAGAAAACGATCTTCACTTTGTTAGTATCGTTTTTCGGAGCTAGAGAGAAGCTGAGCCATCATATCCTCCAGCTTGGAATTAGACTGAGGGGCATGCTGCTGGGAGCTACTCCCAGTGCCCTGATTCTGGTACGAATATGGACGCTGCTGGTAAGGTTGGTTGTACTGCTGGTACTGCTGACCCTGCTGAGGCGCTGGAGCACGCTGAGTGAACCACAATGGGTTCTAATTTCCTGTGTTCGCTCGCCACCCAAAATTTGGGTGATTTCTCCAACCGGGATTATAGGTGTTACTGTACGGGTTGTTCTGCGGCCTCACTTGATTACTCACGAAATCTACTTCTTCGTAGCCCTCATATACGACTCCCTGAAAACATGCCCCAGGCTCGTGTGACACTCTGCACTGGTCACATCCCGAGCCAGCATGCGCAATCATCTGGGACCTGTCGAATCTCGATGCAAGAGCCGAGATTTGTGCAGTAATGGTCGTGTAGTCGTCTACAGCATGAACTCCTGCGCGAGATGATGATGATGATGCCCTACCTCTATCTCCTTCCCGACGCGAGCTGGATTTCAACGCAGCTTTTTCTATAATATCATACGCTTCAGTCGGCGTCTTAGTTCCTAGATCGCCTCCTGCGTTCACGTCTAATCGCTCCTGCGTATTATAACTGAGCCCCTGATAGAACGTCAAAACCAGCTGTCGCTTGGAGAAGCCATGATGTGGCACATCAATCAACAAATCCTTGAATCTCTCCCAAGCCGCATGCAACGATTCGCCCTCGTCCTAGCGAAAGGAAACAATCCAGTTCCGTAGCTTGTTCGTTTTCTCAGGTGGAAAATATTTCTGCATAAACTGCTCCGCCAACTGATTCCAGGTCCTGATGGACCCGACAGGAAGTGACATAAGCCAAGCTCTAGCTTTGTCACGTAACGAAAACGGAAACAACCTCAACCGAATTGCATCCTCCGAAACACCTGTAATCCTAAATGTCAAACAGACAGCGAGAAAAGCAGCGATATGCCTCCCAGGATCTTCATGCTTACGTCCGTCAAACTGTACAGAATTCTGCACCATGTTAATAATACTAGGTCTAATTTCAAAAGTAGGAGTATCTATAGTAGGATGAAGGATACTCGGCTCCAGGCCTGCCCTTCCAGGCTGATTTGTTTCATTCAAAGGTCGGTCGTCGTCCGCCATGACGACTCTCTCCTCGTCCCCTGAGCTTTCGTCTTCAGAGATAATCACCGGCTCGTCGATTGCATTTGCAATGTGTTGTGCAATGACAAGCGACCTTTCGCGCAACCTGTTACTTCTTCTAAGATTATGCGTTGGTTCGTCAGTCGGCTCAGCAATAGCGGGCGCGGGAGTTGAGGACATCAACCTGCAAACGAAAAACTGACACAATGAATATTTTATTAATATAATAATGCTGTTCTTTTTTTTTTTTTTTTGCTGAAAAGAAACAGAATATTATTTTAAATGGGCTGAAAAATTTATAAAAATCCGAAAATGGGCCAAAAATTTTATAAAAATTAAAGCAATGAAAATAATCGAATCGGCTAGTGTAAAAACGATTTATAAGAGCCGAAAATTCAACGAATAAATGAATAAATAAATCCGGATCGAATAAATAAATGGAATAAAAATTTATATATGTACAAAAATGACTTGGAAAACGAATAAATGAAATAAAAGCAAGAAATATTAACAAATAAATAATCAAGAAATTATACACAAGTATTAACAAGTATATACACCGATAACATAATGACTCGGGTCGTTCCTAAAGCTCGCTATTTCCCCGGCAACGGCGCCAAAAACTTGACGTGTGCGTATATATACATAATTTTGCAATGAAATTACACACGATTCCGTTTTAAATTTATAAAAGTGATTATTACTTTTACATCAAAACACACACGAAAGAGGCAAGTGTACCCCGTCATATATGTAGTAAAGTATTGGTAAGAACCAAGTATCGATCCAAGGAAATGGGCGGAGGAATAATACTAGACCTTTGTCACTAAACTACCGGTAAAAACATAAGTTGTTTGATTTTATAAAAACTAAAGTAAGCGTAAACAAATACATAATAAAAACATAATAGATAATAGATAAAAAGCCTTGCTTAATACACAACCACAGCATGTAAACTAAGTCGGTTTTGGCACTAGAAGCATTCGGTCAATTTTCCAATTTAAGACAATTAGAATCCCTTTCGGGAATCCTAACATGACAATCATTCGGAAAGCTAAAACGATAAACACACTTTAACCACCTAAAATTGTTCTTTAACGTGCAATTGATAAATGTCTATGAAAATCTCTTAAAAATGAGTTAGTCATCCGTTAGGAGTTTTCTAACCGCACTTAATCAAGGAAAGCAACACCGATAAACACAATGCAACCACCGAGACAAGCATAAACTAGATTAAATCACAACTGAGTTCATTTTACAAATCTTGCATAATAATTCACCAAGATAGCAATTTTGGCCTAAACTACTAACTAAGCTAACAAATCATGGCGAGAATTTATAACGACACCATCTAACCCGTTAAGGTCCTTACGTGACGGCAAGCTCTCTTGATTAACAATAATTACATTTTATTAAATCACTAACCATTTCTAGTATCATGATGCATACATTTAAACCAAGCTAAACTAGTTAACCAAGTTCAAAGTTTACTAATACAAGATTAATTAAGCTTCATTTTTCAACTATCTTAACTAACCAAGCATCAATCATCCAGCATAATTACTTATAATCAAGAAATCAATATCAATAACAAGGTTGCAAACTAATCATCAAAGATTAACATAGAAAATACTTCCAAATGTCACTACAAACAAAGATTAACACACTAATGGTTATAATCAAGCAAGGGATTGTTGTGTTTTTGCCCAAAGGCTACAATAATACATAAACGTTAATCTAAATGCTTGAAAGATTAACAAAATCATGGAAAGATTAGAAAACCAAACCATAAACAAGCATAAGATTAAGAATCCGGATAGTAATGGAGCTAAACGGCACAATGTGGCTAGAATCCGGGTCAAAAGCAAAGCCTCCGGAGCCTGTAAAATCGCCTGTGAAGCTCCCAAAATTCCAGAATTACGAATAGAATGTTTCTGTTCTGTTCTTATATTTTTTTGATGTCGCACGGTCGTTTTTCCTGTGGCACGACCGTGCAATTTAAGCAATTATTGGGTATGGTCCACCATACTGCATGACGTCATCAGATCGTTGACCAGATTCGATATCACATGACCGTCCTTCATATGGCACGGTCGTTCATTACCAGGTTCTTGTTGCACGCCTGGTCGCACTGGTCGTTCAGTTCCGAGGTTGGCTGGATCATCGGATCCGCACGGGGTGCAAGATCTGGAACGACCGTGCATTCCCGGGTTGGCCTTCAATGCCCTGCATCAGGTCGCACGACCGTTCCACACGCCCAGGTCAGTTTTATAACAGAAGGTTCGCAGCTTCGTCGTTTTGTCCGGAAAGTCCTCGTTTTCGCTATCATCTTGTCTAGATTGTTGTTTTAGGCCTGTAAACAAAAGTGTAGATAATTAAGTATCCGAATGACGGTTTTACGGCCGAAAACGCATAAAATAGGGGTAAAACGGGGGACTAAAATATGTGTAAATTAGCGAATATCAGTAACATTGTGAATATTCAGATTTGATTCCGTATTTTATTTTAAGTTTGCTTGAGGACAAGCAAAGTTCAAGTGTGGGGATGTTTGATATACGTTAAATTATACATGTTTTTATACCCTGAAACACTTCCATTTTAAACATTTTTTACCGAAAACACAACGTTTAGGTGCCAAATCCGGTACTTTTATATTTTCAGGTCTTAAACAGAGCATAAAGGAAAATTCTGATGAAAACGGATAAATTCTGGTGCATTTCTGATAAAAATGGCAAAAATCTGATGACTGCCATGTATGGCACGACCGTGCCATCCATCGGCACTACCGTGCCGATCCTCCGATCTCGGAAGCACTGCCAGCGCAAGGGCTGGTGCCAACTGTTTCTCGGACCGCACTACTGTGCCATCTGAAGCATGACCGTGCCAAGGCTTGACCAAGGTTTCTGACCAACTTTTCTGATGATATGGCACTATCGTGCCACCCGCGGCACTACCGTGCCGATCTGATGACCGAGACAACTTGTCCACTAGTCCACTTGGCTGACTCGGGATCGAAGAAACTGACGTCACCCGACAACACCTGCCGCACGAC
This sequence comes from Helianthus annuus, assembly GCF_002127325.2. NCBI lineage: Eukaryota > Viridiplantae > Streptophyta > Magnoliopsida > Asterales > Asteraceae > Helianthus > Helianthus annuus. The sequence goes on along the minus strand of NC_035448.2, from coordinate 195,639,244 downwards.
CGTGCCGATCTGGAAATCTCCTATAAATAGCAACATTCACCACTGGTTCAAGTGTTGGGTTTTTCTCTATGTTTCTGGGTGATTTCTGGGTTCCGAAGTAGTCCTGATCAGACCCATTTGAAGCACCAAGATCGAGTGGAAGCATAACCAATCCAACCCATCAATTCCTTGCTTGTTTATGGTTCGATTCCTTGTTCTTGAACATGTATTCTTATCATTTTGCAAGTTATGAGCTGATGTTAGTTTATGTTTAATGTAGTTTATGTAATAGTAGTAATGAGCTTGTTTCTTGAATAATATTTATGTTGTAATCTCGTTTGTATGAAACTTAGTACTTTTTCTTGTTGAATCTTCATGATTATATAATGAATGTTTCATTGATGTTGAGTTCCTTATTATGTTTGATTGCCTTGGATAATGAATCTGTGGTTAGTGAGATGGTAACTATTTCTTGATTAATCACTTGTTTGTAAACTTGTTTACACCATGAAACTCGAGAGGGGTATTGGTTTTATCCAAGATATATCTTATTTTGATTAGGAATACTTTCTTGCACGTAAGGGTTCTAACGAATTATATGGTGTTGATTACATGTTCTTGCATGCGGTTTATGATCCTTGTTTAGTAGTTTTGGTCTGAAATTGCTGACATGGTAGATTTGTGTTCAAGACTTGTAAAGGTGAAATATGTTGTTATATGATCTACTTAAATGCTTATCCTTGTGGCTGTATTGTGACCATCGGTATTGCTTTCTTTGATAAGTGAGGTTAGAAAACTCCTAGCGGATGACTAATCTATCTTTAAAGGTTCACATGAATGAATATCAATAGCTCGCTAAAGAATGAGTTTAGGTGGTTAACGTGTGTTTATCGCGTTAACTTTCCGAAGAATCATCATGTTAGAAAACTCCTAGCGGATGACTAACTGTCTCGAAATTGGAAAATTGATTAAGTGCTTTTGTGACATATCTGATAGATAACATGTTTAGGTTATTTGTGAAACAAGATAATAGTATATTTACGTTTTAGTTGTAATTTAGATAACTTAGTTAAACAACCATTCACTTATCTTCTTATCTGGTAAATTAATGACAAAGATTCAGTACATTATAACTCCCGTGTTCCATGGATCGATATCTGGCTCTTACCAATATTTTGTTGCATATATGACGGGATACACTTGTCCTTTGTTGTGTGTGTTTTAATGTTAAGGTATAAACCATTTTTATTAATATAAAACACATTTCGTTACATGTGAAGATACTGTAAATAAATATGTATATGAGCATGTACGTCAGACCTCAAGACCCGGACCCCTATCCTACGATGCAATAGTCCGGGGGATCTCTACACACTTGATCCTACACAAATTACCAAGTTTACTACACCATCCACTTTTGCAACCATCTCTCAAGACATATGGCATCAACGTCTCGGTCACCCAGGATCAAATTTACTTCATTCTCTAAAACAATCTCAATTTATTAATTGTAGTACGGTGAAACCAAAATTTTGTCAGTCATGTGTTTTTGGGAAACAAGTTAGACTACCTGTTGTTGATTCTTATAATACTACGTTTATGTCATTTGATATTGTTCATAGTGATCTATGGACCTCTCCCATTCTCAGTGGTGGAGGTCACCGATACTATATTTTGTTTATTGATGATTATAGTAAATTTTTATGGACCTACCCACTTTCTCACAAATCTCAAGCTTTTTCTACATTCTCCACCTTTTCAAAGCTTATTACTACTCAATTTCATCTTAAAATTAAACAATTTCAATGTGATAACGGACGTGAATATGCAAACTCTTTGTTTCAACAATTTTGTAATCAAAATGGCATGCAATTTCGGTTCTCGTCTCCTCATACTTCTTCTCAAAATGGTAAAGCGGAACGTAAAATACGTACCATCAATAATCTTATTCGCACACTCTTAGCTCAAGCGTCTCTTCTAAATACATATTGGCATCATGCCTTGGAAGTTGCCACATACCTTTTAAATATTCTACCTAGCAAACTTCTAAATTACAACTCTCCAACTCAACGTCTATATCTTACTCGTTCAACATATGATCACCTACTAATTTTTGGGTGTCTATGCTTCCCGCTCATACCCTCCATTACTATCCACAAATTGGATTATCGTTCTTTGCCTTGTGTCTTCCTCGGGTATCCACCTAACCACCGTGGCTACAAGTGCCTTGACTTAGCCACACATAAAATAATTATCAGTCGCCACGTTATTTTTGACGAAACTACTTTTCCATATTCAAACCGGCCGTCATCGGGACTACGGTCCTATTATTTTCTCGATACTTATATTCATCCGCTGTTGTGGTCCACCACTTCAGCATCACCGTCTCCTACTACCTCTACTTCCTCTCCTAGCCCACAACAGCCTACCCCTTCTAGCCCACAACAGCCCAGCTCCACCGGCCCATCTGATACCTTTCCCCTCGGCTCATTTCCCTCCTCTCCCAGTACTGTTACTAGCCCAACTACTAACACCCATTCTCTTTCTACCCAAACCGATTCCCCACCACATCCCAATCAATCTGTTTCCCAAGCCCAATCGGCCCACGTCGATCCACTCTCCCAATGTCTCAACCTAACACTCATTCACAGCCTTCTCACACCTCATCTCAACCCCCTAATACGTCTACTCGTACTATGCGTACTCGCGCCATGGATGGTATCCCCAAGCCACGGCGGTTTCTTAACCTTCTTAGCACTTATGTCGCTTCCTTACCCAAAACCCCAAAAGATGCCATGTCCGTTCCGGAATGGCATAACGCCATGAATCTTGAGTTTAATGCCCTTATTAAAAATAAGACGTGGGAACTTTTCCCCCCGGCAACCTAACATGAATGTACTACGCAGCTTGTGGTGGTTTCGTCATAAATACAGGTCAGATGGTACAATAGAACGGTACAAAGCGCGTTTAGTTTGTGATGGTAGTAACCAACAAATTGGGGTCGATTGTGGAGATACTTTTAGTCCGGTTGTCAAACCGGCTACTATCCGTACTGTTTTATCTCTTGCATTGTCTCAATCATGGAAGATTCATCAATTGGATGTTACGAATGCATTTTGACACGGTAATTTGCATGAGACAGTGTATATGTATCAGCCAATGGGTTTTTGGCATCGGCAGTTTCCTGATCATGTATGTCTTCTAAAGAAATCTCTATACGAATCGAAACAGGCGCCACATGCATGGTACCAACGGTTCACCGATTTTATTCTCTCAATTGGTTTTCAGCAAAGTCAGTGTGATAATTCTCTTTTTGTTTATCATCATGGTACTGACGCGGCTTATTTACTCATCTACGTTGACAACATTATTCTTACTACATCGACTGATCATCTTCGGGATCATCTTATGCGTCGTTTGGGTGATGAGTTTGCCATGAAAGACCTTGGTCCCCTCAGTTATTTTCTAGGTGTTCAAGTTACACGCACCGGCCAGTCTCTGTTTCTATCTCAACAGCAATATACTCATGACATCATTGAACGTGCCGGTATGACTTCGTGTAACCCGGTTGCCACTCTAGTTGATTGCAACGTGAAGCTAAGTGCGACCTCTAGCCCGGAGTATGACAATCCTAATCAGTACCGTAGTTTGGCGGGTGCTCTTCAGTATTTGACGTTTACACGTCCTGACATCAGTTATGCGGTTCAGCAGGTGTGCATGCATATGCACTCCCCTCGTATTGATCATTGGAACGCACTAAAACGCATTATTAGATATTTGAAGGGTACCTCCTCTTTTGGGCTCACTTTGGGCTCCTCTGCTGATGTTTCTCTTCGTGCATATACGGATGCTGATTGGGCCGGGTGTCTAGACACACGTCGGTCCACCTCTGGGTACTGTGTTTATCTTGGTTCTAACCTTTTGTCGTGGTCTTAGAAGTGTCAAGCTGTTATGTCTCGTTCTAGTGCCGAGGCTGAGTATCGGGGTGTTGCAAATGTTGTTGCTGAAATGTCTTGGATTCGTAATCTCTTATTGGATCTTCACAAGCCACTACTCAAGGCCAGCATCGTTTTTTGTGACAATATTAGTGCCGTGTATCTCTTGGGAAATCCAGTTCAGCATCAACGTACTAAACATATTGCATTAGATATTCATTTTGTGCGAGAGCTCGTTCAGCGGACAGGTTCGGATGTTGCATCTCCCATCCAGGTTTCAAATTGCTAACATCTTCACTAAAGGATTGCCTCGACTTTTATTTGATGACTTTCGGTCCAGTCTCAACATTCGGCCACCTCTTGCTTCGACTGCAGGGGTGTAATAGAATATAGATAAATATGGAATGTAAATATGTTAATGATATTGTGTAGATCTCTTGATTAGAATAGGAGATATGATCTCTTGTATATATATGATTGATAGATGAATGAAGGAGGCCAAGTTTGCAATCATAACAAGAAGTTTCTTATATGTTCTTTTTAATTTTTTTTATCAAAAGAAGTAAGTTCTAAATGTTATATGTTAGCTATTAATTTATAAAAAAAAAATATTTAACATAGAGTTCATTAAGAGGAATGTAGTATAAGGTGATTAGGAAATATGAATTGAAATGGGATTAAGATTATAAGCATGGTTGATTTAGGTAATGATAAGGTTTTTGGTTTAGAATATTTATAATTGGCTCGTTATGACTCGTAACGATTCATGAAAGAAGACAAAGTTGAAATATATAAAAGTTCTTTAGATTTTTTTTGTTCTTTATTGGAAAGGGTCCAAAAATAAAATCTCGCTTGGGGCCTCCAAATAGGTTTAGCCCTCCCTGATGGCATAGATAACAAGATACGTGTTATATTGGTGACTCAACCCATCAATCAACTAAACCAGCATGCTCTGAGCAACAAATTTATTCCTCCGCCCTTTTGTGGCTCTTAATCCATCACTAAGATCAACCTTTCACCGAATTATATTGACAGCGCGCAGTTCAAACCACTCAAGGGAGCGCAAGATCAGTAATCCGAAACTAATAATTTCTTATAAAGGTTGTGTTTTAAACTAAATACAATCCCTAATTCGATATATAATGGAAATAATGAATAACAAGTTCTCAATCTCTAATATGTTCCCTCCATATTAGAGATTGAAGATTAGTCTCCCATGAATTTGTAGGATATAAGGTGTCCAAATATTAGTGGTTGAATTTATTCTCAAATGTGTCAAAATGTTAGCTATTGGATATTAGTCACTAACATAATTCACATATAGTTATTCGCGAGTATTATCAACAACTAAAAAATCAGTCCCAAAGAATATGTATTCGTGGCTGAAACATTTTGGGAATATTAAGGACTAAATTTCAGTCTCCAATACATTCCGTCCATTTTATGGATTGGAGATCAGTCGCCCGTACGTTTGCGTCATTTTTCATTATGAAGTGAACGTATTTGGGACAGAAATTTAGTACCCAATAAGTTTCTCTCTAAGACCTTAAACTACACATATATGTATTTGGGACTGAAATTTAGTCTCTAATAAGGTGCTATATTATTAGTGACTGATTATTAGTCATGAACATAAGTCCCATAAAAATCAGTTCCTAATATTATCAGTGATTGAGAAATCAGTCCTAGATATCATGTATTCAAGACTGTTATATCCGGCTCTAATACTTTAATCTCTAATGGTGAGCCCCTAATATGTTCCATCTACATTAGAGACTAAAGATTAGTCTCCAACACATATATGCTATTTTTCATTATAGAGGGAAGATATTTGAGACTGAAATTTTGTAGCCAATAAGGGTCCCTCCAGAAAATCTATATAGAGCAAACATATTTGCAACTGAAATTTAGTCTCAAATAAGATGTCAAGATATTAGAGACTGGGTTTCAGTAACTAATATATGTCGTGTAGAAACCAGTCCCTAATATTATAAATCTCAGTCCTAAATATTATGTATTAGAGACTCATATATCAGTCCCTAATAATATAGTCTCTAATTATTGTAACCACTCAAACCAGCGCAAGATAAAATAACCAAAAATAACTTTTACAAGGGGCTTTTGAGGTGGTTTGTGTAGTGGCGAAGTATAGAAGGGGCAGGGAGGGGCGCACGTCCCCCCCAACTTTTCGCTCAGTAGTGTTATATATATAGTTTTCGTATAGAAATTTTTGGATATATACGTTTTCGACCCCCCGGTTCTATAGAATTTTTTTGGTATATACGTTTTCGACCCCCCCCCCCCCCGTCAATCGGGTCAAGCTTCGCCACTAGGTTTGTGCAAATGAACCCAACTCCTATTTATACTAGTTAGCCAACCTTTCCAGATCCTTCCTGGTGTATATTATTTCCTATACTACATTTACCAAGTGGGGGAATAGTGCCAGGCAGCTGCCTGGCACTCCCCCATTGGACCAGCACATTTAATGTTTTATATCCATTTTTAAAATTACGTTTTTATCCCCAGCTCAAAATAAAATTACGTTTTTGCCCCAGCTCAAAATAAAATTACGTTTTTGTCCTCATCTCAAAATTACGCTTTTGCCCTCAACTTAAAATTATGACTTTGTCTGGCACTCTCCCATTGGACCAACCAGTTTATTATTTTATATCCATTCTAAAATCACCTTTTTGTCCCTCTCTAAAATTACGGTTTTGCCCCCAGCTCAAAATAAAATTACGCTTTAGTCCTCAGCTCAAAATTACGATTTTTCCCTGTCACACCCCAACCGATGACGGAATCATCGGGGCACGGCACTGAGCGAAACAGATTGTTCAGAAGATTCCATAACAACTATTTATATAATCCAGTTAAAGATACGTCCCATATCGTATCCCGAATAAACAAACATGTCATTACAGATAATCATCCAAACAAGAAATTCCGTTCCGACAACTCAGATTCAAATATTATTACAGCAATTGTTTATCTGCTTCTAGACCCCTATTCTGTTGACTTGCTGGCTGTAATGCCAGAGGACAAGATCTACAGACAACTATGCCCCAGACGCTTGTTCTCAGCAGACAACTATTTGTTGGGGGCTTCTAGAAACTTATTCTAGCCTCGCTTTCCTAGCAAATAAGCATCCTAATTACCTGTCACATACGTTAAAATAAAGTCAATACATAAAATGTAAAGGTGAGCATACAAGTTTGATAATAGCATATAGAGTTCGAATAGTCTACGCATAACCAGCACGTACACAGAGGAAAACGAAGCATATTAATTATCGACATGGACCTATCGATACCAATGACTGCGGGTTGACCGTCCGAGACGGTTCGCAATACATGATTACCACCGTAATCCATGCAAGTAATTGTCCTTAACAACCCCCGTGTGAACGGGTGCTGAGTCCAAACTATAGTACTACGTCGTTAAGGCAGGTAGACAGCATTCCACGTGTAAACACAATCAACAAGCATTCATTAAGTCACGTAATACATGCATATTGGTTAGCGTCCAAATAGTTTGAGTAGTGTGATTGTTTGTGTTTTGATATAAGCAACGTATGTAACACCCAAAAGTGCTAAAAGCAAAAAGGGATCGAGTATACTCACAGTGATTGATTATGGATTGAAGGGAGCGCTGAGAGTAGGATTAGCCTGAATAATTCGATAGCACAACAATGAGTAACGTGGAAAATAAGACAGGTGTGAATGGATCGAATGGGCTGGTCGATCGAACGGCAGGTTCGATCGAACGGGCTGTTCGGTCGGCTGGTATGTCCGGTTGGACAGTCCTGTTCGATCGGCCGGTAGGCTCGATCGGCTGGGCCATTCGAGTGGATTGTTTCTTCCTCTGGTGTGTTTGTGTTTGAGAATTTGAACTTTTGAAGTTTTCGTTATAGTATATGAGAACACAAAAATGTCCTTACCTTTCAGGTCGATCGATCGAACGGTCCGTTCGATCGGCCGGCTTAACCGATCGGCTGGGAACTTTAGAAGTGGTTCTCAACAGAATGTAGCTCGATCGAACAGACTGTTCGATCGGCTGGCATTCCCTACTACGAACGAGTTGTGAAAACGATTAAGTGTTGAAGCATAGTATCTCATGATCCGAAGAGTAATGTTTACCAATCGAGTAGTGTATTCGATCGAACATCACTTCGTCAATAGTATACTTCATAAAAATTGAAAAGTGCGGGGCCATGTGCTAGCCGATCGGCTGGCCTGGTCGATCGGCTGGCATGTCCGATCGGCTGGGCTGTTTGAACAGCCTAGCCGTTCGGCCAGCATTTCTGACCTGGTCGGCCTTTCGTCTAGCACTTGGCTATTTGATCACTTCTTGCCATATCGAGGTAGTTTGATAACGAGTTGAACTATGATATCCTCCGTTCCCACACGTTTCTTCGGCTTGGACAGGAATCACCCAATCCGGCCGGTGGACGGTTCGGAACGTTGGTTAGAGTTTAACCCGGAATCGGTGAACCTTGTTCATAGAACCCGAATCTTGAACCTCCTAACCGTTAGCATGACTAGCTAGCCGGTTCAAGCTCCGTTTCTACCGATTTTAAGGTTTCGAGTGAAAAAGGTTGAAGAAAGTTGGAAATTATTCATAAATATGTTAAGAATTGTAAGAATCTTAGTTTGTTTATGTGGAAATCGGTCAGATCTAAGCTATTCATGGTTGAATGAGGCCAAAGTTTGGTGTTCTTCTAGAACACCATGATGACATCACTCAAGAACCCTTAGATCTTGGTGATTTCTCGGTTGGAAATCGAGTTTTGAAAGATAGAAAGGTGTAGAATCATGCAATGATCAAAAACGTACAAGAATTAGAGTGAAAACTTACCGGAGTTGAGAGAAATCTGAGAAAAGGTGAAGAAGAAGGCTGGTTCGGTCAGAGATTTCCAAAAATGAAAAGTGTGACAATGACAGCCCTATTTATAGGCTCCAAAAGGGGTAAGTGGCAGCCGATCGGCCAGGAACTCCGATCGAATGGGCTGCTCGATCGGCTAGGAAGATGCTAGCCGATCGGCTGGCCTGTTCGATCAGGATGCCTCCTGTTCGATCCGCGACCCACTTTGAGTATTTTGCAACGATTTTCGATGTTTCGATTTCGATGGACGATGATACGAATACGATAGAGTTCCTAGTCAAATTACTTTCAGTCCCATCTACTATATCTAACATATAATCTTCTATAAGTCACGTTTCGGTGTCGGTTTCGATTGAGTTCGATTGCTTTTCGAGTTTTGATTTGATTTTCGATTGATTCACTTGAATACCACACCAAACATATAAGTAAACACGCACAAGTAACACATAGGGCACACACACGTATAACAATACCAGAGTTCACGTAATTCGAGTCTCGAGTTCGATTGATGAATTGATTAGCTTGATTATTGATTGATTAGCTTTATCGCATTGTTACTTCCTACTATTCACAGTCGTAATTCGGTCGTATTGATTAAACATTCGATCATTTCATTTATACAACACTTACTCCACATAATACAAAAGTAAAAAGAACATTAACAGTCAAAGAAGTCAAAGTTGACTTGGACTTTGACTTTGACTTTGACTTTGACATTCGAAAACACGGGATGTTACATTCCCTCCATTCAAAATAAAATTGTGGTTTTACCCTCAGCTTATAATTACCTTTTAGCCCCCAGTTCAAAATAAACTTTCGTTTTTGCCCCCACTTAAAAATTACGATTTTGTCCTCTGTTCAAAAATGTGATTTTTTCCCGTTTAAAAATTGTGATTTCGCCCTCAATTCAAAATTACGTTTTTCCCCCAGTTCAAAATAAAATTATGTTTTTGCCCCCAGCTTAAAATTACGATTTTTCCCTCGGTTCAAAATAAAATTGTGCTTTTGCGTCAAGCTTAAAATTATGATTGTGCCCTTAGTTCAAATTTATATTACGTTGTTACCCCAAAGTTAAAAATTACGAATTTGTCCCTGTGAAAATTTACAATTTTGTCCCAGGTTCAAATTTACAATACTGCCATTACTTTAGCTTTTGTCAACTTACGATTTTACCCCAGTCAAAAAATACAACTTTTCCTCGGTTAAAAATTACAATATTGCCATTGTTTTAATTTTTTTTAATCAAAACTATAAAAGTGTTTTTTTTAATTGTTTGACTCGATTTAATTGTTTTCCGTGTCAATGAGCTGACTAACACTCGCTCATTATTCGATCATCGCCCCGCAACGCGGGCGCCCGCACCAACTAGTTCTATACAAATCCATGATAATATCTATGATATTTTTAAGCAAAATATACGAGATATTAGTAAGGCAATTTCGAGAATTCTCCCAAAGTAACATGAGGCATACATTAAGGGGCTGTTTGGTAGCATCTGAATGACATTAAGAGGCTACCTTTTAATGAAATCATTTAAGAGTTTAACAAAGATAATGTAGAAGAATGTGACATGTGATGGTTTACCATTCAGATATTACCTCTTATCTAGTCAGACATAAGGTTACCTCTTATTCATTCAGACATAAGGGCCACAAATGATTTCATTAAGAGACAGCCTCTGAATGGATTAAGAGGCTACCAAACAGCCCCTAAGAATGGTCTATAAAACTCAAAATCCTAACTATGTGAGCTGAAATAATCAGCTTGTGACAATGAAAAGGGTCAAAGGGAAGTAAATAACTAACGTTTATTTAGCCTTCAAGATCAGTTGTCATATCTGAACCTTTTAAAAAACAAACCTGATGAACCACTTATTTATAACAAATCTACCTGAAAACACAATGTGAAGAACATATTTCCAAGCTCAAAAGGGTCTGAATATTTGTTATGCATCTAAGCCATCCCTATCCAACACATAAACTTCTGTAGAAAATTGTTCTATTTGGTACATAATATTTCTAATAAGGTAGATATTTGATATACTTTTAACTAATAATTTTTTAGAGTAATGATACACATTTCCTAATTTTATACCACCTAAATACCTACAATGGGGTTTCAACACTTGATTGGGGGGAAATTCACCATCTGGATCAAAAGTCTCTTTGCATTTAAACTAATAAATCATTTTTCTCGATCTAGAAATCGATTACACCCGACCATGAACAACCCTAAGAGCATGTGTTGTGGGCTTGCATGTGGGGCGTTGATACAGGCCACGATGAAAGAGGTGTGGCCATTACAGCCCTTTGGTGAAGAAGGTGTAGTTGAATTCGTTAGTTAAATTTACACTTCACTCTCTCACATTTCAGCTAGTCATAACCCAAACATACCCTAGTGAAAGATAAAACCACCTCTACACACGGGGGGCGGACCTGACTTGGTGAGGGGCTACCCTTAAATTTTTCGACGTAGTGCAATTTTTGCGCTACCCCTAAAAATATTGTGCTACCCCTAACAAAATATTTTAATGGTCGTCACGTTGTAGAACTCCATGTTGACGAGCAGTCAATGATGTTAACTAACTGTACGGGGGCACTACGGTTGTCAAACTGAATAAAAATTAATAAATTTCCTAGTTAATTATAAATTATTTCAATAACCCATGCGTTGGTTTCCACGATAATATTAAAATCTTATATCTGATTAGTAAAATACAAAATATCTACTAATATATCACACAAACGGATTGTAGAGTTTCATGATAAAAAATTCGAAACATAGATAACTTATTTATAATTTAAAACTTTGGCGTTAGTTGTAACTCCTAAAAATCTCATACTAACTAACTAGTAAATTTGTAAGATTATCTTGGATATTATTAGCATATTTACCTGAATTATATTTCGAGTTTCGACATAAAACATTGGATTATTTATAATTTACGATGTATAAATTCATCTATAATCCGACAAAACAATTTGTCGCCAGACTCATATTATTTTGTATTTTAGAATTATAAAGTTATGTATATTACATTCTACCTCCCTAAAAATAAATATATAATGACAAAAAAACGCTATTGTACGTTGAACGATCAACGGTGAATCCTTACAATAGCAGTCCATTGTGGAACGAACCATGTGAGCCAATGACAATAACCAATAAGAATGTGTATGTTAGTTAAAAAGCTAATGCACTAAAATAACAATGTGACGATAAGAACGACGCCATACACTAAACAAAATGACAATGTGATGATACGATCATTACTATGCGGAGATGTGGGCACACGCACCTATCCCAATACCAATACCAATACAACAATAACATCCTAAGATCGATCAACACACAATACAATATAGAGACGCCAAGGGCCTTTCGTACCGCCACGGATGGTGCAAATCAATTGTGCCAATGATAACATCCTATGTCCCCACAGGTGAATGTGCTCGGCTATCAAGGTCAATGAAACGGCACATTTAAGTCAATAGCAATACAATAACAATACACCATATCCCCATAGGTGAATGTGCTCCACAACAATCGTGTTTTTTTATTTTATTTACATTATATAAAGTACCGTTACTCTATCTACACATCACACATAACATGATAACAACATTTCTTTTTCACATTTCATTCATCCACAACACTTACCCTAATGTTACCTAACAGATTAAAATTAATTAAAGAAAACATTTATATACAAACACATCCATATAAATATATAGATTAGTTATCCCACAACATGAAACATGGAACTTGTTGACTATATATGAAACAATAATAAGAACCCACAATCCCACATCAACCTCAATCATCACCACCGAACATGGTGTCCCAAATCTCCGAAAAAGCTTCAACAATCACTCTATGATGCACCCTCGAATTCAACGACAAATAACACTGCAACAACTGCTCCAAATCACCCTCCTCGAACATCTGCTTCTCAACAATCATCTCCATCATCGACCTCTTGAAATCATCGTACGGATCCGCAGACCTCTTCACCATCGCAAAACTCTCCTTCATCTTCCCCTCCACTTCACACGGTATCAGCTTCTTAAACACCGACAGTCTCGCCGGCGTCCCATACTCCGGCGACGTTCCACTACCACCACTGCTCCGGCCAGTGCGTTTTAACAAAGCCGACGACGTCGTTCGCTTTTTTTTCATTTTGTAGCGGTTGGCGAGTGAGATACACGCGCTTTCCCGTATTGTTTCTAGTTGTGGATTAAAATCTGTTGACGAGTCTGTTGAGAAGCTTCTAGATCTATCACATGAAATTAATGATTCTGTTTCTGTTTCGTCTTCCAATACGACGTCGTTGCGGGAGTATTCTCGAGTGAACAGTACGCTATCGTCGGAGGAGATACTCCGGCGAAGCTTGTTTAGCTTCAGTTTTCTACTACGACGTCGTTTCTTCTTCTCCGTTAACGGTAACGGTAAAGGAAAATTGTCGTCGGATGTGTCGGCGGCGGAGACGGAGGAGGTGTAGATTTTCCGGCGAGGAGACTCGACGTCGTAGATTTTAGCGATGACGTGCCAGTGGTCGTCTTCTTGCCAGTGAAAGTAGTCGGAGTCGGAGAAGTCGCCGGATTTTGATCCGCAGCCGAAGGCGGAGGAGACGTGGCTTTTGAAGGAGGAGCGGTGCGGTTGCTGGTGGTGTTTGGGAGGTGGTAGGGTGGTGGTTGGGGAATCGTCGGTGAAAATGTTGTGGCGTTGGAATGTAGGGATGGGGTGGTTTGGGAGGGTAGAAGGGTCTTTTGATCGGCATGATCGGAAAATCTTTAGCTTGAATTTCACCATGGTTTTTGGAGAGTGGGGTTGGGGAAGTGAGAATGAGAAAGGGTTTGTTTATACGAGAGCATAGAGTTGGCAACTGGCATGTATATATGTTAATATAATATTTTTAAATTTTAATTTTATTTTAGTTTTAATTTTAATGTAATTAATAATTTTTATATTAAAGTAGGTCAATTTTTAGTAGGTTATGGTCAAGGTTCATTATGTTCAACTGTAATTAGATCAACTTGGACTAGTTTTTTCAACTCAAAAAATGTTTCAGTTTTTGTGTATAACTACTCATTATTGATGATAAAAATGTTTAAGAGATTCGAAGCGGTAATCTAATATGCAAGATTCAGCAATCGAGTCCTGGGTCAAAAACAAGACCAAACAAATATCAATCTCAGACCTAAATGTACAAGTATCCAAGACTAAGTATTCTAGGCTTAGTTATGATTGGGGCGTATACAATTAAGATGTAGTTAGGACTGGTTTAAACCGGTTTTGTTGCCACTTGTAAGACTTAGTGTTTGTGTATCAATGTTCGTTAATGATGATAGATATATGGATGACATTCGAGTCACTTACCACGTGGAGTAGCAATCGAGTATCTAAGATTTAACAATCTAGTCATCAGAGGAAAACATAGTGGGAAAATGTACATTCAGAGCGAGACCTAAATTGTATGAAAATATTGGACTCGATTAAATTTGACTTGGATTATGTCTTAATTTCATTTAGGTATAGTTAAGACTAGTTTCAACCATGTTTGTGTAACTAAAAGATTCAAATGTTTGTGTATGAGTTCATTAATTGTAGTACAACTCTAGATGAGGGCTTAGAAGCTTCCCAAGTGGAACGCCACTCAAGCATGAGATTTGGCAATCGAAGATTAGTGAATTGCTAGAAAAAAACCCTAAAACACCACCAAGAACAGAAATGTCATACGTATGTCACTAGTGAAGAGCTAAGAAATCAAATGTGCAACGAGAATTAAGTAAAATTAAAAATGGGTGATACGGATATAAGCATTTATTGAAGGACAACTATATCTATTTACTTTTTCATCGATTATTTTTTAGCAGCGAATACACACACCTAATATATACTTTTAAAATCCATCTATTGTCTACTATCTGGGACTTAATCCGCATCACTCTAACGGGAATAAACATCCCTTGCGACTAAGCCAACGTTAGCTACACATTCCCTTAATTTTTGACTACACGTTCCCTTTACAAAGCAAAATTATTATTCCCTTAATAATTAGTGACTACATATAACCTTTTACAAAGCAAATTAATATTCCATTCAGTTTATTCCAAAATTAAATTAAATACTTTATTTGAACAGGAAAAGAAAACCATTTGTCATTGTGAGCATTAATAGTGTCATCTTTTATTATAAATTGATTAAAATCCTTATAAAAATAGTATAGTTGGATTAATTTATGAATTTGATTGAAGAAGTTGAATTAATTTATGAATTTGATTGAAAATGGATCGTTTTATTCCTACACTTTTAAAATCTTATTATCATACCATTTTCACTCTATTTCTTTATATATATTATGTTTTCTTTTGAACGGCAAGGAACGACGTGTCAACCATCGTGACACTGGGCGTTGTGACTATGGTCGACTACTCGATCTCCGCCAGCCCCTTGACTCTCTCAGATGGGCGGAAACCCGACCTCCACCCGTCCGAAGGCACGACAGTGGAATAATCGGTAAAACTTCGCCTCCAATCCAAGACAAATCGGCGCCACCTGTATTCGCTCTTCACCTGGATGGCGCAGAAAATAATAAGGGGAGTGAGAGTCGAACCTGGGTCCCAAGAAACAATAAGTCTTTAAAAAAAATGATTAATAAACTAATCAGTAATTTATTTACAGAAAAAGTACATATACATTAATAAAGTAATCAGTAATTTATTTACAGAAAAAGTACATACACACATAATTACATATATTCAAGTATTCGACCAAAAGGAAGATAGCATGATTATTATCGAAAAGGAAAACTAAGCTTGAGCGTAAATAACACTCCATATAAATAATCAAATAACTAAATATTCCAACATTATAACATTCACTATGATTGTTATGGACTTATGGCATCACACATATATATTTTGGAGAGTTCAATTAAAGAAACTTTTTTGTAAGGATAAAAAAAAATTAACCAATAAGAATGCTTCATTTTATTTTATTTAATTTTTTCATTTAATATTAATGTAAAGGTATATTGGTAAACTTAGATGGATCATTTAATTAATAGTCTTTCTTTTTAATAGCTAACTACATTAAATTTGTAACTTATTTAAAAAAACATATTTTTCAAAAAAAGAAAAAATATATAATTTAAAGTGTAGCATAAATTACGAAGTGTATAGGATGAATTACGAGCTGTGTAGGATAAATTTCAATATGTGTAGGATAAATTTCAAAACGTGTAGGATAAATTTTGATGTGTGTAAGCAAAAATTTAAGTATGGAGGATGATAGTGTTTATTACTAATTAATTAGTCAAAGATATTAATAAATGAGTTGAGAGAAAAAC
Source organism: Helianthus annuus (assembly GCF_002127325.2). NCBI lineage: Eukaryota > Viridiplantae > Streptophyta > Magnoliopsida > Asterales > Asteraceae > Helianthus > Helianthus annuus. Next base: position 195,623,098 of record NC_035448.2, on the reverse strand, counting down.
TATTTAATGTTTTACATTTGTACCCTTTGTTCTTTTTCTTCTTAATTTCATTTTCTTCTCAAATGAACCTAGGACTGTCCAAAAAGCTCGCAGCTCTGAGCTTGCTCGAAGCTCGCTCGGATTTAGCTCGGAAAAAGCTCGCTCGATATGGCTCGGTTTGAAAGTGAGCCGAGCCGGCTCGACTCGGTTAGAAAGTGAGCCTAGCTCGGCTCGGCTCATGACGAGCCAAATTGGCTCGTTTGGCTCACTTCGTAGCTTGGCTCGGCTTAGCTCGAATTATTTTACTTATATATTTTATTTTTATATACATATAATATATTATAAAAAGTGATTATTATTTACATGTATTTAGGCTTGTAGTTTGATATCTATAACATATTTAAAGGTTGATTATTGTGCTAATGAACAAATATTGTATTTAATTGAAATGTAAAACTTATTTTGTGTTGTTGAACGTGATTTTGGCTTGTATTGTATTAGGCTGAACTTATTTTGAATATGTTCTTTTGAATTATTGAATAATATTTTAGAATATTGAATTTTGAGAGCTATGTATTAATTTTTTTTTAAATCGAGCCAAACCAAGCCGAGCCGAGCCAGCTCGGTTTAAAACCAAGCCGAGCCCGAGCTTAGATTTTCAGCTCGATTTCAAATCCGAGCCAGCTCGGTTTATAATCGAGCTGCGCCCGAGCTTGCCCTAGCTCGGCTCATGAACAGCCCTAAATGAACATTCCCCTATATATATATATATATATATATATATATATAGTGGGGATCATGCGGAAAGTGTGTTTTTTCTAGAAAGTCTAGGAAGCGATCTGGGCCATTCCATCTTTGTGGCATTTTGGTAATATGTGTTTCTTAAAAATAGGATTATTTAATTAATCAGGGGTAGATATGTCATTTAGCTTGTTTTAAATATGGAAATAACTGTCATTCCATAAACCACCCCACATTTCTTGCGATTTTTGTCTCTCTCTCTCTCCCTCCCTTTCTCTCGTCTCTCCCTCTTCCTTCTATCCTTCATGAAGAAACACAACATCAAGAAAACACATCGTGACAAATGTCATACATCGTAACAGCATGAATGGTAAAACACAGTGTTAAGAAAGCCTCCAGCATTACCAGCATGAATGCTAAAACACAACGGTATTAAATTGCTTGCTGTTAAAACACAATGTCAAGAAATCCTCCAGCATTACCAGCATGGATGGTAAAACACGGCGTCAAGAAAACCTCCAGCATTACTAGCATGAATGCTAAAAGACAACGGTATTAATCTGCTTGCTGTTAAAACACAATGTCAAGAAATCCTCCAGCATTACCAGCATGGATGGTAAAACATAGCGTCAAGAAATCCTCCAGCATTACCAACATGAATGCTAAAACACAACTATATTAATCTGCTTGTTGTTTAAACACAATGTCAAGAAATCCTCCAGCATTACCAACATGGATGGTAAAACACAGCGTCAAAAAATCCTCCAGCATTACCAACATGAATGCTAAAACACAACTGTATTAATCTGCTTGTTGTTAAAACACAATGTCAAGAAATCCTCCAGCATTACCAGCATGAATGGTAAAACACAACGTCAAGAAATCCTCCAGCATTACCAGCATGAATGCTAAAACACAATGGTATTAGTCTGCTTGCTGTTAAACACAATGTCAAGAAATCATCCAGCGTTACCAAACATCATTCATCTTATGGGATCTATAAAAACATTGACTTTAATCCTCTAGCTGTTAAAACACAGTACCAAGAACATGCTGATAGATTCCAGATGCCATGATTTTTCCCTCGTATAAAAATATGATCAGCGATGAATCTTGTGAGCAAGAAAACGAAGGAATGATTGATATTTACGTGAGATCAGAATTCGGAAAACAAAAAATTCCGAAAATTATGGAGGAAATCGGTTTCATTATGGATAGTTAGTTATTGAAGATAATTTTCTAAAATAAAAATAGATTGTGAAAGTAAATAATTGCCCTTCTAGTTAAAATATTTCAATGCCACGTGTCGCATTCTGATTGCTTCCTAGACTTTCTATGAAAAATCCACTTTCTACCAAACTCCTCCTCTATATATATATATATATATATATATATATATATATATATATATATATATATATATATATATATATATATATAGGGGGCTGCTAGAATGAGAACCACCCCGAGTTGTAAGAACCGCGAGAACTACACCCCACGGAGCGCCGTTCGCCGCGATTTTTTTTTTACAAGTAGATGTGTGCATTATAAACACGGCCGTAAAAAATCACGGCGAACGGCGCTCCGTGGGGTGTACTTTTTTACACCTCAAGTTTGGTGTTTTTTAATTTTTTTTCTTTTTTCTTTTTTTTTTCACCAAACTTGAGGTGTAAAAAAGTACACCCCACGGAGCGACGTTCGCCGTGATTTTTTACGGCCGTGTTTATAATGCATACATCTACTTGTAAAAAAAAATCGCGGCGAACGGCGCTCCGTGGGGTGTAGTTCTCGCGGTTCTTACAACTCGAGGTGGTTCTCATTCTAGCGGCTCCCTATATATATATATATATATATATATATATATATATATATATATATATATATATATATATATATATATATATATATATATATATATATATATATATAGGGTAGGGATCCTAAGAGAAGTCCACCCTATTTGAGAAACTTGAGAAGCATTCTGGACCACACATTTCCCTAAGCTTTTCGTAATATACACATATGTATAGTTTAAAATTGACTATATACATATACGTATATTGTCAAATCTTGAATTATACACATATGTATATAGTCAATTTTAAACTATACATATGTGTATATTACGAAAAACTGAGTAAAAATGTGTGGTTCAGATTGTTTCTTAAGTTTCTCAATTAGCCTAGTGCTTCTCACATGATCCTAACCCTATATATATATATATATATATATATATATATATATATATATATATATATACACGCGTGAATATAGGATTCGGATCAAAAGAAAACTCCTACGAGTTGTGAGAACTTAGAGAAATCGACCTTCTCGTGCGAGTTTTGTCACTATTTTTTGCACACCCCTAGATTAAAACGTTTCAAAGACGGCTGTAAAAAATGAAATAGTGTTTTCGGCCCCTTACAGCTGTTTTAAAAAACTTATGACAACAATTTTTTACAGCATTTACGGTTACTGTAAATAAAAAAACTAGGTTTTTTTCTTTTCGAAAAGTTGGTTTTTTAGGATTTTTGTTAAAAAAAATTGAAAAACCTTTCGTAGGCCGAGTTCTCTAAGTTCTCACAACTTGAGAGGTTTTCGTTTTACCCTAACCTTATATATATTGAAAGGTTTAAAGAAAAAGTAAAATAAAAAAAAACAATATTTAACTAATAATTTTATTATTCTTTGTTTAATTATATTACAAAAATATAACAATAAGTTATATCGGTACTTTAATTCAGTCAACTTCCTTTTTGAAACACATAAGTTAAATAAATTAATTGTTTCATTTGTTTATTTACAAAAGTTTGGATTCAAATAAGATTTTTTAATTGTAACCATATATTTACAAAAAATTACAATTTTTTTATCAATTACATTAAGAAATCAAAATTTATATATTATTAACTAGGTTAGAACTCCCGTGTATTACACGTGTTGAATAAATGTAATTTTATATGTTAAATAATAAAAAAGTTATATCTTTATGAACCCTGAATATTGTACGGGTTAAATAAATGTAATTTTATATATCAAATAATAAAAAAGTTATATTTTTAAATACCATGTGTATTACCAAGATTAAATAAATGTAATTTTGTATACTAAATACTAAAAACGCCGTATTTTTAAAAAACCCGTGTATAATCGGGTTGAATAAATCTACCAAATAATAAAAAATTATATCCTTAAAAACCCCGTATATTACACGTGTTGAATAGATTTAAAAAAGAGTTATATCTTTAAAAACCATGTGTATTACACAGATTTAATAAATATAATTTTGTATACTAAATATTAAAAACGTCGTATCTTAAAAAAACCCGTGTATAGTCGGGTTGAAAATCTACCAAATAATAAAAAAAAATTATATCCTTAAAAACCCCATGTTTTACACGAGTTAAATAAATATAATTTTGTATACTAAATAATAAAAAATTTATATTTTTAATAAATTAGGATAACATTTAATATTAATTTATTATTTATATATTAATATAAGATAAGTAGGAAGGAGAGATATTTGTTTTAAAAATATATTAAATTAACAATTTAAATTTGAGGATAATATTTTTTTAAAGTATAATAAGATTTAATATTAATTTATTATTTGTTTATTTAGTTAATATAAGATAAATATAGATTTGTGTATACCTTCACTGAATGACACGTGTCCAAAAATTGGTTTCTTTTATTATAGTAGATAGATTTGTAAGTTGTTTGTGTATGGTGGGCTTGTACCTCATGTTTGACAGGTGTTATGTGCAGGAGGGTTGCACTCATATGTTTGATGGGTTGTACCTACTTTAATATAAGATAAATATAGATTTGAGGATACCTTCAATGAATGACACGTGGCCAAAAATTGGTTTCTTTTATTATAGTAGATAGATTTGTAAGTTGTTTGTGTATGGTGGGCTTGTACCTCATGTTTGACAGGTGTTATGTGTAGGAGGGTTGTACTCATATGTTTGATGGGTTGTACCTACTTTTTGTTTTTTTTTTCCTTTTTTATCTTTACTTTTTTATTTTTAACTTCATACTTTTACATCTTTTACAATTTAACCCAATCATTTTTGCACTTTCAAACTTTGATCTTATGTACTTTTTATCTTTTACAAATTTTTCGTATTACGATTCGATCTAAAATTTACGAGTTAACATATCGTAGCGTGCGTATGTGACCCAATGTTTTTAGCCTTATTTTTCTCCGTTTAACATTCCCGTCGCAACGTATGGGTCTAGATCGACTTAGTTATTATTTTATATGTTTTACTTTTTCAGTGTGTGATTCAACGTTGTTTATATAGTGTACGCAACCACTAGGCGTCCCCATTGACTGGTCCTACGACCAACATGAGATAGGTAATCACATGTTCAACATTTGATTCTCATATATACAATGTATTTAGCAATGCATATACTATATCAACACAATAACATTTTCATAACTAAGTCAATAATATATTAGGTTCACCATTGATTACATTTTGTGATAAGCTATAGTATATGCATCAATGAGAATAACTACATGCTGGTGAAACAATTGTTAAAATTTAAAGTAAATTTCTTTTTGAGTCATTATGTTTTTATGTTTTAATAGTTTTAACTATCTAAGTGTAACACCTCGTGTTACGAAAGTCAACGTACAAGTCAAAGTCAAAGGAAGAAAAGATTGCTAATTGTGAACTGTCACTCCTTGCTTAACTAGTAATTGTACGTCTTTACTTGTAATCGAATCCTTTTATTTGTTTGCTTTATTTGTATTATGTGAAGTATCTATTAATAATCGAGGTTTTATCGCATGTTTTATCGCTTTATCGTTAATCGCATCGTAATCGCATTCGCAACTTGATTAATAGGTTATGTATATTGTTTTACGTGTGTGTGTTAATTATGTGTTACTTGTGCATGTTTACTTTAAGTTTGTGGTGATAAATCGAAACGCAATCGCAACTCTATCGCAACGCAATTGAATCGCAAACGCTAAACGCAAGTTATTTAGGATGATTGTATGTTGTTTTGGTCAAAAATCACACAAGGATAATGCAACCAAATCTAATTTTGTGAGGTATGATGCTTGGTTAATTGGACAAAAGTATGAACAACAAGTATGTAAAATGCGTGATCAACACAAGGATTTATACGAGGAAAAAGCCTTTAATCAATGAATGATCTTCGGCATAAAAAACCTCGGATAGTGAAAACTATCACTATCAAGTATATTGAATAAACAAGTTTACAACTTCGGAAGTATTGAGCTTGATACAATGAATTCTAATGTGTGTGTATTCTCGCAGCGTCTCCTGGGGATCCTTAATTCAAACTGAACTAAGGATCCGCGATCCAAGCTATACTTGAGGATCCGTGATCCATAGGCTGTGAAATTCTATCCCTAACATATGTTAGATAAAGTATTTAAGCAGGTGTTGGTTAAGTTATATGTAATTAATGTTTAATACTATTGCATCATACCCTCGCTTAAACGCATCGCAACGCTCAACACGCGAAACGAAACGCCGAAACTCAACTCGTCAGACACTTCGATCGAATGATCGTTCGATCGAGTGGCCGTTCGATCGGATTGCCATCCGATCGGTGAGCCATCCGACACTTGCACTCCACTTTCCCTTTTAGGCAACCTATAAATACCCCTTGTCACATCACAACAGTGATGTGACAGCTCTCTCATTCGACCAGCACGCTCCAGACCTTCTTTGTCCCGATTTCTCGTGATTCTTGTAAGTTTTCAACTCAAATCTTGTACTTCTATGATCTACACGCACTTCTTCATCATTTTCACCTTTGAATCTTAACTTCTAACCGTGAAATCAGCGGATTTGAGGTGTTCTATGATGATGTCATCATGGAGTTCTTATGAACTTCAAGTTTTGACCTCATTCCACCAAGAATATCTCAGATCTGAAGGATTTCCACATGATTAAATAATGTTTTCGCATAGATCTAAACATTTCAAAGTTTAAAGGATTGAAAGATACTTTTCCCACTTTCTTTCAACTCTTTTATACTCAATGCACTCAAAAACCGATAGAATCGGAGCTCATTCAGGCCTTCCACTCTTCTCTAGTGATGTGTCGGTTTGAGATCTGAATCCTATCAACGAGACAACTGATTTCGGGTTGAAAATAAAACCACTCGTCATGAACAGTTAACTGATCGGATTTGGGTAATTCCCGTTCGATCGGATAACCTGGGTCTGATGGAGTTTCGTTGTTTAACACGCTGTCATACTGTCTCGAGCAAACCGCAAAACTGTCAACTTTTCAAAATAATCAAGTTTCAAAGACGATCAGATTTGTTGGGACGGATTGCCGTCCGATCGGATTGCCATCCGATCAAACAACAATCTGATCGGATTGCATTGAGCTTTCATACTTAAACAATTTCAAACTTTCAAAGGATCTGAATGTCGATCGGATTGCCATCCGATCAAACGACAATCCGATCGGTTGACATTTGGGACTTCAACACCTAATCTTTTTCATAATTTTCAAAGATCATCAGTTTCTAAGAGATTGCCATCCGATCGGAAGGCCATCCGATCGAATGACCATCCTGCTGTGAACTTGTTCTCAACTGAAAGGTCTCGCTAATCGGATCGCTATCCGATCGAACGGCCGTTCGATTGATCGACCTGAAGGGTAGAGATACTTCTCTGTTTTCAAAATGCTACAACGAAAACTTCAAAGCCATCATACACAAACATATCCATCCCAAACGAATGTCGGATGGCAATCCGATCGGATGGTCATTCGATTGAATGTCAATCCGAACGAATGGCCATCCGATAGGATGACCATCCGAACAGATTGACATCCGATCGAATGACCATCGGATCAGATTGCCATCTGATCGGATTACCATCCGACACTTGTTCACTTTGCACCGTTTATCGCGCCGTTCATTCGCTTATGCTATCGTTAACTGTTCAGGCTAATATCTCAGCGCTCTCTTCAATCCAAAAGAGTGTTTACTTGTTAAACACGATCTGTGAGTATACTCGATCCCTTTTTTCTTTACGCACTTATGGGTGTTACATACGTTACTTATTCTAAATCACAATAGACACACAACGCAAACGCTATTTATACGCTGACCGTTACTGCATGTTACGTGTTATTCGATGAATGCTTGTATGTTATGTTTACACTGTGATTGTTGCCTGATACTTTAGCAACGATAGTACTATAGTGTGGACTCAGCACCTGTTATGGACAAGGGTTATTAAGGGCTTTACTTCACGTGTCCCAGTGGGGATATGTGTTGCGCATTCTACAACTCGCAGTCACGTCTGTGCATATTTCATTGTCGATAACCTACTAACTTTCACTTTGCTACATGTTACATGCTGGTTATGCGTAAACGATTTTAGCTATCTATTATACTATTAAACTTGTATGCTCACCTTTACACTATGTGCATTGACCTCTATTTTAACGTATGTGACAGGTGTTTGAATGCTTAGGATGCTTTGCTTGTTATTTGCTGGAAATCAAGTAGGAGTGAAATCTAGAAACAAAGACAATTTATTTATTTGATTTGAGTTGTCGGAACAATGATTTGCCTAGAGATATCTATGTCTATAATAATTGATTTACTTGATGGGTTATGGTATGGGACATAATATTAACTATCCGGTAATTTGGTTGTTATGGAATTTCTCTTGGACAATCTGTTTCGCTTAGTGCCGCGCCCTGATGTTTCTGTCATCGGTTGGGGTGTGACACTAAGTGCAAAATTAAAATTTATAACCCTCTGAGTACCTAGTTGGTAAATCTATAATCATCTTAGAGCATTCATATCCATTCCATCATTTTTTCACCCTAAATTACACTAAAATACACTATATTTTCTCTTTCATTTTCAATTAAATAATATATTTTTATACCTTTATCTTATCTTTCCTCTCTCCCTCACTCACAACCATTTTCAAAATATATTAAAAAAGTTATAGGGGATGAACAGTGTTTCTTCAAATATACAGATGAACAATAACATTTCCTCTCTCCACCACTCACAACCACTTTTTATACTCTTCATATTATAAAAACTCCACTCACACAATTTAGTAGAATGGATGTGAATGCTCTTAGTCCAAATTTTTAACTCTATTAACCATGTTAGTTAAGTACAGGGGTATTTAAGTCATTTTACACCTAGATACAACTCTTAAATGCACACACACACACACACACACTCAAACATGTTATCTCTATACACCCACACACACACATTTTTTCTCTCATCCTTCATTTCCATCACCACTCCACCACTGCTTCCTCTGCACCGTCAACCTCCACCACCCCCATCACCACCACAACCACAGCCACAGCCACCACGAGCATCACACAACAACAACCATCACTGCCACAACCTCCACCATCGACAACCACACCCACAACCCACCCACACCCTCTCTATCTCTCTTTTCAAATCCCCGCCCAACTCCACCCCCGCCACTCTAGAACCACCATCGCTGCAAAATCGAATAAACAAATAAACCCCTGCCACCATCTCAGATTTGCGCCATCTTTCTCTACCTTTCTCTCAGATCGATGGTGGTGGGTTTAGGGTTTCGAGTAGTGATGGTGGCGACATTTAATGGCTATAGTGACAGTTGTGGTTGTTGACGGTGATGGTGGTGGGTGTGGCTGACGGGGGTGATGATGGTGGTTGTTGATGATGTTGCAGTGGTTATAGAGAAGATTAATGGTGGTTTGTGGATGTCCCGACGTAAGTAGTTAATGCGGTAAAATATCAGATATCGGTCAAGGACCGATATTTGAGATATCAGTTATCGTGGTGGAATATCAGTAATTTTAATATCATGTTAAGTTTACATACATATATATATATATAGCAGTTTAACACTAACAATTTAGTATACTCTCCTACCATTGACAAATTAACCTTTTATAACTTGCATAACACAAACATTTGTAGCAAGTAGGAACTAACTAATACTTAAAACACTAACATTTAACGCTAAGAACTAACAATTAAGACTTAAAACACTAATAACAACAATAAGAAGAAAGACGAATGGTGGAACTAAGAAGAAAAGTACTGATATCGGGATAATCGGTGATATATCGGTACCGATATTTTGACCGATATTTTGCACCGGTATCTCAACAAGGAACTGATAACTGATATATCACTGATATATCGGGATATTAACTACATAGGTCACGACTTAGGTTTAGAGAGATGATAGGAGAGAGAGAGAGAGAGAGAGAGAGAGAGAGAGAGAGAGAGAGAGAGAGAGAGAGAGAGAGAGAAAGCTGATAAATAGAGAATGAGTGTTTAGAGAAAGAGGATGAGATTGGTTTAGGGAAGGAGATGAAGGGTGAGAGATTAAAGTGAGTTTATTTTGTTTTATTTTATGAGGGCATTCTAGTCATCTGACAAGAGTTAATAGAATAATTCTAACGGGTTTAAAAAAAAATTACACTCCAATGGTTACAGATTTACAGACTAGGTACTCAGAGAGTTAAAAATTTTAATTTTAGACATAGGTAGTTAATCAAACACATAAACACATAGACTAAAAAAAAAAAAAACTCTAATAACTATAGTGTATTTATTGGTAGACTATATGTAAACATGGTATAGTGAGTGGTGAATACACTATAACCTCATTTACCTTAGCTACAAAAAATATCATTGTGTAACAATGTGTTATACCTTAGCTACAAAAATGTCATAGTGTAAAATACTTTACCAAGCAAATCCAACCGTGATTAAGTGATCTTAAAGTTTAAAAGGCTACCGGTTACATTCATATATATATGGACGTGTTTGATGAGAGCTACTAAACAATTAAAAAGTAAATAAATAACCTTTTAACATTAAATCATATTTCATGGTTAAGATAATATCTCTTATGTTTTCCACGTCATTATTCACGAACGTGCCCTCATTTTGACTTTTCATGATATAAAACTAAAATAATATCCTAGAGCTTATCTTAAATATAAAGGCCTGGTCTTTTCATCATGTATAGAGTTGTTCATATATAATCATCACTACTGCTCTGGTGGTGGCCATGTGTATTTACGCTTCATTTATAGTTGGTTCGGGTGAATTTTCTTCTACAGGTCTCAAGTTCGAGTCTGGATGATAGGGGTTTAAATTGAGAATCTATTGTGCGAGGGGGCTCTCTAGCGCGGACCCAATTAAGATAACGTATGCGAGACCTCCCGACATTTACAAATAATTCACACCTTTCAAAAAAAATATATATATAACCTAGAAATGTGAGTACAAATTATTGTTCATGATGTAGAACTAAATAGCGCAATACAAAAAGTTCCAAACACTAGAGGACAGGTTCCATGACATTTGGTAGCCTTCATTGCATAAAGATTTGGGATTTTCTTTGTTTTATTATATACTGTTCTAAAAATAATTAATATATCTTGGTGTTTGATCAATTAGGTTTTAACAAGTCAAATATAGGGGTGCTTGGCTCAAAGTGCTTGCATGTATTTAACATTACAATTCCAGTTGCAATAACCTCTCTATAGAGTTTCTTAAAAACTTTCCTAATTTCCTACTATTCAAGTATTCAACAATCAAATAACTTAATTTCCTAATTGAATCACTGTACTCATATCACTATATTAATATTCCCATTAAACTTTGAATCTCTACTGAGTTGTCTTTAATATTGATACATCAAATATGAAAATGATCATGGTATTGAGTAGAATCTTACGATTACAATTCAATCTTACGAGTTACGATCTCTCACAAATATGAATTTATCTTAAACATGTGAAACTATATATACCTAGAACTATAAAAGTTAGTTTTTAACGAATCGTATTTTACCCATGTAGGCACCGTTTACACATATTATTTGTAACTAGAAAATCAAATGCTATACAATTTTATTAGATCACCCGTAGTGGCTCCTGATGGGGCGTTTTTTGCCCAATCCCGCCCAAACATGCCGGGGAACCACCCCCTGGGCGTGTTTGGCCAGTTTTTCTGTTTTGGCGTTGTTTTAATCACGCTTTCGGGGCATTGTCTTGGCAATCACCTTCAGCTTCCTTGCTTTTGTCCAATAAGATTTTTTAATGGTTTTTATTATTTTATGTTATTACAAACATAATGCCCCACAATGTCCACATCTCCACTACACCCATTTTAGAAAACGCCCAATAATGCCTTATTGCTAATTAGGCTGTCACATGGCGCAAAACGCCCAAGGGTTAGGTGTTAACCACTACACATGGTTTAGTGATTTCTAATTATTCTTGTAGCATAACATACGACATGTTTTATATATGTCGTCTGTTTCATCTCCACCTTTAATTTATAACATGGCATAATATTTTACACACATATAATTATACAAAAGCTAAAAAGCATAACATTTTTTTTTTCTAAAAAATATGATGAGAGAGGTGTTGGCTTTATAATTAGAGCAACAATAGACCCTTCATTCATCCTCTCAAGCGGAAAAAGGTGATACTGCTAAAGAGATTACAAGCATCCAATGAGGGAACAAAATCATCTATGCATGCCAATGTCTTTTCTTTTCTTCTCCAAAAGTCTTATCTTTAGTTTATTTTTTTTCTATTAAAAAAACTGGAAAAAAACAAAAGGCTATCTTACACGCTTTATAATAGAACTAGTGTTTAACTCTGTGGACACTTAGGTCGTAAAACGGTACTAAGTATTAAGCAAACGACGATTAAAATCGAAATAAGTTGTAAAAAACGCGAATTTATATTACCACGTGATATAAAACGTAGACAGACTCAAACTGATACCAAGAACGCTTTAACTTAAAAAAACAATCTTGAAAAGCCAAAAGTGTAACGTACAAATCTACGGGATTGGAAATGTAAACCACATTTACTTCAAAACGAAAAAGATAAAAGATTAAAGAAACTCTCATTATAAGAAAAAAAGACAAAAATAAAAGAAAAAAATCAAACCAGTATTCATATAAACCTACTCTAATTATTTAGAAAAGGGAAACACTATCAAAAACAAAAATATTCATAGCCACTTTCCAATTCCAATTCCAATTATATATACATCATACTCAGTAAACCTCACCAATAGCAAAACAAATGTAGGATCTGAGAAGCATAAGATGTAGACAGCCTTACCTCTACTCCGTAGGAATAAAGATGTTGCTTCCAGTGAGACCCCCAGCTCGATAGTAGTTTTGCATCAAGTCTTGGACATAAGGCACATAACACTCGGCAATCAAGACAAAAACCGATTAGTGCACATCTATACATATAATAAAGTAAATCGTATGAAGGACACATGTCATTAAATAGGAAGCCCTTTAATGTGTTTTCCCGCCTAAATAGAATTATCAGCACCTATTATACTGTAGATAAATACTTTAAATTTCAAATATATCTGCTTTTATAAATCCTAAAATTAAGGAAGTTTATTAAAATTTTGAATTCCTTGAACGTATAATATACATATGTGATTGGTTTTTTCTTTTTATTAAATTTAATTCCCTAATGCTTATTTATTTAATTATCACTTAATCAGTTAATCTTTAATCTTTTAATTTATCTTTACCTTTTATTAATATATATATAATAATTTATTCGTATATTATGTAGTAATTGCTAAATAAAAAATCAATAGTATTATGAAAAGATAACTTGCTAACTATTAATTTTATTGTTTAATTTTATATTGTTTAGTCCGTATAATATTACATGTTCATTGTCTAGTATGAATGTGTACTTTGATTGCTTCTCTCAAGTCTCAAGTCTGACATGTCAGTCTGAACGTAACAAAAGATCACCTTATCTGATTACGTGTACTCCACGCCAGATTTCTTTTTCTTCATCTTTTCGGGTAGAGTAAACTGCCATTTTAATCCTTATAGTTTGGTCAGTTTTGCCACTTTAGTCCAAATCTCAAACTTATTACATCTGGGTCCTCGTGGTTTGCATTTTGTTGCCATTTTAGTCAAAATTTCAAATTTGACTAGATTTCCCATTAATGACCTGCTATTTTGTCTTTACCCTCAGGGGCATTTTGGTCATTTTAGATTTATTATCTCTTTATTATAACTCAATTATAATAAAACCCCTTATCATCATCATCTTCAACCTCATCTCTCAAACAAACATCTCTCTCTCTCTCTCAACATAAATCATCTACTTCAAAGTTCCCAAACCACAAACCCACCCTTTCATCTGCAGACCAGTCATCATCTTCATCATCGGCATCATCCTCATCATGGCCGATCAATCCAGACTCACTGGCTACCCCGCCACCACCACCACCACCACCGGCCACCCAACCACCGGCTTCATCATCGTCATCATCATCCCCAAAAATAATCAGCTCTCTCTCTCTCTCTCTATAGCACCACCACCGCCACCTCCTCCCTCTCTCTCTCTCTTCTCTCTCTCTATAGCACCACCACCACCGCCACCTCCTCCCCCTTCTCACCACCGCCACTCCGGCGTCGTCCCCCTTCTCACCATCGCTCTTGGCTCGAAACCCTACCGAAACTTAGATCCACCATCGTCATCGTGATCTCTGATGCTTGTTTCAGATATGTTGGCGTGGTGGTGCGCCGTGAGAGATGGATCTGGATTCGTATTTTAAAGGTTAGTGGTTGTTGATTTGGATCTGTTTGTTTCTGATTGTGATCTGGTTGTGGTTAATTTGGTGCTGAAGTAAGTGAATTGTGTAGGTTAGGGTTTAGTTGGATTAATTTGTTTAGATTTGGTTGTTTGTAGGTTTTGGATAACTTGTTGTTAGGTTTTGTTTAGTTTGTATCATCGGGTGAGTAATTGGATATGATTTGCTGCAGTTAGGGCTTTTAATTGAAAACAGTTAACTGTTTAGTTTGCTGCAGTTAGGGCTTTTGATTTGCTGCAGGCGGTGATGTTCTTGAAGATGATGTTCTTGATTTTCTGGGTTTTGTTGATGTTTGAAGATAAACGAGGTCTGGGTTTTGATGATGTTCTTGAAGATGATGTTCTTGATTTTCTGGGTTCTTGATTTTCTTGAAGATGATGTTCTTGATTTTCTGGATTTTCTGGGTTTTGATGATGATAAAAGATGATGTTCTTGAAGATGATGTTATTAATTATTGAAATGTTATAATAAATTGACATGGACCAAAATGCCCCTGCACTAAAGGACAAAATAATCAGTTTTCAACTCTCAAAATAGAGGGTTTTTGGATTTTGGACTAAAATGGCAACAAAATGCAAACCACAGGGACCCAGATGTAATAAGTTTGAGATTTGGACTAAAGTGGCAAAAGTGCCCAAACCACAGGGACCAAAATGTCATTTTACTCTTTTGGGTAATTCACTAATCCCCCCACCCCACTCTTTTTTTAAGTATACTTCATTAACAACAAAAAGCCGACCCAAATCAGGCCGACCAACCACACAAACAAGCAACTACATATTAACAAACGAAACCCACTCCTTATAATCTATCCCTTTGTACTTCGATCTATTTGAAAACCACAAAAAACCCAGCACCTTAATCTCACTAATTATACTATCAATCTTAACCGCTGAGTTGGAAAATTTAAAACTATTTCTAGCTCGCCAAAAACTCCAACAAACGATCATCTTGATAATACGTTGCACCACATCCTTCTTTTTCTCCAAAGCCCTTATGTCTTTATGGATTTCAAGGAGATCATTAATCGAAAAGACGAAAATGTTGGGAATCTTACACCAAGGGCTAATACCATTCCAAACTATCGAAGCCACCCGAAAAGCAATGAAAAGGTGATCCGCACTTTCTTCGACTGAGTTGCACATGGGACACATCGATTCTTCAATATGAATATTCCTTTTCAACGGGGCTTCTCTAGTGGGAATTCTATCCATCTCCAATCTCCAGACGTGGATGTTACATTTGGCGGGAAGCCATTTGCACCAATCCAAAATGTATCCATTATCAACCCTACGGTCCGCGCTCAGCAACCTTTTCACCGATTTAACCGAGAAAGAAGCAGCCGCGTCCGATGACCACTCCCACCTGTCAGATGCGGCCGAGACTTTGGCATCCGCCATTAGAGAACAAAGCTGATCAAAGCTGGCACTCAGGCCCGAACTTTCCATCGCCTCTTTCCAGTTCCATGACATAGCCGAATCATTTCCTTGATTTAAAACTATGTCCGCTATCTTACACTTTTTAACCGACTCCAACCTGAAAAGGTCCAGAAACCGCTGTTTCAGTGGTTCATTTATAATCCACGGGTCGAGCCAAAAAGCTATATCTTTCCCGTTTCCGACCACACCTCTTATGAAATTGCTAAGCGGGACTCCTCCAGCCTTAGTGTTTATAAAAATTTTTGCTGTAGAATTCCAAATACCGTTGAGAGTTTTCTTGAAAGGTATGCACTCCCAACCCACCCTACTAAAGTGAAGCGCATCAATAACTCTTTTCGAAAGATTGCTACTTTCCGTTTTGTACCGCCATCCCCATTTCGATAAGAGAGCCGTATTAACCTCTTGCAATTTACTCAACCCTAGACCACCATCTTTTTTATGACACGACACCCTTTCCCAAGCAATCCAATACAATTTTTTTCTTCCACGAAACCTCCCCACAAAAACTTTTTGATCATGGCTTCCAAATCCGAAATTACCTTCTTAGGGGCTTTGTAGAGCGAGCAATAATACGTTGGAAGGCTTTCCAAAATAGATTTAATATCACTACCCTTCCCCCAATCGACAAGAGATGCGATTTCCATTTGACAAGGCGAGACCGGGATATATCAAAAACCAGTTGCCAATTGTTGATTCTATTCATATTTGCTCCAACTTTTAAACCAAGATACTTGAAAGGCGGGGAATCCGGCTTACACCCCACCTCGTTAGCCATAACCCCAATATCTGTTAAGTCCACACCGATGCCATATAAGTTGGACTTATCCATATTTATTTTAAGGCCCGAGTAAACATGAAAACAACGGAGAATTCTAATAACGTTAACCACTTCTTCTTTCGACCAAATCCCCCACCACTATGGCATCGTCTGCGTACAAAAGGTGAGTAATGACCGGTCCGTTATTAGGAGTGACTATACCCTTAATCGCCCCCGCCTCCTTCGCCCGACATATCATACAAGATAACGCTTCCATAACCACCAAGAAAAGGAACAGGGAAAGCGGATCGCCTTGTCTCGTACCTATTAGGGCCAACCGGGTGGGTTAGGCAAGCCCCTTCGGCAACTCCTTGCTGCACGGAAAAGACCACTGCCACCCCATCGATGATGATGTGATTTCGGCGGGCATCTGCAGCAAGCGGCAAAGAGAAGGAAAGATGATGATGTGGGGCCCATACTTTAATCAACAAATAACATGTTTTTGTTTTTTTAATAGTTTGCCTAATCTCAATTTAGGCATGCACCCCTTGTGATTTTTGGGTAATAGGCAAAAACTTTAGGCAAATTACATGGCACAATTCAATTGGGTGGGGGAAAACTTTGCCTAAAGGGGCCAATCTTCCTTATTTTTAATAAAATATTAATTGATTTTAAAAACATTTATAATATATTTTAAAGTATACAATATTTTTTCCTTGATATATTTTTTAACGACAAATTTGAATCACTAACGGACCATTAGAGTATCATCGTGCCAGTAGCGAAACCATTTGATCATATCCATCTCCACTAGGCAATAATGCATGTATACCAATAATAGAATATAATTTATGTAAATATAGATAGGAGTATCTTATTGATTTTGTAATTATCTCTTCCCTAAATTGTGGGATTGTATCTTGTATATATATATATTGACATATCAATGAGAGAGGAATTCAATTGAGCCATAACATTCTTCATGGTATCAAGAGCCAAAACCCTAAACCTCCCTCTCTCCAATTTTTTCTCTCCTTCTCTCCTGTTCGCCGCCGCTGGACTTCCTTCTTCCCGTCCGGCGATGTCGTCTTCTCCAATCCATCCCGCAGTCACCGTAAACAACATCAAAAATTTAATCCCCTTGATCCTTAACAGCCAAACTGAACACTACAATCCATGGGCCGAGTTATTCGTCCTCCACTGCAAAGCATACGACGTGTTCGATCACCTGTAACCTCGTGAAACCGCCACCTCTTCCTCCACCACCAAAGACTCATCGGACAAAGACAAAGCACCAGCCACCAAACACACCTATCTTGAGTCGTGGGAACGTATCGATTCCATTGTTCTACAATGGATCTACGGTACCATCTCTCAAGATCTCATGCACACCATCATGATCACCAACACCACCGCCTACGACGCATGGTATCGCCTCAAGAACCTGTTCCTTGACAACCAAGCCGCCCGCACAATCACCATACAAAATAAATTCTTCAACACGAAACTAGACCAATTTTCTACTATGGCCGATTACTGTCAACACATGAAGCTCCTTCATGATCAACTTACCAGCCTTGGGTCCACCATCTCTGAAAAACCAACTGGTTCTACAAATTCTTACCGGGTTAACTGATCAGTATGAGAGTATCTCGCTTATTCTTCAGCAGACGCAGCCCCTACCAGATTTTTACAACACTCGATCTCGCCTATGCCAAGTTGAAGACCGGAAAAACGCTCAAGCTAAATTAGCGGCTCAAACCGCTGGCACGGCTCTCCACGCCACCACTGATCTCGCCAATCGTGCTCCTGCTGACAACCGAAATCCCAGCCGGTCCGATAATACGTCTGATCGCGGACGCGGCCTCGGCCGTGGCCGCGGTCGCTCATCATATGGACGCGGTCGGTATTCCCAGCCCAACCAATACCCGCCATCTTCATGGGCCGGAAACCCATCACACTTCTGGCCGCCACCTCCATGGGCCGGCAGCCCGTTACAACCGACCTCCTCCTCTTGGGCCCAATGGACTCCTCCCCCATGCCCATACCCGTCTAACCCCAATCCCTTCCATTCGGCCCAACATCAACCACAGTCCTCGGCCCAAGGGATCTTAGGCCCGAAACCGAGAAACCAAACGACGGCCCAGTCATACTCTATAGGCTACTCACCGACCGACATTGCGCATGCTCTTTACAACTTGGCTATCCACAACAACGATTCATCATGGACTATGGACATGGGTGCGTCAGGTACGATGTCTCCTCAATCTGATAAGTTCCCATCTATTTTTAATTCTGGCATTATTCGCAACATTATTGTTGGCAATAGCAAAACCATTCCGGTTCTTGGACAAGGCAACATAACACTTCCACCACCTTTCCCACCATTTAAACTCAACAACATTTTATACGCACATAATCTTGTTAAAAACCTTATTTCTATACGTCGTTTTACAACTGATAACCAATTGTCTGTTGAATTTGACCCATTTGGTTTTACTGTGAAGGACCTCCAGACTAGGAAACCTATCCTACGGTGCCATATCTCGGGGGATCTCTACACTCTCAGTCCGTCCAACATCACCAACCTCACCACTGCTTCCACTTATGCAGCTATATCTCAAGACATCTGGCATCAAAGGCTCGGTCACCCAGGCCCAGCTATTTTACAAAATTTAAAATCTACTCATTCTATTTCTTGTGGTTCTTTGAATAATAAAGTTTGCGCTGCTTGTATTTTTGGAAAACATACTAGACTTCCTTTTGTTGCTTCTAATACAAGTACTTTTATGCCATTTGATCTTGTTCATAGTGATGTTTGGACATCCCCTATCCTTTCTAATGGGGGCCACCGTTATTATGTTTTGTTCTTAGACGATTATACCAAATTTCTATGGACCTACCCTATAACCCACAAATCCGATGTTTTTGCCATGTTTACTAAATTTTACACCTTCATTCAAACCCAATTTGGCAACAAAATTAAACAATTCCAATGTGATAACGGATGAGAATATGCAAACAACCAATTCCATAATTTTTGCACTTTGAATGGAATGCACTTCAGATTCTCTTGTCCTCACACCTCATCCCAGAATGGTAAGGCCGAGCAAAAAATTCGCACCATAAATAACCTTATGCGTACCATTCACTCCTCTACCCTGAACATCTTTTGGCATCACGCCCTTGAAACCGCAACTTACCTACTAAACATCATCCCAACCAAAATACATCAGTTTCAAACCCCAACCCAACGCTTATATCATTGCTTACCATCCTACGATCACCTTCGGGTGTTCGGGTGCATCTGTTATCCTCTCATTCCACACACAACCATACACAAACTAGCCTACCGTTCCCACACATGCGTGTTTCTCGGTTATCCATTGAATCACCGAGGATACAAATGCCTTGACCTCAAAACTCGAACTATTACCATTAACCGCCA
Organism: Helianthus annuus; assembly: GCF_002127325.2. Taxonomy (NCBI): domain Eukaryota; kingdom Viridiplantae; phylum Streptophyta; class Magnoliopsida; order Asterales; family Asteraceae; genus Helianthus; species Helianthus annuus. The sequence continues at coordinate 195,603,066 of NC_035448.2, read as the reverse complement.
TGTTCTTTTCGATGAAACCATTTTTCCGTTCTCTAAAACACACAAACAAACCCCTCACACCTACAATTTCCTTGACGATTTCGTGCACCCATACCTTCAAATTCCCCAAACCATACCACCTACACACTCACCCGATCCCCCCACCCCATCTCCCTCGGCCCACACGCAACCCAACCACTCGGCCCACACTTCTCCTCAGCCCACACCCCCAACACCCATTTCACCTGCAGCCCAAACCAGTTCAACCCACATCCCTGCCGACCCATTGACCCAGCCCCACCCCTCGTCTCCACCCACCACAGCCCAAAGCCCCACAAACCCACTGCTATCATATAACAACACTAAAGAAAACCGACACCCTCATAAATTTTTTTGACACCCTAATATATTTTAAAATATCCCAATATGTCCTAAAATACACCCCATACGTGAAAACAGGCCCCGAATACCTTAAATATTATTAAAAAATAATTAAAAATGAAATTTTGGTGCGCTCACGGGCCGCGTAGCCCTTTGGCTACACTTACGCGGGCCGTGACAACTTAAAACCTGGCGAAACCCTAGGCCGCCACGTGGCCCAACACCCGTCAAGCCTACATAGTGACCCGGACAAGCTACTCCGTTGACCAAAGTTGACGCGGGCCGCGTAGGCCCTTGTCTTCTCTTACGCGGGCCGCGTAGAACCCGAAGTGAAGCCTTATATAAAGGAGGCATCGGCCTTCAGCCGAGAATCATTCAAACTTTCTTTTTTTCTCTCAATTCTAAAGTTTAGGCATTATACACGGGTATAATACCCCCCTAAATAGCGAAGCTCTGCCCCGTTGTAAGTGTCATAACCCCTAGAAACGTATTAGATACTCTGCCCGATTGATCTAGGGTTCCGTAACGGCTGTCGTGGTTCTGCCCGACGTAGTCGTTGTAATGTCGTCTCGGGGAGGGTATTACTAATGTTAAAATGGGCTATTATACTAACACGCGTGCATTTGTGTAATTTATAGATTATCACTAGAAAACCCTAAAGGATAATCTAAGACAGCAATGTGAGTTTATCCGCTTTTTGTAAACCTTTTTTTAACTATTTTTACAAAACCTCACATGAATAATTATATATTAAGCAGTTATTGAGTATTTGTAAGAATACAATTATCGTGGGTATGTTGGGGTTTTGTATACAAAATTTGTTACTGGAGGGGTAACATTTCCACAAGTCGGGTCTGACAGTACCACGGGTGATAATTGGTATAACTTGGAAACAAATGTAATTGCGAGACCGCCCTCAATACTGTACAATGGTTTTTATTAAAACTTGATTAAACTGGGATTCACTCACCAGTATTTCCCACTGACAAAATGTTTTTAAAACGCGTTTCAGGTAACAAAATCTGAAAGCCAAATAGAAGCCAGCTGGACAGCACTGAAGGCTTGGAAAAGTGGCAATAAAGTTACCTAAAAATAAATAGACGTTTTATTAAATAAAATAGGGTGTATCCCTATGAAAATGTGTGTACTGAAAACTTGGGTTTTATCCCATGTGTTTAATATTATGAAAGTGTGGTATTTTACTCTGATAAAATATTTCCTAACTACGGTCCTGATGTAAAATCCGCTGCCGAATTAGACAAAAACAAGATACCACCAGAACTGGCCGCGGCCGCCCGTTCCCGGGTTTGTACCCGGGGGACGAGGGTTGCGACAGAAGGTGGTATTAGAGCTAAGCCACTGATTCAGCCACAGAAGTGTTCCGCTGACACCAAAATTCAAAGTGTTAGGAAATAAATTTCGGGAATACGTGCATAGCTGTACTTTCTTGTTATGTGTTATCTGACTATTTGTTAGTTTTCAGTATGAGCAACCAAGGACCATCTGACGCGTACCGTCAATTGTCTGGTTCGCCTAGAAGCGAAGGTGCCTCTTCTCAGCCTGCCCTCTCGGGGTACTCTACTGATACGGAAGAAGGAATATTCATATTTAAGGCTCAATCTGAAAAGCCAATTCCTCAGAAAAAGAGGGGATGGTTCAGTAGGGGAACACACAAGCGTAGAAAGCGTATGAAAAAGTTACAAGACCAGAGAGCACTAGTCGCAGCTAAAAGAGAAACCGATGCTTATGCTCAGGATATGCTTAATAGGGGTATAGCCAATATCCACATCTTAGCAACCACTGCAGCTAACCCAAAGCTGGAGCAAATGTTAGCACCACAACCACAACCACCAATTCCTGACCAACCAATGGAGATAGAAAACCCTGAAAACCAAGTAGAAATGCATGATTTTAATCCGAAAGAAATACCTAGGGTACCCGCACCAAATCCCCTAGACCCAAATTACGACCCATGGTGGGACGACAATAGGGACTATGTGCAACGCTACCCTATTCCAGAAGACATGCCAATGCAAAACCTAGGAGCCTACCCAGGGTTAGACCCTCTAGATCCCTATTACGATAATGATGTATTCATTAGGGAGATTCTAGAAAATCCTTACCCATACCAGGCCCCATACCAGGAACCTGTACCCCAGATTCCGAACCCAGTCCTAGAACCTACACCCCCAATGAGTGTAGAAAACGTACAAGAACTTAGGACATTCGGTGAGGAAATTTTAGAAAGTAGTGAACGGGTGAGACAGGTGGGAGAGCGTCTCATATGAAAATACGATGAACGCAATATAGATTTCTGGATGAATCCATATCCATGAATGGGATGGTGAAAATGGTAGTAATAATATAATAATATATATAATATGTGTGTTTGAAAAAAAAACTACTGATGCCTATTACTAAGTAGTGTAGCTTTAAATTTCAGTTGGTATTGTAATTTTAATTTCAGTACTGGTATTTAATAGATGCATATTATATGAATAGAGTAAAGTCACAATGATCGACGCTTTCGACCAAAAGTGTGTGACATGTGATTGGCTATATTCAAATATTATTTTGTGATATTAATACGTGGTAAATGTTTAAAATTTAGATGGACAACGAAGTGAACCAGGAAAACCAGAATGATAACCACCCAAATAACAATAATCTGAATAATGAGAATTCGAACAACAATAACAATGGAAACCAAGTGGATAATAGTGCTATCCAACATATAGTGGCACAAGGAATCATAGATGCGATGCCATTTATTATCCAAAATGTTAAGGAAGTAGGAAATAAAAGTAAGCATAGTAGTAAGCGACCAACTGAACCTGAACACAGCGTGAACAATGGACCTGTACTTCAAGTGCCCATTCCTAAAAGAAGAAGAACCATGCCTTATGGTTGTTCTTATAAAGAATTCTGGTCCTGCAAACCAATAGAATTCTCGGGCAATGAAGGACTCATTGCAGCTCTATGTTGGATAGAAAAGACTGAGGCTGTTTTAAAAATAAGCAAGTGTGCGGAAGAAGATAAGATCATGTTTGCTTCTAATCTGTTTAAGAACTCAGCCTTAGAATGGTGGAACACTATCCTCCAGTCAAGAGGAAGTGATAGGGTTTACACCATGGAATAGGAGGAATTTAAAAATATGGTAGAAAGGAAATTCTACCCTTCCAATGAAAAAGAACAGATAGCAAATAAATTTCTGAACCTTAGGATGACCGGGGTAGATAGTAAGGGTTACACTACCACATTCTTTGAATATGCTAGAATAGTACCAACCCTTGCATCACCCGAACCGGTATTAATCTCCCGTTATATCTGGGGATTAATCGTGGAGATTAGGCATGCAGTCAAGGCAGCTAGACCTCAAACCATAGAAGAAGCTGTAGAACTAGCCAACACCTTGACTGATGAACTAGTGCGTACTAGAGAAGAAGACCAGAGGAGAAACCTAACCCAAAGGCTTACTCAAGAATTTCGTTCTGGGAATTCCAACCGTAGAAATATAGGTTCTACTTCTGCACCATACTGCAAAGCCTGCAGAAAGAAGCATACACAAGGAAGAAGATTGTAAGAGGAAATCTAGTAATGGACTGTGCTTCAACTGTGGAGAAAAAGGTCACATCAAGCCAAATTGTCCAAAACTAACTCCAGCAACAAACAACAAGAACACTAAAAATGCTAGAGCATTTGTTCTGACTGCCGATGAAACCAAAATGATTCCAGACGTAATAGCTGGTACGTTTTTAGTTAATGATGTTTTTGCTAAAGTATTTTTTGACTCTGATGCAAACCAAAGTTTTATCAATACTTCGTTTTGCAAACTTCTAAATCAATCATTAACTAAACTCCCACAAGAATGTCTAGTAGAAACCGCAAATGGAGAAACCGTTAGGATTACTGAAGTCTTGCAGGGAGCAAGAATAGAGTTTTTAAATAAAAAATTTATTGCAAACCTTTACCCAATGAAGCTGGCAGGATTTGATGTCGTATTTGGAATGGATTGGTTAATAGCCAATAAAGCCAGTATTTTGTGTGATCAAAAGTCAATCCAAGTAAATTCACCAAGGGGTGAAAAGATCGCAATTAAAGGAGATAAACCATTTAGATCCACTAAATTCATCTCTGTGATGAAAACTGCAAGTTGTATAAGAAAAGGATCTATAGTGTATTTGATTTCTATAACCACTAACACTAAAGAAAAAGAACTAAAAGACATTCCAGTAGTGTCTCAGTTTTTAGATGTATTTCCAGAAGAATTGTCAGGGCTACCGCCAGATAGAGAAGTTGAATTCAGAATCCACCTGCTACCAGGAACAACACCGATTGCCAAAGCACCCTATCGTTTGGCACCTGCCGAAATGCAGGAACTGAAGAAACAGTTAGACGAATTGTTGGAGAAAGGATTCATACAGCCAAACTCATCGCCATGGGGAGTACCAATACTGTTCGTCAAAAAGAAGGACAGATCAATGCGTATGTGCATTGACTACCGTGAATTGAACAAGGTCACGATTAAGAATCGATACCCATTACCAAGGATCGATGATCTGTTCGATCAACTTCAAGGAGCTTGATTTTTCTCTAAAATCGATTTAAGATCAGGATATCATCAACTAAAGGTACAGGAAGAGGACATTCCTAAAACCGCTTTTAGAACAAGGTATGGCCATTATGAATTTACTGTCATGCCATTTGGTTTAACCAATGCCCCAGCCGCATTTATGGACATGATGAACCGATTATGTAAGCCATATTTGGATAAATTCATAATTGTTTTTATTGATGATATTCTCATTTATTCTAAAAGTAAAGAGGATCATGCAAAACATTTGCACGCACTTTTAAGTTTATTAAGAAAGGAAAAGCTTTATGCTAAGTTTTCAAAGTGCGAGTTTTGGTTAGAACAGGTACAGTTTCTCGGACACTTAGTTAATCATGAAGGAATACACGTGGATCCAACAAAGATCGAGGCGATTACCAAATGGAAAACCCCTGAGTCACCAACCGAGGTTAGAAGTTTCTTAGGATTGGCCGGTTATTATAGAAGATTTATTCGAGATTTTTCCAGAATAGCCATTCCCTTAACTAAGTTAACCTGTAAATCTATTAAGTTTGGATGGGGACCAAAACAGGAAGAAGCCTTTAGAATCCTTAAGCAAAGACTAACCCATGCACCTATATTAGCGTTACCAGAAGGAACTGAAGACTTTGTAGTCTATTGTGATGCTTCTAAATTAGGTTATGGATGTGTATTGATGCAACGCCAAAGGTCATAGCTTACGCATCTAGACAACTTAAGAATCATGAAGAGAATTATTCAACCCATGACTTGGAGTTAGGAGCCATAATTTTTGCTCTTAAGATTTGGAGACATTACCTTTAGGGTAGTAAGTTTACCATATTCACTGATCATAAGAGTTTAAGGTATGTTTTCGGGCAAAAAGAGCTGAATATGAGACAAAGACGCTGGATGGAGATTCTAAGCGATTATGATTGTGATATCCAGTATCATGCAGGAAAAACCAATGTAGTGGCTGATGTTTTAAGCCGAATATATCACGAAAAGCCAAAAAGGGTACGTTCTCTTAAATTAAATCTACAAGTAGATTTAAACGATCAGATTAGAAAGGCACAAGAATCAGTAATCAAGGATGATACTGAAAAATTAAAAGGAATGATTAAAGAATTAAAACAAGGAACAGATGGAATTTGGAGATTCCATAAGAAGAGAATGTGGATACCTAAATTAGGAAACCTACATCATCGTATATTAGAAGAAGCTCATAAGTCTAAGTATACGATGCATCCAGGAAGTGATAATATGTACCAGGATTTAAGGAAAAATTTCTGGTGGATAGGAATGAAAAAGGATATAGCAGCTTACGTTTCTAAGTGTTTAACTTGTTCACAATTCAAAGCTGAACATCAGAAACCCCCAGGATTATTACAACAATTAGAAATGCCAGTTTGGAAATGAGAATTGATAACAATGGATTTTGTTACCAAATTACCCAAAACAAGAAAAGGTAACGATACAATCTGGGTCATTTCTTACCAATGAAGGAAACTTTCAGTATGGAACAGTTAGCTAAATTGTATGTAAATGAAATAGTTTCATTACATGGAATACCTTTATCAATTGTTTCTGATAGGGATAGCCATTTTACCTCTCATTTTTGGGCAAGTTTCCAAAAAGCAATGGTAACCAAGTTAAATCTAAGCACAGCTTATCATCCTCAAATGGACGGACAAAGCGAAAGGATAATCCAAACAATGGAAGACATGCTTAGAGCTTGTGTAATTGATTTCAGAGGTAATTGGGATGATCACTTACCTTTAATATAACTTTCTTATAATAACAGTTATCACACAAGTATAAATGTTGCACCATTCGAAGCACTTTATGGACGAAAGTGCAGAACCCCAGTCTGTTGGGCAGAAATTGGGGAAAAGCAACTATCTAGACCTGAAATAGTACAAGAAACAACCGATAAGATCATTCAAGTAAAGGAATGGCTGAAAGCAGCACGTGATCGACAGAAGAGCTACGCTGATAACAGACGTAAGCCGTTAGAATTCCAGGTAGGTGACAATTTAGTGTTAAAAGTCTCTCCTTGGAAAGGAGTAGTAAGATTCATCAAACGAGGGAAGCTAAGTCCCAGGTATGTTGGACCTTTTGAGATTATTTGAAGAATAGGACCTGTAGCCTATCAGCTACAACTGCCAGAGGAAATGGCAGGAATATATGATGTATTTCATGTATCTAATCTCAAGAAATGCCTAGCTGATGAATCACTCGTAGTACCTCTTAAGGATATAGAGGTAAATGAACAACTTAAATTTGTAGAAAGGCCTCTACAGATTGAAGACAGGAAAATCAAGAATCTTAAGCATAAGAAATTAGTTCTGGTCAAAGTGAAGTGGGACTTCAAAAGAGGACCTGAGTGCACATGGGAACTTGAATCAGAAATGCAAAGGAAATATCCACACTTGTTCCAGTAGATCTCGAGGACGAGCTCTAAAACAAGGTGGGGAGGATATACAACCCTAAAGAAAACCGACACCCTCATAAATTTTTCTGACACCCTAATATATTTTAAAATATCCCAATATGTCCTAAAATACACCCCATATGTGACAACAGGCCCCGAACACCTTAAATATTATTAAAAAATAATTAAAAATGAAATTTTGGTGCGCTCCCAGGCCGCGTAGCCCTTTGGCTGCACTTACGCGGGCCGCGACAACTTAAAACCTGGCGAAACCCTAGGCCCCCACGTGTCCCAACGCCCATCAAGCCTACATAGTGACCCGGACAAGCTACTCCGTTGACCGAAGTTGACGCGGGCCGCATAAGCCCTTGTCTTCTCTTACGCGGGCCGCGTAGAACCCGAAGTAAAGCCCTATATAAAGGAGGCATCGGCCTTCAGTCGAGAATCGTTTAAACTTTCTTTCTTTCTCTCAATTCTAAAGTTTAGGCATTATACACGGGTATAATACCCCCCTAAATAGCGAAGTTCTGCCCCGTTGTAAGTATCATAACCCCTGGATACGTATTAGATACTCTGCCCGATTGATCTAGGGTTTCGTAACGGCTGTCGTGGTTCTGCCCGACGTAGTCGTTGGAATGCCGTCTCGGGAAGGGTATTACTAATGTTAAAATGGGTTATTATACTAACACGCGTGCCTTTGTTTAATTTATATATTATCACTAGGAAGCCCTAAAGGATAATCTGAGACAACAATGTGAGTTTATCCGCTTTTTGAAAACCTTTTATTAACTGTTTTTACAAAACCTCACATGAATAATTATATATTAAGCAATTATTGAGTATTTGTAAGAATACAACTATCGTTGGTATGTTGGGGTTTTGTATACAAAATTTGTTACTGGAGGGGTAACATTTCCACAAGTCGGGTCTGAGAGTACCACGGGTGATAATTGGTATAACTTGGAAACAAATGTAATTGCGAGACCACCCTCAATACTGTACAATGGTTTTTATTAAAACTTGATTAAACTGGGATTCACTCACCAGTATTTCCCACTAACAAAATGTTTTTAAAACGCGTTTCAGGTAACAAAATGTGAAAGCCAAATAGAAGCCAGCTGGACAGCACTGAAGGCTTGGAAAAGTGGCAATAAAGTTACCTAAAAATAAATAGATGTTTTATTAAATAAAATAGGGTGTATCCCTATGAAAATGTGTGTACTGAAAACTTGAGTTTTATCCCATGTGTTTAATATTATGAAAGTGTGGTATTTTACTCTGATAAAATATTTCCTAACTACGGTCCTGATGTAAAATCCGCTGCTAAATTAGACAAAAACAAGATACCACCAGAACTGGCCGCGGCCGCCCGTTCCCGGGTTTGTACCCGGGGGACGGGGGTTGCGACATATCAACTAGCCCAATCCTGAACCCACCACCACCTCCCACTCGCACCATGCACACTCGTGCCATGTCGGGCATCTCCAAACCAAAACAGCTTATTACACTTTCCGCAACCACCATCGCTCCTGTCCCTAAAACCCCCAATGATGCCTTGTCTAACCCGGAATGGTATAACGCCATGCAAAACGAATTTATTGCTTTAATTAAAAACAAGACTTGGGAACTTGTCCTGAGACGTCCTGATGTCACACCCTGACTTTTGCGGAAGCGTGGTTATTGGTGTGACTTACTTAATACCATAGCATTCAATCATAACAACGCTATACGATAAAAACCATAAGATGCTCATCCATTAGTTAAGTTTAGAAAGACAACATAACATAAATTGTTTGAAATGTAAATACCAAATTTTAAGTTACAAACACGACCTGTATAAATGAGTTCTTGAAGACTCAACAAAAGACCTTTAATTAAAACCGGGTTTTAGAAACGCGTGTCCCGTCCAGGAATAGGACACACTTCCTAAATTCTAACAACCTTGGATGACATCTTTTATTCATGACGTAACTTGCCTACATGCACACACCTACCAGATCCGTTTATTTCCTTGAAATACATGTAATTTGAAAAACATCAACAAAAGTTGAGCGAGTTCATGTGTATGTGTATGTGAATAAACCTTTAAAGTATGTCTTGTATGAATGAAAGTCCCCGGTATGTAGCAGTAAGGAAAAACAGATCACCAATGGGTTGCAAAGCCAATGGTATGTGTGATAATGGTGCAGGAAGACTCAAACCTAGCAAATTTGTCTCCGGGATGAAGACATAGTCACCACATGGGCCACCCTGGTCCCCATGGGTGTGGGCTCGCTACACCCAAATAGATCTATGACTCATGTCCCTTGGTCCTACAATGAGGATTAATGGCCTTAAGTGTTGTACTCACCACTCACATGATCGCGCAGTAAACCCTCCTTAAGCTAATCATACCATGTATAAAACGTTTGTATTAATCGTAACATGTATTTCACCCCCGAAGTATAAAACTGAAAACAGTTAAAAGAAAAGGGGGACATGAACTCACCGTAGTGTGTCTTCTGTACTGTCAACTCAAATCTCCACAACTAATCACAACTACCTACAGTGTACTAACGTCTATTAGACGAACGGGTCGTGCCTTGGCTTAGAGTTTAACGCTTTGAGTTGCGTTCTTATGTTATTCCAAGTTATAATTATTTGTTAAAATAATAATTATTTTAACTTTAAATTATATTTGGTTTTGGAATAATTGTTTAATCAACATTTTTGGTATTAATACTTCTAAAGTATTTTAACTTCGTATTTCCTTCCCAAGGATGGGGGTATTTATACATGTATATTGTAGTTCCGAAATAATATATTCTTAAGTCCTACTTAGAAAATATATATAACTTATTGTCAAAAATAATGTATTCCCAAGAAAATATATATTTTCCCAAAAATTATATATCTTCTAAATATATTAGGAAAATATATTTTTTTAACTCCCCAAAAATAATATATTTTCTCTTTGTCGAAAATATGATATAACTTAGTAATATCCACAAAAATCATATTTTCACCTCTTTCGTTCCCAAAATAATATTTACCAGAATATATTGTAACGGTATATTCCGGAATATTTCATAAGTTACGTTTTTGTGTTTGGTTTCACAATATCAAGTGTGTAACTTATATATTTATTCCTTGTGATTTTTGGTATTATTTTGGAGTTGTAAATGTCATGGTAATTTGTAAGTTATATTATTTTACCCTAAAATAATATAACTATTCCTTATAGTAAACAAATATTCACACAAGTGTCTTAATATAAAATATATATTCTAAATATATATTTATCCATTTTTGTTTACAAAAACCATCCTCCAATACTTTGTATTTTTGTTATAAAAATTATGGCAAGATTTATATTGAAAACTTAGTTTAAAAACATACTTGTAACACTTGTTTAGAAAATATTTTCTAAGTGTTGGAATTTTTAGAAAATTTCGCCTTAGTTTCCTTTGTAAATGGAGGTGTCCATGCTATTTAGCATATCATTTTCTTTTCAAAATCATTCAAACAATCAACAACAACTCACTAATCATCTTACACTTACCAAGTGCAAAAACTATATATTTTACAAAATAACATGAACTTGATTCTTCACAAAAATGTGTAGTAACTTGGTAAAGTATTTAGTAGCCTTTGTTACCCTCCAAAATATATTTACTTCTTGGTAAACTTTATTCTTGGAAATTTTAGATGTTTACAACTTGTACACCCATTTCACAAAAATGTTTATTTATTAGATCTTCTTGTTTCTCTAGTATTTATACACTTGTTTTGTCACTAAAAATAGTGTAAGTTTAATGAAAACCATGATCTTTCAAAAATCATCTTTTTAAACTTGGTTTTCTTGGAAAATCATCCACAAATCTTAGATTCACAAGTTTACTAGTTCACTTTGTTTGTCATTTTTCAAGAAATCATTTTATGTTCAAGTTCATGTCTTTACTAGAAGATGATTATCTTATGTAAGCACATAATCATCTCCTATCTTGCTAAATCATGTTTTTAATCATAATCTAGCAAGTTCCATGTAATGATCAACATCAATATCTCTAGTAATCAACAAGCAAACATCATCCATATGCTAAACAACATCATTTCAACAAGATTTCATCTTATGTTAGCTTTATGTTTCAAGATTCAAGTGTATGTTCTTTAGTGTTTTGTGTAAGTCAACATACTATATCTTTTAACCACTAAAAACATGAAGTAACAAGAGTTATAAGAAGCTTACTACTAGCTTCAAGCTAGGGAAGTAACAAGATGCAAATGAAGTGGATAAAAGCAAGCTAAAGAGGTCCTTCAAGTTCCGTGAGTTCCAAGCTTCGTTGATCACCTTGATACACCTTTGAGAGCACTTGGAATGGATTGGATTGATCGAGAATAATGGTGGTGTGTGGATGGTAGTTCGGCCGTGAGTTGGGGAGAAGGGAGAGAAAGTTGTGAAGTGGTGATGAAGGTTAAGATGAATGGTGATACTTATAATCTCTAAGCCCTAATATCCAACGGGTTTAATGTCTTCTCAAGTACAAACAATATCAAAGCATATCCCAAGAAAAATCATGGAGGATTTATAATAGATTTAGAGTAATCTTGGGTGGGGCCACTCATTTGAGCCGTAAATTGTACATGGGGGGGGGGGTAAATGTAGCTTTGATGGTAAATAAGTTAATTAGTGGAAGGTGTTAAGTGTAAGTCTAGTGTTTAATGTGTAGGATGATTTATGTGGTATGTTTAAGTGTTCGGGAACCATAACTAGCTCAGAAAAATAAAAACAATGCTTCTAGCAATATCTTGGTGTTCCGGGTAATGTCCGGTTGTTCGGTTAGATACTGATTCGTTAAAGTGCTAAGTTATACCTTATAGTGTCCTTTATGTAACTTTTTGTGACACTTTTGATTCCCGACACTTAGGAAAGCATACAGGACCATTTTGCGATATTTTTTGCACATTACTAGCATGTTAAAACGTTGATTTTTAATGATTAATGCAGAATTCTGCACTTTGAGTGGGTTTTTGGCACTTTCCGGCACTTAAACTATCACCTAGTGACGCACTTTTATGGTCCTTACTTCCCTACACTCCATTCTAGTGTAGTACCTTGCCTCTGGCTCATACTGGGTCTCAAATCATTGTTTGTCTATGTACTGACACTGTCAGCATATTTCTGAGTTATCCGCTAACGGTGCCAACTGTTCTCTGTGCATCGTTTGTGTCATTAAAGTTTGTATGTAATAAATGGTGTGACAGTATGAAATGTGATGCACATGTATGTATGATATAGAAATCATAAAGCAGTTTATATCATCAGTTGTAATTTAGCACAGTCATTAAACATAAATCAATATTATTTAATTGTACAGATACCTGGATTTATGAGGGTTGTCACATTCTCCCCCCGTTAAGAAAATTTCATCCTCGAAATTTGTACCACCTTAACTACTTAGGGTTTCATTACGCGTGCATGCATATGAATAATACTGAGGCAGATAGCCAATTCAAATCTTATTCACAGGTGAATCCTAGGATGTATTTCGACAACAAGAACCCAATGGTTAAAAGGTATGTGTCCTAGCATTAGATGTCAAAGGACACGAGACGTATAGGCGTGTAATCTAGCGTAACTTAGTTAGTAGAGGTGTAACAAAGGAGTCTTGACCAACGAATATTCAAACAATCGGCCACAATACACAAATGAGTTTTCACCAACCATAGCACCCGCTATATGAACTCAAAATTAACAACTTGAATACGAACGTGTTCTGTCAACTTTCGGATAATTAAACGACAAGGATTTGTGCTGACATTCTTGGATTGTGAAAATACACCGAATGAAATACAAGCGAATCTGGTGTATCACTGCCTTGATTCGTAGTTGCATAAGCAATGTTTGAATACAAGTCAAACAAAGTATATGCAGTTTTGTGTGAAACGATTGGCCATGATAAGCACAAGCTACAAGTTTGCGAGGACACCACAAGGTGTCGTATAGACATAATTCAATAATAGCGGTGACTGAACAAGTTCACCGTGTTTGAAACCAAATGAAAGTGTATTGAAACAATCTAAATATTTGGTTTACACAATGTCATAGAGTTTTCAATTGGGTATGGAGCATCAAAGAATCACTGTTTCTGATCGAAGGTGAAAAAGTAACAAGTACCGCAAAGCATTCGGTCGATAATGAAAGAATCGTTAGAAGGTACACCGTGACATAAAATGAATCTATGTACCATCTGTTTTGGTCAAAAATCACACAAGGATAATGTAACCAAACTTTATGAAAACGGGGTATGATGCTTGGTTAACTATGAAAGTAAAGGATCACTTCTGTGATGAAGATGCAAAGACACAATGATTTATACGAGGAAAAAGCCCTTGATCAATGAATGATCTCCGGCATAAAAAACCTCGGGTGATGGCAACTACCGATCACCAACTTCAATATAACAAAAATATGATTACAACTTTGGATGATAATGAGCTGAGTACAAGGATCACTATTGCTTTTGGTGTCTAAGTATGTGAGAGTTGCCTTGTATGTTCGTGTGTTCCCTTCCGAATGAAGAAGAGTGGTACTTATACATGTGTGGGTGACCTATTTTAGGTAAAATGACTAAATATCAGCTCATTACCCCTTTAGAAATAAAGATAATCTAGCCTAAATTGCTGCCCTTAGATCAAGCCAAGTTTCCATATCCGGTACAACGTCCATCTTCAATTCAGCTCTTGCCATAATTGTGAAAACGCGTTCCTAGATCATGATGCCTAGAGCATATCCTGCTAGATGTTCCTGCAAAATAATATTGTAGTAAGCGAAGGTGACCGTTAGTATAAGGATCACCATAATGTCCCATGATCCTGATCTTGGAGTCCGGCTGAGGATCACTGCCTGCCAAAGAAACAAGGATCACTGGTTAGGATCACGTATAAGGATCACTTATAGTAAAAATCCAGCCCTAACAATTGCCCCCAAAATATAAGGAGTTAATTGTAAATAGACGAGTTATATTTTGTTATGATCTTATCTCTAACGGGCGATTCCAAGAAACTAGCCGTTATGCTCGGACTAGCCGTTATGATCATTACGTCACAGATGTGACAATCCCTGCAAATCATCATTATAAATAGGAGATAGGGTCAGGATCAGTTTGTGTTTAAATTCAAGATACACTCTCCTTATATTCTGCACCGAAGGTTGTCCAGGTATCCTCTTCTTCTCTCTTTCCTTTCTTTCTTTTCTTTACTCTGTTTTTTCTACTCCGTCTCTGTTTCTATTCCGTCACGAAACATGTTGCTCCGGAATTCTCCACACAAGGATTCCAAGAAGGATAGTCCCTTAAAAAGCCAGGGGATTATCAAGGATTCTCCTACGGAGAGGTGTTGCTTCAGTGATGCTCACGTAGACAAGATTCGTCATTGCTTTCCGGCGAATGTTGTTTTTAAATCCTTTGATCCTACTGCTTTGAGCGACTTTGTCTCAGATGTCTGGGTGGCTTTTCCTGCTACTCCGTTTGCTATAGGTTACTCATATCCTTTTCCAGACTTTACCCAGTCTTTCTTTTCCTTAACCGGCATCTCTTACATCCAAGCTATGCCGATGATCTGGAGGGTTCTTTATACCTTCGAGAGGATCATTGAGCAGGAAGGAATTGATCTGGGGATGGCGGAGCTAGCTGAGCTCTATGATCTTACTACGTTTGGATCACATCGGTATCTGCTGAAACGGAAAGCTGGGGAGGATCACCCTATCTTCAAAGTTACCAAGAATGATACAAACTGGAAACGTCGGTTTTTCTTTGTTAAGAGGGATTCTATCCCGGATGGGAAGGATCTGCCCAAGGAATGGGTCACTCATGGTAGGGTAGAGGATCCTCGAAGGATCACTATCAGTCCTGTTCTCATATGATGAGGATCACTGATGTCTTTTTTCTTTTGTCTTTTTTATGCAGCTATCTCCGTTGCTCACTTAAAGTTGACCCCTGCTGCCAGAGAAAGAGTGTTAGCTTTTAAAAAGCTTGATCCTGAAGTCAGAAGCTTCCAAGTCACCATCCAAGATTCTCAAGAAGTATCCTCTGCATCTGCCACTATGTCAAGTAAGTATCCTTACAGAAAATATATTATATGTAGGATTGTTTGATTAATAAAGCAACTTATCTTGTTTTTTTTTTGATTGTGTAGGTGCTGGAAAATCTGCCAGGTCCGTTAAATCAGCCTCCAAGTTTGGGATCAGTGATCTTGCCAATGTTACGTCTTCAAAGAAGAAGGCTCCTGCTGCCAGTCCTTCAGTCTCAGCTCCCAAAGCGTCTATCCGGGGCAAGGGGAAGAAGAGGAAGACTACTGAAGATTTACAAGGATTTCCCCTCCTCCGTCAGCAATTCCTTGACTACGTGAATGAGGTAAGGATCACTGCCCCTGTAGGTTATCCGCCTATCATATCCTGTTTGTGTATCCTGCTTTTCTTGAGGATCACCTGAGTCTGAGCTTGTCTTTATTCTCTTGTTTGCAGAAACTTGCTGAGATTGAAACTTATCTTGGCAATGTTGAGGACCAGGAGAGCCAGATTGCTGACCTTCAACAAATGGGCGTGCTTAAGGATCTCAAGATAGGAGATCTTGAGAAGGAACTCCGGGTCATGAAGGCTGAGGCTGCTCAGAGGTTGATTGATATGGATAACGAGAAGCAGGAGATCACCCAAGATGCTAAGGTCTCCGCGGCAATTGCTATGTATAAGATTCAACTTCAGATGGCCGAGGAGGCTCAGGATCCTACATTTGACAAAGGCTCGTGGGATGTTGAAGGTTGGAAGGCAAGGCTGGCAGACCTGGAGGACGAGGATGAGGCTGAGGAGATCCCCATGCTGGAAGGTGGTGATGCTGAGAAGGATCAAGGTGGAGATGCTGGTGGTGATGAAGCAGCGAAGGTGTAGGCTGCATGATTGGGCGATGATGGATATTTCGAGACTAGGCCGGAGCCCAATTTTTTAGGATTGGTAGTGGTTTTTTTGTGGTAGTGGTGTTTGTGAACAATTATGGTTTGTAATTTCTGAACAATAGTTTCTTAGGGTTAAGGATCCTGGATCCTTTGAACAATAGGTAGGATTACAAAAGGTGGAGGGATCCTCTGTTTGGGGGATGAAGCCTTTGTGATCCTGCCGCTTTTATTTCCTGCAAAATGCTAAGACCGCATAGACAATGGACACCCTTTGCCAACCCATGTGGACGGGCCACGTTTTGCTGGTAGAAATGTGGGTTGGCAATTTTGACAACTTTTTGAAAGGGTTAATGATCCTTTTGTTTAATAATATAACTTAACTTTTCTGGCTTATCTTGTGTTGTTATCCTTCAATAATCCTCTTATTTCTCAATTGCTATATTTGTTAAAATGACAAGAGTTGACAAAGTGTTAAATAATCTTAGGATATGATCCTGGATCAAATATCCTCAGATTGAAAATTCTTAAAGCGTTTTAGTTCAAGGATCATAGGTTCGGTTGTCAAAGTATAAGGGTTGGTTAGGATAAAGAGTATAATCAAAAATAGTCAAGGATCATACCTGAGGATCCACGTTAGGATCCTAACCTTCAATCAAGACAACATAGATAAGACTTTGATAATTAATAAGGATTAAGGATCCTTATATGTTTAGACTTCCAAAACCTGAAAAGTGAGATATAACTTGGGACTAAGCCAATGTAAAAGATAAATTAGTAACTGGGGACATGCCCAAAGTATAACTGAGAATGATCCCAAAGGATTACTGGGGACAAGCCCATAGGATAACTGGGGATGATCCCAGAGGATCACTGGGGACAAGCCCATAGGATAACTGGGGACAAGCCCAAAGGATCGTATGTAAACTGGAGTATGGCCCTTTCTGGCAACTATCCAAACTTAGTGACATGAAAATGTCAAAACCTTAGCTAACGTGAAAACGTTAGAAACCTTAGGAACGGATGTATGGTGCGTCCACCATTATACGTAGGATCCTAAATATAGCCAGTACGATGAGGTTGTCAGCCCCGAAAGTGGGTACTGGTCCCAAAGACGTGAACTATACCAGGATCATCGTGCGCTGCTGGCGGAAACTGGGGATAATCCCAAGGATAACTGGGGTTAGACCCAAGGATCTGTGGTGCTCTTGGAGATCTTTGACGATTTGCTGAAGATACCTGAACTGTCATAACTCAAATGGTTTGTGAGTAGAGGATGAAGGATACATGATCCTTATCCTTAGGCAAAAAGTAAGAAAATGCAATAGTTTTAGGATAAGCATATTACCAGAGTAAGGATCACCGATATCTCCAGGATCCTTCAAGGATACTTCAATGTAAGGATCACAGGCAGGAAGGATTATGTTCACATGAAATATTTCTTTAAGTGAATAGCATTCCAGGCTCTTGGTAACAAGTTTCCTTCCATGGTTAGTAACCTGTATGCCCCCTTTCCTGCTTCAGCTTCAATCAAGTAGGGACCTTCCCATTTTGGTGCTAGCTTCCCGTCAGCAGGATTGATGGTATTTTGAAATGCTTTTCTCAACACCATATCTCCGACTTGGAACTTCCTTATCCTGACATTCTTGTTGTAGGCACCAGCCATCCTTTGTTGGTAGCTTGCCATCCTTATCCTAGCTAGATCCCTGTTTTCCTCAATAGTATCCAAATCCTGAGCTAGGATTGTAGCATTTTCTTCAGGATCACGAGCACTCGTTCTAGCAGTTGGGATCACCATCTCTGTTGGGATCACTGCTTCTGCCCCAAATACTAAAGAGAAGGGTGTTTGACCGGTGGCATTCTTGGGAGTTGTCCTATCAGCCCATAGCACATAACGTAATTCTTCTGCCCATTTCCCTTTCTTGGATCCTAGCTTCTTCTTTAGATTGTTGATGATGATCTTGTTGGATGATTCTGCTTGACCATTGGCTTGTGGGTGAACTGGTGTTGATGTGATCATCTTGATTCCCCAACTGTCACAAAAGTTAGTGGTTCTACTTCCAATGAATTGGGAGCCATTATCACATACAATTTCAGAGGGAATGCCAAATCTAGTTATAATGTTTCTTTTAATGAAGGATATGACTTCCTTTTCTCTGACTTGAGCGAAGGCTTCAGCTTCTATCCACTTGGAAAAATAGTCAGTCATGGCAAGCATAAATACTTTTCCACCAGGTGCTTTAGGGAGCTTGCCAACTATATCCATCCCCCATCTCATGAATGGCCAAGAGGATGGTATGGGGTGTAGTAATTCAGCTGGTTGGTGAAGGATATTGCTATGTCTTTGGCAAGGATCACACCTCTTAGCATACTCTATAGCATCCCTTTTCATGGTTGGCCAGTAGTATCCTGTTCTAAGGATCCTTGAGAATAATGCCCTGCCCCCAGTGTGGTTTCCACAATCTCCTTCATGGAAGTCTCTCAATACTTCTTCGATTTCAGGATCCTCAATACATCTTAAATATGGTCCTGCAAGGGATCGTTTATATAGCATATTATTTAGGATTGTAAATTGAGATACCTTGATCCTGAAAGCTCTAGGATTTTCTCCCATTGGGATCTCTCCGTTTTGCAAGTATTTCATGATTGGCGAGATCCATGATCCTGAATAAGATTGGGCTTCTTCACTAGGGATCATTGCAGTATCCTCTTCTATTTCCATGGCCACCTGATTTTCAATAGCAGGAGCCAGGATATGGATGATAGGGATACTTATATCTTCTGGAATCTTCAAGGATGATCCTAGGTTGGCCAATGCATCAGCTTCCGTGTTATCCTCCCTTGGTACCTGTGTTAAGCTAAAAGAAACAAAAGAGAGTGCCAATTCTTTGACTATCTCTAAATATTTGGTTAGTTTTTCACCTTTAACAGCATAGGATCCATTAAAGTGATTGGTGATCAATAATGAATCTACATATACTTCGAGATATCTTACCCCCATATCCTTAGCAATCTGTAAGCCAGCAATTAAGGCTTCATATTCAGCCTCATTGTTAGTTGCTTGGAATTCACAGGCTATGGAGTGGGGTATTATGTCCCCCTGTGGCGATTTTAGTAGGATCCCTAGCCCTGTGCCTTTGATATTTGAGGATCCGTCGGTGTGTAGGATCCAAGGATCCTTGGTCTCATCCAGCTGCTGGACCTCCAATTCTGCTTCCTTTCGTAGATCACTACTGAAATCAGCCACAAAGTCAGCTAATGCTTGAGATTTAATGGCTGTTCTTGGTTCGTATCTTATATCATGGGCACTAAGCTTTACTGCCCACTTAGCCATTCTCCCTGACATATCTGGTTTCCTGAGGACATTCTTAATTGGAAAATTAGTTTTAACAATAATAGTATGGGTTTCAAAATAATGCCTTAACTTAGTGGATGCCATGATCAATGCAAGAATAAGTTTTTCGAGGTGTGAGTACCTGGATTCGGCATCAAGCAAACTTTTACTTACATAGTAGATAGGATATTGTGTACCTTCATGATCCTTGACAAGGACTGCACTTACAGCGGTTGAGGATACCGCTAGGTATAAGGATAACACATCTCCTTTCTCCGGTTTTGCTAATGCTGGTGCTGAGGACATATATTCTTTAAGGGCTTGTAAAGCATTCTCATGCTTCTCAGTCCATTCGAACTTCTTATTCTTCCTTAGGATATCGTAGAATTCTTTGCACTTTTCTGAGGATTTCGATATGAACCTGTTCAAAGCTGCTATCCTGCCTGTTAGTCTTTGAACATCCTTGGCATTGGCAGGAGATTTGATATTTATTAATGCTTTGATTTGTTCCGGGCTTGCTTCAATGCCCCTCTGGGTTACCATGTATCCTAAGAACTTTCCTGCCTTAACACTAAAATGGCATTTCGAAGGATTTAGTTTCATGTTGTAACTATCAAGGATATCGAATGCTTCTTCCAAGTCCCTTAGGTGATCCTCAGCTTTCTTTGACTTGACCACCATATCATCTATGTACACCTCCATAGTTTTTCCAATTTGATCTTTGAACATCATATTTACCAGCCTTTGATATGTTGCACCTGCATTTCTTAGTCCAAAAGGCATGGCAGTATAACAATATAAACCGGTTGGGGTCATAAAGGCTGTATCCTCTTGGTCAGATGGTTCCATCTGGATTTGTTGGAACCCAGATGATGCATCCATAAAGGTTAACAGTTCATGCCCCGCTGTTGCATCCACCATGGAGTCAATGTGGGGTAATGGGAAAGGATCCTTGGGACATGCCTTATTCAAATCAGTGAAGTCGACACATACCCTCCACTTTCCGTTTTTCTTTTGGACAACAACCACATTGGCTAACCATTTAGGATACTTTACCTCTCTGATCATACCTGCTCGAAGTAGTCTCTCTACTTCTTCTTGGATAATGGCATTCCTTTCTGGTGCAAACTTCCTCCTTTTTTGATGGATTGGTTTGATAGACCTGTCAATGCCAAGTTTGTGAGTAATAATATCCTTAGATATACCTGTCATATCTTCATGTTTCCATGCAAAGGTTGATTTTCTTCTTTTGAGGAAGGATATCATGTCTTCTTTCATCTTGCCAAGGATCCCTGATCCGATATAGATTTTTGATTCAGGATCACTAGGATCCAAGAGGATTTCATCTACATCTTGTTCCCTTGCCTCCAAGACATTCCTTGGAGGATACTGTAATTGCTATTGCTCCCTTGGCTTCGAGGTTGGCTTCATAGATGAGGTATAGCAATCCTTAGCCTCTTGCTGGTCACTATCGATCTTGATTATTCCCCATGGGCTAGGGAGCTTCACACATTGATGGTAGGTAGATGGGACTGCTTTCATATCATGTATCCAAGGCCTGCCAAGGATAACGTTGCAACAAGATAAACAGTCAATAACACAAAATTTTTGATAATTATGTAATCCTTCCACGTAGATTGGGAGTTTGATGTCCCCCAGAGTTTTCTTCGTTTCCCCACTGAATCCTACAAGCACGGAGGATCTTGGTGTGATGTCTGATTCTGGGATACCCATTTTCTTCAGAACATCAAGCTGGATAATGTTCACTGAGCTCCCTCCATCAATAAGGATCCTGCGGACAAAATGGTTAGAGATAAAGAGAGTGATAACTAAACTATCATGGTGAGGATCCTGAATGTTAATGCGATCATCCTCATCAAATGTTATCATCTTCCCTTCTGAGACACTTGAGGTTCTAATAGGCTTTTCTCCATCATCCATTTTTGATTCTTTTGCATGTCTTTTGGCCGCTGAAAAGGATGTACCACAAATGTCTGATCCTCCGGATATAAAGTTAATCACTTGTGCGTTTGCCGGAGGTGCTGGAGCCTTTTCAGGGATCCTTTCAGGATCCTGGGTCCTTTGCTTTTTTCTCCCCAACAATTCTTTTAGATGCCCCTTGCTTAGCAGGTATCCAATTTCTTTTCTTAAGGCTATGCAATCTTCAGTTAGATGCCCGAAATCCTCATGGTATGCACACCATTTGGACTTGTCTTTAGTCCCGGATGGTTTATCATTCTTCCTGGGCCACCTAGCCTTTTCACCTAGATTCTGCATTGCAAGGATTAGTTCATGATTATCAACGGAAAAACAATATTCTGAGATTGGAGGATATTCTTCATCATCCTCTTCTTGGTCGACAGCATGCACATTCTTGTTCTCGTTTCTATGGTAGGATTTGAACTTGTTGTTTTTGAAGGAGGATCCTTGCTTATCTTGTTTTGAGGATCCTACTTGTTTCTCCTGGATCCTCTTGTCATCCTCTAGCCGGATAAACCTGAGTGCTCGAGTTCTTACTTCATCTAAATTCCTGCAAGGTGTCATAACAAGATCATCATAGAATAATGAATCCTTAAGAAGTCCCATTTTGAAGGCTTCAACAGCCGTAGCCATATCCAAGTTGGGAATATCCAAGGACTCTTTACTAAATTTAGTTATATAATCCCTTAATGATTCATTATTATTTTGAGTTATCCTGTACAAATCACTAGTTAATTTTTCAAATTTTCTACTACAAGAGAATTGGTTATTGAATAAATTAACTAAATTAGCAAATGAAGTAATAGAGTAAGGGGGAAGACTTAGCAGCCACTTAAGAGCTGATCCAGTTAGAGTGGATCCAAATCCTTTACATAGACATGCTTCCTTCAACTTTTCTGGGATAGGATTGATTTCCATCCTTTCCCTGTATTGTGCTATATGCTCCTCTGGATCCGTTGTGCCATCATACAGCTTCATGGTAGGGATATGGAACCTTTTGGGCACCTCTGCATCACAAATTGGTGGTGCAAAGCGAGATACCTTGTGGCTTCCATCTGCAATCTCTGGGATAGGCTTGACTACCCCTGGAACACTTGAGATCATGTCTTTTAGCTTCTGCAACTCCCTGGCCATAGCATGATTGGTACCTGTATCCTGCATGAATCCATGGTTAGTAGTAGGATAATTATTTAAAGTGTTACCTCCCATTGGGTTCAGGTTAGGGAATCCACATTGCTGGGATTCTGGAACAACGGAGGGACCAGTGGAAGCAATGGTCTGCATTGGAATGAAGTCCCCTTGATGGACATCTAGACTTCCTGTTTGCAAACTTTTTAGGGATCCTGGCATCTGTAAGGATCCTGGTATCTGGGATGATCCTGGAACGAAGGAGGATCCTTGAACCTGGGATGATCCTGGAACAAAGGAGGATCCTTGGCCCTGGAATGATCCTGGAACAAAGTAGGATCCTTGAAACTGCTGTGCCCCTGGATAGGCTCCCGGATTCATGAAGGATCCCATGTATTGAGGATAGGATCCTATTGGCTGAAAATGTGAATCTGATGTCTGAGTCATTGCTGCCGAGTTGAGACGTGATCCTCTTGATTCCCCTATGATTTGCACGTCGGGGATCCCTGATGGCTGGGAAGTGATCATTGGAGTATCGAAGCTCAAGGATTTGGGCATCAGTGGAGAATGATCCTCTGCCGCTTTCTTTTGTCTTTTGAGATCTCCAATTTCCCTGAGGATCCTTTCGTTGGTTTCATCTTGCCGCTGCATACGATCCTTCATCTGCAAAATTAAAGCAAATACATCACTAGTACTGGGAATAGAAGAATTCATAGCAGAAGAAGATAGAGGTTTAGAGGAAGTGGGAGTTGATCTCTTCTCAGTATTTCTCTGAGATCCTGCCGGTGGAGGAGGCAAGGTGATCTGTGATGAGGTGACTGCAGACATCGCCGTGGACGTGTTCTTCAATGATGAAGCCATGTAACTCTTTGAAATGATTTCGAACAAAAGATTTTCTTATGAATGAAGCACCAATTGCCCCACGGTGGGCGCCAAACTGTTTTGGTCAAAAATCACACAAGGATAATGTAACCAAACTTTATGAAAACGGGGTATGATGCTTGGTTAACTATGAAAGTAAAGGATCACTTCTGTGATGAAGATGCAAAGACACAATGATTTATACGAGGAAAAAGCCCTTGATCAATGAATGATCTCCGGCATAAAAAACCTCGGGTGATGGCAACTACCGATCACCAACTTCAATATAACAAAAATATGATTACAACTTTGGATGATAATGAGCTGAGTACAAGGATCACTATTGCTTTTGGTGTCTAAGTATGTGAGAGTTGCCTTGTATGTTCGTGTGTTCCCTTCCGAATGAAGAAGAGTGGTACTTATACATGTGTGGGTGACCTATTTTAGGTAAAATGACTAAATATCAGCTCATTACCCCTTTAGAAATAAAGATAATCTAGCCTAAATTGCTGCCCTTAGATCAAGCCAAGTTTCCATATCCGGTACAACGTCCATCTTCAATTCAGCTCTTGCCATAATTGTGAAAACGCGTTCCTAGATCATGATGCCTAGAGCATATCCTGCTAGATGTTCCTGCAAAATAATATTGTAGTAAGCGAAGGTGACCGTTAGTATAAGGATCACCATAATGTCCCATGATCCTGATCTTGGAGTCCGGCTGAGGATCACTGCCTGCCAAAGAAACAAGGATCACTGGTTAGGATCACGTATAAGGATCACTTATAGTAAAAATCCAGCCCTAACACCATCATCTTAACACACAACTGTGTTGAGGCCGCTCTAATTGATAAACAAAATGGGTTTAGGGCAAGTCAATGAATAAACAATTAAATCCATGTATGAAGTGCGTAACCAAATTAACGCAAGCTTCAATTTTGAGAAAGTATCACCGTAAAGTATCGAAATCAACAAATGATTTGGAGGAGCTGCAGATCAAGCAAGTCTACTACGGCTCGAAGCAAACGAACACTTGCAAAAATATTTGAATATGATTCTCCCATTACATCATATGACGTTTTAAATTGAATGTGTGAAATGGACAAGTTCAAGCAATTGAACTTGGTTTTGGCGTAGCCTGACAATAACCGTATGTATCAACAAGGGAAATTTTAGCATGGTTACAAAGACAAACCATGAATGCAACTTGAAATAAAAGGAGTTTCAAGAAAACGTGTTGGCTTGACAGCAAAAGAGCCAACAATTACAAGAGCGTGGGTTATTCGAATCATTGACCAATAGTTACTTTAGTAGAATAACGTTTGAACTTTAATGGTGCGTTTATTCAAAATGAAACCACATACATAGCAAACGTTGCCTGTGTGACATATAAGTTTCCGAGTACTGAAACGATGAGTATTTGCTAATAATGAAGAGATGTTCAAGTGTCAAAGAAAATGTGTGCTCGCTCTCAGCGAAGAAAATTGGCGCGATGCAACTACCATTAAAGGGGGAGTAGGGATGCAAGCCTCTACTCGCTAGAAACAAAAGCGGACTTTCCCACAAAATAAGTTTGAGCACTTTCTGTTTGGTTAATTGAAGTAGCATATTTATCAGGAAAAACGGGTTTGTTAGAGTTCACAGGTGTGGTTCCTAAGTGACGACCTTTCCGAGTTTTGACCTGGGTTCCCAAAGGATTTAGCACATGATTTGTGCGTTGCGCAGGAATCACAATTCTTTTGCGTAGTTTTAAAACAAGTTATTATCCCACCATTCCCGGTATACTTTCTTCCTGAATTCCCGTAAAATGACGCTCAAACATCGATCAGTCTTAAAATAGTGGTTGGGTCCTTATAGTTAGTTAAATAGGTAATTCGTTAATTCTCACCAGGGGTCACCGACTCTTGTTGGCTAGCTCGTTCGGCTCCTTGTAGCTGATGCTCATTTGAAAATCGTCACCCTTCTACTCGACAGGCGAAACCGGGGTTACTCAAAACGGGAAACTGAACTGAGGATCCGTGATCCTGGCTGCATTTGAGGATCCTGGATCCTTAAACCTGCAACGTCTCCTAAGGATCCTTAATTCAAACTGAACTGAGGATCCGTGATCCTGGCTGCATTTGAGGATCCGTGATCCATAGGTTTAGAAAATCCATCCCTAACAATTGCCCCAAAATATGAGGAACTAATTGTAACTATATGAGTGATATTTTCTGCTTTATCTCCAACAAACTAATTATCGTAAATATAGCCGTTATATCCGAACTAGCCATTACCAATATGACGTCAGCGATAAGACTACCTGCAGAATCATCATTATATATAGGTTAGAGATAAGGATCGATTTGCATTTAAATTCGAGCGTTACTCTCCTTTAAATCACCATCCGGAGATTGAACAGGTATCTCTCTACTTCCTTCTCTCTATAATTTCTTATTCTGATCCTCTGTTCTCGAACACCCATGGCGAAAATGGTTCTTTGATCCTCACCTGCTAAGGATCCTAAAAAGGATAGTCCCTTGAAGAGCCAAGGCGTCAACAAAAATCCTTCGTTGGAGCTCTGCCGCTTCACTGATCCAGACGGGTTCGCCATTGTTTTCTGATACTTTGACTCTTCGATGAAGAGTGATTGTGTCTCTGAAACTTGGGTCTCCTTTCCAGCCACCCCTTTTCTGATAGGATTCTCTTATCCTTTCCCTGCCTTTACACAGTCTTTCTTTGCACTCACAGGCATGTGCTACATTCAGGCCATGTCAATGATGTGGAGAGTTCTTCATACCATAGAGAACATCATTGAGCAGGAGGGCATAGAAATAGGGATGTTCGAGTTGAGTCAACTGTACAACCTTGTTAGCCATGGTTCACACCGCTTTCTGTTCAAACACAAACCTGGTGATCCTCATCCAATCCTCAAAACCACTAAAAACGACACCCACTAGAATAGCCATTTCTTCTTTGTGAGGAGGGACTCAATCCCGAATGGGAAAAACCTTCCTAAAAAGTGGATCACCCATGGTAGGATATGGGATCCTTAGACAAGGATCATAACAGGACTCTTTCTCTTTTAAGGATAACTGATCCTTCTTTCTGTTTTTGCAGCTATTTCACTCTCTTTCATCCAAGAAACACCTGCAACAAAGGAAAGGGTTGCTGCCTTCTGGAGCCTTGATCCTGCTGTTAGAACATTCCAAGCCAAAGTAAAGGATTCACAAGAAGTATCCCCCGGTTCCTTCACCATGTCAAGTAAGTATTCCAACTTATATATGATTAAATATTTAAATGAAAATAAAACAAGAATACTTATCTGTGTTTTGCATTTGTAGGCGCTGGAAAATCCTCAAAGTCAGCCTCCAGGTTCAGTGTCAGTGACCTTGATGCGTTTGCTGTCTCAAAATCCATCAAGAAGCAACTTGCTGCCAGTCCCAACGTTCCAAACCCCAAAAGCATGAGCACACGTGGCAAAGGTGCCAAGAAAAGGAAAGCTGCTGAAGCTCTTGAAGGCCTGCCTCTCATCCAACACCAGTTTGAAGAATACGTCTCTGAGGTAAGGATCCTGGATCCTTAAGTCTGATCTTCCCATACTGAGAATAACGGATCCTGACATGTGTTTCTCTTTTGTAGAAATTTGCTGAGATCCAAATGCTCCTGGATTCACATGCTGAAGAGGCTGAACAAAAGCACTTGGACTTCCAGAAGATGTTCTTGGCAAAGGACCAAAAAATTGCCTCTCTCGAGAATGATGTCAACCTGGTGAAGAGGGAGCTGGTCCTGGCCCAAATTACAGCTGAGCAGGAGAAGGCGGAAGTATGGAAGGTGCCAAGCTCTCTGCTACAATCGCCATGCTCAAGATCAAGCTTCAAATGGCAAAGGAGGCTGAGGATCCTAACTTTGACAGGACTGCCTGGGACCAAGAGGCATGGAAGAAGAAGCTTGCGGAGCTGGATGATGAGGAAGAGGCTGAGGAGACCCGCAATCGAGGCTGGTGGCAGTGGGCTGAAGGATCAAGCAGAAGGAGCAGCTGGTGGGGATGACGCAACGAAGGTTTAAGCTGCACAAATGGGCGATGATGGTGTTGGATCGTCGTGTGACCCTAACGAGTCAATCTGAGTAGTTCAGCATAAAATACAAAGGTGGAATCAATGTAAATGATGTAAAACAACTTGTTTTCCTTTAATTTTCTTCTTATATTGATTTCATGAGCTTTTTACA
Source organism: Helianthus annuus (assembly GCF_002127325.2). NCBI lineage: Eukaryota > Viridiplantae > Streptophyta > Magnoliopsida > Asterales > Asteraceae > Helianthus > Helianthus annuus. The sequence continues at coordinate 195,575,268 of NC_035448.2, read as the reverse complement.
ATTCAGATAACAATCCGGCAGCACCTCGGCTTAGAAACTATGATCTAATTCCGTATCAAATGACAAAGGCACAACAATATTTATAGGCGTCTTAATTCCGCACGAAATCATCTCAAGCGAAATTAAGAGTTCATGCGGAACTACCTAATTCCGTGCGAAATTACACTAGTGTAATTTCGTGCGGAATTACCCTAAAACACTGTTTCTCAATTTCCGTGCCCTGATCTATCTAGTACATTACAAGACTCTATAAAGACGAAGTTAACAGACATCAGTGCATCAACAGACTCCCCCTTGGATGTTGACGAAGTCTTTAGCATCCAGTCTTCAGTCTTTAGTCTTGATCTTTCGTTCTCTGCCTTGAAGTATCTTGACATTGTAAAAGCCTCCTTCAATCTTCTACAGATGATATCTGTAAAAGGGTTAGATGCAAAACCGTGAGAGCTCAGGTCAGAACTTCCGTTCAGCAAAGAGATGACGGTTCGACTTTAGGTGTGTTCCCTTTAGAGAATCTTTTCTTCAACAGCACATGATTAGCATTTTGCAATGTTTAATCATTTTTTATGCTGAGGGCAGTGCTATATTTCAAGCAATGCAGAAAGTATTATACGGGGACTAGGCCGTTGCTTTCGCAAAATCAGAAGTCCCGGGATAATACCCCAGATATCACTGAGTATAAAGACCTAGTATCTCAGAAAAAGGGACCTTTCAAACAAGATTTCAGGGGTTACCTATATATCCAAGATTTGTTCCCCACAAAATAAGCAAGTTTGAATTTTAGGTTTATATCCCAAACAAGATTTACTGAATGTATATAAACCTATCGACACATCATCAGCGAGACTGTTTAAAAACTTTAAAACTTTTCATTTCTTTAGCGTACCGTAACTGTCAAGCCGATGTACTATCATTTTCCCTTTTTACACAAGCTCTTTTTCAGTTTTCTATTGTTTTTGGATTTTGAAATTTTCTCATGTTTTTTGACTTTTGAGATTTTTTACTGTTTTTGGATTTTCTGAAAATATAATACTCCCCCAAAATACCAAAACAAGTAAAAAATCGACAAACCATTGCAGATTGTTTCTCAACATCATCATCTACAATGTTATCCTCATCAACGCCAATAATCCCATCCGACACCAATAAAAGCTTCATTTACCGTTTAGTTTTAAAAGATATTTAAAACGAGTTTTATCAAATGCTTTGGTATGTAAATCAGCTTTCTGTTCGTCAGTGTGGATTTTCTCAATTCGTATCAACTTATTCTCGAAGCAATATCGGATGAAGTGATGACGAATTTCGATATGTTTTGTTTTAGCGTGATGAACAGGATTTTTGTGATATTTATCGCAGCCTCATTATCAACAAAGATAGGGGTGTTAAGAAATTGCAAACCGTAGTCGCGCATCTGTTGCTGGATCCACAAGATCTGAGAGCAACAACTGCTAGCAGATACGTACTCAGCTTCACATGTGGATAGAGCCACAGAGGTTTGCTTCTTACATTGCCAGGTAACCAAACGTGGTCCGAAAAACTGACAACCCGCTGTTGTTGATTTTGCATTAACTTTGCAGCTTCCGTAGTCGGAATCAGAATACCCTTCGAGCGTGAAATCGCCTGTTTTTGGATACCACAACCCCAATGATGGAGTTCCTTTCAGGTAGCGTAATATCCGTTTCACAATCACCATATGCGAAGCTCTGGGGCTTGACTGAAACCGTGCTGCGAGGCACGTCGGATACATGATATCGGGTCTTGAAGCAGTTAAGTACATCAGCAATCCGACCATGGAGCGATACATCGTTTCATCTACCCTGTCTCCGGTGAGATCCGGGTTTATCCCATGATTTGTCGCTAAAGGAGTTGACGCTGGAGTAGATCCTGACATCCCAAATTTCTCTAAGATATCATGAACATACTTCGTCTGGTGTATGAAAATTCCCTCAGTTAGTTGATCAACTTGAAATCCTAAGAAGAATTTCATCTCCCCCATCGATGACATTTCAAACTTTTGCTTCATAACTTTTTCAAAGTCTTTGCACAAATTTTCATTCGTTTACCCAAATATGATGTCATCCACGTATATCTGAACTATCAGAAGATGTTCGTCGACCTCTTTAGTGAAGAGAGTGGCATCCACTTTTCCACGGATGAAGCTGTTGGCTAGCAGGTGTTGAGACAATGTCTCGTACCAAGCTCTCGGGGCCTGGTGTAAACCATACAGCGCTTTATCCAGTAAGTAGACCTTGTCTTTGTGGATTGGGTCGGTGAAGCCCGGTGGCTGTCCGACATATACCTCCTCTTTTACCTTCCCGTAGAGAAACGCCGATTTGACATCTAACTGAAACACTTTAAATCCCTTCCACGATGCAAATGCCAGAAAGATTCTAATCGCTTCTAGTTAAGCCACGGGAGCATATACTTCGGTGAAATCTATACCCTCATGCTGACTAAAGCCCTGGACTACATGTCGAGCTTTGTTTCGAATAATAACCCCTCTATCATCTCTCTTGCATTTAAACACCCATTTTGTGTTAATTTTCCTGTGACCATCAGGCAAATCTACTAACTTCCACACCCCTAACTTCTCGAACTGGCACAGTTCTTCTTGCACAACATTAACCCAAGAATCTTCAGTTAGGGCCTCTTTGTTTGTTCGCGGTTCAATCTGCGAAATAAAACAACTTAGTGAAAACTCAGTTTGCAAAGGTGCTACTGTAGAATAAAAACAAGTAAGGCCTTGGTCAATTTGTCGTCTTGTGCGGACGCCTGACTACAATTCTCCAATAATCAGCTCCTCTGGATGGTATGAAAAAGTTCTTGGCATCGCCTCGCCTGGAACATCTATCTCGCCTTCCAAATTAGTGATATTCTGGTTTACATCGTGTTCACCAACTGGATTTGTTTGACTTGAAATCTGGATCTGCTCCCCCTCAGAATCTGAATCACCACGATCAAATACTGGCATGTTATCAGATTCTAAATTCTCATTAACTACCATCTGATTATCAGGAGCTTGTTCTGAAAATTGTTGAATATCATCATGTTCACCAGCATTGCTTGGATCGGCTTCATCATCATTTGAAGTTTGCCGTGGTCTTCTAGAATATTCAGCTGGAAACCTTTCTCCTGATGACTCATAATCTCTCAGAGTATCCAACTCATCAAAGAACTCTGTTTCTTCTTCCATGTCAAACGAATCCCACAAAGTATTGTAATTAAATCGCCACGAGTCGCCTGGATTCTGTGGTGGCATTGAATAACCTTGACACTCAACATTTGATGCTTCGATAATCCGCTTTAAGCTTGGAACAAAGACACGTCTTAGTGGACTTGAATAACCTATAAAAATCCCTTCAATGCTCTTTGGACCAAATTTACCAAAAGGCTCTAGAACTGTACAGGGAGACCCAAACGGTTCTAAATACTTTGGGTTCGGCTTGCGGTTGTTGATCAGCTCGAAACATGTCTTGTTGAATTTCTTGACAGTGAGAACCTGTTGAGAGTATAGCAAGTGGCTGACACTGCTTCTGCCCAAAAATTGATTGGAAGCTTTGAATCAGCAAGCATCGTCCTGGCCGTTTCGATTAGCATCCTGTTCTTTCGTTCTGCTACTCTATTTTGCTGCAGAGTGTAAGGAGCACTAAATTCTTGCAATATACCTCTTTCATCACAGTACTCTTCCATCTTGTTATTCTTAAACTCAGTACCATTGTCACTTCTGAGTCTTCTGATTCGTGCTTGGTACAAGTTTTCAATCTTTCTGAACAATGCCATCAAACTTTCAAACGTCTCATCTTTCGACTTTAGAAAAGATACCCACGAAAATCTGGAATAATCTTCAGTAACTACAAGACAGTAGAGATCACCAGTTATACTTTTGACGTTCACTGGACCGAACAAGTCCATATGACGTCTCTCTAAAGGTCTTGAGACTGAATTGACTTTCTTTTGAGGGTGTGATTTCTTCTTTTGCTTGCCTTTGACGCAGCTAATGCACTCCCCTTCCAGATGGAAACTTTTCAAATGAACACCAGTTACTAAATCATTGTGCACCAGGTGATTCATTTTTCGTAGGTGAATATGACCCATCTTTCGGTGCCACAACTTCGATTCTTTCTCTGTTGCTCTAGACATAAAACAATGAGCCTGGCCCGTGGTAGTAGTTGCTACACTTATGTCCAATACGTACAGATCATTGACTCTTGGTGCTCTCATGATAACCCATTCTTCGGGAAAAACAACTCCTGGTTTCAAGATCAAACACTCTTTATCTGTGAAGTGCGTTGTATACTTTCTATCACAGATTTGAGAAATACTCAGAAGATTATTCTCAAGCTCAGCAATATAGTTAACTCTTTCAAACGTGACAATGCCATTGGATAACGTTCCTTCTCCAATTATCCTACCTTCTTGATTTCCTGCAAAACCTACGTAACCTCCATTAAACCCTCTAACATCATACAGCAGGGTCTTCTTCCCTGTCATGTGCTGGGAAGCTCCACTATCCATAATCCATCGTGAAACGGATCTTGGAAGCTACTGCACATTTCAGAAACACTTAGTTAGATTTTGATGCTACCCAAGTCTCTTTGGACTCAGGTAACTTGACATTAATGTGAGTTGTTGCAGTGTATAACGGCGGAAAGTTTTTGCCATTCATTTTTAAGCTCTCTTCAGATCCAACCTCAACCTCGTTGTATAAGAAAAACTCATTTTTAAGAGGTTGACCAGATGGTTGATCTTTCTTTTGAACATTCTTCTTTTCGGACTTGAGCATTTGTTCTTCAAGTTTCTCATAATAATCCAAAGGAACATTCATCTTTACCGGTGTAGTAGAAGATGATTGTTTTTCTGACTCTGAAACCTTTGGTTTTGGAGAACTTTTTTTCTTTTCAACAACTTTTGGCTTTCATGTTTGTTGAGATGACGCAACCCGTTTGTAAAACTTGTCATTTTTAGTTACCACATTCTTAACAGGTTCAGTTTTGACTTTTGTGTTGTCATTTTTCAAAACCTTTTTCTCAACAACCAATGGAGCTTTTCCTTTCTCATCAACCTTCCTTTTCTGAATCTCAACAACTTCAGTCTTAGGCTTCAAGTTGGTACACTTTCGTGCAATATGTCCAACTTGATTATACTTGAAGCATGTTCGGGTGTCAACTACCCGGCTTGTGCCTTCAGACTGAGGCTGTGAGGTCTTCTTCTCAAAGAACTCTTTGTTTGATTTTGAAAAGTGTTGATGCATTTATTGTCTATCGCCTTCGTCAATCCGAGTCGTAGTGAAAAGCCGGAAGGAATCAAGTGCATAATGTCATATTTAGTTAGAAATGGCAAGGTGGCAAACTTGTAATTAGTGTGAACTTTCATTAAATAGCCTTGACCATATAAATAGGGGTTTATGTCACTAGTTTTAGTAAGTTCTTGATAGAGATTTTGATAGAAGATTTGGAGAAGACTTGGAGAGAAGACTTTCTAGAGAGAGAAAGTAGAGAGAGAAAGTTGTATATTTGTGATTCTTGTACCGTACACGTCAAGTTTAGCAATGGAATCACATTAGTAGTACGTTATCGTGTGTTCGGTCACGTTCGTTCACGGATTCCGCACGTGAAACGTTCGTTACGCAATCGAACGGTCTCAAAACCGGTCCTACAAGTGGTATCAGAGCTAGGAGCTCGATTGCTTGATCAAACACGTCGTTCTCGTACAGATTTCAGCGTATTCAGAGCCAAATCAGATCCGGATTCTTCGATTTCTTCATCTTCTACTTGTTTCTTACGTTTTTTCTGAAAAACGTCAAATTGAACAGGTAAATTCGGTCCAAATCGTCTGATTTTTGGATATGTTGTGCGTTTAGACCCAATCTACAATCCTACCAAATTTCAGCTCGAAACTCCAAGTCGTTTTGGAGATATCGCAGTTTTTCGGTCCGAAATTCGCGTCAAAATTCAGCTCTGGTTCGCTTTTTTGGTAAGAAGTGTGGATCGCTTTTTGGTATTGTGGTTGGATCGCTCATGTGACAAGATTTAGGATCGCTCATATGTACTTTGTGTGAACCGCTCATATGTACTTGGTTGAATGTATGAACCGCTTTTTTGGTAATACTGTGGTTCGCTCAAAGGGTAAGAAAGTTGGTTCACTGATAAGTCACATCCAGGATCGCTTTTAAGTCAAAGTGTGGAACCGCTCATAGTGTCAACTATACAAGCTCGCTCTTTTGTCATCGTTTTCAAGGCTGCACGTGATTACATCTGAGTGGCCTAATCAAAATTCAATTAAGTGAAGGTGTCGGCTACTTTTATTGAATGGCCCAATAGAACGATAGTTGATGTTTGTATGTTGTCGGCCATTGGTACTAGGTAAAAGCCCAATCACAGTGGTTGTTGTTCACCGCCCCCCACTATCTTTACATCACCAATAGTTGTTGTTTTGCCGTCCCATGTGAAGCCCATTAAAGACAACCTTTGTTAACCGCCCACAACCGATTTGAAGCCCAATCACAGCTCATTGTTCCAACCCACTTGTTCATCGTTTTTTAAGTCACCGCCCAAGACATGTTGATTAGTTGTTGTTGATGGATAAAAGGCACCGCCCACTCCACTAATCATATTTGTCGGTTGTTATTTTACACCGCCCAATTTGATAAAAAGCCCAATCACCGAAGCCCAACATCACCGCCCAATCACATTTGTTCATTTGCTATTATGCCGCCCCACTAAGATTGTATTGTTGTTTGTTTTTAAATAGCACCGCCCACTAGAGATCAATGATTATCTGTTTTTGACTGCATGTAAGGTCCAAAGCACCGTCCAATCCATTATAAGCCCACCGCCCCATTTAGATACCGGTCCGCCTTTGTGTCAAATTGCTGATTGGTCCGTTTTTCCGTCATCCTTGTTTCGCTTATTTTGTCAACAAACACGTGTCGGGTTTTTTTTTTGCGAAAAATGGCAATGATGTTTGATGAACAGGAGAACTATTATTTCGAAAGATTTAATGATTGGCATCACGGATTTCTAGATGAGGGTTATAGAAAAGTGAGCAAAGATGGATGGGCAAAAAGGTTTAAATATTTCGTGTGTCTGAAAGACGAAACGTTGGATGATCTTAAAGACCGATATAGTGTTTTACTGAATTATATGAAAGATCATGAGATATACCCGTCAAATGTTGAAAAATTGGAGAAATTTGCAGATGCATTACCGATTGAATGGGGTGAATGTTTGAAGAATTTAAGGGAGAACTCAAATTTTTCAAAATTACCTCTAAATCAATTCATCAGCAAACTTCAAGCTCATGAACTTGAAACCAGAAAGAAAAAGAAAGATTTGATCAAGGTTTTGGAATATAATGTGCTAGATCTAAGTTCAGATGTGATTGAAGAGATGCACAAAAGGGTTACTAAATGTATCAGGGCAAAACATGTACTGAAATACGATTTCAAACGAGGTTGTTATATTGATAATAATGGAAATCCTCTTGATTTTGTTAAAATGTTCTGTGCAGGTACATTCACAGCAAAGGAAGAAGAAAGTCCAAAAGCTGAAGAATCGGTGAAGAATGAAACAGTGTGCTCAAAGTGTGACAACGTCAAGACTGATAATGACAAACTCGTGAAAGACATGGCAAGTTTGGCATCTGAAGTCAAAAAGCTGAAAGACGAGAAGCACGCTGCTGAAAACCAGATTCTTTGGTTACATAAAAATTGTGAGAAACTAAAAACAGAAAATGACAAATTGTTAAATGACTTTAACAGTTTAACTTTGAAAAATCAAGAATGTGAAAAGCAAATGAAAATTCTTGAAGATGGGAGAAATGTGTTTAGTAAAAACAACATTGAAAAACAGAAAATGATAAATTCCCATCTTCAGAAAATTATCATACTTGAAAAAGAAGGTGAATATGCTCAAATGAGAATTAAAGAGTTGGAAAAAGAGATTGAAAGTAAACAGAAATCATCAGATGATGAAGATTTCTGGATCAAGTTGGAAAACAAGAACTTGAAAGCGAATGAATCAAAATTTCAAGAACAGATAAAAGTTCTGGAAGTTAAAACATCTGTTCTTGAAAATTTGAAAATTGAGAATGAAAATTCTATCAAGTCTCATCTTGAGAGAATATCTCAGCTTGAGGAAGAAGCTAAGAATTCCAGGATCAAGATAGATGAACTTGAGAAGAAATTGATCAGTTTTGCGATGAAATCCGACAAGTTGAATATTCCTTGTCCAAAACCGATCAATTCAGTTCCAATAAGTGATGTAGTCACAAACTTTGACACTGTCAAAGTTGAAGATTGTGATGAGACACCTGATGATGAAAATGTTAAAAAAGAAAAACAAAAATTGTTTTTAAATTTGAAAGAAAAATTTCAGAAAACTGTTTTGCAATCGACTGAAAAGGGAGAATGCTCTAAGCAAAAACCTGTTAAGAAGATTGTAGAACAGAAACAAAAAGTTAAAAATTTGAAAAATGCTCAAAAAGAAAATAAAAGCTCATCAGATCGATCATCCAATCGAAATCAAAAATCACAAAAATTGAAAAATGAAAACTCAAAAAATGTAGGTAATAAGTGGTGCAGGTTTGACCACAGTGCTCAAAAGACAAATCCAACAATCAAGAGGAGAAAGGAATATCACCAAGCCAAACAGTGCTTTGATCTGAGCGTTTGGTATGAAGATGGTGATTGGTACGATAACAGAATGTGTTACAAATGTGGTTATCAAGGACACATTGCTGTTAACTGCCAGAGACAGAGATTTGAGACAAGAAGATGCTATAATTGTCAAATCAAAGGACACATTGCCAGAGATTGCCCAAGGAAATCAAGTGAAAGATTGAGGGTTAATTCTCAGAAATTGGCAAAGAAACCAGTCACTGTCAAGCCAAAGGAACTGAGAGTTTCAGACCAGAAAGTCAAAGAACAGAAGGTCCAAGAACCTAAAGTTCAAGAAAAGAAAGTGAAGCTTTCTCAGGGGCAAAAAGACAAACTGCGAAAGAAGAGGAAGAAGGCCAGAGAATATCTGGAGAAGATTTTGTCCTCGGGTTCATCCGTTGGTAGGAATAAAAGTTCTGATGAATCTACTACCTCCGCTGTAAAGACAAGCAAAAAGAATTCATCAGATACAAATTTGGGGACAAAAGAGGAGAAGAAAAAGAAGAAAGTGAAGTTTTCACTTCCTGGCGATGAATCTGTTTCTTCAAAAACAAAGGAGCCACATGTCGGCGATGAATCTGACTCATTAAAGTCAGACAAGCCACATTCAGGCAATGATTCTGGTATGGTAAAACCAGAAGAGCCATGTGTTGAGGTAAAGGTCGAGAATTCTAGTTTAACAATGGATGAGAAAAATTTTCCACCATTGTTGAATAAGAATTCAAAATCACCCAAGGCTGGTCAGGCTTGGGTGAAACTATTCAAATAGAAAAAACCTGACTTGCCGGAGCTCCCAGGTTTGTAAGCGTGGAGCATGAATCGGCATCTTTTTAAATCTGTGTTTGAAGATTTTGCAGGAATTGCCGGAGATCCCAAGATGGTATCGTGGATCATGAATCGGCATCTTTCTTGAATTTTATTCGGTAACGTCAATCATGCAAACGGTAAAGAGGTTTGGTTGTGTTTGTGAATGTTTTACAAGTGGTACAGAGGATTCTGGACTGCATATGGTAAATCAAGGACATTAACTTGTACTTGGATTTTCCTACTTTTGTGTAGAAAACAAGATGATGAAGTAACCCCGTACCTAAACTGTTTGGTAAACAAACTAAGTTTTCCGGAAAAGCCATTTTGATTAAAACAAACTTAAGTGTTTTGAAATCATAATGGGAAAATAGTTTGTTGTGAGGGGGAGTTCTGATTGTTTATGCCAAGTGGATAGAGAATTGAAGTGATTCTCATCAGGTTGTCAAGTTTGTACAGTTTGTTTCAAATTTTCCCAGAAAATCAAAATTGAAACATATTTTGATTTTAGGGGGAGAAAAATTTTTAAAAAATTAGAAAATTTGAAAATGTCAAAAACATTGAAAAATTTAAAACGGAGTTTTGTTGTGAAAAAGAGAAAATGATTGTAAATCAGTGGACTATCACAGCATGCTAAAGAAATGTAATGTCAAATGTAATAAACGGTCTCACTGATGATGTGACGATAGGTTTTTGTACATTTAGTAGATTTATTCGGGATATAAACCTAAAATTTCAAACTTGTGAAATTCGTGGGGAACACTACTTGGATATATAGGTAACCCCTGAAATCTCGTTTGAAAGGTCTCGTATTCTGATATACTAGGTGTTTATACTCTATGATGTCTGGGGTATTATTCCGGGACTTCTGCTGAACGGTAGTTCTGACCTAGTCCTTGGCTAATACTTTCCACAAAATGCTTGAAACATAGCATAAAGCCCTCAGTTGATTAGACAATAAAATTGATAATCATCTGTTGTAGCTGAAAAGATCCTCTAAAGGGGACACACTGCTAAGTCGAAGCTGATATCTCTCTGCTGAACGAAAGTTCTGACCTGAGATCCCTCAGTTCTCGCATCTTTCCCCTAATTTATGTACAGACATCATTGTAGTGTTCATACTTGTAAGACTGAATATTGGGATTCTGGATACGGGAGTATATTCAAGAGGTGGGACACATGAATTGAACTAAGTTCATAAAATACCTAAATAGTATCCTGAATAGATTGAAAATTGTATGAAAATTTAAGAGGATAATTATATCGTCAATCTACGTGAATCGTTTAGAACTTAAAACGATTAAAAGCTTAACGGTGCTTGTGTTATGTCTCAAAAACTGATATGATCCTCTTGCACAAACTCACAAAAATATATTTGTTTTGCATTTAAATTTCTGTCTTTGCATTTATGTTTCATATTTTCAAAAATCCAAAAAGATTTTCGACAACTGATGGTGAAGAGCTGATTTTCAAAATCTCAAAGGCTAAACTTGATGAACATACAGGTTGGTTAAGACATTTGAAATGTTTAAAATGATTCATTAGGTTGAATCAGAAATTGGAATGTTTCAAATTTGTGATCAGTGTTTAATTTGTAAAAATTCTCAAATGATTTGTTGATTCATTAAGTTGAATCACAACTTTATTTGTTTGTGATAGAGAATTTGAGATGTATGCAGATGATGCAGATGATGAGCTGAACAGAGAGAAGCCAGGAGATAATTTCTATGGTGGTAACAAATCCCAGACGACTATCCTAGCAGGGTGATAGGGGGAGTCTGATGAAAGTTATAGCCAAAGAAAGATGGATCCAGGCAGAATTCTTGAAGAAGACCGAACAATATCCAAGAATGTCATGGTGAAGACTCTCACTGAAGATTCCGTCAACATTCAATCTGTTGATACGGAAAGCCAGGCGTCGATCCCAAAAGCACGGAAGCTTGACGAAAGGGGGAGCCTGAAGAGTCTGAAGAAAAAGAGCAACGGAAGCTGAAGACAGATTCACCGGGATTCTGTTCAAGCAAGAGGAACTCAAGAGAGAGAGAAAGTCAAGTCGCTACGAGTTTCACTACGAGATTGACTACGGCAATATCCAAGGGGGAGATTGTTGATGCATTTATTGTCTATCGCCTTCGTCAATCCGAGTCGTAGTGAAAAGCCGGAAGGAATCAAGTGCATAATGTCATATTTAGTTAGAAATGGCAAGGTGGCAAACTTGTAATTAGTGTGAACTTTCATTAAATAGCCTTGACCATATAAATAGGGGTTTATGTCACTAGTTTTAGTAAGTTCTTGATAGAGATTTTGATAGAAGATTTGGAGAAGACTTGGAGAGAAGACTTTCTAGAGAGAGAAAGTAGAGAGAGAAAGTTGTATATTTGTGATTCTTGTACCGTACACGTCAAGTTTAGCAATGGAATCACATTAGTAGTACGTTATCGTGTGTTCGGTCACGTTCGTTCACGGATTCCGCACGTGAAACGTTCGTTACGCAATCGAACGGTCTCAAAACCGGTCCTACAAAAAGATTTTAGACTCTTCATCAGAAAGTGAACTCGAACTTGAGCTTTTCACAAACACCTTTTTCACAGCAAACTTCTTGTTTTGAGCATTTCTTCTTTGAAAATTCTTACCACCCTGATATCCACCCGACCATCTACTTTGATTGTTGTTATAAAAACGCGGTGGAACAACAGGTTTTTTATAGTAAGATTTATCTTTTTCAAAATTTATTTGCCTCTTTGTCTGATTTAAACTTTTTCCTTCAGACCGATCAATTTCAACCAATTTGAACACATTTGTTAATTTAGCAACATTAACATTCTCCAGTGGAAACTCAGAATCCGAATACAACTTATCCGATCTCAACATCTTGTACATGACAAGAGTAGGTTCTTCATTTAAGTTGTTTTTGGATTTTGATTTCGGAATGTATTTGTCCAAGAAACATTCATCATCCTCAGTAGTGTCACTATCAGTTTTCAAAACATTTTCAGCCATGCTTTTAACAATTTCAGATTGGACACTATCCTCATCGGACGATGAAGTGAATGTGACATCAATCGTGTCCGGAAGTTTCACTTCATTAACATCTTCATCATTAACCAACCCTGATTGTTTCTTTGAAAAGTTGTTTAGAACTGGTGGTGGAACTTGATGATAACCCACACCGGTTCCATGAGAGTATACATCTTCGCCTGCTTTGTTCTTTCCAATTGGTTTGGGGACAATATGTTGGAGAACAAAGCTTGCAGAGTTGTAACTTCTCAGTTTCAACTAAATGCGTTCATTTTCAATTTCAGCTTCTTGAAACTGAAGCTTTAACTTAGCAATTTCATCCAGTTGCTGGTTGATTAACTCTTCTTTCACTCTAAGAACTCCTGACAGTTGAAGATTTTCTTTTGTTGTTTTACCATTTCTTTCATCAGAATCTTTAATCGTACGTTTTAGCTTCTCAAACTTTTTTGAAATCTGACGATTTTCAAGAACTAACTTTTCGTTTTCTTTCCTAACTCTTTCTATGTCATTTTTATCATTTTCGATTTTCTCAGTTAATTCTTTTAATCTGTCATTTGAAGCTTTCAACAATTTATCACGGTTTAAGATCTGATCTTCAACAGTTCTGACTCTACCAGTCAGATCCTCAACTTTCTTACCACTGAGGTAAGTGATTGTACTACAAACTTTGCACTCTTCCATGTAATTTTTGCAGTTGTTCTCAGATGTAACTTTCTTACCTGACTCATGTATATCATTTGAACTGACCTTGTTTTTGGACTCAGTTCCAGAACCAGAAACTACCTCTAGTTCTTTTGCAGCAAGAACTTTATGAGCCATCTTCTTCAAGTTTTCAGCGGTGAATTCTTGTGATGTATCGATAATCCCATCATCAATCTTCTTTGGCTGCTGCTCTTTTTCTTTCTCTTTTTCTTCTACTTTCTCTTCTCCACCTCCCCACCATAATCTTTGCCAACCCTCTTCTTCTTCAACAATTTGTTGAATCATAGTATCAAGACTAATGGACTTTGGATCAACAGCAATGTTTCCTATGGGGTCAATATAACATTCTCTATCAGCATCCCATCTCTTCGCCTTTTTAGCTTCATTGAATGTAGAAGACATTCTGATCATCCTGGTTTGAGCTTTCATCTTTCTGTTGACATACTTCTCTTTTTCATTTATGTTGTCTTTAAAAGGAACATGCTTTGCCACAAACGCATATCCTACCACATCCTCTTCTGGTAGCAATTCGCTCCAGTCAAAACCTTCGTCATCATGAATAACAGCAAGAGCTCTGGATTTTTCTTTGGAGGTATCCTCAAGCTGCTTCATTCTGGGCGGTTCTGATTTGTTCTGATGATAGATCGCTCTTTTGTAATAATCTTCACGAAATGGATTTGCAGTATCATCAGCTGGTGCGTTACGACATTCTCTTTTGAAATGTCCTTTTTGTTTGCACCTGAAGCACGTGACTTTTGATTTGTCAAAGCCAAGTTTTGTGGACGGCCCACCAATTGAATGTCTACCAGTAATCTCCATGAACCGTTGTGCATGTCGGACTGCACTAGCCATACACCACCTGATGTCGATCAACTCCATCTCTTCAGGGTCGATCTGATCGTAATCCTCCTTGGTGAGGTTAGTGTTTCCAATCTTGCCTGCCACAAGGCTCTCATATGACTCTAGCACAGAAGCTAAGATCACCATTTGCTGTTTTGCGGATTCTTCACTGAAATTTTGAGCATTCTTTAAATCCACAGCAATGTTACATTGAAACAAGTTCTTTGAGGCTGATTGGCTTGAAGTTGACGAAGAACCACTGCTTAAACTCTCTTTACTTGATGTGTTAGAATTTTCAGCAGAGAAAGCTGTCTTCGGAGACACATTCTTGGGAATCATACTTTTTGGATAATACAACTCCACATTCTGCTGGTATGAGGAATGATTGACTTTGTTTGATTTCTTTATCTCCAGCTCGTGACTCTCCAGTCTTTCAATCAACTGATCAACCGTCAAATCCTCAGACTTGATTATATTCTTCAACATCAAGGCAAAGTATTGCCAATTCATCTCATCCGGCAATGAGTCAAACAATTTGTCAACTAATTCTTCTCGAGAATATACAACCCCGTGTCTTGCCAGCTCCAACTTCAAGTGCCCAAATCTCTCAATCATCTTAGAAACAGATTCATTTTTTAAACAACCAAATAAATCAAACTCTATTCATAACAATTTCTTTTTGTTTTTTACTATCTCAGCACTACCCACACATTTCACTCTTAGTTTTTCCCAAAGATCTGTAGCATTTTTGTACTCAATCAAAGATATTATGTCATCTCTGACAGACTGATGAAGCAATGCAATGCACTTTGTTCAGCAACAAAATTTTCTATATCTTCAGTTTGTGTCAGATTTTCACCATCTTGTCCTCCATCATTGAATCCATTCTTTAAACTTTTCAGCTTGGATACGCAAACGCTTTCAACCACTCTTCAAATGTTTTGGCCCACCTACTGTACTCTTCAATCGCCATCAACTTTGGAGGTTTGTTATATGTGCCATATGCACTCTCCACACTTAAAGCATCGTACAAAGTTTTCTTCGCATTCGGAGTGTTCTCATTGGTGTTGTTTGAAGTATCATCTCCGGTGTTTCTCGCAAAGGCAAACATGTCACTGAAAGGATTCATAAACTCGTCCATCTTTCAAATACCTGAAACAGTCAACAAACAATTAGAAAAATTTTTGGAATTTTGAAAAGTTGCTTTCAAACGGAATTAGTTGAAGCGGAATTGCTTCAAACGAAATTACCACTTAAACGAGATTACTGTTTTCAAACGATATTACCAAACAGATCTTAATTCCATGCGGAATTAGGTAAATTTCAAACGAAATTAGGCCAACTGAAATGGAATTAAGTTCTTTGAAGCGATATTAGTAATTCCGTTTTAACTCTTCAAACAGAATTTGATTCCGTGTGAAATCAGTAACACTTTTCAAACGAAATTAAGACTATGTAGCCAATTCCGTGCGGAATTAGTGATCCAGTTCAAACGGTATTACTATGACGTCAGCATTTTCGATCAAACATTCAAACGGAATTAACAACTTTATCAGATTTTGTTCGAATTAAGGTCCAAAACTTCCAAGGATTGGTTAGAACTATGTTTCGCTTGATATATGTGAGTATTAAGCCATTTCAACTGTTAAATTTTGTTCAAATCAGAAAAGAAGGTGTAGAAGTGAGAGAATCCGATGAAATCAAGCTGAATTGGTATGAACTCCTCGTCCTGAGCTCTGATACCACTTGTTGGATCGTCGTGTGACCCTAACGAGTCAATCTGAGTAGTTCAGCATCAAATACAAAGGCGGAATCAATGTAAATGATGTAAAACAGCTTGTTTTCCTTTAATTTTCTTCTTATATTGATTTCCCGAGCTTTTTTTCAATTCAGATAACAATCCGGCAGCACCTCGGCTCAGAAACTATGTTCTAATTCCGTATCAAATGACAAAGGCACAACAGTATTTATAGGCGTCTTAATTCCGCACGAAATCATCTCAAGCGAAATTAAGAGTTCATGCGAAATTACCTAATTCCGTGCGAAATTACACTAGTGTAATTTCGTGCAGAATTACCCTAAAACACTGTTTCTCGATTTTCGTGCCATGATCTATCTAGTACATTACAAGTCTCTATAAAGACGAAGTTAACAGACATCAGTGCATCAACAGATGGAAATTTCTAGACGTGGCCGGAGCCCATTTTTTTATGGTTTAAGGTTTTTATGGTTGTTGATGTGTTAAAATAATGGTCTGTACTTGAACAATAGTTTTAGGTTTAAGGATCACTGATCTTTCGAACAATAGGTAGGATGACAATTGGTGGAGGGATCCTCTGTTTGGGGGATGAAGCCATTGTTATCCTGCCGTCTTTCTATTCCTGCATTACTTAGAACTTATTATCATGGACACCCTTTACCTACCCCAGCGGACGGGCCACGTATTGCTGGTAGATGCTTGGGGTAGGTAATTTTGACAACCTTTAAAGGGTTAATCTTTTACTAAATAAATAAAAGTTTAATCTTTTGGCTTATCTTGTGTTGTTAATTCTGTGTATATTTACTTTTCAACTGTTATGGTACAATTTCTTTGAATTTACAAGTTAAGAGCAAAAGTATATTAGATTATGTCAAAAAGTTTAGGATATGATCAAGGATCAAATATCCTATAATCAAAAAGTTCAAAAAGTGGCATAATTTTAGGATCATATATCCTGTTGTCAAAGAGTAAGGGTAACTTAAATAAATCAAGAATAAAGTGAAGGTAAATAAGGATCATACCTGAGAATCCAAGTTAGGATCCTAAATCTTTAATACTTACAATCAAGATAACCAAAAGATAAACCATAGTAAAAGGTTAGGATCCATGATCTTTAACTGTTTAGCTTTGGAGACCTGAAACAGAACATAACTTGGGACTAAGCCAATATAAAAGAAGAGTTAGCAACTGGGGACAAGCCCAAAAAACTTGGGACAAGCCCAAAAAACTGGGGACAAGCCCAAATGATCTTGTGTAAACTGGAGTATGGCCCTCACTGGCGACTATCCAAACTTAGTGACATGAAAATGCCAAAACCTTAGCTAACGTGAAAACGTTAGAAACCTTAGGAACGGATGTATGGTACATCTACCATTATACGTAGGAACTTGAATACAGCCAGTACAATGAAATTGTCAGCCCCTAAAGCGGGTACTGGTCCCAATGCCTTGAACTGCACCAGGATCATCGTGCGCTACTGGCGAAGGTAGTGGATACCTTAAACTGGGGACAAGCCCAAAACTGGGGATAAGCCCAAAACTGGGGATAAACCCAAAAAACTGGGGACAAGCCCAAAAAACTGGGGACAAGCCCATAAAATTTAGGAGACTTCTGTGGATACTTGATCCCTTGTCAAGGATACATCAATCTTCTGCAAAACTCAGAACTTAGTGAAAAAAGGATAAAGGATCCAGGATCCTTCTCCTTGTAGTAAAATGAATTAAAAGGTTTGACAAATTAAGAATAGACCATTACCAGAATGAGGATCACCTATCCTCTGAGGATCCTTAACGGATATCGGATATGAAGACAGCCAAGGATCCTAAATCCTTCTTACATGAAATATCTCTTTAAATGGGCAGCATTCCAAGCTCTTGGTAGCAAATCACCTTCCGTTGTCAATAATCGATATGC
This sequence comes from Helianthus annuus, assembly GCF_002127325.2. Lineage (NCBI taxonomy): Eukaryota > Viridiplantae > Streptophyta > Magnoliopsida > Asterales > Asteraceae > Helianthus > Helianthus annuus. Next base: position 195,557,578 of record NC_035448.2, on the reverse strand, counting down.
CCCCTTTCCTGCCTTAGCTTCAATAAGATAAGGGCCTTCCCACTTTGGTGCTAACTTGCCATCAGCAGGATTTGTGGTATTCTGGAATGCTTTCCTTAACACCATATCACTAACTTGAAACTTTCTGATCCTGACATTCTTGTTATAAGCTCCAGCCATCCTTTGTTGATAACTAGTCAATCTTATCCTTGCCAAATCCCTGAGTTCTTCTATGATATCCAAGTCATGAACCAAGTTTTCAGCATTTCCTTCAGGATCACGGATGCTTGTTCTAGCAGTAGGAACCACCATTTCTGTAGGGATCACTGATTCTACTTCTAACACTAAAGAAAATGGAGTCTGGCCAGTAGCATTGTTGGGAGTTGTCTTGTCAGCCCATAGCACATAAGGTAGCTCTTCTGCCTATTTCCTTTCTTGGATCCAGGCTTCTTCTTCAAGTTGTTGATAATGATCTTGTTGGATGATTCTGCTTGACGATTAGCTTGTGGGTGGACTGGTGTTGATGTTATTATCTTAATCCCCCAGCTGTCACAAAAATTAGTAGTTCTACTCCCAATAAATTGGGATCCATTATCACAAACAATTTCAGAAGGAATACCAAATCTGCTAATAATGTTTCTTTTAATAAAGGATATCACTTCTTTCTCTCTGACTTGAGCAAATGCTTCAGATTCTATTCACTTTAAACACTTTTCCTCCTGGTGCCTTGAGAAGTTTGCCAACTATATCCATTCCCCATCTCATGAATGGCCAAGAAGAGGATATAGGATGCAGGAGCTCTGCTGGTTGATGAAGGATATTGCTATGTCTCTGGCAAGCATCGCATTTATTGGCATACTCCACAGCATCCTTCTTCATAGTAGGCCAATAGTATCCTGTCCTAAGGATCCTTGAGAACAGTGCTCTGCTCCCAGTGTGGTTTCCACAATCTCCTTCATGAAAATCCTTTAGGACTTCTTGAATTTCAGGATCCTTAATGCACCTTAGATATGGACCTGCAAGAGATCGTTTATATAACATGTTATTTAATATTGTAAATTGAGATACCTTGACTTTGAAAGCTCTAGGATTTTCTCATGTAGGGATCTCTCCATGTTGTATATATCTCATGATTGGAAGGATCCAGGATCCTGAATGAGATTGTATATTATCACTAGGTATGATTGCAGAATCCTCTCCTATCTCCATAGCTATGTGATCCTCAATAGCAGGACCCAAGATATGGATAATGGGAATTTTAACATCCTCTGGGATCTTCAAGGATGATCCGAGGTTGGCCAATGCATTAGCTTCTGCATTTTCTTCTCTGGGTACCTGTGTCAAACTAAAAGAAGCAAAAGAGTGTGCCAATTCCTTGACTATCTCTAAGTATTTGATTAGTCTTTCACCTTTAACAGCATAGGATCCATTAAAGTGATTAGTAATTAACAATCAATCTACATGTACCTCAAGATACCTGATCCTCATATGCTTGGCAATTTGCAAACCAGCTATCAAGGCTTCATATTCAGCCTCATTATTAGTAGTTTGAAACTCACAAGCTATTGAGTGGGGTATTATGTCCCCCTGTGGCGATTTTAGTAGTATTCCAAGTCCAGTTCCTTTGACATTAGAGGCTCCATCTGTAAAGAGTATCCAAGGATCCTTGGTTTCTTCAAGCTGTTGAACTTCTAACTCAGCTTCCGTTTGTAGATCACTACTGAAATCTGCCACAAAGTCAGCTAAGGCTTGGGATTTAATGGCAGTTCTTGGTTCATATCTTATATCATAAGCACTCAGCTTCACTGCCCATTTAGCCATCCTTCCTGATGTTAGGGGTGGATTTACCAATGATCAGTGATCCTCAGTTACTGTTGGGTTTAGTGATCCTTGCTTCTGTTTTAGCTAGTGATCCTCAGAAGTGTTGCAGGATCAGGATCATGGATCATAGTAAGGATCCTTATTCTAACGATTGTCTACTTTGAATATGATGTTGTTTTGCAGGAGTACGAGCTTGGACCTGGTCTTAGCGATATTCCTGGAGCATATTCCATGTTTATTCCGCACGTGCTTGGCCAATATGGACGTTATAGAGTTCGTGGGAGACTTGCATGAATTGCGGAATGTTTGTTAGCTTAGATTTTTTCTATTTTTAAATGGGATAGCGAGCTAAGATAAAAACACTTGGCTAATTTTGGCTAAACACACACTAGTAACTGCTCTCACCAGCTCGTAACCATTCACTTGGTGATTACACACTTTTATACACATTACACTATAGTGATCCTTGTAACTAGCTCGCTATCATCCGAAGTTGTAATACATTTCTTGTTTAATTTGAGTTGGTGATTGGTAGTTTCCATCACCCGAGGTTTTTTATTCCGGAGATCATTCATTGATCAAGGGCTTTTTCCTCGTATAAATCTCTGTGTCATTTGTTCATTGCATTTCAGAGTTCAATAATTCAAGCATCATTCCCCGTAACAGAGAGTTTGGTTGCATTATCATTGCTTGATTTTTTGACCAAAACAGTTTGGCGCCCACCGTGGGGCAATTGGTGCTTCATTCCTAAGAAATTCTTGTTTTTGTGATCATTTTGGTTCGTTGCATCCGAGCAGATGGCTTCATCATCAAAGAACACTTCAAGTGCGATGTCTGCAGTCAATTCATCCCAGGGCATTCCACCTTTGCCTCCACCACCTTCTGGACCTCAGAAAAAATGCCGAAAAGAAACCGACTCCCATTTTCTCAAAACCTCCAACTTCTTCTGCTTCTTATACTCCTACTACTAGTGACTTGTTTACTTTAATTTTGCAGATGAAGGAGCACATACATAAGCAGGATAAGACCAATGAAAGGATTCTTAGAGAAATTGGAGACATCAAGAAACAGAAGAGATCGGCAAAGGATCATTCCCCATTGATGCCCAGATCTTTGAATTTCGATACTCTGGTCATAACCTCTCAGCCTTTAGTGGTTCCAGATGTTCAATACGTGGGAGGACCAAGAGGAGTGCACTACGGATTATCAGCAATGACTCAGGCTTCAGGATCATACTTTCAACCAGCAGAATCCCTCCCTCAGCATATAGGATCCTTCGCAAGCTCAGGGGGATACTTGGGGGCACAACAGATTCAAGGATTCTGGACAGTTCAAGGATCCTCTCAGGTTCAAGGATCCTCGCAGGTTCAAGGATCCTCTCAGGTTCAAGGATCCTCGCAGGTTCAAGGATCCTCTCAGGTTCAAGGATCCTTGCAGGTTCAAGGATCCTCTCAGGTTCAAGGATCCTCGCAGGTTCAAGGATCCTCGCAGGTTCAAGGATCCTCTCAGTTTCATGGATCCTTCCAGGTTCCTGGATCCTTAAGGAGTTGGCAACCAGGGAATTCAGATATCCATCAAGGAGATTTCATTCCGATGCAAACCATTGCTTCTACTGGTCCTTCAATCATTCCAGAATCTCAGCAATATGGATTCACATCCGGCGTTCCAAATTTGAATCCAGCGGGAGGTAACACTTTTAATAATTCTTATACCACTAACCATGGCCTTATGCAGGATACAGGTATCAATCATGCTATGGCTAGGGAATTGAAAAAGCTAAAGGATATGATATCAAGTGTTCCAGGAGTAGTCAAGCCTATCCCGGAGATTGCGGATGGGAGCCATAAGATATCTCGTTTTGCACCACCCATCTGTGATGCTGAGATACCCAAGAGGTTCCACGTGCCGACAATGAAGTTATATGATGGCTCAACGGATCCTGAAGAACACATAGCACAATACAGGGAAAGGATGGAGATCAATCCCATCCCAGAAAGGTTAAAGGAAGCATGTCTGTGCAAGGGATTTGGATCCACACTTACTGGATCGGCTCTTAAATGGCTGCTAAGTCTTCCCCCTTACTCTATTACCTCATTTGCTAATCTAGTTAACCTGTTTAATAACCAGTTTTCTTGTAGTAGAAAATTTGAGCGTTTAACTAGCGATTTATATAGGATAACCCAAGGTCATAATGAATCACTGAGAGATTATATCACTAAGTTTAGTAAAGAATCCTTGGATATCCCTAACCTGGATATAGCAACGGCTGTAGAAGCCTTTAAAATGGGATTGCTTAGGGATTCGTTATTCTATAATGATCTTGTTATGACACCTTGCAGGAATCTAGATGAGGTAAGAACCGGGGCCCTTAGGTTCATCTGGCTAGAGGATGACAAAAGGATCCAGGAGAGGTTAGCAGGATCCTCAAAGCAAGAGAAGCAAGGATCCTCATTCAAGAACAACAAGTTCAGATCCTACAACAAGTTTGATAACCAGAATGTACATGTAGTAGAACAAGAAGAGGATGATGAGGATTATCCTCCAATTTCTGAATACTGTTTTTCTGTTGATAACAATGAGCTAATTCTTGCGATGCAGAATCTAGGTGATAAAGCCAGGTGGCCGAGAAAAAATGACAAACCAGCTGTTAGGGCTGGATTTTTATGACTTATGATCCTTACATATGATCCTAACCAGTGATCCTTATTTCTTTGGCAGATAGTGATCCTCAGAAGAGTTCCAGGATCAGGATCACGGACCATCACAGGGATCCTCATACTAACAGTTGTTTTCATTGGATTTAATGTTATCTTGCAGGAATGTCTGGAAGGATCCGCTCTTAGCAACGTAAACAAGGGACTCGTCTTTACAACTTTGGCATATGCTTAATCAGAGATGAACGTTGTGGACGATATGGCAACTCAGCATAATTTAAGGGCGATAATTTAGGCTAGATTTACTTTTATTCCTAAAGGGGTAACGAGCTAATAGTTAGTCTATTTACCTAAAATAGGGCCACTCACACTTGTATAAATAGCTCTCTTCCACATTCGGAAGACACAACACACTTCCCACACGCTTTGACACACGATACTATAGTGATCCTTGTACTTAGCTCGTTACCATCCGAAGTTGTAACCTTTATTTGTTATATTGAAGTTTGGTGATCGGTAGTTTCCATCACCCGAGGTTTTTTATGCCGGAGATCATTGATCAAGGGCTTTTTCCTCGTATAAATCCTTGTGTCAATTGTGCATTTTACATTTAAGTGATCCTTCACTTTGTTCAACAAACCAAGCATCATTCCCCGTTTTCATAAGAGTTTGGTTGCATTATCCTTGTGTGATTTTTGACCAAAACAGTTTGGCGCCCACCGTGGGGCAATTGGGGCTTCATTCATAAAAAACTTTTTCTATTTGTGATCATTCCGGAGTGTTGCATGGCTTCGTCGTTGAAGAATACCTCCACAGCGACGTCGGCAGTCAATTCATCTACTGGCATTCCACCTTTGCCTCCACCACCAGCTGGATCTCAGAAAAATGCTGAGAAGAGACCAACTTCTATCTCCTCTAAACCATCATCTTCTGCTCTAACTTCTTCTGTTCCCAGTACTAGTGATATATTTACTTTGATTTTGCAGATGAGGGATCGTATGCAGCAGCAGGATGAAACCAATGACAGGATCCTCAGAGAAATCGGAGATCTCAAAAGGCAAAAGAAAACGGCAGAGGATCATTCCCCACTGATGCCCAAATCTTTGAATTTTGATACTCCAATGATTACTTCTCAGCCATCAGAGGTCCCAGACATTCAATATATGGGTGGATCAAGAGGAGTGCATTTCGGCTCAGCAGTAGTGACTCAGGCATCAGGATCATATTTCCAACCGGCAGGATCTTATACTCAACATATGGGATCCTTCATGAACTCAGGATCCTCCTTCGTTCCAGGATCATCCCAGGTTCAAGGATCCCTTCAGATACTAGGATCCTTGAAGAATTTGCAAACAGGAAGTCTAGATGTCCATCAAGGAGATTTTATTCCAATGCAGACCATTGCTTCCACTGGTCCATCCATTATCCCAGCAATATGGATTCACACCCAATGTTCCTAACTTGAACCCGATGGGAGGTAACACTTTTAATAATTATCTTACCACTAACCATGGATTAATGCAGGATACAGGTATCAATCATGCTATGGCCAGAGAACTACAAAAACTGAAAGATATGATATCAAGTGTCCCAGGGGTAGTCAAACCTATCCCGGAGATTGCAGATGGAAGCCATAAGGTATCTCGTTTTGCACCACCAATCTGTGATGCTGAGATACCCAAAAGGTTCCATATCCCTACTATGAAGCTGTATGATGGTACAACGGATCCTAAGGAACACATAGCACAATACAGGAAAAGGATGGAGATCAATCCAATTCCAGAAAAGCTAAAGGAAGCATGCCTATGCAAAGGATTTGGATCCACTCTTACTGGATCAGCTCTTAAATGGCTGCTAAGTCTTCCCCCTTATTCTATTACTTCGTTTGCTAACTTAGTTAACTTATTCAATAACCAATTTTCTTGTAGTAGAAAATTTGAACGATTAACTAGTGATTTATATAGGGTAACTCAGGGTCATAATGAATCATTAAGGGATTATATAACCAAATTCAGTAAAGAATCCTTAGATATTCCCAACTTGGATATGGCCACAGCTGTTGAAGCCTTCAAAATGGGATTGCTTAGGGATTCATTGTTCTATGATGATCTTGTTATGACACCATGAAGGAACCAAGATGAAGTAAGAACTCGTGCACTCAGGTTCATCCGGCTAGAGGATGACAAAAGGATCCAGGAAAGACAAGTAGGATCCTCAAAACCAGAAAACCAAGGATCCTCTTTCAAAAGCAACAGATTCAAATCCTACAATAGGAATGACAACCAGAACGTGCATGCCGTTGACCAAGAAGAGGATGATGAGGATTATCCTCCGATTTTTGAATATTGTTTTTCCGTTGATAATCATGAACTAATCCTTGCCATGCAGAATCTAGGAGAAAAAGCCAGATGGCCCAGAAAAAACGACAAACCAGCCGGAACTAAAGACAAGTCAAAGTGGTGTGCATACCACGAGGATTTCGGGCATTTAACTGAAGAATGCATCGCATTGAGAAAGGAAATTGGATATCTGCTAAGCAAGGGACATTTAAAGAGTTGCTGGGAAGAAAAAAGCAAAGGACTCAGGATCCTGAAAGGATCCCTGAAAAAGCTCCAGCCCCTCCGGCAAATGCACAAGTGATCAACTTTATTTCTGGAGGATCCGACATCTGTGGTACATCCTTTTCAGCAGCTAAAAGGCATGCAAAGGAAGCTAAAATGGATAACGGAGAAAGGCCCATTCGAACATCAAGTATCTCGGAAGGAAAAGCGATAACCTTCAATGAGGATGATCGCATTAATATTCAGGATCCTCATCACGATAGTTTAGTCATCACTCTCTTTATCTCTAACCATTTTGTCCGCAGGATCCTTATTGACGGAGGAAGCTCAGTAAACATTATCCAACTTGATGTCCTGAAGAAGATGGGTATCCCTGAATCAGATATCACTCCAAGATCCTCCGTGCTTGTGGGATTTAGTGGCGAAACTAAGAAAACTTTGGGGGACATCAAACTCCCAATTTATGTGGAAGGATTACATAATTATCAAAAATTTTGTGTTATTGACTGTTTGTCTTGTTGTAATGATATCCTTGGCAGACCCTGGATACATGATATGAAGGCAGTCCCATCCACCTACCATCAATGTGTGAAGCTCCCTAGCCCATGGGGAATAATCAAGATCGACAGTGATCAGCAGGAGGCTAAGGATTGTTACACCTCGTCAATGAAACCAGCCTCGAAGCCAAGGGAGCAATAGCAATTACAGTATCCTCCAAGGGATGTCTTGGAGGCAAGAGAACAGGATGTGGACGAAATCCTTTTGGATCCTAATGATCCTGAATCAAAAATCTATATAGGATCAGGGATCCTTGGCAAGATGAAAGAAGACCTAGTATCCTTCCTCAAAAGAAGAAAGTCTACCTTTGCATGGAAACATGAGGATATGACAGGTATATCTAAGGATATTATAACTCATAAACTTGACATTGACAGGTCAATCAAACCAATACATCAAAAAAGGAGGAAGTTTGCACCAGAAAGAAATGCCATTATCCAGGAAGAAGTAGAAAGATTACTTCGAGCAGGTATGATTAGAGAGGTAAAGTATCCAAAATGGCTAGCCAATGTGGTTGTTGTTCAAAAGAAAAACGGAAAGTGGAGGGTATGTGTCGATTTCACTGATTTGAATAAAGCATGTCCCAAGGATCCTTTCCCATTACCCCACATTGACTCCATGGTGGATGCAACGGCGGGTCATGAACTGTTAACCTTTATGGATGCATCATCTGGATTCCAACAAATTCAGATGGAACCATCCGACCAGGAGGATACGGCTTTTATGACCCCAACCGGTTTATATTGTTATATTGCTATGCCTTTTGGATTAAGAAATGCAGGTGCAACATATCAAAGGTAGGTGAATATGATGTTCAAAGATCAAATTGGATAAACTATGGAAGTATACATAGACGATATGGTGGTGAAATCCAAGAACGCTGAGGATCACCTAAGGGACTTGGAGGAAGCATTTGATATCCTGGATAATTATAACATGAAGCTTAATCCCTCAAAATGTCACTTCGGTGTTAAAGCAGGCAAATTCTTAGGATATATGGTAACTCAGAGGGGCATTGAGGCAAGCCCGGAACAAATCAAAGCATTGGTGAATATCAAATCCCTTGCCAACGCTAAGGATGTGCAAAGGCTAACAGGCAGGATAGCAGCTCTAAACAGATTCATATCCAAATCCTCAGAAAAGTGTAAAGAATTCTATGATATCCTAAGAAAGAACAAGAAATTCGAATGGACTGAAAAGCATGAGAATGCTTTACAAGCCCAAAAAGAATACATGTCCTCAGCACCAGCATTGATGAAACCAGAAAAAGGAGATGTGTTATCCTTATACCTTGCGGTATCCTCAAAAGCAGTAAGTGCAGTCCTTGTTAAGGATCATGAAGGTACACAACATCCTGTCTATTATGTAAGTAAGAGTTTACTTGATGCTGAATCCAGGTATTCACACATTGAAAAACTTATCCTTGCACTGATTATGGCATCCACTAAACTAAGACATTATTTTGAAACTCATGTTATTGTTGTTAGAACTAATTTCCCAATTAAGAATGTCCTCAGGAAACCAGAGATGTCCGGAAGAATGGCTAAGTGGGCAGTAAAGCTTAGTGCCCATGATATAAGATATGAGCCTAAAACAGCCATTAAATCTCAAGCACTAGCAGACTTTGTGGCTGATTTCAGTAGTGATCTACAAAGGGAAGCCGAATTGGAGGTCCAGCAGCTGGATGAGAGCAAGGATCCTTGGATACTACATACTGATGGATCCTCAAATGTCAAAGGCACAGGGCTTGGCATACTACTAAAATCGCCACAGGGGGACATAATACCCCATTCCATAGCTTGTGAGTTCCAAGTCACTAATAATGAGGCTGAATATGAAGCCTTAATCGCTGGCTTACAAATTGCCAAGCATATGGGGATCAGGTATCTTGAGGTATACGTGGATTCATTGTTAATCACTAATCACTTTAATGGATCCTATGCTGTGAAAGGTGAAAAACTAACCAAATATTTAGAGATAGTCAAAGAATTGGCACTCTCCTTTGTTTCTTTCAGTTTGACACAGGTACCAAGGGAGGAAAATACAGAAGCTGATGCATTGGCCAATCTAGGATCATCTTTGAAGATCCCTGAGGATATAAATATCCCCATCATCCATATCCTGGCTCCTGCTATTGAAAATCAGGTGGCCATGGAAATAGAAGAGGATACTGCAATGATCCCTAGTGAGGAGACTCAATCTTATTCAGGATCATGGATCTCACCAATCATGAGATACTTACAACACGGGGAGATTCCTATGGGAGAAAATCCTAGGGCTTTCAGGATTAAGGTATCTCAATTCACAATCTTGAATAATGTGCTATATAAGCGATCTCTTGCAGGACCATATTTAAGATGTATCGAGGATCCTGAAATTCAAGAAGTATTAAAAGACTTCCATGAAGGAGATTGTGGAAACCACACTAGGGGCAGGGCATTGTTCTCAAGGATCCTTAGGACAGGATACTACTGGCCAACTATGAAGAGGGATGCTGTGGAGTATGCTAAGAAGTGTGATCCTTGTCAAAGACACAGCAATATCCTTCATCAGCCGGCTGAATTTCTACATCCTATACCATCCTCTTGGCCATTCATGAGATGGGGGATGGATATAGTTGGCAAGCTCCCTAAGGCACCTGGTGGAAAAGTATTCATGCTTGCCATGACTGACTACTTCTCCAAGTGGATAGAGGCCGAAGCCTTTGCCCAAGTCAGAGAAAAGGAAGTGATATCCTTTATTAAAAGAAACATTATAACTAGATTTGGCATTCCTTCTGAAATTGTATGTGATAATGGTTCCCAATTTATTGGGAGCAGGACTACTAACTTTTATGACAGTTGGGGGATTAAGATGATAACATCAACACCAGTCCACCCACAAGCCAATGGCCAAGCAGAATCATCCAACAAGATCATCATCAACAATCTGAAGAAGAAACTTGGATCCAAGAAGGGGAAATGGGCAGAGGAATTGCCTTATGTGCTTTGGGCTGACAGGACAACTCCCAAGAATGCTACTGGTCAAACACCCTTCTCTTTGGTGTTTGGGGCAGAAGCAGTGATCCCAACAGAAATGGTGGTTCCAACTGCTAGAACAAGTACCCGTGATCCTGAAGAGAATGCTGCAAACTTGGCTCAGGATTTGGATACTATTGAAGAAATCAGGGATCTAGCTAGGATAAGGATGGCTAGCTACCAACAAAGAATGGCTGGTGCTTACAACAAAAATGTCAGAATAAGGAAATTCCAAGTGGGGGATATGGTATTGAGAAAAGCATTCCAAAATACCATCAATCCTGCTGACGGGAAGTTAGCACCAAAGTGGGAAGGCCCTTACTTGATTGAAGCTGAAGCAGGAAAAGGGGCATATAGATTGCTAACCATGGAAGGAAATTTGTTACCTAGAGCCTGGAATGCTGTTCACTTAAAGAAATATTTCATGTGAACAGGACCCTCCTGGCACATATGATCCTTACATTGAAAGCATCCTCGAAGGATCCCGATAATGTCAATGATCCTTACTCTGGTAATATCCTAATCCTAAACTATTCCATTTTCTTATTTTTACCAAAGGATAAGGATCATGTATCCTTCATCCTCCTCTCACGAGAATTTGAGTTTTGATAGTCCAGGTATCCTCAGCATATTATTGATAGTCTTCAAAAGCATCTCAGATCCTTGGGTTCAACCCCAGTTATCCTTGGGCTTGTCCCCAGTTTTCGCCTGTAGCGCACGATGATCCTGGTATAGTTCATGTCTTTGGGACCAGTACCCACTCCAGGGGCTGATAACCTCATCGTACTGGCTATACCTAGGATCCTACGTATAATGGTAGACGTACCATACATCCGTTCCTAAGGTTTCTAACGTTTTCACGTTAGCTAAGGTTTTGGCATTTTCATGTCACTAAGTTTGGATAGTCGCCAGTAAGGGCCATACTCCAGTTTACATACGATCCTTGGGCTTGTCCCCAGTTATCCTTTGGGCTTGTCCCCAGTTATCATTCGGGCTTGTCCCCAGTGATCCTATGGGCTTGTCCCCAGTTATCCTTTGGGCTTGTCCCCAGTTATCCTTTGGGCTTGTCCCCAGTTACTAACTTATCTTTTATATTGGCTTAGTCCCAAGTTATATTCCATTTTTTCAGGTTTTCGAAGTTAAACAATTAAGGATCCTTAATCCTTATTATCCATTAAAGTTTTACTTATGGTTATCCTGATTAAAGGTTAGGATCCTAGCTTGGATCCTCAGGTATGATCCTTAACTATTTTTAATTTCATTATCCATTTGAATAACCTTTAAACCTTGACAACTGAACCTATGATCCTTAAAATAAACTACCTTGAAAATTTTCGATTATAGGATATCTGATCCAGGATCATATCCTAAATTTCTTAAACATAATTTGCTCAACTTTTCTTACTCAAACAAACATGTGTCAAAACAATTGAAAATAAAAAGGATAATAACACAAGATAAGCGACAAAAGTTTAAGATTTTATTTATTAACGAAAGGATTAACCCTTCAAAGGTTGTCAAAATTACCTACCCCGAGCATCTACCAGCAATACGTGGCCCGTCCGCTGGGGTAGGTAAAGGGTGTCCATGATAATTGTTAGGGCTGGATTTTCATTATAGGTGATCCTTATACGTGATCCTAACCAGTGATCCTTGTTTCTTTGGCAGACAGTGATCCTCAGCAGGACTTCAGGATCAGGATCATGGGACATTATAGTGGTCCTCATACTAACGGCCACTTCCACTTAATTCAATATTGTTTTGCAGGGACATCTAGCAGGATACGCTCTAGGCATCATGATCCAGGGACGCGTCTTCACAATTATGGCAAGAGCTAAATCAGAGATAGACGTTGCACAGGATATGGAAACATGGCTTGATTTATGGGCGGCTATTTAGGCTAGATTGTCTTTATTTCTAAAGGGGTAATGAGCTGATAATTAGTCATTTTACCTAAAATAAGTCACCTACACTTGTATAAATACCCCTCTTCCTCATTCGGAAGAACACACACGACATACGACGCAACTCTCACACACTTAGACACCAAAAGCAATAGCGATCCTTGTACTCAGCTCATTATCATCCAAAGTTGTAATCATATTTTTCATATATTGAAGTTGGTGATCGGTAGTTGCCATCACCCGAGGTTTTTTATGCCGGAGATCATACATTGATCAAGGGCTTTTTCCTCGTATAAATCATCGTGTCTTTGCATCTTTTATCACAGAAGTGATCCTTTACTTTCATAATTAACCAAGCATCATACCCCGTTTACATAAAGTTTGGTTACATTATCCTTGTGCGATTTTTGACCAAAACAGTTTGGCGCCCACCGTGGGGCAATTGGTGCTTCATTCATAAGAAAATCTTTTGTTCGAAATCATTTGAAAGAGTTACATGGCTTCATCACTGAAGAACACGTCCACGGCGATGTCTGCAGTCACCTCATCAGAGATCACCTTGCCTCCTCTACCGGCAGGATCTCAGAAAAATACTGAGAAGAGATCAACTCCCACTTTCTCTAAACCTCTATCTTCTTCTGCTATGAATTCTTCTATTCCCAGTACTAGTGATGTATTTGCTTTAATTTTGCAGATGAAGGATCGTATGCAGCGGCAAGATGAAACTAACGAAAGGATCCTCAAGGAAATTGGAGATCTCAAAAGACAAAAGAAAGCGGCAGAGGATCATTCTCCACTGGTGCCCAAATCCTTGAGTTTTGATACTCCAATGATCACTTCCCAGCCATCAGGGATCCCGGACGTGCAAATCATAGGGGAGTCAAGAGGATCACATCTCAACTCGGCAGCAATGACTCAGACGTCAGGCTCACATTTTCAGCCTGTAGGATCCTATCCTCAGTACATGGGATCCTTCAGGAATTTGGGAGCCTATCCGGAGACACAGCAGTTTCAAGGATCCTACTTTATTCCAGGATCATTCCAGGGCCAAGGATCCTCCTTTGTTCCAGGATCATCCCAGGTTCAAGGATCCTCCTTTGTTCCAGGATCATCCCAGGTTCAAGGATCCTCCTTCGTTCCAGGATCATCCCAGACACCAGGATCCTTCCAGATACCAGGATCCCTAAAAAATCTGCAAACAGGAAGTCTAGATGTCCATCAAGGAGACTTCATTCCAATGCAGACCATTGCTTCCACTGGTCCCTCCGTTGTTCCAGAACCCCAGCAATATGGATTCCCTAACTTGAACCCAATGGGAGGTAACACTTTAAACAATTACCCTACCACTAACCATGGATTCATGCAGGATACAGGTACCAATCATGCTATGGCCAGGGAGTTGCAGAAGCTGAAAGATATGATCTCAAGTGTTCCAGGGGTAGTCAAGCCTATCCCAGAGATTGCGGATGGAAGCCACAAGGTATCCCGTTTTGCACCACCAATTTGTGATGCAGAGGTACCCAAAAGGTTCCATATCCCTACCATGAAGTTGTATGATGGCACAACGGATCCAGAGGAGCATATAGCACAATACAGGGAGAGGATGGAGATCAATCCTATCCCAGAAAAATTGAAGGAAGCATGCCTATGTAAAGGATTTGGATCCACTCTTACTGGATCAGCTCTTAAGTGGCTGCTAAGTCTTCCCCCTTACTCTATTACTTCATTTGCCAATTTAGTTAATTTATTCAATAACCAATTCTCTTGTAGCAGAAAATTTGAAAAATTAACTAGTGATTTGTACAGGATAACTCAAAATCATAATGAATCATGAAGGGATTATATAACTAAATTTAGTAAAGAATCCTTGGACATTCCCAACTTGGATATGGCTACGGCTGTTGAAGCCTTCAAAATGGGACTGCTTAAGGATTCATTATTCTATGATGATCTTGTTATGACACCATGCAGGAATTTAGATGAAGTAAGAACTCGAGCACTCAGGTTTATCCGGCTAGAGGATGACAAGAGGATCCAGGAGAGACAAGTAGGATCCTCAAAACAAGATAAGCAAGGATCCTCCTTCAAGAGCAACAAGTTCAAATCCTACCATAGAAATGAGAACAAGAATGTGCATGCTGTTGACCAAGAAGAGGATGATGAAGGATATCCTCCAATCTCAGAATATTGTTTTTCCGTTGATAATCATGAACTAATCCTTGCAATGCAGAATCTAGGTGAAAAAGCTAGGTGGCCCAGGAAGAATGATAAACCATCCGGGACTAAAGACAAGTCAAAATGGTGTGCATACCATGAGGATTTCGGGCATCTAACTGAAGATTACATAGCCTTAAGAAAAGAAATCGGATACCTGCTAAGCAAGGGGCATCTAAAAGAGTTATTGGGGAGAAAAAAGCAAAGGACCCAGGATCCTGAAAGGATCCCCGAAAAAGCTCCAGCACCTCCGGCAAATGCACAAGTGATCAACTTTATATCCGGAGGATCAGACATCTGTGGTACATCCTTCTCGGCGGCCAAAAGACATGCAAAAGAATCAAAAATGGATAATGGAGAAAGGCCTATTAGAACCTCAAGTGTCTCAGAAGGGAAGATGATAACATTTGATGAGGATGATCGCATCAACATTCAGGATCCTCACCATGATAGTTTAGTTATCACTCTCTTTATCTCTAACCATTTTGTCCGCAGGATCCTTATTGACGGAGGGAGCTCAGTGAACATTATCCAGCTTGATGTCCTGAAGAAGATGGGAATCCCAGAATCAGACATCACACCAAGATCCTCCATGCTTGTAGGATTCAGTGGGGAGACAAAGAAAACTCTGGGGGACATCAAACTCCCAATCTACGTGGAAGGATTACATAATTACCAAAAATTTTGTGTTATTGACTGTTTATCTTGTTGCAACGTTATCCTTGGCAGGCCTTGGATACATGATATGAAAGCAGTCCCATCTACCTACCATCAATGTGTGAAGCTCCCTAGCCCATGGGGAATAATCAAGATCGATAGTGACCAGCAGGAGGCTAAGGATTGTTATACCTCATCTATGAAGCCAACCTCGAAGCCAAGGGAGCAATAGCAATTACAGTATCCTCCAAGGAATGTCTTGGAGGCAAGGGAACAAGATGTAGATGAAATCCTCTTGGATCCTAGTGATCCTGAATCAAAAATCTATATCGGATCAGGGATCCTTGGCAAGATGAAAGAAGACATGATATCCTTCCTCAAAAGAAGAAAATCTACCTTTGCTTGGAAACATGAAGATATGACAGGTATATCTAAGGATATTATTACTCACAAACTTGGCATTGACAGGTCTATCAAACCAATCCATCAAAAAAGGAGGAAGTTTGCACCAGAAAGGAATGCCATTATCCAAGAAGAAGTAGAGAGACTACTTCGAGCAGGAATGATCAGAGAGGTAAAGTATCCAAAATGGTTAGCCAATGTGGTTGTTGTCCAAAAGAAAAACGGAAAGTGGAGGGTATGTGTCGATTTCACTGATTTGAATAAGGCATGTCCCAAGGATCCTTTCCCATTACCCCACATTGACTCCATGGTGGATGCAACGGCGGGGCATGAACTGTTAACCTTTATGGATGCATCATCTGGATTCCAACAAATTCAGATGGAACCATCGGACCAAGAGGATACAGCCTTTATGACCCCAACAGGTTTGTATTGTTATATTGCCATGCCTTTTGGATTGAGAAATGCAGGTGCAACATACCAAAGGCTGGTGAATATGATGTTCAAAGATCAAATTGGACAAACTATGGAAGTATACATAGATGATATGGTAGTTAAATCAAAGAAAGCTGAGGATCACCTAAGGGACTTGGAAGAAGCATTCGATATCCTTGATAATTACAACATGAAACTTAATCCTTCAAAATGCCATTTTGGTGTTAAGGCAGGAAAATTCTTAGGATACATGGTAACCCAGAGGGGCATTGAAGCAAGCCCGGAACAAATCAAAGCATTAATAAATATCAAATCTCCTGCCAATGCCAAGGATGTTCAAAGACTGACAGGCAGGATAGCAGCTTTGAACAGGTTCATATCGAAATCCTCAGAAAAATGCAAAGAATTCTACGATATCCTAAGGAAGAATAAGAAGTTTGAATGGACTGAGAAGCATGAGAACGCTTTACAAGCCCTTAAAGAATATATGTCCTCAGCACCAGCATTAGCAAAACCGGAAAAAGGAGATGTGTTATCCTTATACCTGGCGGTATCCTCAACCGCTGTAAGTGCAGTCCTTGTCAAGGATCATGAAGGTACACAATATCCTATCTACTATGTAAGTAAAAGTTTGCTTGATGCCGAATCCAGGTACTCACACCTCGAAAAACTTATTCTTGCATTGATCATGGCATCCACTAAGTTAAGGCATTATTTTGAAACCCATACTATTGTTGTTAAAACTAATTTTCCAATTAAGAATGTCCTCAGGAAACCGGAGATGTCAGGGAGGATGGCTAAGTGGGCAGTGAAGCTTAGTGCCCATGATATAAGATATGAACCAAGAACAGCCATTAAATCTCAAGCACTAGCTGACTTTGTGGCTGATTTCAGTAGTGATCTACAAAAAGAAGCGGAACTGGAGGTCCAGCAGCTGGATGAGACCAAGGATCCTTGGATACTACACACTGACGGATCCTCAAATATCAAAGGCACAGGGCTAGGGATCCTACTAAAATCGCCACAGGGGGACATAATACCCCACTCCATAGCCTGTGAGTTCCAAGCAACTAACAATGAGGCTGAATATGAAGCCTTAATTGCTGGCTTACAGATTGCTAAGGATATGGGGGTAAAATATCTCGAAGTATATGTAGACTCATTATTGATCACCAATCACTTTAATGGATCCTATGCTGTTAAAGGTGAAAAACTAACCAAATATTTAGAGATAGTCAAAGAATTGGCACTCTCTTTTGTTTCTTTTAGCTTAACACAGGTACCAAGGGAGGATAACACGGAAGCTGATGCATTGGCCAACCTAGGATCATCCTTAAAAATTCCAGAAGACATAAGTATCCCTATCATCCATATCCTGGCTCCTGCTATTGAAAATCAAGTGGCCATGGAAATAGAAGAGGATACTGCAATAATCCCTAGTGAAGAAGCTCAATCTTATTCAGGATCATGGATCCTACCTATTATGAAATACTAGCAAAACGGAGAGATTCCAATGGAGGAAAATCCTAGAGCTTTCAGGATCAAGGTATCTCAATTTACAATCTTAAATAATGTGCTATATAAACGATCCCTTGCAGGACCATATTTAAGATGTATCGAGGATCCTGAAATTGAAGAAGTGTTGAGAGACTTCCATGAAGGAGATTGTGGAAACCACACTGGGGGCAGGGCATTATTCTCAAGGATCCTTAGAACAGGATACTACTGGCCAACCATGAAAAGGGATGCTGTAGAGTATGCTAAGAAATGTGATCCTTGCCAAAGACATAGCAATATCCTCCATCAGCCAGCTGAATTTTTACACCCAATACCATCCTCTTGGCCATTCATGAGATGGGGGATGGATATAGTTGGCAAGCTCCCTAAAGCACCTGGTGGAAAAGTATTCATGCTTGCTATGACTGACTACTTCTCTAAATGGATAGAAGCTGAAGCTTTTGCTCAAGTCAGAGAAAAAGAAGTTATATCCTTTATCAAAAGAAACATTATAACTAGATTTGGCATTCCCTCTGAAATTGTATGTGATAATGGTTCCCAATTCATTGGAAGCAGAACCACTAACTTTTGTGACAGTTGGGGAATCAAGATGATCACATCAACACCAGTTCACCCACAAGCCAATGGTCAAGCAGAATCATCCAACAAGATCATCATCAACAATCTGAAGAAGAAGCTAGGATCCAAGAAGGGGAAATGGGCAGAAGAGTTACCTTATGTGCTATGGGCTGATAGAACAACCCCCAAGAGTGCCACTGGTCAAACACCTTTCTCTTTAGTATTTGGGGCAGAAGCAGTGATCCCAACAGAGATGGTGATCCCAACTGCTAGAACAATTGCTCGTGATCCTGAAGAAAATGCTGCAATCCTAGCTCAGGATTTGGATACTATTGAGGAAATCAGGGATCTAGCTAGAATAAGGATGGCAAGCTACCAACAAAGAATGGCTGGTACCTACAACAAAAATGTCAGGATAAGGAAGTTCCAAGTAGGAGATATGGTGTTGAGAAAAGCATTTCAAAATACTATCAATCCTGCTGACGGGAAGCTAGCACCAAAATGGGAAGGTCCCTACTTGATTGAAGCTGAAGCAGGAAAGGGGGCATACAGGTTGCTAACCATGGAAGGAAACTTGTTACCAAGAGCCTGGAATGCTGTTCACTTAAAAAAATATTTCATGTGAACATGATCCTTCATGCATGTGATCCTTACATTGAAGTATCCTTGAAGGATCCCGGAGATATCAGCGATCCTTACTCTGGTAATACGCTTATCCTAAAACTATTGCACTTTCTTACTTTTTGCCTAAGGATAAGGATCATGTATCCTTCATCCTCTACTCACAAACCATTTGAGTTATGATAAGTTCAGGTATCTTCAGCAAATCGTCAAAGATCTCCAAGAGCACCACAGATCGATTATCCCCAGTTTCCGCCAGCAGCGCACGATGATCCTGGTATAGTTCACGTCTTTGGGACCAGTACCCACTTTCGGGGCTGACAACCTCATCGTACTGGCTATATTTAGGATCCTCCGTATAATGGTAGACGTACCATACATCCGTTCCTAAGGTTTCTAACGTTTTCACGTTAGCTAAGGTTTTGACATTTTCATGTCACTAAGTTTGGATAGTCGCCAATAAGGGCCATACTCCAGTTTGCATACGATCCTTTGGGCTTGTCCCCAGTTATCCTTTGGGCTTGTCCCCAGTTATCCTTTGGGTTTATCCCCAGTGATCCCCCGGGATCATCCCCAGTTATCCTTTGGGCATGTCCCCAGTTACTAATTTATCTTTTACATTGGCTTAGTCCCAAGTTATATCTCACTTTTCAGGTTTTGGATGTCTAAACATATAAGGATCCTTAATCCTTATTAACTATCAAAGTCTTATCTATGATTGTCTTGATTGAAGGTAAGGATCCTAACTTGGATCCTCAGGTATGATCCTTGACTATTTTGATTATACTCATTATCCTAACCAACTCTCATACTTTGACAACCAAACCTACGATCCTTGAACTAAAATACTTTGAGAAATTTTAAATATGAGGATATTTGATCAAGGATCATATCCTAAGTTTATTAAACATATTTTTAACTCTTGTCACCTTAGCAAATATACTACAAAAGATTGAGAAATAAGAAGATAACTAAAGGATAACAACACAAGATAAGCCAGAAAGTTAAAGTTATATTATTAAACAAAAGGATCATTAACCCTTTCAAGAAAGTTGTCAAAATTGCCAACCCACATTTCTACCAGCAAAACGTGGCCCGTCCACATGGGTTGGCAAAGGGTGTCCATTGTCTATGCGGTCTTAGCATTTTGCAGGAAATTAAAAGCGGCAGGATCACAAAGGCTTCATCCCCCAAATAGAGGATCCCTCCACCTTTTGCAATCCTACCTATTGTTCTAAGGATCCAGGATCCTTAACCCTAAAGACTATTGTTCGAAGATTACAAACCATAATTGTCTCAAACCATCAACAACCACAAAAACTACCACCAAACCTAAAAAAATTGGGCTCCGGCCTAGTCAACAATATCCATCATTGCCCAATCATGCAGCCTACTCCTTTGCTGCTCCATCACCACCGGCTGCTCCACCTTGATCCTTGTCAGCATCACCACCTTCCAGCATGGGGATCTCCTCAGCCTCATCCTCGTCCTCCAGGTCTGCCAGCCTTGCCTTCCAACCTTCAACGTCCCACGAGCTTTTGTCAAAGGTAGGATCCTGAGCCTCCTCGGCCATCTGAAGTTGTATCTTGTACATAGCAATTGCCGCGGAGACCTTGGCATCTTGGGTGATCTCCTGCTTCTCGTTATCAATATCAATCAACCTCTGAGCAGCCTCAGCCTTCGTGGCCCGGAGTTCCTTCTCAAGATCTGCTATCTTGAGATCCTTAAGCACGCCCATTTGTTGAAGGTCAGCAATCTGGCTCTCTTGATCCTCAACATGGCCAAGATAGGTCTCGATCTCGGCAAGTTTCTGCAAAGAGGGAAATAAGGTAAGTTCAGAACCGGATGATCCTCGAAGAAACAGGATACACAAACAGGATATTCGAAACGGATGACCAACAGGGGCAGTGATCCTTACCTCATTCACGTAGTCAAGGAATTGCTGACGGAGGAGGGGAAATCCTTGGAGATCTTCAGAGGTTTTCCTCTTTTTTCCCTTGCCCCGGATAGACGCTTTGGGAGCTGATGCTGAAGGACTGGCAGCAGGAGCCTTCTTCTTTGAAGACGTGACATTGGCAAGATCACTTAACCCAAATTTAGAGGCAGATTTGACAGACCTGGCAGACTTTCCGGCACCTACACAATCAAAAAACAAGATAAGTTGCTTTATTAATCAAACAATCCTACATATAATTTATTTTCTGTAAGGATACTTACTTGACATAGTGGCAGATGCAGAGGATACTTCTTGAGAATCTTGGACGGTGACCTGGAAACTTCTGACTTCAGGATTAAGCTTTTTAAAAGCTAGAACTCTCTCTTTTGCAGCAGGGCTTAACTTGAGATGAGCGATGGAAATAGCTGCAAAGGAAAAAAGACATTAGTGATCTTCATCAAATGAGACAGGACTGATAGTGATCCTTCGAGGATCCTCTACCCTACCATGAGTGGCCCATTCTTTGGGCAGATCCTTCCCATCCGGGATGGAATCCCTTCTAACAAAGAAAAAACGACGCTTCCAGTTTGTATCATTCTTGGTGACCTTGAAGACAGGGTGATCCTCCCCGGCTTTACGTTTCAGCAGATACCGGTAAGAGCCAAAAGTGGTAAGATCGTAAAACTCGGCCAACTCCGTCATCCCCAGATCAATCCCTCTCTGCTCAATGATCCTTTCGAAGGTATACAGAACCCTCCAGATCATCGGCATAGCTTGGATATAAGAGATGCCGGTTAAAGA
The DNA here is from genome assembly GCF_002127325.2 of Helianthus annuus. Classification (NCBI taxonomy): domain Eukaryota; kingdom Viridiplantae; phylum Streptophyta; class Magnoliopsida; order Asterales; family Asteraceae; genus Helianthus; species Helianthus annuus. The sequence goes on along the minus strand of NC_035448.2, from coordinate 195,535,942 downwards.
AAAGAAGGATTGGGTGAAGGATGGAAAAGGATATGAATACCCTATGGTGAATGGAGTAGCAGGAAAAGCCACCCAGGTATCCGAAACAGAATCACTCAGAGCGGTAGGTGTGAAGGACTTGAAAACCGCATTCGCCGGAAAACAATGACGAATTCTGTCTATGTGAACATCAGTAAAGCAACACCTCTCCGTAGGAGAATCCTTGATAATCCCCTGGCTTTTTAAGGGACTATCCTTCTTAGAATCCTTGTGTGGAGAATTCCGGAGCAACATGTTTATGACGAGACGGAAACAGAGTAGAAGCAAAAAACAGAGCAAAGAGAAGGAAGAAGGGAAAGAGAGAAGAAGAGGATACCTGATCAAGTCTTCGGTAGTGATTATAAAGGGAAGATACCTCGAATTTAAATACAGAACGATCCTAACCCTATCTCCTATTTATAATGATGATTTGCAGGGATTGTCACATCTGTGACGTAATTATCACAACGGCTAGTCCATGTGTAACGGCTAGTTATTCGGAATCGCCCGTTAGAGATAAGATCAAAACAAAATATAACTCGTCTATTTACAATTAACTCCTTATATTTTGGGGGCAATTGTTAGGGCTGGATTTTCATTATAGGTGATCCTTATACGTGATCCTAACCAGTGATCCTTGTTTCTTTGGCAGACAGTGATCCTCAGCAGGACTTCAGGATCAGGATCATGGGACATTATAGTGGTCCTCATACTAACGGCCACTTCCACTTAATTCAATATTGTTTTGCAGGGACATCTAGCAGGATACGCTCTAGGCATCATGATCCAGGGACGCGTCTTCACAATTATGGCAAGAGCTAAATCGGAGATAGACGTTGCACAGGATATGGAAACATGGCTTGATTTATGGGCGGCTATTTAGGCTAGATTGTCTTTATTTCTAAAGGGGTAATGAGCTGATAATTAGTCATTTTACCTAAAATAAGTCACCTACACTTGTATAAATACCCCTCTTCCTCATTCGGAAGAACACACACGACATACGACGCAACTCTCACACACTTAGACACCAAAAGCAATAGCGATCCTTGTACTCAGCTCATTATCATCCAAAGTTGTAATCATATTTTTCATATATTGAAGTTGGTGATCGGTAGTTGCCATCACCCGAGGTTTTTTATGCCGGAGATCATACATTGATCAAGGGCTTTTTCCTCGTATAAATCATCGTGTCTTTGCATCTTTTATCACAGAAGTGATCCTTTACTTTCATAATTAACCAAGCATCATACCCCGTTTACATAAAGTTTGGTTACATTATCCTTGTGCGATTTTTGACCAAAACAATAATAGGTTCAAAAGTAATGTAGGGATATAAAGGCGGCAGGATCACAATGGCTTCATCCCCCAAACAGAGGATCCCTCCACCATTTGCAATCCTACCTATTGTCTGAAGGATCCTGGATCCTTAATCCTAAAACTATTGTTCAGAGTTACAGACCGTCATCGTTAAAAACATCAACAAACACAAAAAAAATTGGGCTCCGGCTATGTCTAGAAGTTTCCTTCATCGCCCAATTCTGCAGCTCAAACCTTCGCTGCACCATCACCACCAGCTCCACTTGCTTCTCCCTGATCCTTGCCAGCATCACCACCTTCAAGCATTGGGATCTCCTCAGCTTCATCATCATCCTCCAACTCTGCCAGCCTTGCCTTCCAGCCCTCCACGTCCCATGTGCTTTTGTCGAAGGCAGGATCCTGAGCCTCCGCAGCCATCTGCAACTGGATCTTGTACATGGTTATCGCAGCAGAGACCTTGGCATCCTGGGTGATATCATGCTTCTCATAATCGAAGTTGATCACCATTTTGGCAGCTTCATCCTTGGTAGCCCGAAGCTCCTTCTCAAGATCAGCAATCTTGAGATCCTTCAGCACACCCATCTGTTGGAGGTCAGCGATTTTGCGGTCTTGATCCTCAACGTGGCCAATATAAGTTTCTATTTCAGCAAGTTTCTGCAAAAAGGGAAAAGGGTAAGCCCAGGACCAGGTGATCCTCAAACAAGCAGGATATTCAAGCAGGATATACAAGCAGGGGCAGTGATCCTTACCTCATTGACGTAATCAAGAAACTGTTGGCGGAGCAGGGGAAATCCTTGGAGACCCTCAGCATCAGAGGTTTTCCTCTTCTTTCCTCCCTTCCCTCTCACAGGTGCCTTGGGGACAGAGGTACTCGGGCTGGCAGGATTCTTCCTCCTTGAAGGTTTGACGTTGGACAGATCTTCAACGCCAAATTTTGAAGCAGACTTAGCAGATTTTCCAGCGCCTACACAACCAAAATAAGATAAGTATTCTAACTAATTTAGAAATCCTACATAGAACTACTTTTTAATAAGGATACTTACGTGACATTGTGGCAGATGCGGAGGATACTTCCTGTGAATCTTGGGTGGCAACTTGAAAACTTCTAATCTCGGGATCAAGCTTCTTGAAGGCTAAAACTCTCTCTTTTGCAGCAGGAGTCAACTTGAGATGAGCAACGGATATGGCTGCACAAAAAACAAAGAAAATATTAGTGACCCTTATCCTAAGGAACAAATCTTATGGTGATCCTTCCAGGATCCTCTATCCTACCACGAGTAGCCCACTCTTTGGGCAGATCCTTCCCATCAGGGATGGTATCCCTCCTAACAAAAAAGAACCGACGCTTCCAGTTTGTGTCGTTCTTGGTGACCTTGAGAACAGGGTGATCCTCTCCAGCTTTCCGCTTAAACAGATACCGATGGGATCCAAACGTTGTGAGATCATACATCTCAGCCAGCTCCGCCATTCCTAAGTCAATCCCTTCCTGCTCAATGATCCTTTCAAGAGTATATAAAACCCTCCAGATCATTGGCATGGCCTGGATGTAGGAGATGCCGGTAAGGGAAAAGAAGGACTGGGTGAATTGAGGGAAAGGATAAGAATATCCTATCAAGAACGGAGTAACAGGAAAGGCTACCCAAGTATCAGAGATGAAGTCACTTAAAGCAGTGGGAGTAAAAGACTTGAAGATGGCGTTCGCTGGAAAACAGTGACGGATTCTGTCGATGTGAGCATCGGTAAAACAGCACCTCTCGGTGGGAGAATCTTTGATGATCCCTTGACCCTTCAAGGGGCTGTTCTTCTTAGGATCCTTATGAGGAGAGTTCCGGAGCAACATCTTTGCAGAGTGATAAACAAAGAAACAGAGAAACAGAGTAAGAGAAGGGAGAAAAAGAAAGAGAGATACCTGATTGATCTTCGGACGAGAATATAAAGGGAGTTTCTCTTGAATTTAAATGCAAATTGATCCTATCTCTAACTCCTATTTATAATGATGATCTGCAGGGCTGTCACTTCTGTGACGTAAGATGTGCAACGGCTAGTCCGTTTCAACGGCTAGTTATCCGATTAACTTGTTGCGGATAAGATCAAACAAAATATAACCCGTTTATTTACAATATTACTCCTTATATTTTGGGGGCAATTGTTAGGGCTGGATTTTTATGACTTATGATCCTTACATATGATCCTAACCAGTGATCCTTATTTCTTTGGCAGATAGTGATCCTCAAAAGAGTTCCAGGATCAGGATCACGGACCATCACAGGGATCCTCATACTAACAGTTGTTTTCATTGGATTTAATGTTATCTTGCAGGAATGTCTGGCAGGATCCGCTCTTAGCAACGTAAACAAGGGACTCGTCTTTACAACTTTGGCATATGCTTAATCAGAGATGAACATTGTGGACGATATGGCAACTCAGCATAATTTAAGGGCGATAATTTAGGCTAGATTTACTTTTATTCCTAAAGGGGTAACGAGCTAATAGTTAGTCTATTTACCTAAAATAGGGCCACTCACACTTGTATAAATAGCTCTCTTCCACATTCGGAAGACACAACACACTTCCCACACGCTTTGACACACGATACTATAGTGATCCTTGTACTTAGCTCGTTACCATCCGAAGTTGTAACCTTTATTTGTTATATTGAAGTTTGGTGATCGGTAGTTTCCATCACCCGAGGTTTTTTATGCCGGAGATCATTGATCAAGGGCTTTTTCCTCGTATAAATCCTTGTGTCAATTGTGCATTTTACATTTAAGTGATCCTTCACTTTGTTCAACAAACCAAGCATCATTCCCCGTTTTCATAAGAGTTTGGTTGCATTATCCTTGTGTGATTTTTGACCAAAACACGAGCTGCCACTAAAGATAAATCAAAATGGTGTGCATACCACGAAGATTTTGGGCATCTCACAGAAGAGTGCATCGCATTGAGAAAAGAAATTGGATACTTGTTGAGCAAGGGGCACTTGAAAGAATTATTGGGGAGAAAGAAATCAAGAACTCAGGATCCTGAAAGGATCCTAGAGAAAGCTCCAGCCCCTCCAGCAGACGCACAAGTTATAAACTTTATATCTGGAGGATCAGACATTTGTGGAACTTCCTTTTCTGCAGCTAAAACACATGCAAAGGAAACCAAGATGGATAATGGAGATAGACCCATTCGAACATCCAGTGTCACCGAAGGAAAAATCATAACTTTTGATGAGGATGATCGTGTTGACATTCAGGATCCTCATCACGATGGTTTGGTTATCACTTTTTTATTTCTAACCATTTTGTTCGTAGGATATCATACCAAGATCCTCCGTGCTCGTCGGATTCAGTGGCGAGACTAAGAATACTCTGGGGGACATAAAACTCCCAATCTATATTGAAGGGCTACATTCTTACCAAAAATTTTGTGTTATTGATTGTTTATCTTGTTGTAACGTTATCCTCGGCAGGCCTTGGATACATGACATGAAGGCAGTCCCATCCACTTATCATCTATGTGTGAAGCTTCCTAGCCCATGGGGGATAGTGAAAATTGATAGTGATCAGCAGGAGGCTAAGAACTGCTACACCTCGTCAATGAAACCAGCTTCAAAGTCAAGGGAGCAATAGCAATCAAAGCATCCTCGAGAGATGTCTTGGAGGCAAGAGAGCAGGATGTAATAGAAATCCTTATGGATCCTCATGATCCTGAATCTAAAATCTACATAGGATCAGGTATCCTTGGCGAAATGAAAGAAGACCTAATATCCTTCCTCAAAAGGAGAAAAACTACCTTTGCATGGAAACACGAAGACATGACAGGTATATCTAAAGATATAATCACTCACAAACTTGGCATTGACAGGTCGTTCAAACCAATCCATCAAAAGAGGAGGAAGTTTGCACCAGAAAGAAATGCCATTATCCAGGAAGAGGTAGAAAAGTTACTCCGAGCAGGTATGATCAGGGAGGTCAAGTATCCAAGATGGTTAGCCAATGTGGTTGTAGTTCAAAAGAAAAACGGAAACTGGAGGGTATGTGTCGATTTTACCGATTTAAATAAGGCATGTCCTAAGGATCCTTTCCCATTACCCCTCATTGACTCCATGGTGGATGCAACCGCGGGTCATAAACTGTTAACTTTTATGGATGCTTCATCTGGATTTCAGCAAATTCAGATGGAACCATCTGATCAAGAGGATACAGCTTTTATGACTCCAACTGGTATATACTGTTATATTGCTATGCCGTTTGGACTAAGAAATGCAGGTGCAACTTATCAAAGGCTAGTAAATATGATGTTCAAGGATCAGATTGGACACACTATGGAAGTTTATATAGACGACATGGTGGTTAAATCTAAAAAGGCTGAGGATCACCTTAGAGACTTGGAGGAAGCATTCAATATCCTTGACAAATATAAAATGAAACTTATTCCTTCCAAGTGTCACTTTGGTGTTAAGGCAGGTAAATTCCTAGGATATATGGTGACAAAGAGGGGCATTGAAGCCAGTCCAGAGCAAATTAAAGCTATAGTGAACATCAAGTCCCCTGCCAACGCTAAGGATGTTCAAAGGTTAACAGGCAGGATTGCAGCTTTAAACAGATTCATATCCAAATCCTCAGAGAAATGCAAGGAGTTCTACGATATTTTGAGGAAGAACAAGAAGTTTGATTGGACTGAAAAGCATGAAAATGCTCTCAAGGCTCTTAAGGATTACCTGTCCTCGGCTCCTGCCTTGATGAAACCAGAAAAAGGAGATGTGTTATCCTTATATCTCGCGGTATCCTCAAAAGCAGTAAATGCTGTCCTTGTTAAGGATCACGAAGATACACAACATCCTGTTTACTATGTAAGTAAGAGTTTGCTTGATGCTGAGTCCAGGTATTCTCATTTGGAAAAACTTATTCTTGCTTTAATCATGGCATCCACTAAATTAAGACATTATTTTGAAACTCATACCATTATTGTTAAAACTAATTTTCCAATCAAGAATGTTCTCAGGAAACCTGAAATGTCAGGAAGGATAGCTAAGTGGGCAGTGAAGCTCAGTGCTTATGATATAAGATATGAGCCTAGAACAACCATTAAATCCCAAGCCTTAGCTGACTTTGTGGCAGATTTCAGTAGTGACTTGCAAAGAGAAGCCGAGTTAGTAGTCCAACAGCTAGAGGAAACTAAGGATCCTTGGACACTCTATACTGATGGATCCTCTAATGTCAAAGGAACAGGGCTTGGAATAATACTAAACTCGCCACAGGGGGACATAATACCCCACTCTATAGCTTGTGAGTTCCAAACTACTAACAATGAGGTTGAATATGAAGCCTTGATAGCTGGTTTGCAAATTGCTAAGCATACGAGGATCAGGTATCTTGAGGTACACGTAGATTCATTATTAATCACTAATCACTTTAATGGATCCTATGCTGTTAAAGGTGAAAAGCTAACCAAATATTTGGAGATAGTCAAAGAATTTGCACTCTCTTTTGTTTCCTTTAGTTTGACACAGGTACCAAGGGAAGAAAATACAGAAGCTGATGCATTGGCTAATCTAGGATCATCTTTGAAGATCCCGGAGGATATAAGTATTCCCATTATGCACATCCTGACCCCTGCTATCGAGGATCATGTGGCTATGGAGATAGGAGAGGATTCTGCAATCATCCCTAGTGATGATACTCAATCTCATTCAGGATCATGGATCCTCCCAATCATGAAATACATACAACATGGAGAGATTCCTACAGGAGAAAACCCTAGGGCTTTTAAAATTAAGGTATCCCAATTTACAATATTGAATAATATGTTGTATAAACGATCTCTTGCAGGACCATATCCAAGATGCATTGAGGATCCTGAAATCCAAGAACTCTTAAAAGATTTCCATGAAGGAGATTGTGGAAACCACACCGGGGGCAGAGCATTGTTCTCAAGGATCCCGAGGACAGGATACTATTGGCCTACTATGAAGAAGGATGTTGTGGAATATGCCAAGAAGTGTGATTCTTGCCAAAGACATAGTAATATCCTTCATCAACCGGCTGAACTTTTGCATCCTATATCCTCCTCTTGGCCATTTATGAGATGAGGAATGGATATAGTTGGTAAGCTTCCTAAGGCACCTGGTGGAAAAGTGTTCATGCTTGCTATGACTGATTACTTCTCCAAGTGGATAGAAGCTGAAGCCTTTGCCCAAGTTAGAGAAAAGGAAGTTATATCCTTCATTAAAAGAAACATTATTACTAGATTTGGTATTCCTTCTGAAATTGTATGTGATAATGGATCCCAATTTATTGGGAGTAGAACTACTAATTTTTGTGACAGCTGGGGGATTAAGATGATAACATCAACTCCAGTCCACCCACAAGCTAATGGTCAGACAGAATCATCTAACAAGATCATCATCAACAACTTGAAAAAGAAGCTTGGATCCAAGAAAGGAAAGTAGGCAGAAGAACTACCCTATGTGCTTTGGGCTGATAGGACAACTCCCAAGAATGCTACTGGCCAAACTCCATTTTCTTTGGTATTTGGGGCAGAATCAGTGATCCCTACAGAGATGGTGGTTCCTACTGCAAGAACAAGCATTCGTGATCCTGAAGAAAATGCTGGAAACCTGGTTCAAGACCTAGATACTATAGAAGAACTCAGGGATTTGGCAAGGATAAGGATGGCCAGTTATCAACAAAGGATGGCTGGAGCCTACAACAAAAATGTCAGGATCAGGAAATTCCAAGTTGGTGATATGGTACTAAGGAAAACATTTCAGAATACCACTAATCCTGCTGATGGAAAGTTGGCTCCAAAGTGGGAAGGTCCTTACTTGATTGAAGCTGAGGCAGGAAAGGGGGCATATCGGTTGCTGACAATGGAATGTGATTTGCTACCAAGAGCCTGGAATGCTGTCCATTTGAAGAAATACTTCATGTGACAAGGATCCGTGATCCTCACATGACGAGTATCCTTGAAGGATCCTTGCAGAACAGATGATCCTCATTTTGGTAACATTCTAATCTCAAACTATTTCATTCTTTTATTTTCTTATATAAGGATAAGGATCCTGCATCCTTTATCCTCCTTTCACTTGATTCTGAGTTTTGAAGGTTCAGGTATCCTTAACAAAGGATTGATTATCCACAGAAGTATCCAGTTATATGGGCTTGACCCCAGTATCGCCAGTAGCGCACGATGATCCTGGTACAGTTCATGGCAATGGGACCAGTACTCGTTTTAGGGGCTGACAATTTCATTGTACTGGCTGTACCCAGGATCCTACGTATAATGGTAGACGTACCATACATCCGTTCCTAAGGTTTCTAACGTTTTCACGTTAGCTAAGGTTTTGGCATTTTCATGTCACTAAGTTTGGATAGTCGCCAGTAAGGGCCATACTCCAGTTTACACACGATCCTTTGGGCTTGTCCCCAGTTATCCTTTGGGCTTGTCCCCAGAATTGTTAGGCTTGTCCCCGGTTACTAAATTGTTTTATATGTAGGCTTAGTCCCAAGTTATATTCTATTTCAGGTTTTCGAAGTTAAACAACTAAGGATCCTTAATCCTTACCTTCTACTAAGGTTTGTCTTATGGTTATCCTGATTATAATGTCAAAGGTTAGGATCCTAACTTGGATTCTCAGGTATGATCCTTAACTATTTTGATTTTATCCTTTATTCATTTGAATATCCTTTATACTTTGACAACTGAACTTATGATCCTTAAAATATACTAATTTTTGGAACTTTTCGACTATAGGATATTTGATCCTGGATCATATCCTAAAATTTTTAAACTTAATTTGTTTAACTTTTCCTATTCAGACAAGTGTATATCAAAACAATTGAAAATTTAAAGTATATACAAGGATAACACCACAGGATAAGTCAAAAAGTTAAAGTTTTATTTATTCACAATATTTAACCCTTTAAGGTTGTCAAAATTGCCAACCCACATTTCTACCAGCAAAGCGTGGCCCGTCCACATGGGTTGGCAAAGGGTGTCCATTGTTCATGCGGTCATAGCAGTGCAGGAAATAAAAGGCGGCAGGATAACAAGTGGCTTCATCCCCCAAACAGAGGATCCCTCCACCACCTATTATCCTACCTATTGTTCAAAGGATCATAGATCCTTAACCCTAAAAACTATTGTTCAAAGTACAGACCAACCATCATTGTTCGAGATTAAAACACCATAACCATAAAACCACTATCCAACCTAAAAAATGGGCTCCGGCTATGTCTAGAAGTGTCCATCATCGCCCATTGCTGCAGCCTACACCTTCGCTGCATCACCATCTCCAGCTCCGCTTGCCTCTCCACCCTGATCCTTGCCACTGCCTCCAACCTCGATTGTTAGAATCTCCTCAGCCTCTTCTTCATCCTCCAGCTCATCCAGCCTAGCCTTCCATCCCTCAACATCCCAGTTGCTCATGTCAAACTCAGGATCCTGAGCTTCCAGGGCCATCTGCAATTTGGTCTTGTACATAGCAATAGCAGCAGAGACCTTGGCACCCTCCATGAGCTCGTGTTTCTCATAGTCAGTGTTGATCAGGACTTTAGCCGTCTGGGTCTTGGCATCTTGGAGGTCTTTCTCGAGAGCAGCAATCTTGTGATCCTTGAGCACAGCAACTTGTTGGAGATCAGAGTACTTTTGCTCAATTTCTTCAACGTTTCCAACGTAGTCTTCAATCTCAGCAAATTTCTGCAAAGAAGATAGTGTAAAGATCAGGATCACGTGATCCTCAAGTGGGCAGGATACCTAAGCTGAGTCAGTGATCCTTACCTCATTAAAGTACTCAAGGAACTGGTGACGGAGCAGAGGCAAGCCTTGTAGATTCTCAGCTTCAGAGGTCTTCCTTTTCTTGCCACCTCTGCCTTTAGTGGGTGCCTTGGGGATCGAAGCAGTTGGACTGGCAGGAAGCTTCTTCTTCGAGGATCGCACAGTGTCAAGGTCAGTGACACTGAATTTGGAGGCAGATCTTGAGGATTTTCCAGCACTGTTTTGGTCAAAAATCACACAAGGATAATGCAACCAAACTTTATGTAAACGGGGAATGATGCTTGGTATGATGAACAAAGTGAAGGATCACTTAAATATAAAATGCACAAGTGACACAAGGATTTATACGAGGAAAAGCCCTTGATCAATGAATGATCTCCGGCATAAAAAACCTCGGGTGATGGAAACTACCGATCACCAAACTTCAATATAACAAATAAAGGTTACAACTTCGGATGGTAACGAGCTAAGTACAAGGATCACTATAGTATCGTGTGTCAAAGCGTGAGGGAAGTGTGTTGTGTCTTCCGAATGTGGAAGAGAGCTATTTATACAAGTGTGAGTGGCCCTATTTTAGGTAAATAGACTAACTATTAGCTCGTTACCCCTTTAGGAATAAAAGTAAATCTAGCCTAAATTATCGCCCTTAAATTATGCCGAGTTTCCATATCGTCCACAACGTTCATCTCTGATTAAGCATATGCCAAAGTTGTAAAGACGAGTCCCTTGTTTACGTTGCTAAGAGCGGATCCTGCCAGACATTCCTGCAAGATAACATTAAATCCAATGAAAACAACTGTTAGTACGAGGATCCCTGTGATGGTCCGTGATCCTGATCCTGGAACTCTTCTGAGGATCACTATCTGCCAAAGAAATAAGGATCACTGGTTAGGATCATATGCAAGGATCATAAGTCATAAAAATCCAGCCCTAACAATTGCCCCCAAAATATAAGGAGTAATATTGTAAATAAACGAGTTGTATTTTGTTTGATCTTATCCTCAACAAGTTAACCGAATAACTAGCCGTTAGAGACGGACTAGCCGTTGCGAACCTTACGTCACAGAAGTGACAGCCCTGCAAATCATCATTATAAATAGGTGTTAGAGATAGGATCAATTTGCATTTAAATTCAAGAGAGACTCCCTTTATATTCTCGTCCGAAGATCAATCAGGTATCTCTTTTCTTCTTTCTTCTTTCTCTTACTCTGTTTTTCTATCTCTTTCCATTATTCTTGCAAAGATGTTGCTCCGGAACTCTCCGCATAAGGATCCTGAGAAGAATAACCCCTTGAAGGGTCAAGGGATCATCAAGGATTCTCCCGCCGAGAGGTGCTGTTTTACCGATCCTCAGGTCGACAAAATTCGTCATTGTTTTCCGGCGAACACCATCTTCAAGTCTTTTACTTCCACTGCTTTGAGTGATTTTATCTCTGATTCTTGGGTAGCCTTTCCTGTTACTCCGTTCTTGATAGGATATTCGTATCCTTTCCCACAGTTCACTCAATCCTTCTTCTCTCTCACCGGCATCTGCTATATCCAGGCCATGCCCATGATCTGGAGGGTGTTGTATACCCTTGAGAGGATCATTGAACAAGAGGGGATTGACCTCGGTATGGCGGAGCTGGCTGAGATGTATGATCTTACCACTTTCGGACCCCATCGTTATCTGTTTAAGCGAAAAGCTGGAGAGGATCATCCTGTCTTCAAGGTCACCAAGAACGACACAAACTGGAAGCGTCGGTTCTTCTTTGTTAGGAGAGATACCATCCCAGATGGGAAGGATCTGCCCAAAGAGTGGGCTACTCATGGTAGGATAGAGGATCCTGGAAGGATCACCATAAGATTTGTTCCCTAGGATGAGGATCACTAATATTTTCTTGTTTATTGTGCAGCTATCTCCATCTCTCGTCTGAAGTTGACACCTGCTGCAAAAGAGAGACTTTTGGCCTTCAAGAAGCTTGATCCGGAGACAAGAACTTTCCAGGTTGCTACCCAAGATTCCCAAGAAGTATCCTCTGCCTCTGTCACAATGTCAAGTAAGTATCCTTATTTAGAAAGTAATTCTATGTAGGATTTTCAAGTTTAATTAGAAAACTTATCTTATTTTGGTTGTGTAGGTGCTGGAAAATCTTCTAAGTCTACTCAAAGTTTGGCATTGATGATCTTGCTAATGTCAAATCTGCAAGGAAGAAGACTCCTGCTGCCAGCCCAACTGCTTCAGCCCCTAAAGCACCTATTAGGGGTAAAGGAAAGAAGAGAAAGGCCTCTGAGGATCTACAAGGCCTGCCCCTGCTTCGCCAACAGTTTCTGGACTACTTCAACGAGGTAAGGATCACTGCCCCTGTTTGTTATCCTGACAATTTTGAGGATCACTTGTTTCTGACGTTATGCCTTGTTTTCCTTGTAGAAATTTGCTGAAATAGAAACTTATGTTGGCCACGTCGAGGATCAAGATCGCCAAATTGCTGACCTCCAACAGATGGGTGTGCTGAAGGATCTCAAGATTGCTGATCTTGAGAAGGAGCTTCGGGCTACCAAGGATGAAGCTGCCAAAATGGTGATCAACTTCGATTATGAGAAGCATGATATCACCCAGGATGCCAAGGTCTCTGCTGCGATAACCATGTACAAGATCCAGTTGCAGATGGCTGCGGAGGCTCAGGATCCTGCCTTCGACAAAAGCACATGGGACGTGGAGGGCTGGAAGGCAAGGCTGGCAGAGTTGGAGGATGATGATGAAGCTGAGGAGATCCCAATGCTTGAAGGTGGTGATGCTGGCAAGGATCAGGGAGAAGCAAGTGGAGCTGGTGGTGATGGTGCAGCGAAGGTTTGAGCTGCAGAATTGGGCGATGAAGGAAACTTCTAGACATAGCCGGAGCCCAATTTTTTTTGTGTTTGTTGATGTTTTTAACGATAACGGTATGTAACTCTGAACAATAGTTTTAGGATTAAGGATCCAGGATCCTTCAGACAATAGGTAGGATTGCAAATGGTGGAGGGATCCTCTGTTTGGGGGATGAAGCCATTGTGATCCTGCCGCCTTTATATCCCTACATTACTTTTGAACCTATTATCATGGACACCCTTTACCTACCCCAGCGGACGGGCCACGTATTGCTGGTAGATGCTCGGGGTAGGTAATTTTGACAACCTTTGAAGGGTTAATCCTTTCGTTAATAAATAAAATCTTAAACTTTTGTCGCTTATCTTGTGTTATTATCCTTTTTATTTTCAATTGTTTTGACACATGTTTGTTTGAGTAAGAAAAGTTGAGCAAATTATGTTTAAGAAATTTAGGATATGATCCTGGATCAGATATCCTATAATCGAAAATTTTCAAGGTAGTTTATTTTAAGGATCATAGGTTCAGTTGTCAAGGTCTAAAGGTTATTCAAATGGATAATGAAATTAAAAATAGTTAAGGATCATACCTGAGGATCCAAGCTAGGATCCTAACCTTTAATCAGGATAACCATAAGTAAAACTTTAATGGATAATAAGGATTAAGGATCCTTAATTGTTTAACTTCGAAAACCTGAAAAAATGAAATATAACTTGGGACTAAGCCAATATAAAAGATAAGTTAGTAACTGGGGACAAGCCCAAAGGATAACTGGGGACAAGCCCAAAGGATAACTGGGGACAAGCCCATAGGATCACTGGGGACAAGCCCGAAGGATAACTGGAGACAAGCCCAAAGGATAACTGGGGACAAGCCCAAGGATCGTATGTAAACTGGAGTATGGCCCTTACTGGCGACTATCCAAACTTAGTGACATGAAAATGCCAAAACCTTAGCTAACGTGAAAACGTTAGAAACCTTAGGAACGGATGTATGGTACGTCTACCATTATACGTAAGATCCTAGGTATAGCTAGTACGATGAGGTTATCAGCCCCTGGAGTGGGTACTGGTCCCAAAGACATGAACTATACCAGGATCATCGTGCGCTACAGGCGAAAACTGGGGACAAGTCCAAGGATAACTGGGGTTGAATCCAAGGATCTGAGATGCTTTTGAAGACTATCAATAATATGCTGAGGATACCTGGACTATCAAAACTCAAATTCTCGTGAGAGGAGGATGAAGGATACATGATCCTTATCCTTTGGTAAAAATAAGAAAATGGAATAGTTTAGGATTAGGATATTACCAGAGTAAGGATCATTGACATTATCGGGATCCTTCGAGGATGCTTTCAATGTAAGGATCATATGTGCCAGGAGGGTCCTGTTCACATGAAATATTTCTTTAAGTGAACAGCATTCCAGGCTCTAGGTAACAAATTTCCTTCCATGGTTAGCAATCTATATGCCCCTTTTCCTGCTTCAGCTTCAATCAAGTAAGGGCCTTCCCACTTTGGTGCTAACTTCCCGTCAGCAGGATTGATGGTATTTTGGAATGCTTTTCTCAATACCATATCCCCCACTTGGAATTTCCTTATTCTGACATTTTTGTTGTAAGCACCAGCCATTCTTTGTTGGTAGCTAGCCATCCTTATCCTAGCTAGATCCCTGATTTCTTCAATAGTATCCAAATCCTGAGCCAAGTTTGCAGCATTCTCTTCAGGATCACGGGTACTTGTTCTAGCAGTTGGAACCACCATTTCTGTTGGGATCACTGCTTCTGCCCCAAACACCAAAGAGAAGGGTGTTTGACCAGTAGCATTCTTGGGAGTTGTCCTTGTTAGGGCTGGATTTTTATCATATGTGATCCTTACACGTGATCCTAACCAGTGATCCTTGTTTCTTTGGCAGACAAGTGATCCTCAGCAGGACTTCAGGATCAGGATCATGGACCATTGGAAGGATCCTCATGTTAATAGTTACCTTCGTGTAATACAACATTATTTTGCAGGAACATCTAGCAGAATACGCTCTTAACATCATAATCAAGGGACGCGTCTTCACAATTATGGCAGGAGCATAATCGGAGATAGACGTTGCACAGGATATGGAAACTTAGCTTGATTTAAGGGCGGCAATTTAGGCTAGATTGTCTTTTATTTCTAAAGGGGTAATGAGCTGATTATTAGTCTTTTTACCTAAAATAAGTCACCTACACTTGTATAAATACCCCTCTTCCTCATTCGGAAGAAGACACACGACATACGACACAACTCTCAAACACTTAGACACTCAGTGATCCTTGTACTCAGCTCATTACTATCCGAAGTTGTAATTATATTTTTGATATATTGAAGTTGGTGATCGGTAGTTGCCATCACCCGAGGTTTTTTATGCCGGAGATCATTCATTGATCAAGGGCTTTTTCCTCGTATAAATCATTGTGTCTTTGCATCTTTATCACAGAAGCGATCCTTTACTTTCATAATTAACCAAGCATCATACCCCGTTTTCATAAAGTTTGGTTACATTATCCTTGTGTGATTTTTGACCAAAACAGTTTGGCGCCCACCGTGGGGCAATTGGTGCTTCATTCATAAGAAAATCTTTTGTTCGAAATCATTTCAAAGAGTTACATGGCTTCATCATTGAAGAACACGTCCTCGGCGATGTCTGCGGTCACCTCATCACAGATCACCTTGCCTCCTCCACCGACAGGATCTCAGAAAAATACTGAGAAGAGATCAACTCCCACTTTCTCTAAACCTCTATCTTCTTCTGCTATGAATTCTTCTATTCCCAGTACTAGTGATGTATATGCTTTAATTTTGCAGATGAAGGATCGTATGCAGCGGCAAGATGAAACTAACGAAAGGATCCTCAGGGAAATTTGGAGATCTCAAAAGACAAAAGAAAGCGGCAGAGGATCATTCTCCACTGATGCCCAAATCCTTGAGCTTTGATACTCCAATGATCGCTTCCCAGCCATTAGGGATCCCGGACGTGCAAATCATAGGGGAGTCAAGAGGATCACATCTCAACTCGGCGGCAATGACTCAGACATCAGACTCACATTTTCAGCCTGATACAGGTACCAATCATGCTGTGGCCAGGGAATTACAGAAACTAAAGGACATGATCTCAAGTGTTCCGGGGGTAGTCAAGCCTATCCCAGAGATTGCGGATGGAAGCCACAAGGTATCCCGTTTTGCACCACCAATTTGTGATGCAGAGGTACCCAAAAGGTTCCATATCCCTACCATGAAGCTGTATGATGGCACAACGGATCCAGAGGAGCATATAGCACAATACAGGGAAAGGATGGAAATCAATCCTATCCCAGAAAAGTTGAAGAAAGCATGCCTATGTAAAGGATTTGGATCCACTCTAACTGGATCAGCTCTTAAGTGGCTGCTAAGTCTTCCCCCCTACTCTATTACTTCATTTGCTAATTTAGTTAATTTATTCAATAACCAATTCTCTTGTAGTAGAAAATTTGAAAAATTAACCAGTGATTTGTACAGGATAACTCAAAATAATAATGAATCATTAAGGGATTATATAACTAAATTTAGTAAAGAATCCTTGGACATTCCCAACTTGGATATGGCTACGGCTGTTGAAGCCTTCAAAATGGGACTGCTTAAGGATTCATTATTCTATGATGATCTTGTTATGACACCATGCAGGAATTTAGATGAAGTAAGAACTCGAGCACTCAGGTTTATCCGGCTAGAGGATGACAAGAGGATCCAGGAGAGACAAGTGGGATCCTCAAAACCGGAGAAGCAAGGATCCTCCTTCAAGAGCAATAAATTCAAATCCTACCATAGGAATGAGAACAAGAATGTGCATGCTGTTGACCAGGAAGAGGATGATGAAGATTATCCTCCAATCTCAGAATATTGTTTCTCCGTTGATAATCATGAACTAATCCTTGCAATGCAGAATCTAGGTGAAAAAGCTAGATGGCCCAGGAAGAATGATAAACCATCTGGGACTATAGATAAGTCCAAATGGTGTGCATACCATGAGGATTTCGGGCATCTAACTGAAGATTGCATAGCCTTAAGAAAAGAAATCGGATACCTGCTAAGCAAGGGGCATCTAAAAGAATTGTTGGGGAGAAAAAAGCAAAGGACCCAGGATCCTGAAAGGATCCCCGAAAAAGCTCCAGCACCTCCGGCAGACGCACAAGTGATCAACTTTATATCCGGAGGATCAGACATCTGTGGTACATCCTTTTCAGCGGCCAAAAGACATGCAAAAGAATCAAAAATGGATAATGGAGAAAGGCCTATTAGAACCTCAAGTGTCTCAGAAGGAAAGATGATAACATTTGATGAGGATGATCGCATTAACATTTAGGATCCTCACCATGATAGTTTAGTTATCACTCTCTTTATCTCTAACCATTTTGTCCGCAGGATCCTTATTGACGGAGGGAGCTCAGTGAACATTATCCAGCTTGATGTCCTGAAGAAGATGGGAATACCAGAATCAGACATCACACCAAGATCCTCCGTGCTTGTAGGATTCAGTGGGGAAACGAAGAAAACTCTGGGGGACATCAAACTCCCAATCTACGTGGAAGGATTACATAATTACCAAAAATTTTGTGTTACTGACTGTTTATCTTGTTGCAACGTTATCCTTGGCAGGCCTTGGATACATGATATGAAAGCAGTCCCATCTACCTACCATCAATGTGTGAAGCTCCCTAGCCCATGGGGAATAATCAAGATCGATAGTGACCAGCAGGAGGCTAAGGATTGTTATACCTCATCTATGAAGCCAACCTCGAAGCCGAGGGAGCAATAGCAATTACAGTATCCTCCAAGGAATGTGTTGGAGGCAAGGGAGCAAGATGTAGATGAAATCCTCTTGGATCCTAGTGATCCTGAATCAAAAATCTATATCGGATCAGGGATCCTTGGCAAGATGAAAGAAGACATGATATCCTTCCTCAAAAGAAGAAAATCTACCTTTGCTTGGAAACATGAAGATATGACAGGTATATCTAAGGATATTATTACTCACAAACTTGGCATTGACAGGTCTATCAAACCAATCCATCAAAAAAGGAGGAAGTTTGCACCAGAAAGGAATGCCATTATCCAAGAAGAAGTAGAGAGACTACTTCGAGCAGGTATGATCAGAGAGGTAAAGTATCCAAAATGGTTAGCCAATGTGGTTGTTGTCCAAAAGAAAAATGGAAAGTGGAGGGTATGTGTTGATTTCACTGATTTGAATAAGGCATGTCCCAAGGATCCTTTCCCATTACCCCACATTGACTCCATGGTGGATGCAAAAGCGGGGCATGAACTGTTAACCTTTATGGATGCATCGTCTGGGTTCCAACAAATCCAGATGGAACCATCTGACCAAGAGGATACAGCCTTTATGACCCCAACCGGTTTATATTGTTATATCGCCATGCCTTTTGGACTAAGAAATGCAGGTGCAACATATCAAAGGCTGGTAAATATGATGTTCAAGGATCAAATTGGAAAAACTATAGAGGTGTACATAGATGATATGGTGGTCAAGTCAAAGAAAGCTGAGGATCACCTAAGGGACTTGGAAGAAGCATTCGATATCCTTGATAGTTACAACATGAAACTTAATCCTTCAAAATGCCATTTTGGTGTTAAGGCAGGAAAGTTCTTAGGATACATGGTAACCCAGAGGGGCATTGAAGCAAGCCCGGAACAAATCAAAGCATTAATAAATATCAAATCTCCTGCCAATGCCAAGGATGTTCAAAGACTGACAGGCAGGATAGCAGCTTTGAACAGGTTCATATCGAAATCCTCAGAGAAATGCAGAGAATTTTACGATATCCTAAGGAAGAATAAGAAGTTCGAATGGACTGAGAAGCATGAGAATGCTTTACAAGCCCTAAAAGAGTATATGTCCTCAGCACCAGCATTAGCAAAACCGGAAAAAGGAGATGTGTTATCCTTATATCTGGCGGTATCCTCAACCGCTGTAAGTGCTGTCCTTGTTAAGGATCACGAAGGTACACAATATCCTATCTACTATGTAAGTAAAAGTCTACTTGATGCCGAATCCAGGTACTCACACCTCGAAAAACTTATCCTTGCATTAATCATGGCATCGACTAAGTTAAGACATTATTTTGAAACCCATACTATTGTCGTTAGAACTAATTTTCCAATTAAGAATGTCCTCAGGAAACCAGATATGTCAGGGAGAATGGCTAAGTGGGCAGTAAAGCTTAGTGCCCATGATATAAGATACGAACCAAGAACAGCTATTAAATCTCAAGCACTAGCTGACTTTGTGGCTGATTTCAGTAGTGATCTACAAATAGAAGCAGAATTGGAGGTTCAGCAGCTGGATGAGACCAAGGATCCTTGGATACTACATACTGACGGATCCTCAAATATCAAAGGCACAGGGCTAGGGATCCTACTAAAATCGCCACAGGGGGACATAATACCCCACTCCATAGCCTGTGAGTTCCAAGCAACTAACAATGAGGCTGAATATGAAGCCTTAATTGCTGGCTTACAGATTGCTAAGGATATGGGGGTAAGATATCTCGAAGTATATGTAGATTCATTATTGATCACCAATCACTTTAATGGATCCTATGCTGTTAAAGGTGAAAAACTAACCAAATATTTAGAGATAGTCAAAGAATTGGCACTCTCTTTTGTTTCTTTTAGCTTAACACAGGTACCAAGGGAGGATAACACGGAAGCTGATGCATTGGCCAACCTAGGAACATCCTTAAAAATTCCAGAAGATATAAGTATCCCTATCATCCATATCCTGGCTCCTGCTATTGAAAATCAAATAGCCATGGAAATAGAAGAGGATACTGCAGTAATCCCTAGTGAAGAAGCTCAATCTTATTCAGGATCATGGATCCCACCAATCATGAAATACTTGCAAAACGGAGAGATCCCAATGGGAGAAAATCCTAGAGCTTTCAGGATCAAGGTATCTCAATTTACAATCTTAAATAATATGCTATATAAACGATCCCTTGCAGGACCATATTTAAGATGTATTGAGGATCCTGAAATTGAAGAAGTGTTGAGAGACTTCCATGAAGGAGATTGTGGAAACCACACTGGGGGCAGGGCATTATTCTCAAGGATCCTTAGAACAGGATACTACTGGCCAACCATGAAAAGGGATGCTGTAGAGTATGCTAAGAGATGTGATCCTTGCCAAAGACATAGCAACATCCTTCACCAACCAGCTGAATTACTACACCCCATACCATCCTCTTGGCCATTCATAAGATGGGGAATGGATATAGTTGGCAAGCTCCCTAAAGCACCTGGTGGAAAAGTATTTATGCTTGCCATGACTGACTATTTTTCCAAGTGGATAGAAGCCGAAGCCTTCGCTCAAGTCAGAGAAAAGGAAGTCATATCCTTCATTAAAAGAAACATTATAACTAGATTTGGCATTCCCTCTGAAATTGTATGTGATAATGGCTCCCAATTCATTGGAAGCAGAACCACTAACTTTTGTGACAGTTGGGGAATCAAGATGATAACATCAACACCAGTTCATCCACAAGCCAATGGTCAAGCAGAATCATCCAACAAGATCATCATCAACAATCTGAAGAAGAAGCTAGGATCCAAGAAGGGGAAATGGGCAGAGGAGTTACCTTATGTGCTATGGGCTGATAGAACAACTCCCAAGAATGCCACTGGTCAAACACCTTTCTCTTTAGTATTTGGGGCAGAGGCAGTGATCCCAACAGAGATGGTGATCCCAACTGCTAGAACAATTGCTCGTGATCCTGAAGAAAATGCTGCAATCCTAGCTCAGGATTTGGATACTATTGAGGAAATCAGGGATCTAGCTAGAATAAGGATGGCAAGCTACCAACAAAGAATGGCTGGTACCTACAACAAAAATGTCAGGATAAGGAAGTTCCAAGTCGGAGATATGGTGTTGAGAAAAGCATTTCAAAATACTATCAATCCTGCTGACGGGAAGCTAGCACCAAAATGGGAAGGTCCCTACCTGATTGAAGCTGAAGCAGGAAAGGGGGCATACAGGTTGCTAACCATGGAAGGAAACTTGTTACCAAGAGCCTGGAACGCTGTTCACTTAAAGAAATATTTCATATGAACATGATCCTTCATGCATGTGATCCTTACATTGAAGTATCCTTGAAGGATCCCGGAAATATCAGTGATCCTTACTCTGGTAATATGCTTATCCTAAAACTATTGCATTTTCTTACTTTTTACCTAAGGATAAGGATCATGTATCCTTCATCCTCTACTCACAAACCATTTGAGTTATGATAGTTCAGGTATCTTCAGCAAATCGTCAAAGATCTCCAAAAGCACCACAGATCCTTGGGTCCAACCCCAGTTATCCTTGGGATTATCCCCAGTTTCCGCCAGCAGCGCACGATGATCCTGGTATAGTTCACGTCTTTGGGACCAGTACCCACTTTCGGGGCTGACAACCTCATCGTACTGGCTATACTTAGGATCCTACGTATAATGGTAGACGTACCATACATCCGTTCCTAAGGTTTCTAACGTTTTCACGTTAGCTAAGGTTTTGACATTTTCATGTCACTAAGTTTGGATAGTTGCCAGAAAGGGCCATACTCCAGTTTACATACGATCCTTTGGGCTTGTCCCCAGTTATCCTTTGGGCTTGTCCCCAGTTATCCTTTGGGCTTGTCCCCAGTGATCCTCTGGGATCATTCTCAGTTATCCTTTGGGTATGACCCCAGTTACTAATTTACTTCTTACATTGGCTTAGTCCCAAGTTGTGCTTCGTTTTTCAGGTTTGTCAAAGGTAAAACACATAAGGATCCTTAATCCTTATTATCCATCAAAGTCTTATCCACGATTGTCTTGATTGAAGGTTAGGATCCTGACTTGAATCCTCAGGTATGATCCTTGACTATTTTGACTATATTCATTATCCTAACTGACCCTTATACTTTGACAACCAAACCTATGATCCTTGAACTAAAATACTTTGAATATTTTCAATATCAGGATATTTGATCTAGGATCATATCCTAAATTTATTAAATATATTTTCAACTCTTGCAAATATATTACAAAGACAACTAAGAAGATAAGGATAACAACACGAGATAAGCCAGAAAAGTTAAGTTATATTATTAAACAAAAGGATCATTAACCCTTTCATACAGTTGTCAAAATTGCCAACCCACATTTCTACCAGCAAAACGTGGCCCGTCCACATGGGTTGGCAAAGGGTGTCCATTGTCTATGCGGTCTTAGCATTGTGCACGAAAATTAAAGCGGCAGGATCACAAAGGCTTCATCCCCCAAACAGAGGATCCCTCCACCTTTTGCAATCCTACCTATTGTTCAAAGGATCCAGGATCCTTAACCCTAAGAAACTATTGTTCAGAGATTACAGACCATAATTGTTTCAAACCATAAACAACCACAAAAAACCACTACCAAACCTAAAAAATTGGGCTCCGGCCTAGTCAAAAATATCCATCATCGCCCAATCTTGCAGCTCAAACCTTCGCTGCACCATCACCACCAGCTCCACTAGCTTCACCCTGATCCTTACCAGCATCTCCACCTTCAAGCATAGGGATATCCTCAGCATCATCATCATCCTCCAACTCTGCCAGCCTTGCCTTCCAACCTTCAACGTCCCACGAGCTTTTGTCAAAGGTAGGATCCTGAGCCTCCTCGGCCATCTGAAGTTGTATCTTGTACATAGCAATTGCCGCGGAAACCTTGGCATCTTGGGTGATCTCCTGCTTCTCGTTATCCATATCAATCAACCTCTGAGCAGCCTCAGCCTTCATGACCCGGAGTTCCTTCTCAAGATCTCCTATCTTGAGATCCTTTAACACACCCATTTGCTGGAGATCGGCAAGTTGTCTCTCCTGGTCCTCAACATGGCCAAGATAGGTCTCAATCTCGGCAAGTTTCTGCAACAGGAGAAATAAGGTAAGTTCAGAACCGGATGATCCTCGAAGAAACAGGATACACAAACAGGATATTCGAAACGGATGACCAACATGGGCAGTGATCCTTACCTCATTCACGTAGTCAAGGAATTGCTGACGGAGGAGGGGAAATCCTTGGAGATCTTCAGAGGTTTTCCTCTTTTTTCCCTTGCCCCGGATAGACGCTTTGGGAGCTGATGCTGAAGGACTGGCAGCAGGAGCCTTCTTCTTTGAAGACGTGACATTGGCAAGATCACTTATCCCAAATTTGGAGGCAGATTTAACAGACCTGGCAGATTTTCCAGCACCTACACAATTCAAAAACAAGATAAGTTCCCTTGTTAAATTAAATACTTTTACATAAAACTTATTTTCTATAAGGATACTTACTTGACATTGTGGCAGATGCAGAGGATATCTCTTGAGAATCTTGGATAGTGATTTGGAAGCTTCTAACTTCAGGATCAAGCTTTTTAAAAGCTAACACTCTCTCTTTTGCAGCGGGGGTTAATTTCAGACGAGCAATGGAAATAGCTGCATAAAAGACAAAGGAAAAAAGACATCAGTGATCCTCATCATATGAGACAGGACTGATAGTGATCCTTCGAGGATCCTCTACCCTACCATGAGTGGCCCATTCCTTGGGCAGATCTTTCCCATCCGGGATGGAATCCCTCTTAACAAAGAAAAAACGACGCTTCCAGTTTGTATCATTCTTGGTGACCTTGAAGACAGGGTGATCCTCCCCAGCTTTCCGTTTCAACAAATACCGGTGAGAACCGAAGGTGGTGAGATCGTAAAACTCAGCTAACTCCGCCATCCCCAGATCAATCCCTTCCTGCTCGATGATCCTCTCAAAGGTATACAGAACCCTCCAGATCATCGGCATAGCTTGGATATATGAGATGCCGGTTAAGGAAAAGAAAGATTGGGTGAACGATGGGAAAGGATATGAATACCCTATGGTGAATGGAGTAGCAGGAAAAGCCACCCAGGTATTCGAAACAGAGTCACTCAGAGCGGTAGGTGTGAAGGATTTGAAAACAGCATTCGCCGGGAAACAATGACGAATTCTGTCTATGTGAACATCAGTGAAACAACACCTCTCCGTAGGAGAATCCTTGATAATCCCCTGGCTTTTTAAGGGACTATCCTTCTTGGGATCCTTGTGTGGAGAATTCCGGAGCAACA
Source organism: Helianthus annuus (assembly GCF_002127325.2). Lineage (NCBI taxonomy): Eukaryota > Viridiplantae > Streptophyta > Magnoliopsida > Asterales > Asteraceae > Helianthus > Helianthus annuus. The sequence continues at coordinate 195,511,834 of NC_035448.2, read as the reverse complement.
TGTTTGTGACGGGACGGAAACAGAGTAGAAGCAGAAAACAGAGCAAAGAGAAAAGAAAGAGAGAAAGATACCTGATCAATCTTCGGTGCAGAATATAAAGGGAGTGTATCTTGAATTTAAATACGAACTGATCCTCACCCTATCTCCTATTTATAATCATGATTTGCAGGGATTGTCACATCCATGACGTAATGATCGTAACGGCTAGTTCAATATTAACGGCTAGTTACTCGGAGTTGCCCCTTGGAGATAAGATCAAAACAAAATACAACTCGTCTATTTACAATTAACTCCTTATATTTTGGGGGCAATTGTTAGGGCTGGATTTTTATCATATGTGATCCTTACACGTGATCCTAACCAGTGATCCTTGTTTCTTTGGCAGACAAGTGATCCTCAGCAGGACTTCAGGATCAGGATCATGGACCATTGGAAGGATCCTCATGTTAATAGTTACCTTCGTGTAATACAACATTATTTTGCAGGAACATCTAGCAGAATACGCTCTTAACATCATAATCAAGGGACGCGTCTTCACAATTATGGCAGGAGCATAATCGGAGATAGACGTTGCACAGGATATGGAAACTTAGCTTGATTTAAGGGCGGCAATTTAGGCTAGATTGTCTTTTATTTCTAAAGGGGTAATGAGCTGATTATTAGTCTTTTTACCTAAAATAAGTCACCTACACTTGTATAAATACCCCTCTTCCTCATTCGGAAGAAGACACACGACATACGACACAACTCTCAAACACTTAGACACTCAGTGATCCTTGTACTCAGCTCATTACTATCCGAAGTTGTAATTATATTTTTGATATATTGAAGTTGGTGATCGGTAGTTGCCATCACCCGAGGTTTTTTATGCCGGAGATCATTCATTGATCAAGGGCTTTTTCCTCGTATAAATCATTGTGTCTTTGCATCTTTATCACAGAAGTGATCCTTTACTTTCATAATTAACCAAGCATCATACCCCGTTTTCATAAAGTTTGGTTACATTATCCTTGTGTGATTTTTGACCAAAACAGTCCTGTCAGCCCAAAGCACATAAGGCAATTCCTCTGCCCATTTCCCCTTCTTGGATCCAAGTTTCTTCTTCAGATTGTTGATGATGATCTTGTTGGATGATTCTGCTTGGCCATTGGCTTGTGGGTGGACTGGTGTTGATGTTATCATCTTAATCCCCCAACTGTCACAAAAGTTAGTAGTCCTGCTCCCAATAAATTGGGAACCATTATCACATACAATTTCAGAAGGAATGCCAAATCTAGTTATAATGTTTCTTTTAATAAAGGATATCACTTCCTTTTCTCTGACTTGGGCAAAGGCTTCGGCCTCTATCCACTTGGAGAAGTAGTCAGTCATGGCAAGCATGAATACTTTTCCACCAGGTGCCTTAGGGAGCTTGCCAACTATATCCATCCCCCATCTCATGAATGGCCAAGAGGATGGTATAGGATGTAGAAATTCAGCCGGCTGATGAAGGATATTGCTGTGTCTTTGACAAGGATCACACTTCTTAGCATACTCCACAGCATCCCTCTTCATAGTTGGCCAGTAGTATCCTGTCCTAAGGATCCTTGAGAACAATGCCTTGCCCCCAGTGTGGTTTCCACAATCTCCTTCATGGAAGTCTTTTAATACTTCTTGAATTTCAGGATCCTCGATACATCTTAAATATGGTCCTGCAAGAGATCGCTTATATAGCACATTATTCAAGATTGTGAATTGAGATACCTTAATCCTGAAAGCCCTAGGATTTTCTCCCATAGGAATCTCCCCGTGTTGTAAGTATCTCATGATTGGTGAGATCCATGATCGTGAATAAGATTGAGTCTCCTCACTAGGGATCATTGCAGTATCCTCTTCTATTTCCATGGCCACCTGATTTTCAATAGCAGGAGCCAGGATATGGATGATGGGGATACTTATATCCTCAGGGATCTTCAAAGATGATCCTAGATTGGCCAATGCATCAGCTTCTGTATTTTCCTCCCTTGGTACCTGTGTCAAACTGAAAGAAACAAAGGAGAGTGCCAATTCTTTGACTATCTCTAGATATTTGGTTAGTTTTTCACCTTTCACAGCATAGGATCCATTAAAGTGATTAGTGATTAACAATGAATCCACGTATACCTCAAGATACTTGATCCCCATATGCTTAGCAATTTGTAAGCCAGCGATTAAGGCTTCATATTCAGCCTCATTATTAGTGGCTTGGAACTCACAAGCTATGGAATGGGGTATTATGTCCCCCTGTGGCGATTTTAGTAGTATGCCAAGCCCTGTGCCTTTGACATTTGAGGATCCATCAGTATGTAGTATCCAAGGATCCTTGGTCTCATCCAGCTGCTGGACCTCCAATTCGGCTTCCTTTTGTAGATCACTACTGAAATCAGCCACAAAGTCTGCTAATGCTTGAGATTTGATGGCTGTTCTAGGCTCATATCTTATATCATGGGCACTAAGCTTTACTGCCCACTTAGCCATCCTTCCGGACATCTCTGGTTTCCTGAGGACATTCTTGATTGGAAAATTAGTTCTAACAACAATAGCATGGGTTTCAAAATAATGTCTTAGCTTAGTAGATGCCATAATTAATGCAAGAATAAGTTTTTCAAGGTGTGAGTACCTGGATTCAGCATCAAGTAAACTCTTACTTACATAATAGACAGGATATTGTGTACCTTCATGATCCTTAACAAGGACTGCACTTACAGCTGTTGAGGATACCGCCAGGTATAAGGATAACACATCTCCTTTTCCGGGTTTCATCAATGCTGGAGCTGAGGACATGTATTCTTTGAGGGCTTGTAAAGCATTCTCATGTTTTTCAGTCCACTCAAATTTCTTGTTCTTTCTTAGGATATCATAGAATTCTTTACATCTTTCTGAGGATTTGGATATGATCCTATTTAGAACAGCTATCCTGCCTGTTAGCCTTTGCACATCCTTAGCGTTGGCAGGGGATTTGATATTCACCAATGCTTTAATTTGTTCCGGGCTTGCTTCAATGCCCCTCTGAGTTACCATATATCTTAAGAATTTGCCTGCTTTAACACCGAAGTGACATTTTGAAGGATTAAGCTTCATGTTATAATTATCAAGGATATCAAACGCTTCCTCCAAGTCCCTTAGGTGATCCTCAGCCTTCTTGGATTTCACAACCATATCGTCTATGTATACTTCCATAGCTTGTCCAATTTGATCTTTGAACATCATATTCACCAGCCTTTGATATGTTGCACCTACATTTCTTAATCCAAAAGGCATAGCAATATAACAATATAAACCGGTTGGGGTCATAAAAGCCGTATCCTCTTGGTCAGATGGCTCCATCTGAATTTGTTGGAATCCAGATGATGCATCCATAAAGGTTAATAGTTCATGCCCCGCCGTTGCATCCACCATGGAGTCAATGTGGCGTAACGGGAAAGGATCCTTGGGACATGCCTTATTCAAATCCGTGAAATCGACACATACCCTCCACTTTCCGTTTTTCTTTTGAACAACGACCACATTGGCTAGCCACTTTGGATACTTTACCTCTCTAATCATACCTGCTCGAAGTAGCCTTTCTACCTCTTCCTGGATAATGGCATTTCTTTCCGGTGCAAACTTCCTCCTTTTTTGATGGATTGGTTTGATTGACCTGTCAATGCCAAGTTTATGAGTTATAATATTCTTAGATATACCTGTCATATCCTCGTGTTTCCATGCAAAGGTAGACTTTCTTCTTTTGAGGAAGGATACTATGTCTTCTTTCATCTTGCCAAGGATCCCTGATCCGATATAGATTTTTGATTCAGGATCATTAGGATCCAAAAGGATTTCGTCCACATCCTGTTCTCTCGCCTCCAAGACATTCCTTGGAGGATACTGTAATTGCTATTGCTCCCTTGGCTTCGAGGCTGGTTTCATTGATGAGGTATAACAATCCTTAGCCTCCTGCTGATCACTGTCGATCTTGATTATTCCCCATGGGCTAGGGAGCTTCACACATTGATGATAGGTGGATGGGACTGCTTTCATATCATGTATCCAGGGCCTGCCAAGGATAACATTACAACAAGACAAACAGTCAATAACACAAAATTTTTGATAATTGTGTAATACTTCCACATAAATTGGGAGTTTGATGTCCCCAAGGGTTTTCTTAGTTTCGCCACTGAATCCCACAAGTACGGAGGATCTTGGTGTGATATCTGATTCAGGGATACCCATCTTCTTCAGAACATCAAGCTGGATAATATTTACTGAGCTTCCTCCGTCAATAAGGATCCTGCGGACAAAATCGTTAGAAATAAAGAGAGTGATGACTAGACTATCATGATGAGGATCCTGGATGTTAATTCTATCATCCTCATCAAAGGTTATAACTTTTCCTTCCGAGACACTTGATGTTCGAATAGGTCTTTCTCCGTTATCCATTTTAGCTTCCTTTGCATGTCTTTTAGCTGCCGAGAAGGATGTACCACATATGTCTGATCCTCCAGAAATAAAGTTGATTACTTGTGCATCTGCCGGAGGAGCTGGAGCTTTCTCAGGGATCCTCTCAGGATCCTGAGTCCTTTGCTTTTTTCTTCCCAACAACTCTTTTAGATGCCCCTTGCTTAGCAGATATCCAATTTCCTTTCTTAATGCGATGCATTCTTCAGTTAAATGCCCGAAATCCTCGTGGTATGCACACCACTTCGATTTGTCTTTAATTCCAGTTGGCTTGTCGTTTTTTCTGGGCCATCTGGCTTTTTCTCCTAAATTCTGCATTGCAAGGATTAGTTCATGATTATCAACGGAAAAACAATATTCAGAAATCGGAGGATAATCCTCATCATCCTCTTCTTGGTCAACGGCATGCACGTTCTGGTTGTCATTCCTATTGTAGGATTTGAATCTGTTGCTTTTGAAAGAGGATCCTTGCATTTCTTGCTTTGAGGATCCTGCTTGTCTTTCCTGGATCCTCTTGTCATCCTCTAGCCGGATGAACCTGAGTGCCCGAGTTCTTACTTCATCTAGGTTCCTGCATGGTGTCATAACAAGATCATCATAGAACAATGAATCCTTAAGCAATCCCATCTTGAAGGCCTCAACAGCTTGTGGCCATATCCAAGTTAGGAATATCCAAGGATTCTTTACTAAACTTGGTTATGTAATCCCTTAATGATTCATTTTGACCCTGAGTTACCCTATATAAATCACTAGTCAATCTTTCAAACTTTCTACTACAAGAGAGTTGATTATTGAATAAATTAACTAAATTAGCAAATGAAGTAATAGAGTAAGGGGGAAGACTTAGCAGCCATTTAAGAGCTGATCCAGTAAGAGTGGATCCAAATCCTTTGCATAAGCATGCTTCCTTTAACTTTTCTGGAATTGGATTGATCTCCATCCTCTCCCTGTATTGTGCTATGTGTTCCTCAGGATCCGTTGTACCATCACACAGCTTCATAGTAGGGATATGGAACCTTTTGGGTATCTCAGCATCACAAATTGGTGGTGCAAAACGAGATACCTTATGGCTTCCATCTTCAATCTCCGGGATAGGTTTGACTACCCCTGGAACACTTGATATCATATCCTTCAGTTTTTGTAGTTCTCTGGCCATAGCATGATTGATACCTGTATCCTGCATGAATCCATGGTTAGTGGTAAGAGAATTATTAAAAGTGTTACCTCCCATCGGGTTCAAGTTAGGAACATTGGGTGTGAATCCATATTGCTGGGATTCTGGGATAATGGATGGACCAGTGGAAGCAATGGTCTGCATTGGAATAAAATCTCCTTGATGGACATCTAGACTTCCTGTTTGCAAATTCTTCAAGGATCCTTGTATCTGAAGGGATCCTTGAACCTGGGATGATCCTGGAACGATGGAGGATCCTTGAACCTGGGATGATCCTGGAACGAAGGATGATCCTTGAACCTGGGATGATCCTGGAACGAAGGAGGATCCTGAGTTCATGAAGGATCCCATATGTTGAGTATAGGATCCTGCCGGTTGGAAATATGATCCTGATGCCTGAGTCACTGCTGCTGGGCCGAAATGCATTCCTCTTGATCCACCCACATATTGAATGTCTAGGACCTCTGATGGCTGAGAAGTAATCATTGGAGTATCAAAATTCAAAGATTTAGGCATCAGTGGGGAATGATCCTCTGCCGTTTTCTTTTGTCTCTTGAGATCTCCGATTTCTCTGAGGATCCTGTCATTAGTTTCATCCTGCTGCTGCATACGATCCCTCATCTGCAAAATCAAAGTAAATATATCACTAGTACTGGGAACAGAAGAAGTTAGAGCAGAAGATGATGGCTTAGATGAGATAGAAGTTGGTCTCTTCTCAGCATTTTTCTGAGATCCAGCTGGTGGTGGAGGCAAAGGTGGAATGCCAGTAGATGAATTGACTGCCGTCATCGCTGTGGAGGTATTCTTCAACGATGAAGCCATGCAACACTCCGGAATGGTCACCAACAGAAAATCTTTTTATGAATGAAGCACCAATTGCCCCACGGTGGGCGCCAAACTGTTTTGGTCAAAAATCACACAAGGATAATGCAACCAAACTTTATGTAAACGGGGAATGATGCTTGGTATGATGAACAAAGTGAAGGATCACTTAAATATAAAATGCACAAGTGACACAAGGATTTATACGAGGAAAAAGCCCTTGATCAATGAATGATCTCCGGCATAAAAAACCTCGGGTGATGGAAACTACCGATCACCAAACTTCAATATAACAAATAAAGGTTACAACTTCGGATGGTAACGAGCTAAGTACAAGGATCACTATAGTATCGTGTGTCAAAGCGTGAGGGAAGTGTGTTGTGTCTTCCGAATGTGGAAGAGAGCTATTTATACAAGTGTGAGTGGCCCTATTTTAGGTAAATAGACTAACTATTAGCTCGTTACCCCTTTAGGAATAAAAGTAAATCTAGCCTAAATTATCGCCCTTAAATTATGCCGAGTTTCCATATCGTCCACAACGTTCATCTCTGATTAAGCATATGCCAAAGTTGTAAAGACGAGTCCCTTGTTTACGTTGCTAAGAGCGGATCCTGCCATACATTCCTGCAAGATAACATTAAATCCAATGAAAACAACTGTTAGTACGAGGATCCCTGTGATGGTCCGTGATCCTGATCCTGGAACTCTTCTGAGGATCACTATCTGCCAAAGAAATAAGGATCACTGGTTAGGATCATATGCAAGGATCATAAGTCATAAAAATCCAGCCCTAACAAGCACCTACACATTCAAAACAGATAAGTATCCTTATTTTATTTAATCATTTAATCACATATAAACACGGATACTTACTTGACATGGTGATAGAATCTGAGGATACCTCTTGAGAATCCTGGGTGTTTGCTTTGAATGATCTTGTTGCAGGATCAAGTCTTCGGAAAGCAGCAAGTCTTTCCTTCGTTGCAGGTGTTTTGAAGAGATGAGAGACAGAAATAGCTGCACAAAAGAATGAAAACATGTTAGTGATCCTGGTCAGAAGCAAGTTTTCATCTAGTGATCCTTCTAAGGATCCTCTATCCTACCATGAGTGGTCCACTTTCTAGGTAGATCCTTTCCGTCAGGGATAGAATCCCTTCTGACAAAGAAGAATCGCCGTTTCCAGTTGGTGTCGTTTTTAGTGGCTTTAAAGACAGGATGTTCTTGGCCGGGCTTATGTTTGAGCAGATATCGGTGAGACCCATGGCTAACAAGATCATACATTTTTGAAAGCTCTGACATTCCTAGATCAATACCCTGTTGTTCGATAATCCTTTCAAGGGTGATCAAGACCCTCCAGACCATAGGCATCGCCTGGATGAAAGAGATGCCGGTAAGAGAGAGGATTGAGTGAAAACTGGAAAAGGGTAGGTATATCCTATGGTAAATGGGGTGACTGGAAATGCTATCTGTTTTGGTCAAAAATCAAGCTAAGACAATGTAACCAAACTTTCTGTTGTGAGGTATGATGCTTGAATTGATGAACAACAATAAGGATCACTCAGAAATGAAATGAACAAGTGACACAAAGATTTATACAAGGAAAAAGCCCTTGATCAATGAATGATCTCCGGCATAAAAAACCTCGGGTGATGGAAACTACCGATCACCAACTCAAATTAAACAATGAATGTATTACAACTTTGGATGATAGCAAGCTAAGTACAAGGATCACTATAATGTATTGTGTAAAAATGTGTGTAATCGCCAAGTGAATTGCAGAGAGCTGGTGAGAGCAGTTGTACGAGTGTGTGTGTAGCCAAAAATAACCAAGTGTTTTCTAATTAGCTCGCTACCCCTTAAAATGGAAAATATCTACACTAACTAACATTCCGCAAATGGTGCAAGTCTTCCACGACTCCATAACGTCCACTTTTAGCTAAGCACGTGTGGAATAAACATGGAATATGCCCCAGGAATGTCGCCAAGACCAAGTCCAAGCTGGTACTCCTGCAAAACAATACCATATTCAAAGTAGACAATCGTTAATATAAGGATCCTTAAGATGATCCATGATCCTGATGCTGAAGCACTTCTGAGGATCACTAACTCAAACAGAAGTGAGGATCACCAAACCCAACAGTATATAAGGATCACGGGTCATTGAGAAATCCTCCCCTAACAATTGCCCCCAAAATATAAGGAGTAATTATGTAAATAAACAAGTTGTATTTTGTTCTTATCCGCAACAAGCTAACGGATAACTAGCCGTTGAAGACGGACTAGCCGTTACAAACCTGACGTCACTGAAGTGACTATCCTGCAAAATCATCATTATAAATAGGAGTTAGAGATAGGGATCAATCCGCATTTAAATTCAAGAGAAACTCCCTTTAAATTCATATCCGAAGATCAATCAGGTACTTCTCTTTCTCTTCTTCCTTTACGTTTTCTTTCTCTGCTCCTTCTTTCTTCACCTTCCTCGTAATCAAGATGATGTTAAGATCCTCTCCTGCTAAGGATCACAAGAAGGACAGTCCTCTTAAGAGCCAGGGGATCATCAAAGATTTGGTGAATGAAAGATGCTGCTTCACTGATCCACAAATAGACAGAATCCGGCATTGCTTTCTGGCGAACACCTATTTCAAACTGTTTGACCCCACCATCCTGAGTGATTACATTTTTGAAACTTGGGTAGCTTTCCCGGTCACTCCTTTCTCAATAGGATACCCGTATCCTTTCCCTGAATTCACCCATTCTTTCTTCTCCATCACCGGCATCTCCTATATTCAAGCTATGCCAATGATCTGGAGGGTCTTATATACCCTTGAGAGGATCATTGAGCAAGAAGGAATCGATCTAGGAATGTCGGAATTGGCAGAGATGTATGACCTCACCACATTTGGATCCCACCGATATCTATTCAAGCGTAAACCCGGTGAAGAACATCCCATCTTCAAAGCCACTAAGAATGATACAAACTTGAAACGGCGATTCTTCTTTGTCAGAAGGGATTCTATCCCAGATGGAAAGGATCTGCCAAGGAAGTGGACCACCCATGGTAGGATAGAGGATCCTGGGGAGGATCACCAGATAACTTTGTTTTTGTATAAGGATCACTAACACCCTTTTGTTTCTGTTGTACAGCTGTCTCTGTTTCGCACCTTATACCATCACCTGCCACCAAGGAAAGGCTTGCTGCTTTCAGAAGACTTGATCCTGCAACAAGGTCATTCAAAACAAACACCCAGGACTCACAAGAAGTATCCTCAGGTTCTGTCACTATGTCAAGTAAGTATCCTGTTTTTTGTATAGTTAAAGATTTAAGTAAATAGTTAAATAGAAATAGGATAAGGATACTTATCTGTTTTGAATGTGCAGGTGCTGGTAAATCCACAAAGTCTGCCTCCAAGTTCAGTGTCACTGATCTTGACAATGTCAGATCCTCAAAGAAAAAGTCTGCTGCTAGCCCCTCCATCGTAATCACCAAGGCTACCACTTCAAAGGGAAAAGGTGGCAAGAAAAGAAAGACCTCTGAAGCTGACAACCTTCAAGGCTTACCTCTGATCCGTCATCAATTCCTCGAGTACTTTAATGATGTAAGGATCACTGACTTAGCTTAGTTATCCTATCCACTTGAGGATCACCTGACTCTAATCTTTACATTGTCTTCTTTATAGAAATTTGCTGAGATTGAAGACTATGTTGGGAACGTTGAAGAGCTGGACAAGAAGTATGTAGACCTTCAGCAAGTTGCGATGCTCAAGGATCTCAAAATTGCTGACCACCAAAAAGACCTCCACAATGCCAAAACTGAGACGGCCAAGGTTCTGATCAATGCTGATTACGAGAAGCACGAGATCACACAGGATGCTAAAGTCTCTGCTGCCATTGCCATGTACAAGACCAAGATACAGATGGCTCAAGAAGCTCAGGATCCTGCCTTTGATAGGAGCAGCGGGGACATGGAGGGATGGAAGGCTAGGCTGGCTGAGTTGGAGGATGATGAAGATGAGGCTGACGAGGTTCTGGCAATTGAAGCTGGTGGCAGTGGCAAGGATCAGGCGAAGGATACTTGAGCTGGAGGGGATGATGAGGCAGCGAAGGTGTAGGCTGCATGAATGGGCGATGAAGGACACTTCTAGACATAGCCGGAGCCCATTTTTTAAATTTGGTAGCGTTTTTTCTTCGTTGTGGTGTTTTTTGTTGAACAGTGCTGGGTTGTACTCAAACAATAGTAATTAGGGCTAAGGATCATGGATCCTTCAAACAATAGGTAGGATTACAAATGGTGGAGGGATCCTCTGTTTGGGGGATGAAGCCATTGTGATCCTGCCGTCTTTTGATTCCTGCACTTTCTAGACCAATGAACAACGGACACCCTTTGCCAACCCATGTGGACGGGCCACGTTTTGCTGGTAGAAACGTGGGTTGGCAATTTTGACAACCTTAAAAGGGTTAAACATTTTGTTAATAAATAAAACTTTAACTTTTGACTTATCCTGTGATGTTATCCTTGTTAATATTTTATTTTCCAACTGTTCTAATGTTCATTTTGTTTAAACTTATCAAGCTTTGAAAAAATTTAAAAAATATCCCCAAAATGTTTAGGATATGATCAAGGATCACATATCCCATAATCGATAAGTTCTAAAAAGTAATATAGTTTAAGAATCATAAGTTCAGTTGTCAAAGGATAAGGGTTATTCAAATAAATAATGAATAAAATCAAAATAGTTAAGGATCGTACCTGAGAATCCAAGTTAGGATCCTAACCCTTAATATTATAATCAGGATAACCATAAGACAAACTTAGTAAGAGGTAAGGATCAAGGATCCTTGGTTGTTTAACTTCAAAAACCTGAAATAGAATATAACTTGGGACTAAGACAACATATAAGACAAGTTAGTAACTGGGGACAAGCCCAAAGGATAACTGGGGACAAGCCCAAGGATAACTGGGGACAAGCCCAAGGATCGTATGTAAACTGGAGTATGGCCCTCACTGGCGACTATCCAAACTTAGTGACATGAAAATGCCAAAACCTTAGCTAACGTGAAAACGTTAGAAACCTTAGGAACGGATGTATGGTACGTCTACCATTATACGTAGGATCCTAGGTATAGCCAGTACAATGGAATTGTCAGCCCCTAAAGCGAGTACTGGTCCCACTGCCATGAACTATACCAGGATCATCGTGCGCTACTGGCGAAACTGGGGTCAAGCCCAAATAACTGGGGTCAAGCCCAAATAATTGGTTGCTTCTATGGATAATCAACCCTTTGCTAAGGATACCTGAACCTTCAAAACTCAGAATCAAGTGAAAGGTGGATAAAGGATGCAGGATCCCTATCCTTATATGAGAAAATAAAAGAATGAAATAGTTTAAGATTAAAATGTTACCAAAATAAGGATCATCTGTGCTATAAGGATCCTTCAAGGATACTTATCATGTGAGGATCACGGATCCTTGTCACATGAAGTACTTCTTCACATGGACAACATTCCAGGCTCTAGGTAGCAAATCACCTTCCATTGTTAGCAATCGATATGCCCCCTTTCCTGCCTCAGCTTCAATCAAATAAGGGCCTTCCCACTTTGGAGCCAACTTCCCATCAGCAGGATTGGTGGTATTCTGAAATGCTTTCCTTAGTACCATATCACCAACTTGGAACTTCCTGATCCTGACATTTTTGTTGTAGGCTCCAGCCATCCTTTGCTGATAACTGGCCATCCTTATCCTTGCCAAATCCCTGATTTCTTCTATAGTATCCAGGTCTTCAACCAAGTTGTCATCATTTTCTTCAGGATCACGAATACTTGTTCTTGCAGTTGGAACCACCATCTCTGTAGGGATCACTGATTCTGCCCCAAATACCAAAGAAAATGGAGTTTGGCCTGTAGCACTCTTAGGAGTTGTCCTATCAGCCCAAAGCACATAAGGTAGTTCTTCTACCCATCTTCCTTTCTTGGATCCAAGCTTCTTCTTCAAATTGTTGATGATGATCTTATTGGATGATTCTGCCTGACCATTAGCTTGTGGGTGGACTGGTGTTGATGTTATCATCTTAATCCCCCAGCTGTCACACAAGTTAGTAGTTTTGCCCCCAATAAATTGGGAACCATTATCACATATAATTTCAGAAGGAATACCAAATCTAGTTATAATATTTCTTTTAATGAAGGATATAACTTCCTTTTCTCTGACTTGGGCAAAGGCTTCAGCCTCTATCCACTTGGAGAAGTAATCAGTCATAGCAAGCATGAACACTTTTCCACCAGGTGCCTTAGGAAGCTTACCAACTATATCCATACCCCATCTCATAAATGGCCAAGAGGAGGATATAGGATGCAGGAATTCAGCCGGTTGATGAAGGATATTGCTGTGTCTCTGACAAGGATCACATTTCTTAGCATACTCTATAGCGTCTCTCTTCATAGTTGGCCAATAGTATCCTGTCCTTAGGATCCTTGAGAATAATGCCCTGCCCCTAGTGTGGTTTCCACAGTCTCCTTCATGGAAATCCTTTAGGACTTCTTGGATTTCAGGATCCTCAATGCATCTTAAATATGGTCCTGCAAGAGATCGTTTATACAACATATTATTTAATATTGTGAATTGGGATACCTTAATTTTGAAAGCCCTAGGGTTTTCTCCTGTAGGAATCTCTCCATGTTGTATGTATCTCATGATTGGGAGAGTCCATGATCCTGAATGAGATTGAGTATCATCACTAGGGATGATTGCAGAATCCTCTCCTATCTCCATAGCCACATGATCCTCGATGGCAGGGGTCAGGATATGGATAATGGGGATACTTATATCCTCCGGGATCTTCAAAGATGACCCCAGATTAGCCAATGCATCAGCTTCTGTATTTTCCTCCCTTGGTACCTATGTCAAACTAAAGGAAACAAAAGAGAGTGCCAATTCTTTAACTATCTCCAAATATTTGGTTAGCTTTTCACCTTTAACAGCATAGGATCCATTAAAGTGATTAGTGATCAATAATGAATCTACATGTACCTCAAGATACCTGATCCTCATATGCTTAGCGATTTGCAAACCAGCTATCAAGGCTTCATACTCAGCCTCATTATTAGTAGTTTGGAACTCACAAGCTATAAAGTGGGGTATTGTGTCCCCCTGTGGCGATTTTAGTAGTATTCCAAGCCCTGTTCCTTTGACATTAGAGGATCCATCTGTATAGAGTATCCAAGGATCCTTAGTCTCCTCTAGCTGTTGGACTTCTAATTCGGCTTCCTTTTGCAAGTCACTACTGAAATCTGCCACAAAGTCAGCTAAGGCTTGGGATTTAATGGCTGTTATAGGCTCATATCTTATATCATAAGCACTAAGCTTCACTGCCCACTTAGCCATCCTTCCTGACATTTCAGGTTTCCTGAGAACATTCTTAATTGGAAAATTAGTTTTAACAATAATGGCATGAGTTTCAAAATAATGTCTCAATTTAGTAGATGCCATGATTAAGGCAAGAATAAGTTTTTCTAAGTGTGAATACCTGGATTCAGCATCAAGTAAACTCTTACTTACATAATAGACAGGATGTTGTGTACCTTGGTGATCCTTGACAAGGACCGCACTTACTGCTTTTGAGGATACTGCTAGATATAAGGATAACACATCTCATTTTTCTGGTTTCATCAAGGCAGGAGCCGAGGACAGGTAATCCTTAAGAGCTTTGAGAGCATTTTCATGCTTCTCAGTCCAATCAAACTTTTTGTTCTGCCTCAAGATATCATAGAAGTCTTTACATTTCTCTGAGGATTTGGATATGAATCTGTTTAAAGCTGCAATCCTGCCTGTTAGCCTCTGAACATCCTTAGCGTTGGCAGGGGACTTGATGTTTATTATAGCTTTGATTTGCTCTGGACTGGCTTCAATGCCCCTCTTTGTCACCATATACCCTAAGAATTTACCTGCTTTAACACCAAAGTGACACTTTGAAGGGTTAAGTTTCATGTTATATTTGTCAAGGATATTGAATGCTTCCTCCAAGTCTCTGACGTGATCCTCAGCCTTTTTAGATTTAACCACCATGTCGTCAATATAAACTTCCATAGTGTGTCCAATCTGATCCTTGAACATCATATTCACTAGCCTTTGATAAGTTGCACCTGCATTTCTTAGTCCAAACGGCTTAGCAATATAACAGTATATACCAGTCGGAGTCATAAAGGTTGTATCCTCTTGATCAGATGGTTCCATCTGAATCTGCTGAAATCCAGATGAAGCATCCATAAAAGTTAACAGTTCATGACCCGCAGTTGCATCCACCATGGAGTCAATGTGGGGTAATGGGAAAGGATCCTTGGGACATGCCTTATTTAAATCTGTAAAATCGACACATACCCTCCACTTTCCGTTTTTCTTTTGAACTACAACCACATTGGCAAACCGTCTTGGATACTTGACCTCCCTAATCATACCTGCTCGGAGTAACTTTTCTACCTCTTCCTGGATAATGGCATTTCTTTCTGGTGCAAACTTTCTCCTCTTTTGATGGATTTGTTTGAACGACCTGTCAATGCCAAGTTTGTGAGTGATTATATCTTTAGATATACTTGTCATGTCTTCGTGTTTCCATGCAAAGGTAGTCTTTCTCCTTTTGAGGAAGGATACTAGGTCTTCTTTCATTTCGCCAAGGATCCCTGATCCTATGTAAACTTTAGATTCAGGATCATCAGGATCCATAAGGATTTCTACTACATCTCGCTCTCTTGCCTCCAAGACATCTCTCGGAGGTTGCTTTGATTGCTATTGCTCCCTTGACTTTGAGGCTGGTTTCCTTGATGAAGTGTAGCAGTCTTAGCCTCCTGCTGATCACTATCAATCTTCACTATCCCCCATGGACTAGGAAGTTTCACACATTGATGATAAGTGGATGGGACTGCCTTCATGTCGTGTATCCAAGGCCTGCCAAGGATAACGTTACAACAAGATAAACAATCAATAACACAAAAGTTTTGTTAAGAATGTAGCCCTTAAATATAGATTGGGAGTTTAATGCCCCCCAGAGTATTCTTAGTCTCGCCACTGAATCCCACAAGCACTGAGGATCTTGGTATGATATCGGATTCAGGAATATTCATTTTTCTTAAGAACATCAAGCTGGATGATATTCACAGAACTCCCTCCGTCTATAAGGATCCTGCGAACAAAATGGTTAGAAATAAAAAGAGTAATAACCAAACCATCGTGATGAGGATCCTGAATGTCAACACGATCATCCTCATCAAAGGTTATTATTTTTCCTTTGGAGACACTGGATGTTCGAGTGGGTCTATCTCCATTATCCATCTTGGTTTCCTTTGCATGTCTTTTAGCTGCAGAAAAGGATGTTCCACAAATGTCTGATCCTCCAGATATAAAGTTTATAACTTGTGCGTCTGCTGGAGGGGCTGGAACTTTCTCTGGGATCCTTTCAGGATCCTGAGTTCCTGTCTTCTTTCTCCCCAATAATTCTTTCAAGTGCCCCTTGCTCAACAAGTATCCAATTTCTTTTCTCAATGCGATACACTCTTCTGTGAGGTGAGCAAAATCTTCGTGGTATGCACACCATTTTGATTTATCTTTAGTTGCAGCTGGTTTGTCATTTTTTCTCGGCCACCTGGCTTTATCACCTAGATTCTGCATCGCAAGGATTAGTTCGTTGTTATCAATAGAAAAACAGTATTCAGAAATTGGAGGATAATCCTCATCATCCTCTTCCTGTTCTACAGCATGCACATTCTGATTATCAGATTTGTTGTTGGATCTGAACTTGTTGTTCCTGAATGAGGATCATTGCTTCTCTTGCTTTGAGGATCCTGCTAATCTTTCCTGGATCCTTTTGTCATCCTCTAGCCAGATGAATCTAAGTGCCCGGGTTCTTACCTCATCTATATTCCTGCAAGGTGTCATAACAAGATCATCATAGAATAATGAATCCCTAAGCAATCCCATTTTAAAGGCTTCAACAGCCGTTGCTATATCTAGGTTAGGGATATCTAAGGAATCTTTACTAAACTTAGTGATATAATGTCTTAATGATTCATTATGACCTTGGGTTATCCTATATAAATCACTAGTCAAACGCTCAAATTTTCTACTACAAGAAAACTAATTATTAAACAGGTTCACTAGATTAGCAAACGAGGTAATAGAGTAAGGGGGAAGACTTAGCAGCCATTTAAGAGCTGATCCAGTAAGGGTGGATCCAAATCCCTTGCACAGACATGCTTTCTTTAACCTTTCTGGGATGGGATTGATCTCCATCCTTTCCCTGTATTGTGCTATGTGCTCTTCAGGATCCGATGAGCCATCATATAACTTCATGGTTGGCACGTGGAACCTCTTGGGTATCTCAGCATCACAGATGGGTGGTGAAAAATGAGATATCTTATGGCTCCCATCTGCAATCTCTAGGATAGGCTTGACCACTCCTGGAACACTTGATATTATATCCTTCAACTTTTGCAATTCTCTAGCCATGGCCTGATTGATACCTGTATCCTGCATGAGGCCATGGTTAGTGGTATAAGAATTATTGAAAGTGTTACCTCCCATTGGGTTTAAATTAGGAGCACCGGATGTGAATCCATATTGTTAAGACTCTGGGATGATTGAAGGACCAGTAGAAGCAATGGTCTGCATTGGAATGAAATCTCCTTGGTGGATATCTGAATTCCCTGGTTGCAAACTCCTTAAGGATCCCGGAATCTGGAAGGATCCATGAAACTGAGAGGATCCTTGAACCTGCGAGGATCTTTGAACCTGCGAGGATCCTTGAACCTGAGAGGATCCTTGAACCTGTGAGGATCCTTGAACCTGAGAGGGTCCTTGAACCTGCGAGGATCCTTGAAACGGCCAAAACCCTTGTATCTGCTACGCTCCCAAGTATCCTCCTGAGCGAGCGAAGGATCCTATATGCTGAGGGAGGGATCCTGCTGGTTGGAAGTATGATCCCGAAGCCTGAGTCATTGCTGATGATCCGTATTGCACTCCTTTTGGCCCTCCCACGTATTGAACGTCTGGAACTACTGAAGGCTGAGAGGTCATAACCGGAGTATCGAAATTCAAAGATCTGGGCATCAATGGGGAATGATCCTCTGCCGATCTCTTCTGTTTCTTGATATCTCCAATTTCTCTAAGAATCCTTTCATTGGTCTTATCCTGCTGCTGTATATGCTCCTTCATCTGCAAAATTAAAGTAAATAAATCACTAGTAGTAAGAGTATAAGAAGCAGAAGAAGTTGGAGGTTTTGAGAAAATGGGAGTTGGTTTCTTCTCGGCATTTTTCTGAGATCCAGAAGGTGGTGGAGGCAAAGGTGGAATACCCTGGGATGAATTGACCGCAGACATCGCACTGGAAGTGTTTTTTGATGATGAAGCCATCTGCTTGGATGCAATGAACCAAAACAATCACAAAAAGAAGAATTTCCTAGGAATGAAGCACCAATTGCCCCACGGTGGGCGCCAAACTGTTTTGGTCAAAAATCAAGCTAAGACAATGTAACCAAACTTTCTGTTGTGAGGTATGATGCTTGAATTGATGAACAATAATAAGGATCACTCAGAAATGAAATGAACAAGTGACATAAAGATTTATACGAGGAAAAAGCCCTTGATCAATGAATGATCTCCTGGGACATTAGTTTCGTTCCATAAGTTTAACCTTCATTGGGTCCTTACATATGTAACAAAATTACTGCTTTCCTTTAGAGGATAATATGATAAATGAGATTATTTCCTTACGCTTCATTAATTAGAAACCTTATGTAAATTCAAGTCTATACTCATTTAGATATTACTCATATTGCAACACACTAGACACGTCTGGATTAACGTGAAGCGTTTAATAGAGTATTACAATATCTTTAAAAGAAACGAGAGGCTATGATTTGAAGAAGAAGTGAGAACTCAAACCGGTTTATTACTCTAACTTTGTAATATTCAAAGATGACAAAATGTAATTTCGGGTATATCTTTATGTTAGCAGACAAAACCTATCTCATGGAGGAGTCATAATGCACTGATATTAACAACCTAAGTTATGACGACATAATATAGTCACTAAATGTTGTTGGAAATTTATCAATGGACTCATAAGTTTATTAACTCCATATAATTAATGTTTTGAAGACTTGGTGTGATAAATTCAGCTACCATGACACCTTGAACAGTAACAGTTCAAGAGGTGTTGAATAAAGTTTCGATACGCAATTAATTATTCGTTTATGAACAAATTGAGGAAACTAAGTTTTGTATCGAATACATTCATGATATGCTTAAGGATCCTATAACTGAAGGGCTACTACCCATAAGTCTTATTAAGAGAGCTCATAGACGGTTATTAATTAATGGCCGTGCGCAATTGCATATCATACTATGAATGACTAAGTATTAGTTAATTTTCCTCATCAGTTTGATTTTGTATATCTCTAAGAGTATGTCAAGCCGGCGTAATGACATATAGACAAATAAAGTTACAAATCAAACAAAGGGCTTATGCGTATTTTGATCATAACGATTAGGTTTTAAATTAAGGCTATAGTATGACTAATGGGGGTCCTGAGTCGCATAATGATTCAACGGTTGTATTTCTCAGCTATAGTTCTTGTCTAAGGCTAAAATGAGTGTTAACTCCTAATCAGACTTATCTAATACTCATACTAAATGATTACTCGGCTAAGTGGGAGAATGTAAGATTAAATATATTTTTTATGTTATATTTAATCTAGTAGCCATTATAATCATTTACATTATACAGATCAAAATATATAACAACCTATTAATTAATTAGTTGGTAATTGTTGATGGGCCTAATTACCCTTATTAACTAATTAAGGTTTCCTCTTGGGTGCATATATAAGGAGACTTATGTAGAGGTTCTAGGGTTAGACACATAACC
Source organism: Helianthus annuus (assembly GCF_002127325.2). Taxonomy (NCBI): domain Eukaryota; kingdom Viridiplantae; phylum Streptophyta; class Magnoliopsida; order Asterales; family Asteraceae; genus Helianthus; species Helianthus annuus. Next base: position 195,492,471 of record NC_035448.2, on the reverse strand, counting down.
TAATTACTCTCATAACATCAATGGACCTCCTCTCCTCAACCGAACACCCTATTCGATTTTCTTCATCACCATCATTAGATTGCACCCTAAGGAGGAACCAGATCAAGCTGACAATCATGTCAAACATTGTTGTTGCATCTCCATCTGGATTCTCTGCTGGCATGTACTGATGCAATCAAAGGTATGTTTTCATATTTTCCATTATGTCTAAACAGAACTGATCAACGACATAACATTCACTTCCGTTGTAGTGAGGAATTATAGCCTAATATTTACAAAATTTTGGTTGGGGTAAATATTAGTTTTTTTTTTCAATGAAGAATGTTATTCTACCCATACTCACTCTTAAATTACAACAAATTAATAACAATATACTCATGCTTGTGATTGAACCCAAGATCTCTCACCTAAGAAGCTTACGCCTCTACTATCTAGGCTAGTCCCACAATATCGGGTAAAAATTAGTTAATTGTTCATTAGTGATGCTTTTCCAATAGGCTAAGATTATCACCGACAACAAAAGAGAAAGTTAGAAGCGTTATTACTCACATTGCTAGTATGCATTATTATCAACCAATAGATCATAATTTAGAATATAAAAATCCAATTTGCCTTTTTAATTTTGCATTAATAATATAATCAAATCTAATAAAAAAATATATTACATTTTTTAACGACAAATTTGGATCACTGACAGATCACTTCAGTATCATCGTACCACCAGCGGAACCACCCGATCATATCCATCTTCACTAGGTTATAATGTCTATACACCAATTCAGGAGGAAAACCAATAAATCTAGAAAAAAGTCCCTTGTAGGAATCGAACCCTCAATACGGTCCCTAAACCTTGTCTCACCCAAAAATGCTACTAGGCTATAATACCATCGCCAAAAATATATTACATATGGTTTGACTACCATAAAATGCGTTTCAAATCATGCAATTATTAATTAAAGTTGATGTTACATTTGTGTAGCTAAGATACAAGAGACCAATGAGAAACACACAAATTTGTTGATGGGTGGTAGGCTTGATGATGGCGTGGGAAGGTTGGCTCGGTATGGCTAGATGGGCATGGTACATGGGTGAGTGGGTGTGGGCGGGTTAGGACATTTGGCCGACAAGACGCGACTCATTGGGCTCACATGCCCCTCCCCTAACTTCCATATAAAAATCACTTTAAATCACTCACCTTGGACCACTATATAGTCTATATCTTAGCTTCTTTTTTATTGAAAAAAATATATAATTTAATGAAATCATCTTTTTTTAACATTAAAATTGGATCACTAACAGATTACTGTAGTATCATCGTGTCACTTGTGAAATCATCTGATTATATCCATCTTCATTAGGCAATAATGATTATACACCAATTCAGGGGGAAATCCAATATATCTGTGAAAAACCTTTTTGTGAGAATCAAACCCAAAACTTAAGCCTTATCCCACCCCAAGATGCCACTAAACTATAATGCCATGAGCATCAAATCATCTTTTTCATTATGTAATCTTCATGTAGGTATTTTTCGAGTAAATGAAACATGTAACAAATTTTAGGCTACACGTTTATGTTTTAAACGAAAGAAAAGATCGGTTTATGAATGATCTAGAAATGGCCGACCGATAGATGACCGGCCTCTAGAGTAGATAGTTTTTTTTTCTGACATTAGTTTGCGTATGTTATACTTTACACGGATGATTAATTTTAGGCTACACGGGTGGCGGCGCAACTTGTTGCCCGACTACCTGCCATTGCTTTGTAATTGCCTTTTTCGTGTGGAGTGAAAGTGAAACTGATTAATTTATCTTTGAGCTACAAGCTAAGTCAATATGGAATTCTAAGATATTAGGAATATTAAATCGAGTATCCGATGAGACAAGTGGATTAAAAATCCGCTATTATTTATGTATAAACGTTATTTGTTAGGAATTGGTTCGCTCTTTTAACTAGTTTCAGTTTTAATATATATACATTGTTGTTTATAAAAAAGATAATTAAATAATCACCGTTATGTATATACTAATTTATCAAATATAAAAATTAGAAGTATTAAAAACCTTACTCGAACTATGAATACAACATACAAGAAAAATACAGAAAAATTTGCATGTGCAATAGTCTCATCTCATTTTCTGGATTGGATTGTGACCCCCACCCCACACACACTTGAGATTAAAAGCAACCAAAAATTGGTAAAATAGTAAGAAATATTCTTAGCAATAACTATTAATAATTTTGATAGTTTTTATTAGAACCCTCTATGTATGTAAGTGGCTATATACATAAATAGAATATACTTGTATGCATGGGAAAGTTACTACTTGAAGTGTGTCCCGAAAGAAAAACTACTTTAAGTAGCTTTAAAAAAGTTGTACCATTTGATAACCTAATTGCCAAAAATATCTTCTAGGTTTTGGTTCAATTAAGAACCATCATGAGTTGTGAGAACCATGATAACTCCGACTTTTTGTGCGAGTTGGGCCACAATTTTTTTGTCACACCCCAACCAATGGCTGAAAAATCGGAGTGAGACGAAAACATGATTGTTCATAGCATCATAACACCAATTGCGACAATAATTAGTTAATCAACATTTCATAAATGCTAACATGAATACATTGTTCAACAAAGCAAATACATCAAAATTGTAGCAACGAAACATGAAATAAAACATAGTTCATTGTTTAAGCGTGGATCTAAGTCCACCCTAAACTTGTTTCTTCGATCAACAACTATTAATCTGCAACATGTATTATAGATCAACAAATATGTTGGCGAATATACAAGTTTGATACATAGCATAACAATGAAAATGTTTAACTGTGCTCATATCCAACATGATAATCGTATACAAAGTTACTAACATGTTGTACTAGTGTAAGCTATATATCAAACCAGAGTTTAACGCAATGGTGATTACCCAACATCGTCGAAACGAAGAGGGTGTAATGGTGTTTACTTAACAATACCACAAGAATACGGGCGGGGCGTTAATCATATAGCACTATAATTGTTAAGGTAGGCTTGCAAAGTTAATGAACATATAGACACATGTTAACATATCATATGAGATTAACAAGTATAACAAATCTCATGTTTAATAATGGATAGAGTGTGATTGATAAACACGTTTAATAGTGTTGCATGTTTTTGTATTGTCACACCCCTAATTTCCACGTGTCACCGATGGGCCCGGTGGGGGAATATCGTGACGTAGTTGATATCATCATAGTCAAACAACACAAATTATAATGCACAGCGGAAGCAAAAAGATAGATTTATTCCAACCAAATAATTATTGTAATATTTAAGTATCACAATGTAGTTGAAACAGATCCACAGGCGGATCAACATAAAAAGGAGAATTGTTCAACAAATTTATTGCATCCAAGCTTGCGAGACTCTAAACGATGCTAAGGAGAGGCCAACCTATTACGTGTAGAACCTGCACTTAATATTTTTGGGGAAAATACGTCAGTTTACACTGGTAAATACAATTTAACTAACTCATTTTGAAAACGTTTTAAAAATTGATTTGAATGCACATGGCACAAAACTTTTTATAACTTGGGATAATTAATCAAATTTAAACTTGTAAAAGAATTACATGTGTGTTATGCGTTTAGTCGCCCGGTTCGTGCCGGGTTTAAGATTAATAGACACGACACATAGTATAAATCCGCAGCGGGAAACCAACGGTTATACCTTAATAAATATGGACACATTGTCGGGTGTACGCCTACACCCGCGTGTCAAGGTCATGGCCATTTCATGAATGATGCCAAGGATATCCGGGACATGGTCATTAAACTCCCAAAGGCGTAAAACAAACAAAACAAATTTTTAAACGGGTCATCTTGATAATACTTAACCACTAATCGATTAAGGTCAAATACCCGACCAAGCAGTATTTTATATACCGTACCCCAAGCCCGTATAAGGGAAAATAAGTTAAAAGTATTTACCTGAGCAAGTACAAACCACAACAAGCAAGTGCAAGTATCTTTTACTGGATCTCCTATTCTGGAACGAAGGTTAATAACCTATTAGAATCCTAACGGGTATTTAATTTAGCCTAAGCTTAGACCGGTTAGTTTTCAAGGATGAATACGGTTCATTCGCATGGAAGGCGAAGACCGGTTTAGAATGTGGTTTTGACCCGACAAGCTTGCATGCTTGTTTAATATGGGTAACATAATCACATTCTGGATTTTGAGACAAAAAGGGATATGGTTTGACCCGTTTCGGCTAATATGTGTAAACTAGTTACATAAGCCGATCCGAACGCGAAAGTGCGTAACGGGTAACCATAATAATCATATACAAGTTCTCTGAGTTAATATGCACCAAATGTTGTGATATCAGTAAGATATGTCCTATTATGCCCAAAATAATTTTTAATTCAAACTATGCCCCGAAAGGGCATTTTAGTCATTTTAAAGGGTATAAAAGAGTTGAACTAGTAACCTGAGTTACATATCTGAATAAATCAGTAAATATACTTAATTTATTATGTTATAACAGTAGGGTATCATATATATGTGAATTTTATTAATCATAACCATCCTATGCACCGAAAGGGCATTTTGGTAATTTCACATAAGCCTAAAAGGTCAAAACTGGAAACCTGAGTTTAAAACTTTTGTTTACTTTTATAATATATAAATTTACTGAATATATCAGTAGGTATTAACCCTTATACATATAACTAGTTTTGATACATACTATGTCGTAAAAATGCCTTAAAAGGCGATTTGGAGCCATTTCCGGGTTTTGTATAAAAAGCTGATATTTTTAATATTCTAGAAGACTCAAAATAATTATTTTAACATAATAAATCAGTAGAAAAAGGTTTGAGGTCAAAAGGATTTATAAAACTCATTTTATCGCCAAAAAGGGTAAAAACCGGCAATAACCGAAATAAGCTTAAAACTCTAAGTTATGCTCAGCCTAAAAATAAATAAAAATCTCTAAAAATCCTAAAATATCATTATATATCAGTGGGTATAAAGTTTGACATTAAACTTTGGGTTTAGATAGGCTATATGCTAATTATGCTAATTAATTACAAAGAAAGCTTCCAATTACGCTAATGAGCATAACTCTTAATCTAGACCTCAAACTGATGTCAAATTTTGGGTACAAGTTTATAACTCAGTAACTAAGATGTCTACTCTTTTATATTTTCAAAAATCCCATTTTAAGGTCATTTGGGCATAATGGTCAACATATGAGCATTTAACGGAAACTTGCATAATAATTAGACAACTAGTGAACCAAGTCGTATAAACACAGAGGGTTATACTAACATGTAACTAGGTCCAAAAGAAGCTCTAAGGTAATCCTAAACTTGGCCTAAACGGGTCAGAACTGAAAGTCAAAGCGAAAGTCAAACTATGCGACTTTTGGTTCCAAACCGGGTCTAAACTAAAAATTGTTGAGTTGAACATGTTTAGACATGTTCTTACATTAATTACCAAGTTATATTAATGATCAAACAGGTTGCATATATCCTACATTGCTAATTATGTATTAATTTGAATTTAAGCATTCTGTTGACTTTTTAAGGTAAGCTTTGACTCGACAATTTGCATAGTTAGAATGGGAATCTGGAAATACCCTTGTAAGGGTTTGTTACCCACGTAATTACCTACTTATAGGTATTTTTAATTCGAGATTTGACTGAATAATTATTGACTAATCTCGAAGTCAACCCTTAATTACGACGGTTTGACTTTTAGCTAAATAACTAAGCTAAAATGACTTAAGGAGGATTAGGAACACTTACAAGAGTCCTAAGTGGGATTAGGAACCTAAGGGAAACTTGGTTGCTGTCTAGGAGCTCCAGAGAAGTCTTGAACCAAAAAATTTTAAGTGAGCAAGTGAAATGGTTACAACTTCATTTCCTTATATAGTGAGCAAGATGTCACAAGATGTTGCCAAAATAGTCTACATGTGTTACAAGATCATCCCAGGTGTTCCTACTATGCTATATACTGCCTAGTAAGTCCCTGATTTCGAAAACCACTCATGAAAGGCGGTGGAACTGGCTGAACAGGCAGCTGTCCATTTTCTGCTGCCAGCGACAGCCTTACGGACCGTATGATTATACGGTTACGGTCCGTAACCGACCCTGGTCAGATACGCCCAGATATGCTCCTTGGGGACCGTAAGCCTAGGGCCATACTGTCCGTATCCGCTGACCAGAACCAAAAAATTTTATAACTTTCAAGCCTTGACCATGCAACTTCGTAGACTCCGAATTTTTGGGTCCTTTAACCATGATGGGGACCATTTTGCTCAGCCTTTGCATGCCTAGCATGCCTTACAACTTTTGGCATTTTGTGGGAACTTAATTTGACGGAAATTTCAAGGGTTTCAAGATTTGGAACATGCTTAAGACTAATTCTTATTAACACATGAATTTTATCCTTCTAATTATAATAGTAACAATTTAAAGAATTAATTTCCATGCAAGGACGAAATTTATTTATCTAGGAACAACCGGCTAATTTATCAGATATTTATCGTAACGATTCAAGGTCTTGGGATTTATATCTTGGGTCGCTCAGAGGTATTTTAATAACATGTCGCCCATGGGTCGTTCAGAGGTATTTTAATAACATGACGCCATTTTTAAATCCTACCATACGTCCGTATTTGATCCGGGTTCCTGACACGTTTGTCTCACATGACACGTGTCTTCATATTATTGGGCGTAAATTTTCGAGGTGTTACATGTTGATAACACGTTGCACCCAAAGTGTATAAAATGAAAAAGGGATCAAGTATACTCACAGTTTTGCGTAGAATTCCACGAAAACCGAGAGTGGATTAGAGGTAAGCTGCTACACCGAAGTACAAAACGAAACAATTAACAGACCTTTCATGTGACAGGAGACCTTTCATGTGACAGGTCAGTTTAAACGTGGATTTGTGCGTAAAAATTTATTTGTAAATTGTTTTAACATGGTACAGTAATATTAATAGTTATACAAAATGAAAACAGAAAGTAAAATAGCCAAACAGTCAAGTAAGGACAAACCAAGTGTGCCAACGCAACATAGAAGGAGTGAACCAAGTGTTGAAGGTTGGACGGTGTTAACTCACTTTGTAACTAGCAAACTATTTGATGTTCATCCCTGATAAACTGATATCGAATAGAAATGAAATCGAAAACGAAATACACGAAATAGTCCCTTTCGTGTGACAGGTGGCAGTTTGTGTCGGAAACGCTTGTTTGATCTGTCTGAAACAGATCATTTCTTGGTGGAAATTAACCTTGATGCAAACCCACAACTATGAACTGAATTGTGAGTCTGATGGGTACCAGATTCCACCGAATGTTCATAACAGAAAATTAAACCAGAGTTTTAAAATTAACTTTTGGAAATCTTGGTTGGAATCTCTTATTAGTGAGATCTCAACATTGGTTTGCCCAAGCAAACTCGTGAGAACCATTCAAGAGATGTATACCAACAAGATGTTTTGTAAAATATTAAAGAAATGTAATTAAAAGACAAGAATTGTAATGAAAAATGTTAAAGAAATGAACGAGAATGAAAGAAATCAATACCAAAAGCTTCTGATCGCAAAGATGGTTTTCAGAGCTTTTTGAGAGTGTCTGGGACGACTGAGCAAGCGAAAAGAGTGAAGTAGTGCGCCTATTTATAGGCTGGAAGGTGAGTTGGGACGAAAGGGAAGTTCGAGCGACAGGGAGGTTTGGGGCGACATGCCTCCTTTCACACGAGAGGGTTGCCTTTAGTGCGAGAGGGGTTTCCCTTCCTCTCGAAGGTCCAAGTTCGATTATGTTGAGCGTTTTAGTCGGTTTTACGTGTAACAAGCATAATTGTGCATTGTAATAGCGTGAAACATGTATAATGGTGTTTAAAACATTGATTTTGAGTATAAACATGCAACAAGTCTAAGATGTATAACATAATCGTGAACAAAATACTTGAATTTTCATTATGATCATTAGTCTCGTATTGCAAAGTGAAACAAAATAGAATACAACATGAGTACAAGTTTCTAAAAAGTAGAAATAACAACAATACTTTGCAAATCGGGAAAGTACAAATATGCGAAGCGTTACATTTTTGCACAAACGTAGATAAAAATATTATAAACACATCTCTAAAAAACAAATAAATATTGTCGAGTTGGTAGTTACGCACGATGTAAGTTTTGTTTACGCCCTGATATAAATTTTGTTACGTCGACGAAATTTTTTTTACGCCTAATGTAAATTTTTGCATCTGACGTTTTATTTTTTTTTTTTTTTTTGCTGAAACAAGTGATTATTTTTAAGATTTTTGAGATTTTTTTTTGAAAGGCCTAGTTCTCATGGTTCTCACAACTCAAGGTGGTTCTCATTTTACCCTTTCCCTATCTTCTAATTATTTATGTTTGCTATTTGAGGTTTTATTGTGTTTAAGTTTATGTTTTTTCTAAGAATTTTCAAATATAAATGTGACTATTTTTAAAATAGACACACTCACTTATAACCTAGTGGTCTAATGATATGGTGCCATCCTTAACTTCTCACACCCTCTCTCTTTCATGCGTGTCTTCCTTAATCTTTCCCTTTTCATTCCTTAAAGCATTACAGTGGTCCCAATTTTCATAACCGTCTTAACGTTTTTTAAATAAAATGTATTGGGGTCAATTTTTCCACCATCGTTGAACGGTCTACTCGGTAAAGCTAGGCCGCTGATGTATATAAAATGCAACATATAAATTACATCAAATGAGGCATAAAACTAACCCTTTTTTAGTACTAATGTTGGAAAAAGTGTGTTTTTGTCTTCCTTTTGTATTTTCAGGATTAAATGAGCTCAAATTAACAAAAGAAGCAAAAAGGCAGCTAAATCTAACATAAATACAAGAAAAGGAACAAAAGTGGATTGCTCGACCCCTCGACAGCATCCTCCCAAGCAAAACAGAGAAGGCAGAAGACTGAACACGCCCCGTGCTCAGCGAGCACGGGGCCGTGACGGGTGGTCCGTACGACAACCCTTAAATGAGCTAAATACGTGCATATCCCATATTTTACACGGTTATGTATCGTGAATGTGATAACTACGAGTGTTCGTGTGTTTTGTAGGTAAATCGCTTAATTCGGTTAAATTGGAACGCGCAGGTTACGGTTTGAAGAAAGACGCTAGTGGGACTTTGGATTTGTTTTATTGGGCCAACATCAACATGTGAGTTGGATCGCTTCCATAGTCAACATGGTCAACCAAATCATCATCAAAAGTCACGCAGACTTTGAGAGAAAATAATAAAGTCAACAAGCACATTATCACATTGGTGGCAAGCAAGAGGAACAAAAAGGTAACGTCTTGAAGTCAAAAACATCATCATCACATCATCTAAGGCGGCAACATCAAGAAAGATGGGAGCCACCATTCACGTGATTGAAAAGGAGCCGACATCATCATCATCATAACATAATCCACGTGAACATGGGCTGGGCCGACTTCTTTGATTGGGCCGCCACACATTGGGGAACATCACATGGGGCTAAGAGACAAGCACATCAAAAATTGAGAGGGTGTCACGTGAGGGTTTTGACGGGCAGGCAAAGAGAAGCAAAAGTCAACAACATTAAAAGGATATCATCCATCCACAGTCCACACATTCACGCAGAACTTAGGGGACTGTTGGATTATTTATTGGGCTTCAACAACATCATCATTATTGGGGAGCAATAACAGGCACATGCACATGAGGGCCTTGACTTTTGGATTGGCCTGATCTCCACCGTAACTCAGACATATACGACCGTAACAATATTATTTCCACCGTAACTTACGGTGGAACCGTAAGTTACGGTGGAGGCGACGCGAAAATGTGTAACCGCTCATTAAAAACAGTTTTATGGTGTCTTTTCAACTATCATCATCATTGGTTGGTTAGAGAACACTTTGGGGGCGATTTTGGCTATCTTGGCTTGGTTTTAGACAATTTCTAACATTCGGTTTGTGTTTTCGATTTGTATGAACATTGAATTGTTTGTTATGATGATTCACCAAGCTATGTGTGGCTAAAACTTTCGGTGATCATCTTAGGTGCAGGTTTCTCTTGAACTTTTGTGTGTTTGCTTGTTTATCATGGTGTATGCATAATTGTTTTTAGCGTGTTAATTGATAGTGCAATTTCTAGTCTCAATCGTATGTTCTTGGTGTCGTTGGCAATCGAGATATCACGGGAAGGGTTAGGGTTGGTTATTGATTAATTGGTCATCGGGAAACAACCTCGCGTTTATATAATCCGAGTACTTTGTTCCCTTTTATCACTTCAATTATCTATACACGAGTTATATCTATGTAACTCTTTCTAGTTGGAATTACACACAATTGTTTAAAGAAACTGAATCCTAAGATGGTCATTGTTTTCCTAATCTGTTAAACAACCAATTTTGATTTGCACTTAGTTATTAATTTAGCTTTCTAAAACAACAATCTAAATCATTGATCTTTATTTTCTGCAAATTAGGTTAATTGTAGTTTAATTGCAAAGCTATATAATCGACATATTTTCCACATACTCCCTGAGTTCGATACCCTCTTACCACTATCTATAGTTGTTTTTGGGATTAAATTTGATTGTGACCACGACATCACGTCAAATTTTGGCGCCGTTGCCGGGGAGTAGTGTGCAACGTGTGTCAGTTTGTTAGTTTTGCTTTCTTATTTTCGGGTTTACACTGGTGTGTTTAGTGTGCAGGTTCTACAGGTGCATGCATACTAGAGGCTCTCACAAAGCGTCACCATTGTCATTTGATCCGGAAATCGAAAGAACGCTAAGGCAAAACAGGGTTTTATTACGAGAAAACCGAATCATTGGTTCACCAACTTCACCCATTACACCAAGAAACATCATGGCTGATTCACAAATTCCACCTACAACGGGTCAAACGACCTCATCATTTATACCTACTTCCACCCAACCATCACCAAACACCACTTTACCTAATACCACTGTCGAATTCACACCAACCAATGTTACTCAACCGATCACTACCCAAGTCGAACCCACCATTACCTTTAACCCTTCTACCACAATCCCACCATTATCCCACTTCTTTCCCCCAACTACGGGTCAATCATCATCTAACTTCACAATTGCACCAAATTCAACTATTGTGCATGCTATGCCTTCTTTTAGACCATCGAACCAAGCGGGATTTCAATATTCAACCCTTCCAATTGGGCAAACTTCGGGTATAGGGGGGAGATGGATATGAGGAAGGATACGAAGATTTTGAGGGCTATGATGAAGATGGGTACGCTTATGAAGGTTATGGTGATCAAGGAGAGTTCGGTTATGTGCAAGGTCAATCTCAAGGAATGGCAAGTGTAGGTGGAGTGCCACAACAACAACAACTCCTACCACAACATATTCGGCCAAGACCACAAGGGTTACAAGTGCAACGCCCTATTCCATTGCAACAAGTTCGGCCGCAAAACGTACAACCTCAATTCCAAAGGCCGATTCAACACCAACCGATGCCACAACAACAATTTCAACCACCGTTCGCACCACAAGGGCATATACCAAGACCTATGGGTCCTATTCGTCCAAGGGGTCGATTGAGTGTTCCAAGAAGGCATCTTAGGGAACAAGCACGGGGAATAGAAGCACATTTCAGGCCGATAATTACTCAAAACCCTTCACCGGTGGTTATCCCTCACAACAACCAAGGGAGAACCTTTGAAGTAAGAACAAATTCTTTGCAAAGTTTGCCGAAATACAAAGGGCTAGCAACGGAGGAACTTTATTTCCATTTAGAGGCCTATGACTCAATTTGCAATACTTTTGGGAGTCAAGGTTTTTCGGCCGATGATATCAAGTTGGTACTATTTCAATTTTCTTTGGAGGATAAGGCAAAGAAGTGGTTCTACACTTTGCCTTCAGCATCTATATATACTTGGGCGGAGATGCAACAAATTTTCTTAGACGAATTCTATACCACCCAAAAGACCAACGATGCTAGAAAGGGGTTGAGGAGTTTCCAACAACAACATGGTGAGATGTTCCATGAGGCATTTGAACGTTTTAATATGATGATTAAAAATTGCCCTCACCATGGGATTGAACTTTGGGAGTTGATGAATGCCTTCCACGAGGGGTTGAGTGCCGAAGATGCTCGCGATTTGATGTCCATTACCGGTGGGACTTTTGGCACAAATTATGAGAACAATGATTGGGAGTTCTTAGAGAATATGGCAACTACATCAAAGAGAAAAGCTCAAGCATCAAGGAGAGCGCGACCGGCCATAGCCCGACCTCAAGTGCACGCTATAGATGATGGTAATGTTCAAACTACTAACCAAATTTATGATGTTTGTGCTTTGTGTAATGAAATAGGTCATGCGGCTGAAAATTGCCAAGGGATGTTAGAAGGGCAATATGAAGAAGTCCATGCGGTTCAAGGTCAAGGTCAAGGAGGGGGTGGTAGAAACTACAACAACATGAACTCTAATACTTACCACCCCGGGTTGAGGAACCACCCAAATTTTCGCTATGGGAACTCCTCAAATCAAGCTAACCCGAATTTCCAAAGAAACCAAGGATTTCAAAGGCAATATCAAACGGGTCAAAGCTCTTTGGGTGGAAACGAAGTAATGGAGATGTTGAAGGTGATGCAAAGTGAAATGCAACGGATGAATCAACGTGATGAGGTTCGGATGCAAAAGGACGAGGTTCGTGACAAAAGCATCCAATCGTTGACCACTCAAATGGGTCAACTTGCGAGTGACGTGGCGATATTGAAGAAAGCAAAAGGTCAATTACCAAGTGACACGGTGTCAAATCCCAAGAACACAAAAAGCATTAACATCAATGTGGTAAGCACCGTTCCAAATACTAAATTTAATGAAGCACTGCTAACTTCTTCGTATCAAGTGAATGCAGGTTTGGAAAAAGATGACGAAGTCGAGAATGATAAAGAGTATGAAGCACCAATCGTGCCTATCCGTGTGGGAAAATTAAAAATCCCTCACGCATTGTTGGACTACGGGGCAAGCATGAGTGTGCTACCAAGCGATCTATACGATATGTACGACTTTGGTCCACTTGAAGGTATAGACACCATGGTGAGCTTGGTGGATGGAAGTTGGAGGCGTCCATGGGGAATGGTTAGGAATGTTAAGATTCAGTTGGGAGAGTTTGAATACCCGGTGGATTTTCTAGTTTTGGACTATGCTTCTACCAACATGGCATCACAACAAAGGGTAATCTTAGGTCGACCGTTTCTATACACAGCAAATGCTCAAATTAATTGTAGAGACGAGATTATTAGCATGACCGAAAAGAACCGTAGGTTGTACTTTGATGTTCAAACTAGAGTGATTAGTTATGAGTCCATTGAGAGGAAGGGTGGTGAGTCTAGTGATTGTATGAAAAATGTGTTTCAAAGAATGAGAAAAAAGCACCCACCGGACCGTGAAGAAACACATATGGGTTCAAGCAGGAGTGTATTTGATTACCCACCGAGTCAAAATGAGACGGATGCATTTTGCTCAATGGCACGAGGAAGTGATGGAGATGGCAGGAACCGCTTCTTTGAGCCACCTTAAATGGGGGTGGCACGGTCTGGCTGAAGACCTGAAAACTTAGCGCTGCTCGGGAGGCAACCCGAGGTTTTTCACTGATCTTGTTATTTTTATCTTTCTATGTTTCAGGGCTATGGCAACATTCAAGTGTGGGGAGGATGTACGGATATTTGTGTGAAGGTAGTGATAGGAAGTCGGATTATCTACAACATCTGTTGTGGCAAACTTCACCAGGTCAATGTACTCTTTCCTTAGTCTTGTTGTGTTCTTTAGCTTTGAAATATTGGTAGTTAGTTGTTTGCTTTTGTTTATGGTTGGGAGGTTTGGGGTGTATTAGTTTGATGTTTTGTGTTGGGTTGTGCTAGTTGGTGGTGTTGATGTTTTTAAGAATAGAGAAAAAAAATCCAAAAAGAAATTTGGGGTTTGAGAGTATTAGCGAAAGCTAATGTTGTTGGTTAAAGGCGATCCTTCCCTCAAAGCCATACATTGGGACAATGTATCCCAAGTGTGGGGATGGGGGAAATTTTTGAGAGTTTTAAAAGAAATTTTTGAGAGTTTTAAAAATTTTGTAAATCCGAGCGAAAATTGTTAAAATTTGAAAACTTGATATTGTGCCATTTGACACACCGACACCTATTCCTAGTCTTTTCTTGGTGAGGATTTGAGCCACACATGATTGTTATTGATATTTCATTGTTTGAGTGGCGGTGTGCGTTGTGTGTTAATAGAACTTGTGTGTGAATACTTGTTAAATCCTAGAATTAGCATGCTTTTGAAAATGATAGGGGGACTTTTAGGAAGCCTCGTCTAGATGTGTGAGAGTGCAGGATTGGTGGGTTGGACCTCATACTTTACATATATGAGCTTGGTATTGTGAGGGGTGGGGGTTTGGTCCTTAGAAAGCCATGTTGAGCATTAGACCATTCGATTGTGACCCGAGCCTACTTCCTACAAAAATTTTACTTATTGAGATGACCCGGTTTAGGAGATTTAGTATGTAGTATTGATGTTCTTGTATATATTGTTGAGTTTGCGTGTTATGAAAAAAAAAAGAAAAAAAAAAGAAAAATATGAAAAATACAAAAAAGAATTATTTAGTTGAATAGAGTTGAGAATGTCAAGAAGCTTTGTATATATATTTGATGTTTGCTTTGTAGTAGTAGAAATAAAAAAAAACGGGTCAAATCAATTAGCTCTTTCATATGTATTCCACTATTTTCCTACCTTTACACCTAGCCCCATTGCAACCCGCAAGTCCCTTTGATTCTAAAGCATGTTAGATATTTGTTAGGAGGAAACTTGATTTGTATACAAGCTTATTGTCGCACACACACACACACACACACGCATGGAGTAGTTTAGCATTATGCTAATAATTCTTGTAACCGAGAGATTTTCGTGAGGGGTGTGTCTCGTGGTATGATTGAAGGTTAGTAAAAGGACTATACATTTTAGCTTGGTTTGCATGTTGATCGTTCGTGGTTTTGAAATAGTTTTTGAATGGGTTGCTTGGGACAAGCAACGGGTAAGTGTGGGGATGTGACGGGTGGTCCGTAGGACAACCCTTAAATGAGCTAAATACGTGCATATCCCATATTTTACACGGTTATGTATCGTGAATGTGATAACTACGAGTGTTCGTGTGTTTTGCAGGTAAATCGCTTAATTCGGTTAAATTGGAACGCGTAGGTTACGGTTTGAAGAAAGACGCTAGTGAGACTTTGGATTTGTTTTATTGGGCCAACATCAACATGTGAGTTGGATCACTTCCATAGTCAACATGGTCAACCAAATCATCATCAAAAGTCACGCAGACTTTGAGAGAAAATAATAAAGTCAACAAGCACATTATCACATTGGTGGCAAGCAAGAGGAACAAAAAGGTAACGTCTTGAAGTCAAAAACATCATCATCACATCATCTAAGGCGGCAACATCAAGAAAGATGGGAGCCACCATTCACGTGATTGAAAAGGAGCCGACATCATCATCATCATAACATAATCCACGTGAACATGGGCTGGGCCGACTTCTTTGATTGGGCCGCCACACATTGGGGAACATCACATGGGGCTAAGATACAAGCACATCAAAAATTGAGAGGGTGTCACGTGAGGGTTTTGACGGGCAGGCAAAGAGAAGCAAAAGTCAACAACATTAAAAGGATGTCATCCATCCACAGTCCACACATTCACGCAGAACTTCGGGGACTGTTGGATTATTTATTGGGCTTCAACAACATCATCATTATTGGGGAGCAGTAACAGGCACATGCACATGAGGGCCTTGACTTTTGGATTAGCCTGATCTCCACCGTAACTCAGACATATACGACCGTAACAATATTATTTCCACCGTAACTTACGGTGGAACCGTAAGTTACGGTGGAGGCGACGCGAAAATGTGTAACCGCTCATTAAAAACAGTTTTATGGTGTCTTTTCAACTATCATCATCATTGGTCGGTTAGAGAACACTTTGGGGGCGATTTTGGCTATCTTGGCTTGGTTTTAGACAATTTCTAACATTCGGTTTGTGTTTTCGATTTGTATGAACATTGAATTGCTTGTTATGATGATTCACCAAGCTATGTGTGGCTAAAACTTTCGGTGATCATCTTAGGTGCAGGTTTCTCTTGAACTTTTGTGTGTTTATTTCTGAATTTCTAGAATGATAACTTGTGTTTGCTTGTTTATCATGGTGTATGCATAATTGTTTGTAGCGTGTTAATTGATAGTGCAATTTCTAGTCTCAATCGTACGTTCTTGGTGCCGTTGGCAATCGAGATATCACGGGAAGGGTTAGGGTTGGTTATTGATTAATTGGTCATCGGGAAACAACCTCGCGTTTATATAATCCGAGTACTTTGTTCCCTTTTATCACTTCAATTATCTATACACGAGTTATGTCTATGTAACTCTTTCTAGTTGGAATTACACACAATTGTTTAAAGAAACTGAATCCTAAGATGGTCATTGTTTTCCTAATCTGTTAAACAACCAATTTTGATTTGCACTTAGTTATTAATTTAGCTTTCTAAATCAACAATCTAAATCATTGATCTTTATTTTCTGCAAATTAGGTTAATTGTAGTTTAATTGCAAAGCTATATAATCGACATATTTTCCACATACTCCCTGAGTTCGATACCCTCTTACCACTATCTATAGTTGTTTTTGGGATTAAATTTGATTGTGACCACGACATCACGTCAGGCCGTGCCCAAGAAGCAGCAGAAAAGACAAACCTGTAGAAGCTTCTTATGCTCACCACGGGGCCGTGCCCAGTTAACACGGGGGCGTGCCCAAAGTACTGCAGGCGCATTAATTGTAATTGCGAATTACAACTAATGAGGAGAGACAGTGTCAGACAGGCACGGGGCCGTGCCCAGTGGACACGGGGCCGTGCCCAGGCCCTCTGTTCAGCCTATAAATAGAAGTGCTTGGCTTTATTGCAACTCATCCATTGGCACACCACCTCTCTCACACTTCATCCACCACCCACCACCATCACAACACCATCATCCACCACCATCATCCATTGTCCATCATAGAGTGTGTGAGTCGTCTCGGGATCCAAGATTGATCGTAAGAGTTCTTGACAATCAAGGCCATGTTTGCCTAAGTCTCTTACATCACTTGGTGAAGACAAGTGTTTAGTATAATACTTTTTATTTTTAATCTTTTGCACTTTTTATTTGGTTTTGTATTAATGACTTTAATAACTAGTTGCTTATGTTGAAGGTGACTTTTCCTTATCGTTTGTCCGTGGTGTCTTGGCATTATTTTACTGTCTAAATAAAATATAAGATTTTCACCATTCATATCTCCACGGTCTATATGGAGGTATGTTGGCTACCTGGTCGGGGGTTAAGGGAACGGTTTGGTAAGGGTCTTGCCCTTGTTCAGCGTTTAGAGGTCCTGCAAGGGACCTGGGTCAAATTTAGTAGGACCTCCTTGAATACCCAAAGGTATTGGATGGCGGGGGTCCAAACTCTTTGATCCCCTCATAAGTTAACTACTATTAATACTATAACCCGGCTATTTAGGACTGTATCCCTGCTGACTCAGACTACTTAGTCGAGGGTAACATCACCTCCAAAAGAGGGGCCTACCATAATTTGCATTAATAACTTAATTCATTATCTTTCAATAATCCGACCCTTTAGGATTGTATCCTTGCTGACTCAAACTACTGGGTTGAGGGTAACGTCGCCTTCAAAAGAGGGGCCTACTACAATAACTAAGATAATCTCTTAAACAAGTGCAAAAGTGCGAAAATAATCAAAGGTTATACTAATACACGAGTCGGATCCAAGTGATTCATCTTGTCTATCTGTTTTTATTTTTATTTTATTTTTCAGCATTTAGTTAGTTTTATTTTCTTAGTTTAAAAATCTTTTTTCTAACATTTTGATTTGATTAGACGTTGAGGATAAATCGGTACTAAAAGCTCTTGTGTCCTTGGACGACCTCGGTATCTTACCAACACTATACTACGTCCACGATGGGTGCACTTGCCCATATGTGTGTTTAGTGTTAGTAAATATCGTGTTTTATAAATTTAAAACTTGGCTAAAAAGTGTAAAAAGGGCTTAAAATGTCACACCCCCAAAATCCACCTGCGGATAACACCCGCTTCGAGGGCGTGACTGACCAGGATCCAGCCACCAATTATACTGAATAATTAAATTGATAGCAAAAGTAATACTTACTAACCATAAGATTAGCAAATATCAAGTTCAGAGTTTAAGGTTTCAGTTCAAACAGTAATAAGTAGCGGAAGCGTAAGTAAGGTAGTTTAAACAAGTTCATAGTTCAAAATAAGGTAACACCCAACACAAGGGGGGACAGACACTACTCGTTCCCAAGCAGCAAGCTCCTTCGTCACTGGTTACCTGCAAAGCATGCAGTAAGGGGTCAACAATAATGCTGAGTGAGTCCACTAGTTGTCCAGTTTTAATTACCAAAAACTTGTTTCACCAGTTAATTTATTCGTTTATACATGCCATGGGGAGCTACCCCAAAAGTTAGCGACTAAACTGTTTTTTCCAATACCGAACACTAGGTAACCGTTTGCGTTTCCGCAGGATGCCCCGATGTCAATGTTCTATCATCATTGACGGATGCCTGAGTACATTAGTTCACGACCGATCCCATACCATGGCACGGTGTGAGGTTGGTAAAACCTAAATAGCGCTATCAACTAATAACCCGTTCGCCTGGCCCCGGAGACTAATCGGTATTATGTAGTAGGGACTTGGATGATAGAGTTGCGTTTAGTGCCGTTTGGTTGCATTCCGTATAAACAGTAATTAACTAAAAGGTTTCCCAATGACAAGGGAAGGAAAAGTAAGTTTGTTCCCAATAACTAGGGAAGGAATGTAAATGGTATCCCCTTTACAAGGGGATAGGGTTGTTTTAGTCTCGAGTCCCAAACCACCGGGACGCATGCTTTTAAGTTGTGAACTCACCTTGGGTTGCTCGGTAGATATTTTTTTTACCCGGTCAAGTATGTTGGTCACCACGTCCTAACATGGTTACCAAATATGGGTCAAGTCGGGTACAAGTAACACATAGCGAACACGTATGGCAAACACATATAGCAAACACGTATAACATGCGAATACACAAACAGTTGGGTTATTGGGTCAGCCCTATACATACAATCAGCAGCAACATCACGTAGCCCAGTCAACAGAAGGCCCAACAGTCAAAGCCCAATAACACCAAAATAGTCCAGTCGAGACAAGGGTGGTTGCGACTCGCAACCGAGGTTACGACTCGCAACCGAGGTCTCGGTTCATCACGTTTTGGTTACGAGTCGCAACCAGAGGTTACGACTCGCAACTGGCGGTTCCGACTTGACAGCAGTGGTTACGACTCGCAACCGGATTCGATACGCGTTGATTGCGACTCGCAACCGGGAGATCTCGACAAGGCTTGATGTGGTTTCGAGTCGCAACCAAAGGTTACGACTCGCAACCGTGATTACGTCCACAACAAACCTTCTAGAACCTGCAATGTACTGACCAATAGAATTGCATTTTCATGTAACAGTGTACTATGCCCACTAAACATGTTTTCTTGTCTAAAATGTGCACAAAACAGATCAAACAAAGCATATTTGAAATATTTAAGCAACCTTCAAAGTGTTCTTCATATTCAAGTAACATTCAACCCACATTCATCAATAAACAACCCAAAGTTTATGTATAAACCCTCTAACCAAACCCCTAATATCATTCGGATAACAAAAATCATTCAACCTAAACAATATAACATATCCTTTATTAACATGATCCGAAACATATAACAATAATCGATCTAACCAGACATCTAACCAAACATTGTAACAACCGGAAATCAACAATATCAACTAAGTAACCAATAATCATGCAAACATTTCAAGGCAATTTATCATCATTATGCAACAAAACACCTAATGAACACTAACCGGTTCAAGTGAGACACAAAGGTGTTCAAGTTGGTGCGAGGATGAAGCCTTCGAGTGATGATTCCGAGTTCGAACCGAGGGTGCTCTTGATGTTGGTTGATCCGAGAGGGAGAAGGAAGGAGAGGAAGGTGATCTTGGTTAGGGTTTTAGGGTTTAGTGAGAGGTAGAGAGTGTGAGAGTGTGAGATGTTGCAAAATGGTAAAATGGTGAGGGTTGGCCGGTATATATATCGAGTGGGTCAAGGGTTGTTTCCGGGTGGGCTAAGGGGTGTCAAGGCCCAAACGGCCCATCACTACTGTTCACTCGAGACCGAGCATGTCTCGAGTCGGGTTGAGGTTTCGGCTCTAATATATAACACACACATATATATCTATATACACATCTACATAGACACACATAACATGTAACACAATAGTTCAGATTTTCATTCAAAAACACATATACACGTAAGTTACATCGAAAGGTTATCCGGGAAAACCCGAAGTGTCACATTATCCCCAAGTTTTAAGAACTTTCGTCCCGAAAGTTAAGGCAGTCACTGTCAAGCTAACGTAAGTGAAAGCGTTTCAACGGGGTGTCACATCATCCCCCCGTTGGTTTGGAATTTCGTCCTGAAATTCGGCTGTAGCTTCAGTGCTGGGGTTTTCGTTTGGGAACAACTGGGGATACTTGTGCTTCATCTGGTCTTCCCGCTCCCAGGTATACTCTGAGCCACGTCGCGAGTTCCAACGGACTCGTACAAGAGGTATTTGGCTACGTTTGAGGATTTTGATCTCTCGATCCGTGATCTCAATCGGTTCCTCAGTAAAGTGTAGCTGTTCATCAATAGTTAGTTCCTTGAAAGGAATTACGAGCGTTTCATCTGACAGACACTTCTTCAGATTAAATACGTGAAAAACGTTGTGTACCGCACTCAGTTCCTTAGGCAGGTTCAATCTATAAGCAACCTTACCGATTTTCTCGGTAATTTCGAATGGTCCGATGTATCGCGGATTAAGCTTGCCCCGTTTACCAAAGCGAACCACACCCTTCCAGGGTGAGACTTTAAGTAGAACCCGGTCACCGACCTGGAATTCCAGTGGTTTCCTACGCTTATCAGCGTAACTCTTCTGACGGTCACGAGCTGCCGCCATGCGTTGTCTGATCTGGGCAATCTTTTCCGTTGTATCTACCACCATCTCTGGGCCCGTGATTTGACTATCACCGATTTCTGCCCAGCAGAGAGGTGACCGGCATTTACGACCGTACAATGCCTCGAAAGGTGCTGCCTGAATACTAGTGTGGTAGCTGTTGTTATACGAGAATTCTACTAGCGGTAGATGTTTCTCCCAATTCTTGCCGAAATCGATCACACATGCTCTAAGCATGTCTTCTAGAGTCTGGATGGTTCGTTCGGACTGTCCATCCGTTTGCGGGTGATAAGCGGTGCTCATGTCCAAACGTGAGCCAAAGGATTTGTGCATAGCTTGCCACAATTCCGAAGTAAAACGAGCGTCTCGGTCGGAAATAATTGAGGTTGGCACCCCGTGCCTCGAAACTACTTCCTTTAAGTAGATCTCCGCCAAGGTAGAAAACTTGTCTGTTTCCTTAATAGCCAGAAAGTGCGCGGACTTGGTCAATCGATCTACTATTACCCAAATAGTATCATTTCCGCGTTGGGACCTAGGTAGCCCTGTAACAAAATCCATGGAAATTTGCTCCCATTTCCATTTCGGGATCTCTGGTTGTTGGAGTAGGCCTGTCGGCTTTTGGTATTCTGTCTTGACTCTCGCGCAAGTCAAACATTTGCTGACGTATGTTGCTATGTGGGCCTTCATGCCAGGCCACCAATACGTAGTCTTCAAGTCGTGGTACATCTTGTCCGAACCAGGATGTACGGAGTAGCGGGATTTGTGGGCTTCGTCCATCACAAGTTCACGTAAATCCCCATAGAGAGGGACCCAAATGCGCCCTGTTACATAGTAAGCGCCATCTTCCTTCTGTTCCAGTCGCTGCCTCGACCCTCGCAGAGACTCAGCCCTGATGTTTCCCGGTTTCAATGCTTCAACTTGAGCATTTCGGATCTGGGTAGGGAGGTTAGACTGGATGGTAAGTTGAAATGCTCGCACGCGCTTTGGTATAGTGTCCTTTCGGCTGAGGGCGTCTGCCACGACATTGGCCTTGCCCGGATGGTATTTGATGGCGCATTCGTAGTCATTCAAGAGTTCGACCCATCGACGTTGTCGCATGTTCAATTCCTTTTGCTTGAAGATATGCTCGAGACTCCTGTGATCGGTGTAAATGGTGCACTTGGTACCGTATAGGTAATGTCTCCATATCTTAAGAGCAAAAACCACTGCTCCTAGTTCCAAGTCATGCGTTGTGTAGTTTCTTTCATGAGTCTTGAGTTGGCGAGAGGCGTAGGCAATAACTTTCTCGCGTTGCATTAACACGCATCCGAGCCCATGAATAGACGCGTCGCAGTAAACCACAAAGTCGTCAGTGCCTTCAGGCAACGAGAGAATAGGAGCGCTACAGAGGTTATCCTTAAGCCTCTGAAAAGCGGATTCCTGTGCTTCATTCCACTTGTAGGCGACGCCTTTCTGAGTGAGTATGGTGAGGGGTTGCGCAACCTTTGAGAATCCCTGAATGAATCTGCGGTAGTAGCCTGCCAAACCCAAGAATTGGCGAACTTCAGTGGGAGTCTTAGGCGTAGGCCAGTTCTTTATTGATTCGATCTTGGCTGGGTCGATGTGAATTCCGTTCTTATTAACTACATGGCCGAGGAAATGGACTTCTCGAAGCCAGAAGTCACATTTGGAGAATTTGGCGTACAGCTGCTCGTTGCGAAGGAGTTCCAGAATAAGGCGTAGGTGTTGTTCATGCTCCTCTTGACTTTTCGAATAAATCAGGATGTCATCGATAAACACAATCACGAATTTGTCGAGGTAAGGCTTGCACACTCGGTTCATGAGATCCATGAAAACCGCAGGTGCATTAGTCATTCCGAAAGGCATAACGAGGAACTCGTAATGACCATAACGAGTCCTGAATGCAGTCTTAGAGATGTCTTCATTACGAACTCTCAGCTGATGGTAGCCTGACCGCAGGTCAATCTTAGAATAGTAGCTCGATCCTTGCAGCTGATCGAATAGGTCGTCGATGCGTGGGAGAGGGTAACGATTCTTGATGGTAACCTTGTTCAACTCACGATAGTCGATGCACATTCGGAATGTGCCATCCTTCTTCTTGACAAAGAGTACTGGGGCTCCCCAGGGTGATGAACTAGGACGGATAAATCCTTTATCCAATAGTTCCTGTAGTTGCATGGAGAGTTCCTTCAGTTCTGCAGGGGCTAGACGGTACGGTGCACGAGCTATGGGTGCTGCTCCGGGAGCTAGCTCGATTTGAAATTCGACCTGACGGTGGGGAGGGAGTCCAGGTAGTTCCTCAGGAAATACCTCGGGATAGTCTCGTACTACAGGAAAATCTTCAATCCTCTTTCCTTTTTCGTGGGTGTCGGTGACAAGTGCTAGGATAGCGGTGTGCCCTTTTTGTAAACACTTCTGGGCTTTTAAAAGCGAGATAATGCCTGTGACTTCTCCACCTTTGTTGCCTTGGACGATGAGGGGTTGACCAGAACGACGAGGTATACGAACTGCTTTCTCTTGACAGAGGATCTCAGCGCGATGTTTGGATAACCAATCCATACCAATGACGACATCGAAGCTTCCAAGTTTGACGGGGAAAAGATCGATACTAAACGTGTGGCCAGACAATTCTAGTGTGCAGTCGTGGATCATGTGCGTGGCCTCGATGTTCTTACCATTAGCTATCTCGACGATGTGCTTAGAACTTAATAATGCGGGCGGGTGCTTAAGTTTCTTACTAATGCGAAGGGATACATAACTGGCATCGGCACCGGAATCAAATAACACAGAAACATAACGATCATCAAGTAGGAACTTACCCGCCACGACGTTGGGGTCGTTCCTTGCTTCACCAGCTCCAATCACGAAAGCTCTTCCCCTTGCACCATTCCCAGCATTGTTGTTTTGCTCATTGTTCCCAGCTCCCTGGTTGTTGTTGCGATTCTGATTCAGCTCAGGGCAATCCTTTCGCATGTGCCCTGTTGCCCCGCATTTAAAACATGCCCGGTTGTTTCCCTGCTGCTGTTGCTGTTGGGGTTGTTGCTGATTCTGCCTTGCTGGGAACTGACTCCTACAATCCTTGGCTTCGTGCCCCATCTTGTGGCATCGCTGACACTGACCCTTGTTACATGCCCCATTGTGGTGCCTGTTACACTTGTTGCACTTAGGGTAGCTTCCCCGGTAGCCACCCTGTTGCTGAGTGCCCTTGTTGTTGTCAGTTTTCCTTTGCTGGGCTGGGGCCTGGGTAGAGTTAGCTTCTTTGCCCTGATTTCCATCCCACTTTCGTTTACCCTCACTAGAAGTTCCTTCCGCAGCACTGATCCTTTTGGGCAACCTGCCCTCCTCCACAGCCTGGTTGGTGAGTTTGTGGGCAAGACGAACCACGGGCTGTATGGCAGTGAGGTTGGCCGAGGTTACATGGCTCCTGATCTCTGGGACTAAACCCTTGATGTACAATTCGATCCTTCGGTACATGGGTCGGGACATGTTTGGACAAAGAGCAGCATAGTCGTTGGACAGCTTGGTGTAGGTCTCAATCTCTGACCCAACCATCTTGAGCTCATAGTACTCGTCCTCGAGTTTGTGGATGTCATCCCTGTGACAGTACTCCTCCTTGATCATATCCTTGAAATCTTCCCATGCAGTAGCGTTAGCAGTCTCCAAACCAAGCATTTGAATTTGCGCCTTCCACCACGAAAGTGCGCTTCCCTCAAGAGTACCAGTAGCAAACTTCACCCAATTAGCAGGGGGACACTCGCAGACAGCAAAAACAGCTTCGACCTTCTCGATCCAGTGCAGGAGACCTATGGCACCCTCAGTGCCACTGAATGGAAGAGGTTTGCAATCCATGAAGGTCTTGAAGGTACAGACACGTGGTTGCACAGGCGCAGGCTGACCTGTTGTGAGGAGTGAAGCGAAATAGGTTTAGAGGCGAAAAGACGATGTGGCGGTAGGATCTAAACATCCTAAAACAACGAGCTTACCTATAGGGTGAGCTGCGAAAGCTGCAGCCACCGTGTTGAGCAGGTTAGTGAACTGAGCCTGAGTCATGTTGACGTTTCCTCGTCCGCGTCCACTCATTGTCTTCATAACCAGAAAACACAGTATGAGTGTGGTGTCGTAACATAGCGAGAATGAGATAGAAGAGAGGAGGCGTATCTATCTAATCAGGCAAACTAGTACGTACAGTTAAGCAGAAAGCATAAGACAATTAAGCAAGTAAATATGGGTCCGAGCTATGAGGTCAGATAAGTCGAGCCTTGCACTTGGAGTGTAGTGTCGTCACGAGTCACGGGTTATAGTCTGGTTTTTCTCAAAAAGATTTTCCCCTTTTTAAAACCAAGTTCACTATAACCAATGGCTCTGATACCAATCTGTCACACCCCCAAAATCCACCTGCGGATAATATAACAACCCTCGGTAAAACCGACATCCTCATAATAATTCTAACGCCCTAATATATCTTGAAATAGCCCAATGTGTCTTTATATGTACCCCGTATGTGAAAACCGAGCCCCAAAATAGATTATATTATATAAAATAAATAAAAACAAAATTTGTTAAGCTGAGGCGGGCCGCGTAGGGCCTCACCTCAAGCTTAAGCGGGCCGCGCGAGGAGATAACCAGACTTAGCCAAATTCATTAGTTTAGGCGGGCCGCGTACATAATCGTTTAAGTCCATGCGGGCCGCGCGCGTCCTGATTTGTGGCATGATCCGGAGCCGACACGTGTCAGCACCGTGTCAAGTCTAGTGGTGAGCGGGCCAAGCTACGCCGTTGACCCACTTTGACGCGGGCCGCGTAGACCCGGCCCAAACTTCACGCGGGCCGCGTGGGGACTCGAATTCAGCACTATAAATAGAAGGCAACGGCCTTCAGTCCGCTTTCGTTCATTTTCTTTCTGTCTCTCTACACTTTTAAATAGTGGGCATTATACCCGAGTCCAATACCCCTAAAATAGCGAGGTTCTGCTACGATGTAAGTATTATAACCCCTGGAGACGTATTAAATACGCTGCCCGATTGATCTAGGGTTCCGTAACGGCTGTCGTGGTTCTGCCCGACGTAGTCGTTGGAATGCCGTCTCGGGGAGGGTATTACTAATGTTAAATTGGGTTATTATACTAACACACGTGCATTTGTGTAAATTATAGATATTCACCAGGAAATCATAAAGGAAAACCCTAAAATAGCAAAGTGAGTAATCTCCTTTTTGTTAACAGTTTTTACAAAACCTTAACCTTTTTACAATGCAATTTAGCAGTGATTGAGTCTTTGTAATTCTACAATTACTGCCGGTATGTTGGGGTTTTGTATACAAAATTGTAGTAACGTTACCATTGGACGAAGAGTTAGCCAATGTGTAATATGACCCTCAGTCAGACTTGACACTACTGAATGAGTAATTGGGTAGATATAAACATTGTAATCGCCCTCAATACTGTTTAAAGTTAAATTAATAATTCTTGATTAAACTGAGATTATTCACCAGTATTTTCCACTGACAAAACCTTTTTAAAACGCGTTTCAGGTAACAAAATGTGAAAGCCAAATAGAAGCCAGCTGGACAGCACTGAAGGCTTGGAAAAGTGGCTATAAAAGTTACCTAAATAAAAGAAAGCGTTTTATTTCAATAAAGTGAGAATTATCCCTGTAATGCAGTTTGTAATAAAAACTTGGGTTTTACCCATTTGTTTAATATTATAAAACAAGGTGGTTTACTCTGATTTAAATATTTCCTAACTACGGTCCTGATGAAAAATTCCGCTGCCAAATAAATTAATAACGTGATACCACCGCAACTGGTCACGGCCGCCCATTCCCGGGATCTAGGGATCGGGGGTTGTGACAGGAGGTGGTATCAGAGCTATGCCACTGATTCAGCCACAGAAGTGTTCTGCTGACATCAAAATTCAAATTGTTAGGAAATAAATTACGGAAATACGTGTATAATTGTATTTACTTGTTATGTATTATCTGACTATTTGTTAGTTTACAGTATGAGTGACCAAGGACCTTCTGACGCCTATCGTCAACTGTCTGGTTCGCCTAGGAGCGAAGGCACCTCCTCTTCTCAGCCTGCCCTCTCAGGGTATTCTGCTGACAAAGAAGAAGGGATCTTTGTGTTTAAGGCTCAGTCTGAAGAGCCATTTCCTCAGAAAAAGAGGGGATGGTTCAGTAGGGGAGCGCACGAGCGTAGGAAAAGAATGAAAAAGTTGCAGGAACAGCGAGTGTTAGCCGCAGCAAAAAGAGAAACTGATGCTTATAATCAGGATATGCTTAATAGGGGTATCGCTAACATCCATATTTTAGCAACCACTGCTGCTGACCCAAACCTGGAACAAATGCTAGCACCACAACCACAAAATCCTGACCAACCCATAGAAGTAGAAAACCAGATAGAAATGCCTGATTACAACCCGGAGGAGATACCTAGGGTACCTGCACCTGATCCTCTAGACCCAAACAATTACGACCCCTGGTGGGACGATGTTAGGGACTACGTGCAACAAAACCCAATACAGGAAAATGTGCCAATACCCAACTTAGGAGCTTACCCAGGGTTAGATCCTCAAGATCCCTACAACATTAGTGATGCATACGTTAGGGAAATTTTAGAGAATCCATACCCGTACCAGGCCCCTATGCCTCCGTATCAGGAACCCGTACCTCAGTTTCCAAACCCAGTCCTAGAACCTGCACCCCCAATGAGTGCAGAAAATGTCCAGGAACTTAGGACTTTTGGGGAGGAAATTTTAGAAAGTAGTGAGAGGATGCGACAGGTGGGAGAGCGTCTCGTCTGGAAGTATGACGAGCGCAATATGGATTTCTGGATGAATCCATATCAGTAAATGTGATGGCAGGAGGAAAGCTAATAGCAGGGTATGCTTCAACTGTGGGGAACCAGGTCATATTAAGACAAACTGCCCAAAATTGATCCCAGCTGCAAACAACAAGAACCCTAGAAATGCTAGAGCATTCGTTTTGACTGCAGACGAAGCCAAGATGATTCCAGACGTCATTGCTGGTACGTTTTTAGTTAATGATATTTTTGCTAAAGTATTATTTGACTCTGGTGCAAACCAAAGTTTTATTAATACTTCGTTTTGCAAACTCCTAAATCAATCATTAACTAAACTACCACAAGAATGTCTAGTAGAAACCGCAAATGGAGAAACTGTTAAGATTTCTGAAATCTTGCAGGGGGCAAGAATAGAAATTTTTAATCAAAAATTTATGGCAAATCTTTACCCAATGAATCTGGCTGGATTTGATGTTGTGTTAGGAATGGATTGGTTAATAGCCAATAAAGCCAGTATTTTATGTGATCAAAAGACAATTCAATTAAAATCACCAAGAGGTGAAAAGATCTCAATTAAAGGAGATAAACCCTTTAGATCCACTAAATTCATCTCTGTGATGAAAACTGCAAGTTATATAAGAAAAGGATCTATAGTGTATTTGATTTCTATAATCATTAACACTAAAGGAAAAGAATTAAAAGACATTCCAGTAGTGTCCCAATTTTCAGATGTCTTTCCAGAAAAATTGCCAGGATTACCACCAGACAGAGAAGTGGAATTTAGAATCCATCTGCTACCAGGAACAGCACCGATTGCCAAAGCACCTTACCGTTTAGCACCCGCTGAAATGCAAGAACTGAAGAAACAATTAGATGAATTATTGGAAAAAGGATTTATACAGCCAAGTTCATCGCCATGGGGAGCACCAATATTATTTGTCAAGAAGAAGGACGGATCGATGCGTATGTGCATTGACTACCGCGAATTGAACAAAGTCACGATTAAAAATCGGTACCCATTACCAAGAATCGATGATTTGTTTGATCAACTTCAAGGAGCTCGATTTTTCTCTAAAATCGATTTAAGATCAGGATATCATCAATTAAAAGTACAGGAAGAGGATATTCCTAAAACTGCCTTTAGAACAAGGTATGGTCATTATGAATTTACTGTCATGCCATTTGGTTTAACCAATGCCCCAGCCGCATTTATGGACATGATGAACCGAATATGTAAGCCATATTTGGATAAATTCATAATTGTCTTCATAGATGATATTCTAATTTACTCTAAAAGTAAAGAAGAGCATGCAAAGCACTTGCAATTACTTTTAAGTTTGTTAAGAAAAGAAAAGCTTTATGCTAAATTTTCAAAGTGTGAGTTTTGGTTAGAACAGGTACAATTTCTCGGACATTTAGTGAATCATGAAGGAATTCATGTAGATCCAACAAAAATCGAGGCAATTACTAAATGGAAAACCCCTGAATTACCAACCGAGGTTAGAAGTTTCTTAGGATTGGCTGGTTATTATAGAAGATTTATTCGAGATTTTTCTAGGATAGCCATCCCTTTGACTAAGTTAACCTGTAAATCTGTTAAGTTTGAATAGGGACCAAAACAAGAAGAAGCCTTTAGAATCCTTAAGCAAAGATTAACCCATGCACCTATATTAGCATTGCCAGAAGGAAATGAAGACTTTGTAATTTACTGTGATGCTTCTAAATTAGGTTATGGATGTGTGTTGATGCAACGTCAAAAGGTTATAGCTTACGCCTCTAGACAGCTTAAGAGTCACGAAGAAAATTATTCAACCCATGATTTGGAATTAGGAGCTATAATTTTTGCCCTTAAGATTTGGAGACATTACCTTTATGGTAGTAAGTTTACCATATTCACAGATCATAAAAGTTTAAGATATGTTTTCGGACAAAAAGAATTGAATATGAGACAGAGACGCTGGATGGAATTACTTAGTGATTATGATTGTGATATCCAGTATCATGCAGGAAAAGCCAATGTGGTGGCTGACGCTTTAAGTCGAAAATATTATGAAAAACCAAAAAGGGTACGTTCTCTTAAATTAAATCTGCAAGTAGATTTAAATGAACAGATTAGAGAAGCACAAGAATCAGTAATCAAGGAAGATACTGAAAAATTAAAAGGAATGATTAAGGAATTAGAACAGGGAATGGATGGAATTTGGAGATTCCATAAAAAGAGAACCTGGATACCTAAATTAGGAAACTTACGTCACCATATATTAGAAGAAGCCCATAAATCTAAATATACGATGCACCCAGGAAGTGATAAAATGTACCAGGATTTAAGGAAAAATTTCTGGTGGATAGGAATGAAAAAGGATATAGCGGCTTATGTTTCTAAATGTTTAACTTGCTCACAAGTTAAAGCTGAACACCAGAAACCCTCAGGTTTATTACAGCAATTAGAAATGCCAGTCTGGAAATGGGAATTGATAACAATGGATTTTGTTACCAAATTACCCAAAACAAGAAAAGGTAATGATACAATCTGGGTGATTGTAGATAGGCTAACCAAATCAGCTCATTTCTTGCCAATGAAGGAAACCTTTAGCATGGAACAATTAGCCAAATTATATGTAAACGAAATCGTTTCTTTACATGGCATTCCTTTATCAATCGTTTCTGATAGGGATAGCCGTTTTACTTCTCACTTTTGGTCAAGTTTTCAAAGAGCAATGGGAACCAGGCTAAACCTAAGCACCGCTTATCATCCTCAAACAGACGGGCAAAGTGAAAGAACAATTCAGACGATGGAAGATATGCTTAGAGCTTGTGTAATTGACTTCGGAGGTAATTGGGACGAACACTTACCTTTGATAGAATTTTCTTATAATAACAGTTATCACACAAGTATCAATGCTGCACCATTCGAAGCACTTTATGGAAGAAAGTGCAGAACCCCAATCTGTTGGGCAGAAATTGGAGAAAAGCAACTATCTGGACCTGAGATAGTACAAGAAACAACCGACAAAATTATTCAAGTCAAGGAACGATTGAAAGCCGCACGTGATCGCCAGAAGAGCTACGCTGACAATAGACGTAAACCATTAGAATTTCAAGTGGGAGATAAAGTATTATTAAAAGTTTCACCCTGGAAAGGAGTGGTAAGATTCATCAAAAGAGGAAAGTTAAGTCCCAGGTATATTGGACCTTTTGAAATTATCAGAAGAATAGGACCTGTAGCTTATCAGCTACAATTGCCAGAAGAAATGGCAGGAATACATGATGTATTTCATGTATCTAATCTCAAAAAGTGTTTAGCTGACGAATCACTCGTAGTACCTCTCAAGGATATAGAGGTTAATGAACAACTGAAATTTGTGGAACAGCCTCTACAAATTGAAGATAGAAAAATTAAGAATCTCAAACATAAAAGACTAGTTCTGGTCAAAGTGAAGTGGGACTCCAAAAGAGGACCCGAGTACACGTGGGAGCTTGAGTCAGAAATGAAAAAGAAATATCCACACTTGTTCCAGTAGATCTCGAGGACGAGCTCTAAAACAAGGTGGGGAGGATATAACAACCCTCGGTAAAACCGACATCCTCATAATAATTCTAACGCCCTAATATATCTTGAAATAGCCGATTGTGTCTTTATATGTACCCCGTATGTGAAAACCGAGCCCCAAAATAGATTATATTATATAAAATAAATAAAAACAAAATTTGTTAAGCTGAGGCGGGCCGCGTAGGGCCTCACCTCAAGCTTAAGCGGGCCGCGCGAGGAGATAACCAGACTTAGCCAAATTCATTAGTTTAGGCGGGCCGCGTACATAATCGTTTAAGTCCATGCGGGCCGCACGCGTCCTGATTTGTGGCATGATCCGGAGCCGACACGTGTCAGCACCGTGTCAAGTCTAGTGGTGAGCGGGCCAAGCTACGCCGTTGACCCACTTTGACGCGGGCCGCGTAGACCCGGCCCAAACTTCACGCGGGCCGCGTGGGGACTTGAATTCAGCACTATAAATAGAAGGCAACGGCCTTCAGTCCGCTTTCGTTCATTTTCTTTCTGTCTCTCTACACTTTTAAATAGTGGGCATTATACCCGAGTCCAATACCCCTAAAATAGCGAGGTTCTGCTACGATGTAAGTATTATAACCCCTGGAGACGTATTAGATACGCTGCCCGATTGATCTAGGGTTCCGTAACGGCTGTCGTGGTTCTGCCCGACGTAGTCGTTGTAATGCCGTCTCGGGGAGGGTATTACTAATGTTAAATTGGGTTATTATACTAACACACGTGCATTTATGTAAATTATAGATATTCACCAGGAAATCATAAAGGAAAACCCTAAAATAGCAAAGTGAGTAATCTCCTTTTTGTTAACAGTTTTTACAAAACCTTAACCTTTTTACAATGCAATTTAGCAGTGATTGAGTCTTTGTAATTCTACAATTACTGCCGGTATGTTGGGGTTTTGTATACAAAATTGTAGTAACGTTACCATTGGACGAAGAGTTAGCCAATGTGTAATATGACCCTCAGTCAGACTTGACACTACTGAATGAGTAATTGGGTAGATATAAACATTGTAGGACCTCCTTGAATACCCAAAGGTATTGGATGGCGGGGGTCCAAACTCTTTGATCCCCTCATAAGTTAACTACTATTAATACTATAACCCGGCTATTTAGGACTGTATCCCTGCTGACTCAGACTACTTAGTCGAGGGTAACATCACCTCCAAAAGAGGGGCCTACCATAATTTGCATTAATAACTTAATTCATTATCTTTCAATAATCCGACCCTTTAGGATTGTATCCTTGCTGACTCAAACTACTGGGTTGAGGGTAACGTCGCCTTCAAAAGAGGGGCCTACTATAATAACTAAGATAATCTCTTAAACAAGTGCAAAAGTGCGAAAATAATCAAAGGTTATACTAATACACGAGTCGGATCCAAGTGATTCATCTTGTCTATCTGTTTTTATTTTTATTTTATTTTTCAGCATTTAGTTAGTTTTATTTTCTTAGTTTAAAAATCTTTTTTCTAACATTTTGATTTGATTAGACGTTGAGGATAAATCGGTACTAAAAGCTCTTGTGTCCTTGGACGACCTCGGTATCTTACCAACACTATACTACGTCCACGATGGGTGCACTTGCCCATATGTGTGTTTAGTGTTAGTAAATATCGTGTTTTATAAATTTAAAACTTGGCTAAAAAGTGTAAAAAGGGCTTAAAATGTCACACCCCCAAAATCCACCTGCGGATAACACCCGCTTCGAGGGCGTGACTGACCAGGATCCAGCCACCAATTATACTGAATAATTAAATTGATAGCAAAAGTAATACTTACTAACCATAAGATTAGCAAATATCAAGTTCAGAGTTTAAGGTTTCAGTTCAAACAGTAATAAGTAGCGGAAGCGTAAGTAAGGTAGTTTAAACAAGTTCATAGTTCAAAATAAGGTAACACCCAACACAAGGGGGGACAGACACTACTCGTTCCCAAGCAGCAAGCTCCTTCGTCACTGGTTACCTGCAAAGCATGCAGTAAGGGGTCAACAATAATGCTGAGTGAGTCCACTAGTTGTCCAGTTTTAATTACCAAAAACTTGTTTCACCAGTTAATTTATTCGTTTATACATGCCATGGGGAGCTACCCCAAAAGTTAGCGACTAAACTGTTTTTTCCAATACCGAACACTAGGTAACCGTTTGCGTTTCCGCAGGATGCCCCGATGTCAATGTTCTATCATCATTGACGGATGCCTGAGTACATTAGTTCACGACCGATCCCATACCATGGCACGGTGTGAGGTTGGTAAAACCTAAATAGCGCTATCAACTAATAACCCGTTCGCCTGGCCCCGGCGACTAATCGGTATTATGTAGTAGGGACTTGGATGATAGAGTTGCGTTTAGTGCCGTTTGGTTGCATTCCGTATAAACAGTAATTAACTAAAAGGTTTCCCAATGACAAGGGAAGGAAAAGTAAGTTTGTTCCCAATAACTAGGGAAGGAATGTAAATGGTATCCCCTTTACAAGGGGATAGGGTTGTTTTAGTCTCGAGTCCCAAACCACCGGGACGCATGCTTTTAAGTTGTGAACTCACCTTGGGTTGCTCGGTAGATATTTTTTTTACCCGGTCAAGTATGTTGGTCACCACGTCCTAACATGGTTACCAAATATGGGTCAAGTCGGGTACAAGTAACACATAGCGAACACGTATGGCAAACACATATAGCAAACACGTATAACATGCGAATACACAAACAGTTGGGTTATTGGGTCAGCCCTATACATACAATCAGCAGCAACATCACGTAGCCCAGTCAACAGAAGGCCCAACAGTCAAAGCCCAATAACACCAAAATAGTCCAGTCGAGACAAGGGTGGTTGCGACTCGCAACCGAGGTTACGACTCGCAACCGAGGTCTCGGTTCATCACGTTTTGGTTACGAGTCGCAACCAGAGGTTACGACTCGCAACTAGCGGTTCCGACTTGACAGCAGTGGTTACGACTCGCAACCGGATTCGATACGCGTTGATTGCGACTCGCAACCGGGAGATCTCGACAAGGCTTGATGTGGTTTCGAGTCGCAACCAAAGGTTACGACTCGCAACCGTGATTACGTGCACAACAAACCTTCTAGAACCTGCAATGTACTGACCAATAGAATTGCATTTTCATGTAACAGTGTACTATGCCCACTAAACATGTTTTCTTGTCTAAAATGTGCACAAAACAGATCAAACAAAGCATATTTGAAATATTTAAGCAACCTTCAAAGTGTTCTTCATATTCAAGTAACATTCAACCCACATTCATCAATAAACAACCCAAAGTTTATGTATAAACCCTCTAACCAAACCCCTAATATCATTCGGATAACAAAAATCATTCAACCTAAACAATATAACATATCCTTTATTAACATGATCCGAAACATATAACAATAATCGATCTAACCAGACATCTAACCAAACATTGTAACAACCGGAAATCAACAATATCAACTAAGTAACCAATAATCATGCAAACATTTCAAGGCAATTTATCATCATTATGCAACAAAACACCTAATGAACACTAACCGGTTCAAGTGAGACACAAAGGTGTTCAAGTTGGTGCGAGGATGAAGCCTTCGAGTGATGATTCCGAGTTCGAACCGAGGGTGCTCTTGATGTTGGTTGATCCGAGAGGGAGAAGGAAGGAGAGGAAGGTGATCTTGGTTAGGGTTTTAGGGTTTTAGTGAGAGGTAGAGAGTGTGAGAGTGTGAGATGTTGCAAAATGGTAAAATGGTGAGGGTTGGCCGGTATATATATCGAGTGGGTCAAGGGTTGTTTCCGGGTGGGCTAAGGGGTGTCAAGGCCCAAACGGCCCATCACTACTGTTCACTCGAGACCGAGCATGTCTCGAGTCGGGTTGAGGTTTCGGCTCTAATATATAACACACACATATATATCTATATACACATCTACATAGACACACATAACATGTAACACAATAGTTCAGATTTTCATTCAAAAACACATATACACGTAAGTTACATCGAAAGGTTATCCGGGAAAACCCGAAGTGTCACATAAAATATATATCTAAAACATATATACACTAACACGCATCACCGCTCTTCCCCTCTCTTTCCAGAAGTCACACGCATGGGGCAGTGTTCCCACTAAGTTAAAATGTGAAATCACCTCCCCTCCCTATTCCGAAACAACACTACCCACCCACCCTTACGCGAGTCAAAAAAATACCTTGATTTTTTTCTTTGTATAATTGTATGTGACTCTTTGTTTCATTTTTATTTTCATCTGACTACTTTATTTAACGTCTATAAGGATTCGTGGTGTGCATGCTTGTATGATTAGACTAAGGACCTTCTCTATTCAATTAGCATGTAAGCTACTTAAGTAGAATTGAAATTGAAGAAGGAAATTGTCACACCCCAACCGATGGCGGAATCATCGGGGCATGGCACTGAGCGAAACAGATTGTCCAGAAGTTTCCACAACAACTATCATTACCATTTAGTTTAATTAATACGTCCCATACCGTATCCCAAATAGTAAAACAAATTATTACAGATAACAACTAGTCAAATGTTCTGTTCCGACAACTCAAATTCAAATATAAATATAAAAATTGTTTAAATGCTTCTAGAGACTCGATCTACAAGATCTACAGACAACTATGTTCTAGACGCTTATTCTAAACTCGCCTTCCTAGCAGATAAGCATCCTAATTGCCTGTCACATACGTAAAAATAAAGTCAATACATAAAATGTAAAGGTGAGCATACAAGTTTGATAATAGCATATAGAGTTCGAAATGGTTTACGCATAACCAGCACGTACACATAGGAAAACGAAGCATGTTAATTATCAACATGGATCTATCGATACCAATGACTGCGGGTTGACTGTCCGAGACAGTTCGCAATACATGATTACCACCGTAATCCATGCAAGTAATTGTCCTTAACAACCCCCGTGTGAACGGGTGTTGAGTCAAAACTATAGTACTACGTCGTTAAGGTAGGTAGACAGCATTCCACGTGTAAACATAACAACAAGCATTCATTTAGTCACGTAATACATGCAGAACGGTTAGCGTTTAAATAATTGAGTAGTGTGTTCGATTGTGATTTTTGATAAGTAACGTATGTAACACCCAAAAGTGCTAAAGCAAAAAGGGTTCGAGTATATCACAGCGATTTGATTGATGGATTGAAGGGAGCGCTTGAGAGTAGGGTTAGCCTGAATAGTTCGATAGTATAACGATGAGTAACGCGTTAAATTGAAACAAGTGATGATGGGTCGAACAGACTGGTCGATCGAACTGTAGGTTCGATCAAACGGGTTGTTCGTTCGGTTGGACAGTCCGTTCGGACAGCCTGTTCGATCGCCCGGTAGGCTCGATCGGTTGAACTGTTCGAGTGGATTGTTTCTTCCTTTGAGTAGGACGTGTTTGTGTATGATGGCTTGACCTTTTGAAGTTTTTGTTGTAGTATTTGAGAACTTTGAAGTGTTCTTACCTTTCAGGTCGATCGATCGAACGGACTGTTCGATCGGCCGGCTTAACCGATCGGTTAGACACTTCAGTAGTAAGTCCTCAGCAGGATGTCACCTGATCGGACAACATGTTCGATCGGGTGGTACTCCAATACGTCGAACGAGTTGACAAATCGGTTAAGTGTTGAAGCATAGTATCTCATGATCCGAAGAGTAATTCAACCCAAACCGTAGTTCGGTCAAACATCACTTCGTTCAATACTACACCTCATGAAATTGTTAAAGAGTGGGGCCTTGTGCTAGCCGATCGGTTGGCCTGGTCGATCGGCTGACATGTCCGATCGGTTGGGCTGTTCATTCGAACAGCCTGTTCGATCGGTCAGCATTCTGACCTGGTCAGCCTGTTCGTCCAACACTTGGCTGTTCTGATTGTTTGACGTTATATCGAGGTATTTTGACAACGAGCTGAACCATGGCACCTTCGTTCTTACTTGTTTCCCTGGCTCGGACAGGAATCACCCAAGTCCGGCCGGTGAACGGTTCGGAAACGGAGTTCAAGTTTAACCCGAAATCGGTGAACCTCGTAGATAGAATCCGAATCTTGAACCACATAACCATTAGAATGATTAGTGAGTTGGCTCAAGCTCCGTTTCTACCGGTTTGAAGGCATTGAGTGTAAAAGAGTTGAAAGAAAGTTGGAAATCCTTCTTTCAATCCTCCACACCATGAAAATGTTCAGATCTGTGATAGATCTTAGTTTGTTTATGTGGAAATCGGCTAGCTCCAAGTGATTCTTGGTGGATTGAGGCCAAAACATGAAGTTCTTGAAGAACACCATGATGACATCATCCTAGAACACTTAGATCTTGATGATTTCACGGTTAGAAATCAAGATTCGAAAGATAGAAAGGTGTAGGAGTGTGCATAGATAAAAAACGTACAAGATTTAGGATGAAATCTTATCGGGATTGAGAGAAATCTGAGAAATAGTGAAGAACAGGAGCTGGTCGTTCAGAGGGTTTCCAAAAGTGGAAAGAATGACAATGACAGGCCTATTTATAGGCTTCCAAAAGGGGAAAGAGCTGGCCGATCGGCCAGGCATCCCGATCGGACAGCCTGCTCGATCGGACAGTCCGTCCGATCGGCTGGGCTGTTCGATCGGCTAGGAGCCTGATCGATCCACAACCTGCTCTGAGTGTTCGATGCGACGATTTCTGATATTTCGATTTCGATTGAAGACGATAAGAATACGATAGAGTTTCCTATTCAAATTACTTTTAGTCCCAACCACTATATCTACATACAAGCATCTATATTTCACACTATCCTTTCGCTACCATTCATCATAATTCGATTTTGATTGAGTTCGATTGAGTTTCGAGTTTCGATTCGATTGATCACCACACATAACATAAAGTAAACACGCACAGGTAACACGTAAGGCACACACACACATAATATAACACCAAATTCGCATAATTCGAGTGTCGAGTTCGACTGATGATTCGATTAGCTTGATTATGGATTGATTGACTTTATCGCATTGTTACTTCCTACTATTCATGGTCGTAAAGTGTTTCGCGTCGATTAAACATTCGATTACTTCGATTACTTTGATTAATAACACTTACTCCACATAATACAAATAATAAAACATAGAATAGACTAATTACAGTCAAAGAAGTCAAAATTGACTTTGACTTTGAATTTGACATTCGGTAACACTGGGTGTTACAGCCTCCCCTTGTTTAGGGAATTTCGTCCCGAAATTAGGCTGAAAACTGCACAACACCGTGAATGATCTTACCAATTTCTCGCTTCAGATCTTCATTTAAACAACTGCGGGTACTTAGCCTTCATGTCGCTTTCGAGTTCCCAAGTAAAATCCGCGCCTCGTTTGCCTTCCCATCGGACTTTCACGAAAGGGATGCGCGAGCTTCTGAGTTACTTGGTTTGGCGATCCATGATTTCGACAGGCTTTTCTACGAAATGCAGCGTCTCATTAACTTGAAGGTCGTCGAGAGGTACAATCAGATCATGATCAGCTAGGCATTTTCGGAGGTTTGACACATGGAAAGTCGGGTGGACGTTACTAAGTTCCTCCGGTAGTTCGAGTCTGTAGGCGACTTTGCCGATTCTTTCCAGAATCTTAAAAGGTCCAACATATCGAGGTGCTAGTTTCCCTTTCTTGCCGAATCTGACCACACCCTTCCAAGGTGATACCTTTAGGAGTACGTAGTCGCCAACATCAAATTCAAGGGGCTTGCGTCTTCTATCGGCGTAACTTTTCTGTCTATCCCGGGCTTTCGACAAGTTATCTCGAATTTGGAGGATTTTGTCAGTCGTTTCTTACAGTAACTCGGGACCGGTTAATTGGGAATGACCGATCTCGTGCCACACAATAGGTGATCGACATCTTCTTCCATATAAAGCCTCGAATGTTGCCATTTGGATGCTGGCATGATAACTGTTGTTGTACGAGAATTCGACCAACAGTAGGTATTTGTTCTAACTACCACCGAAGTCTATGACACACGCGCGGAGCATGTCTTCAAGAGTATGGATCGTTCTTTCAGTCTGTCCGTCGGTTTGAGGATGGAATGCGGTACTTAGGTTTAGCGACGTACCGAGAGCTGCTTGAAACGTTTCCCACAATCGCAAGGTAAACCGAGCGTCACGGTCTGAAATGATGTCACGAGGCGTACCATGATTACAAATGATCTCGTCGGTGTAGATTCGGGCTAGTCATTCTACCTTGTAGTCTTCCCGTATTGGCAAGAAGTGGACTGATTTGGTCAGACGATCAACTATAACCCAAATGCTGTCGTGACCTGATGGCGTGGGCGGAAGTTTGGTTATGAAATCCATAGCTATACTCTCCCACTTCCATATGGGGATTGGAGGTTGTTCGAGTAAGCCAGAAGGTCGTTGATGTTCGACCTTAACTCTCGCACAAGTCAGGCAACTTCCAACATAAAGAGCAATATCCCGTTTCATGCCCGGCCACAGTACTTGTAGCGAAGATGCTGGTACATTTTATCGGCACCAGGATGAATAGAATATCGGGATTTGTGGGTTTCGTCCATTATAATCTTTCGCAAGTCGGTCCGCTTGGGGATCCAAATTCGGTCCAGATAATAGAAGATCCCATTTGCTTTGCCTACAAGCTGAGCTCCATCGTGATAGATCCTCTCTTTCTTCAAAGTGCGTTCATTAAAGCAAGCATGTTGGGCTTCGCGGATGAGGGTTTTGAGGTCATGCTGGGCTTGGGTATTGCGAATACTGAGCAAATAACTTCGTCTGCTGAGCACGTCGGCAACAACATTTGCCTTGCCTGGGTGATAACGAATCTCACAGTCGTAATCGTTAAGAAGTTCTACCCATCGGCGTTGACGCATGTTAAGTTCTTTCTGGTTGAAGATGTGTTGTAAACTCCTGTGATCGGTGAAGATCGTACACTTGGTACCATACAGGTAGTGTCGCCAAATCTTCAATGCAAAAACAACTGCGCCTAGCTCGAGATCATGGGTTGTATAGTTCTTCTCGTGGATTTTGAGCTGACGAGATGCGTAAGCTATCACCTTGTCCCGTTTCATGAGAACACAGCCAAGACCAAGGATGGAAGCATCACAATAGACAATGAAATCGTTGTTTCCGTCAGGCAACGTGAGAACAGGAGCATTGCAAAGCATATGCTTGAGGGTTTGAAAAGCAGACTCTTGTTCGGTTCCCCAAACAAAAGGCTTGTCTTTATGAGTAAGGGCGGTAAGCGGCACAGCGATTTTAGAGAATCCTTCAATAAATCGTCGATAATAGCCCGCTAGTCCGAAAAAAGAACGAACTTCGGACGGGTTCTTAGGCGTAATCCAGCTCTTAACTGCTTCGATCTTCACGGAATCGACATGAATACCTTGACTATTAACGATGTGACCCATAAATTGAACCTCCTCTAGCCAGAATTCGCACTTGGAGAACTTGGCATAGAGTTGATTCCCCTGAAGTAACTCGAGAACCAAACGTAGATGTTGCGCGTGTTCGGTTTTCGACTTAGAATAGATCAAGACATCGTCGATGAACACGATGACGAAACGGTCTAGAAATGGCTTACACACGCGATTCATCAGATCCATGAAAACCGCGGGAGCGTTGGTTAAACCAAAAGGCATAACAACGAATTCATAGTGGCGGTATCGAGTACGAAAAACAGTTTTAGGGATGTCTTCCTCTTGAATACGCAATTGATGATAGCCTGAACGTAGATCGATCTTCGAGAAACACTTGGCACCTTGCAGCTGATCAAATAAGTCATCGATTCGAGGCAGAGGGTAACGGTTCTCGATGGTTAACTTATTCAACTCCCGATAGTCGATGCACATCCTGAACAACCCATCCTTCTTTTTAACGAAAAGGACTGGCGCGCCCCAGGGAGAGGTGCTCGAGCGAATAAAGCCTTTTTCAAGTAATTCCTGGAGTTGGTTCGAAAGTTCCCGCATTTCGGATGGAGCGAGTCGATATGGAGCTTTGGCTACGGGAGTAGCTCCAGGAATGAGGTCGATACGAAAGTCGATATCACGACTTGGCGGTAGTCCAGGAAGATCATTAGGGAATACCTGAGGAAATTCTCGGAGCACTGGTACGTCTTTGACTTCGGCCTTCTTTTTCTTTTCCTTCTCCGCTACTACAATGTTGGCCAAGAAAGCTCTGTACTCCTTGCGGAGATACTTGCTAGCTTGGATGCATGACATGAGCTTGAGACCTTTCGAAGCTGTTTTACCCTACACACATAATAGATCACCATTCGCGAGCGAGAATCAAATCATTTTATCAAAACACACAACTTCAGCATGGTTTTCGCGAAGAAAGTCCATGCCTACTATGACGTCGAAACTTCCGAGCTGCATCGGAATAAGGTCGATTGGGAAGATATGATTGTTGAGCTCGAGAGTACAATTACGGAGAACAGAGTTAACGGCGACAGTTCTTCCAGTAGGGACTTCAACTTCGAATGACGAGGGGAGATAAGAGCACTTACGACTAAGGAGCTTCTCGAATTCAAACGACACGAAGCAGTTATCGGCTCCAGTATCAAACAAACACGATGCATAAATACCATTCACAAGGAACGTACCATTAACCACGTTGTTGTCAGCCGGGGCCTGACGGGCATTGATGTTGAAGGTTCTGGCATGGGCTGCTTGTTGCTGTTGCTGAGGCTGCTGCTGCTGCTGTTGGGGCTCTTGTTTCACCACCCTGCTCGGGCACATGTTTGCAAAGTGGTTAGGGTCACCACATGCAAAGCAGAATCGAGCATTGACCGCGGGTGCTGGAGCTGCGGGCTGGGAGTAGAGCTTGATGAGCGGCGGCAGGAGCTGCGGTGTTTCGGGGACCATAGCGACAGTTCGCAGTGAAATGACCGTAGAGGTTGCAGTGGGCGCAGAAACGACAGGCGAGTCCCACTGGATGATGATATGAGCATGTCGGGCAGAGCGGGTGGGGACCTGTGTAAGCACGCTTTGCTGGCGGTGCATTGGTCACTGGAGCTGGTTGGTGATGCGACTGCTGCTGAGCCGGTACGGCTTGCAGAGGAGCAGCGGTTGTTGTGACAGCACAGTTCTTGTTGCTGGAGCTGCTGTTGTTGTGCTTCTTCTTTCGGCGTGATGACTTGGAGGGTTAAGCAGTGGTGGTGTCGGCGGTTGGTCCAGTAGTAGCTTGATGCAGAGACGTGGATGGCTTATCCCAGAAACCAGATTTTACTTGCTTATCATTGATCTCAGCGGCAAGCAAGTAAGTCTCCTCAATTGATGATGTCTTGGCGGCGTGAACAAAGTCGGCAACAAAATCTGGTAGAGCTCGAATGTACTTCTTGATGGCCATGTCTGGCGTCTTGACTTGATCGGGACAGATAATGCTAAGCTGCTTGAAGCGAGCAGTTAAAGCAGCGTTGTCTCCGTCCTTCTGCTTGATGTTCCAAAACTCGTCCTCCAGCTTTTGGCGTTCATGGGGAGGGCAGAATTCGTCCATCATGATGGCCTTCAG
This sequence comes from Helianthus annuus, assembly GCF_002127325.2. NCBI lineage: Eukaryota > Viridiplantae > Streptophyta > Magnoliopsida > Asterales > Asteraceae > Helianthus > Helianthus annuus. Next base: position 195,449,475 of record NC_035448.2, on the reverse strand, counting down.
CTCTTCCCAAGTCAGTTCATAAGCTGCATCATTCCCACGTTTGTTTCGTTCGGCCGTCCACCAGTCTAGAGCTTGGGACTGGAAGACACCGGTCGCATTGAGGGTACGGATATTTTCAGGACAGCCGTTTTGGCGCAGAGTGACTTCAACCGAATCAAACCATTGAAACATGGTGGTAGGGCCATCTTCTCCGGTAAACTCTTTTGGTCTGCATTCCTTAAACTGTTTGAAGCTGAAAACGGTCTTGTTAGCATCTAAGAGCTTTAGTTCGCGACTCCTCAGACGATTTGCTGACGTTTTCATAAACCTCGCTCACAGCTTTTGCCAATTGCTTGGCGATGATAGCAGCGAGACGACGGTCTCTCTTTTCTTGGCGGGTAAGGGGGTTCGGTGTCCAAATGACGACATGGTCTACAACAGACATTGTCGTGGGTCTCAGACACAACAAATCGAATCTCACCTCACACGTCTACTACTTACTAAAGCCCAGGAACACGATAAGGCATGAATCACATAAACACATAGGCACAAAACCACAGATTCACGTAATCACAGAAGCACATAGAGCACAGAATCACAGAAGGACATAAACACATAAACACCTACGCATTTAATCACAGATGCGGTCAGAATACAGAAACCTATCCTTCCAAGTTCGCGTGTCATTCAAATATAGCGTTCGAATATAGCGATTGCGAATAGTATATCGAGTAGTATAGCATAGCATAGTCGTGTAGCGTGTCGAGTAGTATAGCATAATCGTAGCGTAATGTTGTCTAAAATTGCAGTGACCTGTTAGCGTCTTGAGATAGAATAGCAATACGATTCGTGTGTGTCGATCGAAGTGATAGCGAAAATCGAATAATTTTGAAAATTGAAACACGTATACAGACAAGTAAACTTAAAACACATAAAATCAACGAGTTATCAGAGTTGGCAGTTGCGAGCTCATGATCGAAACACATAAAATCGAGGAATAGATTGTCTGCGGCTACTAGATATCGACTACCCAAAGCGATTCGACTATTCGTAGTGGACTTGTCGTCACTTTTCGACTTTCGGGTTCGCGTTGCTGCCTTGATTCTTGGGCATTCAAAACATATTCCCTAGGGCATACTTGTGAGTTCAGGTCATTGGAGTCCGTCGAGGCTTTGGTGAGATTGAAATAAAAATCAGAACAAGTTGTCAAGGTTAGGGTTTCACCCCTAGCTTAGCAACTTCTTCCTTGTTTTAGTAAAATTGAGGAGATTATTCATCAAAATATGGATTTCACTCCTGATTTGGTATAATTCTCCTCGTTGGTTTTGAAAAAAATAATGAAGGAATCATTGATGAATTGATAAAATCAGCATTGACCAAGCAATTTAGTCGAGAGTTTGCGGTTTTCACACCTAATCCTGACTAAATCGCTTGATTCTATTTGAAAATTTCGAGTGCAGTGATAGCGAGAAATAGCTGGGTATAGCACATAAGCATGGTCTGTTGGTTCCTAACTATAGTCTAGGTCTCTAAGACAGCGACCCGGACTAGGTCGTGTCTAGCCTAATTCCCTATAGTTATGGCTCTAATACCAATCTGTCACACCCCAACCGATGGCGGAATCATCGGGGCATGGCACTGAGCGAAACAGATTGTCCAGAAGTTTCCACAACAACTATCATTACCATTTAGTTTAATTAATACGTCCCATACCGTATCTCAAATAGTAAAACAAATTATTACAGATAACAACTAGTCAAATGTTCTGTTCCGACAACTCAGATTCAAATATAAATATAAAAATTGTTTAAATGCTTCTAGAGACTCGATCTGCAAGATCTACAGACAACTATGCTCTAGACGCTTATTCTAAGCTCGCCTTCCTAGCAGATAAGCATCCTAATTGCCTGTCACATACGTAAAAATAAAGTCAATACATAAAATGTAAAGGTGAGCATACAAGTTTGATAATAGCATATAGAGTTCGAAATGGTTTACGCATAACCAGCACGTACACAGAGGAAAATGAAGCATGTTAATTATCGACATGGATCTATCGATACCAATGACTGCGGGTTGACTGTCCGAGACAGTTCGCAATACATGATTACCACCGTAATCCATGCAAGTAATTGTCCTTAACAACCCCCGTGTGAACGGGTGTTGAGTCCAAACTATAGTACTACGTCGTTAAGGTAGGTAGACAGCATTCCGCGTGTAAACATAACAACAAGCATTCATTTAGTCACGTAATACATGCAGAACGGTTAGCGTTTAAATAATTGAGTAGTGTGTTCGATTGTGATTTTTGATAAGTAACGTATGTAACACCCAAAAGTGCTAAAGCAAAAAGGGTTCGAGTATATCACAGCGATTTGATTGATGGATTGAATGGAGCGCTTGAGAGTAGGGTTAGCCTGAATAGTTCGATAGTATAACGATGAGTAACGCGTTAAATTGAAACAAGTGATGATGGGTCGAACAGACTGGTCGATCGAACTGTAGGTTCGATCAAACGGGTTGTTCGTTCGGTTGGACAGTCCGTTCGGACAGCCTGTTCGATCGGTCGGCAGGCTCGATCGGTTGGACTGTTCGAGTGGATTGTTTCTTCCTTTGAGTAGGACGTGTTTGTGTATGATGGCTTGACCTTTTGAAGTTTTCGTTGTAGTATTTGAGAACTTTGAAGTGTTCTTACCTTTCAGGCCGATCGGTTAGACACTTCAGTAGTAAGTCCTCAGCAGGATGTCACCTGATCGGACAGCATGTTCGATCGGGTGGCACTCTAATACGTCGAACGAGTTGACAAATCGGTTAAGTGTTGAAGCATAGTATCTCATGATCCGAAGAGTAATTCAACCCAAACCGTAGTTCGATCGAACATCACTTCGTTCAATACTACACCTCATGAAATTGTTAAAGAGTGGGGCCTTGTGCTAGCCGATCGGCTGGCCTGGTCGATCGGCTGACATGTCCGATCGGTTGGGCTGTTCGTTCGAACAGCCTGTTCGATCTGTCAGCATTCTGACCTGGTCGGCCTGTTCGTCTAACACTTGGCTGTTCTGATTGTTTGACGTTATATTGAGGTATTTTGACAACGAGCTGAACCATGGCACCTTCGTTCTTACTTATTTCCCTGGCTCGGACAGGAATCACCCAAGTCCGGCCGGTGAACGGTTCGAAAACGGAGTTCAAGTTTAACCCGAAATCGGTGAACCTCGTAGATAGAATCCGAATCTTGAACCACATAACCATTAGAATGATTAGTGAGTTGGCTCAAGCTCCGTTTCTACCGGTTTGAAGGCATTGAGTGTAAAAGAGTTAAAAGAAAGTTGGAAATCCTTCTTTCAATCCTCCACACCATGAAAATGTTCAGATCTGTGATAGATCTTAGTTTGTTTATGTGGAAATCGGCTAGATCCAAGTGATTCTTGGTGGATTAAGGCCAAAACATGAAGTTCTTGAAAAACACCATGATGACATCATCCTAGAATACTTAGATCTTGATGATTTCACGGTTAGAAATCAAGATTCGAAAGATAGAAAGGTGTAGGAGTGTGCATAGATAAAAAAACGTACAAGATTTATGATGAAATCTTACCGGGATTGAGAGAAATCTGAGAAATAGTGAAGAACACGAGCTGGTCGGTTAGAGGGTTTCCAAAAGTGGAAAGAATGACAATGACAGGCCTATTTATAGGCTTCCAAAAGGGGAAAGAGCTGGCCGATCGGCCAGGCATCCCGATCGGACAGCATGCTCGATCGGACAGTCCGTCCGATCGGCTGGGCTGTTCGATCGGCTAGGAGCCTGATCGATCCACAGCCTGCTCTGAGTGTTCGATGCGACGATTTCTGATACTTCAATTTCGATTGAAGACGATAAGAATACGATAGAGTTTCCTATTCAAATTACTTTTAGTCTCAACCACTATATCTACATACAAGCATCTATATTTCACACTATCCTTTCGCTACCATTCATCATAATTCGATTTCGATTGAGTTCGATTGAGTTTCGAGTTTCGATTCGATTGATCACCACACATAACATAAAGTAAACACGCACAGGTAACACGTAAGGCACACACACGTAATATAACACCAAATTCGCATAATTCGAGTTTCGAGTTCGACTGATGATTCGATTAGCTTGATTATGGATTGATTGACTTTATCGCATTGTTACTTCCTACTATTCACAGTCGTAAAGCGTTTCGCGTCGATTAAACATTCGATTGCTTTGATTACTTTGATTAATAACACTTACTCCACATAATACAAATAATAAAACATAGAATAGACTAATTACAGTCAAAGAAGTCAAACTTGACTTTGACTTTGACATTCGGTAACACGGGGTGTTACAGAATTACTAGTCTCTATCGATCAAACTAGTGTTCACTTCAACAAATAACCTCTTGACCAAATCATAGATAGCTAATTTCCTCACTTGCTATTAAATATCATGCAAAACAGGACACTGTGAGCTTTGCTACATGAAGAGGGGTTTTCTTGTGACCACCTTTTGACATGAGAATAAGTATTTGGTTGGAGAAGATAAGTACAGGAAAGTACATGTGTAAGTAAAAGTCTCGGTGATAAACTACCTTGTATTACCTTGTGATCGTCTATTTACAGTGGAGATTTAGGGTTGATATCACTATTATGTAATGTAGGCTCGTCATAAAGACATAACCATCACTAATAGTGACATCTCTTTTTTATTGGTGAGAATCAACATTTCCTTTGTCATGCATGTACCTCCTATGGCTATGTTAATTTGTTTTTTCTCGTCATTCCAGTATACATTTTGTTGAAAATGGAGGTGTATTCGAAATAAGGTATCTTTTGGTATCGTAGGCTATATCGAGTGTTGATACGTACCAGGTGATGTGACGAATAGAACGAATATTGACCAATCAATACCGGTACCGTTATCGGTATATCGAAACAATACATGTTTTTGTTTTTTATGATTTTCGATCGATTTAAAACATGACCATATTTTTTGCGTTACATCCGAAAAATTTGTGTAATGAAAACGTTGTAAATAAGTTTTTTTTTTTTGTATCTTCAACAACGCCGAGTACCGGTACTGTAATGAATACAATTGTATTCAAAATAATGTACCAATTGGCGGTATCATACCGGTAGCAAAACCAACCGAACGGCGACAATACCAATATCTGTATTATCAGAGTCAGTGTCGGTATTCGTTTTTATGATTTTTTATCGACGTGTCGTAACGTGTGAGCATAACCCACTCAATATAACTAACTAAAACCTTTTAAGTTTAAAATGTTGGACAGAGATGAAAAGAAAATTAATACGACTCTTTATGACTTCATTCAACTTATCTACCCCAACTCATAAAGTAGCCAAGATGAATGATACAAAGGCTTTTATGACCCATGTAAGCCTACACATGTATAGAGTAGATCATTCAACACATACCACACAAAACCATCGACCTATTGGTCGGATGTGGTTGTTAAAGAATAGATTGTCAATATAGGATGCCAAACGAATTTAATATCTCATGTATGAACGTGTTATTTTGAAATTACTATATTAATTAATATAAGAAGAGGAGATGCTCCAAGTGTTATCTAAGAGCCTGTTTATTTTAGCTTTTAATGGCCTTTTAATGGTTTGGCAACTTCTAAATGAGTAAGTGCTGAACCAGTAAGATGTCTGAACCATTAAATGTTGAACCAGTAACATGTCTAAACCATTAAAAGCATATATAATGCTTAACCGTTCAGAGCCAAATGTTTGACCAATTCAGATAAGAGGTCTTAACCATTCAGACTCGGTAAATTACTTAACCATTCAGACTCGGTATATGCTCGCGAAACAAACAGTCTGAACCATTAAGAGCCTCGTTAAGAGCTAAACAAACAACCCTTTACTGGTTCAACACTTGATGGTTCAGACTGTTTGTTTCGCGAGCAGATGTCTGAAAAAGTTCAGACATTTGCCTCTGAATGGTTAAGCATTATACTGAGTCTGAATGATTAAGACCTCTTATCTGAATTGGTCAGACATTTTGTCTCTAAATGATTAAGCATTATACCGATCCTTAATGGTTCAGACCTATTACGGCCTAGCACCTAATGGTTCAGACCTCTTACTGGTTCAGCACTCACCCATTTAGAAGTTGCTAAACAGCGTATAAACCAACTTGTTGTGTATTAATAGCTTAGAACTCGTAAGTTTTTTTTCTCTAATCATGATTAACGAATGGCTCGACTATTATGTGATTTGGGTGGCATTGCAAAGTGGGATCTATCTATTTCGGAATCTTTATAAAAACTAGTTAAAACAAAAGGGCTCTTAATGGTTCAGACTGTTTGTGGGATCTATCTATTTCGGAATCTGAGATTTCGGAATCTTTATAAATAATCTCTAGAATTCTCTAATCCAAACGCTTCATTTTATTTTTCTAACATTTAAACAAGTACACACATAAAAACACTAATGTATGTATATGTCTACGCACATACATGTGTAGTGATCCAAATAAATATGTATTTGATAAGCAGTCATCTATTTGTATTCATTTTACTAGAAAAAAAAGGTTAATTTATGTCATATGTAAGTTCCAAGTGTTTCCTCTTGCTCATAGGTATATGGATATCTTCATCTTCCTTCTTCGTTTAACAACAATCGCTCCGGCTTAAGTCATTTCTTAATGTCACACACGCATGCATCATATTTTTTTAACAACAATTGCTATATTTTCTAGGAAAAATACACAAACATGCACCCTGTAAGATTTGAACTCCCAAAAATATGGAGTACACCACTTACCACCAGAAATTACATGGATGTTTCCTCTCACGTAACCTGCCTTGTTATCCGCACTCTTGATAAGTGTCGTTGCCCCGTGCTCTTGTTCAAAAGTAGCATCCCTTTGCATATCGAGACCAATACCACCATCTTGCACCATTCAATGTAGTCCCAACACTAAACCTGAGAACCTGATTGAATATGGAATTCAACATAACTGGTTGACCCAAAACAAAGCGGTCCAGTGGTGGTATTGAATCGAACGGGGGTGATAGTGTGGGTCCCATCTGACTGGACCGGTTCAACGTGGTTGTTAAAACTATGGTAAAAGTTTATATCATTGCATTTTGTCCAATATTACATTTACATCAAATTTTCACTTAGAACACCTTTATTAAACAGCTATGCAAGTATCTCTTTTAACCATGTTCACTTTCTATATATATTTTTTTTTTAATTCAGATAATGATAAAATTGTGGGTTCATTCATATGGTAAGAAAGTATATGTGGTATTTAGCGAATACGGACCCAAATTTACATGGAATGAGAAGGTTAGACCTGAATAGTTATACTTTCACCTTTTCGAGGACATAATTGGGAATAAGATTTTATGGAGAAGACTGATAAAGGTTGTGGATTTCTAGAATACTGTATCGACCTTATCTTTTGGTGACCCTAGGCCCGTGCCTAGACTGGAAAGCCCATTGGGCCGACCATGCATGTGTTTGTTTATATCGGGTTCATGTGTTTGTTTACTTCTAAGTTGTTATGTCAATAACCACCGATCTCATTGTTATAGATTCAAGACAAGCACATGACTAATTTAAAAAAGTCCAAACTCCAGGACACACCTTGAAATGGTCATTTTAGCATAGAAATGCCATTAACTAATATTTAAGTGGGCACGCCTACTATATTTGCAAGCAAATATGGTGTCAACGACAGTTGGTTTCGAGCGGTGGAAGACAAAAATCAGTGACAAGTAGGTGGTGATGTGGTGGCCGGTGGTGGTAGAGGTGGAAGTGTCAGTGGCAGTGGCAGCGACTAATTGATGTTGGCAACAAGCGGTGATGATGGGTGGTGCTTGTCCGGTTAGATCCTTTTAAGTTAAAATGTTTTATCATAGTTACTCACTTTAACCATTGTATAATTCAAGTAAACCTAAATTGACTCGTTATATTAGTAGGCGTATAAACAAAACAATAACTTTTTTTTTATCCAAATCAAATAATTCCTTGAGAATTGGGTTATAATTGCGTGGAGGCTGGAGGCCAGTGTTTTCAAGATCGGACCAGGAGCCGGGATACCTAGCCGGTATTGTAATGCCTCTTTGAGCTATTCTCAAACCGACCGGTTACATGCCTCTTAGATAACAATAACTAAGGCCCTATAAAGCCCGCCCAAGTAAAGACTTTCACATCCAACCTTTAAAGTTTGAAAACTGTCAAAATTTTCAAAATAATATTGTTTAACTTCATGATCCTTTGATGAAGCTCTTTGACCCTGTGGGAGCGAAATCCATGTGAGAACACGTAATAGTGATGTCGAAGACAAGGGAGAGTCGAAAGACTAATGAAGAAAGGCTAGAACCGCCCAACGATTGCATTTTGTGGGTACGTGCAACTGGGTTTTAAAAAGCGCGCCTTTTCCATAAAGCGCCGAAAAAGCGCATTTTTGGGGTATGAGGCGCACGCCTTATGTACTTTGGGTCTGTTTGTGTTGCTTTTATGCATTGCCTCACTTTAGATCCCGCCGCTTTTGTGCGTCTCTCGCTTTTTAAAACCAACACGTGCAAAGTATGTGGGGGAACCTAACAGCGCAAGAACGACTAGATTCGTAACCAAAATGCACCACGAGTCTAATTACTAGAATATAAGGACCAAATCCATAACTTGAGAAGGTTTTAACTTTTAATCATCACATTCATGTACAAGTGACTATTAACTAGGCTAGAAACAACCACAAAAGAATAAAAGCAATAAACTATAATTAAGAAAACATTTTTATCAGGAACAAATGGACACCTACCTAACAAGTTTTTTTAATCAACACATGCATTTACAAGGAAGCAAGTGCAATAACTTCTGAATTCCAAACCTTATACCGTAACAAATGTTCTGTTAGAAACACCAACCTCGCATGACAAGTTCACCATTTAGTCGACCTACATTTCGCCGCCGCTTTTCCACCATCGTTTAAATGAGGCTTAAACGTCCGTATAACCTCCTCATACGTCGGCCTTTTGTAGTCCACCGCCTGTTTGTTATTAGATGCGTCACGTACCCATATCGGTGTTCGTAAATATATACATAACATAAAGAAAAGAAAAATTAAGAAAAGCTTGGATTTAAAAAGCGTGTCTCGAGGCAATTGGAAAAGCACCTCAGGACCTTTAGGCGGTGCTTCATGTACATGTGGGTCAAAATTTGACAAAAAAAGCGTTAGGAGGATCTAATTAGGGGTGCAGATTTTGGTCTTCTAATTAAAAGCAGGGTAATATGAAAATAGACGATAGAGATGCAGATTTTGGTTGTGCATAGAGCAACGCCTCGTATACGTGAAGCTCTCGCCTCGGCTTTCGGGACCTGAACGTGTCCCATGCTTTTATAAAATGAAGAAGAGAAGGTTAACCTGTTCGATGACTTCTTCGGGGCTTGCCCATTTCCACTCTGAGAATTCCGGGTCAACTTCACCACTTGCCAAGTTGATTTCACTTTCGTCTTTTGTCAGTCTCATGAGGAACCTAGTAATCATTGATTAAAAAATGTTTAAACTTGGTAACTAAGGTTATTAATTCACTTCATTAGTAAAATTTAAACTATAGGTTCATGGGTCCTGAAGATATCCATGATGTTTTATACTCCTTACCATTTTTGTGCTTGTCCGTGCCATTCGCCCCCTCCCCATAAACGATTCACTTTTGCTCTAACAGCCGGTGGGAAGTCATAAGTCAGCCATTTTGGGACCTATGTATGCAAAAATCACACGAAAAAAATTAAAACTTATAATAGTCAAATGTGTTATTTTCGAAATCTAATGGTGCAGTGAAGTTTCAAAAGGGATAGTGCCGAGATTTAGGGGTTGTTTAGCAACATCTGAATGGTTAAGTGTTGAACCAGTAAGTAAGAGGTCTGAACCATTAAGTGCTGAACCAGTAAGAAAGAGGTCTGAACCATTAAGAGCTAGTATAATGCTTAATCGTTCAGAGGCAAATGTCTGACCAATTCAGATTAGAGGTCTTAACCATTCAGACTCTATATAATGCTTAATCATTTAGAGGCAAATGTCTGAACCCATTCAGACATCTGCTCGCGAAACAAAAAGTCTAAATCATTAAGTGTTGAACCAGTAAGAGGAGGTCTGAACCATTAAGAGTCTTATTAAGAGGTAAACAAACAGCCCCTTAGAGAGAAAAAGAGATATCGAGTCCAATTTGGCCTTCTTAATACCATAAAGGTTTGTCTATTTGTATGTTTTTGTGTCACATAGTGAGAATACAAGAGTCCATTATGCTAACGTGCTAACATATGGGCCAAGAACTATACAGTTTTATGTATCATTAAATTTTTAGTTTGTCACGTGAAACTATGTATTATTCAAGAAAAGAATCACTTGATCAAACTTTGGGCAGAGCAACACAAATTAGAAATGTTTGCTGATAATTTAGTAAAATCTTACACAATGATGCATGTGACAAATACTAGATTTGAGTAGGGATAGCAATTCCTACATTAAAACGATAACACGGCACGAAGTTAACAGGTTTCGTGTCTATAACAGGTCGACACGTTAAGATCTGTTAATGACACGTTTATAATTTTAAACAAAAAAAATGTGGGGCTCCTAATTTTAAATAAAAGAATACCGGGAAGTAAAGTTTATATATTTAATAACATGTCGTCCGTGTCTTCACAAGTTGTATGGGGTAAAGTTCTTGTACAAATAATCTTAACATACTAAACATACAAATTGAAGGAAAACTCAAAAAGACAATGTGGCATTTTTGTAATTATCAATAACTATCAAAGTTACTCAACAAATATACCTAAAAAAACCTAACCACTCCCCCCACCCCCAAAAAAAACCTAACCCCCCCCCCCACCCCCCAAAAACCTAAAAAAAACCTAAACCCCCCACCCCCCAAAAACCTAAAAAAAAACCTAACCCCCCCCCCCCAACCCCCAAAAACCTAAAAAAAAACCTAACCCCCCCCCCCCACCCCCACCCAAGCTAAAATGCTAAAAACTAAACCCCCCAAAAAACCTAAAAAAAATCTTAAAAAATAAAAAAAAAAACACACAAATTATTTTATTTTATTTTTTTAACATTTTTTATTAAAAAATCGCTACTTTTAGTAGCAGCCAAAAAAAAATTTTTTTTTTTTTTTTTTTTTTGCTAACGAAATGTAACGACTTTTTAATAAAAAATGTTAAAAAAAATTTGTGTTTTTTTAGGTATTTTTGGTTGTAACTTTGATAGTTGGTGGTAATTACAAAAATGCCACCTTGTCTTTTTGGGTTTTCCTTCAATTTGTATGTTTAGTATGTTAAGATTATTTGTATTTGATCTTTTGCCAGTTGTATGATGCGCTGGTATTTTTTTTTTTTTTTTTTTTTTTGTGTCTTAACATGTCATTTCGTGTGACCTGTATATTATCAGGTTCGGGTTCGGGTTTGAAAAATCTGACACAATAAGATTTTGTTTCGGGTTCGTGTCTTAACAGGTCAGGTTGACAATTGACACGATATGCCAGCCCTAGATTTGAGAACAAAACTTACAGAATTATGCATATGTATTATGCTGAAATTGATGAGAGAAACATGAGGCATGCTAATGCATTATAATCTGAAACTAACCTCTGCGATTATTTCAGCCGAAACCACTCCAGTTTCTTCTCGAAGCTCCCTAATTGCCGCAGACAGTGGCTCTTCTTCCTCCTCAATACCGCCCTAATAACAAAACTTAGAAATTAATATACATACATTTTAGAGTGTGTTATTTTCTTTATTTACCTGTGGCATTTGCCATGCTCCTGGTACATTTAATCTGGAAGCTACAAACACCTGCATGCAATTATTTACATAAATTCAGAAACTTTACACAAATACTAATATTATTTTACAAATGATTTATTTTTTTATAACTATAAAATTACACAAACAGCACTACAGCAGTAAACATAACTTTGATCATATTGAGCAATATTCCAAAGTAATTACATCTACAGATCATGAAGTCAAAAATAATTTGTTAAGGAATCAAACAGGTTTTATCTGGCCAGTATCTAACTAAAGTTGAATTATTAAAAATCCCAGATAAAATATTTAATTAAATATTGAATCCATGGAGACATACATAATATCCATTTATATAACAGTTTTATGATTTATCCAGATCCAATACAAAACCTTAATGGCCTTCCACATGCTCATAACAATATAATTAGTCAATTACAGAGAAGTTAAATAAATAAATAGCTTAATTGGTAAGACTAGTAAACTAATTTTAAATCCAACTTCAATGAGAAGACTAGTAAACCAATTTTAAATCCAGCTTTAATGAGAAGACTCATCACCTGTTTTATAAAATCATCAACCCATCAAACACCTAACAAACGTATTAAATACACTATTTCCTCTCAATTTCCAGGAATCAACAACTAATAACACAAATTATACAGCAAATTATAAAACAAAATCTTGCTGGATGAGCGATTTCTCTTAGCGAGAAATTGCATTCCGAATACCAGTACCGACACAACACATATGACATATGATATTGTATTCGGTTTTGAATTTAGCTGAAAATTTCAGTATCGGTACCATTACAGGTTCACATACCGGTATTGACCGAATATATATGGTACTATTCGGTTTATTTTAGATATATTTTGATATCGGTACTACGCAGTATTGTACCAATACTGACATAACATATATGATATGGTATTCAGTCTTAAATTTAGCTCAAAATTTCAGTATCTGAACCATCGGTACGGTACCGATTCACGTACCAGTATTGACCGAATATATACGGTAGCACTGCATTCGGTTTATTTTAGATAAATTTTGATATCTGTACTATGTTGTATTGTACCAATACCTTACCCGTACTGACCAAACATATATGATATAGTATTCGGTTTTGAATTTAGCTCAAAAGTTTCAGTATCTGTACCATTGGTAAGGTACCGGTTCACTTACCGGTATTAATTGAACATATACGGTCCTGTATTCGGTTTATTTTAGATATATTTTAATATTGGTACTATGCGCCTATGCGGTACTGTATGAGTACCGACAGAACATATACGATATGGTATTCGGTTTTGAATATAGCTCAAAATTTCAGTATCGGTACCAGTTCATGTACCAGTATTGACTGAATATATATGGTACTGTATTCAGTTTATTTTGGATATATTTCGATATCGGTACTATGCAATACCGTACCAACACGTTACCAGTACCACAGAACATATATGATATGGTATTCGGTTTTGAATTTAACTCAAAATTTCAGTATCGGTACTATACCGGTTCACATACAGACCGAATATATACGGTACTGTAATCGTATTTTAATACCGGTACTATGCGGTACCGTACCGGTTCCAAAATCAATAAAAAACTTATCTCAAATTTCAAAACTGAAAGATGACACAAATTTTGCTATAAACCGTACAAACAGAATACAGTTACAGTAACAACAACAGATCGTAAACTTAAAACATAACAGAATCAAATTAAAATTTCAATTGGAAAAAATAAAATAACTGATCATGAATCACAAATCAAGCATCTACAACAACAAATCAACAACAAGAGTGCAGTACTAACAGCATAAACAGAGTAGATTACTATTGATTAACAATTTTATATGCGAATAAAAAGATAAAAATATTTACCAGGTTATCGGAATTGATGAGACAAACGCCGACGTTAGGGCGGTAACCGGAAGGCAGATCGTCCATAGAGAGAGAGAGAGTTGAAGTTTTAGAGAGAGAAAGTAGAGAGAGAAAGTGTGTTAGAAAGTCAATGAAATGTCAGTGAATGAGGAGGGCGTGTGGTTGTAAATATATAAACTTGAAAAAGAGGAACAAAGAGAGATTTAGGCGTAGGTGACGCTTATCGTGCGCACCCGTTGAAATTGAAATAACTTTGATAAAGAGGGAGAGAATCTGATACTTGCTGCCCCACTTTATCTTATCATGAACCGCCGTCTAACCCACTTCAACTCGCAATAGTTTAAACACGATTAAGGTGCAAATCAAGAGAATGAATATTTGTTTTGATTACAGAAAGAATTCCACTATTCTCACACCTCTGTTCCTGAGTTAACTTAATGAGAGATAAGAAAAAAGAAAGCAAAAGTGAGAAACGAAAAAAAAAAAAAAAAAAAAAAGATATCTTTCCCACCATTTCCTCCCAAATCGGAAGAAAAGAAAAATTAAAGAATTTAGCCTAGTTTTCCTGTCATTTCCTTTCTTTTCCTTTCTTAAATGAAACTCGGGAACACGACATGTTTTATTTTCCTTCCTTAAATGAAACTCTGAAACACAAAATATTTTTACTTTCTTTTTATTTCCTTTCCTTTCCTTCCGTTAGTAAACTCTGAAACACAGGGTGTGGGATAAAGTCCTTAAAGGTTTTATCAGGATACATCAACTTTTGAAAACATTCTAAGACACTCTGTACACGAGAAACCGGACCCGACTAATCCTAATTTCATTAAAAATCAAATAAAGGAAGGTTTTTAAGGCGCTCGCGGACCGCGACTAGCTTGGCTATGTGCCTCCCGGGGCCCGAGACCCCTTTGCTTGTCGGATACCCATGACGCCACGTGTCCCTATGTGTGGCGAGTCTACGCTGCAATTCAGCAACCCTAGTCATAGCTAGGGATGCTCTCGCGGGCCGCAAAAGAAAAGGGGAGGGGGAGTCGTGGGGCGCGAGCAAATGCCGATTTCACCTATAAAAGGAGCTTCAGTTCAACCTTCAATCCTCGTTCATTTTTTCTTTCTCTCTGTTTATATTATAGCCAAAAGTAGCTCGGTGTTATACACCTAAAACACGAAGTTGTGTCTCGTTGTAAGTATTTTAACCCCGATCACTAATTCGTTACCCTACCCGATTGATCTAGGGCCCCGTAACGCATGTCAAGGCTCTGCCTGACTAAGTTCGTTGAGGTTCTGTCTCATGTTGTATGGCTAATTTGATCTGGGTTATCTTACTAACACGTATGCATTGTATATTTTTAATAGAAAATAATCAGGAAAAGCAACAGAAAGCTATAGAAATACCTAAGTCTACAAAGTGAGTCATTCTCTTTTTCTACTAAATTGTTTTACAAAACCTCAAATATTTTCAATTATACTTAACAGTGATTGAGTCTTTGTATTCTACAATTGCTGCCGGTATGTGGGGTTTTGTATACACTACTACTCAAGCGTTACTATTGGACAACGGGTTAGCCAATAGTAATATGACCACAGTCATGGAACTGCCTAAATGACAAATACTGAATTAGTAATTGGGTAGATATAAACATTGTAATCGCTCTCAATACTATAAAGTTATAAAAGCTTATTTTGATAAAAGTGGGATGCACTCGTCAATATTTCTCTGATAAAATCTTTTTAAAACGCGTTTCAGGTAACTTAATGTGAAAGCTATTAGAAGTCAGCTATGGAGCACTGAAGACTTAAAGAAAGTGACTATAAAAGTTATCTAAATAAAAGGATATTATGTTTTCAATAATTAGCGTTTATACCTATAAATGTATTGTGAATGAAACATGAGTTTTATCCCATTTATTTATTATAAAAGTTTAGTGTTTTGAAACTCTGAAATTTATTTCCTAACTACGATCCTTATATCTCATTTCCGTTGCCAAATTAAAAACACCGATACCACCTAAAATCTTATTTTCACATCTTCTATGCGGGTCGTATAACATTATATACAAGTCGTATAACGTTATACGACCCGTTTACATGAAGACAAAAAAAAAACATTTTCTGACATATTTTTTTTTTGCAAAATTCTCCTATACGGCCCGTATAATATTATATACAGGTCGTACAATGTTATACGGCTCATATACGAGTCGTATAGCTGTAGGGTGTGAAAATAAGAGGTAATGACCTCTCTTTGGTAGAGGTAAACTATTACCGTGTCAACTCCCCTCTCTAAGTTCTCTCTTGCGCAAAAACATAAGATGTGATGACCTCTCTTTGATAGAGGTAAACTATTTTTTTCTTTTTATTATAAATTAGCATCTATATATGATAAAATCAAAACTGAATGAATAGTGTTTTGATTTTATCATATAATACTTTATATTCATTTATTAGATTATGGGTTACGGGTGAGGGTTGGGGTATGGGTTGGGTACAAATGGTCAGTGTTCTGATTTTATCATATAATATTTTATATTCATTTATTAGACTATGGGGTATGGGGCGAGGGTTGGGGCATAGGTTGGGTACAAATGCCCAAGTCACCACCTTGTGTGGGCTTGGGTTTCGGCGTGGCCCCTTGGACGAGAGTTTCAGCCCGGGTGTTGGGCATGCCTAGCGGTCCTCCGTGGCCGGCTCTCATTGGCTGGGTTGGCTAGGCCATAGCGGCTAGGTTTAAATTTTAAAAAATAACTGTTTGGCTTGACTATGGGGTACGGGGCGAGGGTTGGGGCATGGGTTGGGTACAAATGGCCAGTGTTTTGATTTTATCATATAATACTTTATATTCATTTATTAGACTATGGGGTATGGGGCGAGGGTTGGGGCATGGGTTGGGTACAAATGCCCAAGTCACCACCTTGGGTGGGCTTGGGTTTTGGCGTGGCCCTTGGACGGGAGTTTCAGCCCGGGTGTTGGGCATGCCTAGTGGTCCTCCGTGGCCGGCTCTCATTGGCTGGGTTGCCTAGGCCATAGCGGCTAGATTTAAATTTTAAAAAATAACCGTTTAGCCAAGCCAAACGGTTCACCCAAGTCACTATAAAACCCCCCAACCCCATTGTCTGTCCACATCGCTACCCTAACCCTTCATTCCACCTACCTGAACCCGTTACCCACACTTGATACTGGCACAATGCGATGAAAGGCCGCCAACCCGGTGAGACCCGTTACCGGCCGGAAGCTTTCGCTAGCTACCGGCACAACGTGGGGAACGACCAGCACAATTTAAGCGCATGCCAACACAAGTGGTGCGAGCTACGACCGTTTTAAAGCATGCTACGATAGCGTCCCAGACGGTGATATAAGTCACGAAGACCGGGTGGCGGTGGCCAACATCGAGTTCCTAGGCAAGGAGTGGAAGCATTTTGACAAGCTCGCCATGTTTGAAATCTACCTAACGCTTTAGGCTTTTTTTTTATTTTGTAATCTTTTTTTAGAATGTTGTAATTTTTAGGAACTTTTAATAATAATTTTAGGGTTTTTTTTTTAATTATGTGTGTATTTTTTTAATTTTTATAAAACTGGCCAACCCACACGGGCTAGCTAAGCCCCACCATACCGACCCAACACGTCACTCACCAGCGAGTGGGCTCGAAGTCCACGTGTCAACCTATGCCCAAAACCTCCGCCCCACCATACCCCACGATCGAAAATACCAATGCCCTTCGCGCAACGCGCGTCATTGAAAAACACTAGTTGATAAATAAAACATAACTTAACAAATAAAACATATTTTTAACAAAATAAAAGTATGATAAATTTAAAAAACATACATTAAACTAGAAATAATTGAAATTACATTTAATTAAAATAAATTAAACTAAATAAAATTAATACTCTTTGTCGGATTCCACCAATAGATGGGGTAAATCTAGTATACCTAGATGCTCAACGAGATCATGTTTTAGTCTCCAATGCATATCTTTATCCATAAGCTCGTTTAACACACTGTCATCGGGAGCGGGCTGGACGGGAGGATCCCGAATGTGTACCGATGCTATCGCGTTTCCGTCATCTTTTAAAATCATGTTATGTAAACTAATACACGTATACACCACATACCTAATTTATTTCGCAGTCCTAGCATGCATTTGGCCGATTCATTATACCCATTTTGACTTCAAGACACCAAAAGTCTGTTCCACATCTTTTCATCCGCCATTTTAGAGATTAGTTTTGAAGAAATGAGAAAAAGGGTTAGTGAGAATTTGATATGAAATTGTTCGAGATAAATTGTGATTTGGGTTGGTTTATGTAGTGTAAACAATGTAAATTTTTTTTTTTTTAAATTATAATGGCTATCTCAAGGGAGCCGTTTCCCTCTCCAACGGTCCAAAAACGCACAACGGTCAAATACATGAAGCAGTGATTAATCACCCAATTCTTCATCACCACGCGGTAAAGCCAACGTCGACGAGGGTATTGCCGAGCGGTAAACATAATTCCCGATCCCTTTCCTGCACCCACCCGTTTCCCCCCTTAGACCGCCCGTACCGGGCGTTCTTTTTTAAAAAATAAGCCCCAATCACGCCCCTAAACGCCGCATAGCCCCCCATGGCGTGTTTGGGCGTGTTTGATCGGATTTTTTTTGGCGTGTTTAAAATCACGCTGGAGGGGCGAAATTTTGACCAATGAGACCGTTGCAACGGTCATAAACAACGGCTATAAATTTATTTTTTTTCTTTTTTCATTTCTCACCTATATATATACATACACACTTCTACATTTTTACAAACAAAAAACCTATACAATACTTCCATTTTACAAACAAAAACCACTACAATCTCAAATATTCAACCATTTTTATAAAAAAATGATGGGTTCCCCTAGTTCCTAGTCTATCGCAAATTATTACTATAAAGAGTTTTTAGCGGATGATGATGAATCTACCGATGAGGAGGTCGAGCAAGAGGCAGTTACGAGTGCTTGTCAACTAGCGGTGCTATATGCGAAGCATTGTAGTCGGCCCAAACGTGAAGTTAAAACAAGAGATTATACTGAACGAGACCGACGTGCGACAAACGATCGGTTGATTAAAGATTATTTCGATGAAGCGCCAACATTTCCGAACCCAGAGGTTTTTAGGCATCGTTTCCGAGTGAGTAAGCGTTTGTTTCTACGCATCATCGACGACTTGGAAAACAACTTCGATTATTTTAAACAAATAGGGGATGCGAAAGGGACACTTGGAGTCACCGGTATTCAAAAGTGTACGTCGGCGCTACGAGTCCTTGCTTACGGAAACACGACCGACATCAACGACGAGTATTTAATAATGGCCGAGAAAACAACGTGAGATACCTTGGAGCATTTTTGTCGCGGTATATTCCTATATGTTACTAAAAACATTACAAGTAGTTTTTTTAAGCTTATGGTTGTATACGTTTGTTAAAGGTATTATAAATTTGTACGGTGCGCGTTGTCTGAGAACGACCACATGGGACGACCTTCAAAAGAATTACGACGTACATTCTACTGAGCATGTTTTACCGGGTATGATCGGGAGCTTGGATTGAATGCATTGGCGTTGGGATAACTGCCCGATCGCATGGCGAGGTCAACGCACACGGGGTGACCAAAAGGGACCTACTGTTATTCTTCAGACAGTTGCCTCACAGGACCTTTGGGTATGGTCGGCTTACTTTGGCGTGATCGGGTCATGCAATGATATAAATGTTTTTGAACAATCTCCGTTGTTAGAGGACTGGATTTCTAGCAGAGCTACAAAAGCGTCTTTTTACGCAAACGAAAACTACTACCCTCATGAATATTATTTGTGCGACGGAATTTATCCTAGGCATTCGATTGTCATGAAGATGTTTAGTGATCCTATCGATGAAAAAAGAGCACATTTTAAAAAGGTTCAAGAGTCTTCACGAAAAGACATTGAGAGATGCTTTGGGGTTCTTAAACAACGATGACACTATTTGAAAAATCTTTGTCGTGCATGGACCAAGCAAAAAATGAAAGATGCTATGTACGCTTGTATAATCATGCACAATAATGATTTTGGAAGACGAAGGAAAGGCGATATGCCAGAATTATGTACCGGAAGCCGTTCAGGAGGAGCATCCGCAAGCGTCAATGGAAGAAAGAGTGAATAATGCACAAGAATTGCGTTACGAACCGTACCATTCCGCGTTAACGGTTGATTTGGTACAATACACATGGTCGGTTCGGTATATCCCATCTGAGGGTGAAGAAGAAACGAAGGACGAGGAAGACGAAGTTGGCGAGAATGAAGAAAGCGAAGACGAAAATTAATGTATTTTATTTTTTTAGTAATTTTTTTTAACTTTACCCCTTTTTTATTTTTTTATTTTTAATATTGTAATTTTTTTAATTAATGAAGTATTATTAGTTTTTAATTTAAAAAAATCAATAATTGTGTAATGATTGGTTGGGGCATTATTAGACATTATTCCACTACGCCTATTTTGTAAAAACGTCCAATAATACACCTATATTGACTGGACTGTCACGTATCAGAAAACACTTAAGGATTAAAGCATGGCCCATTCTATACACACCCCCCTCCTTCCTGATTACACCCCCCCTTGTGAGAGGAAAACTGTCGGTCCCACGCAGGCCCCACCTGTAAATATGTGAGAGGAGGGGGGTGAAAAAAGTAAATAGAGGGGTGTAGAAAGTAGCACCCTTAAAGCATTATTGCTCAAACCACAATATGCATGGTCCTAGGGGCTAAAAATACTGGATTTGTGATAAGTACAATGAAACAGACAAGAGGGTATGAAAGTTGAGAGTTGGTAGCGTACGTTAGCATGATGCATAATGAGGTAAAATGGGTTTGGGGGAAAGTGGGAAGAAGACAAAAGGTAGTGGGGCTAAGAAATAGGGTTGACTTTCAGTCATTAAAGTGGCAGTACCTGTTTATATTATTTTCTTTTTATCATTTTCAATAGTAGTTGTTGTATATCTGTGGTTGCAAATCTGCAATTGTGGTACCTCTTTAAATATTATCCATTCCTAAGGTAAAATATTGAAAAATATACATGACGTAAAAATATACATGACGTTTTCTTGTTATTATGGTGTGTGGGGTGGTCACGGCAAGGGGATGCGACAACCCTTTACCGATCGGCAACACCACCGCGACCATGATTCGCCGCTCGGGAGGTCTGGATTCGGAGGATGATTGCCGCATGCAGGAAGGAAAAAGGCGATGAATGTTGGGTGGGGCCCACTAGTATTCAACTAATTATGTTTTGTTTTGTTTTTTTTTTTTAAATTAGTTTGCCCCATCTCATTTTAGGCATACACCGCTTATGTTTTTTGGGCAAAAGTAGGGGTGTAAACGAGCCGAGCCGAGCCCGAACTCGACCAGGCTCGAGCTCGGCTCGTTAGGTTTTTATGAAGCTCGAGCTCGGCTCTGTTCGAGCCTACTTCTTTGAGCTCGAGCTCGGCTCGCCACCCAAAGCTCAAGCTCGGCTCGACTCAGTTCGAACTATTTTGAGAACAACCTTAAACAAGCTAAAAGCTCGGCTCGAGCTCACTTCAACCTCGCTTAAACGAGCCAAAGCTTGGCTCTAGCTCGGCTCATCAATGTTATGATCATTATTAATATATTATATATAAAAAAATTCAAATTTTGAATGAGCTCATTTAGACTCGCGAGCCTACACAAGCTTTGTACTTCAGGATCGAGCTCGGGCTCGATAATAAAACGAGCTCTATTTCAGGCTCGAGCTCGGGCTCGTTAAGGCTCGGCTCGTTCGAACTTTTAACCGAGCCGATCACGAGTAGCTCTCGAGCCTCTAAGCTTGTTTACACCCCTAGGCAAAAGACAAGAATGAGATGGGAAATGACATATCATAATATGATTGGGTGGGGGGAATGTTTGCCTAATTTCATTAGCCATGCACCCCTTACGTGTAGATCTGTTAAATTAAAGTTGGGAGTTTATATTTTACATGTTACTAAAGCTTTTAAATAAAAACCACGCAAAAGTTTATTTCAGTGTGTATGATCCAGCTGAAATAACAATACGTATAATCATAGTTTATGTATTTTTGTAGTCGCGTTTATACATTTCCTCGATACATGAAAGCAATTTGCGTAGCATCTGTTATGATCTTATAGGTGATATTTTAATCTGCATAAACTACGAACTAAATGAAGAGCGTGATACACAGGTTTTTTTTAAGCTAGTAAGAGAATATAAATTGTTTCATAGATTATAATGAATATCCTATGGTACATATATATGGTCTTATGGATGATATTTTAATCTACACAAAACTACGAGTTAATTAAAGAGTGTAATACAGAGGTTTTTAACTTTGTATGAGAATATAAATATAAATGTTTCATAGAATACTAGTAAATTTCTCTAGCGCGTTGCGCGGCGTCGAAACGTAAGGTAACTCGAATTTATACCGTCTAATGAAAACGTATTATATTTGACCCAACTCGTTTTCAAAGAGCATTTACGTCAAAATGTAGACCAACTAAAAAGTACATAAAAATATGCGTGAAAACGTATTATATTTGACCTGACAAAATTTACGTGGAAACGCAAATCAACTTGAATTTATACTGACACATACATATATAAAGCAATATCGATATGGCGGCAATATGATCGGTTTCCCTCGTGTTACGCAGCGTGACTTTGGTCATTATCAGCTCGACTCATCGGAAAACCAAAAAGCGAAGATCGATAAAAGCAAATACCGATATCAGTTCCGTACCAGTTAGAAAAAATAAAAACAGGTTTTTCCCACCACGTTACGTGACGAGAGTTTGACCGTTATATCTCGTACTACACGGCGTGACTTTGGTCGTTATTGGCTATACTCATCCAAAACGAACATCAATACAGGTTCCGATAATACCAATAAAAAAATAAAAAATATCACTAAAATTTCAAACCCTAAAAGATTAAAAAAAAAAAGAAAGAAACAAAAATACTATTTATAGTGGTTGTCCAATTATATATATTAAATTAAATAAATAAATAAATAAATAAATTAAATTAAATAAATAAATAAATAAATGTGTTTATTTATATAATGATACTGACTGTTGCAAATGCATAGATTAATTCCAAATGCACGATATTGCGTATCTAATAGTAATAAATATTGTTTTTTCCCCAAATATGATAATGCACCTTGGAGAATATTTATTTTTCAAATGAACAAGTTGCATAGTTGTTTTCGAAAGGTAGACGAATTTAAGTTTTCTATATTGTTTTTAATTTTAATTGTATTTGACCAATCTAATTGTATAAATATATTTTAAGCTTTCTATCTAATATTAAAAACATTAAAAATCATAAGATGATGAAGCTTACATGAGTCTCGTCTTAACTCTGAACTTAGCACACAACTGTTCAAATAGGTAAGAATTTATTTTAAAAACTAGAACTTCTAATATAAATTATTCACATAAAAAATAACGCAACCAGTGATACGGCTAAAGGTACATGGGGAGTTTAGGGTATCCATCATTGGATAGTGTTACGTCATCGGTAACACTGACACCCATTGGCGGACCGACGCACCCCTTCCCCCTAAAAAATATAGTGGAGTTTTTAAACAAAAATCTCAATCACCCCTCTTGAAAGTTCGGTTAAATCTTCTGACCACCTCCCCATAAAAAAATCAGGAGGCGGCAACTTATCCAGGAAGCGAAATTAAGTATGTGTTTCGGGGATTGGTTACCGATGAAAGATGTATGATTTGACCATTTAACAACGGCTATAACGCCGTAACAAATTGAAAAACAAAATTATTTTCTTTTTACTTTTACCCATTATAGATGCAATACCTTTTACCATTTTAAAAAACAAAATTATTATCTTTTCACTTTTACCCATGATATATCATGAAATGCCTTTTACCATTTTACTTCACGTAAATACAAACAATTTTCTGCACACAAACAAACAATATTTCCCTACGGATTCACAAAAATCAAAGGTTGGTCTTGTGATTTTGAGATTTTTTTTTTCACTTTTCGTACCTTTTTAATTTAACGTTTCGTATTGTGATGTTTTTCTAACAAAAGTTTAGTTTTTTTGGTGTTTTTAAACGTGTAATTTATTTTTAAATTAAAAAAAATGGTTTTAGAGTACTTGTAAAGTGTGTTGCCAATGATTAAGGTGTTTGAGGTGTTGGGAATTAGTAACTAGGGGTTGTGTCTGCGTCTCGCGCCGGGTTTCGATTTTTAACAAATTTATAGTTTATTTTGATATTTACACTCGCTATAACAACAAAAAGAGAAACGCAAAAAATTGATCGACAACAAAAAATGAATATCCGTCGAAAACAATAAAAAATGAATACCAAACCGGTACAGACATTGATTGGTCGGTATCTATCCGGTTCGTTTCATTACATGTACAATGTCGACAATTGATATAGTGAATGAACACAAATTATCTAAAGTAATGGTGTGATCAAAATTATATTAAAATAATTAAAAGTTATATTAAAATTATAAAATAATAAAGAGAACAGAAACTGAAATTTAAAAATAAGTTGCACAATAGGATAAACATATTATACTGTAGCCAAAGTTCTTATTTAGTTACTATCATTATAATATAATAATTACAAAAGTGTGAAATGGGCCATATGCTAATTTGTGTGAGAGGTCATATTTCAATGGGCTTATAAAATTAAGTACTGTAACATGGTATGAAAGTTAAGGCAGATTTAATTTAGTGAAGTTCATGGAGTTTAAAATATCTGAATTTACAAATATATCCTTAAATTGTAGGTAATAACTTCTTCTATTATATATATAATAATAATTCTTTTTTTAATATAATCCAATTTTATCATTTATTAATATCTTATATTAATCGAGTAGCGGAAACGTGTACACGTTATTTAAATCTGATTTAAATTTTCCTTAAGTGATTCAATGACAATTCGTTTAAACAATTATACACAACTATAGGATGTTAAGGATCATGTACCTTTTTGACGAAAAACCGCAGAAACACACAATGGTTCAAGAAACATCACACTAGTTCACGCCTTCATGATCACCCGAAGTTCCTGAATCAACTCTTGAAACGAATTGTAAAACCCGAAGCAAAACGGTTGCACATGACACGAGACGACGACTTGGCTCGTCGGAAAAAAACAGGTTCGGTTGAACCGGTCGGTCGTGGGGTTTCGCATCGGAAATTGGATATGGTATCAGCCAATGATAACAACTGAACTTACTGAAAAAAGACAATATATTAAGAATAGCAATTTACTTGTTTATATCAACACAATTTAGGAGTGAACCAAGCAACCTAGAAGATTACATGACTTCAAACCATTTATCATGTGGATCTAATCATGAACCAAGGGGGGTCAATAGTGTATGTTGACCCCCCCCCCCCCCTTCACAAGAATTCGTTAGATTATTTTTATATACAACTTAGGGCCTTTTTTTTTATAAGAAACATGAGTTTGAGCCCAAGTTATAGTCGGTAGATAAGAGAACTTTATAATGACCCCAAACCAAGAAGTTATGGTTTCGTCACTGGACTCTATATGAACTAAATTATATGATAGAAACAACACAAATATAATTAGAGTTGAAAACTAATTGGAACCTGAATGTCTAAAATCATGAAACCCGTGACTGAGATCGTATCTCAGTTGGATGTTTTATGGTGTTTAAATAATGTGTTTTTATGTGAATTGTATGTGGAACACGTTTACTTTAAGAGTGATCAAGAAGAATTAAAGATCTAGACACATTAACAATGCATTTTGGCAGCATTTATTTAGATGAAAGAACGAGGACCAAAATTGCAAACCTGATCAAATGAAAGAATTTCAGAGAATTTATGGCCCCAACGTTTGAATTTAAGTTAGGCACTTGTAGCAAGAGAACATGGTTAATGTGTCTGCACCCATCATGACAATAAGGAGGATGTGATGAGCAGATATGTCATAGTTTAATTATCTGTGTAAATTTAAGTTAGGCAATTGTAGCAAGAGAACATGGTTAACGTGTCTGCACTCTGCTCGTTGGAATCAAGAGGTCACAGGTTCGAGGTTGGTAGTTGAAGAAAAAAAAAGGACATGACAAACAAGGAGGATGTATGGGTAGATATGTCATAGTTATGATATATTTTTATGTTCTGTTTATGTTTATACCAAAATTTAGGACACTATTTGCTTTTTTATGTTAGACATGATTAAGGTGGCCTCAAAGAATTTTAAAGATCACCTTTAATCTTTTATCAAGCATATACTATGAGATTTTGGAAGTGGTGTAGTGCAGGATAGATACAGAAAGTAGTGATTTCTTAGGGGGCGTTTGTTTCGCAGGAATTCAATGGAATTTAAGAGAATTGGAATTTGAATTCCATTTCTTAAGATGTTTGGTTCATAGAATTTGATGGAATTGGAATCTCAATTCCAATCTTCATGTGTTTGGTTGACAATGGAATTGGAATTAGGCATGTATTCCTTCAAATTCCTTTAACTAAAGGAATTCAAAATCCTTCCTATATGTGAAGGAATTAAAGTAAATTCATTGGAATCTTCGACCGTTTCGACCCGCACCGTTTCGACCCATACTGGTTACGATCCGAACCGTTTCGACGCGGACAGTTTTGACTCGTACCGTTTCGACGTGAACCATTTTGATCCGAACCATTTCGACCCGTACCGTTTCGAATCGAACCGTTTTGACGCGAACCGTTTCGACCCGAACTGGTGATTGTGGGTGCCGGGGTGATGGATTCCAATTCATTTGACAACCAAACACAAAAAAAATGGAATTGAGATTCCAATTCCAACAAATTCCGATTCCAATTGGAATGTTTAAATTCCAAATCCAATTCCTTCAAATTCTAATTCCTATACAAATTCCAATTCCAATTCCAAATCATTCCGCGAACCAAATGCCCCCAAGTTTTGTTCTCAAATCTAGGGCTGGCATATGTCGTGTCAACTGTCAACCTGACCTGTTAAGATACGAACCCGAAACAAAATCTTATTGTGTCAGATTTTTCAAACATGAACCCGAACCTGATAATATACAGGTCACACGAAATGACATGTTAAGAAACAAAAAAAAATTACCAGCGTATCATACAACCTGTTAAGACACGGACGACATGTTATTAAATATATAAACTTTACTTCTCGGTATTCTTTTATTTAAAATTAGGAGCCCCACATTTTTTTATTTAAAATTATAAACGTGTCATTAACAGGTCTTAACGTGTCGACCTGTTATAGACATGAAACCTGTTAACTTCGCGGCTCGGTGCTCGCTCAAACCTCGCTCGGATTTAGCTCGGAAAAAGCTCGCTCGATATGGCTCGGTTTAAAGTGAGCCGAGCCAGCTCGGCTCGGTTAGAAAGTGAGTCTAGCTCGGCTCGTGACGAGCCAAATTGGCTCGGTTTAGCTCGCTTGGTAGCTCGGCTTGATTTAGCTCGAATTATTTTACTTATAATATATTTTGTTTTTATATACATATAATATATTACAAAAAAGTGATTATTATTTACATGTATTTAGGCTTCTGGTTTGGTATCTATGATATATTTAAAGGTTGATTGCCATGCTAATACACAAATATTGTATTTACTTGAAAAATAAAACTTATTTTGCGTTGTTGAACGTGATTTTGACTTGTACTATATTAGGTTAAACTTATTTTGATATGTTCTTTTGAAGTATTGAATAATATTTTAGAATACTGAATTTTGAGAGCTATGTATTAATTTTTATTTTTAAAATCGAGCTAAACCAAGCCGAACCGAGCCAGCTCAGTTTAAAACCAAGCCGAGCCCGAGCTTAGATTTTCAGCTCGGTTTCAAATTTAAGCCGAGCCGAGCTAGCTCGGTTTATAATCGAGCCGAGCCCGAGCTTGCCCTTGCTCGGCTCGGCTCATGAACAACCCTATGATTGACTAATGTTGGAAAGGGGCCCACTCTCTTTTTCTCTCACCTTCCGCATGTTTGGCATCTACTTGCCCACCATTGCCGAACACCACTTGCCAAAAGCCACATGCCACACGTCATGGTATGGTGCATGCCGACATACCACTCATGCCATATGTTGCCGATCAGCACTTGCCGAGTGCATACCCTTCACCCTTAGAGTATCTCAAGTGCCTTTGTTAGACATGTGTAGTGGAAGGGGAAAATAATGCCCCCACCATGGGGCATTATTCGACACGTGACAGTCCAGTCAGTATGGGGCGTTATTACAAAATTGGCGTAGTGGGAATAATGCCCAAATAATGCCCCTTTCAAAACTTAAACAAAAAAAAAAAAACTGATTTCTCATTGGTGGGTCAACCCAAGTCAAACATTCCACAAGTGCAACATGGCGTTCTAATATAACGCTAATCAAATTTTTTTCAAAAATAACCCCCCAAAACGCCTAGTGTAATGGGTGGGGGGCGTTATTTTTCAATTTTTTTTTTCAAAAATAATGCCCCACTACGGGTGGTTTTATGAAAAAAGAAAAAAAAGAATAAAGCAATTGGGTGATCCTGTATGGGGCAGTTAAAAATATTCTAAAATTAACCAATTTTGATTGAGAGTTTTTAATTGTACAAAAAGTTTGTTTTCTTGTACATAGAGCTTGTTTGGTTGTATATGGGTATAAGAAATCTAGAGCTAATCTTTAAGTATTTTATTATCTTATTCTTGTTTTCTTGGGTGTATAAGTGTCACACCCCAACCGATGGCAGAATCATTAGGGCATGGCACTGAGCGAAACAGATTGTCCAGAAGTTTCCATAACAATTATCATCACTATTCAGTTTAAATAACACGTCCCATACCGTGTCCCAAATAACAAACAAATTATTACAGATAACAACCAGTCAAGTATTCTGTTCCGACAACTCAGATTTAAATAAATAACACAAATATTGTTCAAGTGCTCCTAAAGACCCAGCCTGATGATGCGTGTCAGTGTGTATATGTTTTTAATATATAATTAAGCCCTTTTTACACTTTTAACCAAGTTTTAAATTTATAAAACACGATATTCACTAACACTAAACACACATATGGGCAAGTGCACCCATCGTGGACGTAGTATAGTGTTGGTAAGATACCGAGGTCGTCCAAGGACACAAGAGCTTTTAATACCGGTTTATCCTCAACGTCTAATCAAATCAAAAAGTTAGAAAAATGTTTTAAACTAAGAAAAATAAAAACTAACTAAATGCTGAAAAATAAAATAAAAACAGATAGACAAGATGAATCACTTGGATCCGACACGTGTATTAGTATAACCTTTGATTATTTTCGCACTTTTGCACTTGTTTAAGAGATTATCTTAGTTATTGTAGTAGGCCCCTCTTTTGAAGGCGACGTTACCCTCAACCCAGTAGTTTGAGTCAGCAAGGATACAATCCTAAAGGGTCGGATTATTGAAAGATAATGAATTAAGTTATTAATGCAAATTATGGTAGGCCCCGCTTTTGGCGGTGACGTTACCCTCGACTAAGTAGTCTGAGTCAGCAGGGATACAGTCCTAAATAGCCGGGTTATAGTATTAATAGTAGTTAGCTTATGAGGGGGTCAAAGAGTTTGGATCCCCGCCATCCAATACCTATGGGTATTGAAGGAGATCCTACTAAATTTGACCCAGGTCCCAAGCAGGACCTCTAAACGCTGAACAAGGGCAAGACCCTTACCAAACCGTTCCCTTAACCCCCGACCAGGTAGCCAACATACCTCCATATAGACCGTGGAGATATGAATGGTGAAAATCTTTTATTTTATATAGACAGTAAAATAATGCCAAGACACCACGGACAAACGATAAGGAAAGATCACCTTCAACATAAGTAACTAGTTATTAAAGTCATTAATACAAAACCAAATAAAAAGTGCAAAAGATTAAAAATAAAAAGTATTATACTAAACACTTGTCTTCACCAAGTGATGTAAGAGACTTAGGCAAACATGGCCTTGATTGTCAAGAACTCTTACGATCAATCTTGGATCCCGAGACGACTCACACACTCTATGATGGACAATGGATGATGGTGGTGGATGATGGTGTTATGGTGGTGATGGGTGGTGGATGAAGTGTGAGAGAGGTGGTGTGCCAAGGGATGAGAGAGAATGAAACCAAGCTCCTCTATTTATAGGCTGAACAGAACGCTGGACACGGCCCCGTGTCCGCTGGACACGGCCCCGTGCCCGTCTGACATTCTCTCTCTTCATTAATTGTAATTGCGAATTACAATTAATGCGCCTGCTGTACTTTCAACACGCCCCCGTGCCCGCTGGGCACGGCCCCGTGGTGAGCAATGGAAGCTTCTACTAGTTTGTCTTTTCTGCTGCTTCCTGGGCACGCCCCCGTGTTCGCTGGACACGGGGCGTGTTCAGACTTCTGTTCTCTTCTCTTCGTCTTGGGAGATGCCGTTGAGGGTCCGGGCAGTTTACTTTTGTTCCTTTTCTTGTATTTATGGTAGAATTAGTGGTCTTTTTGCTTCTTTTGTGATTTTGAGCTCATTTCATCCTGAAAATACAAAAGGAAGACAAAAACACTCTTTTTCCAACATTAGTACTTAAAAAGGGTTAGTTTTATGCCTTAATTGATGTGTTTTATATGTTGCATTTTACACACATCAAATACCCCCACACTTGAACTTTTGCTTGTCCTCAAGCAAAACTCTTTTAATGTGGCTTACACTCCCAAATGGAATAGGTAGAAGAGAAGTTTTTTAACTTGTCCTAGAGTGTCGGGAATCCAAGGTTTGTATAGGTTCTATTTTTATTTTATTTACAATCTTATTCGTCATGGTTTATTTTGAACTTTTCATAAGATAAACCACTTATTTGGGCATAGCATGCCTTATTAAAATTCCATTTATATACAAGTTCACATACCTCACGGGAGATCACTCAATCACTCGGCCGAAGGTGTATATTTAAGTGAATCGCTCGAGAGCGGCACGGATTTACATTCTCCATATGCTTGCCAAGCGATCAATCCTCCTCCTTTTTAACTTTTTACCTTTGTAAATATCAAGAGGTCTTTTTGGGGTGAAGGCTTGGGTTTAAAGGTGGGTGGTTGGTTAGTGGTTAGTAAAAAGGGCGAAAATCGTAACAAGTGTCGGTTTTCGTGAAATACCTTATTTTTGGTGACATTTATTTTTGAAGTATTTCTCCAAACAAGCTTTTTGTAGCTTATGTTTGTTTTTGACTTCATTCATTTTTTTTTTTTTTTTTTTTGTCACGTAAAGGGTATGTTTATGAAAAACCGAGTTTGTTACTAAAATAAAGGTGAAAAAAATGAAAAAGGTTTTTGGTGGGTAAAAAAAAAATTGTTTTGGGGGTAATGAAATGAAAGGTTTAGGCTCAAAGGGGTTTTCTAGGGGGATTTTGGGTAGGTAAAAAAATGAAAAATAATGGTTTTGAAAGAAAAATAGTTAGTCCTAGTGCCTCCATCATTTACTTACTTGGGTTTAAGTTGGTAAGGACCGGGAATGTATCGTCGTGGCAAGTTCTAGATTTGTAAAGACCGAGCGGCTATTCACACAAGAAACGAAAAATGAGCATTTAATCTAAATATGTGTATTTTTATGCTCAATAAAGGCTCAAAACTCACTTTTTGTGGGAATGGGTTTTTAATGTGACCAAGCATATATAATCGAATTTTAGCTAGACTTGTTATACCGTTTCATAATTTTCTTATGTTAGTTCTTTTTATCACGACGCTATCGGTTGTAAGTTTGTAAAAATATAACCCTTTTATAACTTGTTATTCCCAACTTAAACTAAGACAAGTAAATAAAAAAAAAATGAAAAAGTTTTTGAAAAAATTTGGGGTGTTTAGCGGTTCCAATAGAGTTTTGTGTAAGGCTTGTTTTAGGATTTTGCAAAATTCCAAGGTTTTAGCATCCCCCCCACACTTAAATTACACATTGTCCTCAATGTGTCCAAAAATAAAGTTTTTGGTTGATTAGAATATGTAAAAGTGTGTTTAAAAACAAAGATTTGTGTTACTGGCACTCTGGACACGGCCCCGTGTTGACCGGGCACGGCCCCGTGGTCAAGTGCCAGTAACAAAAATTATAGAATTGAAACAGAAGCCTGGACACGGGGGCGTGTTCGCTGAACACGGCCCGTGTCCAGTTACCTGAACTGGGTGATTTCCTGCAGGGGGCTCAGCACGGGGCCGTGTTGGTTGGGCACGGCCCGTGTGGAGCCTTCTGTTATGGAGATTTTTGTCGGTTTGTTCTGTTCTTCTGCATGGTTCCATTTTTTTCTCGTTCCCTTTTCCATCCATTACCACCATGAGTCCATAAATTATAAAAACCATCATAACATTGCTAATAGAGAGATTACATAAATATAGTTAATTAACTAAGGGGTACATAAGGTTATCATAAAGGTTCTACTTATTTAGGAAAATTTCGGGAATAGCTTCCCGATGTAGAAACATTCTTCAGCCCATGGCTCCTAGGTTCTCACTCAAAGCCATTCTTCTATCTCCCTTGGGAGGTAGAAGGTAGCCTCATTCTCGTCGGTATCTTGAGGAGGAGCGCTTACCGGGACTCCTTGCACTACCCGTGGTTGCGGGGCTTGGTGCAAGGCGTGCCATTCTGCTGGGATGATAACCTCGGGTACCACATTCCACGCCCTGTGTGTTATCACCGGAACCAAAGGCGGGGAAGCAAGAAGGTTTAACCTTTGGTGCAGAAGGTTTACTTCTTGCAGGCAGCCCTCCAAACCTATCGTCAGATGATTAACGCGGTCCACTAAAGCTTCTTCTACACTTGTCAATTCGTCCACGGCTTCCCATAAAGCGTAAACGTAGTTTACTAGGGAATCCTCTGCGGTGGACGATCTCCTTCCATTCCGGTTATTCCTTGAAGATGCTCCGCTGTTTCGGCTGGCCATTTTCTGCGAAATAAGCCGAGGAACTAAATTTTTGCAAAACAGTACCTCGAACACGGCCCCGTGCTCAGTGAGCACGGCCCCGTGTTCAACTGTCTGCAGGAATTTTTGTTTAATGGTTCTAGGTTTTTAAATTATTTCTATATACTTTCGTCGTGTTATGTGCTTAGATAATTTAAAAACAAAGTTATAGAACTAACTTTAGACAAGAATCCATAGCGAAAATTCCTACAAACCTTTCATAGAAGGTTGGAATCATGGGTTTCCAAGCTTCCATGGAGGTAGGGTTTGAAAAATTTTTGGAAGAAGAGGAAATAAACAAAAGTGGAAAAGACAAGATGGTCCTTAGGAACCTTCTTTTGGTACTTACCTAGGATGGTATATGTGAAGATTCCAGGGATCTCTGCTTTGTGGAGTGGTCAAAAAAAATGGGCAGGATTCAGGCTGCATTTAAAGAAAACGACAGCACACTGAACACGGCCCCGTGTCCGCCGGACACGGCCCCGTGTGCAGAAAAAATCCTGACACATTTTGTCCGTATTCTGACAGAATCAGCAGAAAATCTTCTGAGCGAACACGGGGTCGTGGTGACCGAACACGGCCCCGTGTCGGAGGGCTGTTTTATGGAGTTTTGTCTTTTCTAAGGAGCTAACTTGTATCGGGTGGCTCTTGACTTGTTGGAACAACCCCATAGTGCCTAAGATACCTTAATTGTCCTATACTAAGGCGAGAACGCAAGAGGTTGTCGGTGAGGGTAATTCCTATTTTCATTCTAGGTGGACAAGTCCAACCCTTTCCCGGGCTCTCGTTAAAGAAGGTGTATGCCGAATCGCTCAGGTCTATGTATGCACCGAACGAGGTCGATGGGGAGTCCTTCACGGCACAATCGGCACAGGGACGACTATCGTCCACGTCTTGTCTAGGAAGAAAGGTATTTTTGGGAGCAACGAGGTTGTCAGAATGCGGTTCCAACATTTCCTCATGGTCATCATCTTGGGATGGATCTAAGAAATCCTTCCTAAGTTCTTTTGACCAATTTAGAAGTAGTTCTTCTAGTTGAAATAGCTCGTCAAGGAGCATATCTCCTAGAATATCCGGTTGGGCGCATTCGAGGGAGAAATAGTGTTTGTTTTTACTTTCGCCCCTCTTAAAGCTACAAGGAATTGGTGGGTCTATATAGTGTGGCCTATAAGTGAGGAAGAAACATTTTAATTCCTCGTGTTCGCCTCCACATATTTGACACCACAAACCATAAGAGTGCCGAAAGTAAAAAGAATCACTATTACTCATGTTTGTATCAGAAGTTACCAACCGTCGGGATCAAACGGTTCTGTTTTCAGCAACTGAATCTTGGGCACGGGGGCGTGTTGAGTGGACACGGCCCCGTGTTCAGCCTACTGTCTGATATAAAACAGGATTGCCAGTTCCAATGATTGGGCACGGGGGCGTGTTCAGCGGGCACGGCCCCGTGCTGAGCTCTGCAGAAGCTGAAAAATCTAAAAAAAATCCTAAAAATTAAAGAAAAATAAAAAGATGATTAGGCCGTTGATTCCTAACTTTCTTAAAATCCTTGTGTCCCCGGCAACGGCGCCAAAAACTTGATGCGTGTCAGTGTGTATATGTTTTTAATATATAATTAAGCCCTTTTTACACTTTTAACCAAGTTTTAAATTTATAAAACACGATATTCACTAACACTAAACACACATATGGGCAAGTGCACCCATCGTGGACGTAGTATAGTGTTGGTAAGATACCGAGGTCGTCCAAGGACACAAGAGCTTTTAATACCGGTTTATCCTCAACGTCTAATCAAATCAAAAAGTTAGAAAAATGTTTTAAACTAAGAAAAATAAAAACTAACTAAATGCTGAAAAATAAAATAAAAACAGATAGACAAGATGAATCACTTGGATCCGACACGTGTATTAGTATAACCTTTGATTATTTTCGCACTTTTGCACTTGTTTAAGAGATTATCTTAGTTATTGTAGTAGGCCCCTCTTTTGAAGGCGACGTTACCCTCAACCCAGTAGTTTGAGTCAGCAAGGATACAATCCTAAAGGGTCGGATTATTGAAAGATAATGAATTAAGTTATTAATGCAAATTATGGTAGGCCCCGCTTTTGGCGGTGACGTTACCCTCGACTAAGTAGTCTGAGTCAGCAGGGATACAGTCCTAAATAGCCGGGTTATAGTATTAATAGTAGTTAGCTTATGAGGGGGTCAAAGAGTTTGGATCCCCGCCATCCAATACCTATGGGTATTGAAGGAGATCCTACTAAATTTGACCCAGGTCCCAAGCAGGACCTCTAAACGCTGAACAAGGGCAAGACCCTTACCAAACCGTTCCCTTAACCCCCGACCAGGTAGCCAACATACCTCCATATAGACCGTGGAGATATGAATGGTGAAAATCTTTTATTTTATATAGACAGTAAAATAATGCCAAGACACCACGGACAAACGATAAGGAAAGATCACCTTCAACATAAGTAACTAGTTATTAAAGTCATTAATACAAAACCAAATAAAAAGTGCAAAAGATTAAAAATAAAAAGTATTATACTAAACACTTGTCTTCACCAAGTGATGTAAGAGACTTAGGCAAACATGGCCTTGATTGTCAAGAACTCTTACGATCAATCTTGGATCCCGAGACGACTCACACACTCTATGATGGACAATGGATGATGGTGGTGGATGATGGTGTTATGGTGGTGATGGGTGGTGGATGAAGTGTGAGAGAGGTGGTGTGCCAAGGGATGAGAGAGAATGAAACCAAGCTCCTCTATTTATAGGCTGAACAGAACGCTGGACACGGCCCCGTGTCCGCTGGACACGGCCCCGTGCCCGTCTGACATTCTCTCTCTTCATTAATTGTAATTGCGAATTACAATTAATGCGCCTGCTGTACTTTCAACACGCCCCCGTGCCCGCTGGGCACGGCCCCGTGGTGAGCAATGGAAGCTTCTACTAGTTTGTCTTTTCTGCTGCTTCCTGGGCACGCCCCCGTGTTCGCTGGACACGGGGCGTGTTCAGACTTCTGTTCTCTTCTCTTCGTCTTGGGAGATGCCGTTGAGGGTCCGGGCAGTTTACTTTTGTTCCTTTTCTTGTATTTATGGTAGAATTAGTGGTCTTTTTGCTTCTTTTGTGATTTTGAGCTCATTTCATCCTGAAAATACAAAAGGAAGACAAAAACACTCTTTTTCCAACATTAGTACTTAAAAAGGGTTAGTTTTATGCCTTAATTGATGTGTTTTATATGTTGCATTTTACACACATCACCTGACAAGATCTACAGACAACTATGCTCTAGTTGCTTTTTCGTGACAGACAACTATTTGTTGGGGGCCTCTAGAGCTTTATTCTAGCCTCGCTTTCCTAGCAAGCAAACATCTTAATCACCTGTCACATACGTTAAAATAAAGTCAATACATATAATGTAAAGGTGAGCATACAAGTTTGATAATAGCATAATAGAGTTCGAATAGTTTACGCATAACAAGCACGTACACAGAGGAAAACGAAGCATGTTAATTATCGATATGGATCAATCGATATCAATGACTGCGGGTTGACTGTCCGAGACAGTGCTGAGTCCAAACTATAGTACTACGTCATTAAGGCAGGTAGACAACATTCCACGTGTAAACACAATCAACAAGCATTCATTTAGTCACGTAATACATGCATATTGGCCAGCGTTTAAATAACTTGAGTAGTGTGATCGTTTGTGTTATGATATATGTAACGTATGTAACACCCAAAAGTGCTAAAAGCAAAAAGGGATCGAGTATACTCACAGCGATTGGTTGATGGATTGAAGGGAGCGCTTGAGAGTAGAGTTAGCCTGAATAGTTCGATAGCATAACGATGAATACACGTAAAATGGAAACAAGTGTAAGTGGGTCGAACAGCCTGATCGAACAGCAGGTTCGATCGAACGGGTCGTTCGTTCGGCTAGACAATCCGTTCGGACAGTCTGTTCGATCGGCCGGTAGGCTCGGTCGGCTGGACTGTTCGAGTGGATTGTTTCTTCCTTTGAGTAGGATGTGTTTGTGTATGATGGTTTGTCCTTTTGAAGTTTTCGTTGTAGTATTTGAGAACACTGAAGTGTCCTTACCTTTCAGGTCGATCGATCGAACGGTCTGTTCGATCGGCCAGCTTAACCGATCGGTTAGGAACTTCAGTAGTAGTCCTCAGCAGGATGTCACTCGATCGAACAGCATACTCGATCGAACAGCATGCTCGATCGGGTGGCATTCCAATACGTCGAACGAATTGAAAATCGATTAAGGGTTGAAGCATAGTATCTCATGATCCGATGAGTAATGTTATCAAACAGCTCGTTCGATCGAACATAACCTCGTTCAATACTATACTTCATGGAGTTGTCAAAATGTGGGGCCATATACTAGCCGATCGGCTGACCTGGTCGATCGGCTGACATGTCCGATCGGTTGGGTTGTTCGTTCGAACAGCCTCACCGTTCGGTCAGCATCCTGACCTGGTCGGCCTGTTCGTCTAACACTTGGCTGTTCTGATTATTTGACGTTATATTGAGGTAGTTTGACAACGAGCTGAACCATGGAACCTTCGTTCTTACTTGTTTCCCCTGCTCGGACAGGAATCACCCAAGTCCGGCTGGTGAACGGTTCGGAACGGCGGTTTATCGTTTAACCCGAAGTCGGTGAACCTCGTAGATAGAATCCGAATCTTGAACCACACAACCATTAGAATGATTAGTGAGTTGGCTCAAGCTCCGTTCCTATCGGTTTGAAGGCATTGAGTGTAAAAGAGTTGAAAGAAAGTTGGAAATCCTTCTTTCAATCCTTCACGCCATGTAAATGTTCAGATCTGTGATAGATCTTAGCTTGTTTATGTGGAAATCGGTTAGATCCGAGCTATTCATGGTGGATTGAGGCCAAAACATGATGTTCTTGAAGAACACCATGATGACATCATCCTAGAATGCTTAGATCTTGATGATTTCACGGCTAGAAATCAAGATTAGAAAGGTGTAGGAGTGTGTATTGATCAAGAAATTACAAGATTTAGGATGAAAACTTACCGAAATTGGAAGAAATCTGAGAAAAGAAGGGGAGCACGAGCTGGTCGGTCAGAGAGTTTCCAAAAGTGGAAAGAATGACAATGACAGCCCTATTAATAGGCTTCCCGATCGGACAGCCTGCTTGATCGGACAGTCCGTCCGATCGGCTGGGCTGTTCGATCGGCTGACAGCCTGATCGATCAACAGCCTGGTTCGAGTGTTCGGTGCGACGATTTTTTGATATTTCGATTTCGATTGAAGACGATACGAGTACGATAGAGTTTCCTATTCAAATTACTTTCAGTCCCAAACACTATATCTAACATACAATCATCTATATTTCACCCTATCCTTACGTTACCATTCGTCATAATTCGATTTCGATTGCATTCGATTTGAGTTTCGAGTTTCGGTTGATTTGATTGATCACCACACAAAACATAAAGTAAACACGCACAGGCAATACATAAGGCACACACACACACACGTAAAACAACCAAAGTTCGCGTAATTCGAGATTCGAGTTCGATGATGGTTAGATCAGTTTGATTACTGATTAGTTAACTTTATCGCATTGTTACTTCCTACTATTCACAGTCGTAAATCGGTTCGCGTCGATTAAACATTCGATTAGTTCGATTCATTCTGGTTAACAACACTTACTCCACATAATACAAGTAAAACATAAAATAGACTAATTACAGTCAAAGAAGTCAAAGTTGACTTGGACTTTGACTTTGACTTTGACATTCGAAAACACGGGGTGTTACAGCTTCCCCTTGTTTAGGGAATTTCGTCCCGAAATTAGGCTCGAAGCTGCACAGCACCGTGAATTACCAATTTGACGCTCCCAAGTGAACTCCGCGCCTCGTTTGTCTTCCCATCAGACTTTCACGATAGGGATGCGCGAGCACCTGAGTTGCTTGGTTTGGCGATCCATGATTTCGACAGGCTTTTCCACGAAGTGTAGCGTTTCGTTGACCTGAAGATCGTCAAGAGGTACAATCAGATCATGATCAGCTAGACACTTTCGGAGGTTTGACACATGGAAAGTTGGGTGGACGTTACTAAGTTCCTCCAGTAGTTCGAGTCTGTAGGCGACTTTTCCGATCCTTTCCAGAATCTTAAAAGGTCCAACGTATCGAGGCGCTAGTTTCCCTTTCTTGCCGAATCTGACCACACCCTTCCAAGGTGATACCTTTAGGAGTACGTAGTCACCAACGTCAAATTCAAGGGGCTTGCGTCTTCTATCGGCGTAACTCTTCTGTCTATCCCTGGCTTTCGACAAGTTGTCTCGAATCTGGAGGATTTTGTCAGTCGTTTCTTGTAATAACTCGGGACCGGTTAATTGCGAATGACCGATCTCGTGCCATACAATAGGCGAACGGCATCTTCTTCCATATAAAGCCTCGAATGGTGCCATTTGTATGCTGGCATGATAGTTGTTGTTGTACGAGAATTCGACTAACGGCATGTATTTGTTCCAACTACCACCGAAGTCTATGACGCAAGCGCGGAGCATGTCTTCAAGAGTACGGATCGTTCTTTCAGTCTGTCCGTCAGTTTGAGGATGGAATGCAGTACTCAGGTTAAGCGACGTACCAAGGGCCGCTTGAAACGTTTCCCACAATCGCGAAGTAAACCGAGGATCACGGTCTGAAATGATGTCACGAGGCGTACCATGATTACAAATGATCTCGTGGGTATAGATTCGGGCTAGTCTTTCTACCTTGTAGTCTTCCCGTATTGGTAAAAAGTGGGCTGATTTGGTCAGACGATCAACTATAACCCAAATGCTGTCGTGACCTGATGGCGTGGGCGGAAGTTTGGTTATGAAATCCATAGCTATACTCTCCCACTTTCATATAGGGATTGGAGGTTGTTCGAGTAAGCCAGAAGGTCGCTGATGTTCAGCCTTGACTCTTGCACAAGTCAGGCAACTTCCAACATAGAGGGCGATATCCCATTTCATACCCGGCCACCAGTACTTGTAACGAAGATCCTGGTACATTTTATCGGCACCGGGGTGAATAGAATACCGAGATTTGTGGGCTTCGTTCATTATAATCTTTCGCAATTCGGCCCGCTTAGGGATCCAAATTCGGTCCAGATAATAGAAAATCCCATCTGCTTTGCTTACAAGCTGAGCCCCATCATGATAGATTCTCTCCTTCTTCAAGGTGCGTTCATTAAAACAAGCATGCTGGGCTTCGCGGATGAGAGCTTCGAGATTGTGCTGGGCTTGGGTATTGCGAATACTGAGCAAATAACTCCGTCTGCTGAGTGCGTCGGCTACAACATTTGCCTTGCCTGGGTGATAACGAATCTCACAGTCGTAATCGCTAAGAAGTTCTACCCATCGGCGTTGACGCATGTTAAGTTCTTTCTGATTAAAGATGTGTTGTAAACTCTTATGATCGGTGAAGATCGTACACTTGGTACCATACAGGTAGTGTCACCAAATCTTCAATGCAAAAACAACTACGCCTAGCTCGAGATCGTGGGTTGTATAGTTCTTCTCGTGGATTTTGAGCTGGCGAGATGCGTAAGCTATAACCTTGTCCCGTTGCATGAGAACGCAGCCAAGACCAAGGTTGGAAGCATCAAAATAGACAATAAATCGTTGTTTCCGTCTGGCAACGCGAGAACATGAGCATTGCAGAGCTTGCGCTTAAGGGTTTGAAAAGCAGATTCTTGTTCAGTTCCCCAAACAAAAGACCTGTCTTTATGAGTAAGAGCACTAAGCGGCACAACGATATTAGAGAATCCTTCGATAAATCGTCGATAATAGCCCGCTAGTCCGAGAAAAGAACGAACTTTAGACGGGTTCTTTGGCGTAATCCAGCTTTTAACTGCTTCAATCTTCGCGGGATCGACATGAATACCCTGACTATTCATGATGTGACCCAGAAACTGAACCTCCTCCAACCAGAATTCGCACTTGGAGAACTTGGCATAGAGTTGGTTCCCCTGGAGTAACTCGAGAACCAAACGTAGATGTTGCGCGTGTTCGGCTTTCGACTTGGAATAAATCAAGACATCGTCGATGAACACGATAACGAAACGGTCAAGATAAGGCTTACACACGCGATTTATCAGATCCATAAAAACCGCGGGTGCGTTGGTTAGACCAAAAGGCATAACAACGAACTCATAGTGGCCGTAGCGAGTGCGAAAAGCGGTTTTGGGTATATCTTCTTCTTGTATGCGTAACTGATGAAAACCTGAACGTAGATCGATCTTCGAGAAACACGATGCACCTTGTAGCTGATCAAACAAATCGTCAATTCGAGGTAGGGGATAACGGTTCTTGATGGTCAGCTTATTCAATTCCCGATAGTCGATGCACATCCTGAACGACCCATCCTTCTTTTTGATGAAAAGGACTGGTGCGCCCCAAGGAGAGGTGCTCGGGCGAATAAAGCCTTTTTCAAGTAACTCCTGGAGTTGGTTTGAGAGTTCCCTCATTTCGAATGGCGCGAGTCGATAAGGGGCTTTAGCAACAGGGTTAGCTCCAGGAATGAGGGCGATACGAAAGTCAATATCACGACTTGGCGGTAGTCCGGGAAGATCATCAGGGAACACCTGAGGAAATTCACAAACCACTGGGACGTCTTTGACTTCAACCTTCTTTTTCTTTTCCTTCTCTGCTACTACAATGTTGGCCAAGAAAGCTCTGTATTCCTTGCGGAGATACTTGCTAGCTTGGATACATGACATGAGCTTAAGACCTTTTGTCACGGCCCCCGACACGGTTTGACCCGTTTCGGGAGCCGCGGGACAGAAAATCCCGTGGTATTTATTTTTATAGCGGAAGTCTTAATAGGATCGTTTTAAACTTGAAAATTTTGCCCGAGTATTATTTATTTACATTTAGGATAAACCCCGTAAATATCATAATTTCATTATTTTACAAACATGTTTATTTATTTTATTTGAGCCACCACTTCAAGCTTGATAGTGCTCCGTAGCACGTGTACTTAATTCAGTAGGTCACCTGAAACATGTTGTAAAAAGGTTTTGTCAGCGGGGAAATACTGAGTGAATCATTCATTTTGATAAAAATGACACATAGTTATAAATTACAGCATAAGAGCGATTACTATGGCAGTATCTTAATTAATATCTGGTCTTGCCACCCGTGTGACGATGGTCATACCACTATTGGGTCCAGTCACCCAATTAGTGACGTTTTGTCACTGTTAGGTCTTATTAGCCTAACCCATGTCAGGGCTTATTGCCTAATGGTGAGAAATTAGTAATGTGCACAATACCCCACTAACCAGCGGTTAAGATAACCACGACTTAATCCTTGTAATTATAACACTTTGAAAATAATTTGAGGTATTGTAATACTTACTCACAAATGGTGAGAAAACAAATTAAAAAAAAGAAGAATGACTCACATTGCAGATTTATCAGGCAAGGTATAAGCCTACTGATTAGCCTTGATTAAACCTAATTTAACATAATGCACACACACAGGTTAGTAACTAATACAGCAATTACGTCAATTCACGAGATTAAACCTTCACAACGATTAATCAGTGCAATACTTGATAATTCAATCGGATTCACAACGAATAACAGAGCATAGTCCGAATTCGAACAGCACTCTAATATTCAAGTCGAAATCACGACGAATAATCAAAGTACAAGCTCAATTGAGCAGCACCTGGACTATCGTTGGATAGTTATAATCGATCGGACGTTGAATCGTAATAGCGATCGAGTTATTACCCTGATTGCGGCAGCACTTCGTGAATCGTGTGTGTTTTTGTAGTAAATAGTGCATAACTTCGTCTACGAAGTGAATTTCTTCGTCGAATTAACACCAGAATGCAAGTGCCAAACCCCTCTATTTATACCCAAAATTTGACCCTGTCGCGTAGCGCGAGGGGTACCCCCATGGGCGTCGTGCTACGCGAGTGGTAACCTATGTTCATAGGGTAGCTACGTGTGTAACTAGGCTTGCTGTGTCGACGTTTTCTTAAAATTCAATTTTGACAGATAGTTATGAGGATAATCGTAACTAGGGTTTTGCCCCCCCTGAGTTTTAGGGGCCCTAATCCTGATTCTGATTGTTCTGGAAATTTTAGGGTTTGCGTAGAATCACTTGGGTTTCTTAATTAGGGTTTTCTTAATAGCTAATTACCATCCTAATTATGGATTTTAGTGACAGTTGTTACATCCTCCCTCCCTTAAGAAAAATCTCGTCCTCGAGATTTATTGGAATAAATGAGGATATTTGCGATTCATTTCTGATTCCAGTTCCCAAGTGTATTCTGGTCCTCTCCTGGGTTCCTATTTGACTTTTACTAGCACTAGTCGTTTGTGTTTGAGAAACTTAATCTTCCGATCTTTTATTTGTAGGGGTTTCTCTATGAACTTAAACTTCTTGTTTACCTCTACATCTTGAAGAGGTACGACCAGGGATTTGTTTTACTAAATTTTTCTTGAGATTGAATACATGGAACACATTATGTACTCCAACTAGGTCTTCTGGTAGTTATGGGTGATAAGCAACTGGTTCTATCCGTTGGACTACTGGAAATGGTCCTATGTATTTTTGGACTTAGCTTCCTTTCTTACCGAATTTATAAATTCCTTTCCAAGAAAATACTTTCATTTTGTCTCCAACTCGAACTTCGACGGCTCTTGTTTATTATTTGTATAATTCTTCTAACCGTCTTCAGTCTTTTCTTCGTGATACTGAATATCACAGTCGTAGTCACTGAGGATTTCCTTTTCCTCATGTTTAATTTTTTTGTTGCTCCAATATATATCTTAAATTCTTATGACCCATATGGATAGTAAACTTACTTAGATAATGTTTCCTAATCTTAAGGGTAACTTGTGGTTTCTAATTTTTAAGCTTACAAGGGGTAAGGCTTTCTTCGTGCTTTTGCAATTGCCTTGATGCATACACAATTACCTTTTTGTGTTGCATTACCATACTCCCTAGTTTCTAGTTTTGAAGCATCACCGTATACTTTTAAAATCTTCTGTTCCTTCTGGTAAGGCTAGGTTTGGAATTTTTTTGTTAATTTATGCTAGAGGCTTCTTTTTGTTTAAATTCTTATTTAGAATTAACTGTTTTAGCTTAGTTAAGGATATATCTATCTAAGAGAATTCCTTAATAAAATGCCTGTAGTATCTGGCTAAATTTACAAGATTCCTAATTTCCATTTAAGGATTGCGAAATCTTCCATTTTAGTGATTTGCTGCTATCTTAGCAGGATCTAAGTGAATACCTTCATGATTCATCATGTGACCTTACGTAATTTATTTCCTGTAATCATAAATACTTCTTCGGCGGGTGCCTGGAGTTTCTATAAAGTTCTTATTACAGAGAATTCGAGCAGGGTTGGTTGCTACTCAATCTATTTCTAACACAACATCAAACTCGGCTAATTTCATAGGAATTAGATTGGCGAAAAATTTTATGACCTGAGAGTTCTATATTTTCCTTTTTGCCTATTTTGACTGTAAAGATTTGCCTAAGTTTGATTAATGATAGGTTAAGAGTTTGACAGAATGAAGTATTTATAAAACCTTGGTTTGCACCAGAGTCAAATAATACTCGTACCCACTATGATGTCAGGAATGAGTTCAGCTTCCTGAGTAGTTAATTGAAAAGCTCTTGCGTTTTTCTTGGTAGTCCCTTCTGCAGGTTTCGTCTTTTCGTTTGCTGGATTGCCTAATTTCGGACAGCTTGTTCTGAAGTGTCCGGGTTCTCCGCAATTGTAGCAAGTGATTGCCTTCTTTTTCCTGCAATCCTCTTCTCGATGTCCTGGAATTTTGCAAAAATTGCAGCATCCTTTGCATTTTCCAAAATGCTTTCCTTTGCAGATATCGCAAAATGGAATAGTGGAAAATCGCCCGTTTTCTCTTTTCTTAAAATTGTTACTATTACCTATATGAAATTCTTGGGAAATTTTCTGGGCTAAATCCTTCCTCCTATTTTCTTCCCGTGTGCGTACCAATCCGTCAGTTAGAGTGTTAGCTAATTCTACCGCATCGTCAATCGTGCGGGGTCTCGCAGCTTTGACAATGTCACGAATCTCACTAATCAAACCCCAGATATAGCGAGAGATAAGTACCGGTTCCGGCGAAGCCAGAGTAGGTACAATTCTGGCATACTCAAAGAATTTTGAAGTATACCCTCAGCAATCTACGTCCACCATTCGGTGACTTAAAAACTTATTTGCCATTTGCTCTTTTTCATATTCGGGACAGAATTTCCTTTCTATTAAT
Source organism: Helianthus annuus (assembly GCF_002127325.2). Taxonomy (NCBI): domain Eukaryota; kingdom Viridiplantae; phylum Streptophyta; class Magnoliopsida; order Asterales; family Asteraceae; genus Helianthus; species Helianthus annuus. The sequence goes on along the minus strand of NC_035448.2, from coordinate 195,404,579 downwards.
CGCTTAAATTCTTCCCACCCCATGGCATAGGCTACATCACTTCCTTTGGCTTGTAACACTGTATTCCACCATTCTAATGCTTCTTCCTTGAAAAGGTGCGAAGCGTACATAACCTTATCTTTCTCAACACATTTACTTATTCTGATTACTGCCTCGGTTTTCTCTAACCAACGCAGTGCCGCAGTTGCCCCTTCATTGCCTGCGAACTCTACGGGTTTACAGGCAAGAAACTCCTTATAAGTGCAACCAGGCGTTGCAGCTTTCCTTTTCTTAGGGAGCGGAGCTTGTCGCGGTTCTTTATCATGATTAACATGATCATTGCCTCCGTTTACGCTATTACTGAAATTATCTTCAGAAATACGTTTGCTAGGAATAATTTGCTGTGGTTCTACGGGATTTTTAACAGCAGTGACAATTGCTGGAATAGCGTTGGCTATCCCCTGAGCAATCATTGTTGGAATAGTATTGGCTATCCCTTGAGCAACGATATTTTCTATATCCTGCCTAGTCATATATTGACCCCCTGATTGTTGCTCGGATTGATTATCCTCGTTAACTGGTTCATTATTAGCGTTTTCCATTGGACAACTAATTTATAGATAAATAATTAGTATATAAGAAATAATCCAATGTTACTTAATTGCACATAATCACGTAAACGAACCCAAATTTGTAAGATTTTTATTAGATCATGCTTCTATATATAACTATTTTATTTTCTATTTTACACATGCCAATTTTACTATTACTATTACATAATCGCAATTTCATAAATTCCCGATCCTTTTGTTAAATAATAATCTAGTAACGTTATTTCCTTGGATCGTATTTCCAGGAGATTTGTTTTCCAATCTCTTGGATTCTATTCCCAATATTTATTAATTCTTGGTTGAACTGGCGGAGTCTAACTGTATTCTTGTTACTCTTAGGTGGATTTGGTAAAGGTTTCAGTTGGAACTGAGGAAAAAGTTTATAGGGATTGTTCTGTAATTGCATTTCATGAGTCAACCATTCGTCTATTTCGAAAGGTTGCGAGTGTACTGAAAGGTTTGGAATAGCTGGTTCTAAGTTCATTGATAGTTGTGTTTCATTAATAGTCTTGATAATACTATAGTCTGTTATTGTAATATCTATTTCTTCTTGAGATGGTAACCCCTTAATTTGCCTAGAACATTCTTCAATTTCCGGTTTCTTAGGCTCGAGAGGTAAAACATTAAATTCTATAGGTTCCTCCATATCTGGTATATATCTATTAAAATCTCTGTAAACCTCTGTTCTTACTGGATAGAGATTTAACTTCTGAAGGGCATCAGACAAATCACTCATGCTGTTTTTGCATAATACACACAATTATTATGTCAGAATTTATAACAAATTTTGATAGAAATATGTGTTTAACTACCAGAACAATTAGAATGTTAAAGTACCCTAAGTTTTATTTATAAATTTATATATATACTGAATAAGACTTCTAGACTTGTAAAGGCACTAAAATTTTAGTCTAATTTATTTATTAATTGCTAAACATATATTTCCATACTATATGCAATTAATCAGATAATAAAGCACATAATCACAAAATAGCAATTTAATAAAATTAAGTATTTTCTAAATACTTAATAGGCTTAAATCAGTGGCTTGATCAGTGGCTCTGATACCACCTTTTTCTGTCACGGCCCCCGACCCGGTTTGACCCGTTTCGGGAGCCGCGGGACAGAAAATCCCGTGGTATTTATTTTTATAGCGGAAGTCTTAATAGGATCATTTTAAACTTGAAAATTTTGCCCGAGTATTATTTATTTACATTTAGGATAAACCCCGTAAATATCATAATTTCATTATTTTACAAACATGTTTATTTATTTTATTTGAGCCACCACTTCAAGCTTGATAGTGCTCCGTAGCACGTGTACTTAATTCAGTAGGTCACCTGAAACATGTTGTAAAAAGGTTTTGTCAGCGGGGAAATACTGAGTGAATCATTCATTTTGATAAAAATGACACATAGTTATAAATTACAGCATAAGAGCGATTACTATGGCAGTATCTTAATTAATATCTGGTCTTGCCACCCGTGTGACGATGGTCATACCACTATTGGGTCCAGTCACCCAATTAGTGACGTTTTGTCACTGTTAGGTCTTATTAGCCTAACCCATGTCAGGGCTTATTGCCTAACAGTGAGAAATTAGTAATGTGCACAATACCCCACTAACCAGCGGTTAAGATAACCACGACTTAATCCTTGTAATTATAACACTTTGAAAATAATTTGAGGTATTGTAATACTTACTCACAAACGGTGAGAAAACAAATTAAAAAAAAGAAGAATGACTCACATTGCAGATTTATCGGGCAAGGTATAAGCCTACTGATTAGCCTTGATTAAACCTAATTTAACATAATGCACACACACAGGTTAGTAACTAATACAGCAATTACGTCAATTCACGAGATTAAACCTTCACAACGATTAATCAGTGCAATACTTGATAATTCAATCGGATTCACAACGAATAACAGAGCATAGTCCGAATTCGAACAGCACTCTAATATTCAAGTCGAAATCACGACGAATAATCAAAGTACAAGCTCAATTGAGCAGCACCTGGACTATCGTTGGATAGTTATAATCGATCGGACGTTGAATCGTAATAGCGATCGAGTTATTACCCTGATTGCGGCAGCACTTCGTGAATCGTGTGTGTTTTTGTAGTAAATAGTGTATAACTTCGTCTACGAAGTGAATTTCTTCGTCGAATTAACACCAGAATGCAAGTGCCAGACCCCTCTATTTATACCCAAAATTTGACCATGTCGCGTAGCGCGAGGGGTACCCCCATGGGCGTCGCGCTACGCGAGTGGTAACCTATGTTCATAGGGTAGCTACGTGTGTAACTAGGCTTGCTGTGTCGACGTTTTCTTAAAATTCAATTTTGACAGATAGTTATGAGGATAATCGTAACTAGGGTTTTGCCCCCCCTTAGTTTTAGGGGCCCTGATCCTGATTCTGATTGTTCTGGAAATTTTAGGGTTTGCGTAGAATCACTTGGGTTTCTTAATTAGGGTTTTCTTAATAGCTAATTACCATCCTAATTATGGATTTTAGTGACAGTTGTTACACCTTTCGAAGCTGTTTCACCGTATACACATAAGAGATCACCGTTTGCGAGCGAGAATCGAATCATCTTTTCAAAACACACAACTTCAGCATGGTTTTCGCGAAGAAAGTCCATGCCTACTATGACGTCAAAACTTCCGAGTTGCATCGGAATGAGATCAATTGGGAAGAGGTGATTGTTGAGCTCGAGGGTACAATCACGAAGAACAGAGTTAACTACGACAGTTCTTCCAGTAGCAACTTCGACTTCTAATGACGTGGGGAGATAAGAACGCTTACGACTAAGGAGCTTCTCGAATTCAAATGACACAAAGCAGTTATCGGCTCCAGTATCAAACAAACATGATGCATAAATATCATTCACAAGGAACGTACCATTAACCACGTTGTTGTCAGCCTGGGCTTGATGGGCATTGATGTTAAAGGTTCTGGCACGGGCTGCTTGCTGTTGCTGCTGAGGCTGCTGCTGTTGCTGCTGCTGCTGCTGCTGGGGTTCTTGTTTCACAACCCGGTTCGGGCACATGTTTGCAAAGTGGTTAGGGTCACCACATGCAAAGCAGACTCGAGCATTGACCGCGGGTGCTTGAGCTGTAGGTTGGCCTTGATGGGTTGGGAGTAGAGCTTGATGAGCGGCGGCTTGAACTGGGGCTTGACGGGGACCATAGCGACAGCTCGCAGTGAAATGCCCGTAGAGGTTGCAGTGGGCGCAGAAACGACAGGCGATTCCTACCGGATGATGGTATGAGCATGTCGAGCAGAGCGGGTGGGGACCTGTGTAAGCGCGCTTAGCTGGCGGCGCATTGATCACTGGAGCTTGTCGATGGTGAGACTGCTGCTGAGCCTGTACGGCTTGTAGAGGAGCAGCAGTCGTTGTCACAACACAGTTCTTGTTGCTGGAGCTGTTGTTGTTGTGCTTCTTCTTTCTTCTTGATGACTTGGAGGGTTGAGCAGTGGTGGTGTTGACGGTTGATGCGGTGGTGGCTTAGTGCAGAGACTTGGTATGCTTATCCCAAAAACCAGACTTTACCCGCTTGTCATTGATCTCAGCGGCAAGCAGGTAGGTCTCTTCAATCGATGATGGCTTGGCAGCATGAACGAAATCGACAACACAATCGGGTAGAGCTCGAATATATTTCTTGATGGTCATGTCTGACGTCTTGACTTGATCGGGACAGATGATGCTGAGCCGTTTAAAGCGTGCAGTCAAGGCAGCGTTATCTCCATCCTTCTGCTTAATGTTCCAAAACTCGTCCTCCAGCTTTTGGCGTTCGTGGGGAGGGCAGAATTCGTCCATCATGATGGCTTTCAGCTCCTTCCATGTCAGATCATAAGCTGCATCATTTCCGCGTTTGTTTCGTTCGGCCGTCCACCAGTCTAGAGCTCGGGACTGGAAGACGCCTGTAGCATTGAGGGTGCGGAGATTTTCTGGACAGCCGCTTTGGCGCAGAGTGACTTCGATAGAATCGAACCATTGAAACATAGCTGTTGGGTCATCTTCTCCGGTGAATTCCTTTGGTCCGCATGCCTTGAACTGTTTAAAGCTGAACCCGGTCTTGTTGGTATCCTTAGGAGCATCGATTCGTGACTCCTCAGACGATTTGCTGGCGTTTTCAAAGACATCACTCACAGCTTTTGCCACACTCTTGGCAATGATAACAGCGAGACTCCTGTCTCTCTTCTCTTAGCGAGTAAGTGGGGTTCGGTGTCCAGATGACGACATGGTCTGCAACAGACATCGTCGTAGGTCTCAGACACAACAATCGAATCTCACCTCACACGTCTACTACTTACTAAAGCTTAGAATCACGTCGAAACACGCATCACATAATCACATAACACAAATTCACAGATTCACAGGTTCACATAATCACAGAAGCACAGAAGCACATAGAGCACAGAATCACAGTAGCACATAAGCACAGAACCACAGATGCAGTCAGAATACAGAAACCTATCATTCAAAGCTCGCGAGTCGTTCGTATATAGCGATCGTGTATAGTAATCGAATAGTGTCGTATAATCGTATAGCATGTCGAGTATAGTACAGTATAGCGTATATCGTAGCATAGTATCGTCTAGATTTGTAACGACTTGTTAGCGTTTTGAGGTAGAAGAGCAATACGAGTCGTGTGTGTCGATTAAAGTGATAGCAAAAATCGAGTGAACATCAAAATTAAACACATAAACAGATAAACACACATAAAACACGTAAAATCGACGAATCATCAGAGTTGGCAGTTGCGTGCTCAGAATCGAAACACATAAAAATCGGGAAATAGATTGTCTGCGGCTACTAGACATCGACTACCCAAAGCGATTCGACTATTCGTAGAAGACTTGCGTCACTTTTCGACTTTCGGGATCGCGTTTATGCCTCGATTCTTGGGCATTCAACGCGTATTCCCTAGGTCATACTTGTGAGTTCAGGTCGTTGGAGTCCGTCGAGGCTTTGGTGAGATGAGTAAAAGTTGGAACAAGTTGCCAAGGTTCGGGTTTCACCCCTGGCTTAGCAATTTCTTCCTTGTTTTAGTAAAATTTGAGGAGATTATTCATCAAAATATGGATTTCACTCCTGATTTGGTATAATTCTCCTCGTTCGTTATCGAAAATAATGAGAAAATCATTGATAAATCGATAAAATCAGCATTGTTCAAACAATTTAGTCGAGAGTTTACGGCTTTCACACCTAATCTCGACTAAATCGCTTGACTCTATTTTGAAAATTTGAGTGCAGTGATAGCGAAGAAATATTAGAATATAGCATATAAGCTTGGTCTGTTGGTTCCTAACTATAGTCTAGGTCTCTAAGACAGCGACCCGGACTAGGTCGTGTCTTGCCTAATTCCCTATAGTTATGGCTCTGATACCAATCTGTCACACCCCAACCGATGGGGGAATAATCGGGGCATGGCACTGAGCGAAACAGATTGTCCAGAAGTTTCCATAACAATTATCATCACTATTCAGTTTAAATAACATGTCCCATAACGTGTCCCAAATAACAAACAAATTATTACAGATAACAACCAGTCAAGTATTCTGTTCCGACAACTCAGATTTAAATATATAACACAAATATTGTTCAAGTTCTCCTAAAGACCCAGCCTGACAAGATCTACAGACAACTATGCTCTAGTTGCTTTTTCCTGACAGACAACTATTTGTTGGGGGCCTCTAGAGCTTTATTCTAGCTTCGCTTTCTGATGCGTGTGTAGTGTAATATATTTTAGATGTATATTTTAGCCCCTTTTTACACTTTTAGCCAAGTTTTAAATTTATAAAACACGATAGTTACTAACACTAAACACACATATGGGCAAGTGCACCCATCGTGGACGTAGTATAGTGTTGGTAAGATACCGAGGTCGTCCAAGGACACAAGAGCTTTTAGTACCGGTTTATTCTCAATGTCTAATCAAATCAAAAGGTTAGAAAAATGTTTTAAACTAAGAAAAGTAAAAACTAACTAAATGCTGAAAATAAAAATAAAATAAAAACAGATAGACAAGATGAATCACTTGGATCCGACACGTGTATTAGTATAACCTTTGATTATTTTCGCACTTTTGCACTTGTTTAAGAGATTATCTTAGTTATTGTAGTAGGCCCCTCTTTTGAAGGCGACGTTACCCTCAACCCAGTAGTTTGAGTCAGCAAGGATACAATCCTAAAAGGTCGGATTATTGAAAGATAATGAATTAAGTTATTAATGCAAATTGTGGTAGACCCCGCTTTTGGCGGCGACGTTACCCTCGGCTAAGTAGTCTGAGTCAGCAGGGATACAGTCCTAAATAGCCGGGTTATAGTATTAATAGTAGTTAACTTATGAGGGGGTCAAAGAGTTTGGATCCCCGCCATCCAATACCTATGGGCATTGAAGGAGATCCTACTAAATTTGACCCAGGTCCCAAGCAGGACCTCTAAACGCTGAACAAGGGCAAGACCCTTACCAAACCGTTCCCTTAACCCCCGACCAGGTAGCCAACATACCTCCATATAGACCGTGGAGATATGAATGGTGAAAATCTTTTATTTTATATAGACAGTAAAATAATGCCAAGACACCACGGACAAACGATAAGGAAAGATCACCTTCAACATAAGTAACTAGTTATTAAAGTCATTAATACAAAACCAAATAAAAAGTGCAAAAGATTAAAAATAAAAAGTATTATACTAAACACTTGTCTTCACCAAGTGATGTAAGAGACTTAGGCAAACATGGCCTTGATTGTCAAGAACTCTTACGATCAATCTTGGATCCCGAGACGACTCACACACTCTATGATGGACAATGGATGATGGTGGTGGATGATGGTGTTATGGTGGTGATGGGTGGTGGATGAAGTGTGAGAGAGGTGGTGTGCCAAGGGATGAGAGAGAATGAAGCCAAGCTCCTCTATTTATAGGCTGAACAGAAGGCTGGACACGGCCCCGTGTCCGCTGGACACGGCCCCGTGCCCGTCTGACATTCTCTCTCTTCATTAATTGTAATTGCGAATTACAATTAATGCGCCTGCTGTACTTTCACCACGCCCCCGTGCTCGCTGGACACGGCCCCGTGGTGGGCAATGGAAGCTTCTACTGGTTTGTCTTTTCTGCTGCTTCCTGGGCACGCCCCCGTGTTCGCTGGACACGGGGCGTGTTCAGACTCTGTTTCTTCTCTTTTGCCTTGGGAGGTGCCGTTGAGGGTCCGGGCAGTCTACTTTTGTTCCTTTTCTTGTATTTATGCTAGAATTAGTTGTCTTTTTGCTTCTTTTGTGATTTTGAGCTCATTTAATCCTGAAAATGCAAAAGGAAGACAAAAACACTATTTTTCCAACATTAGTACTCAAAAAGGGTTAGTTTTATGCCTTAATTGATGTGATTTATATGTTGCATTTTACACACATCAAATACCCCCACACTTGAACTTTTGCTTGTCCTCAAGCAAAACTCTTTAAATGTGGCTTACACTCCCAAATGGAATAAGGTAGAAGAGAAGTTTTTAGCTTGTCCTAGAGTGTCGGGAATCCAAGGTCTTTGTAAGTTTTATTTTTATTTATTTACAATCCTATTCGTTATGATTTATTTTGAACGTTTCATAAGATAAATTACTTATTTGGGCATAGCATGCCTTATTAAAATTCCATTTATATACAAGTTCACATACCTCACGGGAGATCACTCAACACTCGGCCGAAGGTGTATATTTTTGTGAATCACTCGAGAGCGGCATGGAACTTACGCCTTCCATAGGCTTGCCAAGCAATCAATCCTCCTCCTTTTTAACTTTTTACCTTTGTAAATATCAAGAGGACTTTTTGGGGTGAAGGGTTAGGCTTGGGTTAAAGGTGGGTGGTTGGTTAGTGGTTAGTAAAAAGGACGAAAATCGTAACAAGCGTCGGTTTTCGTGAAATACCTTGTTTTTAGTGACTTTTTATTTTTGAAGTATTTCTCCAAACAAGCTTTTATACAGCTTTTGTTTGTTTTTGACTTCATCACTTCTTTTCTTTTTTTTTTCTTTTTTTTTCACATAAAAAGGCGAGTTTACGAAAAACCGAGCTTGTTACTAAAATAAAGGGTGAAAAATAAAAAGGTTTTTGGTGGGTAAAAAGGGTTTTTTGGGGTAATGAAATGAAAGGTTTAAGCTCAAAGGGGCTATCTAGGGGGATTTTGGGTAGGTGATAAAAAAAATTAAAAATAATGGTGTTGAAAGAAAAATGGTTAGTCCTAATGCCTCCATCATTTACTTACTTGGGTTTAAGTTGGTAAGGACCGGGAATGTATCGTCGTGGCAAGTTCTAGATTTGTAAGAACCAAGCGGCTATTCACACAAGAAACGAAAAATGAGCATTTAATCTAAATATGTATATTTTTATGCTCAATAAAGGCTCAAAACTCACTTTTGTGGGAATGGGTTTTTAATGTGATCAAGTATATATAATCGAATTTTTAACTAGACTTGTTATGCCGTTTCATAATTTTCTTATGTTGGTTCTTTTTCTCACGACGCTATCGGTTGTAAACTTGTAAAAATATAACCTTTTTAGAACTTGTTATTCCCAACTTAAACTTAAGACAAGTAAATAAAAAAATGAAAAAGTTTTTGAAAAAAATTTGGGGTGTTTAGCAGTTCCAATAGAGTTTTGTGTAAGGCTTGTGTTTAGGATTTGCAAAATTCAAGGTTTTAGCATCCCCCCCACACTTAAATTACACATTGTCCTTAATGTGTCCAAAAATAAAGTTTTTGGTTGATTAGAATGTGTAAAAGTGGGTTTAAAAGCAAAAATTTATGTTACTGGCATCCTGGACACGGCCCCGTGTTGACCGGGCACGGCCCCGTGGTCAAGTGCCAATAACAAAAATTAGAGAATTGAAACAGAAGCCTGGACACGGGGGCGTGTCCGCCGAACACGGCCCGTGTCCAGTTACCTGAACTGGGTGATTTTCTGCAGGGGGCTCAGCACGGGGCCGTGTTGGTTGGGCACGGCCCGTGTTGAGCCTTCTGTGATGGAGATTTTTGTCGGGTTGTTCTGTTCTTCGTGCATGGTTCCATTTTTCTCGTTCCCTTTTTCATCCATTACCACCATGAGTGTGTTTTATTTTCAAAACAACCATCAATCTTAAAAACCATCATAACATTGCTAATCATAGAGAGACATTACATAAAGATAAAAGTACATAAATATTAAACTATGGAGTTCTAGCCCTATGTTTTATTTTAATTTAGCAAAATTTCCAAGAAGCTACTAATCTTGGTTAGATAAGGCCTTTTAGAACTCCTTCTTCCGGGTGTGGTTCTCCTCACATGTCGGCGAGCCATTCCTCTATCTCCCTTGGAAGGAGAAAAGAGGGCTCATTTGCATTAGTTTGAGGAGTGGCAACTTCCGCTGGAATCTCTTGCGGGTTTTCCATGGGAGGTTCTGCGGGAAAGTCTTCCCACCCGGTAGGGTTGTGAACCTCGAGTGCTAGGTTCCAGTCTTGTTGTGGAAGGACTGGTTCCATAGGAGGTGCTACCAGAATGTTTAACCTTTGGTGCAAAAGGTTAATCTCTTGGAAGCTGCTTTCAAGTCCCATTGTAAGATCGTTAATACGGTCAATGAGGACCTCCTCTACTGACGTCATTTCGTCAAGAGCTTCCCTTAGTGCTATCACATAGTGCACAAGTGTAGCTTCAACGGAGGGCCTTCTTCCCCTTCGGCTGTTTGAGGAATGAACGGATGATGTTTCGCTGTTCTCACTCGCCATTCTACGAAAAATAAACCAAAACCAGTTTATATGACGAAACAGTTTCTGGACACGGCCCCGTGCTCACTGAGCACGGCCCCGTGTTCATCTTTCTGCAGAGTTTTTGGAGCAAGGAATCTTGGGTTTTTAAGTTATTTCCTGAATTTATGTAGACTTTTTGGCAGTAAATAACTTTAAACAATGTTACACAACATGTTTTTACCAAGATTCCATGATCAAAACTCATTGTTTCCTACCACAAAGGTTGAAAAATTCAAACTTTTCATGGTAGTTCTTGAAGAAAGATGAAAAAGAAGGAAATGTCTAGAAGAGGAAAGGACAAGATGGGTTGTTGGAAACTTCTTTTAGACTTACCTAGGATTGTTTGAGAGAAGATTCCTTCAAATCCCTGTCCCAAGTTGGTCCAAATGTGCAGGATTTTTGGCTGCATGTATAGAAAACGACAGCCCTCTGGACACGGCCCCGTGTCCGCTGGACACGGCCCCGTGTGCAGATGAAATTCTGACACAGTTTGTCCGTATTCTGACGTTCTGATCAGAAGGGAATCTTCTGGTGGACACGGGGGCGTGTTGGCCGGGCACGGCCCCGTGTCGGAAAGCTGTTTTATGAAGTTTAGTCTCTACTAAGGAGTTAATTTATATCGGGTGGCTCTTGACTTGTTGGAACAACCCCAAAGTGCCTAAGATACCTTAATTGTCCTATACTAAGGCGAGAACGCAAGAGGTTATCGGTGAGGGTAATTCCTATTTTCATTCTAGGTGGACAAGTCCAACCCTTTTCAGGGCTCTCGTTAAAGAAGGTGTATGCCGAATCGCTCAGGTCTATGTATGCACCGAACGAAGTCGATGGGGAGTCCTTCACGGCACAATCGGCACAGGGACGACTATCGTCCACGTCTTTTCTAGGTATGAAGGTATTTTCGGGAGCAACGAGGTTTTCGGAATGCGGTTCCAACATTTCCTCATGGTCATCATCTTGGGATGGATCTATAAAATCCTTCCTAAGTTCTTTTGACCAATTGAGAAGTAGTTCTTCTAGTTGAAATAACTCGTCAAGGAGCATTTCTCCTAGAATATCTGGCTGGGCGCATTCGAGGGAGAAATAGTGCTTATTTTTACTTTCGCCCCTCTTAAGGTTACAAGGAATCGGTGGGTCTATATAGTGGGGCCTATAAGTGAGAAAATAACATTTTAATTCCTCATGTTCGCCTCCACATAATCGACACCACAAACCATAAGAGTGTCGAAAGTAAAAAGAATTACTATCACTCATGTTTGTGTCAGAAATTACCAACCGCCGGGATCTAACGGTTCTGTTTTCAGCAACTGAATCTTGGGCACGGGGGCGTGTTGAGTGGACACGGCCCCGTGTTCAGCCTACTGTCAGACTTAAAACAGGATTGCCAGTTCCAATGATTGAGCACGGGGCGTGTTCAGCGGGCACGGCCCCGTGTTGAGCTCTGCAGAAGCTAAAAATCTAAGAAAAATCCAAAAAAAAATTAAAGAAAAATAAAAATATGATTAGGCCGTTGATTCCTAACTTTCTTAAAATCCTTGTGTCCCCGGCAGCGGCGCCAAAAACTTGATGCGTGTGTAGTGTAATATATTTTAGATGTATATTTTAGCCCCTTTTTACACTTTTAGCCAAGTTTTAAATTTATAAAACACGATAGTTACTAACACTAAACACACATATGGGCAAGTGCACCCATCGTGGACGTAGTATAGTGTTGGTAAGATACCGAGGTCGTCCAAGGACACAAGAGCTTTTAGTACCGGTTTATCCTCAACGTCTAATCAAATCAAAAGGTTAGAAAAATGTTTTAAACTAAGAAAAGTAAAAACTAACTAAATGCTGAAAATAAAAATAAAATAAAAACAGATAGACAAGATGAATCACTTGGATCCGACACGTGTATTAGTATAACCTTTGATTATTTTCGCACTTTTGCACTTGTTTAAGAGATTATCTTAGTTATTGTAGTAGGCCCCTCTTTTGAAGGCGACGTTACCCTCAACCCAGTAGTTTGAGTCAGCAAGGATACAATCCTAAAGGGTCGGATTATTGAAAGATAATGAATTAAGTTATTAATGCAAATTGTGGTAGGCCCCGCTTTTGGCGGCGACGTTACCCTCGGCTAAGTAGTCTGAGTCAGCAGGGATACAGTCCTAAATAGCTGGGTTATAGTATTAATAGTAGTTAACTTATGAGGGGGTCAAAGAGTTTGGATCCCCGCCATCCAATACCTATGGGCATTGAAGGAGATCCTACTAAATTTGACCCAGGTCCCAAGCAGGACCTCTAAACGCTGAACAAGGGCAAGATCCTTACCAAACCGTTCCCTTAACCCCCGACCAGGTAGCCAACATACCTCCATATAGACCGTGGAGATATGAATGGTGAAAATCTTTTATTTTATATAGACGGTAAAATAATGCCAAGACACCACGGACAAACGATAAGGAAAGATCACCTTCAACATAAGTAACTAGTTATTAAAGTCATTAATACAAAACCAAATAAAAAGTGCAAAAGATTAAAAATAAAAAGTATTATACTAAACACTTGTCTTCACCAAGTGATGTAAGAGACTTAGGCAAACATGGCCTTGATTGTCAAGAACTCTTACGATCAATCTTGGATCCCGAGACGACTCACACACTCTATGATGGACAATGGATGATGGTGGTGGATGATGGTGTTATGGTGGTGATGGGTGGTGGATGAAGTGTGAGAGAGGTGGTGTGCCAAGGGATGAGAGAGAATGAAGCCAAGCTCCTCTATTTATAGGCTGAACAGAAGGCTGGACACGGCCCCGTGTCCGCTGGACACGGCCCCGTGCCCGTCTGACATTCTCTCTCTTTATTAATTGTAATTGCGAATTACAATTAATGCGCCTGCTGTACTTTCACCACGCCCCCGTGCTCGCTGGACACGGCCCCGTGGTGGGCAATGGAAGCTTCTACTGGTTTGTCTTTTCTGCTGCTTCCTGGGCACGCCCCCGTGTTCGCTGGACACGGGGCGTGTTCAGACTCTGTTTCTTCTCTTTTGCCTTGGGAGGTGCCGTTGAGGGTCCGGGCAGTCTACTTTTGTTCCTTTTCTTGTATTTATGCTAGAATTAGTTGTCTTTTTTGCTTCTTTTGTGATTTTGAGCTCATTTAATCCTGAAAATGCAAAAGGAAGACAAAAACACTATTTTTCCAACATTAGTACTCAAAAAGGGTTAGTTTTATGCCTTAATTGATGTGATTTATATGTTGCATTTTACACACATCACTTTCCTAGCAAGCAAACATCTTAAACACCTGTCACATACGTTAAAATAAAGTCAATACAAATAATGTAAAGGTGAGCATACAAGTTTGATAATAGCATAATAGAGTTCGAATAGTTTACGCATAACCAGCACGTACACAGAGGAAAATGAAGCATGTTAATTATCGACATGGATCTATCGATACCAATGACTGTGGGTTGACTGTCCGAGACAGTTCGCAATACATGATTACCACCGTAATCCATACAAGTAATTGTCCTTAACAACCCCCGTGTGAACGGGTGCTGAGTCCAAACTACAGTACTACGTCGTTAAGGCAGGTAGACAACATTCCACGTGTAAACACAATCAATAAGCATTCATTTAGTCACGTAATACATGCATATTGGCCAGCGTTTAAATAACTTGAGTAGTGTGATCGTTTGTGTTATGATATATGTAACGTATGTAACACCCAAAAGTGCTAAAAGCAAAAAGGGATCGAGTATACTCACAGCGATTGGTTGATGGATTGAAGGGAGCGCTTGAGAGTAGAGTTAGCCTGAATAGTTCGATAGCATAACGATGAATACACGTAAAATGGAAACAAGTGTAAGTGGGTCGAACAGCCTGATCGAACAGCAGGTTCGATCGAACGGGTCGTTCGTTCGGCTAGACAATCCGTTCGGACAGTCTGTTCGATCGGCCGGTAGGCTCGGTCTGCTGGACTGTTCGAGTGGATTGTTTCTTCCTTTGAGTAGGATGTGTTTGTGTATGATGGTTTGTCCTTTTGAAGTTTTCGTTGTAGTATTTGAGAACACTGAAGTGTCCTTACCTTTCAGGTCGATCGATCGAACGGTCTGTTCGATCGGCCAGCTTAACCGATCGGTTAGGAACTTCAGTAGTAGTCCTCAGCAGGATGTCACTCGATCGAACAGCATACTCGATCGAATAGCATGCTCGATCGGGTGGCATTCCAATACGTCGAACGAATTGAAAATCGATTAGGGGTTGAAGCATAGTATCTCATGATCCGATGAGTAATGTTATCAAATAGCTCGTTCGATCGAACATAACCTCGTTCAATACTATACTTCATGGAGTTGTCAAAATGTGGGGCCATATGCTAGCCGATCGGCTGACCTGGTCGATCAGCTGACATGTCCGATCGGTTGGGCTGTTCGTTCGAACAGCCTAACCGTTCAGTCAGCATCCTGACCTGGTCGGCCTGTTCGTCTAACACTTGGCTGTTCTGATTATTTGACGTTATATTGAGGTAGTTTGACAACGAGCTGAACCATGGAACCTTCGTTCTTACTTGTTTCCCCTGCTCGGACAGGAATCACCAAAGTCCGGCTGGTGAACGGTTCGGAATGGCTGTTTATTGTTTAACCCGAAGTCGGTGAACCTCGTAGATAGAATCCGAATCTTGAACCACACAACCATTAGAATGATTAGTGAGTTGGCTCAAGCTCCGTTCTTATCGGTTTGAAGGCATTGAGTGTAAAAGAGTTGAAAGAAAGTTGGAAATCCTTCTTTCAATCCTTCACGCCATGTAAATGTTCAGATATGTGATAGATCTTAGCTTGTTTATGTGGAAATCGGTTAGATCCGAGCTATTCATGGTGGATTGAGGCCAAAACATGATGTTCTTGAAGAACACCATGATGACATCATCCTAGAATGCTTAGATCTTGATGATTTCACGGCTAGAAATCAAGATTAGAAAGGTGTAGGAGTGTGTATTGATCCAGAAAGTACAAGATTTAGGATGAAAACTTACCGAAATTGGAAGAAATCTGAGAAAAGAAGGGGAGCACGAGCTGGTCGGTCAGAGAGTTTCCAAAAGTGGAAAGAATGACAATGACAGCCCTATTTATAGGCTTCCCAAAGAGGAAAGGGCTGGCCGATCAGCCAGGCTTCCCGATCGGACAGCCTGCTTGATCGGACAGTCCGTCCGATCGGCTGGGCTGTTCGATCGACTGACAGCCTGATCGATCAACAGCCTGGTTCGAGTGTTCGGTGGGACGATTTTTCGATATTTCGATTTCAATTGAAGACGATACGAGTACGATAGAGTTTCCTATTCAAATTACTTTCAGTCCCAAACACTATATCTAACATACAATCATCTATATTTCACCCTATCCTTACGTTACCATTCGTCATAATTCGATTTCGATTGCATTCGATTTGAGTTTCGAGTTTCGATTGATCACCACACAAAACATAAAGTAAACACGCACAGGCAACACATAAGGCACACACACACACGTAAAACAACCAAAGTTCGCGTAATTCGAGATTCGAGTTCGATGATGGTTAGATCGGTTTGATTACTGATTAGTTAACTTTATCGCATTGTTACTTCCTACTATTCACAGTCGTAAATCGGTTCGCGTCGATTAAACATTCGATTAGTTCGATTCATTCTGGTTAACAACACTTACTCCACATAATACAAGTAAAACATAAAATAGACTAATTACAGTCAAAGAAGTCAAAGTTGACTTGGACTTTGACTTTGACTTTTACATTCGAAAACATGGGGTGTTACAATAAGGATTAACAAGATATAAAATGTTGTCAAGGATTGATTTACAAGTATTTTTTGAATGCCAAACGACATGAGGCGATCCCCTTTGCCTTGCGTCTAGGCTTCCAGGACCCTACGCGTCTCGGAGCGCCTCATACTTTTTCAAAACCAAGCTGATTGCATAGTTTATATTTGTTAATTCATCTCTTACATGATGTGCATTGTTATAAAAAGCAGTATTATGTTACAAGGTCTTGTTTATTCTTCTTCTATGATAACCACTATTATACTTTTGATGAGTTAAGAAATTAAAAAACAGTATTGCAGTTTTTGTTGTATTCAATAAAAGGTACCCATTGTTTATAAAGAAAAAGAATAGAAATACAGAGGAACTGAAGTCAACTGATGTCATGGAACCAGGGCCGTCTCCGAGAATGTTAAAAAAAATTTTGGCCCTGTGCGAGATAAAAAACCGGGCCCTACCCACCAATTGCCATATAAAATAAACACATCAAGTAGTCAATCACATATATAAAAACTAAAACCCATAATACGACGTAAAAACTTTGAACCACGTATTCACGCATTACATTGGGTTCGTTAAATGGGGGAATTCAGTTGTTGTCGGCTCGACTCATTACGTTATTGTTGTGATAGTGGGACTCGATATCGCAACACAAAAAGGAAACAAAAACAAAAGTTAATCATTACTATCACTATTATATTTGCGATTGTGATTTATAGAATCACTATTATATTTGCGATTGTTATTTATAGAATGACAATTGATTCATAATAAACAAACAAACATACTAGTTGTAAGCTAGACATTTTATTAGCTATGAGTATTTGTTTTAGGTTTTTTTTTACGAAAGTTTATAAAAGAATAAGAAATTCATAATAACAAACAAACAAAATCCCAAACGTATTGTATAAAATACATCTCTACAATGTAAATTAAACAATATATTGAATAGAAGCCATAACAAAGCGATTAAATAAAATAATAATATCATGAAACAAAAGCCATGTAAAAAGTTAGAAAATCATAAAAGGCCTCAGGTTATGAGGTTTGGCATCAGCAATGTAAATTAATTTAAAAAGAAATCTCAGCAAAGAAAAAAATGAAAGAAAAAGTTTATTACAGGATCGAACCAGGGGTAATTATCTAATGCAATTGTGTAAGAAAGTTCACTTTCCAACCACTGTAACATCCGTTGCTTTTGTATTAAAATTGAACTGTATTTTATGTATATACTTACTATACAAAATATAGATAAATTTAAAAATTACGGGCCCTTTGCGGGTTTGGGCCCTGAGCGACGGCCCACCCCGCACACCCTCAGGGCCGGCCCTGAACACTTCCCCTAATGAATGATGCAACAACTTTTTCCGCCGCACATTGACTTCATTGACCAAAACCGATGAAATATTGGTTGACTCATTGGCAAAAGTTACAGCTCTTGAAAATGCTCTTGCTGCTGTTGATGAGAAGTTCAGTTTTATGCAAAAGCTTCGCGGCTATGTTTCTGTGATATGTGACTTTATGCAGGGATGGATACCGGATACGTATTATTTTTATTATCATGAATATATTTTGGAATTTATTTTTTTAGTATTTCATACGCTTTACCTTTGTTACTTGAGTACAAAACTGAGCAAGTTATTTTTCCCTGAATTTCACGACAAAGCTCAGTTTATCAAGGAGCTAGAGTATCGAATGCAAAAGCTTCACAAGGAACGCGTAGACAGTGGCGAAGCTTGAGATTTCCGACAAGGGGGTCGAAAACGTATATACCAAAAATTTCTATAAAACCGGGGGGTCAAAAACGTATATACCTAAAAATTTCTATACGAAAACTACATGCTCTCCACTACTACTGAGCCAAAAGTTCGGGGGCCCCCACAAAGCTACGCCTTTGCGCGCAGAAGCTATCTTTGAAAGAAGAACAACTGACAGCAATGACGAGCTATCGGAACTTAAAGCATCTGTAAATGCAGCAAAGGTATGTTGATTTCGGCCTTCTTGTATTTAGATTTCATTGTGCACACCAACTCACCTAATAAAATATCTAACCATTAATATTTGGATCCTCACCAACATTATATTATATTTACTACTAAACTGAATACAGGGAAAGTGTTCTTTATAACATTAATGATCGAAACATTACAAGGGTTTTCCAAAACTATATTTGAATGTTTGTCTCATTCCCTTCCAGGCACCTTACTATATTAGGTCCCTAACAAAACACTACAACCTAATAGTTGAAACACATTACATTCATTCCTTCAACATGATACAACTTTCATAGATGAAAATAGTGACGAAACCGCTTCTCCTACCGTCAAGTAAAGATTATTCGGTTGCAAAAGTTCATGTGTCCCGTCCGCTTTTTGCAATTTCTCCATCACTTCTCCAACTGGATTCACCAATACAAGCTGTACGTAAACATATTAAAAGCGTTAGATCATGATTGTTAAAATTAATATTATTAATATATAATAGATGGAGAACTGTTTGAATATGTAAAAGTTAGTGGTATGTATAACAACAATTTTATTTCATTACAATTAGAAGTTTAAATCTTGGAAGAAGTACTGTTTTTGTATGACTCTCACATAATTATAATATTTATAGTTGTATTAGTGTATAAAGGGTAAAAGGTTTTTTTTTACTTATTTATACAATACTAAAATGTATTGAGAAACAATAAGTAACTAAAATGTTGTATAGTACTTACCTCAACACCCTTTTTTTCCAACACCCTTCTGAGTTCTTGGAAAAACATCACTCCATTTGCATCAATGGCACTTACAGCTGAAATTTACACAAAAACAAGACAATACATTTTGATATTAGTATTTAACTTTTTTATAGTAACACAATTTAGGAGTGAACTTTATACAATTCGGGCAATTTTAATCCGGCTTGACGCGTTACAATCAAATAAATTTAGGAATTACCAGCAAGATCTAGGATTACAAATCTAAGATCAGAATGACTTTTGGTTTCTTCTTCCTCATAATCTTGTATCCACCTCAAAATCCTTCAAGAAACAATCAGAAAAACAAATATGAACTCCCCTTGACTTCAAACCATCGATCCCGTGTGAATCAAAAATTAAATTAAGGGCCGAACCAGGGGGGGTGTGCAGGGGCGGAGCTAGTGTATTAGAAGGGGTAGCACGGGCTACCCCTCAACCCCGTCTCCTTACCAATTTTGTAATATAAAAAAATAAAAAATCCGGTTTTATACAAATGATACCTCTGATCCTCAAAAAAATAAACTGGGATGCCGCTGAATTTTTGGGCTAGCTCCGCCAGGGGGGGGGGGGAAGTGTATGTTGACCTCCCGGTCACAAAGATTTCGTCGGATATTTTTATATAAATTATGTGGTCTTATTTTAATAAAACATGATTTTGAAGTCTAGTTGTAGTCGTTAGAGAAAAGAACTTTATTACGGCCCCCAAACCAAAAAGTTCTGATTCTGTCACTAAATTCTAGATTTAATAAACTAAATTATATGATAAAATCTAGTTACCTTTCATTAAGATAATTGGAGTTGGCAAAACTAATTGGAGCCTGAATGCTTAAAATCAAGAAACCTGGGACAGTGACAGCATCCTTGTACTGATGTTTGTTCCTAAATATGTCAGTACCAGGTATGTTCCCCAACACCACTGTTTTCGGTCGTGTCATCTGCAACACCATCTTGAATATCGAAATCCCCACCTAAACGTATATTTTCAAACCATAAATTATTTCACTTCTTTTTTACAAGTTTTTATTTATTTATTTATGTTACACTATGAGGTCAAACAGTCACACTTACAGCCAGTGCAAGTCCTTCTTGAACTGATATAAAGATGACACCAAAAAAGGCACATAACATAATCACGAAGTCGAACTTATCGACTTTCCATATTTGGTAAGCCGCTGGGAGGTCGATTAGACCAACGACTGCTGTGACAATGATTGCACCTAGTACGAGGTTGGGTGTGTACTGAAACAATGGCATTAGGAAAAGAAGCGTGACCATAACCGTCACAGCCATTATTATGTTGGAGACCGCTGTTTTAGCTCCAGCGTTGTGGTTCACTGCTGATCGCGAAAATGCACCTGCGATGATCAGGTGGTCGTTAGAGTATAATTTTTTTTTTTTTTTTTGAACGGCCAACAGAATCAATCCCGAGCACTCTCGGGGCACCCACTGGATCAAACGGAGTACTCCGAGAGTAACCCGAGTCCACCACCAATTCCGGGGAAAACCCGGTAACCCACTCGCCCGTAGGCACGACAATGAAATTACCGGTAAAACCCGTTTGGCTCAAGGATCGAACCTAGATTTCCCTGGGTCTCCTATCATCGCCCACCAATGCCTCACTCTGCACCAAGTGGGAGTTGAACTTGCATCTCTCAAGAGAAATGCAAACCTTCCACCACTTGATCTAGAGATCATTTTAAGTTAAGGTTATTGGTTTTTCACTTTTTTGGGTTAAGTATAAATTTAATGGGTCTAAGAGGGTAAAAATAAAGAGTAAAGTACACGGATGGTCTCTGTTGTTAACCAAAATTTTGGATTTAGTCCTTCGTTTTTCAAAAGTATACGGATGGTCCCTGTGGTTTAAAGTTTAAACTTTGTAACGCATTTAGTCCCCAAAGTTTAGTGACTAAATGCATTACAAAGTGCATACCACAGGGACCATCCATGTACTTATGGCGAAAGTTGGTGTCTAAATGCGTTACAAAGTGCAAATTGCAGGGACCATACGTGTACTTTAAAAAAGCTAGGGACTAAATCAAAATTTTGGTTAACCACAGGGATCGTCCGTGTACTTCACTCAAAAAAAAAAAAAATAGAAATAGTTGAGAACTATTTCAAATCGGTTGACCCGAACATGATATGACCCGTTAACCGACCCAACTGTTTTGCTAACAACCTGTAGTGATGTAGCATGAAGTGGTGGAACCAACAACATTCATGGCTCCAATGGCAATCATTTCTTTGTTACCATCAACTTGGTAATTCTTCAGGGCTGCAAATGTTCTTCCTACCGCAATCCCTTCCTATGTAAAAAGACAAAAATACCCTTCTTTTCAGAATAATGAGCTATGACGAATTGTAAACTATATATGCAGTTAAAGTTGTATACTTACAGTTAGGGAAATGATGCCAGTGATGACACCAGTTTTCAAGACTAAACCAATATGACTTCCATGAAAATGTAACATGTTCCATGAAGGTGGATTTAGTCCTTGTTCTAATTTTCCAATCTATATATAGCACAAAAAATAATATTTACAAATTAGAATTTAATTATGGATAATTAAGTTTTAAGTAAATAATTAATAGTTAATAATAATACATACCACAGAAATGCCATGGTGTTGTGCTTTGAAAACAAAAACAAAGAGTGTTGAGACCACTACTGAAAGCAAAGGTGCTCCTGCTGATACCCAGAACAACTTTGGCTTCTTAATGCTCTGCTCATAATAAAAAAAAAATATTAGTTACATGCCATAAAATTACACCACTACAAAATGACCGTTTGTAACCGGTTTTAACTCTCGCTTTTACCGTCGTCCGCAAATAATTTTTGTGATCAAGTTTAGAGAAAAAAATAGCGGTCTCAAACTGGCTTAGGTTGAAACCGAGTCGGGTTTGGTACTATATAAGTCTTAGCAAAGTAACCCTCTAATACACCCATGTATACTTACAATGTGTCTTGTCACAAGCAGAAATACAAGAAAACAAAACCCCATCAAGATTGTTTGCCATGACCACTGCAACCACAAATCAATATATAGTATTAAAATAATAATAATAATAATAATAATAATAATAATAATAATAATAATAATAATAATAATAATAATAATAATAATAATAATAATAGAGCAAAAATATTATAAAAATGGTCTTATCACCATTAGGCGTAATTTTCGTCCAATAAGTCACCATGATACGTAATTATCGTCCTATGAGTACTCATTTCTTGATATGGTTTAAAGTAAAGTACACGGCTGGTACTTGTGGTTTACCAAAATTTTGGATTTGATCCATAACTTTCCAAAAGTATACGGATGGTTCCTGTGGTTTGAACTTTGTAACGCATTTAGTCCCCGGCCGACAAATCTAAAGGTTTTAGCATGTCCAAGTCAAGGACTAAATGCGTTACAAAGTGCAAACCACATGGACCATCCATGTACTTTTGGGAAAAACCTAGAGACTAAATGTGTTAGAAAGTGCAAACCACAAGGACCATTTTTGTACTTTTTGAAAGCTAGAGACTAAATCCAAAATTTTGGTAAACCACGATGAACATCCATGTACTTTACTCTATGGTTTATAAGCAAAGTTGTTTATAAGAATATTTGGAAGATATAATGTGTTCTATGGTTTATAAGCAAAGTTGTTTATAAGAATATTTGAAAAATATAATGTGTTATTTTTTCTCTTTTGTTAAAAGTCAATGTTTGTAATATATTTCATTTAGTCAGTCTTCATTTTGGTAATTTTGTTGATCAAATTGTTATTTTCTTGATTTTTCTATATTATTAAAAGGTATTAACTTTAGTTTAAATGTTAAAATAAAATAATTTACCTCTTTAGTGTTGTGAAATACAGATGACATAACAGGAACCAAACCCATTTCTTTAGTGAAATGAGTGATTCCAAGAAGAGCTTTCAGTTGCTGAAGTGATACTATGATTGCTGCTCCAGCCATGAATCCAATAAGTGTAGCCTTTGACAAGAAGTCAATTATGAACCCAAGCCTATAAACAATTAAACATCATCACATGCATGTTTAAATGTTGTGTACATCATGCATTAAAATATGTACATGAGTTATAATAATAAAGGGTTGGTCCCCTTTTTGTCATGGCCCATAGAATGTTTGTGGCAAGAGGTCAACATCACCCATTTGACCACCAAGAGACCTATGTTACTACCAGATTAGATTAAATATGAGAAAGTGCCATTTTTTACTTTAAAGTTTAAACTTTACCATTTGACTATATTTTTATAAAAAAAAAATTACAAGCAGGTTTATTCAAAATAGTTAAACATAAACTCATAAAGTACATCCACTTAAAACAACTCATCATCCAAAAAAAAAAAATCATGGTTTAAGATTAAAAACGTAACAATCTATCTTGGCACATAATTTTCGTCTTGAAGTCAGAAAAAAATATTTTTTGGACACATAATCTATCCCTAGGCAGATATCATCGGAAATGTTACTTAAGCGTAATAAGTGTCATAAAAGCATGAATTTCATGGACACGTAACATCATTTGGTTGGTTTTATCCTTGCCGCATAATTATTTTCCGTGAAATGACAAAAAAACATGATTTTCGTCGGTGTAGTGATTTCCGTTTTGAACACGTGTCAACATAATTATTGAATAAACTTTTTTCCTTCAGTGGTGTTATATCATTCAAACTTTAGTCAAATGACCATTATGATATATTTTTTTTGATTAAATTGGTCATTTAATTGATTTTCCCTAAACATTATATTTCATCAAATTTCAATAGTCATAGTGATTGTCAATGTTAGACTTCATTTTATCACCAAGAGACCTTTCTAACCACTAAAATCACATTAACATATTTGATCTAGTTGTGATGGTCAATGATCATCGTTGACCGTGAGTAGACCGTTAAATGAAAGAGACAGAGAGTGTGTGTGGACCTTAGAAATCCAAGAGAGGCTTGAAAGAGTCCAGCAAAGAAGGTTGAAGTGAAAGCCAATTGAAGATACAAAATAGGGTCAAGTGTTGGTGACACTTCTTGCCTTAACATTGACCCCATCAATAGTGATGCTATTGACACTGGTCCAACTGCTAGATCTCTTGAGCTCCCTAGCACAGCATACACTAACGGCGGCACGAAACTTGAATCTACATCATACAACCAAACAATATTAGTTAATAACCGAATAAATATATGTAATAAATTGTTATGCACTTTTTATGGTTATTGCATACTGCTTGTGGCTTCAAGGCTCAAGCATGCATGCATGTTGCCATGTTGGTCTTTGCTTGTGTATTTACTAATTGTTAATCTTTGGTTCTTGTCGATTTATTCGTCACAAACAAACGATCATCCTTATGAAAATGCGAATTGAAAAGAACATTATACTATACATGATAAAGTGCAATTAAAGATTCTTGTTGCACTCATTTCACTAGTGAAATTTATTTGTTTATGTAAAGTATAGCCTCTTTTGTGGTATTTTCCAAATTTTTAGGGTGGTTCGCGTAAAGCAAAATCTTTCTATGATCAGATACGAATCATAATATTAATCATGAGATTAAAGAAAAAAAGAAACTTACATAGACCAACAATAGGAGGGAGATTGGCAAGCTTTGCATAGCTTATACCCTGAAAACAAAAACATAAAAACCAAAAGGGATTAAGTCATAACCCAAACACATATACATCATACTCAGTAAATCCCACCAATAGTAAAGCTAAGGTAGGGTCTGGGGGAGTAAGAGGTAGACAGCCTTACCTCTACCCCGTAAGAATTGAGAGACTGCTTCCAGTAACCCAAACACATATACAAAGTATATAAACCGAAACAACTAAAACACAAAGATTTACCTGGGGAATGGCTAAACTAGCAATTGTAAGACCAGAAACAACATCAGATTTGAGTAGATTAAGGTTGTAATGAGGACCCCATTGAAGTATAGGGAAAATGTATTGAAAGGCAAGAATCCATTTTTGCTTAGTGGACTGGCCTTTGAACTGCCTAAGAGGGTCATCCGGAAAGAAAGTTTCTTTGAGCCTATTACTTATTTTTTGTAAGCTACTTCTCTTTGGTGGTGTCTCAACCTTATGAATTTCCATGGCTATCTCTACACAAGGATTATGATTATGAGAACCCATGTCCCCTTCAAACTTTCCCTCCATTCTTTTGTTTTAAAAACTAATGAACCTTTTCGATAACACGAGTTCAATATAATTAAGAAAGTGTTCAAGAGGAATTGAGGACAAGAATATGGAAGCAATATGAGGGGGTGTTTGCCTTTTATAAAGGATCATGAGCTAGCTAGTTGGTGTTGTTTATGTCATCTTATGAGACATGCATCCCCACACACATCCATCAACTTTTTATATTGAAAAGAGATGAGAGAGAGGGTAAGAGATTTTCTTGATTTTTCTTCCTTTTTTTCAAGAAAAGAGAGGATGGGTATGAAATAGTGTGTGGATATGAGGGGTAGGGAATTAACTTTTTAGGATTCTGGGTAAGTTCAAAAGGACATAAACCAAAAGGTTTTTGGATGGTTTGATGAGTGGATCAATAATTGAAAAGGGTTTGGATTCATGTTAAAAGTGGGCATATATATAAAAATAATAGTTAATTACTATTTTCATCCCTGTGGTTTGTCAAAAATCACTATTTCAGTTAATCAGTTAAAAAATTGTGATTTTAGTCACTGTGGTTTCACTTTCGTAACCATTTCAGTCCCTGTGGTTTCACTTTTGTAACCATTTCAATCCATTTATTCTGTAAGTACAGGGATTGAAATAGTTACGAGGTGGATTGAAATGGTTACGAAAGTGAAACCACAGGGACTGAAATCGCAGTTTTTAAACTAATGGACTGAAATAGTGATTTTTGGCAAACCACAGGGACGAAAATAGTAATTAACTCTAAAAATAATATTGGTTTGCTCTTAGGTGTTTCTTTTTTTTTCGAACGACAAAACTTCTATATATGAAAATATAGAAACCGGGTCAACAAGAAATTGGAACCTGTCATTTACAGGATTACATCGCGAATATTAAAATGATCAACCCATCTTAGGTGTTTCTTGAATGCTACTTGTCCATGGATAGTACACAGATATGAGAATTCAGCTTGTCTCTCACTGCCATACACAGTTGGTAAGATGGTTCTAGATAACGTAGGGTATTCATATGTACTTGTTCATGTGATGTTACTTTACTACTTAACTCAACAAGATCACTTATCTATATCATTTGATATAACTTGACTAGTTAATTCATAGATAATTTGTACTTCTATAACTTTACTCAAACACAACGCGTTCATACGAATTAATAAATGATTTGTTTCTAATGTGACAATTGTAAACTAAGACGTAAGTATTATTGGGCTCAACATCTAGACTCGTGTCTTAAATGTGTTGGGATCGTTTTGCCTAAGCAAACCCATATAGTTGACCTGTATTTGACAAGCTCGTTTGGGCCGTGTACACTCGCTAGATAAAATTTGCGGTTGAGAAAGGCTCAGGTGTTAGACACAGCTCGACCTGACTACAAGACCCGTCCTGGAATTCTTTGTGGCGACTGTAAAAATTCTTTTGTAGTCTTTGGTTAATTTGGATTCAACTCATGAACGGAAAACCTAATATTTATTTGGCAAAAAGAAAAAGGGGATTTTATAGGCAAGTTATGCCTTTTTGAACCTATAGGTTGGATATGGCAAGTATCACTAAGGGAAGTAGGCAATAATTTGTCTTTTTTTCTAAACAAAGATAATTGTTTTTTAAAAGGTGATACATATTACTTTTGTTAGGATACATTCACTATTTGAGTTGATGTGTAATTCAACCTGATGAAATCATTGTAACTCATAAAGTAACTCGAAAGTTAACAAAAACGTTTGCATATTTAAGATGAGAATTCGTATTCATTTACAAATAAATTGGTGATTTTTTTTTCTTTTTTGGAAGCCAAAGCAATAGTTAACCATGCTTAAATATCCATGGTTTGATTCTCGGATTCATACTTTAGTTTTTGATGATTAGCGGATTCTATAAATGATTTTCTCTGAACGGCAATTTTGAATCACTAACGGACCACTGGATATAATCCTGTCACCAGCGGAATGATCCTATAAATCATTCTAAGAACTATTTTTTTCTATTCTGTTTTGCAATTCCTCTTGATTATCGTTAGCTCTGTGTTAACCATTTTCTGTATATATAAAATGTATATTTTCCGTCCAAAAAAACACAACAGTATTTTAAATGTTGATTTATTATTACAGAACCATTTTCTATACTAGAAATAGATGATTGTTTCATGCTCTTCTAAAAAATTAGAGGTTTATTTGAACACAAACAAAAACCTATATTAACCTCCTAAACATCATATGAATAACTTCTTCCCTATAAATGTGAATACTTTTACCTCCAGTCGACTTAACAACTTTAATATGAGAAATATATTTAGGTATGGCTACAAACAAAAACGAACACGAACAAAACCATGTATGTGTTCGTCTGTTAATAAATATATGTGTTCACGAAGTGTTCATAAATATTTACGAACGTGATTTTATGTTCGTGTTCGTTTGTTAAGGAAAGGAACTTGTTCGTGTTCATTTGTGTTTTTTTTTTTTGTTAATTTTAGGCAGCGAATGAAAACGAACGTTAATGAACACAAATAAGGACAAACTAATGCTCATGAAGACAAACAAGGACAAACTAATGCTCATGAACGCCTATTATAGTTATTTGTCGGCATTTTAATGTATTTAAATAAAATATAAAAACTAAAACACTAATGAACTATCGAACATGATACCGATCATGAACATTAATGAACGAACGTAACATCTGTTCATGTTAATTCATTTAACTAAACGAATGAAATTTCTTGTTCGTGTTCGTTTGTTTAATAAACGAACGAACACAAACGAATTTTCCGCCGAACAATGCACGAAATGTTCATCGAACGTTTAGTTCGTTTGCAGCCCAATATTTAGGAGCATCCATAACTTGACTTAAACATGATTTAAGATAATAATAACAAGAGATTAAGAGATACTGTGTCTAGTTAATAGAAAGATAAATTAATTTTCGACTCATTAATAAGAATAATTATTATAATGTTCTAAAAAGTGTTTTTTTAAGAAAACAAAAATCGTGGACGGCAGGATTCGAACCTGCGCGGGCAAAGCCCACATGATTTCTAGTCATGCCCGATAACCACTCCGGCACGTCCACCGGTAATTTCTCTTGACTTCAACGTCCATTTAATTATATTATCTAAACTAGCTTACAACCCCGTGTATCACACGGGTTGAGTGATGAAAAATGTAAATTATAAACTCGTATATAATCCTTATTAATGAAATGACTTATTTAGATAAATTAGTAAAAATAAAGAACGGTTATATTTTCATTACTTGTACATGTGATTTGATACTTTATTAGTAATTATAGTTTATATCCAAATAATATATTTTATTTTAACAAATATATATGGTTAGGGTAAAATAAAAACTTCTACAAGTTGTGAGAACTTAGAGAACTCAACCTTACAAAAGGTTTTTTTTTTTTTTGAATTTTTTACAGAGGGTGTGAATGAGCGGTTAGAGACTCAAAGTGTTAAATTTTTTGATTTTGAATTCAAGTGATTGAAACCACTAAAACATAGGGAATCAAAAAGTAATTTACTATTAATTAAATGTGAAATTATACGTTTGATCTCTAACTATATTAATTAATATTATACTTATTATATTATTTGATACATTTATATTTGTTATAGATAATTATTATTTAAATTTGAATTTAGACGTTTATCTCTAACTATATTAATTCATATTATATTATATTTTGTGTGTAAAATTAATATGTAATACTATTATTAAAAGGGAGGAGGCACCAGAGAGCAACACGTCTACAAAAAGATTTTCGTTTATTAGTATAGGAAGAAAACATAGAGAATCAAAAAGTAATTTACTATTAATTAAATTTGAAATTATACGTTTGATCTCTAACTATATTAATTAATATTATACTTATTATATTATTTGATACATTTATATTTGTTATAGATAATTATTATTTAAATTTGAATTTAGACATTTATCTCTAACTATATTAATTAATATTATATTATATTTTGTGTGTAAAATTAATATGTAATACTATTATTAAAGGGAGAAGGCACCAGAGAGCGACACGTGTACAAAAAGATTTTCGTTTATTAGAATAGGAAGAAAAGGTGCATTACAATGCGAACATATGTTATATTAATTGTTATATTTTAATTATATGTTAAAATATAAAACCTTATGACCAACTCACCAGCCTACCAATTAATTTGTTTGGATGTTTTAACCTTTTCCACCATAGCTTTGATTGCGATCTTCCACTAACGTCATTTTCAAAAACTCTAATTAACATATGGGTTTCCCATGGAATGATAGGTGAAGGCTCAAAAACCAATTGGTCCGACCTGGTTAGAGTGATGGCTTCAGATGACCAAGCAATAAACCTGCAAGATCACAAGGAAACACACCGTTAGCCTCGTCACAGGGAGGGGGGCCTCTCTGTGACCAAGCTCGGGCGTGAGAATAAGTATTTGTTAGGAGAAAGTAGGTCAGGGAGAGAGAGGGGGAGTTTAGAGAGAGAAAGTGGCAGTTACCCGTTTTGTTTTTTGTACATAACATTGCAACAATTAAGTTCTTTTATTGATATTGATTGGGCTGAAAATTGGAGATATATAGAAAACTCATTCCATATAGTAAATAAATTAAGAAGTCAGAAAGTTATCCAAAAATTTTTAACACGGAATCAATTAGTTTAAACACTTCATTAATTTGAACTAAAAATATTATATCTGGCCTTCCCGAGAAGCATAAGAATTTGTCATTCTTGTAAAGGTCGATGGGGAAAAGAAGACTCCCCACCACCAAAATTTGAGTGAAAATATACTAAAAATAAAATCAATAAAAAATTTTGTATTTTTTCTTTCTTCTTTTTTTTTTTAGAATTCAGAAAACAGAAGAATTCTTTTATAAAATTCAAATTAAGGGTTTATTTCATATTGAGTTCATATTGATTAGAATAGGTACTGCCAATTATTCATTTTATATTCACTTTGATATTAACAAATTAATGAGCCGAATTTTTGATCTGATTATTCCGATATTTTAGGACTTATTTGTTTGTCGTACAAAAAAACTTTTTGAACTCCCGGTAGAAAGAGATTTCCCTAATGACAAAGCTTTTAACGCCGCCCCATATCCTTTCCCTTTTCAAATATTTTTACGAATACGCTTTTTTGATATCGAAGTACGTTTTTTTGGAACTGCCATTTAAAAGTTACTCATTGTTATAGTTGGATGTGAAAGACATCTATTGTTCAAAACGAATTCTTATTTCTTATTCATTATATATTTTTTATCTAAATAAGATTCTCTTCATATATCTAAATAAGATTTTCTTCATAAAAAAGAAATATAGATATGTCAAATATCCGTTAAAATTGGATCAAAAATTACTCGAAATAAAAAAAATTTTGTTTTGGAACTTTTAGTTCTCGTTGTTTATCTCTCAAAGTTCTATCTTTAGAATCTGCTAAATCAAACTTAATAAAAGAAATAAATAACCTAAAAACCCTTTATTTTCCTTATTCTATACTTTATTTACATGTAATAAAATACCTCAAAGGATTGTAAACTTTTGCCTAATAAATGGAGTCTTTTTTTAGTCAAACTTGATAAAAAAAGGTTCATTTTAGATCTATAATCTTCTAAACTTTACTAATAAATTGTTTTGATTGAAATAGAAAACAATCAATCCCATAATGAATTAGTTAATGAGTTTAAATAAACTAACGAAAATCAAGAGGTTTTTTCATTAGACCAATGCCCTTAGTTAATCCTATAATTCATATCAGGATAAAGTATTCTTTTTAGCCTAAATTTTTATCCTTGCTATATTTTCATTTTCCTATTATAAGTATTCGTTTTTATATGTCACTTAGTAATATCATTTGACCAACTGTAACTTCTTGTTTTGAATATTTGACAATTTTGAAAAGACTCAGAATAAATACTAATATAAAATTATTCAATAAGTTAGTGCATATCTTGATTTTTTATTGACTTTTTTCGAAAGAGGTAAGATCCGGTGAATCGAAAACAATTAATTAAGAATAAAAAACTTTTTTTATGGAACAGACATATCAATATGCGTGGATAATACCTTTTCTTCCACTTCCAGTTCCTATGTTAATAGGGTTGGGACATCTTCTTTTTCCGATGGCAACAAAAAGTCTTCGTCGTATGTGGGCTTTTCAGAGCGTTTTATTGTTGAGTATAGTCATGATTTTTTCTCTGAATCTGTCTATTCAGCAAATAAATAGCAGTTCTGTCTATCAATATGTATGGTCTTGGATTATAAATAATGATTTTTCTTTAGAATTCGGATACTTGATCGATCCACTTACTTCTATTATGTCAATATTAATCACTACTGTTGGAATTATGGTTCTGATTTATAGTGATAATTATATGTCTCATGATCACGGATATTTGAGATTTTTTGCTTATATGAGTTTTTTCAGTACTTCCATGTTGGGATTAGTTACTAGTTCAAATTTGATACAAATTTATAATTTTTGGGAATTGGTTGGAATGTGTTCGAGAAGGATCAGAGAGGGTAGGGTTACAAACCATTCGCGCTAAAATTGATTATTGTTCCTATACAGTTCGAACAATCTATGGGGTATTAGGCATCAAAATTTGGATCTTTATAAAAGGGGAATAATAAACCTTTATTTCCCTTTGCATTCTATCCAGCGATGTAACAAAAAATGATAAATTAGTTTCTTCTTTTTCTTTTCTGTTCAATAAAAAAATGAACAATAATAATTCTATAGGGTTTAATAAAAATTTAATTCATCTTTTGATAAATTTGCTATGCTTAGTGTGTGACTCGTTGGTTTTTTGAGGGTTAGTATAAAAAAAACAGCCCCATAGTATAAAAATATAAACAAATAACTATAGAAGTAATAACCAACTCATCACTTCGTATTATCTGGATCCAAAGAACCAGTCAAGATATGATATATTGTTCATATTGTTGTAGCAACTGAAATCTTTTTTATTAAAAAATATGCTTCTAAGTTGTCAATCGAAATAAAAAAGAAAGGGTATGGATAATTGGAAGGATGAGAGAAAGAAAAAGGATATTGATGATATATAATTCCAATATGTAAGGTCTATGAGTCATCTCAGAAAAAATCTGCGTAATAAAGCACCAATACGGATTCATCATTAAATGGATCTGCTCGTCGAACAAAAAATAAAGAGCTTCGAGCCAATAAAGACTAAGAATATTGACTCAAGAACTAATAGCTCCGTTGTAAAATTCAGACCTAACCATTAAGTAAGAAGCGATGGGAACGATGGAACCTATGAATTCAAAAGATTTTAGTGAAAATAAATTCGAATGATTCATTGATCGGGATGGCGGAACCGGCCAGAGACCAATTCATCTATTCGGAAAAGTTATGAACTAATGATAGAACTGAAATAGAAATTGAAAGAGTAAATATTCGCCCGCGAAAACTTTATTTTCTTGGATTGCTAAAATTGGGTCAACCCAATACGATAAAGAGTAAAACAAAAGAAAGATTTGTTTTAACATTCTAAAAGATATAAATATAAGAAAAAAGAGTTATTTAATATATATTTAATATATTTAGATTTAGTTATCTATACAAACAAGATACACAAATGAATAATAGATTTGATCTAGATTAAATGAAATCAATGATTCAGTGTATTACTTATTAAATACATGTATATCTTAATTCAAATTATATTCTATCTGAATTGAATTCAAAATCTTTAATTTGAATTGATTTTATTCGCGAGGAGCTGGATGAGAAGAAACTCTCACGTCCGGTTCTGTAGTAGAGATGGAATTCAAAACAAACCATCAACTATAACCCCAAAAGAACCAGATTCCGTAAACAACATAGAGGAAGAATGAAGGGAATATCTTATCGAGGTAATACTATTTGTTTTGGTAAATACGCTCTTCAGGCACTTGAACCCGCTTGGATCACATCTAGACAAATAGAAGCAGGTCGACGAGCAATAACACGAAATGCACATCGCGGTGGAAAAATATGGGTCCGTATATTTCCAGATAAACCAGTTACAGTAAGGCCCGCAGAAACACGTATGGGTTCAGGTAAAGGCTCTCCCGAATATTGGGTAGCTGTTGTTAAACCAGGTCGAATCCTTTATGAAATGGGTGGAGTAACAGAAAATATAGCCCGAAGGGCTATTTCAATAGCAGCGTCCAAAATGCCTATACGAGCTCAATTCATCATTTCGGGATAAAAAAGAAATAGGGCTTAAAAATAGCGGGTGCAGGTTTCTTTTTTTGAACAAATAATATTTCTTTTTTTCTTCGACCTTTGTATTGTAAAAAACAGAAAAAAAAAATGATATGATTCAACCTCATGTAGCAGATAACAGCGGGACTCGAGAATTGATGTGTATTCGAATCATAGGAGCTAGCAATCGTCGATATGCTCATATTGGTGACGTTATTGTTGCTGTGATCAAAGACGCAGTTCCAAACATGCCTCTAGAAAGATCAGAAGTGGTCAGAGCTGTAATTGTCCGTACTTGTAAAAACTTAAACGTGACAACGGTATGATAATACGATATGATGACAATGCTGCAGTTGGGATTTTCAATGGTACAACTGCAAAGTAAGAAATATTATAATTGGATTAGGTAGATCATTTTTCAGTCATTCATTGAATGATAATCACTACAAGTGACGGAGATACACGATTTAAATAACGGTAAGTATGGTATTTATAGTCTTTGGGTATGCTGACGTGGCAAGTTAGTTATGGCCGGACCAGTCATTGTCAGGGCGGTTATGCCCGTGGGGCCCAGTTAGTTATGGCATATCATTATGTTTGTCCGTTCCATTTATGGTGCACGGTTCGTTCCCTCCTCGATGTATTATGACTTGGTTCTATGTTTGACGATGGTTCGGTACGACCAAGGACGTATCTTCATCAAGTCCCCCTAGTTCGTAGTGTTTGTTTAGCAAAACTTCGAACTATTTGGCGAAATGTTTTGAGGTCCGGGATTCCCACTGTTGGTTTTTTATCGATTTCAAATTTTGAATTTAGGCGGTGACCTTGGTTGGGTGACCGACAGTCGTTTTAGCTTTTCCGTCTGATGTGACGCTTGGTGTGCGTTGGTTTCTATGACGTGTCAAGCCTTGATTGGTTGTCTTGAGGCGGTGTATTCCTCCTATAAAAAACGGTGAAAAGTGATTTTATTTTCACTTTTTTACTTCATCTTCTTTATTTTCCTCTCTGCTTCACTGAGGTGAATCAACTCGTTCGAACAGGTCAGTACTCTTCTTTTTATCATGGCGAACAAGAGTAATCTTTCTGGTAGCTTTAATATTTTGACTCAGAAAGGTTTAGATTGGTATATAGACAGCTATGCGATTCCCGCCTCGCTACGCCCTGCTAAAAAGAATACGCCTATCTATCCTTTCGTTCCGGGGAAGATAGGAATTTATACTCGCCTCTTTGACTACTGCAACTATCGTCTTCCCTTGACGAAGTTCTTGATCGAAGTTCTTTTATTCCACGAGGTTCACCTTACTCAGATGAACCCTTTTGGCCTTGCCAAAGTGTGTCATTTTGAGTTAGCTTGTCGTGGTTTGGGGTCCGACCCGGATTTGGATGTGGTCCGGCAACTGGTATACCTTCGAAGTTAGAGACAAGAACTCTTGCTGTTATACATGGATCACCACAAGTATTAAGGACTGGAAAGATCACTTTTTCTTGGTTGATGATCGATGCGTTCCGGAGTTTATGATATGGAGGTTAAAAAAGTCGAAGCTCCCGCCTCCTCTTCCTGAAGACTTCGAATATAATACAAAGCTATATGCAGATTTAATTAAAGAGGCCGGACGTATACAGAAATATCCGGAACACATCCTTGTCATGGGGCGGATTAGCACGATTTGGGCCGAACCGGAGTGGTATCCTACCCTCAGATGGAATAAAGAGGGTCAGTTGTGCGGTGCTTTATGTATTTATGTTGATTGTTTTTTTCTTTCTCCATTTTGTATTATGTCGGATCGTTGGTATTAATTATCGTTTATTTTTTGTGCAGCTATGGGTTTAAAGGAGGCCTTGAGGCTAAAATCTTTCGACTCAAAAGAACTTGACATCCGGGCCACCAAAACGCCGAAAGGTGATCCTCCGTATCTAAGCATTGTGCAGGGAAACCTTTACCAGATACGGGCACCTGAGGGTCCGGATAATCAGGGAGCTTTGGGTTCGGCTCCTGCGGCGCAAACAGCAGATGTTGTTTCGGCCCAAGCTGTGGTTGTGGTTGATGATGCTGAAGGCGATAAGACCGGTTCGATAGGAACAAAAGGATCTGGCTCCAAAATTGTGATTGAAGATGAAGGAGTCCATCTTTCTGTTGGAGATGAAGAAGTGCCTGCTGGTGGTGGAAAAAGAAATGGTGATGACAAAGATGAGGATGAAGAGGGCGACGAAGGTGAAAAGGAGCATCCTCAGATTAGCCTTAAAAGAAAACGGGCTGCTTCAACTAAATCCGACCCGAAACTTAAGCAGGTGAAAAAGAAGAAAACAGAATTCAAGACTATTACCCTCGACGATGACGATCATGTCACCGAGTTTTCTACTGCCGGGGGTATATTGGAAAATTTGGACGCCCATCTTCATGGGGGGCGTACTCCGAGGGATCGCCCGGTAAAAATTCTGTCAAGTCCGCTATCTT
The DNA here is from genome assembly GCF_002127325.2 of Helianthus annuus. Classification (NCBI taxonomy): domain Eukaryota; kingdom Viridiplantae; phylum Streptophyta; class Magnoliopsida; order Asterales; family Asteraceae; genus Helianthus; species Helianthus annuus. The sequence goes on along the minus strand of NC_035448.2, from coordinate 195,368,843 downwards.
TCGGAGGAGGGGCTACCAAGGTTATTACTGACGTCCGTACGTCTGATCCTAAAAAGACCGAACCTTCTCCTTCGGGTAAGTTTACTACGGGGGTCGCTTCTAACGTGTCCCGGCCTAGCCCTATGCCAATTGATGGTGGGGACAGTGCCTCCTCTTCTCCTTTATGGTATAACACTGAAGCTATCTTCTTATCCCGGGAGTTAGGTTCGAGAGGTATTGAAGATATGGATTCGGCTCGTGCGTTGGAGAAATACGTACCGGAGTGGTCGTTGGCGAACAAGGATAGGATTGTGGATGCTCTCTCGGCTAAGATGGCTTTATTTCATTTGGGAACTGTAACACCTCGAAATTTTGTGTCCAATAATGTGTTAACACGTGTCATGAGTTTACACGTGGCATTAAATATTAAATAAAGGACTAAAAGTTGACAAACCTTGAAAGTATGTAAATTCGAGGGTTAAGAATGTCAACAAGGGGTATATATACTGTATAGTAACCCTAAATGATGCTCGTACCTTCAAACGAATAAATCATGGATCGTACGGAGCGAAACGCGGGAGAAAGTGAGAGATTACGAGCTGCAGGGGTTAATTGTGTCAACATGTTTAATTTATACCTCTGAGTGACCCTTTGACGAACCCGAAGCTTTGTAACAGTAAAATACGCTCACTAGAATATACGATACAAATTTCGCGAAGTTCCGTTTTAAAACGAGAAAGTTATGATCAAATTCGTATGCGAGGGGTTAAAAGCGTCAACAATGAAAGTTAAGGCTTTTCGGATAGTAATTAAACTAACCGGGGACTTAACAATGCGGGTAAAAGTCACGAGCCCCTTCATTGTAAATACTCGAGGGCCAAATCGCAAAGTTACCCCTTCGAAACCGAAAGGTCAGGTTAATCATTACAAAAGATTTGAAAATCTTGGAAATCAGGTCTAATGCGGGCCGCGTTAAGGTTATGGGTAATTTAATGCGGGCCGCGAGCCAGCTGCTGATTCGTTTTCTGACATTAGGATTCATGCGGCCCGCGTCCGAGTTGCTGAATCCTAATGCGGGCCGCGTACGAGTCCCAGATGCAGAAACTTTGGACAGATTCAATGTTTGAGCTTGTGAACGATCATTTGAGCATTAATTGAAGTATGGGCGCCCTCTACATGCCCCCTAGCACCCAGGGCCACCTGCTGATCATCCATGAACCCTTGTAGGGTGAGTTGTAATGATCTTATGCATGAAACTTTACTATAAAAAGCCATACATTGTGCACAATTGAAACACACCTCAAAATCTGCTCTCTTGACCATCTCTGGAGCTCTCAAGAACTCTTCTAACATCCTAAGTCGTGCACCAAGCTTCTGTAAGTGTGTCTACCCTTTTGTGGCTTAGTTTTTGCTTAGTTTAGCTTAAAAGTCAATACGTCGTAATTAACGATTGACTTTGCGATAAATCACAAATGGTCTAGTGGTTTGTCGAATCAAAGATAGTTATATGTTGGTAATCATGTGGGCTTTAAACCCCTAAAAGGGCACCCTCTGATTCCCACTCTAACTAGTCCAAATGTCGAGTCAAACGTGCTTAGAAAATGTCAACAGAAATGCTATTTTGCGATTTCTTGCATAATATGTAATGTAGATGATATGCAACCTATTTAAACACTCATAAAACATGATAATAAGTATATTAACTAGTCTAAGCTTGTTTGATCTGACCATTTACTGTTTTGACCCGGTTCGGAGCCGAAAGTCGTAAAGCTTTGACTTTCGCATTGACTTCAGTTCTGACCCGTTAAAGTATGATATAGATATGCCTTAGGACTCTCTTAGGACCAGGTTGCATGATGGTATAACACTCTGTGACCGATTCGTTGTTTGTCCGAGTCTTTTACACATTTCCCTTAAATGCTTAAAAGTTGACCGTAACGCCCTTTTTGAATTAAAACGAGAATTTCTGACATGTGAAAGAACCATAACCTTAGTTACTGATTTCTAAGCATGTCCCTAAAATTTCACGTCAATCTGAGGTCCAGAATAAGAGTTATGCTAAATAGCGCAAATTACGGAAACTTTAGTAAGTTAATAGCGCAATTAGCATAACGCCTATCTAAAACCGGATTTCGACACCAAACCTTTTATGCACTGATGTAAAATAATATTTTGGGATTTTTAAAGATTTTTAATTATTTTTAACCTGCTCATAAGTCATAACCTGCGGTTATGGCAACGGTTCGGTAAATACCGAATATACCCTTTTCGGCCATAACTTGAGTTCTACAAGGTCTTTTGACCCGATTCTAGTTGCTACTGATTTTAAATAATAAATAAAGTATTTTAGACTTTATAAACTGTTCGGGAAACTCAGATTTCCTGTAGAACTCAGAAACCTCTTTTATAATCTTTAAAAAGACCGAAATACCCCTACGGGGCATAATATGAACTTAAACTCGTTACGGGCATTATGGAAGGTATCCTACTGATACCACAACCTCTTTAAAGCATATTGACTTAGGAAAACAGTGTAGGACTCTTACGGTTACCCGTTGCGCCTTTTGCGCGCACGGTTCAGCTTATGTAACTAGTTTACATAAATTAGCTGAAACGGGTCAAACCATATTGTTTTGACCCCAAAATCCAGAGTATTATTATTATACCCATATAAAACAAGTCTTCAAGCTTGTTGGGTCAAAATCACACTCCATTCACGGCTTTCGCCTTTCCCGCGATTAAACCGTAACTATCCTTCGAAACTGACAGGTCTAAGCTACGGCTAAATTAAAGACCCGTTAGGATTCTAATAGGTTAATTTAAACCTTCGTTCCAGACTAGGGGACCAGTAAAAGCTATCTGCAATTTATTTCAATTAAGGAATTATACTTGCAAAGGTAAATACTTTTAACTTATTTTCCGTTATACGGGCTTGGGTTACGGTATTTAAAATACCGTTTGGTCGGGCAATTGACCCCAACTCATTAGAAGTTGGGTATTATCAATGTGACCCGTTTAAAAACTTGTTTTGTTGGCTTTACGCCTTTGGGAGCTTAATGACCATGTCCCGGATATCCTTGGCATCATTTTACGAAATGGCCACTACCTCGACATCCGGGTGTAGGCGTACACCCAGCATTGTGTCTATATTAATTAAAGGTATAACCGTTGGTTTTCCCGCCACGGCTTTATGCTTGTGGCGTGTCTATTAACCTTTAACCCGGCACGACCCGGGCGACTGAACGCATAGCAAACATGTAATTCTTTACAAGATTTAATTATAAATTATCCCAAGTTATAAAGAGTTTGTGCCTTGTGCTTTTAAACCAGTTTTATTAAACATTTTACAAAAGTGTCAGTTGAATGTATTTACCAGTGTAAACTGACGTATTTTCCCAAAAAGACTAAATGCAGGTACTATGCGTAATTGGCTGGGATTTCTCCTTAGCATCATTAGAAGTCTCGCAAGCTTAAGATGCCTGAAGTCTGTTGAACAATACTTTATTATTATTATTGATCCCCTGTGGATTTTATTTCAACAATGGTGATACTTTGATATTACAGTTAATGTTGAAATATATTTATCTTTATGCTTCCGCTGTGCATTCATATATTGTGTGGTTTAACTATATTGTTGCCAACTACGTCATGGTAATCCCCCACCGGGCCCACTGGTGAGACACGTGGAAATCGAGGTGTGACAGGAACCCCAGCTGAGCATTCTTACTACCGCAAGATGAGCGGGCCGGAACTTGGGAATGCCCTCATGCTGAACCAAGCCCAATCGAATTCTTTAGTGGTGGAAACGTACAAACGCTGGGTTGAATCGGAATCGTCTTGCCACAGGCTCCAACGTGAGGTTGCCGCTCTAAAGAATGAAGACAATGTTCGGTCGAAGACGAAACAAGAGCTTTCCTCCCTTCGATCTCAGGTGGACCGCCTGAAAGGACAAGTTTCGGAAGTGAGAGAGGTTAATAAATCCTCCCAAGCTTCGGCCGCGGCGGCACATGAGGCTCGGGATAAAGCTCTTCAAGACCTTGAAACTTTCAAATTGAAGTGTGCTGATCTGGAGAGAATTTTGACTGATACGGAGAAGAGGTGTGCGGCCGAGCTGAAGGAAATGAAGGCGTCTTACGACCAACTTTTGGCCGATCACCACCGTCTGATGAGCGGTACGTCTGAGACCTTCTTTTTTACTATGCGTTTGTCTGTTCTTCTTTCTTTTTTTTAAAGGTCAAATTTTATTCTTCTTCAGATAAAGACGAAGTTGAGAGAGCCCGTGATAGGGCGATTGAATCACACAAGGCAACAATCGACGAGGCGAAAGACATGCTAACTCGAACTGATGGTGAAATGGTTGAAGTGTATGCTCAGGTGTCGGAGCTCATGCTGACTAAACAGTGGTTTTTGACGGAAGGGATTGCTTGGGTTGTCAAGCTGGTTCATCAAAGTCCCGAGCTGGAGAAGGTCGTTGCGGACCTGGTTAATAGTGTTAATGCGGTGGGGGCGAACGAGGGGATAAAGCAGGGCTTCAAGGCCGCCCATGATTCGGTTCGTTCTGCTAAAGAAGTTCCTGGTTATGATGAAGGAGCTCAAGACGCATTAGATGCTGCAGTAAAAGCCTTCGATGAGCTCCAGATCTCCGTTCTTGGGAAGGTTGCGGACTTGATAGACAAGCCCTTGTCCGTTATTCAGCAAAGGAGCAAACTTCCCATTGTCGAAGAAGATGACAGTGTTATTCCAGTTTAACATTTTATCTTTGTAATCGTACAATATTTTCTTTTCTTTTGGCATGTATTTGGTACAATTTATTTTGCTTGGAATATTTGACCAACATGTTTTGCATGAGGTCGTGACTTTTTGATAATCAGATATCCCCTCCTGGCTACTTAGTTCTTAGTTTGCGTCCAAACTTTACTGTTCGTCCAGGTTTTATTTCTCAGTTCACTTAGGTGACTGAGCTTAGCAAGAGGTTTTTGTTGAATCTCTGATTAGTAGTTTTTAGCGGTCGCACCGAATTTGGGGCGGGCCGCTTGCTTAATAGATTTTACTGGTTTTAGAACTATTTAAGCCTTCTCGATCGGCGCGAGGCATGGGTCGAGGCCCGTTTGTACACATTTTTTGATATCGTTCGAACTTACACGGATGTTATGCTTTATCTTTACTAAAATACGGATCGCTTTATTTGATTGTTTAATCTAAAATCCGGGGAAAACCCTCCCGGTTACAAGGAAATCTGAAATTCATTCGGGGTATTACCCTCCCGACTTACATACGGAATTCGTAAATAATTTAAAACAAAAAGCGATCTTTTCTGGCCGTATCCGGCTATTTACATGAAACATTTCTTTAGGTGTACCCCATTCCAAGTTCTGGGTACGGGGGTTCCATCGACTTTCTCCAACACGTACGAGTCCTTTTCACTTGCTTCTTTGACTCGGTACGGTCCTTCCCACTTCGGGGTTAACTTTCCGGGGGCTTCGACGCGGCTTGCATCGTTGTTCCGGAGTACGAAGTCTCAACTTTGAACTTGTAAAGCTTGGCGCGAGCATTGTAGTATTTCTCGATCTTTTTCTTATATTGGGCTTCTTTGATTACCGCGATGTTTCGTCATTCTTCTAGTAAATCGAGATTGGATCGGAGCTCCCGTTCATTTTCCTCCCAATTCTTGCATCTTTGGTTTGGAAGCCCGATTTCTGCGGGAATTACGGCTTTGGTTCCGTAGGTGAGACTGAATGGCGTTTCCCCATTGCTGGTCTTGTGTAATGTTCGGTGGGCCCATAAGACGTTTGGTAGTTCATCTGCCTAACCCTTTCCTTCGTATCCCAGCCTTCTTTTTATCCCGTCCACGATCCGTTGGTTTATCTGTTCGACCTGCCCGTTTCCCTGGGGATGGGCAACCGAGAAAAAGACTTGCTTTATCTTCAAACTTTCACACTAGCGCTTGAACAGGTTCTCCGCAAATTGTTTTGCATTGTCGCTAACGATGTAGAGCGGTAGGCCGAAACGGCACACGATTTGTTCCTAGAAAAATCTCGTTACGTTGTAACCGGAGATAACCGTGAACGGCCGAGCCTCCACCCATTTGGTGAAATAATCTACTGCGACCAATAAATACTGAGCGCTCCCGCTTGATCGTGGAAAGGAGCCTACTATGTCGACGCCCCATTTCTGGAAAGGCCATACTGCGGTTACCGGGATCATTTCATTCTTGGCTCGAAGGCTTATTGGTGCGTGCCTTTGGCACTCATCGCACTGCTGGAGTTCTTTAACTGCACTTTCGTGCATCCCGGGCCAGTAGTACCCTGCATTCTTTACCTTCGTAACGATCATCTTGGGTCCCGCGTGAATACCACAAATACCGTAATGAATTTCTCTGATGATGTAGCTAGCCTGTTCCGGATCGAGGCATTTCAACAGCAGGCCGAGGAAAGTCTTTCGATACAAACCACCTTCTAGCATTTGGTACTGTAGGGAATTAATTTGATTCTTTCTTGCTTCTGCTTTATCGATTGGTAAGACATCGTGCACTAGATAATTGATGATAGGCGTCATCCATGTCTGGGTCGGAGCTTCTACTTGCATAACATGAGGGGTAGCAATCGAGGGTGCGGTTAACACTTCTACTCTTACCTTTTTGGCCAGGTGACTGAATGAAACGGACGCAAGTTTGCTCAGTGCGTCAGCCTTTTTGTTTTTGCTTCGGGGGACGTGTTCAACTTTGCATGACTCGAATGATGCCATAATTTGTTTTACTTGCTCGAGATATTCGATCATGTTGGCTTCCCTTGCTTCATAATCCCCGTTTACCTGATTTGCCACGAGTAATGAGTCTACATGGGCTACGACGTTTCTTGCTCCGACTTTCATCGCCAAACGTAGACCTGCTAATAAGGCCTCGTATTCGGCTTCGTTATTGGAGCTCTTGAACTCTAAACGGAGCGCGTATGTCATATCCGTACCTTCTGGATCGGTGAGAATTAAGCCTGCCCCTGACCCTTCGGAGCTCGAAGCTCCGTCTGTGTATAGGGTCCATGGTTTGTTTGGAGCTTTCTCGGTTTCTTCGACTACTTTTTCTTCCGGCATTTCTACTAGGAAATCGGCTATCACTTACCCTTTCAAGGGTCCCTTGGTTCTGAAAGTAATATTGAATGCACCCAGCTCGATCGCCCATTTTGCCATACGACCTGAAACTTCAGGTCGCCGGAGAACATGCTGGATTCTTTGATCCGTTCGTACCTCGATTTGGTGGGCCTGAAAATACCGACGAAGTCTTCTGGAAGCATGAACCAGCGCCAGGGCTATTTTTCTAGGCTTGAGTATCTCGTTTCATAATCTTTCATTGTTCGGCTCACATAATAAACGGGGATTTGGGCCCCGATTCGGTGAGCAACGAGTACTGCACTGATAGCTCCGTACGACGCAGCTAAATAGACCGTCAACACTTCGTCTTTTTCTGGTACGGTGAACGTCGGTAAAGTGCTGAGATAAGTTTTAAGTTCTTCGAAAGCTTGCGCGGCTTCTTCGGTCCATTTGAACTCCGACCTGAAGCTTTTTCTGAGCACATCCATGAATGGGAGAGTTCTGTCTGCTGCTTTCGACAGAAACCGGTGGAGGGCGGCTAGTCGTGTCACACCCCGAATTCCACGTGTCTCACCGGTGGGCCCGGTGGGGGATTACCGTGACGTAGTTGGCAACAATATAGTCAAACCACACAATATATGAATGCACAGCGGAAGCATAAAGATAAATATATTTCAACGTTTAGTGTAATATCAAAGTATCACCATTGTTGAAATAAAATCCACAGGGGATCAAATAATAATAAAAATATAAACAATAAAGTATTGTTCAACAGACTTCAGGCATCTTAAGCTTGCGAGACTTCTAATGATGCTAAGGAGAAATCCCAGCCAATTACGCATAGTACCTGCATTTAGTCTTTTGGGAAAATACGTCAGTTTACACTGGTAAATTCATTCAACTGACACTTTTGTAAAATGTTTAATAAAATTGGTTTAAATGCACAAGGCACAAACTCTTTATAACTTGGGATAATTTATAATTAAATCTTGTAAAGAATTACATGTTTGCTATGCGTTCGGTCGCCCGGGTCGTGCCGAGTTAAAGGTTAATAGACACGCCACAAGCATAAAGCCGTGGCAGGAAAACCAACGGTTATACCTTTAATTAATATAGACACAATGCCGGGTGTACGCCTACACCCGGATGTCGAGGTAGTGGCCATTTCGTAAAATGATGCCAAGGATATCCGGGACATGGTCATTAAGCTCCCAAAGGCGTAAAGCCAACAAAACAAGTTTTTAAACGGGTCACATTGATAACACCCAACTACTAATGAGTTGGGGTCAATTGCCCGACCAAGCGGTATTTTAAATACCGTAACCCAAGCTCGTATAACGGAAAATAAGTTAAAAGTATTTACCTTTGCAAGTATAATTCCATAATTGAAATAAATTGCAGATAGCTTTAACTGGTCCCTTAATCTGGAACGAAGGTTTAAATTAACCTATTAGAATCCTAACGGGTCTTTAATTTAGCCGTAGCTTAGACCGGTCAGTTTCGAAGGATAGTTACGGTTTAATCGCGTGAAAGGCGAAAACCGTGAATGGAGTGTGATTTTGACCCAAAAAGTTTGAAGACTTGTTTTATATGGGTATAATAATCATACTCTGGATTTTGGGGTCAAAACAATATGGTTTGACCCGTTTCGGCTAATTTATGTAAACTAGTTACATAAGCCGTACCGTGCGCGCAAAAGGCGCAACGGGTAACCGTAAGAGTCCTACACTGTTTTCCTAAGTCAATATGCTTTAAAGAGGTTGTGGTATCAGTATGATACCTTCCATTATGCCCGTAACGAGTTTAAGTTAATATTATGCCCCGTAGGGGTATTTTGGTCTTTTTAAAGATTATATAAAAGAGGTCTCTGAGTTCTACAGGACATCTGAGTTTCCTGAACAGTTTATAAAGTATAAAATATTTTATTTATTATTTAAAATCAGTAGCAACTCGAATCGGGTCAAAAGACCTTGTAGAACTCAAGTTATGGCCGAAAAGGGTATATTCGGTATTCACCGAACCGTTGCCATAACCGCAGGTTATGAGCAGGTTAAAAATAATTAAAAATCTTTAAAATTCCCAAAATATTATTTTACATCAGTGTGTAAAAGGTTTGGTGTCGAAATCTGGGTTTAGATAGGCTTTACGCTAATTGCGCTATTAACTTACTAAAGTTTCCGTAATTTGCGCTATTTAGCATAACTCCTATTCTGGACCTCGGATTGACGTGAAATTTTTGGGACATGCTTAGAAATCAATAACTAAGGTTATGGTTCTTTCACATGTCCGAAATCCTCGTTTTAATTTAAAAAGGGCGTTACGGTCAACTTTTAAGCATTTAACGGAAAAGTGTAAAAGACTCGGACAAACAACGAACCGGTCACAGGGGGTTATACCATCATGTAACCTGGTCCTAAGAGAGTCCTAAGGCATATCTATATCATACTTTAACGGGTCAGAACTGAAGTCAAAGCAGAAGTCAAAGCTTTTGCGACTTTCGGCTCCGAACCGGGTCAAAACAGTAAATGGTCGGATCAAACAAGCTTAGACTAGTTAATATACTTATTATCATGTTTTATGAGTGTTTAAACAGGTTACATATCATCTACATTACAGATTATGCAAGAAATCGCAAAATAGCATTTCTGTTGACTTTTTCTAAGCACGTTTGACTCGACATTCGGACTAGTTAGAGTGGGAATCAGAGGGTGCCCTTTTAGGGGTTTAAAGCCCACATGATTACCAACACATAACTATCTTTGATTCGACAAACCACTGGACCATTTGTGATTTATCGCAAAGTCAATCATTAATTACGACGGATTGACTTTTAAGCTAAAACTATGGAAAAACGAAACCACAAAGGGTTAGGCAACTTACAGAAGCTAGGTACATGACTTAGGATGTTAGAAGAGTGCTTGAGAGCTCCAGAGATGACCAAGAGAGCAGGTTTTGAGGTGTGTTTCAATTGTGCACAATGTATGGCCTTTTATAGTAAAGTTTCATGCATAAGATCATTACAACTCACCCTACAAGGGTTCATGGATGATCAGCAGGTGGCCCTGGGTGCTAGGGGGCATGTAGAGGGCGCCCATGCTTCATTAATTGCTCAAATGATCGTTCACAAGCTCAAACAACAAGTCTGTCCAAAGTTTCTGTATCTGGGGTCCTTACGCGGCCCGCATTAGGATTCAGGCTACATGCACGCGGGCCGCCTGAATCTTCATGTCAGGAAACGTATCCATAGGTGGCTCGCGGCCCGCATTGACTTGCTGGTTTCACCCACGCGGCCCGCCTGAGGGTTGATTTCAAAGATTTTCAAATCTTTTGTAATGATTAACCTGACCTTTCGGTTTCGAAGGGGTAACTTTGCGATTTGGCCCTCGATTATTTACAATGAAGGGCCTCGTGCCTTTTACCCACATTGTTAAGTCCCCGGTTAGTTTAATTACTATCCGAAAAGCCTTAACTTTTATTGTTGACGCTTTTAACCCCTCGCATACGAATTTGATCATAACTTTCTCGTTTTAAAACGGAACGTCGCGAAATTTATATAGTATATTCTAGTGAGCGTATTTTATTGTTACAAAGCTTCGGGTTCGTCAAAGGGTCACTCAGAGGTATAAATTAAACATGTTGACACAATTAACCCCTGCAGCTCGTAATCTCTCACTTTCTTCCGCGTTTCGCTCTGTACGATCCATGATTTATTTGTTTGAAGGTACGAGCATCTTTTAGGGTTACTATACAGTATATTTACCCTTTGTTGACATTTATAACCCTCGAATTTACATACTTTCAAGGTTTGTCAACTTTAGTCCTTTATTTAATATTTAATGCCACGTGTAAACTCATGACACGTGTTAACACATTATTGGACACAAAATTTCGAGGTGTTACATCCTCACCCCCTTAAAATAAATCTCGACCCGAGATTTACTGAAATAAATAAGGGTATTTTTCTTTCATCGTGGCTTCAACCTCCCACGTGAATTCGGGACCTCTACGGGCATCCCATTTGACCTTAACAATAGGTACATGCTTCCTTCGAAGCTTCTTTACCTGTCGATCTTCAATCGACAAAGGTTTTTCCACAAATTTTAAGCTCTCATCTATATGCACATCTGTGTGTGGTATCACCAGTGATTCATCAGCGAAGCACTTCTTTGGATTGCAGATGTGGAACACATTGTGAATTCCATTGAGCTCCTCCGGTAAGTTTAACTTATAGGCAACTGACCCGACACGTTCGATACCTCGAAAGGTCCTATGTATCTCGGGCTTAGTTTGCCTTTCTTACCGAAACGCATCACCCCCTTCCAGGGTGATACTTTAAGTAACACTTTTTCACCTACTTCGAAGTGAAAATCTTTACGCTTTGGATCCGCGTAACTCTTCTGCCTATCTCGGGCAGCTTTGAGACGGTCTCGAATCTGGACAATCTTGTCCGTCGTTTCGAAGACTATCTCTGGTCCTGATAACTGGACATCTCCAACTTCCGCCCAACAAACAGGCGATCTACACTTTCTACCGTATAATGGCTCGAAAGGCGCAGCCTTAATGCTGGTATGGTAGCTATTGTTGTAGGAGAATTCGATTAGTGGTAGGTTCTTATCCCAACTACCACCCAAATCGATAGCACATGCACGTAGCATGTCTTCCAACGTTTGAATAGTACGCTCACTCTGACCGTCTGTCTGTGGATGGTAAGTCGTACTAAAATTCAAGCGTGTGCCCAATGATTGCTGGAAGCTTTTCCAGAAATGCGACGTGTATCTAGTATCTCTGTCGGAGATAATAGACATAGGTATGCCATGTAAGGCTACAATCTTATCAACGTATAACTGGGCTAACATGTCGGAGCTATAGGTCTCCTTGATGGGTAAGAAATGAGCTGACTTAGTCAGTTTATCGACTATAACCCATATCGTATCATTTCCTTTTCTCGTCTTGGGTAACTTGGTAATAAAATCCATAGTTACACATTCCCACTTCCATTCGGGAAGTTCAGGCTGCTGTAGCAAGCCTGATGGCTTTTGATGCTCAGCTTTGACTTGCGCACAAGTTAAGCATTTTGCTACATAAGCGGCTACAGACTTTTTCAAGCCTATCCACCAATAATTTGCCTTTAGATCCTGATACATTTTATCTGCTCCAGGATGGACAGAATATTTGGAACTATGGGCTTCCTGGAGGATAACTTCTCGTAGTCCTCCATAAATTGGAACCCATATTCGTCCATTTAGTCTTAGAATTCCATCCTTGCTAAGAGTTAACTGCTCCTCAGTTACTCCTAGCTTTTCATTAGGATAGTTAGCTTCCAACACAGCTTCTCTCTGTGCAGCTAACACCCTTTCGATCAAATTATTCTTCACTTCAATGCTCTTGGCATTGATTCGGATGGGTTTTACCCTTTCTTTCTACTCAGGGCATCAGCGACTACATTCGTCTTGCCGGGATGATATCTGATTTCACAATCATAATCATTTAAAGTTTCCATCCAACGGCGTTGCCTCATATTTAATTCCTTCTGATTAAACAGATGTTGAAGGCTCTTATGATCTGAATAGATCACAAACTTGATACCATACAGATAATGCCTCCACAGCTTTAGTGCCAACACAACGGCACCCAGCTCCAGGTCATGGGTGGTGTAATTCTTCTCATGCACCTTTAACTGTCTCGAAGCATAGGCAATAACCTTGCCTTTCTGCATGAGCACACATCCCATGCCAGTGTGTGATGCGTCGCAGTAAACTACGAACTCTTCGGTACCTTCAGGTAATGTCAGCACAGGAGCGTTGCTCAACTTTTGCTTTAAAATATCAAAGGACTCTTGCTGCTTAGGGCCCCAAACGAACTTTACTTTCTTCTTGGTCAGGGAAGTTAAGGGCGCAGCAATCCTTGAAAAATTTTCGATGAAACGCCTGTAATATCCTGCTAACCCTAGGAAACTACGAATCTCTGTAGGCGTCTTTGGCTCTTGCTAATTCATGACAGCTTCAACTTTAGCGGGATCCACTTGGATACCACGCTCGCTGACAACATGTCCTAAGAATTGGACTTCTCGAAGCCAAAATTCGCACTTAGAGAATTTGGCATAGAGTTTCTCATGATGTAGAAGTTTGAGAATACAGCGAAGGTGTTTCTTATGGTCAGCTCGGTTCTTCGACTAGATAAGAATATCGTCGATAAAAACGATGACGAATTTATCTAAGTACGGCTTGCAAACGCGATTCATGAGATCCATGAACGCAGCCGGTGCATTAGTGAGCCCAAAAGGCATCACTAGGAACTCGTAGTGTCCGTAACGAGTCCTAAATGCGGTTTTATGTACGTCTTCATCTCTGACTTTCAGTTGATGGTAGCCTGACCTTAAGTCAATCTTTGAAAAATAACTTGCCCCTTGTAACTGATCGAACAAATCGTCGATCCTCGGCAAAGGATATCTATTCTTTATCGTGACCTTATTAAGCTCGCGATAATCGATGCACAGACGCATCGATCCGTCCTTCTTCTTTACAAACAGGACAGGTGCTCCCCAGGGAGACGAACTAGGTTTGATAAAACCTTTAGCCAGTAGTTCATCCAGCGGGGTCCTCAACTCCTTCATTTCGGTTGGTGCTAGCCTGTAAGGTGCTCTAGCAATAGGTGCTGCTCCAGGGATGATATCGATCCTGAATTCCACTTGCCTATCTGGTGGCAAACCAGGTAGATCTTCAGGGAAAACTTCTGGATATTCTGAAATGACGGGAATGTCTTCTATCTTCGGTTTAGGCTCTTCAATAATCACCTATGCCATGTAGATGACACAACCCTTCTTTAGACATTTTGAAGCCTTGAGCGTAGTCACTTGCTCAGGCAATCCGTACCGGGTATCTCCCCGAATGGTAAGCGATTCACCAGACGTAGTCTTTATCACCACTTGCTTTCTGTTGCAGACGATTTGGGCCTGGTTGTGAGATAACCAGTCCATACCCAATACTAGGTCAAAACCGGCCAATTTAAAGGGAAGTAAAGATAGAGGAAAAGAGTGGTTCTTAATGGATATCACACATCCATCTAACACAGTGGAGACGGTTTCTATTGTACCATCTGCTAGCTCTACCTCATAATTCACATTTAAGGTTTTGACAGGCATATTCAGTAATTTGCAAAATTTATGATCTACGAAAGACTTATCAGCGCCCGAATCAAAAAGTACTCTTGCAAAGATATCATTTACGAGAAAAGTACCTGTGATCACGTTATCATCTAGCACTGCTTCTTTCACCTCCATCCTGAAGACTCTCGCATTGGTCTTCTTGGCCTCTTCAGGCTTCTTGGCATATTTAGGGCAGTTGGTTTTAATGTGCCCCTTCTCGTTGCAATTGAAGCAAGTTGCATCCTTTATCTTTTTGCAATCCAAGGTTTTGTGGTCCTTGGACTTGCATAACCCGCAAGAAATTGACTTCGACTGAGTCTGCGAGTTCGATTCGAGCCTACACTTTCCAAAGTGATGTCTCTTGCAATTCTTGCACTTGGGCTTCTCACCAGATTGTTGCCCATCCTTCCTTGACTCAGACCCTCTCTTGTTATCACCGTTTCCGCGGTGCTTCTTGCTCGACCTCCGTGAAGTATCATCTTCACGCTTTCTCTTCTCAGCCTCTTTGTTCCTCAGCGATCTTTGTCGGACCGCATCAAGAGTGAGGGACAAAGATATGTCAGCTACAGATCTAAAGGTCGCTGGCCGAGAGGCCTTTACGCTTGCCTTTATTTCGGGGGCTAACCCACCGATAAAACGAGCTATTCTCTTTGGCTCCGGGGTTACCAGATACGGAACCAACCGGGACATCGTGTTGAAGCTCGTGAGGTAAGCTTGACAGTCAAGGTTCGTCATAACCAACGATAGAAAGTCGGTCTCGATCTTTTCAACCTCATGTTGAGGACAGTAATTCTCCTTGATGAGAGAAATGAATTCCTCCCATGTCATGCTGTATAGAACAGCCTTTCCCGAGGCCTGAACCAGAGACCTCCACCAAGCCAGGGCCTCGCCCTTGAATGATTGTGAAACAAACTTTACCACATCTTTCTCTGCGCAGCCACTGATGTCCACCACGGTGTCCATCTCGTCTAGCCATGTCATACAATCGACTGCGCCTTTCTCCCCAGTGAAGTCTCGGGGTTTGCATGATACGAAATACTTGTAGGTGCAGCCCCTGGCGCGAGATGCATCAGTATACACTTTCTCTGGACAGACACTGTTTTCATTGGACGAGTGATTATCATCGTCCTTTTTCGGCTTGGACAGTGGTTTGCTGTGAGATTTTGAGTGGGTTTTTGGCTTTGAGTGTGGTTTGGATATGGTTCTGCTCCGGGATTCAGTATACTCCTCGTATTGTCGATTCATGGCTGCCTTGACAGCATTATCGACAAGAGCTTTTAATTCAGCGCCCGTCAAATGAACTTGGGCGTTATCGTATTCGTCTTCTTTCGAATGACTATTCTCCCCACTTGGATCAGCCATGGTAACTTGAATCTGCTATAGAAGATAACGAAAAATTTTATTTAGGAGTTTATTATGGAATTGTCTTTTATGGCAATTCATTAACCATGGTAAACAGAGACCATATCTGGTTAATTTGTTACTCACTTTTATTTAGGATTTGAACATACTTATCCTAATTACAAATAATATTGTTATTGGCACAAAAGCCTAGTCACGAAGACGTTATTATAATATTAGCCGGGATTACAGAGAATCAAGGCATGAAGGTTTGAACCATAGTCCTTTTACCTTTTCTGACAGGGAGTCATAGACTACCACTGCCTTTTGTCTTATATGACAATAATTATGGCCCGTAGGCACTACACCACTAATGGATGTTTTAATAAGTTTGGCCCGTAGGCACTACATCACTAATGGATGTTTAATAAGTTTGGCCCATAGGCACTACATCGCTAATGGATGTTTAATAAATGATCATCTTTATTGATGATTTAACCCATGATTTATAAATCATTACTTTGGGCTTTGAAATCCTTAGAAGGATTCTTATATAAGAATGACGCGTGCGATTTTTAACGAATCACATCTGCCATGAACGTTAACATGATTACAGAGGTTAACTTGGAATCTGAATCTTTTAATCAGGTCTTACCATCTTGGCCGGATCTTATAAAGACACCTGGCTAGGTTTCACTCTTAAGATTCTTTATTTAGGCAGATTTAATTTAAAAGGAATGATTTTTGATTTATTTCATATCTAGTAATAACAAAAATGAAATTTATAACATAACATTCCATAAACTTCAAATATGATTACACGCTGCCCTAAACGGGACTTTATAAATAAATAATTACCTACGCAGAGGTTTATAGCAAAACATATCCACACAAGGACCAAATACAAGATAGATGTCCGCGCAGGGACTAAAATACGATAAATGTCCACGCATGGACTAAATTGTAAATACAACAATACATAAGGAGACTAATGATCTCGTTTCTTCCTCCCTTTTAGTAGGTTTGCTAGGCCCTTGAGAAATCCATGATTACTCTTTCGTTCTTGTTCGAAGTCTCATTCCACACAGTTTAAACGGTGGAGTATTTCTTCTTGCTCCGGTGTAGAAAAACGTGGCTGCTGTGACGGTTGCTGAACCGGAGGTCTAGGAGGTATTGGATACCCATGAGCTGAGTAATCTGGTCTCCAAGAGGTTCCATGGAGGGCATTGTAATTAGCCGATACCACATATGGATCGGCATCATAGTTATAGTTGTAGTGCGTGTGAGTCGGCTGCTCAAACGGATTGTACGCCGTGGAAGCGTCGTACGCTGGTATCGGATTGTCATATCCGAATGGTGGCGAAGGTGGTGCAACTGGTGCAGAATTCACCTTTGCAGGGTGACCAGAAGGTTCCCCTAATTGTGGTTCTTCTTCAGGTACTGATGGAAAATGACTCGCACTCGAAAGGTATAAAGGATGGTTGAGGGTTATTGGGATTGTTTTCCGAATCTGGTCCAAACGAATGACGGTATGAGGGTGTCGAACTGTGCGAGGTGGAATGTCTCGCAGGTTCAAAGAGGTTTCTTCTTCATCTCTGTGGTTCCTCACTTCTTGTACTGGAAGGAGCTCGCATGTTCGAAGGTCCAGCCTCGTGATCATTGTGAGTAATGATCGTCCCTTTGCCTCTTCCTCGTCTGATTGCAGGTGGCATATTTCCTGCTTTCAAAACTTTAAATAACAATAAACAATAAAAAGACAAACTGGAATAACAATTCGAATTTGTCCTATGTTCTTGTCTAGACTCAAGTATGTGCAATTGTGTAACTGAGATTAAACACAAAGGCTAGTGTTTAATTCACTCAGTGTTGGCTCTGATACCAACCTGTCACACCCCGAATTCCACGTGTCTCACCGGTGGGCCCGGTGGGGGATTACCGTGACGTAGTTGGCAACAATATAGTCAAACCACACAATATATGAATGCACAGCGGATGCATAAAGATAAATATATTTCAACGTTAAGTGTAATATCAAAGTATCACCATTGTTGAAATAAAATCCACAGGGGATCAAATAATAATAATAAAAATATAAACAATAAAGTATTGTTCAACAGACTTCAGGCATCTTAAGCTTGCGAGACTTCTAATGATGCTAAGGAGAAATCCCAGCCAATTACGCATAGTACCTGCATTTAGTCTTTTGGGAAAATACGTCAGTTTACACTGGTAAATACATTCAACTGACACTTTTGTAAAATGTTTAATAAAATTGGTTTAAATGCACAAGGCACAAACTCTTTATAACTTGGGATAATTTATAATTAAATCTTGTAAAGAATTACATGTTTGCTATGCGTTCGGTCGCCCGGGTCGTGCCGGGTTAAAGGTTAATAGACACGCCACAAGCATAAAGCCGTGGCGGGAAAACCAACGGTTATACCTTTAATTAATATAGACACAATGCCGGGTGTACGCCTACACCCGGATGTCGAGGTAGTGGCCATTTCATAAAATGATGCCAAGGATACCCGGGACATGGTCATTAAGCTCCCAAAGGCGTAAAGCCAACAAAACAAGTTTTTAAACGGGTCACATTGATAATACCCAACTACTAATGAGTTGGGGTCAATTGCCCGACCAAGCGGTATTTTAAATACCGTAACCCAAGCCCGTATAACGGAAAATAAGTTAAAAGTATTTACCTTTGCAAGTATAATTCCTTAATTGAAATAAATTGCAGATAGCTTTTACTGGTCCCCTAATCTGGAACGAAGGTTTAAATTAACCTATTAGAATCCTAACGGGTCTTTAATTTAGCCGTAGCTTAGACCGGTCAGTTTCGAAGGATAGTTACGGTTTAATCGCGTGAAAGGCGAAAACCGTGAATGGAGTGTGATTTTGACCCAACAAGTTTGAAGACTTGTTTTATATTGGTATAATAATCATACTCTGGATTTTGGGGTCAAAACAATATGGTTTGACCCGTTTCGGCTAATTTATGTAAACTAGTTACATAAGCCGAACCGTGCGCGCAAATGGCGCAACGGGTAACCGTAAGAGTCCTACACTGTTTTCCTAAGTCAATATGCTTTAAAGAGGTTGTGGTATCAGTAGGATACCTTCCATAATGCCCGTAACGAGTTTAAGTTAATATTATGCCCCGTAGGGGTATTTTGGTCTTTTTAAAGATTATATAAAAGAGGTCTCTGAGTTCTACAGGAAATCTGAGTTTCCTGAACAGTTTATAAAGTCTAAAATACTTTATTTATTATTTAAAATCAGTGGCAACTGGAATCGGGTCAAAAGACCTTGTAGAACTCAAGTTATGGCCGAAAAGGGTATATTCGGTATTCACCGAACCGTTGCCATAACCGCAGGTTACAAGCAGGTTAAAAATAATTAAAAATCTTTAAAATTCCCAAAATATTATTTTACATCAGTGTGTAAAAGGTTTGGTGTCGAAATCTGGGTTTAGATAGGCGTTATGCTAATTACGCTATTAACTTACTAAAGTTTTAGTAATTTGCGCTATTTAGCATAACTCCTATTATGGACCTCGGATTGACGTGAAATTTTTGGGACATGCTTAGAAATCAATAACTAAGGTTATGGTTCTTTCACATGTCCGAAATCCTCGTTTTAATTTAAAAAGGGCGTTACGGTCAACTTTTAAGCATTTAACGGAAAAGTGTAAAAGACTCGGACAAACAACGAACCGGTCACAGGGGGTTATACCATCATGTAACCTGGTCCTAAGAGAGTCCTAAGGCATATCTATATCATACTTTAACGGGCCAGAACTGAAGTCAAAGCAGAAGTCAAAGCTTTTGCGACTTTCGGCTCCGAACCGGGTCAAAACAGTAAATGGTCGGATCAAACAAGCTTAGACTAGTTAATATACTTATTATCATGTTTTATGAGTGTTTAAACAGGTTACATATCATCTACATTACAGATTATGCAAGAAATCGCAAAATAGCATTTCTGTTGACTTTTTCTAAGCACGTTTGACTCGACATTCAGACTAGTTAGAGTGGGAATCAGAGGGTGCCCTTTTAGGGGTTTAAAGCCCACATGATTACCAACACATAACTATCTTTGATTCGACAAACCACTGGACCATTTGTGATTTATCGCAAAGTCAATCGTTAATTACGACGGATTGACTTTTAAGCTAAAACTATGGAAAAACGAAACCACAAAGGGTTAGGCAACTTACAGAAGCTTGGTGCACGACTTAGGATGTTAGAAGAGTGCTTGAGAGCTCCAGAGATGACCAAGAGAGCAGGTTTTGAGGTGTGTTTCAATTGTGCACAATGTATGGCCTTTTATAGTAAAGTTTCATGCATAAGATCATTACAACTCACCCTACAAGGGTTCATGGATGATCAGCAGGTGGCCCTGGGTGCTAGGGGGCATGTAGAGGGCACCCATGCTTCATTAATTGCTCAAATGATCGTTCACAAGCTCAAACAACAAGTCTGTCCAAAGTTTCTGCATCTGGGGTCCTTACGCGGCCCACATTAGGATTCAGGCTACATGCACGCGGGCCGCCTGAATCTTCATGTCAGGAAACGTATCCACAGGTGGCTCGCGGCCCGCATTGACTTGCTGGTTTCACCCATGCGGCCCGCCTGAGGGTTGATTTCAAAGATTTTCAAATCTTTTGTAATGATTAATCTGACCTTTCGGTTTCGAAGGGGTAACTTTGCGATTTGGCCCTCGATTATTTACAATGAAGGGCCTCGTGCCTTTTATCCGCATTGTTAAGTCCCCGGTTAGTTTAATTACTATCCGAAAAGCCTTAACTTTTATTGTTGACGCTTTTAACCCCTCGCATACGAATTTGATCATAACTTTCTCGTTTTAAAACGGAACTTCGCGAAATTTATATAGTATATTCTAGTGAGCGTATTTTATTGTTACAAAGCTTCGGGTTCGTCAAAGGGTCACTCAGAGGTATAAATTAAACATGTTGACACAATTAATCCCTGCAGCTCGTAATCTCTCACTTTCTTCCGCGTTTCGCTCCGTACGATCCATGATTTATTCGTTTGAAGGTACGAGCATCGTTTAGGGTTACTATACAGTATATTTACCCTTCGTTGACATTTATAACCCTCGAATTTACATACTTACAAGGTTTGTCAACTTTAGTCCTTTATTTAATATTTAATGCCACGTGTAAACTCATGACACGTGTTAACACATTATTGGACACAAAATTTCGAGGTGTTACAAGTCGTCCATTCAAGGACTGAATTTCTTTAACCGACGTCGGAGCTTTCATTGTAAGAACAGCGTCGATCTTGTCTGGGTTGGCTCGCAAACCTCTTGATCCGACCATGACCCCCAGGAACTTTCCTTCTTCTACTCCGAATGTACACTTTTTGGGGTTTAGCTTCATGTTGATGCTCCGGAGCCGGGTGAAGGTTTCGAGTATGTCCTTCAACATGGTAGTTTCATCATGACTTTTGATCACTATATCATCAACGTACACTTCTAAGTTCCGTTCGATCTGGTCTTTGAAAGCTTTGCTCATTAAACGCTGGTATGTAGCTCCGGCATTTTTTAAACCGAATGGCATCTTGGTGAAGCAATAAACTCCTTCATTGGTGACGAACGCTGTCTTGTCTTCGTCTTCAACTGCCATTTGTATCTGGTGGTACCCCTTGTAAGCGTCTAGAAAACACTTCAACCTAAACGTGGCGACAGAATCGATCTTCTCATTAATTTCCGGTAATGGAAAACAATCTTTGGGGCATGCGTCGTTTAGGTCAGTGAAATCGATACACATTCGCCAGGAATTGTCCTTTTTTCGGACCATGACCGGATTTGACACCCATGTTTGATACCAGACTTCTCGGATGATTCTAGCGTCTAAGAGACTCTTTACATCTTTTGCAATTGCCTTGGCTCGGTCCGGTGCCATGTGCCTTTTCCTTTGTGCTATAGGCTTTATCGATTCCTTTACATTCAGGTGGTGCTGTGCCATGGAGCGGGGAACCCATTGCATGTCGGAGTGCTTCCACGCAAAGACAACAATCGAATTACTCAGTAGTTCCCATAGGAGTTTCTTTGTTTGTTTTGGGAGCTGGGCGCCGATAGCCACCTGTTGTTCGGGATAATCCGGATTGATCGCCCAAAGTTCTGTGGGTACTTCAGATTTTTTGGAGCTCGTTTCTGCCGCATGTCTTACTTTGGCTACAAAGGAATTTGACTCTGAAAGTATAGTGGCGACACCTGCTTCGGTGGGAAATTTAATGGCACCGTGTATCGTAGAGCTGATTGCTCTGAGAGCTCGTAATCCGGGTCGTCCGAGTATTATGTTGTGTGAAGAGTGGGTTCGAACAACCAGAAAGGTTAGTTGTACGGTTCTGCTCTTGTCACCATCTTTGAATGTGGTCGGAAGAGTAATCTGCCCTATCGGACGAACTACCTCTCCTGAAAAACTTATCAGAGGGGTGGATACTTCGATCAACTTCTTCTTTGTTTGGGGGTTTAGCTGCTGGAAGCATTGTAAATACATTATCTCAAAAGCACTTCCTCCATCCACGTAGATCCGCCGGACCAAGTGTCCTGCGACTACAGCTGATATCGTGATTGGTCCCTCTCGAGCGTCTTCCGGATCAATCGGAGGGAAATACGTGGGCCGGTGCATCCAAGCTGCCATATGCTAATTTGACCGTTTTACCCCTCTTGGCTCGGCAGACCGGATCATATTGATTCTGGCCTCGGTGTTTGGGTTATCGTTTGCTGTCGCGGGCTTCTTTCCGTCTTTTACCTCTTTCACAAGATGAGAAAGTTTACCGGACCGTACGGCCTTTTCGATCTCTTGTTTTAATGCCCAACGTTCATCAGTTGTATGCCCCTTGTCTCAGTGATACTCGCAGTACTTCTTGGAGTGTTTATCCGAAGTGGGTCGCTGCTTTGATGGTGTAGGAAACCGAGTGGTTTCCGTACTGAGGATTTCGCTCGGTGACTTTGTTAGTTCGGAGAAAGTGTTGAATCGCACGTTTCCAGTCCGGAAACTGCTTCGATCGGATTTTTGATACGGATCACGGTTTCTATTCCAGTTGTTACTTCTGTCTTTTGGTGGTCACGCGTTCCGTCTCCACGATGTGGCTCGAGCTTTGGAGTTTCTTGCGGCCGTTTCGTTCGGCTGACCACAGGCACTCTTCCCTCGGACAAAGGCTCGAGCTCGCTCCATGAGTATCTCCATGGTTTTAGGGAGATCTTCGTGGAGCTTTTCCACCAACTGATTGTTCCTTACCCCGTGACAAAATCCGGAGACTCGGAGCTGATCGACCGCTCCGCTTATCTGCATGCTCTCTCGGTTGAAACGATCTATAAAATCTTCTACGGACTCTTCGTCGCGGCGTTTTATGTGGTGTACTTCGGTAATATCTTTCTTGCAGCGACGATGCTGGCAGAAATTTTGCAAGAATATACGCCGGAAATCCTCAAAATGATCAATCGATCCTTCTGGCAGTCCATCGAACCATACTCTGGCTGATTCGGTAAGAGTTTGAGCGAACATGTGACACCAGGCCGGCATGGGCCATTGTTCGACCTTAGCTGCTCCGGCAAATGCGAACATATGGTCGTCCGGATCGGACGTACCATCATAAAATTTCAAAGTGGGGGGCATCTTCAACTTGGCCGGGAGTGGGGCATTAACAATCCGCATTGTGAACTTTGACTGAGAAGTCATAGACGTGGGATGATACGGCATGATCAACTCCTGATCCTGAGGGTTTAAGCCCATAGATCCCAGGCGAAACAGGTCGTTAAGACCGTTATTCATTGAAGCGTTCGTAAACAAGGAGAATTGTGCAACACATGTTATGGGAGTAGAGATTTCGGAACTTACCATAGATCCAGAGGTGAGAGCACCGATAGAAACGGGATTGCTCCCTGGATACACGCTGCTGAACAAGTTCGTGCGGAAACTCTACAACATTTCCTCTCGCTGCTGCTGCTGTTGTAGCTGTCGTAACAAGTCGGCGTTCCGTAATAGGAAAGCATTGTCAAAGGTAGGTAGTGGTGTAGCGACTGGAGCAGTGACCGAAAGCGTGGTGACAGAGCTTGCGATTACAGAACTTGCAGCTGGAGGTGCTGATGCTATTCCCATAGAAGCCACTGCGGCGGCAACTGCTGTTGAGGCAGTTGTGGGAGCAACATTTCCTTCCCATATGTCATTGAATGACGGGAAAGTGCTTGTTGGAGCGGCTGTTGTAGAATCCATGTTTTGTACTAAACAAAGTTAACAGGAAACGAATTGGGTGAATTCGAGGGGATGGCGCCACTGAAGGCTCAAAAACCAGTTGGTCCGACCTGGTTACAGTGATGGCTTCAGATGACCAAGCAATGAACCTGAAAGATCACAAGGAAACACACCGTTAGCCTCGTCACAGGGAGGGGGGCCTCTCTGTGACCAAGCTCGGGCGTGAGAATAAGTATTTGTTAGGAGAAAGTAGGTCAGGGAGAGAGAGAGGGGGGAGTTTAGAGAGAGAAAGTGGCAGTTACCCGTTTTGGAAGTCTAAGTATGGTATTTATAGTCTTTGGGTATGCTGACGTGGCAAGTTAGTTATGGCCGGACCAGTCAATGTCAGGGCGGTTATTCCCGTGGGGCCCAGTTAGTTATGGCGTATCATTATGTTTGTCCGTTCCGTTTATGGTGCACGGTTCGTTCCCTCCTCGATGTATTATGACTTGGTTCTATGTTTGACGATGGTTCGGTCCGACCAAGGACGTATCCTCATCAATAGGCATGTCTAGTTATTAGCGTTGTTTGTATGTGTAGGGCGCGGATGACCTTTTGTCAACAGATTTGCTCGAATGATCGGGCTTGTACATAATGTAGACGCGTCTACAAGAAAAAATAGTATTGGTGAAAAAAAAATTAGTATAATAGGCCATACATGTTCCAATAGGTTATTTGGGGTAGACTCTTATGAGCATGTTGAGCTCTATTATGGGATACTAAGTCTACAAAAAAATGTCACTTAGCGAAATGTAAAAGGTGTCAGAAAAACGAAAAAAATGCTACTAAAAACCCTTGTTGGAATCATAAATATTGTCTTTAGAAGCATCGACGCTAAAATCTTTTAGTGTCACTTTTTACTTACTAACACACATTTTTGAGCTTTTAGTGACATGTTTTTTGCCACAAAATCACATCAAATTAAATGTCATTAACGTTTCTCGTATTAGTTTTAATTAATTACTATTATTATTTATTTACATTGAAAAATAAAAATAAAATTATAAAATGTTCATAATATAATCACTTCAATTAAAGTTCAATCAATCTTCTAAATGTGTATGTAATAAATGTCAATTAAGTTTAAAGATGAAACATATAACCCAAATAAACTAATAAAAGTTTGAGTAAAAACTCAAAACTTGATTGTATTCATGAATCTCTTTCACAATCTTCATACGAGTTAAATAATCATCGTGTTAACTTTTTCTTAACAACCCACCAAGGGTTAAATAATCATCGTGTTACATGTTAAAAAAAAACATATAACACAAAGTAAACATTCACAAACAATCCACCAAGGGTTTCATCGTTTGTTAGCTTTAGAGAGCGAACGAAAACGAACGTTGATGAACACAAATGATGACAAACTAATGTTTATTAACACAAACAAGAAACAAACGAACACAGACAAGCGTTCATGAATAGAATATATAATGAATTGACACTTATTAAATATTTATTTATCGAAATTTTAAATATTTAAAAAAAAATATACAAACTAAAAACACTAATGAACTATCGAACACAAACGAATACGTTACCGAACGTTCATGAACATAAATGAACGAACACGACCTCTGTTCATGGTTGTTCATTTAACTAAACGAACTAAATTTCTTATTCGTGTTCGTTTGTTTAATAAACGAACAAACACAAACGAAGTTCCCACCAAATTGTTCACGAATTGTTCGTCGAACGTTTGGTTTGTTTGGATCCCAATATTTAGGAGCATCCATAACTTGACTTAAACATAATTAAAGATAATAATAATAAGAGATTAAGATACTACGTCTAGTTAAAAGAAAGATACATTAGTTTTCCACTCATTAATAAAAATAATTATTATAATGTTTTCCAAAAACGTGGACGGCAGGATTCGAACCTGCGCGGGCAAAGCCCACATGATTTCTAGTCATGCCCGATAACCACTCCGGCACGTCCACCGGTGATCACTTTTCAATTGAAAGTTCTTTTAATTATATTATCTAAAAAAAACAATGCATAAATATTATATTATTTTATCAATTATATATGTTATATTACCAACTCACCAGCCTACCAAATAATTTTGTTTGGAATTTTTAACCTTTTCGACCATAAATTTGATTGTGATCTTCCACTAATGTCATTTTCAAAATGATATTGGATTTAATAATCCCAACTATTAGTTATTGGTCGTCAGCAGTCTTAACTTAAAAAATACCACTGACAGTTCCAACTATTAACATATTGGCCTCCAATGGATCCTGACTAACAGAATACTAACGTCGTTAGTCTCTGGTCACTGGAAAAACATTTTTGGCCGGAAAACTCAACCTTTTCGTTCCAGACCTCTTTCTAACCTTATTACGGACATTTAGAAACATTTTTCTAGTAAAATCCTCAATTATTAAGGTCGCTGGAACACTTTTTTTGCTGGAAACTTTATTTTGGCCAGAAAATTCTACATTTTTGTAACATTAAATCGGACCTTTAGGGACTTTTTTCTAACTTAAAACGTTTTTACGGGGACAAAAGACTAGTGACGTTAGGGTTCTGTTAGTTAGAGTCCATTAGAGGTCAATATGTTAATACTATGATCATTATAGTCAGTGGATATTGTTGTTTTCTATGATCATCCTAAATAGAAATAAAAATAATTTATTGTTTTAAATATAGCAAATTCTTCTTCTAAAGTTGGTAAAAAGCATAGGGATACCCATTATTTTGCGCATTATGGAGTTGTAGTTTTTAAATAATTGCTGGACAAACAACATGGTACGTTCGCTATCCAACCCAATTTGATCACTTTACTGGTAATATACACAAATCAAGATCCACTTAGATGTATCGTTGTGTTGACCTTCCCATCATATATCTCTATAGGTTTCTAGATATTGATTGTTGAACTTTAAGAGATATGATATTGTCGGTTTTAGCTTATATATAAAGTTGATACGATACTACAAAATTTGAAGGATTTTTTCAAAGCATTTGATATGGGTAACAATTAAAATATGACACTTTATTTAACAGTAAAGGCATGGACGCCCGAGATCACTTTAGCAAATGGATCACCCCTCCGTTCGAAGAAGAGAACGTGATTACCCATCCACCCCCCCCCCCCCTCCCCCAAAAAAAAAAAGAAAGAAAGAAAACCCACAATTGTGAAAACCCTCTGGCTCAACTCGAAATAAAATTTGTCTCAAACAAAACTCCAAGTTATGACATTCCATTTGGAAAGTCATTGAGTTACTATTGAATATTATGATTACTGTTATGAGCTTAGGGGCCCATTAGATATATTGGGTTTACGATCCATGTTCTATATATTGTATTTTACCATTTAACGTGGTATCAGAGCATGAAACGTAAACCCTAGATATCTAAAAACATTCACATTGGAGCCTCTATCTCCATCTATATAATTTAATCAAAAAACACATTTTTCTCTAAATTAACTTTACTTTTCAAAAACCTCACCTCCCACATCCAACTATCTATTTCTTTATTATACTCACAATCACTTATTTTATTAATTCATTCTCTTTCCTACACACTTACAATAAAAATATAAAGGCATGGATATATGAGCCTCTAAGGTTTACTTTAATATCTAAAAAACTTTCTCTATTATAGAGATTCCAATGTAGCTCTTTTTTTTTTTTTTTTTTTTTGTTGTTGTTTCCTCAATATCTTCTTCTATATTATATAAATGTATTAATATAAAGGTTCCAATGTGAATGCTCTAATAGGCCCGTTAGCTCATAACGATAATCCTAATATCCAATAGTTACCACTCAATCAGAAGGCTTGATAGTAATATATTGACGCTTTTAAAAACTATCACAACAAAATAATAAATAAGTAGCAAGTCTACACTTGATATGGAAAATCTTGTATATTTAATCATTTGTAAAAAGCATTTAAATGAACTTTAACTATACGAAAAGATAGTAACCGGTGAACATGTCATGCATCGAATAATTAGGTAAGCCTAACCAAGTGTCGGTCTCTCAAGGAACGTAACGTGTAGCGTTTAAACTAATTAATTAATGACCTGATAAAAGATTAGAGGGTTGCCACTTAGGTTATAGTCTAGTGGTCAAGAGGAATTATCTCTTGTGGGGAGATCAAGGTTCAATCCTTGAGAGGTGTAGGCATTTAAGGGGAAAACTTAGCCGTTCAACAAAAAAAGATTAGAGGGTTGATTTGATTATGAAAGTAAGTAAAAGTAATCAAGCAAGTGGCAAGAGTAAAGAGACAATAATAGAGCAAACATTCATTCGAGAATGACTTAGCACTAAGCCAGATGGTTAAAGTAAGATAAGATGTAAGAATAGTTATGAATCATACAAATTAGCTACTGTTTCTAGTATTTATCCAGAAAAATTGGTCCTGGGTTCGATTTCCACAAGGGGTTTTTTCCATATTTATTGGGTTTCCATATTTATTGGGTTTCCTTCTGAATTGGTGTATAGGCATTATGCCTAGTGGAGATGGATATGATCGGGTGGTTCCGCTGGTGAAACGATGATACTCCAGTGGTCCGTCAGTGATCCAAATTTGCCGTTCAAAAAAAAGTACTAGAAAGCCCAATTACCAATATTTATACAAGTAGTTAGAAAGTTCATTTATGTTTAATATATATATAAATGTAACTACTTATGCATTTAAATTAAAACGAACATAAACAAACATAAATGAACGAACATAAGCAAATGTAAATAAATGAACATAAGCGAACACAGTTGAACAAACATAAACGGACGTTCACAAACATAAATGAACGAACAAAATGTGTGTTCATGTTCTGTTCGTTCGTTTAACTAAATGAATAAAAAATTGTGTTCGTGTTCGTTCGTTTATTAAATAAACGAACTTCCCGTCGAACAAGTTCACAAACAATTAATGAACGTTCGATTCGTTTACAGGCATAAATATAATGTTGGGATAAATGCCCTTTGGTCACCTACTTATTAAAGATAAATTTTGTTTAGTTACTTCTTTCAAGCTAAATGTCAAACTTACTACTACAATACCGATATCTCATTCCATTTAGATTTTGAACGGATTTTATCTTGTTAGGAAAAAAAAAAATTATCAAACGGAAAGCAAACTCATAAATTATTAGTGTAGTTTACATAAAATTTACGTTTTTAACCTCAACATAAAGGGAATATTAAAGCTTCAAGGAAAACGACTGAAGTTGACGAGTCACTAAATAATATTGATGGAGAAGAGAAAACCACGTTCTGTCGAAGCATCCTTTGGAAGTTTATTGTCTTTTGACATTTGTAGTATTGGAATGCACCAATAAAGCTTTGTGTGGTTGTTTTTGTCTTTTGATTTAAGGTAAGAATGCAACGATTTTTTAAGTTTTTTTGAACGGCGAAACTTCTAAGGAACTAATTTTCTGTTCATCTACACGGCGATAACATCGAAGACGAGGTTTATGCATATTTAGTTAGGGTAAAACCAATTAACCGAGCCCGAGAAAAATGAACAAAAGAAAAAAAAGATCAACGACATGAAAAACCGATGATTTTGTTTTAATATTTCTACTAACGGAATGTTTTGGTTCGATTTTGGTTATTATTATTCACAAAACCAATCAAAAAATTTGATAGGATCATGGAAGAGTCTTACCTTAGACCAATCGCTCTAGTCTTGCGCCCTTGTCACATGGGCTTGTTAAGGCCCTATACACCGCCCTAGGGAGCCATCATCGGGTGCCAAAGCTAGATATGCCAAGCCCTTCACGGACGTTAAAGGTTGGAAAATGTGGGGGGCCACTCAAACACACACACATAAATTTATATTTGTTTTATTTTTTTATTTTATTTAAATACTAGGTAAACCAAAATAAGATGGGAGACGGTTCCTAAGATGCTGGAAGATATCAAAGTGGAGTCTTTTGTATCGATTAAAAATAGGTCTAAATTTGGGGAGTTATAGTGGGACCGTTGGTGTGATTTTAACATTAGAGACTTGGTAAAGTAACGTCGTTTCTTTCTTTGTATTTTAGGACTTCCAAAGTCTTGATGGCCCTCTTATTGGCAATAAAATGTCGCCGTTGGTTGTTTAAAAAAACCGCAACATGATAGTTAAAGGATGAGTTAGTTAAAGCCCGTCGACTGTTGCCTAAGTGGCTAAGTGGAAGTCGCTTTAACACCCGCTTCCATGTTAAACCACCATACCTTGCCTTACAACTTTAAGGGTCCCCTTACAAGTTCAAAACAATTTTGTTCGAAAATTTTCAATATTTTGTTTTCTATTTGACTGGATAACTTACTACGGATATTGAACAATTTGTGTTAAATCTTTTTAGGAAAATAAAAGTTGGCATTGTTGGATTTACAATTCTATTGACATAACGAATCAATTTTATGCTTTGACTATAGATCCACCTAATCCATAACCTTTGTGCTCTCATCCTAATCTATATATATAATATATGAATAAAGTGTGGGACACGTGTCCCTCTATTATGCAACCATTTTAGGTTTTTGGCGGGAAAATGTGGGATGCCTATGGTTCACGCACGGGATCCGAATTAGTTGGCCCATTTTGTTTATTTTGACCCGGGTATATAAGTAACCTAAATTACGTAAATCATTCATTCTCCAAATTAAAAACCCTAAATCGTTTCATCTTCTTCCCAGCCCTGCTCTTGTCAAGTGAAGATTAATGTTCGGATTCAGCATCGGAAGTTAAAGGATAGTTTAAGAAATTACAGATACGCAATTTGCAATTATTTAGTATCAATCTTTTTTGAAATTTATAATTACTATGTTGTTTACTTGGTTTTATCAATGAAATTTGTGATAATCCACCGACTCTGTCTGTTTTTATGTTAGTAACAATTGCAAAATATTATGTTTTGTTGTTTCATCTCTGTTATTGTTTCGATAATTCTTTTTAATTTATTTTTGTTATCAATTTTGTTTATGTTAGTATTGTTCATGTTTGCACGAAAAAACCTAAATCAATGATTCGTCTGTATTTACTTAGATTACTAACATTGTAGGTCTTTACATTTCTTCCTCAGATTTTGCCTCATCCTTATCTGGTTTTAGCTCAAATGGTCAAATGTCAAAGTGTACAGGTTATGGTTTTCAAACTCTTTCTTTATAGAATTCTGTTATAACTATGGTATGAGCAATTGTACTATTAAAATTTCTTTATTTGCAACATCCAAAAAAAATGCACACATTGTTTATAAAAAATCATTATTTAGGTAACTGTAAATATGTTTATTTTTTTTTTATTTATTAGTTTTGATAGCAAACCAATAGTAACAGATTAGGAAATTAAAACCGTTACCCAAATTATTTTGTCTCCCAAAAATTTTTATTTTTGCAAATGATTTATAACTTCCAAAATAGCTTCCATTTATGCCATAATTTACTCAACTTTTATTGTATAAATAAGACCAGAAGTTCAAGACTCTGACTCGACATTCAAATTGTCTTTCTTTCTCGTGCTGTGTTTTTTCGAAATCTGAGGTTAAACCATTTTCCCTATTTTTAATTGTTTTATTCATTTTTATATAGATCAGAATTAGAATCAGTTACTAATATTATGTTTCTTTACCAGTGAAATGGAGAACAATCATATTACTATGTTCAGGTCACTTAATGCTCATTCCACCAATTATACCATCAAAGCTAAGATCATATCTATGTGGGATAAAAAATGAATGGTTATGATAACCAGATCTATCGTGTTGACATGTTGTTAATGGATGAAGAGGTAAGATATTTAAAGTTTTTATATTATTATCAATATCCTTTTTTTATCAATAAATATACGTGTTCATTTTGTATGATTCGTTATATATAATTTAAATTTCAGGGTGCCTTCATTCAATGTAGCT